>NW_026521848.1:0-2400000 GCF_021234435.1 Artibeus jamaicensis
ACCAGTCCCCACCTGAGTCATACTGTAAGCATGAGCTCAGATGGGATACAAACAGTGCTGAATACAAATCGTTGTTAAAAGTTTGGGGAGTAAATAGAGCCAATCATGAGTCTGACAACGTCAACTTTACATCACCAGATAAGGAGTAAACACCTCACATGCTTGCCCCTGGTAGGGTACCAGCCTGTTGCAGAAATCAGACTGTCTCTGAGGGGCTTTATGGGAAGTGACCTGCATTCTGGACCAGATCTAGCCTGAACGTCCAGTAGTAGACACATCATGGAATAATCGCTGGTCCACCCTCCACCCCTCGTGACCAGCTCTTACAATCTCACACGCCCCCTCTTCCGCAAGGTGCCCTGAGTGGTCAGCGAAGGGCTTCGTCAGCAGGGACCACAGTGGAGACACAGTCTACACAACAGAGTAGATACAGGAAGGAAAAATAAAAAGTAACAGAAGCAATATAAGTATTAGTAAACATTTTCTACCATAACATTGTGTCTACACACAAATACACAAACACATTCCTTCTCTCTCTCTCTCTCTCTCTCTCTCTCTCTCTCTCTCTCTCTCTCTCTCCATTCTGATGAGGCAAATGATGGTCCAGCGCACTTCGCATCCTCTCAGCTTCATGTCATTTTGACTCCACAGTTGAATGTCAGCAAATCTCCCAAAGCTGGAATGCCTGAAGGCTGGGATCTGTATCTTTTGAAGTTAGTTCCCAGGATTCTTACACAAGCATGCTGTTCACCTACAAAATGCATATTAGTCAGAGTCAGTACATACAGAAATGATGACAAAAGAGTAGTGAGGTGGGTTACAATTTCCCACCGTTACAGTTCTCTACTGTTACACACGTGTTTCTATGTTGGTGTGTATCTGTGTTAAGGGCACTAGAGTAAGGACACACAGATGTAAAACTCAAGGGACACAGGAACTCACAGGTTAGGGTGGGGGGACCTGGTGGACAGGCCAACATGGGACAGGGAGCAGGGAAAGGGTTGAGATGACAGGGAGATTCAAACATCCATGGGGCTAGAATTCCAGAGAGTGAGCAGAAACTGAAGGATGACATGAGGACCCTGGAGAGAAAGGAGGCTGAGCTGAGTGTGTGGGCTGTTTCAATAAAGGAAGTGTTGGGTGTGAAGCAGAAGGTTTCTAAAGTCCCGTGGGGGAAGGGTGGCCAATGAAGAGCAAGTTTGAGTCAGTGACAGGATAAGTCACGGGTAGTTTCCAGAGCCACAAAGCAGTTACAGTTTCCATTCTCAACCCGCTGACGAGTGCACAGATGCTCTAAAAGCTGGATCTGGGTTTGGTGGTTGCAGCATTTCTGGCGAGCCAACGTGGACCTTCAAGAGCTTCAAGATGTCCTTCAGCCAAGCTTTCAACTTAACCAGATACCAACATCTCTGAGTAAGTAAGAGTTACTGAGGCTCCCACTGGAGTCTGAAAAGTAGCTTATCTACCGGGAGTGGCTAGGGCCATTGAAAGAGGGTGGGAAGATCTTAGAACATTCAAAGCCCAGAATAACATAAAAATGTGGAGGGAGTGGGACAAAAATCAGGAAGAGCTTAGTTTGTAGAGCCCAGAATTATCTAGAAGACCGGGGATGTGGGGCTCCACATGAATCTAGATTAAGCAGATGTTGACTGGGTGTGTGTTGAGGGCCAGGAAGAGCTGGGAGTGTGCTTAGCCCAGGAGCATCTGAAGAATGGGATGGTCCCGTGATCAAGGGCCAGAAAGTCTGGGAGTGTGGAGCACCAACGAGAACCCAGAAAAAGAAGAAAAGCGGTAGGGGGAAGAGAGGGGAACTATTCTAGACAATCGAGGGGTGAATCTTGAGGGTAAAATAACTTTACCGGGATTGGGACTACTGCTTCACACTTTCTTTATGCAAAATGTTGCCTTAGCATAGCCCCCACAACCACCACCACCACCACAGTTTAAGCTGCAGGTCTAACATGCCCCTTTAGTAGAGCTTGGGCTTGACCAAGTCCGCACCATTCCCCAAGCAAGGTCTGTTTTTAAACTTCCGGGGGATCCTCTGTAGCACAGAGCTTCATCTTCCCTCTGTCCCCACGCTAATTTGTCCCACAGAGTCTTCCTGCCCCAAGGACCCTCTCACGGCCACTTCACTGCACTGACTTCCTCATGGAGGCCATGCTGCAATGACTCCTAGTCTGGAAATGCCCCCTCCCAGAAGAGCCCAGGATTTGTACTTAGGGCGCCCTCTGCTGCTCTTCATAATGGAGCAGGAGTCTTTCAAAGCCTTCTCCAGGCTTCTCAGTCCAGAATTTTACCTATGAGCCCTCCCCTGCTCAGAGCCCAGATCAGCAGACTGCCCCCTGGTGGCCACGGTATGCTGACTCCTCCCCTCACATCTGGAGATGCCCCGCCCCAACCGCGCCCACTAAGTGCACTTATGGCGCTGTCTGCTGCTCTTCACACTGAGGCAGGAGGCTTTCCAAGCCTCCTCAAGCCCGATTCCATAGTTTCACCTTTGAACCCTCCCCATCCCCTAAACCCCGCACAGACTCAAGCACTCGCACCTCTTGCACTCCCCAAGCACTCCCGTGGAGCTGTCCTCCCCGCTTCGCTTCCTGGGTTCAAGACCTCGGCTCACAGACCAAGTCCTTGCCTGGCCTGCCCCATGGCGGCCATGTTGACTCCTTTGCGTGCAACCGGAAATGCCCCGCCCCACCAGCGCCCAGTAGCTGCACTTAGGGTGCCCTCTGCTGCTCTTCGTCCCCGGGCAGGGGGTTTTCAAAGCCTTCTCAAGTCCACACTCCAGAATTCCACTTTTGCGCCCCGCCGTCCCCTACCCAGATGCCCTCCCCTGCCCAGAGCCCAAATCAGCGCACTTGTTCCGGGCGGCCATGTTGACGCCTTCCTGACATCCGGAGATGCCCCGCCCCCCAACCCCCCACCCAGCGCCCAGCAGCTGCACTTCAGGCGTGAGGCAGGTGGTTTTCAAAGCCTTCTGAAGGCCCCACTCCAGAATTTCAGGTTTGAGCCTCCCCACCCCTAAACCCCGTACAGGCTCAAGCACTCGCACCTCTTGCCCCATCCTCCTGACCCCTCATGGGTTCCCTGCAGCTTTGGGCCCCTCCCTGCTCAGAGCCCAGGCCAGGACTCACCCCAAAGTGAGAAGGTGTCAGCACAGAACCAGGCCTACGACTGCGTTCCAGTCGGGCAATCCTTCCTTCTCTCAGTTTCACATCTTTGTCAGGGAGGTGGAGTTAGTACCACGATGAAAACAAAGTTCAGAATGAAAATTTCCTGCCAGTGGTTGTTGTATCCGCAGTGGAAGAATTGGTCCAGGCAGCCAAGACAGGACTCTGTGTGTCTTACTTAAGGTGTTTAATTCAAGGACATGGAAAACAGTGTGGCGATTACGGGTGGGAGGGGAAAATATGGAGACTAAATGGTGATGGGGAAAAATACAATAAAAATCATTAAAAAAGAAAAAAATAGAAAAGAATAAAAGGAGAAAGTGTGGGGAAAAGACAGTTGCCACTATGTATAAGCTCATAAAAGTAATAGGTCCTTAAGAACCTACGATCACTGGGTAAACTCAAGTCTGGATTCATGAGCAGAAATTAAACCATAATCACTTGTGCTGGTTGGCGACAACACATTATCTTTCTGAACAAATACGTGATCTTTCTTTTTAAACTTTGCAAATTCCCCAGGAAGAATTCAGCTGAGACTATCTTGTAAAGTGCAGATATTAGCATCATTTCTATTAGAAATGGACTCAGTGGGTCTAATACTGTCATGGCTTGCCCCATTCCATATGTCATTAATTTCTCTCTGACAACTTTCCAAATCTTATCTGCGAGAAATTCAGCCCCTCTACTCACTGCATACTCCATGGCCTGGTCCTTTCAAAATAAAATGAGCGGCTCCAGTGAAACAGTGTAATGTTTGCTTCAGTTGTTTCAGTCCGAGTTATGGCCTCACTCTAGGAGAGTCAGCCTTTTTGTAGAGTACTGGATATGTCACTCCCCCATCGAGAACTGACGCACACTCTTTGGAGGCCAATGAGTGTCGGCCACATTACCAAGAACCACCTGTGCTCCAAAACTACTTGCTGTACCAACTGGATTGGCATTGAAGCTGACCAATGGGGCAAATGCTGGAGGGAGTAAGAGGCAAGGGACCCCCCTACAGTTCAGGAGGACCATACAACTGTGAAACTGCAGAACCAACATGTATAAAGAATTGGCATTTTGGTCGTTTCAGTGCTGTGGTTGGCTAAATACTGGTCCCCCAAGAGCCTGGCTTTCCCTTCCAAGTGGAAGCCTGATGACGGGATAGAGACCAGGAAGACCACAGCACCGAAGCAGCCTTAACCGCCAGCACTGTTCTAACCCCACATACACTTTCACTTCATACTTATGAAACAAAATTACACAGCTTTCGAAGGTATTCTGCCATAACTCGGACAGACTGTTTATTGCAACTAGTCCTGAAAAGCCATCAGCATTTTTGCTCCAGTGGATGAAAGGTCTTGCCTGTTGTCAGCTGCTCCATGATCCCATTGCAGGCTCACTCCCCTGGGCCCCACCTGGTCATCCACCTCAAGGCAGATGTTTGTGTTTTCACGTGTGTGCTTTGTTTGATATTTTCACAAACTAGGTGTGTCTGCATGAAGGAGAGTTCACGCACAGGACACAGGAATTGAGAAATTAATCCTACCATGTGAGTTGTCTTGCTGTTTGCTCATGTTGGTTAGTGAGCATAGTTTGAATCCTAGAGGACCTGAAAAAGAGGTAAGTAGGAAGTGGTAAGCACGGTATGGGGTGGGGGCGGGGGGAGCTGGGATGGGAGAAATAGACAAAAAACTGTACTTGAAAAATAACAATTAAAAAAATTTAAAAAATTAAAAAGAAAAACAAAGAGGTAAGTAGATGGTTGGAACCTGAGGTGGCAGCAGGGAATGATGTAGAGGGGAGGGCTCCCGTGCAGAGTTAGAATGAGAGAATTGGAAAGCCTGGGAACAGTTTGGGCTCTTTGGGAAGGCCTTGTGATCAAGTGGACCTACTGTTTCCATGGAGAAGGGCTTTTGAAGGGGGCTCAGGATGAGTCTCAGTCAGGGGCAGACCTACCATTTAAGGGGGGAAGCAGCTGAAATCGGTGCAGTGAAGTCGAGGGTGTCATCTTTTTGGACTTGGAAGGGCACAGTGAACCTTCAAGTCTGAAGGATTGAGGAAAGGTAAAGGCTCCCACAGACTCAGTTCAGCAGCCTGACTTAGAGGACAAGAGGGAGCACCAGATGCACAGCCTGACAGGGGACATGAGGCTGAAGCTCAGTGGGTGAGGAAAATGACCATCCAGTCTGGAGAGCGATGAGGGATTTGGAGCACTGGGGACACTGTGAACACAGAAATCTTGATCTGTGAGTATCTGGGGACTTAAGGCAGGAAGGGAGTTTCAGGGTGAGGAAGTCAGACTAGAAAAGGGACTGGGACAGCTGTCTGGGGGGAGGTGGTGAATGCAGAGCAGGGAACCAAGTATATAGCAAGCCCTTTCCAGAGTGAGTGCCAAAGAGTTACCCTGTCCTCCTGTGACCAGGTAGCTTGTAATGAAGCATGGTCTGAAGTCAGACCTTTTCAGCATCTTTGCCAGCACTGCAGTGGGATGTTTATCTTTGAATGAATTCTTAAGAAGTGAGAGATGGACTTAGAAATCTCCACTAAACATCATTTATTTCTACAATAATAGCTTTACTTACAAGCCAATAACCACGGTAAAAAAAAATTTTATTTCACATCTGGATCCAGGGAAGTCACCACTTGTTGGGTCAGCAGATGGAGTGGGGCCAATGTGAGACCAGTGTGGGCAAGGGATCCACAACTTTTTCGACCCCCTTTACACCAATAATCTAAATTGGAGCCCCTGGTGGTGATCAGAGTCCCCAACCATTATGCCAGCCTGGGCTCAATGTCCCAGAGCTCTTGAAAGAGCTGCACATTCCTTTTTTTCACTTACCCAAATAATGGGGAACTTGGCCCTTACTCTGTAGGGCCCATCTGAGATAAATGGGGGATCACATGGGGTACACATTTATGCCGCTGGCACCCTCCTCCTGAGGACTGAGCTTTTGTTAATCGAGAGTCTGGTTGTGAGGATTTCTCAGGTCTACGCTGGGCCAAGGACCATGACTCTGTGTTGGGACAGCTGACTGCAGCTTTATTCTCCTCCATTCTTCATCTTTGGAGTACATCTGTTAAGGGACATCATGCTGGCTTTTCCTATCTTTTGTTCTTAAGGACACCATGTTCGATGTTCTTGGATTCATCCCCCACATCTCCACAGACCAGGCTGCACTTTGATAGTGCTGCCTGTAATGTAACTATACCCCCCTGGCTTCTGGTGGCCAAGTGTTGACCTCTGCCATTCCCAGATTCTGTCACCCCCTTGCTACTCTGGAGTCCAGTTCTGAAACAACACCTCTTGTTTTCATCTCTGACTTCTGGCTCCTTCTACGTCTCTTTATTTACTGTGGCACTATTTTATCCTAGACACTCCAGAGGTATTTCAGCATTGGTCCAGAAGCACATACTGCACTCTTGCCAGGGAGTTAAGTTCTGTGTGGTAGGGACCTGCCTGAAATTGACACAGGTTTGTGGTCTATCATCCCCTGCATCCTTGGATCTGCTTGAAAACATACTCTCTGACCACGGTTGTGAAAATTAGCTGGACACTGTAGCTCCCCTGTGTTTTATTCCTCCTTTTCTTGTTGGCCAACTGCTAAATTCTTATTTTGGGTATTCTGGCATCAACCCTGTTGTGGGTCTGGACCACAGTGAGGTAGGGACTGTCTTGATGGGAAGGCATTGCCTTTCAAGCTGTGCAAAGTGCTTTATGAAAGGCTGTCCTAGCTTCCTGTGGCCTTTGTAACAAAGTACCACACATGTGGTGACAAAACCACACACCCATTGAGTAGCTAATTGTTCTGGATGTCAGACTGTGAAATGGGCCAGACTGGGCTAAAATCAAGGTCTGTGGCCAGCTGAGGCCAAACCTGTGCAGCAGAGGGCATCCGAAGGGGCAAACACACATGTCAAAGCAGGGGTCTGAGGTGGGTACCCACAGATTCTTTTGTAGAGGTAACTCCTCTTAAAGAAGAATATCAGATACGCTGGCTCTAGGGCATCGACACTGCATCGAGTGTGAGGTGTGTGTGCCCATAGCTTACTTAGAGTGGGCATTTCCAGGCCCTAAACCACATGCCTATGCCCCTAAGCCATATACAACACACATATGTGTCCTAATGTAAATAAGAAAAATATTTTCTTTAAGTTTCTACTGTGATATATTCTAATATACAAACAAAAAATAAGAGTCACATATCCATCACACGGAGAAATTTTTCATATATTTGGTTATATTCCCCATGTATCTATCTGCGTCGATCTAGCTAACTCTTAAATTTTAAATTTGTTTTTCAGCTTTTCTCTGGAACATTAACAAATTAATTACAGAAACACTAAACTCTGTCCTTAATTTGTCCACCTGCTTATCTTCAGAAGGTGAGAATTTTTTTTCATAAAGCATAATTTCTTTCAAGCCCCTAACAGAACAGTACTTCATTCATGTCATCTAACTCCCAGTTCACGTTCAAATTTCTTCACCAGTTTGTAGATATTTCAAACAGCAGCAGTAGGAAACTCATACACTCACCTGACTAAGTGTGTTAAAAAATGTAGGTTAGACTTCCAGCCAAGATGGAGGCATAGATAGACACATGTGCCTCCTTGCACAACCAAAATAAGGACAACAACAATTTAGAAACTAAAAAACAGCCAGTAATGACAGAAAATTGAACTCTATGGAAGTCTGAAAACCAAGGAGGTAAAGAAGACACATTCAGCCAGACTGCTAGGAGGGGCGGAGTAGGACAGCCAGGTGTAGAGGAACCTAACCAAAGTGGTAGCTGGTGAACCAGGGCCATGCAAAGAGGTGGCTGGTGGACCCAGCAAGTCTGCTGATTGTGGAACCAGTGCAGCATGCAAGGCTGTGGCTGGCAGGCAAGGTGTTGGCTGGTGGAACCAGTGGTCCCACATTTGCATGCAGATAAAGCAGGCAAAACTGGGGAGGGAGAAGGACCACACAACCCAGAGACCCAGCGTAGAAAATTAAGCCTCAAACTACTGATCGAAAACACCTGTCGGGCTTGAGGTGCTGAGAGAAACTTTCAGCCTCAAAGGGGAGTTCATTGGAGGTACCCACAGAGTCCGATAATGTGTACAAGCCAACCCACACAGGAGCTAGCACTAGAAGGGCCCAATTTGCTTGAGGTAAGTGGGGGAAGTGACTGAAATCTGGCAGAGAGTGGAGCATTGTTCTCTCTTGGACTCCCTTCCCCACATACAGCATCACAACACAGCAAAGTGGGTTGCCCCACCTGGTGAACACCTAAGGATTCACCCCCTCACTACATAACAGGTGCATCAAGACAAAAAAAATAGCCCAAAGGAAAGAACAGATCAAAGCTCTAGAAAAAATACAAATGAGTGATGAAGAGGTAGCCAACCTATCAGATGCACAGTTGAAAATTCTGGTAATCAGGATGCTCACAGAATTGGTTGAATTTGGTCGCAAATTGGATGAAAAAATGAAGGCTATGCTAAGTGAAATCAAGGAAAATGTACAGGGAACCAATAGTGATGGGAAATAAACTGGGACTCAAATCAATGGTGTGAACCAGAAGAAAGAAAAAAACATTTACCCAGAACAGAATAGAGAAACAAGAATTCAAAAAACTGAGGAGTGGCTTAGAAACCTCCAGGACATCTTGAAACACTCCTACATCCGAATTATAGGGGTACATGAAAAAGAAGAGGAAAAACAATAAGTGAGAAAGTTGTTTGAATAAATAATAAAGGGAGACCTTCCCCAATCTGGCAAAGGAAATAGACTTCCAGGAAATCCAGGAATCTCAGAGAGTCCCAGAGAAGTTGGACCCAGGGAGGAACACACCAAGGCCCATCATAATTCTATTACCCAAGATTACAATGAAGGAGAGAATCCTAGAATCATCAAGAGAAAAGGAGGCAATAACCTGCAAAGGAGTTCCCATCAGACTGCCAGCTGATTTCTCAGAAGAGAAGTTACAGGCAAGAAGAGGCTGGAAAGAAGTATTCCTAGTCATGAAAGGCAAGGACCTACATCCAAGATTGCTCTATCCAGCAAAGCTTTCATTTAGGATGGAAGGGCAGATAAAGTGCTTCCCAGACAAGGTCAGGTTAAAGCAGTTCATCATTTCTAAGCCCTTATTATAAGAAATGTTAAAGGGACTTATCTTAGAAAAAGATGATAAAAAATGACAGCAAACTCACAATTATTAACAACCACACCTAAAACAAAAACAAAACAAACTAAGCAAACCACTAGAACAGGAACAGAACCACAGAAATGGAGATCACATGCAGGTTTATGAACAGGGGTTTGGGAGGGGGTTAAAAGGGGAAAAGGTACAGAGAATAAGTAGCATAGATGGTAGGTAGAAAATAGACAGGGCGAGGTAAGAATAGTATAGGAAATGTAGAAGCCAACAAACTCATAAGTATGACACATGTACATGAACTAAAGGGAGGGCATGTGGGTGGGAGGGGGTATGCAGGTGGAGGGGAGTGAAGGGGGAAATGGTACAACTATAATAGCATAATCAATAAAATATATTCTTTAAAATGGAGGTTGATTGAGTATAACTCACCCACATAAAGTGCACATTTAATCTTTTGAGTATACTCACAGTTGTGAATCCATCACTGCCTCCTGATTTTCAGAGTCCCCAAGAATCTCCAAACCCATTATTAGTCATATCCCAATCCTCTGAACCCTCCAATTCCTGGCAACAGTAAATCTACTCTTTGTTTTCTGGATTTGCCTATTCTGGTCATTTCATATAAGTGAGATCATTTATATAGTATGTGACCTTTGTGTCTGGCTTCTTCCACTGACTCTAATGTTTTCAAGGTTCATCCATGTCCTAACATGTGCATTTTTCCATTTCTGTATATGAATGAAGAGTATTCCGGTGCATGGACATACCACAGTTTGGTTTTCCATTCATTCGTTGGTGGATATTTGAATTGTTTTGCTTTTTGGCTGTTGTGAATAATGTGCTAGGTACACTTTTGGTGGGAAATATATTGTCCTTCATCTTGGGCATATACCTGGGGGTGGAGTTGCTGGATCAGAAACTCTGCTGAAGACTTAGAGAACCTGCCAGAACACTGAAGGCAAGTCATTCAGGAAGTGAATGAGGATTTCCTACTAACTGTCTGTGATTCTGGCCAAATCAGAGAGTGTGCAGTGGAATCTTGTAGTTTTTATTTTCATTTCTGTTATGACTAACGATGTGGAGCATTTTTATCTTCTTATTTGTCTTGGGTATGTCTTCTTTGGACATCTGTTTATTCATATGCTTTGCAGATTTTATGCTGAGATAATTTTGTTTTTTTTCATTATTAGTTTTGTATGTTATTTAGCATATATTATTTTTTTACTTATTTATTTATCTTTAGAAGGGAAGGGAAGAAGAGAAGGAGAGAAATATCAATGTATGGTTGCTTCTGGTGCATCCCCTGCTGGGAACTGGCCCCTGCTGGGAACTAGCCTGCAACCCAGGCATGTGCCCTGACAGGGAATCAAACCGCGATCTTTTGGTTCACAGGCCCATGCTCAATGCACTGAGCTACACCAGCCAGGGCTTACTTAGCATATATTCTTGATACAAGTCCCTTATACAATAGGTGATTTGTAGGGTTTTTTGCCCACTCTGTGGGTTTTTCTTTTACTTCCTTAATAAGGCTTTTTGAAGCACAAAAGTTTGATGTGGTCCAGGATATCCATGTTCATTTTTGTGCTTGTCTCCATATATTTTGTGACATTTTTATAGTCATGATCTAAGCACGGGTTTCAGAGTGCATGTGATATCAATTTAGAAAGCCTTCCTTTTACTGCAAACTTGAGTCTCTGCAGGGCCTGGGCAGGTGGTCCTGGGGGCCCTTGTCTGGATCTGTCTGGGAGTTCTCTCCTAGGATCTCTCTCTCTCTTTCCCCTTTATGTGGCCCACTTCTGTAAACTGCAGGCCTAAATTCTGTGGCACTCATTCAGATGTTCAGGGGAGCCCCCATGGGTGAAGCCCTGGAATCACCCCAGATGCCAGCATAGACAGTACCAAAAAACCAGGCTGCCTGTAGAGAGTTGAGGGGGAGTTTCTCCCAAAATATATTCACATCCCACTCCTGGAACCTGTGAATGTGACCTAAGTTTGAAATAGGTTCTTTGACAACATAATTAAGTTAAAGATTTCAAGATGAAATTATACTGGGTGTTCTGTATGAGTCCTAAATCCAATGATATGTTCCTTCTAAGAAACAGAAGACGAAATGACACAAGGAGGAGAAGGCCATGTGTAGATGGAGGCAGAGATGGGAGTGATGCAGCCACAAACCAAGGAATCCCAGCAGCCACCCAGGATGGAGAGAAAAAGAATGGAATGTGTCCTAGAGCCTGTGGAGAAAAGGAGGTCTTGCCCATACTTTGATTTGGATTTCTGACTTGCAGAATGCCAGAGAATAACTTTTTAAAATTTTAAGCCACTTAATTTGTGGAAATTTATTATTTCAGCCACAAGAAACTAATGCACTGTATCCATCAAAAAACAAAACAACAGAGACCATCTCCAGTACAAACAGACAATTCAGTCTCCCACTATTAACTTCATAGCCCCTCAGTTCCTGTGGGGACCTGATGTGACACCTAAGTGCCTGAAGGTGTCACATCCCCAGCTCCACTGCTGCATCCCCCGCCATTGTATTGTCTGAGACACAAGGGCAGTCAATGACTCTCTGCTCCTTCCTGCACTGAGATGCAGGCACCTCCTGTGCAGAGGGGCTTCCCTCACCCCTGGACACTCATTCCTGCTGGGAAACAGGACCCAGCCTGGACACTGTTCCTAAAAGCCATAGCTTTTAGGGTAAGGAGTTGGTTATGTCCCCTCTAATAAAGATTATTTATAGATGACCTTTGAGTCTCCTTCATAGAATGATTGTGGTTTTTATAAAAATAATGAATGTGTTTAACTTACTCTTTTTGGTGCTAAAATAATCTCAAATATATATTTTAAATATTTTACTTATTTTTTTTAGAGAGAGAAAAAGGGAAGAAGAAAGAGTTGGAGAGAAACATCAATGTGTGTTTGTCTCTCATGTGTCTGCAACTGGGGATCTGGCCTGCAACCCAGGCATGTGCCCTGACTGGGAATCGCACCAGTGACCCTTTGCTTCACAGGCCTGTGCTCAGTCCACTGAGCTACACCTGCCCCATGGCAGATCCAATGCAGCCCAGAAAACTCAGAGAATGCAGCCTGTGGGCTCAGTAAATTTAATTATTGAATTATTTAATAATAATTAAATATTATTAATTTTATTCTTATTTTTGACATTATTACAGATGTTCTTATTTCTCTCCCTTCACCCACCTTCATCTAGCCCCCACTCTTGTTTTCTCTGGCCATCACCACACTGTTCCCTGTGTCTATGGGCTATGCATATATTTTCTTTGGAAAATTCCTTCGCCTTTTATCCAGTTGCCCCTTTCCCTTTTCGTCAGACATCTGTCAGCCAGCCTGTTTTATGTATCCATGCCTCCGTTTCTATTTCGTTCATCAGTTTATTTTGTTCATTAGAATCTACATAGAACTGAGATAATATAATATTTGTTTTTTTCTGACTGGTTTAGTTTACTTAGCACAATAATCTCCAGGTCCATCCATGTTGTTGCAAAAGGCAAAATTTCTCCTTTTTATGGACTCATAGTATTCCCATGTGTAAATGCACCACAGCTATTTTACCCAATATTTTGCTGATGGACACTTGGCTATTTCCAATCTTGTCTGTAGTACATAACGCTGCTATAACTATAGAGGTGCAAGATGCACATATTCTTTCAAACTGGTTGTTTTGGATTCTTAGGATTTATTCCTGGAAGTGAAATCACTGAGGCATAAGCAACTTCCATTTTTAATTTTTGAGAAAACCCCATACTGTTTTCCTGTGGCTGCACCAGTCTGTATTACCACCAACAGTGCACTAAGGTTCCATTTGTTGTTTGTTGATTTATTGATGGTGGACATTCTGGCAGGTGTGAGATGATATCTCATTATGATTTTTAAATGTATTTTATTGATTATGTCATTACAGTTGTTCTATTCCTCCCTTCATTCCCCTCCACCCTGCATACCCCGTCCCACACCATTCCCCCCCTTTAGTTTATGACCACATGTCTCAAGTTCTTTAGATTCTATATTTTCCCTACTATTCTTACCCTCCCCCTATCTATTTTCTATCTATGGTCTATGCTACTTATTTTCTGTACCTTCTCCCCAGTTCTCCTTCTCAAACTCCTTTGTTGCTAACCCTTCATGTGATCTTCATTTCTATGGTTCTGCTCCTGATCTAGCTATCCTCTTAATTTGCTTTTGTTTTAGGTGTGGTTGTTAATAACTGTGAGTTTGCTGTCCTTTCACTGTTCATATTTTTATCTTCTTTTTCTTACATAAGTCTTTTTAACATTTCATATAATAAGGGCTTGGTGATGATGAACTCCTTGAATTTGACCTTATCTGAGAAGCACTTTATCTGCCCTTCCATTCTAAATGAAAGCTTTGCTGGATAGATTAATCTTGGGTGTAGGTCTTTGGATTTCATAATTTGGAATACTTTTCTAGCCCCTTGCCTGTAAGGTCTCTTTTGAGAAGTCAGCTGACAGTCTGATGGGATCTCCTTTGTAGGTGACTGTCCCCTTATCTCTTGCTGCTTCCAAAATTCTCTCCTTCATTTTAATCTTGGCTAATATAAGTATGATGTGCCTTAGTGTGTTCCTTCTAGGGTCCAACTTCTTTGGGACTCTCTGAGCTTCCTGGATTTCCTGGAAGTCTATTTCCTTTGCCAGAATGGGGAAGTTCTCCTTTATTATTTGTTCAAATAAGGTTTCCACTTGTGGCTGTTTCTCTTCCCCTTCTGGTGCCCCTATAATTCAGATGTTGGAGCATTTGAAGATGTCCTGGAGGTTCCTTAGCCTCTCCTAATTTTTTTGAATTCTTGTTTCTTCATATTTTTCTGTTTGGTATTTTTTCCTTCCTTCTGGTCTGCTCCCTTGATTTGAGTCCCAGTTTCCTTTCCGTCACTATTGATTTCCTGTGCATTTCCCTTCATTTCGATTACTTTAGCTTTCATATGTTCCTGTAATTTTTGGCTAAAATGAACCAGTTCTGTGAGCATCCTGATCACCAGTGTTTCGAACTGTGCCTCTAATAGGTTGGCAATCTGTGGTTCGCTTAGATTTATCAGCTCTGGGGCTCTGAGCTCTTCTTAAGCCATGTTTTGATCTGTTCGCACCTGTTATATATGAGGAGTGGAGCCTTAGGTGTTCACCTGGGAGGGGTCACCCAGGTTGCTGGTTTGTGATGCTGTATGTGGGGGAGGGGTCAGAGAGGGAGCAATAGCGGTCCCCTCTGCTTCTTCCTGCTGCTGGGGCCTGCCTGGTCTGTCTCACTGCTCACTCAAATGTGTGACCATGGTCAGCCTGCCACCTTGTGCCTTCACTGGGTCCGACCATCACGACCCCACACCTGGGATTCACCCTTGGCTACCTGGGTGGGGGGATCTTTTTTGCCTGACCTGCTTCGCTGCTGGCCCCGCCCCTCTTACCAGTCTGGCTGAGGGGTTTGTTGTTGTCAGACTCCCCTGTTGTTCAATTTTCTGTGGTTTGGCTGCATTTTTGTTGCTAAAACTTTGTTGTTTTTAGATTTGGTTGTGCAAGAAGGCAGAATGTTTCCACCTAGGCCTCCATCTTGGCAGAAGTCCCTCATTATGGATTTAATTTGCATCTTTCTGATGGTTAGTGATGTTCAGTATTTTTTCATATGCCATCGCAATGTGTTCTTTGGAGAAATATCAATTCAGGGTTTTTGCCTATGTTTTAATAAGAGTTTTTGTCTTCCTGCTGTTGATTTGTATAAGTTATTTATGTATTTTGGATATGAATCCTTTATCAATAGTTCCTTTCCAGTAATGCAGCCCTATAAGTGTTCACCACAGAGAGAAGGACCAGTCAGATGGGAGTGACTGAGCAGAAAGAGACCAGTCTCAGTCCATCCCCCTCCACATGACCATGACCCTGAGAAAGACCCTGTAGGGCTTTGTCAGGGCCTGGACTGAGGAGTCCCCTGGGATCCTCACAGAGAAGCTCAGCCTAGAAGCCCCTCCCCACACCAATGTCACAAACATGCTGACTCCAGGGACCCTGGGCATGGTTTGTGTCAGGGTGGATTTGGCCTCCTGGGGAGCTTCATGCACAAGGCTCCTGAGCTGGTGACCAGTCAGGGCTCAGCCCCAACAGCCACATTAGGGCAGTGATGGAGCATCATCCTACGCCTGAGATGATGTGTGGAGAGCACAGGTAGACAAGCTCCCAGGGCCATTGGCCAAATGCCCTGGAGGACACAGTAGACTCCAGTGGGTTGACAGTGTCCCCATGGAGGAGCAGAAAATGTGTTCCTGACAGCTGCTCCTCCACCAGGAAACAGTCTAGGGATTTGCTGTCTTTGAGGGAAATATTACTGGTATTCACCACTCCCACCTTATCTTGTATATGATTTGGGGGGAAGGTGAAGGCAGAGTAGATTAAGACAGCAGGAGAGTATTTCATGGGATTTAAAGTACCAACAAGTAGAGTACATATAGGAGATCCTTTGGAGAAGTACAGCAATAAGTATGCTATTTCACTCTACTACCTACTTTTTGTAAAAGGTGGAAAAGAGATAAGACTCTTGCTAGAGGAGAAAAAGAATGTGAGCTGACTCAAGAAAGCAGAGTGCTTATGCTAGGTTAGATGGTGAGATACAGTGATGGTAAGGGATAGAAGCTTGGGGTAGTGTGTGAGAGAATGAAGTTAACCACAACAATAATAAAGCCCAGGAAGAAAGTAAAATGGACCAAGACCAGGGAAGGGTGATATGTGAGGTGGGAACAACAATACTATGGAAAGAAATATATGATCTGAATAAAAAGAATAAAAAGTAAAAGACCAAGAGTAGTGTGTTATAGGAATATGAGTGAAGTGAAGGAGGAAACATTAAAATGCAATATGAAAGGGAGAACAAAGAAAACCAGTCAAACAATGAAATCGAACAAACAAAACAAAGAAACATACATCGAAGTAAGAGAAATAAAAAATAAAATAATGATTAAAACTAGTAATAAAAACAAAAAAATAAAGAATAAAATGCAAATCTTGTAGGATAGCAAAGTGAATTTTGTCTTAGTGGTTGGTGTTAGCCTTCTGATATCTCTCTGGATCTGTCTTTGGTCCTTTCACAGCTCCAGGGCTTATTGTCTTACTCTTATAAAAAAAAGAAAAAACAATGCCTCCTGCTGATTTTGAACCCACCAAGTGGATTCTGCTGGTCTTCCTGGATGTTGCAGGCAGAGAGGGGGTGGGCTCCACTTTTCCCCCTTTCCTGTGGTTCTGTGTTGGGGGCTTGATCTGAGTTACAATATTCACAGTTGCCCAGCCTCCAGCCAAAAGCCCTCAGAGTGCTGCACGACCCCCACTGTCCATATGCACCAGTCCAGTGCCTTTAATCCACCTTTTTGCACCACCCTTTGATTAGTCTGTGAGGTGCACTGAGTGTGAGTAACTCTCACCCCTCCTCCCTCTTTGCTGGTCTCAGCACTTCTCACTTGCAAAGTCCCTTAAGGGCAGTTAAGTTCCCCTATTAAATTAGGTCTCCCTGGCCCTGGCTGGTGTAGCTCAGTGGATTCAGTGTGGGGCTGCAAACCAAAGGATTGCAGTTCGGTTCCCAGTCAGGGCACATGCCTGGGTTGCAGGCCAGGTCCCAGCAGGGGATGCATGAGGGGCAACCATACATTGATATTTCTCTCTCTCTCTCCTTCCCTTCCCCTCTAATGATAAATAAATAAAATCTTAAAAAAAATTAAGTCTCTCTGGGGACTGCTACCCATTTGAGCTCCTGCTGCCCCACTGTGGTCATTTGGTGAGTCTCCCTGATCTGGAGCATATGGCACCCCTCCTCCTCTAGCAGCTCCTCCATCTGCCTGGCACAGATGGACAGTGGGGTCCTGGTAGTGCATGGAGGACCTGAGCTGGAAGCTGGGCAACTGTGAATATTTTGGCCCATAACTGGACCCCATTGTCACCTCACAAAACCATAGAAGGAGGAAAAGCTTAGCCCAGCCCCCCTCAGCCTGCTGCACGTAGGAAGACCAGAAGAACTCTGTGGGTTTAAAGTCAGCAGGAGGCTTCCCCCCTCCCCCAAGTGAGACAATAAGACCTTGAGCTGTGAAAGGTCCAGAGACAGACCCAAAGAGGGATCACAAGGCTAATCCCAACAACTGAGAAACTGAGACAGATTTCACTTTGCTATTCTAGAGAACTTGTGTATTATTGTTTCTTTGTATTATTAGTATTATTTCATTATTTTTACTTTTATTTTATTACTATTATTTTTCTTCTTTCCGTTTTTTTTCTTTGTTTCATTTGACTAGTTTTCCTCATTCTCTCTTTTATATTGTATTTTTATTTTATTTATTTTTAAATAATTTTATTTAGTTATTTTTAAGTAGTTTTTTGTCTATTTCTCCCATCCCAGACCCCCTCCTGCCCCGTGCTCCCCACCTCCCTCCCATTTCCACCCCCCTTAGTTCTTCTACCTGTGTCCTTCCTATTTGTTCCTCCAAATACCTCCCCTTTTTCCCCATTAAATTCCCTTCCCTCTCCCCTTTGGTCACTGTCCCTTTGTTCTCTACTTCAGTGTCTCTGTTTTTATTCTGCTTGCTTGTTTATTTTGTTTTTTAGCTTCCTGTTAGAGGTGAGATCATATGGTATTTGTCTTTCAACTCCTGGCCTAATTCACTCAGCTTGATGTTTTCCAGTTCCATCCATCTAGTTGCAAAGGGTAGTAGCCCCTTCTTTCTCTCTGCTGCATAGAATTCCATTGTGTATATGTACCACAATTTTTTTAATTTAATTTAATTTTTTATTTTTATAATTAATTTTATTTAGTTATTTTTCAAGTACAGTTTTTTGTCTATTTTTCCCATCGCAGCCTCTCCCGCCCCTTGCTCCCCACCTCCCTCCCATTTCCACCCCCCTTAGTTCTCCTCCCTCTGTCCTTTCTATTTTTTCCTCCAAATCCCTTCCCCTTTTTCCCCTTAACTTCCCTTCCTTCTCCCCTCTGGCCACGATCCCCTTGTTCTGTATTTCAGTGTCTTTTTATTTTCTGCTTGCTTGTTTGTTTTGTTGTTTAGCTTCCTGGTAAAGGTGCCATCATATGGTATTTGTCTTTCAGCACCTGGCCTATTTCACTCAGCATAATGCTTTCCAGTTCCATCCATGTTGTTGCAAAAGGTAGTAGCTCCTTCTTTCTCTCTGCAGCATAGAATTGTGTATATGTACCACAATTTTTTGATCCATTCATTTACTGACAGGCACCTAGGTTGCTTCCAACTCTTGGCTATTGTAAACTGTGCTGCTATGAACATTGTGGTGCATAGGATCTTTGAAATTGATGTTTTAGGATTCTTAGGATATAATCCTAGCAGTGGAATTGCTGGGTCAAAAGGCAGGTCGATTTTTATTTTTCTGAGAAAATTCCATACTGTTTTCCATAATGGTTGTACCAGTCTGCAATCCCACCAAGAATGAACTAAGGTCCCCTTTTCCCCACAACCTCTCCAACACTTGCTGTTTGTTGCTTTGTTTATGATAGCCATCCTGACTGATGTAAAGTGGTATCTCATTGTGGTTTTAATTTGCATCTCTCTGATAGCTAATGATATTGAGCATGTCTTCATGTGTCTCTGGATATTCTGTATGTCCTCTTTGGAGAAGTGTCTGTTCAAGCCCTTTCCCCATTTTTAAATTGGGTTGGTTGTCTTCTTAGAGTGGAGTCGTGTAAGTCCTTTGTATATTTTGGAGAATAAATGTTTGTCTGAGGTATCACTGGCAAATATGTTTTCCCATACAGTTGGTTGTCTTTTTAATTTTCTTTTTTTTTTTAGATTTTATTTATTTATCTTTAGAGGGGAAGGAGAGAGGGAGAGAAACATCGATGTATGGTTGCCTCTAGTGCATCCCCCCTGCAGGGAACTGACCTGCAGGGAACCTGCCTGCAACCCAGGCATGTGCCCTGACTGGGAATCGAACCGCGATCCTCTGGTTCACAGGCCCGTGCTCAATCCACTGAGTAACACCAGCCAGGGCTGTCTTTTTAATTTAATACTGTTTTCTTTAGCCACGCAGAAGCTTTTTATTTTGATGAGATCCCATCTATTTATTCTTTCCTTTATATTACTTGCTCTAGGGGACATATCAGTAAAAATGTTCCTGCATGAAATAGCTGAGATTTTCCTGCCGATGTTCTCTTTTAGGACTTTAATGGTGTCACGGTTTATATTTAAGTCCTTTATCCTCCTTGAATTTATTTTGGTGTATGGTGTAAGTTGGTGCTCAAGTTTCATTTTTTTTTTTTTGTACATAGCTGTCCACTTCTCCCAACATCATTTGTTGAAGAGGTTATCTTTACTCCATTTTACGTTACTGCCTCCTTTGTCGAATATTAATTGACTGTAGAGAGTTGGGTTGATTTCTGGGCTCTCCGTTTTGTTCCATTGGTCTATGTACCTGTTTTTATGCCAGTACCAGGTTGTTTTGATTACACTGGCCTTGTAATATAGTTTGATATCAGGTACTGTGATCCCTCCTACTTTGTTCTTCTTTCTCAAAGTAGCAGCTGCTATTCGGGGTCATTTGTGGTTCCATATAAATTTTTGAAGTGTTTGTTCTATGTCTGTGAAATATGCCATTGGTACCTTAATAGGTATTGCATTGAATCTGTATATTGCTTTGGGTAGCATGGACATTTTGATGATGTTAATTCTTCCAGTCCTTGAACAAGGTATATGTTTCCATTTGTTTGTGTTTTCCCTGATTTCCTTCTTCAGTGCTGTGTAGTTTTCTGCATACAGGTCTTTTACCTCCTTGGTTAGGTTTATTCCCAGATATTTTATTTTTCTTTTTGCTATATCAAATGGGATTTTCTCCGTGATTTCTGCTTCTACTGATTCATTGTTAGTATACAAAAATGCCTTCGATTTCTGGATATTGACTCTGTATCCTGCTGTTTTGCCAAATTCATTAATTAGTTTGAGCAGTTTTTTTTTATTTTCCATGTACACTATCATGTCATCTGCATACAGTGACAGTTTTGTTTCCTCCTTTCCTATTTGGATGCCTTTTATTTCCTTTTCTTGCCTAATCACTGTGGCCAAAAATTCCAAAACTATATTGAATAGAAGTGGTGAAAATGGCCATCCTTGTCTTGTTCCTGATCTTAGTGGAAAAGCTTTTAGTTTTTCACATTCAGTATGATATTGGCTTTCGGTCTCTTATATATGGCCTTTATTATATTGAGCAATGCTCCCTGTATTCCTACTTTGCTGAGTGTTTTTCTCATAAATGGGTGCTGTACCTTATCAAAAGCTTTTTTTCACATCTATTGATCTGATCGTGTGGTTTTTATCTTTGCTTTACTTTATGTGATGTATTACATTTACTAATTTGCGAATGTTGAACCATCCTTGCATCCCTGGGATGAATCCCTCTTGGTCATGGTGTATGATCTTATTGATATATTCTTGGATGCAATTTGCCAATATTTTGTTGAGGATTTTAGCATCTATGTTCATCAGCGATATTGGCCTGAAGTTTTCTTTCTTTGTTGTGTCTCTATCTGGTTTTGGAATTCGGATGATGCTGGCTTCATAAAAAGAATTTGAGAGTTTTCCATCCTTCTGGACTTTTTGGAATAGTCTGTGGAGAATAGGGGTTAGCTCTTCCTTAAATGTTTTGTAGAATTCTCCTGTGACATCATCTGGTCCAGGACTTTTGTGTGATGGGAGATTTTTGATTACTGCTTCAATTTCTTTTGCTGTTATTGGTGTGTTCAGATTTTCTGTTTCTTTTTCATTAAGTTTTGGAAGATTGTATTTTTCTAGAAATGTGTCCATTTCCCCTAGGTTTGCAAAGTTCTTGGCGTAGAGTTCTTCATAGTAATTTCTTACAATCCCTTCTATTTCTATGGTACCAGTTGTAATCTCTCCTCTTTCATTTCTGATTATGTTTATTTGAGTCCTCCCTCTTCTTTTCTTGATGAGCCTACTTAAAGGCTTGTCTATTTTGTTTATCTTTTCAAAGAACCAACTCCTGGATTCATTGATCCTTAGAATTGTGCCTTTTGTCTCTATGTCATTTAGTTCTGCTCTAATGTTGGTTATTTCCTTCCTTCTGCTTGCTCTGAGCTGTCTTTGTTGTTGTTCCTTGAGTTCTTGCAGGTGTAGGGTTAGGTTGTTTGTTTGAAATGTTTCTATCTTCTTTAGGTAGGCCTGTATTGCTATAAACTTCCCTCTCAGGACTGCCTTCGCTGTGCCCCATAACTTTTGGGTTGTTGTGAGTTCATTTTCATTTGTTTCCAGAAACGTTTTGATTTCTTCCCTAATTTCATTCTTGACCCATTCATTGTTTAATAGCATACCATTCAGTCTCCATGATTTGGGGTGCTTTGGGTTTTTTCCTTTGGGGTTGGTTTTCAGTTTTAGTCCCTTGTGGTCAGAGGAAATGCTTGGTATGATTTCAATTTTCTTGAATTTTTTGAGGCTCATTTTGTGTCCTATCATGTGGTCTATTTTTTAAAATGTTCCATATGCATTTGAAAACAATGTGTATTTAGCTTCTTTGGGATGAAGTGCTCTATATATATCAGTTAAGTCCATTTCCTCTAGGGTGTTGTTTAATGCCGCAATATCTTTGTTGATATTTTTGTTTGGAAGATCTGTCCATTTTTGATAGTGGGGTGTTAAAATCCTCACCTATAACTGTGCTGCTGTCAATATCTTTCTTGAATTCCTCTAAGATTTTCTTGATATATTTGGGTGCTCCTATGTTTGGTGCACATATATTTAGGATGTTAATGTCTTCTTGGTGGATTCTTCCCTTGAGTATAATGAAGTGACCTTCTGGATCTCTCTTTATGGCCCTGTTTTTGAAGTCTATTTTGTCTGATCTGAGAATTGCTACCCCGGCTTTTTTTTTCTTGTTCATTTGCTTGGTAAATTTGTTTCCAGCCTTTCACTTTTAGTCTGTGATGGTCTTTTGTCCTGAGGTGGATCTCTTGTAGGCAGCTTATGTGAGGGTCATGCTTTCTTATCCATTCAGCTATTCTGTGTCTTTTGATTGGAGCATTTAATTTATTTACATTTAAGGCTATTATTGATAGGTACTTATTCATTGCCATTTTTGTACCTGTGTTCCTCTCTGCCTCTCTCTTTTTCTTCCTTCCCTTAAAGCAGTCCTTTTAGTATTTCTTGTAGAGCTGGTTTGGTGGAGGCATATTCTTTTAGACTTCTTTTGTCTTCGAAGCTCTTTATTTGGCCTTCTATCTCGATTGAGAGCCTTGCTGGGTAAAGCAGCCTTGGTCGTAGGCCTCTGGTTCTCATTACTTGGAATATTTCTTGCCATTCTCTTCTTGTTTGGAATGTTTCCTTTGAGAATTCTGTAGCTAACCTTATTGGGACTCCCTTGTATAGTACTTCTTTTTTCTCCCTTGCTGCCTTTAAGATTCTCTATTTGTCTTGAAATTTTGCCATTTTGATGATGATGTGTGTTGAAGTGGGCCTCCTTGGGTACCTCTTGATTGGGACTCTCTGTGATTCCTGGATTTGTGTGACTTTTTCTCTCATCAAATTAGGGAAATTTTCTCCAGTTACTCTTTCAAATATGTTTTCTATCCCTTGTTCTTCTTCTTCTCCTTCTGGTATCCCTATTATTTGGCTATTATTACGTTTCATATTGTCTTGTATTTCTCTTAATCCCTCTTCATTCTTTCTGAGTTTCTTTTCATTTTCCTGCTCTTTCTGTGAAATATTTCTACTTTGTCCTCCGGCTTGCTAATTCGATCTTCTGCCTCATCTATTATACTTTGAAACTTTCTACTGTGTTCCTCAATTCAGAAATTGTATTCTTCATTTCCTCTTGTCCCTTGCTGATAGTTTCTATTTCCTTTTCGATGTTGATATAGTTTCCGGTGAGATCATCATAACTCCCATGTAGTTTCTGGTAGCTCATTGTAAGCTCTTTGAACTTCGTAATAACCAGTGCTTTGAATTCACTATCTGATAGTTCATTAGCCTCTATTTCATCTAACATTCTTTCTGAAGCCTCTGCTTTTTCTTTCATTTGGGGATTGTTTCTTTGCCTTCCCATTGTTTGTGAGACTCTTCTTGTTAGCCTCAGCTTCTAAAATTGATCTATTCTGACTCCCTGGGTTTATGTTGTGAACCTCTGTGGTATAATACCTGTGAATTCCAGTGGTGCAGACTCCTTCAGGTATCTTGATGTTCTCCATTTCCACCTACTCCTTTTATCGTGTGTGTGTAATCAGTTGTAGGAGGAGGAAAAATGGTTTATGACAGCAGAAGAGTTTTTTATGATATTTACAGTCACAGCCTGTAGAGAAGAGATAGGCAATCTTTAAGCTATATATAGTGTTACCCATATTCTTCAGCTCAACTTGCCACTTTTACAAGAGAATGGACAAAAGATAAGCCTCTCGTTGGGGAGGGAAGGCTTGTTAGTTGGAACTAGAAAGCAGTGAGGTTTCAGATGGTTAGATTTTGAGGTAAGGTGAGTGTAAGGAACAATAAACAGGTGTAGTGTGTGAGCAAATATAGTTAATCACTATAATGACAGAATTCAGGGACCTGTACAATGGGCTAAGATCCGTGAGATGTGTTGTGAGGTATTTACTGTTGTATAGATCAACTATTATTTACACTAATATTAGAGCAGCACTCATATAACAAACTCTATGTGATCTGTCTGAGTAGGGGGTATAGAGCTTTAGGTAGTGTGCTAATGGAAAACAAGTGGTGTGGAGTTTAGAGGATTAGCAAAGCACTGTGGAGGAAAGTACAGGGGGAGCCTGTCTAATAATACAATATAACTACTCGAGACTGAGAAGCCTCTACAGAAAGAGGAGGAATACAGAGATATTATTAAAATATAAAAGAAGTGAGAATAATTAAAAAATATGCAACACCTCATGGCTTCTCTGCTATAGGAAGGTGAAATTTGTCTCTCTGTCTCTACTGTTGAGATGCTCCCTCTTTGGGTCCTATTCTGGTCCTTTCACAGTCCCTAGTTGTTTGTGTCTCTTGTGGGTAAAAGGAAATGAAGCAACAAACAAACAATCAAACAAAAAGGCAGGAGAAGGGAGGTGAAAGCAATGAGTTTAAGAGGAAAGGAAGAAGGACTAAAACAGGGAAAAAGAAGGGAGAGGAACAAAGTATAGAAAGATAAAGCAGTGATAAAATTAAAAAATATCTAAGATTACTAAACAACGCACAAAAAAGTTACTTAAAATGGGGAAAAAACCAACCAACCAACAAACAAACAACAACAAAAAATAACAACAACAACAACAACAACAGAGAAACCCTTCCCTTGTTGGTTTCAAACTGTCCAAACTGGTTTTTCTGGTAGCAGCAGGATCTCTCTGTGGGCTGGGATGCCTGCATAAGTGTGTGCACCAGCCAGGCTACCAGATTGGGGTGTGGGCGCCTCCACACTCGCCAAGCTGCTTGGGTTCCATGGGTTCTGGTAGTGTCCTTCCCAGTCCTGTGTCGGGGACTCAGAGGCTTCTGTGCCTGTGTGCACCCACCAAGCTGTCTGGGATCCAAGAAACCAGCAAGGTGCCTCCCAGCTCTGTGGCGGTGACCCAGAAGCCTCCGAGCCTGCATGCGCCTGACAGGCCGTCTGGGACCGAGACACCAGCAGGGCTCTTCCCAGTCCTGTGGCAAGTCCCCAAATGCCTCCGCTTTCCCCCTGGCTTGCTGCAAGGCTGGATGGGAAGCAAGCCAAGCTGTCCTGGCAGGAGAACTCCTCAGTCCACTTTCAAAAAAAAAAACAAAACCAAAACTCTCCAGACAGCCTGCTTCTCAGTCCAGCCCAGTTCCCAGGGAGAACAGTGAGGCCACTGCTCTCTCAGTTCTCCCAGGCTCGTGACCAAAGAGTCTGCAGTTGAACTGGGCCCTGTGTCTTTGTAACCCTCCCTGATAATGCAAGCAGGCAAGAAGACAGGTCTCTGCCCGGTGTTGTCCAGTTTTGCTTATACAGGGAGTGGGGGAGCTGCTGGCCCGTGCTGGTGGCCACTGGGGCCGCTAGGTGCCCAGGCTCCTGTGGCAGACACCTCTGGTGTTGGTCTGAGACTGATGGCTCTGGTCCCTGGCCGTAGAAGCAGCACCGGGGCCACCTGGCCGGGGGCAGTGGCCCCCGCGCCGCTGCTTTGTCTTTACTCCAGGCCCCAAGACCCCACTGGCCTGCCCCTTTCTGGTGTTTCAGCGTCCGTCACAATCTCTGTTCTTTTAATTTCACAAATGCTGGATAACCGATGGATTAGTGTGCTGTTTCTCTATAGATATGCCAGGATTTTCACCCACAAGTACGAGAGCTAGAATCCACTCCGTCCTACTCCATTGCCATCTTCCCAGCACTCTCATATTGTATTTTAACTTTCTTTCTTTCACTTCACTAGTGTTCTAATGTCACACTACTCTTGGTTCGGCAATTCCTATTCTTGTTATTCAGATCATATAGTTCTTGTCATATTATTGTTGTTCCAAAATTATTGTAAATAATTGTTGTTCCATACAATTGTCTATACTACACAGCACCCCTCCCTAATCTTAGCCCATTTCACTATCTTCCAGAGCTTTATTGCTGTTGTGGCTAACTCTATTCTCTTGCACACTAAGCCTACTTTCTATCCTTTATTCTTACTATATCTCATCACCTGATCTCCCACAAGTGTTCTGTTTTTCTGAATTCAGCTCACAATTTACCCCCCCAACAAGATTCTTATCTCTTTTTTCACATTTTATAAAAAGTGGCTAGTTGGGTGAAATATTACAGTTAATGATATACTTATCCAAAGGATCTCCTATCTCTTTTCTATGTGTTGGTACTTTAAATCACATAGAATACTCTCCCACTGTCTTAATACATTTTGCCTTCCCACTGCAACTAATCACATACAAGTGTATGTGGAAGCTGTGAACCTGCTGGAAGAGAACCCACCAACAAAGGAACCACCAACAGGTAAAAACCCAAGTACAACAAGAGAGACCACACCAACAAAAGAAAGGGCAACCCTAGAGCATCAAGACAGGAGATCAAAGATACCACATCACTGAATCCCATAAAAATCCTACCATAGAAGTTCACTCTGCAAAGACAGCTAGCAAAGAAGCACATCAGGAAGTGGAGAAACAAACAAAAAGAGTTGCCTAAAGTGGGGAGACAAAAAAAGAACCTGCAATCAAAAGGAATGGAAAACTCCCCACTCAAAGAGCTAACTGAAATGGAGGTAAGCAAACTATCAGATATAGAATTCAAAATAATGGTTATAAGGATGCTTGAGGAACTCACAGACAACTACAAGGACTGAGTGAGAACTACAACAGTATGAAAAGGGAAATAGAAACTATAAATAAAAACCAGGTCCATAGTTTGATGGATCCAGCATTGTCTTGTAAGGCAATCAGGTCTTATGTCATTGGAGACATCACCATAGTGTTTCAAGAAGCGGGGTTTCTGAGATTTCTACTATTGCTGTATCAAATCACAACAAACTTAATGGTTAAAATAACACAAATTTGTTAGCTTAGCATTCTGCAGGTCAAAGGTCAGAAGTGACTCTTAGACAGTTACAATAAAGGTGCTGGCAGGGCTGGTTTTTTTTCGGAGGCTCTAAGGGTAAATTCCTTCCCTTGCCTTTCCAACTTCTGCATTCACTGGCTCAAGGACCCTTCTTTCATTTTTAAAGTACATAAATCAACCTCTACCTTCACCACACCCTTTTCTCTCACTGTGCCCCTCCTGCCTCCCTCTTATAAAGTTTCTTGTAATTATATTGTGCCCACCAAAATAATCCAGAATAGTCATCAAATCTCAAGATCCCAAATTTAATCACACCTGGTAAGACTGTTTTGCCATGTAAAATAGCTGTTGCAGGGACTGAGGATTTAGACAGAGATGTCTATTGGGAGGTGCATTATTTTGTCAACCACGTTGGCCTCACTCTTCCAAGGAGGAGAAAGGGCTCTGTGTGAGCTGTGGTTCTCTAGAGAGAGAAGACCAGTAAGCTGTATATGCATGGAGAGAGTTTTTGTTTTTTTTTTAAGAAACAAGCTCATGTGATTGTAGGGACTGGAAACACCCCCAATCAGGGCAGAACTGCAGGCTGGAGACCCAGGGAAGAGGTGAGACTTGGTTGTGACCATGAA
The DNA here is from genome assembly GCF_021234435.1 of Artibeus jamaicensis. Lineage (NCBI taxonomy): Eukaryota > Metazoa > Chordata > Mammalia > Chiroptera > Phyllostomidae > Artibeus > Artibeus jamaicensis. The sequence goes on from NW_026521848.1 coordinate 27,441, forward strand.
GGCAGTCTGGAGGCAGATGTTCTTCTACTGCAGGAGACCTCAGTCATTCCTCTTAAAATCTCAACTTATTGGAGGAGGCCCACCTATATTACAGAGTACAATCTTTATTACCCAAACCCAACTGATTTAATTTTTTATCACACTTATATTTAAAGCAATACAAACTGCATTTGACCAAAAAGCTGAGTACCATAGCCTTGCCAAGTTGACACATAACATGAGCCATTATAGGCATCTTCTGTAGTCCCAGAGGATTTAGAAATCTGGGGTCGAGTTCTCAGTAGTAGGCCCCTCAACCCTAGTCCCAGGGTCCTCCTTGTCTGAATAGGACCACCACATACACCAAGACCAAGGGCTACACTGAAGTTTAATTTTTCACACTTCGATCCTGCTCATGGTCCTCAGCTCTGCCTGCCCTTCAGCTGCAGGAGGACAGGCTCCCTTTCACTCTCACACTTTGCTTTCAGTTGTTGCCTGATAGATAGGTCAAGGTCTAAGCCTGACCTTGTCTCTCATCAGTGCTCAGTGGTGTTTTGGATCTGTCATCCTCGTCTTTACCTTTCTCTCAAACTAGAGACAGTACAGGAGCTGTGCACCCCTCTATCCTCCCCAGCACAATGCTGGTGAAAGATACGTGATCATCAAGCTGACACATGCCTGAGAGCGTCAGCACCCCTCCTCCCAGTCCTGTGAGGTACTGTTGGTGGTGAGTGATCCAACCCAGAAACTACCCTTGGGGACAGTTATCAAGGTCCCCTGCTGTTGTATATGATATCAAGTCCTGTTTCCAGGAAGAAGGATTTAGTAGGATCATGGTGATAATGGAGGGAAGAGAGACAGCAGACAACAAAAAAAGCTAGCAGGTGTTGGGTCTGACTGGGAACCTACTGCAGCCTGACCACTGGGGCTCTGGAGCACACACTGCTGCCCAGAGTCATCTCATTTGGGCCCCAACTCCATGTGCCAGGCATTCCCTAGATGCTGGCTGGTCTCAGGAATTTGTGTGGGGCAACCACCTCAGGAAAAGACTCTGACTCAGCAAAGGCAAATCTATGCTGTAGAAACATCTGTAGAATGATTGAGCAGCTTCCAGTATGGCAACTGAGTAGGAAACCAAAAGCATTCACGATATTGTGTAGCTTCTTTAAGGAAAACTATCAGGTACTTTGGAGGGAAATCAGCTAGTTTGGAAATTGGAAGTGGCAGTATGTGGTAATAAGGAAGGATGGGGTTCTGGGGAAAGGTGAAATGGGGAGATTAGGAAAGCACCAAAGCATAATCAAGGGAATCAGTAAGAAAAGGGAAGAACCCCGACCCCCAATCCAGATTGAATTGGCTTTGAGGAAACATACAAGGGCTTAGGGGCTCCACCATCTGGGCCATGTGTATATGTGATTATGTGTGTGATTACTGTGGCATCCAAATGGCAGCAGGTGTTTGATCAATGAAGTGGGAACACGCCTTGGTTCAGCATCCTGGGTACTTTAGTCCTAGCTAATAAAATGTCAGGGCCCTGGCTGGTGTGGCTCAGTGGATTGAGTTCCAGGCTGTGAAGGGCAGGGCGGCCACTTCAATTCACAGTAAGGACACATGCCTGGGTTGAGGGTCAGGTACCCATTAGGGGGTGCCCAAAAAGCAAACACACATTGATGTTTCTCTCTTCCTCCCTTCCCCTCTAAAAATAAACAAAATATTTTCTTTTTTTAAAATTTTTAAGATTTTATTTATTTATCTTTACACGGGAGGGGAAGGAGAGAAGGAGAGAAATATCAATGTATGGTTGCTTCTCATGCATCCCCTGCTGGGAACTGGCCTGCAACCCAGGAATGCGCCCTGACTGGGAATCGAACCGTGATGCTCTGGTTCACAGGCCCATGCTCAATCCACTGAGCTACACCAGCCAGGGCCAAAATCTTTTCTTAAAATCTCAGAGCTATGATTCAAACTCTAAGTCAAAAGAAGGGCCCTTGGAGCTTAGGTGAAAAGTGAAGAAAATGCACCTGGTGGAAGGAGTTGGGAAAAGCACAAGCATGCCCCACAGAGTCACTCTGGGTCCTCTTTTAAGGGCAGGGAAATCAGGGAAAGTCCAAAGGAAAGGACTCAATAGAATACTCATCATCTCTCCAGGCATGTGCCTTGAGGGTCTTCGTGCCCACTCATTGCTCAGTGTCTGGGAAGGGTATCATTAATCAGTACAGTAGGTCCTAAGGTCAGCCATGGTATCACTTGTCTAACTGTGCTGATTTTCTGGGCCTGGACATAGAACCCAGTGAGGCCTAGACATACTTTATGTGGGTCGGAATCTCATTGTCCTGGGGCCTAAATGCTTCAGGGGTATTCTCTGCCCCCCTTGTTTGTTCCTGTGTGAGGGGCTCTACAGATGACTAGCCACATGCCAGAGGAAGAAAGGTAAGGGGAGGATCTGAACATCAGGACCATTTTAACTAAACACAGGTGAGCTGGTACTCCATCCCAGGCACTTCATGCCTTATCAGGGCCCACACTGTTCCACCAGGAGTTGCCAGATTCTGTTATCTAATACCCATGCAGGTGCTTGTTGTTACAAAAGCCAATACTCCAGAAGCTGGTGCCAATGTAAAGGGAAGTCGTTTATTCAGACTCTGGCTACCTGTGAGATGGTGAACTCACATCACCAAGCTCACCTCCACATCTCAGTGGAGACAGAAGTTTTCATAAGGAGAACAAGTGGAACAGAACCAAGAGACCGAAGAAGATGTTTGAAAAGTTCCCCTGCATGCAGATGAGCACAGTCCACTCCAATCAGAGCAGTGCGGGTCCAGTGTGCATCGTCTTGGTGTAGCCAGGCTGGATCCATGTCATCCTTGCATTGCATCTTTCTGGCTGAACTCATCTTAGGTTCACAGTGAAGTTCAGCAACTCTCCTGGAGCTGGGATGCCTGAAGGCCAGAGTCTCTATTTTTTGAAGTTGGTTCATAGGATTCTTATCTAAACAGGCTATTCATCTATATGTTTCATATTAGTCAGAGTCAGTGCTTACAGAAACAATGAAAATAATGGTGGGTGGGGTGAGTTACAATTTTCAACTATTACAAATTTCCAGTGTCAATCCTTCTTCCATTTCTTATTGAAATATAATTCTCTTCTAAAATCACCCTCATTTTAATCAAAGAACCAAATCAAGACCAATCATTTACTGTGTTACATCCAGTTTCAAAGTGGCCTGTTTTTTGGTTTGTTTTTTTTTTTTTTTGCATAAACGCAACAGGACTAGCAATTGCTTGCACAGGCTTTCTCACTTCTGCTTTGCTGGAACATTACAAGGAATTTTCAGATTGAACGTTACTTAACCTGTCACAATGGGGAAGCCAAGACACTCAATTGCAATCAGGCTTCCCTTGCAAGACTTGCAGATTTGGGTCAATTGCTCATTTTCGAGGTTCTCCTCCCCACCCCAAACAACTGAGGTTCTTTGTTGTCACTGCCCAGGAAAGCAGCATTTGCTCCTCCCCTGAGAAGACCACCATGGATCATGTGAACAGAGGAGGTACCAGGCCCCTTCTCCAAGGGGCTTTAATTGGCTCTAAAGTCAGTCTTCATTGCTTAGATTGCTTAATGCTTTTGGCTGACGTTCAGAATCTAGGCATATCTCTTTCAGTTATGACATTCCAGACACAGTCACGATTAGTAAAACCCCAGTTGGGAACTGGAAATAATCAGATTCCTATTGGGTTTATGCAAATAAACACATTGCCATGAAAATAATAATACTTATCATTCAGAGCTTTTAAATTCTGGAGGGATCAAGTAGTGAGAAAAATATAAATGCTTCGATATTGCTACCAATTACCATATTGCTCTAAGAAAACAAACAAGGTTTAAAAAATCAGGAATAGTTTGAACACAGTCACGAGAATTATAATCATGCTCAGGTCATTCAATCCCATAATTAATCTTTGTTTAACCCAATTATTTGCCAGTATTCTTATGTACCCACTCAATCCACAGAGCCCTACACATCTGGAAATTTATTCTCAGAAATTCATATTTTACAATAAGTCAGAAGATGTTACTTTTTTTTGCAAATGCATCAAAGTGAAATAATGGCTGTCTCTAAAAGTTAAAAAACATTTCAAATCACATGGTTACACAATAGATCTGATTATAATGCAATTGACAGAAAAACTTGCTTTATTTTGCAATAACATTTTGAGATAACACTCAACATTACAAATGACATTACATCAGACTAAGAAATAGACCAATTTGATCCCCTCTACCAGTTGTACCAGAGGTTGTATTAGGAAATAATAATTGGTTTTGGAAAACAAAGGGAACTTTTTGCTTTTTCATTTGTCATTAAAATCATCACTTTGCTTTACCATCTATGCACCTCTTGTTTTTTCCCATTTTCATTTCTTGTCTTAAAAATACCTCCTCCAGCCCTGGCTGGTGTAGCTCAGTGGATTGAGCATGGGCCTGTGAACCAGACAATCGCAGTTTGATTCCCAGTCAGGGCACATGCCTGGGCTGCAGACCAGTTCCCTACAGGCCAGTTCCCAGCAGGGGACGAACGAAAGGCAACCATACATTGATGTTTCTCTCCCTCTCTCCTTCCAAAGATAAATAAAAAATAAAATAAAAAACCTCCTCCAATGTCTTTTCTTCCTGTATGTTCCCTTCTTTTATTCTTTCTCACATTTTTTCACTTCCTCAACTCCTCTTTTTGCTTCTTCCCTTCATGCAACCTTTCTCTAATGTCCACAGACTCTACCGAACTTACACGGACCCTCTTTGACTTACGCAACCCCTCTTCAACTTACACTGAACCTGTTCAACTCACACAAACCATCTATGACTTACAAGGCTCCCTGCAACTTACACAGACCCTCTTAGTTTGCTCTTCAAAAAATTCATTAGGGAATAATCAACTTTAGAACAGCCCATGTTCAATTTTGTTACCTTCAAAATATATTGGCATATTTCACCTTTTGTTACCAAAACCACCTATTTTCCTCAACTGAATTAGAATCTGCAATGTTTAGTGACAACTAAGGGTAATTAGCACTCTTTAGACTGACATAACCTACATAAACTGAGATTTTTTCCATTGACAAACACACTCTCATGTGTTATTTTTCATAATGACTGCATTCCTCGTGTGTGCTCAAAAGTGAGCTGTTTCATTATCTAGCCCATGCCCTTGACAAATTTTAGGAGCCTGGAGAAGAGGTGGGGGAGATAGCAGGTCAGGCTTGTTCCCGGGAGTGCAGCTCCTGGAACTTCAGAAGGAGGATACAGAGTGTGTAAGAAGACTCATTTCCCCCCTTTTCCTCTTGATTTTTATTGTTTGAGAGGGGAGTGGGATCTTTCCCCCATCTTTGAACCATCCATTTTAATTCTTTCTGAGCAGAATCCTTCCGGTGTAACAACATGAAAGCTTGCACAGAACAGATGTTATCCCACTATCAGACCTTTGTTGAAACAATTCCACTTACTCTAAAATGGGACCTAACAGGCAATCTCATGAGAATGAGACTGGGCTGCTCCTTTCAAAACAGAAACAAAAACAACATCTAGAACCAACACAAAGTTTCAAACCACTACTCTCAACTAAACCCTTTAAAAGGAAGGACTGGGACTAGCCTTAGAATATTACCTCACACCAACCAGTATTGCAAACTACCCCAAGGACCCCAAGGAGCCCAAATGGCACAGGGATCAAACAGTGGAGACAGAGGAGTCCTGGTGCACACAAAACAGCAAAGGTCAAATCAAGTTCCCAAAAGATAGGACAGCAAGCAAAAAACTATAATGAAAGTTTCATCTCAAGCTGAGCAGAGAAACACATGAGAGCCCTCAAACAGAAACAGACTTCTTCCTGCAAAGAAACAGGAAACCAAACTAACAGACAATTAAAGAGCAGTAAGCAACAGGAAAAACAAACAATACCCTCAAGAAACCAAAGGAGGGCTCCAACCAATTTCCACACTGAGGAATTGTTGTGTTTATTTTCTGGTCACCGAGGAATGCCTATCTGTGAGTAGTGTCCACTGAGTCTCCTAGACTCCCAAATGGTTCCACAAAACCAAGTGGCAAGGCAGGGGCTCCTGGTTGTGAAGGTCAGGGACTTACCCATATAGGAGTGTTTCAACTCCCCTATTGGAATCTGTTGACTCCACAAACACCCCTTTCCTTCCACAAGCAAAGCATTTAAAGTCAGCTGATGCCTTAAGAGGAAGGGCAGGGTGTAGCATCCACCAATGGGAGCAACAAATGGTCGGAAACTTTCAGGAGTTTAAGGTGGAACTTTATTGGCCAAAGTTTTACCTGCATAGGGGCGAACTCTCGAGGTGTCTGGAGACACGGTGCCAAAATGGCTGCAAATAAGAGTCGCTGCTGGCACGTACAGCCCAGGGTTTTTATTGGGGTGAGCAAGCAAGCAAGCAAGCAAGCAAGCAAATACAGAAGCAGACATAGCTGTTAGCAATTGGCTATCTCGAGAGAACACACATGGCTATGCTCTCTGCTTGCAACAATGGATACTTTTCTGCAAAGACAAGGTCATGCAAAGACAAGGTCATGCACAGGCGGTTTTCTTGTTCAGCAGTCTTTGTACTTTCTGTACTTTCTATCTTCCTTGCTGAGGCAGTCTGGAGCCTGCCTTGGGTTCCTCTTGGCTACTTTTATCTAATTCCGGGCCTAACATTCCCCCCTTCTCTTGGTTATGAATCAAACCGTTGATTCGGTCTCGTCCCCAGGTAGTATGCTATATGGCTGGGACAGGACCATTAGCTTGACTACTTTTACCCGTTCTCTGATGAAGGCGAGGACCTTGTTGAGTATTATGGGTCCAATAGTTAATAATAATAATAATAATAATATTATTATTATTATTATTATTATTATTAATTGTGGCCCAGCCATGGCTGAGAGTAGGGTGGTCAGCCAGGGAGAGGTTCTGAACATTGAGGCACACCAGCTGGAGTCATTGTTTGCTTGTTCTTTCTTTTAACCTTTTCATTAGTACTTTAATATTTTCTCTTATTAGTCCTGAGTGGTTGGCATAAAAACAGCATTTTTCTCCTAGTGCCGCACAAAGTCCCCCTTGTTGGAGGAATAATAGGTCGAGCCCTCTTCTGTTCTGCAGGGCTACTTCTGCTAACAATCTACCTGGTGCTCTAAATAGATTACTTGATCCTGGAGGAGTGATATGTCCCTGGGGAAGGTCTGGGATAATTGTCTTAATTTATTTTCTCCATGGATAAAAGCTCCTGCCCCTACTGCGGTGGATCCTAATATCCCCATGGTAGCTATAATAGGGATTAATAAGGGGGCCCTCTTGATCCTTCTAGGTGGGTCCAGCAAGAAGTCTGGATTCCCTCCGTACAGGTATACTTGGGGTATAATATATGCACTGACACATAGCTCAGGGGAAGTTGGGAGTATACACTTGAAAGTCCCTCTGGTGCATATAAACCAAAGTCCCTCTGGGGCCCTTATGACTAAGGGCTGGGTACCGTTGGCTGGTATTTCCTTCTGATTTAAGCAGTAGTCACTATAACTAGAGTTGAGCAAATTGAAATTAGCTAATAAGTAGCATGTACCTTTCCCATAGAACTCCGCCAGGGAAAGGGGGCTATTAGATAAGGGGCTATCAGATAAGCAGTCTTCTACTTCCCGCCGGGCGGAGTCCAGATCTTGTAGCCTGGCACCTGGAACGGAGGTTTTGGCTCCTAGCCCTATGTAGAAGGGTGGTCTTGGACTTAAACATAACCAACAGGATTCTGTAATGTTGGGCAGGGTGTAATTAACAAACGGGAGTATCTTATCTAATAGTTCTAAGGTGGGTACACCTTGGATGTGAGGCCTCTCATACAGGTGACCTGGAACAGGGTGGAGTACCTTACGTTTTGTTTCTTCCTGGTCTTCAGGCTCTTCAGGCTGGGTTGAACCAGGGGTCGCTGGTCTATCTGATTGCGGAGGCTGAGAGGCCCTTGGAGCCTGCGTTGCTGTGGGTCCCCTGGAAGGTTTAGGTGGCTTGGGTGGTAACCCCTCCCCGCGCCTCCGTAATAATGGCCCCCTCCCTGTTGGTAACTTTCTGACTGTAAAAAAGGTTCCCGGGTCAGTGCCTGATAGGTACAATCTAAGTCCCCAGGTTCTCCCTTTGAGCCATTCAGAGTCGCTGGAGTTTAATACCGTAAAGATGGTGGGGTTGCAGTTATTTATGGCACAGTCTTTGTTCCACCCTTGGCCGGGGTCTTTCCCTATCCTTGTAATATTTAGATGTTTTTCTTTTCCTCCTCCAGGAGTCCAGTGCCCCTTCAAGACAATAGTTTCACATCCCCAGCTCCTATGGTAGTAGTCACCCCCCCCCCCACAGGTTCCTGTCCACCTCCGGGGAGGTTCTGGGCATCCATATGCCCCTGAATAATATAAGTTCTGGTTCTTGTGAGAGGTGTCACAACCGATGTGTCCCAGGGAGTAGAATGAGGGCAGGTCGTCCCCTAGAGGGTCTTTGTTGCCTGCACCGTGTCTATATCCCAGGGGGGTGTTGCATATCTCGTCTCCAAATAATTTGGAGAAATCAGTCTTGAGGGTGACAGTGGGCACGTTGGGCAAAGTGTAGTTGGATGCAATGACTGTCCCATCTGTAGTTCTAATTAGTACCCACTCTTGCATGCCAGCGCTGGCTCTTGCGAGTAGGCACAATAGGAGTCCTATTCTGGGGAGAACGTGAGCCTTAATGGGTTGTTGGGATTCCTGGTGACTCTCCATCATCTTGGCTCACTGTCTCGGGGCTCAGCGGGCTTCACGTGGGAAAGGTGAATCCAATAGGGTTTTTCTGCTACTCGTACAGCCGTCGGGGTGCTTAACAGTACCTGGTAGGGTCCAATCCACCGAGGCTGTAGGTTACCTCGTCTGTGGTTGAGGATGTATATCCACTGTCGATCCAGGGATCTGGTAACTGGGACTGAGGTGCGCGGTTCTGCGAAGCTTGGGTCCGGAGGTCACGCACTTCCCTCCTGATCTTCTGCAAAGCCTGCAAGGACTTTAGGAAATTATGCTTAGAGATTTCAATCTCCTCCCGTGCTAAGCGAGGAATAATGGGCACAGGTTGTCCAAAGAGGATTTCATAGGGGGTCCATTTGTTAAGGTAAGGGGTGCATCGTGCCCTAAGCAAGGCAAAAAGGGAGCAGCTCAACCCAATTCTCGCCGGTCTCTTCTTTTAATTTTATTATTGTTTCCTTTAAAGTCCTATTCATCCTTGCTACTTGTCCTGAACTCTGAGGTCTATAAATGCAATGTAATTCCCAATTAATTCCTAACCTTTGTGCTAATTCCTGGGATATCTTGGAGACAAATGCAGGTCCATTATCTGATCCTACTGCTAAAGGAAGGCCATACCTGGGTATGATTTCCCTCAACAAAACCTTACATACGGTGGATGCAGTCTCCCCCTTCATGGGGAAGGCCTCCACCCACCCTGAGTAGGTGTCTACTAGGACCAATGGGCATTTGTATCCTAGCTTCCCAGGAGTCATCTGAGTAAAATCAATCTCCCATGGCTCTCCAGAGGCTTTCCGTTTTATCTTACAAAGGAGGGTAAGTCGTTGTTCTGGGCACTTACCTTAGCGCAGGTGCTGCACCTGGAGACTATAGAGTGGATAATGTCCTGGACTTGGGGTCCTGAGTAGTATTTCTTGATGAGTTGCTCCAACTCGTTGTTCCCTAGAAGGGTGGAAGTATGTAGGTCCTGGACTATTCCTCTAACTACTCCCTGGGGTAAATATAGCCTAGAATCTGGCAGTTCTATCCATCCCTGGGGGTTCTTCTGTCCTCCTCGTTTCTTTCTCTTCTTCTCCTTCTTCAGGGAGGTAGGTAGCGTTTGCTGGCAGGGTCGGGGGCGCCACAAGGGGAAGTAAGTTTTTTTGCTTCTTCGTGGGTGCTTCCTTGGCAGTCAAGTCAGTGAGCTGGTTCTCCCTTATGACTTGGTACTTTTCCTTCTGGTGCCCCCTGCAGTTAATCATTGCAATCGTGGAGGGGACCAGATGGCATCGAGGAGGGCCACGATTTCATTTCTGTTTTTGATGTCTTTTCCCCCCTGCTGTCAGGAGGCCTCTTTCTTTATAGATTGCACCATGGATGTGGGCTGTTGCAAAGGCATAGTGGCTGTATGTGTAAATGTTGGCTGCTTTCCCTTCAGCTATTTGTAGGGCCTTTGTTAACCCTATGAGTTCTGCTTTCTGTGCAGAGGTCCCTGGGGGCAACGTCTCTTGCCATAATACTTTATCTTCAGTGGTTACTGCTACTCCAGCATATCGCTGCCCGTCCTTGATAAAACTGCTCCCATCTGTAAATAGGGTTAGGTCGACCTTCTCATATGCCTGGTCCTTGAGATCTGGGCGGGAGCCAGTAACTGTTTCTAATATCTGGCTGCAGCTGTGAATTAGGGTTGAGTCTGGTATGGGCAGCAAGGTGGCAGGGTTGAGTGCTGTGGTTTTGAGGAACTGCACAGCGGGAGGGTTCAATAACTGGGCCTGGTATTGAGTCAGGCGAGCGTTGGTCAGCCACCTGTCAGGTGGTGCTCGGAGCACTTGCTCTATATAGTGCTCCCCTATGACCTGGATGTCTTGTCCCAGGGTTAGTTTGCTGGCTTCTTTGACTAATACTGAGGTGGCTGCGAGAGCTCGCAAGCACGTTGGCCAGCCTGAGGCCACTGGGTCGAGCTTCCTGGAGAGGTAGGCGACAGGTCTTTTCCACGGCCCTAACTCTTGGCTGAGTACCCCAAGTGCTACCCCCTTCTTCTCTGCCACAAATAACTGGAAGGGCTTGCTCAAATCTGGTAATGCGAGAGCAGGGGCAGCTACAAGGGCTTTTTTGAGGGCCTGGAAAGCCTGTCTCTCCTTTTCTGTCCGTATGAACTGGTCTTCCTTCCCCTTCGTGACCTCGTGGAGTGGTCTGGCAAGCTCTGCAAATCTTAGGATCCAAAGTCTGCAGTACCCCACTGCCCCAAGGAACTCCCGTACTTGCCTTTTGGTTGTTGGCTCTGGTATTTGTAGGGCCGCCTGAATGCATTGGCTGGTTAATGCTCTCTGGCCCCCCTGCAGGGTGTACCCCAGGTAACTTACAGTTTGGGTCACAATCTGGGCCTTCTTTGCTGACACTCTGTATCCCTTCTGCTCTAGGTCTCGGAGCAAATCTATGGTGGCAGCCTTGCAGTCCTCGGCCCCTTCTGCTGCGATCAGGAGGTCATCTACATACTGGAGCAGGGTCACCGCTGGATGGGTTACTCGGTAGGCCTGAAAATTTTTGCTTAATGCTTCGTTAAAAATGGCGGGGGAATTCTTAAACCCTTGTGGTAGCCTTGTCCACGTGTATTGCCCTACTAGTCCATTTTCTGGATCATTCCATTCAAAGGCAAATATTTCTTGACTTTGTGGGGGCTAAGGGTATGCAGAAAAAGGCGTCCTTTAGGTCTAACACCGTGTAGTAGGTGTAAATAGGAGGTAAGGAGCTGAGCAGGGTGTACGGGTTTGGCACCGTCGGGTGTACAGTCTCTACCCTGAGGTTTACCTCTCGCAAGTCCTGAACTGGCCGATAGTCCCGGGTTACGGCTTCTGAACGGGCAAAAGGGGGGTGTTCCAGGCCGACTGGCAGTTCCGCAAACTGCCTGCCTTAAGTAGACCATTGTAGGTGTCGCGCAATCCCCTGTGGTGCCCACGCTGGCACTGGGTATTGGCACTGGGTATAGTACGGCACCTAACAGGGGTTGCCGTACTGAGGAGTTGCACTAGGACAGGAGGCTGGTGTGTGGCTAGCCCAGGGGAGGTTAGTTTCTGCCCAGACCCCAGGCACTAGCGCCTGTAAGTCTTCTGGCACCCCGAGGCCTGTTCCCTCCTTCTCTGGGGCTGTGGCTAGGAGGTATTCCTCAGAAGAGGGGACAGTCACCTCTAGGCTCACCCTAGTGTTTTCCTGGTCACTCAGGGCACCTCTTTCTGGCTTAAAGGTAATAGTGGCCTGAAACTTCTGCAGCAAGTCCCTTCCTAATAGTGGATATGGGCAACCCGGGATTACAAGGAACGAATGGGTGATGGTTCCTTTCCCTAGGTCGGTGATCCTGGCGGTGGCCCATGGGTAAGCTTCCGCCTTTCCTGTTGCCCCGACTATTTTGGTGGTGGCCTTCTGCATTTGTCCCTGCGGCTGCTTTAAAACAGAGAAGGCAGCTCCCGTGTCTACTAGGAAATCTACAGGCTTTCCTTCAACATTCAAGGTGACCATGGGCTCTTGGGAGCCAACAGAGATGGAGCCCTGGCCCCCTCAGTCGAGAGTCTGGAGCAAGACCTCCGGGCCTTGCTGCCACCGCCTTTGATTGGCAGCTTTCAGTTTTGGGCAGTCCTGCTTCCAGTGTCCTTTCTCTTTGCAAAACGCACACTGATCTTTGTCTGGTAGGCGCCCCCGCCCCCTCCGCTGCCCCCCTTTTCCTTTGGCTGGGGCCTCCTGTGCGGCAATCAAGATGTGTGCTATCTCCTTTGCTCGCCCTACCTCTGGGTCATCCCTGTTAATATACACCTTCTGGGCAACTTGCAAGAGCTTGCTCCTATTCTCTTCCTCAAAACCCTCTATCTTCTGTACCTTTTTCCTTATATCCGAGGCTGCCTGCATCACAAATGCTATGTTGATGAGCCTCCTATTCTCTTCTGCCTCAGGATCTAACGGGGTGTAAACCCTGTACGCTTCCATGAGTCGTTCTAGGAACGCAGCGGGGGGACTCTTCCCTGCCTGGAATTACTTCACTAACTTTACTGAAATCGGTGGGCCTCCTGGCAGCTGCCTGTAATCCTCTCAATAGAGCCCGGTGGGGAGGACGTCCCTTCCCCCAGAGGTGTTAGGGTCCCATGCAGGCGGCTGGGTGGGTAAGATGGTCTCTAATTCTCTCCTCCCCGCCGCCTTGTCTCCCTCCCTCCCCAGCACTGCTTTCGCTGCTTCCCTGATTATCCTATCCCTTTCTTCCGAGGTAAACAGGGTCTGTAAAATTTGTTGGCAGTCATCCCAAGTGGGCTGGTGGGTTCTGAATATAGTTTCAAGGAGGGAGATTAATCCCTGAGGTTTCTCGGAAAATGGTGGGTTCTGATGTTTCCAATTCTATAAATCACTAGTAGAGAAGGGGACATAAATTAACCTCGGGGGTGCCCGGGGTGGCGCATCTGGCCCCGAAGGTGCCTCCTGGAGTGGTAAAATGGCAGCCCCGCCGGGGTGTGGTTCCCCCTTCTCTCCGAATGCCGCTCCGCTCCGAGTGTGCGGAGGGCTGAGGGGCTCATTTTCCCTTCTCCCCGTGGTATCGGGCTCCTCCTTCCGATGGTAGGGTGGAGGGGCATTCACTGGGTCGACAGGGTCCTCCGGCGGCTCGGCCAAGACAGGGTATAACCTCTGTCTACCGGATGGGGGTGCGGAGGGCTGCTCAGAGGCCGTCTTATTGCATGATTCGCGCCGTCCTCCCTGTGCGCTCCTTCCCCCTGCAGCCAGGCAGATAGCCCTCCTTCCCCCACCCTGCTTGTTCCCCTGCATGCATTTCCTGATGTACCCGGGCCACTCGGTGGCTATGTCGACATCTATATACAGGTACTGGTCAGGGTGGGGCACCCTGTACACAGTAGCTCGGACTGCAAACAATATGGGCAGGTCAAAGGTCCCTTCGGTGGGCCAGCCCACATTAAATGTAGGCCACTCTATCTGGCTTAGCGTCCTGAGGAACTCAGGATCCGGTGGTGGTCCACCATAGCCGTTTGCGCGCCGCTGGAAGTCCGAGAAGTTGGTGAGTAAGCAGTCTTGGGGTGTGCTGGATCTCAATACCGACCCGCTCTGCCCCCATCTCCGATGCCTGTAAGACCTTTGGGAGCTCAGAAACAAGAATCACAAACCAGACACAAAAGCAAAGACCTACACGATCACAGCCGTAACAACACAAACACACACAGCCTGCCACGTGAGCGCAAGCCAGGAGGGCCTGTGCCGGGAGGGAGCTTGCCAGACGCAGAGCTCTGCACAGTGCTGTGTAAACCCGAAAGTAATACCTAATAGTGACCGGTCACATTTTCAGAAACCAAAACTACACCCAGCACGGCGTCCAGTCTGCTGGGCCCCTGGGTGGACTCGACAGCGTCCCGCCTACCACCTCAGGGTATGCGCTCTAGAGCCCAATACCAAAGAGGCCCATCCTCGCCACTGCAGTTACTTATTCAGCTGGAGCTGTCCTTCTGGCTTCTGACCCAAAACTCCTCCAAGGGAGATCTCGCTAGGGCCTCCAAAATGTGGCATCCACCAACGCAAGCAACAAATGGTCGGAAGCTTTCAGGGGTTTAAGATGGAACTTTATTGGCCAAAGCTTTACCTGCGCAGGGGAGAACTCTAGGGGTGTCCAGAGACACGGTGCCAAAATGGCTGCAAATAAGAGTCGCTGCTGGCACGTACAGCCCAGGGTTTTTATTGGGGTGAGCAAGCAAGCAAGCAAGCAAGCAAATACAGAAGCAGACATAGCTGTTAGCAATTGGCTATCTCGAGAGAACACACATGGCTATGCTCTCTGCTTGCAACAATGGATACTTTTCTGCAAAGACAAGGTCATGCAAAGACAAGGTCATGCACAGGCGGTTTATCTTGTTCAGCACTCTTTGTACTTTCTGTACTTTCTATCTTCCTTGCTGAGGCATTCTGGAGCCTGCCTTGGGTTCCTCTTGGCTACTTTTATCTAATTTCGGGCCTAACACAGGGACAGTCCTCAACATAAGAAATCTTGGCAGCTGCAAAGAAAGTCCTGCAATACTTGCCAAAGGGTAAGCCTGCCACAGGCAGCTGGGACTCCACACAAGGTCCTCTGTGCCTTCTGGTTCCTACCTAGTCCCAACTGAATCGCCAAAGTGTGTAACCGGATGCAGGTCAGCTGAGACTCCAGTCGAGGTGCTCTGGGCCTTACCAGAGTCCCCATTTTACCATCTGGAGTCACCAAAAACTGTAACTGAACACACGTCCAGCTTCCTGCTAGTACAAAAGCCAATACTCGAGAACTGGGAGCTGATATAAAGGAAAATATCATTGGGCCGTGTGTAAGGCACACCCACATTTATGGCCAAAACTTTAGGAAAACAGTCTTTCATAGATAAAACTGATTGTCATATTCCAGTTTATTATTTTCCATCCGGGTGTTGTTTTTGCTTTCTAGAGTTACACTCTTTAACACATACGCATAAATATAAGAATTAAAAACATTTATATAGATACGGAATTAGTACTACCCATCTCTAATGTGCATCCTTATTTTTCCCTCAAACATTTGGGCAAAAAAAGTGCACAATATGCACTGCAAAATTTGGGAGTTTTTTTAGATGCTGGCCATCTGGAAGTTGGGGGACTCGTGCCACAAAGTCGACCTGCACATCTCATTGGAGGAAGAGCGTTTTATAAGGACAGAGAGGGGAACAGAAAAAGGTGTTCAAAGAAGGTTGAAAAGTTCTATACATGCAGATGAACACATTCTATTCCCAAAAGGATGGTGATGGACTGATGTTTATCATCTTGATTTATGAGGAGGTAGCCAGTGCCGCAGCCCGCTGCGGCAAGGGTGGTCGTGAGGCTGAGCGAGGGACTGAAATAAAGGAGAGGACCAAATGCTCTGCTGGCATAAGGCAAGTTTATTGCGCAGTCTTCTGGCTTATATACAATCTTGGATACAAAGGAGAACAAAGGAGAAGGCTTCTGGCACGTAGCTCACTTCCTTGACCTACAAAGTTTATCTCTTCCCTTAGAGTCCGGACGTTCCCAAGCTAACATACTTTCTTGGTACATGATGCACAGGCCAAAGATATGAGTTGCTGGGAGAGGCGGCTAGTTTCTCAAGGGGTCAGAGAACTGTTACAACCCAAGATAGCCCTGAGGCCAGAAACCAGGCCCAGTCACCACACCCGCAGTGCTAGACCCTATCCTCGATCCCTCACAGGCCTCTTGGGCTCCAACATCTCCCCCTTTTTTACTTTATATATAATAGTGGAATTTCGTTTTTGGTCATATCCAATTTTTGCCGCTTCAGGTCGACATATAAGTCGTTCATTTGGCTTACAAAAACTCGAATAACACAGGGTATCAGCAAGAGGATCAAGAGCATAAAGATTCCAACACCAATTCAATTATACATGAGCTGGTTAAAGGTAGGGAACTGCTTAGCTAAGGCTGACAGAAAATTCTGAGCGTCTCGAGCAATATCGACATCTATAGGGGGTGCTACTGTCAGGTCTCGGATTTCCTTGTGTAGGGCAGCAAGATCTAAGGAAGTATTGCAGTTATGCCAAATACCTAATAAATGGTTACGTATCTTATTCCAAGGAAAAGTGGTAGAATTGTAAAGGAAGGGGGTAACACAAATGTGAGAAAACATGGCATGACACTTCAATGAGGACCGAACTTCAAGAGAATTCAGTTCTTCCCCTACGACTCTGATGGTGTCATAGAGGGCATTCAACTTTTGCTCTATCTTCCGATCCCAATCTTCCTGAGTCTGAAGAGCTACAGAAATATTATGAGACAATTCATTAACAAAATTCGCTGTCTGAATTCCTTCTGTTAGGGCAATAGTAGCCGTGGCGGCCGTGGCTATAAGAGTTATAAGGGCAGCTATTCCTGTAATTAGCATTCCAACAAAGCGTTTGGAGCGAGCTAATATAAGTTCATTAGCTGCTCGAATGACAGCGTAACCAGGATCATTGAACCAGGGAATAGTGAGGTTAACAGGAACAAAAGAAAAGGGCTGTTTAACAACAGCAAAGGCGCTTACATTCAAGGAGGAATTAAGACAATTGGTTAAAATGCAATCGTGTCAGGTTAGATTATACATGGTATTCTGAGCAAGCTGCAAATTCCCTGCAATAAACGCGAAGGGGTCAGGTACACAAGCTATGACAGATACATTTTTCTGGGTTCCGTCTACGGAGATAGCGTCTTGTGTTCCTATATGCATCCAAACTACTTGTCTCTTGGCTACGGTGACATATTGGAGGGAGGCGACAGCCTTCCAAAGCATAGTCTGATAGGTCCGATTATTCTTTGTCTATATTCCATACAGCAGGTTCATGGGCCTGTAGGTCCCTTCTCGGTAATCACTCTAGTCACAAATCACTTGATCACAAACGGTATGGTTGAGATGACAAATTCTCCGTGCCGGGCCCCACTGGCTCTGAGAGGGCATTCTTTGCTTGCATACCAGGATGTCAGGAGGAGGGGACCCCTGGCCAATAGTAGTGGTGCTCACATTTCTATGAAGATAAAGCATGTCCACACCCCAGTGAGGTCCATCAGTGAAATTACCATCCCAATCAGCATATCTGGAGATAAGAGTACAATTTCTTGGGGTCGAAGAAAAGCAAATGGGTTGAGTAGTAGACAAGCCGGTATAATTATACTTAGCTGACACGGGCAAGATATGCCTGGAAGATGGCGGGCCTAAGACCTGGGTATTGTTCACATATACAGGCACAAAATCATTGTCCTCCCAAGTACCTGGATGCAGGACGGGAGGATTGGGAAGAAAGGCCCAGTATTCTTCAGCCTTCACTTGAGTTTTCAGTATCCACAGGAGGCTCAAGATCAGCGCTAACCGCTGGAGTCTCCTCTGGGCTCTCCAGTTCCTCAGTAACATGACCGCGAGTCTTCTCTGGAGCTTCTTTATCTTGCTCTTGGGCATGGCGGACACACCTCTCGGGCAACCACCGTGGGTACTCAGCATCTGTGGGAAAAACACAAACATGCCCTCGGCCCCAAACTAGTACCGGGTCAGGGCCATGCCGAGACCCATCTATGGGGTCTTTCCAAAATACTTGAAGGTAGTGCCGCATGCGCGGCCCCCAGTGTCTGTCCGCCGCAGAGCGCCCATCCGAATCTAAAGTTAAGAAATTTAAAACAAATAAGGAATGAGATACAAGCAGTTTTGGAGAGTGGGGGCTATATCATCTCCCCCCTTTTAGTTTAGTAAATTGTTGTTTGAGAGAAAGGTGCGCTCGTTCGATGACTCCTTGTCCTTGAGGGTTATGAGGGATACCTGTTTTATGAAGGATTTGAAAGGAAGTACAGAAAGAGGCGAAGGCTTTACTGGTATAGGCAGGGGTGTTGTCGGTCTTCAAAATTTTGGGGATACCAAGTACTGAAAAGCAAGATAGTAAATGAGAGATTACGTTGCGAACGTTTTCGCCTGATAAAGGGGAGGCAAAAAGGAAATGAGAACAAGTATCAATAGTGACATGTAGATATCGGAGTGTGCCAAAGGAAGGGCAATGCGTAACATCCATTTGCCAGAGATCATTAGGCTTGAGACCTCGGGGGTTAACACCAAAATGGGGCACTGGAAGCAGCTGAGAACAGGTGGAGCACGACTTAACAATCTGTTGTGCCGCCTCTCGGGTAAGCTGAAATTGATACCGAAGAGATCGGGCAGATTGGTGGTGAAGGGCATGGGATTGTTGAGCACCTTGCTGCTGTGAAAGAAAGACATGAGTATGGGAGTCTGCGAGCGCATTCGATGTCATCAAAGGTCTTGGAAGAGATGAATGTCCCCGAAGGTGACCAACAAAGCAGGGGGCTTTTCGCTGTCGAAGCAATTGCTGGATGGAGTGGAATAACTGGAGAACCATACGATTAGAAGTTGTGATTAAAGGGACAGTTTCCAAAACAGTTAATGCATGGACAATATATTGACTGTCAGAGTAAAGATTAAAAGGTCCAGGGATAAGGAGGAAGGCCTGATGAACAGCAAAGAGTTCGACTTCTTGAGCAGAATTGGAGGCGACCTGCCAAACCTGGGATTTTTCCGGGGTGATTAGAACAGCGCGTCCATTAGATGAACCATCTGTGAATAAATTGACGGCGGAAGTCAAAGGGATGAGGGAGAGATTTCTGGGAAAGATAAAATGGGCTTGAGAGGCAAAATGCAAAATCTTGTCTTTCGGGAAATGATGAGAGACCTGTCCTGAAAAGCCTTCAAAGGCCAATGGAAAAGAATCATTCATGTTCATTAGCCAGGAAAACTGCTCGGAAGTATATGGTATGACTATAACAGGAGGGTCTCGTCTTAAGATTTGGATAGACACTTTGCGTCCCTGCTGAACTCGCTTGGCTACCAATGAGGCATAAGAGGCAAGCGCCTTCTTTGGCGTTGCTGGGCCGTGAATCCACTGGAGTACCCCATGCTGGTAGAGAGCTCCTGTCGGGGCAATAGAAGAAGGTATTATTAACAAGGACCAAGGTTGTGAAACATCACAGTAAGACAATTGGGCGGACTGAAGAGCGTCTTCCACCAGTCGTAGGGCCTGCCGTGCGCTCGTGCGCTCGGGGTGAGCACTCGAGGAGAGGCAGGACTGGAATCTCCGTTAAGTAAAGTAAAAAGAGGCTTAAGGTTGCCGGTGGTAAGTTTCAAAGATGGGCGTATCCAGTTGATTTCTCCTAGTAGGGTCTGAAAATCATGCAAAGTCCGTAGGTGAGAAGTATCAATCTGCAATTTTTGAGGCGAAAAAGTTAGGGGCTTAAGTTGGTATCCAAGATAGGAGTAAGGGTAAGCATTTTGGATCTTATCAGCTGCTATTTGCAGACCGAAAACGGCTAAGTCTTGTTTCATCCTAGAAAATGCTAAAATCAAGAGGTCATGATTGGAATGCGTTAGCAAGATATCATCCATATAATGAATGACTAAAACTGAGGGGAACTCATCTCGTGTTCCCTGAATAGCTTGTTGCACAAACTTCTGACACAAGGTAGGACTATTAGCCATACCCTGAGGCAAAACTTTCCATTGAAATCTTAACATTGGTTCCCGAAGATTAGTGGAGGGAACACTAAAAGCAAATCGCTGACAATCAGAAGAGAACAGTGGAATAGTATAAAAACAGTCTTTTAAGTCAACCACAATCTTATAAGTAGATGGAGGGATGGCAGCAGGAGATGGAAGTCCAGGCTGCAACGCACCCATGGGGAACATGGAAGCATTTACTCTTCTCAAATCTTGAAGGAGCCTCCACTCTCCTGACTTCTTTTTGATAACAAATATAGGAGAATTCCATGGTGACGTGGAAGGTTCAATATGTCCGGCAGCAAGCTGCTCCTGCACCAGCTTTCTAGCTGCCTCTCATGTTATTCCAAGCCTGCGAGCAACTTCAGACCTAGCTTGTCGCTCACAGCTCTCGTGATATTCAGCAAGCCATAACAAATAATCACCCCCAGTTAACACTGCCTTACACATAGTTTTCCAATCTTGCGGGGGAAGAGCAAGGCTCGCGATAGTTTCCATGGTAGCAATGGTGAAGGGGGGCGTAGCCCCATATTGGGCACAGGCTAATTTTAACTCCTTCAAGGTCTTGTAAGGAATAGGCTCATAATCTCGCCACTGTTGGCCCTGATCATTCTGCCTCTGAAGGACAGGGAAAATCTGTCTCTCGGGGGAGAAACCATCTATTGACTTCCCAATCTTCCTCCAAGTATTAATATTAATCGTTCCCTCTATAGGAAACCAAGGACATACTTGTTGGACAAAATCCACAAAACGATGGATTTGCCCCTTAGAGGTTGTGACACCTCGTCCCCTTAATAGGGTGCACAATACTTGTTCAAACAACTCCCCTTTCGGAAGAGTGGGAATTCCCCATTATTATGCTCTCCAACACCGCTCCCTGCTACTTTCACTTTTACCTTACCGGGCCCCCGTAGCAGCGGTCCTCTCGGGATCTCAAATCCTCACGATTCTGGACTCTTCAGGTCCCTGTTCCGGGCGCCACTCTGCCGCAGCCCGCTGCGGCAAGGGTGGTCGTGAGGCTGAGCGAGGGACTGAAATAAAGGAGAGGACCAAATGCTCTGCTGGCATAAGGCAAGTTTATTGCGCAATCTTCTGGCTTATATACAATCTTGGATACAAAGGAGAACAAAGGAGAAGGCTTCTGGCACGTAGCTCACTTCCTTGACCTACAAAGTTTATCTCTTCCCTTAGAGTCCGGACGTTCCCAAGCTAACATACTTTCTTGGTACATGATGCACAGGCCAAAGATATGAGTTGCTGGGAGAGGCGGCTAGTTTCTCAAGGGGTCAGAGAACTGTTACAACCCAAGATAGCCCTGAGGCCAGAAACCAGGCCCAGTCACCACACCCGCAGTGCTAGACCCTATCCTCGATCCCTCACAGGCCTCTTGGGCTCCAACAAGCCAGAAACTACCCAGAACCATCTTCTGGAGAACAGGCCCTTGTAGCACAGGCTTCCCCAACTAGGCAAGTTCTAGAAACCCATCTGAATCAGTGCACCAGCTGGCATTGTTGTGAGAGGCTAGATTCAAATTCAGTGAATTTTTTTTAAGTAAGTCTCTTTCAGCATGTTTTCCCAGTTCCCGATGGGTGATTTACAAAGGCACCTGCCCTTACATCTCTGAGTGTTCAGCAATTTTTGACCAAAACAGTAAGACCCCACACTCCCCACCTTCCCTACTCACCTGATCTATCCCAAGTCACATTTATTCATTTCTCTGAATGCAAAAAGGTGGAAAAACATTTTGCCAATGTGCAAGAGGTGAGACAAAAAAATGGAAGAAGCACTAAAAAGCACCAATATTGTTGAGTTCGATAACCGTTTTCCATAGTACAAAAAAGTCTCAATAGGTGTACTGCATCTAATGAAGAGTACTTTGAAGGTGACTGACGTTTAAACATGTAAATGTAGAAAAACCTTTACAAATACATTCTGGGTTTTATGGGTCTCCCCTGTAGTCATCCAGGATCCAAGTCACTGCTACACTACATTTTCTTATCTTCACCTCATCCTGCCTCTACAGTTGAAGGTGAGCAAGCCTCCCAGAGCTGGGATGCCTGAAGGTCGGAGTCTATATATTTTCCATTTTTACACAATATTAAGCAAGATCAGGGGGGTCTAAACCACATGGCCAGCAATATGCTGGGGGAGGGAAGGTTACTCTGGGGATGAGATCATTACTTTCCCAGTTTTGCCCACTGCTTGAGGCTTTCTGCCCTGCTGACCTTTCATATCTGGCCTATTGCCCTTGTTCTGCTCACGTCTGTCTAGCTGCCTACCACATTCCTGTCTCAAGAATTCTTGGCCCTGAATCTTTCAGGGAAAAGAGTTGTAGAGTCTCTTCTGTAGCTTCTTCCTGCTGAAGAGGGATGACAGAGATCCTTGCTTTCTGTCAGAGGAACGAGGCCTGGGCATGGAAGGAGGTTGAGATGGTGTCCAGAGTCAGCAAGGGGTGGTATTCTCTGAGTACAAGGAGGGCTTGTTGTACCCCAATGGACACAAACTGTATCACAAATCTCAATACTATGGAGGCAGAAACTATAATGACAAGAACTATGATGAATGGTTCGATGGAAGGAAAAACCTTTTACTTCTCAATAAATCTAAGTGAAATGATGAGAGGAAAAAATGAAGTATTAATTTTGAGGGCTATAACCAAATATCTGTGAAAGCTAGAACATTTTAGGGTATTGTTCAGTTTACAGGTAGCAAATAAAACTGGAGTATAATATTCACAACTATATATTATAGTCTACTAATGCACAGTTGCCCCCTACAATCACCTTAATTTTAATCACAGAGCCAGATTAAGGGCAATTTATACTGCCTTATTAAATTATCTGCATAAATGTAACAAGAATAGCATTGACCATATAGGGTCTCTGGAGTCTTCTTTGCTGAAATCTCTTATGGAATCCACAGGTTGAGCTCTAATTAGGCCCCCAAAGCAAAGGAGCTCAGCCACCTATTGCCAGCAGGCTTTTCCAGAATACTGTGAGTTCAGGTCAATTGCTGAAGTTCTGCAGGTCCCCCATCATGTCTTGATGTTCTTTTCAATGCCTTCTTCCACGAAAGGAACGTTTGCTTTACCTGGAAAGATGATCATGACCATGTGAATAAGCAATGTACCATGATGTTTCTCCATAGGGTTTTCATTGCCTTCCCAAGTCAATCCTAATTCCTTAAAGCTTTATGGTGGCAACCACAGTCTGCACATGTCCCTAAACGTGACAGTGCAGTCAAAATTCTGTATTAAAACCACCACTGGAAACTGGTTCTATGTGTCTTGTCATCAAGAGAACAGATAGTTATTGGGTTCATGCAAACAATCATATTGCCATTGAAGTAATAATATACCTTCAGAGGTGCCATAAAGGCTTAATAATGATCATGAAGGTATTATTTATCAAATTGTTTTAAGAAAAAATAGTTTATTTACATCTGGAAAGCACATGAACAGTGCTTGTCCTTCTAACAGAGTGAAAATGAACCAAGCTGCAAGTCTGTATTGGCTTACTTTTGATATTTAACTCCATTTATTTAATTGAATTCATTGTTCATCTTAACCACAGGACTTTCGAGATTTCCTCTCACAAACCTTTTACAACTTTCTTATTTCCTTTAAGTTCATCTTTTTTGGCTTCCTGAGAAATGACCAGTGTTAAAAAGCAAGACAAATAGAAAAACAAGAAACAACCAGTTTTAGAAAAACTCTTTTTTTCTACTTTTCCAAAAATACGTCTCTACATGTTACACCTTCTACTACCAAAGTCACACAATTTCTTTAAAATTTAATAGATTTTTAATGTCTAGAAACCTGGAGTTTTAGTGACAAGTAAAATGTAAGCAGTTGGCATTTTTCATATTGGAAAATACAATGCATAACTTTTACACATGCAGGGTCCTCCACTGGCAACCATACTCACACTTTTTAAGAAACATACCTCTAGTAATGTATGAGACATTCATTAACAGCTCAAATGTGTGTTGTAGCCAGTCTGTAATAATCAGGGGGTGAACGTAAGATATGTCCAGAAATCAATGTGTTAGTATTCTGTGTTCCCTTAAAAATCTAGGTATTTAATAATTTCTATCAAAACATTCACTTAGAAAGAAGCAGCTGAAATGAGTTAAATCTATCTGCTCACATGGCTAAGGTTTTTGTCATTTAATAAGAATTGCCTTCCAAACCACATCCACCAATACATTAAAAAGATCATACACCATGATCAAGTGGGATTCATTCCAGGGATGCAAGAATGATACAATATTCACAAATCAAGAAATGTAACACATCCCAAAAACAAAACGAAAGACAAAAATCACATGATCACAGCAATAGATGCGGAAAAAGCATTTGATAAGGTACAGCACCCACTTATGATAAAAACACTCAGCACAGTGAAAACAGAGGGAGGTTTCTTCAACATAATGAAGGCCATATATGAGATACCTACAGCAAACATCATATGCAATGGGCAAAACCTAAAAGCTTTCTGCTAAGATCAGGAACAAGACAAAGATTTCTCCTTTCACCACTTCTATTCAACACAGTTTTGGAAGGCCTAGCCACAGCAATCAAACAAGAAAAAGAAATAAAAGTCATCCAAATTGGAAAGGAAGAAGCAAAACTGTCATTGTTTGCAGATGACATGATGGTATACACAAAAAATCTTATAGATTCCACGAGAAAACTGCTTTGCCTAATAAGCGAATTTGGCAAAACAGCAGGATACAATGACAATATTCAGAAATCAAAGGCATTTTTGTACACCAAGAATGAAATATCAGAAACAGAAATCAGGAAAAAAATACCCATGTGCTATATACCAAGAAGAAAAATAAAGTACCTAGGAATAAACCTAGCCAAGGAGGTAAAAGGCCTGTGTTCAGAAAACTATACAACAATGAAGAAAGAAATTAAGGAAGACACAAACAAATGGAAGCATGTACCCTTTTCATGGACTGGAAGGATTAACATCATCAAAATGTCCATAGTACCCAAAGCAATTTATAGATTCAACACAATCCCTGTTAAAGTACTAATGACATATTTTGCAGATATAGAAAAAACATTTCAAAAATTTATATGGAACTATGAATGACCTCGATAGCTTTAGCAATTTTGAGAAAGAAGAACAAAGCAGGAGTTATCACAATACCTGATATCAAACTCTATTACAAGGCCACCATAATCAAAGCAGTCTGGTACTGCATAAGAACAGAGGCACAGGCCAATGGAACAGATCTGAGAGCCCTGAGATAAACACAAGTCTCTCTGGTCAATTAATATTTGACACAGGGGGCAAAAGCATAAAATGGAGTAAAAACAGCCTCTTCAATAAATGGTGTTGGGAGAGCTGGACAGCTACATGCAAAAAAATGAAACTCAATCACCAACTTACACCACACCCCAAAATAAATTCAATATGGATAAAAATATTTAAAATAAGTTGCTACACCATAAAGTCCTAGAGGAAAAGATAGGCAGGAAAATCTCAGATACTCCACATAGCAACATTTTTACTGATATGTCCCCTAGAGCAAGGGACACAAAGGAAAGAATGAACAAATGGCACCTTATCAAATTAAAAAGCTTCTGCATGGTCAAAGAAAAAAAACATTGAATGAAAAGAGAACTAACTATATAAGAAAACACACTTGCCAATGATACCTCTGACAAGGGTTCGATCTACAAAATATATAAAGAATTCACATGACTCCACTCTAGGAAGACAGACAACCAAATTTTAAAAATGGGCAAAAGACCTGAACAGACACGTTTCCTGGGAGGACATACAGAGGGGCCCGGAGCCATATGAAGAGATGCTCAGCATCACTAGCCATGAGAGATGCAAATTAAAACCACAATGACATACCACCTCACACCACTCAGAATGGCCATCATAAGCAAATCAACAAACAAGTGTTGCAGAGGTTGTGTAGAAAAAGGAACCCTGTTGAACTATTGGTGGGAATGTAGAGCAGTGCAGCCAGTGTGGAAAACAGTATGGAATTTCTTCACAAAACTAAAAATGGAACTGCCTTTTGACCTGGCAATTCTGCTGATGGGATTATATCCTAAGAATCCTGAAACACCAATCCAAAAGAACCTATGTACCCCAGTGTTCATAGCAGCACAATTTACAATAGCCAAGTGCTGGAAGCAACCTAAGTGTCCATCAGTAAATGAATGAATCAAAAAATTATGGAAGATTTACACAATGGAATATTATGCAGCAGAAAGAAAGAAAGGAGCTGCTGCCCTTTGTGACAGCATGGATGGAACTGAAGAACATTACACTAAGTGAAATAATCCAGGGGATGAAAGAGAAATACCATATGATCTCACCTTTAAGTGGAAGCTAATCAACCAAACAAACAAGCAAGCAGAATACAATCAGAGACACTGAAATTAAGAACAAACTGACAGTAACCAGAGGGGGAGGTGGGAGGGGTAATGGGGAGAAAGGGAGAAAGGGATTCCAAGAATGAGTCTAAAGGACACATGGATAAAACTAAGAGTGGGTGGAATCAGGGGAGGAAGGTGGGGATGGCTGGGGTGGGGGGTAAATGCCGACAACTGTACTTGAACAATAAAATAAGTTTAAAAAATCCTAAAGAGGTCATTTCATTTGTTTCTTCTTCTGATTGTTATTATTGTATACAAACAGGACACATACGTAGACATTAATTTTTATTTTTAAAAATTGCCTTCCAGAAAATTGGATTTTTTGTTGTTTTTCAAGGACAGTTGTCTCCATTCCTCTAACTCTCTCCTGCCCCACACACTCCCACTTGCATTTTAAGAGATGGCCCACATAAGAGTTTTCGAAGAAGACCAGGAGTTTGCATCTTAAGGATACAGGGAAAGAAAAGCCACTCCTCCTAACTAGACTTATGTATGTAGGTGTATATGTGTGCCTATGTGCACATGTGTATGTGTGACTATGTGTATGTATGTGAAACCATGTGTGTGTTAAATCAGACTAAATACCACAAAGGTGTAACTCTCATGGTGTAGGACCTTGCAGGCTGAGGAATAAGGCTGATAGACAGCTGACAGGGTACAGGAGACGGAATAAGGTGAGGAGGGAGATTCAATTGCAGATGAGGCTGGAAATCCAGAGAATGACCAGGACCTGCAGGATGATACCAAAACTCTGTGGAGACACAAGGCCTGAGTTGAAGATGTTGGAAAATTCTAAAAGAGAAGGAAGTTGAGCAGATGTGGGAGTGTTATGCAGAAGTGGGTTTCTGACCAACTGCATACGGGCAGCCAATGAAGAACAGGCTGGGGAGGGGACCAGAAATGCCCTACCCAGTTTCCAGAGCCAGGGCAGTGTTTCCAGTGTCCAGCTCCCACCAGGTTGAGCTCCCAGATGGGCACACTTGCTCTCAAAGCCAAGTGTGGGTTGGGTGCTTGTGGCAAGTCTGGGTGTGTGTCAAAAAGGTAATGTTGATCTCTGAGCTTCCAGACGTCCTTCAGCCAAGCTTTCAAGTTAGCAAGAGGCAAGATCTGTAAGTAAAACTAACAGGGGCTCCATATGGGGCTGATGAAGATCCTGGGCAAGGTAAGAGGGCAGGGTGAGGGATGGAGGGTGGGAAGACCTTGAGGTGTTCTACAGGCAGAAGAATGTAGAAAGCAAGGAGGGGTGCGGGGAGGGCAATGAGTCCCAGCTAAAGGCATAAATGCCTGTGCCCAGCCCTCAGGATCTGCACTGGGGGCGCCCTCTCCTGCTCTTCATAATGAAGCAGGAGGTTCTCAAAGCCTTCTCAAGGCTCCACTACAGAATTTCACTCTTGAGCCCTCTCCTGCTCAGAGCCTAGATCGGCGGACTTCCTCCTGGCGGCCATGTTATGTTGACTCCTCCCCTCACATCCAGAAATGCCTCCCCACCAGCGCCCAGTATGTGCACTTAGGGCTGCACCCTCTCCTGCTCTTGGTCTAGAGGCAGGAGGCTTTCAAGCCTTCTCAAGGCCCCGCTCAGAATTTCACCCTTGAGCCCTCTGTATCCCGGCTCTCACTGCTGGCACCACCTGCCCCGTGAAGCTGCCTTCTCAGCTCCTCATGGGTTCTCTGCAGATCGGGACTCCTCCCTGCTTGGAGCCCAGGCCAGAGACTCACCCCAAAACAGGAACGAACACATCACAGAACCAGCCCGCAGACCACGTTCCAGCTGGGCAATCCTTCCTTCTCTCAGTTTCACATCCATCTTCTTTGTCAGGGTTGTGGAGTGAGCACGTTGAGGAAATCAAAATTTTGCACAAGTCATTGATTGTATTTTAAGAGTCATAGAGATTAAAGATATGCAAGCAGGTTTCTGAAGAAAAATTTAAGGATACGCAAGCAGATGCAGTCTCTTCTCATCTTTCTAATGCAATGTGATATTTTGTAGTGCAACTGAAATTTTGTCAACTACAAATATCAGCAGGTCCTTGATTAGATCTGGAGCGTCTCGGTCTAAGTCGTTCACAATTAGCTCCATTCCATGCGCTATTAATTGGCCTCTCAGGAAATTCCACACGATCTTGGCGACCTCGGCAAGCCCTGCCTCCACTAAGGGGTGCATGACTTCACCCTCGCTGATTTCGGCCGGCTTTGGCGGTATGGCAGGAAAGTTGGCTTCTTCCTAGAGAGAAGTAGGCCTCGCCCAGAAGGAACTCTCACCGCTGAATGTGCATCAGGCCGAGTACCCAATGCCCCTTGAGCCTTTGCGTCACGTGTGACCCCAGGTCGGGCGCCCTGATGACTAAGCAAGGAGGCCAGGCAGGGGGTGGGGCGAGGCAACAGTGGAGTGGGTGATGCAATGAGAGGCCTGGTGGATACCCGGGCAGCCTGGAGCTGTTCAACGATAGGAGCAAAGTACGTTTTATATATGAAGACTGACCGTTTGGCAGGCATTTTAATGTTGTGGTGGGATAAATGGGGTCCCACAAGAGCAGCCTTTGTACCCAGAAGTGGAAGCCCGTCCACGTGGCACAGAGGGTGGGTGGGGCGCAGCACCACACCCGTGCTGACCTCCGAGACTGTTGAAACTCCACATCCATTTTCGCTTTGAGGTTGAGGAACAGGCTCACACAGATGTTAAAAGCCTTCTTTCATAACCCTGACTGCGCGTTTACTGTCACAGGCCCTTAGGAAGCCACAGGCCCTCCCCTTGCTGAGGAGTCCTCCTTGCAGTGGAGTCCAGGTCCCAGCTGCTGTCCACTGGCGCTGGGCCTCGGGGCGGGCTCGCCACCTCTCAGCTGACATTGGTGTGCGCAAGCACGGGCTTGCTTTGTTTGCTTCACAAATTCGTGTGTCCATCTGAAACAGAGTTCAAAACAGGTCTGTGAGGTGGAGAAACAGCCTCTACCATGTAGGTTGCCTTGCATTTTGAGCATCAAGTTGAATCCTAGAGGATCTTCCCCACAGGTGGCCAGTTGAAAGGGAGGATGTGCTCCTGTGCACAGTGGGGGTGAGGACATTGTAAAGCCGGGGAAGGGTTTGGGCTGGTGGCTCATTTTGGGATTAAGTGAATGTCCTGGTGCCACAGAGGAGGGGGGGCTTTTTTAAGAGAGGGAGTAAGGATGAGGCTGAGGACTGTGAGGGGAGGGGCAGAACTAACATTTGAGGGGGTGGCCACTGACATTGTGTGGATGAAGTGCAGGGTGCTGTTCTTCCAGACTGGGATGGGTTAAGATGTGCAATATGGAGACTGGAGGAATAGAGAAAACTCAATATGACTTTTGAAAACTCATCTCGGTGCCCTGACATTAGGGACAGAAGGAGCCCCAGATATGCAGGCCAACAGAGGACATGGGACAGAAGCCAAGTGGAAGAAGAAGATGGGCATCCAGTGGGGTCTGTGAGCCTGGAGAGTGAGGAGGGAATGGAGGTCTGAGGGCACCAGGAACACGGGAATCCTGATCTGAGGGTGTTTGAGGACTTGAGTCTGGAAGGGAGTTTGAGTGGGAGGAAATGAGACTCGAAAGGGAATGGGATGGCAGTGAGTGGGAAGGTGGTGAATGCAAAGTGGGGAACGAATAGAGAGCAAGCCATTTGCAGAGTCAGATCCAAAGTTTTACAGTGTCTACCTGTGAGCAGGATGATGCGTGCAGCTTGCAGCAAAGCATGGTCTGAATTCACACATTTTCAGCATTTTTGGGAGCACTGCAGAAAGGTAAAATGTTGCCCTTCTTTGAAAGTCTTCCTTTATCCCAGTACACAAGCTAGCCATGTCCCGATGATTGGTATGAGACTGTGTTAAATCTGAATTGGTGTTTGGAAAGGTTGGGGGTATTGTGGATTGGCCAGGGATTACGGTAAAGTCTGAATAGCTGCTTGGACAACTAGGGGAATTGTGGATGGTTTAGGGATGAAAGTGAAGAATAGACTTCCAGGAAGTCCAGGAAGCTCAGAGAGTTCCAAAAAGTTGGGCCCAAGGTGGAACACACCAAGGCACATCAAAATTACATTAGCCAAGATTAAAACGAAGGAGAGAATCCTAGAAGCAGCAAGAGATAAGGGGACAGTCATCTACAAAGGAGTTCTCATCAGATTGTCCTGATTTCTCAAAAGAGACCTTGCAGGCAAGAAGGGGGTGGAAAGAAGTATTTAAATCATGAAAGGCAAGGACCCACATCCAAGAATGCTCTATCAAGCTTTCATTTAGAATAGAAGGGCAGATAAAGCACTTCTCAGATAAGGTCAAGTTCAAGGAGTTCATCATCACCAAGCCCTTATTATATGAAATGTTAAAGGGACTTATCTAAAAAAAAAGAAGATAAAAAACATGTATAGTAAAATGACAGCAAACTCACAATTATAACGAACTACACCTAAAACAAAAACAAAAATGCACTAAGCAAACATCTACAACAGGAAAAGAACCATAGAAAGGCAGATCACATGGAGGGTTAGCAACAGGGGAGTGGGAGGAGAAGAAAGGGGCAGAAGGTACAGAGAATAAGTAGCATAGATGGTGGGTAGAAAATAGATGTGGAGGGCAAGAACAGTAAGGGAAATGTAGAAGCTAAAGATCTTATGACACATGGACATGAACTAAATGGGGGAATGTGGGTGGGAGGGGGTGTGCGAGGTGGGGGAATGGAGGGGGGAAATGGGACAACTGTAATGGCATAATCAATAAAATATATTTAAAAACTTTTTGGACTATGTGCTGTGTTTTCTTTCTTTGTTGACTCATCAGAGTGAATTTCTGTGAGCCCACAAGGGAGGGATGTGTGTCAGGTCACAGTGCTGGAGTGTTAGGTAGGTGCCAATAGCTTAGACCAGCTGTTCTTGTCTAATTCAGGGGTGACACTTCCATTTGTGGCAAATGCTGCTCTCCTCTCCTGTCCTCATGTTGGTGCATGTGATAGCACCCAGGTCATCATGAGGAGTCCAACCTATCTGGACATGTTATGCAAGCAGGTCATGAGTGTTCTATGCTGTAGAGAACATGGCCTCATTCCACATCTTAGCGTCTGCATGTGATTCTCTTACTAGGTCCCAGCAGAGGCTTCAAAAATCACCTTTCATCCTTCTAACGTGTAGTCACAAGTGTAGTAACCTGTTGTTTACTCTGGAGGGTACACCCAGCATGGCCCAGACTGTTGGAGCCATGAAGGCCTCATAGATGTAGCTGGTCCCTGAATGGTTGAAATTGTGGTTGGTCCTACAGCTCATGGAGTGCTCATGCTCCGCTTAAATTGCTGATCACTAGAGAGGATTCTGTCAGTGGCATCATTCTTCTCAGTGGATGCCACTGTCCTCACTTGTGTTGTCGTTCATCATCAAGGAAGACACAGGCCAAGTGTCTTACTAATGCACTCAGAATACTTGCCATTTCTGGTTCAGATGGTCTGATTATCATATTCTCATCAATATAATGGACCAGCAATTTTCAAGTGGGGTGTTCTATGCATTTTTATAACACGTAAAATCCAATTATTTCGTCAGGGCACTGACCTCCTGTCCCTTAGATTGTGAAATAAGAAATGCAACAGCTAACACAACAATAGCTGTCAGGTGTAATAAACAAATATTGTGCCTAAGTTCTTTTGTCAGATCAGCAAAAAGTGTAATATATTTTTGGTGTGCTGAAGAATCTCACCTATTAGTTTATGTGAGCCATGAGATGAAAAAGGTTAGAAATTGGTGTAATGGACAAATGTGATATCCTGCAGGTTGTACAGAATCCTATGGGTCACACAGGTGTTGAGTGAGAAACTGTGAATGTATGTTGTTGCTGGTGCCTTGTAAATGCACACTGTCACTGACGGACTACTTTATGAGTTTTGGAAAGTGTGTATTTTCAAATCAACAGCCTCGTAGCACATATGGGAGGTTATGTGATTACCTGCCCTGATGATACGCTTGTCACAGCAACTACAACTGTGGTTTAAATTAGGTTATATTTGTGGTAATGCACTGTAACCTGCCATTATCCAACAGCATTGTGGAGATGTAAGACTAATGAATTAAATGGGGTGTGATGGGAACCATGACCCCTGCATCCATCAATTTGCTGGTGGCCCTAATCTCTGTCATTTGCCCTGGGGCACGGTATGGTTTTTTGTTTTTTGGGTTTTTTTTAGTAAATTGTCAGTGCAGGGGATAGATTGACAGAGAAGTATGCACTAAAAACCAGTGCAGAGAAGTATGCACTGGTTTTCTGTATGGTGATTCCTGGTACAAACAAGTTGAGAAACCACTGTGAGCCTTCTCTTTTCGGTTCGGTTCATCCTATCTCTTCTGCTCTGCAGCTGGTCCCCTGACCACCAGATAGGTCCACAGACACAGTGGGGCCAATGTAAGATTAGTGTGGGCAAGGAATTTATGGATTGTGTGATCCTTTTTATGCCAATATTCTCAGCAGGATCCCTGGTAATGCTTTCCTCCCCAATGTCATGCCAACCAGGGCTGGATGTCAAAGAGCTCTTAAAAGATTTGTGTATGCTATTTTCCCAGTGCTACTTCCCTAAATAATGCCTATAGGCCCCTTCTGAGATGGACTGTGGATGCCATTGTGTACAAGCCTTGGTGTTGTAGGAATCCTCTGTATGGTGACCGAACATTTATCAATCAAGGATTTTGCTGGGAGGATTTTTCAGGTCTTAATTGAATGAAGGATCACAATTTGTTTTGGGGCAGCTGACCTCAACTTTCTGCTCCTCCATTCTTCGTCACCTCATTGTGTTTCTTAAGTGACACCTTCTTGGCCTTTTATATCTTTTATTCCTGAGGACACCATGCTCTAGAATTCATGTCTGCAGACCAGGCTGCATTCTTTTTTTTTTTTAATTTTATTTAGTTATTTTTCAAGTACAGTTTTTTGTCTATTTTTCCCATCCCAGCTTCCCCCGCCCCTTGCTCCCCACCTCCCTCCCATTTCCACCCCCCTTAGTTATTGTCCCTGTGTCATTTATACTTGTTCCTCTAAATCCCTTCCCTTTTTCCCCCTTAAATTCCACCCCACTCCCCTCTGGTCGCTGTCCCCCTATTCTCTATTTCAGTGTCTTTGTTTTTATTCTGCTTGCTTTTTTGTTTTGTTGTTTAACTTCCTGTTAAAGGTGAGATTATATGGTATTTGTCTTTCAACACCTGGGTTGTTTAACTCAGCATAATGCTTTCCAGTTCCATCCATGCTGTTGCAAAGGGTAGTAGTGCCTTCTTTCTCTCTGCTGCATAGAATTCCATTGTGTATATGTACCATAATTTGTGGATCCATTCACTTACTGATGGGCACCTAGGTTGCTTCCAACTCTTGGCTATTGTAAATTGTGCTGCTATGAACATTGTGGTGCATAGGTTCTTTGATATTGATGTTTTAGGATTCTTAGGATATGATCCTAGCAGTGGAATTGCTGGGTCAAAAGGCAGGTTGATTTTTATTTTTCTGAGAAAATTCCATACTGTTTTCCATAATGGTTATACCAGTCTGCAATCCCACCAACAGTGAACTAAGGACTCCTTTTCCCCACAAACTCTCCAACATTTGTCGTTTGTTGCTTTGTTTATGATAGCCATCCTGACTGGTGTAAAACCTCGTTGTGGTTTTAATTTGCATCTCTCTGATAGCTAACGATATTGAGCATCTCTTCATGTGTCTCTGGATGTTCTGTATGTCCTCCTTGGAGAAGTGTCTGTTCAAGTTCCTTTCCCATTTTTTATTTTTATATTTTTTAAAATTTTATTTAGTTATTTTTCAAGTACAGTTTTTTTGTCTATTTCTCCCATCCGAGCCCCCCCCACTTTGTGCTCCCCACTTCCCTCCCATTTCCCCCCCCCCAGTCCTCATCCCTGTGTCTTTCAAACTTGTTCCTCAAAATCCCTCCCCATTTTTCCCCTTGAATTCCCTTCCGTCTCCCCTCTGGTCACTATCCCCTTGTTCTCTATTTCAGTGTCTTTGGTTTTTGGGTTTTTTTTTTCTGTTTGCTTGTTTGTTTTGTTGTTTAGCTTCCTGTTAAAGGTGAGATCATATGGTATTTGTCTTTCAGCACCTGGCCTATTTCACTCAGCATAATGCTTTCCAGTTCCATCCATGTTGTTGCAAAGGGTAGTAGCTCCTTCTTTCTCTCTGCTGCATAGAATTCCATTGTGTATATGTACCACAATTTTTTGATCCATTCACTTACTGATGGGCACCTAGGTTGCTTCCAACTCTTGGCTATTGTAAATTGTGCTGCTATGAACATTGTGGTGCATAGGTTCTTTGAAATTGATGTTTTAGGATTCTTGCGATATAATCCTAGCAGTGCAATTGCTGGGTCAAAAGGAAGGTCGATTTTTATTTTTCTGAGAAAATTCCATACTGTTTTCCATAATGGTTATACCAGTCTGCAATCCCACCAACAGTGAACTAAGGACCCCTTTTCCCCACAACCTCTCCAACATTTGTTGTTTGTTGCTTTGTTTATGATAGCCATCCTGACCAGTGTAAAGTGGTATCTCATTGTGGTTTTAATTTGCATCTCTCTGATAGCTAACCATATTGAGCATCTCTTCATGTGTCTCTGGATATTCTGTATGTCCTCTTTGGGGAAGTGTCTGTTCAAGTCCTTTTCCCATTTTTTAATTGGGTTCGATGTCTTCCTAGAGTGGAGTTGTGTAAGTTCTTTGTATATTTTGGAGATTAAACCCTTGTCTGAGGTATCATTGGCAAATATGTTTTCCCATACAGTTGGTTGTCTTTTTAATTTAATACTGTTTTCTTTAGCCATGCAGAAGCTTTTTATTTTGATGAGATCCCATTTGTTTATTCTTTCCTTTATATTCCTTGCTCTAGGGGACATATCCGTAAAAATGTTGCTGCGTGAAATATCTGAGATTTTCTTGCCGATGTTCTCCTCTAGGACTTTAATGGTGTCACGGCTTACATTTAAATCTTTTATCCACCTTGAATTTATTTTGGTGTATGGTGTAAGTTGGTGCTCAAGTTTCATTTTTTTGCACGTAGCTGTCCAGTTCTCCCAACACCATTTGTTGAAGAGGCTATCTTTACTCCATTTTATGTTACTGCCCCCTTTGTCGAATATTAATTGACTGTAGAGAGTTGGGTTGATTTCTGGGCTCTCCATTCTGTTCCATTGGTCTATGTGCCTGTTTTTATGCCAGTGCCTGGCTGTTTTGATTACAGTGGCCTTGTAATATAGTTTGATATCAGGTATTGTGATCCCTCCTACTTTGTTCTTCTTTCTCAAAAGTGCAGCTGCTATTCGGGGTCGTTTGTGGTTCCATATAAATTTTTTTTAATTTCATTTAGTTATTTTTCAAGTACAGTTTTTTGTCTATTTCTCCCATCCCAGCCCCCCCCCCGCCCCATCTCCCCACCTCCCTCCCATTTCCTCCCCCCCAGTCCTCATTCCTGTGTCTTTCATACTTGTTCCTCAAAATCCCTCCCCATTTTTTCCCTTAAATTCCCTTCCCTCTCCTCTCTGGTCGCTGCCCACTTTCCATATAAATTTTTGAAGTGTTTGTTCTATGTCTGTGAAATATGCCAGTGGTAGTTTGATAGGTATTGCATTGAATCTGTACATTGCTTTGGGTAGTATGGACATTTTGATTATGTTAATTCTTCCAATCCATGAACACAGTATATGTTTCCATTTGTTTGTGTCTTCCTTTATTTCTTTCTTCAGTGCTGTGTAGTTTTCTGCATACAGGTCCTTTACCTCCTTGGTTAAGTTTATTCCCAGATATTTTATTTTTCTTTTTGCTATATCAAATGGAAATTTTTCCTTGATTTCTTCTTCTGCTGATTCATTGTTGGTATACAAAATGCCTTTGATTTCTGGATATTGACTTTGTAACCAGCTGTTTTGCCAAACTCATTAATTAGTTTGAGCAGTTGTTGGGTAGAGTCTATAGGATTTTCCATGTACACTATCATGTCATCTGCAAACAGTGACAGTTTTGTTTCCTCCTTTCCTATTTGGATGCCTTTTATTTCCTTTTCTTGCCTGATTGCTGTGGCTAAAACTTCCAATGCTATATTGAATAGAAGTGGTGAAAGTGGACATCCTTGTCTTGTTCCTGATCTTAGTGGAAAATATTTTAGATTTTGCCCATTGAGTATGATGTTGGCTGTAGGTCTCTCATATGTGGCCTTTATTATATTGGGGAATGCTCCCTGTATTCCCACTTTGCTGAGTGTTTTTATCATAAAAGGGTGTTGTACCTTATCAAAAGCTTTTTCTGGGTCTATTGATATGATCATGTGGTTTTTGTCTTTGCTTTTGTTTATGTGATGAGTTACATTTACTGATTTGCGAATATTGAACCATCCTTGCATCCCTGGGATGAATCCCACTTGGTCATGGTGTATAATCTTTTGAATATATTGTTGGATGTGATTTGCCAATACTTTGTTGAGTATTTTAGTGTCTATGTTCGTCAGTGATACTGGCCTGAAGTTTTCTTTCTTTGTTGTGTCTCTATCTGGTTTTGGAATTAAGATGATGCTGGCTTCATAAAAAGAATTTGGGAGTTTTCCATCCTTCTGGATTTTTTGAAATACTCTGTGAAGAATAGGTATTAGCTCTTCCTTAAATGCTTTGTAGAATTCTCCTGTGAATTCATCTTGTCCAGGGCTGTTGTGTGATGGGATTTTTTTGATTACTGCTTCAATTTCATTTGCTGTTATTGGTTCGTTCAAGTTTTCTGCTTCTTCATCATTGAGTTTTGGAAGATTATATTTTTCTAGAAATGTGTCCATTTCCCCTAGGTTTGCAAATTTCTTGGCATACAGTTCTTCATAATAATTTCTTACGATCCCTTCTATTTCTGTGGTATCAGTTGTAATCTCTTCTCTTTCATTTCTGATTGTGTTTATTTGAGTCCTCTCTCTTCTTTTCTTGATGAGCCTACTTAAAGGCTTGTCTATTTTGTTTATCTTTTCAAAGAACCAAATCCTGAATTCACTGATTCTTAGAATTTTGCTTTTAGTCTTTATGTCATTTAGTTCTGCTCTGATCTTGGTTATTTCCTTCCTTCTACTTGCTCTGGGCTGTCTTTGTTGTTGTTCCTAGAGTTCTTGCAGGCATAGGGTTATTTATAATAGTATTAGAGCAACAATCGTATGACTGATTCTATGAGATTTGTCTGAATAGGGGGTGTAGAGCTTCGGGTAGTGTGCTAAAGGAAAACAAGAGGTGTGAGATATAGAAAATTAGAGATATGTTGTGGAGAAAATAACAGAGGAAACCTGTCAAATAATACAATAAAACCAGCCAAGACTAAGAAGCCTATACAGAAGGAGGAGGAATACAAAGATACTAATAGAATATAAAAGAAGTGAGAATAATGAAAAGAACTAATACAGGCATGCTGCAACTTGTGGCTTCTCTGCTATAGCAAAGTGAACTTTGTCTCTTTGTCTCTATTGTTGAGATGCCCTCTCTTTGGGTCCCACTCTGGTCTTTTCGCAGTTCCCAGTTGTTTGTGTCTCTTGTGGGTAAAAGAAAACAAAGCAACAAAGCAACAAAAGAAAACAACACAAAAAAAGGGAGGAGAAAGCGATAAGTTTGGGAAGAAGGGAAGAAGGACAAAAACAGGAAAAAAAGAAAGGAGAGGATCAAAGCATTGAAAGATAAAGCAAGAATAAAATTAAAAATCTATAAGGTTACTAAACAAAACAAAACAAAATAACCCAAACAAACAAACAAAAACCCACAAAACAAAACCAGAAAACTTCCCTTGTTGGTTTTGAACTGTCCAAACCGGTCTTTCTGGTTGCCGCAGGACCTCTCTGTGGGCTGGGCTGCCAGCACGTGCCAGCCAGGCTACCAGACTGGGATTCGGGCACCCGCGCACCCACCAGACTGCCTGGGTCCCTCGGTCTCTGGCACAGTACTTCTCCGCTGCCAGGCTGGGTGGGAAGCAAGCCAAGCCGTCGCAGGAGAGCACCTCAATACACCTTCCAAGAAAAAAAAAACCAACTCTTTCCCGACAGCCTGCCTCTCAGCCCAGCCCAATCCCCAGCCAGACTGGTGGCAACAATACACCTCTCAAGTCTCCCGGGCAGGCGACCACCAAGTCTGCAGAGGGACACAGCTCTTTGTTCTTGTTACTCTCTGCTCTCTGTAAACTCAAGCAGACAGGCCTCTGCCTGGTGCTGCCCAGATGGGGAGGGAGAAAGCTGCTGACCCACGCTGGTAGCCTACCCAGGCTGCTGGGTACCCCGGGTCCCGTGGATGACTCCTCGGGCACCGGTCCCAGACCCACCACGACAGCGGCAGCACTGGGGCCGCCCACCCGTGGGCACTGGCCCCACCGCGGCTCCTGTCTCCATTCAACTCCCCGATGCCACTGACCTGCCGCTGACTGGACCCTAAGCGTCCATCACAATCGCTGCTCTCCCAACTTCATAATCACAATCGCTGCTTCTCCCAACAGATGTGGATCTGTTAGTTGATTTCGCTGTTTCTCAGTAGCTCTGCCAAGATTTTCACCCACATGTATGGGAGCTGGAATACGCTCCATCCTACTCTGTCGCCATCTTCCTTCCTGAGATTGGTCTCCATGATTTTGAATGTTTTGAGTTACTTCTTTGAGGTTGGTTTCTAGTTTGAAGTCATTTTGATCTGAGAAGGTGCTTGATATAATTTCAATTTTCCTGAGTGTATTGAGGCTTGTTTTGTGACCTCCCATGTGGTTTCTAAGTATTAGATAGCATCCTCCTTTGTCTCTTTTTATGGACAAAGACCAGAGGGTAGGAAAGAGGAGATAAGGAAGGAAAGAAGAAGGGCTTAGTTAAAGAACAAGTATAAATGACCCATGGGCATGGACAACAGGGTGGAGGTTGACTGTGGGGGGTTGGTGGGGTGGGGGAGAACAATAAGGGAAAATTGAGACAACTCTAATAAATCAACAATAAAAATAATGTATTTTAAAAGCTTCATTGAGATATGACTCACCCATATAAAGTGTGCAATTTAATTTTCTTATTGTGTTCACAGTTGTGAAACCATCACTGTTCTCTAAGGAGAACATTTTCATAGTCCCTGAAGAATCTCCAAACCAGTTACCAGTCACCTCCAATCCTCCCACCATCTAACCCCTGCAATTCTGTCTATTGCAGTCTTTTCATGTAAGTGAAATCATATATGTTGTATGTGACCTTTTTGTCTGACTTCTTCCACTTAGCAGAATATTTTTAAGGTTCATCAATCTTGTAACATGGGCAGTGTTTGGTTCCTTTAAAAAATGTCTATCCAAAGATCTGTCCATTGCATTTAGAGAAAGAGGAAAGGAGAGAAAGAGAGAGGGAGATGAGACAAAAACAATTGGTTGCCTTCTGTATGCACCTAGCTTAGACTAGGGATCGAACTCACCACTTGAGTATGTGCCCTAACTGAGGATAGAACCCATGAACTTTTGGTGTACAGGACAATGCTCCAACCAAATGAGCAACCCAGCCGGGGATTTTTCCTTTCTTTCACTTGAAGAAGTAATATTCCATTCTATGGACACACCACGGTAGGGTTTTCTTTATTAATTGATGGACATTTGGGTTTTCTTCATTTTCTGGCTATTATGAACAATGTGCTATGACTACAGGTGGAGCTGCTGGGTCCTATTCAACTCTGCTGAACACTTTGAGGATCTGCCAGAACATTATCCAGGCAGCTCATACAGGAAGTGAATGTGGATTTCCTTCATCTGTCTGTGAGTCTGATCTGTTCAGAGGGTGTGCAGTGCAATCACTTTGTAGTTTGTATTTGCATTTCAGTTCTGGCTGATGATGTAGAGAAATTTTCATGTGCTTATGGGCCATGTGTCAATCCTCTTTGAACATGTATGTATTCACCTTCTTTTCAGATATTTAAATGGAGGTGTTTTAGTTGTCTTCAACTATTAGTTTTGTGTGTCATCTACTATATATTCTTGATACAAGTCCCTTATCAGATATGTGGTTGACAGATTCTTTTTTGCCCATTCTATGGGTCATCCTTCCACTTTCCTAATGAGTTCCTTTGAAGCAGAAAGTTTTGAGGAAGTTCTGTTAATCTAGTATCACTCTTTAAATATGATTTTCTCTGAATCATATATTTTGTGGCATTTTCATAGCCATGATCAAAGCAATGGTCGCACAGAGCATGTGGTGCTAATCAAGGAAGCCCTCCATCTCATGCAGTCTTGACTCTGTGGGGTGCAGGCTTGTGGTCTTTGCAGGTCCATGTCAGAGTCTGTCTGGTGGTTTTCCTGGCATCTCTCCTTTTCCCTCTCATGCAGCTCACTTCTCTAGGCTGCAGGGGAAGCCTAATTTCAGTGGGGTTCATTGCAGATCTCAGTGGAGCCCCATAAATGAAACTCCAGAATCTCCCAAATTACAGAATGAACTGGAGCATAAAATCAGGCTGCCTGCCATCCCCCCTAACTATGTCCACATCCTAACCCCTGGAACCTGTGAATGTGACCTTTTTTAGGAATAGGTTCTTTGCTGATACAATTAAGTAATTTACTTTAAGATGAGATGACACTGGGTTTTCTAAAGGAGTCCTAAATCCAATAATATGTTCCTCCTAAGAAACAGAAGATGACATGACATGCAGAGAAGTTCATGTGAAGATGGA
Organism: Artibeus jamaicensis; assembly: GCF_021234435.1. Lineage (NCBI taxonomy): Eukaryota > Metazoa > Chordata > Mammalia > Chiroptera > Phyllostomidae > Artibeus > Artibeus jamaicensis. The sequence continues at coordinate 68,308 of NW_026521848.1, forward strand.
GGCAGAGCTTGGAGTGATGCAGCCACACGTCCGGGAATCCCAGCAGCCACCAAAGATGGACAGAAAAGGAACAGAATGTTTTTTAGAACTTGCAGAGGAAATGAGGACTTGCCCAAACTTTGAGTTGGATTTCTGGCTCCCACAATGCTAAGACGAACATGCTCTGGTTTTAAGCTATTCCATTTGTAGAAGTCTGTGATGGCAGCCACAAGAAATTAATGCACTGTCCCCATGAAGGAAATGGAGACCTTACAGCTTGGAGTGCAAACAGGAAATGTGTCTCCCAATACTTGCTTCATAGCCTCTCAGATGCTCAAGGAACCTGAGGGGACACACAACACCTGTAAGTGTCACATCCCCAGCTCCACTGTGGCACCACCCACCTTGTTTTTGGCCTGAACCCATGATGCCATCTGATGCACAAGGACAGTCCCTGATTCTCTAGTCCACCCTGCATTTCAATACAGGGTCCTCCTCTGCTCAGGGACTTCATCCCGTGTACACTGGCTCCTGCTGGGAAAATATGACCAGGCTGGACACTTTCTGGAAGCCATAACTTTTAGGGTAAGTATTTGGTACTTTTGCCTCTAATGGGGGACATTTAGGGGATTGTTTTGGTGTTTATTTCTGTGGGATAATAATATTTTTAAAGATACACTGACTATGGTTAATTTATTCTCTTTGATGCCAAAATCATCTCAGATTTTTTCAGGGACTTGATCAAAGCAAAATACCTAATGTTTGTCAGAGACCCAAACTTGACATTTTCACAGAAAGAGAACCCTCTGCCTGGGGATTTCAGATATTTAGCAACTGACAGTATGCTCGCCGGCTCTTCGTGATTTGAGTGGAGGAGGTTCGACTTCAGGGTGAGAGATAGAGGTGAAATGACAAGGTTAGGATTGTGGTGTGTTTGTGATTTCATATGGGAGTTCAAGACCATATTGAAGAGTGAAGACATAATGTGCAGTCTTGTGGATAGAAATTCATTCATTTATTCCACAAATATTTACTGAGCATGTACCACAGGGCAGACACTGCTCCGGGTGCTGAGGTTATCATGGTGAACAGGACCAACCCAGCCCTTCTCTCAGAGTTAACATTCCAGGCAAGGAGAGGATGCATAAGTAACAGGTGAATAAGTGAGATAGTTTCAGATAGTGTTTGATAAGAGGCAAATGAAAACAGGTAATATAATAGGGAGAGACTGTGGTGGATCTATTATTGTCAAAAGCCTCTCTGAGGAGATGACATTTAAGAGGAGGAAACTCAAAGATCTGGGAGGAAAGTGTTCCAGGCAAAGGTAACAGCCAGTGCAAGGAGCAGAGGTTGGAGCTGTCTTGCAGAGAGAGGTAGAAGCCTGGGTGAGAGAGGAGGGCAGGGAACTGACTGCGAAGGCCTGTCAGGAGTTTACTGCATTTATAGGATTTAGACTTTACAACTATCATTTCTGCCAGGGTGAAAAGAGATCTTAGAGAGCAAGGGTGGAAGCTTTGGGGCAACAAAGAGGCTACGGTATTCATCCAGCCCAGAGATGAATGAGGACAGGAGCAGGGATGGGTCAACAGAAGTAGTGAGAGGTGCTTAGATGATGAGTTTGTTTGAAGGCTGAGCCAAAAGCTGGAGAAACAAAGAAGATGCTGATGCTACTGATAGAGATGCAGAACCTGGGGGGGGGGGAGCAGCAGGTGTTTGGACAGACAGGTGTGGTAGGCTGCAAATGACACCCCTGCCAATTCCACGTTCTGATCTCTGGAAACTGTTACTTGATTGGGAAAATGAAAAAGGTGATTAGGTTAAAATTTTGAGATGAGGAGATTATCCTGGATAATTAAAGCAGGCCCAGTGTAATCATGAGGGTATTATAAAATGGCAGCAGGAGAGTCCTGAAGGTAGGAGTGGTGCAAGGAAGGGGCTATGAGCCAAGGAATGCGGTGGCTTTTGTAAACTGGGCAAAGGTGGGAAACATATTCTCCCCTAGGGCCCCCAGAAGGAACCCAGCCTTGTGAACCCTAGAAGTGTAAGAGAATAACATGGTGCTGTTTTAAGCCACTAAGTTTGTGGTAATTTGTTACAGTAGCTCCACAAAACTAGTAGTGCTGTGGGTCCCAATTAAGAATTGTGCTTTGACCACATTCATGTGGAGACATCCAGGTGGAGAAGCTCAGGAGGGAGGTCGGGACTAAAGTCAGGGACTTAGGAGCCTTTGACAGGTTGATGAAATTTGCACCTCCAGTCCCAACCAAGAGAGGCCTGCAGTGTGTTCCAATCTCTTCCCTGCCAGAGCCCAGTGCCCATAGTGATAATGTCTCTGGGCAAATCTAGAGTCAGGAGCACTGGCTGCTCAGTGTAAAGCAGCAGCCTGGACACTGAGACACCCCAGCTGAGGGATCACTGTCTTGGAAGCTGCTCCTGACTCCTGAGGCACACTGGTTGGGAAGCCCTGGGATGGGCTGAGTGGAGAGAATCAAAACCAAGCTTGGGGTTGAGGGTGAGTGGAGGGTGGGACCCAGGAGAAGGCCAGACAGGAGGAGGCCAGGCATCAATAGACACAAAACACAGGGAGGGATTAGGCCTGAGAAGAGGCAGGGAGGGGTAGAGTCACACCCTGTGAGCAGAGTTGAAGACAGACTTCAGAAAGAATGAATGCAGACTCACACTGGGGAATGGACTCTGGGATGCCATTACAGACATTACAGACCCTCTCCCCTCTTCCATCGTCCATTAGTCCCCACACACCCAGATCCACATGGGATTGTGTGCATCTGGACTACTTGTTCTTGGCAGCCACTGCTCAGTCAGTGGAGCTGTGGAGGCAGCTGAGGCAGGCTGGACTGTTGCCCCCAGGGCTGTGCCCACCCCACTAAGCCTTAAGGTGTGTCCTCCACCAGCAAGAACATTCCAGCGTCTCATGTTTCCACAGACACGCTCTGATGGCAGTTTCTTCTGTGGACCTAGGAGAAGCTGTGAGTGAAGAAATTGTAGGGGCAAGAGTACAGAGTAGGGGTACAGGGAGAATGAATGAATGGATGTGAATGCACCTATAGAAAGAGGCAAGAATTGAGAACTAGAAATAGGGGGACATGAATAGAGAAACAGAGGGAGGGTGTGTTGGAGGGGGGAGGGAGAGAGAGAGAGAGATGGGAAAAACAGAGTGGGGAGAAGAGACACAGATCCAAATAGTGACAGATAAGAATAGAGACAGAAACAGAGAGATAGAGATGAAAATCAGAGATTGAGAATAGCAACAAAGAGAGCCTGGTATTAAATTCTGAGAGACAGAAAGAAGGAGGAAAAGGCAAAAAATAGAGATGGAAAGACAGGGATAAGGAAAGACAAAGACACAGTCAGAGAGATTGAGATATAGAGAGAGACAGACACCATGAGAGCGAAATAAGAGAGAGAGTACCAGAAACACACACCCGGGTAGATACAGTGAGGGACAATGAAATGGAGAGTCAGAGACAGAGACAGAGATCAAGAGACTGTGAGAAGCAGAATGGCAGTGAGGGTCCAGACACAGTGAGGACAGGCTCAGGAACACATGTTACAGGCAGTGAGGTGGCTAGTATAGGGACCACTCCAATGGGATTTTGCAGTAGAAGAGACAGATTGGGCTCAAGTCCAAATTAAGCATGGGTGAGTGGAAATGCTTGGCCTCGAAGCAGTTGAGGTTTAGCGAATGGAAAATGCATCAGTAGGAAGAGGGAATTTGGAGTAAACTGACTCGGCAGAATTCCTGCAGAAGGTAGGCCATGGTGGTGAGATATCAGCTGGTGGTTTTCGAGGCATGAGGAGCCCAATTAAATAAGATATGGAGAGTGTTCTGGTGTGGAGAATGGGGATTCTAGTGAAAACTAGATTTCCCAAGGAGATGCACAGATAGGCCTACAAGAAGTTTCATCAACCTGACTAAAGTGTGGCCAGGCACAGAATCTTTGTGAGGTCTTGAGCTGAGATCACTGCCACTCAGATAGTGGGGGGGGCATGCTCTCTGGGGTGGAATGCCATGACCCCCACTTCCCTCTGGCAGGGGAACCTCCACAGAGTGGATGTCCAGCTGCTGGACCAGGTGTAATCTGAGGCTGAAGGTGGGAGTGCTCTGGGAGGAGCGAGTTGCCTTCCTGAAAGAGAGGGAGGATGAGACCCTCAAGGAAGAGAAGGAGAATAAAGAGCCTGCAGATAGCAAGAGGAAGGACACCTGTGTGCCTGCTGTCCAGACCAGGCCTAACACCTTCCTGAGTTTGCAATGGCTGTCTGCTGCTGTGCCAGCATGCTTCCCAGTGGCATATGGAATTTTATGCACATTTATGCAAAAAAGGGGTGATTTTTCTAGTCAGATCAACCTGCAAATGTTGATTTGTAGTCAACACATGGTCCTGAGCAAGTGCTTTCTCTGAAGATGTGGGATGAGATTGGGGATTGGCCTGTGAGCTGTGGGCATGTTGAGGACGAGGTGGGAATCTTGCAGGGTAACTGTAGGTGTATTTGCAGATGAACTGCGGGAGTGTTACAGGGGCAGTGAGGGTCTTTGCAGGTAGAGGAGAGACGTGTGCAGGTCTTGCAGGTGATGTTTTCGATCAAGGCCACCCACTGGCCCCTTGTGGCTATTGAGCACTTAAATTTAGCTAACACTAACTGAGGTGCACACTAATTGTAATATGCATGCTGAATGATGAATTTCCCAAGGCTTGGTATGATAACAAGAATATGAAACATTTAAATCATCTTAAAAATTAATTACATATAAAAATGATAATATTTGGAGTACATTGTGATACATAAAATATTGCTAAAACTAATTTTACCTGCTTGTTTAAGTTTTTACTGTGGACAAATATCCATTAAAATGAACTATTTTGACTATTTTTTAACAGTGCAGACCAGTAGTGTTAAAAACATTCACATCATTTTGTGACCATCTCCATGATCCATCTCCAGAGCTCCTATAACCTTGGAAAATTGAAAGTGTACCCATTAAACAACTCTGTGCTCCTCTACCTCCAGCCCCTGGCAAACACCATTCTGCTTTGTGTCTCTATATATCTGACTGCAACATGAACCTCATGTAACTGGGGTTGTTGGCATAAGTAATTAGCAAGTTATTAATAAAGAGGGAGAACAAACATTCTCCCTTATTACTGAGCATAGTAAACTAGGGAGATGAATGAAAGCTTATTCAATGGAGACACTGAATCCAATGTTGCCCTGCTTCTACTAGGAAGCTATAGCTTTCACAGACTCCTTAACACATTCCAGGGGACTGTAGCCCAAAGTGAAGCAGGCAGGAAAGCCTCCCTCTGGGTGCCACAACTGCCCCCTTATCTGGATTATTGGAGGAAGCAGAAGGGGAAATTCCACTGCTGGGCATATGCACAGTAGAGACAAGATGACCAACAGAACTGCTAGGCATGTGCAGTTGAAGCCAAAATGGTGACCTGAAGAGATGGAGCTTCACCTGGGAAACTCTGGAAAAAGACTCAGATTTGATAAGGGATGCAGAACCTTGGTAGGTCAAGGACAGGGTTGGTTAAGGGGAGGGCCAAACACAGGCCCTGGAAGATCACGAATTAGGTTGGATGTATTTTTTAAAATATATATTTTATTGATTATGCTCTTACAGTTGTCCCATTTCCCCCCTTTGCCCCTCCACCCTGCACCACCCCTCTCACCTGCATTCTCCCAACTTAGTTCAGGTCCATGGGTCGTACATAAAGTTCTTTGACTTGTACATTTCCTACACCATTCTTAACCTCCCCTGTTTATTTTCTACCTACAGTTTATGCTTATTCCCTATTCGTGTTCCCCTATCCTCCCCTCTCCTTCCCTGCTAGTAACCCTCCATATGATCTCGATTTCTGTGAATCTATTATTCTTCTAGTTGTTTCCTTGGTTGGTTTTTGTTTTAGTTTTTAGTTTCAGTTTTTCATAGTTGTGTGAGTTTGTTGTGATTTTACTATTCATATTTTTATCTTCTTCTTTTTCTTACATAAGCCTTTATACCATTTCATATAATAAGGGCTTAGTGATGATGAACTCCTTTAACTTGACCTTATCTGGGAACCACTTTATCTGCCCTTCCATTCTAAATGATAGTTTTGCTGGATAGAGTAATCTTGGATGTAGGTCCTTAACTTACATGATTCAGATACTTCCTTCTAGTCCTTTCTTGCTTGTGAAGTTTGTTTTGAGATATCAGCTGATAGTCTTATGGGAACTCCTTTGTAGGTTAACTGTCTCCTCTTCTCGTGATGCTTTTAAAATTCTCTCCTTATCTTTCATCTTAGGTAATGTAATTATGATGTGCCTTTGTGTGTGCTTCCTTGAGTCCAACTTCTTTGGGACTCTCTCAGCTTCCTGAACTTCCTGGTAGTCTATATCCTTGGCCAGATTGGGGGAGTTCTCCTTCATTATTTTTTCAAATCAGTTTTCAATTTGTTGCTCTTCCCCTTCTCCTTCTGGAACCCCTATGATTTGGATGTTGGATGTTTGAAGTTGTCCAAGATGTTCCTAAGCCTCTCCTCATTTGTTTGGATTCTTGTTTCTTCAATCAGTTCTGACAGAATGTTTATTTTTTTCTTCTGGTCCAAATTGTTGATTTGAGTCCCAGTTTCCTTCCCATCACTGTTGGTTCCCTATACATTTTCCTTTTCATAGCCTTTACTTTTTTTTTTCCTATTTTACAACCATACTCAACCAATCCTGTGAGCATCCTGATTACCAGTGTATTGAACCCTACATCTGATAGATTGGCTGTCTCTTCATCACTTACTTGTATTTTTTCTGGGGCCTTGATCTGTTCTATTATTTGGGCCATATATTTTTTCTCAGCATGCCTGTTACATAGTAAGGTGCAGAGCCTTAGGTATTCACCATGGTGGGGCAACCTCCATTGCTGCATTGTGGAACTGTATGTGGGGGAAAGGTCTGAGGAGGAATAATGCCACTTGCTCAGGACTCATCCGGCTTTCAGGCACTTCTTCCTCAACTCACAAGCAAACTGAACCCTTTTGGTGCTGATTCCCGGGGTGGATGTGTGGGTTTGCGTACATTGTATGACCCTGTGGGTCTCTCCAAAAAACTCTCCTGTTAGGCTGGGAGTTTCTCCTGCCACCTCAACTCCCAGGTTTTTTCAGTCAGAGGTTTTGAGGCTTTATTTCACTGCACTGGAACCCTGGGTTGTGCAGTCTGTCTTGCTCTCCTAGCTGTTCCCTGCAGTTTATCCACATGCAATGTGGGACCACCCACTCTGTCAGCTGCCACCTAGCTCACATTGGTCCTCCACCACAGCCTTGCCAGAAGTCCTCTCTGCCCTGGCTGACTGTCTCCGCCCCTCCTTCAGGTCTAGGTGAATATTTCTTCTTTAACTTTTTGGTTGTGTGACTTTCATATAGTTTGATTTTCTGTCAGCTCTGGGTATTCTTTGTTTTTAAATTTGTTGTTGTACTTTTTGGTTGTGGGAGGAGACACAGTGTATCTCCCTACACATTCATCTTGGCCAGAAATTTGGATTGGATAGTTTCAATGGCACTTTGCTCATGAGCAAAAGTCAGGAAAACATGTGGAGGATTAGCAGGACTCTTGGGGCAGCAGCTGCTACAACCTGCCTGCTCTCTACATTCCTGATGCTGTATTATTTCCCCCACCCAATAAAATCCTACAACCATGTTTAAACTACTCAGTGCACGTGCCCTTTGAAATTCCTTTGTTGCAACACTGCCAAACAGCCCACTGTCACCGGCAACAAGATCACATAATATTTCTCCTTTTCTTCCTGTTTCATTTCACTCAGCATAATGTCTTTAGTGTTCATCTATGTGTAGCTTATGTCAGAATTTCCTTTTTTTTCTGCTGACTAATATCCCATAGTGTGCACTTTCCACATTTTGTTTATCATTCAACTGTCCATGGACAGTTGGGTTGTTTCTATCTTTTGCCTTGTGTGAATAATGCCATTATAAATTTGGATGTACAGATACATGTTCAAGACCTCGCTTTCTGTACTTTTGGGTCTCTCCCTGCAAGTGGGATTTCCAGATGGTATAGTAATTCTAGGTTTAATTGCTCCAGGAATCACTGGATGGTTTTCCACAGTGACCATACCATTTGTCATCCCCCCAACACTGCACAAGAGTTTTGATTTCTCCACATTGTTACTGATAGTATTTCATTTATTTTTTCTTATCTTGTTTTTTTCTATAGTTTTCTTTACAATAGTTTTCTATTTTACAATACTTTTTAATGGGTGTGAGATAAAAATCACTTTGTGGAGGATTTTTTTTGCATTTTCCTGATGATTAAAAATGTTCAGCATTTTTTTCAAGTGCATATTCATCTCTTTCTACTGACATTTTTATTTTTAATTAAAAAATTTATTCCTTATCTTTTAGCAAGAGATAGTAACATCAATTTCTTTTTCCACATATGTATGAATACATTGGTTGATTCTTTTATGTGCCATGACCAGAGATCAAATCTGCAAACTTGATGTATTGGGATGACCCTCTAACCCAGGGATTCTGTACCCCTGGACCACACCTGTTAGGAACTGGGGTGCACAACAGGAGGTGGGTGGCAGTTGAACATCACTGTCCTCTGTATGTACAGCTGCTTGCATTACTGCCTGAGTTCTGTCTCCTGTCATTTTCCCCACAACCACTCCAACTTCCATGAAACTGGTCCCTGGTGCAAAAAACCTGAAGCCCATCCTCTCACCAGCTGAGTCATATGACTAGGGCCTCCTCTTTCATTTTTGACTGGAAATATGACTGGAAAAAATGAAAACTACATACATAGTTCCCATTATATGTCAACTGAACAGCACTATTTCAGAGATTTGACAATGGAACAGAGGCTTTGACAATGGATGCTAGCAGATGAGCAGTGAGGGCTTCTAGATGTTCCCAGATGTGTTGCCATTGACTCACAGCTTCATCTGCAGGAGACAGGCAGTTATTGTGCATGGTGGCTGAGGGGAAGAGGACTGTAAATATCACTCTTGCTTTGGTGCACATTTGCAGAAAAGATGCCCAAAGCATCAAGTAGGGCACTCCATCCTGAGGAGAGACATGTCTTCAGGGGAGATAGTTGGGCATTCACAAACCATTTTTGCAATTCTTCCTAAAAGTCCTTTATGTGACTTGGGAGTGAGAATGTACCCAGAGAAGTGAGGTGCTGGCCAGAGAGGTGAGTCCCTGTCCATGGAAATTTCCTTCTTGAAGGCAAGGTGCTTTCTGTCCTTTGTCCAATGGAGTGCCCCAAGACTGGGAGTGGGGTTTGGGGGTTAAGGGTTAATCCCCACCTGGTCCACTTAGCCAACCTTAGCCAGGTGTGCAGCTTCTGGGAGATGTGCTGGGGAGGGAGAGGCTGAAGAGAAGGCTGAAAGTCAAACCCTAGGACCCAGTTAGGAGGGAAAGACACCCCAAGAGCATGAAGGTGAGCAGAGCTTTCTCCCCTCACTTGGCACTCTTGAAAGTGGCTGGACTTTCTAGGATCTCATGGAAGCTACATTCGAATGTGCTTGGGTCATGCTTCACAGATGCCAAGTCTGGGAGAAAGAGACTGGAATTGGGGGAGAGGCACTCAGGGTGGACTGCAGCGAGTGACTTTGGAGGCAATGCACACTGTGCAAGACCAGCATGGTGGGTGGCTTCTGATATCTGGGTGGCAGCTCTTCTCAGCTATGGCCTGGACAATGGAGGTGGCATTTATATGGGAGGCACTTGGGTAATTTGGCATCTTCCATCTGTATAATCACCAGTGCTGGCATTACTGAGCTACAGCCAGCAATGTCCAAGTCAGCCTCAGAACTGGTCTCCTGGACTCTCCATCCAGCAGAATGGGGAGAAACCCTCACCACACAGGGACAGTGGAAATGGTCAGGACTGGGATGGAAGAGGCACAGTTGGCTGAGGGGACTCAGATGAGGCAAGAGGCCCAGCCTGAAACATTTGAAAAGTGTCCTCAGAGGAGAACAGAAGGAATAAGAAAAAATGCGAATAGAAAGAGTATAACAAGTAGAAGGTGAACATTTACAAAAGCCATGAGATGGTCTAGTGGTCTAAGCTCTTGCTACTCCAAGTGTGGTCCATGGACTGGCAGTGTCAGCCTGGTTACTGCTATCTACTTATCCACAGCAAACAGCCCCCAACTCAGTTGTTTTAAAATGATGGCAGCATGCAGTTTGCTCACAAATCTGCAATTTGCAGGGATGGCTCATCTCGGGTTTAGATAGAATCATCTGAAGGCACATCCAACTTTCAAGTCTGCAAGTTGGTGCTGGCTGTTGGCTGGGGGCCTCTGTCCCTCTCCACGTGGTCTCTCCTTGTGGGATAGTTTGGGCTTTCACACAGCATGGGGTATGGATTCCAAAGGCCAGGGTCCCAAAGATGAGCCGGGACAAAGCCACATCACATTGAATGGTTTCACCTCAGAAGTCACACAGTCTCTCTCTCTTGCAACATTCCATTAGTGAAGCTAATCGCAAAGTCCTACCTGGTTTAAGTCAAGAGAAAATGCAGTTAACATGTTTATGAGAAGCACATGTGGGAGAGGAAATATGACTGTGGTCCTTTTTGGAAAATACACAGCTACAGCATCACCTGGGAGTTTGGTAGACACGCTGATCCCCAGGGCTCACCCTAGACCTACTAAATCAGAACCTGCATTGAGTTAGATTCTCAGGTGCTATCCTTGAGTAATGGGTTTGAGAAGCCCTGTTTTAAATTACAAGTGTGGCGCTGTTTTGAGGAAGAGGGGATATGAGTTAAGATAGAAAGCTCTCGAGGACTTCTGCCAAGATGGAGGCATAAGTGGAAATACCTTGCATCCGCACACAACCAAATCTAAAAACAATAAAGTTGTATCAACAATAAACGCAACTAAACCACACAGAAAATCAACAATACAGAGTCCAAAAACAACAAAATGCTCAGCTAAACCAGTAAGAGGGGCGAAGCCAGCAGCGGAGCGGGTTGGCCAAGAAGATCCCGGACTGGGGTGGTGCGCAAGCAGCTGAAGGCGCAGATCCCAGGTGCGGGCTAGCTGCGGGACACAGGGAAGAGGTGCGGCTGGCTGTCTGCAGTTGGTCCAGCATTTGTATGCAGATAAACCAGTGAAGAAGTGAGCATTGAGACCGCACGGCGCAGGGTGGCGGGCTCGCACATTTTCGCTCAGATAAACAGGCGGGGGGAGTGGTGGGATGGACGAGCAGAGAGGACCGCCATTGCTCCTTCTCTGATCCCACCGCCACACACAGAGTCACAAACCAGCGCCTTGTGTGGCCCCGCCCTGGTAAACAACTAAGGCTCTGCTCCTCATACATAACAGGCACAAACAGATAAAAACATGGCTCAAGAACAACTCCGAGCCCCGGAGCTGATAAATCTAAGTGACGAAGAAATAGCCAAACTTTCAGATGCACAGTTCAAAACACTGGTGATCAGGATGCTCACAGAACTGGTTGATTTTAGTCACAAATTAGAGGAACATATGAAGGCTAAACTAATTGAAATGAATGGTAATGCACAAGAAACCCATAGTAATGGAGAGGAGACTGGGACTCAAATCAAGGGAGTAGACCAGAAGAAAGGAAAAAAGTGACCAAACAGGAAAGAACGAAGAAACAAGAATTCAAAGAAATGAGGAGAGTCTTAGGAACCTCCAGGACATCTTTAAACACTCCAACATTCGAATTATAGGGGTATCAGAAGGGGAAGAGGAACAGTCACCAGTGGAAAACTTATTTGAACAAATACTAAAAGAGAACGTCCCCATTCTGGCAAAGGAAATAGACTTCCAGGAAATCCAGGAAGCTCAGCGAGTCCCAAAGAAGTTGGACCCAAAAAGGAACACACCAAGGCACATCATAATTACATTAGCCAAGATTAAAGTGAAGGGGAGAATCCTAGAAGCAGCAAGAGATAAGGGTACAGTCACCTACAAAGGACTTCCCATCAGACTGTCAGTGGATTTCTCAAAAGAGACCTTACAGACAAGAAGGGGCTGGAAAGAGGTATTCCAAGTCATGAATACCAAAGACCTACAACCAAGATTGCTCTATCCAGCAAAGTTTTCATTTAGAATGGAAGGACAGATAAAGTGCTTCTCAGATAAGACCAAATTCAAGGAGCTCATCATCACCAAGCCCTTCTTACATGAAATGTTAATGGGACTTACCTAAGAAAAAGAAGATAAAAAAGATGAACAGTGAAAAGACAGCAAACTCACAGTTATCAACAACCACACCTAAAAAGCAAATTAAGAGGACAGCTAGATCATGAGTGAACCATAGAAATGAAGATCACATGGAGGATTAGCAACAGGGGAGTGGGAGAAGGTGCAGAAAATAAGTAGCATAGACAATAGATAGAAAATAGATAAGGGGTGGGTAAGAGCAGTATGGGAAATATAGAATCTAAAGAACTTGAGACACGTGTTCATGAACTAAAGGGGGGAATGGTGAGGGAGGGTTGTGTTGGGTGGAGGGGAACAAAGGGGGTGAATAGAACAAATGTAATGGCATAACCAATAAAAATATTTTTAAAAAAGCTCTCTCTGGCTGCTGTATGGAACCAGCCTGTCCCTGTAGTTCGAAAATATTTTCAGGTGGTAATGAAGTAAATATCGATCAGATTTACTTCTATCAGTTCAATTCCAGAGAGAGCCCTTTGAGCCAGTTATGGTCAATGGAACAAAAACCAAATTTCCAAAGTCAAACATTGAGGGCTATTTTGGAGGGAAAGGCCAGTGGAAGCCACTACAACTGCCTCTGAGATTAGTGCCAACATCAAGAACCCGAAGGATGCAGGGGTGGAGATTCTTAGCAGCTTCCCACTCAGGTCTCCTATTTGATGTGTGCAGTGGACAGATGGATTCGGAGAATAACAGCATATTGTCTTCAGCTTAGAATGTGTTGATTCCAGCTGCAGCTGCTGTAGCAGATGTGGTTCATTGCTTGAGTCAATCAACACAAGCCCTGGTGGCTGGCTGCTCTACAGCTATTGATCTGCAGTCTCTTTCTTCTCCATCCCTGTCAGAGGCCTAGTAGGGTTGTCTGCTTTCAGATGTCAAGGCTGGCAATGCTGCTTCACTGACTTATCTCAAGGTATATGAACTCTCCAGCCCTGTGTCATAATTTAGTTTGCAGGGATTATTACATTGATAAAATTATGCTGAGTGGACATAGTAAGTGAGAAGTAGCTGCTCTTAGAGACTTATTGGTGAGTCGTCCATGTGTTAGAGAGTGGGAAACAAATCCTACAAGAATTCAGGAGTCTTCTACCTCAGTGAAATGTCCAGGGGTCTAGTGTTGTAGTGCATGGTGACATACCTTTTCCAAGGTGACAGATGAGTTGTATCTGGACTCACCTACCACTGAAATTGAGATACAATGCCTAGGGTGCCTCTTTGGGGCAGCTGTGGGTGTCAGAGTGCAAACAGAAGTGGGCGAGCCCCCCATGCAGTTGTTGCTTGGTGCAGGGCACCAGAGTCTGAGCAGGACAATGGGACAGCCCACACTTAGGGTGGCTCAGTGTTCATGCAAGGGGTTCTGGTTGCCACAATTTTTCAGGCCATGGAAGACTGATTTTTCTATACTCGCCTAATAATAACTGGGTGATGAAGCACTAAGCAGTGCCTAATAGGTCACACGTGTGCCAAGAATATTCTAGTAGCTACCATCATGTAACAGCATCTCCACATCCTGTGAGTGGGAGAAAGTTGCTCCTGCCATGAGGGTAGTTCTTCCTCTTGTCCTCTTGTCTCTTGGTGCAAAGAGCTCAAAGATAAGAAATAGCAGCCACAGCTCGAAGTTGCAGGGAATTCTTAAAGGGTCTCCTAGTGAAAGCTGTTCCTTTCTGGGACCCAGGCTCTCTAGACCCAAAGATCCATAAGTCATGGGGATGAGAAGCACAAATTTTCTAAGCCATTGCTGATAGTGAAGTTGGATGAAAGGAGACATCCCCATATTGATCTCCTGGTTGCTAGGCCCATGTGTTGTATCTTTTCAGGACATGGCCCCACTGAATGGCCATTTGTGTAAAGTGTATTCTACCTCCTGAACAATCATGTTCCATCCTCTTGGGGTGTCATCTCCAAACAGATGCCTATCTAGGAGGTCATTCCAATGCTCTGTCAAACTCACACCTGCTGATGATGAACATGAGGGAAGTCTAGCAGGTCCTGCAATCATGGGGTGTAAAACAAGTCTTTATTGTAGGATGATGAGGGTCAGGATCTCACTCAGATCTTGGCACCAAGTAGCTAGTTGATCTCCGTGAAGTCTGGTGCCATGTTAGTGGCCCAGTCTTGGTGTGTTTCTGTAAAGTTGGGCATTCAGGGTGGCAGTGGCTGTACCAGCTTGGTCGGAGGAATCTCCTGCTCTGCGACTGTGTATTGCTTCCCTCTGTGCTGCATGCATGAGCCCATCATGTGGTTTGGGACCATTTCCTCTCACCACTGTCTCTCCTTCAGGATGCCTGTGGGTGGGAGGGTCATGTACCCTCTGTTTGTTTTGTCTCAGGGGCACTTACTGAGCTTCTATCTGTGAACATGCTCAGGGTTTTTGTTTGTTTGTTCTTTGTGTGCTTTTGTAGTCGCAGTTTTCTAGAGAAACAGAATGAGTTGCAGAGTGTGTGTGTGTGTGTGTGTGTGTGTGTGTGTGTGTGTGTGTGTGAAGTTATAAAAAACTAACTCTCTGGATTACGCAGGCCATGGAGTCCCAAAAGTTGCAGATTAAAGGCCTGAGGACCTGGAGAGCCAGTGGTGTGAGTGCCAGTCTGAGTCCAGGGGCAGAATCCAATGTCTCAGCTCAAAGACCATCAAGCAGTGAGAGCAAACTCTGTCTTGCTCAGTCTTTCTTTCTCTTCATGCCTCCAGTGACTGGACATGACCCATCCGCACTGGGGAGAGCATCATCTTCACTCAGTTCACCCATTCAAACTTTATCTCATCTAGACACACCACCCTCACAGACATGCCAAGGATAGAGTTGAAGTAAATATCTGGGTACCCAGTAGCCCAGTCAAGTAAACACATGAAGTTAACCATCAACGCTGGTCACAGGGAGCTCAGAGGGATGAATAAGAAAGTCTGAACTACCTGTCCATGCCTGATTCTGTATGTAACCCTCCTGTTTTATGATGGCCATGTTGGGCTTGTCTGACCAGATGACTTGTATTTGATTGAAAATTTTGGCCTAGCTCCAGAACCCTTGAATTTGGCCCTTCTCTCCACATTAGAACTGCTGTAGGCTACACAAAGTCTTTTTCAACTTTTCAACATAAGGCAGAGGAGATACATGATGCGAAATGTATCCCCTTATTTTTAGGGCATGTCTTGCATGCTCCAAATATTGGGCCTTAAAAACATAATATGTACAGAAGATCCCTGGGTAAAATACAGAAGTTTTCTGGGTAGTTGTCTAAACATGAGGTTATAGGGAGTTAAACAGTCACAGAAAGTTCAACACTTCCCAAACACCTTTGCTGTTGGAGCCATATTGCTTCATCAAAGTGAATTCCCCTGCGCTTCACCCAGTTGTAATTAATGTGTGTCCTGCCATTCTTTGGGACAATTTTTTTACAGACTCCCTTGCATCCTTCCCACCATAATGGCTTGGAGTCTAAAGGCACAGCAAGAGAGACCTAGTGTAATGAAGAAAAAGAAAACAAAAACTTTTATTAGAGTTCTTTTCCAAGGCAGTGACAAAGACAAAGGCCATGCAGATGGAGGATCAACTTTTAACTGTTGCATAGAAGAGATTTGGCTGTTCCATGGGAGTCCCCATCAGCCACAGGGGAGGGAATTTCTCCACAGACCTAGCAGTCACTCTTATTATGCAGTGCCACCAACGCGTAAGCCCAGGTGGCAAGTAGGTTTCCTTGCACACTATGGCTGGAAAGACAAAGAAGTTACAGGCACATGCAGTGGGAAATTGTAGGCTTCACAACTTTGGCTCTGGAGCACACAGTGCAACTCAGAGGCACCTTAACTTTGGGCTCCAGAGCTATGTGCCAGAGCAACAATGTGCCAGGTTGGCTTCTCTTAGGAATGGGTGTGGGTCAACCATCTGAGGGAATGTCTTTTGCTCAGCGGAAGCTAATCTATGCTGCAGAAGTATCTGGGGAATGAATGAGCAGCTTGGAGTATAGAAACTGAGCAGGGAACCAAAAACTTTCACTATATTGCATAACTACTTTTAAAAAATATATTAGGTACTTTGTGGAGGGTGAGCTGTTCTGGACTGCTCTGCCTAGTTTCAGGAATTGTAACCCTAACTCCCCCCACCCCATTGCTAAGGCTGTGAGTAACCTCCGGAATTCGAGCCACAGAAGACAAAGCTTGTCTCTGGTATCAAACTCTGCCTCAGTTTCCTCTTCCTGCTCCCAAAGCTTGGTTAGAAATCAATGATGGGTAAGTCTTCTAACAGCGGGGAGCAACCTAAGCCAGACTTGATCACTTGGGAGGCCACCATGGAAGGATTTGGGGAGCTGCAACAAAGACTGAACAATAGACCCTTGCCCCCCAGCTATGTGACATAGACCAAGTCCCCATGGCCTCTGGGAGAAGCACTTCCTGGCTCTAATTCTCTTAAGCCTGAATACCTGATGGGAAGGGGTGCAGCTCCTTGCCTTGCTAGAGCATGTCCTGGGGAAAAATCTGGCATCATAAAGAATTCCTGAAAAACCTGTGAAATCTGCTGTGCTAAGAGTGCTTTCATTCATATGATAAGGGTTCGAGCAGGAAATGAGTATGTCACCCAAAATTTCTGAAAAACTCCCTTCCTGACAGACTCTGACTCAGACTAAGCCCTCAGACTTCTTTGAAATGTCATCTACTATTTGATCCTTGCTGCCCTGTACTCTTGTGTATTACAACCCAATAAAAGCCCCTGGAAAAAGGGGCTCAAAGCCTTTTCCCCTGAGAAACTGGCCACTGCTCACAGCCCTTTCTTCTTGAGGGATTGGCCACCTCTTTTCCCCAAGCAGATTATGTCATGTCTTCTTTACTTTCATCCGTGACAAACTGGGGGACTTGGGAGAATAGTCTCCCCCACAGTGGGCAAATGAGCTACTTTGAAAATTAGGAGTGGCAGCGAGTGGGCACAAGGAAGGGTGGGGTTCTGGACAGAGGCAAGATAGGAGGTTGTGAAGGCACCTAACCATAACAAGGATAACTGGGAGTTGGTAAGAAAAAGGAAGAACCCCCACGCCCACCCAAGAGGAAAGTGGCTTTGAAGAAAATGATCAAGAACTTAGGGGGAGCATCCTTTGGCCTGTTTGTGTATGTCATTGTGTGAGTAATTAAGCTGGTGGAAAAAGAGCACAAGGTTTTAGACCAGTGGGGTCAGACCAGGCTTTGGTTCAGCAACCTCAGTGTACAAGTTCTGGCTAAGAAAAACTTCAGAGCCAAGATTTAAGCTGTAAGAGAAACTTAAGAAAATCACAGAGGTACAAGAAGTGATCTGTAGATGAGACGGGCTTAGGAAACAAATTACAGAGGCAAAAGAATGGCCTTAGGGGCATCAAAAAGAGAGCCAAGGAAGACTCCCCAGAAAGAAAAGGGAGTGGAAAGGTGCAGGCCTTCTCCATAGGGAGAGCTGAACAGGGTCCTCTGTCCTAAAAGCATTTGAGGCCAGGAATTTTAGGGGAGGTCTCAGGGAAAGATCTCAATGAAATATCAATCAGCTATCCAGGTGTGTTCTTTCATGGCTGTGATCTTTACTAATTGGTTGGTGCCAGAGCAAAGGGTCCTTAGTCAGCTGGTCCTGCTAATAGTCATGGCATTGCTTATCTGGTTTTGCTGTTTTTCTGGGCCGAAACTGAAACACGGCTAAGGTTGAGATATATTTGATGCAGGTCACAACCTCATTGCCCTGAGAATTTAATGCTTAAGGGGTTATTCCTTCTCTGACCCTCTTTTTAGTTTGCCCTGTAAGGGGGTCTACAGCATGAAGATTGACATGCCAGAGGAGGAATGATCACTGGCAGGCCCAAACTGCATGACCAGCAACACAAAAGGTAAGGAGGCAAGGTTCTTGCTTTCCTTGGTTTTTCCCATTGCTAGGCACCTGGGGCTCTTTACACCTGGGGCCTTTTGTACCTGGCCAAACATCTTTGTTCTGCCCCTAACTGCCTACCACCATGATATGTATGTATGTGCAATTGCATGTGTCTGTGTGTATATGCTTGTGTGTATGTGTGCCTGTGTACACATGTGTGCATGTGTGTATGATGCGTGAATGTGTATGTGTCCATGTGACTGCATGTGTTGAATTAGACTAAGGGAGACAGAGGTACAAACTCCAGGGGAGAGGAGCTCAGAGGTTGAGAAGTAAGGCTAGTAGGCTAACAAGGGGAGGATGAACAGGGTATAGTGAAGAGGGAGGATGACATCAGGACCCTACAAAGACAGAAGGCCTGAGCTAAAGCTGTTGGCCAGTTCAAAACAGGAAAATGGTTGTGGGGCAGTGGGGATATTATTCCTAGAAGTGCATTTCTTATCAGCAGGAAAAGGACAGGCTTGGGGCAAGACGGGAAATGTACAGAACAGTTTTCAGAACTAGGGCAGGGTTTCCAGTATCCTGGAGAGACCAGGCTGCCAGGTGTGTAGTTGCTCTCAAAGCCAGGTGTGTGCTGGGTGGTTGTGCCATCACCAGTTGTGTGTAGGAAAGCTAATGTTGATTTCTGAGCTCCAAGATATTCATCAGCCAAGATTTCAAGTTAGCAAAATGCCAAGATATGTGATTGAAACTAACTGAGGGCAGAGGCTGAAAAAAAGCATGACTAAGGTAAGTGGTGAGAAAACCTTGGAGTCTTCTGAAGGAAGAAGAATGTTAGTAAGAGGGATGGGTGTAGCAGAAGGGATTAGAGGAGCGAAAAGACCTGAAGTGTGGGGAGCTCAGAAAATCTAAAAATTTGAGTTATGAAAGTGGGGTGGTGTGGAGAACCAGGATGGGCAGAACCTACAGGAATATAGAAAAGAGGACAAGAGGGGAGAGGGCGAGATGAAAGGGGAAAGCGAATGAAGAAACTGCCACTACGTTGAAGAAAGAGCTGAAGCTCGAGGTCAGGAAATATCCTACAGGATTTGGGACATCTTGTCCACACTCTAATTTTTTCCTAGAAAAAGAGGCGTTAGTCATATTTCATGCTTTTTTCCCTTTTAAAAATATATTTTATTGATTATGCTATTATATTGTTCCCTTTTTTCCCCTTTACTCCCCTCAGCCCTGTACCTCCACCTCTCACCATCATTCCCCAACCATAGTTTATGCCCATGGGTCATACATATAAGTTATTGGGCTTCTTCGTTCTCCATACTATTCTTAACCTCCCTCTGTCTATTATGTACCTACCATTTATGTTTCTTATTCCCTTCTTTATCTGCCCTTTCATTCTAAATTATAGCTTTGCTGGATAGAGTCATCTTGGATGAAGGTCCTTGCCTTTCATGACTTCAAATACTTCTTTCCAACCCTTCTTGCCTGTAAGCATCCTTTTAAGAAGTCAGCTGATATCCTTATGGGAACTCCTTTGTAAGTCACTGTCTCCTTTTCTCTTGCTGCTTTTAAAATTCTCTCCTGAACTTTCATCTTGGGTAATGTAATTATGATGTGCCTTGGTGTGTGCGTCCTTGGGTCCAACTTCTCTGGAACTCTCTGAGCTTCCTGGATTTCCTGTAAGTCTATTTCCTTGGCCAGGTTAGGGAAGTTCTCTTTCATTATGTTTTCAATTTCTTGGTCTTTGTCTCCTCCTTCTGGCAAACCCATGACTCAGATGTTGGAACTTTTAAAGTTATCCTGGAGGTTCCTAAGCCTCTCCTCATTTTTTTTTTAATTCTTGATTATTCATTCTGTTCTGGTCAAATGTTTATTTCTTTCTTCTGGTCCACACGGTTGATTGGAATCCCAGTTTCCTTCCCATCTCTATTGGTTCCCTCTACATTTTCATTGATTTCACTTAGAATGGCCTTCATATTTTCCTATATTTTGTGACCATACCCACCGATTTCTGTGAGCATCCTTATTAGTACTGTTTTCAACTGTGCATCTGGTAGGTTGACTATCTCTTCATCACTTAGTTGTGTTTTTTCTGGACTTTGGATCTCTTCTTTCATTTGGGTCATTTTTTGTTGTCTTGGCAGGCCTGTTATATAGTATGGGATGGAGCCTTAGATATTCTCCAGGTGGGAGCAACCTACATCTCTGGTGCTATATTTGTGGGAGGGGTGAGAGAAGGAACCATGCTGCTTGCTCAGCTCTCTCAGATTTCAGCAACTTCCTCCAATATCCACAAGGTAATTAGGCCCTTCTGGTGCTGATTCCCGGGTCAGTGGTGTTCTATATGTTCTAGGACTATGAGGGTCGCTCCAGCAAACTTTCTTGTGGTGCTGGGAGTTACTCACATTACCTGAACCTCCACAGGTATTTTCGATCAGAGGTTTTCCTCACTGGAACCCTGGGTTCCCTCCCAGTTTATTTGCACGCAAATGTGGGACCACCCACTCTGCTAGCCACTGCCTTGCCCAGTTCACCAGTTGCCACCTTGCCTGCCCCAGTCTTCCAGAAATTGCTTTGGTGCAAGTCCTCTCCACCCCTCCTACTGGTCTGTATGAATGTTTCTTCTTTACCTCCTCAGTTTTTGGACTTCCATACAGTTCCATTTTCTGGCAGCTTTGGTTATTCTTGTTTTTTAATTTATTGTTGTCCTTGTTTTGGTTTTGTGAGGAGGCAAAGGGTATCTACCTACACCTCCATCTTGGCTAGAAGTCCATGTTTCATGCTGTTTAAACTGTAGGTCTAATATGCTGTCTTTGGAAGGCCAAGAGATTTGTTCAAATCAAAATCCTTTCTTAACCCAAGTCTCTCTTTAGCATTATCATTTTTAAATCTTCACTTGAGGATATTTTTGTTCAATTGAGATAGAGAGAAGAGAAGAGAAGAGAAGAGAAGAGAAGAGAAGAGAAGAGAAGAGAAGAGAAGAGAGAAAGCCATGTGAGAGAGGAACATCAATTGATTGCCTCCCCCATGTGCCCTACCAGATATAGAGCCCACAACCCTTTTATTTTATGTTGCTGAGCAGGAATCAAACCCACAACCTTTTGGTGTATGGTACGACATTCAAAACAACTGAGCCATCTGGACACTACCAAGTTCTGGGGAATTCTCTGCAGCCCAAGGCTTCATCTTCTCTTTGCCTCAACCATAATTTGTTTCTTATAGACTTCCTGCCCCAATGACTCTACTGTGGCCAATTTATTGTGCTGACTTTCTAATGACAGCAATTTTATGTCTGCCTTGCTATTTTGTGTTGACTCCTTCCATCAGAACTGGGAATGCCCTCTACCAGTGCCCATAGTCAGTACTTATGTTACCCCATGGGGTCTGGTCCTGGAGTTGGTCTGCCTCGCGCCACTGGAAGTATGTGTGTCTTTGACTTCATGCAGGAAAGATTTCCCAACAAAAGTCCTAGTGATTTTGTGAGTATGTTTATTATATCTGGGGACAGTGAAAAAAGAAAGACTTGGGATGCAAGAAGCAACAGGATGCATCCTGGGCAGAGCTGCTATTAGCTCGCTGAGACATAAAATTCATACTAAAAGGACAAGAGGGGCTACGGTTATGTTCTAAATCATTGATTTGATTTTTGACTTCATCTACTCTACTGTTGATGCCCTGTCAATTGTTATTTATTTCAATTAGTGTATCCTTCATTTCTGCCTGGGTCTCTTTATGCTGTTGAGGCCATCACTAAGCTCCCTGAGCATCCTTATAAACAGTGTTTTGAACTCTGCATCTGATAGATTGCTTATCTCTATTTTATTTAGCTCTTTCTCTGGAGTTTTGATCTGTTCTTTCATTTGAGCCATGTTTCTTTGTGTCCTCATTTTGGCAGCCTCTGTGTGCTTCTTTCTATGTGTTAGGTAGAGCTGCTTTGACTGCGCGTCTCAGTAGTGTGACCTAATGCAGTAAGTGTCCTGTAGGGTCCAGTGGCACAGCCTCCCCTATCACCAAAGCTGGGTATTTGAGGTGCACCCTTTGTATGGGCTGAGTACACCCTCTTTTCATAGTTGAGCCCTGAGTGCTGTTGTCAGGTCAATGGGAGGGATTTACCCAGGCCAGTCAGCTGCAAGGACTGGCTGTGACCACTGACCACCAACTTCCTCCCTCTATGGAGTATCAGCTATGCTGGGGCCCAGTCCACAGTGTGAGACTTACTGCAGCAGGGCTCTGCTGCACACTGAGTTAGCCCCTTGAGTGTGTCACTTGTGTGGGTGGTTGGGTAGTGGTGCCCTGAAGTGGTCTGTAGCTGTCCACTGGGTGGGCAGGCTCTGGGGTGTCCAGGGAGCTGCAGACCAAGGTCAGCCACTGTCTGTGTTCTATCTAGGGCCACTGGCTAAGTACTAAAGTGATCTGAAAATGGCTGGGCTTGGAGTCACCTATGTGGCAGCTAGTCTTTAGGGCACTCATGGCATCACTTGTCTGGTTTTGTTGCTTTTTTGGGCTGAAGCTAAAACACAATGGCAGATTAGATGTGTTTGATGTATGTCTGAACTTCCTGGGTTTTAGGACTTAATGGTTAGAGGCTATTTTATGACTGTATTTTTATTTCTCCCTTTAAGATGTTCTGCAGCATGAATATAGACATGCCAAGGGAAGAAAAATCATGGGAAAGGTAAAATTGGGTGGCCAGAAATATGAAAGGGCAGAGGCAGAGGTTCTTGCTATCTCAGGTTTTCCTGTTGGAAGGCACCCAGGGCTTTCCACTCTGGTGACCTTCTGTACCAGGGCTATTGACCTTGCTCATGTCATATATGTCTAACTGCCTACCACAACTGCCTACATATGTGTTATTGTGTGTATATGTTTGTGTATGTGTGTGTCTATGCACACACACATTTGTGTATGTGATTATGCCTAAGTATGTGTAAGTGTGTTTCTGTATGTTTGGAACTAATTTAAGGGACTCAGAATAGCCAACTCCAGGCAAACAGCAGGCTGCAGGTTGAAGAGCAAGTCTCATGGACCGAGGGCATGGAATATGGTAAAGAGGGAGGATGACATCAGGACCCAGAGGAGACAGAAGGCCTGAGCTTAGGGAGTAAATATATTCAAAACAGGAAAGCAGCCATGTGGCAGTGGGGGTATTGTTCAGAAATGAATTTCTTATAAGCAGAAAGAAAAAGCAGGCTTGGGGTCAGGACAGAAAACATACTGTGCACTTCCCAGACCCAGGCTAGGGTTTGTAGAATCCAGCTCAGTTGTGTAGTTGCTGTCGAAGGCAGGTGTGGGTGAGGTGGTTGTTTCACCTCCGGTTTTGTGTAAAAAGGCTAATGTCGATTCTAAGCTTCATGATGTTCATCAGCCTAGCTTTCGAGATAGCAAAACACCGAGATCTGTAATTAGAACTAACTGAGGCCCCATAGGGAGGCTAAAACGAAGCCTGAGCAAAATGATGGGACAGGGTGAGGGATGGAGGGTGGGAAGACCTTGGAGTGTTTTGAAGGCACAAGAATGTACCCATAAAGAACAGGGATGTGTGTACAGAAGGAAATAAAGGACCAGGAGACCTGGAGTTTTGGAAGCCCAGAAATACCTTAAAAATCTAGATAGGAGTAGGTGGTGGTGTAGAGGGCCAGGATGGGCAGAACTCACAAGAATATAGAAAATTAGGGGAAAGAGGGCAAAATGAAAGGAGAAAGAAAATGAAAAAAATGTCATTACCTTGGAGAAAGGAGTGAATCTCAAGGTGAGGGAATATCTTACAGGGCTTGGGACCACTTGTCCATACTTTAATTTTTCCAGCCAAACAGAGCTCTCATCATTTCATGCTCTTTAAACTCTAGGTATAACAGGCTTCTTTTGGACGGTATAGGGACTTGCTCAAGTTTACACCAGTTCTCAAACGAAGTCTGTCTATAAATGATATTGTTATTATTTTAAAATGTTCACCTAAGAATTCATTTATTCATTTTAGACAGAAAGGAGAAAGTGGGGAGAGTTAGGAAAAGGAGGAGAGAGAAACAGCCTTTGCTGGCCTCCCGTCTGCACCCAGAATGTCAAAAGATCCTGCAACCTATGTATGTGCCATTGTCACAGATGGGGAGAGAGAGACCGGAGTCAGAAGGCCTCCCCTTCCTGCCTCAGTTCTTGTCCTGCCCACAAGACACAAATTGAAATGACAGACTAACACATGTAGTGGAAATGAGACAGCAAGTTTATTTGTGAAACACTAAGCCCAAAGCCGCAGGCAGGCACCCAGCTAGTCCGAATGCCCTATCTGAGGAGGAAAGAAAGTTGTTAGTTTGTTCTGTACACTTGAGCCAAGGCTACAAGTGAATACTTAGCTAATCTGAGAATGCCAGGTATTGGGTTCAGGGGTTATATACCTCAGCTGACTTGGAGGCTCCCCTCCTTCTTCCCCTTGGGAATTATGTACATCTAGCTACAAAGGCTTTCTTTCTCTGTTAGTAAATGTTCTGTGAATTAGTTTGTGAAATTGTCACAGAGGCCCCCATTCCTAGCATAGGACCCCCTTTCTCCTGTGCAATTCCCATCATGAGGCTCAGAACCCCCAGCAATCTTATTTAAGATTGTTAAAGAAGCCCTGCTTCCCTCAGCAGTCTCAAGGCCTGCCCTTCTCCTGGGCTATTTTGTTTACAAAGCTTGGGATACCTGGCAATCTTATCAAAGCGAACTCAGGACTGCTGAGTGATTTGGTGAGACACATCCTTCTTTTGCTTCTAGCCCCCTGTGTGAAGTTCTTTGTTAGATGGTAATGGCGAGGGCCCTGCTTTCATTTCCCCTCTGGCTGCTAATTCCTAGCTGCTACCTAACATTTCCCCCCTCAAGTACTAGGAACCCAAATCTTTGGGGATTTAAGGAGATGACCACTCTGGCTGCTGCTTGCTGAGAGGGGGAGTGGTTGTGGTTTGTGTTCCCATACTTGCTGACTGTGGGCTGAAGGAGGTGTCCCAGAGTGATGTCCTTGTAGGGGTCTATAATAAGAAATTGAAGGTGGCTGGCTGGTTTTCCTCAAAGTGGAGATGTGCTGGAATTCCTGAGAGTTTATTATCTTGACTTGGAATTGCCGTGTTGTAGAGGTGACCAATTTGACAAGAAGAGTAGGTGAGTGGCAGACCTGGGACATTGTTTTGTAAGCATCAAATCTAACAGTGGTAGAAACATTTCTTTCTCAGAGAGTAGGCTGGGCATATTGACAAGCTTGTGGAAAGAGTGTCAGAAGTAGAGAGAGACAATTATATTATAGCCTACTTATTGTGTTACTTATTTGTAACACATTTTTGTTTCCTTGAAGAGGAGTTTGAGGTCCTTTGCTAGCTCACAGAGGTAGGGGTTTTGCTGTCCTCCTGTTTTAGAAGTCCTGAAGGGGTTGACTCTTTCTACAGATGTGACTCAAGAGTGATGTATGCAGCTGAAGAAGCCAGGGACCTTGATGGCTGTGTGGGAAGACATGAGAACAGGGAGGGGGCCATCCACGAGGGTTGTAGTTGAGAGCTAGGGGAACTGCCTTTCCAGGCTTTTATTAAAACCTGGGCTCCTGGAGGATACAGTAGGGTAGTTGCATTTGACTAGATTTTTGAGGCAGGCCAGACTCCTGAAGAGCAGCTTGGAACTGAGCCACTGGTTGCATGTAGGCCTCTAGAAAGGAAGCCTCCTTGTCCAGCAGGAGTTCTGAATATGGAACAGGTTGGCCACATAGTGTCTCAAAGGGACTGAATGTCAAGTAGAATTTGTGGGCTACCCTGGTCCAGAGTAAAGCAATTGTCAATTTCTTTCCAGTTCAGAGAGGTTTCATGTGTGGTTATTTTTAGCAAAAGTGTTTATTTCTTCTTTTTATTGTTGTTCAAGTACAGTTATCACCATTTTCCCCCCACCACTCTCCCCAGCCCCAGCCATCCCCACCTCCCATCCTGGATCCTGCGCCCCTTTGGCTTTGTCCATATTTTCAAAGAATGTCATTGGAGAGGGACCAGAACTGAGTTCAGTCAGTCCTAGGATGGTCTGAAATGTGTAAACCATTTGTTTGACTCATTAGCTGGCTGAAATAGCTCCAACTGTTTGGCCTTGTTTAATGACTTTGTTGCTCTTTCTCTTACTGCATTTGTCAAGGACTTTTGTTAGCTTCTTACTATCCTGCCACACTTGCAGGGTTCTCTCCTGCTCTTGATACTGAGGCAGAAGATTTTCAAAGCCTGCTCAGAACTCCACCGCAGAATTTCATTTTTGGAACATCACCATCCTCTGAACCCCATGCAGGCTCACAGCCCTGGTACCTCCTGCCCCTTGCAGACATTGTCCTGGATCCTC
The DNA here is from genome assembly GCF_021234435.1 of Artibeus jamaicensis. NCBI lineage: Eukaryota > Metazoa > Chordata > Mammalia > Chiroptera > Phyllostomidae > Artibeus > Artibeus jamaicensis. Next base: position 94,640 of record NW_026521848.1, read on the forward strand.
ATGGGTTCCCTCCTGGTCAGGAACCCTCCCCTGCTCAGTCTAGTCCAGAAACTCACCTCAAAATTACAAGGAAATATCCTCAGAACCAGCTCTGGGACCATATTCTTCTTGGAGAATCCTTCATCTTCTCAGCATCAAACTTGTCTTCTTTTTCTTTTTCTGATTTTTTTAAAATATATTTTATTGATTTTGCCATTACAGTTGTCCCATTTCCCTCCTCATTCCCCTACACTCTGCACATCCCCTCCCCCCACATTCCCCTCTTTAGTCATGTCCATGTGTCCAAGTTCTTATCTTCTATATTTCCCACACTACTCTTGCCCTCCCTCCTGTCTATTTTCTCCCCACTGTCTATACTACTTATTCTCTGTACCTTCTCCCGACTTCTCCTCCTCCCACTCTCCTGTTGCTAACCCTTCATGTGATCTCCATTTCTATGGTTCTGCTCCTGATCTAGCTGTCCTCTTAGTTTGCTTTTATTTTAGGTGTGGTTCTTAATAACTGTGAGTTTGCTGTCCTTTCACTGTTCATCTTTTTTAATCTTCTTTTTCTTAGGTAAGTCCCTTTAACATTTCATATAATAAGGGCTTGGTGATGATGAACTCCTTGAATTTGACCTTAATTGAGAAGCACTGTACCTGCCCTTCCATTCTAAATGAAAGCTTTGCTGGATAGATCAATTCTGGGTGTAGGTCTTTAGATTTCATGATTTGGAATACTTCTTTCCAGCCCCTTTCTGCCTGTAAGGTCTCTTTTGAGAAATATGCTGACAGTCTGATGGGAACTCCTTTGCAGGTGACTGTCCCCTTAGCTCTTGCTGCTTCTAGGATTCTCTCCTTCATTTGAATCTTGGCTAATCTAATGATGATGTGCCTTGGTATGTTCCTCCTTGGGTCCAACTTCTTTGGGACTCTCTGAGCTTTCTGGATTTCCTGGAAGTTTATTTCCTTTGCCAGATTAGGGAAGTTCTTTTTTACTTGTTCAAATAAGTTTTCCACTTGTTGCTCTTCCTCTTCCCCTTCTAGTACCCATATAATTCAGATGTTGGAAGGTTTAAGGATGTCCTGGAGATTTCTAAGCCCCTCCTCATTTTTTTTGAATTCTTGTTTCTTCATTCTTCTCTGTTTCATTGTTTTTTTCTTCCTTCTGGTCCACTCCACTGATTTGAGTCCATTTTCTTTCCATCACTATTGGTTCCCTGTGCATTTTCCTTCATTTCCTTTAGTGTAGCCTTCATTTTTTTCACCAAATCTGCAACTAAAATCAACCAGTTCTGTGAGCATCCTGATGACTAGTGTTTTGAACTGTGCATCTGATGGGTTGGCTATCTTTTGGTCGCTTAGAAGTATTGCTCTGGGGCTTTGAGCTGTTCTTCTGTTTGAGCCATATGTTTTGGTCTGTTTGCACCTGTTACGTATGAGGGGTGGAGCTATCAGTGTTCACCAGGATGGGGAAACCCATGTCACTGGGTTGTGACACTCTATGTGGGAGCGGGGTTAGAGAAGGAACAATGGCACTTCTTCTGCTCCCTCTCATATTTCAGTGTCCTCTGCCATTTCCCACAAGGAAATTGGGCCCTTCTGGTGCTGGCTCCCGGGTGAGTGGGCTTGTGTACTTTCTCTGACTCTGTGGGTCTGTTCAGCAAACTTTCCTGTGAGGCCAGGAGTCTCTCCCGGCACCTCAACCCCCAAAAGTTTCTCCAATCAGCGCTTTTAAGCTTTATTTCCCATCAAAACATTTCCCAGTCTACTGGTTAAATGCAGCTAGAATTACCTTGCTGAGTACAGCTTCCAGCATAGTCCTGATGAGAGCTGGAGCCAGTGGGTCTAAGACGATCAGGATATGGTCCATTCCATTTGAAATGATCTCTTCTGAAATTCCATATGGGGTCAGATAAATGGGCAGCCACTCATTCCATTATGTACTAAGAAGCTGCAAATTCTTCTTTTTCCATGGCACTGTCCTTGCTGATTTCAGTTGTGTTCTGATTACGTGGCAGGGGGATCACATTTTTAGTGAGGATTAACACTCCCTTGAAACAAGCATGAGCTGATGATCACGTGGCTTGACCACTGATGATGTGGCTCAACCAATGCCCCTAACCACTTGTGATGCGGTGTCACTTCTGTTGGTGGGGTCAAGTGACACAGGGCAAATGCCAGATGGAGTTAGAGGCAGTGAGACTCCTCTGCTATGCTCAGGGAGCCTAGAGTAGTTCAACTATAGGAGCATCTTTTTAAAAATTTATGAATATTAACAATTTTGAATTTGTTTTAATGCTGTGATAGGCTAAATAATGGACCCCAAAGAGTCAGCTTTTGTCCTGTTATGGAGGGACCCTCCCACCCTGACAAATGGTGGACGGGGCAGGCAGCTCCAAGAGTGGCCAAAGAACAGCATGACAGTGTGGCTGCCAAACCAGGCTATGTTGCCTGACTCAGCTACTTTTGCCACAGCAGGAAACTCTGGGGTGGGGGTGGGGGTCCTTGAGAGGGGAGTGTATGGTGTTTTGATCAAAAACTGCATGACCAGCACTTCCGCCAAGATGGAGGCGTAGGTGATAGCACTGTGCCTTCTTGCACAACCAAGTTTAAAAACAACAAAGTTTTAGCAACAAAAACGCAGCCAAACCACAGAAAATTGAACTACACAGAAGTCTAACAACAAACCCTTCAGCCAAACCGGTAAGAGGGGCAGAGCCAGCAGCGGAGCTGGGTCGGGCAGGACAGATCCACTGGACCAACCCAGGCTTACGACCCAGGTGCGCCAGCAGCCATGGGCGGATCACAGGTGTGGAGAAGCAGGCAGACTCACTGAGGGCACAAGGCAGTGGTCTCACTGAGGGCTGACCACGGTCACACATTTGCGTGCAGATAAACCGGTGAAGGAGCGAGCAGTGAGACAGACCGTCCAGGCCCCAGTGGCAGGAAGCAGCAGAGGAGACCGCCATTGTCCCTCTCTGACCCCGCCCCCACATACAGCATCACAACTAGCGACCTCAGTGGCCCCGCCCTGGTGAACATCTGGGGCTTCGCTCCTCGCACGTAACAGGCACGAACAGATCAAAACATGGCTCAAGAACAACTCAGAGCCGCAGAGCCAATAAATCTAAGTGATGAAGAAAGAGCCAGACTTCCGCCAAGATGGAGGCATAGGTGGAGACGTCGTGCTTTCTCACACAACCAAGTTTAGAGACAACTATATATTAGCAATAGAAAACATAGCCAGAACACAGAAAATTGAACTTTTTGAAAGTCAACAACAAATTCTTCAGCCTGACCAGTAAGGGGCGAAACCAGCAGCTGGTGGAGTGGGGTAGCACAGGAAAACTCGGTCAGATGGACTCAGGCACGCAGAATCCAGGCACAGGGTGGGACCTAGTGAGAGACCCAGCGAGCGACCTCGGGAAACAGAGAGGGAGCAGGGCTTCGGGTTGACCGTGGTTGCGCATTCCTGCCTGGATAGACAAGCGAGGGAGTGGGCGATTGGACTGGGACCCAATGGGTCCCCACGGCGAGCGGCAGCGGAGGGCGCCGCCATTTCCCGCTCTGACCCCGCCTCCACATAGAGCGTCATAACTCAGCAACTCTGAGTGGCCCGGCCATGGTGAACCACCTAAGGCTCTGCTCTTCACCCAGTGGCGTGAAACCGCAGAGGGGGCCGCCATTTCCCCGCTCTGACCACGTCCCCACATACAGCGTCACAACCCAGCAACCTGGGAGTCCAAGGCTCCGCTCCTCACACTTAATTGGTGCGAATAGACCAAAAAATGGCTCAAGAAGATCTCAAAGCCCCAGAGCCTATAAATCTAAGCAATGAAGAAATAGCAAAACTCTCAGATGCACAGTTTAAAACACTGGTGACCAGGATCCTCACAGAACTGGCTGATTATAGCCACAAATTAGAGAAACATATGAAGGCGAAACTAATTGAAATGAATGGAATCACACAGGAAACCAATAGCAATGAAAAGGAAACTGGGACTCAAATCAATGGAGTGGACCAGAAGAAAGCAAATAATGGCCAAACAGAAAAGAGTCAAGAAGCAAGAATTCAAAAAAATGAGGAGAGGCTTAGGAACCTCCAGGGCATCTTTAAACGCTCCAACATCTGAATTATAGGGGTACCAGAAGGGGGAAAGGAACAGCCACCAGTGGAAAACTTATTTGAACAAATAATAAAGGAGAATTTCCCCAATCTGGCAGAGGAAAATAGACTTCCAGGAAATCCAGGAAGCTCAGAGAATCCCAAAGAAGTTGGACCCAAGAAGAAACACACCAAGGCACATCATCATTACATTAGCCAAGATTCAAATGAAGGAGAGAATCCTAGAAGCAGCAAGAGATAAGGGGACAGTCACCTACAAAGGACTTCCCATCAGACTGTCAGCGGATTTCTCCAAAGAGACCTTACAGACAAGAAGGGGATGGAAAGAAGTATTCCAAGTCATGAATACCAAAGACCTACAACCAAGATTGCTCTATCCAGCAAAACTTTCATTTTAGAATGGAAGGACAGATAAAGTGCTTCTCAGATAAGATCAAATTCAAGGAGTTCATCATCACCAAGCCCTTATTATATGAAATGTTAAAGGGACTTACCTAAGAAAAAGAAGATAAAAAAGATGAACAGTGAAAGGACAGCAAACTCACAGTTATTAAGAACCACACCTAAAACAAAAGCAAACTAAGAGGACAGCTAGATCAGGAGCAGAACCATAGAAATGAAGATCACATGGAGGGTTAGCAACAGGGGAGTGGGAGAAGGAGAAGGGAGGAGAAGGTACAGAAAATAAGTAGCACAGAAGGTAGGTAGAAAATAGATAGGGGAAGGGTAAGAATAGTATGGGAAATATAGAATCTAAAGAACTTAAGACATGTGGTTATAAGCTAAAGGTGGGAAATGGTGGGGGAGGGGTGTGCAGGGTGGAGGGGAATGAAAGGGGGAAATAGAACAACTGTAATGGCATAATCAATAAAATATATTTTTAAAAGATTTTTAAAAAACTGCATGACCAGGATGCCCCACCCTCCCTATACATGCAATCTATTCCCAAGTGATTATTCTTTGTTTCCCCAAATTTAAAAAGTCCTTGGAGGGAAATGTTTTCTTTTTTTTTTGTTGTTGTTTTTTTTTTTTGATGTAGAAGAAATGAATTTAAAAAATCCACAAAACACTAAAAGGCATTAAAGTCAGTGAGTTCAAAAATTATTTTCAGCAGTGGAAAAAGTGCCTCACCATGTGCATTGCATCAAATAGAGAGTATTTAAAGGTGACTGAAGTTTAAAAATGTAATAATAAATACACAATTTTAAATAAATTTATTCCGTATTTTTTGTGTCCCCCTCATACATACTTTCTGTGTATATTTTTTACCAATATGGTGTGTTCCGTTGGGAACGGTATTCAAAAACAGGACACAGAAGCTGAGAAATAGCTTCTACTATGTCAGTTGTCTTACCCTTTGCTCATGATGCCTACTGAGCACTGGGATGAATCCTAGCAGAACTGCCCCAGAGGGTTAGTTAAAACCTGATGTGGGTAGGAGGGAATGGCATGGAGGGATGGGCTCCCAGGCAGAGTTAGGATGAGAAAATTGTTAAGAGCAGGAAGGCTTTGGAGTTGTGGATGGATTTGGGATTAAGTGAATCTACCTGTGCCATGGAGGAGGGCTGTTACAAGGAGGGACTTAAAGATGAGGCTGAAGAAGCTGAGTTAGGAGGTGGACCTACTGTTTGAAGGAGGAGTAACTGAAATTGCTGTGATGAAGTGGAATGTTCTGTTCTTCCACACTGGGATGGGTTTAGGAAGGGAGAATGCTGAAAAACATAAGAAAAAAGAAAGGAAACAGGTTAGTGCCCCAACATTATGGACAAGAGTGAGCCTTGATGTACAGGCCAACAGGGCACATGGGACAGAAGGCAAAGGCAAGTGGGAGGGGAAGGTGAGCACCCAGAGGGATTTGTGAGTCCAGAGAGTGGGGGGAATGGAGGACTGAGGACACCATGAACACAGGAATCCTGATCTGAGAGTGTTTGGGGAATTGAATCAGGAAAGGAGTTTGAGGGTGAGGAAGTCAGACTAGAAAAAGGATGGGGAATTGAATCAGGAAGGGAGTTTGAGGGTGAGGAAGTCAGACTAGAAAAAGGAATTGAGACAGAAGTCTGGTGGTGAATGTAGAGCAGGGGCACATGCATAGCGGGAGCAGTTTCCAGAGTTAGTGGTAAAGTTATACAGTGTCTACCTGTGAGCAGGTTGGTGTGTGCAGCTTGCTGTAACATGTGATCGGAGGTCAGACATTTTCAGCATCTCTTGGGTGTACTGCAGAAAAACAAAGTCGCCCTTCTTTGAAAGTCTTCCTTTATTCCAGTAAGAAAGCTAGCCATGCCCCAGGGATTTGAATGTGAGTGTGTAACGCTGAATATGATTTTGGGTGGGTGGAGGAATTGTGAAGAGGTCAGGGATTACAATGAAGAATCATTTTGAAGTATGTGCTCCCTTTTCTTTCTTTATTGACTTGTCAGTGTGAAGTTCTGTGAGTCCACAGAATAGACATGTGTATCAGGTCACAGTGCTGGAATAGTAGGTGTCGGTGGTCTAGGCCACATTTCTTTGTCTAATCCAGGAGATGACACTTCCATTTGTGATAGATGCTGTTCTCCCCACCTGTCCTTATGGTGGTGCATGTGATAGATCCCAGGTCATGATGAGGGGTTCTGGCTACCTGGACACGTTACATCCTATATTCAGATACTCCATGTCCCCTGAAGTCTAGAAGCAGGTCTGGAATGCTGTTCTATTGCTGTAGAAACCATAGCCTCACTCCAAACCCCAGGAGTCTGCATGTAATCCTCTTATTACATCCCAACAAAGGCTTTACAAAGCACCTTTCTCCCTTCCAACATGGATTTCATGGAGGTGCAAGTGCAGTAATCTGTTCTTTACTGCAGAGTGTCAATCTGTCATGGCCCAGACTCTCTATGATGCTTTCATTGGAGCCATAAAAGCCTCATAGATATGGCAGATCCCTGAATGGTGGCAATTGTGGTTGGTCCTACAGCTCACAGAGCACTCACACTCTGCTTAAATTGCTGATCACTAGAAAGGATTCTGTCAGTGGCATCATTCTTATCAGTGGATGTCATCGTCCTCACTGATGTCATTGATTTTCAAGGAAGACACAGGCCACTTATCTTACTAAGGCATTCAGAATACTTGCCATTTTTTGTTCTGATAGTCTGATGATCATACTGTCATTAATTTAATGGATGAGCAATTTTCAACAGATGCCATGGCACACTACTGTGCCACATGAACCTTTAAAAGACACAGTACCTGACTATTTAGTCAGAGGCACTGACCTCTTTTCTCTTATATTGTCATATAAATGTCAACAGCCCACATAACAATAGGTGTCAAGTGTGAATGAATCAAATTTATACCTAATATCTGGTCAGATCAGCAAAAACTATGTTTGGTCTGCTGCAGATATTTGGTTACTAGGTTATGTGAGCCCCAGGTGGGAAAGGCTGAAAATTGCTCTGATGGACCAATGCGATGTCCTGCAGTTTGTCCCGAATCCTGTGAACTATGCAGCTGTAGAGTGAGAGACCATGAACATGTAATGTGGTTGGTGCCATGGAACACACACTGTTGCTGAACCAGTTGCTAATGAGTTTTGGAAAGAGTATGTTTTTGGATCAAATCCTGCATAGCACTTATGAGAGGGTGTGTGAATACCTGCTCTAGTTATGATACAAAGTTTGTCACAGCAACTACAAGTTTGGTTTAAATTAGGTTATGTTTGTGGCAATGCACTGTTATCTGTCATTATCCATCTGCATTTTGGAGATAGTAGACTAATGAATTAAATGGGGATATGATGGGAACCATGTCCTTCACTTTGATGGTAGCCCTAGTCTCTGTGATTTGCCCTGAGATGTGATATGTTTTTCCTTGCCGAATTACCAGTGGATGAGGATAAAGTGATATAGAAGTCTTTACCAAACATTATTTGCTTTTTGTAGAATGATAGCTTTTAGTTACAGGTCAAGGAACCACTGTGAGGATTCCCTTTTCTGCTTTGTACATCCATTCTGTTCTACCTGGAGCTGGGCAAAGGAGTTCCAGGTGGGTCCACAGACCCAGTGGGACCAATGTGAGATTAATGTGGGCAAGGGACTTATGAGCTTGTTGATCCTTTTATGCTAATATTCCAAATAGCACTGTGGTGGTGCTTTGAGTCCCCAGATATCATGCCGACCTAGGCTTAATGTCAGAATGTTGGGAACTGGCTTTACTCACAGGGTGAGTGTCACACATAGGATAACAAGTTCATGTTCCAGCTGCAGAGGAAATTAAAATCTTGGGGTTGTAGGTGATCCTCCTGAAAACAAAAGTGCCTTCTCTGAGTAAGCCTGACAAACCTAATTATGATTCCTCTGAGAAGCTCGAACTTTTTGGGTAGGGCATTTGATGGTTACTGACTTGTGTTTTTTTGTTGTTTTTTTTTACATCAGGGGCAATTAAAGAAATCATAGAAATTAAAAATCATAACCGTATTTTGATGAGATATGCACTTTCATGTTTAGCACAACATTATTCACAATAACTGAAGCTAAAAATAACAAATGATCACTAATGGATGGATGGATGGATAAAGAAGATGTAGTACATACAGACAACGGAAAAATATTCAGCTGTAAGAATGCAAGACTGCTTGCAGTTTGGACTACATAGATGGACCTTGAGCACATTATGCTACTTGAGATAAGTCAGACATAGAAAGACAAATACTATATGATATCCCTTACATGTGATATTGGAAAAAGTTAAACCTGTAAAACACAGCACAGTGGTGGTTACCAGTAGTGGGGGATAGGGAATTAGAACAATGCTGTAAACGTACAAACTTAAAATGAGTAGTAAACAAGCTATAGAGATATGATGCATATTATAATGAATAAGCCAATAATATTGTACTTTCTATATGTAAAATGTAAATATTGCTACATTGACAGTCATATGACGATATGTAAATGTGTTGAAGTAACCATTTTACCTCTTAAAATTATACAATGTTGTCAAATTTTTTTCAATGAAAGATATTTAAATTTTTGGTTCATGACCCATTATCATTAACAGTCTATTAATGGCCCGCCTTCTTATTTTAGAGCAGCATTACTCATTTAACTAAATTTTTATGTTTTATTTATATATTTGGAAAGCAAACACAAAATGTATCTTCCAGAAAGATCTCCAAGGGCATGACTGGAGGTATGGCTCTCACATACACACACAAAACATTGTTACTACTTCCGGTGTAAAAAAAAGCAAACTAAGAAATGGACACACTGCACTGGTCTCAAGCCACAACCTGTCTGCAGCCTCTGCAGCAACACTTTTAGGACCCAGCCACTCCACGACCCTGAGCGCTGGAAGAGGCACAACCAGTACCTCACAAAATCATTTCCCTCTTCCAGACCTCACACTCTCAGTCTGCTGTCAGTCTGCAATCTCTAATCCAGCAACACACCCGTAGTTCATCTTCAAAGTATAGACAGAACCCCAACACTCAGGTCCGTCCATCCATGTCTCCTACACAGGGTTACTTTAACTCTCCTAACTGGTTTTCCTGCTGCCTCCTTGACCCACCATTTTTCAGTGCTCCAGGTAGGACTTATGACTTCTTAGAGATGAATTCCTTTTTTTCTATTTTAGAAAAACAAGTTGGATTTCATTCTTACGTTTAGAGCTTTTACGCTATTAACTTTGACCTTTAAAAATGCACAAATCTGTTGTAGATTTTTTTGTTTTTATTTTTTCACCATTTTAACAGTTAGAGATGAATTCTTTTAAAACCCCAGTCAGGTCATCCTTTTTCTGCTCAAAGTTTTCCTGTGGCTCATATCTCAAATCCAAAGTCCTTACCACAGCCCCCAAAGCCCTACCATACTGCTGCTCACAGTGCTGGTGTCAAAAAGACAAAGAGTCTTTACCAGATGGTCAAACACCTCAGTGCCTTGGTTGAGAAAGTCTTGCAGTGAAGAACTGTCAGCTGAAATGAACAAGACACTTAGTGATATGGTTGGTCTACTATCTGTCCCAGGATCTTTAGCTTCTTGCAGTTGACCTTCTGAATATCACTGTCCTAATAAATCTGCCCCCTGCCTGCCCATCTAGTGTCATTCTCCTTATCCCATCTATTGTGGCCACAGTGACTTTCTGAACCCTAAACACAGCAAACGTCCTCCTGCCCCAGAGCCTTGCACTGACTGCTTCCTCTTCCTGGACTCATATTTCTGCAGAGATCTAGGTGACCCCTTCCTCCCTCTTCTCTCTCAAATGGCACACTGTCAAGGAGGATTTCTCAGACCATCTTATATAAAATAGAAAGACTCCCCTTACACATCCACTCCCTATCTTTTTCATTCCACTTTATTGTCTTTAGTGGGCTTATTGCCACTTGCAGTACTGCTTGTTTATTTCTAAATTGCCATTCTCTATTCACTAGAATATCAGCTCCTTTAGGCCAGAGACTGTCAGGTTCACCTTTGCATCCCTACCGCCACTATAAGCCTGCACAGAATGAGAGCTCATTGTTTAAAAAGGCAATTAGCTCATCTGTGAACAATTACACACTGGAAAGTAAGTACATTCCCTTCAGTTTAACTGTCAGTAAAATGAGAATAATTTGAGCTTTGTCAACATGTAGGAATCATGTCAAGATGGGCCTGCTTCCTGATATCTGTTGCTATGTAACAAAAACCCCAAAGTTAAAATTCTGCATGTCTGATACGATGAGAAACCTGAAAATGACAAACTCCAATCATGATGGTAAATAGTCAGTTTTTGCACAAGACACTGAAGACCCAAAACTTGGGTGAAGTTCTCTGGAGAAGGGACGCTTAGGTCTGTTTGAAGGGCCCACCCTCCTGACCTTTCATGCCTCTCTTCACTTCATCTCTGGAATGAAACTGAGGGATCCACACTGTTCTCACCTTGTGTCTCAGAGAAAACAGGCTCTTAGTGGGGTTGTCACTTGACAAGGCACAGAACTCAGCGGGACTATTCGTCATCCTCTGTACTTACCTCCACACACTACATGGATTAGATACATGGACCAGTGTCACTCTTTTTACTGAACATTGTGACTCTGTGATAGACCCAAGGTGGCATATGTGGTCTCCTTCCTCTCATTGCCATTGCTACAAGATTTTCCACTTCCTTATTAAAGCACATATTCATTAAAGGCAGCCTGATGGACTGTGTATGGAACATGATCTGGATATTTTGAAAAGCAAAGGACATTACTCCTTTAAAAGCATTTTACACTTTTCAATAGGCAATGTCTGTACAGTTAATGAGACACAATCTTCTTATTTTATATACAGACTAGCTCATTACTCTTAGAAAACTGGGTGCAGTCTTTTCAAATGGGTATGATTATTTTATGGTTCAGAAACAAAGAATGTTCTTTTAATAGATGACTTTATTAATTATAAAAGGTAGAGGTGCTCTGGCTGGGTGGTTCAGTTTTTTGAAGTATCATCTTATGCACCAAAAGTTTGAGAGTTCAATTCCCAGTCAGGGCACCTACCTAGGTTATAGGTTTGACCCCTGTTTGGGACATGTAGGAGAGATAACCAATGGAAGTTTTTTTCTCACATTGATGTTTCTCTCTTTCTCTCTCCCTTTCTGTCTCCCTAAAACCAACAAACATATTATTGGGTGAACTTTTAAAAAAAAAGAGCACAAGTGTCTTTTATAGAAATGGGTCATTGTACTTCGTAAAACTTTTTATTAAAAAGAAAGGAACTATGTTTAAAGCCAAGATGATTATTAAAAAACTGTGTTACTTTATAAGCTCATTGATTTAGAAAGTATGTAAAAGTTCATACTACCTACACATGAATTAACCAAGCTAGACACTGGGTAACTACCCAAGTCAGGAGACAGTTAATTGCTAGCATGCAGAAGCCCCTCTGTGTACAGTCCTGGCCACTAACTCCTCCCTTGAGCTCAGAAGTGACAATTTCATGAATTCATGGTCATTTCCATTATTCATGTCTTCAGATCCCCAACTACACTAAATCTAGAGATTGGGTTTAGATTTATCTTCCTAACTCCCAATAAGGCACATAACACTCCAGGTACCAACTTATCTCAAATCTTTACTCAGTTAAAGTTGTTAGAGTGAAGCCGATTGCAGGAAGCAGAGAATCATTCTTTTTTTCTCCTTTTTAACTGTATGTGTATTGTGGTAAAATACACATAAATAAAGTTTGCCATTGTAACAATTTTTGTGTGTACAATCCTGGCCTTCAGTACATTCATAATGTTGTGTATCCATAAGCTCTATTAATTTCCAATGTGGTTTTGTTTTTTAAACTTTTCAGTACAACCTGGTTATGCAGATATTGTAGTAAATTGTAAGCAGTAATTAAACCACAGAGTTTCTTACTGGTTTATAACACATCACCTAAAAAATTCTATTGTTTTTAAACATCTCACCGCCCACTGGTTATGGAGTGGAGCCCTCTTGCCGACTACAAACACAGGCAGGCTCTTCACCAGCAATTAGACATCTGGTCTGAGAAGAGCATTGATGCCTCCTTCGACCTCGTCATTAGTCTGTTAGGGGGTCCTTCTCTCACCCATGAGAAGTGCAGCCAGGACACCCACTAGGACACCCATGGTTTTGTGCTTCAACTTGAGATGATCTAATGCTTGTGAAACACAATGTGTGTGTCTTCTTGCCTCAATCTCAGTTATGATTTCATTCCTGAGGGTCAGCCATGAAGAAGCGAGGAGACATGTTGCCTTTCCCACAAGGCTGTGATGCCCCTGGAGGCATCTGTACCACATCAAGCAGCACTGTGAACCATCCACATCACCGCCCTCCAGCCAGACCAGCAGGTGTGACAGCTAGCAGTGAGGGGCAAGGGGGACCCTCCCACAGCCAGGCCCAGCCCAAACAGTATTGCAATTAAGGAGGCAATACTTTACCTAATCAAGTAAGAATGTTCTGGAAAAGGTGGTGTTTGGAAAATGTTCTAAATATGAATTCCCAACATTTGGAAGTTCTTGTTGTACTCAGTAAGCTGAATAATGACCACTGAATGTATCCAGAGTCTCAACCTGGAACCTTTGATTGGTCCTTTACATGACAAAAGGGACTTTGCAGATGTGAAAAAGTTGAGATTTGAGATCGGGAGGATGTCCTGGATCATTCTGAATGGAATTGCAGTGTTTATATAAGAGACAGGCAGAGGCCAGAGTGAGAAGAGAGGCAAAGACAGAAACAAGTGGAGAAAAGGCTGCGGGCTGCTGCCCATGGTTCAAGGAAGGGTGACTTTCACTGAAGCTGGAGTCAAGGACATGCTTCTCCCCTAAGCCTCCAGAGGGCGCACAGCCTCTTGATGTGGTCATTTCTGCCCAGCTATGAGAAATCAGCCATGGGAAATATACAAATGCCAATGAAACATCAAAAAGTATACATTCTTAAATGTTCCCACAATGAGACATAAAGTGTTCTTTCAAAATTGTTTTCTTACAGTAGGCACACAAGAGTATTTTATATTTAAGCAATGTATTCTTGCAATAGGGTGTAGCGTGAGGATCTCCTGAAATATCCACCACAGCCCTTTGTTGGGGGGAGGGGGAAGGGAATGATAAGGCGTTTAAGATCCTTTGCATATCTATGGCAAGTTGATAGATAGCTACATGACTACCTACCACCTGGTCTTACTATCAACCCCTACTATTGACCCCTCAAAAAGAGGAGCCTGTCCTAGGAGGGGATTAGATGTTTCCCAGCCGGCCACCACTGGGAGTAGCTGCTCTGCCCCTGTATGTAAGTTTCTCCTATTAAAGCTGTTATGAACTTGAATAAGGCCACATATCAGTTCTTCAGAATCAATACTAGATTTAGGCATTTGGGGCTTTTCCCCAACAGCAGGTGTGATTGAATACAAGGTCTTGAGATGTAAAGATGATTCTGGATTATTTTGGTGGGCACGATACAAGTAAAGAAACTTTATGAAAGGGAGGCAGGAGAGGCAGAGTCATAGAAAAGACTGTGATCGGGGACATCCGGCCAAGATGGAGGCATAAATAGATACACTGTGCCTCCTCACAAGACCAAAAGAAAGACAACAACAAATTTAATAACAAACATCAACTGGAAATGACAGAAAATCAAATTGTATGGAAGTCCAACGACCAAGGAGTTAAAAAAGAAACATTCATCTAGACTGGTAGGAGGGGAGGAGACAGGCAGCCCAGATAGAGAGGACTGGCGTCAAGGTGGAGGCTGACAAACTGGGCTGGGAGGTGTTCCCACATTTGTGGTGCAGACAAACTGGGAGGAACCAGAGAGCAAGACAGACTGGGCAAGGCAGAGTTCCACGAAGGAAAATAAAGCCTCAAAACCTCTGATTTAAAAGGCTGTGGGTGTTGCAGTAGTGGGAGAAACTCTGAGCCTCACAGGAGAGTTTGTTGGAAAGACCCACAAGGTCCTAGAATGTATGCAAACCCTCTGACCCAGGACTCAGTACCAGAAGAGCCCAATTTGCTTGTGGTAGTGGAGGAAGTGACTGAAAGCTGGCAGAGAGCTGAAAAGGCAGCATTGTTCCCTCTTCAACCCCTTCCACACATACAGCACCACAACCCAATGATGTGTGTTGCGCTGCCCAGGCAAATACTTGAGGCTCCTCCCCTTACTACATAGCAGGTGCACCGAGACAAAAAAAAAAATGGTTTAAATGTAAGAATAGATCAAAGCTCCCGAAAAAATACAAGTATGTAATGAAGAGATAGCCAGCCTATCAGGTGCACAGTTCAAAACACTGGTAATCAGGATGCTCACAGAATTGTTTGAGTGTGGTTGTACAATAAAGGGAAAAGTGAAGGCTATGAAAAGTGAAATAAAGGAAAATGTACAGAGAACCAACAGTGACAGGAAGGAAACTGGGACTGAAATCAACAGTTTGGACCAGAAGGAAGAAATAAGCATTCAACCAGAGCAGAATGAAGATAAAAGAATTCTAGTGGCCAGAGGGGAGAGGGGAGGGAATTTCAGGGGGAAAGGGGGAAGAATTTACAGGAACTAGTATAAAGGACACATGGACAACAACTAAGGGGGGTGGAAATGGGAGGGAGGTGGGAGCACTGGGGGGGTGGGCTGGGATGGGAGTAAAAAACAGAAAACTGTACTTGAACAATAACTAAATAATTTTTTAAAAAAGAATTCCAAAAAATAAGGAGAAGCTTAGGAACCTCTGGGACAACTTTAAATGTTTCAACATCTGAATCATAGGGGTGCCAAAAGAAGAAGAGGAAGATCAAGAAATTGAAAACTTATTTGAAATGTAATAAAGGAGAATTTCCCCAATCTGGCCAAGGAAATAGATTTCCAGGAAGTCTAGGAAGCTCAGAGAGTCCCAAAGAAGTTGGACCCAAGAAAGCACACACCAAGCACATCATAATTACATTACCCAAGATGAAAGTTCAGGAGAGAATCTTAAAAGCAGCAAGAGAAAAGGAGACAGTGACTTACAAAGGAGTTCCCATCACACTATCAGCTGATTTCTCAAAAGGAACCTTACAGGTAAGAATGGGCTGAAAAGAAGTATTTGAAGTTGTGAAAGGCAAGGACCTCCACCCAAGATTGCTCTATCCAGCAAAGCTTTCATTTAAAATAGAAGGGCAGATAAAGTCCTTCCCAGATAAGGTCCAGTTAAAGGGATTCATCATCACCAAGCTCTTATTATATGACATGTTAAAGGGACTTATCTAAGAAAAAGAAGATAAAAATATGAACAGTAAAATGGCAAAAAAAAAAAAAACCCTCACTGCTATGAACAACTGAACTGAAAGAAAAAATAAAACAAAGCCAAAACAAGCAGTTGAGGACCATTTCCTCTCACCATTGTATCTCCATCGGGGTGCCCATGGGTGGGAGGGTCCTCCACCTTCTGTCCATTTCAACTCAGAGACACTTACTGAGCTTCTACTTGTGAAGAAGCTCAGGCCTTTTTCGTTCTTTGTAGTCTGGCATATTACTCAGTATTTTTAAAAGTCAAATTAATTGTGTGTGTGTGTGTGTGTGTGTGTGTGTGTGTGTGTGTGTGTGTGTGTGTGAGAGAGAGAGAGAGAGAGAGAGAGAGAGTGTGAGTGAATTCTCCTTCATATATATATGAATTTATTACAAGAAATTAACTCTCTGAATTATGGAGGCTGAGGGGTCCCAAAGTTGCAGATTGAAGGCCTGAGGGCCTGGAGAGCCAGGGGTGTGAGTGCCAATCTGAGTCCAGAGGCAGAATCCAATATCTCAACTCAAAGACCATCAGGCAGAAAGAGCAAACTCTGTCTTGCTCAGTCTTTCTTTATCTTCATGCCTCCAGTGACTGGATATGACCCACCCACATTGTGGAGAGCAGTTTGCTTTATTCAGTTCACCCATTCAAACTTTATCTCATCTAGACAAACACAACCTCACAGTCACACCAAAAATAGAGTTGAAGTAAATATCTGGGTACCCAGTAGACCAGTTAAGGTTAACACTTAAAGTTAACCATCATGGCTGGTCACAGGGACCTCAGAAGTATGAGTGAGAGAGTCTGAGCCACCTGTCCATGCCGGAATCTTTATGTATCTCTCCCATTTTATGATGGATGTACTGGGCCTGCCTGACCAGAAGACTTGCTGTATCTGGAAGAAAACTCTGGCCTAGCTCCAGAACCCCAGGAGCTGGCCCTCCTGTCCCTATTAGGACCTACTAGAAACTCTACAAAACTTTTGTTATCCTTCCAACATGGGATAGAGATGATACAAGGTGAAAAATGATCCCACCTTATTTGGAGTGTGTGTCCAGCATGCCCTGATTATTGGGACTTAAAAACATAATAGACAAAGAAGATCCCTGAATGGTCACAGATGTGGAAAGTGCCAAAGGCTATTAAACTCTCACTCTCTGTTCCAAACTGCTGATAACTAGATGCACCCATCTCTAGAATCCAAGAATTCTCAAGTAACAGCCAGGCTTTTTGTTTAATTTATTTGTTTGTTTGTTTGTTTGTTTAATTGATTATGCCATTACATTTGTTCTATTCCCCCCTCCATTACCCTCCACCCTGTACACCCCTCCCCCACCATTCCCCCACCTTTAGTTCATGAACACATGTCTCAAGTTCTTTAGATTCTATATTTCCCCTACTGCTCTTACTCTCCCCCCATCTGTTTTCTATCTACTGTCTATGCTACTTATTTTCTGTACCTTCTCCCCCCTTCTCCTCCCACTCCCCTGTTGCTAACCCTCCATGTGATCTTCATTTCTATGGTTCACTCCTGATCTAGGTGTCCTCTTAATTTGCTTTTGTTTCAGGTGTGGCTCTTAATAACAGCCAGCCAGAACTTTCTGGTCTCTCTTCTCCCAACACATGCAAGTGCAAAAGGACAACAGAATCCAGAGATGGGACCCAATTCAAAGGGACAGAGGCTCCCCCTGGTCTGGTGGCCCCATCTGGTTGTGAGGACCAGGGAAAAATCCTAGATAAGGAGAGGGAAAATTCAGGATCTAGGTGGTTTCGTAAGAACAGCAGAAGGAACCAAGCCTGTGGGAAAGGAAGAGGAACAAGTCAAGTCACAGAAAGACATCAAATATGTCAGCAGACAGTGGAGTTCAGTGGAGAACCAAAATCAGGAGGTGGCCACCATGAGCTACGTCAGGTGAAAATGAAGGGACAGGTAAACACTGTATCAGTTTACAAGATTTATAATCTTAGTGCAGGGGGTGGCCAGCTAAGGGATCCTTGTTCTATTCTTGGGCCAGTAAGAAGCAGGCAATGAGTGACCTGGTTCAGTGACTGAAGGTCAGCTGGTCAGCAGGGGTGAAGTGCAAGAGAGGAGACCTGACCCGTATGGGTTCCTTCCTGCAGCTCCCCGCAGAGCCTGCATATCGGGAATCATCCTCTTTGCTTCATGATGAAGGCAAAGTGCAGGTTTCCCATTTTTTAGCTTGGGGAAAACCTCTAGGAAGTTCTCATTTGGACATTATTGTGCCAGCACTTTTGCCTCCTGATGGAAGAACTGGGGAGTAAGTGGGCTTCTTTAGCAGTTAGTCACTCTCTGATCCCTGGCATTTTGGATGAAATACGTGACAGGCATTTATTGTAATGAACCTTTTTTCCTTTTGCCATCATAAGTCTGCTTGCCCATCTACTTTCTCAGCTTCTCTCCCTGAAGGAGAACAGCAGCCAAATAACCTATTCTGCTTGGGTGCTGGACTGCAGGCATCACCCTGAATAACTTTGTTTCTCATGACTTTCCACCTTCCCTCTCCACTCCTCATCTACTCTACTGCAAGAGACAGGTTGTTCCCTTTGTCCCTCTATCTGCCTTTGATTGTAACTCTTATGTTCTCAGGGCACCTGCTTAGACTTCTTTTCCAATAAGAGGAAGCCTATGAAACAGATGGAAGGTGACCTGCCAGGAAGCTGCTAGAAATGTCAAGTGTGGGGATCAGACCTTTGTCCAAATAGAAATTGGAGACCACACAGCTCAGCTCAGCTGTGGTGTTCAGCTCTCCCAGAGGTGGTCTGCATGCCCCAGGCCAGGTCCCATTATTAGGTGTGGGGATGGAGACTGCAGTGGGGTATCACCTGTATGTCTCTGGCTCTTCAGTAGCATTTTCTAAGGTGACCTTGTTGTCAGTTGATTCTTACGATGCCTACTCTACTGCTTGCTTGCAAGCTGTGCTATATTTTCTCATTTAGGCACAGTAGTATCCCACCTGTGGCAACTTCCAAGATTCCTAATGTAACCCTTTTTGGTCATTTCCCCTCCAGAACTGGGCCTTCCCATACACCCAGCAAACCCTCCAGGAACAGCTGTAGCCATCAGTTATCACCTTGTACCCTGGAGACCAGGTGGTGCCTGTCCTTTGCAAGAATGGAGATTCAAAAGGTAAGTGCACAGTGGACCTATATTGGGCCATGGCCACCTTCAGTACTGTGTCTGCATGTGTAGGTCTAAATCTCCTATGCAGGAAAAAGAGAAACTCTATAAGAGGAGAGGATAATATGGAAGAGATCCTTATGGTCAGGGGAGGGACAAAATATTGTCTCTCAGATCATATGTGGTGCCAGCAGCAGTGGTCAGCTAGTCACATGAATAGGGGTACCAGAAGGGGGAAAGGCACAGCCACCAGTGGAAAACTTATTTGAACAAATAATAAAGGAGAATTTCCCCAATCTGGCAAAGGAAATAGACTTCCAGGAAATCCAGGAAGCTCAGAGAGTCCCAAAGAAGTTGGACCCAAGAAGGAACACACCAAGGCACATCATAATTAAATTAGCCAAAATTAAAATGAAGGAGAGAATCCTAGAAGCAGCAAGAGCTAAGGGGACAGTCACCTACAAAGGAGTTCCCATCAGACTGTCAGCTGATTTCTCCAAAGAGACCTTACAGGCAAGAAGGGGCTGGAAAGAGGTATCCCAAGTCATGAAATCCAAAGACCTACAACTAAGATTGCTCTATCCAGCAAAACTTTCATTTAGAATGGAAGGACAGATAAAGTGCTTCTCAGATAAGATCAAATTCAAGGAGTTCATCATCACCAAGCCCTTATTCTATGAAATGTTAAAGGGACTTACCTAAGAAAAAGAAGTTAAAAAAGATGAACAGTGAAAGGACAGCAAACTCACAGTTATTAACAACCACACCTAAAACAAAAGCAAACTAAAAGGACAGCTAGATCAGGAGTGAAAACATAGAAATGAAGATCTCAAGGAGGGTTAGCAACAGGGGAGTGGGAGGAGGAGAAGGGGGAGAAGGTACAGAAAATAAGTAGCATAGACAGTAGATAGAAAATAGATGGGGGGCAAGAATAGCATGGGAAATATAGAATCTAAAGAACTTGAGACACATGGTCATAAACTAAAGGGGGGTAATGGTGGGGATGGGGGTAGGGTGGAGGGGAATGAAGGGGAGAATAGAACAACTGTAACAGCATAATCAATAAAAAATTTTAAAAAATAAAAAAGACCCGGCTTACTCGGATTGAGCGGGCCTCAACCAAAACCCACCCTCAAACTTCCCTGACAATTCCCACAGGGGATGATGAAAGGAACCATACATTGATGTTTCTCTCCCTCTCTCCTTCCCTTCCCCTCTAAAGATAAATAAATAAATAAATCTTTAAAAAATATAAAAATAAAAAAGAAGTATAAATGGTAGATACAAAATAGACAGGGGGAGGTTAAAAATAGTATAGGAAATGGAGAAGCCAAAGAACTTATATGTATGACCCATGGACATGAATTAATTGTGGAAAGGATGATGGAGGGGACAGTGCAGGGCAGAGGGGGATAAAGGGGAGAAGAAATGGACAACTCTAATGTATCACTATCAATAAAATATGCTTTAAAAAAGAATTCATCTCTAAGGATTCACAGGTCCTCTTCTAGGATGACTTATAGAGGTGGGCCAAGGAGGCAGCAGGAAGACCAGTTAAGAGACTGTTACAATAACCCCTTGTAGGAGAGATGGTGGCTTGGAAATGAGTGTTGGGGTTCTCTCTATACTTTGTGGACTGACTGCAATTGTGCTGATGGATTAGAGATTAGTGCGAGAGCAAGACAGGCATCGAGGATAACACCAAGATGTTTGACCTGAGCACCTGGAAGGATGGAGTTGACCTTGACTGAGAAGAGGAAGACTCTGGGAGGATCAGGCTGGGAGGTAGGGAAAATAAAGATCTTGTTTGTGCACATGTTACATTAGATATGTCTAGTTCTCTTCCAAATCTCTTGGAAATCAAATAAAACTAAAAAGCTGAAGACAGGATTTCCAAGCAAATTGAGAGCATGAATTCTGGAAGATGAAAGTGGTCTTTGAGATGTGGGTTGTGCCTCCCCCAGCTCTCAGGGCAGTGGAGCTGGAGGGTCCTAGACTGTTGCTGCAGAGGCTGCAAAGGGGCTGTGACCTGAGACCAGTGCAGTGTGTCCATTTCTTAGAGTTTTATCCAGGAAGCAGCTACGGCTTTTTTTGCATGAGCCATATCTCCAGTCATGCCTTTGAAGATCTTTCTGGAAGGTGTAACTTAAGTTTGTTTTCCAAATATACAAGTAAAACATAAAAATTGAGTTGAATAACTAATAATTCTCTAAAAAAGATGGGAGGGATCAGTGTATAGACTTCTGGCCAAGATGGAGGTATAGGTGTAAGCACTGTGCCTCCTCGCACAACCAAAATTAAGGACAACAAAGATTTAGAAACAAAAACACAACCAGAACAGACGGAAGTCTGACAACCATTCAACCAGACCAGTAAGAGGGGTGAGTCAGCGGCCAGAAGAGAGGGGTCAAAGCAGGAAAAGGTGGTGGCTGCCAGACTGGGAAGTACAGTCAGCGCGGGGCTGACCATGGTCCCACATTTGCACGCAGATGAACTAGGCAAAAACAGGCAACAACACAGACCATGCAACCCAGGGCTCCAGCACTGGGAAATAAAGCCTAAAAGCACCAATTGAAAAAGTACTGGGAGAGACTCCTGGCCTCACAGGAGAATTTGTTGGAAAGACCCACAGGGTCCTAGAACATACACAAGCCCACCCACCCAGGAACCAGTACCAGAAGGGCCCATTTGCTTGTGGGAAGCAGCAGAGGGACTGAAATATGAGAGTGGAGCAAGCGCCAGTGTTCTCTCTCTGACCCTTCCCCCACATACAGCATCACAACCCAGCAAAGTGGGTTGCTCTGCCCTGGTGAACACCTAAGGCTCTGCCCCTCACTATGTAACAGGTGAAACCAGACCCCCCCCAAAAAAAAATCAAATGGAAGAACAGATCAAAGCCCCAGAGCCAATACTTCTAAGCAACAAAGAGATAGCCTACCTATCAGATGCACAGTTCAAAACACTGGTGATCAGGATGCTCACAGAACTGATTGATTTTAGTCACAAGTTACAGGAAAAAAATGAAGGCTACACTAAGTGGAATAAAAGAAAATGCACAGGGAACCAGTAGTGATGGAAAGAAAACTGGGACTCAAATCAATGGAGTGGACCAGAAGGAAGAAAGAAACAATCAAACAGAAAAGAATGAAGAAACAAAAATTTTAAAAAAAAAACGAGGATACGCTTAGGAACGTCCAGGGCATCTTTAAATGTTCCAACATCTGAATTATAGGGTTACCAGAAGGGGAAGAGGTAGAGCAACCAGTGGAAAACTTATTTGAACAAATAATAAAGGAGAACTTCCCCAATCTGGCAAAGGAAATAGACTTCCAGGAAGTCCAGAAAGCTCAGAGAGTCCCAAAGAAGGTGGACCCAAAGAGGAACATACCAAGGCACATCATAATTATATTAGCCAAGATTAAAATGAAGGAGAGAATTCTAGAAGCAGTAAGAGATAAGGGGACATTCACCTACAAAGGAGTTCCTATCAACTGTGAGCTGATTTCTCAAAAGAGACCTTACAGGCAAGAAGGAGCTGGAAAGAAGTATTCCAAGTCATGAAAGGCAAGGACCTACATCCAAGATTGCTCTATCCAGCAAAGCTTTCATTTAGAATGGAAGGGCAGATAAAGTTCTTCTCAGATAAGGTCAAGTTAAAGGAGTTCATCATCACCAAGCCCTTATTCTATGAAATGTTAAAGGGACTTATCTCAGAAAAAGAAGATTAAAAATATGAACAGTGGCCCTGGCTGGTCTAGCTCAGTGGATTGAGCGCGGGCCTGTGAACCAGACAATCGCAGTTCGATTCCCAGTCAGGGCACATGACAGGGTTGCAGGCAGGTTCCCTGCAGGCCATTTCCCAGCAGGGGACGCACGAAAGGCAACCATACATTGACATTCTCTCCCTCTCTCCTTCCCTTCCCCTCTAAAGATAAATAAATAAAATCTTAAAAAAATATATGAACAGTGAGCACTGGCTGGTGTAGCTCAGTGGATTGAGCACGAGCCTGTGAACCACCAACTGTGGTTTGACTCCTGGTCAGGGCACATGCCTGGGTTGCGGGCCAGTTCCGCACAAGAGGCAAACATACATTGATATTTCTCTCCCTCTCTCCTTCCCTCCCCCTCTAAAGATAAATAAATAAAATATTTTAAAAATATGAACAGTGAAAGGACAGCAAATTCACACTTATTAACAATCATACATGAAACAAAAACAAAAGCAAATTAAGCAAACAACTAGAACAGGAACAGAACCACAGAAATGGACATCACATGGAGGCTTAGCATCAGGGGAGTTGGAGGAGGATGTGGGGGAGAAGGTACAAAGAATAAATAGCATAGACGGTGGTAAGAAAATAGACAGGGGGAGGGCAAGAATAGTGTGGGAAACGTAGAAGCTAAAGAACTTATGACACATGAACATGAACTAAAGGGGGCAATGTGGGTGGGAGGGGGTGTGCAGGGTAGAGGGAAATGAAGAAGGGGAAAGGGGACAACTATAATGAAATAATCAATAAAATACATTATTAAAAAAATAAAATCAATGTATAATTTTTTAAGAAAAAAAGGGCCATTAATGAACTTTTAACAATACTAAGTCATGAACCGAGGATTTCTGTATTTTAATTGAATAAATTTGATGTGTAACATTGTGTAACTTTAAGAGGTAAACATGTTACTTTGATACACTTATATATTGTCATATGACTGGCAATGTAGCAATATTTACATATTACATATATAAAGTGCAATACTAATGTCTTATTCATTATAATGTACATTAAACCTCTGTGGTTTGTTTGCTACTCACTTCGTTTGTACTCTTCAACATCATTGCTCCTGTCCCTGCCTCCACGCATCCCTGTGTTTTACACATTTGACTGTTTGTGATTTCACATGTGAGGGATACCACACAGTAAGTACTGTAGTCTTTGTCTGACTTAGCTCATTCAACATAATGTGCTCAGGATCCATCTATGTGGCTGACAATAAGGAGACATTTTTCTTTCTTGCAGGTAAATGTCTTTCCACTGTCTGCATGCACCGCACCGTTTTTATCCCTCCATCCACAGATGAGCGTCTGAGTTGCTTTCATGTCTGAAATTATCATGAACAATGCTTCACATAAACACGAAAGTGAGTGTATCTTGTCAAAACAGGGGCACGATGTTTTTAATTCCTTGACTGCAATGTTGAATAAACAGAGCTACCAGTCAGTCCTCGTCATACGTCAGACTGACCAAGACCCAAGAAGTCTGGAGTTCTTGGGTGAATCCTAATTGGGTGTGTAAGGCTCCCTCAGGGACAGCACTTCTGTTTGCAGGCAGATCACCTTCAACCCCGAGGAGATGCACTCCCACCGCTACTTACTGGCACTGCACATGAGGTAGTAGCTAAGAACGGGAACACTCGCGGCTGCCTTCTTGCCATCACCACAACGGGCACAGGCGCTCTTACCAGCCTGTCTCAGCAGTCTTTTCCCAAGACCTATATTTAGTGTGGACTTTATGTCTGTTTCAGGCTATTTACATTTGATCCAACTAACTGTGATTTTTCCAACCCCCTTGAACTATGGAGTCAGACATTTTCATCTCTGATTTACATCACGGGCGGAGAACATTTCCTCTGTGAGCCCGGGCTTTGGGGATGAAAGTGATGGTCCCATGAGGACTGACACCGTGTGAAAGGCCAAACTGCTGCCTGACTGAGGTTACTCTGTGTGGTGCCGCCCTCTGGTGGCTGCAGCCCATATTACAGCTCCTGATTGCGTCACACCTTTCTTTTTCCAGGGAGCCCAGCTACCCAAGGTCAACCCTAAGGCCAGAACCAGCTACATAAATTTCAAGCAGGGCCAAATATAAAATGAAAATGGAGGGCTCCATGTTTAAAACTATTTGAGAATTTAAATATGGCCTCTGCAGAGCATTAAGCCTAACCCAAGCTCTTCTAATAGCCTGAGACGCTAGCCCTGACTCACAGGACAAACGCATGGTTAGTCCTCCGCATAAGTTCCACGTCGACTCGAGCCATAAAAACCCTCAGAAATGGCAGTCCTTGAGCATCTTCACTCTCCCGTCTGAGGGCTCTGTTCCTTTAAAGATTTCACATGTTGGGCTCCAACTATCATTCGGTATTTTGCTCTGATCAAAGTGCTGACAAAATCTGAGATGATTTTAGCATCAACAAGAATAAATTAGACACATTGATTATATTTTTTATTTTTTTTAATTTTTTTATTGATTATGCTGTTACAGTTGTTCTATTCCCCCTTTATTCCCCTCCACCCTACCCCCCCATCCCCACCATCACCCCCCCTTTAGTTTATGACCATGTGTCTCAAGTCCTTTAGATTCTATATTTCCCATGCTATTCTTGCCCCCCCATCTATTTTCTATCTACTGTCTATGCTACTTATTTTCTGTACCTTCTCCCCCCTTCTCCTCCTCCCACTCCCCTGTTGCTAACCCTCCTTGAGATCTTCATTTCTATGTTTCCACTCCTGATCTAGCTGTCCTTTTAGTTTGCTTTCGTTTTAGGTGTGGTTGTTAATAACTGAGTTTGTTGTCCTTTCACTGTTCATGTTTCTTTAACTTCTTTTTCTTAGATAAGTCCCTTTAACATTTCATATAATAAGGGCTTGGTGATGATGAACTCCTTGAATTTGATCTTATCTGAGAAGCACCTTATCTGTCCTTCCATTTTAAATGAAAGTTTTGCTGGATAGAGCAATCTTGGATGTAGGTCTTTAGATTTCATGACTTGGAATACCTCTTTCCAGCCCCTTCTTGCCTGTAAGGTCTCTTTTGAGAAATCCGCTGACAGTCTTATGGGGACTCCTTTGTAGGTGACTGTCCCCTTAGCTCTTGCTGCTTCTAGGATTCTCTCCTTCATTTTAATCTTGGCTAATGTAATTACGATGTGCCTTGGTGTGTTCCTTCTTGGGTCCAACTTCTTTGGTACTCTCTGAGCTTCCTGGATTTCCTGGAAGTCTATTTCCTTTGCCAGATTGGAGAAATTCTCCTTTATTATTTGTTCAAATAAGTTTTCCACTGGTGGCTGTGCCTTTTTTCATTCTGGTACCCCTATAATTCGGATGTTGGAGCGTTTAAAGATGTCCTGGAGGTTCCTAAGACTCTCCTCATTTCTTTGAATTCTTGCACCCTTTCTTTTTTTTTTAAATATATTCAGAGGGGAAGGGAGAGAGAGGGAAAAAATCTTCACTCTCACCCCAGCTTGACTCTTTTCTGTTTGGCCATTATTTGCTTTCTTCTGGTCCACTCCATTGATTTGAGTCCCAGTTTCCTTTTCATTGTTATTGGTGTCCTGTGCAATTCCATTCATTTCAATGAGTTTCGCCTTCATATATTTGTCTAATTTGTCTGTATAATCAACCAGTTCTGTGAGGATCCTGATCACCAATTTTTTAAACTGTGCGTCTGTGAGTTTTGCTATTTCTTCATCGCTTAGATTTATTTCTGGGGCTCTGAGATCCTCCTGCGCCATCTTGGTCTGTTCGGGCCCTTTAAGTGTGAGAAGCTGCGGCTTGGATTCCCAGGTCGCTGGGTTGTGACGCTGTATGTGGGGGCGTGGTCAGAGCGGGGAAATGGCGACCCCCTCTGCCGCTTCTCACAGCTAGGTGCGGAGGAGCAGTGCCTTAGGTGGTTCACCTGTGCCGGGCCACTCAGAGTCGCTGGGTTATGACGCTGTATGTGGAGGTGGGGTCAGAGCAGGGAAATGGCGGCGCCCTCCCCTGCCGCTTGCCGTGGGGACCTGCCGGCCTGGTCCAACCGCCCACTCCCTCGCCTGTCCACCCTCGCACAAATGCGCGACCTCAGTCAACACGCAGCCCCGGGCCCGGCTGTCTCCCCCGAGGTCGCTCGCCTGGTTGCTCGCTGGGTCGCTCACTAGGTCTGACCCTGCGCCTGGATTCCGCGGGCCTGAGTGTGTCTGGCCGAGTCCTCCTGTGCAACCCTGCTCCGCCAGCCGCTGGTTTCGCCCCTTACCAGTCAGGCTGAAGAATTTGTTGTTAACGGACTTCCGAAAAGTTCAATTTTCCGTGTTCTGGCTGTGTTTTCTGTTGCTAATATTTAGTTTTCTCTAATCTTGGTTGTGGGAGAAGGCACGGCACATCCACCTATGCCTCCATCTTGGCGGAAGTCTGATTATATTTTTTAAAACATACTTATCTTACAAAAAGACACCAGAAGCAAGCCCCGTCTGCACAGGTGGTATCAGCATGTGAATGCAGGATGGACGAGAGAATCGGGGACAGTCCCTGTGCACAGAAAGACACAATGAGCTCAGGCCAGGAACAAGGAGGGTGGTGCTGGGGATGTGACACCCACAGGCACTTAGGTGTCCCCATCAGGTTCCCACAGGAACTGAGGGGCTATGAAGTTAACACTGGGAGACCGAGCTGTCTGTCTGCACTGGGAGATGGTCTCCCTCTTCTTGAGGCAGACGTTGCATCCATTTCTTGTGGCTGCTATAATGAATCTCCACAGTCAGAACAGCTTAAAATAATAGAAACTCATCCTCTGGCATTCTGGAAGTCAGAAATCCAAATCAGTGTATGGCCAAGGCCTGCTTTTCTCCCCAGACTCTAGGAGAGATTCTGTCCGTCCTGGGTGGCTGCCTGGCACTGCTTGGCGCGTGGCCGCATCACTCCCATCTCAGCCTTCAGCTTCACGTGGCCTTCTTCTCTGCATGGCATCTCAACTTCTGTTTTGTAAAAGGAACGTATCACTGGATTTAGGACTCACACAGATAACCTAGTGTCATCTCATCTCGAAATTTTTAACTTAATTATATTGTCAAAGAACCTATTCCAGCTCTCTGTCTTGCCGTCTTCACAGCTATGACGGCTGCCTCACTCCCCACATGGCTGTCTCTGCAGCAGGGTGGGGTGGAGGGAAACTGCATGCCCTCTCCACCACTGCGTCTCCGACCACTCTCACCCAGAACCAAGCCCACGTACAACAGAAGGAACATCCAACTCTGAAAGGCCACTGAGAAGAAAGGTACTACCTCCTAGGATGGAGGACATGGCTGTTGACCAGAGCTGGCCCAGGGTTTACCCTTTTGCAGCACCAATTGACCCTCTGCAGTGCCTCCTCCTGTTCGAAAGGGTCGTCCAGTAAAGAGGGGCATGCCCGTGGCAAAGGAGGCAAATCCGGAACTTCTAAAGACCCCCCAATTCCCTGCATTTGACTCTTGTAACAATTAAAATGCACTGTGAGGCTTTTAAAGATTTCTGCTCTGAATGACTGCTGCCCTCAACAGTGATGAAAAGTGCGAGAAGCATTTTCCAATCGAAACTGACACAGCTGATTATGTTTCATCAGGACCATCTGTTTGAAATCACAAAACATGAGCAGTAACCTTAAAGGTTAAACTCTCCAGTTTGAATTTACACGATCATGCAAAGGAGAAACTTATTAAACTTGTAGGGGAGCAATACTGCAAGACCACAGACAGCTGTGCTTACCATCAAAACAGGTAAGGGCCCTTCAAAGAGGCAGAATTATGATTATGCAGTGTATCTGCTAACAGCTTTCTACCACGAGTCTAGGAAAACAGAGGAATGGGAGAAACATAGGACTGAAGCAGACATAGAAGCGTACATACGGACAAACAGCTTCTTAGAAAAAACTATACTCTGGACACATTTCTCTGAGCTACAGCTGCAGAGAAAAACTGGAAGTAAATGAAGTAGAGCTCCTTGGTACTAAAGAAGCTGGAGATTGCAAAAAGTCTGTTGTTAGTTTTAAGAATGAGGGGGACGATGAAACTACCCTTTCTCAGTACAAAGAATCAGTGAAGAGACTATTAAATCTGACCTGAATTATATCAAATCAAATTGATCAAATATGCTTCATTTATTGTGTGATCTATATGTAATTGTTATCTAATTCGATGTAAAGTTGAAAATGTTAATAAAAACATTGTTTTTAAAGAGGAACTTATTTCAAAACCAGGTCAAATTCGCAGGTTCCAGGGGTTCAGATGTGAAGATACTTTGGGGAGGCCCCCACTCAGCCCTCTGCAGGCAGCTTGATTCTGTGCGCCAGTCCGTGGGGGATTTGGGTGGTTCTGGGGCTTCGCTTATGGGGGCTCTCCTGGAATCTGCAATGAGCCACAAATGTAGGCTTTGTCTGCAGTTTACAGAAGTGGGGGACATGGAGGAAAAAGAGAAGGCAACCCGGAGGAAACTTCCAGCAGACCCAGACATGGACCCCCAAAGACCACCAGCCTAGGACCTACAGAGAGTCAAGTTGGTAGAAAAAGGAGGGCTTTCCAGATTGATACCACGTGCTCTGTGAGACCTGTGCTTAGATCATGGCTACAGAAATGTCACAAAATATATTTGGGAACAAGCACAAAAGAGAATATACATAATTGGACCTCATCAAAATTTTGTCCTTCAAAGAAACTCATTAAGAAAGTAAAGGAACAACACACAGGATGAAAAAATCTGCCAACCACATATGTGACAAAAGACTCATATCAAGAATATATGGTAACTATACTCCCTGGCTGGTGTAGCTCAGTGGATTGAGCGCGGGCCTGTGAACCAGAGGATCACGATTGGATTCCCAGTCAGGGAACATGCCTGAGTTGCAGGCAAGTTCCCAGCAGGGCACCCACGAGAGGCAACCATACACTGATATTCTCTCCCTGTTTCCTTTCCTTCCCCTCTAAAGATAAATAAATAAAATCTTTAAAAAAAGAATATATGGTAACTATAAACGACCTCGAATAGCAGCTACAACTTTGAGAAATAAGAACAAAGTAGGAGGGATCACAATACCTGATATCAAACTGTATTACAAGGCCACTGTAATCAAAACAGCCTGGTACTGGCATAAAAACAGGCACATAGACCAATGGAACAGAACAGAGAGCCCAGAAATCAACCCAACTCTCTACAGTCAATTAATATTCGACAAAGGGGGGCAGTAACATAAAATGGAGTAAAAGTAGCCTCTTCAACAAATGGTGTTGGGAGAACTGGACAGCTACATGCAAAAAAAATGAAACTTGAGCACAGACTTACACCATACACCAAAATAAATTCAAGGTGGATAAAAGACTTAAATGTAAGTCATAACACCATTAAAGTCCTAGAGGAGAACATTGGCAAGAAAATCTCAGATATTTCACGCAGCAACTTCTTTACTGATATGTCCCCTAGAGTAAGGAATGTAAAGGAAAGAATAAACAAATGGGATCTCATCAAAATAAAAAGCTTCTGCATGGCTAAAGAAAACAGTATTAAATTAGCAAGACAACCAACTGTATGGGAAAACATATTTGCCAATGATACATCAGACAAAGGTTTAATCTCCAAAATATACAAAGAACTTACACGACTCCACTCTAAGAAGACACCCAACCCAATTAGAAAATGGGAAAAGGACTTGAGCAAACACTTCTCCAAGGAGGACATACAGAACATTCAGAGACACATGAAGAGATGCTCAATATCATTAGCTATCAGAGAGATGCAAATTAAAACCACAATGAGATACCACTTTACACCAGTCAGGATGGCTATCATAAACAAAGCAACAAACAACAAATGTTGGAGGGGTTGTGGGGAAAAGGGGTCCTTAGTTCACTGTTGGTGGGAGTGCAGACTGGTACAACCATTATGGAAAACAGTATGGAATTTTCTCAGAAAAATAAAAATCGACCTGCCTTTTGACCCAGCAATTCCACTGCTGGGATTATATCCTAAGAATCCTAAAACATCAATATCAAAGAACCTATGCACCACAATGTTCATAGCAGCACAATTTACAATAGCCAAGAGTTGGAAGCAACCTAGGTACCCATCAGTAAATGAATGGATCCAAAAATTGTGGTACATATACACAATGGAATTCTATGCTGCAGAGAGAAAGAAGGAGCTACTACCCTTTGCAACAACATGGATGGAACTGGAAAGCATTATGCTGAGTGAAATAAGCCAGGGGTTGAAAGACAAATACCATATGATCTCACCTTTAACAGGAAGCTAAACAACAAAACAAACAAACAAGCAGAAAAAAAAACAAACAAAAAACAAAGACACTGAAATAGAGAACAAGGGATAGTGACCAGAGGGGAGAAGGAAGGGAAGTTAAGGGGAAAATGGGGGAGGGATTTGGAGGAACAAATAGGAAGGACACAGGGACGAGAACTAAGGGGGGGTGGAAATGGGAGGGAGGTGGGGAGCAAGGGGCGGGGGAGGCTGGGATGGGAAAAATAGACAAAAAACTGTACTTGAAAAATAACTAAATAAAATTTAAA
Organism: Artibeus jamaicensis; assembly: GCF_021234435.1. Classification (NCBI taxonomy): domain Eukaryota; kingdom Metazoa; phylum Chordata; class Mammalia; order Chiroptera; family Phyllostomidae; genus Artibeus; species Artibeus jamaicensis. The sequence goes on from NW_026521848.1 coordinate 125,894, forward strand.
AAAATAATAAAATAAAAAAATTTAAAAAAAAGAAAATGCTGTTCTAAAAAAAAAAAGAACTTGAGACACATGGTCATAAACTAAAGGGGGGGTAATGGTGAAGATGGGGGGATAGGGTGGAGGGGAATGAAGGGGGAATAGAACAACTGTAATGGTGTAATCAATAAAAAATAAATTAATTTTAAAAAAAAAGAATATATGGTAACTATACTCCCTGGCTGGTGTAGCTCAGTGGATTGAGTGCGGGCCTGTGAACCAGAGGATCACGATTGGATTCCCAGTCAGGGAACATGCCTGAGTTGCAGGCAAGTTCCCAGCAGGGCACCCACGAGAGGCAACCATACACTGATATTCTCTCCCTGTCTCCTTTCTTTCCCCTCTAAAGATAAATAAATAAAATCTTTAAAAAAGAATATATGGTAACTATAAACGACCTCGAATAGCAGCTACAACTTTGAGAAAGAAGAACAAAGTAGGAGGAATCACAATACTTGATACCAAACTGTACTACAAGGCCACTATAATCAAAACATCCTGGTACTGGCGTAAAAACAGGCATATAGACCAATGGAACGGAACAGAGAGCCCAGAAATAAACCCAAGTCTCTACGGGCAATTAATATTCGACAAAGGGGGCAGCAACATAAAATGGAGTAAAAGTAGCCTCTTCAACAAATGGTGTTGGGAGAACTGGACAGCTATGTGCAAAAAAAAATGAAACTCAAGCACCAACTTATACTATACACCAAAATAAATTTGAGGTAGATAAAAGACTTAAATATAAGCCATGACACCAGTAAAGTCCTAGAGGTGAAAACTGGCAGGAAAATCTCAGGTATTTCACACAGCAACATTTTTACTGATCTGTCCCCTAGAGCAAGGGACATAAAGAAAAGAATAAACAGATGGGATCTCATCAAAATAAAAAGCTTCTGCACAGCTAAAGAAAACAGTATTAAAATAAAAAGAGAACCAACTGTATGGGAAAACATATTTGCCAATGATACCTTACACAAGGGTTTAATCTCCAAAATATACGAAGAACTTACACGACTCCACTCGAAGAAGACAAGCAACCTAATTAAAAAATGGGCAAAGGACTTGAACAGACACTTCTCCAAGGGGGACATACAGAGAGTCCAGAAACACATGAAAATATGCTCAATATCACTAGCTATCAGAGAGATGCAAATTAAAACCACAATGAGTTACCACTTTACACTGGTCAGAATGGCCATCATAAACAAAGCAACAAATAACAAGTGTTGGGGAGGTTATGGAGAAAAGGGGACCCTAATTCATTGTTGGTGGGATTGCAGACTGGTACAACCACTGTGGAGAACAGTATGAAATTTTCTCAGAAAACTAAAAATGGATCTGCCTTTTGACCCAGCAATTCCACTGCTAGGTTTATATCCGAAGAACACTGAAACACCAATCCAAAAGAACCTTTGCACCCCAATGTTCATAGCAGCACAATTTACCATAGCCAAGAGTTGGAAGCAACCTAGGTGCCCAGCAGTAAATTAATGTATAAAAAACTATGGTACATTTACACAGTGGAATTCTATGCAGCAGAAGGAAAGAAGAAGCTCCTACCCTTTGCAATAGCATGGATGGAACTGGAAAGCATTATGCTGAATGAAATAAGCCAGGCAGTGAAAGACAAATACCATATGATCTCACCTTTAACATAAAGCTAAACAACAGAACAAACAAGCAAGCAAGATATGACCAAAGACACTAAAATAGAGAACAGGGGGACAGTGACCAGAGGGGAGAAGGGAGGGAATTTCAGGAGAAAAGGGGAAGGACTTACAGGAACTAGTGTAAAGGACACACGGACAACAACTAAGAGGGGTAGAAATAGGAGGGAGGTGGGGAGCACTGGGGAGGTGGGCTGGGATGGGAGTAAAAGACAGAAAACTGTACTTGAACAACAATTAAATAAATTTTAAAAAGAATATATGGTTACTAACATGCAAAACTAATAATAAAAATATCTCCATTCAAATATCCGAAAAGAATACATATAGATAGATGTCCAAAGAAGACATGCCCATGACTGATAAGCACATGAAAAATGCTCTAGATCATTAGTCATAACTGAGATGCAAGTAAAAACTACGAGATACCACTGCCCAGCCTCTGAAGTGGCCAGAATGGCAGATGGATAAAGGAAGTCCTCGTTCACTTCTTCTTTTTTTAAAAAAAAATATTTTAATGATTATGCCATTACAGTTGTCCCACTACCCCCCCTTGATTCTCCTCCACCCTGCACACCCCTCCCCCACCATTCCCCCCTTTAGTTTATGTTCATGTGTCACGAGTTCTTTAGATTCTATATTTTCCATACTATTCTTGCCCTCCCCCTGTCTATTTTCTACCTACTGTCTATGCTACTTATTTTCTGTACCTTCTCCCCCTTTCTCCTTCTCCCACTCCCCTGTTACTAACCCTCCATGAGATCTTCATTTCTATGTTTCCACTCCTGATCTAGCTGTCCTTTTAGTTTGTTTTTGTTTTAGGCGTGGTTGTTAATAACTGCAAATTTGCTGTCCTTTCACTGTTCATCTTTTTTATCTTCTTTTTCTTAGTCAAGTCCCTTTAATATTTCATATACTAAGGGCTTGGTGATGATGAACTCTTTGAATTTGATCTTATCTGAGAAGCACTTTATCTGTCCTTCCATTCTAAATGAAAGTTTTGCTGGATAGAGCAATCTTGGTTGTAGGTCTTTGGATTTCATGACTTGGAATACCTCTTTCCAGCCCCTTCTTGCCTGAAAGGTCTCTTTTGCAAAATCAGCTGACAGTCTGATGGGAACTCCTTTGTAGGTGACTGTCCCCTTAGCTCTTGCTGCTTCTAAGATTCTCTCCTTCATTTTAATCTTGGCTAATATAATTATGATGTGCCTTGGTGTGTTCCTTCTTGGGTCCACCTTCTTTGGGATTCTCTGAGCTTCCTGGATTTCCTGGAAGTCTATTTCCTTTGCCAGATTGGAGAAATTCTCCTTTATTATTTGTTCAAATAAGGTTCCCACTGGTGGCTCTTCCTTTCCCCCTTCTGGTACCCCTATAATTTGGATGTTGGAGTGTTTACAGATGTCCTGGAGGTTCCTAAGACTCTCCTCATTTTGTTGAATTCTTGTTTCTTCATATTTTCCTGTTTGGCCCTTTTTTTCTTCCTTCTGGTTCACTCCCTTGATTTGAGTCCTAGTTTTCTTTTCATCACTATTGGTTTCCTGTGCATGTCCCTTCATTTCAATTAGTTTCGCCTTCATATGTTCCTCTAATTTGTGACTAAAATCAACCAGTTCTGTGAGCATCCTGATCACCAGTGTTTTTGAACTGTGCGTCTGAGAGTTTTGCTATTTCTTCATCACTTAGATTTATGGGCTCTGGGGCTTTGAGATCTTCTTGAGCCATTTTTGGCCTGTTTGTGCCCATTAAGTATGAGGAGCGGAGACTTAGATGTTCACCAGGGCAAGGCCCCTCAAGTCGCTTGGTTGTGAAGCTGTATGTGGGGGCAGGGTCAGAGCAGGGAAATGGTGGCCCCCTCTCCCATCTCTCGCCACTGGGGCCTGCTCAGTCCTGTCTCACCACCCACTCCCCTGCCCGTCTATCTGCACATGACCACAGTCAACTCGCCACCATGCCCTCACTGGGTCCGCCAGTTGCTCACTGGGTCACTCACTGGGTCCGCCCATTGCAACTCCACACATGGGATCTGCGTGCCTGAATCCCTCTGACCGAGTTTTCCTGTGCAACCCCAATCCGCCAGCAGCTGGCTTCACCCCTCTTACCAGTCAGGCTGAAGAATTTGTTGTTATCAGACTTCCGAAAAGTTCAATTTTCTGTGTTCTGACTATGTTTTCTGTTGCTAATATTTTGTTGTCTCTAAACTTGGTTGTGTGAGAAAGCATGGCGTCTCCACCTATGCCTCCATCTTGGCGGGAGTCTCTACATTCTAGGTATGGTTGTTAATAACTGTAAGTTTGCTGTCCTTTCACTGTTCATAGTTTTAATCTTCTTTTTCTTAGATAAGTACCTTTAACATTTCATAGAATAAGGGCTTGGTGATAATGAACTCCTTGACCTTATCTGAGACTCTTTGACCTTATCTGAGAAGCACTTTGTCTGCCCTTCCATTATAAATGAAAGCTTTGCTGGATAGAGCAATCTTGGATATAGGTCCTTGCCTTTCATGACTTGTAATACTTCTTTCCAGCCACTTCTTGCCTGAAAGGTCTCTTTTGAGAAATCAGCTGACAGTCTGATGGGAACTCCTTGGTAGGTGACTGTCCCCTTATCTCTTGCTGCTTCTAGGATTTTCTCCTTCATTTTAATCTTGGCTAATGTAATTATGATGTGCCTTGGTCTGTTTCTCCTTGAGTCCAACTTCTTTGGGACTCTCTGAGCTTTCTGGACTTCCTGGAAGTCTATTTCCTTTGCCAGATTGGGGAAGTTCTTTTTTATTGTTCGTTCAGATAAGTTTTCCACTCGTGACTGTTTCTCTTCCCCTTCTGGTACCTCTATAATTCGGATGTTGGAGCATTTAAAGATGTCCTGGACTTCCGCCAAGATAAAGGCATAGGTGGATATGCCGTGCCTTCTCACACAACCAAGTTTAGAGACAACAAAATATTAGCAACAGAAAACATAGCCAGAACACAGAAAATTGAACTTTTCAGAAGTCTGTTAACAACAAATTCTTCAGCCTGACCGGTAAGGGGCGAAACCAGCAGCTGGTGGAGCGGGGTTGCACAGAAAAACTCGGTCAGACGGACTCAGGCGCGCAGAATCCAGGCGCGCGGAATCCAGGCACAGGGTTGGACCTAGTGAGCGACCAAGCTAGCGACCAAGCGAGCAACTGCTGGGGAAACAGCGAGGGAGCAGGGCTGCGGGTTGACTGTGGTCGCGCATTTGTGCACGGATAGACAAGCGAGGGAGTGGGTGATTGGACCAGAACCCAGTGGGTCCACACTGCAAGCGGCAGGGAGGGTGCCGCCATTTCCCTGCTCTGACCCCACCTCCACATACAGCGTCATAACCCAGCGACTCTGAGTGGCCCGGCCCTGGTGAACCACCTAAGGTGCTGCTCCTCACCCAGCGGCGCGAAACAGCAGGGGGTTTGCCATTTCCCGCTCTGACCACGCCCCCACATAAGCATCACAACCCAGCGACTTGGGAGTCCAAGGCGCCGCTCCTCACACTTAAAGGGCGCGAACAGACCAAAAATGACTCAAGAAGATCTCAAAGCCCCAGAGCCTATAAATCTAAGTGATGAAGAAATAGCAAAACTCTCAGACACACAGTTTAAAACACTAGTGATCAGGATCCTCACAGAACTGGTTGATTATAGCCACAAATTAGACAAATATATGAAGGCGAAACTAATTGAAATGAATGGAATTGCACAGGACACCAGTAGCAATGAAAAGGAAACTGGGACTCAAATCAATGGAGTGGACCAGAAGAAAGCAAATACTGGCCAAACAGAAAAGAGTCAAGAAGCAAGAATTCAAAGAAATGAGGAGAGTCTTAGGAACCTCCAGGACATCTTTAAACGCTCCAACATCCGAATTATAGGGGTACCAGAAGGGGGAAAGGAACAGCCACCAGTGGAAAACTTATTTGAACAAATAATAAAGGAGAATTTCTCCAATCTGGCAAAGGAAATAGACTTCCAGGAAATCCAGGAAGCTCAGAGAATCCCAAAGAAGTTAGACCCAAGAAGGAACACACCAAGGCACATCATAATTACATTATCCAAAATTAAAATGAAGGAGAGAATCCTAGAAGCAGCAAGAGATAAGGGGACAGTCACCTACAAAGGAGTCCCCATCAGACTGTCAGCTGATTTCTCAAAAGAGACCTTACAGGCAAGAAGGGGCTGGAAAGAGGTATTCCAAGTCATGAAATCCAAAGACCTACAACCAAGATTGCTCTATCCAGCAAAACTTTCATTTAGAATGGAAGGACAGATAAAGTGCTTCTCAGATAAGATCAAATTCAAAGAGTTCATCATCACCAAGCCCTTATTATATGAAATATTAAAGGGACTTATCTAAGAAAAAGAAGTTAAAGAAACATGAACAGTGAAAGGAGAACAAACTCACAGTTATTGACAACCACACCTAAAACAAAAGCAAACTAAAAGGACAGCTAGATCAGGAGTGGAAACAGAAATAAAGATCTCAAGGAGGGTTAGTAACAGGGGAGTGGGAGAAGGAGAAGGGGGGAGAAGGTACAGAAAATAAGTAGCATAGACAGTAGATAGAAAATAAATGGGGGTGGGCAAGAATAGCATGGGAAATATATCTAAAGGACTTGAGACACATGGTCATAAACTAAAGGGGATAATGGTGCAGACGGGGGGTAGGGTGGAGGGGAATGAAGGGGGGGAATAGAACAACTATAACAGCATAATCAATAAAAAAATTTTAAAAAAAGATGTCCTGGAGGTTCCTTAGCCTCTCCTAATTTTTTTTTTGAATTCTTGTTTCTTCATTCTTTTGTGTTTGGTCATTTTTTTCTTTCTTCTGGTCCACTCAATTAATTTTATTCTCAGTTTCCTTCCCATCACTATTGGTTTCCTGTGCATTTCCCTTCATTTCACTTAGTTTAGCTTTCATTTGTTCCTGTAACTTTTGACTAAAATCAACCAGTTTTGTGAGCATCCTGATCACCAGTGTTTTGAACTGTGCATCTGATAGGCTGGTTGTCTCCTAGTCACTCAGAAGTATTGGTTCTGGGGCTTTGAGCTGTTTCTCTTGAGCCATAATGTCTTGGTCTGTTCCCACCTGTTACGTATGAGGTGCGGAGCCTTAGGTGTTCACCAGGGCGGGGTGACCCAGTTGCTGGGTTGTGATGCTGTGTGTGGGGGCTGGGTCAGAGAGGGGCAATGGCCCTTGTTCCATGCTCTCTCTGGGATTTCAGACTCCTCTGCTGCTTCCCGCAAGCAAATTGGGCCCTTCTGGTGCTGGTTCCCAGGTGTGTGGACCTGTGCACCCTCCAGAACCCTATGGGTCTCTCCAACAAACTGTGAGCCTGGGAGCCTCTTCCAGCACCTCAACCCCCAAAAGTTTTTTCAATTGGTGCTTTTAGGCTTTAATTCTAGGTGTCGGGGTCCTGGTTTGAGCAGTCTGTCTCACTGCTCATTTTTTGCCTGGTTTATCTGCGTGCGAATGTGTGACCACAGTCAGCCAGCCACCTTGCACCCTCTCTGGGTCCACCTGTTGCCACCCAATGCCTGGGATCTGCCAACCGCTGCCTGTGTGCCTGTCAGTTCAGCCACTTTTTCCTACGTGACCCACTCCACCAGCCACTGACTTCTCCCCTCTTACTGGTCTGGCTGAATGATTTGTTGTTGTCAGAGTTCCGTACAGTTCAATTTTCTGTCTGTTTTGGCTGTGTTTTTGTTACTAAATCTTGTTGTCTTAAACTTGATTGTGTGAGGAGGCACAATGTTTCCACCTATGCCTCCATCTTGGCCAGAAGTCCCTCATTCACTTCTTGAATGAGCGGTTTGTGTCATGTTCTGGCCATTCCTTGGACTGGTCAGCAGAGTTGACATGTGATCCAGCAACTCTCCCCCACCTTGGGGGATCGGTTGGTTGCTGGGATGGTGAGAGGGTGGAAGAAATTTTACATTCATAGAGTCTCAGGAAAGGGAATTAAATTGCCCAAGGTCACACAGGTTCGAGAACAGGCAGAGTCAGAACTGGCACCAAAACTGGGCTGCTCCCAAGTCTTGTCTGGTGTCCTGCACCCTCACATACCGGGACCGAAGCCAGCCTCTGGACTTCGGTTTTACATGAGGTAGAGGCAGAGTGTGTGGGGCCTGCCGATACTCAGATCTGGTCTGAAAGTTCCCAGAAGCTGCTGTCCTTTCAGGAAGGGCAGATTGCCGCTGAGGAGGAAACTGCGACTTGTCGCATGGAGCCAGGACCTTGTCACACCCTGTGTGTCCGTCTGTCCTGCTGGGTTCTGTGGACTTTATACGTCTTCTGCACCACTGGGTACCCTGGGAGGCAGCAGCACAGCACCGACCCCCACTGACCTTCTCTGCCTTTGTGGGTTTTGGGAAAAGAGTAGTGTCCTCTCACTTCCCAGGTCCAGGACTCAGGAGGCTCAGTGGGGGCAGAAGTTCTAGGGGGAGGAGATATCAGTCCCAGATCTGACCCCAGCACTCAGGGGCCCAGACCAGGCCTGGAATTTGGGGGGGTGGGGGGCTAGCTCCCACAGAGAACTCTCAGCAAGGGTCTCTCAGGGCCCGTGGGACCAAGTGCAAGCAGGTACATCCTTCCCTAGACCTTCTGCTTCAGCCAAAAGACATCCCTGGACAGGTGGGCACACAGTGGGTCTGGGCTGATGGTGACAAGTCTGGAGAGGGTCTTGGAGTGACAGCTGGGGAAGCTGAGAGGACAAGGACACCTCTGACACTCAGGTCTGATTCCTTTCCAGGCGTCCTCCCCAAACCCTCTGTCTGGGCTGAACATGACAGGCAGCCTTGTGACTGCCTGGTGTCAGGTGTCTCTGCAGGCAGATGCCTGCACGCTGTGTAAAGAGACAGGCTCAGCCCCCTGGGCTATGGGGACCCACAGGACTGCAGCAACAAGACTGCATTCCCCGTTGAACCCACGAGCTCCCATGCTGTGGGGAGATGTCCGTGTGGCTGCTCAGAGCAGAGTGATGCCTTACTGCTGGTAGAGACATGTACAAGAGTGAAACTGAGCCCTCTTCTTACAGGCAGAAAGAACAGGGTGTGACTTGAGGGGGACCTCGCCCCTCACAGTCCACACTTGGGGATTGTGGGGTGGTTGTCCCCTTTAACACAGATCCTCCTTCTTTTCCAGAAGTGTGCAGAGCCTCCTCCCTCTCAGTCCACCCAAGTCCTGTGGTGGCCTCAGAAGAGAACATGTCCCTCTCATGTAGCCCAGTGATCACAACTGGCACTTTCCATCTGCTGAAGGAGGGCGGAGCTGACGCGCCCCGACACATGGATCCAGGACCTGTGATAGGAGGTGGTGGGCCCAGACTATCTTCTCTGTGGACCCCGTGGGCTCTGTGGGTCCCCCCAGGCAGGGACCTACAAATGCTGGTTTTTCCAGCTGCTTCTCCCACGTGGTCGCATCCCAGTGACCCTCTGCATCTCAAGGTCTCAGGGGAGGGAACACATCTCACGCTCAGCCCCAGCTCTGTCCTGGGCCCTACATGTCTGACTGAGGCAGGGTGCCCAGTGGACCCCTGGGTGTCCAGGAACACTGGTCTCCTGGGACATGAACCACAAGTGGGGAGCTTTAGGAGGGACCAGTGAGAACACTCACTGCAGCTCAGTGGGCAGTGTGGGTCCAGGCAGTGCTGGCTGTGTGCAGAGAAAATACTGAAGACACTGAAAAACCAATCTTTGAGAAAAAGAAATGAGACTGTAGGCGACATGAAAAGCCAGGCACGGCCCCACCTCCTCCTTTGGATCCTGCTTCATGCAGCACTTGGTGTCTGCAGACCCTCGCCCAAGGGACCAACTTCATGTTTGTTGGGTGTCAGAGTCCTCTTAGCCTAAAGGAGACATAGACTCCACCAGGCTTCTGCTAGGTTCTCAGTTTATTCTTCAACTAATAAAACATTTACAGAAAGAATTGCTTCCTAAAGTCCTGGGGATAAATGTGGAGATTTAAGGAAGGGCCCCCTGTCTCAAGTATCACTGAGGTCCTTGGTGCCCAGTGTGGTCAGTGTGAGAAGAAGTGCACGAAGGGGAAGAGACCCAGCTCAGGTGTAGAGGAGACGCCACACCTGCTTCTGCCCATTGATGCTGGTTCTGGGGCCCCTGAGAGTCATCTGGCACCTATGGAATCAGGCCCATGTATGGAGACAGAGTAGAGGAGGCTTCTCATTTGTGGGTCAGGGTGATTGGGGATCCACTGGAAGCGTGAGCTGAAGTGAGCTGTGTCCCACTCCCCCGCTCGTGATGGAGCCCACTGACAAAATCCTACCCATATCTGGGACGTGTTCTCTCGTCTACCAGAGCAGAATCTTACTGTGGATTTCAAAAGACTCAATCAGTTCAAAACTTTGGAGCCAGTGGACCCCTATGGAAGAAAGAACATGAGTTACTCTGAGCAGGAACATCGGTCTACTCTGAGTATGCCCTGTTTCCACCAGGAACCACTGTCATTACCTGGGCATGGAAAGAAAGGCAGGATTTGTGCTCATTTCCCACAAGCGCCAGGTTATCAGCTGAATCGGGTCTTCCTCCAAAACACCTCCCGTAAGGACTCTTGTCAGCATTCCCTCCCTCCCCCAGAATGTTTGTCACCTTCCCAGGGCCCATCTTATATCAATACATATCTGTATTTTTGTCCAGGTGTTTACCTAAACATTTTACTCTGTCACAGTTTGGAAGAATCAATTAAATGTCTATAACACCCAATGTGATCTATAAGTTTAGTATAATCCTTATGAAGACTCCGAGGGCACTTTTCACCAAAGTGGAAAAGACAATACTAAAGTTCATACAGAATAACAAAAAACCCTGGAGGCATAACACTTCCTGATATCAAATTATAATGCAGGGCTGTATTAATTAAAACAGTATGATAGTTGCAGAAAAAAGACATACAGACCAATGGAACATAACCAAAAGCTCATAAATAACCCCCATGCATATAGAATTAACTAATACATGACAAAGAAGAAGCATTTGGCAAAATCCAATGAAACTCTCAGCACACCAGAAATTGAAGAGAACTTCCTCAATCTGATAAAGGGACAAGTAAAAACCTACATTGAATGTCACATATAATAGTGGAAAACCAAATGTACAGGGAATGTATAAAGGAGGGTAGCTGGACACAAAGGCCTGAAGCTCAACAAAGGAGCCTTGTCTGGGGAAGGCCCTAGGTCTTGGGAGGCACTTGTCTACCAGCCTGAAGCCATCCTCTCTGTGGCCATCAGAGGGCACATAAGAGACACCGCAGATCCTGTAATTCTCAGAATGAGACACATCCTAGAGCTTCTTGTTAAACAGGGGCAATAGTTCACCCAAATGAGTGTCTTGCCTTCAGGAAGAGCCAGGTGAGTCCAAAAGAGATTGGTTCCCCACTGGCCCAGCAGAGGGTCTTAATGGCCCATCAGTCTAGGGGAGTCTTCACACCCTGTCCTCCATGAGACTACTTACTAGTTAAATGCATCTTCACATAAACCAATAGCTCCCACAGCTGTCTCATCACATCACGTGTGAGACTTCAGGTGATGGACGTGGGTGAGAACAGCAGAGGACAGGGAGTTTAAATCATCTTCCTTGAGCCCCGGCTGGTGTAGCTCAGTGGATTGAGGGCTGGTCTGTGAACCAAATAACCACGGTTCGATTCCCAGCCAGGGCATGTGCCTGGGTTGCAGGCCAGTTCCCAGCAGAGAATGCACAAGAGGCAACCACGCATTGATATTTCTCTTCCTCTCTCCTTCCTTTCCTCTCTAAAGATAAATAAGTAAAATCTTTTAAAAAGCATCCTCTTCAAGCTAAGAGAGTTACATGTTGGCTGTTGAATATGGATAAGTCATATTTTCTTTCTTAGGCGCAGTTTCTGCCTCTGTTTTTAAAAATGTAAACATTATTTCACAGAGTAGTTGTGAAGCTCACATGGGTACAGCATACAAATATAATTACTATTACTAACTACTTGTTACTCTTGGGACAGAATCTCCCGGAACTCACCAAGAGCAAGGGGCATCAATGTATATCTGGCCCCTAAGTCGTTAAATGGCTAAAACTTCCCCGGAAATACACAAAATAATAAATGTGCCACACTGATGGCTGAGGGAAAAGCTTGGTGGCCTCCGTTCTCACTGGCAATATTTTCTTTTTTTATAAATAATGTATTTTATCGAATTACGCCATTACAGTTGTTCCCTTCCCCTACTTAATTCCTCTCCACCCTGCACACCCCCTCTGGCCCACATTCCCCCCCTTTAGTTCATGTCCATGTGTCATAAGTTCTTTAGCTTCTACATTTCCCACACTACTGTTACCCTCCTCCTGTCTACTTTCTCCCCACCATCTATGCTATTTATTCTCTGTACCTTCTCCCCCCCTCCTCTCACTTCCCTGTTGCTAGTCCTCCATGTGATCTTCATTTCTGTGGTTCCACTCCTGATCTAGCTGTCTGCTTAGTTTGCTTTTGTTTTAGGTGTGGTTGTTAATAACTGTAAGTTTGCTGTCCTTTCACTGTTCATATGTTTTTATCTTTTTTTCTTAGATAAGTCCCTTTAACATTTCATAGAATAAGGGCTTGGTGATAATGAACTCCTTGAATTTGACCTTATCTGAGAAACACTTTATCTACCCTTCCATTCTAAATGAAAGCTTTGCTGCATAGAGCAATCTTGGATATAGGTCCTTGCCTTTCATGACTTGGAATACTTCTTTCCAGCCCCTTCTTGCCTGTAAGATCTCTTTTGAGAAATCAGCTGACAGTCTAATGGGAACTCCCTTGCAGGTGACTGTCCCCTTATCTCTTGCTGCTTCTAGAATTCTCTCCTTCATTTTAATCTTAGCTAATGTAATTATGATGTGCCTTGGTGTGTTCCTCTTTGAATGCACCTTCTTTGGGACTCTCTGAGTGTCCTGGATTTCCTGGAAGTCTATTGCCTTTGCGAGATTGGAGAAGTTCTCCTTTATTATTTGTTCAAATAAGTTTTCCACTTGTTGCTCTTCCTCTTCACCTTCTGGTAACCCTATGATTCAGATGTTGGAATGTTTAAAGATGCCCTGGAGGTTGCTAAGCCTCTCCTAATTTTTTTGAGTTCTTGTTTCTTCATTCTTTTCTGCTTGGTTGTTTTTTTCTTTCTTCTGGTCTACTCCATTGATTTGAATCCCAGTTTTCTTTCCATCACTATTGGTTCCCTGTACATTCTCCTTCATTTCACTTAGTGTAGCCTTCATTTTTTCATCTAATTTGCGACCAAAATTAATCAGTTCTGTGAGCATCCTGATCACCAGTGTTTTGAACTGTGCATCTGATAGGTAGGCTATCTCTTTGTTGCTTAAAAGTATTGGTTCTGGGGCTTTGATCTGTTCTTCCATTTGAGCATTTTTTGGGGGGAGTCTAGTCACACCTGTTACTTAGTGAGGGGCAAAGCCTTAGGTGTTCATCAGGATGGGGCAATCCACTTGGCTGGGCTGTGATGCTGTATGTGGGGATGGGGTCATAGAGAGAACACTGGTGCTTACTCTGCTTTCTCATATTTCAGTCCCCTCTGCCGCTTCCCACAAGCAAATTGGGCCCTTCTGATGCTGGTTTCTGGGTGGGTGGGCTTGTGTATGTTCTAGGACCCTGTGGTCTCCCCAGGAAACTCTCCTGTGAGGCTGGGAGTCTCTCCCGGCACCTCAACCCCCACAAGTGTTTTCAATTGGTACTTTTAGGCTTTATTTCCCGGTACTGGGGCCCTGGGTTGCACAGTCTGTCTCGCTCCTTGTTTTTGCCTGGTTTATCTGCATGCGAACGTGTGACCACTGTCAGCCAGCTGCCTTGAGTGCCTCACTGGGTCTGATCATTGTCTCCCTGTGCCTGGGGTCTGCCAGCTGCCGCCTGTGCACCTGGGTCTACCAAACGCTGCCTGCACGCCCGGGTCCACCAGCCACCACTTTTTCCTGATGCGACCCCTCTCTGCCAGCCGCTGACTCCGTCCCTCTTATCGGTCTGGATGAATGGTTGTTGAACTTCTGTAGAGTTCAATTTTTCTGTCAGTTCCATTGTTTTTTGGTTTCTAAAATTTGTCTTTAATTTCGGTTGTGCAAGGAGGCACAGTATGTCTACCTACACTTCCATCTTGGCCAGAAGTCTCATTTCTCTTTTCTACACTTATCTGTGCCTATATATTTTAGAACTATTGTAAGTAGCTTTATTTTGGTATTCAGAGCAGACAGGTTTTTGAGTGGGCGCAACAGTCTTGCACTCGATTGTGGACAACTTGATCCTCCCAAGTCCAACACACTTATGTCTTCATCTGGTCTGGAAGTTGATGTCTCCCTCCTATGAGCCCAGAACCACTGACCACAACAACTCTGAGGTTCAAAGTGAGGAACTTGAGGCTCAGAGATAAGCCAATACAATTCAAGGTTACACAGACATTGGATGATGCATATCTAAATAAATACCTGTTTTAAGTAAAAATCAGAACTCTACCTCAAACCAGTGTTTCCTAAAGCTTGAAAGCAAGACTGCAGGATGAGAAGGAGACTTTAGCCCAAAAAACAAGGGACACTAGGAGGCAGGAATGATTCAGAGGCTTGTTCCCAGGAAGGTTGGGTAGATGCTACAGCTAAGAAAAAAAGGAAGTCTGGGAGGGGAGCTGTGACAGAAAGAAAACCATACCCTGGGACCAGGAGAAAGGGTATGTTTCCTTCCCTCGTTTCTCTTTATTCTTCCTTCATGTTCATTGTCATAGTGACACCCGACGTGAACTGCACAGTTAGATGGTGAACATGCCTCTGCAGATGTGAGCTGTCTGGGACACAGGAATCCATGTCTTACTGGAGCATCTCCAAGGCCTGGGTGATCAGTGTCCATAGTGAGGGTGCCACAGCAAGGTGCTAACAGATAGGCTGAGGGTAAAGGAGACCCCGTGGGGAAGGTTGTTACAGGGACATTCCCTGATTCACCTCATCAGCAATGAACATTTCAGGAAGCCTGAGGGTCCATTTACTACTCATCATGAAAAGAAGATCTAAGCTCCTGGACAGGAGCTGTTCCCCTTCATGAGTAGCAGCTGATGTGACAACCCAATGACAGGGAGGGCCAGCCTCTGAGTATCCATACCCTGCGTGTCTGAGGACACTGTGACCTCCTACATCTGCATCACTGGGTCCAGAAGAAGAGATACCATGACCCCCACACCACAGCCAAGCCCTGGAGTGTCAGGAAACCCCAGGACTCAGGAGGCTCATAGGGAAGAGGGTTCTGCTCAGGACTCAGGGCCAAATCTCCCACAAGAACTCTTCCAGGGATGAGTGTGGGCAGAAGAACCCAAGTGCTGGCAGGTGAATCTCCAGGTATCCCATGGGTCATTCTGACTGGGGACAAGGGGCCTCATGATAGGCAACTGGGATAGAAAGCAGCAGATCTGGCCTAGCAGATGAGGACGTGGATGGAGTCCTAGAGCTGAGTGCCTGGAATGGAGGTTTAGAAGTGTCTTATGACCAAGCCTATGATTTCTTTCCAGGAAACCTCCCTGAACCCACCATCTGGGCTGAGCCAAGCTCAGTGATTCCCTGAGGGAACTCTGTGATCATCTGGTGTCAGGAGACTCTGGGAGCCAAAAAGTTCAGTCTGGAGAGAGATGGAAGCCCAGCGCTCTGGGATAGAGAGTTCCCACTGGATCCCAGGAAGAGGCCAAATCCTCCACCACACACATCACAGACTGATGCAGGGAGATAGCACTGTTACTCTCTCAGCCACAGTGGGCAGTCAGAGCACAGTGCTGGTAGTGGCTGGTGAGAGGACACTCAGGGCCCTCAGCCTCAGGCTCTGTTCTCAGAAAGGGTGTGCTCCCTGGGGCTGTCCTCCCTCTCACAGCCGCACCCTGGAGACCTGCAGAAAATGTGAGCCTCATTTAACACCCTGCCTCACTTTCTTCTAGGGTCTACAGCAAACCCAGCCTCTCAGTCCTGTTGTGACCTCAGGAGGGAACATGACCCTCCAGGGTGGCTCAGGGCAGAGATTTAACAAGTTCATTCTGACAAAGGAAGGAGAACAGAATCTTTCCTGGACCCTGGACTCACAGCCACAGACCAGTGGGCAGTTCAAGACCCCGTAATCCTCAGCTGCCCATGGACATTCAGATGCTGTGGCTCTTACAGGAACAGAACTCAGGTGTGATAACACCTGAGTGACACCCTGGAGCTCCTGGTCTCAGGTAAGTCCCATTATTGTCCCGTCCATAGGTTGAGACAGCAGACACATTATCAGCATCTTTGCTGTGAGGGGAGCCCCAGGAGAGAGAGTGGGATGAGAGGAACGGGGCAGGGGGACTCCTGGGCAGAGACACAGAGAGAGAGAGAGAGAGACAGTGAGACCTGGGGACCAGGACTGCAGAAGGGGGTTTATGGGAGGAGCAGCCTCTGTCATTCATGTCTGATTTCCCCAGGTGTATCTGGGAAGCCTTCCCTCCTGACCCATCAGGGCCCCACCGTGGCCTCTGGAAAGAGCCTGACCCTCCAGTGTCACTCTGATGTCAGCTATGACAAATTTGCTTTGTCCAAGGACGGGGGACAGGGTCTTCCTCAGAGCACAGTCCTGCAGCCCCAGGCCAGGCTCCCTCAGGCCGACTTTCCCCTGGAAACTGTGAGCAGCTCCCATGGGGGCTGGTGGAGGTGCTACAGTGGACACAACTTCTCCTCCAAGTGGTCATTCCCCAGTGACACACCGAACATCCTGGTGGCAGGTGAGGAGCCAGCGGGTTCAGTCTTGGACCCAGAGTCTGCAGAGGCCTTGCAGGGGTATCTCAGAGGGTGAAGGCCAGAGAGAAAGCACAAGGCCCCAGGGAGAGAGACAGACAGGAAGATAGGAAACAGGAGGGAGTAGGGGGAGGCTCAGAGGAAACACACACACACACACACACACACACACACACACACACACACACACACACACACGCAGGAGAGCCCTCAGAGAGGCCTGGGCACTCTCAGGTCAGAACAAGGCAGGTGGCAGACCCTCATCCCCCTCCCTCTCTCTGAGATGGCCACCTGACAGGTCCCTCTCAGTGCAGCCAGGCCCCACAGTGGCTGCAGTAGAGAAGGTGGCCCTGCCGTGTCAGCCACAGAGCTCAAGACACCCTTTCCTCTGTCCAAGGATGGGGCAGGCGATCCCTCTTTGCTTCTTCAATCACTGAGTACTGAGCTCAACGGCACCAGGCAGAACTGGTCCTGTAACCTCAGCCCACGGGGGGAACCTACAGCTCCTGTAAGACAACAAATTAAAGACACATTGTTTGCTACAGCTCAAACAACAGCACCCCCTACCAGCTGTCACACCCCAGTGGGCCCTTGGAGCTCCTGGTCTCAGGTGAGGGGCCCTGACCCTGTCTCTCTGAGCTGTTACCTAAGGGTCCAATCCCTAGAAAAAATGATGGGCTGAAAGAGGAGTGAGGGGGCTCTAGGGATGGACACCCATGAGACACCGGACCCTCAGAGACCTGCCTGCCCTTGTGACCATTCCCCCTCACCTGGGTAGAGAATGTGCCAGGTGGTCAGCAGAGGGGCCTTGAGAGGGCCACAGGACAGATGTAGGAGAAAAGTCTGAGTTATCTGGGGCCCCACTGTCAACCCTAGGTCCCCGCCTTTTCCTGTCTTCATTCCCAGGATCCTCTGTGTTCCCCAGCTCCCCACTCACGGGTCCCATCCACAGCTCGTGAGTTACTGTGCTCACAGGGAGCACAGGCCACCCAAGGACAGTTCTGAGTCTCTCGGGGAATCTAATGCCCTCAGACCTGAAGAACAGACAGGCTAAGTACCAGAAGGCTGGGTGTGGAGAATAGATTTCAGAAAAACAAGGCGGCTCCAGGCCCTCTGAGGTCTGGCCTTTTGCTCCCCGTCTCCCACAGAGTCAGCCTGGCGAACTGATAAGTAAGGATCTCTGTGGGAGGTGGTGGGTAGGTCTGTGGTGGGTTCAGGCACCTCGGAGATGCCGACGTGGACACCCCCTGCCCTGTCTGGGTTCAGTGTCTCCAAGTGTCCAAGGGGCTAATCGTGGCCCAGAGCTTAGATTCTAGTACTGGCTCTGGCCTCTTGGGACGGGGGCTTCACAGGGAAGCCCCACAGGACATGCCGCTACAGGGACTGTTCCCTCCATAGAAGTGGAGGGGTCAGAGATAGTGTACAGGGAGGGACAGGCAGACAGGTTGCTGGATTCCAGGCCCTTTGCCTCAGCTCAGGGGCTCGGCTCAGAAGAGAGAACAACGGCTGGAGCCAGACCTGGTTCAGTTCCCAGCTCTGCTCAACTTCATTCATATGGGGCTGGAGAGACCCTTCTCTTCTCTGAGTGCCAGGTCCAGGTTTGTGAGGCTCCCTGGTCTCATCCTGCTCACAGGTCTCTTGTGAGATTAAGTGAAGTAAGGGCTCAAGGAGACAAAGCCCACAGCACAGCCTGACCTTCATAAAAAGGCACCAGGGCCCTGCAGGGCAGAGACAATCCCAGGAAAGACAGAGTCCACCACATAGACCTGTGCCTCCCATGTTCCTGCTACATTGGGTGGCAGGTTAATAAGGATTCCTCAGCTCCAGAAGAGACATGGGCAGGCCCCCCGGCATTGAGGAGCCCCAGAGTATAAGGCTGGTGCATCTAGGGGGGCAGCCTGAGGACAGCACAAGGAACCCACAGTCCCAGGTTCCAGTCATGGCCTTGCCCCACCCAGGCTGTGTGACCCGGGGCACGTGGTTAACGTCTCTGATTCTCAGTGTAACAGGTGGGGTGGGGGTCAGGGTATGCACCGATTCCCAGTGCATGACTATTGTGAGGCTGAGGGAGTAAATGACAGGCAACCTGGCAGAGCAGTGCAGCATCTTTAATGGGAATCCCTGGAGTCAGAGAAAGTCAGGCTGTGTTTGCTCCTCCTCCAGCAGCTAGTACTGGGGCTCCTGAGCCCAGGGCCCTGCCCTGAGACAGTAGCAAGTGTTGGGGTCCAGGGAGATTCCACTGGCAGGACATTCGGGAGCCCCTGCCACCAGTCCCTCACTCTTGGACCCTGGGTCCCTAGTGGTTGAGTTAGTGGAGTCTCTCAGATGTGGGCAAATAAGCTTATGAGCTCCGTGCTGCCAACGAAACACAGAACACCTAGCTCTTAATTATTTCTCTATTGAGACTTTCATCCCTAATCCTGAACTCCCAGCTACAGCTCTTGTTGGTCTGACTCAGAACAAATTCTGAATTCAGAAATCACAGGCAGGCTAATAGTCACTCACAAGGAGATGGAGGAAACCTGGCAGAGAGGAGGCAGGGCTCATTAAACCAGCTGTGTGAAAGTTATGGTCTGAGAAGTGGGGCATCTGAGTGCACAGAACCCAGGAGGAAAGCTTGTGCCTTTCTAAGTTTTCATTCCCTCCCTCATTTCATGATTCTTGGGAGCCACTGACACCAGCAGCCCACCACAAGACAAGTCAGACCCCATAAGCAGTGAGTAGGAGAAATTCTCAGTCTTAGGGCTGGGTGCAGAGGGACGTGTCCTGCCAGGGAGAGGCAGGTGACAGGTGCCCTGGGTGGACATCCAGGATCCTGGGATGACTTTTGTCTGCCCTGACCTCTGTGACCACTTTGCTCACAGTTCCTAGCCTCCTACACCTAAGACTGCACAGTGAACAATCTCATCTGAATGGGCATGTCTGGATGGATCCCTGTGGTGCTCAGGGCCCTGCTATTTCACACTTAAAATAGCCAGAAAAGGACCCATAATGCTGCCAGGGGGCAAACACGAGAGGAGACAATGCACTGTGTAGAGTCGTGGAGACTTGGAGCACATCTGATGATCCCAGGAGGTGTCAAAAGAAAATCTGGATTATGAATTGGGGAAACTCTCTTCCCCAGTGGAATGAATTTGGTTTGGGTGCAGGAAATGGTCTGTGTGTTCCCTGTACAAGACTCTTCCTCCATTAAATATGTACTTCCTCCCCCTACTGTGGTTGACTTTCTGTAATGACAGCCCCTCTTTTTCTCACCTTTATGACACAAGGGCCCATCCACACAGCTGTTTGTGTCCACACATGTAAGGCCTCATACTCTCCTCCACTGCTATGTAAGACAATTTCTTCATTCTAATCACCACATTATCAGATGAACATTACTGAGTCTTCCTCTGTTCACTTCACAGACATTAACCATGGTTCAATAACTGTTTAAATGAACTAAGTCAGATACAGGCCTGGGAAATATATATCCAAACAGATGCCCACCATGTTGGCCGGCATGGCTCAGTTGGTTGGGTTGTCCTGCAAACCAAAAGGTCTCTGGTTCAATTCCCAGTCAGGGCACATGCATAGGTTGTAGGTCTGGTTCACAGTCAGGGCACATACAAGAGGCAACTGATCACTGCTTCTCTCTCACATCGGTGTTTCTTTTCCTCTTTTTTCTCTCTCCTTTCCCCTCTCTAAAACAATTTTTTTAAAGAAACCTGATGCCTACCAGCCTCTCTCTTCTCCACAATCCTTCCCATCTTCCTCAGATGCTACCTGTGCCATGTCCCCAGAAATGTCATCATCTGGCATCAACACATTGGTGTTTGGAGAGATAGCCTGGTGGTGTGCTGCCTCAGAAACAACATGTTTTAGAATGCTCTGAATTGTGACATTTGCCGGTTTCTGTGGTGTAAATTCTCCCTTCAAGTCCAACCCAAAATGCCAGAGTGACTTCACTGAATGCAGACTTGGGAGATTATAGAATTGTCGTCACTACTGAGTAAGAGCCATCTGCCCCACACCTCCCTACAAGCTCTATGTTGGCCCACATTTCACTATCTTGTAGAGCTAATGACCATTTCTAGGGCTGTGCTATAGCACAGTGTTGGTGAAATTGAGACAACATAATCCTAGCACATTCACACATGAGGCAAAAGAAAAAGTTTCAGATCTGGAGACTAAAAACCTCACTTAAAATTTTAAACATAGCTGTGGTGGAAGTAAAAATTACTTCAACCAATTGGGGGAGTGCATTGGAATTATCTAGTTCAAAGGAAGACATGGAATTATGACCATAAAGTAGATGTGCTGGAGGAAGACGTGTATGCAAGCGTGAGTTACACTCACAAGAAAATTGACAAACGTAGCTCACACACTATAAAACAAACACACATCACAAAATCCCATGGATAAAAAAGAAACGTGGGTGGTATTTGTTCACCGTGGACTACCACATGGCAGTGCAAATACACACACTCAATCACCAAGAACAATGCGTGTCAACCTTCATACAGTGAATTCATAAGTCAGTGCAAGAAGATTCTGAAAGAGGGGGCATGTAGGGTCATTCTATTACATAAGATTCAAAAAAAGACATTCATCACTTAAGTAGGCATAACTAAGTGAAATCCTATAAATGATGTAAAAATATAGCCCCATGCAATTTATTTAGGGGTTGAATAAAATGTAGTGTTTTGGAAGGTTTGTTCAAGATGGAAACTATAGTGGCTGCTGGAACACTGATGTTCTTTGGGACTTTCATTCGGTGACTTCTAAGTCCAGGTGTCATTATAGGAAAATTCATTTCTATTTGGTAACTTATCTATATTTTTCATAACATTTAGTGAGCTTTCATGAAGTAGAATAATAAAACTCAGAGGCTAAACTAAGCAGTGAACTTCCAACAAAGCGGTTGCTGGCATGTTATAACAAATGCGTCACACATTGGCAATGTGGTTGCCTCAAAACATGACCACCACCTGCCTCGTCAGCCTCCCTAAGTCCTTGCCTGAGGGAGACGCTGAATCTCAAAAGAGAAGACATCCTGTGCAATACCACCTGACACACAACTGAAAACTTTAAACGTCCATAGCAGTTTCTGATCCCATGGTGTTCCAACAGTCTAGATGGGTGTGGAGGTCACCAGTATGGACATGAATGTTATTTCACAGAGTGGGGTTCAACTCCATTAGATAGTGGGTTTTGGTATCACACAGGTTTTGTTGCAAACTTAACAACACTCAGGATGTCTGGTCTCCTCTTGGACCCCACTGAGGACGCAGAGAAAGACAGCTGCATGTGTGGGGTGCCAGATGTTGAAGCCAGACTTGTCTTGATAGCATTTCCAGATGGAAATTCACTTGATGCCTGACCTTGAAAACCAGAAACAGCATGGATAAGATTTGTTCTCTTTGACAAAGGGTGTTGGATAATTGAATGTAGAAATAGTGCAAAAGAATTAAGCCAGCCCTGGCTGATGTAGCTCAGTGGATTGAGTGTGGGCCTGTGAACCAAAGGATCACGGTTCGATTCCCAGTCGGGGCACATGTCTGGGTTTCAGGCCAGTTCCCAGCAGGGGGCACATGAGAGGCAACCATACATTAATATTTCTCTCCCTTTCTCCTTCCCTTCCCCTCTAAAGATAAATAAGTAAAATCTTTAAAATATATAAGTAAATAAAATCTTTTGAAAAAAGAATGAAGTTGGATATTTACCAAACACCAAACACCAGAACAACCTCAAAATGGATCAGTATAACAGCTAATACTATAAAACTCAGGAGAAAATGTGTAAAATATTCATGAGCCTGGGCTTAATTATGTTTTCTTAGAAATGACACCAAAAACACAATAAACAAAAGATAAGTATGTTAAACTTTGTCAAAATAATAATATATGTGAATGAAAGAACACTACCAGGAGAGTGAAAAAACGACATGCAAAACTGGAGAAAATGTGTCTGATGATGATCTGGTCCAGAATATGTAAAGCACACACATTACTCAACCACCAAAAAGCCAACAATCCGAGTTTTAAAAAATGGTCCAAGGAACTGAATCAATATTTCTACTGAAAAAGATATTCTGCAAAGAAGACATTTCTACAAATGAAAAATGAGCCCGGGAAAAGATGCTCACCATCCTTAGTCATCAGACAAATGCAAATGACAATGACGATGGTGAGATAAGAAGTCCCAGCTCTGCTCATCCATGGAAGCCATGATCTATCCACCATCCACAGACAAAAATACCTTCACAAACACTCTGGGGTGAAGTTGTGAGGTACCAACACCCTGGTGAAGCATAAGCCCAAGAACAATCACATTGAAAAGCATGAGAAGAACAGCTTCACCTTACCCACATCAGCCTTCCTGTAGGCAGGCCCAGCTCAGTGCAGACACAGCCTCTACCTGTGATTTTTCCTGGTGGGGGGAGGGGTGCTAAGAGAATGTGAGTCCCTGACCCCACAGCCTTTCCAGTCACTGCCTGAGAGGCCAGCCTCTGTCCTGCTAAGGGAGTCAGCTGGCTGGATTCTTTGGGGGCAGCTAACAACACAGAAACAGGGAGAGGTTCACAGTAAGTCACGTGTGGCTCTCAACAACCAGCCCACCTACAGACCCTGCAGCTGGCATAAATGTTCCTCAAAAGATTGAAAATAGAATTTTCATATGATCCAGCTCTTTTAGTCTGAGTATCTACTCAGAGGAAATGAAATCAGGATCTCAAAAAGACATCTATCTGCACTCCCATATTCACTGCAGAAGTCTGACTTATTCACAACAACCAAGACATGGAAACCACCCAAGTGTGCATCGACAGATGAATGGATAAAGAAGATGTGGTATATATACACACAATGGAATGTTATCCAGCCATAAAAAAGGAGAAAATGCTGCAGTCTGAGACAACAAGGATGAGCCTGGAGGACATGTGAGTGAAATTAGCCAGACACAGTAATATAAGTACTGCGTGATTTCACTTATATGTAGAATGAATTTTTTTTTAAAGCTGAACTCATAGTAAAAGAGGGGAGAATGGTGATTACCAGAGGCTGAGGATTGTGAAAAGAAGAAAATATTGCTCAAAGCATGTTAAGTTTCAGTTACAGGATAAATAAGTTCTGGAGACCTAATGTACAGAGTGTTGATCATAGTTAAAAATGATGGATTATATACTTGAAATTTGCTAAGAGTAGATCTCAAGGGTTCTTACCCCACCCCACCCCAAAAAATGGAAACTGTGTATGGTGATGGATGTGTTAATTATTTGAACATGGTGATTATATATATATATATATATATATACATATATACACACACACACGCACACATATACATATGTATACACATAGCTTGAAACACCAACATGTACACATTAAATATACACAATTCCATTTGTCATCATACCTCAAAAAGCTGGGGAAAAAGAAACAAAGTTTCTGGTTAACTTCCTTTTCTAACAGAAGTAAAGAATCTGCCGGAAGCATGAGCCCTAAAAAATATTAGCTGAGACACGCATTAAACTTTTCCTCTGCAAAGTGTTTTATGACATGAATATTTATATATTAGCTTGGAAAGGAAAAAGTACAGAGGGCAGCAAGACTATTTGATACCATTACACGACTGTGGACTCCAGAGAAACTAAAACTGATACTTTAGACATGAGGCATGTTCAGTGACGTAGCTCAGGTCAGACGCTCAGCACCTGCGGTCTTCATGGTAAGAAGAAGCTGGCCCTCTTCCTGCACAACGGCACCTTGCAGACAGTACAAACTGGGGTGTGGGGACCCTGCCCACCACATCCTGTGAATTTGTCACCTTCACTCAGCTCCCACCTCCCGCCCCAAAGCAGTAGTGTCATTTTCCTCAAATTCCTCAGCCTCCTGGGTCTCGGTGCGTACTGGAAGGAAAGGGAGGAGCGGGTCAGGGCAGAAATCTGGGCTTCCTCATGGCACATGATGAGGTTCCATGGATGGGGTGCATGGAGCATGAGATGCATTGAGAACAAATCAGCTCTGATATGGTTTCCTTCCAGGATTCTGTCTGGGCCAGTAGACCTGGACACACTCAGGTGAGTCCTCTCCATTCTCTCATTATCATGTGGATCAAACACTGTGGGAGTCAGCCAGGGTCACTGGGGGAGAGAGGAGTGGGGGCTGCTGTGGATGGCCCTGAAGGGCCTGTGGCAAGAGTTCTGGAGACACAAGGAGAGTGGCATGTCCTGTGTGGTCCTAGGGTCTTATTTCTGCCTGGGACATCTTCTCAGTATCTCCCACAAGCTAGGAAGCCCAGGTCTGTATTCACAGGAAGGAGGCTGTGATGTCCAAAGCTGTGCTCCAGGGCAGATGGCTGTCAATTCTAAAATTAGGGGAACAAAATACTTGACCCCACAGAGCCCTCCCAGGATCAGATGTCACACGCCTTCTCCGACCTGCCCTTGACCATAGATCTTCAGGGCCTCCCCCACTGGGCCTACCACCGGGGAAGGGGCTGGGCAGCAGGCAGGGCCTCCTGGCCTTGTAGCAATTCTGATGGAGGAGAACTTAACAAAAGATCAAGGTTCTGCTTCACCTTATTTTCATCCCGTAGAACTTGCTCCACTTTCCCATGTATAATTTTTTAAATAAAATTGTGCTTTAAGTCAACCTTGCACAAAGATTTTATCAACACTCTAAGAATAATTCTTGCTGTGGGGAGACTGCAGTCTGGGGAGAAATCTTGGGAGGATGAAAAGGAGGAAAAGTGCCCTGAGGGGAGTAAGAACAGGGGCAGCTCCCCATTTTGAGCTCTAAGGCAGTGACTCCTTCTCCCTCAGGGGGACACAATAAGCCCTCCCTGTCAGCCTGGCTGAGCCCTGTGGCTCCCCTAGGAAGTTATGTGACTCCTCAGTGTCATTTTCACACTCTATTTACCTCAAGCTAATTTTGATTCAAACTAATCAAAAGATATGGGACCCCTATTCCTGAGTTCCAGAGAAATATTTTCAACACCTTCACCACGAGCCCTGTTACCACAGCACATGCATAATTCTACGGGTGTTTTTAATATCTCAGCCACACATCAGTGATGACCTGGAGACAGTGGTCACAGGAAGGAGGCATCCACTCCAGCCCATGACCTTCATGTGCAGACAGAGTCAGATGCCAGGGGAGCCGAGAGTTATCGCATATTCCCAGTCAGGAAGAACCTTAGAAGAAAACCTGTTCTGAGAATGTAGAGGCAGGTGTGTAATATAGGGAACGGGGTGCCCAGGTGAAGGAGGAGGAGCCAATAAGTAGGAGAATCAACCCAGGGAGTATACTACCATCATAAACAATTTTAATTCATACCAAAAAACCCCCCTTCCCCCTATTTATTTTACTATCTTTTTAAACCATCCCACCACCCGCCCTAACAAGAACAGGAAGCTGCCACCTCCTGCCAGCAGGGAGGACCCAGGAGGAGCAATGTCACCTGATCCCAGCACCAGGACCCTCCAGGAGACCCTCCAGGAAAAGTTGTAACCCTGTCTTGGAGGAGCCAGAGCCTCAGAGAAGCCACTGGCACCTCAGGAGCGGTCTCCAGAAGCGCAGGTCAGGGCACAGGTTAGGAAACACCCCCTTTCATCTCCACGTTCTTCCCCAGTCTCCTGCCTGTCATCTCCTTTGTTCTAGGAGGTGTGTGCAGGGAGTCCAGAAACGCATCCTGCAGGGTCAGCCCCGCCCCACCCCTACAAATCGGGGGAGGGATAGAGTGAGAGTGGATCAAACTGTCAAGCGGCTTAGAACCAACCCAGAGGAGGCTGGGGCTCTTAGTTGGGAGAGACAGAAAATCGGGTTGAGGGGAAGCCATGAGATCCAGTGTGTGAAAATCACGAGCCAAAGGATGGAGAAGGATGCTCAGGGAAAATGCAATACAAAGACTCAGGAAGGAAACAAGACACCTTTGGGCTGAGAGAGGAAGAAATCCACTCCTGGAACATCGGGAGAAGAGGTGAGGAGGGAGACACATGGAAGCTTTCTTTCTTTCCAGGTGTGTTCACAAAACCTCTCCCTCTCAGCCCTGCCAGCCTTCCTTGTGCTCGCGGGAGAGGCTGTGACTCTGCACTGTCACTCGGAACTAGTGTTTGGCCAGTTCATCCTGCACAAGGAGGGGCACACACAGCATTCCCAGTGGTTTGTAAAAGGGAAGCTTCATGACAGGGACACACAAGCTCGTTTCTCCCTGGGCCCTATGACATCCACATGTGCAGGGACCTACAGGTGCTATGGCTTTCTCAGTCACTCCCCTATGAGTGCTCAGCCCCCAGTGACCCCCAGAATGTCATGATCACAGGCGAGTGTAGCCACAGCAGCCCCCATTTTCTTTGTGTTCTGGGAGCTTCAAGGGGTGATGAAGTGTTGAGTACAATGCTAGTACAGGGAAAGAAAGTCACACATATAGAGTGTGACAAATGAAGGAAAAGGAGCTTGTGTGTTGGGTGGGAAGTGTAAGAGAAAAGATGAAAAAAACAGAAAACTTGTTATAATTCAAAGAAAAAGCAAATCACACAATGACAGAGAAACAGAGAATGATAAAGATGGACCAGGAAAGGCACATGAATGTGGGGACAAGGGCTGTTTCCGCTGCTCATGAACAGAGTGACAGTGGAGTTGGAATGAGGTTCTCACAGATCCTGTGGATACTCTTGCTTCCAGTTCAGCTCTTCTTCGTCCCCTGCAGTCTGTGTCCCCACACTCCATGAAGGGGCCTGGTTTGGGGCATGCAGGCCACCTCTGGGAGGAGTTGAACAACACCCAGGGAGCTGGGCTGCTGGGCTGCCTGGTCTCCAGTGTCTGTTTGGATAGGTGTCTATCCCCCACACTTGACATTTCTAGTAGTGACTTGGCAGGTCACCATCCAGCTGTCTTAGGATTGTTTCCTCTTCTTTGAAAAGAAGTCTAAACCAGTGTCCAAAGAACACGAGAGTTATGACAATAGGCACATGGAAGGACAAAGGGAACAGTGTCCCTAGGGAGGGACTAGAAGAGGAGCAAAGAGGAAAAGAGAAAAATCATGAGAAATAAAATAATTCCAAGGGGGGCAAATGCAGTCTAGCACCCCAGCAGAATAGGTCATTTGGTCTGTGAGCTCCTGCAGGGAGAGAAGCTGAGACATCAAATGGACAAGCAGACTTCTGATGACAAAAGGAAAAAGGGTTCATTGCAAGGAATGCTCCTCACATATTTCCTCCAAAATGCCAGGGTCAGAGAGCAACTAACTGCTGAACAAGCCCACGTACTTCCCAGTTCTTACATCAGGAAGCAAAAGTGCTGGCATAATAATGTCCAAATGTGACTCTTCAAGAGGTTTTGACCAGGCTGAAAAATAGGGGTATCAGCCTTTTGCCTTCACCATGGGGCTAAGAGGATGATTCTTGAATTGGATGCTCTGAAAGGAGCTGCAGAAAGGAACCCATAAGGAGCAGGATTCCTTGTCCTCCACTTCACCCCTGCAGATGAGCTGACCCTCAGCCTCTGGACCAGGTCACTCACTAGCTACATCTAATTGGCCAAAGATTTTTTAAAATGTTCCCTTAGCTGGCCATCCCTGCAAGAGGACCACATGTCCTGTAAGCTGATACAATGTTTACCTGCCCCTTGCACTGCACCTTCCCTACCTCATGACAGCTGCCCCCCCTCTTGTCCTCTCTTGACCCCCACTGTCTGCTGGCATCCTCAGTGTCTTTCTGTGACTTGGCTTGTTCCTCTTCCTTTCCCACAAGACTATCTGGATGCTGACTGCTCTCTCCCCTTATTGGGGATGTTTCCCTGTGCCTCACACCCAGACGGGGCCACCAGCCCTGTGGGAGCCTTCATCCCTTAGGGTTGGATTCTTCCTATGGATTCTTCTGTCCTTTTTCAAGTTGCTGGGTGTTGGGAGAAGGCACACCAGAAAGTACTCCCTGGGCAGTGGAAACATAGATTTAAAACAACTGGCTGTTGCTTGAGAATTCTTGAATTCTAGAGATGGGTGCATCTGGTCGTCAGCAGTTTGGATCATAGAGTGAGTTTAGTGACCTTTGGCATCTCCACATCTGTGACCATTCAAGGATCTGCTCTATCTATTATGTTTTTTAAACTCCAATAGTCAGGGCATGCTGAACATACCCCCCCAAAAAGGGACACATGTGGCGCTGATGCGGACCCCAGCTTGTGGGGTCCACGGCACTGTGGATGGAGGAGAGACACTCACAGGGACTATCGAGTCCTGTGGAGGAAAAGGGACAGCATGGCTTTTTCTCCCAAGGGGAGCCAAAAGCCACAGCCTCTGCCATGACAGGCCTTTATTGGGTTTCTCATATTACATGATGGTCCTCATTTACTATGCACAGGTTCGATTTAGGAGTACAGAAAACAAAGGAGCCATGCTGCTAATCACGGCACAGAAGAGGGATATTTGCAAATGAAAAGGGAAAAGTAGTTGAACCAGTTACACTCCATACTTGGGGGGTTTTAGCATGGATTTTAGGAAGTTACATTAGGGTGAGGGAGTTTTAGCAAAAGCAAGACTCGAAGTGGCCTAAGTACATTGCAGGTCTGTTTCCCCACAGAAGAACCTATTCGTGGGCGTGGGTCCTGTGCACCTTTGAGTGGGAGCTGGGCCCACACCACGCAGAACGGTCTCCTACATTGCACCTCATATCTCCTCTAACCCATGTTGGAAGGATGAGAAACTCTTTGTGGAGCCTCTAGCAGGACCTCATACCAGCAGAAGGGCCAATTCCTAGGGTTCTGGAGCAAGGCCAACCCTCGGCAACAATAGAAAAACAGCTGCCGACATGTTTCTAAGCCATGGAAGTGAGGACGTGTGTGAACTTCAGACATGCCAGAATTTATCATCATGACCTAGGTTCTATCAGATACACCATGTCACCTGGTCAGGCAGGCCCAGCACGTCCATCATAAAACGGGAGGGATACATACAGATTCAGGCATGGACAGCTGGCTCAGACCCTCTCACTCACACCTCTGAGCTCCCTGTGACCAGCTCCGATGGTTAACTTTATGTGTTAACCTTAACTGGGCTACTGGATACCCAGATATTTAGTTCAGTGTTATTCTTGGTATGTCCATGAAGGTGTGTGTGTCTAAATGAGATAAAATTTGAATGGGTGAACTGAGTAAAGCAGATTGCTCTCCACAACGTGGGTGGGTCATCTCCAGTCACTGGAGGCATGAAGAGAAAGACTGAGCAAGACAGAGTTTGCTCTCTCTGCCTGATGGTCCTTGAGCTGAGACATCGGATTCTGCCTCTGGACTCAGACTGGCACTCACACCACTAGCTCTCTGGGTTCTTAGGCCTTCAATCTGCAACTCTTAGGACTCCTCAGCCTCCTTGATCCAGAGAGTTAATTTCTCGTAATAACTTTATTTCAATATATATCCAATTTGTTCTGCTTCTCTGGACAACCCTGACTAATATACCAGCCTATAAAGAAGAAAAAAGGGCTGAACTTGTTCACAAATACAAGCTCCATGAGTACTCCTGAGCCAAAATGGGCAGAAGGAGCACAGGCAGCCAGATGAAGAGACAATGGTGAAACAAATGGTCCTGAACCACACGATGGGCTCATGCATGCAGCACAGAGGGAAGCAATGCATGGTCACACAGCAGGAGCTTCCTCTGGCCAAGCTGGTACAGCCACTGCCACCACTGAATATCAAACTTTACAGAAACACACCAACACTGACCCACTAACATGGCACCAAACTTCATGGAGATCAACTGGCCACTTGGTGCCAAGACCAGAGTGAGATCCTGACCGTCATCACCTTTCACTAAAGACTTGTTTGACAGCCCATGATTGCAGGACCTGCTGGACCTACCTCATGTTTGTCATCAGCAGGTGTGCATTTGACAGAGCATTGGAATGATCTCCTAGAGAGGTATTCCTTTGGAGATGACACCCCATGAGGTAGAATACAAGCCTTCAGAATGTACAATACACTTTAGGCAAATGGCCATTCAGTGGTGCTATGTCCCCAAAAGATACAACACATGGGCCTAGCAACCAGGAGATCAGTATGGGGATGTCTCCTCTCATCCACCTTTACTCTGAGCAATGGCTTAGAAAATCTGTGCTTCCCATCCCCACAATTTATGGGTCTTCAGGTCTAGAGAGCCTGGGTCCCAGAAAGGAACAGCTTTCACCAGGAGACCCTTTAAGAATCCCATGCAACTTTGAGCTGTGGCTGCTGTTTCATCTCTTTGAGCTCTTTGCACCAAGAGACAAGAGGGCAAGGGGAAGAACTACCCTCCTGGCAGGAGTAACTTTCTCCCACTCACAGAAGGTGGAGATACTGTTACATGATGGAGGCAACTAGAATATTCTTGGCACCCAGGTTACCTATTAGGCACCTCTTAGTGCTTCATCACCCAGTTATTGTTAGGTGAGTACAGAAAATCAGTCCTCCATGGCCTGAGAAAATGTGGCAACCAGAACCCCCTGCATGCACACTGAGCCACCCTAAGTGTGGGTTGTCCCATTGTCCCGCTCAGCCTCTGGTGCCCTGCACCAAGCAACAACTGCATGGGGGGATCACCCCCTTCTGCTTGGACTCTGACACCCATGGCTGCACCCCTCTGCATACACATGGACTTGCTGTGCTCACCTAACTAGAACAGAGTGACAAGAGTTCGACCATTTTGTTTACATTGCTTTACAACGTGAACAAAAAGTAATTTTGTTTACTTTTGGGTCATTTCATGAATGGGCTCAAATAACACCCCAAATGAAGAGTATGTTACTTCCAAAATCCAAAAAGGTACCGTAGGCCTTGTATCTCTGTTTCAGTAATAAAAGAGACCAGATACAACAACTACCTTTCACCTAAGAAGGGGTATCTCATCATGCCCCACATCACTGGACCCCTGGAAATTTCACTGAGGTAGAAGGCCCCTGAATTCTTGTAGGATTTATTTCCCACTCTCTAACACACACATGACTTACCAACAAGTCTATTATAATAGTGGCTTCTTCTCACTTACTAGGTCCACTCAGCATAAAACATCAATGTAATAAACTGGAAGATGTACTGTGGAAATGAAAGCTGATAAGATCCCTGCAAACTAAATTATGATGCAGACCTGGAGCGCTGATGTACCCTTGAGTGTGGGCAGTGAAGGGGCATTGCCAGCCTTGCCAACTGAAAGCACACTGCTCTGCCTGGCCTCTGACAGGGATGGAGAAAAAGACATTGCAGATCAATAGCTGGTGCCAACCCCCAGGGCTTATGCTGATGGACTCAAGCAATGAACCACATCTGGTACAACAGCCGCAGTTGGAATCAACACCTACTTCAGCTTATGATAATATGCTGTCGTTCTCCAAATCCATCTGTCCTCCGCACAGACCAAGTAGGAGAGTTGCATGGGAAGGTGCTGAGAATCTCCACCCCTGCATCCTTCAAGTCCTTGATGGTGACACCCATCTCAGAGGCAATTCTACTGGCTTCCACTGGCCTTTCCCACCACAACAGCCCTCTCTCCACAGATCAGGGGACCAATGTGGGGATTCTGCCAGCCATGGAGTACATCTTTTCCAGTTGTGCCCTCCAGACCTGGGGAAATAACCACAGAATGGGTTTCAGGACCCACTGGGCCCACTGGAGATGAACCTGAGTTGAAATTCCATTGCTCACCTGACCTCCATATGCCCTTACTCTAACTGGTGGGCAACAGTGCCCTTTGGGTCTCCTAAAATTACTGTCTGTCCAGAGTCAATGTCCAGTAGTCCCCCAAATGCCTAACTACTTCTTTTTCCCAGTGCACTGACACCCCGGTAAAAGACTACAGGTCTCTTTGGGAAAGATGGGGAGAAAGAATAACAGTGTAAATTTCCGGTCATGTACTGGGGTCTTCCCTCAAGGGAACATAGCCTTCCTTTCATTCAAAGGGTTCCAAAAATTGGCTGAGGGGCTGTTAGTTTCTCTTTTTACAAGTCAGGTTGGGCTTTTTATTTTTTAAAAATTGTATTTATTTTAGATGGAGGGAAGGAGAGGGAGAGAGAGGGAGGGAAACATCAGTGTGTAGTTGCCTCTCGTGTGCCCCCTATATGACCTGAACTGGCAACCCTTTGGTTCGCAGGCCAGGGCTCAAACCACTGAGCCATACCAGCCAGGGCAGGTTAGGCTTTTGTTCCTCTGACCTGTTTGATCTGTTTATACACAGCAAGTAGGAATTCAGTAGCCTTTCCATCTATTTCACTTCTAGGAATACCATGATCAACCAGCAAAAGCCAGAGGCCTCTGAGTCAGTCTATTACAATTACTGCTCTGACTCTGCTGTCCATTAACATCTCCACTTCGTCTTTGGCAACAACACTACAGTGACGCATGATGTAACGACGGGGATATGTTCTCAGATGGGCATCATTAGGCATTTCCGTTCTTGTGTGAACATTGTAGAGTGCACTTATCCACACCTAGGCTATATGATATTGCCTATCACTCCTAGGCTACAAAGTTGCACAGCATGTTACTGTACTGAATACTGTAGGCTACTGTGATGCAGTAGTAAGTATTTGTATATCTAAACATAGAAAAGGTACAATAAACATGGTACATAAATAAAAATGGTGTACCTATAAAGAGCACTTACCATGAATGAAGCTTGCAAGACTGGAAGTTGCTCTGGGTGAATCAGTAGTGAGTGGTGAGTGAATGTAAAAGCCTACAGTCTATGGTCCACCACTGTGAACTTTATAAACACTGTCCCATAACCCCTCTCCCTGCTTTCCTCTACCGGGTCACATACAGTAGAGGTGTTCCAGAGGTGTTCAGGTGTTAATGCTGCGCCACGAAGAGGGATGTGGGCTGGATTGATAGACATACCAAGGAGAAACTGGCTGTGTAAGGCATAGATCGCCATAATAGTGACAACCAAGAGGCAGTAAAAACTGGCCTGATGATCCATAGGAACAAAACTTCAAGATGGAAGATAAAGAAAAACTGGGTGTTGTAATGGCAATGTGGTTTTGGCCATTGCGTGTTGGAGCAGTATTCAGATTAAGGAACTTTGTCCTACTCATTTATTTTAAAATGGGGGGTGGCCTAACTGGTATGACTCAGTTGAGTGGGGTTCATCCCACAAAACTAAAGGTTGCAAGTTTGATTCCAGGTCAGGGTACATGCCTGGGTTGTGGGTTGGTCCCCAGCTGGGGTACATATGAGAAGCATCCAACTGATGTTTCTTTCATATCGATGTTTTTCTCCCTCTCTTTCTCCCTCTCTTCCCTTCTCTCTAAAAATAAAAATAATAACAATTTTTAAATGGGGGTGTTTAACAAGGAGAGGGTGTAAAACTAAGGACTCAGTATTTGACCTTGGAAATTTGGTTTTGGTTCCATTGACCATGTCTGGAACACAGGGCCCTCTCTGGCATTGACTTGATGAAAGAAGTAAGTCATAAATCTTATCTTTGCTTTACATCATTACCACCTGGAAATATTTTCAAACACAGGGGCAAGCTGACTCTACACAGCAATTAGAGGAAGCTTTTGAGACCTAATACATGCCCTTCCTGCTCAAAACAGTGCCACATTTGCAATTTAGAACAGGGCTTCTCAAACTGATTATGCAAAAATAGCACCTGAGAATCTTATTAAATGTAGGTTCTGATTCAATAGGTCTGGCGTGGTACCTGGGGATCAGCATGTCTACCAAGCTCCCAGGTGATGCTGTGACAGTATGTTTTCTAAAAAGGACCACAGCAATATTTCCTGTCTCACACACGCTTCTCCTGAAAACCTTAAATCCATTTTTTCTTTAACTTAAACCAGGCAGGACTTTGCAATTGCGTTAACAAATGAAATGTGGCAAGAGAGACTGTGTGGCTTTTTAGGTGAGACCATTCAAGGTGATGTGGCTTTGTCCTGGCTCATCTTTGGGACCCTGGCCTTTGGAACCCACCTGCCATGCTGTGTGAAAGCCCCACCTAGCCCACAAGGAGAGACCACGTGGAGAGGGACAGAGGCCCCAGGCAACAGGCAGCACCAACTTGCAGACTTGAAAGTTGGATGTGCCTTCAGATGATTCTCACTGAACCTGAGATGAGCCATCCTTGCAAATTGCAGATTTGTGAGCAAAATACATTCTGCCATTGTTTATTTTTTATAGAAAATGCATCTTTTTAAAAAAAGATTTTATTTATTTTTTAGAGGGGAAGGGAAGAAGAGATGGAGAGAAACATCAGTGTGTGGTTGCCCCTTGTGCTCCCCCACTGGAGACCTGGCCCGCAGCCCAGGCATGTGCGCTGACTGGGAATCACCCCAGTGACTCTTTGGTTCTCAGGCCAGCACTTAATCAACTGAGCTATACCAGCCAGGGCTGCCATTGTTTTAAAACAACTGAGTTGGTACTGTTTGCTGTGGATGAGTAGATAGTGGTAGCCAGGCTGACACTGCTGATCTATCTGTGGACCACACTTGAGTAGCAAGAGGTTAGATCACAAGATCATCTTGTGACTTTCGTATATGCTCATTTTCTGCTTATTATACTCTTCCTGTTTCCTTTCTTTGCTTGGCTCGTTTTTACTTACTCTTTCTGTTCTCCACTGAGGACACTTTTCAAATGTTTCAGGCTGGGCCTGTTGCCTCATCCAAGTCCCCTCAGCCAACTGTGCTTCTTCCATCCCAGCCCTGACCATTTCCACTGTCCCTGTGTGGTGAGGGTTTCTCCCCATTCTGCTGGATGGAGAGTCCAGGAGACCAGTCCTGAGGCTGACCTGGACATTGCTGGCTGTAGCTCAGTAACACCAGCACTGGTGATTATACAGATGGAAGATGCTACACTCACCTAAATTCTCTGAGTGCCTCCCATATAAATGCCACCTCCGTTGTCCAGGCCATGGCTGAGAAGAGCTGCCATCCAGATATCAGAAGCTACCTACCATGCTGGTCTTGCACAGTGTGCATTGCCTCCCAAGTCACTCACTACAGTCTGCCCTCAGTGCCCCTTCCCCAACCCTAGTCTCTTTACCCCAAGAGACTTGGCATCTGTGAAGCATGACCCAAACATATCTGAACATAACTTTCAAGGGACCCCAGAGAGCCCAGCCTCTTTCTAGAGTGCCAAGTCAGTAGAGAAATTTCTGTTTACCTTCATGCTCTTGGGGTGTCTTTCCCCTTCACTAGGTACTAGGATTTGACTTTCAGCCTTCTTCCCAGCCTGCCTACTACAGCAGAACTCCCAGAAGCTGCAGACCTGGCTACGGTTGGCTAAGGAGGACCAGGTTGGAGATGGAGCCTGAACCCCCAAACCCACCCAAAGCACTCAGTCTTAGGAGACTCCACTGGACAAAAGGAAGCCCCTTGTTTTTAAGAAGGAAATTTCCACAGACAGAGACTCAACCTCTCTTCTGCCAGCACCTATCTTCTTTGGGAACCTCCTCACTCCCTAAAAGAAATTGCAAAACTATCAGTGTGCCTGGTCTTGTGAATGCCCAAATATCTCCCCTGAAGAAATCTCTCTGCTCAGGCTGGAGCACTCCACCTGCTGCCTTGGGCATCTTTTTTGCAACTGTGAACAAAGACAATAGTGACATTTGCAGTTTGCTTTTCCTCAGCCACCATGGGCAGATACCTGTTTGTCTCCTGCAGGTGAAGCTGTGACTCATTGCAATACTTGTGTGAACGTCTAGAAACCCTCACTGCTCAAATGCTCACACCCACGTTCCATTGTCAAACCTCTGAAATAGTGCTGTGCAGTCGACATCCAAGGGGAGCTACATATGTGATTTTCAATTTCTTGCAGTCATATTTAAAAATGTAAGAAGAGGCCCTGGCCAGGTAATTCACTTGGTTAGAGCATCATCCCAATATGCCAAGATTGTGGGTTCGATCTCTGGTCAGGACACAAACAAGAACCAACCAATGAATGCATCACAAAGTAGAACAACAAATTGATGTGTCTCTCTCCTCTGCTTTTTCTGTCTTTAAAAAAATGAATAAATAATTTTGTATACTTAAAAATAAAAATGTAGGAACAGATAGGCACTTGAAATGATGTTTAATTGTAGGAGACCAGTTTGTTTTGGTCTGGCAAATGTGACTCAGCTCTGTATGGAAAACCCACAGAAGCAAAGTGGTGGGCAGGAGCCAGACCTTCAAACCGAGTTTTCCCATGGGAATCAGGCCCAGAAAATGCATACAGACTGTTATGGCTTGCTCTTGCTAAAACTCCATCACCCTGGTCTGAAACAATAAATGTATATTGTCTATCTTCAAGGTCATTTCCAAAGCCTGTGTGAATTTTCCCAAGGACAGAGCTAATCAGCTCATTGCCATTCCCTTCTGCATGTTATTTTCATTTCCATGATTGTACCTAAAATGCAGACAATAACATTCTATGTAATAGATAATAAATCCTTCTTTGATGTAAGACCCCCAAAAAACAAAAAAAGCCTGTCTAGGCAAGGGTCAGCATATTCTCCTCTTGAGAGAGTGGCCTTGCTATCCCTTTTCTCCACAGGATTGCTGTTGCCTGTGCATTTATTCTCGCCTTCAGTCACAACAGGCAGACTCTGCAAGCGGGAGTCCACCACATTCAATATCTTTAAATATTAGGGGAATACAAATCAAA
This sequence comes from Artibeus jamaicensis, assembly GCF_021234435.1. Lineage (NCBI taxonomy): Eukaryota > Metazoa > Chordata > Mammalia > Chiroptera > Phyllostomidae > Artibeus > Artibeus jamaicensis. The sequence goes on from NW_026521848.1 coordinate 162,940, forward strand.
ACCACATTGAGATTCAAACTCACACCTATTAGAAATGTATTATGAAAAAAAGACAAAACAAAATAATGAGCGTCAGCATCCATGTGGAGAAATGAAAACTCTTAAGCACTGTTGGTGAGGATGTCAAATGGCATGGCCACTGTGGAAAACAGTCTGCTGGTTCCTCAGAAAATTAAACATAGAATTACTATATGACCCAGAATTCCACTTCTAGGTAGACTAAATAGAATGGTAAGCAAGAACTTGAACAGATATTTGTATACTCATTATCATAACAGCATTGTTCATACTAGCCAAAATGTAGAGACAACCCAAGTGTTCATGGACAGATGAATGATAAACAAAATGTGGAATGTACACACTCTGGGGTACTATTCAGCATAAAAAAAGGAAGAAAGTTCTGACATGCGCTACAACATGGATGAATCTTAAAGACATTATGCTGAGTGAAGTAAGCTGGACACAGAAGTACAAATATTATATGATCTTGTTGCTGGTGAAAGTGGGCTATTTTGCAGTGTTACAACAAAGGAAGTTCAAAGGGCATGGGCATGGAGTAGTTTAACCTGAGTGATTTTATCGTGGTAAGGGAACTGATATACCACCAGGAATATAGAGAGAGCACAGGCTCAAGCAGCAGCTATCCCAAGATTTTTGATAATCCTGCATACATTTTCCTGGCTTTCAGGGACAATTAAGGTGCAATTCAAACCAACCAACCAAATTCCTAATTCTTCCCAAGCCTGAGTTGGGCCCTCCCCTTAACCAGCTTCTACATCCCTTATCAAATCCAATTCTTTTCCCAGGCTAGATTCCTCCCCTTCCTCCCATTTTAGCTTCTATTGCAAATGCTTAAAATTTCTGTTTACGTCATCTCATTTTTACTACCATGTGCCCAGCAGAGGAATTTGCCCTCCACCTCCCTCTGATAAGGGTATTAGGAGCAGCGCCCCCCCCCACCAGGCTTTCTTGCCTGCTTCACTCTGGACAGCAGTCCCCTGGAGTTCGTAAACAGTCTGTGAAAGCTATAGCTTCCTACTAGAAGCATGGCAAATATTAGATTCATCTCCCTAGTTTATTAAGCTCAATGTCTGATTTCCTTTGTTCATCCTCTTTATTAATAACTAGCTAATTACTTATGCCAACAATCCCACTTACATGAGGTTCCTACCATAGTCAAATTCATAAAGACACAAAGTAGAATGGAGGTTGCCTACAGCTGGTGGAAGGGGAACATAGAGAGCTGTTTAATGGGTACAGTTTCTGTTCTGCAAGAGTGAATGAGCTCTAGAAATGGATGGTGGTGATGGTTGCCCAACAATGGAAATGTACTTAACACTACTGATCTGTACACTTGACAACAGTTAAAATGGTCCATTTCACTGAAAAATTTTTAATAAACAAGGAAAATTAGTTTTAGTAGTATTTTATCACAATATACTCCAAATATTATTTCAATATGTAATTAATTTTTAAGACTCTTGAAATGTTTCATATTCTTGTTATCACATTAAGTCTTTGAAAGTTCATTATTTAGCATGTGTTACAGCTGGTATGCCCCTCAGTTAGGGCTAGCAAATTTCAAATGCTCAATAGCTACGTGGGGCCAGTGGATGGCCTTGATCTAAAACCTCACCTGCAAGCATTTCCATTCAACTTGCAAAGACCCTCACCGCCCCTGCAACCCTCCTGCAGCTCATCTGCAAATACACCTACAGTTACCCTGCAAGCTTCCCACCTCGTCCTCTGCCGCGGTCCGGCCGCAGCGGGTCAAGGGGTCCCACAGGTGAGGGTAGGCGTCGGCGCTGGGTAACAGACGACAACAGGCCTCAAAGGACAGTGAAGCTCTGTTCCGTTTATTGCAAGTACAAGCAGGTTTTTATATTTTCATTTCAGGTAGTGATTAATATTTGCAGTATAACATGATCATTTAAGCAGAAAAAATCAATACAAAGGTAATCAGTAAAAGTACAAAAGTTCCCATAGATTTAGTTAAAGATTATTTTATTTTTTTTTAAGATTTTTTTTTTAATTTTTTATTTCTTTAGAGGGGAAGGGAAGGAGAGAGGGAGAGAAACATCAATGTTTGGTTGCCTTTTGTGTGTCCCCTGCTGGGAACTGGCCTGCAGGGGACTGGCCTGCAACCCAGACATATGCCCTGACTGGGAATCGAACCGCGATCGTGTGGTTCGCAGGCCCGCACTCAATCCACTGAGCTATACCAGCCAGGGCATAGTTAAAGATTATTTTAACTAGGAGAGCCATTAATCAGACAATTAGAAATATCTTATTGTATATTAAAGTTTCTCAGAATTTGGTATAGGGCAAAAGGATACGCTAAATTGAGTAGAGAAAATAGGAGATTTATTATAAGGCCCTTGTGATGTCTAACTTAGCTATCTACCTTTTTTTTTTTGCTTAAAATGTTTTTCTGTGTACTATAAATTCTGACTCCCTAGTGACTGTTTAGTTTGTAATAACTAACTAGCTTTTGTTATTTCTTTGCCTGTCTAGTTGATATATATTCTTATTCAAGGTAAAGGAGGGGCTATTCCTATGTTGCAGGGGGCTTTTAAGGGTACTTCTTTTAAGTTTCTCTAGGAGTTCTTTTATAGACATGTTTTGTACTTTGATACCCTCTAAGAAAGTAGTGAGATCATCTCCTGATTTCCTAGAGTATTCTATCTTATCTTGGGTGTTTTTCCAATGATCTGTTATTGATTAAGCTTGAATTCTCAGATTGTTCTGGTTGTTTCCTTGTGCCTATATTCCCTGACGTTCTAGTATGATATTATTATTCTGTTCATTGAGCCGGGAAAGGTCTAGGCACACTATCTGAATCACTGCCAGGGTATTCATAATGATTAAAGCAGAAAGGGTCATGATCCCCAAAGCAAGCACAATCACAATAGGTATTGCAAGGCCTTCCATGCCACGTCCACCAGGTTGGAAACTGCTTCCTTGAAGTCTTACACCCCCTCTCAGGACCTTGTCACAGAGAGAAGGATCCAACAGTGGACACGGCAGTGGACGTGGCAGTCCTCAACATGCCCACAGCTCATAGGCCAATCCCTGAATCTCATCGCACATCTTCAGAGAAAGCACTTGCTCAGGAGCATGTGTTGACTCCAAATCAACATTTGCAGGTTGACCTGACCAGCAAATCACCCCTCTTTTGCATAAATTTGCATAAAATTCCACATGCCAATGGGAAACACGAGGGACTCAGATAGTTATCTCAAAGTCTGGCAGGTGGTAGCCTGGGACTGGACAGGAGACCCCCAGATGTCCTTCCTCTTGTTTCCCCTCAGGTTCTTCATCCTCCTCTTCTTCCTTGAGGGTCTCATCTTCCTCTTCCAGGAAGGCAACCAGCTCCTCCCGAAGCACCCCCATCTCCAGTCCCAGGCTACACAGCTGGCCCAGCAGCTGGATGTCCACTCTGTGGAGGTTGCCCTGCCAGAGAGAAGTGGGAAATGGACATTCCACCCGAGAAAGCATGCTGCCACCACCACCACCTGAGTGGGAGTAGGTTTCAGCTCAAAACCTGACAAAGACCCTTTGTCTGACCGAACTTTAGTCAGGCTCCTGAACCTTTTCCTAAGCCCATCTGTGCACCTCCTTGCAAAATTCACTTTTAACAAGAATCCCCATCCTCCACACCAGAACACTATCCGTATCTTATCTAATCAGGTTCTTCATGCCTCCACGCCCACGAGCGGATGTCTGATCATCCTGGCCTGCCTTCCACAGGAATCCTGCTGAGTCAGTTTACCCCAAAACCCCCCTTCCAGCTAATGTAACTTTCCATCTACTGACCCTCAGCTGCTCCCAGCCTGTAAGTTTCCACTCACCCATGCTTTACTTGGAGTCGAGCCCAATCTGTCTCTTCTGCTGCAAAATACCATTGCAGTGGCCCCTAAACTAGTCACCTTGCCACCTGTAACGTGTGTCCCTGGGCAAGTTGTGTCTGTAGGTTCTGTCTGCAGGTTCCTGGATGCTCACTGCCATTCTGCTTTTCAGTGTCTCTTGATCTCTCTCTCTCTCCATTTCACTGTCCCTCACGGCGTCTACCTCTGTGTGTGTGTGTGTGTGTCTGATTCTTACTATCTTTCTCGTTTCCCTCTTATGTTATCTACCTCCCTGTCTCCACCTGTCTATGTCTTCCCATATCCCTGTCTTTCTGTCTCTATTTTTCTGCCTTTCTCTCCGTTTCTCTGTCTTCCATACTTAATCTCAGTTTCCTGTTTTTGTTGCTATTCTCCATCTCATTTCCACCTCTGTCTCTCTTTCTGGGTCTGTTTCTGTCTGTATTCCCGTCTCTGCTCTTCGGGTCTATGTCTCTGTCTCTCTCTCCTCTCTTGCTGTCTGTCTCTGCCTCTATTTCTCTATTCATGTCTCTCAATTTCTGTCCCTCAGTCTCTGGCCCATTATCTTTCCATGTATTCCATTCACTCATTCAGTTCTCACCCCATACTCTACCTCTTGCCCCTCAAAGCCCCTACTCACCAGCTCCTCCCAGATCCACAGCAGACTCTCCCTTGTGCCTTCAGTGTGTGCCTGTGGAAACATGAGGGTCTGGCCAGCTCTCCTTGATGGGGGGACATCCCTCAAGGCCCTGGGGGGTGAACCCAGCCCTGGGGGCAGCAGTCCAGCCTGCCTCAGCTGCCTCCACAGCTCCATAATCTCTGAGCTGTGGCTCCCAGGAGCAGGAAGTTTCAAGGTCCAGAATGACCCAGCCCCCTGGGAATCTGGGGGTTAGGGGACTAAAGGGCAATGGAAGGGGGTGGGAGGATCTGACATGGCATCCCAAAGTCCATTCTCCAGTGGGAATCTGCATTTTTTCTTTCTGAAGTCTGCAACTCTGCTCACGGGTGTGACTCTACCCCTCCCTGCCCCCTCTCAAGACTAACCCCTCCCTGTGTTTTGTGTCTATTGATGCCTGGCCTCCTCCTGTCTGGCCTTCTCCTGGGTCCCACCCTCCACTCACCCTCAGCACCAAGCTTGGTTTTGATTCTCTCCACTCAGCCCATCCCAGGGCTTCCCAACCAGTGTGCCTCAGGAGTCAGGAGCAACTTCCAAGACAGTGACCCCTCAGCTGGGGTGTCTCAGTGTGCAGGCTGCTTGCTGCTTTACACTGAGCAGCCAGTGCTGCTGACTCTAGATTTGCCCAGAGACATTATTACTATGTGCATCGGGCTCTGGCAGGGAAGAGATTGGAACACACTGCAGGCCTCCCTTGGTCGGGACTGGAGGTGCAAATTCCATCAACCTGTCAAAGGCTCCTAAGCCCCTGACTCCAGTCCCGACCTCCCTCCTGAGCTTCTCCACCTGGATGTCTCCACATGAATATGGTCAAAGCACAATTCTTAATTGGGACCCACAGCACTACTAGTTTTGTGGAGATACTGTAACAAATTTCCACAACCTTAGTAGTTTAAAATAGCACCAAATTATTCTCTCACAGTTCTAGGGGTCAGAAGCCTCAAGTGGGTCTACAGGGCTGGCTGGGTTCCTTCTGGGGGCCTTAGGGGATAATGTATTTCCCACCCTTGCCTAGTTTACAAAAGCCACTGAATTCCTTGGCTCATAGCCCCCTCCTTGCATTATTCCTATCTTCAGGACCCTCCTGCTTCCATTTTATAATACCCTTGTGATTACACTGGGCCTGCTTTAATTATCTAGGATAATCCCATTTTAAGATTATTACCTTAAACACACCTTCCATATACCATAGAAAGTAACATAGTCACAGTTTCCAGGGATCAGAATGAGGACATTGTGCAGGGGAGGGGGTCATTTTCACCCTACCACACCACCTGTCTGTCCAAACACCTGCTGCTCCCCCAGGTTCCCCATCTCTATCAGTGGCATCAGCATCTTTTTAGTTTCCCCAGCTGTTGGCTCAGCCTTCCAAACAAACTCATCATCTGAGCACCTCTCACCATTTCCTTTGCCCAATCTCTGCTCCTGTCCCCATTCATCTCTGGTCTGGGTGATTCCCATAGCCTCTTTATTGCCCCCCTGCTTCCATCCTTGCCCTATAAGATCTGTTTTCAGCCTGGCAGAAATGATCTTTACAACATCTAAATCACATGACACTGTCCTATGAATGCAATAAACTCCTACCAGGTCTGCACAGTCAGCCCCCTGCCCACCTCTCTGACCCAGGCTTCTACCTCTCTCTGCAAGATGGCGTCCACCTCTGGGCCCTTGCACAGGCTGTTACCGCTGCCTGGAGAGTTTGTTTCCTCCTCTTAAATGTGATCTCCTCAAAGAGGCTATTCCCATGGCCCCATACCGCAGTCACCCTCTATTGTGTTACTCGGTTTTATTTGTCTCTTATCAAATACTATCTGAAATTATCCTGCTGATTCATTTTTTCTTATCCATCCTCTGCTTGCCTGGAATATTGACTCCTTGAAAGGCTAGATCTGTCCTGTTCACCATGGTAACCTCAGTATCCAGAGCAGCTCCTGCCCTGTGGTACGTGCTCAGTAAATATCTGTAGAATGAAGGAATGAATGAGTCTATCCTCAAGATTTCACATTGAATCTTCACTCTGAGATCTAGTCTTGAACTCTAAACTAAAATCATAAACACATCACAACGCTAATCTTGAGAATTTACCTCCATCTCTGCCACCGACTCTACCTTTTTCTTTTCCAGGGGAAAGAAAATGCCAGTCCGCTTTTAGTAAGGAGGTAGCTAGTAAGAGCTAGAGAACAGGGAAGCTCCGGGGAGCTGTGACTTCGGTCAGAGGAAAGGAAAGTAATCAAACAGGAAGGACTGCTCACTCTATCCTAGGGAAAGCCTAGAGACCCATCATAAGAAAAGGCACTCGGAGAAAACCCTAAATCCGGTAAGAGTACTTAAAGGAACACTTGAAGTGCGTGCACCTTTAAGACGAAGGTGTGACCATTAAAAAAAAAAAAAGTCAAAGACAGAGCCAGGTGGGCGGAACGAGAAAAGACCGCCCCTTCCGGTTGTGTAATCCCAAGAAGATGGCGGCGCCCAGGGCGGTAAGTGACCGGAGTTCCTAGACCTTCCAAATTGAAGGCCGCCCTGCTGCCCCTGCCTTCGGGGCCTCTGTCAGCGCACAGGGATTAGTAGCGAAGCTGCTGGAGGCCTCTGTCCCGGGGCCTCGCGCTAGCAGCGTAGACTCGTAGCAGTTCTGGTCCGGGAATGACGCTTGCCGGTGCAGGCTACTGAGAAGCTTCGGAGAGGGAGAGGGGGCGGGGATTTGGCAGAGTGAAACTAATGCGGAAGCCCGGGAGTGCGTTCGGATGCTGGCGCACCCAGCCAATCAGAGGGAGGGATTGGACTGCCCCTAAGGGAGCGCTTGGGTAGGCAAGAGTGGGACTTGCAGGGGAAAGAGGGCTGGGAAGGCATTGGCCGGGGGCCAAGTGGAGGATGCCGAAGGATGCAGGTGAGGGAAACTCAGGGGAATTTTGATGGAAAAACCAAAGGGATTATGGGAGCGGGAGCACCAACAGGTAAATTTGGTAGTTCCAAGGAACGAACGTGGGGGGCATTAAGGGGAAAATTTGCGGCAGTCATGGAGAGGCTTTAGAAAGAATTGGGTAAACTCAGGAATGAACTTAGAGAAAATTGAAGTAAGAGTCTGGGAGCTTACGAGGAATTTTGAGGGCAAGTAGGATTTGGGGAAAACAATTTTGATTAAAGGAAAAAAATTGAGACGAACTAAAGTAAGACTGAGGGAAAGTCGAAGGTAGAGTTTGAGGGTTTTATCAGGTAAGTTAAGGGTGATTTGGAAAGAAATTGAGATTATATTTGGGGGAAAGAAATAGGTTATTCAAGAAGACTCCAGAGAGAATTGGGTAAAATTAAGGGGAGAATTCGTGGGAAATTAAGAGGTCAGATAATGGAGATTTTAAGAGAAAATAAGGATTTGGGGGAGGGGACAGAAGAGAATTTGGGAAAACCAAGAAAGTTTGGCTAAATCAAAGAGAGAATTTAGGGCTGATTAAGGGAGGAACTTGGGGGATACATGGAGGGAAAGTTGGGAATCCCAAATGTAGAATTAGGAAGTTCTTAAAGGAGAATTTAGTGAATTAGGAAGCACTGGGGTGGGGGGAGGCAAGTTCATGGACTAAGAACAGAACAGAGGGATGCAGCTCTCACATAGGAGGCTCTCCAGGCTCAGCCTCTCCTTTCTTCATCCCCAGTCCTTGAACCTGGTGGCCCCGGTATGGAGTGGAGTTACCAAGGGCATCCGTGGTCTGAGCAGTGCAGTGGCCCCAGAGGGCAATCAGAGGAAGGGGAGAAGGCTGCTCCAGTTCCTGGCTGACCACTTCTATGATATGGAGGCTCTGAGGGAGTACTTGCTCCAAAAGCAGGTGTCAAAGGTGCACCAGAAAAATCGGTGAGAACCCCCAGCCTTGTGGCTCTGGCCTCACTGGTCAGAATGCCGATCATGCCCTTGCCACTCCCAGGTGGCCCTGTGGCTTCCAGTACCAGCCGTGCTGACTTACATCTTCATCTCTAGCTCATACCCTTTCCAAGAACTCCAGTTCATATAGGCAACCTGCTGTCCCCCATCTCCTCTTGGTCTAGCTGGCACCTCAGACCTAACAGTTTACAGCGAACTCTTGATTCCCCGCCCCCCCAAAAGTCTGCTTGCCCCTAGCCTTCCCCATCACAGTAAACAGCACCACTCCCCACCCAGTTGTTCAGGCCAAATTCCAAGAAGTTATCCCTGATTCCTATCTTTGTTTCTCTAACTTCTACATCGATGAAATACTAGACTATCCCATATTCGACCACTTCTTACCTCCTTCACTCTTTGTAGGTAGGACTGAGCCCCTCCATTTTATGGTTGGATTACTGCAGTAATCTAACTGGTCACTTTCTTCCTCCTATAGTCTACTAAGTAGTTTACAAAGTAGCCAAAGAACTTTTTAAGAAAGTAAAATAGAGAACATGAGCACCACTTTTGAAACCCTCAAATGTTTGGTTTCCAGTTTCAACTAGAACAAAAGCCAAACTCCAAAGCCTAAAACCTGCCATGTGCTGAGCTTTGAGGGCCCTACCAGGCACTGCCCTCATCCCCCCAACATGGCATCTTCACTGCTGTTTGGTCAACCATCCTAATTCCAACCTGAGTCTTAAGTTTTTGCTTATTTTTATTTATTTATTTTAAAGATTTTATTTATCTTTAGAGGGGAAGGGAAGGAGAGAGGGAGAGAAATATCAATGTATGGTTGCCTCTCGTGCGTCCCCTCCTGGGAACTGGCTTGCAACCCAGGCATGTGCCCTGACTGGGAATTGAACCTTGGTCCTGTGGTTCACAGGCCCACATTCAATCTGCTGAACTACACCAGCCAGGGCAGTTTTTACTTATTTTTAGAGAGGGGGGAAGGGAGGGAGAAAGAGGAGAGGAACATCAGTGTGCAAGAGAAACACCCAGCAGTAGCCTCTCACACACTCCTCTACTGGGGATCCGGCCTGCAACCCAGGCGTGTGCCCCGACTGGGAATAGAACTGGTGACCTTTCAGTTCACAGGCCAGCACTCAATCCACTGAGCCACAGCAGCCAGGGTTTGAGCCTCCGCGTCTTGCACTAGCTGTTCCTTTGGCCTGGCAGGCTTGTGCCTTGACCTCTGCATTCCTTCCCACCGCTCAGCTCTCTGCCCTAATGTCACCTCCTCCAAGAAGCTTTTCTTATCAGCCAAACTAAATCCGCCTCCATTCCCACCCCTGACCCAAGCCACTCAGTCCCTGTTTTATTTTCATCCTGAAATTGATACTGTCTGAAATTCACTTTTATTTCCTAGTTTGTTTCTCCCCATAAAAATAACTTCTGAAGGGCAGGGACAGTTATCTGCCTTGGTGACCACTGCCCCACCCCCCTGGGTGCCCAGCTTAACAGGCACTCAGTAAATATTTGCAGCCTGACTCTGTCAGTCCTGGTGCTATGGACTCCGACCCTCTCAGGGGACTGGGGCGTGGCCATGGGTGTGGTGCTCCTCAGCCCTCACCCTCAGCTACTGTTCTCTTGGCAGATCCTTCACCTACATCAAGGAGCGATACGGCCCATACGTCGCAGGTGCCTATTTCGTCCTGAAGCAGGGAGGCGCAGTCAAGTATGACAGCAAAGGTGTCAAAACGGGGGTCGGGGGGAGGCCACAGATCGTCTCAGCCTCAGGCTCTTCAGTCAGGCAGGCTTCCCTGAGTCCCCAGGCAGACCTCCCAGAGTCCCCCAGTCTGTGCTGCCTCCACTGGTTGTGTGGCTTGGGGCTTGGTGCCAAGCTACAGGTTTGTCATCTGTAAAATGGAATGGTAGTTGTATCTAACCTACAAACACATTTTGCAGTGTAGACACTTGTAGCCAGGTCTGGTGCTACACATGTGCTCAATAAATACTAGTTTCTTTTTCCTCCTCCCTTTTTTCCTCCAAGATTTTATTTATTTATTTTTAGGGAGAGGGGAAGGGAGGGAGGAGAGGGAGAGAAACATCTGTTGGTTGCCTCTCGCATGCCCCCAACTGGGGACCTGGCCTGCAACCCAGGCATGTGCCCTGACTGGGAATAGAACCCTTTGGTTTGCAGGCCAGTGCTCAGTCCACTGAGCCACACCAGCCAGGGCCCCCTTACTTCTTCCTCCAACCTCTGGGGATTCCTACCACCTGCTTTTTCCTTCTTTTTTGAAAAGCACAATTTATGTTGACCTCATCTACCTCTCATCTTTGTTCTAACTAAAATTTTTACTTTGTTTGAGCACCTCCTCCAGTACCTTCCTTGGAAGTGGTGTACATGTCTGAAAATGTCTCAACTTTTGCCCATCTACAAAGATTCATATATTGTAGTTCTTTTCTCTTTACATTATCAGTAATGTCTCTAGCCCTGAGCTTCCAGGTGCATGAAGCTGGCCAAACAGTCCAACTGTGATGGGATTATCAGGGGATCCAACGTGACCTACGTGCCTTAGAACAGAGCCACAGAACAAGTGCGCAGACACAAAATAAGGGGCTGTAGAGTGGTCTCCAGCGGCTGGAGGCTTGGGGACAGGCAGGGTACCCACCGGCACTCCTTTTCTCCCTGCTTTCCAGGTTCCAGGGCAAGGAATGGATTCGGTCCAGTGGGCGTCGCCCCTCGTCTCTTGAGTTGTTGAATTTCCAGGCTGTGCCTGTGGAGTCCGTGGATGCCAGCGACTGTGCCATCAACTATGAAGGCCTGGACAACGTCTGTGAGTGGGGCGGGCGAGGCAGAGAAGGGCAAGGCTCTGCATGTTCCCTTTCGTGGTGGGCTCCAGAAAGGCTGCAGTACCATCTGCTCTGTCCCCCTCACAGTGGTCCTGAAGGAGCTGCGGTCCCTGTCGCTGCAGCGCTGTCCCCACGTGGATGACTGGTGTCTCAGCCGTCTCTACCAGCTGGCTGACTCACTGCAGGAGCTCTCGCTGGCAGGTTGCCCCCGAGTATCCGAACGGGGCCTCGCCTGCCTCCACCACCTCCAGAACCTCCGCAGGCTGGACATCTCAGACCTGCCTGCTGTGTCCAACCCAGGCCTCACTCAGATCTTGGTGGAGGAGATGCTGCCCAACTGCGAGGTTCTGGGGACGGACTGGGCCCAAGACCTGAAGTCGAGGCCGGAGGAGCAGTCTCAGGACACAGCCAGCCCCACCCCTGCCTAGACTGCAGCCCCCACCCCATCCAGTTGGATCTCAGCGGGGGCTGTGTTGAGTGTCTTAGGGTTTTCTCTCCTTCTGGCTTCCAGCTGGGTTCACTCATCATGGGGGCTGGAGTGGGGTGAGGGGCGTGGCAGTAGCAGATCAGGGGAAGGACAGCATGTGGTCCCTACCTGGTGGGGGCCTAGCTGCAGGTCACAGCTCCTGTCATCCTGTCAGGCAGCCCTTCCCACACAGTTCTAGTTTCCACATCACTTCCTCTTGCCTCTCCAGGCCTGGGGCTGGTGAGGACTCCCGGCTGCGAGTAGCCCCAGGAAGCTGCACTGCCCACTACTGTGTCGAGACCACTCTCAGATTATCCCCCTTTAGGTGTGACACACTGATACAGGGAGTGCTCCTGGCATTCTCTAGGGATGGCTATTCCATGTCGGACTGGTCAGCTCACTGCAGGGTCCAGCACCGCGGGCCCACACTCACTGGTCAGTAGCACTCCAAGTCCTCTTGTGTTTTGGCTTACTGAAGTCAAATTCAGCTTTGTGTCTGCACTGTGAAAACTGATTTGGGCCTTTGAAATGTGTTTCCTTCTCTAACTGGTGTTAAGTTTTGTCAGTAGGAGGCGCTCAAGAGACATCGCAGGGGTTCCGAGTCACTCCGTGGCTCCTGCAGTGTCTGCTGCTTCTCCAGTTCCAGGGGGTCACAGCCTGCCCTGGCACCCTGCCCCAGCCCAGCAGTCCCCTAGAGGAGTGTCTCCACTGAGGCACCTCCCTGTGAATGACTCCACCACAGCCCAGAGTTTCCAGTAGATTCCAAGGCACCTTACCAAAGAATCCCTCATCATTGCAATTTGCTATTGAAGTGAATAATTCTTTATATTAAACTTTCCCTGTTCAAATTACTGTGGTTTTTTCCCCTCCCGATTGGATCCAGACTGATAGAGCATTGGTATGGAGTGATCCTGGAGATAGGCTCACAGAGAGGGATTTGGGGGTGAGGTGTGAAAAGTCCGTGGCGTGTGGCAGCCTCACGTCAGGCATCACAGGTTTCCTGTGAGGAGGTGCCAGCTGAGGCACGTGTCCCGGCAGCCCCCCTGGCTGCAGCACTTGATTTGGTGGCAGTAAGGAAGGTAGGCTTTGGACAGGTTCCTTGCAGTGCCCTGGAGTGCTTACAGAGACACAAGGACAGGCTCAGGTCTGTCACCTCAGCCCAAGTCACAGCCTGAAAACCGGACGGCCCCCACAAGTTCTAGCCACAGGGCTGGTAGCATTGAAGTACAGTGCAGCATTTAAGTTTGCAGGTTGACGATGGTTGAATCCCCAGTTTCCTTTCTAATAAAATCTGTTAGTGCCCTTTACCAGTGACGCCATAAATACCTGGGGTCAGATCTCAGCATGCCCCAGGGTATTCACTACAACCCAGGAGACAACAGCTTGTACACTAAAAGAACTGCAAGACTTTCAAGTACACGTACATCCAGAACCTGGGGAAATGGGTGGATTTGCAGGGTGTGAGACCAGTGAGGGTGGACATAAACTGGGGCCAAGTTCACTGGTACAGAGTACTTACTAGAGGTTCTGGATTTAATGAGTTCTGGGGGTGGTTCTAACAACTTTCTTGGATGGGTGACTTGCACTCAACAGTGGCCTGCAGTTAATGAGGCAACAGGCCAGAAGGGGTCCAAAGGCTTGGGGGGGAGGGGTGTTGGGTTGGTTGATCATGGTCTGCATTATCTTGCCCACCCCCAACTCTCCCAAAAGAAGACACGGCTTAAGTCTGAGTCATTGATACTCAGCTTTCCCTGGTCCTACTGCTGTGTGTTTTCCCACCTGATGGACCCAGACTAGTGCACTTAACAACTAAAATTGTATCCTCTGAAATTTGCAAACATCCCCCCCACCGCGCCGGGAGGGGCAGTCTCGCCCACTGTGGACAACCTCTGCATGTCCTGGGAGTACCTAGCTGAGCCAGGAGAGCTCAGGGGGCCAGAACCCCTCTCCCCGAGCCCTAGAGGATGTGGGCTTGGACGCCCACCATGGGTGCCCAGGCCCTTGGCCCCAGCCCCTGGTTGTCATCTCCCACTCATTTTTATTCCATTAATATTCCCTACTTCCTCCACATTGTCTTCCAACTGGTTCCATGGGCTCCATTATTCAAACTTAGGAGACAGCACTGGATAGAAAATCAACTGCTGCTAACAGACAAGGTCTCTAAGACAGTTGTCCCCAACTTCGAGTCAGGTGAAGCGGGTCAGGCCAGGCTTGGTGCCACCCCAGGCTCCAGGCGGTCTGGGATGAGGAGGCCCACCTGTCCGCCACCCCAGGTGGCAAAAACCATGAGAGGGCATCAGTGTAAATACAGGCAGACCCTCTCCTGTCCCGTGGGGGCTGGACATGAGTGTTCCCAAGTCCCTGTGCATTGTGGGCAGCGCTGCAGTGGGGGCTGGGCTAGGAATGGGTTCCCGCCCTGCTGGTCAGGCGGTCAGGCTGCAAAGGGGATGGATGTGTGGGGGGTGGGTGCAGTCCAAGGCTCCCTCTGTGCCTGCCCTTTCTCCATCCGGTCCTCACCGGTTCCTCCTGGCTCCTTTCCCCTCCTCTCCCTGGGTCTGGCTCTGTTCGCATACTCCGTTCTCCACCCACATTTGAGTCCCTCCACCTGCCTCTCTAAATCTTCCCATCCATTCTCCCCCCCAGGAGTGGCTTCCTGTCCACCTCTTATCTCTATTTCTCTCTCATCCTCTCTCCCCCTGCAGTGCTCTCCTCTGCATCCCTGAGTCTCCCATTCCCAGTCTCTTCTTTGCCTGCCCCTGAGGGTCTCCCTGTCTCTCCTCCTCACCAGCCCCTTTCCCCAACCAACCCTAACTCTGGGTAGCAACACTCCCCACTCGCACTATTTCTGGCAGGCTGGCCATTCCCTCAGTACATTCTCTGACGCCTCCTGTGATCGGGCACCAGTGCCTTAGGCTTTTCCACTTGGGGACTGTGCCTGTCCCTGGGCCATTCCAACAGTACCCAGCTCAGGCCTGGCTCTTGGTCTCACCCTTTCCCGGACTCCCTCCCAGACCTCGCCCGGAGCCCCTCTGGACGGGCTGGACAGTTTCCAACCCTGCACCTTTCCCTCTCACCAGAAAACCAGCTCCAACACGCCAGAGCCCCATCTCTCAAGTCAGCCTCCTGCTCTCCCCGCTCCTTCTCCCCCCCCCCCTCTTCGGCACCGCCCAGGCCCCTGGGGCCTTCCCTTCTCCCCTCCCCTCCCCGCCCCGCCCCTCCGGACGGGCTGGGCTGGAGAACAACGACACAGCCACAGCTGCCGGACCAGAGCACAAGGCAGGGAGCTGAAAGGGCCTGACCAGAGAGAGACCTGGGGCGCCAGAGCCAGACCCAGAGGTAAAGAGGAGGGAGCAGATCCCTGGCTCCCCAGTCCCCAGGGTGGGGACAAGGAGGGCGAAGGAAGTTGGATTTCTGCAAAACAAAGGAGCTGACCCCAGTGATCCTGACTTCGGGTGAGGGGGATGAATAGAGGAGAGGGTAACAGGCAAGTGGAAGGGGTTGGGCTGAGCAAAAAGAGCAGGTGTTGGAATGGGATTGGAGCAGTGATTCCAGGACCAGGAATAGGGAAAGGAAAGAGCTGGGTCTCTGGTTGGGGACCAGTCTAGGGTCTGGGACTAAGAGGCTACCACAGGGATTGGTGGGGACTGTGAAGGCCCATCCTGAACTCCAAAGCGCTCTGTGACTCCTGTGCAGCTCCAGCAGCCACCCCTTCCCTGGGCTGGGTCATGCGCTGCCCCAAGTGCCTTCTCTGCCTGTCAGCACTGCTCACACTCCTGGGCCTCAAAGTGTACATTGAGTGGACATCAGAGTCTCAGCTGAGCAAGGCCTACCCGGGACCCCAGGGCACCCTGCCAGTGCTCACACCTGCCAGTCCCGAGCCCACCCTGCCGGCTAACCTCTCGGCCCGTCTGGGCCAGACTGGCCCACTGTCCTCAGCTTACTGGAACCAGCAACAGTGGCGGTTGAGAGCTCTGCCCAGTGGGGACAGCACTGAGGCAGGGGGCTGTGGGGCTTGGGGAGCTGCTGCTGCCGCTGAAATACCTGATTTCACGTCCTACCCCACGGACCTTCGCCGCTTCTTGCTGTCAGCAGCTTGCCGGAGCTTCCCTCTGTGGCTGACTGAAGGTGACAGTGGCCAAGTACCCAGCTGTGGGGAAACTGACACCCCCTATCTGCTGCTGGCTGTCAAGTCGGAACCAGGGCACTTTGCTGAACGACAGGCTGTGAGGGAGACCTGGGGTGGTCCCGCCCCTGGAATTCGGCTGCTCTTCCTTCTGGGGTCTCCAGTGGGTGAGGGAGGCCCTGACCTAGGCCCACTGGTAGCCTGGGAGAGCCGCCGTTACAGTGACCTGCTGCTCTGGGACTTCTTGGATGTTCCCTTCAACGAGACACTCAAGGACCTGCTGCTGCTGTCCTGGCTCACCCAGCACTGCCCCAGCGTGAGCTTCATCCTGCAAGCGCAGGATGATGCCTTTGTGCACACTCCCGCCCTGCTCGACTACCTACGGGCCCTGCCACCCGGCTGGGCTCGAGTCCTCTACCTGGGTGAGGTCTTTACCCAGGCCAAGCCCCTCCGGAAGCCTGGAGGACCCTTCTATGTGCCTGGGTCCTTCTTTGAAGGTGACTACCCAGCTTATGCCAGCGGGGGTGGCTACGTCATCGCTGGGCGCCTGGCACCCTGGCTGCTGCAGGCGGCGGCCCGTGTGGCACCGTTCCCCTTCAACGACGTCTACATTGGCCTGTGCATCCGTGCTCTGGGCCTGGTGCCCAGGGCCCACAAAGGCTTCCTCACAGCCTGGCCAGCAGACCGCACAGCTGACCCCTGTGCTCTCCGGGACCTGCTGCTGGTGCGGCCCCTCAGACCCCAGGACAGCATCGGGCTCTGGAAACACCTGCAGGACCCGCAGCTCCACTGCTGAGTCTCGGTGGGGTCAGAAGGGGAGGGCCAACCTAGCCTGGGCCCTAGGCAGGGCCTTGGTGCCTGCTCCTTGCTCAGCCTCTCTGAGGCCTTGGTGTGAGGGAGGTCCTGGAAACATGGCTGCCTGAGCTCCTCCTGGGCCAGCTCGGGCTATGGGACTGGGCAGCAGGGGGCAGAGGACTGTTTTTGTTTTTGAAAAACATGCACTCTCCACTCTGAGGCCTGGAGTTGTCCTTGCGCCTGGGGGGCCCAAGAAGTTACAAGGGCAGAGAGCTCAGCGAATCACACGCTGCATACCCTGCCCTTTATACCAGACACCCCCCACCCAACCTTACTAGACAGGGCCAGCTCCAACAGCTTCCTGGTCACCTTGCTGGACACCAGGTTTGCCTCACCCTGTGGGAGAGCCGCAGTCCCTCTCTGGCACACCTCCACCCCCAGCCTGTCTGCTGAGGCCAGCCCTCCAGCTTGCACAAGTTTCCAGGGGAAGTAGACATCTTAACGGTCTTACAGATGAGTAAGCATCTGATTGAAGGGGCGGGGTCCCAAACCAGTCATGCAGGACTCGCCTCCCACCTCCAAAACTCCAGGAAACAGACCAAAAATGGCAGAGCGCCAAATGCAGAGACACAGTTTATTCAATGCCTGCTGCCCACCTCTCACTCTAAGTTCCACAGGCTGACCTGTCATTCCTGCCCTCAGCCCAGAGGGGCTTCCAGTCATGGAGATGCCCTTGCTTAGCCCCTGGGAGAAGGCACTGTAACCACAGTCAAAGAGGGGGCCAGCAGGGCCCCCCACAATGTAACAGCTGAGAGGAGCGGGGATGGTGATAGGAAGCCCTGCCTCTTATCTCAGTTCTGCCCTGAGTATCCTGGATGGAGCTGGCTGCCAGCTCTCCAGCCCTCAGTCTGGGGCTGCCTCTCAGGGTACCTGAGATGGGTGGGGTGGGGTGAGCAGGGCTCACTTCTCAAAGTGGTCCAGGGGGTAGTGCTCGCCATAGGTCTGGAGGTGACGGGTCAGGGACTCTTGTTGCTTACGGAGCTGGGCAGGCATCTCCTGATACACATCAGAGAAGAGCAGGCTGGGATTGGGTTTCAGCTTCCGCTCGGCCTCCTCGAAGGCCTCCATCACCTAGGAGATACGGGACAGTAAGCAAGTAGCCAGCCTCCCACCCAGGACCCTGCCTCCTACCTGTGGGACCTCGGTGAGGCGTTAACCCACTTGAGCCCCTGTGCTCCCACCTATCTGGACAATGGAAATGATCACCGTCACAGTGGGTACGACCAACATCCCCATCAAGGACCCCAATCCCAGCGATGTCCCTCCTTTGCAGGACCAGGCACTAAGACTAAGCCTATGGAGTGGTTTCAGACCCAGCAGCCCTAAGAAGCAGGTAGCTTAGAGTGGGGAAACCAAACCATGGTGAAGGGGCTGCCCATGACCGTGTAGCTGGGGCAGCAGTGCTGCTTGAGGCCAGGGTCTGCCCTCACCAGTGGCCTGCATGGCCTCTGGCTGCTGAGGACCAGGGACAGGGAAGATAACAGGCTGGCTGTGGGTGGGACACACACCGCATGCTGATTAAGTCACCTCGTCCTCAACCTTCTGAAGCAGGTACCCCAGGATCCCTCGTGCCAAGGGCATGGCTAGGACGCAGCTGAGGTACACGTGCCCAGGCAGCGTGGCTCCACGGGCCACAATCAGAGACATTACCAGGGTGTTCTCCGAGTCACCCAGTTCAATGTCCCCCAAATCCCAGCCTCTGTCCTTCCAGGGTTCCCCATGATGTACCACCTCAGGACACGCCCCTGAGGTGTTGGTCTGCAACAGAAGGAGGTCCTCACCTTCTTGCGTGACTGCTTCCTCCAGGCCTTCTCCTGCTCATCATCCCACCAGCCTCGGCTCTGCATGTAGTGCCTCAGCCGGGAGATCGGGTGGTCCTGCTTGTCCCAGTAATTGACCTCATCCACTGAGCGGTACGCTGAGCTGTCATCACTGGTGCTGTGGTGCCCGATCCTGCCCGGGGGAGGACCATGGGCAAGGAATAAAGGCAAGGAAGGGGACACGACACAGGGTAATGAGGGTAGGCTTTAGAGATCCCAGTGACGGATATGGGGAAGATGGTAAAGATGGCTGTCCAGGCTGGCGAGGGGTCAGGGGAGGCAGGCACCTGTAGGTCATGGCCTCAATGAGGAAGGGCTGATTCTCTGCCACAGCCCGTCGCCGGGCCTCCTTGGTGGCATTGTACACAGCGAACACGTCATTGCCATCCACACGGATCGACAGGATGCCGTACCCGGGGCCTCGAGCCGCTGTAGGGACAGAGAGACGCAGCTCAGACCTCACGGGTCAGATGAGGACAACGAGCAGGGAATGGGGGAGGGGAGGAGAGGAGAGCAAACAAATCAGCGCTCCATTCACTGTCTCCTGCGACCTCCCCTGTGCCAGACACTGCAGGAAGAGACCAGGAGAGCAGGGGTGGCAGGAAGGGAGAAGAGGCAGTACAGGCCCATACCGATGCCATCCCCGCGGTACTGCTCAGAGGTGGGCGTGGAGATGGCATAGCCATTGTTCCGGCAGAAGAAGATGATGGGGCACTCGAGGGTAGCAGCAAAGTTGAAGCCAGCGTGGGCATCCCCCTCACTGGCTGCCCCCTCCCCAAAGTAACAGATGACGATCCTGTTGGCATTGGCCCGCTTGGCCGCGTAGGCTGCACCCACCGCTGCAGGAAAAGAGAGTATGGTGAGCAGGGGCAGAGCCCCACACCTTCTGATCTCTCTCCCTCACAAGACACACAAATGCAGACAGACACACACACATCACTCCAGCCCCAGGCTCCGGGACTCAGGCTGGCTGTCACCAGGCTTAGGGGCAAGAAAGCACCTGATACCCCGACAGTCCCTTCACAACCTGCCCACACCGTCTTCTCCCCTCAGCTGACAGCAGCTCCATCCTTCCAATTCCTCGGGCCCAAAACGTCAGCACCATCTCTGACTCCTAACTCTGTCATCCCCACACCAACTCCACTTTCGACAGAGCCAGAACCTGACACTTCCCATCTCCTCCACCTCACTGGCCCGAGCTAGGCCCCTCCTGTTGCCTTGGGGCAGCCAGAGGGCTGTTTAACGTGAGCCAGACCAAGTCACTGCACAACTGACCACTCCCCCTGCTGAAGGTGCACATTCCACTCTGGATTACAGTAAAGGCCCTGAGGCCCTGCAGATCTGCACTCTCACGTACCTCTCTGATACCCTCCAACCCCATGCACAGCTGCCCCACTGGGCTCCTCCCTGCCCCTCAAGCACCTCAAAAACAGCAGGAAGACCCCGCCTCAAGATGCCAGCTGGCTCCCCTCACCCCCCACCCCACCACACAGCACTCCCTCCCAGCCTCATCTCTCCCTATAGGACCCCTGACGTGCTCTATGGGTCGCATCTTCATCTCGCTTATTGTCTCTCTCCCCTACCCCCATGTCAGCACCAGGAGGGCTAAGGATTCTGTCTCTTTTTCACTCTATCTAGGGGGGTGCCCACACAGCAGGTACTCAGTATGTTTGGAACTGAGTGAATTAATAGTCACCCTGAAAGAAGGTGAGGGCCAGGGCCCCACCTTATGGAAATCCTACCTACCTGCAACAAAAATCCCACCTCCACCTAGAAGGCTCCCCTGCCCACCTTCAAGACATGACTGCTCACTGGTTTCCAAACAGAACGACGTGCATGGACGTCCATGGGGCTTTCTGATGTGCCAGGCACGCTGCTCACCTAGCAGACCCGGCAACTCGTGCATGTGGGGGTGCCCGGAGCAGAGAAAGCCGAAGCCCAGTCTGAGCCTCGACCGAGGGCAGGCTCCAGAGGGCAGGGAGGGCAGCCCGCTCCCATGGCCCCCAGGCTCTGCTTCCCAAGCGCTCATCTTTAACGGAAGCCACACCAACTGCCTGAAGGACTCCGAGGACTGAGGCAAACAAAGCAGGGCTGGGAGCCAGAAACCAGACTCTGCAGCCACAGTCCCTGACTTGAGTCCTGCTTTTCTCCTGCCTGCTGGGTGACCTTTAGCAAGGAACCTGGCATTTGCTCTTCCACACACAGTGGGTTGTGTGTATGTGGGCAAACGGGGTAGGCACAAGTTTCGGAAACCAAAAATGTGGTCATGCTGGCTGAAGCCTGACAGGTGAGGACGACACCACAGTCCTCGGAAGGGTCCCAAACACGAGGGGTCTTGCTCTGACCATGTCACCAACCAGAAAGTTCCCCCAGGATGGAGAAGGGCTGGGGCCTGCTCAGGGGTACAGCACCGGTCTATGTTGTCCAGGCCCAAGATGTGTATCCTCACCCTGAGGAATCTGTGTGGCCAGCGGAGAGGAGATGGTGACAAAGTGACGCTCCTTGCAGCCATAGTGAACAGGCATCTGGCGCCCCTTGCCTGGGTCGTTCACGTTGCCGTAGCACTGGGCCATGAACTGTTCCAGGGGGTAGTCCCGATACATCAGCACACCTGTGAGGGGCGGAGGCAGCAGTTGTTGGGAGAGAGGGTCTGGGGGTGCAGAGCCCCGTGGGGGTCCCAAGGCAAGGCCCTTCCTGCCTGGGCTTCCAATTCCCTGTTTGTACAGTAAGGGAGCTGGATGAAACCAAGGAAAGCACACTGGGAGGCTGAGGGGACCAGCAGGTGCGGGATCCAGGTGGGCAGGCCAGTAAGCACAGGTCTGTCTCAAGAGGGAGGCCACTGTTCAGACCAACTGACTGCTACCCAGAAAGGCTAAATCGTCGAGTTTAAAAAAAAAAAAAGAAACCTAGCTTGCTTTAAAAAAAAAAGAGAACTTCCGCCAAGATGGAGGCATAGGTGGAGATGCCATGCTTTCTCCCACAACCAAGTTGAGAGACAACAAAATATTAGCAACAGAAAACACAGCCAGAACACAGAAAATTGAACTTTTCGGAAGTCTGATACCAACAAATTCTTCAGCCTGACCGGTAAGAGGGGTGAAGCCAGCAGCTGGCGGAGCGGGGTTACACAGGAAAACTCGGTCAGACGGACTCAGGCACGTGGATCCCAGGCGTGGGGTTGCAACGGGCGGACCCAGTGAGTGACCCAGTGAGGGCACAGGGCGGCGGGTTGACTGTGGTCGTGTGCAGATAGACTGGCGGGGGAGTGGGTGGTGAGACGGGACCGAGCAGGCCCCAGCAACAAGAGGCAGCAGAGGAGCCCTGTTTCCCCGCTCTGACCCCGCCCCCACCTACAGCATCACAAACCAGCAACCTGAGCAGCCCTGCCCTGGTAAACATCTAAGGCTCCGCTCCTTATAATTAACGGGCGCAAAAAGACCAAAAATGGCTCAAGAAGATCTCAAAGCCCCAGAGCCAATAAATCTAAGTGATAAAGAAATAGCAAAACTTTCAGATGCACAGTTCAAAACACTGGTGATCAGGATGCTCACACAACTGATTGATTATAGTCACAAATTAGAGGAACGTATGAAGGCTAAACTAATTGAAATGAAGGGAATTACACAGGAAACCAAGAGTGATGAAGAGGAAACTGGGACTCAAATCTAGGGAGTGAACCAGAAGGAAGAAAAAAAGGGCCAAACAGGAAAATATGAAGAAACAAGAATTCAAAAAAATGAGAAGAGACTTAGGAACCTCCAGGACATCTTTAAACGCTCCAACATCTGAATTATAGGGGTACCAGAAGGGGAAAAGGAACAGCCACCAGTGGAAAACTTATTTGAACATATAATAAAGGAGAATTTCCCCAATATGGCAAAGGAAATAGACTTCCAGGAAATCCAGGAAGCTCAGAGAGTCCCAAAGAAGGTGGATCCAAGAAGGAACACACCAAGGCACATCGTAATTACATTAGCCAAGATTAAAATGAAGGAGAGAATCCTAGAAGCAGCAAGAGATAAGGGGACAGTCACCTACAAAGGAGTTCCCATCAGACTGTCAGCTGATTTCTCAAGAGACCCTACAGGCAAGAAGGGGCTGGAATGAGGTATTCCAAGTCATGAAATCCAAAGACCTACATTCAAGATTATTCTATCCAGCAAAGCTTTCATTTAGAATGGAAGGACAGATAAAGTGCTTCTCAGATAAGATCAAATTCAAGGAGTTCATCATCACCAAGCCCTTATTATATGAAATGTTAAAGGACTTACTAAGAAAAAGAAGATAAAAAAGATGAACAGTGAAAGGACAGCAAACTCACAGTTATTAACGACCGCACCTAAAACAAAAGCAAACTAAGAGGACAGCTAGATCAGGAGCAGAACCACAGAAATGAAGATCACATAGAAGGTTAGCAACAAGGGAGTGGGAGAAGGAGAAGGGGGGAAAAGGTACAGAAAATAAGTAGCATAGATGGCAGGTAGAAAATAGATAGGGGAGGGTAAGAATAGTAGGAGAAATATAGAATCGAAAGAACTTGAGACACGTGGTCATAAACTAAAGGAGGGGAATGGTGGGGGAGGGGGTGTACAGGGTGGAGGGAAATGAAGGGGGGAATAGAACAACTGTAATGGCATAATTAATAAAATATATTTTTTTAAAAACTACCTAATTTTAAGTGTTTCAACTAATTACTTTGAAAAATCATCATATGAACCAAATAAAAGTACAAGCCACTAGCTAACAACTTCTAGACTAACGAGAAAAATATTCAAACCTATTTATGACAGTAAAACCCTTCTTTTTTTATTTTATTTTATTTTATTTATTTATCTTTGGAAGGAGAGAGGGAGAGAAACATCAATGTATGGTTGCCTTTTGTACGTCCCCTGCTGGGAACTGGCCTGCAGGGAACTGGTCTGCAACCCAGGTATATGCCCTGACTGGGAATCGAACCGCGATTGTCTGGTTCAAAGGCCCGTGCTCAATCCAGTGAGCTACACCAGCCAGGGCGCAAAACCCTTCTTTAAACAAATTCTCTGGTGGATGCCCACCCACCACCATCAAAGAGAAGCTCACCACCAGGCTCTCATGTGGCTGGTGGGCAGTACCGGAGACGGCACAATCCGGTTGGGTACGCTTGTTCTCCCCACTCCTCAGTGGGGAGGCAAAGAGTTGAGGACAGGGCACAGGGTCTGCCTCACCTCACCTAGCACAAGGGCCCTCTGTATCTGTCCAGATGCAGAGCTGTGTGCTGACCGGTGGTGCCAGAGGGCCACTCTGGCAAGGCAGCCAGGGCCCAAACAGCCCTATGTGGACTGCCCAGCTGCCACCAGGATTCTGGGGCCCTCACTTGGCCCTGCCTGGAGCCCTCACCTTTAGTGAAACAGGCAGGAAGCACTCAGCAAACCGGGCGAGGGCCTGGTGTGCCGCCTAGTGTCTGGGGAAATCTTCCTGCTAATGATGCTGAACCACAGACCATCAGTGGGCACCTGTTCTCCTACAGCAAGTGGGGCAGGGGGGTTCTGGTGCAGCACAGAGCGGAGCAGATAGTCCAGGAGTAGACCAGACAGACCACTGTACCAGTCCGGGGAGGGCTCTGCACAGCCAGCCTGGCCAGGCCCTGCCTCCTTCCTGAAGAGCTGTCCCAGGATGAGAGGCCCCAGTCACCACATCACCTCTGATACTGCTTACCCCATGCTGGGTCCTGTACTAATGGCTTTCCATCATCTATCTGTCCCATGAAAAACCTCAACAGCCATGTTAAGTAACTGAGGAACAATTCAGCAACTTGCCCAAAGTCATGAAGTACCCAAGAGGAAGGCTCAAGATTTGCCTCCCCGGCAGCCCCAGAGGGAGACTATTTTGCAAGGCCCCCACGCCAACCACCATTCTGGAACCAGCCCCTCAGCTCCCTGGGCTAGGTTCTTCACCCCAGGCACTCTTTCATGCACACTGATTTTCTTCAGTCCTAGCTAGCCTTTGATCCTTCTTTGCACTCAGAAGTGAGCCGGCTCCCCGGCTGCAACCTGCCAGGCCCTCCCATCTGCTTCTGCTCCCTGAAGGCTGTGGTGCCTGGAGAGAGAGGCCAGCAGAGCTCTCACACTGGGCGGGTGGGGGCCCACAGTACACGCCACACCTGCAGCTCAGCCTGCCCACACTGCATGGTCCCAGCAACTCCACAGTGCACAGACTGTAATACTATCATCATCATCTTGATTCTGGAGAAAACTGACGTTCAGAGAAGGGAAGTGATTTGCCCGGAATCTGACAGCCAGTAGCCATGGACTAGTCAAGAGAAAAAGCTCTTAACCGCAACAGTGCCCACCCTCCACAGAGGGGAAGCCCACCCCCTCTAAACTCTGGACCTGGCTTGGCTCTCTCTTACTTGAAAAGTTCTTCGTCCAGCTCCTTGGACCTCACTGGCATTGTGCCACTCCTCCAAGAGCACACAGGGTAACTAACGAGAGCCTCTCCTTCATACCAAAAGGGACTGGGCTTGACCTGCCTCGATGGGGACCCCAAACCCAGGCCTCTGGCACGTACTCCACAGGACCAGGACATGGGCAGACGTACCTGCCTCCCGGTACTGGCCGAACACTAGGTCCGTGTTGTCCAGGGCTGCTGCGCTCCCCACATGCGTCCCCTCCTCACCATAGTTAGTCATGTAGAAGGAGATCCGGCCCTGTGGGTACAGGGGAGTCCAGAAGCCCAGGCTCAGTCATGCTGGGCAACCAGTAAGAACTGTACAAATAGTGACCAACTTCTGATGACTCCCCTGATCAGCAGATACTTCCTGAGGGCTGCTCTGGGCCAGGGCATGCTGGAGTTTCCAACTTCGTGGAGGAACTGCCGGACTGGTTAGAGCCAGAGTGAAGGGTCTGTGCGCGGGAGCTATAAGGACGTACCCACCCCACCAAGGAGGGGCACCAAGGAGCAATACCTAACCTAGGCGAAGGTAGGGGTGGATGAAGGTTTCCAGACAGAGAGAACAATAAAGGCCGTGAGCCTGGAAGGAATGGGACAGGCAGTGGGTGGGCAAGTATGAGGCGGGAGTGACAAGCAGAACCCATGAACTGCAGGGAATGAGACATGTGAATTTTACCTGGAGAACCATGGTAACCTGCCCATGGCTGTCTTTGGGGAGTGACGTTTTAGAAATGTCTCTCGGGCTGCTATGTGGGAAATGGATACAAGAAATGGGACTGAGGACAGCAAGGCACACAAGAAGGGCGGTGGCCTGGCCTGGCGGTGCTGTCAGGCAGGGAGAGGAGTGGACGGCTGACGGCCTCGAGCAGCAGTCCGCGTGCTCACTCTGGCAGCACATGTACGAACAAGTGGAATGATGCAAACATTAACATGGCCCCTACGCAAAGATGACACGCAAATTCGTGGAGCACTCTGCATTTTTTATTTACTATGGCCAAGATATGGAAGCAACCCCAAGTGCCCATCAACAGACGATGGATAAAGAAGGTGTGGCACAGCCCTGACCGGTTGGTTAAGAGTGTCATCCCAATATGTCAAGGATGTAGGTTCAATCCCTGGTCAAGCACATGAAGAAGCAACAAATGAATGCATCAATAGATGGAACAACAAATCGATAAATTTTTAAAAAATAGCCCTGACTGGTATGGCTCAGTAGATTGAACACCTTCCTGCAAACCGAAAAAAAAAAAAGCCCTGGCTGGTGCAGCTCAGTGGACTGAGTGCCGACCTGCAAACCAAAGAGATGTTGGTTCGATTCCCAGTCAAGGCACATACCTGGGTTGCAGGCCAAGTCCCCAGTACGAGGCACATGAGAGGCAATCACACACTGATGTTTCTGTCTCTCTCCTTCTCTCTCCCTTCTCCTCTCTAAAAATAAATAAAATCTTTTTAAAAAATAACATGGAATGTCAACTATAATTGAAAACTAAAATTTTTGTGAACACTTTATTTATCTTTAGAGAGAAAGGAAGGGAGGAAGAAAGAGAGGGAGGGAAACATCAACGTGTGATTGGCTCTCGCACATCCCCTACTGGGGACCTGCAACCCAGGCACGTGCTGTGACTGGGAATCGACCCTTTGGTTCACAGACCCCACGCTCGTTCCACTGAGCTACACCAGCTGAAAACTAAAAAAATCATTAAAAAAAAATACTTTATTTATTTTTCGAGAGAGGGGAAGGGAAGGAGAAAGAGTGGGAGAGAAATATCAATGTATGGATGCCTCTCATGCATCCCCTGCTGGGAACTGGCCTGCAACCCAGGTATGTGCCCTGACTGGGAATCGAACCGAGATACTCTGGTTCGCAGGCCCGAGCTCAATCTACTGAGCTACACCAGCCAGGGCCCTAAAAAATCATTTTAATTAAATCTAAAAAAATTAAAAAGCAGCAGCATCAATACCAGGGAGTTGCATACCCTCTTGGCTAGCTAATAAGCCTGAAACCCAGAGCCTGGAAAAGCCAAACATTAGGTTCCCAGCCACCCTAGCAGGATACAGCTCTAGCCATAGACTTAAATGAAAGTCTGATTTTGCAGGTTTTTGTTTTTTTTTAAATGCACTGTTCCTGGAAGCAAGCTCCTATTCCACATTCCAGCTCCAAAAATCCACTTAATATAATGTCCTCAGATAAAGGATGTATCAGATATTAAACTGGTAAAAAGAGATACTACACTTGATCTTAACCAAAATGCTGGTAAGTGATGATTTTGCTTTCTTGATTAAAAAAAACAAAACAAAACAAAAAAAACCCTCCTGCAGCTGGTGCCAGCCTTTCCCCTTCCTTTCCTCCTGCCCGGCACACAACCATGATGCCTGGAGCTGTGGCAGCTGTCTTGGACCACGAGACAACAAGCACATGATGAAAGCCAACTCAACTATGTTGGTGCTGCTGAGCAGCATTTAGTTAGATTTCTAACCAAACATACAGGGACAGAGATGGGTGGGGGAAAAACATAAACAGATAAATACCCAGGGACAGAGTGAATGTGAAAGTGACAGTGAGGGGGAAGGAGACAGAAATGAAATGAAGGTCTCCAGTTTGGGCAAATGGGTGGATGGTGGAACCCTTCACTGAGAACTGGCCTAACAGAGGAAGAGAAGTGAGCCTGGAAGGAAGATGCAGAGACCGAATTTGGACATGCTGAATCTGGCGTAGGACACCAGGGTGAGAAGCCAAGCAGATCTGGGGCTAAGAGGTTAAGTCAGGTTGGAGATTTGGGGCACCCCTGGCACAGAAATAGAAATAAGCTCCCCAGAACTACGTGTAAAGAGAAACAGAGGGAGCTCAAACTGGCACCTGCGGGTGCTCACTGAGCAGCCCTCACCTGTTCTACAGGCCTGGCTCTCTCTCACGGTGGGGGAACCAGATGGCTAATGCTTCTTCTAAGTGGGGAGCCAACTGAAAGCTAATTGACCTCCCAGAGCACAGTGAGTGGGTAGACGCCGGGTGCTGAGCACCTGGCAGGGCTGTGAGACTGGCAAGGGTTAATGGCCTTAGGGGGCCCCTGAGCAAACAGCACTGGGTTACTGGCAGAGGTCACTGGTTGCCACCCAGTATCCTATCCCTCTTCCTCTTTGCTAACAGAGATCTCATTCCACCACAGGCAGCAACTGCCTAGACTAAAATACTACATTTCTTATTCTCCTTTGTACTAGGAGTGACCGATAAAATGTGAGATGTTATTGGGACTACCTGGAAAGTTCTATAAAGATGGCTGTGGAGATATCTGGAATGTGCCATGTCTGAGCTTCCACCTTCCTTCCACTTCTCGCCTGGAATGAGATGTGAGGGAGGGAGCCCCGGCAGCCATTAGGTTCATGAGGGACCCTCAAGGCTAAAAGCCAACCCTGGGAATCCAGTGACACTGTGATGCCACTATACCTCAGACCACCTGTTTCCAGATTTCTCTTATGTGAGGGGAAAAACTATTAACCTGTTGAAACTACTGCTTTTGTTCTGTTAGGATTTTTGGGGGGGGGGGAGGGAAGGAGGTCTGTTATTGCAGGTGAAAGTAATCCTAGCTGACAGGATGAACCTTGATGGATGCGTTGATCTCACTGAGGGCTTCCTGTATCAGCTGATGGGCAGCAAGGGACTTTATATGCTGGTCCTCACAGGATTCCTACCCCTGTAGGACGGTTTCTCTTGTTATCCCCATTTTTTAAAATATACTAAATAAACTGAGACAAAGACAAGAAAAATCAACTGCCCAAACTCACAGCTCTGACTAGATCCATGCCTGGGGGATTCCACAGCCCTGTTTGTGCAGCCAATGCAGGGGCAGGAAGAAGCCGGGCTTGTGTGAGGTTGGGCAGGTGGCCTGGACTGGCATGAGACTGTGGAGACGGGAGTGAACTGCCAAGGCCACAAGGAATAGGAGACAGGATGGACAGGAAGGGCCAGATGTGATCCTGTGGACATGGGAACCAAAGAAAGTGGCTGGGCAGGGTGGAGACCAGACCATCACCTGGAGAGCCACTGTGGAGTGTTCCTGTGAGACAGAGTCCAGGAGCAGGCTGCCTGCCTGATCTGCTCAGTCCTGTCACCTGGGGGCTTCATGTAAATGCAAACTGCCTAGCCAATCCCCATGTGAGGACCTGCCTGCCCAGTATTCTCCCCCTTTTCTAACAGGGAAGGGGGAAGAATACTACTCTGGGCCTGCTACTCTATTCCCTTGGTTCCTGGAGACAGGCACGTGGCCCCAGCCTGGCCTGTCACGGGATGGCTCCGGGAGGGGTCTGTGATCAAAGCGTGGCCAATCTGTATCAGCCTGGGGCCTTCTGCTGGAACATTAGAGACCAATTTCTTTCCATCACTAAGGAGAAGGTTTAATTATTACTAGGCTGGTAGGCTCATGGCATATAATAGCTAATATTTATCATGGACTAACTAAATGCCAAGTTCACTGTCCCTAAAGCCATTACATGTCACCATCAATCCTCACGACAACCCCATGCAGACCAGAAAACTGAACACTGAGAGGTCAAACGGCTTTCCCAGACCCACAAAGCCTGCAAGTGGCAGATGAGGACTTCAATCGTACCCTGAACCCTTTCTCTGCCACCTCTCCAGGAGCCTGGAGCTTCCAGAGCCCACGGCTGCTTGAGAATGAAGGACGCCAAGGCAAAGGAGAGAAGAAATGATACTCAAAAGAGAGGAAGAGATCTGGTGACATCTTTCAATTCCTGGACACAGCTGTGCCTGAAGACAGGGCCCTCTGAACTTGAAGTTACTTGAGTCAATAAATTTCCTTCTTTGACTGGCTCTCTGTCCACTGAGGATCCCAGCCTGTCTGCCATGGGCGCTCCGGGAAGCACTGAGGGTCTCCCTGTTTCTCAGGACTGTGAGCTCCCAAAAAGGGCTCTCATGACTCCTACCTGCTATCTCCTAGCACAGCTAAGTCCCCAGCCCAGCACACAACAGGTGTTTTCAGTGATCCGGTCCATCCTTCTGCCCCTGGCCAGGGCCCTTCCCACATTCTCCCTATAGTGGTTCAAGAAAACCTCCAAGAGCTCTTAAGGACCCCAGGACAGTGGATCTCCATTCTACTCTTTCCTCCTTGGGAGCTATCTTTTGGCCCATGCACAGGCAGGGGGACCTCAGGTGATTCCAAGCTCCCCTCCCCAGCCTGTCCCCACGTACCTGCCGCTGGGACTCATAGAGGATGCGGTCCATGGTGTTGAGCAGCGTCATGCTCTTGTAGAACTTGAGAACCTTCTCCTGTGGCAGCTGCAGATGAAGGTACAGAGAGACATAGAGCCACTGGGACCAGCGAGGACACGGGTGAGGACATGGGCAAGGGGCCTGGGCATGGGAGACAGGGGGTGAGGGAGGTGGCTTCTCACGTGGGGATCCTCGCTGGGATTGAGGATCTGGCCCTGCCGATCCATGACACGGTAGATGGGGATCCCAGAGATGACATTGGGCTGGATGAATTCCAGCTTGTCTACGAACTCCGCCGAGGCCCCTGGGAACTGAGGCTTGTCGTCCAGGGATGAGAAGTGCTGCTGTTGTTGCCTCTGGGGGTGCTGGGAGGGGAGGGCAGACATCTGAGCAGGAACAGCACTCAGGTTTGCACTGGCTCAGCCCCACAGGGCCAGGCAGTGGCCTGGTGGTTAAGGCAACACGGACACACAGGGTGTGAATTCCAGCTCTACCACTTTCCCACCGCGTAACCTCAGGCAAGTTACTAGAATGTCTTTGTGTCTCAGTTCCTCATCCAATTGGGGTAAAAATAACATCTATCCCACAGGACTGTTGCAAAGATGAAATACCTCAAAAAAGTGCCAGGCAGCTCAAGAACTGGCAGCTGTTATTATTATCAGAGACCCAAATTCTTCACTCCGACATTCAAAGCCTCCCCATTCTGGCCACAGAGACCTGTCTGTCCATTCTGCACAGCTACGACAAGCAGAGACACCCCCACACAGAGCCCTCACGTCATCTGGATGGGCTCTTTACTGACTCCTATGCCCAGCAGGGAGGCCACTCAGAACAGACCTCAGTCTGGGAGCTCTTGAATCAGTCTGCCTGGGTTCAAATCCCTTATTGGTGACCATGGGAAAGTAACTTCCTGTTTTAAAAAAGCCACCCCTTTCTCATCCATAAAATGGAAAACGCTTCATAGAAATGTTGCAAGGCTAAAATGAGATCACGCACATAAAATGTCAGCAAAGCATTTGTAAGTCGTACAGAAAATGCTCAAATAAACACTATGATTTCCACCACCACATCGCTGCTGTCCTCTCTCTTCTACCCCTTCCCCTTGCCCTGGTGAACCCCTCCACACGCATCACCCCTCTCCGGGCCAGGCCTAACTCCCTCCACGAGCCCAGCCTGACTCACTAAATAAATATTTGAGTACCTGCTTTGTTCCAAGCCCTGTGCTGGGTTCTGGGGACCTAAAAGACACAAGACATCTGCCCCTCCTGCCAGAATGAAAGACAGATGCTGAACAAGTACCGATGGAGGTGAGTCATGTTCTCCTAGAAGAAGCCATGGGGCTCTGTGGAGTGGAGTGCAAAGGAGGTCAGGTTTCTCTGAGGAAGTGACATGAGAGCTGAGCCCTGAAAGATACCCAAGGGTCAGGAGAAGAGCATTCGATGCCAGAACACAACATGAAAAGGCTAAATGTGAAGAACAGTGTGCCCCCCGTGGAACGTGGGAGGAGCTCAGAGTGGCTGGAGGAGCGGGGAGTATCTGTGGGGAACATCACACCTGCTCGGATCAGAGGTGGCCTGGCAGGGAAAGCCTGTGGGAAGCCTCCACGTGTGGCAGGATATGAACCAACTGAATTTCTTAACTTGTGAAATAACCTTGATCTGGTCTCAGGATTGCAACAGTGCCCCTGGATTAAGCACTTACTGAGTGCCAGGCTGAGCTCTGCATGTACAATCTTACTCTTGCCCTTGAGCAAATGAGAAACCTATGGTTCAGGGACGTAAAATATGGGCCACAGAGCTAAAACTAAGTAAGTAAATCAGAACTGGCTTTAAACCTGGGCAGGGCTGACACTCAGACCCCCAAACCCGTGCTTCCTAACCCAACTGCCATTGCTGGCCTGGTTTCTACACATCTACATCTGTACTTCCCACCGGTCGCCAGAGTTCTCTTAGCTCATAAAGGTGGCTTTGCTTCCAACGGGAGCTGAAGAATGACTGAGTGTGCCATGAGCTGGACCTCACACATGGGTGCTCAAGTGTGTTCCTCTCCTCCCCTCCTGTAATTACAGTGAAGAAGCCATCCAAGGTTCCGGGGGCACATGAACGCATGTGCATTTATCTGCAATTATAGTTGTGAGGAAATTACACTCCCGGCAGCAAGGCAGGTCTGGGCCTCACATCATGGCAGACTCCCCTCTGCCTGCAAGCGCAGCAGCTAAACTCTGCAGACTGCACTTCCCCAGCAGGGTCACACCT
Organism: Artibeus jamaicensis; assembly: GCF_021234435.1. NCBI lineage: Eukaryota > Metazoa > Chordata > Mammalia > Chiroptera > Phyllostomidae > Artibeus > Artibeus jamaicensis. The sequence goes on from NW_026521848.1 coordinate 195,333, forward strand.
CTGAGCACTCCCACAGCCAGACCTTTCCGTTCACCTAAAGGGTCCTTTTGTGTCGTGTCTGTCTCCCACACACATCACAAGTTCTCCAAAAGTAAGGATTACGTCCAGGTTGATTACAGAGCAGGCACTCAATGGGCAGTTACTGAACAAACGGATGAATGAGTGGTTACATTCAAGGGCTTTGGGGTCCCACTGGCCTGGACTCCAATTTCTTAGCTCACTGTGTGGCCCTTTGCTACACACAGTCTCTTTGAATCTCCCCTCCATAAAATGGCCATAGACTGCTGCTGCAAAAAAGTTCCTAAAATAAGGCACCCAAAGAATCTGTTACAGGCACAGGACACACTATGTGCCTGAAAACTGGTAGAAGGGAAAAACAAAATCTAGAAGATTAGGAGGTGGGAAAAGGGAAATGACTGCACCTCAAGAGGCAGATGGGCCAAAGGGGAGCTGGGGAGAAGGACTGGCTGCACCTCACACTGAAGAGTGATGCAGGCCCCGGCAGACACTCCAGACAAGGACGGAGGCCCAGGGAGACACAAATGGAATGAGGGCTACAATCCAGAGGCCGGCGGGGGTTGGGAGGATAGGACCTCAGGGCTCCGCACAAGCCAGGATGTCAGGACAGGACTCCGTCTGCCTACAGAGACCAAAGAACTACTCAGAGGGCATTGTGGTGCACCCCACACATTGGGGGTGAGCTTTGGGAGTGTCGTTCTCTCCTGGGCCACCCCAGGGCTCTGTACTGAGTCTGTGTGCTGTGAGAAAGGTTCCGCAGCACCTGGTGCCAAGGAAATGCTCCACTATGGGAGTGGGTGGTAAATGCCTGCAGGGAAAGGATGCTACTCCACCCACTTTTTCTTTTGTTTTTGGTGAGAGGGTGGGTTTGTCCTGGTGGCCAGTGATTTACAATGGCAGAGGCCACACAGATTTACACAGAGCCCTGAAACCACATCCTCCCCCAACACACAGGAAACAGGGAGGCCTGCCCTGGATGATCTGATCTGCCTAGCAGGTCAATGTCAAGGTGGCCCCTTGTGGAGCCACTCCCTAGGGCACCAAGATTAAGGGCAGGACTGGAGCAGACCGCTGCCCCTGGCTGTGCAACTAAACCTCCCTGAGCTTCGGTTTCCTCATTCGTAAACAGAGGACCGTAGGAATACCTACCTCACAGGTGGTCATGAGGATTAATGACTCAATGGTGTAATTGCTCAGCCCAGTGTAAGAACGAACACTCAGTACACACAAGTAGCTGACTAGTGTATTTGACAACTGTTGTCAAAACAGGAAGGTACTGAATACTGGCTCCAAGTCACACCTGAACCGAGGGCTGCGACACTCAACACACAAGTTACAATCAAGAGGTGGGCAAGCTCAGAGGAGGCAGGATGTTTAGTGGTTAATACAGGGCAGAATGAGAGACACTAGAGCTAAACCGCCTGTGTTTGAATCCTGACTTAGTCCCTCTCCAGCCATGTCATTTGGGCAGGACAGTTGCCCTGACCCTGGGTCCCCTTGTGGATAAAATTAAGAATTGCTACTCCACAGGAATGGTGGTGAGGTAGGTATAAAACCCTGCTGTAGCTCTGGGGGAACCTTCACCGCCAGCATCAGGTGGAGCGTGAGGAAAAGCTTCCTAGAGAAGGGGGGGTGAAGCTGAGGCCTGCTGGACAAGCAGGGGTGAGCGAGGCAAAGGCTGAGGGAAGAACACTTCCATCTGGGGGAACAACAAAGGCCCTGAGCCAAAAGAACAGAGCCTGGGACTCTGGCACCCGGCCACCGGCTGCAGCACATTAATAACAACAGCTGACAACGTGCTGAGCACGTTGCATTTTCTCTTGGCCTATGTGCTCAATGAGCTCGCACAGCAGCCAGGGGAGGCAGGACCTATTATCACGTGGCAGTAAAACAGAGGTGGTCCCGAAGCCCAGAGGGGTTAAGTGACTGGACCAAGGCCACAGAGCTCATGAACGGTGATGTCAGCACACAAAACAAGGCAGCCAGACCACTAGTGCCTAGGGAGACTGGTGAGAAGGGTGGGGCCCAGCCACAGAAGGCACTGCAGATGAGCCAGTTAACAGAGCCCTCTGCACAAAGAACACTAAGGCCACCCAAACCTGCTCCCTCCTGGGGTCTGAGGCACTCTACCCTCAAACAGCCCAAAGTTTTTCCAGGTCAGAAATGTCAGCAGCCTCATCAGTGGCCTGCCTCGTGGGAGAGGTGGTTGCAGACACCAGGGAAGTGTGAATAATCAGCCTTTCTCTGGCCTCAGGGACCCGGGGTCTGGGGGCTAGAGTAGCACTATGCTCTCCCAGGCACTGGAGTGTGAAGTGCTGAGGGAGGCCGTCCTTTCCCAGCATTCGTCAGGGTCACCCCAGACTTGCTGTCCTCAGAGAAAAACAACAGCCATTTTTTGAGCCCTTACTGAGCACATGGTATATGTAGTAAGTGCTTCATAAGAACCATTTCCTTTCTTCTTCACACCTCTCTGTACTGTAAATTACAAAGTGTTTCATGATGTGAAAAGAAGCTGGGTTCCTTAGAAAAGAGACCAGGTTTCTTAAGACAACAGGCAAAAGGGAGATGGATACAAACAGATCAATAATGACCATCTCCACTCATTCCACAATACACACTGGGCACAGGCCACTCAGAGACACTGCACAGGACACTGGAGCCCTTGGACAGGCTGCCGGAACAGCTGGGCCAGAGAAATAACATTCCTGCTGATCTGCACAAACCAAGCTCCAGGTGCTCCCTGATTTCCAACATGGCAGGAACCCTAGTCACCTGCTTGCTACACTCAGAGAAGTGAAATGATCTGGCCAAGGTCCCATTTGCTTCTTGGGGTGCTGGCTGAGAAACTGACCTGGGACACCTTGACAAACCAGTTTTCCTTCCTCCTCTTCACCCTGAGCACTAAATACATCTGCCAGCAACTAGAGGGGGAGAAAGGGAGGCAGAATCAGGCAAACCCCTCCAAGGTGAAAGGATGGGCAAGCAGACATGAAGAAGTCAGGTAGCCCAGCAGTCCTCCCGACCCAGCCTGTGCCAATAACCCCACCTGTCCACTGCAACACAGCCTCCCAACCTTCCCTCAAGGCACTGTCTCCTGGTTCAGCTGAAAATGCACTATCCAATACGGCAGCCCGTGGCTGTTCAAATTTAAATTCATTAAACACAGTGGTGGTCAAGTAGCTCAATTGGTTAGTGTCATCAGGATACGCCAAGGTGGCAGGTTTGATCCCCAGTTTCTGCACATATAAGAATTGACTGGTGAATGCATAAAAAGGTAGAACAAATCCTTGTTTCTCTCTCTCTCTCTTTCTCAAATCAATCAATTAAAACTTAAAAAAAATTAAATACAGCCCTGGCTGGTGTGGCTCAGTGGGTTGAGCACCAGCCTGTGACCCAAAGACTCACTGGTTCTATTCCCCATCAGGGCACATGCCTGGTTTGCAGGCCAGGTCCCCAGTAGGGGGCATGCAAGAGGCAACCACACATTAATGTTTCTCTCCCTCTCTTTCTCCCTCCCTTTCCCTCTCTCTAGAAATAAATAAATCTTTAAAAAATAATTGAATACAGATGCTCCTTGACTTACAGTGGGGTTAAGTACTGATAAACCCACCACAAGTTGAAAATATCATACATCAAAAATGTATTTAAAACACCTAACCTGCCCTGACCAGTATGGTTCAGTTAGTTGGGTGTCCTCCTACAAAGTAAAAGGTCACTGGTTCAAGTCCTAATCAGGGCACTTGCCTAGGTATCTGGTTCAGTCCCCAGGCAGGGTGTGGACAAAAGGCAACTGCAAGATGTTTCCCTCCTCTTTCTCCCTCCCTTCCCCTCTCGAAAAGAAAAGAAAAGAAAAGAAAAGAAAAGAAAAGAAAAGAAAAGAAAAGAAAAGAAAAAAAAAGAAAAGAAAGAAAGAAAAAAGAAAAGAAAAAGAAAGAGAAAAGAAAAAACCCTAACCTACTGAACATCATAGCCTACCTTAAATGTGCTCAGAACACTTACATTGGCCTATAGCTGAGCGATTATCTTGAATTTCATCTCAAAGTAGTTGCCTTCTTCTTTTTTCTCTCACCAGAAGCAGAAGACACAGACGGGCCTTTTGCAGACATAAGATGTGAAAACACAAAACACAATATCCAAAAAATGCTGGCCACACAATGCACTGTGGTTGTTCGCCCTCAGGATCGTGTGGCTGACTGGGAGCTGTGGCCCACTGCCTCTGCCTAGCACGACTTTCTGGGAAAAGTTCAAAATTTTTCAAAGTCAGGTTTCTAATGGATGTGTATCACTTTTGCACCATAGTTAAAGCTAAAAGTTAAGTCAAACCATCTTAAGTTGGAAGCCATCTGTAAAGTGAAAATTTCAGTTTCCGAGTGCTCAGCAGCCACGTGTGGTTGGTGGCTACTATGCTGAAGAGCCCAGATAAAGAACATTTCCACCATCTCCAGAAGTTCTATAGGACAGCCCTGGCCTAAAATCTTCTTTGACTAAATGCTACTATTCAGTAGCTTCCCTCCAATCAAAAATACAAAAGTATCATTTCTAATTTTAAAAGAACAAGTTGGAGAAATAAACATGGGAAAGAAAAACAAGGACTCCAAAAATATGTAAAATTTTAAATACTATACATACATAAAAAGGACTCTGGGGGACCTTCTCCTCCTCTCCCACCCTAAAAAAAAAAAAACAAAAAACAAAGGAGGGAAGTCAAGAGGGAAAGGAAGGGAAGGGCAGGAGAGAGACTTGGCCAGAAGAAAGCTGATTTAATGGGTCCTAAATGACCTTTCCCCACTGCAGCCCCAGTGCAACCCCAATGCAGCCCAAGTCCAGCCCACCTCCCGCCCCACTGGCCCAGCCAATGGGCTCCTGGGACTGAGATCAGCTATGGAAGATCTGACTGCTCCCCCACCCCAACCAAAAAAAGGCCAAAACAAACCAGCCCAAACAGCCCAAACACAAGAGGCTGCCCTACCCCCATCCAGCTCCAGCAATCCTTCTCTTCCTTGGACCCCTCCCTTCATTCCGCCCCATCCTCTTCACCCTCCTCCCCTGTTTCTCCTCCCATCTACAGCTTCCACCTACAGGTTCCAGCTTCCCTTCCTTCTGGATTGGAGAGTCAGAGGGTCAGGCCCAACCCCACAAAATCTTGACAGATTCCCTCCAGGGCCCTCATCAATCCGGGCCTTCCCAAAGTCGTATTTCTCCTCCCTCATTCCCTCCATCTTCACTTTCAAAACCGGCCAACACTCCTACTGCCCTTAGTATAATGCCAGGTCCAATTCTTAGCATTCTACATATTTAATTTTCACAACAACCCTATGAGGTGCCACTGGTAGCATTTTACAGAGGAGAAAATTAGGTACAGAGAACAGCAGACCCTTACCCAAGGCTACACAGCTGGAAAATAGCAGATTAGGGATATGAACCAATGGGATCTAGCTTCATATCCTTCTAAAAAACTATTTTCTTATTGTGAGATTTTAGTTCATAGCTCTACTGCAACCCACACGGCGTTCCATTAAGAAGAAATGTGGACAAAGTCCCCTGTGGATCTCTCTCTCTCCTTTTCTCCTCTCATAAATTCAACAAATATTTAGTGGTCATCTTTTCTGCGGTGTGACCACAACAGACAAGGTCCCTGTCCTGGCATCTCACTAAGGGACACAGGTTCAAACGACTTTTTTATGCAATTCATTTTAAAGATTATTTATTTATTTTTACAGAAAGGGAGAAGGAGAAGGAAAGACTGATCGGTTGCCTCTCCCACGCCCCCAACTGGGAACCTAGCTCCCAACCCAGTCATGTGCTCTGACAGGGAATCGAACCAGCAACCCCTAGGTCCCCAGGCTGGCTTTGAATCCACTGAGCCACACCAAGTCGAGGCTATGCAATTCATTTTAAAATCAGAATTGTAGCAAAGGAGCAAGGAAGTACAGGGCACTATTTTTAAAAAAAAATCCATGACAGAAGACCTGATCTTTCTTTTCTCCTTTTTGAAGGGGAGGGGTCTTTATCGAGAACAAACTCACTAAAGCAGTTTTACTCCCCAATCCCTAAAGCAAAGGTCTCGCCTTCTCTTCCCAGGTACCTCCAAGCGGCCATCGACCCCTGGCAACTAATGAGGAACCCCCCCTTCTTTCCAAGTTGTCTCTGTCTCAAGAGGCCCCCCCAAAAGCTGTCTCACTTCTCCTCCCCTAAGGAAGTTGAAGTTCTTACTCTGAATGTCCCCTCCAAGTGGTTCTCCTAACACTTGCCCCTTCTGTGACAGCCCTTCCTTCACTCCTTGCAGGAATCCCACACTCTGAAGATGGCGTTGACGTCCCTTTTCTCTCCTGGGGATAACCCTCTGGGACCCCAGGTACTCACAGATATAGCCAGCCCCCGAACTCCACGCCGCTGCAGGAGCAGGAAGCCAGCCTGGCCCCAGCCTCGACGTGGTCTCCAAACCCGGCCCACACCAGCCGACAACGCCATCTTGACTAACAACTTCTCGGCGATCCGCCCCTCCCCTGTCGCTACTGGGGGCTGCCCCTTCACTAGCCTGACTCAAATGTCAGCACCACTCTGCAAAGTCAGCATTTGCTATAGTCCTGAGGTTCCTAGGACACTATATGTGTGGAATAAACAACGTAGCTTCCAAAACAAATTACTCTGATAGCCTCACTGTGATTGTTTTTGTAACAGGCAAAGAAGAGGGCAACCTGACCGGAGCCCCAGACTTTTAGGGCCCGGGGCCTCGGGTAGGACCAGCCCTTGCCAAGAACCACCCCCTATTCGCTAAGGTCCAATGGCTTTTCTGGAATTTAGAGGCCGGAGTGGGCGGGGTCAAATTGTTAGTAAACAAGGAGCCATGTGGGACCTTGGCGAACCGAGATCCGCGCGTTGCGCCCTGGGTACGCAGTCTGCGCGCCTGCGCGCCCTGCGGTGCGGAACTGACTTTACTCGTGGAGTTGGCAGACGGAGGAGGCAATGCAGACTGACGCCAAAATCCGCACGGAGTCTGGAACGGATTCCAGCTCTCGGGGCCCCGGCTGCAGCCTCCGGCACTTTGCTTGCGAACAGAACCTGCTGTCCCGGCCGGATGGCTCTGCCTCGTTCCTGCAAGGTAAGAAATTACCCAAGTAGATAGTGCCCCGGCCGCGTTCACCCAAGTTGTATTTATTTTAGGGAGTGGCTACGGTGTCTCGTGCAAAGGTATGCCCACCTCCTCTGATACTAGCCGGTAAATATCCCTCCTGGACTCATACAGAACTTCTTGCCTAGGTGGCTATTACTAGATACTGTAGGGTAAGTATGTATCTCCTAACTAGAAGGGAGAGATACCTCCACCCGGTAAATACCAAGGGAGAGGCCCAGACCTCCCCATAAGCATCAATACTCTACAGTAGAGAAAATCTCACCACAGTGAATAACCCCCTTAATTAGATTCCTCCTCAGCTTCCCACAGACATACCCTGGGTCCATACATCCCAGACTGAGGCAAACCTGCCTATTTGCATAACTACCTCGAAGGCTGGCAGATCACTATTACCGGTTTCATTACTCCCTGCTAGGGAAGACCTTTCACCCAAGTACATACTTTTCAGATTAAGGTTGATGTCCACACCCTGGGTTGAGATTTTCCCCATCCCCACCAATTAGGTAAATATCTCTGAGATTGGGGTATTGCTTACCTATTGTAAGATCTAGCTGAGTACCTTTCAAACTCCTTGACTCAGGTAAATATTCCTCTGGAGGTAAGCCTAAGGACCACACCCATAGATGCCGCAGTCCTCTCTCTAGGGCACTACCTTCTACCCAGTTACAAACCTGCTTTCATTCATTCCTTCTCATTGGACGGGTATGTATTTGTTCTAGGCATTGGGAATACAGCAATAAAGAATTTTTTAACCCCTCACCTGAGCAAGAAGACAGACAGTAAAGAAGATAGTTAAGTAAGGTGCTACAGAGCAAGCTATAGTATGGAAGGGGAATAGGCTGTGCCAGAGAAGGCTGCAATCTTAAATAGGACTGTCAGGAAGGGACTCAGTGAAATGGTAACATTTGAATAAAGACCTAAAGGTGAGAGAGCAAACCCTGAAAATATCAGGAGAGGAAGTGTATCAACCAGGTGCCCAGGCCATGCAGCAAGAGGGTACCTGGTATGTTTGAGGAAGTCAGGAGACCAACATGGTTGGAGAAGTGAGGGGGGTTTTGGAGAGAGTTAAGGATGGCCCATCACATAACATGTAGTAAATGAGATGGGAGCCATTGGAACTTTTGCTCAGAGGAAGAACATGATCCAAATATATTTTAACAGAATCTCTCTGGCTTCAGTGTTGCCTCTAGTAGGTTATGGGGGCAACAGGGAGATGAGGGAGGCTCAGACTAGAGTGGAAGCAATGGAGGTGGCGAGATTCTGGATGTATTTTGAAGGTAAAACTGACACAATTTGCAGATGGTTTGGTTTTGGGATATGAGAAGATAGGGACAGAGCTAAGGTCTTTGCCTGTTTGCAATGCCCAGTAGGCATCATGGTGGCAAACTGGACATAGAATCTGGAGTTCAGAAGTGAGACCCAGCCCAGGCTGGTGTAGCTCAGTGGATTGAGCTCAGGCCTGCGAACCAAAGGATTGAGGTTTGATTCCCAGTCAGGGCACATGCCTGGGTTGCAAGCCAGTTCCCAGCAGGGGACCCACAAGAGTCAACCATACATTGATATTTCTCTCCCTCCCTCCTTCCCTTCCCCACTAAAGATAAATAAATACATTTTAAAAAAAAAGTGAGACCCAGTATGGACATACTGTTTTAAATCCTCTGGCTATAGATGGTATTTTAAGCTCTTCATTGAATGAAATTACCAAGAAAATGAGTGTAGATGGGAAAGAGAATAGGTCCTGGGACTAAGGCCTGAGTCTTCTGACTCGTGAGGAGCTAGCAGAAAGACACTGAGAAGGAGCAAGACAAGAGGAGAACCGAGAGAGGGAGGTGACCTGGAGGAGCCCAGCGATGTAAGAGCCAATCAGCTGCCTCAGTCCTTGTGAGGTTGGGTCACATGAGGATGGAACAGACCTGTGGGTTGAGAGTTTGGACATATGTCACTGGTGATGCTGCTAAAAGCTGCTGCAATGGAGTGGTGGGTCAAGGAGGAGAGGAGAAGGAGATAGTGCTTTGGGACCTTGGCTTTTAGAGGGTCAGATCAGTGGGGCGGGTGTTGAAGCTGGATGTGGGCCCAGAGAGGAGAGAGTTGCTCCACAGAACTGTTGGAGCTGTGTCCTTGAGAAGGTGATGGGGAGTGATTCCTGTGTTCAGGTGGACCAGAGACAGCTCATCTGGACTAACAAGAATGACCACCCCCAGTGCAGATCTAACTCTCCTGGGTGACCTCCCCACCTCCAGGCAGATTCTCGTGGAACACAGAGAAGCCCTCAGTTGTGGGACAGCCCCTCCTCCCAGCTCCGGCAATAACAGCCCAACTAGGGGCCTTCTCAGGCCTGCCCCCAGGCTTAGCTCTCGTGCTAAACTTTAGCTCTCTAGCCTCAAGTTTCTTAGAACTTAGCGATACTGAGAAGGGTGGCCTCTTCCATGTTCTAAAACCTCAAAGCCTCAGGCCTTGGAATGAGTCTTTGAGGACCCTGAAAACCATGTTCCAGGTGCTTGTGGCCTCAGAATCTACAATAAAATGCAGAGGCTGAGGCCCTGGCCAGTGTGGCTCAGTTTGTTGGAGCACGGTTCCTGTAACCAAAAGGTTGTGTTGCGGGTTCAATTTGCAGTCAGGGCACATACTCAGGTTACAGGTTTCATCCCAGGTCTGGTCATGCAGGATTCCCCGCATCCAAGCGCATATGAGAGTTAGCCGATGGATGTTTCTATCTCCTTTCCTCTCTAAAAAGTAACAAAAAAATGTCCTCAGATGAGGGTTTAAAAAACAAAAACGCATAGCCCCAGAACCCACCCCATTGCCTTCCACATTTTCCATTTCATGTTGCAGTGGTTCTGATTCAGAACAGTGTTCGGAAGCTGTGCTCGAGCTCCTTTCTTCACACTGCAGGTCACAGGCTCCCCTTCCCTCCTCACACACAGAGTGGCCTGTGGAGCTCCGACTCCCGATGCCTGAACCCCACCCTGAGCAGCTGAATTACGATCTCTGGAGGAGGGCCTGGTCCTCACTGTCTTTTAAAGCCTTGGGGTGATTTTAGTGTGCAGTCAGGGTTGAGAACCACTGCATTCATTGTTTTTCACTGGAATCGAGTAGAAAATATCCGAGCATGCCAAGGCGGTAACAGTAAGATTTTGTCATGCCTTTGTTCCATTTCCACACACACGGATCTGCAGGCATCTCGAGGCCCATTGCAAAATGTATTTCTTGGAGCTGTGGTCATAAAAGTTTGGAAGCCCCTGCTGGAGTCCAGTCTCCATTTCGCACATGGTAAAACTAAAGCCCAGAGAAGTGAGCAAAATCAATCAAGGGTGCATAGCCGGGAGGAGGCAGACCAGACCAGAAGCCAGGTTTTTTTTTTCCTCAGGTCTTGCTTCCCTCTCTCTGGTTCATACCCCCTTTGGAAAATAACTGGGAGTCAGGACCCACACCCAGAGTTACATCCCTGTGTCAGGTGTCCTGACTGCTGCAGGGTTTGGAATCAAGAGTCTGAGTGAGGGAAGGGAGTGGGGCTGAGGGAAGCTTTGGGACAGGTCGAGAGCAGCTACAGCAAGAGAGAGGAAGGTTAGCTCTCAGGAAGAACTTCTTGTTAAAGTGAGTAACACTGACTACAGTCTTTTGTGTAATCAGCATGTTCCAGGCAGTGTTGTGCATTATCTCATTTATAGTGAGGGAGGTACCGTTACTGTCCCCATTTCACAGGTGAGGAAGTGAAGGGAGAGAAATGGAGTGAGTACCCCAAAAGTCACTGCCAATGATTGGTGGGTCAGACTGATGCCCACACTGTTAAGTGCCTCACAGTGGGCCCCAGAGGGAGGGTACATGTGGCTGAGGCCTCCACACTGTCTCTGCAGGGGATACCTCCGTCCTGGCGGGGGTGTATGGGCCAGCCGAGGTGAAGGTCAGCAAAGAGATCTTCAACAAGGCCACACTGGAAGTGATCCTGAGGCCGAAAATCGGGCTGCCTGGTAATTGGGTCTGCAGTTGTCCCTGCTGTCGAGAACCCCTGCCCGGCTCCTCCCTCACTGCTGTCCCCAGCCTGTATTGTCCCCTTGTTTCCCCTCAGCAACTTCTATCTCTTCCTCTGAGTCTCTGTTTCTTTTCTCTTTGCCTCTCTCTGTCTCTCCGAGCCTTCCCTTCCCCCTCCTCTTTTCATCTGGCTTCATCTGCCCTTCTTTCCATTAACGTTTTTATGCCCTCCTGTCTCCCTCGCTCCTGGGACTGGGCCCGCTGGGTTGGGCTCGGGCAGCAGCATGGGACATGGGAACTCTGGGATTTTCCTCCCCTGGGCGTCTCCCTTGCTAGATCCTGGCAGTGGCAGGGGTGCAGTGGGTGGTATTGGGAACCAATCCGCCTGGCAGTGGCAATTTTAGCTCAGCCCTATTGAAAAGCCCATAGGCATGTGGCAGCACACAGGAGCCAAACCCATGGATTGATTCTCCTCTGGGAAATCAGGCCTGCATTGTACCTGGGCTGCTTTGTGACTTGCTCTTGCTAAAAATCCCTCACCCTGAGTTGAAGCAGAAAATGCTTAGCTCCGTATCTTTAACTTCCTGAAGTCTGTGCTCATTCTCGCAAGAACTAAAGTTTAACCAGACCAATTACTCTTTTTTTTTAGATTCATGAACATTTTTAAAAATTATTTTCAACTACAGTATTCTCTTTTACTCCCATCCCAGCCCACCCCCCCCGTGTCCCCCAACTCCCTCCCCTTTCCACCCCAGACCAATTACTCTTACCGTTCCCTTGCATTCGCAACAATTTTTTCCTTGTTAATCTGTGAGAAGTAATCAGTAACATCCCTTCTGTTGCTATCTGTAGAAAGTAATTACCTAAAGCAAACCTAAATATAATAAATGAAGATCTTCTTTGATGTATGCTATTAGAAAGCCAACAAAAGCCTGTCAAGGCAAGAGTTAGGGCACCCCCCCACCCTTAAGAGAATGGCTGTGCTGTCCCCTTTCCTCCATGGGACTCAGTAGTCCATGCGAATTTATCTCATCTCCTCTATAACACCGCAGACAGGTGGCCGGTGGCCGCAGCAGGGTGCCAGCCAGGCCCTCCCTCCTGGCCACTGGGAATCCTGTGCCATCCACGGAGGGTCCTGCACCAACCCAGGCTTAGACTGCAGGCCCTTTCCAGAGACGTGGGTGATGCGTGTGGAGGAAGAGAAAAGCCTGACCCCTTCCTTCCCGTCCCTGATTTCCCCAGGTGTAGCAGAGAAGAGCCGGGAGCGGCTGATCAGGAACACATGTGAAGCGGTGGTGCTGGGGGCGCTGCACCCCCGCACCTCCATCACCATTGTGCTGCAGGTCATCAGCGATGCTGGCTCTGTATCCTTTCCCTTGGGCTGCCTCCTCCAAGAAGTCCCCCAGAATCTCCTTAATTTCCTCCCTTGCTGATGGCCATACATACCCTCCCGCTAGCCAGAGGACCTCCAAACACTTGACAGGCACCAAATCAACTAGTTGAAAAAGAACAGCAAACAGCTTGAGTGCTTACTGTGTGTCGAGGACTGTTCTAAGTGCCATACACATGCCAACCCATTAAATCTGCACAGCTCACATAAGTAGTAATTGGCAGAGCCAGGACTTGAACCCACACTGTTCGGTTCCAGAGCCCAAGGCCCCTGGCAGATTGATGTTCTTATGTTCCTATGTTTCAGGTGAGGAAGCTGAGGCCCAGAGAGGGGAAGTCACTTGTCCAAGGTCACACAGCTGAAGGCAGCAGAGACAAAACTCAGGCCTGTCTCACTCCAAAGCTTGTGCCACTGAGCTCCACTCTGACCCTGAGGTGTTTTTGTTTTGTGTTTTTTTTAAGGTTTTACTTATTTATTTTTAGAGAAAGGGGAAGAGAGGGAGAGAAACATCATTCAGTTACTTCTAGTACATGCCCCAGCTGGGGACCAAACCTGCATCCTCGGCATGTGCCCTGACTGGGACCCAGCCAGTGATCTTTTCGGGATGGTGTCCAACCAGCTGAGCCACAACAGGGCTGACCTGGGGGAGCCCTGAGCTAGCAGAGTAGGGCCAACAGCTCATCCTTGAAAGACCCCCATGGTTTGGGTCACAGGTTGAGGCTGAGGACCTGCAGAAGTGGGCATTTCTAGAGGGCTGCACTGGGGCAGGCACTTCCTAGATAGGAGGAGGGGTGGGCTGTTGTAGTCCCATTGCACAGGGGAAGTGAGGCTCGGTGGGAGATCACAGAGGGTTGGCAGAGGTGGGACAGATTCCACCGCTGGGCCCTTATCCTCTGTGCTAGACCTGGGCAGCCAGCTGAGGTCAGGCCAGGAGTCTGGCTCAGCCCTGTGCTCACCTTCCACTGCGCCACGGCCTCGCTTCTCCCCTGGGTGGCCGGCCCCCTGAGGCAGTGGTAATGACCCCTCCCACCACCTCCCCGGCAGTCTGTCCCTGGTGGCTGCTGCCAGATTCCCAGGTTCCAGGCCTGGCTCTGCCAGTACCTCCCGTGTGATCTGGAAGTTTTCTTCCCCTCTCCGCCCTTGGTTTCCCTGGAGGTTCCTGGCACCTGCCGGTGTATATCTGTTGAATATCCTGATCTCTGATTGAGGCTCAGAGAGAGTAACTCGCCTGCTTAAGGTCACAAAGCCAGTTCTGAAACCCAAGGTTACATGGTCCCAGAACCACTTAGAAAACACTGCTGTACTGCTTTCCTGTGGTCAGTCGGTGCGGCTGCCACTGCACAGGCTGGGGGGGTGGAGGAGGCAAGGACCCGTCTGCTGGCCAGCCCTGCAGTGGAAACTCTTTAACTGCTCCCTGTGGCGCTCAGCTCCTGGCCTGTTGCCTGAACGCTGCCTGCATGGCGTTAGTCGACGCAGGTGTGCCCATGCAGGCCCTCTTCTGTGGGGTCACCTGTGCCCTGGACGCTGACGGGACCCTCATGCTGGACCCCACAGCCAAGCAGGAAAAGGTAGGTGTGGAGGCCAGGGTGGTGAAGGGCCGCGGCAGAACCTGACCCTCTCGTGGAGGCCACACTGTCCCACCGCAGTTGGCTCGTCCCACCCCAGTCCCAGCTGACCGGCTCTGCTCTGTTCATCGGGGCAAGTGCTGGAAACCCAACTCAAACTGCGTGAGCAAGTAGGGAATTTATTGACATTCAGAACCAAACTCAGAAAGAACAGAGATCAAGCCAGGGCCTCGGACGCCTTCAGGGTTTCCTTTGCATTTCTTAGTACCTGCGCTTTTCTGCACTTCTAGCTCCATTATCTCTGGCCAGTATCTCTCCTGAGGCTGCGATTGGCTGCTTAAGCTCTGCTTATATCTCAAGAGGCAAAGAGGCACAGGAAGAAAGAGCATTCCTCATCGGCTCAAGTTCACAGTATCCTGGGGCTGTGGTTACTCTGAGTTACTAGCCCACTCACATCCAGTCAGGAAAGCAGAGGCCACTGGGGGATTTCCAGTGGAGGGTTTAATGCAGGGAACTGGTTACAACAGTGTTGGAAGAGCTGAAGGAAGAAAAGGGAAGAGTCATCAGGAACCTGTAGCTCCTGCCTGTGCTATTGGAGGCATTGCTGCAGTCACTTGTGGCTGCGTAGACCTGGCTTTGCCCTGGGTGCTGGTCTCCCTCCTGTCAGTGCCCCACCAGAGTACAGGTGGAGGACTGTACTACCTTTAAGGGGCACCCAGAAAATGTATTTTGCCACTTCGTGCCTCAGGAGTACAGAGCACAAAAGCTAGGAGGCGCCAGGTAAATGAGGTGTACTGTGGCTCCCCCTGCAGGGCAGGAAAACCGCCTGGAAGCCCATCAGAAGCCTGTGGTTGGAATCGGTGTAGGATCTAGGGGAACGGCCTAGGAAACTGGGAGGGGTGGTCCCTAGGTACACAGCCACACTGGATGCAGGGGTACTTGGCTTTGGGAAAGGCAAGTCCTTTCTTCGGGATCAGCCGACATTGTACCTGAAGGGAGAGCCCGCGTCCCCCACCTTCTATCCCTCATCCCTAGGAGGCCCGGGCAGTCCTGACCTTTGCACTCGACAGCGTGGAGCAGAAGCTACTCATGTCCACCACCAAGGGACTCTTCTCTGATGCTGAGGTAGCAGCATGTGGATGTGGGGGAACCCCAGATCTTCCCTACCCCTGACATGTCCCAGCTCTGCCCTGACCTCAGAGGTTTGAGGAGAGCCCCCCCTCCTTGAGTCCTCTGTGAACAGGAGTTTGTAGACTTTGTAGCCAAGAAACCTTTGTGGGAATTTTAAAGGGAAGCCTGCCCTGGCCAGTGGGGCTCAGTTGAGAGCGTTGTCCTGTGGACCAGAAGGTCAGAGGTTTGATTCTGGGTTGGGGCTACGTACCCAGGTTGCGGGTTTGATCCCCAGTCGGGGCGCGTGCGAGAAGACAGCCAGTCCGTCAGTATTCCTCTTTCACGTCAATGTTTCTCTAAAAGCAATGAAAAAATGTCCTCAGGTGAGGATAAAAAAAATTTTTTAAGGGAAGCCCAGTTATGAGGTAGGAAGAGAGAAGAGTTCAGGTTGAAATCGGGGGGGGGGGGGGTACCAGAAAGGGGGGACTCCCCACTCCAGGTCCGAAGAGTTCAGAAACTGCAAATGGTCTCCAAGAGCATTTCCAGTCTGGACCTCCCAAGACTCTAGTGACATGTGGCAGTTAAGATTTGGGGTTTCAGATTCTGTGGCTCCTAACGTCATCCAGGGTCACAAGGCCCGTGGCTCTAAAATGCCAGTAAATCTCCAGTTTCGTGAGCTCATAAGTTTCCAGAGCTCAGGTCTATTCCAGCTGTCAGGATGCCCAATCCCGTTGGTTTGAGGCCCTGGAGTTGACGGAAGCTGGTCCCTGCTTCCCTCACCTTTTCTTTTTTCCTTCTCCTCGTCCCCTCTAAGAAGCCCTGAAGTGGGGAAGGAGGAGATGCATTTGGAATAATCCCCTCCCCACCTGTCTCACCTGGGGGGTGGGGGGCTTGCCCAGGTGAAGAGGGAGGTGGTAGGTTTGGGGGCCCTAGAAACCAGGTGAGCCCACTGGCCCCGCAGCAGTGCAGGGATGGGCTTGCACTGACCAGTCTCTCCCACGCAGCTCCAACAGTGCCTGGCTGCAGCCCAGGCTGCCTCGCAACATGTCTTCCGCTTCTACCGGGAATCGCTGCAGAGGCGGTACTCCAAGAGCTGAGGCAAGTTGGGGCAGGGCGCCCCTCCCACTGCCACCACCCACCACTACCTCCAGTGCAAAAGAAACCTGCTGCCACCCAGCCTTGCCTCTCTGTCCTCGTGTGCCCAGGAGAGCTTGTGGGCCTGTAGCTGCAGGGCCACCTGAGGAGTGCCCCTGGCTGCAGCCCCTGGGGTTCGGGGTGAGGGGACATGGGTGCCCCACACCCACCAGGGAAACATTACTAGGATTGCACATTTATTGAATGAATTCATTTCGTCTAATAAATGTCTGTTGAGCACCTACTTGTGCAGTCCCTGCTAGGTGCTGAGGGCCCAGAATTGGTGTTTGTCAGACGATGGTAAGTGCTGTGGCAAAACAAAAAGCAGGGAAGAAGGGTTTGAGCACCTTTGTTCGGGGAAGGCAAGTTTAATACATTGGTCGGGGACACCTTCACCGAGAGGGGGACACCTGAGGGAAGCCAGGAGGAGGCTAGGGAGTGAGCTCATGGACACACGGGGGACAAGCCCCAGAGAGAGACCTGTTGAGGACCAGCAGGGCAGTCAGCGTGGCCGGAACTGTGCCTGTGAAGGCAGGAGAAAGACGGTCAGGGCAAGGATGGGCGCTCAGAGGCTACTGTCTGAGCCTGACAACCGAGTGAGGTGGGGCTGTTACTGCAGTCCACATTTTTTAAGATGAGAAAACAAGGTCAGAAGCTACTCAGCAATGCAGCGTGGGTCCCACTTCGCCCAGTTCAGGCCTTTGCTGTTCAGGCAAACCAGGGAGAGGCCGGCACACTGGACTGGGGTTCACCATCTGTACACAGAAGTTGGTTTTCAGGGATGGTAGCACCCCCTAGGGGACATTTTTAGTTGCCATTTGACTGCTCCCCTACTCTTTTATTTAGTGGGTAGGAGACAAGAATGTGTGAGCATCAGCAAGGATTAACCCACTTTGGAGCCGCATGGTCACGGGATCTGGCAGCCTGTGGTGTTTGGGGGGGGGGGGGGGGGACCTATGCTGTGTACTTCACGTGCCTGAACTAGCTCGCCGAGTTCCCATGGCTGCCAGCGCGGTGTCATTTTCATCCCAGGAAATGCATGAATATCTTTAGCTTGCAGTTTCGCTCCGTGGAGTACCAAATGGGGAAGCGTGTTCAGAAAGACCCACTGGAATGGCATTAAGTGGAATGAGAAAACCAAACCATCACTCCATTGCTGGGTAATGCTGAACCCCATTTAGTGAGCACATCTGCCCCTCTGCTAGCACCGCTTTTAGCAGACACTCCTTTCGATCAGCACTTTGATGCTACCTAAAGGCTCTGTCCATGTTTGCCCCCCAACTCCCCACTGGCAGGCCGTATGATTCATTTGGGGCTGCCCTTGAGGGCTCCTGGGGTAGTAGTTGGCCAGGGCCATTTTTCTCCCCCACAAGGGGGAGCCTGCATGGAATGAAGCCAAAAAGGAAGGAGGTGAGAGAGGGGGCCAGACCATTTCACTTGAGCCCCCGAATCCTGCTGTACCTCAGCTTTTTCCCCTTTGTGTGTGTGAGGTGATCGGAGTTGAATTTCTGCCACTTGCTATACAAAGAGCTCAGAAGGAGACTTCCTTTTACATGCATGACCCATTTCCCAGGTGGGGAAAAATGAGGCTCAAAGAATATATATGGCCGTGGGCCAAGGTCATACAGCTGCCACATGGAGGAGTAAGTCCTTGGCACCCAGCTCTGTAATTCTCTGCTGACCGCCCTCAGCTGTGAAGAGATCATTCTGCAGCTGGGAAACCCCCACCCCTCAGGGTCCCCCTTCAGCTCCGAGGTGTCCAGGAGTGCCCTGGGGAGAGCCTGTCAGGTGCCCCCAGCCCCACCTGCCCCCCACAGACTGACACAGATCTGACTACAAGCGTGTCTGGTGTTTAATCTGACATCGTAGCAGCCGGAAAGGGTAGAGGGTTGTACGGTTTGGTCCCACTGCTGGACGCTGCCACCGCCACATCCACCTGGATTCTCTACTCTGCCAGCATGTGCTGCGGACCACCAGCCTCTGGTTCACAGTGAGGGCCGCAGGGGCGGCTAGGGCGGGTCTCGGGAGGCCAGGTAGGCAGCCAGGGTCACCAGGGCTGCCGTGTATGTGCACACACCCAGCCCGATGGCCAGGACCCCCAGCAGGAAGGTGCGGCGGGAGGCGGCCCCTGCCCCCTGGACGTCCCCCTTGGCCCAGGCCTTGTTGGTCTGTGGAGGTGTTGGGCGTCAGTGAGTCAGGCATCCCTTCCGCCCACCCTGCTTCCTGAAGCCCCAGCCCTGTCCCCACAGGACACACCCATGCATTCATTCCTACGTCCCCCAAACAGGGAGCATCTCCTGGGCACTTGGGGGTTCTGGGTGACTAACAAGGTGTTAGTGTCTGCCACCGCTCAGTTCTAACTCATTTGATCCGCACAGTGACCACGAGGCACCGAGAAATTGTGGCTTGCTCACAGAGAGGGGCAGGCCTAGGATTTAAGTTTGGGTTTTTAACCACCACTTGGCAGCCTTCTGTGTACCATGCCTCATTTTACTGCCAAATGTTTCCATGTGAATCCTCTCCGTGTCTTCCCTTAGCCCCAGGCATAGCTGCTATGTTTTGTTTTATACCTTGAGTGCATTTTTCTCTGTTATCTCTAGTCCCCCCTCCCAGCCCCACACACGGACTGACCTTTTGGGCCAGGCAGAAGGCGGCAATGCCCACAGGCCAGAAACAGCACAGCACAGAGAAAACAGCCAAGCCCAGGTGGTCATGGGGTAGGAGCGGGGAGAGAAGGCTGTCCCTGTCCCAGTCCGAGTCGCTGTCACTTGATGCATCCTAGAAGCAGGAAAGAGCCTGGGTGGGCATCTCCCACCTCCCCCGCCCCAGCACCATGCTCTGCACGGCCCCCAAAGACCAACACCAGGGCCGCCCCAGAAACACCAAGACAGAAAATGTTTTAGGAGACAGGCTCTTGACTTTCCTGGATCTTTGAGCCCTCTGAGGGAAGCTGTGAAGCTTGCCTCCAGAGAAGAGCCCCGCCCACCCCCTGGGCTCTGAGTTCCCTGCCCCCGAGGTGGAGACAGACACCAGCAGGGGCAGGAGCCTGCAAAAAGATGAAGATTTGGAGAAACAACTCCGGTGGCCTAAGTTACTCGGACAAACCTGACTCCTGAAACTACTGATTCTACATTTTTAAAAAAATTTTGTTTTAATCTTGCATCAAACAGCTCATAAGAGTAAGGAGTCATTGTAAGGCTGAAACTGAAATGAAAAAGGTAACAGGTCAAATGAACACAGAAGGCCTCTTTTGCCCTTCCTGGGAAGGTATACGCCAATCCCAGAAAAATCAAACCTTTCAATCAAACCTTGAAATTAAAAATGATCTTTAACTGCTAATGCCCCCAGGCAGCTCTCAGAAGCAAAGCAAGTCCTCTCTGGAGGAAGGTACCTTCGTTCTAGACCTCAAAATAATTTTTCAAATATGACGACCAGCATGCAGTCAAAGATAACCAGGAACATAAAGGAACTGTGAATGAGAACGAGCAGAAATAATCAGACCTTCAAAATCTTCAAACAATGGAATTATCAAGCACATACAATGTCAGCATGATGCCTAGCAAGACAATGTGGCAGATTTTTCCAAAAATAACTGTGACCATCTCTCCTATCCCGTATGTTCTTCTTACAGTGACTGATACTTTTCCCATCAAAGGTGACGTTTGGGTCCCAGTTCCTGGAATCTGGAGAGGCTGTGACTCACTCATAATTGGTGGAATGTAGTGGAAGTAATGTTACCTGACTTCCTAATCAGAAAAGGTGAGGCCGCTCCCGCTCTGCTGAGACACATGCTGGAGACCAAAGGCACATGAGTCCAACTGCCCTCCAGCTGCCATGCCGGAGGGAAGCCCAAACCAGCTCACATGGGGAGACGTGTGGAAACCCCAAGACTACATGAAGAGAGGTACCAGCTAGCCCCCAGCTGCCTCAGCCCCTGATTGCTCCAGATCTCGGCCACTGGCTCCACCACAACCTTACGAAAAACCCTGAGGCAGAACCAGTCAACGGAGTGCTTCCCAAATCCTGACCCCGAGAAACCATGAGTGATAACAATGACTGCTGTTGTTTTAAACTACTGAGTTTTGCAGTGACTTCTTATACAGCAATAGGAACTGGGAAACCATGTTCACAAAATAAAAGACAAGGAATAAGAAATGACAAAAGTGACAGTTTTCAAAAAAGAGACCAGGGCAGACAGAGGCCACAGGTGAGTTGGCTCTGGAGAGAGATGGACAGAGTAGGGGTTAGAAATCAGAGGAAAGCCAGACAGCCAAAGGTTAGGGAACAAAGATGAGAGGCAAATAAGAGACAAAGCTAAAGAATCCAGGGGCAAGGGAGACCAGGATAAACAACAGCCAGATATCTAGGAAACTCACTCCCGGCTCAGAAGTGAAACCCCAGGCCAAAGGCAGGTACCTCACCTGCCAGCCTATCAAATGTTGACTGTAGCTGGAATCTCCCCCAGCCCCCTCCCCTTGCTCCCTCTAAGGCCTGTTTCTCCTACCTCAAGGTCAGGGTGCCCTGGCTGCCCCAGACCAGTGCTCACAGAGGGAAGAGGTGATGGCAGAAACTGCCAGCCCCTTAGGGACTCTGCAAAAGCTGTCTCCCCAAAGAGGGGATCTGGCTCAGGCTCTCCAGGCTTCTGGACAGGGCAGGTGGAGCCAACACCTGCCAGCAGAGGCTGCTGAAGTTCTGGAAGACTGGGGCTGTCCATGGCTGGGGAGGGGTTCCCGGAGGTGCTTCCTTGGGTAGGGAAAAGAAAAGGACAAGTGAAAGTCTCACCTTCATCCTTCCCCTGACTCCTGACTCCACAGAGACAGAGACTTTAGGTCAACAACCCTCAGACCCACTTTACAGAGGGTAAAACTGAGGCCCAGAGAGTAAAAGAGGCTGGCCCAAGTTGTAAAGAGAATTCAGGGGCCAGACATTAAACCTTGGTCCTCTCTACCCTCAGTCAAAAACCACACAACTAGCCCTGGCTGGTGTAGTTCAGTGGATTGAGCACGGGCCTGCGAACCAAACAATCGCGGTTCAATTCCCAGTCAGTGGCCCAGTCAGGGCACATGCCAGGGTTGCAGGCAGGTTCCCTGCAGGCCAGTTCCCAGCAGGGGACGCACGAAAGGCAACCATACATTGATGTTTCTCTCCCTCTCTTCTTCCCTTCCCCTCTAAAGATAAATAAATAAAATCTTAAAACCACACAACTGTGGCACAAAGTGACTCCTTGCACACTCGTAATCTCTCCAGAAGAGATTCCCCCCCCCCAATGTGTTAACATACGCACAAGTATCCATCACTCTCCCCTGTTCTCACCACTTCCCTTGCACACCTGCCGGCACCCCTGCCTACTCCATCCACATCGGTAACCCCACACACACCCTCTCGCGTTCCCACCAGCTCCCCAGGCACCTCCTGTTTTACTAGAATCCGCCTAAGCTCACCTACCCCATAACACCCTCCACCACCACCACACACTCGCACATACTCAACAAAGAATATTCTCCTCGCCCCACGGTCCCCCTGGGGGTCCTCCTAAGCCTCCTCCTCTCACTCCAAACCTGGTTTAAGCCTAATTCCTCGCCAAGGGTTTGCCTCCCCACCCGCAATGCTAGGACCCGGGGGAGGGGAGGCGTCCTTTAACTGTGCCCCTCACTCACCACTCAGGGCCAGATGCCGGACCTCCTGGGCCCCTGAACCGACACCTGTCCCGACTCTACCGGTCGGGTATGGGGACTTCAGAAAGCCCCAAGCTGCCCGGCTAGAGCCTGGAGTTGCAGGATCTGGACGTCCCACTCAGCTCCAGTCTCCCGCCCGGGTCCGCAGCGGATGGGGGCGGGGTGGGGGCGGAGCGGCAACCTCCAGGCTCCGCCCTCGGCGACGTCGGGGCGAAGGGGTCCTTAAAGGCCGACATCAACGCAGGACCGCAGCAGGAGGCCTCGCCCGGACAAGGAGGCTTGAGCACGGGGCCCGCGCCCAACTGCTGCGGGGCAGAAGAGGGGAGCCAGGATCCTCTAGAATGTTCTTGGCCTTGCCTCTACCCACCTCCATCACCCCCTGCTCATTGATAACAGCTGTTCAGACCAACTGTGTGCACAGAATGCAGATGCACACGTATGCTCAGAAAGACCTACTTCAGAAAGACCTACGAGGCACTGTCATTTATTATCCTGTTGTACACAAGAGGAAACAGGCAAGGAGAGCTTCCAGGTCACAGAGTGCAGACATCATCGCATTGATTCCTCTCAGTAGCTCTATTTCTATCCCCATTTTGCAGATAAAAAAAACTGAGGCTCAGAGATGTGTGCTCCCTTGGCCTGGCAGCTTGTACCCCAGAGCTGTATTCCTTGCTGGTCAAGGTGAGGGGAGGAAGCAGAGACAAAAGGTGGGCTGGGGGCTTCTGAGGAAAGGGGGCTGAGCTGGGAGTGAGCTGGGGATGGGGCAGATGTGCTGGTTATCAGATGGTACAGCTGGTGGTTGAGTCAGTGTTTGGATCCACAGGGACCTGAGTTTCTTTCCAGGCTCTTCACAGCACTGACTGTGTGACCTCTAGAAAATAGAATTGCTTCTCTGAACACCAATTTCTTCATCTTTAAAACGATGTAAAGATTCCCTCTCTCTTAGAGGCAAGAATACACATAAACCACTAACCACAAATTAGGTGAGATGAAAATGTCTAACATTTACCCAAAACCTGGCAAGGCAAGCACTGGAAACGTGTGTGTGTATGAATATTATTATTTACATCCCTCTCCATCAGTCTGACTAAGGAACTTGCCTTACCCTGCCGACCTCCTCCACCCGGCTTGCACTGGCTTCCCCTCCCCAGAAGCCCTCCACTTCACCAGTGCCAGTCAGACAAACTGGAGGCTTCCCCTGCCTGAAGTGGGGCCAGCCAGAGTTCCCTCGCTCCAGGGCTCCGGGGCTCTTTGCCAAGAGTCCAGACACTGGAGCTGGCACTGGCCCCACTCCCAGGGGGAACGCTGGAATAAGCCAGAGTCTCTGGCAAATGACAGGCAGGCAAGGAGATCCACAGGAGGGTAGATGAGAGGGAAGAGGGAGCAGGATTGTTTTATCTGGGAGAGATACCCTGCTATTCTGTCTCCTTAACCCATCTGGTTTTTCATCTCATTTATTACTATGAAACATATTACAGTAGTCCCTTATCCACAGGGGACATGTCCCAAGACCTAGGGCGGCCTAGAGGGAGGAGGGTGGGTGCCTGAGACTAAGCAGTACCAAAACCTACATATACAGTGTTTCTTCTGATGTGGACATACCTACCTATTATAAAGCTTAATTTATAAATTAAGCAAAGTAAGAGACTAACAAGAACAAGTAATAAGAAAACAGAATGCATGACAATATGCTGTCATTAAAGTTACGTGAAGGTAGCCTCTCAAAACACCTTGTGCAGCGCTCATCCTCGCTATGTCGTGAGACGGTGCAATGCCTGCCTGATGAGGTGAAGGGAGGTCAATGGCGAAGGCGTTGACTCAATGTCAGGCTGCTATTGACCCTCTGAGAAGGGTCCCGTGGACAAAAGCACTTCAATGTGTGACGGTCGAGCTGATAACAGAGAAGGCTACTACATGACCCGTGGGAGGGCAGCGTATACAGCGTGGAGAGGCTGGACGAAGGGATGATTCACAGCCGGATGAAGTGAGATTTCATGCCGTTCAAAACTGCACGCAATTTAAACCTTAGGAATTATTTATTTCTGGAATTTTCCACTTAATATTTTCGGACAGTGATTGACCTTAAGTAAATGAAACAGCAGAAAGCAAAACCAGGGATGGGAGGTGGAGGGTACTATATGTTTCTGTTGTTTGTCGTTTGAATCTTCCCACATCATTGTCAGCTACAGCAGGCCTGAAGTTTGATCGATTTTGTTTGCCGCTGTGCCTCCGGGCCTGGAACAGCATCTGGCACAAAGCAGGCCTTCATGCATGTTTGTGGGTTTGGTGCATGAATTCCCACCAGCCTCAGTTTTTCACTGACTCTCCACTCTGTGGGTCCCTCATCCCCCTAGGTCACCCTAACCATCTATTCACTTCCATTTAGATGTCTCTGGCCACCATCAGCCTTGTACAGTCCCCTCAACCCCACCCCTTTCACGAAATGACAAGAGACCCAGGCCTCTTAGGGTTTGCAATGATCCTAGGATATTAAACATGAGATTCCACCCAGAATCATCAATGGAGGCTTAAACCATTGGTGAAAGTTCAATGAGAAACAGGACATTTATCTGGTCTCCAAGTATCTTCCCACAGGTTACTTATTTACTACAAAGGAGAAATATAGTGTTAGTGCAGAATACTGGCAGACATCACCTTAACCAGGTGATAGAAGTGAACATCACCAGCAATGCAACAAACTGACATCATGTGACTCCTGAGGGGCACTGAGAAGGACATAACATCACCTCTGTGGTTTGCCTGTCAAAAAAATCCATCATCTGAATCTAAACTTGAGAACATATGAGACAAAGGCAGATTAAGAGACAGTCTGTTAAGAAGCTGGCTGGCCCTGACTGCTGTGGCTCACTCAATTGATCGTCAACTTGCAAAGCAAAAGGTCACTGATTCAATTCCCATTGGGGCACATGTGGGGGTTGCAGGTTTGGTTACAAGCAACAACCAGTTGACGTTTCTCTCCCTATCTTTTTTTCCTTCCCTTCCCCTCTCTCTAAAATAGAAAGAAAAGAAAAGAAAAGAAAAGAAAAGAGAAAGAAAGAAAGAAAGAAAGAAAGAAAGAAAGAAAGAAAGAAAGAAAGAAAAAGAAAGGGAGAGAGAGAGGAAGGAAGGAAGGAAGGAAGGAAGGAAGGAAGGAAGGAAGGAAGGAAGGAAGGAAGGAAGGAAGGAAGGAAGGAAGGAAGGAAGGAAAGGAGAAAGAGAGAAAAGCTGGGCTATGCTCTGCTCTTCAAAAATGTTAGTACCACCCCTGGCTGGTGTGGCTCAGTGGATTGAGTGCTGGCCTGTGAGCCGAGAGGTCACTGGTTTGATTCCCGGTCGGGGCACATGCCTGGGTTGCAGGCCAGGTCCTCAGTTAGGGGCACATGAGAGGCAACTCATCGACGTGTCCCTCCCTTTCTCTCTCCTTTCCTCTCTCTCTACAAAGAATAAATAAAAATCTTTAAAAAAAATGTTAGTACCATTTTCCGCTTTCTATGCCACCAAAACGGTGGGCATGAATGTCCTGGCTGATGCTCTCAAGAGTATCCACAATGCCAAATAGGGGGGCAAACACTAGGTTCTTATTAGGCAGTGCTCCAAAGTCGTCGCCCAGTTTCTAACTGATAATGAAGCACGACCACACTGGTGAAATTTGAAATCACTGCTGATCACAGAGCAGGAAAAATTGTTGTGAAACACACGGGCAGCTTAAACAGTGCAGAGTGATCGAATCTGATGTGCCACTCGAAGATCTGGAAAAGTAGAAGAACAACATGCTCCCGTCCTGTCAGTTTGATCTCATTGTACTGGGCACCTTGGCGGGCATTATGGACCATGATGAAGCAAGAGGAAAAACAGGAGGGAAAAATCTGGGATTCTTTTCTTAGGGATGTAATACATACATGCAAATTTTTTTTTATTTACTTTATTTATTTATTTTTAGAGAGAGTGGAAGGGAGGGAGAAAGAGAGGGAGAGAAACATCAGCCATGCGCCCTGTACTGGGGACCTGGCCTGCAACACAGACATGTGCCCTGAATGGAAATCGAACTGGGGACCCTTTGGTTCTCAGGCCCACACTCAATGCATTGAGCTACATCAGCCTGGGCTGTACATGCAAATTTTAAAAAGCCTATTAACCAATGCCACTCCAAGACATTTAATAAAAAAGTAAAATAAAGAGCTTGATTAAGGCTGTAAAAACTTGTCAATGTAATAAAAAAAAACAATAACAAAATTTAAAACGTGGCAGGCCTGTTCTCGATTCAAGGTGACTTGGAAAATGTGACAACTAAGAATAAGTGTGGTCCTGGGTAGAGGGCAGATAGTGATAAAGTATGTTATTGGAACGATGGGGAAATTTAAATATAAACTATAAATTAGATAACAGTTTTGTATCAATGCTAAATTGGTACAGTAGAAAATATTAAATTGGCATTATGATTATATAGGAAAATTTCCCGCCCCCACTTTGCTCTTAGGAGAATTTGACTTCTGAAAATAAAGTTTCCCTGGCTGGTGTGGCTCACAGTTTGAGTGCCGGCCTCTGAACCCAAGGATCGCCAGTTCAATTCCCAGTAAGGGCACATGCCTGGGTTGCAGGCCAGGTCCCCAGTGCAGGGCATGTGAGAGGCAACCACACATTGATGTTTCTCTCCCTCTCTTTCTTCTTCCCTTCCACTCTCTCTAAAAATAAATAAATTAAATCCTAAAAAAAAAAAAAAACAGGCAAAATTAACCCATGTTGTTAGAAATCCAGTTAGTGGTTACCATTAGGGGGCATCCTTGGGAGCTGCTGGTGTTCTTGAGCCAAGTTCTAGTTACCACTTGAATTCAGCTTATAAAATTTAATCCAGCTCTTCATTTATGATATGTTTACTTTTCTGTACATATATTTTACTCCAAATCAGTTTTTTTTTTAAAAATGAGATATTTACACATAGACATAAATTCCTCAGATGTATCACTGAGTGAAAAAAGCAAACTGTAAAACAAGATATACACTCACTATGGAAAACAGTCTGGCAGTTCCTCAAAACATTAAAAATAGAATAAACAGCCCTGGCTTGTGTAGTTCAGTGGATTGAGCGCGGGCCTGCAAACTGTTTGATTCCCAGTCAGGGCACATGCCTGGGTTGCAGGCTGGTTCCCTGCAGGCCAGTTCCCAGCAGGGGACGCATGAAAGGCAACCATACATTGATGTTTCTCTCCCTCTCTCCTTCCCTTCCCCTCTAAAGATAAATAAATAAAAGCTTAAAAAATAAAAATAAAAATAAAAATAGAATAAACATATGACCCAGCAATTCCACTTCTGGGTATGAGCCCAAAGAACTGAAAGCAGGGCCTTGAAGAGACACTTGTACATCCATGTTCATGGCAGCTTTACTCACAACAGCTGAAGGGTGAAAGTAACCCAACTGCCCACCAACAGATGAATGGAAAAACAAAATGGGGCACATACAATGGGAGTATTATTCAGCCTTGAAAAGGCAGGGAAATCTGATATGCATGATCACATGGATGATTCCTGAAACATAATGCTAAATAAAATAAGCCAGGGATAAAAGGACAAAAACTAAATGATTCTACACATATGAGGTACATAGACTAATCCAATTCATAGAGACAGAAAGCAGAATGGTGGTTACCAGGGGCTGGAGGAAGGGAGAGGGGGAGTCACTGTTTCATGGGTACGGAGTTTCAATTTTACCAAAAAGAAAATTAGTTCTAGAGATTGGTTGCATAATTACATGCATACACTTAATGCCATTCATCTATATACTTAAAAATGATTCATGTGGTGCCCTGGCTGGTATAGCTGAGTGGATCAAACATGGGCCTACAAACCCAAGTGTTGCCGGTTTGAATCCCAGTCATGGCACATGCCTGGGTTGCAGGTCAGGTCCCCCGTAGCGGGGCACGTGAGAAGCAACCACACGTTGCTGTTTCTCTCCCTCTCTTTCTCCCTCCCTTCCCCTCTTTCTAGAGATAAATAAATAGAATCTTTTTTAAAAAATGATTCATGTGGTAAATTTCGTTAAGTGTACTTTACCACAATTTTTTAAAAGTTAAAAATAAAAAGTACATATTCAGTATCCTTCTTTTAAAAATATGTAAAATATACCATTTCAATAACAACAATAAACAGGATCAATAATAGCAAACATTTTGCCAGGCACTGTCCTAAATTCATTACAGATTTATGTAAATAATCTATTGCTGCATGACAAATCATCTCCTCCAACTTAGTGGTTAGTTAAAACAACAAATATTTACCGCTGACACAGTTTCTGTAGGTCAGTAATCTGGCGATGGGGTAACTCAGTGCTTCTGGTTCAGGATGTCTAATGAAGTTACAGTCCGCATGGTGGCCAGGCGCAATGGTTCTTTGAAGATCTGAGGCTGGAAGATCTGCTTCCAAGACGGGTCATTCACCTGGCGCTGATTGTTGGCAGGACGCCTCCGCTCTTCCCCATTTGTGTCTTTCCATTGACAGTTTTACTGTAGTTACATCATGATGGCTGACCTCTCTCGAAGTAAACCAACCAAGAGAAACAAGGAGGACTCTTTTTATGGCCTGGTTCTGGAAGTCACATGCTAACATTTCTGTCACATTCTAGTAGCTAGAAGTTAGTAGTTATCAAGTGCAATCTATACTCAAGGGAAGAGGAATTAGGCTCCACCTAGTGAAAGGAGTGTCATAGAACCTGTGGACATATTGATATTTTATTTTATTAAAAGTATTTTATTTATTTCCTTTTAAAGACAGGGGAAAAAAGGAAGAGAGGGAAACATCAATGTGGGGTTGCCTCTTGTGCCCCCTGCTGGGGACTTGGCCTACAACCCAGGTATGTGCTCTGACTGGGAATTGAACCAGGGATCCTTTGGTTCACAGGCTGGCACTGGTCCACTGAGCCACACCAGCCAGGGCAACATATTGATATTTTAAAACAGCTTCATACATTCTTTAAATCCTGACAATCCAACAAGGTGGAGACCGTCATTCACACATCACAGATGAGGGAACTGAGGCACTGAAGGTCAGAATCAAGACAAAGAAGGGGCAGAATCAAGACTAAAATCCAGGCAGTAAAACAGGGGAGCATTTTCTTAATCACTAATACCAACCAGTAGGAAAAAAGAAAAAACAACTATAGAAAAAATATTTAAGAAAGAGAATTGACAGGCTTGGTAACGGGTTGGATATGAGAAGTGCTAGCACCCAGGATGACACCAAGCACAACTTCTGTATTCCTTGAATCCAGGAGACCTGTATCCAGGAGTGGCAGGAAAGCAGAGAGACTAATAATATAAAGTTTACAGAGTGAGAAAGAACTATGGTCAATTTGACAAGGCAAATGATTTTTGTCCCAATTTCTTCATTTTAAATAAAGCTGTTAATATTACCTACCTGGCGGGATGTCTGTGAGGATTAAAGGAGATCGTATGAGCAAAACGACGTTTCAGGGTGACTGGTACAAAGTAATAACTCAATAAACAGCAGCATTCAAGTATATCTATTAGTAAAATAGTCCATTGAATTCTTTTTATCTATATAAATATCATCCTATTGAAATGCTGCTCCTCCCTATAAGTTTGAGTTGTTGACTCTAACTTTCACAGTCCCATTTTGCTAAAAAGAAAGAGAATGCATTTCCTTTGGTCTCCTGCGCTGGGCGGGAGGAATAAGGGACTAAGGCACTGCTCAGTTCATCAGAATGTGTGAGTGCCTCCGACTCAGTCACTCTGTTTGTGCCCATTGCATGGATGAGGAAACTGAAACCTGGAGCCAAGCAAGGTCACAAGACAGGTTACTGGCAGAATCCAGTTTTTAAGAACCGGATTTTCTACAGATAAAGAGTCCTCACTTCCTCATTCCTCATCTTCCCCACGCCCTCACCCTTGCCCAGAATCTGCACGGTGAAGAACTGGGCACTTTTTCTGAGAAGGAAGTTGGATGATCAGTCCCTTCAAGCCGGAGGAACTCTTAAAAAAGGGAAGGAAACCCCCCTCCTCAACTTCTTGAGTACCTCTGAATGAGGAAGGGTTTTTTTTCTAGTTATGAGGCAGGAGGATGCACTCTCCTAAGGGAAAGTGTTTGTGGCCCACGTTGGGGGAGAGACCTGCGGGTTATGGGGTATCAATAGGTTTATTTATTTTGTGAAGAGGGTATCTGGGAGAAACAGCTGCACTCAAACTTCATCAACCAAACTGCAGATGGCGGCTTCTGAACCACGCCCCAAATGGCTGAACCGTGGGTCGCCCCTGGACAGACTTTTCCCAAAATGGAGAGAGGAGAGAGAACGTCCATCAGAGATTAGCCTCGCCCCCCGCAGGCAGCTAGGGCCAATTAGCGACCCGCAGGGCGGGTACAAGGCCAGGGGAGGAGGCTGCTGTTGCCCCAGCAACAACCAGAGGAGAGAACGTAGGCAAACGCGGCCTCTGAGAGATCGTGGCGCCTCGGATCTCTCGCTGCCGGGAAGATCCGGGGAGAAGCGCGAGCCAGGCCTTGGAAGTCGGCGCCGGCGGAGAGAGGGACAGGTCAGGCCCATGAACTCCAATTTCGGTGCCGCTTTCGCCCATCCTAACCGTTAGCTGTTAAGGTGTGAAAAGCGCATGCGTACGGTTAGAGGCGGGGCTTTGGTGCCTGCTCTTAAAACGCATGCTCCTCGCAGAGCTGAGGGGGAGGGAGGAGCTGAGGCGAGGGGCGGGGCTTTAGTGTTTGTGGGAGGAGCCATTGGCCTCTGGGGCGGGGCTTTCTGTGCGCTGAGCCAGAAGGTTGTTTTTGAGTCAGGTGTCCGCTCTTCAGGCCCTCTGATCCCTTAATTTTTTTGGCGCTCTCCTAGAGAGGCATTTAGGATCATGGTTAAGACCGCAGCCTCAGTAGTTTGACGAAGCTACTTTGAAATCCTAGTACTGTCCCTTGTTTGGAGGGCCTCAGTTTCCTCCTCCCTCAGGTGGAAATAATAGTACACTTACAGGGTTATGATTCTATTTTTACCCTCTCAGGGTCATGGCTGAGGTGCACGTGATTGGGCAGATCGTAGGGGCCACCGGTTTCTCAGAAAGTAGCCTCTTCTGCAAGTGGGGCGTCCACACAGGTATACCCAGACCTGGTTCATTTCCCCACCAAGACTCCCAGGCCAGGGAGGTTCCTCGCTCCTTCCTTGACCCCGCGGCCCAGTCCCTGGTCCTTATTTTCCATTGGCTCTCTGGACGCCTAGCCGTGTACCACACTGTCCATAGTGTCTCATGCGCCCTTCTTATCACTTCCCATCCCATCTCTGGGGACTCTAGCTTCTACTGTATGAACACACAGCCCCTAAGGATTTGGGGCTGTAGGCTAGACCCCACACCCAACCCTCAGAACACTGCACAGCCCTAACCCTCCCGTTTGGAATGCATTCACTGCCTTAGGGGTGTCCTCGGTCTCTCTCTCCCATCTCAATTCTTTGCTTACAGTCTCCATTTATTGAGTTCTTATTGTAAAATGGAAGTTTCCATTCCAGACTTACCGAGGAAAGGCTACCCGCCTATATTCATAATTCTGTGTGAGAAAGTAGGAACAAAGTTCTGGTAATCATCCAAGTCCATCCTCGTGGCCCAGGACGGACCTCCGAGGCCCCAGTTTCATGCCTCGCCATGTGAAGCAGAATAGTGTGGTGGTATGTTATAATGGGTTAGGGCTGCCAGGTCTGGGCTCAAATACTAACTCTCCCACCTAATAAATTAGGGAGCCTCTTTGAGCCTCAGTTTCCTCATTTGAAAATTAAGCTAATAACAGAGGCAGCATAGTATTGAGGTTAAGAGTACAGACTGCCTGGGTTCAAAGCCAGTTGTTTATTATGTGGCCTTGGGCACGTGTCTTTGCCTCAATTTCCCTGTCTGTACAATGGCAGTAATAACAGCACCTACGTCATGGGGTGGTTGTGTGAGCTAAATGAGTAAGAACAGCACTTAGGAGGGGACCTGGCCTAGTAATTGTTTAGTAAGTGTTCACCCTGCTCAGGTAAAAGTTGGATGGGGTCTTGTTGGTAAAGCCAGGGGTACGCTGCCCAGCACACATAAATGCCTGTGTAACAAGTAATTGCCATCACAATATCTTCAGGCCCTGGGCCCTTAGCGATTTCACTGGTGGTAGGGTGGTTGAGATTCCCTGGGAATTTGTGGCCCTCTGGCTGAGCAGATAGAGGCAGGCTTTGGAATCAGAGTTGGTTTCCAGTCTGTGCCCCACCTGCTCTGTGATCCTGGGCAGATGCTGTCTCCTTTTGGAGCCTCAGTTTCCTTGTCTGTAAAGTGGGAAGTTTGTCCTCCATAGGGGTGTTGGGAAATACTGTATGTGAAAAGCTGGACTCAAGGCCTGGTGCTTTCTTTGCCTGGACCAGAGGCAACAATAACTCATATGGTTTTACAACTGCAGGGGACTGTTGACGGGGGAGCAGTTAATCCCACAGAGAGTTCAGAGGTAGTCAGATAAAGGGCTTGGGCCCTGCAGTCCAATAGAGCTCAGTCTGAATCCAGCCCCACCACGGCACCCAGGTCTGCCACAGTCCTGCTGCACCCTGCATGGAGAACAGTGCTGGCACACAGTAGGTGTTCAATAAATATTTGTGGAATGAATGGACAAGTGACTCCTTCTGGGAGTCTGCTTCTTTACATGTGAAGCAGGGGTTACATTAGCACACCTTCCAGGCTCATTTATTTGTCCAACAAACATTTTTTGAGCATCTTCTGTATACTAAAATCTGGGTTTGATGTGGGGATCCAGCAGTGTACAAGATCCCTGATCTCCTGGGGCTCATAGGAGGAGAGACAAAATAGACAAGCAGATAAAGAAATGCGTGTAATGCCCTGGTGTACCTCAGTGGATTGAGTGCCAGCTTGTGAACCAAAAGGTCGCTAGTTTCATTCCCAGTCAAGGCACATGCTTGGCTTGGGGGCTGGTCCCCAGTTGGGGGAGCACTAGAGACAACCACACGTTGACGTTTCTCTCCCTGTCTTTCTCCCTCCCTTCCCCTCTCTCCAAAAATAAGTAAAATCTTAAGAAAAAAAGAAATGACTGTAATGATTACAGATGGTGGTAGAGATAAAGTAATAGGGGCTAATTTTGGATTGGAGGGTGAGGGAGGACCCCTCTCTAAAAGTGGCACTTGAGGTGACCCCTGAAGGATGAACAGAAGCCAGGCATGGGGACATCCAGGAGCATGGCTTTGTAGGCAGAGGGAACAGCCAGTGCAAACGCCCTGAGGAGAGAAACAAATATAGGACCAGTGAGGCTAGAAATAGTGAGGGGTGGGGGGGTGATGGGATATGAGTTCAGGGGGTGAACACAGGCCAGATACAGGGCTTCGTGGGCTCTGGGGAGAGTTTGTAGACTGGGGGTGGGGTGGGGATTCAGAGTCCTAGAGGGAGGATTAAATGAATTCATCACTAAAGTGCTTAGCACAGCATCTGGCATTTGGTAAGCATTCGGTGCATTTTTGCTCTTAGTCTCGCCCTCAGTAGGACGGGTATTACTATGTGCCTTCCGCATTGAACTCATGCTCTTTGTTGAAGTGCACCCTTGGTACCATCTTAGTCCATGGACCAGGACAGTGAATGCAGGGTGAGAATAGTAACTCTGACACCCAGCACTCACTGTGCCCCAGCCACTCTTCCAAATACTTAGTCTGTATTAGCTCATTTAATCTGCTCACAAAGTGACAAGGAATGCATTATTACACCCGCTTGACTGATGGGGAGACCAAGGCAGGGAAAGGTAACTTGCCCAAGGGTGCACAGGCAGGAAGAAGTACTGCCAGGGATTTGAACCCAGACATTTGGCTCCAAAGTCCATGCTTTGTATCCCCTGCCCCCCAATACCAGGGAGGAATGGGTCTCACAGCCACAATGGCATCCCCTCCCTGATGGCTGCCTCCCTGCCTTCCCTGCCCATCAGTGACCTGGTTCTCATTGCAGGGGCAGCGTGGAAGCTCCTGTCAGGTGTTCGGGAAGGCCAGACACAGGTGGACACCCCCCAAATAGGGGACATGGCCTACTGGTCTCACCCCATTGATCTGCATTTCGCCACCAAAGGCCTCCAAGGTGGGTTTCTGGCCCGGGCCCTATGCCAGGCCGACAGGATGGGGGTGAGCAGTACCCAGTGGGGCTGGTCCTGGGAACACCAAGTCCTGACCCTGCTCTCTACCCTTTGAGTCCCTTTCCCAGCCAGGCCTGGCCCTGGAGAGACTGAGCCAAGGCCTCCCATGGCTGGCTTTGGAGTGTGCCAGAGGCCGGGGAAGGAGGGAGAGAGGGGAAGGCGAGGACCAGGGGAAGAGGGGAGGTGGCTTTCGAAGAGAGAAACCGAGAGAGTCTGCAATCAGGAGGAAGCTGGAGGAGTTATGTGAGAGAGAGGCAGGGCTGCTGGCTGTTCTCAGGCAGGGCTCCCCAGCTGTTCGGAAGAGAAATGAGTATTCGGGGGAGGAAGGGTATCAGCAAATCTTTTTCTGGTGGAAAATTTGGGTCATTGGAACGCAGTGGATTCCAGGCAATAGCCTGGGTAAATATGCCATATATTTTAACAATATAAATAATATTTACTAAGTCCTGCCCCTGAGCCTGACCTGTGATGCCAGGGAGATGTCAGTGATTGAGACCGCCCCCAGCCCAGCCCTCGCAGGGTTCACCATCCCATGGGGGAGACAGACCTGTTCCCAGACAGTGGCAGCCCAGAGTGGGCAGGAATGGGATAGGGAATTCTAGAGGGCAATGGGAGCCAGGGATGGGAGGCTCCTGACTGCTGGGGAGTTCAAGGAGGGCCTCCTGGAGGAGGGGACGTTTGAGTTTTGCTGTGAGGGGCCAGTGGGAGCTACTAAGGCAGAGAGAAGGAAGAAGGTTCAAGGCAGAGGTCTGTGTGGAAGGCTCAAAGGATAAAGTGAGCCAGGGCATTTAGAAGGTGGAGAGAAAGCAGGAGGACTGCAGGGGGGGGAGGGGACAGGGGATGGGCCATACAGGGCCTTGAATGCCAGGCTGCAGAGCTGAGGCCATCCCCTGAAGTGGGGGAACCCACAGGTGACTGACAAGTCAGATTTTGCTTCTAAAATGCCCTCTGGCTGCTTATGGGTGGTGGATTGGAGGGTGAGGCAGGTAATCGTCCTTCCATTCTTCAGACCTGAAGTCCTCCACTGGTCCCACCAGGCAGCTCCCACCTGAGGGCCTTTGCACAGGCTATTCCCTCTGCTGAGACTGCTCTTCCCTAGACGTCCTCATGGCCCACCCCCTTCCTT
The DNA here is from genome assembly GCF_021234435.1 of Artibeus jamaicensis. Lineage (NCBI taxonomy): Eukaryota > Metazoa > Chordata > Mammalia > Chiroptera > Phyllostomidae > Artibeus > Artibeus jamaicensis. The sequence goes on from NW_026521848.1 coordinate 230,590, forward strand.
CCTTTAAACATTCCCTCAAATGTCCCCTTCTTAGTGAAGATTTTCTTGATCACCCCCTACATCCCACCCCCACCCTAACTAGCTTTATTTTTCTCCAGAGCAGTTATCACCATCTGACATACCCTATAATTTGCTTATTTACTATGTTCGTTGTCTAGGATGTCAGCTACACCAGGGCAGGAGTTCTGGTCTGCTCCATTTACCCCTCTGTCCCCAGCTTCTAGGACAGAGCCTAAGCACAGAGGGGCTCAGACAGGAAGGCAGAATGGAGCTGGATCTCTAAGGGCCTTGCCCACCAGGCTAAGGAACTGAACTGTATTCTTAGGACAGTGGGAAACCTATGGGAGGAGAAAGATGCTTCCAGGTGCCAGGTGGAAGTTGGATTGGAGGGGGCAAGAAGGAAGGCCCTGAGCCCAGAGAGGACAGGGCAGGGATGGGGACGGTGTCCAGGACAAGGCCCAAGGAGCTTACTTTCCCCTGAGCTAGGCTGACCTGAGATGGGGACACAGAGGATGCCACAGAGGGGAAGTCAGCAGAGACTAGTTTCAGAGAGCCTTGAATGCTAAAGTTGGATTTTATCCTGAGAGCATTAGGGAGCCATGGCAGGGGAGGAACGTGGATTTAGAAATAGCCCTTTGGCTACTGTGTGGGAGTGGAAATCCCGAGAGGAGGCTGGGGCAGAAACCCAGGGGGGGAAGGACTGAGCCTGGAGTCTCTAGTGGGGATCAAGGAGGTGGGGGGGGCGGGCCAGGATGTGGAGCTGCACCCATTCCTCTCTCCCTCCTGTCTTGCAGGCTGGCCCCGGCTCCATCTCCAAGTGTGGTCCCAGGATAGCTTCGGCCGCTGCCAGCTTGCTGGCTACGGCTTTTGCCATGTGCCCAGCAGTCCAGGCACCCACAAGCTGGACTGCCCCACATGGCGGCCCCTGGGCAGCTGGCGGGAGCAGCTGGCACGGGCCTTTGTGGGTGGCGGGCCCCAGCTGCTGCATGGGGATGCCATCTACAGTGGGGCCGACCGCTACCGCCTGCACACAGCTGCTGGTGGAACCGTGCACCTCGACCTGGGCCTGCTGCTGCGCCACTTTGACCGCTATGGTGTGGAATGCTGAAGGACTCTGCCTCCGCAGCTCCCATCCACATCCGCGGACACCCATGAGGGGCAGAACTATACAGTGGTCAGAAGCGTGGGCTCTGGAGACTGCCAGACCTGACCCCAGTCAAGGCATGCCCAGCTTCTGGCCTGGCTAGCACCTCGTCTCCCAGCTGTCCCTCTGAAGTCCAGTTTCCCCATCTGTGAAATGGGGGTAGCAAGTGTGTGGGGCCCCAGGGATTTGGGAAAGAGGCTGCCTCCTATATCGAATGCTAAATAAAAGAGCTGTTCTGACAGGTGTGTGTGTGCCTTCCTGATTCCTGACCTGTCAGGTGGCCTGTGCCCCATCCTCCTACTGATCCCCACCTTCTGTCAGATTCGCCTCCCCCATCCTTTGCCTAAAGCTCTGACCCCCCTTCCCACTTGGTGTCGCCTTATGAGCCCCTCTCCTTTGGGGCATTCCCTTACTCTGTGCCCCTCTCCCCCGGTCTCCCACTCTCCCCGTTCTGGGTCCCCTCCCCTGGTCCCTCTACTCTTTGTTCCCATCCTTCCATGGAGCCCTCCCGGCCAGGTCTGCATTCTCTCGGTGACCTCCGCACAGCCATCAAAGCCACATGCATCCGGGTCGCCCGTTTTGGTAGCTCTTAGCCGCCAGGAGGCAGCACCCTGTTCGTGGGGCGGGGCCGAGGTGCCAGTGGCTTAAAAGACCCCCCTCAGCGCCCGCCCACGCGAGCTGAGGACGGTGGCCCGGCCCCCCCATGCCCTCCCCCTGGGGGCCGCCCCCGCCCCGCGCGCTTCCTGGGTGGGGCCGGGCGGCTTCAAAACCCCCTCGCCGCCGCGGCTGGTCCTCGCGCCGCCGCCCTTCGCGCCCCAGGCCGTCCCACTCCCTCCTCCCAACGCGATCCACTAGTCAGGGAGGCCTACGGCCCCGGGCAGGGGGGACGCCCCCTCTGGGGCACCCCCCCGGCTCGGAGCCACCCGCGGGGCCGGCCTCGGCCAGGAGCGGAGGAAGGCGCAGCCCGAGGCCCCAGAGTCTGCGACTAGCCGCCACCGCCCCCGCCGCCGCCGCCGCCACTGTGGGGAGGAGGGGGAGGAGGAGCGGGAGGAGGGACGATCTGGTTGGGAGAAGAGGAAAAAAGTTTTGAGACTTTCCGCTGCTGCCGGGAGCCGGAGGCTCGGGGACGGCTCGGCGCGGCGCTGCCCGGCGAGGAGGCAGGACTTGGGGGCCCCAGACCGCTGCCCCCTCACTGCCTCGGACGCTTCCTCTCTCCCTGACCCCCTACACGGCGTCCCGGAGGCGCCCTCATTCCGGACCAGCCCTCGGGAAACGCAAACCCGATTCCCACGGAGACTTGAGTGAAGACTTCGGGCGCATCCCCCTGCACGCTCCCCACCCCCGGCCTCCCTCCCGAGCCCCCACGCATCCAAGGATCCTTCTCCCCCGGGGTCCCGTTGACCGAACCTCTCGTACCTGCCCCAGCTCCCCGGTTCAGGACCACTCACCTCCGGTACCAGGTCGCTCCCATTTCGGGTTCTTCCGTGGAATAACCCGAAGCCACCCACCAGAGCCTCCCCTGCATTCTCCCTGAGGACCTCAACTATCCTTCCCGCCCCCCGACCCTCCGACCTTTCTTCCGAAGACCCCGCAGCCCCAGGAGGGGTGGGGCCTCCCCTTTCCCACCTAACCCGGCTCGCGCTCTCGGCGGCGCCGGGAGCGCTGCCTCCCCCATGCCGCCCTCCGGGCTGCGGCTGTTGCCGCTGCTGCTGCCTCTGCTGTGGCTCCTAGTGCTAACGCCTGGCCGGCCGGCCGCCGGACTGTCCACCTGCAAGACCATCGACATGGAGCTGGTGAAGCGGAAGCGCATCGAGGCCATCCGCGGCCAAATCCTGTCCAAGCTACGGCTCGCCAGCCCCCCGAGCCAGGCGGAGGCGCCGCCCGGTCCGCTGCCGGAGGCCGTGCTGGCCCTTTACAACAGTACCCGCGACCGGGTGGCTGGAGAGAGCGCCGAACCGGAGCCCGAGCCGGAGACGGACTACTACGCCAAGGAGGTCACTCGTGTGCTAACGGTGGAAAACAGCCACGGTGAGCTCCGAGGGGCAGGGGACCCCGGAGGGAAGCCCCCAGGGGGTGCCGGCGCGCTGGGGGCAGGGGAGGAAATTACCGGAGGAGGAAACTGGCTGAAGGAAGAGAACCCCCGGTGGCGTCGGGAACGTGGGAAGGGGTCCCAAAAAGAATAGAGCTGAGCTTCCCTTCCCCCAGGTATGTGGTCTTGAAGAGGAGGAGATAGTGAGCAAAGTGGACCGTTCTAGAGGCCGACGGGAGCCTGCGGGGTCGTGGGGGAAGTCCCCTGGAGGGAGCGGAGCAATGGGGGGGGAGGGGTGGAACAAGACTTTCCGCTCCAGGGTGCGCTCGAGTGCAGGGGTCGCGGGGTGGGGCCTGCAGAGAGGGAGCCGGCTTTGGGAGAAGTGACGACCGCAGTTTCGGGCAAGGAGAGGCCATGGAGAGAGCTGACCCGGAGCTCAGGGGTCCTGAGGCGGGAAGATTCAAGAAGGACGGAAAAGCGAGGTGGAGAAGTTCCCCGGTGCTCTCAGGATAAAGCCCAACCTCCACATTCAAGGCCCTTTGGAGGTGACAGGGAAATGGAGAGAAGACCGGCTTGCAGAGGGCGCGAGGAACGTGCAGGATTTGGGGATGGGCTGCAGAGAGAGAGGGGGTGCAAGGGGGTGCGAAATGCGGGGAAGAAAGGGGCGCGAGTTCGCAGGGAGGGAGAAGCTAGCCGGAGACGAGCCGAGACCGCAGAGGGTGCTGGGGAGGCGCGGGGAGGCGCCCAGAGCTTTCGCAGATGGACGTGCGAGGAGGAAGCTGACCCCCAAGAAACCTAGAGCACTGGGGTCGTGGGAAAGGGTGTTACGGAGAGGGGGGACGAGCGTGGGAAAGGTGGACCTGGAGTGGGGCGGAGGAGAGAGAAACGGCGCTCGGCCGGGCGCAGCGACCCTCACGCCGCAGGCTGGAAGGTTGTGGGCTGAGTGAGGCCTTGAGCCGCAGGGGGCGAGGTGGTGGGTGCGACGCTGCAAGCTCGTGGCAAGGAAGCCCCACGTGGGTGCCACGCGCGGGGGGAGGAGCTGTGCGCCCGGAAGGGAGGAGGAGGAGGACCCCGCAGAGCTAAAGGCTGAGAATCTGGACCCCGAAGTGCCAGTTCCTCTCCTGGAGGCTGGGGAAACCCCAGCGTCCGGCCGCCTCGCCCGCCCCCCTCCCTTCCCTTCCCTTTCCTTTCCGTGCCCCGGGGGGCGGGGATCGCGCGCGGAGCCTGGGGCGAGACGAGGCAGGTCGGGTCCCCGCCCTCGCGGCGGCTGCGCCCCGCGTCCTCTTCGCCCCAGTTCCGGGCGGAGCCACTGCGGGCCCGCCCCGTTGGCGCCCACGCGGGGACCCAGGAGTCCCAAGAAGCCCAGTGGCTTGGGGCCGTCCCCCTCCTCCTCCTCGCTTCACTTTCCCTCTTGGGCGGTGGACTAGTGGGTCCCCGGCCCCTTCCTTCGCCCAGTGGATGGCCCCAGCCAAAGAACGCCAACCCCCCACCCACATTTCCATCTCACCTTTCTGGTCAGGGCTTCACCTTCGCCGTAGAGATTCAACCCTTACGCCGTCCATCCGCTCCACCTGGCCCCCAAACCCCGTGTGTGGCTCCCGTCTCTGTCTTTGCGTCTCTCCCGCATCCCCGGGCGTCTCCATCTCTTTCCTCCCTTTCGCTCTTCCTCTTCCGCACTTCCTCTCCCCACACCCTCCGCGGGTCCTCCGCCCCTCCTTTCTCTCTTCCCTATCTGTCTCCCCACCCCAGGCTCTACCCTTCCTCTGGGGGTTGCTGAGTAACCCCTGGGCCAAGATAGCGCTTGTTTGCAGGGGACTCGAACTGGCCTGCCTACAGTGAGGAGGAGTGGAGGAAGAGGGTCCGCAGAAAGGGATCTCTCAGACCCGGCTCTGTTTTCACGTCCCACCCTCCCCACTGCAGAAACCTAAAGCAGATGCCCCACTTGATCCAGGAGTTCATGGCCTGTCCCCTCAACCCCAACCCCAAACTTTCCCTAGACTGGAAAACACTTCCTAATTCCACCCCCCCATCTCCCTCCACCCCACCTCCACCAATCCATTCCTACTGGAATGAACTCTGCCTTTTCTAACCAGTTGAGGGAGGAAGCAATTAATTATAATAGTAATGGTAATAGTAGTAATGACATCACATTAGCAAGAGCTGGCATAGCCTGGAGTTCATCTCTGGACCCAGACTGCCTAAGTTTGAATCCCCATTCTGCAGCTTCTTAGCTGTGTGACCTTGGGACAAATTACTTGATCTCTATGTTGCCTCAGTTTCACCACCTATAAAACGAGTGTAATAGTGTCTTCCTTACAGGGTTGTTGTGAATTTTAAGTGTAAAGCACTTTAACACACACAGTAGATAGAGGGTCTCCTGTGGGCAGGCTGTGCTTTACCTACATCATCTCACTGACTTCACACCCTTACCCTGCAGTCTGCTAGGGTTTTACAGGTGAGACTCCGGCACAGAGGTACTCCCTGGTCCAAAGTTACACAGTGCGTCTGTTAGGAGAACCTGGGTTGGAAGACAGGGAGCTTGATGTGGTTGTTATTTTTCAAAGAATAGAAAGAAACAGGCTCTGAGAGGGGATGTGACTTGCCAGGGTCCCAGGGTTGGAAGTCAGCAGAGGCCTGGTCTGCTCCAAATGCCCTTGACCACACGCCACCATGTCGTTGCATTGGAAGCTCTAAGGGCTGGAGAGGCGTGAGCAAGCGAGCAGATTGATACCTTTGGTGCCAGCCTGTACTAAGTGGGCGCTTTGCAGGTAATGGGAGAGAAGAGTTTTACAGAGGAGAAAAAAACCCAGAGAGGGCAAGCCACTTGCCCAAGGTCAGGGTCGGACTCCAACCCAGAGCTGTCAGCTCTGGAGCCCCACCCTCTTATATTTGGGGTGCATCAGCTCCCCTGCTCCTGCCACACCGCTGACACTCGCTTCTCCACTCCTTCTGCCTAGAAATCTATGAGACATTCAAGCATAACTCGCACAGCATATATATGTTCTTCAACACGTCGGAGCTCCGGGAAGCAGTCCCCGAACCCCAGTTGCTCTCCCGGGCAGAGCTGCGCCTGCTGAGGCACAAGTTGAAAGTGGAACAGCACGTGGAGCTGTACCAGGTGGGGGAACGGGCCAGGTACGGCAGCTGGGCCACAGGTGGCTGCCAGGTCCCCATAGATGAACCCTGAAGGGTGGAGGAGTGCAGACTGTGGAATCATAGGGCTCTTTGAAACCTTCAGACTCCTAGCACCCTAGAATGTCAACCACTTAGAAGGCTGGAATCTTAGCAATTGGATTCTAGAACACAGGACTCTTGAAAGTCGAAATCTCTGGAAAGGTTGGTGGTTCTCAATCTACTCTGTCCCATATGGAAGCCACTAGTCACATTTGGCCATTTAAAAGACTGTACTTTCAGGGACCATTTCTATAGTTACATTTGGACATTGAGGTTGAGTACAATTAAACAAAAGCAAAAATTCAGTTCCTCAGTCTCACTGGACATATTTTCAGTGGCCCTAGTCACATGTGGTCAGCGGCTGTCTTGGATGCCTCAGATCAACTCTCATGACTCAGATGAGTCCCATCATCACAGACAGGTCTCTTGGAGAGCTCTGTCCTAGGACATGTGCAGTCTTCAGGAGGTTTGGGGCATCTGGAAGGGTTGGAATCTCTAGAAGGTCAAGTGGCCTAGAATCCACATCACAGGGAGCGTTAGACTCAACAGTAGATGGCAGACTCTTACAACCAAGGAACTCTGTCTGAGGTTAGCTTCTTGGTGTCTAGAGGACCCAGTTTTATGCTGCCAGCCCCTGAGGTGTTCTGTCCAGCCCCAGGGGGTCATTTTACACGCTGCCAGGTGTCTGTAGCTTCTGGGTTTCTGAACTCCTGGACTTGTAGAATGTTTGTTTCTTAGAACTCCTTAGGCTCATGGACTGTGTAATTCTTGGGGTGCTGCCAAACCCTGGAGTTATAGAATGACTTCTAACATAGGCCCCTAGAAAATTATAGACTCAGAATACAGGGTGTCAAATTTGCAGAACAGTATGCTGAGTGAAGCCCAGGATGTCTGCAAGAAAATCTGAGTGCTGTGGGCTGTCCAGGCTCAAAGGGACCTGGCATTTCGCTAGCAAGGAAACTGAGGCCGGGAGAGAGAAGGGAATATCCACAGCCCCAAAGGGTCAGGGACCAAGGCTGAACCTCTTAGGTAGCTTGACTCCCAGCCTGGGGCTCACTGTTCCTGCAGGGTCCCCGAGCATGGATGTCTGGGAGGGGACTGTCCAAGGGACTCGGAAGGTGCATTTAGGGGAGCGGATAGAGTGGGGTGCTGGCCGGGGCCATGGGGCCATGTGGCAGCATCCCCCCACCATCTCTCTCCTTCCATTCACCACCTCCCAGAAATACAGCAACAATTCCTGGCGCTACCTCAGCAACCAGCTGCTGGCCCCCAGCGACACGCCTGAGTGGCTGTCCTTTGAGGTCACTGGAGTTGTGCGGCAGTGGCTGAGCCACAGAGGTGAGGACCTCTTGTCTGCCCCATCCTGTTTCTCGATGGGGTCGACCCCATTGTTTGTCCTGGGGATACTCTGCCCGGCACCCCCCACCCTATGGTGGTGCCAAGGAACCGAGACCTGGCCCTCCTCCCAGATACTCAAACCTGAGTGATTAATGGATCAGTCCATTTCCTGAGCACCTGGCCTGTGCTGGATGATCCTGGGGACACAGCAGTGACAAAAACAGCCCAAACCTTGCCCTCACAGCACTCATGGTCCATTGCTAGAGTGGAGGAAGGGGATGAAAAACCCAGAGGGAGCAGGCCTGGGATGGGGAGCCCAGAGGCGGTGGCCGCGCAGCCTGCCATCAAGGAGAGCTTCCTGGAGGAGGGGACGTCAGAACTGATGTCTGAGGGATGAGTGGAACCAGCCCAGAAAAGAAGGAGCAGCAAGACTGTTAGAGGCAGAGGGACAGGCTGTGCACTGGTCCTGATTCCAGGGACAGCCCAACACAGCCTGTCTGTCTTTATGGAAGAGGATGCTGTCTGTCTGTCCTGTCCTGGCTGAGTCCACAAGCCCTCACCTCCTTTCCTAATCCCCCCCTTATTCACGAGGCCACTCAATAAATGCCTGCTCTGTGCCTGACCCTGTGCCTGACCCTGAGCCGGCGGTGTGGCCCAGATAGTGCTACCAGAGTCCTAGCAGGCCATGATGACCAGAGGGATGATGGCTGGGGTGGGGGGCCCAGAGCAGATGCCCAAACCCACCTGGAGGAGGTGACCTGGGAGGGCTCCCTGAGGGTCAGGGGGACTGGGTTGAGACTCACGGGATGAGTGCTGGTTTAGCCAGATGGAAAGATGGGGGTTAGGGAGCAGGTGGGGCCTGGGAGAGTATCTAGGGCCACCGGACAAAGGCCTGTCTTGGTCACTGCTGAGTCCAGAGCACCCACTATAGGGTCCAGCACATAGTAGGCAGCTTAGAAAATCCAGTCATTCATTTAAGAGGCTGGATGGGCTGTGTGTGCATGCCAGCCCTGGCTTTTCCCACTTTGGGTAGGCCACCCGCGGTCTGTGCGCCTGGGCACCCTCTCCTGGAGAATGGGTGGCTTTGGTGAGGATTAAGGGGGATAGTGCCCACAGAGTGTTAAGAGCAGGCCTGCCCCCCGTGGGCACTCCTGCACTCTGCAGATGTCTGTTTTCATGATGACGGGCCAGGCCTGCAGGGAACAAGAAAACAAGGATCCCTGCCCCTGTTCATCCTGTTCTCCCTTGAGAACAGTGGGGGAAATAAATAGCCACAGACAAAAGAACCAGAGGGTCAGTGCTATGGAGAAAATAAGGTGATGTCACAGTGGGAGTGGGGCCTGCATCCTGGAGGGCTTCTTGGAGGAGGTGGCATTTGCGCTGAGACCTGAAGGTGGAGGAGGAGGCAGCAAGGCAAAGAACTGTAGCAAGAAGGTGAAGGAAGAGGGACAGTAAGGAGTCCCCAGGGGTTTGCTCCTTCCTTCTCCCCCAGGGGCTGGGTAAGCCCCAGGCTCACACTGGCTCCCCCGTCCGCACTCCTGCAGGCGAAATCCAGGGCTTTCGCCTCAGTGCCCACTGCTCCTGCGACAGCAAAGATGACATCCTCCACGTGGAGATCAACGGTGAGGCCCAGCCCTCTGTCCTGGCAGCATGTGCAGTGTGTGTGTGTGTGTGTGTGTCCAGCCTCCTCTCCCTGCCCATCGCCCGTTCACCATCTGAGAGTGTCTATGTCTCTCCGCCCCCCAACCCGCTGGCTCCCAAACTCGAACAGGAATCAGTGTCGGCCGCCGGGGCGACCTGGCCACCATTCATGGCATAAACCGGCCCTTCCTGCTTCTCATGGCCACCCCTCTGGAGAGAGCCCAGCACCTGCACAGCCCCCGGCACCGCCGAGCCCTGGACACCAACTACTGCTTCAGGTGAAGACCCGAGGCCTTCCAGCCTGGGGGGTGGGGAGCCCGACCCAGCACTGCAGGGTGGGCGCCTGGCCGGTTCTGTGCTGGCTTGGGCTGGCGTCTCCTTTGGCCTGGAAAGCTCAGAGGATGAGGCTTGAGTCCTAGAATGCAGGCCTGTGTGACCTGAGAGCCCTAGAAGGTTGGGAGCAGGTTGTTTTCTTGCTGGTGTGTGGGAGTCAGAGACTATTAGAATGTTGAGCGCTGAGAATGGGAATTCAATGTTGGGAGGCCACGGTGTTCAATTTCGATATTATTGACAAGCTGGGGTCCTAGAACGTTGGGGTTCTAGGATGCTAGAATTCACTGTTAATTATTGAAATCTGACAGTGTTAGACTCAAGGAGTGTTGGGATCCTCATTTGGGAATTCGGGATTGGAAGGTTGCCCTTGTTGGGTTCCTGGACCATTGACGGATTGGAGTCCTCAAGTCTTCTGCTCAGAATGGTATAGTCACGTGTGAAGATACTAGCACTCACAGGTAGAGCTGGAGGAAGCCAGAATGTTGGTGTCCTAGAGTGTTGGGGCTCGGTGTCAGAATGCTACATTCTTGGAAGGCTGGGATCTTAGAAAGCGGAAGCTTGGACCTCTTGACTGATAGGCTCAGAACTGTGGAATGCTGGAATGTCGTGTTGAAATACTGGAATTCAGGAATGCCAGGATCCTTGAGAACTGGAATGCAGGACTCCTAGAAAGCTGAAAATGCTGTCCGGAGGGTTAGAATCTTCCCATGCTGGTGTATTCCAGTCTAAGAAAGTTGAAAAGTTGGATTGCTAGAATGTTAAAATTCAGAGTTAGCCCTGGCTGGTGTAGCTCAGTGGATTGAGCGCGGGCCTGCGAACCACACAATCGCGGTTCAATTCCCAGTCAGGGTACATGCCTGGGTTGCAGGCCAGTTCCCAGCAGGGGACTCATGAGAGGCAACCACACATTGATATTTCTCTCCTTCTCTCCTTCCCTTCCTCTCTAAAGATAAATAAATAAAATATTTATAAAAAACATTACAAAAAAAAAATTCAGAGTTAGAATATAATCCAACCCTGTCCCTCCCCTGCTTAATATTTTCACGGTGCCTCTGGGCTTTGTCACATGCTGGTCCCCCGATGGAAAGTCAGCTTTTCTCCCAAGCTCCTTCCAGACCCTACCCTCCACCCGGCCACTCTGTGAATGAACAGACTGAGGTCTAGGGTGCTAACAGCTAGTGACCATACAAAGACAGCCAGCCGGCCAGCCACGTGAGCCTCTGTTGAGAGGGACACAATCTCACCTTGGAGGTGTTGCACAAAAAGTTGATCCTGAAGCTGATTAAGATGGTAGATCTGACTAACAGTTTTCCAGAAATAGAGGGATGGTGGGACGTGTTAAACCGCCACAGGCGCGCCTCGAGCAGCATCAGGACTGTGGGGAACCTGACTCATCTTCTCCAGCAGAGACAACGCAAAGGCAGGAAATAGACAGAAAAACGGTTCTGTGGATTTGAAACGGAATCTTGAGAGGTGTACTGACCGACTGCGGTGTGTGGACCTTATTTAGATCTTTATTTGTGCAGACTTTTCAAAAAAAAGAAAAGGTGTTTAGGAGACAGTGGGGAAATGTGAACTCTAACTAGATATTTGATGATATCAAGGAATTATTGTTACTTTTGTAATGCGGTGTTGCGGTTATGTTTTAAAATAGTCCTGAAATTTCTTGGAGATGCATATGGAAATATTTATGGGTGAAATGATATGGGAGAGAGGAAGTGGGTGGGGATAGTGATAGGAGGCAGGACCAAAAAGAAAAAAAAAACTGAAACGGAATTATCTTCTGGAGGGTGGCCCCTTGTAGTGCAGGCTTCCCTCCCTGGGTGAGTGCTCCAGGAACCCATCGGGGCCAGCGCACCAGCTGGCGTTGTTGTGAGAGGCTGCTTTCAGCCCCAGCGAATGTTTTTGAAGACTCTTTCACTGAGTTTGCCCATTTCACAATGTGTAATTTATACTGAGTGCACCTGCCCGCACTGTGCTGAATCTTCAGCAGTTTTTGACCAAAACAGCGAGACCCCTGTGCCCCACCCTCCCTATTCACCTGATCTCACCCCCAGTGACTTTTTTTGTCTCCCTGGATGAAAAAAAGTTCTCAAAGGGAGACAGCTTGCTAAAGTGGAAGAGGTGAAATAAAAAAAAATGGCAGAAGCACTAAGCAATTTTTTATAAATGAATTCCGGGTGTATTGGGTCCCCTCTGGTACAGTGAGGCTGGGTGTGCTTTGTTGAGTGTTGAAGCTGGGTGATAGAGACATTAGGGTTCGATGTAATATTCTTTGCTTCTGTGCCCGTTTGAGGTTCACACACCATCTTGTTCTTAGCTCAAACCCCATCTCCACTGGGGAGCTTCCCTGACCCCCTCACCAACATCCAAGGTGAATGTGAGGCCCCTCGGCCTGCCCTGGGGCCCCAAGTGAGCTTCTTGTACTCCTCGGGCCCTGTTGAGCCCTGATGGACCGAGTGGATCGGGGAGAGCTCTGCAGGGCCTGAAATGCAGCAAAGCCCCAGAACTGTGAGTGCCTGGGGGGTCACTTGGCAGGCCTGTTGAATCCGGCCTGCTCTGTCCCACCTGCCCCCAGTTTCTGGTTCAGGAAGTCTGGGGCCGAGCCCGAGAATTTGCATTCCCCACAAGTTCCCAGGTGGTGCTGCTACTGGTCCCCATGTGGAGAATAGCTGAGTTGGATGATAGAGTCACAGACTATTTAAATCTCAGAACCTCAGCCAGAATTGGACCAGAAATGAAGGATTATTCTGGACAGTGGGTCTTCCCCTTCTGTGGGTCCAGGACCCCCTTGAGAAGCCAAAAGCCAGGAACCTTTTCCCCCAGAAGAAGGTGCATGCGTACACATATATGTGCATATGGTTTGGGGGCCTCAGGACCCTCCCTAAGCCCATACGCAGACTTCCTGACACCTGCTTGGACCACAGGATATGGACACCTTATTTGGTTCAATGCCCCCTGCATCTTTGATGGGGAAACTGAGGGACTGGCAGAGCTGAAGGACCTCAATTTCCTGACTCTTAGGGCTCTGTGGCTCTTAGAAAGATCTTGCCCCAGGAGATCCCGTGTTATCACTTCCTTCTCCGTTTGAGTTGACACGATTGTTCTGGGCAGCTGAGGCCACAAGCTCTGGGGCAGCACGGAGTTGGCTGTGAACCTGACTCCACCCCTTACACACTGTATGTGAGCAGGCAACCTCCTTCTCATGTGGGGCTCAGCTTTTCATCCTTCAGATGGGAATAATAGCCCTGGCCAGGTGCTCAACTGGTTAGAGCATCATCCCAGTACACCAGCATTGCGGGTTCAATCCCTGGTCAGGGCACATAACAGAAAATCAGTGTTTCTCTTTCTCTCCCTCTCTCCTTTCCCTCTCTCTATCTCAAATCACTAAGTAAAAAATAATTGAAAAACAGGAATAATAAGAAGGCTCGCCTCGCAGGGCTTTGAAGTTACTTGATGAATTCTCTGTTGATTACTGTGTCAGTAGATACATCCATGCACGTGGACCCAGCCCAGAGAGGATCTCAGAGAACCTCCAGCTCTGACCCCTGACCTCTCTGAGGAAGCATCCACTTTGACTCGTATCTGTGTCTCCTTCCAGAGAGTGTCTGCATGAGGCACTTTTACGTGTTTCGTCTGTTTAGTCCAAATGGTAGGGTCTTATTCGGTGGGGCAGGGGCGGGGGTGCAGGGCTGCACTTTCATTCTTTTCATTTCTTTGCTGATTCTGAAAGTAACACGTATCCACTGCTGAGAATTTGGAAAGGACAGAAGGATATCATCCATCATGCTAAATACAAACGTCGTAGAAATGGTATGATGTTACCCATCATACCATCAGCATTTTAATATATTTCCTTCCAGTTGCTTTATGCAAAATAGAATTCGGATCATACTGTGCCTTCTGCTTGGCACAGTGTTTCTTTCACGACTGTGGAATATATAGTGTTCCTGGCTGCCCACGAGCCGGGCTATGTAGCCAAGCTCCCTGCCCCTCTCCGCCGTGACCCCAGGGGCCATTAATGCCCAGGTCCTTTGAAACAAGCCCCAGCTCTGGACGACTGGTCTTTGGATCTGAACACGGGACAGAGATTTTTAAGTCCAGAATTGGTAGCATCTTATATACCACTATTCTTCAATGTGATTTTTAAAAAATCTAACACATCGAGCAATTGATTTATACATCCAATATTTGCAAGGTGCCTACCGTGTGCCAGACACTGCTGTAGGCACCAGGGATACATTAGAGGACAAAAGAGAAAAAAAGTCCTGTCCTGCCCTGACTGGTGTGGCTCTGGACTGAGCACTGGCCTGCAAACCACATGGTAGCCGCTTCGATTCCCAATCTGGGCACATGCCTGGGTTGCAGGCCAGGTCCCCAGTGTGCAGTGTGTAAGAGGCAACCGATCAATGTTTCCCTCCCTTCCTCTCTCTCCAAAAATAAATAAATTAAATCTTTAAAAAAGAAAAGAAAAATGTCCTTTCCTCAGAGAAAGGCAGATAATGAATAGATCTTGCAAATCAATCCCTAACAAATAAAAGAGTGGGTGGCTATAAGTTCTAAGAGGGAAACTAAATCAGAAAAAAAAAAAAAAACAGAAAGAAAGGTATTGGAGACTGTTTTTTCCTATTCTGATGAATTTCCATTATGAAAAATTTCAAATGTATGTAAAAGCAAGTAGCGTAGCATAATGAACTCTCATGCAGCTTCCACAGGTTTTAAGATTTTGTCCTATTTCAAATACAGTCATTTTTTTATTTATTTATTTGTTTTTAAACAAATAAAACAAAGATTTTATTTATTTGTTTTTGGAGAGAGGAGAGGGAGGGAGAGAAACATCGATCGGTTGCCTCTCACACACCCTGAACTGGGGACCTGGCCCGCAGCCCAGGCGTGTGCCCTGACTGGGATCAAACAGGGGACCTTTCAGTTTGTGGAAAGACGCCCAACTCACTGGGCCACACCAGTCAGGAGCAGACATTTTCTTTTTTTTTTTTTTTAATATTGCCAGCATTAATTAATTAATTAATTTATTTATTTTTATTTAGTTATTTTTCAAGTACAGTTTTTTGTCTATTTCTCCCATCCCAGCCTCCCCTGCCCCTTGCTCCCCACCTCCCTCCCATTTCCACCCCCCTTAGTTCTCATCCCTGTGTCCTTCCTATTTGTTCCTCCAAATCCCTCCCCCTTTTCCCCCTGAACTTCCCTTCCTTCTCCCCTCTAGGACCAGATATTTTCGTATTTTCTTGCATTCCTGCAATGCTTTTGTTACACTGAATGGAATTGTATTTAGATGGGTAGTTTGGATAAGATGGTCCAGGAAGGACTCTCTGAAGAGATGCCATTCATTGGTTTCACTGTTTATTGGGCAGCGGCTGCATGCCTGGCAGTGTTCTAGCAGTGAGGCTCCCTGAGCGGAGGACATTTGAGCATTTGGAGGAAGTGAAGAAACAAGCCAGAGCAGGTATCTGTGGGACTAGCAAGCCAGAGGGAACAGCAAGTGCAAAGACCCTGGGGTAGGACTGTTTGAGGAACAGTGAGGACACTAGTGTGGCTGGAGTGAGACCGGAGGGGGAGCTTAGAGTAGTCTGACCCAGTAGTGGCTTGTGGTGCATGGTGAAGGCTTCCAGTATTTGTCCTTAGTGAGACGGAGCGATGTTTGGAGCAGAGGAGCAACATGGCAGTCTCTCGCATGTGACCCCAGAGAGCAGGTATTTCTGTGTTATGTGTGCTAAGTCCCCTGTAGACCCGGCCCAGCACACATGTTCAGTAAACATTTGCACGTGGAAGTATTAGTACACATGGAGCTGTACTATGCTTCTTTAAATTTTTTTTAAAAAAATTTTTAGAGAGGGGAAGGGAGGGAGAAAGAGGAAGAGAAACATCCATGTGTGGTTGACTCTTGTGCACCCCCTATTGGTGACCTGGCCTGCAACCTAGGCATGTGCCCTGGCTGGGAATCAAACTGGAGACCCTTTGGTTCGCAGCCCATGCTCAATCCACTGAGCTATAGCAGCCAGGGCTGCACTGGGTTTTTTATGTTCCAGTGTGTAGATGTTCCTCTTGGATGGTCACTGGGCTTCTTACAAGGTTTGTTTTGAGCACCGCATGAGCTAGTTTATTTTGATGTTCTGAGCACAGTGCCTGACTAGAGGAAGTGCTTTATCAGGGTTGGTGATTATCAGTACTGTTGCTGCTGTTATCCCGGGTGCAAGGGAGACCAAGATGGGGATGGGGCTCGCTCTCTCTCATGCCCACACACGCCCCTCCAGGGAGAAGGGGCATGGTCAGCTCCCCGCCCCCCAGCCCCTCTGCCCTCCTGACCTGGGTTCCTCATCCATGCCCACAGCTCTACAGAGAAAAACTGCTGCGTGCGGCAGCTCTACATTGACTTCCGCAAGGATCTGGGCTGGAAGTGGATCCATGAGCCCAAGGGCTACCACGCCAACTTCTGCCTGGGGCCCTGCCCCTACATTTGGAGCCTGGACACGCAGTACAGCAAGGTGCGTCTGGCCCACAGGCTGGAGGGGGCAGGGACGGAGGGAGAGAGGTACAACTGGAGATGAAGTGAGGAGAGAAAGAGAAAAAGGGAGAGACTGGGAGACTGGAGGAGGGGATGATAAAGAGATGGGAGAGGAGCTACCGACTGCTTCTGCGCAGTTAGAGACACAGGGCGCGGAGGGAGATAGAGATGTGGCCAGACCCGTGGGGACAGAGTAACCGGTAGGGGGTGAGGGGAGAAGTGAGGAGATGGAGGGAGAAAGAAACTCAGAGGCAGAACGAGAGAGAGAAAAAAGCAGGAGGGCACTGGTTGATACAGGGAGACCGAGTTAAGAAGAAGGAAGTAGACAGAAAGATTGAGTTACAAGCCAAGAGCGGGAAATGGGGAGAGGCAGAGATTTAGACCTAACTGGTGAGGTGAGACTAGGGAGATAGGGAGCGGCTGGCAGGGTGGGGGCACTCTCCCGAGACCTCGGCCCTGACCCCGCCCGCCCACCTGCAGGTCCTGGCCCTGTACAACCAGCACAACCCGGGCGCGTCGGCGGCGCCGTGCTGCGTGCCGCAGGCGCTGGAGCCGCTGCCCATCGTGTACTACGTGGGCCGCAAGCCCAAGGTGGAGCAACTGTCGAACATGATCGTGCGCTCTTGCAAGTGCAGCTGAGGCTCCGCCCCCAGGCCCCGCCCACCGGCAGGCCCGGCCCCGACCCCTGCCCGCCCTGACGGGCTGTATTTAAGGACACCGCCCCCCAAGCACACCAGGGGGCCCATTAAAGGTGGAGAGAGGAGTAGGGGGTCTCTGTGTCATTGGGCGCCTGACCAGGTCTCTCGCTACCGTTTCGGGACTCCCGCTCCACCTGCCTCCTCCAGTCTCTCTCCACCATTCATTTGCTCCTCCTCAGACACTCACCAAGCAGTGTACTCCTGGTAAACATTAGATTTATTTATTGAGCACCTTGGGTCTTGTCATTCAATCACCCTAACAAAGCTCTGAGATACTGGGAACTTTAATAACACCCACTTGAAAGGGGAGGAAACTGAAGCCCAGACAGGTTAAGGGAGTCATTCCCGCCCACCAGGAACCCGCCTCCTGGGCAAGAGACTGACATGGTGAGCGGCATGCAGACAGGAAAGCAGGATGGAGTGTGAGATGGAGGAGGGAGGGCTTCTTGGGAAAGGTGGCTTTTGGGACTCGAAGGCAGCTATGGGGAGAGTGTTCATGGGAGGAGGAAGAAAAGGCCTAGAAGTGAGGATAAACTTGGGGTGAGGGAGGCAGGAACAGGCCAGAGTGGTTGGAAGGGAGGGGCAAGGAGAAGGGTGTTGGGAGCTGAGTCAGATGGTTACACTCCCAGGCCAGAGAGTAATAACAATCCTTCATGCCAGGTATGAATCTACCAGCTCACTGT
This sequence comes from Artibeus jamaicensis, assembly GCF_021234435.1. Lineage (NCBI taxonomy): Eukaryota > Metazoa > Chordata > Mammalia > Chiroptera > Phyllostomidae > Artibeus > Artibeus jamaicensis. Next base: position 248,153 of record NW_026521848.1, read on the forward strand.
ATTCCCCCCACAGCACAGCAGAGGCAGGGGCTGGCACACTGTGGCCTGCAGGCAAATTCTGACCCGCTGCCTGTTTCTGTAAAGACTTATTGGAGCACAGCCATGACTCGGATCTTCTCGGGCTGTTTTAGTGCTACAAGGCCCGAGGTAAGCAGAAACTATGCCAAGTCAAAAATATTTGCTATCTGGCCCTTTAAGAGAAAAACCTTGCCGACTGCTGCTATAGAGACGTGTTATAGGTGGGAATACTGAGGCACGGAAAGGTTACTTGTTAGCTAACAACACAAGCAGCAGAGAGGGGAGTCACACCAAGCAGCAGGAGTTGGGGGCTCAGCACTGGTGCTGACCTGACCGCTTCCCAGACCGCGTCGGTCCGACAGGGCGTGGGAACCTGTGAGAACCTGTACCCCGGGGAAGACGGCAGCCCTGGCAGAGCTCCGTGTAGAGGAGGGGTGCGATTTCACTCGGGTGCTCAGAGGAAGCCTCTGGCTGATGGCTGACAGTAGATAGATGAGTGAGAACGTGGTCCAGGTGAGAGGCGCTGGTGCCTACACCGGGCTGGGTTTCCCTCTGGGCCTCGTCCCTTCCCATCTGCTGTGGCCTTGCGGGTGAATTCTCCCTGCTTCCTCTTTCTCAGGCCTCTTGGTCTCCCCTCTTCCTCCAGGGTTTCAGTTCCTCCATCTCTCCCCTCCCCGTCCCAGGTCCTGGGTCCTTGTGCACGGGTGCCCTGGGGGAGGGCTGTGTGGGGGTAAGGCTCCTTTGCCCGTGTGTAGCCCTAGGTCTGGGTGAGTGGGCCCAGTGTGGTCACTCCTCCTGCCACAGGTCTGGGAGCCACAGAGGGTGGGGTGGGGAGGGAGCAGGAAGTGCTCCCTATGCCGGGACATGGAGCCATTGTCACTGGCCCCCCGTGTGGAGACATTTGAAAGGACACCGTGACCCACTGCAGCCCCATGGCGCACGTGCGCGAATATTCACACACACGGGTTGAAGTACAGACAGTGTCCCACAGCCACGCAAACACACTGAGCTCCCGGGAGCCACGGCGAGCACACGGAAACCCCTGCAGGACGCCTGGCAGCAGGCACAGCCACCGCGTGCCACCCCTTTACACCCACATAGCCCACCTGGAGCTTGACTGGGACCCTGCACAGTAAAGCAGAGACTTTAGCAGGGACACGGCAAAACTCACTCACACAAACACATTCTGCAGGGTCACGCTCGCAACCACCACACACCATAGATTGAGAGACAGTGCCACACACCCACCCCACCCCCTCACAGCACGAGGAAGTGAAACAGCCTCTGGCAGAGACCCATCAGCAGTTACACAAACATCCTCCTTCGCTGGGGTCAGTCACAGGCACAAATGCACACACACACACACGACCTGACCCGTCCGTCCCCCGAGCACACACCACACACAGAGATCTGACACGTCGTGATCGCACAGACTGCCAGGCGGTCGTGCCCACTTGGTCTGACATTTCGTGGCCCCACACACTCAGGCCTGGGGCGTCCCACGCGACCTGGCAGGCAGCAGCCATCCCGTCACAGCCAGACACTCGGTCACGCCCCCGGTCCCAGACGGAGCAGTCCCACACACTCGGACACACCCCCAGGGTCGCGGCCCTCACACGCCCAGCTCGTGCCTGGGCCCCAGGACAAGTCCTGGCTGTGTACTAGGATTCAGTCACACTCCTGGTGCCTGAGCGCTGGCCACTCCCTCGTGACACACCCGCCCACCTGCCTGCCGCCTTGAAGGAAACTTGCAGGGTCAGCACCTTCTCACCACGTGAGTGCTGCTCCGGCCCTCCCCCTGCTCCCCAGGGTGGCCAGGAGCCAGAGGGACAAGGCAGCTCAGGCCCCCAACCAACCGCAAGGGCCGGACTGGGGGGTTCACAGGGCCCCGCTCCCCTCCCCTGCCTCTGAGCAGGCCGGGAAGTTGTGGGGGGAGCCTGGGTTCCGGCTTGAGCCCCGGTTTCCTATCCAGCCCCCACAGGGCAGGAAGCAGGGCCGGGGGAGGCCAGCTCAGGCCTTCCTGCCCCTCCCCCAGACAGGCCTGGGACTCGGGTCAGTGGGTGAGAGACGGGGGGGGGGGGGGGGGGGACACACACACACACACAGACAACAGCCCCGTCCACTAAATCTCTCTCTAGACATCCTGAGGGTTGGTCTCAGTTTTAATGTGAATTAGACTGTGTTCAGGACACCTCTGTGTGTGTGTGTGTCCCCAAGCTTTGTGGCGTGAGTTCTGTGTATCTAGCACGGGGGTCTCTTTACACACTAGCTGGGTAGCTGGAGGCTGTGTTGGGAATTTCCAGCACGTGTTCAAATGTGTGTGTTAGTGATTGCCGCGTTCCTGGTGTGTGTGCCTGCTGCACAAGTTGGTGGGCTCGCTGGGCTCTGTGTCCCGATGCGTGTGACTTGGGAGGTCTGTGTGCAAAGTGGGTCGGATGCCTGGGGCGTGTGACGTGTTTGAATTTTTTCTTAATATTTTTGCTGCTCTTCTCCGGGCCTGAGTTTGAGCATCCCTAGCTAAGCTTGACTTGAAACGTGGGTGTTGTCTGTGTTTGTGTGTGCGTCTGTGAGAAAGGTGTTTCCAGGAGGCGCTGTGTGTGTTTTCTTACAAGAGCCGTGTTTTCCATGTGAGGACAGGCCCCCGAGTCTGCAGGCGAGCTGTTCCTGGGCCCCACTGTGACCAGCATGTGTGTCTGAGCATGTTGTGTCCACGGGGTGTGTGTCCAGCCTGCTTGCCGCCACTCCCAGTGTGTGTGTGTGTGTATCTCGGGGACCGGTGTGCAGGCAGCCTCTGTGAGCAGGTGGCGTCTGCACTGGGCTGGTGGCTTCAGTGTGTGAGCAGTGCTGTGCTGTTTTGCGCTGCCCTGGGGGGGGGGGCATTTGAGCTCCCGGTGGGGTGTGTGTGTGCGTTCGTGAGCATTTTGTGCTGGTGTTTCCAGGCGAGGGGGCATCCTGAGTCCTCAGTGAAGCCACTGGCATCCTGGGCAGCTCGCCTGGTGGCCTCCGTGCTGAGTGGAGGCCGCATGTGCGGCGTGTCCCCTCACCGACTGGTGCCACGCTGGCTTGGGGCTGGCTGTGGCGGGCAGGGCAGGGCAGGGCAGGGCAGGGGCTGCGGTGGGCACTGGACCCGCGCCCGGCCCTCGGTATAAATATCCCGGGCTGCCGGCAGCGGTGTTTACTCTGTCCCAGTCTGGGGGCGGCGGCAGCGCGGCAGGTCCTGGGGGCCGGTTTGGGGGTGGTGACCAGGCCACAGCACAGACACTTCCTTCTGGCCAGACAGGCCGCAACCTCACTGCCCCTTCCCGTCCCCTTTCTGGGTGGGGGCGACCTCTGATTCTGGGCTCCCAGGAGCGGCCAGTGAACTCCTAACCTGGACATCCCCTCTGGGCTTCCCAAGGGCTTGGGAGCCGGAGACGAGATGGGGCGAGGGGGCCAGGCCGAGAGAGACAGCGGGGAGAAGAACAGGAAAAAAGGAGGGTAAAGAGGTGCAAGAGTGGCAGTGAGGGGGGCCCCGACAGAAAGGCAGGGGAAATGGGGTAACCAGACAGTGACAGACGCAGGGAATGAGGGGGCGAGAGCAGGCAGGGCCCAGGGAGAACGAGGAGGCAGGGAAGGGACTGAGGGTAACACTGACAGCCCGAGGCGGGGACGCGGCAAGGGTGACAGAGAGGAGCGTGGGGGCCGAGGAAGGGGAGAAGCGGGCAGAGGACAGAGCCCGCAGGCCCTGGAGGCGGGGCGGGGAGTCACCCATGTCAGCTTTGGCGGGACCCACAGAGGTGTCAGCCGTGGGGGGGAGGAGTGGGGGCGGGGGCCGGATGTGCCAAGAGGGGCTCCCCCCCACGGGGCCCTCCCTCCCTGACTCAGCCTCTCCACCCACCCCGACCCGGGAGTGGGAGCGAGGGGCAGGCCACTCGGGCACCTCCAGGTCTCCGCTGCTCTGGGGCTGCGACCTGGGGGCTGTCTGTCCTCGTCCCTCGACCAGCTCCACCTCTGTCTCAGCTACTGACGCTCCCGTCTCACCATCTGACTCACCCTACTTCTTACTCAGCTGTGGTCCCTCATTGCTTAAAATAAACAAACAAATCTATGTATGGCAAAGTATATCACAAATTTAATGACCGGATGATAGACTGGTGAGAAGTGTGCACAGACGCCCGTGACAGGGACCGCTCACAGCCGGAGTGCCCGCTGAGCCTCCTCTGGGAGGTGGGGCAGCGGCAGCGACAGCACGCAGCCCACAGGACCCTGTGACGTCCGTGCCTCAAGCACTGCCTTCTCCACCAGGACGGCTCCCTCACGTCTGCGTGGAAGATGGCCTGGTGCCAGAGGAGGGCCCCCAGACGTCAGCTGCCGCCACCCCCGCAGCTAGCCTCCACCTCCCCGTCTGAGGACGTCTGTCACCTGCCCACCCTGCGGGGCCTGGCAGCCGGCAGGCAGGCCCCAGAGAGCTCTCTCGGACTCTTGTGGCTCTAGAGCTGCATTTCCATCGCCGATGACCAGTCCCCTCCACGAGCTGAGTCCCTAGTTTCGAGGGACGTCTGGGGTACTCGGTGCAGCCTCAGGTACCTTGCGGGAGCCTGGCACAAAGTAAAACTGCCCAGAAAACACACCTTTCCTTTTCTTGAAGTCTCACTGAACAGCCTGAGTGTCCCTCGGCCCCTTCTGGCTTTGACTTTCTGTGTCTGGCTCGAATTCTGGTTGACCTAGAGACAGAGCTGAGACCCAGGGGTCAACAGCCATGGCCCCAGCATACCTTGGGGTCTCTGCTTACTCTGGACCTGGTGCTCGGAGGCAACTTGGAGGCCCCTCAGGCTTGGCCTCGGAAGGACACTGATGCTGCCATGCCCAGGTCCAAGTCCCCAGACCCTGCCTTCCTGACCCTTGGCCATGCCATCCCGCAGACAGTCCTTTTCCGTGTGTCTACTAGGGGAGCACGAGCTGGGTGTGGGGGCATGGGAAGGCGGGACGCCTGGGTTCCCACAGGCCAGTGGCTGAGTCACCAGGCGGCCATCTGGCTCTCATTAGCCTGGGGAGGCAGGGGGCTCTGTGGGGCGGGCCCTGTGGCTGGCTGGGGGCAGAGACGAGGGGCAGCCTGTGTGTGTGGGATGACTCAGGACCCATGATAACAGCCTGTGAGTATTTGGAGAGTGTAAACAGGAGAGGGAGAGGGAGGCGAAGGAAGTGAACGAAGGGAAAACTGTGGCTGGGCAGAGGGGGGCCGTGGGTGGGGAGGGGCGAGCTCCCCTCCCCCACACCCCTCCCCCCACACCTCAGCTTGGCAGGCCCCAGATGCCCGGTGCTGCCCTGCCCACTCCTCCCGGGCCAAGGTCCCGATGGAGAGGTGACACCTGTGGCCACCTCTGGTCTCCCCCCCTGTCTGCAGGGAGGTCCCACTCAAGGGGCACAACAAGGATGACACTGAAACCCAGAGTGAGAAGGGTGAGAGACCAAGACGGCACAGGGGCTGGGAGTTGGAGATGCACTGGCAGGGACAGCCACAGGCCCACGAGGCTGAAGGGCAGAAGGGAACGTAAGAGGCCGGGAGAGCTCAGCACAAACGGGACAGGTAAAGCAGCAAGGCAGGGGGCGGGAGGGGAGACAGCGAGCTGCTCTGGGGCCCAGAGGCCAGCCCAACCCCAAGCTGGGGACTGGTGTCAGCCTGGCCGGCTGCAGCCAGAAAGAGCCCTGCTGCCTCGTGAGGGAAGGACCTTCGCCCTGCATCGGGGACGAGGCCCAGGCACAGAGGAAAGGGGAGACGGAAGAGAACAAGGTGGAGAAAGGGGGGCTCGGACAGCAGGACACAGAAAGGCAGGAGACAGTGACCAAAGGACAGGGAAGGAAACTAAGAGACAGCGGTGGGGACAGGGAGCCGGGGCTGGACTCGGGGGGCAGGCAGGGGACTGCAGACACAGGTCGAGTGGCAGCCTTCGACGGGCCCAGACCCCGAGGGGCCAGCGCTGTGGCGGCTGCATGGGGCCCCCGAAGAAAGTCTCTGAGCCAGCCGCCCATCAGCTGCCTCCGTGGGCCGGGGCAGGGAGGGTGGCTGGGCCCTCAGTCCCCGTCCGGCTCCGGGCTGGGTGCATCCTCAGGCTCCTCCTCATCGAAGTACCTCTCCTCCTCATCTCGGGCCACAATGTCCAGATTGTCAAAGTCGGGGTTATCGTCCACTGCGCTGCAGAAGGACGGTGCTGTCAGGGGCTGGCTCCGCCTGGGCCCCGGCCCCCACCTCTGCCCCTCAACCTCAGAGAAGCAGGGGGCATGGCCCTGTGGTCAGAGGCCACACGCTGCAGCTCCAAGTCCCAGCTAACCCTTCCTCGGAGGGGGACCCTGGGTCTCTCAGGGCTTCCGACAAAAGGCAACACTTTCCAAATCAGAGATTTTACATAAAAACCTCTGGTTCCTCTCGAAAAGCTGGCCGATGTGATGGGACTACGCTGGGGCCCACGCTGTCAAGGCGCCGGTTCTCACCCAGAAAGGCGGTGTCCCCCCAGAGAACACCTGGTTGTCACAACTGGGGAGGTGCTGCCCGCTGCCAGTGGGTGGGGCCAGGGGCACTATTCAGCACACTGCTGCACCCAGAACGCTGCCCCCCCCCCCGCCGCCGCAAAGAATTACGCCGCCCCAAGATCAACAGTGCTGAGGCCCAGAAACTGCCCTAAGGTGACAAGTGGCCCTAAGCTGTCAGGAGCCCGGCTCCACCACGAATACCCCCTATGTCAAGCTCACCCCCGTGCAGGACGCCCCATTGCCTGCGATGAGACCTCCTGCCCCTCCAGCAGCCTCTCCAGGGACACTCTTCCCCCAGGTGTCTGTGCTCAGAGCCTTCCCCAGCCCCCCTGCACGGTTCTTCATGGCCCATGGTCACTAAACGCTTGATGCTTCTTCATTTTCCTCACTACAGTGGGACCCCCCTCCAGGGCAGGCAACCCCCTCATCACGCTTGTCCCCTGCTTTAGCCCCAGAGCCTGGGCAGAGCAGGCACGAGGGACTGCTCCGCACTCTGCCCAGCAGTGCCCCCTGGAGGGAGCAGGCTTCGGTGCCCACTGTTCTCCATTCCTCACGACAGGCCCAGGTTCTCACGGGTTTTACGACGACAAGTGTCCTCACCAGGGCGCCCACGGCCCAGGCACTCCGCTCACTGCTCTGTGGGCACTCGGGTCGCAAGGCTGGCCCCAGGGGGACGTGGACCCCCCAGGCCCAGCTCCAGAGCTGGGCGAGTCTGTGCTGCTGCTGTGCGCCCAGAGGGCCGCTTGTTCACGTGGCAGCAGAGCTGGGTTTGAAACCAGAGCCCCTGCGGCCACGCTGGTGTTCAGGGCCACAGGTGAGGGACTGCCTTGCTGACAACACCGCTCACTTTGGGTTTTGATGTCTCACCCTCCTGTGTCCTCCCTGATGGCAAAGTCCTTTTCAGGTCAGGTGGCCCATGTGTCTTGCCCTGGCGTCAACTGGAGGAATCAGCCACCAGCACTGCAGCGGCAGCCACCACAGGCCCTTCCCGGCCACACAGTACTCTGCCAGGGGTTACTCCCCGTAGCGCAAGGTCTGGGGTCCTGGGGCACTTGAGGTCGTGGCATCTTGCCAGGCCACCCCACTTGCCAGAGTGGAAGTGTTTCAACGCTGTGTCAATACTGAGCTGCAGGTCAGCCTTGCTCATTCCCTCCTTCCATTTGGGGAGAGGACTGAGGCTCTCAGATGGACAAACTAGGCCGCGGCCACCCTCTGATCTGTGGCTGGTCTGAAGCCCCGAGGCCGGCAGACCTGGCCCTGTTCCGAGGCCCCAGAGGGGTGCCTCAGCTGAGCATGTGGCTGAGGCCTGTGAAGTGCTGGCCTGGGGGACAGGGAAGTGGGGGCACGGGAGCACCTGTAGTCAAAGTCCCCGTCCTTGCCGTCCAGGAAGCGCTGGTGCATCCGGCTGGTGAACTCCTCCCGCAAGATCAGCCTCTCTTCTGAGTCAGGGACCCAGGCCTCGGAGTCTTGGCCGGAGCTCTGGTCTGTAGGGGGAGACATCCGAGGTGGGGGTGTATGAAGGACACACTGAGGCAGACGCTGCATGTAGCCCAGAGAGAGCTGCTGCTTGGTGCTGGGTGGCACCGGGAATACAGCAGTGACCAAAAACCCGTTCAGCCCCTACCCTCCTGGAGCACACACCGAACACACAATGACAAGCCAGCGCTCTGGGGGCTGCAGAGCAGGGCCAGGACTGGCACCCGCAAGGCGGTGGAAGGAAGGCATTCCTGGCAGGGGAGGAGACATGGGCAAAGGCCTGGAAGTGAGGGATTGCTCGGTGCTTTGGAGGAGTGGGGACACAGATGCTGGAAAGGCCGGGAAGGGCCAGGGCACAGAGGGCACTCGGGTCAGGCGGGGGAGGACTGGCTGTCTGCTCTTGCAGGTGGGGCCCAGCCTGGGCCGTGGAATGGGGAGGTGTGCAGGCCCAGGACTGTGGAGTTCAGATACTGCGGCCTCCCTGCCACTGGCCCTCACCTTCCTGGTCACTGTCCTCCACCTCCTCCTCCTCCTCCAGGCAGGCCTCTTCCTCCTCCTGCTGCTGGAGCAGCCGTTGCTGCAGCTCCCGCTCCTGGTAGGACTGGAGCAGCAGGTCAGACAGTGGGCAAGCGGGCGTGCCATGGGAGCCGGGCTTGGGCGGCTGGTGGGCCGGGGTGCGGGCGCTGAGCTCCTCCTGGGTGAGGTACTGCCCGATGTACTGCTCGTACAGCAGCGGGGCCCGGAACCGCATCTGCTCATCGCTGAAGTACTCGCCCCCTGCACGGAGGAGGCAGGGTGTAGGGTGATGGTGTCTGTGTGTGAGTGACCGTACTGGTAGGAAGATATGAGCACATGTGTGACCGTGTGTACGAGCTCAGATGTGTAGGAAAATAAGCAGACGCCTGAGGCCGTGTGGCCACCAGTATTCATGCACGCCTCTGAGGACCTGTACTCGTGTGTCCCAGCATGTCTGTGCACAGTCAGACCCACGGACACCCTGGCTCCCGGCATCGGTGGCCTGGGGCCTGTGGACAAACGCCTGCCCACACCCTCCCACGTGAGTCGGGGAACTGCCACAGGCACCTACAGCTGGCATGCGGGGTGGTGCGGGCAGGTGTGCGCACAGGCTATAGGCTGTGTGCCTGTTCGCTGAGCCCCATCTGGCCGTGGTGCACACACCTGGAGACCCCTGCACTGCTGGGCACGTAAGTGTACATCTGCGTGGAGCTGGCATGTGCGTGGAGGTAGGGCAGGGCCTCTGCCCAGGGGCGGTGTGCCTGCTGGCCTTCCAGAGCCTGGCTCTCACCGCTCCCTGGTGCTCCTCTCTACAGCTACCCGCCGGGGAGGCCTGGCACCCTCTACACCCCAAACCCGGGTCTTCTGCATCTCTCCTGGCTGCCTATTTCTGCAGGGCAACTCTGTCCCTCACGTAACAGTTAAACTGAGCCGGGTCCCTCCCACCTACTGGCCCTAGCCCAACCTTCAAAGCGCAGGGTAGGAATCTGCCAAAATCCTGGCTTCAGGTGTGACAGCCCTGTCCTGCCTTCCATCTTGCCTTCTCTCTTACCCCTGGCTTTGGTGCTTCCCACCCGATTCTACTTCTCCCCCTCCTTCTCTGACCCCAGTTTCTGTCACCCAACCTCCCTCACTCATCATCTCCCCTGCTGTCACCTTGAGCATGTGTCACTGTGTCCCGCTCTTTCCATTCCCCTCAGCCTGTGCCGTCTCCCTAACCAGAAACTTTCTTACTCTCTGCTTCATTCGCTCTCACCCTTCCCCTCTAGTTCTGGTGTCCTTGGTCACAGGAACACTTGTCATGCTGTGGTCAAACATACTGATGTTTGCCTTCATGCTTTTCACCTGTGTCTTGTTTCCAAGGGCCTTTGTGTCCTCGGGGTCACAAACACCCCCCCCTCGGTTTCCAACAATGTCTCTGTGTCCGGTGGGAGGGAGGGATCTGATTTTCCTGAGATAAGCAGTCGCCACGGTGAGAGGTGCTGTACCCTTGGCCCACAGAGCTGCAGTGGTACCTCTGCTGTTCCCACGCTCTTCCCCGACATCCCTGTTTATCTAGTCTGCCTGTCTCACCCCGTCACTTCACATCTGTATCAGTCCTCCCCTGCATCCCCTGCACCCCCTGTTGCAACACTGCTCTCCCAGGATCTCTGTCTATATTTCTGCTTCTGCTTCCTCCTTATTTGCTCTGCCTCAGTTTCCCTTCCCATCCAGCCCATCTGCCCCCACACCTTGGATAAGCTCACGCAGGGCAGCATAGCGCCGGTTACGCAGGCGGGTGCGCAGGGTGCGGGGTCGGGCAGTGCCCTGCCGGGCCACCTCGGCACAGTAGAAGTCTGCACGATGGTCACCACGCAAATGGTCAAAGCAGGGCAGGTGTTCTTCGCGGAGGCCCGTGCGGAAACGCTCCAGGAACACCAGTGGCTTCTCGTGGTAGAGTTGGCCCAGGATGGCCACCTTCTCCTGCTCGGTCAGGTCAGGCTCTCCCTGCTGCTGGCTGCACACGGGCAGGCGGCTGGCAGCCACGGCACGCAGCATAGCGCTCACTTCCGTGTTCTCGGCCCCAGAGGAGTCGTCATCCAGGGCCCCTGGCTCTCCTTCCGCTGCCGCCTCCTTGTCCAGGGGTCTGGACGGAACCGGCACCCAGCTCAGCTCTCCCCAGTGTCTAGGACCGGGACCCGTGCAGCCTGCGGGCAGAGGGGAGATTTCCTAATCCAGGGACAGGAGAAGGGGACGGGGAGTGGGAGTGGGTGCTCAGTCCCTCACTCACTTCACATTTCTTGAGCACCTACTCTAATCTGGGCACTGTGTTAGGCCCTCGAGATACCACAGTAAACAAGAAGTTGACATTTTAGTGGGGGGCGCAGATAATTAAAAACAATTACTAAAAACATATTATGTGTTAGAAAACATACAGTGTGTCTGGTGGTCCCAAGAGCTGTGCAAAAAAAAAAAAAAAAATTCAGGTGGAAGGAGGGGTGACGGGGAGAGGGACTGCAATTCTGAGAGAGAAAACTTGCCCAAAAAAGTGACATGTTAGTAGAGATGGGAGGTGGTGAGGGACCGAGCCAGGAGGTTTCTTGGGGAGAAGAGTCCAGGCGGAGGGAACAGCCAGTGTGAAGGCCCTGAGGCAGGAGTGCATTTGGTGTGGTTACCTGCTCCTCCACCACCTCGTTCACAGATTCACTCAATTCTTTGTCTTTTCATTTGTTCAGGAAATTTAATACATTTCACTGACCTGTTCACTCACTCATTCATCCTCTCCTACTCATTTACAATTCATCCAACTGCTCTTCAGGAACTGTAAATCTATTCAAGGCTCTGAGCTGGGTAATGCGGAGGAGTCGCAGGAGGAATCCAGTTCAGCTCCTGCCCTTGAGAAGCCTCCAGGCGATGGGGGAAATAGGCAAGATCAAAGACAATACAGGCACTGGAAAGAAGGCAGCGGAGCACTAGGCAAACCTGGGTGAGAACTGCTTCTCCAAAGCGGTGGGAAGTGGAGCTAGGCTGCAGCAAGCCGGAGCCAAGTGAAGACAAAAAGTACAGACAACTCCTTTAGGTAGCTTGGCTGGGGTGGGGAAGAGCATGGGGGTAAGAGTTGCAGGTGCATGGGTTTCAAGCAGGGCTTTACTCACTGGCAACACAAGAGTGCGATGGGCCATGGCAGGGACTGTGGCGGAGGGGACAGGAGGGGTGGCGGTCAGACAGACGCCTGGGAGGCCAAGTAGATAAGCCCTGGACTGAAGGGCTGGGAGGTGAGGGAGGCATCCAATTAAGATCGGGACTCCGGCTCCTGGACTAGTCAAGCTGTGACTCAGATAGAGATGTAGATGAGGAGCAGGTGGGAGGGAAGATGCTGAGTGTTGTGACATGCATCAGGGGACACCCAAGGGGAGGCATCTCAGAGACCGGTGGTACCTGGGACTAGACTTCTTGGGACAGAAGTGCTGGGCTGGGGGCAGAGTTGTGAGAGTTACAGAAAACAATTAAAGCTGAAGGAAAGAAGAGGTCATGGGGAGGGCGGGGGCAGGGAGTGTGTGTGAGGGATGAGAAAGGGGGCTAGGAAAGAGCCCTGACCAGATGGGGAGAAGATAGGCCTGTGAAAAGCTAAAAAATGGTCCCCTAAAAGATAGCCACGTCTTAGTTCCTGGAACCTGGAATGTAACCTTATATAGGCAATGACAACAAAAGGGTCTTGCAGATGCGACTAAGTTAAGCATCCCAAGATGGGGAGATTCTCTTGCATTATCCAGGTGGGTCCTAAGTGCCATCCCAAGTGTCCCATAAGAAAGAGCCCAAGATTTGACACACATGGAGGAGATGGCAGTGTGAAGACAGACGGAAGCAGAGATTGGAGTGACGTGGCCACAATCCAAGAAATTCAGGAGCTGCCAGAAAGTGGAATAGACAAGGAATGGGTTCTTCCCTAGAGCCTTTGAGGTTCTCATCTACATACAGTCTTGCTGACACCTAAGTATCAGCCCAGTGATACTGATTTCAGACTACTGGCCTCCAGAACTGTCAGAGAATAAATTTCTGTTGGTTTAACCACCTAGTTTGTGATAATTCACTATAGCAGCCATAGCAAACTAATAGAGGCTGACAAGAAAAAAATTGGAAAGAAGGGTGTCAGAGAAACCAAGGAAAAACGTTAAAGAACACCCTGGCTGGTATGGCCCAGTGGATTGAGTACAGCGTGTGAACCAAAAGGTCACCAATTCAATTCCCAACCAAAAGGTTGCCAATTCAATTCCCAGTCAGGGCACATGCCTGGGTTGTGGGCCAAGTCCTGGTTGGGGGCCTGTGAGAGGCAACTGATCAATGTATCTCTGGCACATTGATGTTTCTCTCCCTCTCTTTCTCCCTCCCTTCTCCTCTCTAAAAATAAATAAAATCTTTAAAAAAAAAACACACCACGTTAAAGAAGGATGGAAAGGTACATGGCGTTGGATTCTCCATGTCTTTTTTTTTTTTTTCCATGTCTTCTAATGAGAAAAAACTGAACAGGGTGACACAGGGAGGTCATAGGGCACCCTAACCAGAACAGTTTCAGAAGGTAAAAGCCAGACTGCAGTGGGTGGGAGGTGAGCAAGTGGAAGCAAGTACGGGTGACTCTTAGGAGAGGCAGATGGTTTCTGGAAGAGAACATGAGATCAAGGGACAGATTTTCTTTTTAGGTCAAAAGATTTTACTCTGTAAAATTTCAAACATGCACAAAAGTAGAGTTCAACCCTTCACTCTTCCATCATTCAGCTTCGATAATGACCAATTCTTAGTCAGTGATGTTTCTGCCTGCCAACCACACCTCACTTTACATGAGATTATTCTGAAGTGGTAGGCAGGATGGAATTTTAAGATGAGTGAAACAAAAGCAGTTTAGATACACATGGGAAGGCATCAGAAGCAGAGACTCAAAATGCAAAGAAGACAGAATGGGGGAGCACAGACATGGATTAAGGACCCCAAGGTGGCAGATGGGACTGTGACCTTTGGGGGAAGAGGAAGTGTAATGAAATGGGGGAAGACGCTAGTCTGGGATAAGCAGAGTTTGCAAGGGTCAGGAGGAGGGTTAGTCTAGGGAGAGGGAAGGGTCAGTTTGCCAAAATGAAGGAGGCAACTTGAAAAAGCTGGGCTGGTTGAGACAATGGTAGAGTAAGCCCGAGGCAGGAGAGAAGTTTACGTTACCCGAGAATTAGCCTGTCAAGGAATTGGCTTAGAGTGGGACCTGGAAAAGGCTCGATTGGAACGCCAAAGAGGTTAATTTCGCGGAAGGGGATGGGGTAAAGGAGGTCAGCCCGCAACGAGAGGGGTGAATCTGGACAAAGTGGTGAAGGGACAGGTGAGCCTTAGGGCAGGTGTATCGCTGTAAAGAGTCCTCCTTCGCGCTTTGGGAATTATCTCCCAAGGACATAGCAGTCCCATCTTCCCGCCACCTCAGAGTCGCCTGGAGCTCACCTTCATCGGGTTCCCTAGTTGCCGCCGCAGTCGCCACAGCTTCCATCCTAATTTTTCACGCTTATTTAGCCGCCACGGTAGGCTCAGCACAAAAGAGTCAACCCCATGCCCTCAGCGGCCACTTCCGGCTGAGCACACTACCGGGTCCTGATGCGCCGCTGCTCCCGGAACCAAAGTTCCGGGCCAAAGACGGACCTTCCTATGCGCATGCGTGCCTCTCTCCGCAGCCAGGAAGAAAAAGGGCGCTTGGGTTAGAGGGGACCTTGTGTTCCGCACCCTTCAACCCAACCCACTGTAAGCTCCTGGGAAATTGCAGTATCAGGAGGGGGAATGAACCATTGTTCAACCTGTTCACTGTTGGAGCTCCAGAGCCCGGCACGCTTAATTTTTAGGGTGGATGAATTGTTAGTTGAATGAGACAGCCTTCGGGGCTTCAAAGGGTTTATTTGTGTTCTAGTTTAGGTCTCAGTCTATCCTTTTCTTTCTTCATTATTTCAGATATTTACTAAGCTTTGTCTTTGCTCTGTCATCACACCCATCCCCTGGCTAGCACGAGATAGGTGGTGAGGACCAGGACAATTTGCAGATGTGGAGGGAGAAAACCGTGGCCTTAGAAAACTGATTTGCTTTAGACAGGGATTCAGTGTGTTACCACAGTAGACCAAGATGTCACCAGTGACTACCCTGCGCGTCAGGGCTCTGATGGATCGAAGGGACTAGGAGAACTGCCATTCTGGGGGCCCAGGGAAGTCTTCTTTTCGGAGGACGAGATGCCCGAGTTGAGATCTGAAAGATGAATTAGGATAAGAGATAGGGAGGTAGGGATCGGTCTCGTGCAGGGGCACGGGTCAGGCAGACCCAGAGGAGAGAACACGTATGGATAGTTCCAGTTGCTGCAAGGACTTCGTATGGCCCGGGAATAGTAACAAGTTCTAATTGAAAGCCTTGACTGGGATGTACTGAACTGAGAACCTCGCGAATTTTTATGCAACATTCCACGAACACGTAGATTTGACTCATGACATTTATGGATTCTTGAATAGATTTGTGACTCCTGGGAACAAACCACTGATCCGGAGTTCAAAGGAGCAGCAAAAGATGAAGCCAGCGAGGTCATCAGGGGCCACGCATGAGGCCTCATAAACCATATAAACTTAAGCGCCTCTGTATCCTGTGGGGAAGGGCCAGGGGTATCAGGATGAGAGACTCGTGGTAAGGGAGATCTGTGAGGAAGCTGGTGCAGTAAGGCAGACACTTGCTAAGAGCTTGCATTCCCAGGATATTTGTCACATGGGATAGGTGGGGACTGCAGTTAGACATATCACCAGGCGGCCAGCAGAGGGGGTAATTGCCCAACATATGGACCAGAGTCCCTAAGGCGATTGGACCAGAGGCCCTCCCTGAGCAGGGAGAGGGGGCACTTAGTCTAGAGTCCTTTAGTACAACCAGCCACCCATCTCAATTCTTGTTACTTCAGATATCCCACCCTAACCTCAAAATGAGTTGGCCTTTCTCCTTTTTTTTTAAGTAACCTGTGTCCCCTTCACAAGGTTGAGACTTCCGGTGCAAAATGAGATGGGGCTTAACTGTCACCTCAAAAAGGGGCCGGGAACACAGCATGTCCAGAGGGGATGAGTAAATGACCCAAGTTGCTGGGGAAGGATGATAGGCGGTGGGAATGCCATCAGAATGTCCTTTACCCTGACTTACTCCTATTTAAAAATATTTTCTCCTTTCCCCATTGGTGTAGTAGGTGTCATCCTACCAGGCATGTTTGCCCTCCAGTCAGGGTATATACAGGAAGCAAAACATGGTCAATGTTTTCCTTCTCACATTGATGTTTCTCTCCCACTCTTAGAAAAATATCCTTTGCCCTGACTGGTGTGGCTCAGTGGACTGAGTGCTGGGCTGTGAACCTAAGGGTTGCTGGTTCCACTCCCAGTCAGGCCGCCAGTAGCAGGTGTGGGAAAGGCAACCACACACTGATACTTCTTTCCCTGTCTTAAAAACCAACCAACCAACCAACCCCTCCCTCCTCCCCCAAGGAAGGCCACACCTCACACCATCCCCCCTCACCCCAGGCTTGGTGCCATCATCACAGTGTTACTTCTGGGCTGGGAGCCCAGGGTCCAGGACTGCCTTGGTCGTGCTGTGTACCCTAGCACCATCCAGACCAGGTAAGGAACTGAGCAAGTACCTTACCTATTGCCTGGATAAAGAGGCTTCTGGAATCTCCACTAGACTGGACCCAGATGCAAAGGCAGAACTATCCTATGTGCAGCTCACAGGCCAGACTTGAAGTGGAAAAGCCGTTGCACCCAGTGATGACCCCCAAGAGACCAGCCTCGGTATCCAACCCATTGGCCTTACCTCGCCCTCCACACGGAGGGGCCTGGTTCCGTGCCTTCTGTACAGATTCCTGGAGATTTGGGGCTGTGAGTGGACTGGAAAGGGCAGGGATCAGAGAACAACTTCAAAAAGAAGCTAGTGGGTTTTAAACTGAGCCCCAAGTTTAAGGGGGCAGCCCCAGCACCAAAAACAGGGCTAGGCACATGAATCCCTCAATAAGAGTTTAATGAATGAGTAAATAAATTCCCCTTGAAAAGGCCCCACCACAATTAAAGGCCAACTGCAGTAATGCTTCAAGGTTTCAACCCTTCTTCCTTCCTGCTAGGAGGTGCCATGTTTTATTGAAACAGAACAAAACAAAACAAAACAAAACAGGGCAAACACATTTCTTAATAAGTGCAGTTTGTTAAAATCCTGTTAAAAACAAATGGGTCAAGGGGAAGTAAAAATAATCAGAGGATCACTGTAGGAAAAATGTTTAGGTCTGGCACGTGGGAGATCTCTGGAGAGGAGGCAGTGGGAAAAATTTCATACTCTAAAGGGAAGGCGTCCCCTCCCCGCACCTCCCCTTCTTCCCTCTTGCCCGATTTATCCCACCAGAAACTACCAAGACGCCTGGAATAAAAGGTTTCAAGTTCAATAGTCACACTCTCTCCAAATACAAAAAGCAGTTACAATTCAACTCAACACAGAAGCTTGTGTGCAAAGTTACGTACGGGAAACTGAGACATCGTATAAAAAGTTAGGTTAAAGATGATTTTGTGGTTTTGTTTTGAGGGTGTGGCTCTTTGTTGGTTGCTTGAACTCAAGTAACAGTTATCCTGATGAAATATCAACAGCCGACCCACAGTAAAAACAGACAAATTCTAAAAATTAAAAAAAGCATAATTACCAAAAAAAGTCACTGCTTCCTCCCTCCACACTTTGCTTTTTTAAATTTTTTTTAAAAGTTTTTGATTTTTTTTAATCCTGAAAAGTAGACAGTAAAACAGCTCCTGGAAGAATTTACAACCAACTGCATGAGGGCCTGGGAAGCTGAGAGGCTGGAGCAGGGCTGGGACAGTGACAGGAAGGGCCCCCCAGTCACCGTATGATCAGGGGAGGGGAGGGGGGGGCCTTTAGTCAAAAAGGAGGGAGAAAGAGGAGGAAGGAGGAGGGAGGAGGGAGGGAGAGAAAGAGAAAATAAAAGGTCACTGTTGTTTGTTTGAATCCAGAGAAAAATGCCCAGCCCTGTGGGGGAAGAAGCCCCTCGGAAGGGAGGCAGCCCTGGGTTGACCTGTCCCCCAGCACCACAGGACCCTGCGGGGCAGACGAGGGACCGAGGTGGGCGCTGGTGGAGGAAGCCGGCAGGGGCCTCCGGGTCACACTGCTACTGAGTGCTCGTGCCCCCCTGTGTGTTCCCGGTGTAGCTCCCGTAGTCGTAGTTCCCGTAGTAGGGTGGCCACTGGCCCTGGTTCTGATAGTACTGGTTCCACTGCTGGGCATACTGAGGAGAAACCGAGAGTACCAAGTTGACTTTCATCTAGACCTGTATACGGCCCCTCCCCTCACCCCTCTCACCCGGGGCACAGGTGGACGCAGGGACAATAGCTGATGCACACAGGTCCCCTGACAGAAATCAAGGCACCTAGGGAGAACAAGGGGGAGTGGCCAGACGTTGGTCTGATCAGTGGGCACTAAGGGACTGAAACCCAGTCTCCTGGCCTGCCAGTCTAAGCTCTCACAGGTGCAGGTAAATTCCACATTCAAAATACTTAACCACAGGAATGGTGGCCTAGCACCAATCATCGGAATGGACATAGCAATGGGGCTGAGACAGGACCAGGAGGCTTCGCTGCACTGGGGGGGCGGGGCTCAGATACCAGCTGTTTAGCAGCTAGAGCAGAAGTGGTCACCACATGAACTGATTACATCAGATGGACACCTTCAGGCTGCCCCTCTTCTCTGGACAAGCAGGGAGTCAAGTCTGGGAATACACATCCACAAGTTTCTCCATTCCACCCCTACCCTGCCCGGCACCTACCTGCTGATACTGGTTATAGCTGGGCTGAGGGTAGGTCTGTGCGGTGGGTGGCGGTGGCGGGGTATATGGGGCCGGGGTGTAGGCGCCGTAGCTCCCGTAGTTGTAGGCAGGTGGCGGTGGAGGTGGAGGTGGTGGAGCTGTATAGCCCTGGCTATAACCTCCCTGGTTGTAGGGTGGCTGGCTGTAACTTGGCTGGAAAGCAGGAAAAAAACCCAGAGCTGTGAAATGGCCAGCTCAGCTGAGATGAAGGAAGGGCCTTTGTAAGCAATGGGCCCACAAAGAGACTTCCCTGGTGGAGGTAGAGGACGGAGGGGGAGATGGGTTAGCCACAGGCAACTCCTGAAAGCCCAGTTTTTCAGCCCCTGTAAAATAAAATTACAAAAGAACTGCCCTTCAATTGCCTCGTGTATCCAATAAGCTTGTGTGCACGAACCACTGAGTGCTCAGTAAACTGGCAGTCGTTATGAGAACAGCTGCTGAGAGAAATAGTTGTAGCTGAGGAAGCTGAGAGCCAGGCAAGTGAGGTCACCGACGGGCTCGAGTCACACAGCTGAAAAGTGGCAGAACCAGGACCTGACCCCAGGTTTGCCCACTTCCACAGCCCGCCTCATGGAGCTGCAATGCCACTACCCACCTCCACAACAAACCTAGGATGTGAGTTCTATTAATAACCCTAGTCCTTTATGAGAAAAATGAAGTCCAGAGAGGTGAAGCTGTCTGTCCAAGGTCACAAAACCAGAATGTTTTAGGTCTGGGGTTTGAATTAGTGCCTGCTCAACTCCTGTTCTAGGAAATATTCTGGTTAGGTCAGGAATAGAGAACCATTCATCTGTCTCCTGGCAGCTGTTCCCAGGCCGGGCATGAGAAAGGAATTCAGGAAACGGCTGCCCAATGACAGGGGCCTGCTCTGACTGACGGGGGCCTGCTCTGACTGACGGGGGCCTGCTCTGACTGACGGGGGCCTGTCTGTAGCAGCTCCACATGAAGGCCTTCAAGCAGAGGGCGAGTCCTCTCTAACCTCAGGGCCTGCCCCCACGTCCTGAAGACGAGGGGATTAGCCCATTCCAGCCTGGACAAGGGGCAACTCCCACTAGGCGCTCTCTTGGGGATTCAGTGAACCAGTGACAATGCCAAGAGACATGCACTTGCTGCAGGGACCTGCAGGCGGCTGGGAGCATCTGGTCAACAGCACTGTTTGGGAGAAAGGGCAGAGGCGGAGGTGGGAGTGGACACGGTCTACAGCGGGTGCGGGTGACTTCCCCGGTCCCACCTCCTCTCACCTGTGGAGGGCTGTAGCTGCTGACAGTGGGGGTGCTGGTACTGGCACTCGAGCCAGGGATGTTGCTGTTCTTGCTGTAGCTGCCAGCCCCTGGTGGGTTCCGGGCAGGACTGTAGCTGGGTGGCGGCGGTGGCTGCTGTGGTGGTGGCTGTGGCGGTGGTGGCTGCTGAGGAGGTGGCTGCTGCTGGGGAGGTCGGTTGTAGCTGCCTCGGTTGTTGGAGTTGTTGTTATCCCGGCTATTGTTACCCCAGCGGTTCTGGTTGTAGCCACCACCTCCGCTGCGGTTGAAACCTGCGGTGGAGAAACCAGATAAAAGGCTTGTCATTCTCGAGTTGGACCCGCAGGAGCTGGGCTGACCCGGTGACTGCTGCAGCCCCAGGCACAGAGTAGAAGCTCTGTCCAATGAACAAAGCACCCCCTCTGGGAGCCTCCAGACCCCTAGGCACACTCCCCCGTTCTGCCTTGGTTAACAGTCATTACTGCCGGCTGAAGGTCTGTCTTGGTTTCTACTGCGTCCTGAGTACCTCAATAATTATTTAATGAGCTGCAAGAGATGTTCTGGAAGAGGGGCTGCTAAGCACAGAAGACAGTCCTTGGAAGGCTTGTCCCAACAGGCCAGTCTCTCCTGAGCCCTCGTGCAGTTATGTCTCAAGCCTGAGACCCTTCCCTCTGCCGACTCCTGCCAGCCTCTGGACCTTAGCTCAGGCATTTGCACCTCAGGAGACCTTTCTTGAGCTCTGTCCCCCCACGGACTGGCTCCTTGGGCTTTCCTATTAAGCCCAGAAACCTTCTGGACAGTCACTATAGGGTGATGTGTGTGTCTAGGTCATGAGTGTCCCCAAACTATCCACTATAAGACCGAAACATGGTTGCACATGCCTGTTAAATTATGATTATACACTTTATTGCAGAGACAGCCCAACTTAGTCACAAAGAACTCAGGCTTTGGGTCATCTGATCCCAACTCTAGATTTAGCTGGACAAATTAACTCCCCTTAGCACCCTTCTACACTTGTTTGAGCTGGGACCCAGGACTGACAGTAAACTCAGTCTGGCCCCTCGTCTCAAGGTCAGATGGGAAGATTCACAAAAATGACAGCAATGAGATATACAGACAGGCAAGCACCTGGGGAAGCAGGACAGTGGGAACAGCTCCCTGAGGCCCCAGAGTCTGACTCATCCCAGGCGTCTCCCGAGTGTAGCCCAGGGCTGGTGCTGGGGAACCTTCACCTACTGCCTAAGTTTGCGGTCACGGAACCCAGCTCTGACCCCGGAACCAGACGTGCGAACTCACCTCCTCGGTAGTTGTTTCCTCCACCACTGCCTCCCCCTCGGTTCTGGAAGCCTCCTCGGTTGCCCCCGGGTGGACCTCGGTTATCGTAGCGCTGGAAACCGCCGCCACCCCCACGGCCCCGGAAGCCACCGCCGCCTCGGTTGTCAAAGCGCTTTTCAGGGGGTGGCCCGGCCCTGCGACCCTCCTCGTTGTATTGCCGCACCAGCTTGTCTGCCTCGTCCCGCTGCAGCTCGATGAACAGCACCTCATCCAGGAAGTCACCAACGTCTGGCAATGTGAAGTTGGCTAGGAGGAGCGGAGGGGCCCAGAGGGAACAGCAGGTCAGTACCTTTTGAGGGGTGGTGCCCTCCACAACCAGGACAGTGCAGTAGTGAGCAAGAGAGGTGAGAAAGGACCCCAACCTCAGCCTCTGACAATGGCCAGTGGCTAACAAAGACCTCATCTCCCTTTCCTGAAGGGGTAGTCATGAGCGCCAAACCAGTGTTGATAAATGCTTCCTCTGGCCTCACCCCAGGGGGCAGGCCAAGCAGGTGGAATGTGGGAAGCGAACCAAGGCTTGCTCAGTCGCCCGCCCAGTGGGGGCCAGAAGCAGGTGCCCGTGCAGGCCTCTAGCATTTGCTCCCACACGTTCCCTTCCCCGCCCTGCTCCAGTCCCGTCCAGTCTGAAAACCTTGCCACAGGAGAGATATGGGCAGTGTTTCCATCCCCAGCTGTACTAGACGGGGAGAGACAAAGTAGAAGCCGAGAGGTTAAAAAACCAATCAAGCAGCGGGGGAGGGAAAAACTATGTCAGGAGCTTTTCCCCAAGGACCCCACTGAGATGTTCCCCTGGGAATCGCTCATCTCCTACCTTTCATTTCCAAGACTGCATGATCTGGGACATCTTTCCCTTCCTCATCGGTTCGCTTTATTGTTCGGTCTTTCAGGTCCTCGTCAGTGGGACAAATGACAATAGCTTTGCGCTGGAAGCCTTCAAATGGTCTCATTTTTCGTCTCTGAGCTGACCCATAAACATTTGTCTAGGGGTAGGTAACAGAAGAGGCAAGAGATGGTACATTACAGGATGGTTTTCTTACCTATGAGGCATTATGCAGGCCAAGGATAAGAACAGGGCGCTAGTTCTTTTAAGCAGAGAAACCCAGGAAACGGACCTGACTTGGGAAGCGACTGCTGACACTCACGGGGACTTCCGTGGTTGGGCTTTGCACTTCACTCCTCTTGTTCTAGGTGCTGCACTTTACAGTCCCCCACCCCAAAGGAATACAGGCCTTGTTTTATTAACTTCAAAGATGTGTGTATTTTACGAATTGAAGGCGAGACCCTCCACCAGCAAAAATACCACAATTCACTTCACCGCAGCGGTCTGGAACTGGACCTGCGGTATTGTCAAAGAACGCCTGCACGTGCTCGCCGAAAAAATCCAGAGTACAAAACTTGAGAATACCTTCGCCCACCTTCTCCCAGTCTTATTTGCCAGGGAGAAATTGTATTAAACTTATGTCCTTCTAAAAACATGTTATTTTTAACATGAGCTAAGCCATACTAATGATACTTTTCTGCAGCCTTTTTTCACTTAATAGTTCTCTAATATTTTCCTGTGCCACTGTTTCTCTTTTTAATGGCTACATAGTATTTACAGAATGGCTATCATAATTAAGCAGCCCCCTCTAACAGTTGTGTAGATCATTCTCCTCAACACTGATTCTTTTATTCCCTCAGTGCTTCTCTGAAACATCAGTCTCACCCACAAATTTCTAACCAGGAGGACTCACAAGGCAACAGACCCTGCTTTTCACAAGTGTAGTTAAAAAAAAAAAAATTCATTTATTTTCAGAGAGAGGGGGAAGGAGGGGGAAGGAGGGAGAGACACATCGGTGTGAGAAAGAAACATCAGTTGGCTGCCTCTTGCAGGTCTCCAACTCGGGACCTGGTCCAAAACCCAGGCATGTGCCCTGACTGGGAATCAAAGGAGCGACCTTTCAGGTTATAGGCTGGTGTTTAATCCGCTGGGCAACACCAGCCAGGGCACAAATGCAGTTTTGCTTTGAACGTTCTTCTCCCCTCCTGTAGGTGATGGGCAGGTGTGTCCTGGACGGGTGCTGGCACAGAGCAGCGCCCTAGGACACATCTGATTAAGGGCAGTAGTAAGGACAACTTGCACTTATTGAACATCTCCTGTATGTTAGGCTCCTTGGGAATACATACATGCATTTAAACAACTTTTAGTGGCCTGACAGAGACTCAAGAGAGAAGCCACAAAGGGGACAAATAGTTTGTAAAGGGGAGTAAACAAATGAACAAAAAAGGTGCATTTTGAGGATGCAGTCTGGCAAAGTGGAAAAAGCCCAGGAGCAAGCCTCGGTGTGAGTATGAACTCACTCTGGCCAGTCCCTACAGCTGCTTCACCTGCACGACGGGGACAAAAAGCCTCCCTCCTGGGCTGGTGAAGACTGAGTAGGAAGAAGACCACAAAGCACTGGCCCAGAGTGAGGACCCCTTGACTGGGGCCTCGGGTGGAAGCCATCTCAACCAAGGCAGGCCTCTGGAGGGGATGTCCTGGCACACCCTGGTTCTAACCTGATTTGGCACGTCATACCCGTGTGGCCTGGGGTGAGTGACTTCCACTCAAAGCCTCAGCCTCCTTGTCTGTAAAGTCCACCTCCTGTGCATTTACTGAGTTGTAAACCCCGGATAGGGACAACAATAGGCAGGTCATATGGTCGCTATTAAGACTGAAGGAGTTCATGCGAGTAAAAGCTCCTGGTTAGCCCAGGGCCTGGCTCACAGCCAACACTCAATAGGAACCACCGCTGGCACTGGGTGGGGTACTGCTGACATTCTTATTGCAATGTTGATGAGGCAAACCAGACCGAGGGAAGGTCAAGCTACAGTGTCTTCTCATCAGAAAGGCAGGAACAATGAGACAAGGTACAAAGAACACAGGTTTTGGCGAAGAAGCTCACACCCAAAAATCCCAGCTGTGACCTTTACTATTTGTCAGACTGCAGACAAGTCCCCCAATTACTCTGAGTATCGAATTTCTTCATCTGAAAGACAGGGACTGTATCACTTTCCTCCTAGCTCTGGCGAGGATTTGTAAGTGTGAAAATGCCTGGCACACAGCAGGGAAAACAGTCGACACACACAGGGTGGATCTGGAAAAATGGCCAACAGGACTGACACTGTCCTAAGAGAAGACCAAGCAAAGTTAAGTTGAGGAAAAGACAACGCACAAGAGCTCCTCTTCTAAGACAAAAAGAATAGGGCTGGGCTGTGGGTCAGCAGAGGCCAGGGACCCAGTGCATCCCTGATGAGAAACCGTGGCTCCGGGTACTGCAGTCCCCTAAACCAGAGGTCTCTAACCTCCGAGAATGGACTGCTACCAGTCCAGGCCTGTTCAGAACTGGGCCACACAGCAGGAGGTGAGCTTAAATGTAATGTGCTTGAATCATCCCAAAACCATCCCCTCCACCCCGGTCCATGAAAAACTGTCTTCTATAAAACCTGGTGCTAAAAAAGGCTGGGGATGGCGGCTCTAAACCAGTACCTCCGTGGCCATGACATACACACCAGGCAAAGATGCTCTTCCCTATTCCCCAGGGCAAGTGTCTCACCCTTCAGGAAGGGGAGTGAGAGGGTGTGTGTGGGTTACACAAATGCTGTGTGATCTGGGCTTTGGACACTGGCCCACGTGGTTAAAAGGCATGTCAGGTTACAGGACAGAAGTCGAGTCCCTCTCACAATGGCTCTTCCTGGATTCTATTCCTAAAAGCAGAGCGAAGGTGGCATCTGGTCACAGGAAGAAAGAATTTGGGATCCTCCAAGCTAAATAATAAGGTTTTCTCCCGACACAAAAGCCTGAGTGGATGGGTGCCTGAAAGAATGTGGCCCTAGCCCATTCTGTGAACAACAGATTCCATGGTTTATATGCCCATAAGAGGTGATCCTATTTTGATTCTTTTGAACCCGAGGACAGAGAACACTGCCTAGGGCTCGTCCCTACAGCTTCATGGGATGGGAGGAACGGGCGGAGCTGGCCTCTGTCCTGGGAAGTGGCTAGACTGAGGGAGGGATGCCTCGTCAGACACTCTGGAGCTGAGGTGCGGAAAACCCTCTTGGTGAGAGTTTCCTAGGCTGAGCCTCCCTCCCCATACTCCTTGGCTTGGGGAAGGCAAGAGTGTCTAAACCACACTAGCAGAAACGCAAATACTTGCTTTTTCCTGGAGGAGAGGGAGTCAGCTGCTGGTGGCTGTTGCCACAGCAAACATAGTGAGGTCAGAGACCCCGGGCTGGCCGGGGACTGCTGTGGCCACTGGGGGATGCTGGTGTCTGTTGCTAAGAGACCAGCACAACAGCTAGATCAGCCTTTCCAGCTGTGTGAGCTCCCTCTGCCTAGCTTGAAGTCCCGCCCTGCTTGAAGATGCTGGCTCTAAAAAGGTCTGCTAAGGCTGTGTCCCTGACCCCAGCACCCCCAATCTCTAAGAATGTGGGCCAAAGGACAGGTGAGGTTTCTCAGAGGAACCGTATGGGTAGTTTTGGTGTGTAACAGCCTGGGGGCGGGGGGCGGGGAGGTAAGGTAGGAACACAGCAAACACAGCAGGAGTCCCCCGCCTCCTCCCTATCCATAGCTCAATATGGGAGACACCTGGATGGATCCCAGAGGAGCAAACTTAAAGCTGATGATAAAAGTGTACTCTGGCCCTTACTAGTGTAGCTCAGTGGATTGAGTGTGGGCATGTAAACCAAGTGGTTGCTGGTTTGATTCCTGGTCAGGGCACATGCCTGGCTTGTGGGGCAGGTCCCCGGCTGGGGGAGTGTGAGGGGCAACCACACAGTGATGTTTCACCTTCCCTTCCCCTCTCTCTAAAAAATAAATAAATAAATAAATAAATAAAATCTTAAGGGAAAAAAAAAGTGCACTCTGGGCTCACTGTAAGGTAAACCCAGGGGAAGGAACCCATGTGTAGGGAGAGAGCCAGCTGAAGTGTCGAAATGGAACTGGCTGAGGTTCTAGGGACAGAGAAGGTAGAGGAGATGAACAGCCCTTTCTCCCAATGCCTGCCAATAAGAGGTGGCTGGGCCTTCCCCTCTAGCCCAGGGTTTGTGGCGGGCAAAAGCATGGCATGGCACCTGTCAACAAGGATGCAAAGCAGGACTAGAATCACGCATTCTGAGCCTAGGCTGGTGAAACGGTCACACCCAGTCCTGCCTCTGATCACTGCCTGGCCTGGCGGGCTGTTAGAGATCTAAGGGAGCGCCTGGCCTGTGGCCCTCGCTGCCGCGGTGGTTTGGGGCCCTCACATGAGGCCCTGCACAGGCCTTCTCAGCTGCCTCCTGAAGGGCACCTGTTGCCTCAGAGAGCCAGCTCCTGCTCCGCACCTGCTCTTAAGGCTCCTTGGTACGCCAGGGACAGGCTGGGCAGCATCTCCTTCTAGAGAGGTTTTTCATCAGCAAGAGGACGAGAGCCACTTCAAACAATGTAGCCCACTTCCCCTTTTTCCTTTCTCTTTATCCTTTTAGAAGGCAGGCAAACTTAGCATGTCCCTCCCTCATTAAAACATGACTATAGTTCCCCATTGCCCACAGGGCAAAGGGTCAACACTTTTTCCCATGAATCCCACCTCCCAATTTCCCACCACAGCTCCAACCTTTTGAGTTGTAGGCGCCTGGGAAGTGGTTAGCATAACTTTGACCAGGTTCCTTTCCTCTGAGGCCTCTGTTTCACTTGTGGTTTATCTCTTTTCCTTTTCTCCTCGATGCCCCATAGCTGTAATACCCACATGATCTGAAGAGGATGCTCAGACCATCACGGAATGCAGGTCAAAGTCCTGACAAACCCAAGAGCTTGTACCCAATGAGACACATTCCGGGGTAGGACCTGGGGCCCCAACCAGACATAGACGTACGGTTCACAGGGCCTCACCCGCCTTCTGCAGGCATTTTCCTTCCCTCTCAAGAACAGGCCTTTCTGCCCTGGCTGCTGTGGCTCAGTGGGTTGAGTGCTGGCCTGTGGACTGACAGGTTGCCAGCTCCATTCCCAGTCATGCACAGGCCTGGGTTGCAGGCCAGGTCCCCAGATGGGCGCATGTTAAGAGGCAACTAATCAATGTTTCTAGGGCACCTCGATGTTCCTCTCCCTCTCTTTCTCCTCTAAAAAATAAATAAAATCTTTGAAAAAGGTAAACTACTGGCTTTAGATGTCCTCCCAGGCCTGAGTAACCTCTAGTTTGAGGCCCCATGTCAATCTACAGTTAACAGAGAACCCTCCTCCCCACCTTCAGAATTTTGGTACTTTTGCCTCACTGTTGACCTGCATCACTTGGCCCACCTTGCATATCCCTCCATTAGGAGGCCCATGGCCCTGAAGACCACAGGTGTGGCTGGTTGAGCCTCGAACCCCATCCCTGAACAAGCAAGCACACACTTCAAAGACCACCAGCGTGTCTTTACAGAGCTCAGCCATACTGTGCCCGGCTAAAGAGCCGAGGCTCGACCTCCAGGGAAGGTCCACTCTGAAATGTTGGACAGAGATGTTAAGATAATCTACCCCCAGGACTACAATCCTTCTCCATGGAGCCACATATCTGAGATGGGTTTTACAGCTGATTTAACCAGCAAAATGACTGGCAGGGATCACTTGCTGGGAATCCGCAGGGTGTTGAAACGACACTGCTCCCCCTGCAGGACACTGAGTCTCACTGATGCCAAGTAAGACTACAGCCCCATATTCCCCGACAAGAATGGGTGAAGCAAGGTCAGGGCTAAAAGTGTTTGAGGGGCAGTAAGGCTGGCTGTATGCATTACTGATGGGGCCGAGCTGCAGTAGTAACCCTGGGTGTCTCTTGGGAGTATCCTGTGCTCAACAGTGCCCCTAGCCCCCAGAAATAAATATGCTGAACATCAGCCCAATTAGTTGTTTTCATCAAAACTTAGTAGTGGGGGATCATGTGCTGTCTTCTTCATACAGTGAGAGTCTTCAGGCTCGATCCCAGTTTCTGAACCCAGAGCACACCTCACACGCCCACCAACCCAGAAGAGGGCCAGGGTATGGCTGTGCCTTGACCAACGCTCAGTTTTCCTAGCATGGCTGTTCCACCAGCAAAGAGCAGGCTTCTACTCCCAACACCTAACTGCCTGGCAAGATCATTTAAATTAATTTGTCTATCAAGAACTAGAACCAGCCAATAGCCTTTTTTCTTTTGTCTTTAAGAACTAAGTTCTTACTACGTGTTCCTTTTAAATGCTGAATATAATGAATCATTTTTTTCAACTGTAAACACTAGATTACCAGTTTAATATGAAAGGATGTAACTCAGATCAAGCACATGGAACAGATGCATAGGGCAAGGTTGTGCGGGAAGGGGTGCAGAGTTCCTCCATGCTCTCTGAGCGCACCTCTCTCTCACACTCCGCGTGTTCGTGACCCGACATGCTCACTGCCATGCACAGGCAACTTGGTCCCCTAAGCTGCCAGCCACCATCACCAACTCCACTCTCATCAGGAGCCCTCGGAACTCCCGGTAACCAAGCATCTGAAGCTACACATATGGAAGGCACTCACTTTACGTACCTGCACATTCACAGGTTTTTAAGAAGCATAAATGCAAGACTTAGGGGAAAAGCAGTTTGTTCACAGACCCCCAAATACAAAATCTGCTACTGTAAACCCTCAGGACACATGGGAAGGATGACGTCTCATAGGGAGTAAACATGGGAACTCATTACCCTGAGACAGGAATCCTTAACTATATTTGGGTTACTTACATTTTTGAGAATGTTGAAAGCCACAAGTGATCTTCCTATCCTAACTCAAAACTAATTAAAAAAAAAAAAAAAAGAATATAACTGCATACAAAATTGTGTTTAATATCAAAGGATCCCAGATCACCCAATGTGAACAACCCTCCTCTTAATTTAAAAATGGGTACAAAAATGTGACTTAGCGATGTACCTGATAGCCATAAAAATGTGCTTGCTAAGTGTTGGGAACTGCCTGCCTGGTTTCAGAAGCTGTAATCCCCGGTGGCTAAGGCTGAGTAAAGGATCATGGGACCATAAACCACTTAGGAGACAAAGCTTATCTTCCCTGCAGGGGCACCACCTCTGCCCCTTTTCTCTTCACCTTGCTTGGCCCTGGGTGGGTGACTGGTTAGCCAATGGCGGGTAAGATTCTTCAAAAGAGAGATGACCTAAGACAGGCATAGTTGCGAAGGGGCCCTCAGAGAAGGACTTGAGGTCTTATAGAAAAAGGGGGTAATGGACCTTCACCCCTCAGCTTTGACATAGCCTGAGTCATTCTGTTTGCAAGAAGTCTCCTAATCTTTTGGCTGCTTTACTTCCCCTGCTGGACTTAAGGCTGAAACAATGCTGGAGGTGGGTGTGCCCCGTGCTGAAAAGGGCAGGTTCCCTAGGGGGATCAGGCCTAAGAAAGAATGCATTAAAAAAATCCTATGAAACCTACTTTGCTAATACCCTCAATTTAAATGATAAGGGTCTGAGTTTGTTTCCCCAAAGTTTTATGGCCCTTTAACTATCTGACCCTGACTGGGAATAAGCCCTCAGAGTTCTTTAAATGTTATCTATCGTTCAATCATTTCTGCCTGAGAATGACTGATGAGCTTTACATATATACCTTGTATTCCTGTGCAAATCGAACCCAACAAAAGCCTGTCAAGGTAAGGGTGGAGGCACTCTCCTCTTGAGAGAGTGGCCAAGGTGCTCCAAGGTGCTCTCCCCTTGAGAGGGAAGTCACGCTGTCCCTTTTCCTCCAAAAGACTCGGTAGTCCATGTGAACTTCTAGTCTCATCCATAATGCCACAGACCCCAGGAGTCAGGGTCCGCATCACTAAGAAGAGAACCTGGGACATACCTATTGCACAGAGTAATTAGTAACAATCTCCAGCTACTGTGTGCCAGGCCTGTGTTAGGTATGTGGGCACCATTATGACCTCCATTTTACAGACCAGGAAGCTGGATTTGAAAGATGGAGTCGACTGTAGGCATGCAGCTAGAAAGTAGCAGAGCTGGGATTAGAGCCCAGGTCTGCCCACCTCAGAAATCCATGCCCTTTCCATTTCACTCAGCAGCTCTCACCTGATGATGTTCTGTTAGGCTGCTGAGGGCCTCTGCTGGATCATGGCCCCAGATGCCACTCGCTGACTGGGCTCAGAGAGCTGTGCTAAGAGCCCGAGACTGTGCCACTACGGATGGCTGACCCCCTTACCAGCACTACCGTCTAAGACAATTATGGTGAAATAACAGGATAGGAGGGAACACCCAGGCACCCAACAGGACTCTTCCCTCTCCAGGAGCATGACGGTCACCAGTAAATACCTGGTCTAGGATATAGTTGCGTTTCTTGCGGGCAGCGATCTGGATGAGGCGGTTGAGGCACTGGGTGGCCTGCTGGATCAGGACGTCCCAGCGGCCAGCATAGTTCCGCTGTCGACGTAGGCCCATCACCTGTGGGCAGGGGGTAGTGAGAGGGGGGTGGCCCTGGCTGTAGGGTGGCAATGGGGGGGGGTGTGAGGGCAATGGTGAAGAAAAGACCAGGGGCTGTCCTTACCCGCATCTTGTCCATGATGGCATTGGTACCCAGGATGTTGTACTTCTTGGAGGGGTTGGAGGCTGCATGTTTGATGGCCCATGTGGTCTTCCCGGCAGCGGGCAGGCCCACCATCATCAGAATCTGGAAGAACAGGGCAGGGAGGAGCACTGAAGCAGCAGCAGGGTATGGCCTGGCACCTCCCTGACTTCCTGGTGACCACGAGGGTGACTATAAACCTCATGGCCACCTCTGGGAAATGAAAACAACAGCTTCTGCCTCACAGTGTTGCTGCTGGGGTTCAAAGAGATGAAGTCCCTCAAACCGTCAGTAGATGACCTGGCCTGGGATGAGCACAAGCCAGGGGCTGTTATGCATCTTTACATTTTTGTTTATCATTCAATGGCCTCTGACAGGGAATACCCAAGGAGGGCCGGGCACTGGGACTGGCCCCCAGAGTGGGCATGACTCTCCTCCAGTCTGAGATGGAGACAAACTGCATGTACAAGGACAAGCATCGTATCCAGTCAGTACGCTCAGAATTTGTACAACAGACACAACCTCAATGCCAACAAGAGGGAAATGGTTAGTTTGTGGGGCTATTAAAAATGAATTTGTTCCTGGGCAGGATGGCTCAATGGGTTGGAGTGTCATTATGTAAAATGAAAGGGTTACAGGTTTGGTCCCTGGTTGGGGCATGTATAAGAGACAACTAATGTTTCTCTCTCACATCGATGTTTCTTCCCCATTCTCCTCTCCTTCCTCTCTCTCTCAAATCAATAAGCACACTCTCGCTTTTTTTTTTTAAATCTTGGGTAAAGATTAAAAAAGAAAAAAGAATTTAAAAACAGGTGTTCACAAAACAATATTAATTCACAAAACAATATTAAGTGAGAAGGGTCGAATATCAAAATGCTTAAACCATGAGGTCACAATGATAACATGTCTGTGTATGAAACAAGCACTTAATTCAGCTACAGGATAAAAATCTAAAACTTTACACCCTGGCCAGTGTAGTTCAGTGGACTGAGCACCAGCCTGCAAACCAAGGGGTCCCCAAACTGATTCCCAGTCAGGGCGCATGTCTGGGTTGCAGGCCAGGTCCCTGGCGTGGTGCACAGGAGAGGAAACCACACATTGATGTTTCTTTCTGTCTTTTTCTCCCTCCCTTCCCTCTCTCTAAAAATAAAAAAATAAAATCTTTAAAAGTAAACTTTTTGCAAATGGTAGAATAATGAGAAACTTTTAATTTTGTATGTATGTATGTATTTATTTTATTTTTTAGAAAGAGGAGAAGGGAGGGAGAGAAACGTCAACGTGTGATGCCTCTCGTGTGCCCCCCACTGGGGACCTGACCTGCAACCCAGGCATATGCCCTACACTGAGGATAGAACCAGCGACACTTTGGTTCACAGGCTGGCTCTCAGTTCACTGAGCCACACCAGCCAAGGCAGAAACTTGAATTTTCTTTGTATTTATTTCTTAAACGATAAAATTACTTACAAATCAAAAAAGAAATGAGAACAAAGATCACCAGTACTGCTTTTGCAGTTAAATCATCCCCAAGGCCAGCTGTCATTTTTGTTCTTAAACAGCTTTGTGTAAGAGTATGAAGCTGTACAACCTCCTTGAAGAACACACACATCAGGAAGTACTTCATATCTTTTTCTGCTGGAAGGAAAGCTTCCTGTTCCAAGATGCTGACTTCACCCAAGGAGCAGTATGGCAACTTCCTTTTGAAAACTTTACAGGATTTAGGCCTCTCGCTCGATTCCCCCCCCTTTGGCTCTAAGCTCACTCTCACACACAGCAGCTTTCAACTCAGGCCAGCCCCCAGGAGCCAGGAAGAGGGCCCTCTCTTGAAGGCTGCACACACGGGGAGGTGGTGCTGCTTTCCCCAAACCCAGCTGCCACATGTCTCCCTTCTGCCTCAGCACTTACGTAGCCCAGGAGACAGAGCCACCAATTCCATTCTCCAGGCTCACTCACCTCACACTCTGCCTTGGTCTTTGGTCCGACAGTGCCCCGGGTGCGCTCACTCAAGGGAAGGTGCTGGATGAAGGTAAAGCCAGGAAGGACAGAGCAGTAGGGCTCTGCCCTCTGCCCAAAGTTGAACTCCACTGCACAATTCTTCACCAGAACATGAGGGTAGAGGGCCTGACCCCCCAAGGCTTCCTTCTGAATTCGGAAAGCAATGCCCATCCACTTCCCGTTCTTGGTGAAGGAAAGTTCCACGTCATTTCCACATTCGAAGTCCTAGGAGAAAAAAGCCAAAGGAAGAAAACCTTAAGCCAACACTCAGCTGAAGGCACCGGGAACCCCAAGTTGGAGACAGCAGATGCCGAGTAGACACACAGCTGGCCTCCCAGATTTAGCCATAACCCTACCCCACAGCATACAGACACAATGGGCGGCACCGGCGAACAACTCAGAGAAGTGCAGACCACAGCACTCCTTGCCCAAGATCCAAAGGCTGGTAGATGTGAATCATGTAATTTTAGGGAGGTCTAAGTATCTGAGCCTTGTGCCTAGCATGAGAGGAAGACAAAGGAAAAGGCGATTTGTCCAGCCTCAACCCCAGCGAGAGCAGTCTGTGAAGGTGGAAAGAACATCATGGCAGGGCCTTTTAAGTCAAGTCCAACTCCACAAACACATTCATTTGTGTGACACGTTGCCGAGTTCCTGTTCCCCCTGGTGCAACTATCTATGACGATCTGGACCTGACAGAGGTCAAGGCCTCCTGGGGAACCAGATAAGGACACACCCCAATTCAGTAACAGTACCTACACAAGAGCAAGATTCCCTGGGAGTGGGTGGAGGGAACCTGTAAGCCCAGTTCTAAACCACAAAATGAGCCAAGTTTGGGGCAGGAGGAGAGAGTTCTGGAGAGAAGTATTATTTATGCACAATTATGGCAACGGGAGAACAGAGGATCGGACAGGCTGAATCATAAAGGATGAGGGGGAATTTCAGGTACAGCTGGAGGGCCTGGCAGGGACCACATACATTCATCCAATAACTATTCATTTGAGTTCCTACCAAGCAGTTGAAGTTTAGTGGTTATGATCCTGTTTTGGGCCCTGGCTGGTGTGGCTCAGTGGATAGAAAGCCAGCCTGCAAACTGAAAGGTCACCAGTTCAACACCCAGTCAGGGCACATGCCTGGGTTGCAGGCCGGATCCCCAGTTGGTGGCGTGCAACAGGCAACCAATAGATGTATCTCTCACACATTGATGTTTCTCTTCCTCTCTCACTCCTTCACCCTCTCTAAAAATAAAATCTTTAAAACAATTTCTTAAAAAAAAAAAAAAATCTCATTTTAGAAGGCCAGCTGCTTTAGCTCTGCCATTTACCATAAAAAAGGGAGGCCATAAGGTTCTATAGGGCACAGGGTTCTTCTGAGGAGTAAGTGGATTAGTGCACTTACCCCACAGTGATCCTACAATGAATGGGGGCTCCCACCCCATGATGCCAAGCACCGTATTGGGCTTAAGTGTGGGGAGGAGACATGGCCCCTGCCCTCAGTATGTGAGACTCTCTGTCGCTTCAGGAGTTAGTACTTTGTGCTGATGACAGAGAAGAGTCCCTGACTTGTTTCAAACAGGGAAGTGGTGTGGTCAAACTGCTTCAGAAAGATCACTTTGGGTGCAGGGTAAAGAGGCTGAGCTCAAAACCTGCAATCAGACAGCAGACCAAAGCAAAGTGCAAGTTCAGGTTCCTGATTTGCAAGTACAACATGTGGTATTCCTTCTCTAGAATGAGAAGACCACCTTGGGATTAGCTCATCAAGGAACAGTGAGAGACCCTTCTCCCAAGGAGCTTCCTCCACACCCTCCTTGGTGCTCAGGGGTGCAGCTCAGTATAGTCGTTTATATCTGTTTGCCTCCGAGTGCCCGAGTGCAGTTCAGTGTTGAACTGCAGTTCAACACTATGCAGGGCAGACATGTAGATGTTTGCTACACTGAATCCTGCCCTAATCCCTGCAGCATGGCCCTTGCTGGGGCTTCTCACCTTAGCAGAAGTGGCCCAGGTCACTTTTGCTACAATGTGGAAATGAACGTCACGGGGATCAGCCTTCATTATGGCCACCAGCTTTACTATGGGAACTTACCGTACCGTATAGAAACCACGTGACAAAGCTGTAATGACAGGGCCATCTGTCCAAGAGGCAGGTATAGTCCTGTTACTCTGCCTAACAACCCGAGTCCTTAGGCCTGGTATTGTTCAGTGTGCCATTTCTGCAGCCTCACCCGCGCTGTCTCCTTGTGGCATCCCCGGCGCTCCTCATGTTATAATTGTAATGCATTATCTTGTTCTCTCTACCTGCAAAGCCATTTTGTTCTTTTTGTTTTTGCGAATGTTGAGAACTCAAGATCTGACACAGGCGTCCTTGCCTCAGGTTCCCTCAGGTCACTGATTTTTACACCACCCCTAACCTGCCACTCTGAGCCTTTTAAAAATTTGTAGTCTTCTTAGAACAGAGGAAATTGCATGTGGGATCTCAACAGAAGCAGAGATGATGTGGTTGAAGCAGGAGTCAAGGCCTGAAGTTCAAAACTGCCTCGCACTGACAGCACCACATGGGAAGATAGGACAGAGTTTGGGAGACACTGTCACCCCCAATGACACGTTAAATTGCTGCAACCTCTTGGCAGTGCACTCTTGGTGTTACCTATCAAATGTATACCTTTGACCCAGAAGTTACGCTTTTGGAAATAAACACAACTATATTCCTACAAAAACATACAGATGTGCAAATTGCTCACCTCGGCATTGCTGAATGTGTTCCAGTGGGGAAGGGGACACACAAGAGACTGTGTGGGGGGGACACAAAAAGATCTCGAAGACATTCTAGCAAGTGGGAAAACGATAAGCTGTCACTGAAGCATCAACCACTTGAGCAAGTAACTTTGAGGCCCACCAACAGAAGCCTGGCTGACCCGAGCCAGGACAGACTGACGTGGGCATAAGAACTCTGGGCAGGCACTAGGCAAGAAACTAATTGAATGTCTGCTAACAGAAGGCTGATTACATAAACACGGTTGATGTGCACCACAGCTACAGATGATCTAAAAGAACAGAGAAGTCCTGTGGGCACTGATGTAGAGATCTCTAAGAGGTACGGGTAAGCAAAAAAAGATGCAGAGTAACAGATATATATATGCTACCTTTTGTGTCAAAGAAGAAATCCTGAGTATCAGTGGATCCGTATGTGGAGGAAGGTATTATGTAAACCGTGGGCGGAAGAGGAAGGTGTGAAAAAGATGTTACGCTGCACACCTTTTTGTATTTCCGGGTGTTTTTACAAACCAAGTGAATTTAGTAACTATTGAAAAATGTTTTTTAACTCAGTTACACCTATATCATCTGTATAGACAGGGAGAGACAGCTAAAATGAAATTAACATTTCATTTAATGTTAAATGAAAAAATTCAAAGTTTAGAATAGAGTATAAACATGGTTATTAATTTTTGTTTAAGAAAACATGTTTTTTTATTAGAAAGACAATGAGGTCATGAAAGACAAAGGAAGACTGAGAAACTGTTTCAGACTAAAAAAACATGTCACGAAAATGGAATAAGTGACCCTGGACTGGGTCCTGAACCAGAAACAAAATTGCTCCAAATAATACTGTCGAGACAATTGACAAAATTTAAATGTGAAGCCCTGGCCGGGTGGTTCGGTTGGTTGGAGCCTCGCCCCAACATGCTAGGGTTGTGGATTCGATCCCCAGTCAGGGCACATACTGGAATCAACCAATAGATGCGTAAAGAAGTGGAAGAACAAATAGATGTTTCTCTTTCCCTCTCTGCCTCCCCCCCCTAAAACACAGGCGGCAAACACAAGGCCTGCGGGCTGAATCCAGCCCTCTACTTTATTTCTACCAGGTGGCAGCACCGAGCTCTTCGTCCCTAGTTAAGGAGTAGTTACATTTATATAGTCCTAAAATTACATTCGGCCCTTTGAAGGCAACCCTTTGAAAATGAGTTTGACACCCCTGCTCTAAAATCAATAAAAATTTAAAAAGAAAATGTGGACCGAGGAGTAGATAACAGCATTACATCCATGTTAAATTTAATAACTGTACTATAGTACAAGTTATTAAGAAATGGGTGCTGAAGTTTGAAGAAATAGCGACATGGTGTAGGCAACCTACTCTCGACAGCCACTCCCTGCCAGGGTCTCGTGGCACGTTTTACAAACACTTGTAACTCCTAACAATAACAGCACTACTAAATAGGATGTACTGAGTACACATCATGTGCCAAGCATTATTCTAAGTGCTTCTAACAGAGGGACTTAATGATCCCACGCAAAATTCTGAAGTAGGCGCAAAGAGTCTCATTTACACCTGACAGAAATACAGGGAGGGTAAGCTGCCCATGGCTGGAAGTGGAATTGCAGAGACTGGGTTGACGGAGTCTGGCAGCAGCTCAGGCACCGCTTATCTTGTTCAGGTTTACGCCCATCCCCGCCCCCCTAGAAGGCAGTGCACTGTAGGAAGCCTGGCTCAACCGATGTGGGGTGAAGGAAGAGACAAGTGTAGGGATGAGATAAAGCCAAAGGGAGGCAGGAGCTAACAGCACTGCCTTTGAGAGGAGACAGGCTATTTGGTAACAGAGAAATGTAACAAATTCCTGGGTTTGCTTAAAAATGTTACTCTGACCCTGGCTAGTGTAGCTCAGCGGATTGAGCGCAGGCTTGAGAACCAAACAACTGAGGTTCGATTCCCAGTCAGGGCACATGCCTGGGTTGCAGGCCAGTCCCCAGCAGGGGACACACGAGAGGCAACCATACACTGATATTTCTCTCCCTATCTCCTTCCCTTCCCCTCTAAAGATAAATAAAATCTTTAAAAAAACTGTTACTCTGATAGGAAGGGTATATACACCTGACAACCCCAAACCCCTTCAAGGTGCCATCTGACACATTTACACAAAAGACCAAGCAGGTGGAATGGTAGGTTTTTGCATAAAATGACAGCAAATGTTCCAGTCTGTCAAAGCGACAAAGAGGTATGGTGACAGTGGCCGGGCATGGTGCAGACAGTGAACAGAGGTATTCTGAAAGAAACATCTGCAGGTCCACCTGACAAGACCAACATTCAGTTCTGCAGACTCCCACAGGCTGCCAGCACTCACCGCAAAGCAGCCAATCACATCATTCTCTGCAAACTTGTCTCCGTAGTTTTCAAAACGGCTATTGGTGGACTTCTTCCCGGTGCCTCCATAGCCGTAGGAGAAAGCCTCTTCACCTTGATGAAAGAAATAGACAAAGTCAGATTAAATTTGTGAGGGTCACAATAGCCTTTATGGTTGTCATGTTTTTTTTAAAGAAAAAGAAATAATTTCCTTCCCTGGTTTATGAATCAGAAGTTTTTTGGGGGAGAACAGGGAGGAAATTTCCATTGAAAGGAAGCTCTTCACTGCACATGCAGAACTCCTGAGGGCCTGATGGGCTTAGGTGTTAAGTCTGGGGATTTGGAAAGGAAGGGGGGGAAGAGAGGAGCTGGGACGGAGGAAGGCTGTCCACGGATACGCAACCCTTCCCCGTGACACTCAAAATCAGTCAAATCTACTAATGGCACCACTTTCTGATGCCAAGGGGTTTTTTGGCAGCAATCAACAGAGTGACTAGGTTTTCTTTCTGGAGGCCATGGTGTCTAACCCCTAGGAAAGACTCTGGATTTCCTCAGGCTACCAAACTGAAGCAATCTGAGATCCCAACAGTCCTGGCTGACACCTGGATTATATAGAAATCCTTGGCCAGGAACCCAAAAAACATCCTATCAGAAAAGTAGGAGCCAGCAAGCACGAGTTCCAGGCCCAGATCTCCTCTGAAGCGTGTGCGTGGCCCTGGACCTCTGCCTGACCACTCTGAGCTTTTTATCTGCATCTGTGTCAACTACCCACTACTTACATCTCAAAACTGAGAAAAAGATAAAATGAGATGACTTGTAAGTCTTGAAAAAAGCATTAACCTATATCAAAACTGTACATTCCTTTTGAGATGCCATTTTTACTTTCAGGAATCGGTCTTAAGTGGTCAGAACAATTACGTACAAGGATAGCTTAACTGTTTAACAGCAAAAAACTGCAATCAACTCAAATCATCTACGAAACATTTACAAGTGTTGGAACTATAAAGTGAAAAATTATAAAGTGGCCAAAAGCTATACTTATTTACAAAAACATACTGACTGTATATCAAGTGGGGAAAAGAAACCAGGCTTCAAAATAGCCTCCCGTGGTGAGACCCAGTGTGAGATACACAAAGGACAAAAGAACTGTCCAGAAGATGGTGGGTGAAAGTGCTAACACTGGTTATCTCTCAGGATTAGGAGGTTTCTATTTTTGCAATGTTCCCCCTCTGTATAGCCTGAATTTTTATAAGCAGCGTGCGTGTATTACTTCCATACTCAGAATATTCAACTGAGGCAGAGGGAACCAGCACTGGTCACTGAAATCAGTTACTTGGGGACAGAAGGTCACGGAGGCCTGGGGTCCTGGGAGAATTCAAAAGCTCTCACTGGACAGCCCTGCAGGGCCCCTCTGTTCTCTGCTTCTCCTTTTACTTTGGGTCAGGCTGTGGACAAAAAAATCCTAGCCAGAACCTAAGGAGCCTTAAAAACTCATTTTTATTTTCAGCATCATTCAAGGACAGGAGACAACCAATCTTTTTTAAAGAAAGGGAAACGTTTTCTAAAGAGAACTTTGGAACCCCTCCTAAAAGATGAAGGACGAATATTCCGTAGAGAAGTTGTCATAAAACCGTGGTCTGTCTGGATGAACCGTTTGCCCAGCTGGGCGGTGGCACACACGTGATCCTTCTGTCTGCTCCACCCCAGCCTAGCTGAGTTCAACACTGAATAGAGAAGTTTAGGGAGATCAAGAATCCAGGGACAGAGGCAAGTGCTCTCCTCTCGGCTGCTTGGCTGCCCTCCCTTACCTAGCTGGGTGCTGCAGGAATCAAGGGACCAACCGATGCGGACGACGTGTGGGTCAGGCTCTGTGGATGGAAGGTGTTTCACAGAGATTTCCTCATTGATCTGGGGACAGAGAACAGGAGGGCTCAGAATTGATTCATTTTCTGGAAGTGGTGGGTTATGAGGCAATACAGGAGGGAGGCACATATGCATTAAAAATAGCAATGACTTTTATCACCAGGGAAAAGGTATATAAGCTGCTCTGAATGGCCTGCTGCACTGAAACCAGGGCCTCCAAAGGGCTAAGGAGAGTGCAGGGCCAAAGAGATAGGTACTTCAAAATATAGTTATTTTTAGTCATAACACTTGCTGCAGGGAAAACAAGGAGTCACAACATTCGGCGTACAAGGGTAAATTGGTGCAGTACCTTTGGAGGGAAATTTGGCGGTCTGTATTAAAACTGCAAGTGCACACAATGCTACCCAACCCAGCAATTTAGTGTGGCATTGTTTGTATACTAGAAATAAACAAACAGAAGAAACCTCCCATAAGGCACCGGTCACATTATGGCACATTCACACCATAGAGTATGATGCAGCAGTTTAAAAAAGAATGAGATAGAACTAATGCACTGAAAATTTTAAAAGTCCAAGGTATAGTATTAGGTAAAATAAGGAGAAAGGATT
Organism: Artibeus jamaicensis; assembly: GCF_021234435.1. Taxonomy (NCBI): domain Eukaryota; kingdom Metazoa; phylum Chordata; class Mammalia; order Chiroptera; family Phyllostomidae; genus Artibeus; species Artibeus jamaicensis. The sequence goes on from NW_026521848.1 coordinate 288,224, forward strand.
AAAAAAAAAAAAGCACCTTTGACTTAATGTCTAATTAGGTTAGAAACTGTACTGCCTAATAAATGTGTCTACTTGAAGTTGTTTGTGACCTCTGAAAAGGTACTCTATGTCACTGACTTTCAGATGCCCATTTTCCACACATCAACATCTCCAAAACGAGGATGTGTATTACAACTGATGTGACAAGAAAGCACTCTGTCAATTTCATTGGCAGTTCTCTGTGAGTAGCACACAAAACACATTTAACTTAAATTCGATGATGTCTTGTAGTCCATGAAAAATGATACCTCCAGGTCTCAGCCCCTACCTCTAAGAAATAGGTAATAGTTCTTACTTCCTGGCGGCTCTGTGAGGACTAGTGGAGATACCCGTGTAAAGAGCTCGGCACCCAATTTCATGCATGCAAAGTGCTCTATAAAAACTAGTCGTCGCAAAAGTTTTGACAGGCAAAGGAGGGTGCACAGGAAACTACTAATACAAGTTACCTCTGGAGGGCACACAGGGGAGGGGCGCTGGGAGTGCCTGAGCAGAACTTTTCTTTTCTACCCTATGCTGTTCTGTGTCATCTGAACTTCTATTCAACACAAACGTGTTATTCTCATAGACATAATCTGACGTGGAACTGGGGAGATGAGGGTGCCGATGGCAGAAACTTTCTTTGCCCTGCTCTCCCTCCAGTGTCCCTCTAACTGGTGATGCCGAGTCCATTCTTTCTAGCTCACTTTTCTTCCAAACAACTGTTTCTCAATTCTACAAACATGTCACCCCTAGAGTGGTTGGCTGTACAACACCTGAGTCAAATCCCACCAAGGAAAAGTCTGCTTGATGAAGCAGCATATGGTTGGCCTGTTCTTCTGCTACAGTGAACTGCTTAAGTTCATTATACTTTTTGCTTGGACATAAAGCCTATGCTCAATCAAATCTCTTAAAATTGTGGGTCTGACCACGGTGGCTGACGATGAGCCGTTCCAAAGGACAGACCTGCTTTCTGTCCCTGTGCCCTCTGTTGTTCCCACTCACCTTCATCTCGAAGCACACACGACCCCTTCTGACCCCATAGCTGGCACGGGCTCCAGACCACAGGTACGCAAAGCCCTCAATTGTAAGTGGGTAGCCACTACTCCGGTCTCGGGCCACCTTAAAGTGGAGGTCACAGTTATCTGTGGAGGAAAAAGCTGGGAGTTGGCTGATGTTTTAAAGGTCCCACAGAGACAGGCACAAGAAAAGATTAAGTCCCCAAGAGTGCTGACCAGCAGACACACTGTGGGGACAGGTTCATGAAAAGCCAGCCGCACTGCCTAACCAATCTCCCTTCTAGTAGGAAAGGGTATGGACTACTGTGAACCGGCCTGCGTAGGACTGAAGCAGCTGTTTCACATAGAAAGTGATGTTCCTCCCCTGGGAGAGGTCTGAGGATAGCCAGTGAGGGGCACTGTTGAAAATTACACACAAATGCCTTTTTTATGGGTAATAAAAGGCATTTTATTACACAATGCCTATTAAACTTACTTGCTAGGGTTAGGGCCCATAACCTTACCAGCTTCAAAAGATTTTATAATTTTGAGAAAGGCTAATGCCCAATGCCATTCACTTCAACCATCTCCCTGAGCTAACTCTACCTGACGCCCACCGCCAACAGCTGCACAAACACCAGACCCAGATTCACACCCGCCACCCCAGCCCCACAGGCCCCACCTCCTCTTGTAAGCCTAAGACTCTGCATGTAGCCACTGCTGTATAACATGAGCTATACAACAAAATACACTAAACAACTGCTGTTTACTTTCTGCTCTGTTGAAAAGTACAGTGTTTTTAGACCGGACTTGGCTTCGGGTGCGTTAAAAAATTCAGATTCACAGGCTCCACCATTCTGCTCCTGTCTCAGGAGGTCTGAAGGACAGGACCTCTGCTATCATCCCACTACGTGTTCAGATGCAGAGTTAAGGGGAAAGCCACTCATCGTGTGGAAAGAAAACTGAACTGGAGGACAGAGAGCAGGAGGGGCCAGGTTAATGCTTCAGAGGACAAAGTGGCATTGGTTTCACCAGGAACGTGAGCAGCTAATGGAAACTGGGGACCTGGTCGTCAAAGAGTTAAGTTTCCCCAGTAGCACTCAGGTTCCCTTCCTGATTAGATGACAACCCCCCGTGTGTACAGGGTGTTCATGTTTTTCCAAATTGCTCTCGTATCCAGTCCCTGCTGAGTGTCACTGAAAGTCCTCTGAGGTATGAGGGCAAGATCGCTCCTCTGAGAAGTAGACTGACTTACACAGGCTCCCATAGTCTGAGCTGGGAGCAGATCCTCCGCTCCAAACCAGCACCGTATCTGGACCAACACTGGCTCTGGATGGTGCCGGGCAGAGATTCTGTGAAGGTCAAGGCAGTTTCCAAGCACTAACTAGAAGGCAGAATCAGATAGGCACACAAGGACTTACATGTGTCGATGGCAACAAGAGTGTCGTCAAAATCATCCTCATCCTCTTCAGCGGGAGGCTGAGGAGAGCGACCCCTGTGTCAGAAACAGGAGTTACATCACACGAGAATGGTTGAGTGAGCAGAGGAAGGGAAATGAAGATTCTGCTGGACTTTACAAGTGGCTTTGAGACTAATTCCTGGATTTCAATTTGTTCCCACAGAAGTTAGGAAAAAAACAAAAACTCCCCAAACAAAAAAAACTGCGCAAACCCAAACACCTCTGTAACCCTACATCCTTGTGATAACAGCAATGACTGCTAACTCCTGGGGTGGGGACAGGGACCAGAGAGAGCATGCTTTGCTAAAGATGGCCATTAGCATCATCGGGAGAACTTTTTAAAAAATCCCTTTATTTTAAAAAAATATTTATTTTCAGAGAGAAGGAAAGGGAGGGAGAAACAGAGGGAGAGAATCAGTATGTGGCCGCCTGCTGTGTGCCCCCCACCGGGGACAGGGCCCACAACCCAGGCATGTGCCCTGACGAGACTGAACCCCGTCTGGTGCGCAGGCCAGCACTCAATCCACCAAGCCACACCAGCCAGGGTGAGAGCTTTTTAAAAGAGGACTTTTCTCTCTCACCTTGATTCTGACCAGCACCCTCTGCATGCTGAGAGCTGCTTCCAAACTGAACTCTGTTACTGATGGGAAGCTGTGGTAGCCCAAAAGGGACAAGGCCAGGAAAGGGAATGTGCAAAGGCTTAGAATAAACTAATTATAATCTGTCTACATAACAGGCTTCCTAAAACTCCACATCTGAAAGGATATGAAATGACCCATTTTTTTCAGTCTCCTCTTTCAAAAGTGTCCTGAATTATGAACAAGATTCATCTTCCTACCAAAACACTAAAAAAAGGACTAATTTAAATACCGCCGGTTCCTAACATATGGGAAGAAGGGGGTGTGGTTGAAGGGCGGGGCCTAATGCCCAGGGTCCCACGTGGGACAGTCAGGACTACCCTCATCTACTGTGTGCCCACATCAGGTGCCCCACGCCCATCTCGCTACCGGCACTCCGTGGGCAGCAGGTTCCTCTCGGGTGCAGTGCCCCCCCAGCCCTGCTGGTGCAAGGCTAGCGCAGAGCCTGATGGATGGAGCTTATCACACCGGGGGTCCCCCCTATGAAGCCTTCCCCTGCCAGCCTGGATCAGAGCAAGCAGCCCTCCTCTGCCCTCCATCCATCGGCAAGTAGCTCTAGGCCTCTGCTCGGTGGGAGGCAGTGGGAGAAATTCAGAAAAGGTAGGTACGGTGTCCTGACTTTACTCACAGCCCATGAGACCTAGGCCTTATCTGAAGAGTCACAGCTAATTAGAGGATAAACTCCCCCAGGTTAGAAAAAAATGTGTCATATGACTAGTAGAGGAATGGCCACTCCCACTTTCCGTAATCAGAAGGCTTCACATCGGAGCTGAAGGAGGGAGGGAGGAGGGGTAGGACAATACCTGGGGTAAAGGGAGGGGAGGGCTTGTTAGAAAAGGGAAAAAGCAAACAACCAGGACAGAGAAGCCCTCTATCCTGTGAGCTCCCGACACCCTGACAACTGTGGCTTACTTGTGTCTATGTCCGAGTCCCCGTATTGTCAACAGAAAGACAAATCCACCGCCCAACTCATCTGTCCTGTGTCCAGCCCGAGGGTTGGAGGGGGGTATTTAAGAGAAGGGTCAGGAAATAGGTCTTTTTTCAATTGAGGGCTATCGAGCAGACATAAATAGGACACTACGCTGGAGTGCAAGGCAGTGGGGCCAAGGACTGAAAAGGTAGGCTAACATCTTCCATGTGAAGGCTGTGTTTGGACTTGAACCTGTAGCTAATGGGGGGGGGGGGATCAAAAGTTTTGCAAAGTTGAATCTGACAAGTGAGTGCAGGAGGAACTGCTCCCCGGGCAGCGGCAGGGGGAACCCTGCTTTGCTGCCCCTCTTGGTTAGTATAAAGGCCTCAGCAAGCACTGGGCTACAGACGGAGACCTACTGGAACAAGGGTGACTGCCGCCCCACACACCCACCTCCTGTCCTCTCGGTGCTCGAAGTACCCCCTTCCCCGGTTTTCTTCGTAAGGCCTCTTGCGACTCTGGAATTGTTGTCGGTCTGCCTTGAGCTGAGATGCGTCAGGGGGAAGGAAGCTGGTGGGTGTTTCTTGCTTCATCTCTGTCTTCACTTCCACTGTCGGGACAATTCCAGATGGTCAAGACACTCGAAAACTCCTCAGTTACCAGTTTTCTGGGTCCCTTTACCTGAGGAGATGTGGCCAGGATCCTGACTACAGAGACAAAGGGCTGGGTGCAGGAGGCTTGCTGGGTTCAGTGGAAGCTGAGGGAGCCAGAAAGCTGTACTGGACAATGGGTCAGGACAAAGGGAGGCTGGGGTGGCCAGCCAGGCACATCGGCACTGGCAGTTGATGAGGTTACCTGACAGATGTCAGATAACTCTCGGGCTTCATGGGGAGGCAGGTGGGTTTTCAGCACTAAATTAAGGACCAGCTCTCTAAGGACCAACCTAAAGGTGGTGTGCCTGCCTTTGGCTATTTCGCCAAAGAGCTCATGAAAGTTGGCAATGACTTTAGTCTGTACCCAGTGGGAGGGAACCCTGGAAGACTTCTAAGATCCCTTTAAACTGAGATTCCACAAGCCTACCTTCTCCAATTTCTCCTCCCAAAGAATCTCTCCACCTCAGTTCTTAGAAACCTCCTTCAGTCTTACAAGGAGGGGAAAGGTCAAATCGACAGCATATTCTCATCCTGCAGCTACCTCCACTGGCTTTACTCACTCTACCACAAAGCCCAGAATCACTCCAGGAGGAAGGGTCTTCACTTAAGCCAGCCCGCAGGTGCGATGGCCTTGGTGAACCAAACTACAAATAGGAAGTAAGGGTGGGACAACACACTGTGAACCACAGGAATGTCCTGGTCTCAGGCAGACTCCAAGAATCAGTGCCTAACTGAGAGCAAACCGTGAGTTCACCCTACCTCACTGCTCCCACGGCACCTGCACCCGATGCTGTGGATCCCTGAGATCTACTCATCTCAGCACTCAACCCAAGACCACCCTGGGCCACTGCCCAGCTCTGGCACGCAGACCCAGTTTCTCAGAGTTCTCCAGGATGTAGGCGTGGTGCTCACCCACCTGAAGAGGGCCTCCCCGGCTCCCAGCACAGCGCTGAGCTCGTAGGAGGCCCTGATAAGTGTCTGCTGCTAACAGCACAGGAAACACTTTCCTTGGGCCAAATGATCCCACAAGTCTCACAGAACCTGACATAAATCTACAGTTTAACCTACATTTATTAAAATCCTAACCGACCCATAAGAAATGTCTGGGGATTTCACTCTGTGGATGAACCAGAATGGAACCAGATAGAATCAACTAGATTCACTAAGAAAAGGCACTAGGGCCACAATGCAGTGAAAGGAGCCAGGAGTCAGTCCAGGTTCTGTCACCACTCCAGAGTGGGACCCTGCCTCCCAAACAGTGGGACACAGTGGTGAGGAATGTGGTGCCCCAGGAGCCAGTTTCTCACGTTCCAGCCCCAGCTCTGCCATCAGAGAAGCCACCTCCCCAGTGGACACAATAGGGAGAGAACTAGATCACATCTGTGTTCCCTAAACTGGCATAACAAGGAACTTTGTTCTGCAAAGGCATATTCACATGTGGAGCTTGTTCTCAGTCCAGGACTTTGCAGAGCTTTTAATGCTCTCATGAGCACAGTGACTCTCACAGAGATGGCAAAGCACGTGTGGCACCTCCAGGTATGTTTGGCCAAGGAACCCTCTCTTGAGAAGTCCCTAGTAACATCTCCTGAGCAATATTCTTCAGAGCATGGAAAAGACCCGACTGGATTTAGAGGGTCTCATCTGGCTTCCACATTCTAAGATTCTAAGACCCTTCAGGTCTAAACTCCCCAGGGCGCTGAAACTAACACCTGAAAACAGATAACCAGGCAGACTCTCCTCTCCCAGCACCTGGGAGCAGCACTAAGTTCCTTCTTTCAGAACTTTGCCCGAGTGACAAGGCCCAAATGAAAGATGAGAAGTCTCTCCAGGAAGATGGGACCGAAGTGGAGGGTATGGGTCACACACAGAAGATGTGGCAAAAGTGGGTTTACAGTTGTGTACACAAAATAGAGTAGATTCTTATATTATTATTTTATTAACTACTCTACTGTTTCCCGTAAGAACAACTGTAAACCTGCTTTTGCCCACCCCGCAGATTCCATTTCCCTCAGAAGAGCTGTACTGCGCGCACTTTCCTACCTGGGCGATAGGCCTGCGGCTGCTCCATTTCCAACGGTCTCCTCTCATAGGCTGACTCGTTCTCTTGTTTGATGACCTGTGTCTCATAGAATTGGTTCTGCCTGGTAATATTGTCCATGACATCTTAAAACAAACAAAGAAACAAACAAATAAACAAACCCAGCCAGTTAGAAGGGTCCTTCTCAGGACTAGAGGTGGCTTTTTTATGCTACCCTGGGGACAGATGGTCTGCCAGAGGCTCAAAGTTGGTGGGATAATACCTTCAGGTGAAAACCTATCTGGGCAGTCAGGAGGCCCAAGCTTCCTGAGGACATGCCCTCTAGCCCTTCAAAAGGTTGAAGATCCACCTGTGACTGGGTTCTACAGAATCCCAATATGCAAAACCAACTGAGGTAGAACTGCTCTGGTAGAAGCGAGCAGATGGGAGGATCACAGAAGGGGCCCAACTTGACCTCGCCCTCTTAAGACCCCACTCCAGGGTAGGAGGCTACTACTCTCCATATACACAGGACCCCGCAGAGCAGTTAAAAAACACCAGCCTAGCTATTCTGACAAGCTATACTGCTTAGGAAGCTGCCTTCAGGGCACAGCCTTTAAGACTGTCCAGAGCACCAATCAGTCCTCTGTTCAGCCCAATTCATTATTCCCACCTGCACAGCCAACCCTCTTAAAGGCTGTCTTCCACGCAATAGCTAAAGATAAGGGGTAACCATCTCAGATGAAGGGGAAATGGGGAGAAAGTAAATAAATTGTTAAGAAAATAGGAATGGCCTTCAAACTCATTAGAGATAAATCCTAGAATATTTGGAGCTAGGTAGGAAGGTTTCTTGTGGTGCAGGAGAAGCTTGGCTGATGGGTGGTAAAAATAACAATATTAAGTATTCACGGAGTGGGTACCACACACCAGACCCTGGGATACAGCTGAGAATAAACTGGCTCCACTGTAGCCTTTCGTTTAGAGACAGACCCACATTAAACAAATACACATACACACGCAACTAATCATGATTGTGTTAAGGGCTACGGAGAAGTACCAGGAGCTAAGACGGGGATCAGAGAAGTAAAGAGAAGTGATGAAGATGGAGTAAACATTCCTGGGGTTGGGATAATGTATGTGGAAACTCAAAGGTGGGACTAAAACCAGAGTACCAAACATGAAATCCCCTTAAGGAGAATCTTGCAGCCAAACCCAGGAAGAAGTTTGGAAACCTAGGATGAACAGCAAGCAGGCTCTCCACCCCAGGGGCAAACTTGGCTACGAACCTCTAGAGCCCTAACTGGCTGTGTCAGGACCCAGTGAGGCAGAACCGCAGGGAAGGAGAGACTACTTTGCCATTTGCTAACTGACTGGATCCTTTCTCAGAGGACAACTACATCTAGGCACAGACCAGGTACAGCCCAAAGGGAGGAAAGTCACAGATCACATGATCTGCAGCAGGTCTGTTTACTAGAGCTAAAGGAAACACTGGAGGGTGGCATGAAGGGGGCTCAAAGGATTTTGTTGTAGGGGGAAGAGAAAGAAATAGAGTATCTCCTTAATTGGACCACATGGTGCCCTTTCAAACCATTCTGTTTCTCCCGGATCCCAAGCACAGTACTGTTCCACAAAGCCTCTCATCTCTCTTCCTGGTGACTCTCTCCTAGGCCCACAGAGGAAGCCTCGCCCACAGGAGCTGTGATTCTGGGGTCCTCTCCACTCTCTAAAACACCCACCTCCTAATAACAGGCAGACCCAATGCTAGGCCCCTTAGACATGTGATCTCACTCAAAAGTATCCAGCGGGCATTATTATTATCCCTACTTTACGCACAAGGAGACCAAGGTTCACAGAAGTGACTTTCGCCCAAGTCATGGAGCCATATTCAAAACAACGTCTGAATCTAGAGCCTGTGCTGAAGCAGCACCTCAGTCACTTTCCTGAGACACCTCTGGCCACTGGACCTTCTTCCTAGACATTCCTGCCAGGGCCTCTCCTGCCCTAAACCTGCACAGTGGGCCACTCGATCCTCCCTCCTTCACAGGTCTCCGCAACAGGACGTATGCTTCCCAGCACCTGGGTCCTGGACCATCCCCAGGCCACCTTCTACCCCAAATCTACACTCAACTTGCCCCTCTCCAGGAAATCCCATCTCTTATTAACAAGTACCTAATACTAACTCCAAGTCTTGTCTTTTCCCTGACTTCCTTGTTCTCCTCATTTCCTTAGTACCAAGGCCCAGGGTGCACTCTGTTCAGACAAACCCCACAAACCCTGGATGCCAGAGTCCTTTCTTATTCCTTAACCTCTCTCTGATCTCCGGTCCCCAGTTCCTGCTAGAAAGCCACCTTTTTCTAACTCCAGTTTTACTCCCTCCCATCTCAAGACCTCTAGGCAATCACAGATCTATCCCAACTGCTAGTTCCCAGCCACACCTTCTGGGTGATGGAGAAGTTCCCTGATAACTTTCGGCATGCCCCCCCCCCCCCGATTTCTAGGCACATAAACAATGGCCTTGGGGACAAAAGAACCCTCTTGGGGAGAAGCTCAGCCACAGAAACAATCCCCACTCTCCACCCTGGGTACCCAGCACCCCACCTGGAGTTTTCTTTCTCTTTTCACACTGTACACTCGCCCTCACATGTACTAGACCAGCTACACGCACCTGTGGGGGACACAAGGATACTGCCCCAGAAACTCAAACAACTTCAAACTCTAACTTGTTATCTGCCCTCCCCGACCCACTCGTTTTCCACACTAATAATCAAACATCATTTAGCAGCAGCCACTGAGTTATTTGTTCTCAGAGCCTCGCCAGTGCTAGACCTCTGGGTCCCTTGTCCAATGAAGCATCCTCTCCCTTGCCAGCTTCCAGACACCAGGGCTCCCTATGCCTCCTCTAGAAGCCAACTGGAAGGGCCTCTGATTCCCCAACACCAAATGCCCCTGCCACAAGGTTGGCCTTCAGCTCGGGATCTCAGAGTCCCCCAGGCCATCCTCAGACAAATGTGGGTCTCCCATATCCCCTAAGTGCTCATCAGCTAAATACCACAGCACCCAGTCCATGAGACCCTCTCCGGCCAGACACCAGCACCTCCATCTCGCCAACCTATTCCGATAGGAAATATGAGAAGACTTCCCGTTGCCCCATTCGGCAGCAAACTCCAGAATCCTCCATCCTCAAAACACTCCCATCCCTGGACACCTGGTCATTCTTTCCCTAACTGTGAAAACTCAGCTCCCAACGCCCAACCCACAAGATGGGCTAGCACAGCCCCTAAGCCCACCCAGCTCCAAACCCTAGGATCACCGTTTCCAAGACCTTCCTCGGTCCCCAAGAGAAAACCTCTTATTCTTCCGACTCTCTTCGGCTCCAGAAATCACGGCTTCCGGTCTCTGAGCCTTGGACTCCAGAATCCTCTACACCTGCCCCCACCCCTGGACTTTCCTCATCTCCCAAACCGAGAGCCCCCACTTCCAGTATCTCCCCTGCACCAGATGCCAGGATCCACCCTCCAGTCGTCCCGAGGCCCCTGTACCCAGATCCTTTTCAGCAGCGGTTAGCGGGATCCGCCAGGCGCCAGACTCCCGCGTCCCACAGCCCTTCCTCCGCCCGGACTCCGGGCTCCCGGCCCCCGCCCCGCGCACTCTCACAGTGTCCGTCCGGCCCCGAGTAGCCACCAGGCTCCGAGTGCGGCTGCAGCCCCGGCGGCGGCTGCTGCGAGGTCCCCTCCAGCTCGGAGCCCCCCTCGGTCTCGACCTCCTCGTTGTTGTGCCCGGGTCGCCCCTGTTTGGGCTCTTCGGCCTCCAGCGTCTCCTGCAGCCGCTCAGCAAGCTCGGCCTTAAGGCCGCGAGTGTCCAGGCCGCGGCGCTGCAGCTCTTCGCGAAGTTCGTTCACCTTCAGACGGCGCACATCCATGGCCCGGGCCCCCGGGGGCCCCAGAGCCCGGCCCGGCCTCCCAGGGCCCTGTCCCCCTTAAACCTTTACTGTCAGAAGGCAAAGGGGGAAGAGGGGGGGGCCCCAACCCAATGGCGGCGGCAACTCAAAATGGCCGCCGCCACCTCCCCCTCCTCCGTGGTTCCATGCTATGCAACAAGGGTGCCAATTGGCCACCGCATGGGGGCAACGGGCGCGGGCTGGAGACTCAGTCAATCAGAGAGTGGCTTTCAAAAGACCGTCAATGAAAGGGCTCCTGAGCTGCGGGGAGGAAGCGTTGGCCTACGTCGGTACAGCGGCCCCAGCGGAGGGCGGGAAAAGGCGGGAGGCGGAGCGTGCGGTGATTGGGTAGCAACCGAGCGTTCTCTCCGGTAGGGTCAAATGAGGAAACGGGAGTAAGGACTCAGGCCAACCAGCGATGAGATCCAGAATGAGCGCGCCCCACTGCCTGTCCTGCGCAGCCTCTACCCTAAACTAGTGTCTATGTAACACATATGCTGGTTGGTCTAGATCTCCCGCCCCTAGGAGCCCAAGCGGGTAAATCCACTAGAACCAATCAAACCGGGGGTAGGCACCCTTTCCTTTTACTATTGCCTTTAGGAAACTGGAAAGAAGTGAATTCACGAAGGGCCCAACCCCTTGCTGTTAGGGCGGTTTCAAAAACAAAAGACCCACCAATCGCTATTATTGTCTTATCTCACTAAAACTCGTACAGTTTGATCCCTTCAGGGAAAGCTAATCAGATTGGCCATTCTTCGCTGGACGGCCTCACAAATTTTACTGTGTAAGGAGGTATATGAAATAGTTATTAAGTAGATAAATTACTCATCTGGAAGATACTCAGTTGGCCTCATACAAAAAGCAACCCCCTAGACTTCAGAGAATCCTGAAGGTTTGATAGAGACTAGACTAACAACGGGAGAAAAGTTGTAAAGGAAAACTCACCCTCTCCCCTTAATCAGTAGGGTGCCTTTTTCCACGATCATAGCTTGCCCGCCGTCTTCCTCTATAGTTGGTACCTTACGTAGAATAGGCGCTGTGCACGCGACCATAGAGCCTTCCCTTCTGGGAAGGCCTCCATAAGTTTGGGAGTCTACAGCCCCATTCCTCTAAATTGCTATTTAGTATATCTGGTTGACGTCTGTACTGACAAGCTCAAAACACACAGGTCAGTACCTAAGTCTCACGCTACTAAATATAAACACCACAGTTTCGCAGTGTCTAACCCTGCACCACCTGTCGCCTCTAACTGAAAAGACATAAAACTTCCCTAAGATACACGATCGATATACACAAGCAAACGCCGGCTGCCCAATGAGCCTTACCTTAAATTCACAATAAAACACACAACTACTATGAAGACAAAGGCACACACAACACAGATAAGCAAATGACCGTGAGATCAGATCACACGCAATAATCCGGGGGACAATACACCAAAATGCAGTGTAGGTGCGCCTACTAAAGTGTGCACGGGCAGGCGGCATCAAATGATAGACACACAGTGAAGTTACACAACAAGCTTACACTACAGCAACCTAGATACACAGCACCCACTCAGAAGCGGGACAGACACTCACGTGGGCCCGGAGGTTCCAGTCCAGACACCCCGCCCCTCGCCCACGTCCGACTTCCTTTCTCCTCCCAGCTTCCCACAATGATTTATCCTAAAAAAGTTTGTGGCCCGGATTGAACTGTTCTCGGTTCTCAGGAGCCGCCACCGGGGGGCGTCCGGGCGCTGCCACATCTGGTGCGGGACAAACCCAGGAATGCCCGACCCAGGGTGGTCTCCTCTTGGCAGGAGTTCCTTTGTGGGAGGGGGTTATTGGCGGTGTTCTGTGCCTGTGTTTCTATGTGAATCGGAACGTTTGGGTTTGTGAGTACCTGTTGCACTCTGTATGTCTGAGTATTCGTGTAACTTTGTCTATTTGTGTTGCTCTACTTTCTTCCTGTTTCTGGTAAATATCTGCCTGTGTATATGTTTGTATCTGTAATTTTGTGTCTGTTACTCTGTGTGTCTGAATTTTAGTGTCGCGGTGTTTGTGACTAGGTGTGCCTGAGTACCCATGAATTCATGTGTTTGCTACTTTAGGGGATGGGTGTCTCTGTGTGATCCTGTATTTATCTGCCTGTTCCTAAGTAGGGTTTTGGAGAATCTGTATTTCTTTCCTTGCACTAGTTTTTGTCTATGTGTATGTTCATTTCTACCTTCTCTATAGAGGGGAGAACTCCTACAACCCATCATATCCTTCTTTTTACTGATGGGGAAGCTGAGTTGCCAGGGAGACCACATGACTGCTGAGTCCAGACAAGAACAGGCATAAGTGTTTACAAAGTTTTATGTGATCTAAGCCCCTCTGGAGGCGCCAGAGTCCACACTCTGTACACGGGGTATGAGGGACTGGCTCAGGGGGGCAGCATGGCCCAAAAAGAGAAAGATTGTCCCCTGGGGAAAGGAGACATCCCTAATGCATTGCACAGGCTTCAGGGGAGCACACCCCCACACAAGGGTAGGAGGAAGCAGAGGCGGCTCAGGGAGGGTCACACAGAAGAATACAAAGTTAGAACCTTGGAAACTTGGAGACCTAGACCTGCAGACTTTTAAAACCTTACAGCATTTGAATCTTAAAACTAGAGTGCTTAGAATCTTAAGATCTAGAATTGTGGATTCTTGGACCCTTAACTAAAATCATAGAAAGGTAAAATGCAGCATAGAACCTAAAGGTGTCCAACATTAGAAATGATTAGACTTTGGTGTCTAGTTAGTCATGACTGACTGTAGAGTCTTATACCTTAGATGCTGAAGATCCAGAATCTTGGACCGATGGGATCTGGCATGCCTCAGAATATGAAAGTGAACATTAGAGTCTTACAGTTTAATCATCTAGAACTTGGAAGCATATGATCTTGATCTTTAGGCACAGAGACTCTAGGTTCTTAGAGTAAGTCTTAGAACATCACCTTAGAATCCCCATCTGTAGATTCTTAGAACTTTTGAATCGCAGACTCTAGAATCTTAGACCTTTAGAATCCAGAGTCTCATAACAAGAGCTTTGAGGATTATAAAGCCTTATACCCTATAATGGACCATCATTATAATCTTAGAACTTGAAAAGATAACATTTTGAAGCTTTATGCTCTAGAGTCTAGAGTCAACCAAAGGATTTATACTCTAAGAGGCTTGGAACATCAAAGATTAGAACCTCCATGTTTAGGAATGTAGAACTTAAAAAACCTCCATGTTTGGAATTGTAGAATTTTAGAATCTGGAATCTTATACCCTAAGGAAAATAAAATCTAGCATCACAGAGTCTTAGTGCCTAGCCCTAGAATCTTAGAACTTCAAACCCCCAAAACTTACAGGTTTTACCAAGAATCTTAAAACCAAAAAAGTCTAGTGCCATCGAATCTCAGAGCTTTAGAACAGAGGTCTTAGAACTTCCATGTCTAGAACCTTAGCATTTTAGAATTAGAGACTTTGGAATGTCTGGTCCTTAGAACCACAGACTCATAGCATCTTTGAAACCTAGAACCTAAACTCTTTAAACTTTAGAAGCCAGAATCTTGGAATGTAAGACCTAGGAGGACCCTTAGGGACTGCAGTCCAACCCTCACGGGGACACCAAGGTGTGGACAGGGAGAGGATCTGTGTGGGGTGGAAGTGGAACTGGCAGGACAGGAGGGCTGCAGGTGGAGGTAAGGCCTGGAATGAGAATGTGGCGGGGACGTCCCCCGGTGGCAGTGCCTAGCTTGGGTCCTGAGAGGAAGTCTCAGTTGCAGGGTTGTCTCAGGCGCCATCCTCCTGCCCTGGGGGTGCTGGGGAGCCCCTGTCAGCAGGCAGGGTGGGGCCAGGGGCTGTGGAAGGGCAGAGGACATAGCGTCCGGCCGGATGGACCTCGGCGGCAGTGAGGCAGCTGCAGGAATCCTTAGGATCAGGCTGAGTTGGGAGATCAGCTCCTCCAGCAGCTCCGGGTGGCTCAGCGTGACTCCCACCCTCGTCCATGTTGACATAGAGGATTTCGTCGGGCTCCTGGGCCGTGGGCAGGGCCTTCAGCGTGTTCTCCAGATCTTCCCGCAGCTCTGCAAAACTCGGCCGGTCCTGGGGGTTCAGCTCCCAGCACCGGGACATTAGGGCATACCTAGGGCAGCAAAGCGGGGGGGGGGGGGTGAGCAGAGCCTTAGAAGGGGGGTATTCTGGGAGTTTGGGGGCAAATCAAGAATACTCAGGGGACCAAGGACATTTCCTGAGACTGGAGGAAACGGTAGCAGTTGAGGGGCATAAAGGGGACTGAGAAATTCGCAAGAGTTTCTGAGGGGTTCCTGGGATACTTGGGAGCTGGAAAGGGTCTTGGGGAACCTCTCTGGGTATGGGGTGGTGGTCTGGCGAGGGTTTGCCAGAGCAGAGCTTTCCAATATAGCTCCCCCAGAACAGACTGGTATCAAAGATTTGTAAGCTGTGTTGGTTTAAAATATGTGCTCTAATTCTTTGACATTCCTCACTTCAAAGGATGGAGCCTAGCCCTGGCCAGTGCAGCTCAGTTGGTTGGAGCATCGTCTTTGTATGTGGAAAGGTCACGGGTTCCATTCCCGGTCAGGGCACACGCCCAGGTTGCTGGTTCGATCCCTGGTCAGGGAGCCTACAGGAGGCAACTAATGGATGTTTCTCTCTTACATCAGGTGTTTTTCCCTGTCTCTGTCTCTCTCCCCTTCCTCTCTCTCTAAAAATCAGTGGGAAAATGTCCTCAGGTGAGGATGAAAAAAAGATGGAGCCTAATTATTCTCCCCTTGAGTGTGGGCTGGACCTCTTGACTCGATTCTGACTCAGCAGCTGCGGTCATGTGTGTGTGTGTGTGTGAGAGAGAGAGAGAGACTTCTGAGACTGTGAAAGGCATTGTGGTTTTCCTCCTTGCTCTTTCTCTTAGAATGCTCCTCTTGGGGAGGCCAGCCCCCATGCAGTGAGGAAGCTCAAGCAGTACTACAGCTGGGTCCGTGTAGCAAGGAACCGAGGCCTTGCGCCATAGCCACACGAGTGAACCGCCTTGAAAACCATCTCTAGTCCCAGTCCTCAGATGGCTGCAGCCCCATCTTGACTCTAATGTCATTAGACACCCTGACTGAGAATCGCCCTGAATCTTGGCTTTAGCCTCATGAGAAACCCTAATTCAGAATCACCCTGCTAAGCTGTTCCCAGACTCTGATCTTCAGAAACCGTGAGGTAATAAATGCTTGTTGTTTTAAGCTACTGGATTTAGGGGTCTAGATAACTAATACACCAGCTCGGCAGCCTTTGGCAGGCGATTTACCTCTCGGTGGGCCTCAGTTTCTTCACCTGAAAATGGGAATAATAATGGTACCAACCTACTTCCTGTGGCCATTGTAAGGACCAAAAGAATGAATACATGCAAAGCACCCAATACAGTGCCTTCTAGTAAGTTCTATAGAAACAGTAGCTGATATTCTTACTCCCCTGTGCTCCTGGAAACTCGAGGAGGACCTGGGGAGTCTGCAGCCCCGGGCTGGCCTCTCCTGACCCAGCAGCAGCATCTCCTTACCCCCTGAGCCCTGGACAAATGTCCTGCTCTTCTGGGTGTCAAGAGATGACAAAGTTTGATAAGCACTATCTCAAAGGAGCCTGAGAACTTCTCAGAGGAGATTCAAAAGTTTGGAGAAGCTCAATAGAACCACAGGAAGGGTTTTGCAGAGGGTCCTGGGTATCGAAGAGCATCTGGGGAAAGCACAGGGATCAGGAGTTTGGGGTGGATTAGAATCCTGTGAGAGTGGGGGGCTCAGAGGCAGGCCCCCCCAGGGAGGTTGTGTAGTTACTCACTGCTCATGCGTGACTGGCTGAGGGGGCCCATCCAGCCCACGCCACACCCACAAGGCAGAGGAGCAAAGGGCACCTATTGCTAATCCGCACACCCTCACACCTTTTGTTAATTCACACAGTGGTGAGCGGGCGGGTGGCCTCCTCAACAGTCTGAGGGGGTCACGGCTTTTAGAGGGCTCTGGACACATCGGGGCCGGGGGGGTGCTCAAGGCTTTGGAATGAAATCTGGGATTGGGTGGGGATGGGGGTCCCAAGGGTCCTCACAGTCCATCCAGACAGTCCACAGGCTGCTTCAGGCGGTTCCCCTGGCGCAGGTAGTCGTAAATCTCACTGTTCTCCACTCCGGGGTACGGGGTTTGGCCCCGGGTGGCGATTTCCCACATTGTCACCCCAAAGGACCACTGTGGAGGGCGGAGGGGAGAGAATTAAAGTGTCTCTCCTGCACAAAGACACCTCCCTGCACAACACACACTCGTGGGCACAGTGAGGTAACTTTTGTGCACACCCAGGCACACATTTACACACTTAAGGGACAGGTGGTCTCCTGTGTCACCCTCCACACTCTGGCTGCTGACCCACACTGTGCACACGTCCCATGGAGAACCTGCCACCATGCACACATGGCCTGCACCTATCCAGGGCACGTCCATGCCACTGTTCGCAGCCACCCACCACACCCCAGGCGAGGGTAGCCTGTGAGGACCTGGTGCAGTGTGCCCTGTGAGCCCAGGTACGGTATGAGATGATCTGGCTGCACCATCCTGCCTCTCCCCCTCCTGTAGAGGTGCACGTACCACATCACTCTTGCTGGTGTAGACACGGTCAGCCAGGCTCTCGATGGCGATCCACTTCACTGGCATCTTGGCAATGCGTCCCTGGCGGTAGTAGTCCCCGTTGTAGATCTTCTTAGAGAGTCCAAAGTCCGCCACACACACGGACATGTTCTCGTTCAGCCTGCCAGGATTGGAGACGGGGGCGGGGTCACTGCACGTGGCATCAGCTGCCTCCACCAGGAAGCCTGCCTTCGCTCTCAGGCATATCTCTATCTCCCACCCCGGCTCCTGCTCCTGGGTGGGGGTCTGTCTCCCTTCCTTCCCCCAGAGGCAGAGGGAACCGTGTTACTTTTTGTTTCCTCCATAAAATGAGGGCAGGACAAAAAACTACTGAGGGCCTTCCCAGCTCTGGCTTTTTGCCAGATTCTAAGGGCCTTCATAAGCTCCTTGGGTTTGATTCTTCGATTTAAAAACAAACCAAGACTGTTTTCATGTATTTACACACACACACACACACACACACACACACACACACATATATAAACATGCACACATCTTTAGGGAGCAGCTCGCTGAATTTTCACAAACACACCATAGAACCTGTACCCAGATTCAGAAACAGGATATTGTGGGACATCCATACAAGGAATATTACACAGCAAAGAAAAAGAACAAACTACTGATACACATACACACACACGACACGGACTCATCTCAAGAACATCGTGCTGAGCGAAGGAAGCCAGAGATGAAGGTCTACAAGTTTCATGATTCCATTTATATGACATTTTAGAACATGTAACAGAAGCTGGTGTGACAAAACTCCAGAAGAGGGGTTATCCCTTGTATCCCTTAGGGACAGCTACTGGGAAGGGTGTCAGGGAGCCTGCTGGGGCCCAGAAGTGTTCTTTATGTCGATCCAGTGGTGGCTGTTTAACCATGAGTCCGCAGACATGTAAATATTCATTGAGCTGCACATGTAAGATGTGTGTATTTTTGTATCTAAAATGTACTTTTTTTTGAAGAAGGAAAGTTTATTCAAACAGCTCAATGGTGTATATCAATTTGTTTTTAAGTCTCACCTGAGGATATGTTTACTGATTTTAGAGAGAGAGAGAGAGAGACAGTGATTGGTTGCCTTCCATCTTACCCCAGCCCAGATATGTGCCCTGACTGGGAATTGAACCCGCAACTTTTGGTTTATGGGATGACACTCCAGCCAACTGAGGTGCCCAGCCATGGCTATATGTCGATTTTTTTTAAGTATGAAAAGGAAAGAAACACATTACCAGTGCTCCCTTCCTGTAACTAGCTCTCCAAGGGTAACCGTGATCTTCACTCCTAACAACATGGATTATTTGTTTCCTTGTTTTGTACTTTATGTAGATAGAAGTTTCCCTGATTCTTACATCTGAGTTTCTGGGATTCTATTTTTTTTTAATTTTATTTATTTGTCTTTAGAGGGGAAGGGAAGGAGAGAGGGAGAGAAACATCAATGTATGGTTGCCTTTGTGCGTCCCCTGCTGGGAAGTGGCCTGCAGGGAACCGGCCTGCAACCCCGGTATGTGCCCTGACTGGGATTCGAACCGCGATTGTCTGGTTTGCAGGCCCACGCTCAATCCACTGAGCTACACCAGCCAGGGCTGGGATTCTATTTTTTTAAGAGTTGGTGATTTCTAGCCAGGGCGATGGGCTTTGGGCAATGATCAATTAGAAGAGACCCTGAAGGCCCCAGAAGGCCAGGAGTTAACCTGCGGACGGCCCAGGGGAGCTCCAAGGATGGTGGCAGGGGTGGAGAGAGATGGTGGCAGGCATCCAGGCTGCAGAGCATGTGGATGGCTTGTGGTGGTGGCCAGTTGCCAGCTACGTAAGGAAGCAGTTCAATATTTCAACTTAAAAGTTACAGGTGCACCAGAATTTTCACTCTGATTTCCAGGGTCGTTGTTAACGTCGAGAGCTTGACTTGGATCAGCCCAAGTCACAGAAATAAAGGAATTTCCATTGTGACTGAGTCCGTTCAGGCGTTTGGAGCTACTTTTCCCTTATTGGGGAACACGGAACAGAGGGACAAGGCAAATGCCCCCACGAGGAAACACACATTTCATATACAGGACATCTGAAAAGACAACCGGCCTGGTCAATTCCAAAAGAATACGTCATATAGATACAGACGGGTGGTGGTGAGGAGGCTATGCCAGATTAAGAGAAACCCAAGGGGCAAGCTAACCAAACGCAACCTGGGAACCTCGAACAGGGTCCTGATTCAGGGGGAAATAGCCCTAAAGACATTTCAGAAGGCAGTTGGAAGAATTTGAACCGGGATGGGATATTAGGTTGGGTTAAGGGCTTATTGATCATTCTTAGGTGTGGTAACAGAGTTGCGATCATTTAGGTGTAATTCCTTGTTCTTAGGCATGACTGCGGGAGGTTCAGGGTGAAGTGTCACCGTGAGGCATCTCACTTTCCCACGGCTGAGGGGAGGGGAGGGCAGGGGAGAGAGGAGAGTCTCACCAAGGCGGCGGGCACAGGGGTGTTTGCTGTGCGGTTCTTTAAACTTTTCTGTAGGGTTGGGATTTTTAAAATAAAAAGGGGGGGGTGCCCTGGCTGGTGTAGCTCAGTGGATTGAGCTCGGGCTTGCGAACCACAAGATCGCGGTTGGATTCCCAGCCAGGGCACATGCTTGGGTTGCAGGCCGGTACCCTGCAGGCCAGTTCCCAGCAGGGGACACACGAAAGGCAACCATACATTGATGTTCCTCTCCCTCTCTCCTTCCCCTCTAAAGATAAATAAATAAAAATCTTTTTAAAAAAAAGGGGGGGAGAATAAAGAAATGCTCATATTTCTGAGAGTTGTGAACAATTTACGTATTTTATAGAAGATTCTCTGATTCTCTAGCTCCAATTTCCATGAGTCGAACATTGTAATGAGTCTAATATTCTGAGCCTGTGTTTACACACCCGTGCGCGCGCGCGCGCACACACACACACACACACACACACACACAGGTCCATTGATTTGAGGCAGGGTCTAATCTCCTTATGCAACAGGGCTCCTCCCAAGGGCAGCCCCAGGCATGACACTCAGAGTGGAGGGGGACAGGCATGAAGTTTAACTGTCACCACTCTCATTGGTCACCTCGGCCCCTTTACTCACCTCACGCTGCCCACCGAACCCACCCTCTTGCTTCTTCTCTCTCCACATTTAAATATTCCTTTAAGATGTCAGTTCATGGCCCACCTCCTCCGGGAAGCCTTCCCCAACCTCCTTGCTCACCTCTCTATTCCAGTTCTGACTTCTGACCTGCACCAGGG
The DNA here is from genome assembly GCF_021234435.1 of Artibeus jamaicensis. Classification (NCBI taxonomy): domain Eukaryota; kingdom Metazoa; phylum Chordata; class Mammalia; order Chiroptera; family Phyllostomidae; genus Artibeus; species Artibeus jamaicensis. The sequence continues at coordinate 308,762 of NW_026521848.1, forward strand.
GTATGTGTGCATCTAGCCCCCTCTTCCATCTTGGACAGGAGGGAAGGAGCTCCCTGAAGGGGCAGTGGGTGTCCCTGGAAGGCTCAACACTCACATGCAGTTCCTGGCAGCCAGGTCACGATGTATGAATCTCTTGGTACTCAAATACTCCATGCCACTGGCAATGTCTGCCATGAACTTCACCAGCATCTGAGTGGGCAGGAACTAGGGACCCAGGGCAGGAGGGGGTGGAGCAGAGGTCAGCAGAGTCCCCAAGACCCATCCCTTCTCCCTTCCTGTGTGTGCCTAGCTCTGCCCAGCAACGGTTGCCCATGACTCCAAGAATTAGATCCAACCCTTTTCAACAAGACCCTACAGAATCGCATCCTGCCTTCCTCCTTAACTCAATCTCTTACCAGTCTTGCCCTCAATTTATACTCCTCCCAGGGGCCTCCTTTCTGGTCTTCAAACAAGTCATGCTTCTTCCCAGCACTGAGCCTTTACCGATGCTGTTCCCTCCAGGGCTGCTTCCTCCCAGATCTCCTCACCTCCTACCCGCTGGCTCCTCCTTCAAGGTTACCTCCTTAGTGAGACCTCCTCGTCCATCCAGACTAATTGCTTGGCCTTCTATCATTCATCCTACTCTGTCATTTCTTACTAGCACTCAAATTACCTTACTTATTTACTTGTTAAGTTGTTTACTGACGCCTCCGCCCCCCACCCCAGCAGACTGCTCCATGAGAGTCAGTTGTCGGTCACCATCGTCTTCCCAGTGTCTGAGTAGCACCAGGTACCTAGGTGATACTCAAGTCATACATGTAGACTAGATGATTACAGGCCCCTCACCACTGGCTGGTCCCCAAGTCGAGAATAGAGAAGGAAGCTGTGTAGGTCTCCGTGTTTCATGAAAGGTAAGATGACCACCGGTGCCGGAAAGCCTTCTAGTTCAGAACCCTGGAAACAGACACCTGAGCCCCCCCGGCAGCCCTGTCACCCCAGCTGGACAGAAAGGGAAGCCGCCCCCTCGCCCAGCTCTGCGTGTGCCTCTCCCTCAAATCTGGCCTCCAAATTGTTGGTGGGGCAGGAGTGGCAAGGACCAAGCTTCAGAGAAGCAATTTCTAGCACTGTTCCCGGGAATGTTTCCCCAGCCCTCCTAAGGACCTCAGCTATTTCTGGGAAAGGTCAGAGGTCACATTCCAAGCTGAGGAGAGAAGGAGGGGAGTGCTTGCTGACTCTGAGGGGGGGGGACAGGGAGCCTGGAGGTTTGATCGTTTTAGTGCCAGAGGGGTCCTCCCTCTAGTGTTGCTTCCACATGGCCTCTAGGCCCCCCGAAATCGACTGCTCCTCACCGATGAGCCTCATGACATTTGGGTGGTCAAATTCCTTCATGCAGACAGCTTCGCTCAGGAAATCCTCCAGCTCTGACCTTGTGCAGATGGCAACTTGGGGGAGAGAGGAAGGGGGGTAAGAAGGAGGGGATGGGAGAGGAAAGGGGGAGGAGAGTACGCCCCCCTCCTTCTTCACCATCATCACCATCATCATCATCTTCTTCTTCACCAAACATGATGGCTAAGTGCCAGGTGTTATACTCAGTGCTTCACGTCTATTAACTCATTTAATCCTCCGAGGTGTTCCTATCGTGTTCTCCGTTTGGAAGACTGGGAGACCAAGCACAGAAGGTTAAGGAACCTGCCTGAGGGCACACACAGCTTCCAGTGGAACAGGCAGAATTTAAAGTCAGGTTCAATCCTCCAGGTCCCTGTGCACCCACCGCAATAACCACAACAGGCTGAGGCCCAACACATTTTCAACAGCCGTGGGTGGGGGGGCACATGAGTTTTCCTGTTTTTCAGCTCAGGACAGTGGCTCACAGGGGCAGAGTGACTTGCCCAAGACCATACAGCTGGCATTGAAACCCAGGTCGAGAACATAACCTGGTATATAGGATGTGCTCAACTATGAATAAGTGTGCCCTGGCTGGTGTGGCTCAGTGGATTGAGCACCCGCCTGTGAACCAAAAGTTGCTGGTTCGATTCCCACTCAGGGTGTGTGCCTGGGTTGTGGGCCAGTCCCCAGTTAGGGGTGCTCAAGCAAGCAACAAATCCATGTTTCTCTCCTTCTCTTTCTCCCTCCCTTCTCTTCTCTCTGAAAATTAATAAATAAAATCTTTTTTAAAAAAATGAATGAGTGAGTGACTGAGTGATGACTCTGTAACCCAAGCTTTTAGCCCCTGTGATTCAGGAAGGGTTGTTCCTCCCTCGCCTCCAGCCCCAGCCTGACCCTGGATGCTTTTCAACCCCCCCGCGTGGAAAGCACTGCTTGCCGTGGACTTCCTGTGCTGTGTGACCCTGGACTGGCCCCCACCCTCTCTGATGCTATAAATAATATAAGCACAGTCCATGTTAACTGCATGTGCTACATTCTACCCCAGGATTAATGCTTTGCCTCACAACACCTTAGGAGGCAGGGCCATCATGATTCCGTTTCCACGAGGAACGGAGGGCTCGGAGGGATAGTCGCTTGCCTGCGACAACAGCTGGTAAAGGATGAAGCCAGTCGTACCTCATCTCAGACCTTTCCTGCTCTGCTATATGTCACAGGGGGCTGGTCTCTGAAAACTACATTTCCAGGTTCCTTTTCCTGCTGGTTTCCTATTGAAGTTTGCCAACGGGAGGCACTAGTGGGAGCCTGGCAGGTGGGAGGTAGAGGGGAGAAGCCAGGGTATTTCACCTCATCTGTTTCTGCTGCCAGTATTGCGTGCTGGTGGCCGGGTCTCCCTTGTGTTTTAAGCTCCCACAAGGTAAGGTTGCCCCTAACTCTCTGATCCCCAAATCCTGCCGAGCATCCCTGGACATGGGCTCTGGTAACACCACTCCCTCTCTCTGTCCTTCAGGCCCAGAGGCGGAAGTGACTGCTGCTGCTAATCTCCAGGTTGTCTCATGGCTCTCAGGTGTCCCTTCAGTCCTTCCTACACCTTTGCAGTAATCTCCCCATATTCAATTTCTTCTGTTGAAGTCCCTGGCGTAGACTTCATTTCCTGCCTGGAAACACGGAGGTTCTGTGGTGGGGCTAATTTGCTGTTAACTCTTCCGTTCTTCTGCCTCCTCCAGGGCACAGGGAACAGGTCTAGGCTGGGGGATGGGGTCCCACACATGTGCGCATACTCACTCTTCATCGTCTTCACGGCCACCTTGAGGATGGAGTCATCCTGGTTGAGCTGACCCTCCATCACAGCTCCAAACTCTCCTACAGGGGACCAGAGGGAGACACTGACTTCAGGGCGGCCCATGGGGATTGCATTTCTGGTGGTTGGATAGGTGTGGGGAAGCGAAGGACGCCAGGGTGCATGGGGTGTGTATGTGCGTGGGGGGCGGGGACTCACCTTCTCCCAAGGTCTTCCCCAGGGCCACCTTGTGCCGGTCCACCATCACGTCCCGCAGCTTCTCCTTCAGCTCCTCGCTGACACCCAGGCTGTTCACTGCATGGGGGGCGGGGGTGGACAGAGCCATAGAGCTGGGCCGACATTCAGGTGCTGCTCACCAATGGGCACATACCCATTGTTAAACTACTGAAATGCTTCTGCATTCATTCAAAATTAGCTAGTGCCCTGAGCACCCCGAACCTAGCTCCTCCTCTAGGCCCCCCAGAATCTTCTGCAAGAGGGGCAGCTGATGGGTTGGAGCCTGTCACATAATCTCACACCAGTGGGTGCCCTGATTGGTCAGCATCCTGCCATACCAGTTGTTAAAAATATATATTAATGTTTTAGTGAGGTACATAGTCTACACAAATCATAAGAGAGCAAGCAGCTTGATGAATTTTCACAAACCAAGGCAACAGTTAACCAGCACCCAGATGAAGGGCAGCCCAGGACCTGCCCTCTCTTTCCACAGCTCAGCCTTCTCTCTTTGGGGATGTTACAAACGTGCAATCACATATTATGCTCTCTTTTGTGTCCAGCTTCTTGCAACACCATGTCTGTGAGACAGCTGATCGTATTTGTTGTGTGTAGTTGTAAGAAATCCATTTCTGTGTGCCATATAGAAACATATCCTAAACTCGGTGGCCTCAGGACCCCTTTACATTCTCACAATTACTGAGACCTGCAGAGAGCTCTTGTTTATGTGAGTTATGCATGTTGATATTCGCTGTGTTCAAGATTAAAATGAATAGGTTTCTGGAACACAGAAAACAAGGAAGCACACGCTCCGTTAGCCAACAGAGGGATGACATCACCATGTATCAATGAGCTTCTGGGACACTCCACGGAATCCTCATGAGAGAATGAGAGTGCAAAAGGGCAAAAGGGGTCTTGAAAATAGTTTTGACCTCATCGGCTCCCTGCAAAGATCTCGGGGACCCCCAGGGACTGGATTGCACTTTGAGAATGGCCGCTGAATGTGATTCCATTAGATCGGGGTGACCTGCTTCCTTCTCCTCTTAAATTAATGGCTTTCCCAGCCCCTTTGGATATATCCCCAGGGCCTGGCAGCCCTCTCACGGTGTACTAGGAAGAGTCCTAACTTTGTCCTTTCCCCCCCGTGGATTAAAGTTTCCCTAAATTGAAAGATGAAGGGATTTGACTGGGCGCCCTCTGAGGTCCTTCCTTAGCTGGGACGTTCCACCACTCTACAATCCTCCAACAGAGAGCCTATAGTTTTAAGATTCTATGATTTTCAAGATCCTTAGGGTCTACAATCCTGAGCTTATAATTTTTTAGGCCAAGGTCTAGTCTACTTCTCTAACATTTTAGGATTTCAACAGGCAGTAAAGAGGATGGACTTTAGAGTCAAAGTGCCTGGTGGAGAATCCCAGCTCGCCAGCCGACCAAGTTTCTTAACCGCTCTATGCCACAGTTTCCTAATCTGGGAAATGGGGGACAAATAACCTACCTATCTCACTGGGTTGCTCTGAGGATTAAGTGATATATATACAGCACTTAGAATGATGTTTGTCACACCGGAAGTACTTGGGTTGGCTGTCATTATCAGCACCATAATCATATCGTCGTCATCATCATCACATTGTTCTAAGACCCTACTGCGCTGAGGTTTGGTCTTCCAAGATTTACTGTGTCTAAGATTCTATTATTCTGAGGTTGTGTGTGGTCCCACAGTTCTGTTGGTCTTAGAGTCTGTGGTTTTAACACCCTAGTATTCCAAGGCCTTTGGCAACTTTTGGTTCCCGCCTGTACAGAACCCTAAATCTCTACAGTCATTATCCCCAAACCAGGGCAGAAAGGCATGGGGCTCACTTACAGGTGGCTTCAGTGGTCCGGCGACTGTAGGACTTGCGAACGCGGTACCTGACCACCAGCTCACCCCTCTCCACTGTTGGTTCAAACACCTCTCTGGGGGGGGATGGGGTAGGAGGTGAGGGCAGGGCAGAGCCATGTGGAACCCCATTTTTCCATCAGTAATGAAAGCAAGCACCATCCCAACCCCAAGCCCTGCCCGCTCTGTCCTCCAGCATTTGTTGAGCATGCCTTGGACTGCTCTGCTACCTTCTTCCTTCCATTCATCCCCCAGACCCTTGCCCTCATTCTAATTCTTGGCAATCTCTCCTCCTGCACCAGCCTCTTCATGGTCTCCCTGCCTCCAGGTTTTCCACCCTAGTCCACATGGGCCTCCCTACCCATGGAGTTCCAACTCACCCATAGCGTGTCTCCTTCTTCCGCTGGTGGACGAGGAACAGGGCCAAGATGAAGACACAGGCAGCAGCCACAACTACTCCCAGCAGTACATACCACCAGGGCCACGAGAAGGAGGGGGCTGGAGTTTCACTCACTGTCAGGGGCACGGGGGACAGGTCATGGCTGAGGCCCTGGGGCCATCTCCCTGGGACCCAAAGGGACGATGTTGGAGAGAGGCAGATGTGGACATATTTGATGAGGCCTGTGACAGGAGTGTTCACATATCTGGGGAGGCTGGACAGGGTCGGGCAGGGCATGCAATGGAAGTGACATGAGTGAGCGTTCCAGCAGGAGTTTGACACTTTCAAGGTGGGTAAGGCTGGTGAAGAGTGGGATAGACATTTGAGGAGTGTGGGATGAGACGAGAGACTTGTGCAGGATGGGTTATAATAATGCAAGGATGGCTGGATGAACATAAGATGGGTGCGAGTCACAAATGGTATGGAAATGTGTGATATGTGTGATGATGGTGCAAGGAGGGAGAACTTGGGTGTGGAAAATCCAGTGAGTGGGGGAAAGAACGCAGGCGATATAAGATGGGTGCATGAGGCATGGGCAATATGTGCAAGGACTGTGAGGCTCCTGAGATAAATGACCAAGAAGTATTTTAGGGGAGCATGCAATGACTGTGGAAGCACCCTCACAAAGCGAGGATGAGAGTCAAGTAAATAAATGTGCAAAGGAGTGTGGTGTGCAAAGGAGTGTGTGCAGAGTACAGTGGGTGTTGGAGGAACTGAGGTCATGCGAGCGGGGAGTATTCAAGGAGTGTTAGAGACAGGGAGTGAGGAGTGATTTATACGAATTAACTCTGGTGTGAGAAGAGTGTGCAATGAGAATGTTAATAAAAGTGTGGAAGGGGCCCTGACTGGTGTGGCACAGTGGGTTGGACATCAGGCCACAAAACAGAAGGTCACCAGTTCCTGGTCAAGGCACATGCTTGGAGTGTGGGCCAGGTTCCAGGTTGGGGCTGTGCAAGAGGCAACCCATCAATGTTTCTCTCTCACATTGACATTTCCCTCCCTCTCTTCCTCCCTCCCTCACCCTTCTCTATAAATAAATAAATAAATAAATAAATAAATAAATAAATAAATACACATACATACATACATATATACATACATAAAATTTTTAAAATGTGAGAAGGGCAGCTAAGGAGCAGAGGATGTGCCAAAAAAGTGGGAGTGGGTGTGTAAGAAATGGAGAATGGGTGTGTGTTGAGTGTACTAGGAGTTTGGTATGGATATGTGAGAGGGTGAAAATAGGTTAGGATTGCCTAGGAGCGAGGGAGTAACATATAAGGAGTTGGATGAGTGTGCAAGAAGACTTGTAGAATGTGGGATAGTGTAGACTGAAAATTTTTCAGTGTTTGCAATGTGAGGTACAGTGACTGAGTGTGTTAAAAATGTACAGAGGTTGTGAATGAGAAGTGTGGGCGTGCATTGGGTTTGGGAGCTATGGGTGAGGTGTGAAGGATTACAATGGGATGCGCAGGAAGAGAGCGTGCGTTAGTGTGAAAGGGTGTGCAAATGAATGCAGGAAGGCACGTGAGAACTATTCAAGGACAGCGGGATGAGTTATAAGAGGTGGACTGTAACAGGGCTAGGAGGGTACAGTGAGTATAGGAGGAATGTTTGAGAATTGTTGAGAAATATTTGAGGGGATGAGTGGGAGGGGGATAACTCATCTGTTTATCCATCCATCCAACCATCCATTTTTCCATCCATCCACCCACTTACTGAGCACTTACAATATGCTGGGCTATGCCAGGCAACTCCATCAAGGACCACACAAACCCAAGAAACAGAGGGTCAGAGTGATGAGTTTGAGAAACATGAGAGGGATGTGCAAAAGCATGTGTCTGGTGATGGAGTCCTCACTGGTTGTGGAAGGAAGGGAAGGAGGAGAGGGAGCGTGAAAGCCCTTACCCAGCTGGTGCACTGGCTGTCCTTGCCCTGTGAGAAGAGAGGACAGAGGGAGGACATGCTCAGGGAGAGCAAGACTGGTGTGACGCGAGTGAGGGTGTGAGGCTCAGCAAGGTTCCGGGCAGGAATGGAGCCTAGACTGGGGTAGCACTGAAAGCTGCAGAGAGCAAGTCGGGGGCACCTGGGAGGCACAAGGTCCTTGTGGGTAGTTTGAAGGGGGCTGACGTGGCTTTGGAGTTACCTGGGCGCCAAGGCTCCAGGGACACAGGGAGGCTCCAGGGTCCATCCCCAGAGGCGGTGTAGGCTGCCACACACACTGTCAGGTTGGGCACAGGCCTGTCCCCCCGCAGCTCCAGGGTCACCTCCTGCTTTAGCCCTATGTCCATCAGTACCTAGGACACGCAGATGGGCAATGAGGTTCCTAACCCTTAAGCCTTCACCTTTGGCCTTAACTCCCCACACCTTCCGGAAACCTTCTATTCTCCAGCACCTTCTCCCTTCCTCTTCCTGTCCTTCATCCCCATTCCTTTCATTTCCATTTCTCCATCCCCTGCCCACGAAAGCATCCATTCCTGCAGGACAGGACTTCATCTCATTCACTGCTGTGTCCTCATGTCCCACAACAGTGCTTTGCACACAGGACTTTTGTTGGAGAACTGAATTCTCACCTTTTTGTCCTCCTCGCTCTGTCCCCTTCTAAGTCCCGCCCTCTTTCCCACCCTCTCTCTCCACACCAGGGGGGGGCTGTTTGCACAGACAGTACCTTTGTGCAAATGAGAAAAGGCAGTGCTTGCACAAGATGCTATACAACTATCTGCTATAAAATCATCCCAGTAACATGTGTGTCTGCTGGACCGCTTTTTACAATGACTCATAAATAACGATGCCCTGACCCTCACCTGGAGCTCTTTGACCTCCCGGCAATGTGCTCTCTTAGGCGTGGTATGATCACACATTACCCAGTCTGCACGACTGTCCAGGGCGGCCCTGTCACCTTCTCTCCATTCCCCTCCTCCCCAGCTCCTCCACCCCACCCCAGCCAGCAGCACCCACCTCGGGGGTGTCCTGGCCTCGATAGGCCAAGCGGTACCCTAACAGGGTGCCCTGCAGGGGTGCCACTGGCTCCTGCCAACGCACGATGGCTTGGCTCCCATTCCGCATGGCACTAACGTTCTCAGGGGGGCCCAGGGGCACTGGAGGACAGGAAAGGGGGGAAGTTGGCATCTCTACCTCTTCCTGAACACCCCTGGCCCCAGGAAGTAGAGGCAAGGTGCAAAGGGCATGCACCGGGCCACTCATGCAGGCGTCCCAGAGCAGAAGCATAGCGAGGAGGTCTGGGAGAGATGCCAGCGCAGTGCTGCGTAGTGGGGACTGGACGGGAAGGAGATGGAAGCCACATGGGTAAATGGGTGAGAGGCGATGCTGGGGGTAATACTGATGTGAGCAACGCCCAGAGGGGCAGCAGGCAACATCTCCCCTCACCAGCTCCTTACCTCCCTCAGGGGTCTCCACAGGAAGCCAATGGGTCCAGAGCGAGGAGCCCTGGCTACTGGCACACGCCAGCCGGATGTGGTAAGTGCTGTGAGGACGGAGGCTGTCCAGCCATAGTTGATGAGGGGGAACGAATGCTTGAAAGGCGAGGGGCTCCTCTGGGGGGTCTGGCTCTCCCAGTCTGACACCTACCTCATCGTCTGACAGCATAGCCTGGGGACAGGAAAAGGGCATGAGGACAGGATAGCCACACAATCACACGAGCAGTCAGACAAGGCCCAATGGTGGTCCTTGATATTACACAGCTTTGCAAAGCTGGATGTATGTGTGTGTGTATATATGTCACAGCTTCATTCTTGTGCTCCATGGGCACCTGCATTTGCAAAGAGAGGAGACCACCCAGCTGCACCATGTGGTTCTCTCATCACTTGCAAAAGCCACCTCTGGCGAGATGTTCCCTGTCTGAGCCTCAGTTTTCTCATCTGTAGTATGGGGTACAACAATGGCTCCCTACTTCTCAGGGTGGACTGGAATGTCGCTCCTAGGTATTTAGAAGAGTGACCAAATGGATTGAGTGTTTGCCATTATTAGCTCGTGTGTGTGTGTGTGTGTGTGTGTGTGTGTGTGAGAGAGAGAGAGAGAGGTTGCCTGGCAACAAGGGTCCAACTCCACCCTCCCTGCACAGTGGCACAGGCTGGCATGCCCGCATGGTTCCTAGGGCCAGCACAGTCAGGACAGCAGGGCCACAGCTGGGGAATACACCCTGTCTTGCACATCACATCAGCAGCTAGCATTTCTTGAGAGCTAACTGTGTGCCAAGCACCCTGTCCAGTGTATGCTTGGGTGAACTCAGTGACTTTTTACCACCATCCTATGAGGTCAATTTCTTTATTCATTCCCATTTTACAGATGAGGAAACGGAAGCCCAGAGAGGTTCAGCCACTTGCTCAAAGTCACACAGCCCCCACATGTGGAGACAATACCACCCCAGAGGCTTGAGGAGAAGGTGGGCAGATGGTGGAGAGCAGGATGGGGGAGGCTGTCCCCACGCCTGCTCTCTGACCTAGTGACAGACGGGAAGAGGAACCTCTGCTGGGACAAAAGGATGCAGACAGTCAGCTCCCCCGTGCCCACTCCCACTTCTCTTTTCCCTGATGCCTGTGACTTTCCCATCTGAACCCTTAAACCCCAGCCTATGCACAGCAGGAAGTGAGACCGGCAGAGGGAAGAGGACATACTTCTGCTTTCCTGTGGACACTGGGTGGGTACGGGGTGGGGGTACAGCTGATGCCTGACCTGACATTTGAGGTCTCCCAGATTGGCTTGGCCTTTGGGATTGAACCAGTTTCATCCTCTTTAGCTACTGGGGCTGATTATTTACCCTCCTTGAGCCTCTCAGTTCCCTACCTTGAAAACAGGAAGATGAACAGCCACTACTTTCTAGCGTTAAAATGACAAGTGACTGAGATTGTTTCCAGGGCATGCAGTTGTAGGAAAGACGGCTGCTGTCTAATCAAGCACTGTCTCTAAGGAGATGAGAAGACAGTTTGGGTCTAGCAAGACAAGGGTTCAAATCCCACTTCTGCCATTTCCTAGCTGTGACCTTGGGCAAGTTGCTTAAATACTCTGAGCCTTAGTTTCTTCATCTGAAAAATGGGTGTAAACATAGACCATACTTCACAAACACACAAGGGGGTGTGCATAAATCCATAACACAAGGCCTAACACATAGCTGGCACTCAATGAAAGTTGGCCATTATTGATTATTGTCACCTCCTATCACGGTCACTGTCCCACTGACTTCCAAATCACTGAGAACTTCGGGCCAGAACTGGATCTCATATTCAGAGATCTGTGTGTTTGTTCCCCCTATTCTACAGCAGAAGCAACTTGGGTGAAGAAGACTGGGTCTGGTCCATCTGAGCTGGGTCACGTAGTCTTCAGCAGAACTTCCCTGCTCTGACTGGCCCTGGGCCAGGCGATAATGAGGACCAAGTGGTGACTGGGACAGCCGGGCCCTGCCCTCCCTGGGCTCACAATCCAGTGGGGAGACCGACTCATCCCCACCCAGTGACAGTCCAGCCTGATCAGGGCTGAGGTGGGAGAAGCAGTGTTGAGCATGCCCAGTGGAGACAGGGATGACTCTTGGCCTTGCTGTCTCCGGGGTCCCAATCAGCTAGAGTCAAGACTACTAATACAATAAGAAACTGCAAACAGCTCATGGTTTATCACACGTTTCCTATGTTCCAGATACTATTTTAAGTTTGTTACTTGCGTTTACTCATTGAATTCTCACAACAAGCCTTTTGGGTAGGTGCTACCATTATTCCCATTTTATAGATGAGAGAACTGAGACCCAGAGCGGTTAAGTTGCCTGTCCAAGCTCATGCAGCCAGAAGCTTGTGGAGCCAGGATTTGAAGCCAGGACAACTGGCTTAATCCGAGGCTCTACTGCCTCTCAACACACAGATGGCTGGGAAGGGCTGGTTACCCAGGGAGAGGCTGAGGGCTTACAAAGGTGGGTAGAAGGGGGTCTTAAACTGAGGCTAGCAAACTCTGAGACTCACCTGCAGGATGCAGTGGGTGAGGGGGTAGATGCCGCTCAGGCCTGGGGTCCAAGCCACTTCCAGCTCTGTGGGCCGGCTGGAAACCAAGCGGAGGTCACGGGGCCGCTGTGGGAGCACTGTGGGCATGAGAGGAAGGGCTGATCTGGGGGGTCTTTGCCCAGAGCTCCCCAGCCTACCTCCTAGCCCCAGCTCTGATCTTGACCCCAGCCCCACACCACCTGACACCCAGCTCCCATCACCTGTGATGATGGCCGTTCGGGATGTGGTGACCCCCTTGGCGTTATAGGCCTCACAGGAGAAAAAAGATGTCTTGTTCAGTCCTGGGGAGTCATATGACAGTGGGGACCAGTGTCAGAGAGGAAGGCACGAGTTCTTGGGCCATGCTGGCCAACCCCTACCATGCCTGTCCTGACAGGGTCAGTCCAGTCCACAGGGCACCTGCTTGGAGGGAGACTATGGGAAGGAGAAGCAATGCGCTGGGAACATAGGCCTCCATCCCTAACATGAGGCCTCAGCCCTGAGGCCCCACCACACAGACACACACAGGCAGACACACAGACACTCACAGGCAGAAACCCATATACACACACACAAACATAGACCGATACACACAGAGACAGACAGACACTCATGCACAGAGATGCACATATGTACTCAAACACAGAGACATACACACACACACCAAGACACACATACTCATGCTTACACACACAGACAGGCCAAGTGTATGGAGTTACACATAGGCACACCCAGAAACACACCTACTCATACAGAAGACACCTACACCAATACACACAGTTATCCCCATGGACACACAAGGAAACACACTCACACAGAGAAACGCACATATGCATAGCCGGACACACTGACCCGCACACTCACACAGATGCAGAAACACAGACGTGACCACACTGAGCCACCGAGAGACACGCAGAGGCAACATGCATCTCATGGCTACACAGCTAAGAAGCAGGCCCTTGTGGGTGTGTGTAAGTGTGGAGGCACTTATTTGTTTACACGCTTGGTTCCTAGCACCTTCACTCCCCCTGCTCACTCACCACCAGGAACTTTGTACTTTTGTTCCCTCTGCTTCAAACAGCCTTCCCACAGACGGCCAGGCGGCCGGCTCTCCCCTCCTTCGCGTCCGTGGCTTAGATCCACCTAATCAGCCACTCTGTCCCCGACCACCATGTTTAAAATTGGAGCCTCCCTCCACATCGAGCCTTCGTCCTGCTTTGCCTTTTCCCTTTGGCTCTTCTCATCGCGATGTACTGTTCGCTGCCCGTCAGACCCGCCAGCAGGTCGGCTCCAGGAGGGCAGGTGTATCTGTGTGTCTCGTCCCCAGCTGTGCCCGCTGTGTCTCAGAGGGCCTGGCACACAGCAGGTGCCCTATAAATGCTTGTCGAATGAGTGGATGCATTTGTGTGTACACATTTGTGTGCTGGGTTGCCTCCCTCCCCATTGTGGGGGCGGTGGGAACACAGGCAGACACACACACATTCACACACAAGCGCAGAGACAGAAAAAGCACAGGCACAGACACACAACAGACACAGCCGCAGCGCACGCAAGAGGCTCACACAGAAACGCAGGCGCACGCACTGTCGGGGCGACCGGACCTACGGCGAAGGTCTCCAGCCAGCGTGTGTGACTGCGGGTCTCTGCCTCTGTTTCTGTGCGGGTGTGTGAGCACCCCTGTGCCTCTCGTGTTTGTTCTGTGCGTGTGTGCCTGCGTTCCCACCACCATCTACCCGCAGACACAAAGTTTCCTTTTCTTAGTCAGCACGGGGAGTGGAAGGAGGGAAAGTCGGCTGGCCAGGCCGGAAGGGGTGGGCAGGGAAGCTCCTCAGCTCCGGGGCCCAGTCACCAGTTCCCAGCCAAGGTCAGGTGCCCGCCTGCCAGCCCACAGCCCCCGCATCCCCGCTGCAGGGGCGGGGGGGGGGGCAGGGCAGCCCTGGGCCGATGGGCAGCGGGGCGGGGACTGGGAGCTGGGTCCCCTCTAGCCACCTGGCACGCGGGGGCCCGCCAGGGTCAGTGCGCCGGAGCCGGCGCGCCCCGCCAGAGGAGCCCTGGGGCGGGATGGGGTTCTGGAGACGGGTGCTGTTCCGACCGCAGCATTCCTGCCCCCGCGTGAGTGAGTCACCCGGCCCCCCCTCCCCTGTACTTCCGGCTGGCCCTGGGGGGCTCGGCTCAGGATCCCCCTTCCAGGCTCCGATCCAACACTTTCAGGGAGGAGGAGGGCAGGGCTAAAGGGTCCCGGGACCCCTCAGCTCCAGCCGGCTCTCCCTCACGGCTGGAGCAGCCCACTGCAGATGTGCTTTCCAGATGCACCGTCCACCTCCCGGCAGCTCCGGCTCCTCCCCCTAACCCTGCGCTTTTTCGGAGGGAATGAGAGGGATGGAGGGAGAGAGGGGGCCGGCTCTGAGTCAGCTCAAGGGACCGATGCACACAAACAGGCTAAAGTTCCTTGATACAGCCCCCCAGCACGGCTCAGTGAATCACACTTAACACACAAGGACCGTTACTGGCACAAAAGCAGAAAACGCTTCACTCAGTAAGCGACACGTAGGGCTGACGCTTCGGCAAACAAGCAGCGACACAAATACACACTCGGTGACTTACGTGGATACACACGAGGGTGGACACACATTTATGTGTGCAGGGCACCAACATAAACACACAATCCGATGTACGCACACTGACTGCAAACACCCAGCAAGACCACGCACACCCAGGCTGTGGCTGGCATACACAGACACCTCCTGGCATGTTAAGATGCAGACACCAAGAACGATCACACGTGGAGGTGGAACCGGACAAACAGACACACACCAGAACCTGAAGAAGTTAACACGGGCTTGTTCACACACAGACGCAGCCAGGCCTTCAAAACACAGCTGGACATATTCAAGTTGCTTAAGACAGTTACGGAGACACAGACTGGTACAAAAACACACACTTGCGTAGACAGGCAGGGCTGCGGCAGACACCAAGAGAGGACACGTGCACACAGGGTGCACAGGCGGACACTACACACTGGCTGCTAAGCACCCGATTCTCAGCCACTAAGAGGGCACTGGGGTCAGGCTGGTACACAGGGGCAGGAGGGTGTTGCTACTGCCTGTTGTGAGTCACACACACACGCTGATACAGGGGGTCCCTGTGACAGAGTCACGCACCCACAGGCTCACCCCGTGACATGTACACGGATACCATACACATCGGTGGACCCAGACCTGTGTACACACAGACAGCCACCGTCAGTGGAAACACACTGGAAACACACCGAGTTGTCTGTTGTCCATTGACACAGCCTAACTCCACAAGGAGATGGAGACCTGCACCAGCACCCCCCCCCCAGGTGGACACCTGTCAGCTGACATTGTCACTTCTGTATCGGGGGGATAGGAAATAGCCACAAAGCTCTGCCATCCCTCACTCCGCCATGATCTTGCCCACCACACACACTTACACACTTCACCTTCACACAGTGCATCACAGCTGTGAGCACACAAACCCGAAGGACAGACACAGGCTGGCGCCGGTACACTTAGTCACACGCACGCACGCACACACGCACAGACAGCCCCCGGGAAACTTGCCGAGACAAACTATAAAGGCCCAAACACACAGTGGGACAGATTCTCAAGCTGACCGAGACGTACCTAGTGAGACATGCACGCACTGAGGCAGCCGTCGGTGCGAGAAGCTGGCCCTCGCTAAGACACGCCCCATACAGAGCGGTTGATGTTGACAGACACTGAGACACAGATCCGGAGGGACTGGGACACACACCCAAACCCCCCCGCCAACACACACACACCGATACACACACACAGGTCTGCCCTCACAGCTGCACCGTGAACGGATAAATGCACAGACCCCGTGGTCCCCCAATTTCTCCTTCTTCCTGGGATGGGGTGGGAGAAGCAGTCTCTTCTCCCTCTCCGGGGTCCTGCCAGGCTGACTCAGGCCTCACAGCCACGGGCCTGAGTCAGCCCTCTGGGGCTGGCATGCTCACCACCCCTTCCTTGCACACTCAGGGCCCCCGGAATGCTGGGAATGTGGGCACCTCCCTCCACCCTGGGAGACCCTCAGCAGGAGTCCCTCCCCCACCGCAGCAGATGGAGAGGCAGGTTGGGTGCTGGAAGCTGACACCCTACAGGGTCCAGCCACCTCCCTTTGACTGACTGAGCCCCTCTTCTGTGTTCCTCTCTCTCCCAGCAAGGGGGGACCCCCTCTATCCGTGGTCTCCCAACACTGCCGCTGGCCCCTAGGTCTTGGGTCACATCCGTGGTCAGTCCCTGCCTGTTCTCTGGTTTTCTTTCTCTCTCTGTAACGGTCGTTCACTGTCTCCCCCTTTCTCCTTATTTCTTTGCTTCAGGTTCTGTCCCCGTCAGTGGGGCCCTTCAGTGACAGAGGTGGGCAGGATGGGGGAAGTGAGGGAAAGGAAGGTACGGTTGATTCCGCTGTGTCGCTTGGGGTCAAGGACCGGCAAAGGGCTATCAGGCCCACATACACTTGGCTTGCGGAATAGCTCGGAGGAAACCCGGGACAATGAATGCTATTCAGAGACTGGCTGGGGTAGACGGAGGGGGAAAGAGCAGAGAGACAGGAGGGCACAGGGAGACCAAGAACGATGGAAAACAGACAGAAAGAGAGGAAGAAAGCATACAGGCAGGAGCGCGGAGATAGGGGCAAAGATACAGCAAAGACACAAGAATAGAGGACAGAGGGACGGACAGACACACCAGGGCACAAAGGGCGCCTTTGCTCTCCACTCCCATCCTGCTGGGGCCTCTGCACTGAGCTGGCCGCCTCCGTGGACTCACCTGGAACACGAAGTACGTGCTGGGGGGCGTGGCCCGTGGCCGGAGCCAGGGGTACAGCATCCTGGAGCCAGAGTAGGTCCACGGGCTCTGGGGGACCCTGTGCTCGGCAGCTCAGGTCGAAGGGGGTATTGGCGGCAACAGTCCTGTCCTCAGGCTCCTCCAGGAAGTAGGGCAAGCCTGGGTGCAAGGCAGAGGCTGGGGTCCCTCTGAGCACGCCGGGTATCTGACTCACTGCCTGGCTGTGGGAGGCTGCAGGGTCTTTAACCCTCAGGTCTGTCCCCTGGGGCCTCCACCCCCAGGACGCAGGATCCCGATATCTGTCTCCCCCAACCAGTGCCAGGCCCCCAGGACATCTAAGCCCCTCATGTCTCTACTCCAGAACGTCCGACTTCTCGTCTCATTTTACCAATGAGGATGCAAGACCCCTGAAGATGGGGGAGAGGGTCAAGTCATGCTCCTGACTCCTTATCTGATCCCGGAATGTCCTACCCCAACCATGGCCGACCCCGTGATATCTGACAAACCCCCAAGATGTCTTCCTCCCCAGGACATATCACCCCCATAACTTATGGACCCCAGTTTCTCGATTCCCTAAGATCTCTGACACTTGTAGGGTGCGTGTCCCTGGGAGACGTCTGGATGTCCCAGCGCTCTCTGGCCCCTTGGGATTCCTGGCCTCCCCGTGACCTCGGAGTCCAGGGCTCACCCTCCAGCCCGATGTAGCCAGGCTGGGACACGAAGGTCCTTCCTCCCAGGACCACTGCACACTGGTACCATCCCACGTCTGAGAGCTGCAGGGATGAGATCCTGACAGGGACAGAGGAGGGACAGAGAGGTCCGGGATCAGAGGTGGACACTTGGGAGTGGGTAATCGGAACTGAAAGAGGGGAGTCTGGACTGGACACACGTAAAAGCCGAGAAGTAGGCCCTTATTAATTCCTTTTACAGAAGAGGAAAGTGAACCCCAGGGCTACGTCACATGCTGACAGTCACGCAGCCAGCGAGGGGCCAGGCTGGGCTTCCAACCCGGGTGCAGCTCCCGCAGGTGACCCTTTACCTACCACGTGGTGCAGGTGGTGGGGGACAGGGGTCGGGAGGAATGTAGGGCCATGGCTGGTTGGGGAGAGGCTGGTCACCTGAGTTGGCTGACCACTTTCCAGTCGTCCTGCTCATCTTCTCCCAGGGGCACCTGGATCTGGGTGTTGTCCGCCAGCTCCAGGGCCTGTCCATCCCGAAGCCAGGTCACCTCGGGGGGTTCCCCGTGAACCAGAAGCTCACACTGAAGGGTCCCCATGAGTTCCCGGGCACCGGTGATGTTCCTTGGGCCGCCCACAAAGGGGTCTGTCTGAGCCCGTGAACCTGCAGGGACACGGGGGAGAGAGAGCTGGGTCAGGAGACCCGACTGCCCCCCAACTCTTCAACTGCACCCCTGCTGGCCCGCCTATGGCTGCCAGGACCCTGCCAGGCCTTTAGGCCCACATAGTTAGAGAGTGACCTCAGCAGGGCTGGAGGGAGGAGGCTTTGAGGGGAGGATGGACGCCTTCCCAGGGGACTGGGGTCCGGCTTCCATCCTTCATCGTTGGGAAGGAGGCTCAGATCTGGCAGCCTCCCACGCCCTGGCCTGCCCGGCGGGGCCGGCCCTCGCCCCCCGCCTTCTCCTAGGGTCTCCAGAGACTTGACAGGTCAAGCTGGTGGACAGTGGGGCAGAAAGGAGGAGGAAGAGGAGGGAGAGAAGAAGAAAGAAGCCAGAGAAAAGCTGAGCGTGGGGAGTCAGAGACAGAGACGGGGAGAGAGAGACAAAGGGAGACCCACAGAGGTGGTAGAGCCGCCGCCTGAGACGGCGCCCGGGCCCCAGAGATGGAGCCGACAGACAGACGGACAGAGGGCAGGGACAAGTGCCTGTGTGTGTGACTGTGCTGAGGGTTTTTCCCCAGGGCTCCTGACCCTCCCCATCCTGCTGCCTGACTGAGGGCTCCCTTCTGGAACATTCCTCCCCCCGCAGCCCCCATCTCGGCCTCTCTGCCCAGGGACCCCACTCAAGTCCGGCCCCCACTCCGGCCCTCAGCTTCCCCGGGGTGGCTGTGTCTCCGTGGGCACGTCTCTCTCCACCTCCGACCCTCCTCGTTTCTGCTTCTTAGCCCTCCGTTCCGCTCTCAGAGCCCCTTTCTGTTCCCCATCCTCTCTGGGCTTATCCCTGTGTCTCCCTCTCCGTTGTCCCAAGAAAGTTCCCTGAGCCAACTCCGGACTCGCCCCAACACCTGCCACCCATCCCCCTTCCCGCTCCCACCTGCGCCAGCCCCTCCACGGGGGTCCTGCCCTGAAGGCCCCCATCACTCACCCTCGGGCGCCACGCACCCCCAGCAGCACAGCGCCAGCCACCAGGCCAGCGGGACCCTGCCCATCCTCGGGGCACCACGCGATCTCTGCCAAACTTTCCTCAGAAGTTGCTGGGCACACGGCGGGGGAGGGGGCAGGGCCGGGCGGTCCCGGCCCTCCCCCCAGCTCCAGGCTCCCCGGCTTTGGCACCGTCTGCCTGACACGGGGAGGGCTCCTTGCCGGCCCCACTCGGTGGCCGCCTTCCCTGCTCCGGGGCCTCCTCCTCTCCCTCCCGGACCTCGGCGGCTCTTTCCCCGCCCCTGGCGCCCCCTGCCTCCACCCTCCGGGCTGGGAGCCGAGGGGGGCCACCGGGACTTTGAGGAGTTAACTCGGGGAGGAGAGGACCGGCCCTGTCTTAAAGGGACCCTGGAGGGAGGCTGAGGAGGGCAGGGGCCCTGGTGGCTTCGCCTTTAAGCCTGGGCCAGCGAGGCGGGGAGGCTGCGGGTCTCTCTCCCAGACTCTGGGAACTGTCGCCCTGGGCTCACTTGGTGTCGGGTAAACATTCCTCCCGAACTCCACTCCCTTCGCAGCCTGTGCGATGCCGCCCTCCCGGCCTCCACCCCCAGCCCAGCCCCAGCTAGGCACTCCTCTCACACTCACAGCTCCTCCTCCTCGGAAAAGGACACACACACACACACACACACACACACTGAGATGTCATCCACACGCAGGGACTGGGACAGGAGGAGACACGCAGGGGCATGTTGCCAGCCCACGGGACACACTCAGAAGACAAGCCAGGTCAGGAACTTCATTCCTGCAGAAACCTCAGGAGCCAGAACCGGGAGGGCACCTGCTGGGTGCACATCCCCTACGCTCCTCCAGGCCCAGGAACAGGACCCCAGTGTATCCTGTGGGGGCCCCCCAGGGGGTGGGTGCCTGAAGACCTGGGTGGGACTCCCAACGCTAGCCGCGAACTGGTAGTTTTAGAAGTGACTGGTCTCTGGGCCTCAGTTTGTCCGTCTGTAAGATGGGAATAAGAATGGAACCCACTTAGCAAGCCGGAGGGAAGACACCCTGGTCAGTGGACACGCAGTTCTTCGCATGCGGTGACGACAGCTGACCAGGTGTCCTCGGTTGTTTGTGTGCCATCTGCTCGCCACTCTGGGCACTTGCACAACGGTCTCCCTCCGGCGGGCTGGGAATGCGGGTCCTCGCAGGCCTGGCGCCCGGGTGCTGGTTCTGCTGCGTGTCCATTCCCACACCCCTGTGTGTTCTGCACATGGGGGTCTCTATAAGCCTGCGTGTCTGTGTGGGGGAAGGGGAGCTGGACACCCATCTCTCTGCTTTTGATCGTTCTGTTTGTGTCTTGTTGTCCCTACAGCAAAGTCCTGTCCTTTTAGCCTCCTCATGTCCCTCCCACCTGCCCCTTCTCCTGTCCCGGAGTCCGGCCCCATCCTTTCCTGCTGGGCCCCGTCCCTGGCCTCCTCCCTGACCTCCACGCTTCTACTCTCGCTCCCTCCACTCTCATTCCATCCAGAGGGGTGTCTCTGAAATTCACATCTGACCTTGATCCTCCTCTGCTTAACCTTAGCTCTTTTTTAAAAAATTATTTATCTGTCTATCTATCATCTATCTATTGATCTATCCATCTATCTATCTATCATCTATCTATCATCTATCTATGTTATCTATCTAAAGAGAGAGGGGAAGGGAGGGAAAGACTGATGTGTAGGAGATACACTAACCAATCAGTTGCCTTTTGAACGTCCCCAACTGGGGACCTGGCCCAAAACCCTGACCAGGAACTGAACTGGTGACTCTTTGGTTTGCAGGTCGGTTCTCAGTCCACTGAGCCACACCAGCCAGGACGTGACCTTGGCTTTTTATCGCTCTCAGGGTGAGCTCCCAGCTCTCTAGCCTGGCACTCAGGGACTCTTCACTGGCAGCTCCCCTGAGCTGTCTCATTTGTGTCCCATTTCAGTGATGGCCTCAGCACCCACCCTGCCACCCAAACCTGGCCCTCAGGGTCTTCTGGGACCGCTCACCTGACAGTAGGTTACCTCGTCCCATGGGGGGCTCAGCTTCACAGACCTCTCTCCTCCCGGCTCTGACCGCCTCCTCACAACCTCACCCTGGTCCTGCCTGCTCTCGGCCCTGGCCACCTCCCCCGTCTCCCCGCCTCCACCCACCCTTCCTTTAACCTGCTCACAGCAAAATGAATGTTTCTCAATCCCAAATCACCCTTTCCCTCCTTTGCCCCAAACTTTCCAAGATAAAACCTCAGAAAGATAGCTTGCCTCACTTCCCCTCACGTCCACTGGACCCTCCCCTCCCAGTCCCGAGGCTTCTCTCCCTGGCTAGCAAGCCTGTAGATAAGCAGGGGACTGTGGCATATTCACCGCTGTGACTGTGTCACATCTGTCTCTTCTCCCTGGGCTCCGGGCTCTGGGAGGGCAGGGACAGGGTGTGTCTTGGTTACCATTGCCTTCCCACTGCCTTATAAAAGGCCTGCCGGAAGCAGCCAATTTACTATTGTGGCATTGGGGGTGCGTGCAAATATGTGTCAAGCTCTACCCCCTTGTTTGAGTGTGTTAGGGAGGCCGACATATCCAGGGCTCATGGACCTGGCTCGGAGCCTGGCCAGCGTGATCTGTGTTTGTTCACTCAAGAACAAAGGGCTAGCAGTCCTGCTGCCCTTTGCCCCCACCTGCTGCACATGCCTCAGCCTGGTCTGGACGTCCCCTCTCTGTTGCGTCGTGGCCTGGCCTTTCCGGGTCTCATCCAGGTCCCGTTATTTACTCCCAACACTCTCGTTGTCTTCAGCAGCACCAGAAGGACAGCGGTCCTCCCTTATCTTCGATTTCACTGTCTGTGTTTCCACAGCCCACGGCCACCCAAAAACATTAAATGAAAAATTCCAGAAATAAACAATTGATAAGTTTTAAATTGCACGCTGTTCTGAGTAGAGTGATGAAATCTTGCACGGTCACTGGGGCATGAATCATCCTTTGTCTGGCTATCCATGCCTGCAATTCCTCCCCACCCATCAGTCACTTAATAGCCTGGGGTATCAGCTCCATTATCAGGAAAAAGGAAGACAGAGAGGGAGAGATCGGAGAGAGATGGAGTAGTCACATAACTTTCATTGCAGTATATGTAATGATTGCTCTATCTCATTATTAATTGTTGTTCATCTCTCATGGTGCCTAACTTATAAATTCAACTTTATCATAGGCATGGATGAGGGGGGCACCCATAAAAAACCAGAATTATCTTCTGGAGGGTGGGCCCCTTGTAGTACAGGCTTCCCCTACTGGGTGAGCATTCTAGGAACCCATCTGTGCCAGCGCACCAGCTGGCGCTGTTGTGAGAGGCTGCGTTTGGCTTCGATGAATTTTTTTGAGGACTCTTTCAATTAATTGGGTGAATTATGAGCACACCTGCCCACATTGCACTGAGTGTTCAACAGTTTTGGACCCAAAAAATGGCATGACCCTTGTGCCTCACCCCTCCTTACTCACCTGGTCTCTCCCCAAGTGACTTTCTTTTTTGTTTCCCTGGATGAAAAAATTCCTCATAGGGAAATATTTTGCCGATGTGGAAGACGTGAAACAAAAATAGCAGGGCTGCCCAAAGGCTTCAAAGTCGACGAGTTCAAATGCTGTTTTGCGCAGTGGAAAAACCATCTTGATGCACTGCATCAAATGAAGAGCACTTTGAAGGTGACCTAAGTTTAAACATGTAAGAATAAACACATGATTTTTTATAAATACGTCCTGGGATTTTGGGGGGCCCCTTGTATGTAGAGGGAAAAGCACAGTATATGTAGGGTTCAGTGCTACTGACAGTTTCAGGCACCGACTGGGGGTCTTGGAACTTATCTGCTGTGGATGAGGGGGGACTGCGGTGTATTCACTGGTGTGACTATGCCACATCTGTCTCTTCTCCCTGGGCTCTGGGCTCTGGGCTCTGGGCTCTGGGCTCTGGGCTCTGGGAGGGCAGGACTGGGTCTGTCTTGTCATTGCCTTCCCACTGCCTTATAAAAGGCCTGCCGTAAGCAGCCAATTCACTATTGTGACATTGGGGGGTGGTGCAAATATGTGCAAAGGTCCACCCCCTTATTTGAGTGTGTAAGGGGGGGGGGGCTCATGGGCCTGGCCCTGAGCATGGCCAGAGTGGTCTGTGTTTGTTCGCTCAAGAACTATTTGCTGAGCACTCACGATGTGCTTGCAATTTACTTTCTACCGCATGTAAAAAAAATGTGATGGACAGGTAGGTGGAAATGTTACCTGCGGCAGGGGTTGGGGATTCCACGGTGAGCAAGACAAGCCTCTGCCCCCACGGGGCTCCTATCTCAAGGGGAAGAGAGACAACCACCAGATAAGCACTTACCAGGATGCAACACGGGCAGTGAATAAAGCAGGGACTAAAGCAGGGCAGGGGAGAGCAAAGGGTGGGAAGGCCGTGTTGTAGAGGGTGGTCAGGGAAGGCCTCCCAGAGGTGCTGATCAAGATCTGAGATAATTTAGCAAGTGAGTCACCTAAGGAAGGTCCTTCCGGGCAGAGGGAGCCGACGGGGCAAGGTCAGACCCATGTGGCTGGAATGAATGGAGGTCAGAGAGAAGGTAAGGTCAGGTCCGGGAGGACCTTGGCCTGGGGAGAACTTTGGCTCACAGGCCAGCACTCAGTCCACTGAGCCACACCAGCCAGGGCAAGATTTCCTTTTTTGTGGTTGAATAATGTTCCATTTTATCTATAGACAGTTGACCCTCAAACAACACAATTTGAACTGTGCAGGCTCCCTTATACGCTGATCTTTTCTTTCAATAAATATTATAAATATTTCTCTTCCTCATGATTCCCTTCAGAACATTTTTTTCCTCTGATTTACTTTAAGAATACAGTATATAATATGTGTAACATGCAAAATACATGTTAATCAAGTGTTAATGTTATCTATAAGGTTTCTGATCAACTGTAGGCTATTAGCAGCTAAGTTTTCGGGGAGGCAATGGTTGTGGGAGGATTTTTGCCTGCGAAGGTAGAGGTTGGTGCACTGGAAACCCCTGTGCTGTTCAAGGGTCAACCGTAAGTCACAGTTTCTTTATCTATGCACCTGCTGAGGGCACCTAAGTTGCTTCTGTGTCCTGGCTATTGTGCACAGCGCTGCCGTGAATGGGGGTGCAGGTATCTCTTTGAGGTACTGATTTCTTTCCCTTTAGATAGATTCCCAAAAGTGAGATTGCTGGGTCATAGTGTAATTCCATATTTAATTTTTTTTTAAGAATTCCACAGTTTTTTGTCATGGCCGTACCCATGTGTATCGCCACCGACAGGGCACCGGGCTTTCCCAACTGGCTGGCTCTGAGCAGGGACAGACCTTAGGTGATTTGATTTTAAAGGGCGAGTGGGTGAGAAGTTGACTGGAAACTTTCTACCAGAGAGGTCAGAACCTGGATGCCCTGTGTGGGACCATCGTTTATTGTGAAGTGATGTTCCGGGAGTGGGCTGGCACCTCCAGGTGAGGAGCTCTTGCCAGAATGAGCCTGAATCTGACCTAATTCCCAGTTTATAGGGCATTTCCAGGATAGCTCGAGTGGCACCACAAAGATGCCCTCAGCCAAATCCAAGATATAAAAAATTGTACAGGGCAAAGGACCCAGTTTCTTCAAGAAATAAGTGGCACACAAAAGGTTAGGGAATGGTCGAAGATTTAAAAGACCCAAGAAGCCCTGGCTGGTGTGGCTCAGTGGATGGAGAGCCAGCCTGCAAACCAAAAGGTCACTGGTTTGATTGCCAATCGGGACACATGCTGGGGTTTCAGGCCAGCTCTCCAGCTGGGGGCGTGCGAGAGGTAACTGATGGGTGTGTTCTTGCACATTGATGTTTCCCTTTCTCCCTCCCTCCCCCTCTTAAAAATAAATAAATAAATAACATCTTTAAAAAAAAAAAAAAAGACCTAAAATGGTTTAAACGAAGGCACTGCGTGGTGAGGCTTCCGGTCCTTGTCTGAACAAACCCCATTATAAATCACATTTATGAGACTGTCAGGGAGTCGTGACCACTGACACTGCAGAACGGCTCCTTGCCGCAGGCGCGACATGGGCACTGAGGTTGCAACTTTGTAAAAGGCGGATTTCAAAACGGGAGTTATCGTTGTAAGAAGTTAAGAGTCTTCTGTTGTGGGTGATGAAAATTTGGGGGTATATATACATTGTGAACGCATTTGGTGCCACTGAACTTACGAATTTGGTGCCACTTATGTATGGTTAAAACGATAAATATCCATACGCATGTTTAGCGCCCACGCACAAACTAAAGACTACCCTAATTCTAATACTTTAACTGGGGGCCCAATTATTCTTCACTGTTTAATCCATTTTGAGCTTGTATTTTCTTTTGCTTGTGGCGGAAATCACCCTGACACCTGTCGCCTCTCATGCTGACGCAGCGCAAAGCCCACCCTTCCTCAGAGAAGAGTCTGCTGGCGTTTCTCTGAGCGCGAGTTTTAAGCGCCGAGGAAGGAAGATCGTTGTGTTAATTTAAAAGAAGAAAACCTTAAACATCAGTCATTCATTTTCACATCACACTGTTGACCTAAGAAACGTCCTAACCTGTAGAGAGAGAATTTTTATGAGTTTATTTGAGCCCATTGACGGCAACTGCCAGGCCACAAAATCTCAACAGATTGAGAAAAGCTCCAGAGACTGGCAGTTTTGCAGCTTATTTTATGCCTTAGAATCAGAGGAGGAGGAGAGGTAGGGAGGGATACTTGAAATCCACCGATGGTAGATTTACGGGGCGGGGGAAAAAGCAAATCGAGGATGGCAGGGGGAGGGGTGGTGGGGGAGGGGCAGGGGGAATCTCTGGGACTGGGTGAGACGCACACTTCTTCCTCGGGACAGTTAACATTTACAGCACAGACAGATGTTATGCGGGAGAAGAAGATAACAAGGAGGGACTCAGTGTTTCTTCTCTGGAGCCCTGGGTGTGCCCTGAGGGTCTGGCAAAGCAGATCACTCTGATATTTCAAAGGTATGTTATCTCAGATGCAAAAACAGAATAGACAGGCTCACTGACGGTAAAGACTGACCTTTGTCAATAAGACTATGGGCGGGGACCTGCCACGACCTGGTGCTTTTTAAAAAAAATATGTAATCTTTATCATATTTTTTCCATCACCATTTAGTCCCCTTATACCCTTCTCCCCGCAGCAATCCCCACACTGTTGTCCATGTCCATGAGTCCTTTTTCCTTTTTACTCAGTCCCTCCACCCCCTACCCTCACCCCCATTAGCTGTCATCTGCTGTCTATCTATGGATCTGTCTCTATTTTGCTTGTTAGTTCATTTGTTTGTTAGATTCCAAACATGAGTGAAATCATATGGTATTTGTCTTCCTCTGACTGGCTTATTTCAATTAGATTAATGTTCTCCAGGCTCACACATACTGTTGCAAAGGGTAAAATTTTATTCTTTTTTACGGCCGAGTAAAATTCCATTGTGTAAATGTCCCATAGTTGTTTATCTGCTCATCTATTGATGGACGCTTGGGCTGCTTCCAGATCCTGGTGATTGTAGGTAACGCTGCAACGAACAGAGGGGTGCTTATGTTCTTCCCAGTTAGTGTTTTGGGTTCTTCAGATATATTCCCTGAAGTGGGATCACTGGGTCAAAAGGCAGATCCATTTTTAATTTCATGGAGCTGCGTCCATACTGTTGTCCACAGTGGCTGCACCGTCTGCATTCCCACCAACAGAGCACAAGGGTCCCCCTCTCTGCACATCCTCGCCAGCACTTGTTTGTTGATTTATTGATGATAACCATTCTGACAGGTGTGAGGTGATATCTCATTATGGTTTTTATTTGCATTTCCCTGATGATTGGTGACGTTGAGCATCTTTTCATATGTCTATTGGTCATCTCTGTGTCCTCTTGGGAAAAGTATCATTCAGGTCCTTTGCCTATTTTTTAAATGGGCTGTTTGTTTTTTCAGTGTGGAGTTTCGTAAATACTTTATAAATTTTGGATATAATTCCTTACGATGTATTGGTGAATATATTCTCCCATTCTGTGGGTTATTTTTTATTTTATTTTTATTTTTTTATTTTATTCCTTTGCTGTGCAAAACCTTTTTAGTTTGATGAAGTCCCATTCGTTTATTTTTTTCTTTTGTTTTCCTTGCCTGGGTAGATATAGTTGAAAAAAAATTTTTATGAGCAATGTCCAAGATTTTGCTGCCTGTTTTCTTCTAGGATTTTTATGGTTTTGGGTCTATCATTTAAGTCTTTGATCCATTTTGAATTTATTCTTGTGTGTGGTGTAAGAAGATGGTCTGGTTTCATTTTTCTGCATGTATCTGTGCAACTTTCACAATACTGATTATTGAATAAACGATCTTTAGCCCACTGTTTGTACTTGCTCCTTCTGTCAAATATTAATTGACTATAATGGTGCAGGTTTATTTCTGGGCTCTCTATTCTGTTCCATTGATCAGTGTGTCTGTTTTTATGCTAGTACCAGGCTGTTTTGATTACTATGGCCTTGTAGTATAGTTTGATATTAGGTAGCAGGATTCCTCCAACTTCATTCTTTTCCAGGATCGCTGTTACTATGTGGTGCCTTTTGTGGTTGCATATAAACTTTTGAAACATTTGTTCTAGCTCTGTGAACTAAACATGACCCACTTTTAGTTAGGAATTTTTATGTTCAGGCCATCCTATGTGGTTACTTCCCATCTGAGTGTATAAGGCCTGTCATGTGGGCCTCCTCTGTGCTTGTCGGGTTTAGTATGTGACCCCTTTTGTGTCCCTAACACTGACACATATGGAAAGAAAAAAGTAGTAATAGTAAATCCAAGAACTTAGGTTGTATTTTGTTGCTTTTAAGTCCCCAAAATTTTCACATTTATTTTTTGAAATATTTTTAAAAAGATTTTATTTATTTATTTTTAGACAGAGGAGAAGGGAGGGAGAAAGAGAGGGAGAGAAACATCAGTGTGTGGGTGACTCTTGCACAGCCCCCACCAAGCGCCTGAACCGGCAACCAACCCCTTGGATTGCAGACCAGCACTCGATCCACTGAGGCACACCAGCCAGGGCTATTTTTTTCGAAAATTTTAAGTCTTTCACATGCTATATTGGTTTTACACGCCCCAACTGGGGACTGAACCTGCAACCTAAGCATGTGCCCTGACTGGGAATGGAACTGGCGACCTTTCACTCTGCAAGATGCCCAGTCAGCAGAGCCACACATTCAGGGCTCAACAGTTCTTTATTTTTGTTGTGGAGAGTCCCTCCCTGGGACATGGTGGCTCACGTACCATCTCGATTGCTTGCACACCCTCTGGAGCACAAAGGTCGAATTTCTTGTTAGCCTCCTGGAGTCAAGTAGGTCATGTGTTCCAGTTCCTGGAACAGCAGCTTCCCAGGTGCATTAATCACGTCAGCCTCTCAACTATAATAAAAGCTGAAATCTTTAATTCTTGAGTTCCCTTATTAGTAACATCATGGAAAATTAAAGAAAAAACTTCAATGATACATGCACTGCTGAAGCATTCAGGGGCAGATAAAAGGATGTCTGCAAGTTTCTTTGAAACTCCTGGAAAAGTGAGCTGGACAGACAGGTGGACAGAAATGTGCTAAAGCAAAGTGAACCCACTGGCACGCAGGGTTCCCAAACAATTCCCTCACTTAGGTGCACGTTTGAAAATCGTCATTGAACATGGGAGGGGGGATGCTTTTTACTCTTAGAAATGCATATTCGGTTATTTTCTGGAGTTTGCTTTAGAGTAATTGTAAAGGAGTGACAGGTAAAATAGAACTAGCAGAAAAGGGAATAGATGAAATAAAAATAGCAGGAAGTTAATGGTTACCAAATGAGGCTGGTGATTGAACTAGTCTATTTTTGACTTTGAAAATTTTCTTACTAGATGATTAACAAATAAAAGGATGCTTCTGGTTTCTTTTCTGAGAGAAGGCAGGAGGAAAAGGGTGAGAAAAGCAGGAGTAGGATTAGGATTTGTGTTTCAGCGTCTACTTTCAGACTGGGAGAGTTCGGGCTTTCTCTGGCTGAGGGCACCCCTCCAGGTCAGCAATGCATCCCTCCGTTACCTTCTCCCTGCTATCCCGCCCCCTCCCAGCCTCACCGGAAGTGAGTGCAGGACAGGCCCCTCCCCCCCACATCTGGTACTGATGTCAACAGCTAGGGTGGGTGGGGGCCATGTTTTTCAGCTCCCGCCTAGCCTCCAGGGAGGGGTGGGCCCCCCATCCTTACTCCTTACTCACAATGTCAGACACTGTCACACACACACACATCAGGCACTTCCACGGGCCTGGACCAGGGGCCAGGAACAAACTTTTATTGCAAAACAGGGACCTTCGAGCCACAACGCGGAAGGACCTGGCCTCTTCCCCTGACACAGGGAGTTGGAATCTGGCCCTTACTTGGTCGTCTAGCCCTTTCCTCTAAGTCAGCTTGAGACAGCCAGTCACTGTGTGTGTCGTGGGGGTAGAGGAGGCTTTCGATGTGGTTGTGTAGGCTGCAGCGTGGATGGTGGGGGTTCCTCTGGTCTGAGGATCCTTGTGTGTTCTAGTTTTACTTGGTTCCCAGGCCTGTGTTTACAACTGCACAATATGGGTGCATCCATATTTGGGAGAATTTGGGGATCAGGGTGCTCGGAGAGGGGTGTCCTTGAACACTGAGGTGCGGAGGAGGCTGGGCTCGGACTCTGAGTAGGAAGATATTCAGGAGTCAGGATGAGGTCACATGTGAGCTGGCTGTGTTGTCCAGTGCTTAGGGGCATGTGGCTGGTGGTGGCCATGTGCCTGGACAGTGGTGTGGTCCCTCGAGGGCTGAGGACAGTCTCTCTGTGAGGTGACATGACCCAGGCAGGTGTGTGCTCTTTGCACCAGGCTCCCAGAGACAATGGCACTGGTAAGTCCGAGAGTGAAGAGGGTGTGTGGCCCATGATTTGGTGGCTGTTGCAGTGGCAGCCGAACTCCCACAGATGGGTCGTGAGTCCAGGGCAGTTATGTTGTGCACAAGTGCTGGGTTATCTGGGCAGGTGATTCCAGACAGACTAGACTGTAGCGAGCTCGTGTGGCTGAGTTGCCTCGTGGCCGTGTATGGGTGTGTGGTTGTGTGCCTCAACAGCTGTGTGGCCAGTGAATGTGGCCCTGTGGACAAGCAGGCTGAACATCTGTGTGAATGACCCTAGAAAACAACTACAGGTGTGTGAATGTGGTTTCCTGTGGTGTCAACTTGTGGATGCAGACACAGCCCTGTCCGTGCCCATGGTCAAGGCCACTACCTCCCAATGCCCCTCCTTCATTTGGTCTGTACCAAATGAAGGGGTGGAGGTCAGTAGGGCCGAAGTTGCAGCTGAAAGTGTGGGGGGATGTTGAAAAGGCCACTGACAGATGGCTGGAGGCTCAGGGCGCTGGGCGGGCAAGGGCTCTCCAGGGAGACGGCCTGCAGGATGGCGGTGACAAAGAGGAACAGCTCCGTTCGAGCCAGGCCCTCCCCGAGGCAGACACGCTTACCTGGGAGGAAGAGGATTATAGGACTGGGCCAGCCCTCCTCGCACCGCTGCCAGCGGGTAGGCAGGGACGGGCCCAGCAGTTACCTAAGGAGAAGGGCAGGAATGCCTCTTGCTTCTTGAACCTTCCGTCTGCATCCAAAAATCGGCCTGGGTTAAACTCCTCAGGCTGCTCAAAGATGTTCGGGTCATGCAGGACAGAGCCCAGGAGGGGGAAGACCTCAGTGCCCTGAGGGGAAATAGTAACAGAACCACAGATATGCTTCACTACCAGCCCTGCACTGCCCCACACCATCTCAGCTTCAGCTCCTGCCCAATTTGTTTTTTATCTCTATCCTGACCTTCCTGGATGCCGCCTCATAGGTGGCTCCTGGCACGTCACACTCAAAGTGTCCCAAAGTGGCCTCAGTGTCTCCCCTGAAACAGCCTCTCATTCCTCCTGTCTCCATCTCGGGGGAGCCCCTTTGTCCCCAGCCCCCTGTGTGGAGCCCTGGGCCTGTCCCCAGATGCCTCCCTCCCCATCATTCCCTGTCACCTACTTACTTGGCTGCTTGTTTTTTCCTCATGGCTTGACCCAGCCCTGTCCTCTCCCACCCAGGAGGCCCTGGATTCACAACCCACCTGTGGGAGTTCAGCTGCCGCTGCTCTCCCCAGGGCAGAGCACGAGGGTCTGTAATAGCATCAACATGTACAAGCTACGTACAGGCCAAGCAGTTTATTGCGCATTTTGTGTATGAGTACGCACTCATGTGTACTAGGCACACGTCTTCCACTTACTCAAATACACACGTAAACTCACGGAATATTTTAATAAGCCTAGGACATGGCTGCTAATGTGGTCCTCATTTTAAAGATGGGACGACTGAGGCTCAGAGACCTTAAGAAACTTGCCCAAGGCAACATTTAACAGAGCAGAGGCTATTATTTTTTACATTTCATTTTTAAAATTCGAGGTATGCTGTGACTCAGCTGTGGCTGTCCTAAGCCACCTGGTGGCCCAGAGCCCAGCATTTTGCCCCTCAGGTCGCCTGAAGGTCAAGGCAAGAGTGGGTGGGCCAGGGCTGTCCACAAAGACTCCCCCTGCCCAGGTTCAGGGAGAGCAGCAGCCTCATCAGTCAGATCAGAGTCATTGAGTTCCCAGGACTGTGGTGGAGGGTGAAGGAAGGTTGGGGGTGGGGGAGGAGAAGGAGAGAGACCTGCATTGCTAGGGACTCTGGCTAACAGGCTCTGAGTTGGGGAGGTGAGAGGACTCCAGAAAAGTCAGGGTTCTGTTATTGCCATTAAAGTAAGAGAAGGGCAGATGGCAGTGGTTAGGTTGGGTGAACGTGGCAAGTCTTGTAACCTACGGGGGCCTCAGTTTTCTCATCTGTAACACGGGCATGTTAGTGGTGTGGGATTGCTCTGAAGACTAAACACGGGCACAGAGCAGGCACTCAGTCATTGGTGCCTGTTATTACTGTTGTTAGCATCAGTCGTGGCTGTCATGCACAATCACGGCATTAGCAAGTGTCCCTGCTGCCCCCCCCCCCCCCCCCAGTGCTGATTGCCTCCTGGATTCCTTACAATCCTGGTTGATAGTATTATCTTTCCCAGTTTAGAAGAGGGGTAGATGGAGGCTCAGAGTGGGAAGTGATTTGCCAAAGGTCCCAGCCAGAACACAATTCTAACTGCCGTGGGTTTGCTTTCATTTGGCAATGAAGCTCAAGGAGGGAGCAGCTTGTGAGAAGGTGCTCTGGGTTTCTGGGGAGACATCGCCCCCTGGTGGTGCTGGCTGTGAGTTGCTCTCCAGTCAAGGGGAGGGAGCTCAGGCGGGAAGAGAAAGTGCGTGTATGTGTGTGTAGGGAAGGAGGAAGTGAAGGGACTGTGTGTTTGCAGCAGGTGTTGAGGGCGAAGGCCTCTGCTAGCCCTCAGTTCTCAAATTGACATCTGGGGAAGCTGAGGCTCAGAATCAAACGGCAAGAGAAATGGAGAGAGAGAGAGAGAGAGGTATGAGAGAAGAGGGCAGACGATGCCACAAGAGAGAGAAACCAAGATCCACAAGAAGTCTTAGAGACACAGATAGCAACAGACTCAGGCCCAGGCAGAGACACTGCTGGGCATGGCGACACTGTGGACCCACCTGGGGCAGGGTGTACCCTCGGAAGCAGGTGGTCTTCGTGAGAGCGCGGGGTATCCCCATGGGCACCAGTGCCAGCAGCCGCTGCGCCTCATGCAGAACCGCGTCCGTGTAGGGGAGGCGGGCTCGGTCCCCCAGGCCTGGTGCCTGGCCAGCCCTTAGCTCTCTTGTCAGCTCCTCCCGCACGCGCTCTGTCCCCAAGAAGAGGTGGATTGGAGGTCAGGGGTGAGGTGGGGACCTCTTCTTGGAAGCCCCCTTTTCTTGAGCAGCTGTGGTTAGGGGTGAGGCTAGTGGGGGAGGAAGAGCCCCTCAGCCCTTGCTGAGCTTGGGTGCTTCATATCCTGCGTGCTGAGCGTTACACCTTTCCTCTCTTAACTCTCTCAGCAATCCTGGGAGATAGGTACCAGTAAGTATCCACATTTCCCAAATGAGGAAACTGAGGCCCAGAGAGCTGAGGTCACAGCTGATCCATTCCACCAAGGCCACCAGACCCCAAGCCCCATATTCCAGGTCAGCCCACACCGCTGGCTCAACGTGAGACGCTGGAGTTCCTTGGGGTTTATTACCAGCCCTGCACTGCCCCACACCATCTCAGCTTCAGTTCCTGCCCAATTTGTTTTTTATCTCTATCCTGACCTTCCTGGATGCCGCCTCACAGGTGGCTCCTGGCACGTCACACTCAAAGTGCCCCAAATCGGCCTCAGTGTCTCCCCTGAAACAGCCTCTCTTTCCTCCTGTCTCCATCTCGGGGGAGCCCCTTTGTCCCCAGCCCCCTGTGTGGAGCCCTGGGCCTGTCCCCAGATGCCTCCCTCCCCATCATTCCCTGTCACCCCTGACAATCTACCACTTCATGGCAGCCCAAAGTGCTAATGCTAATTGGACCCTGCCCTTCCCTGCCTAACTTCCTCCATGGCTCCCCATTGCTCAGGATGAAGTAACAAGGCCCTGACACAGCTCCTGCCTCATTTGTCACTATGCCTCATGTGGCAACCAGCAGTCCCCCCAGCTGTTGCTCCTCAGACACCCCAGATGCCAGGCTCATGGTCGCCTCCAGGCTCCGGCTCAGATGGTCCACTCCCCTGAAATCCTTCCTGTCCAGCCTCACTTCTGCTTTCTGGGCCCGGCTGGTGGAAAAGGCTCTTTCCTACCTTGGACCTGAGGGTATTTCAGCAGGAGCAAGAGGGTGTAGCGGATCGTGGCGCTGACCGTCACTGTCCCGGCGAACAGCAGATAAATGACAGTCATCAGCAGGTTCTTGTCAGTGAATTCCGTGTTTGGGTCTTGTTCCTCCTGGGAGAAACCGGGCAGAAGGTGTTCAGAGGACACAACATTCAGGGCCTGGCCCGGCCCAGAGTGCAGCCCGGCAGGTTCAAGCTTTGTCAAGGAGCTTAAATAAACGTTTGGGAAAGTCAGAAAGTGGACCCTTGATATTTTTCTTTCTGGCTGAAATTATTTGAAAACGAAAGAGAATGGCCACCACAAACAAAGGACATGACAAGCGTTGGCGAGGATGGGGGGAAACTGCAGCCACCGCCACTGTTGACGAGGATGCAAGATGGCACAGCCGCCCCGGGGAGCAGTGGGGCCGTTCCTCAGAGAGTTAACGTCGACTTCCCACGCGATCCAGCAACACTGTGTCTGGGCCTATCTGCAAAAGCAGGGTCTGGAAGAGGTATTCGTACACTCATATTCACAGGGGCGTTAGACACTACGGCTGAAAGGTGGGAGCAGCCCAGGTGCCCATCGATGGATGAACGGATGCACGAAACAGAGGCTAGCCATACGATGCAATAGGATTCAGCCTTAAGAAGAAAGAAAATCTGCCACGTGCTACAATACACATGAACCTCGAGGACAGCACACGCTGCTACGTGACGGATGCGGTGCGGTTGCCCTTTGCGAGGTACCTGCAGTTGGCAAATTCGTGAAGACGGAAAGCGGAAGGGGGCTGGCCCGGGGCTGGGGGAGGGGCATGGGGACTCGTTTTGAGAGAATCTCCGCCCTCCAGTTGGAAAGAGCACCTGATCTGAGCACACTCCCCACCATTGAACTGTGCACTCAGAAATGGTTAAGATGGTGAGTTTTATGTTATGTGTAGTTGACTACAGTTACTTTTTTTTTATTAAAAAAAATAAAAGAGAAAAGACATGGGGCCACGACAGTAAGAAAAAAACCCTCTCTCTCCATGAACAAGGTGGCTGCATTTATTCGACGGCTGTGGCCCTGAATATCTCCCACAATTCCAAAATTCCTTCAGTCCAAAACTCGTTATTTCCACAGGAGTCGCCTTAATTCTTATTCTCTCGTATACTAAATTGTTTTTATATAATCAATAAAGCAGGCTTTATCACTATAATTCGCTATTGCTAGGTTTCATAAGGAAATGGCTGTAAGTCACAGAAAAGTCCTGTGAGGATGGAGGGAGCAGGGGGTGGGGTGAGGCTGTGGTGTCATTGCCTGTGGCAGGTCACCGGGCACGGGGTTGAGGTTGCAGCAAGGAGAGCGAGGAGAGATGCAAGAGACTCAGACACGGGCAAGGGGGCGGTGGAGAGAGGCAGAACGATGCACCAGAAACACGAGATAACCACACACATGCACAGACGCAAATTCGTGGAAATGTGGGGAGAGGGAGAAAAAGAGAGAGGAAGAGGAATGGACTGACAGATTCCCAGCCACACCTGGGGGGCAGGCAGCCAGGCCACCAGCCCCATTCAGGAGACTCACTCAACAGCAGCCTTCCTCTACCTTTGCCATCTTCAGCAGAAAGGCATCCACAACATCGCCTGCAGGGCCTGAGGGGTCCAGACTCCCCCGGTGCCGCTGCACCTGCTCGATGGCGAAGGTGGCCAAGGTGTCCACATGGCGGAGGAGCTGGGTGTGGGGGCCTGGAAGGGGCTGCAGGAGCCAGGAGAACATCTCGTAGGCCTGTGGGGAGGAGGGCAGCTGTTCCCACTGGGGGCCTGGCCCTGCACCAGGGTGAAGGGGCCGGTGGATGGGGTGGCCTGGGGGTTCCTTGGAACAGGTAGGCAGGAGCCTTTGGGGAAGGTGGCTGGAGAGGGGTCGCATCTGCTTACCTGGCCCCATGGAGAGCTGATCCCCAGAAGGATGCCACCAGCTGCCTGGACCACAGCCTTGAACTCCTCATCCTCATAGGGGAAACGAAGGCCCAAGGTGAGGGAGCACACGACATTGGAGGTGGCCTGGGCCAGCAGCAGGGAGGGGTCAAATGGCTGTCCTGGTACAGATGGGGCAAGAAGTGTTGGGGTGCAGTCACAGAGGACCGACTCTGTGGGGGTCAGGTGCAGCCACAAAGAGACAGGCCTGGAGACAGAGAGAGACAGACACACAGAAACAGACAAGGAAGAGAGAAAGACATGGACAGGGAGACAGACAGACAGACAAGGAAAGAGGCAGAGACAAACTTACAGGAGAGAAAGGCAATAGAGAGAGAAAAAAGAAGCAGAAAGTGATGTAAAAATACCAGGGACACAGAGACCCTCGGGGAGACAGCAGGACAGAGATGGAGGTGAAGGAGGAGCTGGAGGTGGAGGGGAGTAGAGCCCCCAGCCTGGGCATTGTGGGAAGGTCCTTCCACACGCACAGAGAGCCCGGGGACCCTGGCTGACCCTGCCCTGCTGACCTGCTGTCCTCTGGAACGCCTCCACCAGACACTGGGCCTCCGCCTGGATCAGCTCCTCGCCTTGCCGCCTCCCCATGCCCAGGTCCCGCAGAGCAAGTGTGGTGAATTTCCTCAGCTGCCTCCACCTCTCCCCATTGGAAAAGAAAACCCCTGCACAGAAGGTGAAGTTCAAGGGGAAACTGGCTCCTGTCCCCATTCCCCAGGACCACCCCCTTCCTCCCAGCGAGGTGCCCTGAGGAGGGTCTTCAGGGCCTGTCCTGAGTCTGTGTCGGCCTAGCCCAGGGATGAGGACGCAGAAGGTGCTTAATAAATACCTAACCTTGGGTCAGAGCGTGAGGTTCTCCAGAGAAGTTGGCAAGTAGGATCACTCAGGCTCCTTCTGTTCTGTGATTAACCAGGGTAAGGGGAGCTTCCTTTCTCCTTCCTGCCTGCCTTTCTTCCATTCATCTTTTTATTCTTCTTTTTTACCCACTTGCCCTTTAATCCTTCCTTTTCCCCCCTTCCTTCCACCCATCTCGACATTTATGGAGCATGATTTGGTCCTAGCTATGCACCCGCCCCAACATTTATGGAAGTCCGTCAATCCATCCATCTATCCACCCATCCATCCGTCAATCCATCCATCCACCCATCCATCCATCCACCCATCCGTCCATCCATCCATCCACCCGTCCGTCCATCCATCCATCCATCCATCCATCCACCCATCCGTCCATTCTTCCTTCTCATTTATGGAGGACTATTTGGATCCCTTGCCCCCTGCTGTTTGGAGGCTGAGCAGTGCGGGAGGAGGATGCAGTTGCTTTGCTCTCCTCCTTTACCTGACACTTGCTCTGGACAGAGCCTTTGCTGCTCTGAGCTCAGTTTTCCCACCCGTGGAGTGTTTCCTGGGTGCCTCCCACTGGATGTCCTCTGCCCACCTAGCCCTGTACTGCGTCCCCAGCCAGCCTCAGCAGCTCTCCTCCTCCCCATTCTCAGCCCACTATCCCCCACCCCGTGTTCCATGACCTGGATTCCTCTCCCAAGCACACCCGATTCCAACCCCGAGATCGCGTCCCTGGTCCGACCCCATTCCCTCCCTGGGCTCCCACACAGAAACCCAGGGGATCCTTCTAACTCTGAACCCATTCCTGGCTTAAAATCTACTGCTCCCCCCAAAACCCAAAGCCCAAACACTCCGGTGTGACTCAGGCCCTGCATGACTAGGCTCTGCCGACTTCTTCAGCTTTATTAGTCATCCCACTACGATCCCACTGGCTTCTCTCACTTCTTCAAAGGTGTCAGGATCCCGCACCTCTAGGCCTGTTCCCTGCTGTTCTCTCTGCCTGGATTGCTCACCTCTCCATCCTCCCTGAACTAATTTCATTCATGCTTCACACCTCAACTCAAACGTCACCTCTGAGAAGCCTTCCTAGATTCCTCCCATTCTTTCTCAACCCTGTACAGGTTCTGTGTCCTGCTGTCAAGGCTGTACTTCTCATTTGAGAACTCTGTTCTGCCCCCCCCCCATTGTCTTATTGCAAACCTACCTCTCCCCAATGAGATAGGACAACACATTTGTCTCAGTTGCCTCTGGGTCCCCAGCACCCAGGGCAGGGCCAGGTATAATGAAAGCTTGTCAGTTGAATGAACGAATGCTTCTTTCATCTCCATGCTTCTGTACTTGCCATCTCTCCCTGGAACACCCTTCCCGCTCATCCTGAGTCTCAGCTCAGACACCCATCTTTCAGGAAGGCTTTCTGGACGTCCCCCAGCCGATGAGTAGGGTCAGGGACCTCCTCCTATTCCTGCTTCCCCCACCCAGGCCCTGAGCCCTCTGCCAGGGACACCCACTTCCCCATTCCTGACCTCTCTGTACTGTCACTGTCTGGTGACAAGTCTGTCTCCCCACTGGCCAAGGAACTGTGTGTGGGGGGTGCTGAATGGGGCTGTGTAGCCACTGCTGTGTGGGACTCTGGCTTTCAGTTTTAGCACAGGCAACGGTGCCTTTCGACGTGCTGTGTTTCCACGTCAGTTAATGCCCAGCGCCTCGAAAGCTCAGCCCTTCCCCCCAGCCCTAGGGGTTTCTGCTGGACCAGCTGTAACATTACCGCACCTGGTCACTACTAAGCACTGGCTTTGTGCAAGGCCCAGCCCTCATTTCATCTTTACTACAGCCCAATGTGCAGGCACTGGTATCAGCCCATTTTGTGGACGAGGATACAGAGGCATAAAGCAAACATGAAGGTCACGTACAGGTAAGTGGAAAAAGGCTCCACTCCACCCATGACTCACCATGGCCGTCGAAGGTCCGGTCCAGCGTCGCCAACATCCCCCGCCCACTGAACTCCTCAGCCTGACCTCCCAGGGCTTCCTGCACAGCCTGGTGCCCAACCAGGACCACCACACGCCGCCTGGGTCCCAGGTGCACGGTGAACACCGGTCCATACTTCTTACTCAGCTGGGGGCAGGGAGGGAGAAGGGGGTGATGCCTCTTCCGGTCTAGACGTCTCCTTCACGGCCCAGTCACTGGATGAGCCACCTGCCAGGAACCAGCCCCAGGTCCCCAGACTTCCTCACCAACACTCTCTAGTCCCCATGCTCTTACCTCCTGCAGAGCCCGGACTCCTGACCTCAGGACAACCCAGAGCCCATCCCTGCCCTCCCCATTCTGACAGGCACCAACAAAATCCCCACAGCTTTGGTCTCCCCTCATTCCTCAACCCCCCCTCCCCCAAACTGGCCACCCTTTTCCGTCACTGCTAGACCCTCAGATTCTGGAGCACACACTGCGGAGCACCTGCCCGCCCTCCCCAAGACCCCCACCGCTGGCCACGTCCTGGAAATGCCCCAGACTCTTACCCGTGGGGAACCTCCGGTCTCTTCCCACTTGCTCGTCCCACAAAAGTTGGGGCTGCTTCCCCCTCTCTGTCGCAGGAGCGCCCAGCTCTACCTACTCCCGCCCCGCCCAGATTCTCTGCAGACAGATTCCTGGAACCATCCGGCCTCTGCCTCCACTTCCCCCCAGGGACACCTCCCTTCTCTCCTGTGCCCGTCCTCTGAGGAGCTCACCTGTATCTCCCCAGGTACCTCTCCCTCGCGACAGCCCATCACCACCACACCTCTCGCTTCTCTCCCGCTCCACGACTCCCTCCTCTCTCAGCTTCCCTCCCCGCCTCCTTCCCAGGGGTCTCAGAGGGCTTCTCTGCCCCGGGACCCCTGCCACTGGGTCCGGCTCCGGCTCTCGCCCCACTGCAGGATCCCGTGGGGGAGACGACTCAGCTCCTCCTAGTCCGGCCCCCACCTCGTCCTCTCTCCCCGGCCGCCCGCACTCCCGCCCCACCCCACCCCAGAACACCCGTAGCCCCTTTGCCCGGGCCCCCGGGCTTGCCTCCTCCTTCGGACGCACGAGGACCTCTGCGCCCGGCGCTGCCGTTTCTCTCCCCGCAGTCCCCTTCCTTCCTCCTGGACCTGGACCCCTGCCTCTAGCACGGGCGTTCCCGCAGCTCCTTACCCGCAAGAGCCCCGAGTACAGCTCCCCGGGCCAGAGCTGCAGCAGGTTCCCCAGCAGCGGCAGCGGCGTGGGCCCAGGGGGCAGGAGGCTCCGGGTCCGCGTCCGGAGCAGCGCCAGCGGCAGCAGCAGCAGCAGCAGCAGCAACACCAGCAGCAGCGCCCAGCTGCTCGTGGCCTCCATCCCCTGCTCCGAGGCTCTCCACCCGGCTGGGACAGGCCGGGCAGCTCCCTTCTCAGCGAAATCAGGGGGAGAGAGGCAGGGCAGGCAGCCCCTTGCCCTGCCTCCAGAAAAAAAATTCTCTCCCCGCCGCCCGATTTCTTTCTTCTAGACCCTCGCCGCCGCCACCTGGTGTTGGGGACACTCGCTCTAATGGTTTCCTCTCCAGTCACCCAGGTTCGAGGGGCGGAGACAGCTCCTCGGCCGAAGTAGGGCGTGGGCAAACCGAAGGAACCTGGAAGCCGGAGACTTGGGCGGCCTCCAGGAGGCCACACCCCGAACTTGGCGGTGACCTGGGCGCGGCCCTCCCCAGCTCCCACCTCCCCACTCTTTACCGTCCGGGTGCGCGCTCACCTGTGCGTGCCTGCGTGGTGTCTTTGAGGCTATTTCCTCTAGCATCTGGCATCTTTGCTACGAACTAGATGGAGAAATTGACCTTTAACAGAAATTAACAAGAAAAATCTGAGGTTCAGAAAGGTAAGTCGGTTGGTCCTGGGCCGCCACACAGCCAACCAGATTTAAACGCAGGCCAGTCGGAATGACTGGCGGAATCGTCCACTTCGGCAGCAGTGCGCTTATGGGTGAGGGACCCCCTGTTCACAGCCGGGCTTCTCTGTGCTGCTGTCAACTCTTGGAGAATAGGGGTCGATTTCAGGATTGTATGGATACGGGTGAGCACACAATTTAAAACAGGGCCAAGTGAGTGTGTTAAATAAATGTTAGTTACCATTTTGAGGTGTAACTACAGACAATCGTTCTAGACTTGGGGATGCAGCCTTAGGTAACAGTGGATTGGGCCCTGCTCCCAACTTTTTTTTTTTTTTTAAGATTTTTATCTATTTATCTTTAGAGGGGAAGGGAAGGAGAGAGGGAGAGAAATATCAATGTATGATTGCCTCTCGGGAGTTCCCTGCTGGGAACTGGCCTGCAACCCAGGCGTGTGCCCTGACTGGGAATTGAACCGAGATCTTGTGGTTCGCAGGCCTGCACTCAATCCACTGAGCTACACCAGCCAGGCCCTCCCTGAGCTCATTTCCACATGCAAATAAAGTAATAAGATAATTTCAGGTAGTGCAAAGTCCTGCCAGGGGGATGGGCTTATGGGAGAAGATGTGACAGCATCCCAGTCCGAGCTGTTTGGTTCAAAGCCTCCCGCCCAGCGTCTAGAGCAGCGCCTGGCACACAGGAGGTGCTCAGTAAATATCTGTTGCATCAGAGGTCGAATGTAGGAGACGAGGTCAGTGAGAGCAGCAGGGGCATCTTGCAGGGTCCTGGAAAACTCTTCACATTTTATTTCTAGTGCGGAATGAAGCAGATTGTCAACATAAGAAATGTCCAGCCCTGGCTGGTGTGGCTCAGTGGATGGAGTGCCGGCCTGTGAACCAAAGGGTCGTCAGTTCGATTCCCAGTCAGGGCACATGCCTGGGTTGTGGGCCAGGTCCCCAGTAGGGGGCGAGCATGAGACAACCACACACTGATGTTTCTCTCCCTCTCGCCCTTCCCACCGCTCTAAAAAGTAAATAAATAAAAAGTGAATAAACAAAAACAAAGACAAAAAACCCCAAACGTCTAAACCTGTAAGAATTTTCATGAGTTTATCTCAGCCAAACTGACAATTGCCAGGAAGCCAAATCTCAGAGGATTGAGAAAATGCTCTGAAAAATGGCAGTTTTACTGTTTATTTTATACATCAAAATCAAAGGGGAAGACATACGGGGTGTTAGGGTGGTCAGCTATAAAAGAATTCACAAAGAGAAGAAAATACATAGGGAAGTTTATGTTACTTCTCCAAGAAAGAAAAAGGTCCAGGTGCAGAGGTGAGCATCAACACTGAGGGGTGGGGGCTTTGAGCTCTTATTGGATTATAATTAAATTATAAGCGGGTGGGGGAGGTTGCTGTTGTGTGGCCCCTGGGCTGTGGGGGGCGCTGCAACTCAGGAGGCTTTGGGCGGTTTTGCATAAGCTGCAGTTTGCTCCTATGTAATCTGTGGGGAGTGGGTGGGGGGTGGGAGGTGGGGTGGACAGCCAACCACATTCTGTTCTTGCTCTCTAGTAATTGTCAGTCCTGGGGACATAAGTTCAGAAGCGTATACAATGGCAGTCATGCTTAGCCAGGTCACAGGCCTGCTCAGCAGACGGTGACAGGACAGCAAATGGCACTGGCTTTGTCCTTTCATTCCCCACTCTGGTTTTAAAATGGATTTATTCTTAATTCTGGTTCTGAGGAGTAGAGATGAAGATCTCTTCTTCTATAACTACAGGTGGGTGAGGGGTGTAGAGCTGTCCCTGTCTCTGGGTCCCGGTGTGGGTCATTAATGAGAAGAGGGTGGAATTGTGAAACTGGGGGGAAAAAAACCCCAAACTCCGGCGTTCCTGCTGCCTGTCACATATCGAACCCAATAAGCAGAGACAGGGATTGAATCCCTATGGGCGCTTTATTCAGGTGGCTGGTGATCCGAGAAGATGGCATGTTCACACCCTAATGGACCATCTTACATTTTCTTCCAAGCCAGCCTTTTTATAACAGAGAACGAAGTGTAGGTAAGGGGTTTGGAATTC
Source organism: Artibeus jamaicensis (assembly GCF_021234435.1). Taxonomy (NCBI): domain Eukaryota; kingdom Metazoa; phylum Chordata; class Mammalia; order Chiroptera; family Phyllostomidae; genus Artibeus; species Artibeus jamaicensis. The sequence goes on from NW_026521848.1 coordinate 351,125, forward strand.
AGGGAAAAGTTAATTGGATTAAAAGACCTGCAGTATTCTTGCCCTGTGCAGTGGTCTCTATCTGTGTCTTGGACAGTGGTCCTCTCACCCCGGAGTACAATGGCTCAGATACCATCTTCACGGCTTGCAGTCCCCCTGAGGCACAAAGGTGGAACTGCTCGTGGTCTCCTGGAGTCAGGGTGAGTCATACCTTCAGTTCCCGGAACAATGCGTTTTACATGCATTTTCTTCCACACTCCCTAAGTCACCCTCATTTTATCAAAGCGACTGATTACTAAGCTTATTAGCTATTACTTAAACTAAATAATTTCAACTCTTGAGTGCTTTATCAATTGGACAGCCAGAAAAGCAAGAGCTGTGGCCAGAGGCCGTTTGTGGAGGGAGTCACCAGAGCCTGGGCCCTCTGGTGAATGAAGAAATGAAGGATATTGAGGAGACAAGGTCTAAAAATAAGAATAAATAAAAAGCTCTGGCTGGCGTGGCTCAGTGGATTGTGCGCTGGCCCGCAAACCAAAGGGTCACCAGTTCAATTCCCAGTCAAGACTTGTACCCGGTTGAGGGCCAGGTCACTCCACCCCCTGGTGGGAGGCTTGTGAGAGGCAACCACACATTGATGTTTCTCTCCTTCTCTTTCCCCTATATAAAAATAAATAAATAAGCCCTGGCTGGCGTAGCTCAGTGGACTGAGTGCGGGCTGTGAACCAAAGGGTGGCAGGTTCGATTCCCAGTCAGGGCACATGCCTGGGTTGTGGGCCAGGTCCCCAGTGGGGGCCATGTGAGGGGCAACCGCACATTGATGTTTCTCTCTCTTTCTCTTCCTCCCTTTCTTCCCCTCTCTAAAAATAAATAAATAAATATAATCTTTAAAAACAAACAAGTGAATAAAATGTTTAGAAAAAAAGAATAAAGAAGGGAGGTAGCCAGGAAAACCAGGACTAGATATTGTCTTTAAAATTCCAAAAAGGGAGAGACAGGGTAGGTAAATTCTGTATGGCTGACACTGCATCAGTACTTCTCAATAATTTTAAGTCAAAGGATGAATGAAAATGTAAAACATTAACTTGGGAGAAAGCTAGAAAAATTAGGATTCGATTCCGTTTGCGGGTGACCACTAGACACTGTGATTTCCATTGAAACGCAATTTCTCTCCTATTAGCGTAAGAAACAATTCAAACCTGTGGAGAATTTTTGGTGAGTTTATTTGAGCCAAACTGATGAGAATTGCCAGGAAGCAACATCTCAGTGGACTGAGAAATGCTCTGGAGAATGGCAGTTCAGCACCTTATTTTATACATTAGAATCAAAGAAGGAGCCCTGAGGGGGTTACATGAAGTCCATTGGTGATAGATTAGGGAGAAAGCAAAGCGGGGCTGGGGGGGCACCTCTGGGGTTGCATAAAAGGTAAAATGACAGACACGGAGGTGGGTTCTTTACATAGGTGGGCAGGGGATAGTTAACAGTCAACGATTAACATGATAACAGTCACAATGAGGGGCTTTGTCGGTTCCGCTTGTGCCCAGGAAGTTTGGGAAGAAGAGAAGTTATGTTGACATTGCAAAGGTATGTCACAGATGCAGACACTAGACAGGCTCAGTTAAGGTAAAGGTTGACCTTCGTCGGGGGAAAGTGTTGGCCTAGGACATGACTACCCGCCATGGACTGTTTTTAGTTAATAAGTTTTCATTTTAGACCATTCTGTGTGGCTGCTTTAGGTCTGAGTTTGAAAGGCTGCGTCACAGATCTCTCCTGAGCTTGTCCGGTTGATATGTGGCCCCTCTTCTTCCACACTCCCTAAGTCACCCTCATTTTATCAAAGCGACTGCATTAAATCTGTTTGCAGTTTGGCCTAATTATTCCAATACAACAAGAATAGTAGTGGATCACATAATCTCTTTCAAGTCTGCTTTGCTGGAATTTTCACAGGAACACTTAGACTGACATTTAGTTAACCCTTCGGGGCACAGAAGCCAAGCCACACAGTTGCCATCTGGTTTTGCCTGTAATGCCTACAGGTTTGGGTGGATTCCTCAAGTTCTCGAGGTCCCTGAAATGTGTTCGGATTCCTTCCTTGCCATCTTTCAGGAAAGCAGTCTTTGTTTCTGACCTGAAAAGATTGCCATGAGCCATGCGACAAATCAAGGTACCAAGTCATTTCTCCAAGGGGCTCTTATTGGCTTTAAAAGTCAAAACTAATTCCTTAAGGCTTTCTCATGACCTCCAGAGTACAGGTGAGGCAGGAGAAGGCACACGAAGAACCCTGAGACAGTAATATTGTTACTGGCCAGTGTCTAGCATCCTGCTTACCAGGAAACACCTTTTACCAATTAGGTAGATTAAATAGTAAACTGAGGCAGCGGGGAGGAAAAACACAGGTCTCACACACTAACTCAACAGTCCTGAGCCTGGTCTGTTAATATTGCCAGCTGTTCCAACATCACAAGAGACACTGTGTTAGCAAGAAAGAAGGGAAGTCCTTGAAATTCTATGTAGCATTTCCACTATCTGGGAAAGAAAGCTTTGAAACTGCTTTGATCCCAGAGCTTGGAATGCGGGACAGGGTCCATGGTGCCCAAGAAGGAGCCCATAAAACGACTTTGGTTAATTGTCTACCTCTGGTCACTATCTGTTTTACGAGGGAATCCCTGATACTTACAGAAAGAGCCCATAAATAACTTTGGAAAGTGCCCCAATTTTAATTAACCGCCTCCTGTCACGTATTTGTTTTACAGGATGAACAAATGGAATCTGGAGCAAGATAAGGGTTCGGGCCAACAGACGCCCACACATACCTAAGTCTGGGTAGTCACATTCCCCCAGGAAGCTGGCACCACATTTACCTGTTAATCAATACGTAACTTTTTTTCCCCTCCTATCCCACCACCTATGTAAGTCCTCAGAACAAAGGACTCACTTTCTCTCGGGGGCTCTGGGTGCTCTTGGCTCTCTGGCCATCGGGCCTCAGGCCACCCGGCCTCAGGCTGCCCAGGGGCTTGCCACCCTGGTCTTTAGCCGTTCTTGCTTATGTCACCCTGCTTTGCCCTGAAACTTTGCCTTTCACCTCCTACTCTACTCCATCCTGTTCTCTTCCATGGGAACGGGCCACTAATAAACTGATTACACGCTAATACATGTGCTGATCTGTAATTCTTTACGTGTGTCAGCAAGAAGAACCAGGTCTCTCCCATCCAGGACAGCTCTCCCATTTGTATAGAGCTTGTCCTGAGGGAGGGTGATGGTTGCCAGAGGTAAAGGGGAGTTAAGTGAGCAAGGCAAAGGGGTTAAGGAGCACCAATCAGCAGTTACAAAACAGTCAAATGGATATCATACAAGAAGGTGGGCCATTCAAACTCCTTTGTGCATTTGATGAATTTGCTGAAAAACTGCCAAGTTCTGACCTCAGTTTGGGAGAGGTCGGGCATCGGACAGGGAGCCTGGGCCCAAATAATGCTCTTGGATCCAGCAACCTCACGGGGAGGGAGCTGGGTCGCAGGTTTAGGGGTTCCCAAGGGGGCGGCCGGATCAGGAACGGCTGGAGGAAACCCATCTGAAGGGGGAGCAGGGCGAGAGGCTGGAGGAAGAGAAGCAGGGAGAAGAGATGGGGGGATGCTAGAGAGTTAGGCAAAGGGGTGGAAAAGCGGCTGGAGTTCAAAAATGCCACCTTTTTCTCTGCATTGAGAGGCAGGCCCAATTGTTCCCTGGGCTGCTGGGGGCTTTGCAACCCAGGAGGCATTGGGTGGTTTTGTATAAGCTGCAGTTTGCTCCCATGTTGTCTTGTTTTGTTCCCGCTCTCCAGTAACTTCCAGTCCTGGGGACAGAAGCTCAGAAGAATAAAATGGCATTTGTGTTTAACGAGGTCGTAGGCCTGCTCGGCAGATGGCGCCATAGTAGCAAATGGCACGGGCTTTGGGCTTTGTCCTTTCGAGGGGGTGATGTAAAATTCTTTGGTGATAAAGGCTATACTTTCAGGCATCATTTCCATAGTCTGTTAAAATTCTTTGGTGATAGATTAGGGAGGTGGGAGAAAGCACAGCAGGGAAACCTCTAGGATTAGATGAAAAGTAAAATGAATAGACATGTATTTATTTTATGTGTATTATTATTTTTAATCACCTGAGGGTAGGTTATTGATTTTAGAGTGATGGGAAGGGAGAGAGTGAAACGTCAGTGTGAGGAACATCAGTCAGTTGCCCCCCCCCCCCACTGTGTGCCCTGACTGGGGACAGAACCTGCGACTTAGGCATGTGCTCCGACAAGCTTGGAACCTGCAACCTCCTGGTGTAGGGGACTGTGCTCCAACCACCCGAGCCACCTGTTGGGGTGACACATACTTCTTTTACACAGGTGGGCACAGAGTGACAGTCAACAATGAACGTGATAACAATAATAATGAGGGATTCTGTGTGCTGTGGTTGTGAATTGCTGGGTGGGGGTGGAATATTACTTCGATATTTTAAAAACATGTTATCAGATCTGTTATCCTAGATGCAAACAGACATAGGCAGGCTCAGTTAAGGTGACAATTGACCTTTGTTAGGGAAAAATACTACCCTGGGGGGTTGTCTGTCTCACTTTTCTATAATTTGCGTGTGGTATAACATTTTCTTCTAGTAGGAGGGCACCATACACTTTCCCGGTTTTCATAGTCTGACCCCGAAGTGGGTTTGTATTTACCACGGCCCACTTACTTCCCACTGCGGGCACTCAGGTGCTGTTATTAACATGATCCCCTCTGGTTGTGCAACTGGGGTTTGTGACCTCAAGGTTCAGTTAGGGCCAAGGCTGTAAGAACACGATGCTCCATAAATCCAGAAGCCAGAAAGAAAGAATTTTATAAGTAAATATTTTTTTGCCACAACAGTTATAGAGGGCCGTGTTTTTATAGTCACTTCAGCTCCCACCCAGATTAAGGTAGTTAGTGGTCCTTGTTGGTGTAGGGGGTGAGCACATTCCCATAATTAGGTTCTGGTGTTTATACATAAAATTCCTTTCTCAATATTCCTTTTCCACTAATTTCTACAACTTCCATTATTTTTTTGGCTTTTTATTCATTTAGCAATAATTAAATTATCAGGACAAACTTTTCTTTTAACTTCTCTTTTACACAATAGAATTTTATGCAGCAGAAAGAAAGAAGGAGCTCCTGCCCTTCACCACAGCATGGATGGAACTGGAGAACATTATGGCAAGTGAAATAAACCAGGTGGTGAAAGACAAATATTGTATGATCTCACTTATAAGTGGAAACCAATCAACAAAACAAACGAGTGAACAAAATAGAACCAGAGGCACTGAAATTAAGACCGAGCTGATAGTGACCAGAGGGGAGGATGGAGGAGGATAATGGGGAAAGGAAGGGAAGGATGAACTCGAGGACCAACTATAAAGAACACATGGGCAAGGACAGTGGGAGGTGGGGTGGGTAGGGCAGGGGAGAGTAATGGGAGAAAAAAGGGGACAACTGTAAATAAACAATAAAAAAATTATAAAAATTAAAATGTATACACCTCTTTCCTTCATTTTGCAATAGCGTTCTTCTAAATTTCAAGAGGAAACATAAAAATAGTTTAATTGATAATACAAAAGTTTTCTTGTACACCTTAAGTGATTATTGACAACTGGGCTATGTACACAAGGTCTGAGAAAAGCCTAAAAAACAAGTATAATAATAATAGTAGTAATAAAGTTATTATTATTAATATTAGCAGACAGGTAAAGACAATCAAACAAACAAGGCTCACCATCGATTTGTAGGCACACCAGCCTGGGACGGCTGCCTGTCTCTGATGCCGGCAGCTTCTCATCCTGGAGAGTCTTCGGTCTCCACCGGAGGTGGAGGCGGGCGTCAGAGCCAGGGGCAGATGTCCGTTCTCTGTTAGGCATCGGATGAGATTCCTTCCAACAGTGTTGGAGAGAGTCTTAAATTAATCTATTTTCTAACAGACAAAAATCTCCTTGTTGTACGTTGTGGTCTTTGAAGTCTTCATCTTCCAGCAGCACAGTGTAAAGTTGTTACTCTTGGTATTTAGCGAATTATTGATGGGAAAGGGGAACAAAGGGACTTAGACATTGAGCTTAATAAACTAGGAAGCATAACCTGTCTACAGTTTATGCTTCCACTCCCGGGGACTGTAGCATTGCTCTGTCAAGGAAATTAATGCTCTTCCCTCCCCACTTGGGGACCAGATTGTTGGGGAGGGGGGTTTAGGGGGAGATGCTGGACCATAGAGGTCTGTCAGCCTAAATAGGAGGTGTGGACCCATCTAAAGCCCATGAAAACTTGGGAAGTCAATTAGTCATTTTGAGAAAGCCCCTGGTTTGTTCCAAACCCAAGCTCCTGGTTGAAAGCCGAGGGGAACAAAGAACGTTCTGTCTTGCCTGACGACCTGCACTCTCGTGGGGCATGCACCTGTTCCCTCCATGGCCATGTGGCCCTAGCAGCTTGAATACCGCAGCACAACGATGGGCCACAGCTGGGAACACACACTAAACGAACAGGATGTTGGACCGGAGTGGATATTTAACATGGAGCAGAAACACTGGACACTGGCTTTTGTCTTGGTCTTGCTGAAGACAAGATCGAGCCTTTTCTACGGTAGGACGGGTGGAGATGGGACATTGGGAGGTCAGGAGGGGAACCCCCTTAATTTTACATCATCAACAAAGCTCACCACGGAACCACATCCTCCCATGTCGGTCTCAGGAAATCCTTTTCCTCAACGTACCACTAGAATTCATTCTCCACCAGTAACAAAATGTGTGTATGTTACTAACTTATCCACCCCTACAAGCTGGTTAGTGAGCCCTTGCTATTAATGCAGAATGTCTCCTTTTAGTAGTTGATTCGCATGTCCCTTCATCTAGATTCATAGGGCAGCTGGTGACCGTTTCATAACAAGAAAGACTATGTTTACCACGGATTTCAGGCTGAGGAGCAGTATAGGGAGAGCTTTTGGCCGAGGGAGATTAAAAGCTTCTGAAAATATACCTAGTTAAGTTTTAATTGTATCATTTGTATGTTTCACCAATCCAGAGAATTGGGGGTGATAGGCACAATGAAAATTCTGTAGAATAAGCCAAATATTACAAAGGGGTGGCATTATCTCTCTAGTAAAAGGAGTCCCTCAGTCATTGTAACTCAGAGGGAATTCCCCAGCCAGGAATTAATTTTTTCTATGATAATAATTTGCCTACCATTAAGGCTTTGCTTTCCTCCAAGGAAATGCCTCAACCCATGAATCATAACTAACACATATTTGTATTTTGAAATGGTGGAATTTGGATAAAATCTAATCACCGCACCTCAAATGGAGCGAGAGGAAGTGGGGAATGTCTTCATGAGCCACAAAGTGATTTTCCAGGCTTAGGTTTGAACATGTGAACACCTGCTATACACTTTATGAGCTTAAGTAGCAGTAATATTATTCACTCCATGAAATCTTCCTTTAGAACTCTAGTGTTTTAGTTCTTGAACATGTGAAAACATAGGTAATTAAGCTCCCATAGATAAGATTGGCTTCTGATTGGGTCCAAGCTATATCTGTTTGCCTGGGACAATAGTTTCCCCTTTTTGTTGCTGTATTTTCTTCTGCAGCTTTCTGGTGGAACCGTAAAAGAGATTTTAAAAGTTAATTTAATAGGAAGTAAGGAGCATTCTCAGGTGGATAATTTGGTGGTTTAATGCTGCCCGTCTAGCTGTAGCATCAGTTAAATAATTTCCATTTGCTTCTATGGCAACAGTGATAGAATGTCCTGGAATTTTAATAATTGCCAATTGTTTCAATTTCTACATGATATCTAATAAATCTATAACCTATTTTCCATTCTTTGTGGGCCGTTCTGAGAAAATTAAGAGGGCTTACTGCTTTAACAATAGTCTAAAGTTGTGAGTTGCACCAAAGGTATAGCTGTTATCAATGTAAATACTGGCAGTTTGATCTTTGGCCAGTTGAGAAGCCTGAGTTAGTACAATTAATTAGGCTAGTGGTGCGGATCTTACTCAGGTAAATAAGAACCTTCACGTACGTCTGCATGGAAGTTACTGCATACCTGGCTGGGTAACTTCCCTGTTTATTTTTTTGTTTAAATCCATCTGTAAACCAAATTAAATCAGTCTTATCAATAGAAGTCTCCTGTGGACTATTCCTAGGAACAAGAAGGTGGTCAGTAAGCACAACGCAATTGTGGATGTCTTCACCCTGCAAAGAAGGCAGCAAAGGTGCTGGGTTAATACTGTGACTTTGACTTCAAGTAAAATTAGGTGCAGAAGGCAAGAGCCAGTCGGCTGACAGAAGTGCTGAGGCACATGCACGGCACCTCTTCTCAGTGATGTTTTCAGAGGCAGACGGTGGTGGCTGCGCTTGGGGCCGACAAGGGTAGGGAGGGTTGAGGATGTGTTGACCACCCCGAAGAGCCTCACTGACAGCGAGAGTGGTGTGGGCAAGTCTAGTCTGCTCTTGAGGTTCACAGCTGCTACTTTGGATCCAGAACTTGCAGCAACAATAGGTGTTGACTTTAAGGTGAAAACAGCTCCAGTGCATGGAAACGAGGCTAAACTTGCAATATAGGATGAAGAGAGGTTCAGAACTCGAACTCTCGGTTATTGTGGAGGTGCACAGGGTGTTCTATCAGTATATGATGTCACAAGATGTTACACTGGATAATTGGTTAAGTGGATTGGAAACATACTGCATGAGAAATGACATAGTACACATGGCTAGTTGGAAATAAAATTGATAAGGAAAATCATGAAGTTGATATTTAAATGAGGGCCTGCAATTAGCATGAAAGCATTACCTGTTATTATAGAGGCAAGTGCGAACACCTGTGATGGTCTACACGGTGCCTTTGAGGAAGTCGTTGAAAGGATCGCCTGGATTGTGGGAAAGTGAGAACCAGAACAAAGGAGTCAGACTGTCACATCGGGGAGAAGGCCATGGAGCGGGAGCCTGCAGAGGTTATTGCTCTGTGTCATAAACTCTGGGAAATGCCATCTCTTGCGTATCTGATCAGATAGGGACATCTTTCTGTGTATAAACTCTAACTGCTATTTTAGGGACCTTGCAGTTTGCACATATTTGTTTTGTATCATGCAAGTGAATATTTGCAGGCCAGGTAAAATGTTATTGTAAACACACGCAGTTTGCAGTCCAAGGTTTTTTACGTAACAAAATCAGTGTACGTTTCTAAGTGCATTTGATTTTTTAAAAATCTTTTTTAAAAAAGATTTTATTTACTTATTTTTAGAGAGAGAAAGGGAGGGAGAAAGAGAGGGAGAGAAACATCAATGTGCGGTTGCCTCTTGTGCACCTGCATCAGGGACCTGGCCCCCAACCCAGGCATGTGCCCTGACTGGGAATTGAACCAGCGACCCTTTGGTTCACAGGCTGGCACTCAATCCACTGAGCCACACCAGCCAGGGCAATTGATTTTATGATTTACATTTATCATGTGATTTTAAAAAATCTCCTATCTAATGTATGTTGAGAACAAGGCCTACTTTTGGTCTTCTTTTTTGCTTAAATACTCCTATCAATTACTGAATTAATTGGTAAGTAGAATTCCCAGAACTACTGGGAGATTACAGGTATCATCCCATCTGATGAATTTCTTTAGAAATAAAAAAGAGCATGATTCCACAGCTTTCTTAGGATGCCTGTTGACAGATTCTCTTTTAGTACTAAGCAAAATTCTTTTTACAGCATACAGTCCAGGCCAATTTATAATTAAATCTCCGTTCTGATGATGTTTCTAAAACAGCATTGATATATTTTTCTAATCTACTTCAAGGAGTAGCTCAGTTGCTTAACTGGAGTTTTAATTCTGTGATATGTGCGCATTGGATTCATGAGCCTTTTTTTGCACAGCATTTTCAGTTACGTGGTATTCAGCACAAAGGCAGTAAGGTTTTCCCTCACTCTGGTTTCAGAAGGACATGAATAGTGTATTTATGTGGTTCATGTTAGCAGCTAACACTTGTTAGACCAACACCTTTTGCTGTAAGCATTGGTGGTGTTTGTCCAGGTACCTCTCTCCATTGAAACTTGTGTAATATTTATAAATAATTGTATCTTATGACTTCCCTAAATTGGGTGTTGATATTAAAAACCTATGCCTGTGTTTTGAGGATTGGGAAGAAACCCCACTAAATGATGATTTGAGAAAGACCAGTTGCTTCCAGATTTTGATTGTGTATGGAAAACATTGTTGAAGTAAAACTCTTGGTAATTTATTGCAACAAGTAGTCAGTATTTTATCAAAACCAACTTGTATGGACTAATACATCTTCGCCACAGTATTCAAGTTTCTAATCTCTAGCTCTTGTGCATTGTATATATTTTTTTACTCATACGTTATTTAATTCACATTGAACTCTGCTATTTAAGCCTCTGCTATTTAAGCCTGAAAATTTGTCTTTTCAGGCAGGTCACTATAATACCGGAAATAAAAACAAATTCCTAGGAAGTTTGTTCTGTGTATGTGGTTGCAAAGGATAAGCATTTTTGTGGGTCCTCTTTATAATATCTGTGATAATGGATTTACTTCAAGTTGGGTTCTTTCTGAAATGTCCATCTTCACATAAGAAAACCTTATGTTCTCCTTGGTTCACACTTGTTAGACATCATTACATGTAATTAGAGGTTTTAGGCAGTATGTATGTTTTTACCAAGTACAAAAACATTTGTCCTGGCTGGTGTGACTCAGTGGATTGAGTGCCAACCCATGAACCAAAGGGTTGTGGGTAGGATTCCCAGTCAGGGCACATGACTGAGTTGCAGGCCAGGTCCCCAGTAGGGGGCGAGCAAGAGGCAACCACACATTGATGTTTCCTTCTCTTTCTTCCTCTTTTGCGCTCTCTCTAAAAATAAATAAAATCTTTAGCCTTGGCTGGTGTAGCTCAGTGGATTGAGCACCAGCCTGCGAATCAAGGGGTCACAGGCTTGATTCTCAAAGGACCTGGGTTGTGGGCCAGGTCCCCAGTGGGGGGCACGTGAGATGCAATCACATGTTGATGCTTCGCTCCCTCTCTTTCTCTCTCCCTTTCCTCTAAAAAGTAAATAAAATCTTAAATTAAAAAAACCTAGAAAAATTTACTGATTTTATGTTGGAAAAAGTTAGCCAACACATGTACTTAAGATTTGTGTTACACTAAAATTGTAGATTTGTCTATTCATGTAGTGTCTATATTGACAAGACATTTGTGTTTATTGCTTTTTGCTTTGGGGACTATATAATAACTTTCTCCACATTGGATTAGGGCCCTGATTTGGTCTGAATTTGGATACATATTAGTCACTTAAGTTTTAAAAATGAATTGTGTTTGACTTATATTGTAACTTTGTATAGTTTTTTTTAACACACATGGACTGCTTTCCTTAGATGCAAAAAGAAGTGTAGAACAAAGAAGTGTAGAACGTGATGAGAATGCAATAAAGACCCAACGGAGTGAGGAACATAAATGAAGGAGAGCCCACACTGTCTTTTCTGTTCGAGCACACTGCATGTCTGCAGAGAGGTGGCTGTCACAGCGGGAAAGCCCTTTGCCTACTGAGTCTCATTGCTGATTATAATATGATCTGTATGTTTTTTTTTTTAATTTTATTTAGTTACTTTTCAAGTACATTTTTTTCCCTTCCCCCCCTTTTTTTTAAAAATTTTATTTAGTTACTGATCTGTATGTTTTTTTTTACATTTTTTATTGATTATGCCATTACATTTGTTCTATTCCCCCCCTCCATTCCCCTCCACCCTGCACACCCCTCCCCCACCATTCCTCCCCCCTTTAGTTCATGAACACGTGTCTCAGGTTCTTTAGATTCTGTATTTCCCCTACTATTCATGCCCTCCCCCTATCTATTTTCTATCTACTGTCTATGCTACTTATTTTCTGTACCTTCTCCTCCTCCCACTCTCCTGTTGCTAACCCTCCATGTGATCTTCATTTCTATGGTTCACTCCTGATCTAGCTGTCCTTTTAGTTTGCTTTTGTTTTAGGTCTGGTTGTTGATAAATGTGAGTTTGCTGTCCTTTCACTGTTCATCTTTTTTATCTTCTTTTTCTTAGGTAAGTCTCTTGAACATTTCATATAATAAGGGCTTGGTGATGATGAACTCCTTGAATTTGATCTTATCTGAAAAGCACTTTATCTGTCCTTCCATTCTAAATGAAAACTTTGCTGGATAGAGAAATCTTGGTTGTAGGTCTTTGGATTTCATGACTTGGAATATCTCTTTCCAGCCCCTTCTTGCCTTGAAGGTCTCTTTTGAGAAATCAGCTGACAGTCTAATGGGAACTCCTGTGTAGGTGACAGTCCCCTTATCTCTTGCTGCTTCTAGGATTCTCTCCTTCATTTTAATCTTGGCTAATGTAATTATGATGTGCCTTGGTGTGTTTCTTCTTGGGTGTAACTTCTCTGGGACTCTCTGAGCTTCCTGGATTTCCTGGAAGTCTATTTCCTTTGCCAGAATGGGGAAGTTCTCTTTTATTATTTGTTCAAATAAGGTTTCCACTCATGACTGTTCCTCTTCCTCTTCTGGTACCCCTATAATTCAAATGTTGGAACGTTTAAAGATGTCCTGGAGGTTCCTAAGCCTCTCCTCATTTTTTGGAATTCTTGTTTCTTTATATTTTTCTGTTTGGTCATTTTTTTCCTTCCTTCTGGTCTACTCCCTTGATTTGAGTCCCAGTTTCCTTTCCATTACTATTGGTTTCCTGTGCATTTCCATTCATTTCAATTAGTTTAGCCTTCATATGTTCCTCTAATTTGTGACTAAAATCAACCAGTTCTGTGAGCATCCTGATCACCAGTGTTTTGAACTGTGCATCTGAAAGTTTGGCTATTTCTTCATCACTTAGATTTATCAGCTCTGGGGCTCTGAGTTGTTCTTGAGCCATGTTTTTATCTGTTTGTGCTTGTTACGTATGAGGAGTGGAGCCTTAGTTGTTTACCAGGGCGGGGCCACCCAGGTCACTGGTTTGTGACGCTAAATATGGAGGTGGGGAGAGAGGGAGCAATGACGGTCCTGTCTGCTCGCCCAGTCTGTCCCACCACTCGCCCCCGCCTGTTTATCTGAGCGGAAATGTGCGAGCCCGCCTCCCTTCTCTGTGCGGTCTCAATGCTCGCCTCTTCACTGGTTTATCTGCACGCAAATGCTCGACCAACCACAGACAGCCAGCCTCGGCTCTTGCCTGTGTCTTCCGGTAGCCAGCCCGCACCTGGGATCCGTGCCTTTGGCTGCCTGCGCACCACCCATGTTGGGGATCTTTTTGGCCAACCCGCTCCGCTGCTGGTTTTGCCCCTCTTACCAGTTAGCTGAGCATTTCGTTGTTTTTGGACTCCGTATTGTCAATTTTCTGTGTGGTTTGGTTGGGTTTATTGTTGTTAAGACTTTATTGTTTTTAGATTTGGTTGTGTGAGGACACAAGGTGTTTCCACCTATGCCTCCATCTTGGCAGAAGTCCTGATCTGTATGTTTTGGACTTAAAACTTCTTTCTAAAAGTTTTTCCTTCACTTTATTTTATGTATAAAAAGTTAAAAGTTTATAATTAAGGTGACCTAGAGTGGGAGCTTTAGATAAATCTCTAAAGACTTTACAACTTGTGCCCTGGCTGGTGTGGTTTAGTGGACTGAGTGCTGGCCTGTGGACTGCAAGGTATCCAGTACGATTCCCAGTCTGGGCACATGCCTGGGCTGTGGGCCAGGTTCCCAGCTGGGGGCGCATGAGAGACGACAACTGATCAATGTTTCTTTTACACAACAATGTTTCTCTCCCTCTTTCTCCCTCCCCTCTCTCTAAAAATAAGTAAAATCTTTAAAAATATTTCTTAAAAAAGCACGTTAATGTGATAGGAGACTCAAGACTTGGAAAATTTTAGCTTAAGGTAAAAAAAGTTATAAGTCTAGCCAGTAATGTGTATGTTAAAGCTTTTGTTTCAGAAACTACAGATAAGGCTCATTCTGGATCCTGGGAAAAACAGCTGACCTCCTGGGGCACAGCCTAGAGATTACAGCCTGGGGACAAGTTGGAGGCATCTGGGCCTTTGTCTTCCAGGGGAGCAGACAACCACCCCCAACCACCCCTGCCTGCTTTGGAACAGCTCACTGCCAAGGACAGGAGTGTTGCAGCTTCTGAATCTCAAAGCCTTCACCACACCTTGTTTGTCCTCCCCGACCCCCCTTATAAGAGATGTGGCCAGGAAGAGAGGGGAAGATGGTTTGTTAGGGTATGAACCTACTATCTTCTTGGATCACTGGCCATCTGAATAAAGCACCCATAAAAGATTCAATCACCATCATTGCTTATTGGATTTGTTAGTTGTTAGGACGGGCAGGGTAGGACAAAATGGCAGCTGAACTACAACCTGGAAAAGACAGCTGACATCAAACCAGAGAGCCAAAAGGGCGGGCTTTATCGGCATAGCAACCCGAGCCTGAGGAGAACCACCAATGATATATTGCTGCTTTGTTCAAAGGGGACCAATCCCCAGCTCCTACGAAGAGAGCCAACCAAAATAAAACCCCACCACATTCCCTGCTTGGGCGCAACTTTCCGGGCTCCACTCTGGGGACTAGAGAACCTTGCCCAGGTGCACAAACCCCAGTAAAGCTCTAGACTGCCTAACTTGGTGGCTGATTGGCATTTCTTCCTCAGTGGAGCCTAAGAAAACCTTTCAGTAGTGACAGGCAGCCCAAACACCGGTGTCTTTTTCGGTTACAATGTGAGAGAGAAGCATTGATCAGTTGCCTCCCATATGCACCCAGGGTGGGAATTGTACACGACTGGAGCAGGAATCAAACCTGCAACCCAGGCACATGCCCTGAATGACAATCAAACCTGTAACTTGTCAGTTACAGAAGGATGTCTCCACCAATGAGCCATACCGACCAAGGCAGCAGCCTGTTGGCAGACAGCCAAGAGCAGAGTATTTTACCTGGGGCAAACAGAATCAGAGCCTGCCCATTGACATCCTTTGTAGCTGGCTGTTGTAATATGTTAATTGTGTTCTTTAGGAGTCTATTTCCTAGATCATAAAACTAAACCACCCACATATTGGATTAGAGTGGAATCTCAGGAAGTTTAACATCATTTAAATCAGCTTTTAGTATCCAAGACAATACGTGGACACTCTCCATATGCCCCTGGGGCATTACCATCCAAGAAAACTTGTAGAGGTATTTCCCTTGTATTTTTTTTAAACAGTAAAGCTAAAAAGGCATTACATAATTCTATAATTGAAAAATATAGCCCTGGCTGGTGTGGCTCAGTGAATTGAGCACGGGCCTGAGAACCAAGGGATTGCCATTCGATTCCCAGTCAGGGCACATACCTGGGTTTCGGGCCAGTTCCCAGCAGGAATGCATGAGAGGCAACCACATACTGATGTTTCTCTCCCTCTCTTCTTTCTCTTCCTTCCCCCTCTAAAGATGAATAAATAAAATCTTTAAAAATATATAGGCAGTCCACAGGAATACCCGATAATAGATTATGTGGGCTTGGAACCACAATGTGTTTGGGAATAACTACTTATAGCTACGAGACTCTGAACAAATCTTCATCCTTTCCCACTAATTTTTTTTTTTTTTTTTTTTTTTACTGGAAGAGTAGAAGAATTACAGCGGCTTGTACAGGGAATTATAAGCCAATTTTTAAAAAGTAATCTTGCATATTGGGCTCTACTCCAGCTACTGTATAAAGGTGATCAGTGGCTGGGAAGGCCTGAGGTTGCATTAGGACATTCTGTATCAACCCTTCAGGCTCAAGACTACTTTCCTCTTGTAGACGTTCCTTTACAATGATTATTTTCTCTATGGGTTAAGTATCTGATTTACTCACTTCCAAATGCATTTCACCCTATTGGAAAAAGTATATGTGGGTGTCATTGGTTCAAAAAAAATTTTGCCCTATTAGGTGAATTGGAATAGGTATTGCCCCTGAACATTCCCTGGTTGAAAGGGGACAGGTTCTGATGTAAAATAGTCATTGTTTGACAAAATATTCCTCCTGTTACCAAAAAGAGTGGGATTCGGCTGCTTGCCATGGAATACAGGCATAACCCTTTAAAGACTGAGGGGGAAAGAAAAAGACCTTATTAAAGTGTTGCCAAATTTGGGGGAGCAGGGGATCCTTTGGCCTCAGGCTCCTCTTTTTTGCAAAAACATAGAAAGAATCCAACCACCCCAGGACCAGCGACAGAGTCCAGAAATCTCACTTCATTTTTTAAGATTAATTCTTTTATTGTTCTATTACCGTTGTCCCAATTTTCCCCCACTGCTCTCCCCTGCCTCACCCCCACAGTAGGTCTCCACCCTGCTACCCACGTCCAGGAGTCATTTACCCAGGTCATTCTTATCTGTCTTTTTGTTTTGGGGCCTGAGGCTGGTGCGTGAATGGCTCTTCAGCCTCAGGCTCCTTTCCTGGAGCGTGTGCTGGTGGAGCTGGCACTGCCAGCACCTCACCGCAGCCTTTTTTCCACTCTGGGGCCTGGGGTCACTGCTGACCACTGCGCGCAGGGGCTCCATCAGTGGGGCCCAGTGTCTGAAGCTGCTCGCACTACCAAACTGGGGAGTGTCCTGGCCTGTATGTTCACGCATTGATGTCAGAGTGAGAGAAGGGGTGCAGTCTAGGACCCATGGGGTGTGGAGCTGCAGTGGCCAGCAGGCTGCCACCAGGGCACGTGTCCCTGGGGTGTGGCCCAGTGTGTGGGACTTGGCCTGCAAGCTGCTTCCCCAACCAGGCAAGGAAGGGGGTGCAGAAGAGCAAAAAGGGGGCCAAGTCTTTGCCTGCCTCTTGTTTAAATCTTTGGGCCCCAAGTCCTGTGTGCTCCAGAAGTACCCTACTCATTTAGCCAATCCCAGCTAGACTGGCAGGCATGCCCCTCCTCTTGTTGCCAAGTTAATTTCCATAGTACACTTGTGTTCTGAACTTTTTAGCCTGTGCACACTCTGTGCAAGCTTCCTGCTGCTCTGTCACGAGTTGTGCTGTTTAGTTTACCTCTATCCACAGGTATGGAAATTTGTCATGCACTGGCTGCAGTGTTAGTCCTGCACCTTCGGCCCTTCTCGATGTCCCCCCACCCTGCTTCCCAGCAATCTCACCAGACTCCCCTGTAACACTGCCATTTTCACAGAAGCTTTACTCTAGGGAGGAGGCAGTTTAGTTGGGTGTGGTTAAGAACATATACAGTAGCCCCAGGATCTACAAGGGTCTTAGTAGTTTCCTGTTTTCATGCTAATTTTAATTTCTACTGAACTGTTAGTAAGAAGAAAGGGAAATACCCTTTCATAGTCCTTGGAGCAACCACATTCTTGCTTCTGATTCTTTTCTCCTAAGTTACATTTCAGTTTCCTATAGTCCTTCTTAAGGTGAACAGAAGCCTCCACAGGAGTTTCCCAGTGAACTTTATTTACTTATTCTGCTGCTTTTGCTCCCAGAAACCAGTAGGTATATTAATTGAAACAGGTCAAAATAGCCAGGGTTGCATGTTCTAACAGTTACATTAATTTTCTTTGTGAACCATCAGGGACGTGGAGAAAATCAGAAAAATCTTTAGGTCGATTCCTTAACTTCCTTCTAGATGAAGGAACATACACCATTTGCTTATTCCCCGCTTCCTGACCAGCTTTTCTCCAAAGGGAACTGCTAGAATTCCTGCATTATTTTTGTCTGAATTCCTATTCTGGTTTTTCCTATGTCAATAGGGAGTAGCAGGGGATAGATGAGATAGAAGGATAAAGAAGGGAGGGGAAGGGCAAGTCCAGACATGGAAACTCCAAAACTGTAGAAGGGGAAGAAATGGGGTGTGGGCATTTATTAGCTTCAGAAGTTTTTAGTTCAGAGACAGTCTCTAAAGATTTTTATTAACCTCTTAAAAAATCTATGCTCCTTCTGGAAGCTTCTAATTTCCAATCAAGATAAGCTTCTCATTCATTCAATTTAATTGTAGAGCTGACATGTTTAAATTTTGCATACAAAAAATTAATTTAGATACAACCCCCTCCCAAAAAACCCCCTCCAGCATTCCCCCTGCTTAGTTCATGTCCATGGGTCATACACACAGTTCTTTGGCTTCTATATTTCTTATACTGCTCTTAACCTCCCCATTTATTTTGTGCCCACCATTTATGCTTCTTATTCCCCATACCTTTTCCCTCCATAATCCTTCCTTCCCTTCCTCGCTGATAACCCTCCACTAGATCTCCATATTTGTGATTCTGTTCCTGTTCTAGTTGTTTGTTTATTTTGTTTTTGTTTTTTGGGGGGGTTTTAAGGTTCAGTTGCTGATGGTTGTGAGTTTGTTGTCATTTTATTGTTCATGGTTTTGATCTTCTTTTTCTTAGATAAGTCCCTTTAATATTTCATATACTAAGGGTTGGGTGATGATGAACTCCTTTAACTTGACCTTATCTGGGAAGCACTTTATCTGCCCTCCCATTCTAAATGATAACTTTGCCGGATAGAACAATCTTGGGTGTAGGTCCTTGCCTTTCATGACTTCGAATACTTCTTTCCAGTAAAGTTTCTTTTGAGAAACCAGCTGATAGTCTTATGGGAACTCCTTTGTAGGTAACTGTCTTTTTTTCTCTTGCTGCTTTTAAGATTCTCTCCTTATCTTTAATCTTGGGTAATGAGATTATGATGTGCCTTGGTGTGTGCTTCTTTGGGTCCAACTTCTTTGGGACTCTCTGAGCTTCCTGGGCTTCCCGGAAGTCTATTTTCTTTGCCGGATTGGGGAAGTTTTCCTTCATTATTTTTTAAATAAGTTTTCAATTTCTCGCTCTTCCTCTTCTTCTTCTGGAACCCCTATGATTTGGATGTTGGGATGTTTAATGTTGTCCTGGAGGTTCCTAAACCTTTTCTCATATTTTTTAATTCTTGTTTCTTCATTCTGTTCTGGCTGAATGTTTATTTCTTCCTTCTGGTCCAAATCGTTGATTTGAGTCCAGGTTTCCTTCCTGTCACTGTTGGTTTCCTGTACATTTCCTTTATTTCACTTTGCATAGCCTTCACTTCTTCCTCTATTTTGCGGCCATACTCAACCATTTCTGTGAGCATCCTGATTACCAGTGTTTTGAATAGTGAATCTGATAGGTTGGCTATCTCTTCATCACTTAGTTCTACTTTTGGAGTTTTGATCTGTTCTTTCATTCGGGCCACATATCTTTGCTTGGTGTGCCTGTTACATTACACTGCGTTGTGACACTGTATGTGGGGGAGAGGCCTGAGAGGGAACAATGCCACTTACTCTGCTTTTGGCCAGCTTTCAGTCACTTCCCCCACTACCCACAAGCAAATTGGGCCCTTCTGGTGCTGATTCCTGGGTGGGTGGTTTTGTGTAGTTCTAGGATCCTGTGGGTCTTTTCAATGAACTCTCCTGTGAGGCTAGGAGTTTCTCCCACCAGTGCAACACCCTCAGGTTTTATAGGCAAAGATTTTGAGGCTTTATTTCCCCATGTTGAAACTCTGGGCTGTGCTGTCTGTCTTGTTCCCCAGTTGTTCCTCCAGTTTATCTGCATGCAAGTGTGGGACTGCCTGGGCCTCCTCACCCAGTCCACTAGCCACAGCCTCACCCATCTTGGTCCTGTGCTATACTAGGCCTGTCCTTGTCTCACTGTCCCCAGCTTTAATAATGTACTTTCAAAACCACCTGGACTTGTATCGTAAAAGCTTTCCTGCACAAAGTCAAGAGCCCACACACCATAGGCTGGGCAAGGCAGACCCCCTCCTAGCCAGGTCCCTGTCTGGTAACACTCTGATGCTGGTTGCACCTCTAAGCCCAGAGCTAGATGTCAGTCTTCCTCACCGCTGCATGCCAATGCCCCAAACTACACCTTGGATGACACGGACATTAAGTGGAATGAAAATGTAGCAGTCTTAGCAGGTGGCTTTGGAATTCTCACAGGGCAAGAATTGTCTTGTTTAATAAAAATATGCAGCTGAGCTGGTTGGTGGAGTTGAAGAAGGGTGGAGGATAGCATTTTTAGGAAATAATTGGCAAAAGTCAGGGCAGCTTGTTGAAATGCAACAGAAAAAGTTTGGGAAATGGAGGAAGAGGCATGAGAGGTCCAAGTTTGAGCTTTGGAGGATGCTGCCTTGGTTTGGAAACAGCAATGACCCAAATTTAACTCTGCCTTGCCACTGCTACGACTCCTTGACTGACTCTGGCCGTTAGCCAATGTCTCAGTTTTCCCCATCTGTAAATGGGGCTCGTATCTGCCTCTCAGAATGCAGTAACGATCAAATGTGGTAATACCAATACTGCAGTAACGCTGCTTATTCCAGTTTTTCTCATCAGTGAGATGGGATGGTATATTAGTACATTCCTTCAGGGATTGACAACCATCACATGTTCAATGCCTAGTCCTGGCAGATAACCAGAGTGCACCCACCCGCTAGGGTTTGCTGAAGTCGTGTTATGGGTGCCTGTTCCATGGCAGACATGGTACCCACACCTCGAATAGCCCGAAGTCAGTATTATCATCTCCACCTTAGGTTTTCATAGAGATTTAATTACACAAGGAGTAGATGACTATGAGCTCATTAAAAATTTCAAAGACCACAGAGAAAAAATTCCCTCTTTCCTTTCAACTCCTTATTTCCTTGTCCTGCCAGTTCCTGTCCTCACCACGAGCCCTCCATTCTGAGCAGCTAAGGTTACTAACGTCCTTCATTCTGCTTCTGGAACCAGTCTGGACTGGTTCTGTTATGTTCTGTATTTCTACAAAGTGGCCCCGCCCTTGGAGAGCCAAAAGGCCCTACCCACATTCAGGGTGTTCCTTTGGGGAAGTCGTACTCCCTTTTATGCACTCTTTATCTCCAAGTCTAAAGTACACTTCTTCTTCATTTAATTCCGCATTTTATTTCAACATGCTCCAACTTCCAGAATAAGGAGTGGCTGCCTGGGGGATCCACAGAACGAGGGTGCCAAAGGGCCCACCTGCCCTTTCCAAGTGCTGGTGGTCCCAGGGCACCTGGGCCTCAGCTCCTTACATCCAGAGTTAATGCCAGCAAGTTGTGTGGCCAGGCCTGGCCGGGCAATGCTGAGGTCACAGTGAAGACAGAGGTGGCTCTGCCTCACAGCCCTGTGGGGTAAACAGATCAGTCACTGCTGACTGGCCCAGCATGGTCTGGGCTGGGCTGGGGAGGTATGCCCATACCTCTAGGCCCAGAACTGTAAGAACCCATAGTAAGTGTCTGCCCCTGCCTGGAAATTGTGGGTACTGAGGGGAGGGCTTCCTGGAGAAGGGCATGTGTGATCCTGAAGAATGAATAGAGGAAGAACATGGGGAAGTGTTCCTTGTCAAACGAATAGCCTGTTGGGAGGCTCAGAGTGTAGCATTGGGTATTTGGTAGAATTCAGGTTGATGATAATTCCATCACATAATGCTGGGCATTTGAGGGAGTTGGTTTCTCATTCCAAGGAGGGGCATGACCTGGGAGGAAAGAGTGATAGTACACTCCACAGAACAGGAGAGCAGGCCAGCTCCAAGCAGAGATTGACCTCTGGGGCTGGAGAGATTCTACTCTTATAGGGCAGATCTTTCTTGGCTAATTTTGGCAGGCTTTTACTGAGCATGTGCAAGTAGTTGTATTACTTTAAAGTTACTGCACATGTGGTCTCCCATGATTTTCTTTGATTGGCCACCGGAGAAGGGGGTCACACAATGTTAACTTATTATAATGAAGCAGGCGTCATGTAGCATCTTCTGCGCAGGTTCATTCATGAGTCACCATCATTCAGAGCTTTTCCAGAAAGTGGGAACAACCGGTCTTAGAACGGGGTCTCTGTCCTGTATCAACGTCCTTAATCTTAGCCCTGGGGCACCTCCCCAGTTTCCTCCTTTCTGACTGTCTCCGGCCTCAGGAGGGGGACAAAGAAGGGGGAATCAAGGAACCAGAGCGTGAGGGGCCAAGGACAGAGGAAGCTTGCTATCCCCAAACAGACGGAGTAGAGGTTCTCAGCCAACTTTCATCCAGAATTTGTATTTTATAATACTTTTCAAAACTGATATGCAGCTAATGTAGATTTTGCATTAAAATGGATCATTTTAGAATTTTGTGCCAGTCATGATGAAGATCCCTGGAGATGCTTTCACTTTATTCTACTCCTTTCTAGGAAGTTTTCACTAATATCATAAATTATATAACCCGAGTTGAATATTTAAAAAATTGTAGCTTCGTAAACCCCTGAATTTGGGAGCCACAATTTTGATTGAGTTCCTTTTCAGTTATTTGAAGAACAGTAATCTTTGGACTATTTTTCTTATACAACATAAAATTTTTTTTGAAAACTTTTGTCTCTCCATACATTGTAAGTTGATGGCAAAGTTTTTTTTCAGGAGTTTAAGTTGTTGTGATTTCTGGTGTATTGTAAATATTGACATTTAAAAATAAAAAGTATGCTACTCTTCTAAGTATATCCAGTGGCATCTTTGAGACCTGAGATCCACTATTAACCATTTAAGAAAAGACATAAGCACCTTTTTCTTTAATTTTACATTTTAGTTTTTCCCTTTGAACTTGTATTTTATTCCACTTCTGCCACAGAATTTTAACCTAATATATTCTTATGTTTAAATAATCTTTAGTGATCATTCTATTATATTTCTGCCCAAGAAACCTAAGTAAATAAATGTAAATTAAACAAAGTTTGTTTCTTGTGACCATTAGCCTAAGAAATTAACATTTTCTTCTTTTTTTAATGTTTGTAATTTTTTAAAGAGGATTTTATTTATTTTATTTTTAGAGAGGGGAAAGGAGAAAGAAAGAGATAACAGTGTGTGGTTGCCTCTCACATGGCCCCCACTGGGGACCTGGCCTGCAACCCAGGCCTGTGCCCTGACTGGGAATCAAACAGGCAACGCTTTGGTTTGCAGCCCGGGCTCAATCCACCGAACCACGCCAGCCAGTGCAACATTTTTCTTCTTGAATTGAGTTTTTATGGCAACTATTATTTGTATGCAAGTGACGAAAACATAAATCACTACATCATTTAATGTGCAATTATTGAAAATAAAAAGCAAAATTATATTTGACTCATTTCTTAAGAAGATGAATGAACTTTTTTCCCAATTAGTTCTTGGATCTGTGAATAAACAGGCCTCATTGTACCAACAGAATTTTGCTCAATATTAATATATGCTGCCACCATGATCATTTAAAAAAATTTTTAAAGAGTTTATTTATTTATTTCTAGAGAGAGGGGAAGGCAAGGAGAGAGAGGGAGAGAAACATCAATGTGTGGCTGTTTTGCCACCTGCTGGGGACCTGGCCCGCAACCCTGGCATGTGCCCTGACTGGGAATCGAACCACTACCCTTCAGTCTTCAGGCCCTCACTCAATCCACTGAGCCATACTACCAGGGCCCACAAACATTTAAAACACATGTCTCTTGATATAGAAGTATGTTTATGCATTTCTGTTGATAATATAGGAGAAAGACAGTGAGTCATTGAATATAAATGGACAAGGAAAACATGGGGGGAAAGGATTAAATGTGGGGTGGGGCAGGGCGGTGGAAATAGTGTGGGGGGAAATAGGGACAGTTGTAATTGAACAATAATAAATTTTTTAATTAAAAAATTAAAAATAATGTACTAGGGAAGCAAAAAAAACTTCTTTCATTTTACTACTGTGGTCACTACCCAGTTTCCTATGTGTTCATACTAATCAGCATTTGGACTGGCAGCTTATAAGATTTGTTCCACATCTTCACAGACTTGGTTGCAGACCTTTGAATTTTGGCAAATCCATGAGTGCACAATTGTGTTGTGTTATGGTTTTAATTTGCCTTCTCTGACAGATAATGGGTTGAGCATCTTTTGGTATGCTTATTGGACATTTAAAGTTCTTTTGAGAATGCTTTTCGTAAATTGTGTCCATTTTTGGGGGGGTTGTCTGTCTTTTTATGACTGTTTCTAGGAATTCTTTGTATTTACTGGATATGAGCTCTTTGATGTATATTGAGAATATGTTCTCCACTCTCAGGCTTGCCTTTCACTCCTTTCCTGGTGTCTTTGGATGAACTATCATTGAGTGTAGTCCCATTTATCAATATTTTCCATTATAGTTGGTGATTTTTGGTATCTTGTTTATGAACATTTTCCCTTCCTTGACCCTATATTATCTTCTGAAAATTTTCTTGTTTTGCCTTTCACATTAAAAATTAAATGTAATGAAGCAGCGTTGGCTAATAATATTATATGTTTCAGACGTACAATTCTATGACACATCAGCTGTATATTGTGTTGTGTGTTCATCATCCAAAGTTTAGTCTCTTTCTGTCCCCATATATCTGACACCCATTACCCTCTTCATCCTCAGCCTCCCCTCACCCTCCTTCCCTTCTGGCAGCCACTATACTGTTGTCTGTGTCTATGAGTTTGGTTGTTTGCTTTGTTTGTTGCTTTCTGTTTCATGTCCCACATATTAGTGATACCATAGGGTTCTTACCTTTTTTAAAATGATTATTTTATTGTTGTTCAATTATAGTTGTCTACTTTTCCCCCCAATCACTCCCCCCCACCCCAGTCAAATTCACCTTCCTTCCTTGCTTCCATTCTCTCCACTGATTTTTTTCCATGTGCCCTTCATAGTAGTTCCTGAAAACCCTTCTCCTCATTATCCCCACCCACATCCCCCCTGATTACTGTCAAATTGTTCTTAATTCCTATGTTTCTGGTTATATTTTGCTTGCTTTTTTCTTTTGTTCATTGTGTTCCAGTTAAAGGTGAGATCATATGGTATTTGTCCCTCACCGAATGGCTTATTTCACTTAGCATAACCTATTTTGCTTAGCATGATATTCTCAAGATCCATCCATGCTTTTGCAACATTTCATCATTTTTGTGGCTGAATAGTATTCCACTGTACATATAGAAATACAGAATGTTAGGATGTAGAGAAAAGGGAACACTTGTGCGTTGTTGGTGGGGTTATGAATTGGTACAGCCACTGTACCAATTTTCTCCATACTGCAGAAAACAGTATGGAGGTTTCTCAAAATATTAAGAATAGAATCTAATGACCCATCAATTCCACTCCTGGGTATTCACTTGAAAAACTTGGAAACACTTATTCATAGAGATATACGTACCCTTATGTTCATTGCACAATAACTGAGACATGGAAACAATCCAAGTGTCCTTCAATGAATGATTGGAAAAGAAAATGAGTCTTTCACATTTAGGTCTACAATCTAGGGTTGGTATTTGGTGTCGTGTCAGGTAGGTGACAAATTTCCTTTATTCTCCATGTACTCAATTGTCTCAATTCCATTATTGGAAAACCATCCTTTCCCCACTGCTCTGTACTGCCATCTTTAGAATCATCCCAGTGCGCATTTCTATTTGGGGCTCTCTGTTTTCCTCCATTGGTCTTTGCTCATGTTTGTGGAGCTTCTGCACCATAATAATTACTATAGCTTCAAATAAATTTTGACATCAAGTCGTGTAAATTGTCTCACCTTGTTCTGATTTAGGTGTATTTTGGCTTTTCTTGATGCTTTGCATTTATACATGCATTTTTACTTCCTAGCTTTCTTAAGGTACAATGGGTATATAGCATTGCATAAGTTTAAGGTGTACTATTCATGTACATTTTAGGATAAGCTTATTAAATTCTACCAAGTAACCATCTGGAATTTTGGTTTGGTTTAGAATGAATCTATCTATAGATCCATTTGGGGAGAACTGACATGTTTAAAGTATTAAATCTGCCAATTTAGGAACATGGTTTCTCTCTTAATTTATTTGCCTTTTAAAATTGATCTCAGTAAGATTTCATCATATTTCTCCATAGTGTTTTTGCATATCTTTTGTTAGATTTATTCTCAGGTATTTGGCATTTTTAGATTTTTAAAAAAGATTATTTATTTATTTATTTATTTATTTATTTATTTATCATTAGAGGGAAAGGGAAGGAGAGAGGGGGAGATAAATATCAATGTATAGTTGCCTTTGGCGCGTCCCCTGCTGGGAACTGGCCTGCAGAAAACCGGCCTGCAACCCAGGCATGTGCCCTGACTGGGAATTGGGCCTGCGCTCAATCCACTGAGCTACACCAGCCAGGGCCTTTTTAGATTTTTTAAAAATGTCATTTACTTATTGTTGCTTTCATCTACAAACTTAAGTACTGGCATATGATTTTGTTTCCAGCAATCTTTCTATGCTCAGTTATTAATTTTTGGATCACAACCACAAATTGTGTCATCTGCTGGTAGTGGCAGGTTTGTTTTTCCCTCACCAACCATTATGCCATTTATTTATTTTTTTCATTTCTCTTTTCCTTTCTTTGCCTTAGTGCAGAGGCTAAGTCCTGTACTGAAGAAAATTAAGAGTAAGCTTCTTAAAGCTTACTGCGATTGTCTTGTTGCCAATCTCAAAGGGAAATCTACTATGGTATGATTCACTATTAGGCATAAAGTTTGCTCCAGAAAACTTTATCAGATGAAGGCATTTTATTCTTAGTTTGCTAGGAGATTTTTCTTTAAAACCATGATAGATATTAAATTTTGTTGAGTTGTTTTTACATCCATTGAGATCATCATATAAATTTTCTCTTTTAAATTTAATTTTTGGGGACTTCCGCCAAGATAGAGGCATAGGTGGATAAGCCGTGCCTTCTCACACAACCAAGTTTAGAGACAACTAAATATTAGCAACATAAAACACAGCCAGAACACAGAAAATTGAACTTTTCGGAAGTCTGTTAACAACAAATTCTTCAGCCTGACCGGTAAGGGGCAAAACCAGCAGCTGGTAGAGCTGGGTTGCACAGGAAAACTCGGTCAGACAGACTCAGGCGCGCGGAATCCAGGAGTGCAGAATCCAGGCGCAGGTTTGGACCTAGTGAGCGACCGAGCGAGCAACCGCAGGGAAACAGCGAGGGAGCAGGGCAAGCAGGGCTGCGGGTTGACTATGGTCGCGCATTGGTGCGCAAATAGACAAGCGAGGGAGTGGGCGATTGGACCCGGACCCAGCCGGTCCACGCGACAAACGGCAGGGAGGGCACTGCCATTTTCCTGCTCTGACCCCACCTCCACATACAGCGTCATAACCCAGTGACTCTGAGTGGCCCGGCCCAGGTGAACCACCTAAGCCTCTGCTCCTCACCCAGCAGCGCGAAACAGCAGAGGGTGCCGCCATTTCCCTGCTCTGACCACGCCCCCACATACAGCGTCACAACCCAGAGACCTGGGAGTCCAAGGCACCGCTCCTCACACTTAAAGGGTTCAAACAGACCAAAAATGGCTCAAGAAGATCTCAAAGCCCCAGAGCCTATAAATCTAAACAATGAAGAAATAGCAAAACTCTCGGACGCACAGTTTAAAATACTGGTGATCAGGATCCTCACAGAACTGCTTGATTATAGCCACAAATTAGACAAATATATGAAGGCGAAACTAATTGAAATGAATGGAATTGCACAGGACACCAATAGCAATGAAAAGGAAACTGGGACTCAAATCAATGGAGTGGACCAGAAGAAAGCAAATAATGGCCAAACAGAAAAGAGTCAAGAAGCAAGAATTCAAAGAAATAAGGAGAGTCTTAGGAACCTCCAGGACATCTTTAAATGCTCCAACATCCGAATTATAGAGGTACCAGAAGGGGGAAAGGCACAGCCACCGGTGGAAAACTTATTTGAACAAATAATAAAGGAGAATTTCCCCAATCTGGCAAAGGAAATAGACTTCCAGGAAATCCAGGAAGCTCAGAGAGTCCCAAAGAAGTTGGACCCAAGAAGGAACACACCAAGTCACATCATAATTACATTAGCCAAGATTAAAATGAAGGAGAGAATCCTAGAAGCAGCAAGAGCTAAGGGGACAGTCACCTACAAAGGAGTCCCCATCAGACTGTTAGCGGATTTCTCAAAAGAGACCTTCCAGGCAAGAAGGGGCTGGAAAGAGGTATTCCAAGTCATGAAATCCAAAGACCTACAACCAAGATTGCTCTATCCAGCAAAACTTTCATTTAGAATGGAAAGACAGATAAAGTGCTTCTCAGATAAGATCAAATTCAAGGAGTTCATCATCACCAAGCCCTTACTATATGAAATGTTAAAGGGACTTATAGAAGAAAAATAAGATAAAGAAACATGAACAGTGAAAGGACAACAAACTCACAGTTATTAACAACCACACCTAAAAGCAAACTAAAAAGACAGCTAGATCAGGAGTGGAAACATAGAAATGAAGATCTCAAGGAGGGTTAGCAACAGGGGAGTGGTAGGAGGAGAAGGGGGGAGAAGGTACAGAAAATAAGTAGCATAGACAGTAGATAGAAAATAGATGTGGGGGGGCAAGAATAGCATGGGAAATATAGAATCTAAAGAACTTGAGACACATGGACATAAACTAAAGGGGGGGTAATGGTGGGGCTGGGGGGGTAGGGTGGAGGGGAATGAAGGGGGGGCATAGAACAACTTAACAGCATAATCATTAAAAAAATAAATTTAATCTTTTTACTGTAACAGAATTTATTAAAAAAATTTTGAGTACTTTTTATTTTATTGATTATGCTATTACATTTGTTCTGTTCCCCTCCATCCTGCACACCCCTCCCCCATCATTTCCCCCCCTTTAGTTCATGAACACGTGTCTCAAGTTCTTTAGATTCTATATTTCCCCTACTATTTTTACCCTCCCTCCTATCTATTTTCTATCTACTGTCTATGATACTTATTTTCTGTACCTTCTCCCCCCTTCTCCTTCTCACACTCCCCTGTGGCTAACCCTCCATGAGATCTTCATTTCTATGGTTCACTCCTGATCTAGCTGTCCTCTTAATTTGCTTTCGTTTTAGGTGTGGTTGTCGATAACTGTAAGTTTGCTGTCCTTTCACTGTTCATCTTTTTTATCTTATTTTTCTTCTATAAGTCCCTTTAACATTTCATATAATAAGGGCTTGGTGATGATGAACTCCTTGAGTTTGGTCTTATCTGAGAAACACTTTATCTGTCCTTTCATTCTAAATGAAAACTTTGCTGGATAGAGCAATCTTGGTTGTAGGTCTTTGGTTTTCATGACTTGGAATACTTCTTTCCAACCCCTTCTTGCCTGTAAGATCTCCTTTGAGAAATCTGCTGACAGTCTGATGGGAACTCCTTTGTAGGTGACTGTCCCCTTATCTATTGCTGCTTCTAGGATTCTCTCCATTTTAATCTTGGCTAATATAATGATGATGTGCCTTGGTATGTTCCTTCTTGGGTTCAACTCCTTTTTTTTAAAGACTTTATTTATTTATCTTTAGAGGGGGAAGGGAAGGAGAGAGGGAGAGAAACATCAATGTATGGTTGCCTTTCGTGCATCCCCTGCTGGGAACTGGCCTGCAGGCAACCTGCCTGCAACCCTGGCATGTGCCCTGACTGGGAATCAAACTGCGATTGTCTGGTTCGCAGGCCCGTGCTGGGTTCAACTTCTTTGGGACTCTCTGAGCTTCCTGGATTTCCTGGAAGTCTATTTCCTTTGCCAGAATGGGGAAGTTCTCTTTCATTATTTGTTCAGATAAGGTTTCCACTCATGATTGTTCCTCTTCCCCTTCTGGTACCCCTATAATTCAGATGTTGGAGCATTTAAAGATGTCCTGGAGGTTCCTGAGCCTCTCCTCATTTCTTTCCATTACTATTGGTTTCCTGTGCATTTTCCTTCATTTCAATTAGCCTTCATATGTTCCTCTAATTTGTGACTAAAGTCAAGCAGTTCTGTGAGCATCCTGATCACCAGTGTTTTGAACTGTGCATCTGAAAGTTTGGCTATTTCTTCATCGCTTAGATTTATTGGCTCTGGGGCTCAGAGTTGTTCTTGAACCATGTTTTGATCTGTTTGTGCCTGTTATGTATGAGGAGAGGCACCTTAGGTGTTCAGCAGGGCGGGGCTACCCAGGTCACTGGTTTGTGACGCTGAATGTGGGAGTGGAGTCAGAGAGGGAGCAATGGTGGTCCTCTCTGCTCGCCCCTGCCTGCTTAACTGAGTGCAAATGTGTGAGCCTGCCACCCTGCGCCGGCTGCCAGGTTCTGCGAGATCTGTCTCAACACTCGCCTCTTCACCGGTTTATCTGCATGCAAATGTGCGACTGACTGCAGACAGTCAGCCGGGCCTCTTTCCTAGGTTCCGCCTGTAGCTAGCCCGCACCTGGGATCCGCACCCTTGGCTGCCTGTGCACCGCCCGGGTCGGGGGATCTTTTTTGCCTGATCTCCTCCGCTGCTGGCTTTGCCCCTCTCACTGGTTTAGCTGAACAGTTCATTATTTTTGGACTCCATATTCGATGTTCTGTATGGTTTGGTTGTGTTTATTGTTGTTAAAACTTTGTTATTTTTAGATTTGGTTGTGTGAGTACACAAAGTGTTCCCACCTCCAGGCACTGGGAAATGGATAATGGATAATACGCCTCCATCTTGGCAAAAGTCCTCTAAATTTAATTTTTAATATTTAATTGATTTTAGAGAGAGGATGGGAGAGAGAGAGAAACATTGATTTGTTGTTCCACTTATTTATGGATTATTGGTTGACTCCTATATGTACCCAGATTAGGCATTAAATCCACAATTTTGGTGTATAGGGACGATACTCTAACCAACTGGTCTACCTGTCCAAAGCTAAACATTTTCTCTTTTAATCTGTTAATTACATTGAATAACTTTCTAATGTTAAGCCATTCTTCCTGTTATAAAGGCAACTGAACTGTACGGAACTTTTTACGTTTCTCAAAATTGTGTTTGCTGATATTTGATTTAGAATTTTTACATCTAAGTTCACTAGTAAGATTGGCCTGTAATTTTATTGTCAAAGGCAGATTTTGGTATCAAGTATCAGCTGGCTTCCGTTTTTTTTTTATTCCCTGAAAGAGTTTGTATAAGATTGGCATTATTTCTTCCTTAATTGTTTTGTAAAAGTCACTAGTGAAGCTTTCAGAAACTTTGGAGAGGAAAGTGTTTAATCATAGACTCAATTTCCTTAATTGTTATAGGACTATTCATGTTTATTATTTCTCCCTGTGTCAATTTTGTCAAGTTTTATTATTTTTCTTTTTTTAAAAATACCTTATTTTGTACTTTTTTAAAAAAAAATTCTAGAGATAGGGAAAGGGAGGGAGAAATAGAGGAAGAGAAACATTTATTGAGAGAGAAACATTGATCAGTTGCCTTCCACATGCACCCTGGCCAGGGACTGAACTTGCAACCCATGCAACCCTGACTAATAATTGATTGAACCTGTGGCCTTTTGGTTTGTGGGATGATGTCCAACAAAGTGAGCCACACTGTCTGGGGCATGTATTATTATTTTTTAAATTAAGAATTTATCCACTTAATTTATTTAAAAAAACTTTGTCATAAAATAGTCTGGTATTCTCTTTCTTGTGTATATTTTTGTTTTCAAAATTTATTTCTTTTTCTCTGCCCCTCTCATTCTCTCCCTCCCTCCCTCTCTCTTTAAATAAGAGGAAAACAAACAAAGGTTTATTAACATGTGTATATTCTGTACACATAGGGGATACCCAGGGAGAAATGAGTAAGTCCCCTCTCTCTTTTTTCATGTAAGCTTGGAGAAAATTCTGAGAACCTAACAAATACCAGGATAAAGATATTCTTTAATCCTTTGAAGTCCTTCTAAACTCTGTGCTAAAAGTCAGTCGTGATCTATCTCCAGAAACTAATTAAGTGATTTCTCAGCTGATAAGTTGTCTAGATCCTCCTTCAACTTCTTTGAATGCGAAGTATTGGAAACGAAAACTTGAAAAGCAGAGACTTGGGAAAGGATTCATTATCCAATCATTAGAGTGCCTCCCTTTGTCAGCATCGATATTAATGTTCTAGATGTCTTTTTGTTCACCAGAGGATTTTGCACCTCAAGAGCATAAAATGAGAATGGAGAGGGGTAGGGTGTTTTGTTTTTAAAACAAACACATGAAGGGTGGCACTGGGAAATGGATAATTCATTCCTCTAGAACCAGGGATATTCTCAGGTAGGTTTATTTAGGTAGTTGCATATGGGGAAGATGAGGATCCGGGTATTAATTTCCTTTAATTAATCCCTGTGTCTGCCTGTCTGATGGAATATCTTCTCAAACCTTTCCACGTGTACATATCCTGGACTGTGGACTAGTCCCCACCTTGAGAGCAGTTACGTTTTTTGTTTTGCATTCTGTGATCCACTGTGTCCTGCATTAATAAAGGAGTTGGCTATAGTTACTTTTTATACCAATTCAGAGTGTCCAAAACTGTGTGTTTTGGATGCTTGGCCCTAAGTTACTGGGCACAGATCTAATTTTAAGTAACTGTTACAAATTGAACAACAAAGACATGGAGTGTGTGGTGTCAGGAGCTGCGCGTGGCAGTAAAGAGACATTTCCTTACTTAATCCCTATTTTACAGATGGGGAGACTAAGGCTCAAGAGTATTGCCATAAGTCACTTTCCCAAGGACCAAAAGTTTTGGCATAATTTCTTTTGAAGGTAAACACCTATGGCAATAGTCTTACTGTTTTGCAAAATTTCTCCAAGAGGGCTGATATGACTTCAAGGGAAGCCCAAACCAGATACTACTGCAGCTTGGATTCTCTTACAGGGCCCAGTGGGCAGGGGTTGGACAATCTCATGTAATTAGTGGACATTTCAGGAGAGTACAAATCAGCAGACTCCTGACCCCAGGTACAGACTGACTGGTGGTCCAGGCCTCAGAATGAATCTGAACCCTGGGTCTACACTGACACCTAAATCCAACCATGGAGGGAAACCCAGTGGGTTGGGAAGAGTTTGGACAAATACCAGAAGGGGAGACATATGTGGTTTGGTTGGGGGGACTGGGCTGTTTGAGTTAGAGGGGCTCACCAACTCTTTGTTGCCACAAACCCCCTGCAAATGTGTGGAAGGGAGGAGGCTGAGGCCAGGGTTCATGGCGGGACAGCCTCCTTTTCCTCCCATGTCTCAGGGACTTGATAGTTGGCTGTGTTAGTTTTCTGTACCTGCCACGAAAGAATGAAATTCACCTGATTAAATTAGAAGATCTACTTGGCTTAACCGAGCAATTCATGAATTGGGCAGCATCCCAATTGGCAGCTGGAAGGATGCTGAAAGGGTTGTAAAAAAGGAAGGTTGGTATAGGAAGAAGGTTGGGGCAAGGAAGCTATGAACAACAACAGAAGGATTATTTTTAGACCAGGGTATCTTTTGGGGGGACAGGAATGGTGAGAGTTCTTAAAAATATATATATTTTATTGATTATTCCATTACAGTTGTCCCATTTCCCCCCTTAATTCCCCTCCACCCTGCACACCCCTCCCACCCACATTCCCCCAATTTAGTTCATGTTCATGTGTCATAAGTTCTTTAGCTCCTACATTTCCCATATTATTCTTGCCCTTCCCCCTATATATTTTCTACCTGCTGTCTATGCTATTTATTCTCTGTACCTTCTCCTCCTCTCACTCCCCTGTTGCTAACCCTCCATATGATCTCCATTTCTGCGGTTCTGCTCCTAATCTACCTGTCTGCTTAGTTTGCTTTTGTTTTAGGTGTGGTTGTTAATAACTGTGAGTTTGTTGTCCTTTCACTGTTCATATTTTTTTATCTTCTTTTTCTTAGATAAGTCCCTTTAACATTTCATATAATAAGGGCTTGGTGATGATGAACTCCTTCAGTTTGGTCTTATCTGAGAAACACTTTATCTGTCCTTTCATTCTAAATAAAAACTTTGCTGGATAGAGCAATCTTGGTTGTAGGTCTTTGGATTTCATGACTTGGAATACTTCTTTCCAGCCCCTTCTTGCCTGTAAGATCTCTTTTGAGAAATCTGCTGACAGTCTGATGGGAACTCCTTTGTAGGTGACTGTCCCCTTATCTCTTGTTGCTTCTAGAATTCTCTCCTTCATTTTAATCTTGGCTAATGTAATTATGATGTGCCTTGGTATGTCCTTCCTCAGGTCCACCTTCTTTTGGACTCTCTGAGCTTCCTGGACTTCCTAGAAGTCTATTTCCTTTGCCAGATTGGAGAAGTTCTCCTTTATTATTTGTTCAAATAAGTTTTCCACTTGTTGCTGTTCCTGCTCTTCCTCTTCTGGTACCCCTATAATTCACATGTTAGAATGTTTAAAGATGTCTTGGAGGTTCCTAAGCCTCTCCTCATTCTTTTGAATTCTTGTTTCTTCATTCTTTTCTGGTTGAATGTTTCTTTCTTCCTTCTGGTCCAATCCATTGATTTGAGTCCCAGTTTTCTTTCCATCACTATTGGTTCCCTGTGCATTTTGCTTCATTTCACTTAGTGTAGCCTTCATTTTTTCACCTAATTTGTGACCAAAATCAACCATTTCTGTGAACATCCTGATCATCAGTGTTTTGAACTGTGCACCTGATAGGTTGGCTATCTCTTTGTCGCTTAGAAGTATTGGCTATGGGGCTTTGAGTTCTTCTGCTTGAGCCATAATGTTTTGATATGTTTTCTCCTGTTACATATGAGGGGCGAAAGCTTAGGTGTTCACTAGGGTGGGTCAATCCAGTTGCTGGATTGTGACTGGGGGTGGGGTCAGAGAAGGAGAAATGGCACTTGTTCCACTCTCTCTCGGGTTTTGGTCCCCTCTGCAGCTTTCCACAAGCAAATTGGGCCCTTCTGGTGCTGGTTCCCGGATGGTGGGCCTGTGCACATTCTAAGACCCTATGGGTCTCTCCAACAAACTCTCCTATGAGGCTGGAATCCTCTCCCAGCACCTCAACCCCTGAAAGTTTTTTTAATCGGTGCTTTTAGGCTTTATTTCTCAGCGCTGGGTCCCTGCATTGTGGGGTCTGTCTCGCTGTCTGTTTTTTCACCTGGTTTATCTTCACGTGAATGTGTGACCGTGGTCAGCCAGCTGCCTTGGGCCCTCACTGGGTCTGCCCTTTGCCACCCTGAGTCTGGCTGGGATCTGCCAACCACCACCTGTGCACCTGGGTTGGTCTGGCAGCCACTGCTTTTCCCTGCTGTGACCCCTCTCCCCTGGCCGCTGACTGTGCCCCTTACTGGTCTAGATAAATGATTTGTTGTTGTCGGACTTCCATACAGTTCAATTTTCTGTCTGTTTTGGTTGCATTTTTGTTTCTAGATCTTTTTTGTCCTTAAATTTGGTTGTACGAGGAGGTTCAGTATTTCCACCTATGCCTCTGTCTTGGCCGGAAGTCAGAATACTGTAGTTTTTTAAATCTAATTTTTCCTGGATTTTAAAACCCCTCACCACACTTTGTTCTCCATTACAAAAAGGCTGGCTTGGAAAGAAATGTAAGATGGTCTGTTAGGGCATGAACCCTGAGGAAAGCATCTTCTTGGATCTCTGGCCATCTGAATAAAGCTCCCATGAAGATTCAATCGGCGTCATTGCTTATTGGGTTTGGTAGTGACAGGCAGCTTGAACACCGGTGTCTTTTCTGGTTTCATATTATGTTACTGATGGAAGTGGGGTTTTTACAGTATTGCAAGAAAAAGAATTCCCTGAGACCTGCACTGGAGGATGAGGCTCTGTGTTAGATGTTATTGATGATGTGAAATTAAGGGGGTTCTCCTCCTGACTTCCCAATGTCCCATCTCCATCTGTCCCACCATGGAAAAGGCTCGATTTTGTCTTTAGCAAGACCAAGACAAAAGCCAGTGTCCAGAGTTTCTGCTC
Organism: Artibeus jamaicensis; assembly: GCF_021234435.1. Lineage (NCBI taxonomy): Eukaryota > Metazoa > Chordata > Mammalia > Chiroptera > Phyllostomidae > Artibeus > Artibeus jamaicensis. The sequence goes on from NW_026521848.1 coordinate 386,752, forward strand.
CACGTTAAAGTCCAGTCCAGTCCAACATCCTGTTCGCTTAGTGTGTGTTCCCAGCTGCGGCCCCTTGTTGTACTGCGGTATTTAGGTTTCTGCCAGGAGCCTGCGTGTGGAGTCACATGGCCATGGGCCAAGTGGTGCTAAAACCACATGGTTGTGGAGTGCAGACTCACCAGTACGAGGCAAGTGCAGGACCCCAGCCAGAGAGAGAGAGCTGTCCTTTTGGAGCCCACACCATCTGCTGTGGGCCCTGATAGCTGCTAGACTCACATGGTTGAGTGCTCCCAGCTAAAACACAGTGTGCAAAAGGGGGTGAGTGCATCACTAAGGTTCTGGGGGGGGGTTGGCATGGGGGTGGGGGGAGAGAGAGAGAAAGAGAAAGAGAAAGAAAGAGAAAGAGAAAGAGCTTCTTTGTTCCCCTAGGATTATATTAGCTTGGGCTTGAGACAGACCAAGTGCTTCTGCAAAACGACCAATCAACTTCACAAGATTTTGCAGGCTTTGGATGGCTCCACATCCCCTAGTTAGATCTCTGTGTCCAGAACCCCTGAGACCCCAACAATCTAGTACTGAAGAGGGGAAGGGAAGGGTTACTGGTAATTCTCTTGGCAGAGCACAGTGCTGTGTCCCTGAAGTGTGGAAAGCTGTAGCTTTTTGGTGAAGCAAACAGTTTCATGCTTCCCATTTTATTAAGCTCAATGTTGACTTCCCTTTGCTCTCCTTTCTGGAATATATATTGTATATATTCTATATGTACTAATACCATTGGTATTCTATATATAAATACTGATGATAACATTCATATCTACTTTTGTGTGTGCTTAAAGTCTTACACAGTAAAAAAAATTTTTCAAGACAGAAAAGGAAAATAAAATAAGAGTGGGGAGACAATTAATTATTATATGTCTTACAAGGCTGTTAGGAGGAGAGATTAAACAAATTAGTTTAAATTAAACCTAAGGAAAGCATTTAGAACAGTGCCTGGCACATGGTCAATGCTGTGTGTTAGCTATTCCTGTTTTTTTTCTTTTTAAAAAAATTTTATTTAGTTATTTTTCAAGTACAGTTTTTTGTCTATTTCTCCTATCCCAGGCCCCCCTGCCCCGTGCTCCCCACCTCCCTCCCATTTCCTCCCTCCCTAGTCCTCATCCCTGTGTCTTTCATACTTGTTCCTCAAAATCCCTCCCCCTTTTCCCCCTTAAATTCCCTTCCCTCTCCCCTCTGGTCACTGCCCACTTGTTCTCTATTTCAGTGCTATTCCCGTTTTGTTTTGTTTTTTGTTTTTAGTCCAGAAGTAACTCAGACAAGTTACCACCAGGTGGCGATGTCTCCCAGCTTCATAAAGAGCCAGGCTCAGGTAATTGAGTTATCCCTGTTCTGCCTCTTCCTTCCTAGTCATCATTGACTATCTCTGAGCCTTAGTTTATGCATTTCTAAAATGAGGACAGTAACAGTATAAACTTCTGAGTTGTTAGGATGATTCAGAGACAATGACGTAATGATGTCTGGGCCCAGTGTTCCTCTTATTTCCTGTGGGGATTCTCCCACCTGCTCAAGTAATTGTGAAAAGCCAGAGTGGCTACAGAGAGGAAGCTTTCTTGCCTAGCTAAGCCTCATCCAAACCTATCAAAGGTCAGCCTCCACCCACTAGATGTTGCAGTCTACCTAGAATACAGAGAAGGTATTAGAAATCCAGCTTTCTTGAGATGTGATTATGATTTGAGTAATCAGACCCAAGTCTGAATGTGAATCAGACCCAAGTTAGAATTCCTGGTCTATCACCTATAACCTATATGACCTTATTGGTCTACCTCTGTTTCCTCCTTTATAAAATGAAGTCACCCAGTGTTGCTCAGCTGGTTGGAGTGTCCTCCCATACACTGAAAGGCTGTGGGTTCAGTTCTGGTCTGGGCACATACCTTGGTTGTGAGCCTGATCCCCAGTCTGGGTGCATATGGGAGACAACTGATCAATGTTTTACTCTCACATCAGTGTTTTTCTCTCAATCTCTTTCTCTCCTGTCCCCTCCCTCTAAAACTTGGTGAGGGTGTCCTCAGGTGAGAATTAAAAACAAACTAATGTGAATTCTCATAGAAACACCATGAAATGGATAGAGTAATGATCTCTATATTATAGGAGAGGGAACTGAGCTTAGAGAGCAGTTACTTAGAGTCACAAAGCTGGACTATGGTAACTTGGTGATTTAAATCCAGGCAGACTCTCTTCAGAATCTATACCACTAACTCTTATGCTAGACTGGACTCCCTCACCCTCTTAAATTGTGGCGTATGCTCAGTTTCTTCAAGTTTCTTCTGTGCCTGAGGTCTTTGAACAGTCAGAGGACTTCCATCCTGACCACTTTTTTGATAAGAAGGGATGATTCAAGAAGGACAAACTGTAACTGAGCAACCCAGGGCTCGTGCACATGGCACCTCGATGCATGACCCAACGATTAGCATCAAGGGAAACAGGTCTTTATTTATAGGATTCCAACCTTGGTGGGCAGGTGGGGGCTGGGGTGCTGGGAGCACTGCTGCTCAGAACACTGTTCTCCCGTGAAACCTGGCACTTCCCTTACTTCCCACCAGGCTAAGCCAAAAGCATGCTCCAAATCAGAAGTTCCCCACATCCTTATCTGTTCTTAAGCTGGCTGCGTAAGCAGATCTCCATCCTTTGAGAAGTGTGCATTTGTGGGTTTCAGAGTTGCCATCCTCTGAAGCAGCTCTCTCCTTCAGGATCTTGGCTACGTTGTCCTCAGCCACCATGTAGTAGTCCAGGAATACATGTGCCATGTTACACTGGATCACGGTGAAGTCCAGGGAGGCACACACCCCAAGAGGGTAGCCTCTCTGTATGTCCTCCAGAGAAGCAGAAGTCAGTATTCCCTGTTCACAGTTCAACATTCCAAGCATCCCTCACGAATCTGTGCTTGGTTAGGCAGGTTCCCATAATCCCAGCTCCATCAGCTTTTCTGGATCCCTGCACAACTGCATCAGCTTTCTTCTTTTACCCTTTCCTCTGCCCACATGGCTGCCTCCCTACTCTTTCAGCCCTCATGGTGGAGTTCTCAGAGAAGCAGAAGTAGCTTCTTTCTCACTACAGACAGCATGGTGGAATCCTGACTCCTGGCCTGCATGGCTTCTACCACGTGGCTCCCCTCCTCATGGTGCCACCTACACTCTCAGCCCTTACGGTGGGCCAGCCCTCCTCTCTCTGCCTGCCCTGATTTTATTTAATTAATCAATTAACTAACTAATTAATTAATTTATAGAGAGTGGGGAAGGGAGGGAGAAAAAGAGGGAGAGAAACATCAATTGCTTTCCTCTTGCATGCCCCCTACTAGGGAACTGCCCTGAAACCTAGGCATGTACCCTGACTAGGAATCCAACTGGTGACCTTTCAGTTCACAGGCCAGTGCTAAACCCACTAAGCCACACCAGCTAGGGCACCCCCGGCCCTTATTTAAATGCTGATCCAGAGCTTCTTTTTTTTTTTTTTTAAGATTTTATTTATTTATTTTTGGAGAGAGGGGAAGGGAAGGAGAAAGAGAGGGAGAGAAACATCAATGTGTGGTTGCCTCTTGTGCACCCCCTAGTGGGCACTTGACCCACAACCTAGGCATGTGCAGTGACTGGGAATTGAACTGGTGACCCTTTGGTTCTCAGGCCACACTCAATCCACTGAGCTATACCAGCCAGGGCAGAACCTTCCTTTTTATTTAGGACACTGTATTGGGATCTATAGGTTACGGCAAGTCAACCTTCGCTTGTACATTAATGAGCACAGACATCTCCCAGGCTTTCTTCTTGGAGAAGCCCTGATGGACACTACCTGATGGACACTATTGGTTCCACCAGCTGTTAGTAATTTGAACAACATCTGTCACTAAGTCCAGTTCTGTTGAATCCCCTCAGGGCTCTAGAGCTCTGACAACTATTGCAGACAGGCAGACTTTTGAGATTGGGTCCAAAGAGTGAATGGCTGTGTGTTTGTGCAGGCTTCCACTGCACACAGAGGGAATAGCCACTGCAGTCTTGCTCACACTTTACCCGACAAGTCATGTACCTTGGTGCAAGGCTGCCTCTAACCCCAGAAAAACACTTCAAGCTTTGCACACTGAGGAATGGATTTGCCCAGATGAGATCCTTTTTCTAACTCATCTAGCCAGTAGGAGTGCCTTTTTCTAATCACACAAAGGCACTTGACTGGCTTGAATTCAGATTTAAGAACCAAGGTTGTCAAGGTTTCCTGCGTAATGAACAACCTCTGTGGAATTCCTAAGAATTGAAGCATCTCTCTAATGGCGGTTGCTTTAAAGGAGTTGTGCAAATCAACCCTGATTCTGGCAAATAGTGGCCTGTGGTTGCTTGAGGCAAATCCTCTTCCAAACACCCTTCAGGCTGGACAAGGATGACACAGTGGAGAAGTAACTTTCAGAGATGAGAATTGGCAGCAACCATGGGGGTTATTAAAGGGAGCCAGTCATTCAACTGCCAAGATGTTGGCAGCTAGAATACTTTTATTTACAGGCAGCAGAATTGTTGGGGAAGGTGGTCCCATGTGTGGTCTTCTGACTCCAGCTGGGCTGCATAAGAATGGACCTTGGCCCTGGACACTTTCTTTACAAAGAGATAAGGAGCCCTCATAGCCTGTGCTGGGCTCATGGCCTTGAGAGGGAATCTTTTCCTGTTTTGGACTTAAAAAAGTACTCACTTGTTCTGCTGAAATGCATGTGTCAGTGGTGTTCAGGCAAGCACCCAGGTTTTATTCCTTTCTTTTCCTTCCCTTCCCTTTCCTTCCCTTCCCTTTTCTCCCTTCCTTTTCCTTCCCTCCCCTCCCCTTCCTTTCCTCTATATCTTTCTTTCTTTTAAAATTTTATCATACATCATCTATATATTGCAGATATTTGAATTTCAGACCCCATGTGTGAAGGGATCCATGTCCTTCCAGTGTAGCACAGAGTGGGGTGTGTTTAGTGACATGGCCAGCATGGCCATGGAGTGGATCTTCTGGTCAGGGGACTGATGTATTTCAAAGAGCTAGATCTTCCACACTCTCTTGCCCTAAATAAAGGCTGTAACCACTTGGGTCTGGTGTGAATGTTGTCTGTTCCCAGTGACCTTGAATCATCCATTGGTCTCTTCCCTAGGTGGCATTTATTTATTTTTTAAAAAATTATTTTATTGTTGTTCAACTACAGTTGTCTTCCTTTTACTCCCCATCTCCCCCAAACCCACCTCCCTCCCTTGTTTCCACCCTCCCCCTTGGTTTTGTCCATGTCTCCTTTATAGTGGTTCCTGAAAACCCTTCTCCCCTCTGTCCCCTACCTTCTCTCCTCTGGCTATTGTTAGATTGTTCTTATTTTCAATGACTTCGGTTATATTTCATTTGCTTTTTTCTTTTGTTGATTATGATCCAGTTAAAGGTGATATAATATGGTATTTGTCCCTCACCACCTTGCTTATTTCACTCAGCATAATGTTTTCTAGTTCCATTCATGCTGTGGCAAAGGGTAGGAGCTCCTTCTTTCTTTCTGCTGCATAGAATTCCATTGTGTAAACATACCATAGTTGTTTTTTTTAATCCAGTTATTTGCTGATGGGCACTTAGGTTGCTTCCAATACTTGGCTATTGTAAATTGTGCTGCTATGAATATTGGGGTGTATAGGTTCTTTTGGATTGGTGTTTCAGGGCTCTTAGGCTATAATCCCAGCAGTAGAATTGCTGGATCAAAAGGCAGGCCCATTTTTAGTTTTCTGAGAAAATTCCATACTGTTTTCCACAGTGGCTGCACCAGTCTGCATTCCCACCAACAGTGCACTGGGGTTCCCTTTTCTCTACATCTTCTCCAACACTTGTTTGTTTATGATGGCCATTCTGATCGGTGTGAGGTGGTATCTCATTGTGATTTTAATTTGAATCTCTCTTATGGCTAGTGATGCTGAGTACCTTTTCATATGTCTCTAGGCCTTCTTTATGTTCTCCTTGGAAAAGTGTCTGTTCAGGTCTTTTCCCCATTTTAAGTGTTTTTTTTTTTTGTCTTCCTGGAGTAGAGTTGTGTGAATTCTTTACATATTTTGGAGATCAAGCCCTTGTCCAAGGTGTTATTGGCAAATATGTTTTCCCATACGGTTGGCTCTCTTTTCATTTTAATGCTATTTTCTTTATTTTTTAACCTTAGTTGCACAGCTTGGTCACCAGTGAACCAAGAATATTGGATCAAGAGTGGATTTAACAATAAAGATATTTAAATATCTTACAAAGCAACAAGTTGGGAAGTAAGCAGTGCCAGAGCTTATTTAATAACTTAATAAGGCAACGAGAAACCCACCTTACTTTATTCTGTTGCTCCATCATCTTATTTGTTGACTTTTAGGCTTTAGTCTCATTGTCATGCTCACAGGCAGCTGCCAAAGCTCCAAATATCATGTCGTTAACATCACCTTCTCCAAAGATAGAAAGCAGAGGGCGTCCTGCATTTTAAGAGGACTTACCTCATATTCTGCCCTCTTTTTATTAAGGGGGAATAATAGTATTTTTAGAACACCATATATGTATGTCTCATTGCCTAAATAAAACTTTGATGCATGGATACCTCTACCCACAAGGAATGGCAAAGTGAGTATTCTCAAACTTTTTTTTTTGTGGAACACAAGCCCTTATAATCATAAGAAAGGGAATGGGAATGTTTGTGGTATAGGTAATCAACAAACTCCACCATAGGTGTATAGATAGTGGTTTAATTGTCACTCTGTAGATTTTGGACATCTGACTGACAGCTCACTGTATCATTCACCTTACACCTTACTCAGAGTTTCTTGATTAGACACTGGCACAGGAATTAAACTTTTTAGGGGAGAAGCATGAATAAACTTTTGGTAGTTTGTGGGAGAATTACTTTTGTGTTGAGAGGGGGCATTGTTGAGCTGTGTGTAGGAGCAAGTGGGTATGTCTTAATTCTGGTCTTCTAAAATGTGGGCTAGGACTGAGGAAGCTACTGTTTATTGTCATTGGAGTACACATTCACTCCCTGCCTTACCTGATGACACCCTGATTTAGAGAACTTCCCTAATAACTGGCTCTGGGGAGGCTTTCAATCCCACTGTATTGTCCCTCCCACCATCCTCAAGGGTGAGTGAATGGCTCTGGCTGCTACAGTCATAACCACTCATGGTGGTTGAACCAAGGATAGGCATGTGACCCAGGCAGAGCCAATCAGAGTCTTCCCTGAGTGGGTGTAAAACTAGGGCTGTCAATGGTCATCTTTCCCACCAAAAGATGTTACTGACACAGAATGAAGCCATTAACACAATGATGGTGGGGAAGGAGGGCAGGTGTAAAGGATGTGGAGAGAGAGAGAGAGAGGGAGAAAAAGAGAGAATTACTAAAGCCAGATCCACTCATGGAATACCCAATTATGGGAACTAATAAATACCGCCCTCTTTTTTTTCTTGTAGCTTTCTTAGCTGGTTTGAGGTGAGTTTCTGCTATTTGCAACTGAAATAGAAATAGCACTTTTGCGGTATTATCAGTCTTCTCCACAAATATCCAAAGTCCACGGGGGCAGGAACTTAAGTTCCTGGTTGAATTTTAAGTACTTAGAACAGTGTCTGAAACACATTAGCTCAATCAATATTTATTGAGTTAATAAAGAAACCCTGAATATTGAATCTCCCTGACCAGACCCATGCTGTGGCAGCCACAGCCATGGCGAAGTCTTTCACGCGATTTCCCTCCATTAGCAAGAGAGAAGAACCACAAAAATGAAAAAACAAAAAGCAGTCACCTGTTGGGAACCGCTCTGCCTGGTTTCAGGAATTGTAACTGCCTCCCATGGCTAAAGATGAGTGAGTGACCTCCGGAATGTGAGCCACAAGGAGACAAAGCATGTCTCTGCTTACTCCCCTGCCCCCAGTGCATGGTCGGATAGTCAGAGACAGGTAAGACCCCTCAGAGGAGGGGCAACCTAAGCCAGACACTATCACTTGGGAGGCCATCATGGAAGGACTCGGGGGGGCTGCAACAAAGAGGGAGCAATGGACCCTTGCCCCTCAGCTATTCTGACATAGCCTGAGTCCCCAGGTCCTCTGGGAGAAGCACTTCCTGGCTCTAATCCACTTAAGCCTGAAAACCTGTGATGAGGGAGGTGGTGCAGTCCCTTGCCCAGTTACAGCAGGATCCGGGGTGATTGGGCATAAGAAAGAATTCCTAAAAGTCCTGTGAAGCCTGCTTTGCTAAGAGTGTTTTCATTCATATGATGAGAGTCCAAGCAGGAAATGAGTATGTCTCCCGAAATTTCTGCAACCCCCTTTCCTGACAGACACTGACTCAGACTAAGCCCTCAGATTTCTTTGAAATGTTATCTACTGTTTGATCCTTACAGCCTGTATTCCTGTGTATTACAACCCAATAAAAGCCATTGAGGAAGGGGCTCTTGGCCTTTTCTCCTCTGAGAGATTGGCTACCTCTCCTCCCCAAGCAGATCATGTCTTTAAAATATATATATAATTTAACCCTGGCTGGTTTAGCTCAGTGGCTTGAGCGTGGACCTTCAAACCACATGATCGCGGTTTGATTCCCAGTCAGGGCACATGCCTGGGTTGCAGGCCAGTTCCCAGCAGGGAACTCACGAGAAGCAACCATACATTGATATTTCTGTCCTTCTCTCCTTCCCTTCCTCTCTAAAGATTAATAAATAAAATAAATAAAAAATATATAATTTAATTGATTATGCCATTGCAGTTGTCCCATTTCCCCTTCATTCCTCTCCACCCTGCACATCCCCTCCCCAACCATTCCCCCCTTTAGTTTATGTCCACGTGTCGCAAGTTCTTTAGATTCTATATTTCCCATACTATTCTTGCCCTCCCCCTGTCTATTTCTACCTACCATTTATGCTACTTATTCTCTGTACCTTCTCCCCCTTCTCCTCTTCCCACTCCCCTGTTGCTAACCCTCCATATGATATTCATTTCTGCAGTTCTGCTCCTAATCTAGCTGTCCACTTAGTTTGCTTTTGTTTTAGGTGTTGTTGTTGTAACTGAATTTGCTGTCCTTTCACTTTTCATATTTTTATCTTCTTTTTCTTAGATAAGTCCCTTTAACATTTCATATAATAAGGGCTTGGTGATGATGAACTCCTTGAACTTGACCTTATCTGAGAAGCACTTTATCTGCCCTTCCATTCTAAATGAAAGCCTTGCTGGATAGAGCAATCTTGGATGTAGGTCCTTGCCTTTCATGATTTGGAATACCTCTTTCCAGCCCCTTCTTGCCTGTAAGATCTCCTTTGAGAAATCTGCTGACAGTCTAATGGGAACTCCTTTGTAGGTGACTGTCCCCTTATCTATTGCTGCTTCTAGGATTCTCTCCATTTTAATCTTGGCTAATGTAATTACGATGTATCTTGATGTGTTCCTCCTTGGGTCCAACTTCTTTGGGACTCTCTGAGCTTCCTGGGCTTTCTGGAAGTCTATTTCCTTTGACAGATTAGGGAAGTTCTTTATTATTTGTTCAAATAAGTTTTCTACTTGTTGCTGTTCCTGCTCTTCCCCTTCTGGTACCCTTATAATTTGGATGTTGGAATGTTTAAAGATGCCCTGGAGGTTCCTAAGCCTCTCCTCATTTTTTTTTTGAATTCTTATTTCTTCATCCTTTTCTGTTTGGTCATTTTTTTCTTCCTTCGGGTCCACTCTATTGATTTGAGCCCCAGTTTCCTTTCCATCACTATTGGTTCCCTGTGCATTTTGCTTCATTTCACTTAGTGTAACTTTCATTTTTTCATCTGTGATTAAAATCAACCAGTTCTGTGAGGATCCTGATCACCAGTGTTTTGAACTGTGCATCTGACAGGTTGGCTGTCTCTTGGTCGCTTAGAAGTATTGGCTCTGGGGCTTTGAGTTTTTCTTCTTCTTGAGCCATAAATGTTTTGGTCTGTTTGTGCTTGTTAGGTATGAGGGGTAAAGCCTTAGGTGTTCACAAGGGCGGGGCAACCCAGGTAGCTGGGTTGTAATGCTGTATGTGGGGGCATGGTCAGAAAGGGGCAATGGCACTTGTTCCACTCTCTCTTGGATTTCAGCCCCCTCTGCTGGTTCCCACAAGCAAATTGGGCCTTTCTGGTGTTAGTTCCCACGTGTATGGGCTTGTGCACCCTCCAGGACCCTGTGGGTCTCTCCAATGAACTCTCCATGAGCTTGGGAGCCTCTTCTGGCACCTTGACCCCTGAAAGTTTTTCCAGTGGGTGCTTTTAGACTTTAATTCTTGTTGCTGGGGCCCTGGTTTGCAAGGTCTATCTCACTGACTGGTTTATCTCACTGTGCTCCTTTGCCTTGTTTATCTACAATAAACCGGGTGAATGTGTGACAACGGTCAGCCATCCTCCTTGCACCCTCACTGGGTCTGCCCATTGCCACCCCACGCCTGGAATCTGCCAACCACTGCCTGCACGCCTGGGTCAGTCTGGCCACTTTTTCCTGCATGACCCCTTTCCACCAGCCGCTGACTCTGCTCCTCTTACTGGTCTGGATGAATGGTTTGTTGTTGTCAGATATCTGTACAGTTCAATTTTCTGTCTGTTTTGGCTGCGTCTTTGTCACTAAATCTTTGTTGTTCTTTAAACTTGGTTGTGCAAGGAGGCACAGTGTTTCCACCTACACCTCCATCTTGGCTGGACCCCAAGCAGATCATGTCTTGGTAGTGTTACTTTCATCCATGGCGGATGGGGGGACTTGTGGGCCAAGTTGCCCCTACAGTTACCAGTAGGGGAAACCCACCAAATTATCACTGTGAAAGAGAAACTTTTGTTGTTTTAAGCCACTGAGATTTTGTAGGTTCTTTCTTGGTTAAGCCACACTGACTATCACACCTAGCCTACTCCCTTTTCCATGTCCCCCTACATCCAGTCTCATCCCTCTAATCCAGTTTCCAAACCAGAGTAAATTTTCTAAAGCACTAATCTGATTGTGACTCTGTTTAAAATCCACCATGGTTTCCCAAGGCCCTAAGAAAAAGTCAAAACTTACCAGTGAGACATTCAAAGATTTTGCTAATAGCTGAAGGGAGTTCTCTGGGTCCCTTTCCCAAAACTGTCTCTGATGAATCCTCTGGCCTAAGCACTTCTGCTTTTTACCTCTAAGCAAGCACATCAAATGCATAGCTTCATGTCTCCTGCTTTCTGCTCTTGCCAGGCAGACTGTGTTCAGGATCAGCGTGGGGTCAGCAGCTTGGCTATGTCCTGATGTGTGACAAGGGTCAGCATTCACTAAATGACCAGGATGCAGCTCAGTGCTCAGGCTGAAGCAGGGATTGGGCTTTGGAATGTCAATTTTTCATTTTCTCAGAATATTTTCTGACCTGTCGTCAGATGGTGTTTTGAGTTATCTGAGTCCTGGCCCCTTCAGGTAACAGACAGAGTCCAAAATCTGGGGTTGTGGGACTCCATATTGTACCTGAGCACCTCAGGCCCCTGCCCACTTGTGGAATCCCAGAACCTCTCCTTGTCCATCTATCCCAGTGCCTCAGGTCTCTGCATAGATGCATTTGGTTTATTAGAATGGAAGTAGGAAAAGGCTAACTTTTGAGGAACTCTTATCTGTCAGGTCTAGTAAACCCATGTCTTCAAAGAGTCTTCAAAATAACCATGTGAAATGAGTGTGATTATTATCCCATTTTATAGTTAAAGAGACTTAGGCACAGAGCGGTCAAGACATTTGTTCAAGTTCCCACAGCTAGTAACTTTGTCCAAATCTTGAATTTAACCAGTTACTTCAGATCTACCTGCTTCTGCATGGCCCCATACATTCTCATTTTACAGCTGGGGAAACTGAGGCAAAGTGAGGGGAAAGTGCTTGATCAGGTCCATACAGTCAGGGCTAGGATTCCTCTTTACAAGGGAAAAGAGGTACCTGGGTTATTCCGGGGCTCACCAGGTAGGGGCACATGCCTTATCATGAACAGTAAGTACACGAGGGTGGGGGAGGCATCAGAACATAGTTCCAGAATTTTTTTTTCAGAAGATTAAGAGCCCTGCCTGCTTTGTCCCAAGTATTCATGGCCATTTCGAGAAGGGCATAAGAGAAACATGCACAGGAATGTCTACATATGCAGGGCTCTCACCCAAGACTTCCACCTCATCTTTGTCACTGTGGCCCTTCCCTGTGCCACAGTTCACTGGGGACCTTGTGGGAGGTCCTTCTTTCTCCGACCTTCATTTTCAAGTGTCAAGAAGGCAGGGAGTTCCCTTCCACTGTTCTCAGATGGATTTTGGAGCCAGACAACAGGCTTGGATTCAGGCTACACTTCTGCTACCTACTTGCTGGTGACCTCTGCCTGGTTCCCTGTGCTGTCTTCCCCAGTGGTCCATACGCCTCCTCCTCTTGGCAGCCAGAGCCTTCTTGTCAAAATTCAGGCCCTATCTCATTCCCAGTCTGTGCTCTTGGGATGAAAATCCAAGCCAAGTCACTGTTGGGTCAACCTTTGTGTCTAGTATTTTCATGATTCATAGCAGAGCATTCAGGCCACACTACTCATGTGTCACCTGTTAGGTTAGGCCGGAATTAGATAAAATTAGCAGGGAGGATGAGGAAGGCACCAGACTGTCTCAGCAAGGGAGATAGAAAAGTACAGAAAGTACAAAGAGTGCTGAACAAGATAAACCGCCTTGTGCATGACCTTGTCCTTGCAGAAAAGTATCCATTGTTGCAAGCAGAGAACATAGCCATGTGTGTGCTCTCGGGATAGCCAATTGCTAACAGCTATGTCTGCTTCTGTATTTGCTTGCTTGCTCACCCCAATAAAAACCCCAGGCTATAAGTGCCAGGCGAGACTCTCATCTGCAGCCATTTTGGCACCGTGTCTCCGGAGACACCCCGAGAGTTCGCCCCTGCTCAGGTAAAACTTTGAAACTTTGGCCAATAAAGTTCCATCATAAACTCCTGAAGGCTTCCGACATTTGTTGCTCGCATTGGGGTATGTTACATCACCCCTTGTTGGACTGTCCCAGCTGAAGCAGTGACCCCACCCCTCTTTAGCCCCTAATCCAGCTTTAGTTTTTTGCAGAGCATGTAACACTACCAAACACGATGTTTCATATTTGCTTATTGACTTATTGTCTGCCTCTTCCACTAGAATGAGAGCCCCAAGAAAGTAAGAAATGGATGTCAGTGTTTGTGGAATAAACGAAGAAATGGATGGTTGAACTCTGAGTGGCTATCTGTGAAGACTCTTTGTAGTAATTAGTTCCCTGGGCCTGCCATTAAAGTTCTAGAGGAGAATATTGGCAGGAAAATCTCAAATATTTCACACATCAACATTTTTACTGATATGTCCCCTAGAGCAAGAGACATAAAGGAAAAAATAAACAAATGAGATCTCATCAAAATTAAAAGCTTTTGCTGACTTCCGCCAAGATGAAGACATAGGTGGAGATACCATGCTTTCTCACACAACCAAGTTTAGAGACAACAAAATATTAGCAACAGAAAACACAGCCAGAACACAGAAAATTGAACTTTTTGGAAGTCTGATAACAACAAATTCTTCAGCCTGACCGATAGACCAGTGAAGGAGTGGGCGGTGAGATGGGACCAAGCAGGCCCCAGCAGCAAGAGACAGCAAAGGGGGCCACCATTTCCTCACTCTGACTCTGCCCCCACATACAGCGTCACAACTCAGCGACCTGGGCGGCCCCGCCCTGGTGAACACCTAAGGCTCCGCCCCTCATACATAACAGGCGCGAAGAAACCAAAACATTATGGCTCAAGAAGAACTCAAAGCCCCAGAGCCCATAACTCTAAGTGACGAAGAAATAGCAAAACTTTCAGATGCACAGTTCAAAAAACTGGTGATCAAGATGCTCACAGAACTGGTTGATTTCAGTCACAAATTAGAGGAACATATGAAGGCTAAACTAATTGAAATTAATGGGATTGCACAGGAAACCAATAGTGATGAAAAGAAAACTGGGACTCAAATCAAGGGAGTGAACCAGAAGGAAGAAAATAATGGCCAAACAGAAAAATATGATTTTTTTCATATTTTCCAAACAGGAAATAAGAATTCAAAAAAATGAAGAGAGACTTAGGAACTTCCAGGACATCTTTAAATGCTCCAACATTTGAATTATAGGGGTACCAGAAGGGGGAAAGGAACAGCCACCAGTGGAAAACTTATTTGAACAAATAATAAAGGAGAATTTCCCCAATCTGGCAAAGGAAATAGACTTCCAGGAAATCCAGGAAGCTCAGAGAGTCCCAAAGAAGTTGGACCCAAGAAGGAACACACCAAGGCACATCATAATTACATTAGCCAAGATTAAAATGAAGGAGAGAATCCTAGAAGCAGCAAGAGATAAGGGGACAGTCACCTACAAAGGAGTTCCCATCAGACTGTCAGCAGATTTCTCAAAAGAGATCTTACAGGCAAGAAAGGGCTGGAAAGAGGTACTCCAAGTCATGAAATCCAAAGACCTACAACCAAGATTACTCTATCCAGCAAAACTTTCATTTGGAATGGAAGGACAGATAAAGTGCTTCTCAGATAAGATCAAATTCAAGGAGTTCATCATTCCCAAGCCCTTATTATATGAAATGTTAAAGGGACTTATCTAAGAAAAAGAAGATAAAAAAGATGAACAGTGAAAGAACAGCAAACTCACACTTATTAACAACCACACCTAAAACAAAAGCAAGCTAAAAGGACAGCTAGATCAGGAGCGAAAACATAGAAATGAAGATCTCATGGAGGGTTAGCAACAGGGGAGTGGGAGGAGGAGAAGGGGGGAGAAGTAGCATAGAAAATAAGTAGCATATACGGTAGGTAGAAAATAGATAGGGGGGCAAGAATAGTATGGGAAATATAGAATCTAAAGAGCTTGAGACACATGGTCATGGACTAAAGGAGGGGAATGGTGGGGGGTGCAGGGTGGGGGGAAATGAAGGGGGAATAGAACATCTGTAATGGCATAATCAATAAAATAAAATTTTTAAAAAAGATTTTATTTATTTATCTTTAGAGGGGAAGGGGGGAAGGAGAGAGGGAGAGAAACATCAATGTATGGTTGCCTTTTGTGCACCCCCTGCTGGGAACTGGCCTGCAGGGAACCAGCCTGCAACCCTGACCATGTGCCCTGACTGGGAATTGAACCACGATCCTGTGGTTCGCAGGCCCACGCTCAATCCACTGTGCTACACCAGCCAGGGCTCAATAAAGTAAAATTTTTAAAAAAGGAAAAAAAGTAAAAGCTTTTGCATGGTTAAGGAAAACAGTATTAAAAATAAAAAGAGAACCAACTGTATGGGAAAACATATTTGCCAATGATACCTCAGACAAGGGTTTAATCTCCAAAATATACAAAGAACAGACATGACGCCACTCTAAGAAGACAAGCAACCCAATTAAAAAGTGGGCAAAGGACTTGAACAGACACTTCTCCATGGAGGACATACAGAGGATCCAGAGACACATGAAAAGATGCTCAATATTGCTAGCTATCAGAGACATGCAAATTAAAACCACAATGACATACCACTTTACACAGGTCAGAATGGCCATCATAAACAAAGCAACAAAAAACAAGTGTTGAAAGAGGTTGTGGAGAAAAGGGGACCCTAGTTCACTGTTTGTGGGATTGCAGACTGGTACAACCATTATGGAAAACAGTATGAAATTTTCTCAGAAAACTAAAAATGGACCTGCCTTTTGACCCAGCAATTCCACTGCTTGGATTATATCCTAAGAGCCCTGAAACACCAATCCAAAAGAACCTATGCACCCCAATGTTCATAGCAGCATAATTTACAATAGCCAAGAGTTGGAAGCAACCTAGGTGCCCAGCAGTAAATGAATGGATCCAGAAACTATGGTACATTTACACAATGGAATTCTATGCAGCGGAAGGAAAGAAGGAGCTCCTACCCTTTGCAACAGCATGGATGGAACTGGAAAGCATTATGCAGAGTAAAATAAGCCAGGCAGTGAAAGACAAATGCCATATGATCTCACCTTTAACAGGAAGCTAAACAACAAAACAAACAAGCAAGCAAAATATAATCAGACACTGAAATAAAGAACAGGCTGGCAGGGACCAAAGGGGAGAGGGGAGGGAATTTCAGGGGGAAAGGGGAAGGATTTACAGGAACAAGTATAAAGGACACATGGATAAAAACTAAAAGGGGTGGAAATGGGAGGGAGGTGGGGAGCACTGGGGGGGCCTGGGATGGGAGTAAAAGACAGAAAACTGTACTTGAACAATAATTAAATAGAAAAAAAAGTAACACAAACAGCAGCCAAAAAACCAGAAATGTATCATCTCAGTTCTGAAGGCCAGAGGTTCAAGATCAAGGTGTCAGCAGAACTGGGTCCTTCTGAGGAATGTGAGGGAGGATCTGTTCCTGGCATCTCCCCTAACTGCTGTGGTTTGCTGGCAATCATTGGAATTCCTCATAGAAGCATCACCTCAGTCTCTGCCTTCATCTTTACATGGCTCTCTCTGTGTATGTCTTGGTGTCCAAATTTCTCCTTTTCACAAAGACACCAGTCACGTTGGATCAGAGCCCACCCTACTCCAACCTCATCTTGATGAATTGCATTTGCAAAGGCCTTATTCCCAAACAAGGTCACATTGTGAGATATTGGGGACTAAGACTTTGACATTTGAATTTTGATGGCAAGATGCAAGTGGACCTTTAACCCAGTCAGTCCTTTTGTCCTACTATTGTCTTGGACCTAATTTAGTAATCATGTTACCTTTGCATCAGAATTGGGTGTTAAGATCTCTCCACTCTCGGAGCCAAACCACAGTTCCCCTAACAAGAGGCCTGATGGGGTCTGCCAGAGGCACCCCAGCATCCTGACCAATCGACGTGGGCCCATTTCTGTCCAAATGAAAGCTAGCCAGGTCCAGGATGGCTCGTGGACAGGAGGAAGGAGACAGAGTCTCCCTTTTTAGAGATGTACAACAGTCTTCTATTAATTTCCTCTCCTCCCCTTGAAACCAGAAAAAAAAGCTCTGGTTTCTCCCATATCTATTCTTCTCACCAAATGATTTCTTTTCCACTCTAAACTAGATTTTGGAAACTCAAAAGCAAAGAAATGATTCCCATTTTCTCTCTTTTCTACTGTGTCATCTCTTCCACAGAGCAGTAATTACAAAATATGCTTATTGGCCTAATGGGCAAAGGGCTAAAGCACAGAAAGAAACAAAAATCTGGGTTACTATTTGTCTTAGTCAGGGTTCTTGTGGGAACAAGTGGCACCCTCCGCTAGGTAGTTGAGAAGAGTTTAATGCAGACATTGTTACAAGGGTGAGAATAGGGTTGAGAAGAAGCAACAAGAGGTAGAAGACCTCGGGGCTGGTGGTAGCAGGGAGCTGTTTAATATACCTACTCTTCAAGTCCCAAGGGTTGCATGTGAAAGAGAGGGGCTGGCCCTGGCCAGTGTGTCTCAGCTGGTTGGAGTGTTGCCCCATCCACCATAAAGTTGGGGGTTCGACTCCTGGTCAGGGCACATAGCTGTGTTGTGGGTTCCATACCTAACTGGAGCATGTATGGGACAGGCTGGTCGATGTTTCTCTCTCTCTCTTTTTCTCTCTTTCTCTCACTCTAATATCAATAAACACATTTTTTTTAATTAAAAAGAATGGAAAAGAGGGGCTGGATGCAGGAGGTCATGGTTGCATGTGAAAAGCAGGGGGCTGAACGAAGAAGGTAATCTGGTAGGAGTCGAGCCATCACTGAAGGATGAAGCCAGCCCTTGACAGCCATCAGGGGAAGAATCACTCAACTGTATTAGTTTGGTATTGTTTTTATAGCAAAATACCACCGATTGGTACAGTCTTGAGCAAGAGAAACTTATTTTCTCACAGTTCTGAGAGCAAGAAGTCCAAGATGAAGCTGTTGGCCAGGTTTGGTTTCCTCAGAGGCTTCTCTCCTTGGTCTGCAGATGGCAGTCTTCTCACTTTGTCCCAGCGTGGACTTCACTATGTGGGCACATGTGCCTGGTGCCTCTGTGTGTCCAAACATCTTTTCTTACAAGGACACCAGGTGGACTGGATTAGAGCCCACCATAATGGCCTCACTTTCACTTCATTACCTCTTTAAAGATCTCATTCTCCCAACACAGTCACATCCTGAGACACTGGGTGTTAGGGCTTCCACATACAAATCCAGCTAAGAGCACCAATTCTTCCTCTCCTTCCTCTTTCTCTCCAGTTTGCTGCTGTAGTTTCTTATTAACCAAACCCAACTAGGACCTGAGACCATCCATATAGGCCAGGTTCCTAGGCCCCAGTGCAGGTGGACAGAGGATTCAGAAGGTAAATGAAAGACACCTTGCATGGTGTCCTCCCACCTCATTTCTTATCCCCAAGGACCTTTGCCACTTTACAGAGAAAAGTGACTTCTTGTCAGATTTCCTCTCCCATTGTAAAAAAGGTGGGTATTTGGGCTCTAACCTCAAAAGGTTTCTTTAAAACAGGTACATAAGAAGGAGTTCCCATAAGACTATCAGCTGGTTTCTCAAAAGAAGCTTTACAGGCGAGAAGGAAAATATTTTCATAGCTTTGCATGAAAATATTCCAAGTCATGAAAGACAAGGACCTCCATCTAAGATGACGCTATCCAGCAAAGCTATCATTTAGAATGGGAGGGCAGATAAAGTGCTTCCTAGGAAAGGTCAAGTTAAAGGAGTTCCTCATCACTCATTTCCTCTCCTTCCCTTGAAACCAAAAAAAAAAAAAAAAAGAGTTCTGGTTTCTCCCATATCTATTCTTCTCACCAAATGATTTCTTTTCCACTCTAAACTAGATTTTGGAAACTCAAAAGCAAATAAATTATTCCCATTTTCTCTCTTTTCTACTGTGCTATCCCTTCCACAAACCAGTAATTACAAAATATGCTTATTGGCCTAATGGGCAAAGGGCTAAAGCACAGAAAGGAACAAAAATCTGGGTTTTTGTAACCAAGCCACTATTTTATGAAATGCTAAAGGGACTTATTTAAGAAAAAGAAGATAAAAAACATGTAATGTAAAGTGACAGCACACTCACAATTATTAAAAACCATACCTAAAACAAAAACAAACTAGGCAAACAACTACAACAGGAACAGAACCACAGAAATGGAGATCACATGGAGAGTTATCAGTGGAGAAGTGGAGGTGAAAGAATGGGGGAAAAGGTACAGGGAATAAGAAACATAATTGCTAGGTACAAAATAGGAGTAGGTTAAGGATAGTACAGGAAATGAAGAAGCCAAAAAACTTATATGTACAACCCATGGACATGAACAAAGGCAGGGTGGGGGATCCTGGAGGGAGGTGGGTACAAGGTAGTGAGGGATAAAGGAGAGAGAAAAAGGGGGCAACTGTGATAGAACAATAAATAAAATATACTTTAAAAAAAACAGGCAGACTTCCGCGAAGATGGAGGCGTAGGTGGAAGCACTGTGTCTTCTCACACAACCAAGTTTAAAAACAAAGTTTTAGCAATAAAAATGCAGCCAAACCAAAGAAAATTGAACTATATGGAAGTCTGACAACAACGAACCCTTCAGCCAAACCGGTAAGAGGGGCAGAGCCAGCAGCAGAGCTGGGTCGGTCAGGAAAGATCCACCGACCAACCTGGATGTGAGACCCAGGCACGCTGGCAGCCATGGTAGGATCCTGGTGTGGAGTAGTGGGCGGACCCACTGAGGGCGCAAGGTGGTGGACTCACTGAGGTCTGACCATGGTCACACATTCGCACACAGATAAAACAGTGAAGAGGCGAGCAGTGAGATGGACTGTGCAGGCCCCAGTGGCGGGAAGCAGCAGAGGGGACCGCTATTGTCCCTCTCTGACCCCGCTGCCACATACGGTGTCATAAACCAGCCACCTGGGTGGCCCCGCCCTGGTGAACACTTAAGGCTCTGCTCCTCAAATATAACAGACATGAACAGATCAAAACATGGCTCAAGAACAACTCGGAGCCCCAGAGCTAATAAATCTAAGTGATCAAGAAATAGCCAAACTTTCAGATGCACAGTTCAAAACACTAGTGGTCAGGATGCTCACAGAACTGGTTGATTTTAGTCACAAATTAGAGGAACATATGAAGGCTAAACTAATAAAAATGAAGGAAAATGCACAGGAAACCAATAGTAATGAAAAGGAAACAGACTCAAATCAAAGGAGTGGACCAGAGAGAGCAAAAAAATGACCAAACAGAAAAGGATGAAGAAACAAGAATTCAAAACAATGAGGAGAGGCTTAGGAAACTTCGGGACATCTTTAAACGTTCTAACATCTGAATTATAGGGGTACCAGAAGGGGAAGAGGAACAGCCATGAGTCTAAAATTTATTTGAACAAATAATAAAGAAGAATTTCCCCAATCTGGCAGAGGAAATAGACTTCCAGAAAATCCAGGAAGCTCAGAGAGTCCCAAAGAAGTTGGACGCAGGAAGAAACACACCAAGACACATCATAATTACATTAGCCAAGATTAAAATGAAGGAGAGAATCCTAGAAGCAGCAAGAGATAAGGGGACAGTCACCTACAAAGGAGTTCCCATCAGACGGCCAGCAGAGTTCTCAAAAGAGACCTTACAGGCAAGAAGGGGCTGGAAAGAAGTATTCCAAGTCATGAAATCCAAAGACCTACAACCAAGATTGCTCTATCCAGCAAAGTTTTCATTTAGAATGGAAGGACAGATAAAGTGCTTCTTAGATAAGGTCAAGTTAAAAGAGTTCATCATCACCAAGCCCTTATTATATGAAATGTTAACGGGACTTACCTAAGAAAAAGAAGATAAAAAAGATGAACAGTGAAAGGACAGCAAACTCAGTTATTAAGAACCACACCTAAAACAAAAGCAAACTAAGAGGACAGCTAGATCAGGAGCAGAACCATAGAAATGAAGATCTCATGGAGGGTTGGCAACAGGGGAGTGGGAGAAGAAGAAAGGGGGGAGAAGGTACAGACAATAAGTAGCATAGTCGGTAGGTAGGAAATAGATGGGGGGAGGGCAAGAATAGTATGGGAAATGTAGAATCTAAAGAACTTGAGACACGTGGTCATAAACTAAAGGGGGGAATGGTGGGGGAGGGGGGTACAGGGTGGAGGGGAATGAAAGGGGAAATAGAACAACTGTAATGGCATAATCAATAAAATATATTTAAAAAACAGTGTTTCTCACATTCAAAAATGTAGGTGGCTATGTAGGAACACCTTTTCCTCCCTGAAGCCCCCGATTCTCTAGGTTATGTGGGTGAGCTGGGACACCAGCCACTACTCAGTAATCCAAAGAGACCCTTTCCTTCCCAACATGGCATGCCCCATATTCTCTCTTCTTCCCAGGATCTGGGAACCCCAGGCACCTTTTCCCTGAGCTACCATAAGCCTCTAATGGAGCAGCAATTGCCTGTTGGGGGGGGTGTGGGAACTCTTTTTTCAGGTGATGACAATAAACTGGCCAACCACTGTCCCTAGGCACACTGACTTTCTCCTCCTCAGTGTATTACCCATTGTCTAGCCCTCAAATGTCTGATGTGAAAAAGGACGTGGGCATTCACTGAGCTCACACTCTTTTATTGGTCCCCTTCTGACTTCCCAAGTTCCTGATGGGCAATGGGGTGAAGGATCTTCTTCCTGGTGAAGTCATGTATGTTGCCATCTACTGACCCTCTCCACTGAATTTTCAAGAGCATGGCTCGACCAGGTGGCTCCATGCTTAACACCCTGTGTGGCTCCCTGTCATCCTTGGGATAACATCCACCTTTCAGACTAACAATGAGTATTTTCATCCTCAAAACTCAGCCCCCTGTCCCATGTCTTCTCCACATGATGTCTGTGTTCTAGGTCGCCTGTGTCCTCACCAGGCTTTAAAAATATATCACTCATTTTCATGGCTGCTGGTCTTTTCTCCTGCTGATTTCTTCTGGAATGTAGAGGCTCATTCTGGAACCAGGTTCCTAAGTTTCTTGACTTTTGTGGGCTTTACAACTTGGGAGTTATCTGCTACTTTGAGATCGTCTAGGCTCTCCTCATTTAAGCCCAGGGGAGATTTTCAATTTCTGGGGATCAGACATGGAGTTCCTCAGGGGACACTTTGGCTATGGTCTCTGCCTCCAGGGATTCCTGTCCATCCATGGAGCATTACTTGCTGACTCCTATGAGACCTCTGTTAATGGTAGTTCCCTTCTCTCAGTGGACTATCTTGTGAGCATACTAGAGAAGGAAGGAAGAAGAATGGACACTGAGTGTTTGAGGGGGGAACCAAGATACCTTGAATTTATTTATAAAAACTTGTGTATTTATTGTTACATGTTTAAACTTTAGTCACGTTCAAAGTACTCTCCATTTGATGCAATACATCTATGGAGATGTTTTTACCACTGCTCAAAACAGTTTTTTAACTCATCAATTTTGATGCCTTTTGGTGCTTCTGCTGTTTTTTATTTCACTTCTTCCACATTGATAAGATTTTTCCCTTTGAGAATTTTTTCATCCAGGGAAACAGAAATAAAAGCTACTGGAGGCAAGATCAGGTAAATAGGGAGGTTTGGGCATGGGGCCATGCCGTTTTGGTCAAAAACTGCTGAACACAGTGCAATGTGGGCAGGTGCTCTCATAAACCACCCATCATGACATGGGCAAATTGTTGATAAAGTCTTCAAAAAAAAACCCTCACTGAATCCAAACGCAGCCTCTCACAACAATGTCAGCTGGTGCACTGATACAGATGGGTTCTTAGAACACTTACCCAGTGAGAGAAGCCAGTGCTACAAGGGTCCTTGTAATTCTGGGTTTTTTTTTTGGCAGTCAGTGGGGAGTGGTTATGTCCTAGTATCTAAGCTCCTTCCTCTAGGTTCATAGAATCCTTGCTAATCAGCCAGCTACTGGGTGGGGGGGAAGAGAGAATAAAAATTGAATGTGGGAGATATGGGTGAGACAAAGGGCAGCCAGGAATTGGCAGAGAACACTACCTCTGCTTACTTTGCATGGGTCAGAACTGGGTCATGTGACCACACCTCACTTCAAGGGAGGCTGGGAAATGCCTAGCTGTGGACCTGGGAGGAGAAGAGAAGCTGGGTGTTGGTATCTATTAGCAGCCTCTACCTCATCCACAAAGAAGGAGAATCTTATGGAGGAGTGTGTTGACCAACGTCAGCCAGTGAAGCAGGACAGGAGCTCAGGCCCTTCCCTTCCTGAGAAAGAATGGACCAAGAGCTGCAATAATTTGGTGGGCAACACAGTGGGAACCAGTAGGCCCTAGGTAAGACTGAACAGGTGCAGCTTAGGGTCTGATCTCAGGGCCTGCTTCCAGAAGGAATTCCTCTGGAGTTTAAAGTCTTGTTGCCCACGGTGCATCTTTTGCTCTTAGAGGCAGGTTTGAACGAGGCTTGTGCTCCAGAATGTCAACTGAGAAGATGTCCCTGGCTTTGGCTTCAACCCCTTTCTGTATTTCTTTGTAGGGTGATCTTGATGTTAATCTCTGAGCTGACAATCCTGCCTCCTTCCTGATATGTCAAACTATAGTTCCAAGTATGGGTGATATTACAAGTGTCTAACACCTGTACAATCAGAACAGACACCTGATATCTGACAGGAGGAGGTGGGAAGGCCCCTTGCTGAGCTCTGTGTTAACCCTTCATGTGCTGGATTCTGAGGAGGTCTGAGGGTGCTGGGGTGGGCCAGAGTCAGGTGGGAGCAGTATGGGGAAATCCTCAGGGTAGTGGTGCCTACTGACCAACCAGTCAGGGAAGTACTTACATATTGTACCATTATTACAGCCATGTCAGTCTTGGCCCCAAGATCCTAAAATGCTGAAGCTCATCATTTAAGGACTCCATAGCTCTACGCATCACTATAGCAACAGCAGGGAAGAGCATGGACTTAAAAGTAAGAACAATCTGACAGTAACCAGAAGGGAGGTGGAAGGGGATAATGAGGGAAGGGTTTTCAGGAACTACTATAAAGGACACATGGACAAAAACAAGCCAGAGGGTGGAAATAAGGGAGGGAGGGGGATTTTGCTGGAGTGGTGGGGGGAGCTGTGGGGAGGAAATGCAGAAAACTGTAATTGAACAATAATACAAAATAATAAAATAAAATTACATAACACACATACACAAATCACACAGACTTGCCTTTGATTCTGCTCCCACCAGTTCTATTAGATCTTTTCATCACAGTTTTGCCATGTGTAAAGTGAAATAATGCTGGTAACATATGAACATAGGATTAGCACAAAGTCGATAATTAGTACATGGAACTGTTGCTGGCTTATTTGTGAGGAAATATGGTGTTATGAGTAAGAGCTGGAGTTCTGAGATTAGAGACACCCTGTTCAAGTCACAGGTTTGCTGTCTACCAGCTGTGTGACCTTGAGAATGGCCTTTGGCCTCTGAGCCTCACTTCCCTTACCTACCTCTTCCCCTCTTAGTCACTCAGTTCCAGCAGCACTGACTCCCTTGCTGGTCCTGAACACACCAGGCCCACCCATCTCAGGGCCTTTGCACTGGCTGGTTTTCTGCTTTGAGTGCTCTCCCCCATATATCTAAATGGCTCCCATACTCACCTCCTCTAGGTGTTTGTCAAATACTCTCTTTCACAGAGAGGCCTCCCTTCTCTCAAGCATTTCCTCTGCCCCTCCCTACTTTATTTTTGACTAGAGTACTTATCCCCATCTCCTATACCATATATATTGCTTGTTTATTTATTATGTGCTTCCAAATACATGACAGTATAAGCATTTGGAGGGGAGGGAATTCTGAAAGTTCTATTTATAGCTTTTGTGCTAGGTACATGAGTAAAATTTGTGGAGTGAGCAAATGATAAATGAGTAAATCTGACCTGGGGGATGAGTGGGTAAACAACATGGTATGCTCATATGATGGAATGTGATTCATCCTTGGAAAGGAAGGAAATTCTGACACATGCTACACCACAAATGAACCTTGAAGACATTATGCTAAATGAAAATTCTCAGTCATAAGTGGTTAAATTTTGTATGATTCTCCTGATATGAGGTGGTTAGAGTAGTCAAATTTTTAGAAATGGAAATTATAATAGTGGTTTTCAGGGGCTGAGAGAGGAGGAATTTATTATGCCAACTCATTTATGATGCTAATGATTTACTTTCTACAAGCCTTTAGATACACAGTTTTCCCCAGATAACTGGGCTGTAAAACCAAAGGTATTTAATCTAGAGTACATATCATTTATTGTCAACAATGGGGCTGTTTTGAGAGTGAAAAAGTTGCTATTAATAATTAAACCAGGACAAAAGGCATCAACTCAAGTGTCCCCAGCCAATGTGGGCCAATGATCATCCTTGCTATATAACTCACCCCTCCAAAGAGGGGGGCAGAAAGTCGACCTTGTAACTGATGTTACAAAATAGGGTTCTTGGGTTCACTCATTGGGCAAGCTCCCTTTGCATAACCAACTTTACTTAAGTACTCAGAGTTACATAAAAGCCTGATGAAAGTACACTTCAAGCCTCATAGACAAGAGCCTGGGTGTGAATCCAGTCCTCGCGCCCTGCTCCTGCAGGGCTGGGAGGTGGTGCAGGGTTGGAGAAAATTACCTCTGCAACCCTGCTTCCATCTGAACTTGCCTCAGAAGCCACAGCTACCTGAGGTCAGAAGTGTTCAGCTAAAGGGAGCAGGGAGATACAGAAATCAGAGATCAGACCTGAGGAGGGGGTGGGAGGGATGGATGACAGATAAGAGGATATCTAGGAAGAGACAAGGAGGGGGAATAGATGCCAGATGATCTCTGAGCTAATGTCCGAGTCTCTGATGGCTTAATTAAGACTGTGATTTCAGCTAAATCTTTCCTGATTTCCTCCTTGCATGTAAACCTTCATTCTCCCACAGCCAAGATTCCACATACTATTGTCCACCTGTGAGGGTAGGTATATTCTACATGGTCATCTTGGAGAGTATGGACAGGTTTCTCTAAGAAGTGAAGCTGCTCCTTGGTTTACGGAGGGGATAGACAGTACCACTTTTAGTATCTTGCCAAAGTGACAACTTTTGAAAGGCTGTGGCTTTCAAAGACCCCAGAATGCACTATTTCAAGTGTACTGCAAGGTCAGTGGGATACACTGAGTCAGCCCTGCTTTAAACCATCGTTGGGTTGACTTCCTTCTGTCTTTCAATAGTAGGCCATGAAATCAGGCAGTAGCTTCTGAAATGAATGTATGTGAGCCAGGAGTTTACTCCTAGTTACTGCTCCCAGCACTCTCGGATGTGGCCCAAAACCCACACCGAATAATGAAGAGTGGAGGAAAGTGAAAACTGAAAACAATCCAAGCACCTATCTGTGTGGGAATGAGTGAAAAATTTATGGTACATCAACAAGAAAACACCACCTGGCTGTTAAGAAGAATGAATTCACCTTGGCTGGTGTGGCTCAATGGATAGAGCACCAACCTGCAGACCAAAGGTTCAGTGGTTTGACTTCCAGTCTAGGGCACGTACTTGGGTTACAGGCCAGGTCAGGTCTCCAGTGGGGGTACATGAGAATCCAGCACACATTGATGTTTCTTTCCTCCTTTTTCTCCCCCCTTCCCCTCTCTAAAAATAAACTTTAAATTTTTTTTAAAAGAAGAGCGAGTTAGAACTCTATGTGCTGCAATGAAACAATTTTCATGACACATAGTTATTTTTTTTAAAGTCCAGATTGAAATGCTAGGATATCTCTTTTTGTAAAAATATACATACATCCACATTTGTGCTTGCATTTATTCAGCTCAGAGATTTTCAATGGGTGTGTTGGAAGAATATTTAAAACATGCTATACCTGACTTTTTAGTCAGGGAAACTGATCTCTTTTCCCTTGAATTATCAAATAAAAAAGACAACTGCCAACAAAATAATAGCTGTCTGGTGTGCATGAATGAAGATTACACCTTTGGGGGAAAATGGTGACGGAGTAAGACGGAGCTAATGCTAGCTCCTGTACTCATGGGTGAAAATCCTGGCAGATCTATAGAGAAACAGCACAATAAACCATTGGTTACCCAGCATTTATGAAATTAAAAGACCAGAGATTGTGACCGATGTGGAAACACCAGACAGCGGCAGAGTCAGCTACTGGAACTGGGACACATGCGGCCCCTGTACTGCCACCAGAGCAACAGGCCTGGGAGCTGGGGAGTCAGGTATGGGAGCTGGACACTTGAAGCCCCTTGACAGTCCGGAGCAACAGAGGAGTCAGGAAGCAGAGCTGGGACATTCTCGGCCCCTGTGTCGATGCCATAGCTACCGGCCTGGGCAACAGAAGAGTCAGTTGCGGGAGCTGGGACACCGGAGGCACCTGTGACGCCACCATAGAGATAGGCCTAGGTGCTGGGGAGCCAGCTTCGGGAGCCAGGACATTCTCAGCCCCTGTGCCGCTGCTATAGCGACGGGACTGGATGCCGGGGAGTCAGGTATGGAAGCTGGGATGCTCCAAACCCCTGTGATGGCCCTGGGCAGCAGAGGAGCCAGCGACAGGAACAGGACATTCTCAGCCCCTGTGCCGCTACCATAGTGAGGGGACTGGACGCTGGGGAGTCAGGTACCAGAGCTGGGACATTCTAAGCCTCTGTGCCACTGCCATAGAGACACGACTAGACTCCGGGGGGTCAGGTACGGAAGCCGGGACATTCCAAACCCCTGTGATGGCCATGGGTGGCAGAGGAGCCAGCTACGGGAGCCGGGTCATTCCCAGGCCCAGGTGCTGCTGCCGTAGTAACGGGCCTGGCGCTTGAGGAGGAGGCTACTAGAGCCGGGATATTCAGCAGTGGTAGGCTACCAACGAAGAGACCAGCGTGAGGACCAGCGTGAGAGTAGGTGCAGATGAAGAACACCAAGAAACTTCAAGGAGCCTGCACCACTGAACTTCACAAGGATCATACCACAGAAGTTCACACCATAAAACCAGGCTTTCAGAACAGGTCAATTTTAGAAGCAGAGACTAACAAGAAGAGTCTCAAACAATGGGAAGACAAAGAAACAATCCCCAAATGAAAGAAAAACCAGAAACTTCAGAAAGAATGTTAGATGAAATAGAGGCTGATCAATTATCATAGTGAATTCAAAGCACTGGTTATTACAAAGTTCAAAGAGCTCACAGTGAACTACCAGAAACTACAGGGGAACTACAATGATCTCTCTGCAAACTACAGCAACATCAAAAAGGAAATGCAAACTATCAGCAAGAGACAAGAGGAAATGAAGAATACAATTTCCTAATTGAAGAACACAGTTTCCAAAGGATAGAAAGTTTCCAAAGTAGGATAGATGAAGTGGAGGATAGGATTAGTGAGTTGGAGGACAAGGTAGAAAGCATCTCACAGAAAGAGCAAGGAAATGAAAAGAGGCTCAGAAAGAATGAAGAGGGATTAAGAGAAATGCAAGACAATCTGAAACGTAATAGTATCCGAATAATAGGAATACCAGAAGGAGAAGGAGAAGAAGAAGAACAAGGGATAGAAAACGTATTTGAACGAGTAATGAGAGAAAATTTCTCTAATTTGATAAGAGAAAAAGTCTCACAAATCCAGGAATCACAGAGAGTCCCAACCAAGAGGAACCCAAGGAGGCCCACTTCAAGACACATCATCATCAAAATGGCAAAATTCCAAGACAAGAGAGAATCTTAAAGGCAGCAAGGGAGAAAAAAGAAATAACATACAAGGGAGCCCCAATAAGGTTAGCTACTGACTTCTCAATGGAAACACTTCAAGCAAGAAGAGAATGGCAAGAAATATTCCAAGTAATGAGAACCAGAGGCCTACAACCAAGGCTACTTTACCCAGCAAGGCTCTCAATCAAGATAGATGGCCAAATAAAGAGCTTCCAAGACAAAAGAAGCCTAAAAAAATATGCCTCCACCAAACCAGCTCTACAAGAAATACTAAAAGGACTGCTTTAAGGGAAGGAAGGATAAGAGGGAGACAGAGAGGAACACAGGTACAAAAATGGCAATGAATAAGTACCTATCAATAATAACCTTAAAAGTAAATGGATTAAATATGCCAATCAAAAGACACATAATAGCTCAATGGATAAGAAAGCATGACCCACACATATGCTGCCTACAAGAGACCCACTTCAGGACAAAAGACCATCACAGACTAAAATTGAAAGGCTGAAAACAAGTTTTCCAAGCAAACAGACAAGAAAAAAAAGCTGGGGTGGCAATTCTGATATCGGACAAAATAGAATTCAAAAAAAGGGCCATAAAGAGAGACCCAGAAAGTCACTTCATTATACTCAAGGGAAGAATCCACCAAGAAGACATTAACATTGTAAACATATATGCACCAAACATAGGGGCACCCAAATATATCAAGAAAATCTTAGAGGACTTCAAGAAAGATATTGACAGCAATGCAATTATAGCAGGGGATTTTAACAACCCACTATCAGAAATGGACAGATCTTCCAAACAAATTATCAACAAAGATATTGTGGCACTAAACAACACCCTAGATGAAATGGACTTAACTGATATATATAGAGCCCTTCATCCCAAAGAAGCTAAATACACATTCTTTTCAAATGCACATGGAACATTTTCAAACATAGACCATATGATAGGACACAAAACGAGCCTCCAGAAATTCAAGAAAATGGAAATCATACCAAGCATCTTCTCTGACCACAAGGGACTGAAATTGGAAACCAACCCCAAAGAAAAAAACCCAAAGCACCCAAAATCATGGAGACTGAATGGTATGCTATTAAACAACGAATGTGACAAGAATGAAATTAGGGAAGAAATCAAAACATTTCTGGAAACAAATGAAAATGACCTCAAAACAATCCAAAACTTATGGGACACAGTGAAGGCAGTCCTGAGAGGGAAGTTTATAGCAATACAGGCCTACCTAAAGAAGATAGAAACATTTAAAACAAACAACCTAACCCTACACCTACAAGAACTCGAGGAACAACAACAAAGACAGCCCAGAGGAAGCAGAAGAAAGGAAAAAACCAAGATTAGAGCAGAATTAAATGACACAGAAACTAAAAGCACAATTTTAAGGATCAATGAATCCGGGAGTTGGTTCTTTGAGAAGATAAACAAAATAGACAAGCCTTTAAGTAGGCTCATCAAGAAAAGAAGAGAGAGGACACAAATAAACACAATCAGAAATGAAAGAGGAGAGATTACAACTGATACCACAGAAATAGAAAGGATTGTAAGAAATTACTATGAAGAACTGTATGCCAAAAAAATTGAAAACCTAGGGGTCTTCCAAAACTCAGTGAAATAGAACAGAAAACCTAAATACATCAATAACCGTAAAAGAAATTGAAGCAGTAATCAAAAAACTCCCATCACACAAAAGCCCTGGACTAGATGGTTTCACAGGAGAATTCTACAAAGCATTTAAGGAAGAGCTAACCCCTATTCTCCACAGACTATTCCAAAAAATCCAGAAGGATGGAAAACTCCCAAATTCTTTTGATGAAGCCAGCATCATCTTAATTCCAAAACCAGATAGAGACACAACAAAGAAAGAAAACTTCAGGCCAATATTGCTGATGAACATAGATGCTGAAATCCTCAACAAAATATTGGCAAATCGCATCCAACAATATATCAAAAAGATCATACACCATGACCAAGTGGGATTCATCCCAGGGATGCAAGGAAGGTTCAATATTCGCAAATCAGTAAATGTAACACATCACATAAACAAAAGCAAAGACAAAAATCACATGATCATATCAATAGATGTGGAAAAAGCTTTTGATAAGGTACAACACCCATTTATGATAAAAAACACTCAGCAAAGTGGGAATACAGGAAGCATTTCTCAAAATAATAAAGGTCATATATGAGAGACCTACAGCCAATAGCATACTCAATGGGCAAAAACTAAAAGCTTTTCCACTAAGATCAGGAACAAGACAAGGATGTCCACTTTCGCCACTTCTATTCAATATAGTATTGGAAGTTTTAGCCACAGCGATCAGGCAAGAAAAGGAAATAAAAGGTATCCAAATAGGAAAGGAGGAAACAAGACTGTCACTGTTTGCAGATGACATGATAGTGTACCTGGAAAATCCTATAGACTGTACCCCAAAACTGCTTGAACTAACTAATGAATTTGGCAAAACAGCGGGTTACAAAGTCAATATCCAGAAATCAAAGGCATTTTTATATACCAACAATGAAACAGCAGAAGCAGAAATCAAGGAAAAAATCCCATTAGATATAGCAAAAAGAAAAATAAAATATCTGGGAATAAACCTAACTAAGGAGGTAAAAAACCTGTATGCAGAAAATTACACAGCCCCAAAGAAAGAAATCAAGGAAGACACAAACAAATGGAAACATATACCTTGTTCATGGACTAGAAGAATTAACATCATCAAAATGTCCATACTACCCAAAGCAATATACAGATTCAATGCAATACCTATTAAAGTACCAATGGCATATTTCACAGACATAGAACAAACACTTCGAAAATTTATATGGAACCATAAACAAGCCTGAATAGCAGCTGCTCTTTTGAGAAAGAAGAACAAATAGGAGGGATCACAATACCTGATATCAAACTGTATTACAACGCCACTGTAATCAAAACAGCCTGGTACTGGCATAAAAACAGGCACATAGACCAATGGAACAGAACAGAGAGCCCAGAAATCAACCCAACTCTCTACAGTCAATTAATATTCGACAAAGGGGGCAGTAACATAAAATGGAGTCAAGATAGCCTCTTCAACAAATGGTGTGGGTAGAACTGGACAGCTACGTGCAAAAAAATGAAACTTGAGCACAGACTTACACCACACACCAAAATAAATTCAAGGTGGATAAAAGAATTAAATGGAAACGTGACACCATTAAGATCCTAGAGGAGAACATCGGCAAGAAAATCTCAGATATTTCACGCAGCAACTTTTTTACTGATATGTCCCCTAGAGCAAGGAATATAAAGGAAAGAATAAATAAATGGGATCTCATCAAACTAAAAAGCTTCTGGGTGGCTAAAGAAAACAGTATTAAATTAGCAAGACAACCAACTGTATGGGAAAACATATTTGCCAATGATACCTCAGACAAAGGTTTAATCTCCAAAATATACAAAGAACTTACACGACTCCACTCTAAGAAGACACCCAACCCAATTAAAAAATGGGAAAAGGACTTGAACAGACACTTCTCCAAGGAGGACATACAGAACATTCAGAGACACATGAAGAGATGCTCAATATCGTTAGCTATCAGAGAGATGCAAATTAAAACCACAATGAGATACCACTTTACACCTGTCCGGATGGCTATCATAAATAAAGCAGCAAACAACAAATGTTGGAGAGGTTGTGGGGAAAAGGGGTCCTTAGTTCACTGTTGGTGGGATTGCAGACTGGTACAACCATTATGGAAAGCAGTATGGAATTTTCTCAGAAAAATAAAAATCGACCTGCCTTTTGACCCAGCAATTGCACTACTAGGATTATATCCTAAGAATACTAAAACATCAATATCAAAGAACCTATGCACCACAATGTTCATAGCAGCACAATTTATAATAGCCAAGAGTTGGAAGCAATCTAGATGCCCATCAGTAAATGAATGGATCCAAAAATTGTGGTACATATACACAATGGAATTCTATGCCGCAGAGAGAAAGAAGGAGCTACTACCTTTTGCAACAACATGGATGGAACTGGAAAGTATTATGCTGAGTGAAATAGGCCAGGTGCTGAAAGACAAATACCATATGATCTCACCTTTAACAGGAAGCTAAACAAAAAAACAAACAAGGAAGCAGGAAAAAAAAAACACAAACACACTGAAATAGAGAACAAGGGGACAGTGACCAGAGGGAAGAAGGAAGGGAGTTAAGGGGAAAAAGGGGGAGGGATTTGGAGGAACAAATAGGAAGGACACAGGGACGAGAACTAAGGGGGGTGGAAATGGGAGGGAGGTGGGGAGCAAGGGGCGGGGGAGGCTGGGATGGGAGAAATAGACAAAAAAATGTATTTGAAAAATAACTAAATAAAATTAATTAAAAAATAAAAATTAAAATAAAAAAATAGGTTCAAAAAAAGAAAGATTACACCTTTGGTTGGATGGGCCAAAAATATGATATATTCTTTGGTGTGTGATGGAATCTTAGTAATTAGTGTATGTGTGCCATGAGATGAAAAATGTTGAAAATGGCTGACTTAGACCAATTCTGGGAGGGTACACAGGAAACCATTACCCAAGCTTATCTCTCCATAGGTTGTAGGACTTACATTCAAGGGAGTAAGATTGAGGAGGAAGACTTCACATTCCTGCTCTGCTTGGTCTACTTTTTACAGGTGCTTTTATTATATATAACTAAAAGGCAGTTTAAATGAAAACATTAGCCAATGTTTGTATAGCTATTTAATTTTTAGATAAGTATAACAAAAATGGTCATTTAAGGAGTATTCAGTATTAAATCTGCTATTTCTTTTATCTAGAATTTAGGGCATTATATTTATTTTTTAAAAAACTTTTTTTTTTGTGCTTTTCACAGGCCTGGCACCATCTACAGTTCCTGAGTGAGGTTTAATCTCGGGATTCACTGTGGTTGAGATGTATCTGGGCTCCCCTCATGGGACGCTGGCCTGTGCCATCTGTCTTTCAAACCTGCAATCAGAAACCCATGTGCTTCTGTTACAAGAGAAGGTTCCAAGAGGGAAGGCATTCTCCCTTCCCCAGACCAAAACATGGCTACTGATCTGCAGAGAAGGTCACAAAGGCGGGGCTGCTCCCAAAGACTTTGTTGGCATCCAGCAACCTCTCAGGCGGAAGGAGGGTTCTTGGAACTGGTCAGCGTCATTGAGGACAGTG
Organism: Artibeus jamaicensis; assembly: GCF_021234435.1. Classification (NCBI taxonomy): domain Eukaryota; kingdom Metazoa; phylum Chordata; class Mammalia; order Chiroptera; family Phyllostomidae; genus Artibeus; species Artibeus jamaicensis. The sequence goes on from NW_026521848.1 coordinate 420,568, forward strand.
TGGACCATGGGAACATTATAGTGTCCTGTGGAAGGAGGTGATCCCGATGTCCAGGCCTGCCCACCCAGGGGAGCACCCACAGGTCTGCTTTTGGTACACTGGCCAAAAGCTCCCTTGGATTGACGTTCTTCTGTCGTTCAATAGTAGGCTATGAAATCAGGCAATAGCTTCTGAAACGAATGTATGTGAGCCAGGAGTTTACTCTTAGATACTGCTCCCAGCACTCTCAGATGTGGCCCAAAACCCACACCGAATAATGAAGAGTGGAGGAAAGTGAAAACTGAAAACAATTCAAACACCTATCTGTGTGGGAATGAGTGAAAAATCTATGGTACGTCAACAAGAAAACATCACCTGGGAAACAGGCCCTGGGGAACAATGGGGGTGGGAGAATATGATCCCTGGGACCAGCAGCCCTGGGCTTGTATCCCAGTGTTGTAGCTTCCTAGGTGTGTGCCTGGAAAGTGACTTCTCTCTGAACTTCAGTATCACCATATGCAAAATGGGCATAATTGCAGCATCTATTCAGAGGAGTCAAGGAAATGGTGGCAATGGCTTGGCACATAAGCACACAATAAGTACTACTACAGCAGGTCACAAACATGTGTCTTGCATAAGCAGGACTGAAATGCAAGAAGGGCTCTTTGTCCTCACTCCATGCATTCAATAGGCCACTTACCTCAGCAACTTTTTTGTTCTCACAAAGGTGCGCCATGAGCGTTAGTGGCCGCCCTGGCATTAGTTCCATCACTTCTGACCACAAAAACAGGTTTCAGCCCTTTGTGAGAATGTTTACCTGTTGTAGATCATGTTGAGCTGTTCACTCTTTTGCACGCCATAGATTTCTTAACCTCTCCAGCCAAGGACACTCTCTGTCAATTTAATAAAATAAGCAAACATCCAGCCAACAGTAAGGGCATTCAGGAATTTTTGGACTGCTGAGAACCAAGTAAAGGCACTCCCTTGTCAAGCCTCTCTCCTCTCTGGCACCACTCACCTTTGCAATTGCAAGGGGAGGAAAAGTCACCATTCCACATCACAGAAGGCCATGTATGTGGGCACTTACTCTCACATTTGGGGAGATTTCAAAGATTCTTTTTAAAAAATTTTTTTCATTTCTTTATAATTTCATTATTGTTCAAGTACAGTTTTCTGTCTTTTACTCTCATTCCAGCCCACCACCCAGTGCTCCCCACCTCCCTCCCATTTCCACCCCTGTTAGTTTTTGTCCATGTGTCCTTTATACTTGTTCCTGTGAATCCTTCTCCTTTTTCCCTGAAATTCCCTCCCCTCTTCCCTCTGGTCCTTTTCAGCCTGTTCTCTGTTTCAGTGTCTTTGGTTATATTTTGCTTGCTTGTTTGTTTTGTTGTTTAGCTTCCTGTTAAAGGTGAAATCATATGGCATTTGTCTTTCACTGCCTGGCTTATTTCACTCTGCATAATGCTTTCCAGTTCCATCCATGCTGTTGCAAAGGGTAGGAGCTCCTTCTTTCCTTCCGCTGCATAGAATTTCATTGTGTAAATGTACCATAGTTTCTAGATCCATTCATTTACTGCTGGGCACCTAGGTTGCTTCCAGCTCTTGGCTATTGTACATTGTGCTGCTATGAACACTGGGGTGCATAGGTTCTTTTGGATTGGTGTTTTATGGTTCTTAGGAAATAATCCTGGCAGTGGAATTGCTGGGTCAAAACGCAGATTCATTTTTCGTTTTCTGAGAAAATTTCATAGTGTTTTCCATAGTGGTAGTACCAGTCTGCAATCCCACCAACAGTGAACTAGGGTTTCCTTTTCTCCACAACCTCTTCAACACTTGTTTTTTGTTGCTTTGTTTATGATGGCCATTCTGACCTGTGTAAAGTGGTATGTCATTGTGGTTTTAATTTGCATGTCTCTGATAGCTAGCAATATTGAGCATCTTTTCATGTGTCTCTGGATCCTCTGTATGTCCTCCATGGAGAAGTGCCTGTTCAAGTCCTTTGCCCACTTTTTAATTGGGTTGCTTGTCTTCTTAGAGTGGCGTCATGTCTGTTCTTTGTATATTTTGGAGATTAAACCCTTGTCTGAGGTATCATTGGCAAGTATGTTTTTCCAAACAGTTGGTTCTCTTTTTATTTTATTTTTTAAAAATTTTTAGTGTTTTTATTGATTACGCCATTACATTTGTTCTATTCTTCCCCTCCGTCCCCCTCCACCCTGCACACCCCTCCCCCACCATTTACCCCCTTTAGTTCATGAACACATGTCTCAATTTCTTTAGATTATATATTTCCCCTACTATTATTACCCTCCCCCTATCTATTTTCTATCTACTGTCTATGCTACTTATTTTCTGTACCTTCTCCCCCCTTCTCCTTCTCCCACTCCCCTGTTGCTAACCCTCCATGTGATCTTCATTTCTATGGTTAACTCCTGATCTAGCTGTCCTCTTAATTTGCTTTTCTTTTAGGTGTGGTTGTTGATAAATGTGAGTTTGCTGTCCTTTCACTGTTCATCTTTTTTATCTTCTTTTTCTCAAGTAAGTCCCTTTAACATTTCATATAATAAGGGCTTGGTGATGAAGAACTCCTTGAATTTGATCTTATCTGAGAAGCACTGTATCTGTCCTTCCATTCTAAATGAAAACTTTGTTGGATAGAGCAATCTTGGTTGTAGGTGTTTGGTTTTCATGACTTGGAATACTTCTTTCTAGCCCTTTCTTGCCTGTAAGGTCTCTTTTGAGAACTCTGCTGACAGTCTGATGGGAACTGCTTTGTAGGTGACAGTCCCCTTATCTCTTTCTGCTTCTAGGATTCTCTCCTTCATTTTAATATTGAGTAATGTAATGATGATGTGCCTTGGTGTGTTCCTTCTTGGGTCCAACTTCTTTGGGACTCTCTGAGCTTCCTGGATTTCCTGGAAGTCTATCTCCTTTGCCAGAATGGGGAAGTTCTCCTTTATTATTTGTTCAAATAAGGTTTCCACTCATGACTGTTCCTCTTTCCTTTCTGGTACCCCTATAATTCGGATGTTTGAGCATTTAAAGATGTCCTGGAGGTTGCTAAGCCTCTCCTCATTTTTTTAAATTCTTGAATTCTTGATTTTTCTGTTTGGTCATTTTATCCTTCCTTCTGATCTACTCCCTTGATTTGAGTCCCAGTTTCTTTTCCATTACTATTGGTTTCCTGTGCATTTCCCTTCATTTCAATTAGTTTAGCCTTCATATGTTCCTCTAATTTGTGACTAAAATCAACCAGTTCTGTGAGCATCCTGATCACCAGTGTTCTGAACTGTGCATCTGAAAGTTTGGCTATTTCTTCATCACTTAGATTTATTGGCTCTGGGGCTCTGAGTTGTTCTTGAGCCATGTTTTGATCTGTTCATGCCTGTTACATATGAGGAGGGGAGTGTTAGGTGTTTACCAGGGCGGGGCCACCCATGTCACTGGTTTGTGATGCGTTATGTGGGAGTGGGGTCAGAGAGGGAGCAATGGTGGTCCTCTCCACTCACCTAGTCTGCCTACCGCTGGCCTCCGCCTGTTTATCTGAGTGCAAATGCGCGAGCCCACCGTTCTGCACCATGCGGTCTCAATGCTCGCCTCTTCACTGGTTTATCTGCATGCAAATGCATGACCGACTGTAGATAGCCAGCCGCGCCTCTTCCCTGTGTCCTCCAGTAGCTAGCCCGCACCTGGGATCCACTCCATCAGCTGCCTGCTCACCAACTTGGTCAGGGATCTTTTTTGCTCAACCTGCTCCACTGCTGGCTTTGCCCCTCTCACCGGTTTCGCTGAGTGGTTCACTATTTTCAGACTCCATATTGTCAATTTTCTGTGTGGTTTGATTACGTTTATTGTTGTTAAAACTTTGTTGTTTTTAGATTTGGTTGTGTGAGGAAGCAAAGTGTTTCCACCTATGCCTCCATCTTGGCGGAAGTCCTCTTTTTATTTTAATACTGTTTTCTTTAGCCATGAAGAAGCTTTTTATTTTGATGAGATTCTATTTGTTTATTCTTTCCTTTATGTCCCTTGCTCTAGGGGATATATCAGTAAAAATGTTGCTGCATGAAATATCTGAGATTTTTCTGCCAATATTCTCCTCTAGGATCTTAATGGTGTCATGGCTTACATTTAAGTCTTTTATCCACCTTGAATTTATTTTGGTGTGTGGTGTAATTTGGTGCTCAAAGTTTCATTTTTTTTTGGTACATAGCTGTCCAGTTCTCCCAACACCATTTGTTGAAGAGGCTATTTTTACATTACTGTCTCCTTTTTAAATGTTAATTGCTTGTAGAGACTTGGATTTATTTCTGGGCTCTCTGTTCTGTTCCATTGGTCTATGTGCCTGTTTTTATGCCAGTACCAGGCTGTTTTGATTACAGTGGCCTTGTAATACAGTTTGGTATGAGGTATTGTGATTCCTCCTACTTTGTTCTTCTTTCTCACAATTGCAGTTGCTATTTGGGGTCATTTATGGTTCCATATAAATGTTTGAAGTATTTGTTCTATGTCAAATTTCACAGATTCTTTTTTTTTAGATTTATTTATTTATTTATCTTTAGAGGGGAAGGGAAGGAGAGAGGGAGAGAAATATCAATGTATGGTTGCCTTTCGTGCATCCCCTGCTGGGAACTGGCCTGCAGGGAACTGGCCTGCAACCCCAGTATGTGCCCTGACTGGGAATCGAACCGCGATTGTCTGGTTCACAGGCCCGCGCTCAATCCACTGAGCTACACCAGCCAGGGCAAATTTCACAGATTCTTGAAGTTTGATTTCTCAGCTGCAACTCAGGAGCTTCATAGGGTGTCTGAGAGAACTTGCCAGAAACAAATCTGGACCTGGGTATATCTTTAAGTCCCTGTTTTCATTTCCAAAAGGGATGAAAACAGTGACTTAAAGATATCCTGGCTGGTGTAGCTCAGTGGATTGAGTGTGGGCCTGTGAAGCAAAGGGTCGCCGGGTCAATTTTCCAGTCAGGGCACATGCCTGGGTTGCAGGTCAGGTCTCCAGTAGGGGACACATGAAAGGCAACCACATGTTGATGTTTCTCTCCCACTCTTTCTCCTTCCCTTCTTCTCTCTCTAAAAATTAATAAATAAAATAAAAAAAGATAGACCTGTACACCCATGTTCATAATTCATTATTCACAACAGCCAAAAGTTGGAAGCAACTCAAGTGTCTGTCAGCAGATGAATAGATGCATGAAATGGTGTATCCATACAATGGAACATTATTTAGCCTTGAAAAAAAGGAATTCTGCCTTGTGCTGCAACATGGGTGAACCCTGAAGACAATAAGCCAGTCATAAAAGGACAAACACTGTATGATTCTAATATTATGAGGTAACTAGAGTAGTAAAATTCATAGAGACCAATGTAGAATGATGGCCACCAGGCACTGTGGGGAAGGGCAATGGGCATTTGCTGTTCAGTGAGAAGAGAGTTTCAGATTTGCCACAGAAGGGTTTTACAGATGGATTCTGGTGGTGGTTGCACAAAAAGTGCGAATGTAGTTAATAACACTGAACTGCACACCACACTGTGTAGCTAATATTATTATGTCCATTGTATAGAAGAAGAGACTGAGGCTCAGAGAACTTGAGTCAGTTGCCCAGAGCTGTACAGCTGGAAAGCATGGGGGCAGGGATGCTAGGTGACTTCAGAGCTTTAGCTGTCCACTGCTGCACTTTGGTGCTTCATCAGGGAGCTATTTGGGTTGAGGGAAGTAGGGTGGGAGTCAGGCTCTGGAAGGACCTACAAAGCTAATACTGATAGGTTCTGTCCTGTAGCTCTACCTAGGAGACCTGAAGACCAGCTGAACCCAGGGGACTCACACTTAGCTTGTACCTTTGGGATATGGTATTCCCATAACTGGGTGCCCATCCCAAGGTGTGATGTCTGCAAACCTCAAGATCTTATGGATGACAGCATCCTTGTATGGCACCAGTGCCCTGTCCCCAGGAAGGGCCATTTCTCTGTCCCCACCACTTGGTCAGTCTCTTGCAGTATGAATTCTGGCCTATTCACAAAATGGTGGGAGAAATAAAGTTCTGACCATGAGAAGGGTTATTGTCCTGGGCACCTGCCTCCATCCTCTACTTTCCAGACTTTAAGCCCAGAATTGCATAAACAACATCCACTCTTCCACACTCTTCCCCCAGCAATACGCTTTGAGTTTTTGTCCTGGTATCCAGCTTTATGACATCAGGCTAAAAAGAGAAAGTGGTGGTCCTGACCTGTAACCTGTGGCTGCTTCAGCAGGATCAGAAATCCACATGTGAGGATGGTGCTGTTTTCTCCATCTTGGCTGTTGAGAGCAGAATTGATCAAATTCTCTTGGCTAAATTCTATGTGAGGATCTCCTTGTTCCTATGTACAGAAACACAGAATATCCCAAGGAGAGAAGAGCCAAGAGAGAGACCATGTATACAGGCCAGGGTTGGCAGATACATACCACTTCTTATTCCACTTCCACCCTCTTAGTCTTGATGACAGGTATGACCAGTCAATCCCAGTACTCTTTGGCACTAAAGCTCAGAATCCTTCTGAGGCCCCCATTATCAAATGGAGATATCTGAGACATGAGATGAAGCCCATTTATAGTTCTAGGTCTGGACCAAAGACCCCCTCCCATTAGTACAACAATGTTTTTGATAAAGGACCTGAGACCACAATGTGTGGAAAAAAACTGTACATGGTCACATAGTAAACTCAAAGGGAATGTAGGAATTTGGGACCCAAATTTCTAGAATCCTATCCAAGGATGCACCAAGATCCTCAGTCCCCACAGATACCATATCAGATCTTGCTCCAGGCCTCACCTGCTGTGTGAGAATGAGAAAGACATCGATGAAATCCCACTGTGAGCCCTGTCCAGAAACACCTCAGCTCCCTTGCCATTTGGGACACAACAAATTCTTGCTTCTCAAGGACCTCAAAGATTTGAGGTCCTTATCAAGGACCTCTTGCTCTTCAAGGGCCAGGAGGTGTCTCCTCAGAGCAGGAGAAAGAGGACCAGGGGATAAAGAGGACCAGGGAGGAAAGTGGGTTGACACCTATGTTTCCCTTGGCCTTAAATACTGTTCACCATCCTCTCTCCTTCTTTTGCTGGTTTGTTCCTGTTTGTCACTTAGGTTTCAAGTTAGATGTAATGTCCTCTAGATAGCCTTTACTGACTTTCATAACCTCCCTGCATCTGCATCTGTGCTGCTGGAGCTTTCCAAGGGGTCTCCCAAGGTCACGTTCTGAGAAGTGTTGGTCTAGGACTACTAGTCTGTGCTTGGTCCATGCATGCTTGCACACACACCACACTCTCCTGGCCCCAACTCTCATCATACATTTTCTATAACTTCTACTCCAGGCAGCCCACCTCCTCCTGGATCTGGTTTTTGAGAATCCGCTGTCCCAGGCCTAGGTTCCAGAGAGTGGTCAGGGAAAATCTTCTCATAGTTCTTCAGCACTTGCCCTGGCTGAAGGCAGTACCTGTAGAGAGATACTTGGGGTCAGAGAGATGGTAGAATGGTCCATCTTGCTGGCAACTGACTAGGAATTACAGTAGGGGGGAAAGTGAGGTGAAAGTGCGACAAGAAATTCTGTCTGCAGGTACCAGAGACAGGAGGGCCCTGAGGCTCATTGGGTCTGGAGCATGCACTCTGAGGTCAGCAGGTCACCAGCAGACAGCAGGGTGCAGACCCTGAGGACTGGGTGAGCCAGGACTGTGTCCTTAAGGGACACAGTCCCTTGTACTTTTTCCCATTGTCCTTTAGGGCAATGGGAAAACCCAGAAGGGATTTAGGTAAAGGAAGGATGTTCCTGAGCATTAGATATATGTTTTCTAATGTATCTCCTTTTGAGTGTTTCAAGAATATTTATTTTATCTTTAAGTATATTGTATTTATTGTGCTATTACAATTGTCCCAATTATTTTTTTCTTTTCTCCCACCCACCTGGTACATCTTTTCCCTCCTGCAAACCACCTGCCCCCCTTTGTTCATGTCCATGGGTCATAAATGTAAGTTCTTTGGCTTCTCCCTTTTCTATACTATTCTTATCATCCCCCTGTCTATATTGTTCCTAGCAATTATGGTTCTTGATTTCTGCACCTTTTCCCCCTTTTCTCTCCCAACTGAACACCCTTCAAATGATCCCCATGTAATTTTGTTCCTGTTCCTTGCTTGTTTGCTTAGTTTTTTTTCTTTTTTAGATTCAGTTGTTGATAGTTATGAGTTTGTTGTCATTTTACTGTCCATAGTTTTGAAGATTTTTTTCTTAGACAAGTCCCTTTAACATTTGATGTAATAATGGCTTGGTGGTGATGATGAATTCCTTTAACTTTACCTTGCATGTGAAGCACTTTATCTGCTCTTCCATTCTAAATGATAGCTTTCCTGGACAGTGTAGTCTAGGTTGTAGGTCCTTTCCTTTCATAACTTCAAATACTTCTTGCCAGCTTCTTCTTGCCCACAAAGTTTTTTTTGAGAAATCAGCTGAAAGTCTTATGGGTATTCCTTTGCAGGTTACTCTCTGCTTTTCTCTTGCTGCTTGTAAGAATCTCTCTTTATCTTTAACCTTTAGTATTTTAATTATGATGTGTCCTGGTGTGGTCCTGTTTTTGTCCAACTTATTTGGGACTCTGAGATTCCTGAACTTGTATATGTATTGTTTTCACCATATTAGGGAAGTTTTCTTTCATTATTTGTTCAAATAGTTTTCCAATTTCTTTCTATTTTTTTTCTCTTTCAGCTGCCCCTATGAGGCAAATGTTGGACCTCCTAAAGTTGTCCAAGAGGCTGCTTATACTACCCTCATTTTTTTGGATTATTTTTCCTTCTTATTGTTCTGATTGGTTGTTTTTTGGTTCCTTATGTTCCAAATCATTGATTTGACTTTTGGCTTCATCCACTGTACTGTTGTTTCCCTGTAAATTGTTCTTTATTTCAATGAGGAAATCCTTGAATACTTCCTGGGTCTTTTTAATGCTGCCAAGGTCCTCACTAAATTCCTTGAGCTACCTTATAACCACTGTTTTGAACTCTGCATCTGATAAATTGCTTATCTCCATTTCATTCAGCTCTTTTTCTGGAGTTTTGATCTGTTCTTTCATTAAGCTCTGTTTCTTTGTCTCCTCATTTGGGCAGCCTCCCTGTGTTTATTTCCAATTAGGTAGAGGTGCTTTGATTTTATGTCTCAGTAGTGGGGCCTAATGTAATGGGTGTCCTATAGGGTCCAGTGGCACAGCCTTCCTTTACATTCAAGCTGGGCATTTGAGGTACACCCTTTGTGTGGGCTGAATACACCCTCCTCTTGTATTTGAGTCTGGGTTACAGTTGGCAAGCCAGTGGGAGGAATTTACCCAGGCCAGTCAGTTTCAAGGATTGGCCTTGACCACTGATCACTAACCTCTTCCCTCCTTGGAGGATCAACTGTGCAGGGGCAGGGTAATGGTTCTCCAAAGTTGTCTGTGGCTGTCCACTGGATGGTCTAGCTCTGGGGTTTCCCAGGTGGTTCAGGCCAAGGTCAGCCCCTACTTGTGTTCCCAGGGCTTTCCTTGATGAGCTACAAAGGAATCTGAGGTGACTGCTACTTCTGCTGCTCTTGGAGATTCCTAGGTGAATCCAAGGTGTGAAACTAACCTGGCTGCTGCTGGTGCCTGGCCTGGAACTCACTGAGGCCAGTTGTTACTTGTTTGGTAGGACTTAGGAAGCTGTGGAGCATCAGCCAAGACTATTATTAATATAGAAAATCAGATTGGGTGGGCCTGTCAGTTGGGTAGGGCAGAATCCCTGGTAATCTCCAAGGTGAGTCAGTATTAGCCAGGTTGATGGCGCCTCAAATATGGCTTCATGGTTCTGTGGGAGGAGGGCTCAGAAAAGGGACACAGGCCTCTTCTCTTTCAGATGCCAGACACTTCCGCCTCTCCCAGCATGCCACTGATGCCCTTGAATTCAAGCTGCCACCCTGGCAGTGAACCTCAGAGGGAGTGAGTCTGAGTAGGTGTGTCCATGTGTGGGTTCCTTAAGAGGGACTGCTTGGGGCTCCAAAAGTTTCTTCTACTGACTCAATCCCTGCTGGTTTTTGCAGATGAAAGTTGTGGGAATATTCCTGTCACTGAAACCTGAGCTAGTGGATCTGGCGTGGTGCTGAAACTCCTCACTCCTGAGATATCTCTCCCGAATTTTTATACACTATAGGTGGGTGAGAGACCAGCCCATTCTGTGTCTTTGCCCCTCCTAGCAGTCGTGATGGATGTGGTTTCTTTAATTCTGTAGTGGTCATACTTGCATTCGACTAGATTTCTGATGGTTCTGAGTGTTCTATATTTTAGTTGTGCTTTTGATGCGGTTGTGTGAAGAGGTGAGCCATGTCTGCCTATGCTGCCATCTTGAGCAGAACCCTCAAGGATATTTTAGCCAATTCATTTTATATTTAAGGAATTGGCCCCACTCAGAGTTCTAGAAAATTATGGAGTGAGCATCGTGCTGTATGGCCCAGATCCTTTCTTAGAAGAAAGGAGTTAGAGTACCTGCTGTCAGATTGCCTCACTGCCAGCCTCTTCCCACGCAGTCCTCAACCTTGCCTGCTCCATGAAGGGAGTTGATTGGTTCTAATGTCTTGGCCCAACTTGGGACAGCTCTGAAGGGTCATTCCATTTCAAAATGACTCAGTAGGGTATCCTGGAGATGTCCCTGGAGATTGCATCATGAGTTGATGTCACCCTCTACCCAGTGCTGCTTCCCTTCCTTCTCTTGCCCAGGAACCAAACCACAGGTTTTCTCTCATAGAGGTCTTGTGTATTAACATCCACCTCAGAGTCACTTCCCATGGGCCCAACTTACAACAGGTATTAGCCTTCATGAGACTCTTCCCCCAACCCAGGATATCCATGTCCTGATCTTTGTAACCTGGGAATGTGCTCCCATATTATGCGTCAGGGTCTAAGTGCTTTATTTATATTAAATGACTGAAATCTCACAGGACCATGGGGCGGGTCAGCAAAATTATTCCCATTTTACAGATGAGGTGAGAGAGGCACAAAGAGACTAAATAACCCTCCAGTCAGTCATCATGGAGACAGTGCTGGGGCTGGAACCCAAATCCTCTGGCAGCAGTCCCTGGGCACTTAATATCTGAGTGGTGATGCAACTGGCAGAAACTTGGATGAAAGGTGACCCAGATCCTGCCCTCCAATTCATACCCCACCTGACCTCACTGTATTCTCTCTTGGTCTTCTCAGAAATGGCCATCTCTGGGTGCAACTGAAGGTGGATGCCTGCTCTACCAGAGCCTCCTGTTCCTGCATAACACGACCTCTAGGTCAGGCCTAGGTACACCATGAACACTGGCTGTATTGGGCCTTAAGCTGCAGTGATAGGGCAGGTGGCCTTGAGTCCCAAGGGGCCCACCATGTGCCTGTCCAACCCTGTGTCTCTAAGCAGGTGGTAACCTCTGTGGCTTGTCCCTCAGGGTCCCAATTGCATTTCCCTCCGTTCCTGGTCTTCCTGAGCTATTCTACATCTCTGTGACTACTTTTCTGTGTCTTTGATACTGAGTGTTTCTGTGTCATCATTTCTCCACGTCTCCCAGTCTATTCCTCTTTCACACTAATGGCTTCTTTCAGAGCCCCTCTCTATGGGCCTCTGCCTTGTGGTCTCCCCACTTTAGTGTTTCTGTCCTCTTTGATCTCTTGGGTCACACCCTCTTATTATCTCTTTCAGCCCCTCACCATCATTCTCAACCATTCAATATCCCCCTCAGCCCCTCACTATCACCCTCACTTCTTAGTAACTGCCTCAGTGGCTCACCAGCTCCATCAACCCCTACTATGCCTCTGGGCTCTTCCTATCCTCTTAGCCCCTTACTAACCACCTCACCCCTCTCTAACTCCCTCAGCTTCTAACTATGCCTGTAATGCCTCAAAATTCTCCTCAGTCTCTCACTATCCCCCTGAGCCCCTCACTATCCCCCCTCAGATTTTAACTATCCCCCTTAGTCCCTCACTGTCCCCCTCAGCTCCTCACTATACCCCCAGCCCAGCACTATCACCCTCACCCTTCACTCTCTACTTCATTGCTCACTATCCCATTGAGCCTCTTAATATCCCCACAAGACCCCACTATCATCCTTATACCCCACTATCCCCCTTCATATTTTCCTATCCTCTCAGAATCTCAGTAAACCCTATGCCCCTCACTATCCCTCTAAGAACCTCACTGTCTTGCTCAGTAGCCCCTTACTATTTTCACAGTCCCTTACTTTTTCCATTAGCTGCTCACTATCCCCTTCAGCTCCTCTCTATCACTTCACCCGCCAACTATCTCCCTATTCCCCTCCTTCTTCCTTCTTCTCCTATTCAGCTCTATCACACCTTCACTTGCCCACTGAGGCCCTCCTTATTCTCTCAGGCCCTCACTATCCCCCTAGTTCTTCACTATCTCCCCAGCCCTGCACTATCCCGCTCACCCTTCACAATTCCTCCTCAGCCCCTCCTGATCCCCATCAGCTCCTCAAGAACCCTCTCTCTTGCCATCAGCTCCCTCAGCCTCTCACAGTCCCTTTCACAACAAACTATCCCTTTCAGCCTTTCAATATGTCCTCAACCCCAGTCTACTCCCCTCACCCCTCACAATTACCCTCACCCCTCAATATCCTTCTTAGCCCCTCCCTATCTCCTCAGACCCCCACTACCTGCCTTAGCTCCTCACTGTTTGCTTCAGCTCCTAACTATCCCCCTCAGTCCTCACTATCCCTTTAGGCTCTCACTATCCCCCTCACCCCTCATGATTCCCTTATACCCTCACTACATCCCACAGACCCTCACCTATCCCCCTCAGCTCCTTTTATACTACCCAGGCCTTCACTATCTCCCTCAGCCACTCCTTATACTCTTAGCCAGTCAGTAGTTCCCTTATCACCACCTTATAGCGCCACCTTATAGTGCCACCTTATCACCTCAGCCCCTCACCCTCACTTGCTCCCTCAGCATTTCATCAGCTTCCTAGGTCCCTCACTATTCTTTTTACCCCTTATTAACTCCTTAAGCCCCTCACTTTTTACCTGAGCCCCTCCTTATCCCCTCATTCTCTTACTATCTTGCTTAGCCCCTCACTATCCCCCTCAGCTCCTTACTATTTCCCACAGCTCCTCATTATTCTCCTCAGTCCCTCACTACCCCTTCAGCCAAATATTATTTCCCTCAGCCCCTCCCTATCCCCTCAGCTCTTCACTATGTCCATCGGTTCTTCACTATCCCACTCAGTCCTTCACAGTGCCACTCAGCCTTTCCCTATCTCCTCAGCCCTTACTATTCCCCTCATCCCCACAGTATGTATCCCTTCACAACCTGCTATACTCCACAGCCCCTAAATAACCCCCTCAGTTCCTCAATATTCTCCTTAGCCCTTCGCTATACCCTTTACACCCTATTTCTTCAGCCTCTTACTATGCCCCCACCTCTCACTACTCCCTCAGCCCCTCACTATCCCCCTCACTAATCCCCTCAATTCCTCCCTATCCCGACATTCCTCACTATATTTTAGCCCCTCGTTAGCTTCCTCAACCCTCTTTATTTCCTCACCACCTTAGAACCCCCCAGCTTTTCCCTGCATACCTCACTATTCTCTAAGCACCTCAATATCCTCCTCAGCCTCTTCCTATCCTTACTATCTCCTCACCCCTCACTATGCCACCCAGACCTTTCCTATCTCCTCAGTCTCTCATTAGCTTTCTCAGCCCATCAACTCTCTTGTATCCCATTGTTCTCTTCACCCTTCACTATCACCCTTAGCCCATATTATTCCTTAAGCCCCTCACTATTCACCTCAGCCCCTCACCAGCTCCTTCAGCCTCTCACTATCCTGTCAGCCCCTTACTATCCCCTTCAGCTCTTTACTAACTCCTTCAGTTCCTCACCAGCTCCTTTAGCCCTTCACTAATATCTTCACCCATCACTAACACTTCTGTCCTTTGCTGTTTATCAATGTGTCTCTGATTTTCTCTGTGTCTATGTCTATATTTCTGTTCTTCAGTATCATGGTTTCATTTTTTCTGTGGATATCTCTAGACCTCTCTTTGCTCTGCCTTTACTCTCACAGCTTGTGTCATAATTTCCATTCTTGTGCCTCCTACTCTGGTAATAAACCTTGTCGCACTCCAGTGGGATGATCAAATTATTTCACATTCAGTATATAGTGTCCCAACCAATCAAAATGGATGTTTGAGGAAAACAACCAGGAAGGACAAACCATGGTATGATGTCTTAATATTATCTTGTCATGATGTAAATTACTGTATTCATCTTTGTTTCATTAATATCTCTTCCTAGCACTAGATATTTATAGTCTAGGTATTTACATGTCTTATTCCCTGCTGCATCTCCAGTGCCTAGAATAAAGCAGGGTACGCAGTAGGTGCCCAACAAATGTTTGTTGAATTAATGAATGAGTGAATGAATGAATGTTCACTTGCTATATTCCTTGCTATTTCACCATCACCTTGTGTTGAGTTTCTCACTGTTTCTGACTTGGTCACATCACAAGTGTCTCTTTCTGATGTATCTGTCTCAGCCTCGGTCTCTCAGTCTCTATGTCCCTCTCTGTGGCTGCTGTGCATTCATTCTCTTAGCACTTACTATATGCCAAGCCCCTCATATACTGGGTCTTATTTCCATATTCAAAATGACCCTACAAGGTAAGTACCTTCATTTTCCTGATGAAAAAACGAGACTGTAAGATGGGAAAAAGTGTCCCCTCTTTTCCCAAGTGTTTTTGGCATGACAAATAAATGACAAATGTAAGATTTGAGATCAAGTTTGTCTGATTCTAAAAATTAGTGCTGATAGCGACGGGACTGGACGCCAGGGAGTCAGGTACGGAAGCAGGGACTCTCCAAACCCCTGTGACGCAGCAGAGGAGCCAGCTACGGGAGCCGGGAAGCTCTCAAATCCTGTGCCGCTGCCATAGCAACGGGACTGGATGCCAGGGAGTCAGGTACAGAAGCCAGGACACTCCAAACCCCTGAGACAGCCCTGGGTGGCAGAGGATCCCTCTACAGGAACTGGGACTGTCTCAGCCCCTGTTCTGCTGCCATAGCGACGGGACTGGACACTGGGGAATCAGGTACGGGAGTTGGGACTGTCTAAGCCTCTGTGCCACTGCCATAGAGACAGGACTAGACGCAGGGGAGTCAGGTACGGAAACCCGGACACTCCAAGCCCCTGTGACGGCCCTGGGCGGCAGAGAGAGCCAGATACGGGAGCCAGGACATTCCCAGCCTCTGTGCTACTGCCGTAGTAACCGGCCTGGGTGCTTGAGGAGGCGGCTACTAGAGCTGGGACATTCAGCAGTGCTAGGGGACCAACCCAGGGACCAGCGCGAGGACCAGCGTGAGTGTAGGTGGAGACTAAGAACATCAAGAAACTTCAAGGAGCCTGCACCACTGAACTTCACAAGGATCATACCACAGAAGTTTACACCATAAAACCAGTGTTTCAGAACAGATCAATTTTGGAAGCAGAGACTAACAAGAAGAGTCTCAAACAATGGGAAGACAAAGAAACAATCCCCAAATGAAAGAAAAACCAGAAACTTCAGAAAGAATGTTAGATGAAATAGACGCTGATCAACTATCAGACAGTGAATTCAAAGCACAGGTTATTACGAAGTTCAAAGAGCTCACAGTGAACTACCAGAAACCACAGGGGAACTATAATGATCTCTCTGCAAACTACAGCAACATCAAAAAGGAAATGGAAACTATCAGCAAGAGACAAGAGGAAATGAAGAATACAATTTCCGAATTGAAGTACACAGTAGAAAGTTTCCAAAGTAGGATAGATGAAGTGGAGGATAGGATTAGTGAGTTGGAGGACAAGGTAGAAAGCATCTCACAGAAAGAGCAAGGAAATGAAAAGAGGCTCAGAAAGAATGAAGAGGGATTAAGAGAAATGCAAGACAATATGAAATGTAATAGTATCCGAATAATAGGAATACCAGAAGGAGAAGAAGAAGAACAAGGGGCAGAAAACGTATTTGAACGAGTAATGAGAGAAAATTTCTCTAATTTGATAAGAGAAAAAGTCTCACAAATCCAGGAATCACAGAGAGTCCCAACCAAGAGGAACCCAAGGAGGCCCACTTCAAGACACATCATCATCAAAATGGCAAAATTCCAAGACAAAGAGAGAATCTTAAAGGCAGCAAGGGAGAAAAAAGAAATAACATACAAGGGAGCCCCAATAAGGTTAGCTACTGACTTCTCAATGGAAATACTTCAAGCAAGAAGAGAATGGCAAGAAATATTCCAAGTAATGAGAACCAGAGGCCTACAACCAAGGCTACTTTACCCAGCAAGGCTCTCAATCAAGATAGATGGCCAAATAAAGAGCTTCCAAGACAAAAGAAGCCTAAAAGAATATGCCTCCACCAAACCAGCTCTACAAGAAATACTAAAAGGACTGCTTTAAGGGAAGGAAGGAAAAGAGGGAGACAGAGAGGAACACAGGTACAAAAATGGCAATGAATAAGTACCTATCAATAATAACCTTAAACGTAAATGGATTAAATTCTCCAATCAAAAGACACAGAATAGCTCAATGGATAAGAAAGCATGATCCACACATATGCTGCCTACAAGACACTCACCTCAGGACAAAAGACCATCACAGACTAAAATTGAAAGGCTGGAAACAAGTTTTCCAAGCAAACGGACAAGAAAAAAAAGCTGGGGTAGCAATTCTCATATCAGACAAAATAGACTTAAAAAAAAAAAGGCTATAAAGAGAGACCCAGAGGGTCATTTCATTATACTCAAGGGAAGAATCCACCAAGAAGACATTAACATTGTAAACAAATATGCACCAAACATAGGGGCACCCAAATATATCAAGAAAATCTTAGAGGACTTCAAGATATTGACAGCAACACAATCATAGTAGGGGATTTGAACACCCCACTATCAAAAATGGACAGATCTTCCAAACAAATTATCAACAAAGATATGGTGGCACTAAACAACACCCTAGATGAAATGGACTTAACTGATATATATATAGAGCCCTTCATCCCAAAGAAGCTAAATACACATTCTTTTCAAATGCACATGGAACATTTTCAAAGATAGACCACATGATAGGACACAAAACGAGCCTCAAGAAATTCAAGAAAATTGAAATCATACCAAGCATCTTCTCTGACCACAAGGGACTGAAATTGGAAACCAACCCCAAAGAAAAAAACCCACAGCACCCAAAATCATGGAGACGGAATGGTATGCTATTAAACAATGAATGTGACAAGAATGAAATTAGGGAAGAAATCAAAACATTCCTGGAAACAAATGAAAATGATCTCACAACAACCCAAAACTTATGGGACACAGCGAAGGCAGTCCTGAGAGGGAAGTTTATAGCAATACAGGCCTACCTAAAGAAAATAGAAACATTTCAAACAAACAACCTAACCCTACACCTACAAGAACTCAAGGAACAACAACAAAGACAGCCCAGAGCAAGCAGAAGGAAGGAAATAACCAAGATTAGAGCAGAATTAAATGACACAGAAACTAAAAGCACAATTTTAAGGATCAATGAATCCAGGAGTTGGTTCTTTGAGAAGATAAACAAAATAGACAAGCCTTTAAGTAGGCTCATCAAGAAAAGAAGAGAGAGGACACAAATAAACACAATCAGAAATGAAAGAGGAGAGATTACAACTGATACCACAGAAATAGAAGGGATTGTAAGAAATTACTATGAAGAACTGTATGCCAAGAAATTTGAAAACCTAGGGGAAATGGACACATTTCTAGAAAAATACAATCTTCCAAAACTCAGTAAAAAAGAAGCAGAAAATCTAAATACACCAATAACAGCAAAAGAAATTGAAGCAGTAATCAAAAAACTCCCATCACACAAAAGCCCTGGACCAGATGGTTTCACAGGAGAATTCTACAAAGCATTTAAGGAAGAGCTAACCCCTATTCTCCACCGACTATTTCAAAAAATCCAGAAGGATGGAAAACTCCCAAATTCTTTTGATGAAGCCAGCATCATCTTAATTCCAAAACCAGATAGAGACACAACAAAGAAAGAAAACTTCAGGCCAATATCGCTGATGAATATAGATGCTGAAATCCTCAACAAAATATTGGCAAATCGCATCCAACAATATATCAAAAAAATAATACACCATGATCAAGTAGGATTCATCCCAGGGATGCAAGGAAGGTTCAATATTCACAAATCAGTAAATGTAACACATCACATAAACAAAAGCAAAGACAAAAATCACATGATCATACCAATAGATGTGGAAAAAGCTTTTGATAAGGTACAACACCCATTTATGATAAAAAACACTCAGCAAAGTGGGAATACAGGGAGCATTTCTCAAAATAATAAAGGCCATATATGAGAGACCTACAGCCAATAACATACTCAATGGGAAAAAACTAAAAGCTTTTCCACTAAGATCAGGAACAAGACAAGGTTGTCCACTTTCACCACTTCTATTCAATATAGTATTGGAAGTTTTAGCCACAGTGATCAGGCAAGAAAAGGAAATAAAAGGTATCCAAATAGGAAAGGAGGAAGCAAAACTGTCACTGTTTGCAGATGACATGACAGTGTACATGGAAAATCCTATAGACTCTACCCAAAAACTGCTCAAACTAATTAATGAGTTTGGCAAAACAGCTGGTTACAAAGTCAATATCCAGAAATCAAAGGCATTTTTGTATACCAACAGTGAATCAGCAGAAGCAGAAATAAGAGAAAAATCCCATTTGATATAGCAAAAAGAAAAATAAAATATCTGGGAATAAACCTAACTAAGGAGGTAAAAAACCTGTATGCAGAAAACTACACAGCCCTGAAGAACGAAATCAAGGAAGACACAAACAAATGGAAACATATACCTTGTTCATGGATTGGAAGAATTAACATCATCAAAATGTCCATACTACCCAAAGCAATATACAGATTCAATGCAATACCTATTAAAGTACCAATGGCATATTTCACAGACATAGAACAAACACTTCGAAAATTTATATGGAACCATAAACGAGCCTGGATAGCAGCTGCTCTTTTGAGAAAGAAGAACAAACTAGGGGGGAATCACAATACCTGATCTCAAACTGTATTACAAGGCCACTGTAATCAAAACAGCCTGGTACTGGCATAAAAACAGGCACCTAGACCAATGGAACAGAACAGAGAGCCCAGAAATCAACCCAACTCTCTACAGTCAATTAATATTCGACAAAGGGGGCAGTAACATAAAATGGAGTAAAGATAGCCTCTTCAACAAATGGTGTTGGTAGAACTGGACAGCTACATGCAAAAAAATGAAACTTGAGCACAGACTTACACCATACACCAAAATAAATTCAAGGTGGATAAAAGACTTAAATGTAAGTCGTGACACCATTAAAGTCCTAGAGGAGAACATTGGCAAGAAAATCTCAGATATTTCACGCAGCAACTTCTTTACTGATATGTCCCCTAGAGTAAGGAATGTAAAGGAAAGAATAAACAAATGGGATCTCATCAAAATAAAAAGCGTCTGCATGGCTAAAGAAAACAGTATTAAATTAGCAAGACAACCAACTGTATGGGAAAACATATTTGCCAATGATACCTCAGACAAAGGTTTAATCTCTAAAATATACAAAGAACTTACACGACTCCACTCTAAGAAGACACCCAACCCAATTAGAAAATGGGAAAAGGACTTGAACAAACACATCTCCAAGGAGGACATACAGAACATTCAGAGACACATGAAGAGATGCTCAATATCATTAGCTATCAGAGAGATGCAAATTAAAACCACAATGAGATACCACTTTACACCAGTCAGGATGGCTATCATAAACAAAGCAACAAACAACAAATGTTGGAGGGGTTGTGGGGAAAAAGGGGTCTTTAGTTCACTGTTGGTGGGATTGCAGACTGGTACAACCATTATGGAAAACAGTATGGATTTTTCTCAGAAAAATAAAAATGGACCTGCCTTTTGACCCAGCAATTCCACTTGCTCTCACCTTTAACAAAAATCTAATCAACAAAACAAACAAACAAGCAAAAATAGAGACACTGAAATAGAGAACAGGTCAACAGTGACCAGAAGAGAGAGGGGAGGGAATTTCGGGGAAAAAGGGGAAGAGTTTGCAGGAACAAGTATAAAGGACACATGGACCAAAACAAGGCGGGGATGCACATGGGAGGGAGGTGGGGAGGGCTGGGTTGGTGGGTTGGGATGGGTGTAAAAGGCAGAAAACTGTATTTGAACAACTAAAATTTTAAAAAAAGACAATAATTGCTTTTCAAAAGAAACAAATGCTATAAAAGAATGACTTAAAATCGAAAAAAAAATTAGTGCTTCATTCTGCCATATTAGCACTTCCCAGAGTGTTCTCCCTCGGACCAACAGACCTGGGATGGTGATGGGTCCTCCAAAATTAAAAATAAAAAAAGAAGAAGAAAAGAAAATGGCCCTGTTGGAGTAGCTCAGTGAATTGAGTGCCAGCCTGAGAACTAAAGGGTCACTGGTTTGATTCCTAGTCAGAGCACATGCCTGGGTTGCAGGCTAGATCCCCAGTTGGTGACATGTGAGAGGCAACCACATGTTGATGATTTTCTTCTTCTCTTTCTCCTTCCCTTCCCCTCTCTCTAAAAATAAATAAATAAAATCTTTTTAAAAAAAGGAAAACAAATACAGTTAAGTCAACTAGGCTGGAATCTGCTTTCAACTCCCTTCCCATCTTGGTGAGTTATTTACAAAACATATCAGCATTCTAAATGCTCTGAGAAGTACTGCAGAAAATAAACCAGTTTGCCCTTGTTTAACTCCTTCTGACTTATTTATCCTTAGAACCATTTCCCTCAGAACTTACAGTCCTCTTCTGCCTTGCACCCTCTCTATCTCTTTTTCTTTCTACCTCCAATTCTCTGCTGTTTCTCTCTGTGTCTCTACCTCTCTTCCTGAAAGGCAGCATAGTGAAGTGGTTGAAATGGCAGGCTCTGGAACTAGACTCTCTGGGTTTGACCGCTGATTTTTACCTCTAGATATCTAAGCAACCTTGGGCAAGGTCTCAACCTCTTGGTGCTTCACTCTACCCATTTATGTAATGGGGATGACAGAAATACCTGTCTCAAAGGGCGAAGATTAAGTGAGTGTTCAGTGTAATGCACTTTACACTTCCCTATCCATGATTCCCGGGGTTGGAATAAGGACCCAAACTGGGTGCCATATTACACAACACACTAAAAGCCAGGACATAGAGTCAGAAAAGTTTATGGTGGCACCTCTCCAAGGTTAGAAAAGTGCAGATTCCACCCCTGAATTCAAGATGTCAAGATTGTCAGTCTGCTTCCTGGATGGAAGGAGTATGGGTTGAGGCTGGGTTTGGCAGCTTTGACTTTCAGATTCAGATAAAGCATTGCCCTTGCATCACTCCCATGCATGTGGGATGACACAGCTGTTTCCAGCCCATAGATCAAAATCTCTAGTGGTGGCAATTGGTTTGTTTAGTTTAGCAAGCAAGATGCTGTTTTTCCATTTTGATGGAGAGAGAATGAAAGAGGCTGGCAGTCGGGCAGAGATACATAGACATAGACATATTTATCATATATTGGGCAGTTATGGACTGATTCCTGCCAGGGAAGATAGGAGACTAGTGGCCATCAATCAAATTTGATCTAGACTCTATACTCCTGAAACTCAGAGTTAGAGAAAGAGACAGATACCAATAAAGAGGGAGAGTATAAGAGAAATAGATATGACAGAAAGGTAGCCACTCATTGGGAGACAAATAAAAAAAGACAAGGAGAGAAGTGTTGTGGCTCAGTCAGAGAGACACAAAGAGTCCAAGAGAAAATTAAGGGTAGAACTACCATATGACCCAGCAATTCTACTTCTGGGCATTTATCCAAAGAAAATGAAAACATTAACTTGAAAAAATATGTGCACCCCTATGTCCATAGCAGCACAATTTACAATAACCAGGTGCTAGAAGTAATCCAAGTGCCTATCAGTTGATGAGTGGATCCAAAAGCTTTGGTACATTTACACAATGGAATACTACATAGCAGAAGCTATGTATAAGACAGAGCTCCTACTCCTCATGACAGCATGGATAAAACTGGAAAGCATTATGCTAAGTGAAATAAGCCAGACTGTGAAAGAGAAATACCATATGATCTTACCTGTAAGAGGAACCTAATGAACAGAACAAACAAGCAAGCAAAATACAACTAGAGACATTGAAATAAAGAATAAACTGACAGTTACCAGACAGTAGTGGGGAGAGAGATAATAGATGAAGGGCCATTAGGGAGCATGTTTAAGGACACATGGACAATGCCAAAGGGGGTAGGTTCAAGAGTGGGATGTGGGGATAGGTGGGGTGGGGGGCATGGTGGGGTAAATATGAAGAAAACCGTACTTTAACAACAGTGAAAAAATACAGAAGTAACCTAGGTGTTTATCAATAGATAAATGGATAAAAAAAGGTGTGATATATACATTTTAATCAGGCATAAAATAAAATTTTG
Source organism: Artibeus jamaicensis (assembly GCF_021234435.1). NCBI lineage: Eukaryota > Metazoa > Chordata > Mammalia > Chiroptera > Phyllostomidae > Artibeus > Artibeus jamaicensis. The sequence continues at coordinate 443,095 of NW_026521848.1, forward strand.
GCATTTGAAGCAACATGAATGGAACTAGAAGGTATCATGTTATGTGAAATAAACCAGAGAGAGAAAGACAAATACTCTACTATTTCACTTATATGTGAAATGTGAAATGTAAAACAAAACAAAACAAACAGAAACAGACTCATAGATACAGAGAACAAACTAATGACTGCCAGAGGAGAGAAAGGTGGGGAATAGATGAAAAAGAAGAGAAAAAGAGGTACAAACTTTCAGTTATAAAATAACTGGCATGGGGATGTAATGTAAAGCACAGGAAATATAACATTGTAGTGATTTAATACTGTGATATCTCATTGTGGTTTCGATATGTGTTTCTCTGATGAGTGGTGATGCTGAGCACATTTTCATATACAGTAGTACCTTGGTGCTTGTCCTTAATTCGCTCCAGAATTCATGACTAGTGCCAAAACTGATGAGTACTGAGAAAGCTATGAGTGGTGAAACATTTTCTCTTGTGGGGCAATGCAAATTCTAGCAAATGCAATGAGTCCTGAGCAAGGGATGAGTACTGAAACAGTTTTTTCCTTGTCAAAATGTGATTAGTTCAGAGTTTGATGAGTTCTGAAGTCAACCACTACTGAGGTATGATTGTACTTGCCTTCTTATAAAGATTCTTTGATGATATCATTAGCCTACTTGGATAACTCAGGATAATCTCCCCAAATGATGATTTTTAATTTCATTCTATTCACAAAATTCATTTTACCATGTAAGGTAGCATTCCCAGGTTGTGCAGATTAGGACAAGGGCACTTTGGGGAGGCCATTATTCAGTCTACCACAGACTTCAAAATAATTACGCTGAGTGGAAGAAGGCAGACAAAAAAAAGAGTACATACTGTATAATTCCACTAATATAAGTTCAGAAAGTGCAAGCTCATCTCTAGTGACAAACAGCAGATCAGTGGTTGCCTAGGGAGGGAGTTGAAAATAGGGAAGAGAGAAATTACAGAAGGCATGAGGAAACTTTTGTGGTAATGGGTATGTTTATTATTTTATTTGAGATGATGGTTTCACCAGTGTACAGTATGTCACAATTTATCAAATTGTACACTTTCAATATATGCAGTTTATTGTGTGTCAATTACACTTCAGTAAAGCTGTTAACAAATAATACAAACACACTGGCATATATAAAAACAAGCTCCCGTACAGGTACCAGCCCTGCCTGTGCCCCTGCAGCACCCCTCTCCTCCTGTGACTTTGTAGCACTGCCTCTCTCTCTTGCTCCTTTGTCTCTCTCTCTGTTTGTCCTTTCCCCTTTTATGCCTTCATCCCTATATTATATCCCTTTCTATTATATCTATTTCTTCATTTCTCATTGTCTCTGGGTTTCTTCCTGTATCTGCCCTAGCTTTTCATGATATCTTTTTTCATTATAAGTCTTTGTAATCTGTTGTGTATTTTGCACTTATATTACATCTTAATCAGAACCCTGTTTTTCTCCAGAAACATTTGATCTGTATTTAGATTTCATGAAAAAGTAGGTTTACCTACGCAAGTTTTTCCAAATGTACTTAGAAGTTTTCCAATTACTAAACTGAGCAGCAATTGAGTGTTAGTTGAGTGCACTATGACCAGCATCAATAGTAGCCATATTGTAAGTAGTCACATGTGGCAAGTGGCTACCATATTGGACAATGCAGCTCTAATCTACTGTATGACTTTGTGTAAAATCCTCAACTGCTCTATGCTTCACTCCCCCATCTATAAAGTGGAGATGACAACAATACCTACCTCAAAGGGTAGGACTCAGTGTCTAACTCTGTGTAAAGCATTTCATACCTCTTTGTCAGTGATTCCTGGGGGTGGAATGAGGACCTAAGCTTGGTGCCAGGTCGTACAACACAGTAGGAGCAAGGACCTGGGTCAGAGTCCATATTGGCACCTCTCCAGGGTTATAAAGTGCAGGCTTCACATCTGAATTCAAGAGGTCAAAATTTTCTGCACCCTCATCCTGTGTCAGAGGTGTATGGTTCAACTGCCAGGATCAGGGTCCTGGGTCCCGCAAGAGGTTGACCTAACATGGCAAGAATGGTGCTGCCTGGCCTCCCCCACCTCCATTGCCTTTTAAAGGAAAAACACAGAGAGAGGTGGGAAGCCAGGCCCAGACCACCACTGGTGCACATGGATGCACTCATTCACATATCTGGCAACTGGGGACTGAGCCTGCTAGAGGCTCTGAGCAATGATGGAGACAGTCACCAGCTTGGTGGACATCAATTAAACTGGACCCAGTCTCTGCACATCTGGGGCTTAGAGTGAAGGGGGAAAGAGAGACACTGAGACAAAGAGAGATTACAAGCGATAGAGACATACACACAGATTATCAGAGAGGACCAGAGAAACATGCTGCACAGTGAAGACAGAGCCAAAGGCAGAAAGAGAACAGCCAGCACTGGTCAGTTCAGTCAGAGATGCAGTGAACCTAAATGTGCCCTCTTCCAGGTCTCAGTCTCTCTTTCTCCACCAACCCCCTCCACCTCTGAGTCTCACCAGTTCTGAGTCTCTCCACACTCCAAATGTTTCTCTCATCACTCTCACCTGTGGCTGCCACAGAAAGGAGGGTGAAGGAAGGGGGTCTGGAGATAGACACTGAGCACATGAAGACCCTAGAAAAACACAGGGACAGGGAGATGCACAAACATACAAGTATACACAGTCTCACTCACAGGGACACATACCACCACCTCTGTGAAAAAGCAAATATCCCTGTACATATGAGTCCAACTAAACACATAAAAGCCCGCACATATGCAAAAATATATACATCAGCACACTTAGACTCATACACAAAACACATCAGCATTTTCACAAAAATACAAACACCTCTTCACACATAAAAATCAGACAAGCACACTCACAGATGCAAGTACACTTGAACAAACATGGAAGCATAAACACAAAAAGCCACAGTGCCTGTTCATCCATGCTCACAAAAATAGACATAAGCACTCCTGTGGACCTAGGTAATTACCACAGTAACTGTGCCCAAATACGCGGAACAGGTGCTGGGGTAGGGAGGGAGCAGGATTCTGAGCAGGAAGTATGGGCCCCTTAAAATCTCTCTCTTTAAAAAATTTTTAACACGTTTTATTTTATTTTATTTTTTTAAAATCTTTTTTTGTTTTCCAAGTACAGTTGTCTGTATTTATGCCCCATCTCCCTCCCCTGTTCCACCACCCCTTGCTTGTGTCCATGTATCTTTTATAGTTGTTCCTGAAAACCCTTTTCCCCCTTCACCCCAATACTCCCTTCCACCTCTCCTCCGGTTACTGTCAGATTGTTCGTAATTTCAATGTCTCTGGTTATATTTTGCTTACATGTTTGTTTTGTTGATTAGGTTCCACTTAAAGGTGAGATTATGTGGTATTTGTCCCTGACCACCTGGCTTATTTCATTTAACATAATGCTCTCCATTAGAACCTGTCTTTTATTTTATTTATTTATTTTTTTAAGATTTTATTTACTTATCTTTAGAGGGGAAGGGAAGGAGAGAGGGAGGGAAACATCAATGTATGGTTGCCTTTCATGCGTCCCCTGCTAGGAACTGGCCTGCAGGGAACCAGCCTGCAACCCCGGTATCTGCCCTGACTGGGAATTGAACCGTGATTATCTGGTTCACAGGCCCGCGCTCAATCCACTGAGCTACACCAGCCAGGAGAACCTGACTTTTAAATTCATGCTCCTGGACAATGATACAGAGAAGGCAGGGATCAGATGAAGTTATATAACTGGGTGGGGAGGCAGGCTCAGGATAAAAAGCCCAGGCTGAGACGTCAGTAAACTGGAAGGCAGTCAGACTAGGAGCATGGAGCTCAGTGTCCTCCTCCTCCTTGCTCTCCTCTCAGGCCTCTTGATTCTCCTGGCCAGGGGCCACCCAAAGGCACGTGGCCGTCTTCCACCAGGCCCCCGCCCTCTGCCCTTCTTGGGGAACATTCTGCAGTTGGACAGAAGAGGTCTACTCAAATCCTTCCTGAAGGTGAGATGGAGGTGGGCAGGTCCTGAGGCTAGATCCCTGTCTCTGTACTTGGGGATTGTTCACCAGAAGGAGTAAGGAAGGCATCCTTCCAGGCTCGGGGCAGGGGTGTGTGTAAAGGGTGGTGGGTAAGAGGCATATAGTTGAAACATGGTGGATGGTGGTCAGATATTTGGAGGTGTCTTGCTCAGTGGGAAGTGGGTGGGCACTCTCTGGATTGGGCAAGTGCATATGAACATGTCTGTGTATGAGCCATGGGTGTAGAATTTTACATCTTCTGCTACCTTCTGTTCAGTTCCTGGGTGCCTGCCTATCCCTGGAAGAGAGAGAATAGGGGACAGTGGCATTAAGTAGGTTTCTTCTCTGTCAACAAAAGAAAGGAAATGCTGGTTCATGCCAGTGCCAAGACAATGGGGAGGAGGGAAGGAGAGCAGGAGACCAGGTACAGAGTGCTTACTAATAATGAACATCAATGTGCTATATGTAATAGCTGACACTATGGAGTACTTACTAGACTGTGCATCACTGCTTTCCAGGCATGATTTCATGTTTTATTATGTATTTATTTATTTATTAATAATGTAATTCACACCATGAATCTACTTCCCAATGGGAGAACTGGAACACTGATAGTAATTTTCAACTGCCTCTTGCTTTTCAATCCCATCTCCACCCCTTACTCACAAGTATGGTGATCACACTTTTGAATCTTGGGCTTGTCATTACCTTTGCTTTTAACAGAGAGGGTTTCTAACATATGTGGTAGCTGCAGTATGTGGGACTTTGTTCTTGTTGTCTTCAGTTTACCGCAGGGTAGCATGCTTTCCTGTAAATTCCTGTAAATTCCTGTAAATTTCCTGTAAATTAGTTTCTTCATTCAGAATCATGTAGCTAGGATTTACCTATGTTGTTGTGGAAATCACCGGGTCTCACTGACAACAACCCTGTGGGCTAGGTGAGATGCTATTCCCATCTCAGAGGCAAGGACAGTGAGGTTTAGCTTGGGGAAGTCTCTGTCCACAGCCACACAACTGGGACATCAGCAGGGAAGCTGGGGTCCACACGCTCTATCTCCTGTGTCCTCATAGATGGAAGCTGCCTAGTAGTTTGGGGGGGTCACTAAATTTTTGACAGTCTCGTTAAAGCTTTGGGCTCCCTCCAAGTAGTCATACATATTTGTGCATAAATTTTCAGAGTTTCAGACCCCTAAAGTTTTTACATTTACCTTCCAAATATCTTCTAGGTGTCTCCATTATCATTACATATTTGAAGACAGAGACAGACAGAGAGAGACAGAGAGGAAGACAGAGAGAGAGAGAGAGTCCTGGAGAAAGAGACACAAAGAGAGAGAGAGATTGAGATAGAGAGGGAAGGAGAGGGCATGAACTACTGGGTGTCATGATGGGATGGGCTGGGGAAGCTGGCACTATTCCTCCTTTATTCCCCTGTATGTGCTCATATCTTTCTGGAGTCTGGCATGGACTTACATTCCAGACTTGAGTGCTGCTCATTGAGTCTCTCCTTCCCCTTCTGTAAAATGAGATGGTGACAGTAAGAATGTGTCCCCCATAAAACTGTCGTGAGGATGAGATGAGACATTACATAGAGCCTGGGTATAGTAAATGCTCCTTGAATGACAGTTATACTGATCCACTCATTCATTTATTCAGCCATTCAATAGCAAGTTACTGGGAATCCTCTGAGTGATGCGGAATATCTAGGTGTGGCATTGGGTAGGGCATACGAAATCAAGAAATAACCTGGCTGGTGTGGCTCCAGCCAGTGGATTGGGTGCTGGCCTGTGAACCAAAAGATTGCTGGTTTGATTCCCAGTCAGTGCACATGCCTGGGGTGTGGGCCAAGTCTCCAGTAGGGGACACTTGAGAGGCAACCACACATTGAGGTTTCTTTCCCTGTCTTTTTGCCTTCCTTCCCCTCTCTGAAATCAATCAATCAATCAATCAATCAAATTTATTAAAAAGGAAATAAACAAATAAAGAATATTAGTGACATAAGAGCTGTGATTAAAATAAAACAGGGTGCTATTTTAGACTGTGGTAGGAACTACTTTAGATTGAGTGGTGAGGGAAAAACTCAATCCTGTTTTGTTTCTGGTTAGAGACCCTGAAAAATGCAGGAGGAAGGCATCAGAGAGGCAGGTGTTGGTGCAAGATCCCTGAAGCAGGATCAGGTTCACCATTCTTGGGGGGACACCATGGAGGCAGGATCTGAGTTAGCCAAGTTGCCAGTGGGAGCAGATGCAGAGGGGTGATGAGGCCACATCATGCATGTCTATGTGGACCATGGTGGAGACTTCAGTTCTATTCTCAATGATGTGAAAGCACCAAAAGTATTTGGGGCATGTCAGTGATATTAATTTACATGTTAAGAGGATTACTCTGGCTTCATGGTCAGGTGGGGCAGGTGGTGAAATGTTTGTAGAGGGGCCAGGAATGGGGATAGAGAGACCAATGAGAAGTCTTTGCACAAATTAGTATGAAAGATTTTACATAAAAATCACAAAAATGTAATCTTTTGTAATCATAACTCAACTTCTCACTGAAGTTTAACATCACCATAAGAAATGCACATATCGTAAGTGCCCAGCTCAGTGAATTTTCTCAGGCTGACACTTTTGACATACAGATAAGTAACACCACCACCCATTTCCAGATACCCCACTCACAACCCCTTCCTGTCTTTACCCTCCCATTGTCCTGACACCATGGGTTCATGCTCTCTGTTTTTCAACTTCCTATAAATGGAGTTATCATGTTGGACTCTTTTCTGTCTAGTTTCTTTCACTCAGCAGTACACCTGCCACTTTCACCCATGGGTATAAACTGGTTGGGTATAGAACTGGTTTGTTCTTTTTTATTGCTGTGTAGTATTCCATGGCATAGACATATCACTCTATCTTCTGTAAGGTTTCAGTGGAACCTTCTTGTCATTTTTTTTTTTTTGGTGAATCCGAGTACACATTTTTTTGGTACATGTATCTGGAAGTGAAACTTGTTGAGTCCCTGAGTATCCATGTGAACTGTCAGCTTCAGTAAATAGTCCTGAGCTGTTTCCAATGTGGCTGTACTGATGTTATAAAATTTTCAGATCTCATGATCACTCTTGTTCATGTCTATTGTTCAGGGTGGTTCTGGGGAACTATCCTGAGGCAGGAGGTAGATAGCATGTTGAAATTGGGTTGCAAAAAGATGATTCTTTAGTTCTGATGCCAGGGAGATCTGACCAGACTTCAGGATATGGCCAGAGGTGATATTAGAAATATTTAACCACCTGTACTGCTTGAGATCAATCATGCAGACCCTGGCAGGGTCCTGGGTTAACCATTTAGTTGCTGGGCCCTGGGAAAGGAAAACATACTCTAATGGAGGGGTTTGAGATGACAGTTTATTACCAATCTACATGTATTTTAATGGTTTTACAACTGGGATGGGCACAGAGATGCTTATTGAGTAATTGCAAATATAATGTGGGTATGCTTGGCAGCTCCGAGACAAATACGGGGATGTCTTCACGGTGTACCTGGGGTCAAGGCCTGTGGTCATGCTATGTGGGACAGAAGCCATTCGAGAAGCCCTGGTGGACCAAGCTGAGGCCTTTTCTGGCCGGGGCAAAATTGCCGTTGTTGATCAAGTCTTTCAAGGATATGGTAAGGGTCTGAAAGGCAGCAGGAAGAGATGGAGGATGGGGATTGGGAAAGATGATTTGGGAAGAGCAAATAAGGGGTGGAGAGGAATGCAGAGTCTTTGTGCAACTTCCTCTGAAACCCATGCCTGCCTACATCCCAGGTGTGATTTTTTCCAATGGGGAACGTTGGAAGGTCCTTCGGAGATTCTCTCTGGCCACCATGAGGGACTTCGGGATGGGCAAGCGGAGTGTGGAGGATCGCATTCAGGAGGAGGCCCAGTGTCTGGTGCAGGAGCTGCGGAAATCTCAGGGTGAGCCTGGGGGATGGGAGGAAAGAAAGAAAGAAGGGTGAGCCTGTTGCTTCGTAGCAACAGGAAGACAGGGCAGAGAGAAAGGTAGAGATAGAGAAAGACAGAGCCAGGGAGATCACCAGACAGATGGACAGGGGTACAGAGCATGGAAATGGATAGCCACAGGTTGGAAAGGGACACAGGGACCAGAAGGTATGAGGAGTGCATAGTGTTGAGAACCTCTAAAGACATAAACTTAGAAATTAGCTTGCTATTTACTTGTGTTCAAAGAAAACAATTTATGCATTAATTGTACCTATCAAAGGCAAAAACAGGACTTATATAAGAAGGAAAGCCAAGAGAGAAATGGAAAAACTGCAGACATCAGGAAGACAAGGAACTGTGTTTTCCTTTTCTTGGGTGAACTGTTGAGAAACTGGCAGTGAGGGCAGTAGGGTTTTTGCTCTCAGGCTGGATGGATTGTCAGAGAAGCACTTCTGGTTGTTTTTAGAGCCTCCAGAAAATTGGTGTGTGTTAGACATACAGGCAACAGGGTCTTTTCTCAAAAGATTGAAAGATAGAAATGTAGAGGTTGGGAGGGAGAAGCAGAGGCAAAGACACAAGGAGGAAAGGAGACAGAGGGACTAGAGAAAAACAGGAAGAAACAGATTGATGCAGACATAGAGACACAGAAGGAGGAGTCAGAGATGGAGGGACCAAAGCAAAGAAAGACACAGAGACGGAGAGTAGAAGAGAATGGGTGAGGCAGAAGGAAACAAAGGCTGAGAAAATTAGAGACCAGCAGGCTCAGGAGAGCATCTACAGAGGAACAAGAGATGGACAGGTGAGACTCACAGAGAGAGATTGCACCCACCCAATGACCTGATGCTCCTGAGCCCAGAGCCCAGTCTCCCTCCAATGGGGTTGGCCTGGTATACACAGAGATTAGTTAGCAAGTGCAAAACATTTTCCCAAAGATCACAGATCCCTAGAGGTGAACAAAAGAAGTAAGGGAACAGTCAGAAAAGGGGCAGGAGAGCAGAGCTTTTAAATATGTACACTCAAAAGGGGCAGGAGAGCAGAGCTTTTAAATATGTACACTCAATTGATTAAATACCTGCACTGTACTCTTGCCCCTGGGTCTTAACTGTACTTTCTCTCTCAGTCAGAGCTGGGGCCTGAGAGGGCCCCAGCCTCGAGCCTCTGTAGCTGAACTACCTGGGTCTGTATCTTGGGCCTAGCAATGAGTGGCTGGGCAACCCTGGTCAAATTAGTTAATCTCTCTGTTTGTCCTTCTGTGAAATGGGGATAATGCACCTTCCTCACAGAGTTGAGGGGAGAATTAAATGAAAAAAATATGGGAAGTGCTTCAACTAGGACCTGGCCCATCATCTGGGCTAGTGAGTGCCAGCTGTTATTATTCCTGCTTTTTAAAAATATCATTTCTAAGTGATGGAGAACAGTCACACAAAGATGGGCATTTCTGTCTGTGTCCCCCGACATGCCTCCTCTTTCTTCTAGGAGCTCTCCAGGACCCCACCACCATCTTTCAACACATCACTGCCAACATCATCTGCTCCATTATCTTAGGAAAACGCTTTGATTACAGAGACCCTGAGTTTGTGAAGCTTCTGGACATGTTCTACAAGTCCTTTACACTCATCAGCTCTTTCTCCAGCCAGGTCAGGGAGAGGGTGGGGAATGGTGTGGAGGAGGTGGCCATCCAGGAAAGGGGGGAGAAAGAATCTGATTTGGGGTCCAAAAAATGCAACTTAAGGTTGGAAGAAGGCCAGGAACAACAGGGGGAAAGGAGGGTACAGACACCTGGAGGGAAAAAGAGATGGTGAGATAGGGGCTGAGGACTAAAAGAAAGGAAGGAGAGTGATGGAGGAGGCAGAAATAAAGAATTGGAGGGAGAGAAGGAGGAGAGGAAAATAGAGAAGAGAGAAAATAAAACTGAAAGGGACAGTGATAAAGAAATGATGTGAGACAGAGCTGAGAAGAATGTGAGAGAGAGAGAGGGAAAAAGAGGGAGAGAGAGACAGAGAGAAAGAAACAGTGAGACAGAGATTTCCCTCTAGCAGAAGTATTAGGGCCTAGGAGGGCTGTCTTTTCCTGTGGCCCAGTAGCTCAGCCACAGGAGGACCTCATAGCCCCTTGTCTCCCACAGCTGTTTGAGTTCTTCTCTGACATTTTGAAGTACTTTCCCGGCACACACAGGCAAGTCTATAAAAACCTGCAGGAAGTCAAAGACTTCATTGGACGCAGTGTGAAGAAGCACAGAGAGACTCTGGACCCCAGCGCCCCCCGGGACTTCATTGATGCCTACCTGCTCCGCATGGACAAAGTAGGGCTTGGAGAGGGAGTGGGAGAGAGTGGGAGAAATGAAAAGATGGTGGGGCAATGAGAAAAAAGAAGGGGGAATGAAAGAACAGAGGATTCAGAGGGAAGATTAGGAAAAGGGAGGGGAGATGTGGAAGAAATGTAGGGGAGATAAAAGAAGGAGAAACTAGAGAGGGGGCAGGAAGGGAGGAAGGCAGCGAGGGGGAAGAGAGAGAGGAGGAGAAGGAGAAGAAAGAGAGGGGAGAAGGGGGGAGGGGGAGGGAGAAATAATATAAGACAAAGAACAAAAATGTGGCAATGGGGGAAAAGAGCCACAGAGGAAGAAAGAGTCTGGGAGATAAAGTGAGACTGACACACCAAAGAGATGAAAAAATGTATTGAAATAGAGCCAGAGTGAAGAGAGACTTAGAGACAGAGATAGAGATGTGTGGATGGACATGCAGAAGACAGAGCAAAAGTAAAATGGGCCAGATGGTGTGAGAGGCTGAGAAACTAGTGGAGGGCAACCCCAAAATGTGCATGCAGCAAGGTTCCAACCTCCCATGATGCAAAATTTGCACCTCTGAACCTAGGAGAAATCCAACCCAGAGAGCGAGTTCCACCAGCAGAACCTCATGAACACTATGCTTAGTCTCTTTTTCGCGGGCACAGAGACCACCAGCACCACCCTCCGCTATGGATTCCTGCTCTTACTCAAATACCCACACATCACAGGTGGGCATGCTGGGGACAGCCAATGGAGGAGGGGTCCTCTGATCTCTTTTTGGTTGCAGAAATGTGGTAGGGGTCTTTTCTAAATGAGAAACACTTGAATCAGAAATACTGAAGGTTTGAATGACCTGAAAACAGTCACCCCTGTTGGTGGATGGATTAATGAAGAATCTGTCAATCTATTCTCCTGTTTTTGCTGATCACTTAAAGATTCACCCATCCACCCACCCACCCACCTACACATTCATCTGTCTGTGCTTTTATCCATTAATGGATCTAATATAGTCAGATTCTTTTATCTATGATTCACCCAAGAACTTACACTCCCATTCTTTATTTAGATTGAGTCTCCTGTTGATCCTTTGACGCACTGGTTGATTCAGTGAAGTATTTGTCATTGATTCATTACTTATCCATTCATTCAGTCATGCATCTACTTGTCCTTCTATGAACTACGTTTCATTTCTTAATCCATCCATCAGTCAGCCTTTCAATTCCTCCTTAAGGTTTCTACCCCTTTATTTGTTAATTTAATAATTCACTCAGTGATCCATTTTTATTTATCTAATATCAAAGTGTCATTCGTTCACTACTTTATCTACCTATTTCTTTAATATATTTGTTCACGTATTCCTCTGCAAATCTACCCATCCATTAATTTTATTCATTTGACTTATTGGTTAATCACATTCATTTATTTATTTGTATATGGATCATTTATTAATTAATGATTTATAAATTCACCTATTGAGAAATAATATTCATTCATTAATGTTCTTCCATTCATCAGTCTTTTCATTTATGAATTGATTGATTGATATACTAAATTATTTATTTAGTTGCTAGTGGGTTAACCTATTGATCTATTCCACTGTTATATTCCTGAGGACCTAGCACAGGGCTTCATTCGCAATATGCACAATAAATATTAGTTAATTTTCTAATTATCTTTGAGAAAAAAATTTTGACAGTTTTATAGCCTTGAGTTCTCAACCTGAAATTTTATGCAAAAATGTGTTGTGGAGGACTTCCGCCAAGATGGAGGCATAGGTGGATGTGCCGTGCCTTCTCACACAACCAAGTTTAGAGACAACTAAATATTAGCAACAGAAAACACAGCCAGAACACGGAAAATTGAACTTTTCGGAAATCCGTTAACAACAAATTCTTCAGCCTGACCGGTAAGGGGCGAAACCAGCCACTGGTGAAGCGGGATTGCACAGGAGGTCTCGGTCAGCCGGACTCAGGCACAGAATCCAGACGCACGGAATCCAGGTGCAGGGTTGGACCTAGTGAGCGACCGAGCGAGCCACCAGGCGAGCGACCACGGGGGAGACAGCGGGGGAGCGGTGCTGAGTGTTGACTGTGGTCGCGCATTTGTGCGCGGGCAGACAGACGAGGGAGTGGGCAGTTGGACCAGGGCCCAGTGGGTCCCCGAGGCGAGCGGCAGTGGAGGGCGCCGCCATTTCCCTGCTCTGACCCCACTTCCACATACAGCATCATAACCCAGCGACTCTGAGTGGCCCAGCCCAGGTGAACCACCCAAGACGCTAATCCTCACCCAGCTGTGAGAAACAGCAGAGGGTGCCGCCATTTCCCCGCTCTGACCACGCCCACACACAAAGCGTCACAACCCAGCGACCTGGGAGTCCAAGGCACTGCTTCTCACACTTAAAGGGCCAGAACAGACCAAAAATGTCGCAAGATCTCAAAGCCCCAGAGCCCATAGATCTAAGCGTTGAAGAAATAGCGAAACTCTCAGACGCACAGTTTAAAACACTGGTCATCAGGATCCTCACAGAACTGGTTGATTATAGCCACAAATTAGACAAATATATGAAGGTGAAACTAATTGAAATGAATGGAATTGCACTGGACACCAATAGCAATGAAAAGGAAACTGGGACTCAAATCAATGGAGTGGACCAGAAGAAAGCAAATAATGGCCAAACAGAAAAGAGTCAAGAAGCAAGAATTCAAAGAAATGAGGAGAGTCTTAGGAACCTCCAGGACACCTTTAAACGCTCCAACATCCGAATTATAGGGGTACCAGAAGGGGAAGAGGAACAGCCACCAGTGAAAAACTTATTTGAACAAATAATAAAGGAGAATTTCCCCAATCTGGCAAAGGAAATAGACTTCCAGGAAATCCAGGAAGCTCAGAGAGTCCCAAAGAAGTTGGACCCAAGAAGGAACACACCAAGGCACATCATCATTACATTAGCCAAAATTAAAATGAAGGAGAGAATCCTAGAAGCAGTAAGAGCTAAGGGGACAGTCACCTACAAAGGAGTCCCCATCAGACTGTCAGCAGATTTCTCAAAAGAGACCTTACAGGCAAGAAGGGGCTGGAAAGAGGTACTCCAAGTCATGAAATCCAAAGACCTACAACCAAGATTACTCTATCCAGCAAAACTTTCATTTAGAATGGAAGGACAGATAAAGTGCTTCTCAGATAAGATCAAATTCAAGGAGTTCATGATCACCAAGCCCTTCTTATATGAAATGTTAAAGGGACTTATCTAAGAAAAAGAAGTTAAAGAAACATGAACAGTGAAAGGACAACAAACTCAGTTATTAACAACCACACCTAAAACAAAAGCAAACTAAAAGGACAGCTAGATCAGGAGTGGAAACATAGAAATGAAGATCTCAAGGAAGGTTAGCAACAGGGGAGTGGGAGGAGGAGAAGGGGGGAGAAGGTACAGAAAATAAGTAGCATAGACAGTAGATAGAAAATAGATGGGGGGGGGGGCAAGAATAGCATGGGAAATATAGAATCTAAAGGAATTGAGACACATGGTCATAAACTAAAGGGGGGTAACGGTGAGGATGGGGGGTAGGGTGGAGGGGAATGAAGGGGGGAATAGAACAACTGTAACAGCATAATCAATAAAAAAATTTTAAAAAATAACCAAAAAAAAAAGAACAGGTAAAAAAAAATGTGTTGTGTGTGTGTGTGCAACTGTGTTTTCCTGTGCATGTGAGGAAAAAGTCTATAACATTCATTATATTTCTTCAAAAAGTGAAAATTCTCTATTTTTATTTTTATTACAATTTATTGATTATGCTAGTACAGTTGTCCTAATTTTACCCCTTGGTTTCCCTCCACCCAGCATCTGCCTCTCTCTCAGGCAAGTACCCTACTATTGTACATGTCCATGGGTCATGCGTATAAGTTCTTTGGTTACTCTATTTTTTATACTGTAATTTACATCCCCATGGCTATTCTGTCCCTACCTATGTGTACTTCTTAATCCCCTCAGCAATTCACCCATTCCCCCACACCTCCCTCCTATCTGGCAACTGTCAAAACACTTTCTGTATCCAGGATTCTGTCTCGTTCTTCTTGTTTGTTTAGTTTATTTTTTATATTCAATTGTTGACACATATGTATTTATGACCATTTTATTGCTCATAATTTTGATCTTTTTCTTAAATAAATCCATTTAATTTTCATGTAATTATGGTTTGTTGATGATGAACTCCTTTAGCTCTTTCTTGTATGGGAAGCTCTTTCTTTATCTGCCCTTTGATCCTAAATGATAGCTTTGCCGAGTAGAGCAATGTTGGCTATAGTTTCCTGCTGTTCATGACTTTGAACATTTCTTGCTAGTCCCTTCTAGACTGCAAAGTTTCTTTTGTGAAATCAGCTGACAGTGCTATGGGAACTCCCCTGTAGGTAACTAACTGCTTTTCTCTTGCTGCTTGTAAGATTCTCTCTTTACCTTTAGCCTTTGGCATTTTAATTATGATGTGTGTTGGCATGGACCTCTTTGCAGTCATCTTGTTTGGGACTCTTTGTGCTTCCTGGACCTGCATGTCCATTTCCTTAACCAAGTTAGGGAAGTTCTCATTCATTATTTTTTCAAATGAGTTTTCAATTTCTTGCTTTTCCTCTTCTTCTACTGGCACCCCTATGTGAATATTGGAATGCTTGAAGTTGTCCCAGAAGCTGCTTATACTATCCTCATTTTTTTTTGGTATTCTTTTTTTCTTGTTGCTGTTCTGATTGGTTGGTTTTTAGTTGCTTGTGTTCCAAATCATTGACTTGATTTTGGCTTCATCCACTGTATTGTTGTTTCCCTATAAATTGTTTTTTATTTCAATAAGTGCGTCCTTCATTTTTGACTGGATCTTTTTCCATGCTGTTGAGGTCCTCACTAAGTTCCTTGAGTATCCTTATGTTTTGAACTCTGCATCTGAGAGATTGCTTATCTCTATTTTGTTTAGTTGTTTTCCTGGAGTTTTGATCTGTTGTTTTATTTGAGCCATGTTTCTTAGTCTTCTCATTTGGGCAGCCTCACAGTGTCTGTTTTTATGCATTAGGTAGAGCTGCTGTGATGCAGCCTCTCCTGTCATTTAAGCTGGGTCCTCAAGTTGTTCCCTTCATATGGGATGAGTACACCCTCATCTTGTAGTTGAGCACTAGTTGGTGTTGGTAGGTTAATGGGAGGGATTTACCCAGGCCAGTCATTTGCAAGCATTAGCTGTGACCACTGACCATCACCTTTCACCCTGTATGGAGGACCAGCAGTTCAGGGGCTGGGTGATGGTGCTCCAAAGTGGTCTGTGACTGTCCACCTGGTATGCTGGCCCTGGGGCTTCCCATGTGGTACAAGCCGATGTCAGCGCCCACCTATGTTTGGCCTGGGACCACCCTGCCTGAGCTACGGAGCAATCTGAGATGGCTTCTACTTGTGCTGGGCTTGTAGACTCCCAAGAGATGCCACACTGTGAATCTAGGCTGGCTACTCCTAGTGCAGGTCCTGAGGCCACTTAGCAAGAGGTTTGGAGGCTGGGGACTCATTGAGGCTAGCTGTTGCTTGTTTGAAAGGATTTAGGAAGTTGTGAAGTTTGAACCTAGACTGGCCATTCGTGTGGATAAGCTGCTGTTTGCAGTTGTATGTTGGGTGTGAGGGAGCCTCTGAGGATATCTAGGGTGGGCAAATAGTGTTAGCCAGGTTGGTGAAATCTCAGATATGGCCTGCCAACTCTGTTGCTCTGCCTGCTTTTCTGTCTGGGAGAAAGCTATTCTGTAGCTTTTGCAATGATGCTGGCCACTTCAGTTTTCCCTGTATGCCACTGGTGCCTTTCAATCTTCCGCCCCAGTGCTGGAGTTCAGATGGAGTGAGTCTGAGTAAGTTCGTGTGTGGATTCTTTAAGATGAACTGCTTAGGGTTCCAGCATTTTTTTCCTACTAACTCAATCCTTGCTGGTGTTTGTATTAGAAGTTATGGGGCCCTATCTTCCTGGCACTGGTATACTGGGCTGGGTGGCCTCATGTGTGCCTGGGACTCCTCACTCCCAAGATGCTTCTCCCAAATTTTTATCCACCAAACCAGCCCATTTTGTGTCTCTGCCACTTCTATCAATCTAGATGAAAGTCATTTCTTTAAATTCATAGTTGTTGGATTTCCATTCAATTTTTGCTGGTTCTGAGTAATGGTTGTTCTATAATTTAGTTGTAATTTTGATGTGGTCATATGAGGAAGTGAGCCATGTTTACCTATGCTGTCATCTTGACCAGAAGTGAAAAAATGAGAATTTTTTGTTACTTCTCTTCTGCTCTGTCCACCCCAAACTGGTTGTTTTAAGTGTCAGTGATCTAATACTTTACTGTATTTTTTCCTGGCTCATTGCCACATAGAAAGCAGTATCTCTGCTGGATTACCCCTTTACATGAGGTTCATTTGTCCCACTCTTCTGTACAGAGAAAGTCCACAAGGAGATTGATCAGGTGATTGGCTCACATCGTCCTCCAGCCCTCGATGACAGAGCCAAAATGCCATACACTGAAGCAGTCATTCATGAGATTCAGAGATTTGGAGATCTCCTCCCCATTGGCGTTCCCCATATTGTCACCAAAGACACTCAGTTCCGAGGTTATATCATCCCAAAGGTGAGGCCAACCAGGCAAACATATCTCTCCTGTGTGGGATCCCGGGTTCTCTTAATCTCCATTCTTGACCTGTTGTTGTTTTATCACTAGGGCCTGTTGTTTCACACTGTTTTCAAGTTGGGTAGGGAAGGGAATGGCAATGTTTTTGATCTTGTGAATATTTCAGGGCACGGAAGTATTTCCCATCCTGAACTCAGCTCTCTTTGATCCACGTTACTTTGACACACCAGACGCCTTCAACCCTAACCACTTTCTGGATGCCACTGGGGCACTAAAGAAGAATGAAGCTTTTATTCCTTTCTCCACAGGTGAGTTGGATCTGCACTCACTTCCCCAGACACCAGAGTGCAGGTGTTTTCTCTCATTTAGGAGAGGTTTTTATTTATTGAACAGTTAGCACATGCCGGTTACTTTTCCTTTATTGACCTTTCCCATAATCAATATGACCTTTAAAAAGGTAAGAGTGCCGTTACAAGCCAATTTCACACCTTGGTATGCTGGACTTTGGGAAAGTATGTTAACCTGTCTATATCTCTTGTGTAAGATACACATTGAGCACCATACTTTGAGTCCCATGACTACTGGGGGCTAAAATAATGCATCAGACAAGTCATAGACACAGATCCTTCCCCAAGAAATAATTTACATTCCAGCATGGGACATGGACATTCATTACATGGCCACATTATAATAACTAATCATAGGAATTAATACCTGCAATGTGCTTAGAACTACATAGCACACAGTAAGTGCTTTTGGGGGGCAATTATTATCATTATAATTAATCCTAACTGTCAAAAGTGCTCTGAAGGAGGCTTTGAGAGTACAAAATTGAAAAGTACAGAACCATCTCAGTGAAGAAAAACTTACCTGAAACACTGAGTTCTATGCTAAGACCACATGGCTGAGTATCCATCAGCCACTGGAGTGTTCCAGACAGAGGGAAGAGCAAGGGCAAAGCCTGAAGGAGGACACAGCATGCACATATGAGAAGCTAGAGGGGCCCAGGGGGCCTTGGTTGTGGATTACAAGCAGAGATAAGGGTGAAAGGCTCAGCTGAAGTACTTTGATAGCTCTGCAGAGCTTGGATTTATCCTGTTGGCGTTGGGAGCTGGGGAGTGCCTTGACATGTCTGGTCTCTATCTTCATTCTGCACTCTTTGGCCACATCTAGAGAAAACCCAAGCCCAGTGTCCTCACTTTTGGGGATAAAGGAAAACTCCAGAATGAAGGTTCCAGTCTTATGTTTTCTCAGCAACTTTAGTGACCCAGGGCCCCTGGCTCTGCCTAGTGTCATGGCCTCCTCCCTCACTTTATCTGAAGTGAGAGTTGGGAGACATGTGGGTGGTGGGGAGAGGGTTGATTCCTCCATTCAATAGTTGTCCTAAGTTTAGAGAGATGCAGAAATGGAGAGAGATAATGACAGACAGACATATCAGGATACAGTGCATGAGAAACACAGCAGGCCAAAGAGGCATTACAAAAAGGAATATATGGGGGGGAATGGCAAAAATAGACAGAGGGTGAATGTGAGACAATAGAAGAAGGAGGAGAGGAGGGGAAAAGACGATGAAGAAAGAGAATAGCAGAGTAGGATATACTCTATATTCTACTCTGCTATTTCTACCCTTGTCTGTAGGATGTAGGAGTAGGAGTATTCCTACTCCTATACCCTATAGCATATAGAGTAGGGGAAAACAGTATCATAAGTAGAGAGAAAGAATCAGTAGAAAAGGGGAAAGGGATCATAGGGGGAGATAAAAATGAGGAGTGAATTGCAGACACAATCAGCTCCCAAATGAGTCAAGAATTCAAACAAGATTGAAAAAAGAAGACAAATTTTAGAAGACAAAAGGCTGCCTGTCAGGAGGTGAATTAAAAAAAAAAAGACTGAGGCCAACTGCCATGGGCAGAAAGAAAGACAAACCTGGTCAAAAAGGTATTAGAGCCAAAGATCTACAGAAAGATGTGCAAAAGACATCCCAGGGATGGGGAGGATAGAGTGGGAGGGAGATAACCAGCTTTTCAAGAAAGATATGGGTAACGGAGCCAGTTACAGGATAAGGACCATGCCATAGCCCTGACCCAAGGACTTCTAGCTTGTGTCCCCTAACTTCTGGATGTGTCAATAATGTGAACCCTTCCCCAGATACATCTGCATAGTTACAATGTCTAACAACTTGAAAGGTTTAGAAAGTGCTTGGAAACCCATCCTTGAAAAGGCTTTCCCAGGTTATCAGCTTGCAGATTAAGAACCAATGAAGTAATGGAGGAGACTCTTAGTGTCTCTACCTGAGCTTTCTGGCTCCCTTTGCCCTCATTTCTTTCCAAGCCAGTAGTTGTTGCCTATTGGGAGAGAGGCTTATACCTCCGAGAATCTGAAGGAAGCCATAGAAGCCAACTCACGTGCATATGTCCCATTTAAAAATTTATGTAAAATATGCATCTTTTCTTAAAGCTGAGATAAGAAACAGGCTCATAACAAACTGATGCTGTCGCAAAGAGTAGGAGCTCCTTCTCTCTCTCTGCTTCATAGTATTCCATTGTGTAAACATACCATAGGTTTTTGATCCACTCATTTACTGATGGGCACTTAGGTTGTTTCCAGCACTTGGCTATTGTAAATTGTGCTGCTATGAATAATAGGGTGCATAAGTTCTTCTGAATTGGTGTTTTAGGGCTCTTATGCTAAGTGAAATAAGACATGCAGTAAGGGACAAATACCATATGATCTCACCTTTACCTAGAACATAATCAACAAAAGAAAAAAGCAAACAAAAGATAACCAGAGACATTGAAGTTAAGAACAATCTAACAATAGCCGGAGGTATAGGGGAAAGAAGTTAAGAACAATCTAACAATAGCCAGAGGGATAGGGATAGATGAAGGGTTTTCAGGAACTACTCTACAGGACATGTGGACAAAATCAAGGGGGAAGGAGGAAGCAAGGGAGGGAGGTGGTTTGGCTGCAGGGGGAGTATTGGGGGGGAAGTGCAGACAACTGTAACTGAAAAACAGTAAAATAATTTTTAAAATAAATGAAAAAATTTTAATTAAAAAAACAAACTGATGATTGACAGAGGGGAGGAGGCTTGGGGGACAGGGTGAAAAAGTTGAAGTGAGTAAGAAGTAGAAAATGGTGATTACAAAATAGTCATGAGGATGTAAAGTGCAGCATAGGGAATAGTCAATGATGTAATAATTATGTATGGTGTCAGATGGGTAGTAGACTTATGGGTTCATCTAGTAAATTATATATATGTCTCATCTCTATGCTGTAAGCTCAAAACTAATATAAAATATGTTGAATGGCAACTGTAGTGGAAAACAAATAAAAGAAGAAAACCCAGAGAGAGACAATCACATGCAGTGTCAGACACTCATCCCACACTCCCCACTGCATACACCCAGAAAAAGAACACAAACTACCAACTACACCTATAGGATCTTTAGCATGGACTAGGTGCTCTTCTAAGAATTTTTACAAATATTAGCTTCTTTAAGATCACAGTTCTGTAATGGTTGTCAGAAATATGCACACATCTACACATGTGGAGTTGTGCATAACACACACATCCAACCAGATGATCGTCCTTAGACTCTGTGAGTCCAAATGAACCTTTGGGAGCTACAACCTTCATCCTGGAAAAATAGGCATCAAAGATTTGCACCTGGTTTCAGAGGATTGGAAACTCCCTAAAAGTCGAACCTGAATTGCAGGTGAAGGGCTACTCATGTAAACCAGTTGCAATGGACACAGGTGACTGGGCTTTGGGCAAAGAATGTGCATCCACTCTGGGTTCACACTGGTGATCCTCTGTACCCACAGGGAAGCGCGTTTGTCTTGGTGAAGGCATTGCCCGTGCAGAATTATTCCTCTTCTTCACCACCATCCTTCAGAATTTCTCTGTGGCCAGTCCCATGGCCCCCGAAGATATTGACCTCACACCCCAGGAGTGTGGAGTGGGCAAAGTGCCCCCTGTGTACCAGATCCGCTTCCTGTCCCGCTGAGTTGAAGAAAGCAGATCAAAGAATTCCATGGTCATGTATCCCCACCCATGCAAGGAATGTCTCCTGCTTCTGTTCATGTTCTGCATCTGAGAGATCTGCTGCAAGCCAATATCCTTCCCCACCCTTGTTTTGCACCTCCATGAGAAAGTCATTGCTGTGTTTCATCTCCTCCCATCATGCTGCAGCTCTTTTAAAGACTCAAGGGAGGCATTTGTTTTGTGTGTGTGTGTGTGTGTGTGTGTGTGACAGGAGGCATTTTCCTTTGCCCTGTTAATAGAATTCCAGAAGTGGTGTATATATAGAAACTAGAGGCTGAAAGGGGGAACTCAGCTCAGGATCTCTCTGCAGATCTGCTTCCCAGGCTACTGCTCACCCTGAGTGACTTCTCCCTTCCTTAGAACAGGCACAGCCTCCATTTAGCAACTTCATATGCTCCATGATCTGTACATACATGATCTCACTTGAATCCCACTACCAATAGCCCCATATGATGAGTACAATAATCATGTCTATTGCACATGTGAGTTAAAAAGGTCAGGCAATTGTGTCAGTTGTCCAAGGTCACATGGCTAGTGAGTGGGGGAATTTACACTCAGTCTCCATGGCTCTAAAACTCAAACTCTTCAAAAAGTTTCTCCCACTCATATATTTTTAAATTAAAGTAATTCAGAGAACAAAAAAAACCCCAACAATTTTCACAAGTAATATAGTTTAGTGCTTTCTGTGTCTGTACTTTACCTTTTCTGAATGTTTCATAAAAAGAAATTACACAATATGTGGCCTTTGTGACTGGCTTCTTTCACTCAGCATGATATTTTGGAGGTCCACCTTGCAGACCATAGGTGTACCCAGTCATTGTCCTCCTACCCCTTCCTCTTTTCTTTCCAATTTCAAATTACCTTCTCATCCCACAGCCACCTGGTCTGTATGATTATAAACTGGTGCCTTGGATTCCCTGATATTGCCCTGATATTCAAGTCCACTGAAACTCAAAGAAACATCTAATGCCTGGCATCTCTGGGTTAGGTGGTGGTGATCCATCTCACTTCACCTGTGACCCGTTTATTGTTCAGTCACTAGGAATCCTCCCAGAAAGTGAATATTCTACTTCACCTGAATGCCAGGCTCCATGAAAGCAAACATTTGTTCATCACTGTTTTCTCAGCACATAGAGCATTGTGCAGCATATTTTCCAAGAAATAAATGAATGAATTTAATCTAATCAGTCAATCCTCCAAACTACCAATATGGAGCTGGGTTTCCTCCACCAGTTCACACATCCTCCAATACCACTATGTTCTGATGCCTCTGATGAATCCCTGTCCCACTGGGCATGAGATGCCCCAATTCTGCCTGCCAATGATTCTCAATTCCTTATATGCAATGCCTCTGACAAAACAGGCTGAGAGCCACACTTGCAGTGCAAAAACCATAAAACCAGCCTTCAGCTGTCCCACTAGCTGGCACACAACCCTTTCTTGAGGGAGATGTTCTTTCTTCAAGGGAATTTCCCATGAGATACCACCAAAAGACAGCCAGGGGCCAATGGAAAGTTTACTTTGGGAACCAAATAAGATCCTAGACTTCCTGGCCTCTGTACCACCTGACACCTTTGGGCTTTCTGTTGCCTCTGGTGATGTACAGGGAGTTCTGCCAAGGTAAATTTGTACAATACTATCTCCCAACAACCACAGAAAAACAACAAACAACAGGGCAACCTATCTTTTAGGAGAAACACCAGACACAACAAGGACCATGGTGTTTTGGGTCAGCCCACCGGCCCTTATTGTCCTCACAGGTCTGTTGCTAATCAGAAGCCACCTCCCTCCTGGACCCTGACCTTTGCCCATCCTAGATAACATTTCACAAATGCATGGTAACAGAGAACAGAGTGATCGAGAGAAGGCACTAGATGACTTTAAAACAGGTAAAGTGAGAAAACTGATTGCTACTGACCTGGCATCTCGAGGTCTTGATGTCCATGATGTCACACATGTCTATAACTATGACTTTCCCCGGAACATCGAAGAGTATGTGCACAGAGTAGGGTGCACTGGAAGAGCCGGGAGGACTGGAGTTTCAATTACCCTTATCACTAGAAATGATTGGAGGGTTGCCAATGAATTAATTAACATTCTGGAAAGAGCAAATCAGAGTATCCCAGAGGAGCTTGTGTCAATGGCTGAGAGATATAAGGCAAATAAACTGAAAAAAGAAGTGGAAAAAAATTGGGAAGACCCCAAGGAAAACCTAAGAAATTTTATTATTAATGTCTGTGTCGAAAAGTGGTACCAGCCTACTTATAAGAGAATTCAAGTTTTTTTGAGATATACTAAACTGTGTGGAAGTGTGGAGATGTGCCAGCCATGTTTGAAAAGACCTGACTAGTTCTTAACACAACAGTGTTTTAAAATGTAGAATTGAAGATGTTATACTTTCTTTAATAAAAATCAAAAGTATTTAACTTAAATTTTTTTCAAGGATATTAAGGAATGTACCATTAAGCTTTTTCCACATTTTACTATTTTTATTTAAAAAAATAAAAGTAAATGTTGTCTCCTGTAATGTTGCTGTATTAAGGTAAATCTGTAAAGGGTTAAAGGTTGTTTGCATACTGTCATGACAATGAAAAAGACTGTTAATAAATATTTGTCTATGCTGAGTGAAATAGGCCAGGCATTGAAGGACAGATACCATATGATCTCACCTTTGACAGGAAGCTAAACAATAAAACAAACAAGCAAACAGAATAAAAACAAAGACACTGAAATAGAGAACAAGTGGGCAGCAACCAGAGGGGAGAGGGAAGGGAATTTAAGGGGAAAAAGGGGGAGGGATTTTGAGGAACAAGTATGAAAGACACAGGGATGAGGACTGGGGGGGGGGAATGGGAGGGAGGTAGGGAGACGGGGCGGGGGGGGCTGGGATGGGAGAAATAGACAAAAAATATACTTGAAAAATAATTAAATTAAAAAATGTGGCACATAAAAAAACAGATTTGTCTATGATAAAAAGATTAAAAAAAACATTTCACAACTAGACCTCAAGGGTCTTCTCAAGGCCTTTCAGGCTATGAGATGCAGAGCAGAAAGGGGGTAGAGAGCAAGAGGTGGTAGACAGGGAAAGTTCACCACCAGCAAGGCAGCTGGGGGTCATTTTTAGGGTGGAACTTAAAGGCAACCTTGGGGTTGTCTTCTTTCAGTCACAGTCTGCACAATACACCCACTAGAGAAGCTGCTGGAACTCCAATGAGTAGAGATACTGGAAATGGAGACTACAGAGAGAAGTCCTGACAGAATAGAGATTTGAGCTGTGGCCTTTCTGGTTGGGCAGGGACTAGAGCTCAGATGTGGGGAGTTTCTGCAGACAGAATAGAAGATGGGAGGGTTCTTGGAAAAGCCAAGCAAGAAGGACACTTGCAATGAGAGCTGTGGGCAGGGTTGGGGCTATGGAGTGCAAGTGTGCCTTCTTCCTGAAGGGCTGAGCTGAAGCCAGTGAGGTGTAGGCTACACTGGAAGTGTGATGCAGGTGTGAACCTGGAGAAGTTTCTCTTGGGTTTGGGAGTGAAGTGTTGAGCCTGCCCACACAGTTGGGGGAGAAATATGGTGATGTCTTCATAGTCTACCTGGGGCCCCATCCTGTCATCATCCTGTGTGTACATGAGGCACTGAGGGAGTCCCTGAAGGATCAAGCTGAGGCTATCTCTGTCAATGGGCACATTGTTGTTGCTGATCCCAACTTCCAGGGAACTGGTGACTGGGACATGGGATGGAGATGGGTGGGTGCCTAGGGAACATCCCATGCCTTCTCCAACATTCCCTCCATGTCCCACCAATCAGGTGTGATTTTGACCAGTGGAAAATCTTGGAAGATCCTTGGGCTATTTGTTCTGAACATCATGAGGGACTTTGAAATAGGGAATCTGAGCATCAAGGAAAAAAATTCAGGCTCAGGGTCTGGAGGAGGGTCTGCAAAGATCCCTGGGTGAACCCTGGCCCAGGGAAGGGGGTGAAGGGGCAGACAGGGGAGGATGAGATGGGGACATGGAGGGAGGAGAGAACATGACTGATGGAGAGACACACAGACACAGAAACAGGGAGCCACAGGGACAGGTTTACTGGTAGGTAAAAGAGACAAAGACTGGGGAAGAGAGGAGAGTCAGAGAAAGCAGAGGAGAGACAGAAAGAAAGCAAGACAGAGAAAATTGAATATGCTTTAAAAAAATTGATCCCTAATTAGAGCCTGCAAGGAAAAGTCCTAGAAAAAAAGGTAAAGCTAGAAATGGAGTTGGGGGAGAGACAGAGTGTTGGTGAGGCTAAGGACAAAGAACACGGGGGCACTGAAAAGAGAGAGCATGGAGAAAAGGAGCTGAGTCTTAAACAAGGAGTGAAAGACAAGACCAGAGACAGACCCATGTGCACCAAGAAAGTCAGAGGAAGAGACCAAGAGAAATAAGAGTCACAGAGATGAAGACTCCCAGAAAAAAAGATGGGCTGTAGAGGCTAGTGAAAGACAAGATGCTCAAGAGAAATAGAAACTTACCAATCACACAAGCTAAGAGAGGACCAGTCAGGACAGACAATGTCCACCCAGGAGGACAATGCAGGGAACTTCTTATGACAGATCTCTTATCCTCAGTAGCCTATATGGATTCTACCTTCCTCTTTAACTCAATCAAAGCCAATATCATATGCCCCATCATCTTTGTTTATTCATTTCTATATGTAAATATTTACTTTTTATACCGATGCATGTATGAATGCTTATCATCAAAGCAAAGTGTACAGTGAAAAAACTCCACAAGCTCCATTGTGCTCTCTATGGAGAGAGCTCTTTAATTACCAGGACCTTAGATTCTTGCAGCTGCTAAATATACTGAATGAATCTTCACCATCATCAACTCTCTCTAGAACCAAGAGAGGCCAAATATCTAAAGGTGGCCAGGAATTGAGGTATTGAGCTAGGCTGACTTTGGTAAGGGATCAGATGCTTTCTGTCCTAAGCAGGGAAGCAGGAAGGTAAGTTAATGTAATTTTTTAAAAATTGTATTTATTAATTTTTTATTGATATTCAAGTACAGTTGATTTTAGGGAGAGGAAGGCAGGGGAGAGAGAGAGAGAGACATTGATTTGTTATTCCTCTTACTTATGTATTCATTGGTTGTTTCCAGTATGTGTCCTGATGAGGGATCAAATTCACAACTTTGGCCTATCTGGATGATGCTCTAATGAACTGAACTACCCAGCCAAACCCAGAAGTCCATTTTCTGTGCACACATCTCACTCTCTGCACTCTGCCAAATGAGGCAATGAGTCAGACTGTGGGTAGAAATCAGGCCTTCTGTAAGGGTGGACTGTGAGAGAAGAAACCTTGAAGATGGAAGAGTGATTGGAGCAGGGGGCGGTTCTTCATGTATCAGAGAGGGCGTGAATGTGCACTTGGTCCTGCTCAGCTGGTGGGGGGCACATTTCCACATGTCTAGGTGTCAATGGTATCCTTCAGATGCTGCTGTTTGAGCAGTGCACAATCTCAACACTTATAACACCAGCCTAGAGATTAGAAAAGGTTCCAGGGCCTTTTTGGCTTCCCTGTAGACATTTGAACACTTCTCCAGCATTTGAAAAACTTTCCTAGCACCCACACTCCCTTGTCCAGTCTCATTCAAGAAGTGGAAGATTTTGTCACTGAGATCATTGAGATGCACCTGAAACTTTTGGACTCCAGGGCCCCAAAGAACTTCATTGATTTCTTCCTACCTCACATGAACAAAGCAAGGACTCTGCTAGATTGAAGAGTGATAGACACAGTACTGACATCAAGTGTGTGAATTAGAGTACAATCTTGGTGTACTTCAATATTGTAATACTCTAATATTTGTAAGAAAGCCACTGGACCAACCTTTCTAATCCCTTCCCCCACTGAAAAAATTTTGTTTTAGATTTGTATTTATTTATTTTTAGAGAGAGAGGAAGGGAAGGAGAAAGAGATGGAAATATTAATGTGTAGTTGCCTCCCACACACCCCCTACTGGGTCCTGGCCTGCAACCCAGGTATGTGCCCTGACTGGGAATCGAACTGGCGACCCTTTAGTTTTCAGGCCCGAGTTCAATCCACTGAGCTACACCAGCCAGGGCCCCCTATTTTCTGTGCCTCCTATTTTCTCCTTAGCCTCCCTAGATTGCTCTTCAGGAATTCCTGTGAAGAGGTAGCTGCATCTATACCTGATCAGTGGGTTGCGTTTCATCTCACAAACTGGAGGGTCACCTCTTCGATTCCCAGCCAAAGCATATGCTTGGTTTGGGGTCCAAGTCCCCATCTGGGGACATGTAAGGGGCAACACATTGATATTTCTCTCACACATCAGTGTTTGTTTCTCTTTCTCCCTCCCTTCCTCTCTCTCTAAAAAGATGAATAAGACTTCTGCCAACATGGAGGCATAGATGGAAGCACTGTACCTTCTCACACAACCAAGTTTAAAAACAACAAAGTTTTAGCAAGAAAAACGCAGCCAAACCACAGAAAATTGAACTACACGGAAGTCTGACAACAACAAACCCTTCAGCCAAACCAGTAAGAGGGGCAGAGCCAGCAGCAGAGCTGGGTCGGGCAGGAAAGATCCACCGAACTGACCTGGGCGCACAACCCAGGTGCACCAGCAGCCGTGGATGGATCCCAGGTGTAGAGAAGCGGGCGAACCCACTGAGGGCACAAGGGGTTGGATCCACTCAGGGCACAAGGCGGTGAACCCACTGAGGGCTGATCAGAGTCATACACTTGTGTGCAGATAAACTGGTGAAGGAGCTAGCAGTGAGACAGACTGTGCAGGCCCCAGTGGCAGAAAGTGGCAGAGGGAACCGCCATTGTCCCTCTTGCACCCTGCCCCCACATACAGCATCACAAACCAGCGACCTGGATGGCCCTGCCCTGGTGAACACCTAAGTCTCTGCTCCTCATATGAACAGGCACCAATAGATCAAAACATGGCTCAAGAACAACTCACAGCCCCAGAGCTGATATATCTAAGCAATGAAGAAATAGTCAAACTTTCAGATGCACAGTTCAAAACACTGGTGATCAGGATGCTCACAGAACTGGTTGATTTTAGTCACAAATTAGAGGAACATATGAAGGCTAAACTAATTGAGATGAATGGAAATGCACAGAAAACCAATAGTAATGAAAAGGAAACTGAGACTCAAATCAAAGGAGTGGACCAGAAAGAGGAAAAAAATGACCAAACAGAAAAGGATGAAGAAACAAGAATTCAAAAAAAGGAGGAGAGGCTTAGGAACCTTCAGGACATCTTTAAATGTTCCAACATCTGAGTTATAGGGGTACCAGAAGGGGAAGAGGAACAGCCATGAATGGAAAATTTATTTGAACAAATAATAAAGGAGAACTTCCCCAATCTGGCAAAGGATATAGACTTCCAGGAAATCCAGGAAGCTCAGAGAGTCCCAAAGAAGTTGGACCCAAGAAGGAACACACCAAGGCACATCATCATCATATTAACCAAGATTAAAATGAAGGGGAGGATCCTAGAAGCAGGAAGAAATAAGGGGACAGTCACCTACAAAGCAGTTCCCATCAGACTGTCAGTGGATTTCTCAAAAGAGACCTCACAGGTAAGAAGGAGATGAAAAGAAGTATTCCAAGTCATGAAATCCAAAGACCTACATCCAAGATTGCTCTATCCAGCAAAGCTTTCATTTAGAATGGAAGGGCAGATAAAGTGCTTCTCAGATAAGATCAAATTCAAGAAGTTCATCATCACCAAGCCCTTATTATATGAAATGTTCAAGGAGCTTACCTAAGAAAAAGAAGATAAAAAAGATGAACAGTGAAAGGACAGCAAGCTCACAGTTATTAAGAACCATACCTAAAACAAAAGCAAACTAAGAGGACAGCTAGATCAGGAGCAGAACCATAGAAATGAAGATCACATGGAGGGTTAGCAACAGGAGAGTGGGAGAAGGAGAAGAAGGGAGAAGGTACAGAAAATAAGTAGCATAGATGGTAAGTAGAAAATAGGGGGAAGGGCAAGAATAGTATGGGAAATATAGAATCTAAAGAACTTGAGACACGTGGTCATAAACTAAAGGGGGCAGAATGGTGGGGGAGGGGTGTGCAGGGTGGAGGGGAATGAAGGGGGGAAATAGAACAACTGTAATGGCACAATTAATAAAATATTTTTAAAAATTTTTAAAATAATAAAATGAAAAATAAAAAGATGAATAAAATATTAAAAATAAAGAGGTAGCTACATGAGGCCCAACAAGGGGCCTTTAAGACCCTGCTCTCCCACCCCTATTTTGATTAGTCAAAGACCCATTTGCAGTTTGATTGGTTAGAGGCCCATCTCTTTCCTGCTTTTCAGAGACTTATGTTTTTTTCTGATTGGGGCAAGCCCTGTCAGTTCTGATTTGTTGGAGGCAGGTGTCTTTCTAATTGGTCTAATGCCATTCAGTTTATTAAACATTTTCAATATCAGCCTCATAATGATAGCTACAAACGTCAATGGGGAAAGCATAGACACCCAAGAGCAGAGAAGTTAATAACATCAACAAAATAGTAATCCTTAATATTTATTGAGCACTTATATACATCATATCAGAACAACCCAAGATGATGAACTAAGGTTCTGAAAGGTCAGTTTCTTGCCCAAAGACACACAGATAATTAATGGTAGGACCTGAGTTTGAACTGGGGCCGTCTGGCTCCAGAGCTTACCCTTCTGCTATAATGTTGGCCTTGAATAGAAGGAAAAGAAAATAAGTAAAAGGAAAAAACTGGCACAGAGTAACACTGAGTTAAGTAGAACAGGCCCAGAAACTGGAAACCTTTGCAAAGATTCTTCATCACTGTCCCAGGAGAGCTCTGACCCTGAGAGTGAGTTCCACCATAAGAGCCTTGTCCTCACAGTGGTCCAGCTGCTGTTTGCCAGTACTGAGATTTCCTACACCACTCTCCACTATGCCCTTCTACTTCTTAAGAACCCTGATGTCTTAGGGTTAGCTTGGTTGTGTGCCATGGCAGGTGAGTGTCTCTGTAGCTAGCCTGGAATTGATTAGTTGATGGGTAAAAACAAACAACTTCTGTTCTGAGATCAGTGTGAAAAATATAAAATCCATCCCCGTAGGTATTTGTAACATAATAAAGTTTGGCTGCTGGCAAAGCTCTTTGGAGTTGACAAGGTACTTTACAGTTTAGAAAATATTTTTTATGCAGTGAAGCACCCTGTGGTTTAGGAAAAAAATTTGTTCTGGTTTAAATTATATTTTACTAATTATGCTATACAGTGGCACCATTTCCCCCCTTTATCCTCTACCCTGCACCACTCACCCTCCAACATCCCCCCCACTCTTATCTCATGTCCATGGGACATACATATAACTTCTTTGGCTTCTCCATTTCCTATACTCCCCCTGTCTATTTCATACCTACCAATTATTCTTGATATTCCCCATACCTTTTTTCCCCATACCCCCCACTGATAACCCTCTGTGTGATCTCCATTTCTTTTTTAAATTGTTGTTCAAGTACAGTTTTCTGCCCTTTACCCTCATCCCAGCCTACCCTCACCCCCAACCCTGTCTCCATTTCTGTGTTTCTGTTCCTTTTCTAATTGGTTTTTGTATTTTATGTTTAGTTGTTGATAGTTGTGAGTTTGGTGTTATTTTAGAAGGTACTTTTTTTCTTATGAAGTGTTAGTAATTTGTAAAATGCTTGGTGATTGTAAGGTGCTTTCTAGTCTGAAAACCATGATCCAGGCACAAAGCATTACCATTCAGAGAATATTTTTTCAGTCCACAAAAACACATGGCTCTTGACAGAAATACTTAGGTTTGCAAACAACTTGACTATTTGGAGTATATTGCTGATGTATAATTTATTAAACATCCTTGATGGATTCTCATGCTGATGGCCTGCCAATTAGACTGGGAGAAACTCTCATCTCATCAAAATCTCTTTCTTATTAAGAGCAATCTGACAGTAACCAGAGGGGAGGGCAGAGGGAATAATAAGAGAAAAGGGGGGAAGGGTTTTCAGGAACAACTATAAAGGGCACATGGACAAAACCACTGAGGGGTGTGGAATGAGGGAAGGGAGATGGGGATGGCCAGGGTTGGAGGGGAGTGGTGGGGGGTAAATGCAGACAATTATACTTGAACAACGATAAAATAATTTAAACAAACAAACCACTTTTCTTTACAGGTAAGAAATTTAACATCCAGAGTGGGGAAGTGACTTATATAAAAAAACATTACACCTAGTTTTTGAAGCTGTGGAGGTGGGGAGATTCCAGCAGGGCTGAGCACACTGGATCTGGTCCTCCCAGCATTTCCATTCTCAATAAAATGGTTTGACATGCCCCCCCAAAAGAACATAACAAGTCAGTGGGACAATGGGATATGATTTCAGCTCCAGCCAGAACTCATTTTTACCTAAAAAAAAGGTAGCCTTTAGTGTTGAGTGAATTTCTACCCAGTCAGCATTACCCAAGATATGAAACATCAGGCAGGACTTCACAAAGAAGCCACTGATTTCTTTCTTGAAACTTTTTTTGGGAAAGGACAATTCCCCACAACTTAGTAACTCTTTCAAAAGGCTCCCACAAGAGCCTGAAAGTCATTTTTGGAAAGGTTGATCTGAACTCCTTCAGTCCTGCCTGTGAAACTTCCTGAAGAGTTTCACATTCCAGAAGTTGGGCTGATAGATTGCTCTGTCTCATTGAGGAAACTCCTTAGTTTTGAGAACAGGTCAGTTCAGTTAAATAGCTGCCTCTTAGTTCAAGAAGTGGTGAGGTGTCCCCTAACGTTGGGGGTTATGGTAGAAGAAATCAGGTATTTAACAAGAGGCATCTCTATGGAGAAAAGTGAAAACAATAATTAATGACTGGAGCAGACTATAATCTCAGTTTCTGAGTTCTGAAGGCTGTCAGTCAAGAGTTCTAGATATCTGGCTCAAATAACCTTCAGACAGAGTGAAGACAGGCAGTGACAATCTGATAGACTTTCCTGATCTGCAGTTTGAATGTCTCTGGGGATCTTTCTGAGTGTCTGCACAACAGAAATGAAGATTGTCTATCCAGGGGCTACTGTGGTGATTTCCCTGAAGTTTATAACAAGTCACTTAGCTTTAGTTTGCAGGGCTTCAGGAAAAAGGGTTTTAGTTCGTAATGATTCCAAACCAAAAAGGTGGAAGAAAAATTGGAAATGTTAATTTGGAAAACTATAGCAGATTGGAGAAAACTAAAATTCAGGGTCCAGTCCAGTTACAGGTAGAAAACAAAACCCAAATGATAACAAATAATGCTAGGATTTGATATCCCCAAAGTGTGTTACCAGAATGTAATTTTTCTCTCTAAAATCACCCCCATTGTTACCAAAGATAGCCAAATTTAGGCTAATTGATTTGTATAACAAATCTAGTTTCAATAAGCTGGGCCCATTATTTACCTAGAAGCAGCAAGAATAGTAATCATCCGGCTTCCGCCAAGATGGAGACGTAGGTGGAAAAACCTTGCCTCTGTGCACAACCAAATCTAAGAACAACTATTTTTAACAGCAATAAACGCAACCAAGCCACACAGAAAATCGACAATATGGAGTCCAAAGACAACTAAATGCTCAGCTAAACCGGTAGGAGGAGCGAAGCCAGCAGCGGAGCAGGTTGGCAAGAAAAAATCCCCAAACTGGTGGTGCGCAGCGCTGATCACGGGCTGGCTACGGGAGCGCACAGGGAAGAGGCACGGCGGGTTGTCTGTGGTCGGTAGCGCATCTGCGTGCTGAGAAACCAGTGAGAAGGGAAGCCTGCACGGGGCAGCAGGCTCGCACAATTCCGATCAGATAAACAGGCCCAGGGCGAGTGGTGTGACTGGACGGACTAGGCTAGCGGAGAGGACCGCCATTGCTCCCTCTCTGACCACGCCCCCACACACAGCGTCACAAACCAGGGACCTGGGTTGCCCCGTCCTGGTAAACAACTAAGGCTTCGTTCCGCTTACTTAACGGCACGAATAGACCAAAAATGGCTCTAGGACAACTCAGAGCCCCAGAACCCATAGATCTAAGCGATGAAGAAATAGCCAGTCTTTCAGATGCACAGTTCAAAACACTGGTTATCAGGATCCTTACAGAACTGGTTGATTTTAGTCACAAATTAGAGAAACATATGGAAGCTAAACTAATTGAAATGAATGGTAATACAAAGGAAACCAATAGTAATGGAAAGGAGATTGGGACTCAAATCAAGGGAGTGGACCAGAAGGAAGAAAAAAAAGATCAGACAGAAAAGAATGAAGAAATAAGAATTCAGAAAAATGAGGAGAAGCTTAGGAACCTCCAGGACATCTTTAAACGTTCCAACATTCGAATTATAGGGGTACCAGAAGGGGAAGAGTCACGAGTGGAAACCTTATTTGAACAGATAATAAAGGAGAACTTCTCTGTTCTGGCAAAGGAAATAGACTTCCAGGAAATCCAGGAAGCTCAGAGAGTCCCAAAGAAGTTGGACCCAAGAAGGAACACACCAAGACACATCATCATTACATTAGCCAAGATTAAAATGAAGGAGAGAATCCTAGAAGCAGCAAGAGCTAAAGGGGCAGTCACCTACAAAGGAGTTCCCATCAGATTGTCAGCTGATTTCTCAAAAGAGACCTTACAGGCAAGAAGGAGATGGAAAGAAGTATTCCAAGTCATGAAATCCAAAGACCTACAACCAAGATTTCTCTATCCAGCAAATGAAAACTCTATCCAGTTTTCATTTAGAATGGAAGGACAGATAAAGTGCTTCTCAGATAAGACCAAATTCAAGGAGTTCATCATCACCAAGCCCTTATTATATGAAATGTTAAAGGGACTTACCTAAGAAAAAGAAGATAAAAAAGATGAACAGTGAAAGGACAGCAAACTCACAGTTAGTAACAACCACACCTAAAACAAAAGCAAACTAAGAGGACAGCTAGAACAGGAGCAGAACCATAGAAATGAAGATCACATGGAGGGCTAGCAACAGGAGAGTGGGAGGAGGAGAAGGTGGGAGAAGGTACATAAAATAAGTGGCATAGACAGTAGATAGAAAATAGATAGGGGGAGGGTAAGAATAGTAGGGGAAATACAGAATCTAAAGAATTTGTGACACGTGTTCATGAACTGAGGGGGGAGGTGGTGGGGAGGGTGTGCGGGGTGGAGGGGAATGGAGGGGGGAAATAGAACAAATGTAATGGCATTATCAATAAAAAAGTTAAAAAAAGAATAGTAATCATTCATATAGGCTGTTTTGAATTTGTTTTGCTGGAAATTTTCATGAGGAATCTTCCAATTTTAAAGGTCTCTTGAGACAAGGAAAGTAAGCCAAGGACTTGCCATCAGACTTTGCCTGGAGTATATATAGATCTGGATAAATTCCTTTCTCTCAAGGTCTCCAAAATATCACAATGTCCTCATGCCTGACAGGGGACATAACCATTCTCACTCATCTTCTTAGATTGCTGGGTACCTAGTAAGAAAGGCCTCACGCTGAATTTTCCAAGAAGGCTTCCATAATGGTGCCATATGTTGATCTCAGTTCATTTAAGCTGTATATATGTGAGTCCATACATGTTTTTTTCAAATATGATATTCATCAAAGGCTTGGT
The DNA here is from genome assembly GCF_021234435.1 of Artibeus jamaicensis. Lineage (NCBI taxonomy): Eukaryota > Metazoa > Chordata > Mammalia > Chiroptera > Phyllostomidae > Artibeus > Artibeus jamaicensis. The sequence goes on from NW_026521848.1 coordinate 477,634, forward strand.
AATCTAGCCAGTTTTCAATTATGCCCTGTTACAAGCAGAACAGATTCTTCCTAACTTACGGAGATAACTATACAGCTATAAAAATAAGAATATTCACAAAAAGTTTCTGAATTCTGAAGGGATCAAGAATGGAGAAAGAGATAAATGTTTCAACTTGATTTACAAAGGCATAATTTTAGCAAATTTCCTTATAGCAAGATAACAGATACATTAAAGGACAAGAAATATTTCAAAGAAAAGTCATGGCAATTTTAATGATCATTTTTTCCTTTTAAAAATTTAAATTGAATTTATTGGGAGTGACAATGGTTAATAAAATCTATAGGTTTCAAGTTTACAATTCTATAATACATCATCTGTGAATAGTATTATGTGTTCACCTCCCAAAGTCAAGTCTGTGTCCATCAACATTTATCCCCTCCTTATCCTCTGCCACCTCTTCCCATCCCCCTTTCCTCCTCTGGTGATTACCATACTGATGTCTGTGTCCATGAAGTTTTCTTTGCTTAATCTCTTCTTTTTTTATATATATTGTTGTTCAGGCACAGTTTTCTGCCTTTTCCCTCCACCCCAGTCCTCAACTTCCTCCCATTTCACTCCCACCCCAGTTACTGTTCAATTATTGTCCATTTATAATTGTTCCTGTAAACCCTTCACCCTTTTCCCCTGAAATTCCCTCCTCTCTCCCCTCTGGTTACTGCCAGCCTGTTCTCAATTTCTGTGTCTTTGGTTTTATTTTGCTTGTTTGGTTGTTTTGTTGTTTAGGTTCCTGTTAAAGGTGAGATTATATGATATTTGTCTTTTACATTCAGGCTTATTTTGTTTAGTATAATGCTTTCCAGTTCCATCCATGCTGTCACAGAAGATAGGAGATCTTTCTTTCTGCTGCATAAAATTCCATTGTGTAAATGTACTGTAAGTTTCTGATTCATTCATTTACTGGTGGGCATTTAGGTTGCTTCCAGGACTTGGCTATTGTGAACATTACAGTGCATAGGTTCTTTTGGATTGGTGTTTCAGGGTTCTTTTTTTCCAAATAATTAATTATACTTTATTCATTGTACTTTAATAGGCACACTAAACATTAATCTTTATTTTTTAAATATATTTTATTGATTATGCCATTGCAATTGTTCTGGTTCCTTCCTTCATTCTCCTCCACCCTGCACACCCCCTCCCCCACCATTCCCCCCTTTAGTTTATGACCATGTGTTTCAAGTTCTTTAGATTCTATATTTCCCATACTATTCTTGCCCTTCCCCCTATTTCCTACTTACCATCTATGCTACTTATTTTCTGTACCTTCTCCCTTCTTCTCCTTCTCCCACTCTCCTGTTGCTAACCCTCCATGTGATCTTCATTTCTATGGTTCTTCTCCTGATCTAGCTGTCCTCTTAGTTTGCTTTTGTTTTAGGTGTGGTTCTTAATAACTGTGAGCTTGCTGTCCTTTCACTGTTCATCTTTTTTACTTCTTTTTCTTAGGTAAGTCCCTTTAACATTTTATATAATAAGGGCTTGGTGATGATGAACTTCTTGAATTTGATCTTATCTGAAAAGCACTTTATCTGCCCTTCCATTCTAAATGAAAGCTTTGCTGGATAGAGCAATCTTGGATGTAGGTCTTTGGATTTCATGACTTGGAATACTTCTTTTCATCTCCTTCTTACCTGTGAGGTCTCTTTTGAGAAATCCACTGACAGTCTGATGGGAACTGCTTTGTAGGTGACTGTCCCCTTAGCTCTTGCTGCTTCTAGGATTCGCTCCTTCATTTTAATCTTGGCTAATATGATGATGATGTGCCTTGGTGTGTTCCTTCTTGGGTCCAACTTCTTTGGGATTCTCTGAGCTTCCTGGATTTCCTGGAAGTCTATATCCTTTGCCAGATTGGGGAAGTTCTCCTTTATTATTTGTTCAAATAAATTTTCCATTCATGGCTGTTCCTCTTCCCCTTCTGGTACCCCTATAACTCAGATGTTGGAACATTTAAAGATGTCCTGAAGGTTCCTAAGCCTCTCCTCCTTTTTTTGAATTCTTGTTTCTTCATCCTTTTCTGTTTGGTCATTTTTTTCTCTTTCTGGTCCACTCCTTTGATTTGAGTCTCAGTTTCCTTTTCATTACTATTGGTTTTCTGTGCATTTCCATTCATCTCAATTAGTTTAGCCTTCATATGTTCCTCTAATTTGTGACTAAAATCAACCAGTTCTGTGAGCATCCTGATCACCAGTGTTTTGAACTGTGCATCTGAAAGTTTAGCTATTTCTTCATTGCTTAGATATATCAGCTCTGGGGCTGTGAGTTGTTCTTGAGCCATGTTTTGATCTATTGGTGCCTGTTAAGTATGAGGAGCAGAGTCTTAGGTGTTCACCAGGGCAGGGCCATCCAGGTCGCTGGTTTGTGATGCTGTATGTGGGGGCAGGGTGCGAGAGCGACAATGGCTGTTTCCTCTGCCGCTTCCTGCCACTGGGGTCTGCGCGGTCTGTCTCGCCACTCGCTTTTTCACCAGTTTACCTGTGTGCAAATGTGTGACCGTGGTCAGCTCTCAGTGAGTCCACCACCTTGCACCCTCAGTGGGTCCACCCGCTACTCCACACCTGGGATCTGTCCACGGCTACCTGCTTGCCTGGGTCACATGCCCAGGTCAGTCTGGTGGATCTTTTCTGCCTGACCCTGCTCCACTGCTGGCTTCACTCTTCTTACCGGTTTGGCTGAAGGGTTTGTTGTTGTCAGACTTCCGTGTAGTTCAATTTTCTGTGGTTTGCCTGCATTTTTATTGTTAAAACTTTGTTGTTTTTAAACTTGGTTGTGTGAGAAGGCACAGTGCTTTCACCTATGCTTACATCTTGGCAGAAGTACCTGGTGTTTCAGGGTTCTTAGGATATAATCCTAGCGCTGGAATTGCTGGGTCAAAAGACAGTTCCATTTTTAGTTTTCTGAGGAAAGTCCATACTGTATTCCACAGTGGCTGCACCAGTCTACAATCCCAGCAACAGTGCATGAGGGTTCTTTTTTCTCCACAACCTCTCCAACACTTGCTTGTTGCTTTGTTTATGATGGCCATTCTGACTGGTGTGAGGTGCTGTCTTATTGTGGTTTTAATTTACATCTCTCTGATAGCTCAGCATCTCTCTGATGCCGAGCATCTTTACATATGTCTCTGGACCCTCTGTATGTCCTCCTTGGAGAAGCGTCTGTTTAAGTCCTCTGTCTATTTTTTAATTAGGTCTGTTGTCTTAGAATGCAGTCATGTCAATTCTATATATTTTGGAGAACAAACCCTTGTTTGAGGTATCACCGGCAAATATGTTTTCCTATATGGTTGGTTCTCTTTCTATTTTAATACTATTTTCCTTAGCTGTGCAGAAGCTTTTAATTTTGATGAGATCCCATTTGTTTATTCTTTCCTCTATGTTCCTTGCTCTAGGGGACATATCAGTAAAAATGTTGCTGGGTGAAATATCTGAGATTTTTCTCCCTATGTTATTCTTTAGTACTTTAATGGTGTCATGACTTATATTTAAATCTTTTATCCACCTTGAATTTATTTTTGTGTGTTGTGTAAATTAGTGCTCCATTTTTATTTATTTTTTTTGCATGTAGCTGTCCAGCTCTCCCAACACTATTTATTTACGTGACTATTTTTACTCCATTTTATTCTGCTGCCCCCTTTGTCAAATATTAATTTACCATAGAGACTTGGGTTTATTTCTGGGCTCTCTGTTCTGTTCCAGTGTTTTACTGTCTGTTTTGATGCCAGTACCAGGCTGTTTGGATTACAATGGCCTTGTAATAGAGTTTGGTATCGGGTATTGTGATCCCACCTACTTTGTTCTTCTTTCTCAAAATTGCAGCTGCTATTTGGGGTCATTTATGGTTCCATATAAATTTTTGAAGTGTTTGTTCTATGTCTGTGAAATATGCCATTGGTACTTTAATAGGTATTGCATTGAATCTGTAAATTGCTTTGGGTAGTATGGACATTTGGATGATGTTAATTCTAGCAATCCATGAACAAGTTATATGTTTCCATTTGTTTGTGTCTTCCTTGATTTCTTTCCTCAGTGTTGTGTAGTTTTATGCATACAGGTCTTTTACCTCCTTAGTTAGGTTTATTCCCAGATATTTTATTTTTGTTTTTGCTATATTGAATGGAATTTTATCCTTGATTTCTGCTTCTGCTGATTCATTGTTGGTATACAAAAATGCCTTTGATTTCTGGATATTGACTTTTGTAACCCGCTGTTTTGCTAAATTCATTAATTAGTTTGAGCAGTTTTTGGGTAGAGTCTATAGAATTTTCCATGTACCCTGTCATGTCATCTGCAAAAAGTGACAGTTTTGTTTCCTCCTTTTCAATTTGGATGCCTCTTACTTTCTTTTCTTGTGTGATCGCTGTGGCTAAAACTTTCAATACTATATTGAATAGAAGTGGTGAAAGTGGACATCCTTGTCTTGTTCCTAATCTTAGTGGAAAAGGCTTTAGTATCCCGTTGAGTATGATGTTGTTTGTAGGTCTCTCATATATGGCCTTTATTATTTTGAGGAATGCTGTGTGTATTCCCACTTTGCTGAGTGTTTTTATCATAAATGGGTGTTGTACTTTATCAAAAGCTTTTTCTGGGTCTATTGATATGATCAGGTGATTTTTGTCTTTGCTTTTGTTTATGTGATGTATTACATTTACTGATTTGCGAATATTGAACCATCCTTGCATGCCTGGGATTAATCCCTCTTGGTCATGGTGTATGATCTTTTTGATATATTGTTGGATGCAATTTGCCAATATTTTGTTGAGGATTTTAGCATCTATGTTCATCAGTGATATTGGCCTAAAGTTTTCTTTCTTTGTTGTGTCTCTATCTGGTTTTGGAATTAGGATGATGCTGGCTTCATAAAAAGAGTTTGGGAGTCTTCCATAATTTTGGATTTTTTGGAATAGTCTGTGGAGAATAGGAGTTAGCTCTTCCTTAAATGCTTTGTAGAATTGTCCTGTGAAACCATCTGGTTCAGGGCTTTTGTTTGACGGGAGTTTTTTTTATTACTGCTTCAATTTCATTTGCTGTTACTGGTCTGTTCAGACTTTCTGCTTCTTCATTTAGTTATGGAAAATTATATATATTTTTAGAAATTTGTTCATTTCACCTAGGTTTTCAAATTTCTTGGCACACAGTTCTTCATAGTAATTTCTTACAATCCCTTCTATTTTTGTGGTATCAGTTGTCATTTCTCCTCTTTAATTTTTTATTGTGTTTATTTGGGTCCTCTCTCTTTTTTCTTGATGAGCCTGCATAAAGGGTTGTCAGTTTTGTTTTCCAAGAACTAGCTCCTGGATTCATTGATTCTTAGAGTTGTGCTTTTAGACTCTATGTCATTTAATTCTGCTCTAATCTTGGGTTATTTCTTTTCTTCTACTTTCTCTGGGCTATCTTTGTTGTTATTCCAAAAGTTCTTGTAGGTGTAGGATTAGGTTGTTTGACTGAAATTTTTCTATTTCTTTTTTTTAGGTAGGCCTGTGTGGCTATGAACTTTCCTCTCAGGACTGCCTTTTCTGTGTCCCATAAGTTTTGAGTTATTGTGAGTTCATTTTTATTTGCTTCCAGAAACATTTTGATTTCTTCCATAATCTCATTCTTGAACTATTCATTGTTTAATAGCATACTATTCAATCTCCATGATTTTGAGTGTTTTGGGAATTTTTTTTGTTGGTTTCTAGTTTCAGTCCCTTGCTGGAGCAAATGCTTGATATGATTTCAATTTTCTTGAATTTGTTAAGGCTTGTTTTGTTTCCTATCATGTGGTCTATTTTTGAGACTGTTCCATGTGCATTTTAAAATAATGTGTATTTTGCTTCTTTGTGATGAAAGGCTCTCTTTATATACATCAGTTACATCCATTTTGTCCAGGGCATTGTTTAATGCCACAATATCTTTGTTGATATTTTGTTTGGAAGGTCTGTCCATGTTTGTCAGTGGGGTGTCAAAATCCCTTACTATAATTGAGTTGCTGTCAATATCTTTCTTGAAGTTCTCCAAGATTTTCTTTATGTATTTGGGTGGTCCTATGCTGGGTGCATATATATTTACAATGTTCATGTCTTCTTGATGAATTCTTCCCTTGAGTATTATGAAGTAACCTTCTGGATTTTTTTTGAAGTCTATTTTGTCTTATATGAGTATTGCTATCCCAGCTTTTTTTTTTTCTGTTCATTTGTTTGGAATATTTGTTTCCAGTCCTTCACTTTCAGTCTGTGTAGGTCTTTTGTCCTGAGGTGGGTCTCTTGTAGACAGCATATGTGTGGGTTATGCTTTCTTATCCATTCAGCTATTCTATGTCTTTTGATTGGCATATTTAATCCATTTACGTTTAAGGTTATTTTTGATAGGTACTTATTCATTGCCATTTTCATACCTGAGTTCTCCTCTTACTCTCTCTTTTTTTTTCCTTTCCTTAAAGCAGTTCCTTTAGCATCTCTTGCGGAGCTGGTTTGTGGAGGTGTATTCTTTTAGACTTCTTTTGTCTGGGAAGCTCTTTATTTGGCCTTCTATCTTGATTGAGAGCCTTGCTTGGTAAAGTATTCTTGGTTGCAGGTCTCTGGTTCCCATTACTTGGAATATTTCTTGCCATTCTCTTCTTGCTTGGAGTGTTTCCATTGAGAAGTCAGCTGCTAAATATATTGGGGCTCCCTTGTATGTTACTTCCTGTTTCTTCATTGCTGCCTTTAAGATTCTTTCTTTGTTTTGGAATTTTGCCATTTTCATGATGATGTGTCTTGAAGTGGGTCTCTTGATTGTGACTCTCTGTGATTCCTGGATTTGTGTGAATTTTTCTCTCATCAAATTAGGGATGTTTTCCACCATTACTTTTTTAAACAGGTTTTTTATCTTTTGCTCTTCTTCTTCTGGTATCTTATTATACAGATATTATTACACTTCATGCTGTCCTGCATTTCCCTTAATCCCTCTTCATTCTTTCTGAGCCTCTTTTCTGTTTCTTGCTGTTTCTGGGTGTTTTTTTTCTAACTTATCCTCCAGCTCACTGATCCGATCCTCTGGTTCATCAAGCCTGCTTATGGTTTCTTCTACTGTATTCTTCAGTTCAGAAATTGTATTTTTCACTTCCTCTTGGCCCTTGTTAATAGTTTCTATTTCCTTTTTTAAAGGATTTTATTTATTCTATTTTTAGAGAAAGGAGAAGGAGGGAGAAAGAGAGAGAGAAACATCAATATGTGGTTGCCTCTCATGTTGCCCCCACTGGGGACCTGGCCTGCAACCAAGGCATGTGCCCTGACCGGGAATCAAACTGGTGACCCTTTGGTTCACAGCTGGTGCTCAATCCAGTGAGCTACACCAGCCAGGGCCTATTTCCTTTTTCATGTTGATATATTTTGCAGTGAGTTCATTGTAGTTTCCCTGTAATTTCTGGTGATTCTCTGTGAGCTCATTGAGCTTCCTGATAACAATTGCTTTGAACTCAATATCTAATAGTTGAGTTGCCTCTATTTCATTTAGCATTCTTTCTGAGGCTTCCTCCTTTCCTTTCATTTGGGGGTTGTTTGTCTTCCTGTCGTTTGTGAGACTCTCCTTTTTTGTCTCAACTTCTTAAATTGATCTGTTCTGACTCCCTGGGTTTCTGGTGTGAACTTCTATGGCAGAAGATCTGTGAGAGTCGGTGGTGCAGTCTCCTTAATCTGATGAGTTGATTGGTCTTGGGCTATCATTTATGTTGGTTCTCTGAATGTCTTTGGGTTTTGATATTTGTTTGGTCTGTCTTTGGTGGGTTCTTCCCTCCAGCTGGTTAGCTGAGGGTCACTCCATTTACCACATCTTGTATTCCGTTGTGCAGGTGTGGACAGGTTTTGTTGAAGCTAGCTCTTTTGTGTGTACAAGGTTTTTAGGTTTTTCTCTTTTTCTTTTTCAGTAGTTTGTTGTGGGTAATTACTCCACCATTTAGTTGTGTTTCCAGATCGGTACTGGATTGAGGTTAGTGTGGCTTCCACTCCCTCCTTCACCTTCTTCCGTTGTTATCTGCTGCTGGTTCCTTCATTGGTGGGTTTCCTTTTTCAGCAGGTGTACTGGTGTTCATCGCTCCTACCTTGCAAGTTCTCTGGAGTAGCAAAGTGAAATTTGCCTCACTGTCTCATTTGTTGGAATGACCCCTCTTTGCGTCTAACTCTGTTTTTTTCACAGCTCCAGGTTTTATTGTCTCACTATCTGATTTTTCAATGTCCTCTATAATTTTTGGTCTCCAATCTTCATATATGCTAGGATACCATTGGCTCTTCACTCTGTTCCTCAGAAGATCAGCTATGTATTTCACCAGTGCACAGGGGGAAGTGGGCTTAGCTCCCACCTGTCTCACTACTATTAATCTCTTTAACTTTTTCACACATCCCTTAACCACCTTCCTTTTTAGCTCCTTCCTTTTTACTTTTTATTTTTTGAAAAAACATTTTTGTATTTTTTCTTATTTCCATTTAATTCTTTGTTCCCCCATTCCCTCTGTAATCAACCACACTGTTGTCCATGTCCATGAGTCCTTTTTTATTTTTGCTCAATGCCTTCAAGTCCTTAACTATGCACTGCCTCAGCTGTTATTCTACTTTCTATCTACAAGTCTGTCTCTATTTTCTTGTTAGTGCAGTTTGTTCATTAGATTCCACATAGAGTGAAATCATATGGTATTCGTCTTTCTCTAACTGGCTTATTTCTGTTAGAATAATATTCTCCAGGTCCATCCATACATTCTCAGAGAGTGAAATTTTCATTTTTATGGCCAAGTAGTATTCCATTGTGCAAATGTCCCATAGTTGTTTTATACACTCATCTACTCATGGACACTTGGGTTGCTTCCATATCTTGGCAATTGTAAATAACACTGTAATGAACATAGGGTTGCTTATGTTCTTTCAAATTTGTATTTTTGGGTTCCTCCTAATATATTCCCAGAAGTGGGATTGCTGGGACAAAGGCAGACCCATTTAAAAAAAAATTTTAGGTATATCCATACTGTTTTCCACAGTGGCTGCACCAGTCTGCATTCCCACCAACAATGCATGAGGGTTTCCCTTTCTCCACATCTTCAACAGCACTTGTTGTTTGTTGCACTCCTTTTAAAAAATTATTTCATCGTTGTTCAAGTACAGTCGTCTGCATTTCACCTCCACTCCACCACTCAAACCCACCCATCCCCACCTCCCTCCTTTTTAAAGCTGTCAATCTGTTTACTTTATCTATGAATCTGTTTCTATTATGTTAATTTATTTTGTTCATTAGATTCCATAACCTTTATTAGTTAATGTAGTTCCATGTAATTAATTCTTGTTGATCTTTATCCTTTGTTAGCAATTTTATGAATCCATCACATCCTCTATTAGAGTTCTGCAGATTTCTTTTCTAAAAAAGAGGTAGACATTCAATATGTCAAAATCAGTGGATGGGCCAAACTTTGAACTGAGGAATTCCAGACTGCTGCTTGCCCCACTCCTTCACAATGCATGCTCCCAGAAAGGAGCTGGAATTGAAAGTCAAAGGAATATCGGAGTAGTCTAATGGGATGGAGCCCTTTTACCTGTTAAATCTGATACTAATTCCAAGTAGTCTCAGAACAGAATTGGATTGTAAACATTTATAATCTTATTAACCAATGTCACCCCGATGAATTTAATTAAAAAGTAAAAATAAAAAATTAAAAAGCTAATGTATATTGCAAATGGAAACAAAAATCTGTTAGTGAATATTTTAATCCAAATGAAAGCCTCAAGCCCTGCAGCCATCATTGAAGGATGACAGGTTTGGTTTCTTCAGAGGCCTCTCTCCTTGGCCTGCAGATGGCAGTCTTCTCACTTTGTCCCAGCGTGGACTTCACTCTGTGGGCACATGTGCCTGGTGCCTCTGTGTGTCCAAACATCTTTTCTTACAAGGACACCAGGTGGATTGGATTAGAGCCCACCATAATGGCCTCACTTTCACTTCATTACCTCTTTAAAGATCTCATTCTCCCAACACAGTCACATCCTGAGACACTGGGTGTTAGGGCTTCCACATACAAATCCAGCTAAGAGCACCAATTCTTCCTCTCCTTCCTCCTTCTCTCCAGTTTGCTGCTGTGGTTTCTTATTAACCAAACCCAACTAGGACCTGAGACCATCCATATAGGCCAGGTTCCTAGGCCCCAGTGCAGGTGGACAGAGGATTCAGAAGATAAATGAAAGACACCTTGCATGGTGTCCTCCCACCTCATTTCTCATCCCCATGGACCTTTGCCACTTTACAGAGAAAAGTGACTTCTTGTCAGATTTCCTCTCCCACTGTAAAAAGGGTGGGTATTTGGGCTCTAACCTCAAATGGCTTCTTTAAAACAGGTACATACAAAGGAGTTCCCATAAGACTATCAGCTGGTTTCTCAAAAGAAGCTTTACAGGCGAGAAGGGTCTGCATGAAAATATTCCAAGTTGTAAAAGACAAGGACCTCAATCTAAGATTACTATATCCAGCAAAGCTATCATTTAGAATGGGAGGGCAGATAAAGTGCTTCCCAGGTAAGGTCAAGTTAAAGGAGTTCGTTATCACCCTTATTATATAAAATTTAAAGGGACTTATCTAAGAAGATCAAAACTATGAAGAGTAAAATGACAACAAACACAACTATCAACATTGAACCTAAAAACAAAACAAAAAAAGCAAGCAAACAACTAGAATGGAAACAGAATCACAGAAATGGAGATCACATGGAGGATTATCAGTGGGGAAGTGGAGGCAGAAGAATGTGGAAAAAGCTACAGAGAATAAGAAGCATAATTGGTAGGTACAAGATAGATAGGGAGAGGTTAAGGATAGTATAGGAAATGAAGAAGCCAAAAAACTTATATGTATGACCCATGGACATGAACTAAGGCGGGGTGGGGGGTGCTGGAGGGAGGTGGGTGCAAGGTAAAAGGAAATAAAGGAGAGAGAAAAAGGGGGCAACTGTAATAGAAAAATCAATAAAATATACTTTAAAAAAGTGATTCTCACATTCAAAAATGTAGGTGGCTATGTAGGAACACCTTTTCCTCCCGAGCCCCCGATTCTCCAGGATATGTGGGTGAGCTGGGGCACCAGCCACTACTCAGTAATCCAAGGAGACCCTTCCTTCCCAACATGACATGCCCCATATTCTCTCTTCTTCCCAGGATCTGGGGACCCCCTGAACCCTTCTCCTGAGCTACCATAAGCTTCTAATGGAGCAGCAATTGCCTGTTTTGGAGGTGGGAACTGTCTTTGTTCAGGTGATAACAATGAACTGGCCAACCACTGTCCCTAGGCACACTGACTTTCTCCTCCTCAGTGTATTACCCATTGTCTAGCCCTCAAATGTCTGATGTGAAAAAGGAAGTGGGCATTCACTGAGCTCACACTCTTTTATTGGTCCCCTTCTGCCTTCCCAAGTTCCTGATGGGCAATGGGGTGAAAGATCTTCTTCCTGGTGGAGTCATGTGTGTTACCATCTACTTATCTTCTCAACTGTGAATTTTCAAGAGCATAGTTTGACCAGGTGGCTCCATGCTTAACACCCTGTGTGGCTCCCTGTCATCCTTGGGATAACATCCACCTTTCAGACTAACAATGAGTATTTTCATCCTCAAACCTCAGCCCCTTGTCCCACATCTTATCCTCATGCTGTCTGGTCTGTGTTCTACGTCACCCATGTCCTCACCAGGCCCCAAATGTATCACTCATTTTCATGGCTGCTGGTCTTTTCTCCTGCTGATTTCTTCTGGAATGTAGAGGCTCATTCTGGAACCAGATTGCTAAGTTTCCTGACTTTTGTGGGCTTTACAACTTGGGAGTTATCTGCTACTTTGAGATCGTCTAGGCTCTCCTCATTTAAGCCCAGAGGAGATATTTCCATTTCTGGGCATCAGACATGGAGTTCCTCAGGGGACACTTTGGCTATGGTCTCTGCCTCCAGGGATTCCTGTCCATCCATGGAGCATTACTTGCTAACTCCTATGAGACCTCTGTTAATGGTAGTTCCCTTCTCTCAGTGGACTCTCTTGTGAGCATACTAGAGAAGGAAGGAAGAAGAATGGACACTGTGAGTGTTTGAGGGGGGAACCAAGATACCTTGAATTTATTTATAAAAACTTGTGTATTTATTGTTACATGTTTAAACTTTAGTCACGTTCAAAGTACTCTCCATTTGATGCAATACATCTATGGAGATGTTTTTACCACTGCTCAAAACAGTTTTTTTAACTCATCAATTTTGATGCCTTTTGGTGCTTCTGCTGTTTTTTATTTCACTTCTTCCACATTGATAAGATTTTTCCCTTTGAGAATTTTTTCATCCAGGGAAACAGAAATAAAAGCTACTGGAGGCAAGATTAGGTAAATAGGGAGGTTTGGGCATTGGGTCATGCTGTTTTGGTCAAAAACTGCTGAACACAGTGCAATGTGGGCAGGTGCTCTCACAAATCACCTATCATGACATGGGCAAATTGTTGATAAAGTCTTCAAAAAAACCCTCACTGAATCCAAACGCAGCCTCTCACAACAATGTCAGCTGGTGCACTGATACAGATGGGTTCTTAGAACACTTACCCAGTGAGAGAAGCCAGTACTACAAGGGTCCTGACCTTGGAAGATAATTCTGGGTTTTTTTGGCAGTCAGTGGGGAGTGGTTATGTCCTAGTATCTAAGCTCCTTCCTCTAGGTTCATAGAATCCTTGCTAATTAGCCAGCAACTGGGAGGGAAAAGAATAAAAACTAAATGTAGCACAGGCCTGTGAACCAGATGATCGACGTTCAATTCCCAGTCAGGGCACATGCCTGAGTTGCAAGCAGGTTCCTTGCAGGCCAGTTCCCAGCAGGGGACACACAAAAAGGCAACCACACATTGATATTTCTCTCCCTCTCTCCTTCCCTTCCCCTCTAAAGATAAATAAATAAAATCTTTTTAAAAATTCAATGTGGGAGATTTAGGTGAGACACAGGGCAGCCAGGAATTGGCAGAGAACACTACCTCTGCTTACTTTACATGGGCCAGAACTGGGTCATGTGACCACACCTCACTTCAAGGGAGGCTGGGAAATGCCTAGCTGTGGACCTGGGAGGAGAAGAGAAGCTGGGTGTTGGTATCTATTAGCACCTCTACCTCATCCACAAAGAAGGAGAATCTTATGGAGGAGTGTGTTGACCAATGTCAGCCAGTGAAGCAGGACAGGAGCTCAGGCCCTTCCCTTCCTGAGAAAGAATGGACCAAGAGCTGCAATAATTTGGTGGGCAACACAGTGGAAACCAGTAGGCCCTAGGTAAGACTGAACAGGTGCAGCTTAGGGTCTGACCTCAGGGCCTGCTTCCAGAAGGAATTCCTCTGGAGTTTAAAGTCTTGTTGCTCACCGTGCATCTTTTGCCCTTAGAGGCAGGTTTGAACGAGGCTTGTGCTCCAGAATGTCAACTGAGAAGATGTCCCTGGCTTTGGCTTCAACCCCTTTCTGTATTTCTTTGTTGGGTGATCTTGATGTTAATCTCTGAGCTGAAAATCCTGCCTCCTTCCTGATATGTCACACTATAGTTCCAAGTAGGGGTGATATTACAAGTGTCTAACACCTGTACAATCAGAACAGACACCTGATATCTGACAGGAGGAGGTGGGAAGGCCCCTTGCTGAGCTCTGTGTTAACCCTTCACGTGCTGGATTCTGAGGAGGTCTGAGGGTGCTGGGTTGGGCCAGAGTCAGGTGGGAGCAGTATGGGGAAATCCTCAGGGTAGTGGTGCCTACTGACCAACCAGTCAGGGAAGTACTTACATATTGTACCATTATTACAGCCATGTCAGTCTTGGCCCCAAGATCCTAAAATGCTGAAGCTCATCATTTAAGGACTCCATAGCTCTACGCATCACTATAGCAACAGCAGGGAAGAGCATGGACTTAAAAGTAAGAACAATCTGACAGTAACCAGAAGGGAGGTGGAAGGGGATAATGAGGGAAGGGTTTTCAGGAACTACTATAAAGGACACATGGACAAAAACAAGCCAGAGGGTGGAAATAAGGGAGGGAGGGGGATTTTGCTGGAGTGGTGGGGGGAGCTGTGGGGAGGAAATGCAGAAAACTGTAATTGAACAATAATAAAAAATAATAAAATAAAATTACATAACACACATGCACAAATCACACAGACTTGCCTTTGATTCTGCTCCCACCAGTTCTATTAGATCTTTTTTTTAAAAAGATTTTTATTTATTTATCTTTAGAGGGGAAGAGAAGGAGAGAGGGAGAGAAATATCAATGTATGGTTGCCTTTCATGCGTCTCCTGCTGGGAACTGGCCTGCAGGGAACCTGTCTGCAACCCCAGTATGTGCCCTGACTGGGAATCAAACTGCAATTGTCTGGTTCGCAGGCCCACGCTCAATCCACTGAGCTACACCAGCCAGGGCTCTATCAGATCTTTTAGTTACTATTTTGCCATCTGTAAAGTGAAATAATGCTGGTAACATATGAGCATAGGATTAGCACAAAGTCAATAATCAGTACATGGAATTGTTGCTGGCTTATTTGTGAGGAAATATGGTGTTATGAGTAAGAGCTGGAGTTCTGAGATTAGAGACACCCTGTTCAAGTCACAGGTTTGCTGTCTACCAGCTGTGTGACCTTGAGAATGGCCTTTGGCCTCTGAGCCTCACTTCCCTTACCTACCTCTTCCCCTCTTAGTCACTCAGTTCCAGCAGCACTGACTCCCTTGCTGGTCCTGAACACACCAGGCCCACCCATCTCAGGGCCTTTGCACTGGCTGGTTTTCTGCTTTGAGTGCTCTCCCCCATATATCTAAATGGCTCCCATACTCACCTCCTCTAGGTGTTTGTCAAATACTCTCTTTCACAGAGAGGCCTCCCTTCTCTCAAGCATTTCCTCTGCCCCTCCCTACTTTATTTTTGACTAGAGTACTTATCCCCATCTCCTATACCATATATATTGCTTGTTTATTTATTATGTGCTTCCACATGACTGTGTAAGCATTTGGAGGGGAGGGAATTCTGAAAGTTCTATTCATAGCTTTTGTGCTAGGTACATGAGTAAAATTTGTGGAGTGAGTGAATGATAAATGGGTAAATCTGACCTGGGGGATGAGTGGGTAAACAACATGGTATGCTCATATGATGGAATGTGATTCATCCTTGGAAAGGAAGGAAATTCTGACACATGCTACACCACAAATGAACCTTGAAGACATTATGCTAAATGAAAATTCTGTCATAAGTGGTTAAATTTTGTATGATTCTTCTGATATGAGGTGGTTAGAGTAGTCAAATTTTTAGAAATGGAAATTATAATAGTGGTTTTCAGGGGCTGAGAGAGGAGGAATTTATTATGCTAACTCATTTATGATGCTAATGATTTACTTTCTAAAAGCCTTTAGATACACAGTTTTCCCCAGATAACTGGGCTGTAAAACCAAAGGCATTTAATCTAGAGTACATATCATTTATTGTCAACAATGGGACTGTTTTGAGAGTGAAAGAGCTGCTATTAATAATTAAACCAGGACAAAAGGCATCAACTCAAGTGTCCCCAGCCAATGTGGGCCAATGATCATCCTTTCTATATAACTCACCCCTCCAAAGAGGGGGGCAGAAAGTCGACCTTGTAACTGATGTTACAAAATAGGGTTCTCGGGTTCACTCATTGGGCAAGCTCCCTTTGCATAACCAACTTTACTTAAGTACTCAGAGTTACATAAAAGACTGATGAAAGTACACTTCAAGCCTCATAGACAAAAGCCTGGGTGTGAATCCAGTCCTCACGCCCTGCTCCTGCAGGGCTGGGAGGTGGTGCAGGGTTGGAGAAAATTACCTCTGCAACCCTGCTTCCATCTGAACCTGCCTCAGAAGCCACAGCTACCTGAGGTCAGAAGTGTTCAGCTAAAGGGAGCAGGGAGATACAGAAATCAGAGATCAGACCTGAGGAGGGGGTGGGAGGGATGGATGACAGATAAGAGGATATCTAGGAAGAGACAAGGAGGGGGAATAGATGCCAGATGATCTCTGAGCTAATGTCGGAGTCTCTGATGGCTTAATTAAGACTGCGATTTCAGCTAAATCTTTCCTGATTTCCTCCTTGCACATAAACCTTCATTCTCCCACAGCCAAGATGCCACATACTATTGTCCACCTGTGAGGGTAGGTATATTCTACGTAGTCATCTTGGAGAGTATGGACAGGTTTCTCTAAGAAGTGAAGCTGCTCCTTGGTTTATGGAGGGGATAGACAGTACCACGTTTAGTATCTTGCCAAAGTGACAACTTTTGAAAGGCTGTGGCTTTCAAAGACCCCAGAATGCACTATTTCAAGTGTACTGCAAGGTCAGTGGGATACACTGAGTCAGCCCTGCTTTAAACCATCGTTGGGTTGACTTCCTTCTGCCTTTCAATAGTAGGCCATGAAATCAGGCAGTAGCTTCTGAAACGAATGTATGTGAGCCAGGAGTTTACTCCTAGCTACTGCTCCCAGCACTCCCAGATGTGGCCCAAAACCCACACCGTATAATGAAGAGTGGAGGAAAGTGAAAACTGAAAACAATCCAAGCACCTATCTGTGTGTGAATGAGTGAAAAATTTATGGTACATCAACAAGAAAACACCACCTGGCTGTTAAGAAGAATGAGTTCACCTTGGCTGGTGTGGCTCAATGGATAGAGCACCAGCCTGCAGACCAAAGGGTCAGTGGTTTGACTTCCAGTCTAGGGCACGTACCTGGGTTGCAGGCCAGGTCAGGTCTCCAGTGGGGGTACATGAGAAGCCAGCACACATTGATGTTTCTTTCCTCCTCTTTCTCCCCCCTTCCCCTCTCTAAAAATAAACTTAAAAATTTTTTTTTAAAGAAGAGCGAGTTAGAACTCTATGTGCTGCAATGAAACAATGTTCATGACACATAGTTAATTTTTTTTAAAGTCCAGATTGAAATGCTAGGATTACCTCTTTTTGTAAAAATATATGTACATTCATATTTGTGCTTGCATTTATTCAGCTCAGAGATTTTCAACGGGTGTGTTGCAGGAATATTTAAAACATGCTATACCTGACTTTTTAGTCAGGGAAACTGATCTCTTTTCCCCTGAGTTGTCAAATAAAAAAGACAACTGCCAACAAAATAATAGCTGTCTGGTGTGCGTGAATGAAGATTACACCTTTGGTCTGATGGGCCAAAAATATGATATATTCTTTGGTGTGTGATGGAATCTTAGTAATTAGTGTATGTGTGCCATAAGATTAAAAATGTTGAAAATGGCTGACTTAGACCAATTCTGGGAGGGTATACAGGAAACCATTACCCAAGTTTATCTTACCATAGGTTGTAGGACTTACATTCAAGAAAGTAGGATTGAGGAAGAAGACTTTACATTCCTGCTATGCTTGGTCTACTTTTTACAGGTGTTTTTATTATATATAACTAAAAGGCAGTTTAAATGAACACATTAGCCAGTGTTTGTATAGCTATTTAATTTTTAGATAAGTATAACAAAAATGGTCATTTAAGTATTCAGTATTAAATCTGCTATTTATTTTATCTAGAATTTAGGGCATTATGTTTATGTTTATTTTTTATTTTTATTTCTTAACTATATTTTATTTATTATGCCATTACAGTTCTATTTCCCTCCTTTATTCCCCTCCACCCTGCACACCCCTCCCCCACCATTCCCTCCTTTAGTTTATGACCATGTGTCTCAAGTTCTTTAGATTCTATATTTCCCATACTATTCTTGCTTTCCCCCTATCTATTTTCTACCTACCATCTATGCTACCTATTTTCTGTACCTTCTCCCCCCTTCTCCTTCTCCCACTCCCCTGTTGCTAAGCCTCCATGTGATCTCCATTTCTATGGTTCTTCTCCTGATCTAGCTGTCCTCTTAGTTTGTTTTTGTTTTAGGTGTGGTTCTTAGTAACTGTGAGTTTGCTGTCCTTTCAATGTTCATCTTTTTTATCTTCTTTTTCTTAGATAAGTCCCTTTAACATTTCATATAATAAGGGCTTGGTGATGATGAACTTTTTGAATTTGATCTTATCTGAGAAACACTTTATCTGTCCTTCCATTCTAAATGAAAGCTTTGCTGGATAGAGCAATCTTGGATGTAGGTCTTTGGTTTTCATGACTTGGAATACTTCTTTCCATCCCCTTCTTGCCTATAAGGTCTTTTGAGAAAGCTGCTGACAGTCTGATGGGAACTCCTTTGTGGGTGACTGTCTTATTAGCTCTTGCTGCTTCTAGAATTCTCTCTTTCATTTTAATCTGGGCTAATATAATGATGATGTGCCTTGGTGTGTTCCTTCTTGGGTCCAACTTCTTTGGGACTCACTGAGTTTCCTAGATTTCCTGGAAGTCTATTTCCTTTGCCAGATTGGGGAAATTCTCCATTATTATTTGTTCAAATAAGTGTTTCACTCATGGCTGTTCCTCTTCCCCTTCTGGTACCCCTATAACTCGGATGTTGGAACGTTTAGAGATGTCCTGAAGGTTCCTAAGCCTCTCCTCCTTTTTTTGAATTCTTGTTTCTTCATATTTTTCTGTTTGGTCATTTTTTTCCTCTTTCTGGTCCACTCCTTTGATTTGAGTCCCAGTTTCCATTCCATTACTATTGGTTTCCTGTGCATTTCCCTTCATTTCAATTAGTTTAGCCTTCATATGTTTCTCTAATTTGTTACTATAATCAACCAGTTCAGTGAGCATCTTGATCACCAGTGTTTGAACTGTGCTTCTGAAAGTTGGACTATTTGTTCATCACGTAGATTTATCGGCTCTGGGGCTCTGAGTTGTTCTTGAGCCATATTTTGATTTGTTCATGCCTGTTACTTACGAGGAGGTTTTCACTAGGGTGGGGCCACCCAGGTCGCTGGTTTGTTACACTATATGTGGGGGCGGGGTCAGAGAAGGACAATGATGGTCCCCTCTGCCACTTTCCGCCACTGGGGCCTGCACAGTCTGTCTCACTGCTTTGCTCCTTCACTGGTTTATCTGTGCTCGAATGTATGACTGTGGTCAGTCCTCAGTGAGTCCACCACCTTGCGCCCTCAGTGGGTCCACTCGCTACTCTACACCTGGGATTTACTTATGGCTGCTGGCACACCTGGGTTGCACGCCTGGGTCGGTCAGTGGATGTTTTCTGCCTGACCCTGCTTTGCTGCTGGCTCTGCCCCTCTTACCGGTTTGGCTGAAGGGTTCATTGTTGTCAGACTTCTGTGTAGTTCAATTTTCTGTGTTTTGGCTGTGTTTTTATTGCTCAAACTTTGTTGTTTTTAAACTTGGTTGTGTGAGAAGACACAGTGCTTCTACCTACACCTCCATCCTGGTGGAAGTCTCTCTATTTTTATTTTTAAAAAAGCTTTTTTTTTTGGTGCTTTTCACAGGCCTGGCACCATCTACAGTTCCTGAATGAGGTTTAATCTCAGGATTCACTGTGGTTGAGATGTATCTGGGCTCCCCTCATGGGACGCTGGCCTGTGCCATCTCTCTTTCAAACCTGCAATCAGAAACCCTCGTGCTTCTGTTACAAGAGAAGGTTCCAAGAGGGAAGACATTCTCCCTTCCCCAGACCAAAACATGGCTACTGGTCTGCAGAGAAGGTCACAAAGGCAGGGCTGCTCCCAAAGGCTTTGTTGGCATCCAGCAACCTCTCAGGCGGAAGGAGAGTTCTTGGAACTGGTCAGGGCCATGGAGGATAGTGTGGACCATGGGAACATTATAGTGTCCTGTGGAAGGAGTCGATCCTGATGTCCAGGCCTGCCCACCCAGGGGAGCACCCACAGGTCTGCTTTTGGTACACTGGCCAAAAGCCCTCTGGCCTATGTGGCCCTGGGGAACAATGGGGGCGGGAGAATGTGATTCCTGGGACCAGCAGCCCTGGGCTTGTATCCCAGTGTTGTAGCTTCCTAGGTGTGTGCCTGGAAAGTGACTTCTCTCTGAACTTCAGTATCACCATATGCAAAATGGGCATAATTGCAGCATCTATTCAGAGGAGTCAAGGAAATGGTGGCAATGGCTTGGCACATAAGCACACAATAATTACTACTACAGCAGGTCACAAACATGTGTCTTGCATAAGCAGGACTGAAATGCAAGAAGGGCTCTTTGTCCTCACTCCATGCATTCAATAGGCCACTTACCTCAGCAACTTTTTTGTTCTCACAAAGGTGCACCATGAGGGTTAGTGGCCACCCTGGCATTAGTTCCATCACTTCTGACCACAAAAACAGGTTTCAGCCCTTTGTGAGAATGTTCACCTGATGTAGATCATGTTGAGCTGTTTACTCTTTTGCACGTGATAGATTTCTTAACCTCTCCACCCAAAGACACTCTCTGTCAATTCAATAAAATAAGCAAACATCCAGCCAACAGTAAGGGCATTCAGGAATTTTCGGACTGCTGAGAACCAAGTAAAGGCACTCCCTTGGCAAGCCTCTCTCCTCTCTGGCACCACTCACCTTTGCAATTGCAAGGAGAGGAAAAGTCACCATTCCACATCACAGAAGGCCATGTATGTGGGCACTTACTCTCACATTTGGGGAGATTTCACAGATTCTTGGAGTTTTATTTTTCTGCTGTAACTTAGGAGTTGCAGAGGGTGTCTGAAAGAGTTTCCTAGGAACAAATCTGGGCCTGGGTATACTCCCAAAAGGAATAAAAACAGGGACTTAAAGACATATCTGTACACCCATGTTCATAACTCATTATTCACAACAGACAAAAGGTGGAAGCAAACTCAAGTGTCTGTCAGCAGATGAATGAATGCATGAAATAGTGTATTCATTTAATGGAACATTATTTAGTGTTGTGGACCACTCTGCCTGGTTTCAGGAATTGTAATGACCTCCTTTGGCTAAGGATGAGCCAGTGACCTCTGGAATGGGAGCCACAGAAGACAAAGCTTGTCTCTGATAGCCAATGATGCCTCAGTTTTCTCCCTGACCCCAAAGCATGGTCAGAAGTCCAAGAGGGGTAAGGCTCCTCATACGGAGGATCAACCTAAGCTAGACTTGACCACTTGGGAGGCCATCATGGAAGGACTCAGGGGCCGCAACAAGAGCAAGCAATAGACTTGTTGCCCGAGGCTATGTGACAAGGCCACGTTCCCAGATCCTTTGGGAGAAGCGCTTCTTGGCTCTAACACTTTTAAGCCTGAATACCTGATGGGGAGGGGTGCAGGTTCTTGCCTTGCTAGAGAGTGTGTGTGTGTGGGGGGGGTATCTGGCATCACGAAGACTTCCTGAAAAAATGTATAAAATCTGCTCTGCTAAGAGTGCTTCCATTCATATGATAAGGGTCTGAGCAGAAAATGAGTATGTTTCCCAAAGTTTCTGCAACCCCTTCCTGACAGACACTGACTCAGACTAAGCCGTCAGATTTCTTTGAAATGTTATCTACTGTTTGATCCTTGCCGCCCTATATTCCTGTCTATTACAACCCAATAAAAGCCCCTGGAAGAGGGAGCTCCTGGTCTTTTCCCCCTGAGAAACTGGCCACTGCTCAATGCCTTTTTCCTTGGAGAAACTAGCTACCTCTTCTCCCCAGGCAGATCATGTTATGTCTTGTTTACTTTCATACGTGGTGGATGGGAGGACTTGCAGGAAGAGTTCCCCCCAAAGTTTAGCCTTGAAAGAAAGGGAATTCTGCCATGTGCTACAGTGTGGGTGAACCCTGAAGACAATAAGCCAGTCATAAAAGGACAAACACTGTATGATTCTAATACTATAAGGTAACTAGAGTAGTCAAATTCATAGAGACAAAAGTAGAATGATGGCTACCAGGCACTGTGGGGAAGGGTAATGGGCACTTGCTGTTTAATGGGAGCAGAGTTTCAGATTTGCCACAGAAGGGTTTTACAGATGGATTCTGGTGGTGGTTGCACAAAAAGTGAGAATGTAGTTAATGACACTGAACTGCACACCACACTGTGTAGCTAGTATTATTATGTCCATTGTATAGAAGAGACTGAGGCTCAGAGAACTTGAGTCAGTTGCCCAGAGCTGCACAGCTGGGAAGCATGGGTGCAGGGATGCTCGGTAACTTCAGAGCTTTATCTGTCCACTGCTGCACTTTGGTGCTTCATCAGGGAGCTGTTGATCTCATCCCTGTTTGGGTTGAGGGAAATAGGGTGGGAGTCAGGCTCTGGAAGGACCCACGAAGCTAATACTGATAGGTTCTACCCTGTAGCTCTACCTAGGAGACCTGAAGACCAGCTGAACCCAGGGGACTCACACTTAGCTTGTACCTTTGGGATATGGTATTCCCATAACTGGGTGCCCTGGGTTCCCGTTCCAAGGTATGATGTCTGCAAACTTCAAGATCTTATGGATGACAACATCCTTGTATGGCACCAGTGCCCTGTCCCCAGGAAGAGCCATTTCTCTGTCCCCACCACTTGGTCAGTCTCTTGCAGTATGAATTCTGGCCCATTTACAAAATGGTGGGAGAAATAAAGTTCTGACCATGAGAAGGGTTATTGTCCTGGGCACCTGCCTCCATCCTCTACTTTCCAGACTTTAAGCCCAGAATTGCATAAACAACATCCACTCTTCCACACTCTCCCCCTGTAGCAATATACTTTGAGTTTTAGTCCTAGTATCCAGCTTTATGACATCAGGCTGAGAAGAGAAAGTGGTGGTCCTGACCTGTAACCTGTGGCTGCTTCAGGAGGATCAGAAATCCACATGTGAGGATGGTGCTGTTTTCTCCATCTTGGCTGTTGAGAGCAGAATTGATCAAAATCTCTTGGCTGAATTCTCTGTGAGGATCCCCTTGTTCCTAGATACAGAAACACAGAATGTCTGACAGAGAGAAGAGCCGAGAAAGACCGTCTATCCGGACCAGGGTTGGCAGATACATGCCACTTTAAAAAATATATTTTATTGATTATAAATAAAATACAGTTGCCCCATTTCTGCCCATTCATTCCCTTCCATCGGCACACCCTCTCCAACCCATAGTTCCTTCCTTTAGTTCATGTCCATGTATCTGAAATTATTTAGCTTCTATATTTCCCATGGTATTCTTGCACTTCCCCTACCTATTTTCTACCTACCATCTATGCTAGTTATTGTCTGTACCTTTTTCCCCCTCTATCCTCCTCCCACTCCCCTGTTGCTAACCCTCCGTGTGATTTCCATTTCTACAGTTCTGCTCATGATATAGCTGTCTGCTTAGTTTGCTTTTGTTTTAGGTGTGGTTCTTATTTTTCTTTTTTTAAAATTTTATTTAGTAGGTGTGGTTCTTAATAACTGTGAGTTTGCTGTCCTTTCACTGTTCATTTTTTTTATCTTATTTTTCTTAGATAAGTCCCTTTAACACTTCATATAATAAGGGCTTGGCGATGATGAATTTTTTTAACTTGACCTTATCTGAGGAGCACTTTATCTGTCCTTCCATTCTAAATGAAAGCTTTGCCGCATAGAACAATCTTGGATGTAGATCCTTGCCTTTCATGACTTGGAGTACTTCTTTCCATCCCCTTCTTGCCTGTAAGGTCTCTTTTGAGAAATCAGCTGACAGTCTGATGGGAACTCCTTTGTAGGTGACTATCCCCTTATCTATTGCTGCTCCTAGGATTCTCTCCTTATCTCTGCTTTTGGCTAATATAGTTATGATGTGCCTTGGTGTGTTCCTCCTTGGGTCCACCTTCTTTGAGACTCTCTGAGTTTCCTGGATTTTCTGGAAGTCTTTTCCCTTTGTTACATTGGGGAAGTTCTCCTTTATTATTTGTTCATAAAAGTTTTCCACTTGTTGCTCTTCCTCTTCCCCTTCTGGTACCCGTATAATTCACATGTTGGAATGTTTAAAGATGTCCTGGAGTTTCCTAAGCCTCTCCTCATTTCTTTGAAGTCTTGTTTTTTCATTATTTTCTGGTTGGATGTTTCTTTCTTCCTTCTGGTCCACTCCATTGATTTGCGTCCCAGTTTCCTTCCCATCACTATTGGTTCCCTGGGCATTTTTCTTCATTTTGTTTAGCATAGCCTTCATTTATTCATCTAATTTGTGACCAGATTCAATCAATTCTGTGAGCATCCTGATCACTAGTGCTTTGAACTGTGCATCTGATAGGTTGACTATCTCTTTGTTGCTTAGTTGTATTTTTTCTGGAGCTTTGATCTGTTGTTTGGACCTTTTTTTGGCTTTGTCATGCCTGTTATGTATAACGGGTGGAGTGTTAGGTGTTCACCAGAGAGGGGTAAGTCACGTTGCTGGGTTGTGATGCTGTAAGTGGAGTGGAGTTCGAGATGGAAGTATGGTGCTTGTTGTGCTTTCTGTGGCATTTCAGTCCCTTCTGCTGCTCCCCACAATCAAACTGGGCCTTTCTGGTGCTAATTCCCATGTTGGTAGGCTTGTGTATGTTCTAGGACCCTGTGGGTCTTTCCACCGAACTCTCCTGTGATACTGGAGTCTCTCCCTGCGCCTCAACCCTCATAGGTTTTTTTCAATCTGTGTTTTGAGGCTTTATTTTCTGGTTCAGGGACCCTGGGTTGCATGGTCGTTCTCACTCCCTACTTTTGCCTAGTTTATCTGTGCACAAATTCAGGACTGCCCAGTCAGCCAGCTGCCTTGTGCCCAGTGCCTTACTTCATGATTGCTCCCATGTTGGGTCTGCCTGTTGCCACCCCGTGCCCAGGGTCTGCCTGCTGCCGCTTGCACGCCCGGGGTCCACCCACTGCTGCCTTGCGCACCCAGTGCCTCCGTGTTTGTGCCGTGACCCCTCTCTCCTTGGCCACCGGACTCTGCCCCACCTACCGGTCTGGATGAGTGTGTCTATTTTAATTTCTTGGTTGTCTGACTGCAGTTTTCTGTCGGTTCTGCAGTTCAATTTTTTGTCAGTTCTCATTGTTATTTTGTTTCTAAATTGTTGTTCTCCTTATTTTGGTTGTGGGAGGAGGCACAGTGTGTCTACCTACGCCTCCATCTTGGCCAGGAGTCTCTACATGCCACTTCTTATTCCACTTCCAACCTCTTAGTCTTGATGACAGGTATGACCAATCAATCCCAGTACTCTTTGGCACTAAAGCTCAGAATCCTTCTGAGGCCCCCATTATTAAATGGAGAAAGCTGAGACATGAGATGAAGTCTATTATTTATTGTTCCAGATCTAGACCAAAGGCCCTCTCCCATTAGTACAACAATGTTTTTGATAGAAGACCTGAGACCAAGATGTGTGGAGAAAATTGTTCATGTTCACACAGTAAACTCAAAGGGAGAGTAAGAAATTTGGGATCCAAGTCTCTAGAATCCTATCCAAGGCTGCACCAAGATCCTCAGTCCCCACAGATACCATGTCAGATCTTGCTCCAAGTCTCACCTGCTGTGTGGGAATGAGAAAGACATCAATGTAATCCCATTGTGAGCCCTGTCCAGAAACACCTCAGCTCCCTTGCCATTTGGGACACAACGAACTCTTGCTTCTCAAGGACCTCAAAGGTTCAGTTGTGTGGACCAAGAGGTGTCTCCTCAGAGCAGGAAAAAAAAACTATATATCTGCGGGAGAAAGAGGACAAGGGAAGAAAGTTGGATGGCATCTATGGTTTCCTTGGCCATAAATATTGTTCACCATCCTCCCTCCCCCTTTAGGTGGTTTGTTCCTGTTTGTCACTTAGGTTTCAAGTTAGATGTAATGTGCTCCAGAAAGCCTTTACTGACTTTCCTAACCTCCCTGTGTGTGTGCTGCTGGAGCTTTCCAAGGGGTCTCCCAAGGTCACTTTCTGAGAAGTGTTGGTCTAAGACTACTAGTCTGTGCTTGGTCCATGCATGCTTGAACACATACCACACACTCCTGACCCCAGCTCTCACCACTCATCTTCTATAACTTCTACTCCAGGCAGCCCACCTCCTCCTGGATCTAATTTTTGAGAATCCGCTGTCCCAGGACTAGGTTCCAGAGAGTGGCCATGGAAAACCTTCTCATAGTTCTTCAGCACTTGCTCTAGCTGAAGGCAATACTTGTAGAGAGATGCTTGGGGTAAGTGAGATGGTAGAATGGTTCATCTTGCTGGCCACTGACTAGAAACTACAGTAGAAGGAAAAGTAAGGTGAGAGTGTGACAAGAAATGCTGTCTGCAGGTACCAGAGACAGGAGGGTCCTGAGGCTCATTGGGTCTGGAGCATGCACTGTGAGGTCAGCAGGTCACCAGCAGACAGCAGGGTGCAGACCTTGAGGACTGGGTGAGTGAGGACTGTGTCCTTGAGGGCAATCAAAAAATCCAGAGTGGATCTAGGTAAAGGAAGGATGCTCCTGAGTGTTAGGTACATGCTTTCTAAGGGATCTCCTTTTGACTGTTTCAAGAATATTTATTTTATCTTTAAGTATAGTATATTGATTATGCTATTACAATTGTCCTAGTAATTTTTTTCACTTTGCTCCCACCCACCTAGTAAATCCTTTCCCTCCTGCAATTCCACTGCCCCCCCCAGTTCATGTCCATAGGTCATAGATGTAAGTCCTTCGGCTCCTCCCTTTTCTATACTATTCTTATCATCCCCCTGTCTATTTTGTTCCTAGCAATTATGCTTCTTGATTCCTGCACAATTTCCCCCTTTGCTGTCCCAACTGAACACCCTTCAAATGATCCCCCATGTAATTCTGTTTCTGTGCTCTGCTTGTTTGCTTAGTTTTTTTCCTTTTTTTGTAGATTCAGTTGTTGATAGTCGTGAGTTTGTTGTCATTTTACTGTTCATAGTTTTTTTCTCAATAATTTTATTTAGTTATTTTTCAAGTACAGTTTTCTATTTCTCCCATCCCAGCCCACCCCACCCCATACTCCCCACCTCCCTCTCATTTCCACCCCCCCAAGTTCTCATCCCTGTGTCCTTCATATTTGCTTCTCCAAATCTCTCCCCTTTTTCTCCCTTAAATTCCCTTCCCTCTCCTCTTTGGTCACTGTCCCCTTGTTCTCTATTTCAGGGTCTTTGTTTTTATTCTGTTTGCTTGTTTCTTTTGTTGTTTAGCTTCCTGTTAAAGGTGAAATCATATGGTATTTGTCTTTCAACCCCTGTACTATTTCACTCAGCATAATGCCTTCCAGTTCCATCCATGTTGTTGCAAAGGGTAGTAGCTCCTTCTTTCTCTCTGCTGCATAGAATTCCATTGTGTATATGTACCACAATTTTTTATTTTAATTAATTTTATTTAGTTATTTTTCAAGTACAGTTTTCTGTCTATTTCTCCCATCCCAGCCTCCCCCCCCCCTTGCTCCTCACCTCCCTCCCATTTCCACCCCCCTTAGTTCTCGTCCCTGTGTCCTTCCTATTTGTTCCTCCAAATCCCTCCCCCTTTTTCCCCTTAACTTCCCTTCCTTCTCCCCTCTGGTCACTGTCCCCTTGTTCTCTATTTCAGTGTCTTTGGTTTTTTTTTCCTGCTTGCTTGTTTGTTTTGTTGTTTAGCTTCCTGTTAAAGGTGAGATCATATGGTATTTGTCTTTCAGCACCTGGCCTATTTCACTCAGCATAATGCTTTCCAGTTCCATCCATGTTGTTGCAAAAGGTAGTAGCTCCTTCTTTCTCTCTGCAGCATAGAATTCCATTGTGTATATGTACCACAATTTTTGGATCCATTCATTTACTGATGGGCACCTAGGTTGCTTCCAACTCTTGGCTATTGTAAATTGTGCTGCCATGAACATTGTGGTGCATAGGTTCTTTGAAATTGATGTTTTAGGATTCTTGGGATATAATCCCAGCAGTGGAATTGCTGGGTCAAAAGGCAGGTCGATTTTTATTTTTCTGAGAAAATTCCATACTGTTTTCCATAATGGTTGTACCAGTCTGCAATCCCACCAACAGTGGACTAAGGACCCCTTTTCCCCACAGCCTCTCCAACATTTGTTGTTTGTTGCTTTGTTTATGATAGCCAGCCTGACCAGTGTAAAGTGGTATCTCATTGTGGTTTTAATTTGCATCTCTCTGATGGCTAGCGATATTGAGCATCTCTTCATGTGTCTCTGGATATTCTGTATGTCCTCCTTGGAGAAGTGTCTGTTCAAGTCCTTTTCCCATTTTTTTTTCTTTTTTTTTTTAATTTTATTTAGTTATTTTTCAAGTACAGTTTTTTGTCTATTTTTCCCATCCCAGCCTCCCCTGCCCCTTGCTCCCCACCTCCCTCCCATTTCCTCCCCCCCCTTAGTTCTCGTCCCTGTGTCCTTCCTATTTGTTCCTCCAAATCCCTCCCCCTTTTTCCCCTTAACTTCCCTTCCTTCTCCCCTCTGGTCACTATCCCCTTGTTCTCTATTTCAGTGTCTTTGTTTTTTGGGTTTTTTTTTTCTGCTTACTTGTTTGTTTTGTTGTTTAGCTTCCTGTTAAAGGTGAGATCATATGGTATTTGTCTTTCAGCACCTGGCCTATTTCACTCAGCATAATGCTTTCCAGTTCCATCCATGTTGTTGCAAAGGGTAGTAGCTCCTTCTTTCTCTCTGCAGCATAGAATTCCATTGTGTATATGTACCACAATTTTTGGATCCATTCATTTACTGATGGGCACCTAGGTTGCTTCCAACTCTTGGCTATTGTAAATTGTGCTGCTATGAACATTGTGGTGCATAGGTTCTTTGATATTGATGTTTTAGGATTCTTAGGATATAATCCTAGCAGTGGAATTGCTGGGTCAAAAGGCAGGTCGATTTTTATTTTTCTGAGAAAATTCCATACTGTTTTCCATAATGGTTGTACCAGTCTGCACTCCCACCAACAGTGAACTAAGGACCCCGTTTCCCCACAACCCCCTCCAACATTTGTTGTTTGTTGCTTTGTTTATGATAGCCATCCTGACTGGTGTAAAGTGGTATCTCATTGTGGTTTTAATTTGCATCTCTCTGATAGCTAATGATATTGAGCATCTCTTCATGTGTCTCTGAATGTTCTGTATGTCCTCCTTGGAGAAGTGTTTGTTCAAGTCCTTTTCCCATTTTCTAATTGGGTTGGGTGTCTTCTTAGAGTGGAGTCGTGTAAGTTCTTTGTATATTTTGGAGAATAAATGTTTGTCTGAGGTATCATTGGCAAATATGTTTTCCCATACAGTTGGTTGTCTCGCTAATTTAATACTGTTTTCTTTAGCCACGCAGAAGCTTTTTATTTTGATGAGATTCCATTTGTTTATTCTTTCCTTTATATTCCTTGCTCTAGGGGACATATCTGTAAAGATGTTGCTGCGTGAAATCTCTGATATTTTCTTGCCAATGTTCTTCTCTAGGACTTTAAATAGTTTTGATGACATTCTCTTTCTTAGACAAGTCTCTTTAACATTTGATGTAATAATGGCTTGGTAATGATGAATTCCTTTAACTTTACCTTGCCTGTGAAGCACTCTATCTGCTCTTCCATTCTAAATAATAGCTTCCTGGATAGTGTAGTCTAGGTTGTAGGTCATTTCCTTTCATAACTTTGAATACTTCTTCCCAGCTTCTTCTTGCCCACAAAGTTTCTTTTGAGAAATCAGCTGAAAGTCTTATGGAAACTCCTTTGTAGATAACTCTCTGCATTTCTCTTGCTGCTTGTAAGAATCTCTCTTTATCTTTAACCTTTAGTATTTTAATTATGATGCGTCTTGGTGTGGTCCTGTTTTTGTCCAACTTGTTTGGGACTCTGAGATTCCTGGACTTGTATGTGTATTTTTTTTCCACTATATTAGGGAAGTTTTCTTTCATTATTTGTTCAAATAGTTTTCCAATTTCTTGCTCTTTCTTTTCTCTTTCTGCTGCCCCTATGAGGCAAATGTTGGACCTCTTAAAGTTGTCCAAGAGGCTGATTATACTACCCTCATTTTTTTGGATTATTTTTCCTTCTTATTGTTCTGATTGGTTGTTTTTTGGTTCCTTATGTTCCAAATCATTGATTTGACTTTCGGCTTCATCCACTGTACTATTGTTTCCCTGTAAACTGTTCTTTATTTCAATGAGGAAATCCTTGAATACTTCCTGGGTCTTTTTAATGCTGCCGAGGTCCTCACTAAATTCCTTGAGCATCCTTATAACCACTGTTTTGAACTCTGCATCTGATAAATTGCTTATCTCCATTTCATTCAGCTCTTTTTCTGGAGTTTTGATCTGTTCTTTCATTTGGGCCCTGTTTCTTTGTCTCCTCATTTGGGCAGCCTCCCTGTGTTTATTTCCAATTAGGTAGAGGTGCTTTGACTTTATGTCTCAGTAGTGGGGCCTAATGTAATGGGTGCCCTGTAGAGTCCAGTGGCACAGCCTTCATTCACTTTCAAGCTGGGCATTTGTTGTGTGCCCTTTGTGTGGGCTGAATACACCCTCCCCTTGTATTTGAGTCTGGGTTACTGTTGGCAAGCCAATGGGAAGGATTTACCCAGGCCAGTCAGTTTCAAGGATTGGCCTTGACCACTGATCACTAACCTCTTCCCTCCTTGGAGGATCAACTGTGCAGGGGCAGGGTAATGGTTCTCCGAAGTTGTCTGTAGCTGTCCACTGGGTGGTCTAGCCATGGGGTTTCCCAGGTGGTTCAGGCCAAGGTCAGCCCCCTACTTGTGTTCCCAGGGCTTTCCTTGATAAGCTACAAAGGAATCTGAGGTGACTGCTACTTCTGCTGTGCTTGGAGATTCCTAGGTGAAGCCAAGGTGTGAAACTAATCTGGCTGCTGCTGGCGCCTGGCCTGGAACTCACTGAGGCCAGTTGTTACTTGTTTGGTAGGACTTAGGAAGCTGTGGAGCATCAGCCAAGACTATTATTAATATAGAAAATCAGATTGGGTGGGCCTGTCAGTTGGGTAGGGCAGAATCCCTGGTAATCTCCAAGGTGAGTCAGTGTTAGCCAGGTTGATGGCGCCTCAAATATGGCTTCATGGTTCTGTGGGAGGAGGGCTCAGAAAAGGGATACAGGCCTCTTCTCTTTCAGATGCCAGACACTTCTGCCTCTCCCAGCATGCCACTGATGCCCTTGAATTCAAGCTGCCACCCTGGCAATGAACCTCAGAGGGAGTGAGTCTGAGTAGGTGTGTCCATGTGTGGGTTCCTTAAGAGGAACTGCTTGGGGCTCCAAAAGTTTCTTCTACTGACTCAATCCCTGCTGGTTTTTGCAGATGAAAGTTGTGGGAATATTCCTGTCACTGAAACCTGAGCTAGGGGATCTGGCGTGGTGCTGAAACTCCTCACTCCTGTGATATCCCTCCCGAATTTTTATACACTATAGGTGGGTGAGAGACCAGCCCATTCTGTGTCTTTGCCCCTCCTAGCAGTCATGATGGATGTGGTTTCTTTAATTCTGTAGTGGTCATACTTGCATTTGACTAGATTTCTCATGGTCTGAGTGGTGGTTGTTTTATATTTTAGTTGTGCTTTTGATGCGGTTGTGTGAAGAGGTGAGCCATGTCTGCCTATGCTGCCATCTTGAGCAGAACCCTCAAGGATATTTTAGCCAATTCATTTTATATTTAAGGAATTGGCCCCACTCAGAGTTCTAGAAAACTGTGGAGTGAGCATTGTGCTGTATGGCCCAGATCCTTCCTTAGAAGAAAGGAGTTAGAGTATCTGCTGTCAGATTGCCTCACTGCCAGCCTCTTCCCAAGCAGTCCTCAACCTTGCCTGCTCCACGAAGGGGGTTGATTGGCTCTGATGTCTTGGCCCAACTTGGGACAGCTCTGAAGGGTCATTCCATTTCAAAATGTCTCAGTAGGGTATCCTGGAGATTGCATCATGAGTTGATGTCACCCTCTACCCAGTCCCGCTTCCCTTCCTTCTCTTGCCCAGGAACCAAACCACAGGTTTTCTCTCATAGAGGTCTTGTGTATTAACATCCATCTCAGAGTCACTTCCCATGGTCCCAACTTTCAACAGGTGTTAGCCCTCATGATACTCTTCCCCGAACCCAGGATATCCATGACCTGATCTTTGTAACCTGGGAATGTGCTCCCTTTCATGACATGGAGGATTCTGCAGATATGATGAAGTTAAGAATCTTGAGATGGGGAGATTATCTTAAATTATCTGGATGGGCCCAATGTAAGTGGAAGGGTTTTTATAAGAAGAAGGCCAAAGGATCAGAATTAGAGAAGATTTGAGAACAGAGGCAGAGGTCAAAGGGCAGAGAAGATGCGACGTTCATGACTTTGAAAATGGAGGAGGGACATGCACTAAGGAAGGCAGTCTCTAGAAGTTTTAAAGCAAAGAAACAGATGTAGACCCATTTCAGACTCCAGATCTCTGAGATAATAAACTCACGTTGTTTTAAGCCACTGAGTTAATGACCATTTGTTACAGCAGCAACAGAAAACTAATATGTCATGTGACTTTCCATCTGGGGTCATCCCAATTTGTATTCATTTGCTTTGTATGCCATAAAAAAGTACCCTAAACTTGGTGGCATAAACAACAAAATATATTCGCACAATAGAAGCATCACCCTGATCTCTGCCTTTATCTTCACATGCCATTCTCTCTGTGTGCACATTTGTGCCCAAAGTTTCTTTTTTTATAAGAATATCACTCGTTTTGTACTGGGGCCTACCCCAATGACCTCAGCTTAACATAAATATCTCTATAAAGATTCTATGTCCTAATAATGTTACTTTCCGAGTCTTCAGGAGTTAGGACTTCAACACATAAATCTTTGCTGACTCAATTAAAACACCTAACACAGTTGTTCATGACACAGTGTTGTTCTCAGTTACTCCAATGAGCCAAACATTGAACTGGGTGCTGAAAATACTAAGCATATTAAGTCCCTGCCCTATTAGACACTGGAATTGACGTATCTTAAAATGTTCTTCCTCATGACCCTCACTCCTCAGCTCCATTTCGAAGATGTTTATTCATTGTTGCTTATTTGGTGGTGCATTTCATCTATGTTCTTATTTAAAGCTTTTTCTGAAGCCAGCCAGTACTGAGGTATGACTGTATTTGCCTTCTTATAAACATTCTTTGATGATACCATTGGCCTACTTGAATAACTCAGGATAATCTCCCCAAATGATGATTTTTAATTTCATTCTATTCACAAAATCCATTCTACCATGTAAGGTAGTATTCCCAGGTTGTGCAGATTAGGACATGGGCACTTTGGGGAGGCCATTATTCAGTCTACCACAGACTTCAAAATAATTATGCTAAGTGGAAGAAGGTAGACAAAAAGAGTACATACTCTTTTTTTTACATACTCTTTATAATTCCACTAATATAAGTTCAGAAAGTGCAAGCTCATCTCTAGTGACAAACAGCAGATCAGTGGTTGCCTAGGGAGGGAGTTGAAAATAGGGAAGAGAGGAATTACAGAAGACATAAGGAAACTTTTGTGGTGATGAGTATGTTTATTATTTTATTTGAGATGATGGTTTCACCAGTGTACAGTATGTCACAATTGATCAAATTGTACACTTTCAATATATGCAGTTTATTGTGTGTCAATTACACTTCAGTAAAGCTGTTAACAAATAATACAAACACACTGGCATACATAAAAACAAGCTCCCGTACAGGTACCAGCCCTGCCTGTGCCCCTGCAGCACCCCTCTCCTCCTGTGACTTTGTAGCACTGCCTCTCTCTCTTGCTCCTTTGTTCTCTCTCTGTTTGTCCTTCCCCTTTTATGCCTTCATCCCTATATTATATCCCTTTCTATTATATCTATTTCTTCATTTCTCATTGTCTCTGGGTTTCTTCCTGTTTCTGCCCTAGCTTTTCATGATATCTTTTTTTCATTATAAGTCTTTGTAATCTGTTGTGTATTTTGCACTTATATTGCATCTTAATCAGAATCCTGTTTTTCTCCAGAAACATTTGATCTGTATTTAGATTTCATAAAAAAGTAGGTTTACCTACGCAAGTTTTTCCAAATGTGCTTAGAAGTTTTCCAATTACTAAACTGAGCAGCAATTGAGTGTTAGTTGAGTGCACTATGACCAGCATCAATAGTAGCCATATTGTAAGTAGTCACATGTGGCAAGTGGCTACCATATTGGACAATGCAGCTCTAATCTACTGTATGACTTTGTGTAAAATCCTCAACTGCTCTATGCTCCACTCCCCCATCTATAAAGTGGAGATGACAATGATACCTACCTCAAAGGGTAGGACTCAGTGTCTAACTCTGTGTAAAGCATTTCATACCTCTTTGTCAGTGATTCCTGGGGGTGGAATGAGGACCTAAGCTTGGTGCCAGGTCATACAACACAGTAGGAGCAAGGGCCTGGGTCAGAGTCCATATTGGCACCTCTCCAAAATTATAAAGTGCAGGCTTCACATCTGAATTCAAGAGGTCAAAATTTTCTGCACCCTCATCCTGTGTCAGAGGTGTATGGTTCAACTGCCAGGATCAGGGTCCTGGGTCCCACAAGAGGTTGACCTAACATGGCAGGAATGGTGCTGCCTGGCCTCCCCCACCTCCATTGCCTTTTAAAGGAAAGACACAGAGAGAGAGGTGGAAAGCCAGGCCCAGACCACCACTGGTGCACATGGATGCATTCATTCACATATCTGGCAACTGGGGACTGAGCCTGCCAGAGGCTCTGAGCAATGATGGAGACAGTCACCATCTTGGTGGACATCAATTAAACTGGACCCAGTCTCTGCACATCTGGGGCTTAGAGTGAAGGGGGAAAGAGAGATGCTGAGACAAAGAGAGATTACAAGCGATAGAGACATACACACAGATTATCAGAGAGGACCAGAGAAACATGCTGCACAGTGAAGACAGAGCCAAAGGCAGAAAGAGAACAGCCAGTACTGGTCAGTTCAGTCAGAGATGCAGTGAACCTAAATGTGCCCTCTTCCAGGTCCCTCAGTCCCTCTTTCTCCACCAACCCCCTCCACCTCTGAGTCTCACCAGTTCTGAGTCTCTCCACACTCCAAATGTTTCTCTCATCACTCTCACCTGTGGCTGCCACAGAAAGGAGGGTGAAGGAAGGGGGTCTGGAGATAGGCACTGAGCACACGAAGACCCTAGAAAAACACAGGGACAGGGAGATGCACAAACATACAAATATACACAATCTCACTCACAGGGACACATACCACCACCTCTGTGAAAAAGCAAATACCCCTGTACATATGAGTCCAACTAAACACATAAAAGCCCACTCATATGCAAAAATATATACATCAACACACTTAGACTCATACACAAAAACACATCAGCATTTTCACAAAAATACAAACACCTCTTCACACATAAAAATTAGACAAGCACGCCCACAGATGCTAGGATTTGATACCCTGAAAGTGTGTTACTAAAACATAATTTTTCTCTCTAGAATCATCCCCATTGTTACCAAAGATAGCCACATTCAGGCTAATTGATTTGTAGAACAAATCTAGTTTCAATAAGCTTGACCCATTATTTACCTAGGAGCAGCAAGAATAGTAATCATCCATATAGGCTGTTTTGAATCTGTTTTGCTGGAAATTTTCATGAGGAATCTTCTGATTTTAAGGGTCTCTTGAGGCCAGGAAAGTAAGCCAAGGACTTACCATCAGACTTTGCCTATAGAT
Organism: Artibeus jamaicensis; assembly: GCF_021234435.1. Classification (NCBI taxonomy): domain Eukaryota; kingdom Metazoa; phylum Chordata; class Mammalia; order Chiroptera; family Phyllostomidae; genus Artibeus; species Artibeus jamaicensis. The sequence goes on from NW_026521848.1 coordinate 513,069, forward strand.
ATAGATCTGGATAAATTCCTTTCTTCTCAAGGTCTCCAAAATATCACAATGTCCTCATGACTGACAGGGGACATAACCATTCTTACTCATCTTCTCAGACTGCTGGGTACCTAGTAAGAAAGGCCTCACGCTGAATTTTCCAAGGAGGCTTCCATACTGGTGCCATATTGTTGATCTCAGTTCATTTAAGCTGTGTATATGTGAGTCTATACATGTCTTTTTTAAATATGATATTTGTCAAAGGCTTGGTAATCTAGCCAGTTTTCAATTATGCCCTATTTCAAGCAGAACAGATTCTTCCTAACTTATGGAAATAATTATACTTCTATGAAAATAAGAATATTCACAAAAAGTTTCTGAATTCTGGAAGGATCAAGGATAGAGTAAGAGATAAATGTTTCAACTTTGTTTACAAAGGCATAATTTTAGCAAATTTCCTTATAGCAAGATAACAGATACATTAAAGAACAAGAAATATTTCAAAGAAAAGTCATAGCAATTTTAATGATCATTTTTTTTCTTTTAAAAATTTAGGTTGAATTTACTGGGAGTGACAAGCCTTAATAAAATCTATAGGTTTCAAGTTTATGATTCTATAATACATTATCTGTGTATAGTACTATGTGTTCACCTCCCAAAGTCAAGTCTGTGTCCATCAACATTTATCCTCTCCTTATCCTCTGCTACCTCTTCCCATCCCCCTTTCTTACTCTGGTAATGAGCATACTGATGTCTGTGTCCATGAAGTTTTCTTTGCTTAATTTCTTTAGCTTTTTTATACAGCCCCCAAACACCTTTCTTTTCATTTTTTCTTTTTTGAAAAAATGTTTTTGTATTTTTTCTATTTTTGTTTAGTTCCTTGTCCCCCATTCTCTCTGCAATCAACCACACTGTTGTCAATGTCCATGAGTCCTTTTTTTTTTTTGCTCAGTGCCTCCACTCCTGTAACTAACCCCTAGCCTTAGCTGTCATCCTACTCTGTGTCTACAAGTCTGTCTCTATTTTCTTGTTAGTGCAGTTTGTTCATTAAATTCCACGTATAGTGAAATCATATGGTATTCGTCTTTCTCTAACTGGCTTATCTAACAAAATAATATTTTCCAGGTCCATCCATACATTTACCCTCTGAAATGCATACCCATGCATTTGAGAGGGTAAAATGTTCTTTTTTATGGCCAAGTAGTATTCCATTGTGCAGATATCCCATAGTTGTTTTATACACTCATCTACTTATGGACACTTGGGCTGCTTCCATGTCTTGGCAATTGTAAATAACACTGTAATGAACATAGGGTTGCTTATGTTCTTTCAAATTTGTATTTTGGGTTCCTCCTAATATATTCCCAGAAGTGGGATTGCTGGGCCAAAGGCAGACCCATTTTTAATTTTTTTTTAGGTATATCCATGCTGTTTTCCACAGTGGCTGCACCAGTCTGCATTCCCACCAACAATGCATGAGGGTTTCCCTTTCTCCACATCTTCAACAGCACTTGTTGTTTGTTGCACTCCTTTTAAAAAATTATTTCATCGTTGTTCAAGTACAGTCGTCTGCATTTCACCTCCACTCCACCACTCAAACCCACCCATCCCCACCTCCCTCCTTTTTAAAGCTGTCAATCTGTTTACTTTATCTATGAATCTGTTTCTATTATGTTAATTTATTTTGTTCATTAGATTCCATAACCTTTATTAGTTAATGTAGTTCCATGTAATTAATTCTTGTTGATCTTTATCCTTTGTTAGCAGTTTTATGAATCCATCACTTCCTCTATTAGAGTTCTGCAGATTTCTTTTCTAAAAAAGAGGTAGACATTCGATATGTCAAAATCAGTGGATGGGCCAAACTTTGAACTGAGGAATTCCAGACTGCTGCTTGCCCCACTCCTTCACAATGCATGTTCCCAGAAAGGAGCTGGAATTGAAAGTCAAAGGAATATGGGAGTAGTCTCATGGGATGGAGCCCCTTTACCTGTTAAATCTGATACTAATTCCAAGTAGTTAGTCTCAGAACAGAATTGGATTGTAAACATTTATAATCTTATTAACCAATGTCACCCTGGTGAATTTATTTAAAAAATAAAAAGAGAAGAAATTTTAGCCTGGCTGGTGTAGCTCAGTGGATTGAGCACAGGCCTTTGAATCAAATGATCGAGGTTCAATTCCCAGTCAGGGCACATGCCTGGGTTGCAAGCCAGTTCCCAGCAGGGGACACACAAGAGGCAAACATACATTGATATTTCTCTTCCTCTCTCCTTCCCTTCCCCTCTAAAGATAAATAAATAAAATCTTTTTTAAAAAGAAGTTTTAATTTCTCTGGTTATATTTTGTTTACTTTTTTCTTTTTTTTTTTATTATGTTCCAGTTAAAGGTGAGATCATATGGTATTTGTCCCTCACCGCCTGGCTTATTTCACCTAGCATAATACTCTCCAGTTCAATCCATGCTGTCACAAAGGGTATAAGCTCCTTCTTTCTCTCTGCAGCACTTACAGGTAGGGCCATTGTGGGGTTGGGTGAGATGTGTGCAAAGTACACAAATGTGCCTGGGGCAGAGTCTGGGCTCTAAGTGTCAGCTGTAATCATCAGCACCGAGACTTGCTGTTGGGATTTAAAAAGACTATGCAGGTGTGTCAGAAAAATAATGGTCCTGCCGGCTACTCCCAAGGCTTGGCCAGGTCACCTACCCCTTTGACTGGGTAATAACTCTCCTCCCTGCTGCCACCTCTTATTCTGCCTCTGGCAAATCTCTGTCTCCTTCACTGAACTGTTTCCACTTTTCTGTGTGTCTCTCTGTTTTTCTCTCTGACCTTCTTTCCCAGTCTGTATTTCTCTGAGGTTCTTTATGTCTCAATGTCTCTCAGTCTCTCAGTCTGCAAGTCTCTGAGTGCCTGTCTTTAGCTGTCTCTTCCTTTCTCTGCAAATGCCTCTGTCCATCTCTGGCTTTGTCTCCCTCTCTATCTGTGTCCTGTGTCTTTCTTTTTCATTGTTGTTTTTGTTTTTTTTAATTTTATTTAGTTATTTTTCAAGTACATTTTTCTGTTTATTTCTCCCATCCCAGCCCACCCCACCCCACCCCATGCTCCCTCCCATTTCCACCTCCCTCCTCCCTCCCCACCTCCCTCCCATTTCCACCCCCCTCAGTTCTTGTCCCTGTGTCCTTCATACTTGTTCCTCCAAATCCCTCCCCCTTGTTTCCCTTTAAATTCCCTCCCCTCTCCCTTCTGGTCACTGTCCCCTTGTTCTCTATTTCAGTGTCTTTGTTTTTATTCTACTTGCTTGTTTGTTTTGTTGTTTAGCTTCCTGTTAAAGGTGACATCATATGGTATTTGTCTTTCAACACCTGGCCTATTTCACTCAGCATAATGCTTTCCAGTTTCAACCATGTTGTTGCAAAGGGTAGTAGCTCCTTCTTTCTCTCTGCTGCATATAATTCCATTGTGTATATGTACCACAATTTTTTGATCCATTCATTTACTGTGTCTTTCTTTGATTCCTTTTCCCTGTTTTCCTTGGCCCCAGTTACCCTCCCTCCCCTCTCATCTTCTTACCATGTCCCTTTTTCATCTCTCTGAAATTTTGTCTGTGCCTTTCTCTTTCTGTGTGCCTGGATCTTTTACTCTCTCCTTGCCCAGTGCTGCTCTGTCTCTTGTTTTCTGTCACCTGGAAACCTGTTCTTTTGCTCCCTTCTTACACAGAAGCTTTGCTCCCACTGCTCCTGCTGGCTCACTGCCCTTGGGAGGGGCTAACACAGAGCTGACTATAATATAACAGTTTATTGTGAACACAGTGACATGAGTGATGAGGAGGCCAGGATGTATGGATGTAAACATTCATGTATACATTTGTGTGTGGCCATGCTTTTGAAGTTATTGAGTAAACACTCAAGAATACAGTATGGTGACTATGTTTACATTTTTAAATTGTTATTATTCATTGATTGATTGATTTTTCTTTCATACATTACTTTATTGTTGTTCAATCACAGTTGTGTGCATTTTCTCCCCACCACTCCCCCACACCCCATCCAAACCCACCTCCCTCCCTTGTTTCCACCCTCCCCCTTGGTTTTGTCTATTAGTCTTTTATGGTAGTTCCTGAAACCCCTTCTCCCCACTGTCCCCTCCCTCCTCCTCCCCTCTGGCTATTGTTAGATTGTTCTTAATTTCAAGCAACCATGAAACAATGAATGAGAATCACTGTGGATCCTCCACACCCTTGCTGGCATATGTTATTAGTTGCTTGAATTTTAAGCATTCTAATAGTTGGAAAATGCTGTCTAATTGTGGCTTTAACTTGCATTTTTCTAATGAGGTATGGTCTCTCTTCTTTTTCAAGTAAAAGTTTTATTTTATTTTTTCTCATTGGCCCTTCAGAATTTATTTATTTAAAATAACTTTTTATTGTGTGTCTATTACAGTTGTCCCAGTTTTTCCCCTTTGCCATCCTCTGTCCATCCCACCCCCCACTCCCACAATTACTTCCCACACTGTTGTGCATGTCTGTGGGACATTTATACATGTTCTTTGTCTAGTTCCTTTCCATTCTTTCCACCATTATCTTCCATCTTCCTCCCCTCTGGTCACTTTCAGCCTGTTCCATTTTGTTTCTATTTTGTTTGACTCTATTTTAATAGATGTGATTCTATTTTGTTTGAGTTTATATTGTTCATTATAATGCTAAGTGAATAAGGCAGCCAGTGAAAGACAAATAGCATATGATCTCACCTATAAAAGGAATCTAATGAACAAAATGTAATAACATGGTCTTGAACATCTTTTCATATACTTATTTGCCATCCATGTATCTTTTCATGAAGTAAGTGTTTTAATCTTTTGCCCATTTTAAATGTTGAAAGTTTAAAAAATTGTTGGATAGTAATATTTTATCAGATATGTGATTTGAAAATATCACAGGTGTGATATTCTCCTAGGTGTGACTTATATTTTCATTTTAACAGTGTCCTTTTTACAGCAAACATTATTAATATTGAGTAAGTATAACTTACAAATTTTCTTTCATGGAGTGTACTTTCTTAAAAATTATTTTATTGATTATGCTATTATAGTTGTCCTATTTTCCCCCCTTTATTTCTTTCCAGCCTGCACACCCCCTCCTACTCACACTCCCCTCCCCATGCTGTAGTTCACGTCCATGGGTCATACATATATGTTTTTTGGCTTCTCCATTTCCTGTACTATTCTTAACATCCCTCTCTCCATTTTGCAACTACCATTTATGCTTCTTATTCCCTGTACCTTTTCCCCCATTATCCCCCTCCCCCTCCCTGCTGATAACCCTCCGTGTGACCTTCATTTCTGTGAACCCGTTCCTGTAGTATTCATTTGCTTAGTTGGTTTTTGTTTTCTTTTTAGGTTCAGTTGTTGATAGTTGTGAGTTTTTTGTCACTTTATCCTTCAAATTCTTCTCCCTTTTCTTAGATTAGTCCCTTTAACATTTCATATAATAAGGGCTTGGTGATGATGAACTCCTCTAACTTGACCTTATCTGGGAAGCACTTTATCTGCCCTTCCATTCTAAATGAAAGCTTTGCTGGATAGAGTCATCTTGGATTTAGGTCCTTGCCTTTCATGACTTCAAATGCTTCTTGCCAGCTTCTTCTTGCCTGTAAGGTTTCTTTTGAGAAATCAGTTGAGAGTCTAATGGGAACTCCTTTGTAGGTAACTCTCTCCTTTTGTCTTGTTGCTTTTAAGATTCTCTCCTTATTTTCTATGTTGGCTAATATAGTTATGATGTGCCTTGGTGTGTTCCTCCTTGGGTCCAACTTCTTTGGGACTCTCTGAGCTTCCTGGATTTCCTGAAAGTCTATTTGCTTTGCCAGATGGGGGAAGTTCTCCATTGTTTTTTTCAAATAAGTTTTCAATTTCTTGCTCTTCCTCTTCTCCTTCTGGCACCCCTATGATTCAGATGTTGGAACATTTAAAGGTGTCCTGGAGGTTCCTAAGCTTCTTCTCGTTTTTTTTTTTTAATTCTTGTTTTTTCATTTTATTCTGGTTCAATGTTTCTTTCTTCCTCCTACTCCAAACCATTGATATGAGTTCTGTCACTGTTGGTTCCCTGTAGATATTTCTTTATTTCACATAATGCAACCTTCATTATTGCTTGGGTCTTTTTTATCTGTTGAAGTACCCAGTGAATTCATGGAGCATGCTGATAACCAAACTTTTCAACTGTGCATCTGACAGATTGGCTATCTCTGTGTTGCTTTGTTGTATTTTTTCTGGAGCTTTGATCTGCTTTTTCATTTGGGCCATTATATATATATATATTTTTCCAGCATGCCTATTATGTAGTAAGGGGCAGGGCCTTAGGTGTTCACCAGGGTGGAGCAATCCACATTGCTGCGTTGTGATGCTGTATGTGGAGGATGGGTCCAAGAGGGAACAGTGCTGCTTGCTCCATTTTCGCCTGGTTTTTAGTCACTTACCCCACTACCCACAATCTAATTAGGCCCTTCTAGTGCTGATTCCTGGGTAGGTGGGTTTATGTATGTTCTAGGACACTGTGGGTCCCTCCTACAAAATTATGTGTGAGGCTGGGAGTTTCTTAAGCTGACACCTCAACTCCTGCTGGTGTTCTCAGCCTGAGGCTTTGAGGTTTTATTTCTTCACTCTGGAGCCCTGAGTTGTGCTATCTCTTTTGCTCCCCAGTTGTTCCTCCCAGTTTATCTGCAGGTGTATGTGAGACTGCCCAGTCTGCAAGCCACTGCCTTGCCTGGTCCACCAACCACTGCCCTGCTGGGTGTGCTCTCCACCTGGCTGCCCATCTCCACCCCTCCTACAGGTCTGGATGAATGTTTCTTTTTTAACTTTTGGTTGTCTGACTTCCATACAGTTTGATTTTATGTCAGTTTTTTTTTTATTTTTAAATTTGTTGTTGTCCTTCTTTGGGTTGTGTGAGGAGGTACAGTATGTCTACCTATGCCTCTGGCTCAGCTGGAAGTCAGTTTTACTTCCTTTTTTCCAATTGGTATGGTTTTATTTCTTCTTCCTGTCTGATTGCTGTGGTTAAAACTTCCAGTACTATGTTGAATAAGAGTGGTGAAACTGGACCTCCCTGTTTTGTTCCTGGGGTTAAAGGAAATGCTTTTAGTTTTCCCCATTGAGTATGATATTAGCTGCGAATTTGTTATATATGACCTTTATTATGTTGAGACATGTCCTCTCCATTCCTGCTTTGCTGAGAGGTTATTCAAAATCATAAATAAGTACTGGATTTGTCAAAAGCTTGTTTGCATCTATTGATATGAACTATGATTTTTACCATTCATTTTGTTTCTATGGTGTATCATGTTAATTGACTTGCAGATATTGTATCAACCTTGTATCCCAGGAGTACATCCTACTTGATCATGGTGTGTGATCTTTTTAATGAGTTCTGGATTTGGTTTGGCCATATTTGATTGAGGATTTTTGCATCTATGTTCATCAGAGATATTGGCCTTTAAATTTTCTCTTTACTTTGGTTTCTTGAAGTTTGAATATAATATGCTTACCTGTGGGCTTCTTGGTATTTACTCTGTTGGTGTTCCTTGAACTTGGGTCTGTGTTTTGGTTTCTGTCACCAGCAGAAGGAAAGAAATTCAATTCCTAACCTTCCCACTCTCCAGTAGAAGAATGACCCCTATGCCAAATTCACTTTGTAGAATTTGTTTCTTAAGACTCTTTGAGTTGTCCTGGCTGGTGTGGTTCAGTAGATTGAGTGCAGACCTGTGAACCAAAGGGTTGCTGGTTCGATTACCAGTCAGGGCACACCTGGCTTGCAGGCCAGGTCCCCAAGTGGGGGCATGCAAGAGGCAACCACACATTGATGTTTCTCTCCCTCTTTCTTCTTCTTTTTCCTTCTCTCTAAATACAAATAAAGTCTTTAAAAGAAACCTGTGAGTTGATTTTAATTGGGACTGAAAGCCACAACCATGCATTGGTGGTAATTTCAGCTCCTGATGAAAATATTTATGAGCAGGTGAAAGGTTACCCAGTTCCTCTCTATATAGCTCTTCACTTTTCTAAAGCTGATCCTCCCACTCCCAGTGGGATGAATCCACAGAACACTAAAAACTTAAAATTATAAAATTGTGGAATCCTTCAATGTTAGAACAGCAGATTCTGTGAATTACCGTTTCTTAGAAAAATGCTAGTCTGGGGAGGCTGTTCCTGCAAACCCTTCCCCTTTTCCCCTGAAATTTCCTCCCCTCTCCCCTCTGGGCACTATCAGACTGTTCTCAATTTCTGTGTCTTTGGTTATGTTTTGCTTGTTTGTTTGTGTTGTTGATTAGATTCCTGTTAAAGGTGGGATCATATGGTATTTGTCTCTCACCCCCTGGCTTATTTCACTCAGCATAATGCTTTCCAGTTCCATCCATGCTGTCACAGAGGGTAGGAACTCCTTCTTTCTTTCTTTCTATTTTTTAATAACGGAAATTTTTGTTTATTATGATTAACATTTCTTTTTATTTTTATTTAATTTTTATTCAAGTACAGTTTTCTGTCTTTTACTCTCATCCCAGCCCACCCCGCAAGTACTCCCCACCTCCCTCCCATTTCCACCCCCATTAGTTGTTGTCCATGTGTCCTTTATACTTTTTTCTGAAAATCCTTCCACTTTTCCTTCTGAAATTTCCTCCCCTCTCCCCGTTGGTCACTGTCCCCCTGTTCTCTATTTCAGTGTCTTTGTTTTTATTTTGCTTGCTTGTTTGTTTTGTTGTTTAGCTTCCTGTTAAAGGTGAGATCATATGGTATTTGTCTGTCAATGCCTGGCTTATTTCACTCAGCATATTTTCCAGTTCCATCCATGCTGTTGCCAAGGGTAGGAGCTCCTTCTTTCTTTCTGCTGCATAAAATTCCATTGTGTGATTAACAGGAACTAGTATAAAGGACACATGGACAACAAATAACGGGGGTTGAAATGGGAGGGAGGTGGGGAGCACTGGATAGGGATGGGCTGGGATTGGAGTAAAAAACAGAAAACTGTACTTGAACAATAATTAAATAAATTTAAAAATAAAGAAATAAATAAAAACTTCATTGTGCAAATGTCCCATAGTTTTTGGATCCATTCATTTACTTCTGGGCACCTATGTTGCTTCCAACTCTTGGCTATTGTGAATTCTGCTGCTATGAATAAACATTGGGGTGCATAGGTTCTTTTGGACTGGTGTTTCAGTGTTCTTAGGATATAATCCTAGCAGTGGAATTGCTGGGTCAAAAGGCAGGTCGATTTTTATTTTTCTGAGAAAATTTCATACTGTTTTCCATAATGGTTGTACCAGTGTGCAATCCCACCAACAGTGAACTAGTGTCCCCCTTTCCCCACAACCTCTTCAACACTTGTTTGTTGCTTTATTTATGATGGCCATTCTGACTGGTGTAAAAAGTTATCTCATTGTGGTTTTAATTTGCATGTCTCTGATAGCTAGCAATATTGAGCATCTTTTCATGTGTCTCTGGATCTTCTGTATGTCCTCCTTGGAGAAATGTCTGTTCAAGTCCCTTGCCCACATTTTCATTGAGTTGCTTGTCTTCTTAGAGTGGAGTCATATAAGTTCCTTGTATATTTTGGAGATTAAACTCTTGTCTGAGGTATCATTGGCAAATATGTTTCCCCATACAGTTGGTTCTCTTTTCATTTTAATACTGTTTTCTTTAGCCGTGCAAAAGATTTTAATTTTGATGAGATCCCATTTGCTTATTCTTTCCTTTATGTCCCTTGCTCTAGGGGACATATCAGTAAAAATGTTGCTGCGTGAAATATCTGAGATTTTCTTGCCAATGTTCTCCTCTAGAACTTTAATGGTGTCACTGCTTATATTTAAGTCTTTTATCCACCTTGAATTTATTGTTGTGTACGGTGTAAGTTAGTGCTCGAGTTTCATTTTTTTGCACATAGCTGTCCAGTTCTCCCAACACCATTTGTTGAAGAGGCTATCTTTACTCTATTTTATGTTGCTGCCCCCCTTGTCAAATATTAATTGACTGTAGAGAGTTGGGTTTATTTCTGGGCTCTCTGTTCTGTTCCATTGGTCTATGACTGTTTTTATGCGAGTACCAGGCTGTTTTGATTACAGTGGCTTTGTAATAGAGTTTGGTATCAGGTATTGTGATCCCTCCTACTTTGTTCTTCTTTCTCAAAATTGCAGCTGCTATTCGGGGTCGTTTATGGTTCCATATACATTTTTGAAATGTTTGTTCTATGTCTGTGAAGTATGCCATTGGTACTTTAATAGGTATCACCTTGAATCTGTAAATTGCTCTTGGTGGTATGGACATTTTGATGATGTTAATTCTTCCAATCCATGAACAAGGTATATGTTTCCATTTGTTTGTGTCTTCCTTGATTTCTTTCTTCAGCATTGTGTAGTTTTCTGCATACAGGTCTTTTACCTCCTTAGTTAGGTTTATTCCCAGATATTTTATTTTTCTTTTTGCTATATCTAATGGGATTTTTTCCTTGATTTCTGCTTCTGCTGATTCATTGTTGGTATACAAAAATGCCTTCGATTTCTGGATATTGACTTTGTAACCCGCTGTTTTGCCAAATTTATTAATTAGTTCGAGCAGTTTTTGGGTAGAGTCTATAGGATTTTCCATGTACACTATCATGTCATCTGCAAACAGTGACAGTTTTGTTTCCTCCTTTCCGATTTGGATGCCTTTTATTTTCTTTTCTTGCCTGATTGCTGTGGCTAAAACATCCAATACTATATTGAATAGAAGTGGTGAAAGTGGACAGCCTTGTCTTGTTCCTGATCTTAGTGGAAAAGACTTTAGTTTTTGCCCATTGAGTATAATGTTGGCTGTAGGTCTCTCATATATGGTTTTTATTATATTGAAAAATGCTCTCTCTATTCCCACTTTGCTGAGTGTTTATCATAAAAGGGTGTTGTACCTTATCAATAGCTTTTTCTGCATCTATTGATATGATCGTGTGACTTTTGTCTTTGCTTTTGTTTATGTGATGTATTACATTTAGTGATTTGTGAATATTGAACCATCCTTGCATACCTGGGATGAATCCCACTTGGTCATATTGTATGATCTTATTAATGTATTGTTAGATGCGGTTTTGCCAATATTTTGTTGAGGATTTTAGAGTCTGTGTTCATCAGCAATATTGGCCTGAAGTTTTCTTTCTTTGTTGTGTCTTTATCTGGTTTTGGAATTAGGATGATGCTGGCTTCATAAAAAGAGTTTGGGAGTCTTCCATAATTTTGGATTTTTTGGAATAGTCTGTGGAGAATAGGGGTTAGCTCTTCCTTAGATGCTTTGTAGAATTGTCCTGTGAAACCATCTGGTCCAGGGCTTTTGTGTGATGGGAGTTTTTTTTATTACTGCTTCAATTTCTTTTGCTGTTATTGGTCTGTTCAGGCTTTCTGCTTCTTCTTCATTGAGTTTTGGAAGATTATATTTTTCTAGAAAATTTTCCATGTCACCTAGGTTTTCAAATTTCTTGGTATACAGTTCTTCATAGTATTTCTTACAATCCTTTGTATTTCTGTGGTGTCAGTTGTCATCTCTCCTCTTTCGTTTCTGATTGTGTTAATTTGGGTCCTCTCTCTTCTTCCTTTTTTTTAAATATGGAGTGCTTCACAAATTGCACATCATCCTTGCGCAGGGGCCATGCTAATCTTCTCTGTATTGTTCCAGTTTTAGTATATGTGCTGCCGAAGTGAGCACTCTCCTTTTCTTGATGAGCCTTCAGAAAGGGTTGTCGATTTTGTTTATCTTTTCATAAAACCAGCTCCTGGATTCGTTGATCCTTAGAATTGTGCTTTTAGTCTCTATGTCATTTAATTCTGCTCTGATCTTGGTTATTTTCTTCTTTCTACTTGCTGTGGTCTGTCTTTGTTGTTGTTCCTTGAGTTCTTGTAGGCACAGGGTTTGGTTGTTTGTTGGAAATGTTTCTGTCTATTTCAGATAGGCCTGTATTGCTATGACCTTTCCTCTCAGCACTGCCTTTGCTGTGTCCCATAAGTACTCGGTTGTCGTGAGTTCATTTTCGTTTCCAGAAACTTATATTACTTCCCTAATTTAATTCTTGACCCATTTGTTGTTTAATAGTATGCCATTCAATCTACATGATTTTGAGTGTTTTGCGTTTTTTCCTTTGGGGCTGCTGTCTAGTTTCAGTCCCTTGTGGTCAGAGAAAATGCTTGGTATGATTTCAATTTTCTTGAATTTGTTCAGGCCCGTTTTGTGTCCTATCATGTGGTCTATGTTTGAAAATGTTCCATGTGCATTTGAAAAGAATGTGTATTTAGCTTCTTTGGGATGAAGGGCTCTATATATATCAGTTAAGTCCATTTCATCTAGGGTGGTGTTTAATGCCACAATATCTTTGTTGATATTTTGTTTGGAAGATCTGTCCATTTTCAATAGTGGGGTGTTCAAATCCCCTACTATAATTGTGTTGCTGTCAATATCTTTCTTGAAGTCCTCTAAAATTTTCTTGATATATTTTGGTGCTCCTATGTTGGGTGCATATATATTTATGATGTTAATGTCTTCTTGGTGGATTCTTCCCTTGAGTATTATGAAGTGACCTTATGGGTCTCTCTTTATGGCCCTTTTTTTGAAGTCTATTTTGTCTGATATGAGCATTGCTACCCCATTTTTTTCTTTTCTGTTTGCTTGGAAAATTTGTTTCCAGCCCTTCACTTTTAGACTGTGATGGTCTTTTGTCCTGAGGTGGGTCTCTTGTAGGCAGCATAGGTGAGGTCATACTTTCTTATCCATTCAGCTCTTCTGTGTCTTTTGATTGGAACATTTAATCCATTTACATTTAGGGTTATTATTGATAGGTACTTATTCATTGACATTTTTTGTACCCGTGTTCTCTCTCTCTTCCTTCTTTTCCTTAAAGTAGCTTCTTTAGCATCTCTTGCTAAGCTGGTTTGGAGGAGGTATATTTTTTTAGACTTCTTTTGTCTTGGAAGCTCTTTATTTGGCCTTCCATCTTAATTGAGAGCCTTGCTGGGTAAAGTAGCCTTGGTTGTAGGTAACTGGTTCTCATTACTTGAAATATTTCTTGCCATTCTCTTTTGGCTTGGAGTGTTTCCATTGAGAAGTCAGCTGCTAACTTTATTGGGGCTTCCTTGTATGTTACTTCCTTCTCCCTTGCTGCCTTTAAAATTTTCTGTTTATCTTGGAATTTTACCATTTTAATTATGATGTGTCTTAAAGTGGTTTTCTTTGGGCTCCTCTTGATTGTGATTCTCTGTGTTTCCTGAATTTGTGTGACTTCTCTCATTAAATTAGGGAAGTTTGTCATCATTACTTTTTCAAACAGGTTTTCTATCTTTTGCTCTTCTTCTTCTCCTTTTGGTATCCCTATTATATGGATATTATTATGTTTCATATTATCCTGTATTTTCCTTAATCCTTCTTCATTCTTTGTCAGCCTCTTTTTTTCTTCTTGCTCTTTCTGTGTGTTTTTTTTCCTACCTTGTGTTCCAGCTCACTGATTTGGACATCTGACTCATTTAGCCTGATTTTGATTTTTTTTTCTACTGTGTCTTCAGTTCAGAAATTGTATTCTTTATTTTCTCTTGGCCCTTGATAATTTTTATTTCCTTTTTTATGTTGATATGGTTTTCAGTGAGTTTGTTGTAGTTTTGGCAATTCTCTGTGAGATCTTTGAGTATCTGGATAACTGTGTCTTTGAACTCAGTATCATACTTGAGTTGCCTCTATTTTCTTTAGCATTCTTCTGAGGCTTCCTCCTTTCCTTTCATTTTGGGATTGTTTCTTTGTGTTCACATTTTGTGAGACTCTTCTCATTAGCCTCAGCCTCTTAATCTTATCTGTTCTGACTCCCTTGGTTTATGGTGTGAATTTCTATGGTAGAATTCCTGTGAGATTCAGTGGTGCCATCTCCTTGATTTCCCAAGTCACTGGTCTTCGCTGTAGTTTATGTTGGCTCTGTGTTTGTCTTTGGGTTTTGGTTGTTGTTGGTTCCTTCTTTGGTGGGTCCTTCCCACCAGCTGGTTAACTGAGGGTCACTCTGTCCACCAGCTCTTGTATTTTGTTGTGCTGGTGTGGGCAGGCTGTGTCAAAGTTGGTTATTCTGTGTACAGGGTTTTGAGGCTTCTCTCTCACTCTTCAGTTGTTTGTTGTGGGTAATTTCTCCACCTTTTAGTTGTATTTCCAGATTGGTCCTGGATTGAGGTTAGTGTGGCTGCCACTCTGTCCTTCACCTTCTTCTGTTGTTATCTGTTGGTGGTTCCTTTGTGGGTGTGTTTCCTCTTCTAGCAGGTATCCTGGTGTTAACAGCTTCCACCTACTCTTTTTTGAGATCCATTGGAGGGGGAAGGCAAAATGGTTTAACACAGCCAGAGTTAATATCTGAGTTAATATCAGAGTTAATATCATAATTCTATGATATTAACGTAGCAGCTAGTAGAGAAGAGATAGGAGATCCTTTGGTTATGTACAGTGTTAACTGTGATGTTCCACTCAACTAGCCACTTTTTAGAAAGAAAGGAAAGAAGATAAGACTCTTGTTGGGGAGGGAAGGATTGTGAGTTGGATCTAGAAAGCAGTGAGATTGTGGGAGGCCAGATTCTGAGGTAAGGTGAGAGTGAAGGATAGCAAATAAGTGTAGTATGTGAGAGAATAGAGTGAACCATAATAGTAAGAGAGTTCAGGAAACTGTGTAGTGGGCTAAGATATGGGAGGGGTGCTGTGTAGTATTTACAATTGTATGGAAGAGCTTAATATTTACAATACTAATGGAGCAACATTCATATGGCAGAATCTATGTGATCTGGATAACAAGAATAGGAAGTATAGGACCTTGAGTAGTGTGCTAACAGAACACAAGTGAAGTGAAAGACAGTAAATTAATAATATACTATGAAAGAAAGAACAAGGGAAACCAGTGAAACAGTACAATTTAAACATCCAAGCAAAGAAGACTAAACAGAAAGAAGAGGGATACAAAAATACTAATAAAATAAAAGGTGTAAGAATAATGAAAAATAATAATACAAATATGCAATAACTTGCAGGTTTTCTGTAGTAGCAAAGTGAAATTTGTCTCACTGCCTCAGCTGTTGGAATGACTCCCTCTGTGTGTTCAACTCTGGTTTTTTCACAGTTCCAGGTTTTTTTGTGTGTGACTTGTGGGGATCTGAAAAAAAGAAGGAGGAAGGGATAAAATGGGAAAGAAAGGAAAAAGGAATATAACAAGAAAGAAGGAAAGACAGGAAAAAGGAGTTGAAAAATAAATAATAATAAAAATAAAAATAAAGGAATTACTTAAAAAAAAAACAACAACCTCTTTCTGGCTTCAAATTGGCCAAACCAGTTTTGCTGTCTTCCTGGGTGCAGCAGGCTGAGGGGAGATTGGTTTCACTTTTCTTCCTCCCTTCCTGATCCACACTCAGTCAGCCTCCAGCTCATCACCCCAGCAGCCTCTGGTCCCTCAGGTTCCCCAGGTTCTGGTGTGCACTCTACTATGGGCTATGAGTGTGAGTGCCAGTTGCCGGGGCTTTGGGTGTGGGCGCCAGGCCTTCCTCAGAGTGCACTCTTCCTGGGCTATGGGTGTGAGATTGGGGCCTTTCACTGAGCACACTCTTCCAGGGTTGTGGGTGTGTGTGCTTGGCCAGGTGGCCTTTGGTCCCTCAGGTTCTGGCAAGCACTCTTCCCAGGGCTACAGGACTGTGTGTAGGTCCTCCCATGCCACCTTGGGTTCACTGCATGGCTGGGTGGGGAGGAGGCTGGAGTGGCTGCTGCAGGAGAATTCCCCAAACAGCCATCGAGTGACTCTTTTTTTACTTTTTCTTTTTGAGAAATTCCTCCTGCTCAAGCATGCCTCTCCATACAGAGGCCTGGCCTCTCGCAGTGCCCAATTCTCCAACCAGACCAGGGACTATATGGGTCAGAGCCCATCACAGCCCAACTCTCAACTTTCTCTAGCTGGTGTCCACAGAATCTGTGGGTACTCACAGCCCCTATGTGTTTGCCACTTACTCCTCATTCCCCTTTCTGCAACTTTAAGCAACCAGGTCTCTCCCAGTGCTTCTCAATCCTTGTTTGGCAGGGGAGGGAGTCATTGACCTGGCTGTCTCCCAAGAACCCTGTGGCAGACCCAGCAGGCTCCAGGCTTGGGGCTGCAGCCACCCTGGTCCCCAAGCTGGTCCCAGAGCACTTATTGTCCTGAAGCACTCTCCTTACCATGCTGTTGGCTGTTTGTTCTGTTCCTCCACAGATTGGCTGGGTTTTTCTCCAGTGTGTAGGGGGAAGTGGAATCTGCTCCCTCCAACCTCCCAGCCATCTTCAGTTCCTGAACTTTTGTTTATACATTTGAAATTAAAGTAGGAGCTTTGAGCTAGAAATATTTCTAAGGCCTCTTCAAGCTCTGACATGATGTGGTTCTAAGCTGGAACATTAAGCTGGAGCCTCAGAAGAGATGTGGAAAGGGAGCTAGGGGTAAATGTAAGTACCAGAGAGACTTCTAGCAGATACAGAGATTATGGTATTAAATTACATCCACCACAGAAACTGCAAGAAACATCAGATTAGTGTGCCTATACTGCTGGCTTTGTGTTTGGAGTGCAATGGTGACAGGGGCTGTTGTAAGAATACTTTCTCTCTCTTTTCTGCACCATCATGGGTAATTAAAATACTAGTTCTCAGTGGATTATAGGTGTGCATGTGTGGGGGGGGTGGTTCAGAATGGGAGAGAGAAGCATCTTAGAGCCAATTCTTACTTCACAAAAGATATTGTAGCAGGCGATCCAAGATCTAGAAGGTGGTGCTTTGTGAATCATTTTGTTTTCCCAGAATTCCCACCATTTTTGGACACAGGTCGCCTCAGCCCAGCAAGCCAAGCCTTATTTCATAACCTGTGGGTTCCCTAAGAGATTCAGTTGCTGAGTCTAAGAATTCAGACACATGAGAAGGACATTGGGTTTTGTTTAATAATATGTATTGATAGGATGTAATACTCAGAATTTGATTTCAGGACAGTAAAAGTTAATGAATTTTTTAAATATTTTATTTATTTATTTATTTATTTATTTATTTATTTATTTATTTGGAGAGAGAGTAGAAGGGAGGGAGAAAGAGAGAGAAACATCAATGTGTGGTTGGCTCTCAACCACCCCCACCAGGGACCTGCCTCTCAAACCACATATGTGTCCTGACAGGGAATTTAACCAGTGACCCTTTTGTTCACAGGCTGGTACTCAGTACACTGGAGCCACACTAGCCAGGGCTACAAATATTTGATACAAAAATTGTTGAAAGCCATTTATGTAGATTATCACAGAAAACAATCACGAGGCCATACTTTTACAGCAGTACTCTCCTCTAGAGATTGAGGCTCAGAGGTAGCCTCCACATCCCACACTTTGAAGATAAATGTGTGTGAGCACACTCACACACACACACACACACACACACACACACCAGCAAAGTTCTGATAAACCAACTCATGTAATCTTTGATTATTACTATTTCATATCACCTTAAGCATAAACAAGAGAACTTGTCGAATAAAACCCTTTCAATTGAGTTCTTTCTCTTGCTATTCTAAATCTTTCTTTCATCGTCTTCATTATTGTTTAAAGACTTACTAATTAGGATCTGGCAAAGATAAGAGAGTCACCCCTGTTCTCTAAAATGGTTTGGCGACCCTATTTTTCAGATAGGGAAACTAAGGCCAAGAGGGCTAGGTCCCTTGACCAGTAGAGTAAAAACGGAGCTGACATTTGAACCCAAATGTTTGATTCATAAATTCAGTAGTCTAAAAATTATTTTCAGTGCTTCCTACACCCTACCAAGACACAGTTGAACTGAGGGAGAACTGAGGGACTAGAAATATAAAGAAAGAGGAATGTTCCCAGTGGTTTTACCTGGGTGAATTCAATCCACCTTTGTTCACATTGGAGATTATCAGTTATATAACTGCCTCCCAGCTAAAGTGATCTCTTCTCTGATGGTATTCATACCCGGAAAACTTGAATCCCAGGATGTTCAGATTTCTTCATCACTAATTTCCCAGAATATATATAGACAGGGTCTGCTGCCTCAGATACAATCCCTCAGTCTAGCACCATGGAGCTGGGAGGGGCCTTCACCATGCTTCTGACGCTCTGCTTGTCTTGTCTGCTCATCCTCATTGCCTGGAAGCGGATGAGCAAGGGGGGAAAACTGCCTCCAGGTCCCACACCAATACCCTTCCTGGGGAACCTGTTACAAATTCGTACAGATGCCACCTTTCAGTCTCTCATGAAGGTGAGTCTGTCTGCCTTTCTTAGGGCTGGAAGCAACTAATTCTATAGACAAATACATATATAACCTTCTAACTTCTAAAACACAGACTCTTGGAAACACATACTTTATGAACCTCAGAATTCTGAAATGTCAGATTCTTAGACTCTTGGAAAGACACACTCCTAGCACATTGACACTTAAGACTCTCACAATCTCAGGACTTCGGACTCACAGTACCTTATATCTTTAATGCAATAACTCTATAGGCTAATTATCGTAGAACTTTGAGACTGAATATCATGAAATCTTAGGATTCTAGAAATTTAACATTTCAGAGAGAGAAGCATTGATCTTGGTAGGGTTTGTCTCATCCAGGTCGATCATTTCACAGATGAAAGAAACTAAGGCTTGTGGAGTCATTGGGGAGTCTGGCCTAGGATCACAAGAGTCCAAGATTTATCTTTTTTTTTAATAATAAATTTTATTTAGTTACTTTTCAAGTACATTTTTTTTATCTATTTCTCCCATCCCACCCTCTGCCCTGTCTCCCCCCTCCCTCCAATTTCCCCTCCCCCAGTCCTCATCCCTGTGTCTTTCATACTTGTTCCTCAAAATCCCTCCCCCCTTTTTCCCCTTAAATTCCCTTCCCTCTCCCCTCTGGTTGCTGCCCACTTGTTCTCTATTTCAGTGTCTTTGTTTTTATTCTGTTTGCTTGTTTGTTTTATTCTTTAGCTTCCTGTCAAAGGTGAGATCATATGGTATTTGTCTTTCAATGCCTGACCTATTTCACTCAGCATAATGCTTTCCAGTTCCATCCATGTAGTAGCTCCTTCTTTCTCTCTGCTGCATAGAATTCCATTGTGTATATGTACCACAATTTTTTGATCCATTCATTTACTGATGGGCACCTAGGTTGCTTCCAGCTCTTGGCTATTGTAAATTGTGCTGCTATGAACATTGTGGTGCATAGGTTCTTTGAAATTGATGTTTTAGGATTCTTGGGGTATAATCTCATCAAAATAGAAAGCTTCTGCAGGGCTAAAGAAAACAGTATTAAATTAAAAAGACAACCAACTGTATGGGAAAACATATTTGCCAATGATACCTCAGGCAAAGGTTTAATCTCCAAAATATACAAAGAACTTACACAACTCCACTCTAGGAAGACATTGAACCCAAGATTTATCTTTATCTGTTATTCTCACCTTTGCATTCCTTTGAAATCTCCACATCCTAAAATCCTTCATTGATCTATACTCAGTGCTCCAATCAGCCTCATCCTCTTATGTCTTCTTTCGCTCCAAGCTCAAAGAGAAATATGGCCCAGTCTTTACTGTGTACATGGGTCCCCGGCCAGTAGTTGTTTTATGTGGACATGAAGCAGTGAAGCAGGCCCTGGTAGATCAAGCAGAAGAGTTCAGCGGTCGCGGAGAACTGGCTTCAGTAGAGCGAAACTTCCAAGGTCATGGTAAGTAACAACAACAACCAACAAGGAAACAAAATGATTATAATGTACTTCCTATGTCCCAGGTTCTTTGATAAATACTCTACATAAATTATTGTACTGATCCCTTTGAGAGAAGTATTAACATCCTACTAGTATTGCAAATAAAGAAGCTGAGGGTAAGAAATGTTAGGTAATATCACACTGTAAGTGGTAGAACCATTCTACTTTGGACCTAACCATCTGACTCTAGAATACCTGCTGCATTAATTTTGTTCTCATATTTTAAAAATATTTTGTTGAGTATGCTATTACAGTTGTCCATTTCCTTCCTTCATTTCCCTCCACCCTGGACACCCTCTCCCACCCTCATTCCCTGCCTTTAGTTCATGTCCACGTGTCATACCTATAAGTTCTTTAGCTTTTACATTTCCCATACTATTCTTGCCCTCCCCCTTCCTATTTTCTACCTACCTTCTATGCTACTTATTCTCTGTACCTTCTCCCCCTCTCTTCTCCTCCCACTCCCCTGTTGCTAACCCTTCATATGATCTCCATTTCTGTGGTTTTGTTCCTGTTCCAGTGTTTGCTTAGTTTATTTTTGTTTTTTGTTTTAGGTGTGGTTATTAGTAATTGTGAGTTTGCTGTCATTGTAATGTACATGTTTTTAATCTTCTTTTTCTTAGATAAATCCCTTTAACATTTCATATCATACAGGCTTGGTGATGATGAACTCCTTTAACTTGACCTAATGTGAGAAGCACTTTACCTGCCATTTCATTCTAAATGATATCTTTGCTGGATAGAGCAGTCTTGGATGTAGGTCCTTGTCTTTCATGACTTGGAATACTTGTTTCCAGCCCCTTCTTGCCTGGAAGGTCTCTTTTGAGAAATCAGCTGACAGACTGATGGGAACTCCTTTGTAGGTGACTGTCTCCTTTTCTCTTGCTGCTTCTAGGATTCTTTCTTTCATTTTAATCTTGGCTAATGCAATTATGATATGCCTTGCTGTGTTCCTTCTTGGGTCCAACTTCTTTGGGACTCTGAGCTTTCTGGACCTCCTGGAAGTCTAATTCCTTTGCCATATTGGGGAAGTTCTTCTTTATTATTTATTCAAATCACTTTTCTACTTGTTAGTTTTCCTCTTCTCCTTCTGGTACCCCTATAATTCAGGTGTTAGAATGTTTAGAGATGTCCTGGAGGTTCCCAAGCCTCTCCTCATTTTTTTGAATTCTCGTTTCTTCATTCTTTTCTGGTTGGATGTTTCTTTCTTCCTTCTGGTCCACTCCATTGATTTGAGTCCCAGTTTTCTTCCCATCACTATTGGTTCCCTGTACATTTTGCTTCATTTCACTTAGTGTATCCTCCATTTTTTAATCTAATTTGCAACCAAATTCAACCAATTCTGTGAGCATCCTGGTCACTAGTGTTTTGAACTGTGCATCTGATAGGTTGGCTATCTATTGGTCACTTAGTTGTATTTGTTCTGGAGCTTTGATCTGGTCTTTTGTTTGGGCCAGTTTTTTTGGGGAGGTGTCACTGCACCTCTTAGGTAGTGAGGGGTGGAACCTTAGGTCTTTACCAGGGTGGAGTAATCCACATCGCTGGGTTGTGATGCTATATATATGGGCGGGGTCTGAGAGGGAACAATGGTCCTTGATCTTCTCTCTGTCGAATTTCAGAGCCTTCTGCCACTTCTCTCAAGGAAACTGGGTCTTTCTGGTGCTGATTCCCATGTGGATGGGTTTGTGTAGGTTGTAGGACTCTGTGGGTCTCTGTAGCAAACTCTCTTGTGAGGCTGGGAGTCTCTCCTATCGCCTCAACCCCCACAGGTGTTTTCAATTGGTGTTTTGAGGCTTTATTTCTGTGCACTAGTACCATGGGTTGTGCAGTCTGTCTCACTCCCCAGCTTCACCTGGTTTATCTGCACACAAATGTGGGTCTGCCCAGTCAGTCAGAAGCCTTGAGCACCAGGCCCTACTTCCCAATTGCCACCTCACTGGGTCTGCACATTTCCACCCTGCTCCCCAGGTCTGTCAGCTGCCATCTTGTGTGCTTGGTGTCACTGCTTTTTCCCCCCATCTCTCTTCACCTAGCTCTGCCCATCCTACCTGTCTGGATGGACGTGTGTTTTTTAACTCCTTGGTTGTTGGACTTCCATACAGTTCAATTTTCTGTCAGTTCTGGTTGCTATTTTTTTCTAAACTGTTGTTGTCTTTATTTTGGTTGTGCGAGAGGCACCATGTGTCTACTTACGCCTTCCTCTTGGCCGGAAACCCCTGTTCTCATTTGTAATAGATAGTGATACTGTGTATCCACTGAAGTTTTTATGGCCAATCTTTCGTGTGTGTGTGTGTGTGTGTGTGTGTGTGTGTGTGTGTGTAGGTCTCCAACCTATAGGTTCCCTTGATTTAGGTAGACACCTTTCTAGGGTTACATATGCATCTGTCTCTAAATGTTCATACCTTTTAATTCCAAGCAGCCTCACACTTTTCTTTTCATATATCCCTATGCTTTTCCTTCTATTCAACCATTTTCCATGATTCATTCATCCACCAAAAATTTACTCATTAATTAGATTTTCTATACTAATATCTTTCTATCCAATTATCTATGGATCTATCAATTAACTTTCCATTTACCCCTCTATCAATCAATTTATTCATCCATTCATTAACCATTTCATTACTCACCTACTTATTAATCTTTCATCTATAATTCATTCTTCCAAGCATTTACCCACCTATCTCAAACCATCCATTAACCCTTCACTCATTCATTAAGTCTTCCATCCATCCATGTATCAATCATTCCTGTCATAAAGCCTGTCTCCTTTTTGATAATCCACCAATATTATTTCATTACATTTCCAAATTAATTCACCAATCCATGCACATCTGATAATTTCTAAACATTTCTTATTACACAATAACTCCTTTTGTGTATGCATATTTTTGTCCAGGTGTGAGGTTCTATGTGCATATATGTCTAAGGAATACAAATCGGTCTTGGCCTGTGTGGCTCTGTTGGTTGGAGCATTGTCCTGTAACCAAATGGTTATGGGTTCAGTTCCCAGTCAGGGCACATGCCTATATTGTGGGTTCAGTCTCTTGTCTGGTTATGTACAATCCCCAGTCTGGGTGAATACGAGAGGCAACCAGTTGATGCTTCTCTCTCAAATCAATGTTTCTTTCCCTCCCTTCCTCTCTCTCTGAAAAGCAATGAGAAAATGTTCTTGGGTAAGGATTAAAAAAACAGAATCTAAATGGTATATAGGAAACAGAACTAGTCTTCTCATTCTAGGGTACTATATATAGCATCCTATCTATACTTCCCCTCACATACCTATGTATCCATCCCATTCATCCAGCTCCAGGTCTTTATCCCGTAGGAAACACTTTTATCTCCTTAATCACTCCTGGTCTGATTCCCTTTCTCCACCTCAGTCCTAGACTGTTTTTGAGGGTCCTGCATGTAGGAAACTTGAGTTTCCCCATCAAGCCTGGTGATCTGGGAGGGACTTCCCTAAGAACAGAGCCTAGAGCTTTCACAATCTGTCCCCATCCTTGTCTAGTAAAGAGTTGGACACAGGAAGGGGAGAGGAGGCAGGAGCCTGACACTGAGATTCTGGCAGGTGTAGCTCTGGCTAATGGAGAACGATGGAGGATTCTCCGACGCTTCTCCCTCACCATTCTTCGGGACTTCGGGATGGGAAAGCGCAGCATTGAGGAGCGGATCCAGGAAGAGGCTGGCTTTCTACTGGAGGAACTACGGAAGACCAAGGGTATGAGGGCATAGAGGGGGAGTATCTACAAGGTGACTGGGTGGTGGTTGAGAGCTCAGTCATGAGAAGAAAAGCCTTGGTGGCAGAAAGCTCTGAATGGGAGAGGATGAAAAAGATGGAATTTACTAAGATTTCCAGTCAGGTTCCACATTAAAAGTTAACATGAAGGACCCTTAGAGACCACTTGTCCAGGAACTTTAGTCACTTCTGGTGACAGAACCAAATTTAATTACATGTATACCTAAATACACGCACACACACGCACACACACACACACACACACACGATTGTGGTAAAAAATTACATAACATAAAATTTTACCATCCTCACCATTTCTAAAGGTACTTTTCAGTAGTTTTAAATATATTCATATTGTTGTGAAATAGAGCTTTAGAGAGTTTTCAGCTAGAGGATCTGAAACTCTATACTCGGTTCATTATATTTTTAAAGGACTTCAATCCTTGCCCAAAAATAAGATCTGGAACCCCTGAGGCCTCTAGAAAAAAGACACAGAGGTTGAGAAAAATAAAGATGAAGAGTTAAGAGACAGAAATACTGATGATTTCTCTAAATCAGAGATTCCTTTACTTGGGCTTCATGATGCTAAATAGTCTACATAAAGGCTTTGAATGTCCATGTACCCCCAGAAATTATTTGCCAAATTGTGTATTTGTGAATATGGGCATTGTTCTTGGAAAATCATCCCCAAATACACCATCCTGACAAGCATCCTGGTTTACAGATGGCACAGCTGAGGCCAATGGGAAGATTTTCTTAATAGGTCAAGTGGAATTATTGACAGACATAGACAGACTCCAGCTATTTATTTTTGTAAAATGTGTCTCTTACCATAGCTCCTTTCCCAAATCTGTGACTTTCCAGCACAAACACAGTTAAATACCAATACCAAAAAGTAATGATTAGACTCCACCAGCTGTTTACTACAGGGCAAAGATTGTTTTAAGCATTTTACATGAATAATTAATTACACTGTATTCTCATGAAGCAGTGAAGTGGTTACTAAACCTATTTGCATACTGGTTACCAACTCAAAACACAAAAATGAAATAACTAAAGCATGCTACTAGATAGTGGATTCAGGACTCATATCCATGACTGAATCATCCCACACCCCATGTTCCTAATTATTGCCTCCAACATAGACAATTTCCACCATCCAGGTGCCCCCACTGAGCCCACTTTCTTCCTGAGCCGTACTGTCTCCAACGTCATCAGTTCCGTTGTCTTTGGGAGCCGCTTTGACTATGAGGACAAGCAGTTCCAGAAGCTGCTGCAGCTGATCAACCAGAGCTTCATTGAGATGAGCACACCCTTGGCACAGGTGCCTACCAGCCACCTCTCTGTCCACCCCCAGACTCAAATAACTAACTACCTGGCTATCTTGCATAATAGTCCCCACAGTCTTGGGAGGCAAGTATCAATATGCTCCGAATCTCCAAGAAGCAAATGGACTCACCTAGTTCTCAGTCGTAGTGTTGAATGTTGAGTCCAGCTATCTAACTCCAGACTCAACCCAGGCTGGCCTTGGGTGCTCATTGCTGACAAACCCCCTTTGCCTGTTCCCAATAGCTATATGACATGTATTCCGGAATCATGCAATATCTGCCAGGAAGACACAATCGCATCTACTACTTGGTAGAG
Source organism: Artibeus jamaicensis (assembly GCF_021234435.1). Classification (NCBI taxonomy): domain Eukaryota; kingdom Metazoa; phylum Chordata; class Mammalia; order Chiroptera; family Phyllostomidae; genus Artibeus; species Artibeus jamaicensis. Next base: position 538,191 of record NW_026521848.1, read on the forward strand.
GAGCTGAAGGACTTCATTGCCTCTAGGGTCAAGATCAACGAGGAATCCCTTGACCCACAAAACCCTCGAGACTTCATTGACTGCTTCCTCATCAAGATGCACCAAGTATTTCATCCTCTTTTCCCAACCCTTTATCATCTCTCAATCCTTAGTACCTGTAACTTTTTAAATCATTTGTAGACATGGTAGAGATAAAAAAAAAAGGTGGCAAGAGTTGTTTCTCATTGTGTACTTTTATTTATAGATAAGATCTAAATACTGTAAAGGCACAAACTATTAAACTTTGAAAATAAACCTTGAACATAAAAAAATTTAAGAACATGGAAACTTAAAACCTTACACCTTTCTAATCATGTATAATTACTAGCCATAGAAAAGTAGGATGAGTCTTTAGTCTTAGAATTTGAGAAGCTTAGACATATGCAGCTTTTAAACTTAATAAACTTAAAAGTCATAGAGATGTAGAAATTAAAGGTTTAATACTTTTGTATCATAGAGTCTTTGAACTATATATATAATTTAAAATAGAAGCACTTGAAAGTTTATTTTTTCCTTTAAAACACTCTCTCTTTTATTTATTTATTTATTTAAATTTTATTTAGTTATTTTTCAAGTACAGTTTTTTGTCTATTTCTCCCATCCCAGCCCCACCCCGCCCCATGAAACAGAAGTACTTGAAAGTTTAAAACAGAGGTGTCAAACTCATTTTCACCAGGGACCACATCAGCTTCGTGGTTGCCTTCAAAGTACTGAATATAATTTCAGAACTGTATAAATGTAGCTACTCCTTAACAGTTAAGCAAGAGTTCAACACTGCCGCCAGGTAGAAGCAAGGTGCGAGGCCAGATAAAACAAAATAGAGGGCCGAATTTGGCCCTCGGGCCTTGTGTTTGCCACCTGTGGTTTAAAATTATATACACTAAAGTCATAGAACATTCTAATCGAACAAGGTAATCTCTACTTTCTCCTCTTCCTACTTTTCTCATTGTTCACTCCACTCTAACCACACTGGCCTCCTCCTGGCTATTTCCCTAACATACCAGCCACACCCTTGCCTCCAGACCTTTGCTTTGACTGTTCCTTCTCCCAGATACCCACTTGGTTTTCCCATCTATTGTGTTTTCATAAAGGCCTACCATATACAAAGGCAAAAATAAGAAGACAAAAAAGGTGATTCTATTTCTTTTTGCTGTCATTTTCAGGATAAAAATAATCCCCACACAGAATTCACCCTCAAAAACTTAGTCCTCACCACTCTCAACCTCTTCTTTGCTGGCACAGAGACTGTGAGCTCTACACTACGCTATGGATTTTTGCTGCTCATGAAGCATCCTGAGGTGGAAGGTGAGTGTTCACTTGAGATGCTTACCTGACTCCCACTCCTAACAGAAAAGCAGACATAACTTTGAAACTTTAGAACCCTATGGTCTTAGACTCTTCACACTTCAGAATCTCAGGACACAGAATCTTGGGATCTAAGGCTTAGTAGGCCATTTAATTTCATCTTCTACTTGGTGCCTGTGTTAGTTTTCTATGGCTGCTGTCATCAACTGCCAGAAATGTAGTAGCTTAAAACAACATATATTAGTTATATAGTTCTACAGTCCAGAAGTTCAAATAGGCTTTCACTCAGCCAAACCAAGGTAGAACCTGACTCCTTGACTCTTCTAGGTTCTAGAGCTGTGTTCCTTGCATTCCTGAACTCATGATCTTTCCTCTACCTTCAAAGTCAGCAGCAAAGATCCTCAAACCTCTCTTGATTGCATTGTCACATCTCCTTCTGTGACGCTGACCTTACTGCTTCCTTCTTATACAGACACTTCTGATTATATTAAGAGCTAACCTTGTTAATTATGAATAATCTTCCTATCTCAACATCTTTAATTTAATTATATCTGCATAGTCCCTTTTGCCATATAAAATCACATTGACAGGTTCCAGTGATTAGGAGGTGGATAACTTTGATGACCATTATTTAGCTGACTACAGTGCCAGAATCAAATAGACTCAATTCCCAATAAATAGGAATTTGGTCTGGTTAAGTTACTCCAGCACTGAGGAGCTCATTACTTGCTTCAGGAAAAATTTTAATTATGGCCCCTCTTCCTTCTTATGCAGTTCAAAGTAAGCCAACAAATTTTTCTATTACAGATGAAGGGAAAGACTTACTTGTTTCCACTCAAACTCTTCTAGTCTCTCTTCCATTGTCCATGACATCTTTTGCTAATCTAAGAATTCAGGTATGTAATGGACACTTTCTATGTACTGGGAACTGTCCTACTTACTTACATACTGGATTTCATGTAGTAAAGTTTGCAATTCTAAGAGCTTGTTAGAGCATCACATCTACTTTGAAAATGAACAAAAAGAGTCTCAGAGGGTAAAGTCATTTGCTCCAAGGTTACTCACCCAGGAAGTGCAGAGAGGTGACTACATCTACAGTGTTCTTAACGCTGTCACATAATTTTTGACATGTGCTTCAATCCTGGCCTAGTTATCTATGTGCCTCTTTCTCATCCTGTTGAAACTCTGTGTATGAATGCCCAGCTGCAACCAGAACTCTGCCTTGCTTATCAGCCTCCCATGGCTCCTTGGGTTTTTTCAAGGTAAGGACCAAATGGCCCAAATGTCATTTAAGGCCCTAGGCTATGTGCCTCCCAATGACCTGATTAGCATTTACTCACCCCACCACTGTGTCACATGTCATAAATAAAGAGGCAATCTGAACACACATGGCCCACTCACTCAGGATCTGCAGGTACTTAAGAAACAAACCCATGACCCCAACCTGACCCCAAGGAACACATTCTGCATCTTTGTCTGTTATGGTTTTTTGCCCCTTCCAGCAAAGATCCATGAAGAGATTGACCATGTGATTGGACCACATCGGATACCAAGTGTGGATGACCGAGTCAAGATGCCCTACACAGATGCTGTGATCCATGAGATACAGAGATTGACAGATATTGTGCCTTTGGGTGTCCCACATAATGTCATTAGGGACACTCATTTCAGAGGCTACCTTCTGCCCAAGGTGGAGTACACTGTCATTGGCACCCTTTTCCCCTCCACTGCACCCCTTTATCCTGCTTCTTCCTTATCCCATGCTCCAACACTGATTTTTCCTAACTGCCTCCATTTTCACCTCAGGGCACTGATGTGTTTCCCCTGATTGGCTCAGTTCTCAAAGACCCCAAATACTTCCGATACCCAGATGCCTTCTATCCCCAACACTTCTTGGATGAGCAGGGCCGCTTCAAGAAGAATGAAGCCTTTGTGCCTTTTTCTTCTGGTAGGTGTCTATGGTCTGACTTCCCCCTAGGGACATGCTTGATATGCCCCCCAATCATTGGTCTGTATTGGGTTCAGATCTGAAATGAAAGTTGAGTGGTGTTTTAAAGAGTCCTAGAATGCCAGAATCATAGAATATTAGAATCATTGACTCATATAATTAGAAAAGTAATAGTACTATACAGGGGTCAGCAAACTTTTTCTGCTAAGGACCAGATAAAAACTACTTTAGATTTTGGCATTCATATGCTCTCTGTCTGAAATTTGCCATTCATATGCTTTCTGTCTTGAATATGTCACTGGAATTAGTCACATGTATCATTGTACTACGAAAGTGACCAGTGGCTAGGAAACAGGATTCAACAAACAGTGGGGCCAATCGGGGAGTTACCACAGCTCTCCCTCTGTAAAATGGGGATTAACTTCTCCAAAACATTGAAAGGGTGACTGAAACCATTTAAGTGTGTGCTTTTGGTCTTTTCCCCTCCTCACCAGTATCTGGGACCAATTAGGCTTTTGATAAACATTTAAGAAATTGAAATAAGCAGACTCATCCTATGTGAGTATCCTTTACAACCATTCCATCTTGGAATCTGATGGCATCCATCCCATCAGAGAAGTAGCTGCTACATGTTGAGTGACAGATCCTAGCTGAGCACTAACTCTAGAAACCCACTGAATGTTTATAATAACCCCATAGAGTGGGTGTTATTATGACCCCAGAGATGCTGAGGAATTTAGATGAGACTCAGATAGGTGGTGAGGACAGAAGGCTCCCCATGACTCTGCTCTCACAGTGCAAGTGTGACTGACCCTCCTCTCTTCTAATGTGCTCACAGGAAAGCGCATCTGCCTGGGCGAGGCAATGGCCCGCATGGAACTCTTCCTCTACTTCACCTCCATCCTTCAGAATTTCTCCCTGCGCCCACTGGTGCCACCTGCTGACATTGATATCACCCCCAAGATCTCAGGCTTTGGCAACATCCCCCCAACCTATGAGCTTTGCCTGATGGCCCGCTGAGTGTCCCCTACTGTGCCCAGAAAAAACCATCAGGGAACAGACTCTGCTGAAGAGTGCAGGGGCACCTCCCTCATCTTCTCAAATGATCTCAACAAGCTTAAGAGAAGATACTATTGCTACTCTCATGGGGCCACAGGCTAGCGAGGCTAACCTAAAAATACAAACTTGCATATCTTCCACATCTAATTAAAAAACCTGTCCAATATTTTAGCAAGAGCCTGTAGAGTTTTCTTTCACCTGGTCATCCTGGCTAGGTTTATGTTTGTATGAGATTCTTGTTGTAGATTCCATGTCTTTATGATGTTCCTTTGTTTTTGTCCTGGCTATGACCTCAGTGTGGATCACATCCCCTTTTTTGATCCTTATATCCTCCACTTTCCCCCCCAAAACATCAAGAGTTCAGTACTGTTGAGTGTGGCATGTTTTTTGTGTATTGTGTGTGTAACATCAATAAGACACTGCAAACAAATTTAAATGGCTTCTTTTTTACTATGCTGTTATTAAGTATTTTCTTCCAGCTCACCACCAGAGATTTCCTACTGGTTGAGCCACCTTTATAATACCCCAGCTTCAATCACCTTGTTGGTTCATTACTTCTCCCGCCCCTCATCTCTTCTTTCTTTTTCTCTAAAATTTTTAAAGATTATATTTATTTCTTTTTAGAGAGGGGAAAGGGGGAAGAAAGAGAGAGGGAGAAACGTCAATGTGTGGTTACTTCTCACACACACCCTACTGGGGACCTGGTCTGCAACCCAGGCATGTACCCTGACTGGGAATCAAACCATCAACCCTTTGGTTTGCAGGCTGGTGCACAACCCACTGAGCCACACTATCCAGGACATCATTTCATCTTTCTAAAACTGCTCCCCTGCTCTAATTATAACTCCCAATTCCAAATACTCTCCATTTTGAGAAATAGTTAAATTGCCCATAGTTTCTATTTCTAAACTCCACCAACGTGATCAGTGATGAAAGTTTTCTTTTATAATTCATCTTATTCAACCAATATTCATTAAATCTCCAGTGTGGGCCAGCACATTGTTTAGGTATTTAGGACCCATGAGTGAACAAAATTGACAAGATTCTTGCCCTCATGGAGCTTACATTCTAGTTGAGGAGGTAGAATATTAAGAATAAACATAATAAATAAACAAATGATATGCTAGAAAAGCAAACAAGGGAAATGGGATATGGAATTCCAGGATTGGACTTTTAAATCAATGGTCATAAGTGGTTTTATAAGGCAATGTTGAGCAAGCCAGACAGATATCTGAAAGTGAGTATTCCTGGCAGAACAATTTTTAAGAAGCTAAGCCTAAGAAGGCTGTGTGTGTGTGTGTGTGTGTGTGTGTGTGTGCGCGCGCATGAATCCAGAAGGATACACATGTGGCTGGAGTGGAGGATTAAGAGAGTCTGTATGAGTAAAGGAGAGGAGAATAGAGAGTTAAAGTGCCAGATTGAATGAGGACTTGAGTGAGATAGAGGATTTTTGGGGGGGTGCACATGAGTGACATTATTTGAAATGTTTTAAATGGCTAACTGTAGCTATTGTATAATGAATACACTGAAGGAAGGGGTGAAGAGAAAAGCAAGAACCAATTAGGAGGCTACTACAGTGTTCTTAAAATAAAATAGCTTTGGCTGTTTGAAGCAGTAAAGTCTGTTGGCTATTAGAAAGAGAATGACTAGCTCACAAAATCAATGCAAAATCAAGCTAAAAATATGAGTAGGAAAGAAAGAAGAGGCAGTGCCAGGAGGATGTCAGCCAAAATAATGGCTAGAACCATTAGCCAAGGGCTTCTGCTGCCATTACTACCCCCTCCACACAAATTCAGGGCCCTGAACACCACTGCCAGAAGACACTTGACCCACTGCCACTGCTGTGGACAACTACTGATTGTATTTTTTGTCACTTCTTCAAACAATATTCATAGTTCCTCACAGGGTGATCCAATTACCTAACAATTGTCAGATGTTAAAGCCTTAGGTTTCTGGGTGTGCCGGCAAAGATTTAATGGTCCCTAAGGTTTAATGGCCCCTTCCAATTTGGGGTAGGAAGCAAAGACTTTCCATTTATGAAGAGTCACACAATAAGGGTTTTCCAAAATTGGAAGAGAGTTTTGAGACTGAGAATGTAATAAAAGACAAATCCCATGATACTCATTATGTGAATTGGGTCCTCTGGGAAGTAGAAGCTTAGACACAGTTAGGAATGCATAATTTTATTGGGGGGGTGTTAAAGACAAAATAGGAAAGAAGCAGAATGGGTTAAGAAAAGTGTTCAGACTGAGATGCAGATTTGACACCCATGAAAGGAAAAAAGAGAAGAAGCAGAAATGGGCAGGGAGAGATTCAGACCACCATGCAAAGTTTCAATTTATCTAATGATACCTTTGTGTTTTTTTATTTAGTTATTTTTCAAGTACAGACTTTTGTCTATTTCTTCAATCCCAGCCACCCCCCGTCCGGTGCTCCCGACTTCCCTCCCATCTTCCACGCCTCCCCCAGCTCTTGTCCCTGCGTGCTTCACATTTGCTCCTCCAAATCCCTTCCCCCTTAAATTACCTTCCCTCTCCCCTCTAGTCACTGTCCCCTTTTTCTCTATTTCAGGGTCTTTGTTTTTATTCTGCTTCCTTGTTTGTTCTGTTGTTTAGCTTCCTGTTAAAGGTGAGATCATATGGTATTTGTCTTTCAATGCCTGGCCTATTTCACTCAGCATAATGCTTTCCAATTCCATCCATGTTGTTGCAAAGGGTAGTAGCTCCTTCTTTCTCTCTGCAGCAAAGAATTCCATTCTGTATATGTACCACAATTTTTTGATTCATTCATTTACTGATGGGCACCTTGGTTGCTTCCAACTCTTGGCTATTGTGAATTCTGCTGCCATGAACCTTGTGGTGCATAGGTTCTTTGAAATTGATGTATTAGGATTCTTCGGATATAATCCTAGCAGTGGAATTGCTGGGTTAAAAGGCAGGTCGATTTTTATTTTTCTGGGAAAATTCCATACTGTTTTCCATAATGGTTGTACCAGTCTGCAATCCCACCAACAGTGAACTAAGGACTCCTTTTCCCCACACCCTCTCCAACATTTGTTTGTTGCTTTGTTTGTGATAGCCGTTCTGACCAGTGTAAAGTGGTATCTCATTGTGGTCTTAATTTGCATCTCTCTGATGGCTAGCAATATTGAGCATCTCTTCACGTGTCTCTGAATGTTCTGTATGTCCTCCTTGGAGAAGTGTTTGTTCAAATCCTTTTTCCATTTTTTAATTGGGTTGGGTGTCTTCTTAGAGTGGAGTCGTGTAAGTTCTTTGTATATTTTGGAGATTAAACCTTTGTCTGAGGTATCATTGGCAAATATGTTTTCCCATACAGTTGGTTGTCTTGCTAATTTAATACTGTTTTCTATAGCCACGCAGAAGCTTTTTATTTTGATGAGATCCCATTTGTTTATTCTTTCCTTTATATTCCTTGCTCTAGGGGACATAGCCGTAAAAATGTTGCTGCATGGAATATCTGAGATTTTCTTGCCAATGTTCTCCTCTAGGACTTTAATGATGTCACAGCTTACACTCAAGTCTTTTATCCACCTTGAATTTATTTTGGTGTATGGTATAAGTTGGTGCTCAAGTTTCTTTTTTTTTTGCACGTAGCTGTCCAGTTCTCCCAACGCCATTTGTTGAAGAGGCTATCTTTACTCCATTTTATGTTATTGCCCCCTTTGTCAAATATTAATTGACTATAGAGAGTTGGGTTGATTTCTAGACTCTCTGTTCTGTTTCATTGGTCTATGTGCCTGTTTTTATGCCAGTACCAGGCTGTTTTGATTACAGTGCCTTATAATACAGTTTGATATCAGGTATTGTGATCCCTCCTACTTTGTTCTTCTTTCTCAAAAGTGCAGCTGCTATTTGGGGTTATTTATGGTTCCATATAAATTTTTGAAGTGTGACTTCCGCCAAGATGGAGGCATAGGTGGATGTGCCGTGCCTTCTCACACAACCAAGTTTAGAGAAAACTAAATATTAGCAACAGAAAACACAGCCAGAACACAGAAAATTGAACTTTTCTGAAGCCCGTTAACAACAAATTCTTCAGCCTGACCGGTAAGGGGTGAAACCAGCGGCTAGTGAAACGGGGTTGCACAGGAAAACTCTGTCAGACAAACTCAGGCACGCGGAATCCAGGCGCTCGGAATCCAGGCGCAGGGTTGGACCTAATGAGCGACCGAGCCAGCGACCAGGTGAGCAACCTCGGGGGAGACAGCAGGGGAGCGGTGCTGAGTGTTGACTGTGCTCGTGCATTTGTGTGCGGGCGGACAGGCGAGGGAGTGGGCGGTTGGACCAGGGCCTGGCAGGTCCCCGCGGCAGGCAGCAGTGGAGGGCACCGCCATTTCCCTGCTCTGACCCCACCTCCACATACACCGTCATAACCCAGCGACTCTGAGTGGCCCAGCCCAGGTGAACCACCTAAGCCTCTGCTCCTCACCCAGCTGGCACAAAACAGCAGAGGGGGTCGCCATTTCCCAGCTCTGACCACGCCCCCACATACAGCATCACAACCCAGCGACCTGGGAGCCCAAGGCGCCGCTTCTCACACTTAAAGGGCTAGAACAGACCAAAAATGTCGCAAGATCTCAAAGCCCCAGAGCCCATAGATCTAAGTGATGAAGAAATAGCAAAACTCTCAGACGCACAGTTTAAAACACTGGTCATCAGGATCCTCACAGAAATGGTTGATTATAGCCACAAATTAGACAAATATATGAAGGCAAAACTAATTGAAATGAATGGAATTGCACAGGACACCAATAGCAATGAAAAGGAAACTGGGACTCAAATCAATGGAGTGGACCAGAAGAAAGCAAATAATGGCCAAACAGAAAAGAGTCAAGAAGCAAGAATTCAAAGAAATGAGGAGAGTCTTAGGAACCTCCAGGACACCTTTAAATGCTCCAATATCCGAATGATAGGGGTACCAGAAGGGGGAAAGTCACAGCCACCGGTGGAAAACTTATTTGAACAAATAATAAAGGAGAATTTCCCCAATCTGGTAAAGGAAATAGACTTCCAGAAAATCCAGGAAGCTCAGAGAGTACCAAAGAAGTTGGACCCAAGAAGGAACACACCAAGGCACACCATCACTATATTAGCCAAAATTAAAATGAAGGAGAGAATCCTAGAAGCAGCAAGAGCTAAGGGGACAGTCACCTACAAAGGAGTCCCCATCAGACTGTCAGCTGATTTCTCAAAGAGACCTTCCAGGCAAGAAGGGGCTGGAAAGAGGTATTCCAAGTCATGAAAACCAAAGACCTACAACCAAGATTACTCTATCCAGCAAAACTTTCATTTAAAATGGAAGAACAGATAAGGTGCTTCTCAGATAAGATACAATTCAAGGAGTTCATCATCACCAAGCCCTTATTATATGAAATGTTAAAGGGACTTATCTAAGAAAAAGAAGTTAAAGAAACATGAGCAGTGAAAGGACAACAAACTCACAGTTATTAACAACCACACCTAAAACAAAAGCAAACTAAAAGGACAGCTAGATCAGGAGTGGAAACATAGAAATGAAGATCTCAAGGAGGGTTAGCAACAGGGGAGTGGGAGGAGGAGAAGGTGGGAGAAGGTACAGAAAATAAGTAGCATAGACAGTAGATAGAAAATAGAAGGGGGGGCAAGAATAGCATGGGAAATATAGAATCTAAAGGACTTGAGACACATGTTCATAAACTAAAGGGGGGTAATGGTGGGGATGGGGGGTAGGGTGGAGGGGAATAAAAGGGGGAATAGAACAACTGTAACAGCATAATCAATAAAAAAATCTTTTTTATTGATTATGCCATTACATTTGCTCTATTGCCCCTTCCCTTCCCCTCCACCCTGCATACCCCTCCCCCACCATTTCCCCCTTTAGTTCATGAACATGTGTCTCAAATTCTTTAGATTATGTATTTCCCCTACTATTCTTACCCTCCCCCCTATCTATTTTCTATCTACTGTCTATACTACTTATTTTCTGTACCTTCTCCCCCCCTTCCCCCTCCTCCCACTCCCCTGTTGCTAACCCTCCCTGTGATCTTCACTTCTATGGTTCTGCTCCTGATCTAGCTATCCTCTTAGTTTGCTTTTGTTTTAGGTGTGGTTCTTAATAACTGTGAGTTTGCTGTCCTTTCACTGTTCGTCTTTTTTATCTTCTTTTCTTAGGTAAGTCCCTTTTAACATTTCATATAGTAAGGGCTTGGTGATGATGAACTCCTTGAATTTGACCTTATCTGAGAAGCACTTTATCTGTCCTTCCATTCTAAATGAAAGTTTTGCTGGGTAGAGCAATCTTGGTTGTAGATCTTTGGTTTTCATGACTTGGAATACCTCTGTCCAGCCCCTTCTTGCCTGTAAGGTCTCTTTTTGAGAAATCAGCTGACAGTCTGATGGGAACTCCTTTGTAGGTGACTGTCCCCTTAGCTCTTGCTGCTTCTAGGATTCTCTCCTTCATTTTAATCTTGGCTAATGTAATTATGATGTGCCTTGGTGTGTTCCTTCCCGGGTCCAATTTCCTCGGGACTCTCCGAGCTTCCTGGATCTCTCGGAAGTCTATTTCCTTTGCCATCTTGGGGAAATTCTCCTTTATTATTTGTTCAAATAATTTTTCAACTGGTGGTTGTGCCTTTCCCCCTTCTGGTACCCCTATAATTCGGATGTTGGAACGTTTAAAGATGTCCTGGAGTTTCCCAAGCCTCTCCTCATTTTTCTGAATTCTTATTTCTTCATTCCTTTCTGCTTGACCATCTTTTTCTTCTGTCTGGTCCTCTCCCTTGATTTGAGTCCCAATTTTCTTTCCATCACTATTGGTATCTTTTGTATCAGCATTCATTTCAATTAATTTAGCTTCCATATGTTTCTCTAATTTGTGACTAAAATCCACCAGTTCTGTAAGGATCTTTATAACCAGTGTTTTGAACTGTGCATCTGAAAGACTGGCTATTTCTTCATCACTTAGGTCTATCGGTTCTGGGGCTCTGAGTTGTCCTAGAGCCATTTTTGGTTTATTCGTGCTGTTTAGTGAGCGGAGCGAAGCCTTAGTTGTTTACCAGGACGGGCGACCCAGGTCGCTGGTTTGTGACGCTGTGTGTGGGGGGCGGGGTCAGGGAGGGAGCGATGGTGTTCCTCTCCGCTAGCCCAGCGCATCCAGTCACTCAAACGCCTCGGGCTTGCTTATCCGATCCTAATTTTGCGAGCCTGCTGCACCGCGCGGGTTTCCCTTCTCACTGGTTTCTCCGCACGTAAATGCGCGCGACTGAGCGACCCACCGCGCCTATTCCCTGTGCGCTCCGGCAGCCAGCTCGCTGGCGATCAGCCCTTGGTTGCCTGCGCGCCCCGCGCACCGCCCCGGGAAATTTTTCTTGCTAACCTGCTCTGCTTCTGGCCTCGCTCCTCGTACCGGTCCAGCCGAGTATCTAGTTGTCCTTTGGACTCCGTATTGTCGATTTTCCGTGTGGCTTGGTTGTGACTGCTGTTAAAAATAGTTGTTCTTAGATTTGGTTGTGCACAGAGGCGAGGTGGACCCTCCACCTACTTCTCCATCTTGGCGGAAGTCCCAAAAAAAATTTTTAAAAACTAAAAAAAATAATAAAAAAATTAAAAAGTAAAAAAAAAATAATAAATAAATTTTTGAAGTGTTTATTCTATGTCTGTTAAATATACCATAGGTACTTTAATAGGTATTGCATTGAATCTGTGTATTGCTTTGGGTAGTATGGACATTTGGATGATGTTAATTCTTCCTATCCATGAACAAGGTATATGTTTCCATTTGTTTGTGTCTTTCCTGATTTCTTTCTTCAGTGTTGTGTAGTTTTCTGCATACAGGTCTTTTACCTCCTTGGTTAGGTTTATTCCCAGATTTTTTTTTTTTTGCTATAGCAAATGGGATTTTTTCTTTGATTTCTGCTTCTGCTGATTCATTGTTGGTATACAAAAATGCCTTTGATTTCTGGATATTGACTTTGTATCCTGCTGTTTTGCCAAATTCATTAATTAGTTTGAGCAGTTTTTGGGTAGAGTCCATAGGATTTTCCATGTACACTGTCATGTCATCTGCAAACAGTGACAGTTTTGTTTCCTCCTTTCCTATTTGGATGCCTTTTATTTCCTTTTCCTGCCTGATCACTGTGGCCAAAACTTCCAAAACTATATTGAATAGAAGTGGTGAAAGTGGACAACCTTGTCTTGTTCCTGATCTTAGTAGAAAAGATTTTAGTTTTTGCCCATTGAGTATGATATTGGCTGTAGGTCTCTCATAAATGGCCTTTATTATACTGAGGAATGCTCCCTCTATTTCCATTTTGCTGAGTGTTTTTATCATAAATGGGTGTCATACCTTATCAAACGCTTTTTCCGCATCTATTGATGTGATCATATGGTTTTTGTTATTGCTTTTGTTTATGTGATGAATTACATTTACTGATTTGTGAATGTGGAACCATCCTTGCATCCCTGGGATGAATCCCACTTGGTCATGGTGTATAATCTTTTGGATATATTGTTGGATGCGATTTGCCAATATTTTGTTGAGGATTTTAGCATCTATGTTCATCAGTGATATTGGCCTGAAGTTTTCTTTCTTTGTTGTGTCTCTATCTGGTTTTGGAATTAGGATGATGCTGGCTTCATGAGAGGAGTTTGTGAGTTTTCCATCCTTTTGGATTTTTTGGAATAGTCTGTGGAGAATAGGGGTTAGCTCTTCCTTGAATGCTTTGTAGAATTCTCCTGTGAACCCATCTGGTCCAGGGCTATTGTGTGATGGGAGTTTTTTTATTACTGCTTCAATTTCTTTTGCTGTTATCGGTCTATTCAGGTTTTCTACTTCTTTTTCATTGAGTTTTGGGAGATTATATTTTTCTAGAATTGTGTCCATTTCCCCTAGGTTTTCAAATTTCTTGGCATACAGTTCTTCATAGTAATTTCTTACAATCCTTTCTATTTCTGTGGTGTCAGTTGTCATTTCTTCTCTTTCATTTCTGATTGTGTTTATTTGTGTCTGTTCCCTTCTTTTCTTGATGAGTCTACTTAAAGGCTTGTGTATTTTGTTTATCTTTTAAAAGAACCAACTCCTGGATTCATTGATCCTTAGAATTGTGCTTTTAATCTCTATGTCATTAAGTTCTGCTCTAATCTTGGTTATTTCCTTCCTTCTGCTTGCTATGGGCTGTCTTTGTTGTTGTTCCTCGAGTTCTTGCAGGCATAGGGTTAGGTTGTTTGTTTGAAATGTTTCTATCTTCTTTAGGTGAGCCTGTGTTGCTATAAACTTCCTTCTCCGGACTTCCTTCACTGTGTCCCATAAGTTTTGGGTTGTTGTGAGTTCATTTTCATTTGTTTCCAGAAACTTTTTGATTTCCTTCCTAATTTCATTCTTGACCCATTCATTGTTTAAAAGCATATCATTCAGTCTCCATGATTTTGGGTGCTTTGTGTTTTTTTCTTTGGGGTTAGTTTCCAGTTTCAGTCCCTTGTGGTCAGAGAAGATGCTTGGTATGATTTCAATTTTCTTGAATTTTTTGAGGCTCATTTTGTGTCCTATCAAGTGGTCTATCGTTGAAAATGTTCCATGTGCATTTGAAAAGAATGTGTATTTAGCTTCTTTGGGACGAAGGGCTCTATATATATCAGTTAAGTCCATTTCACCTAGGGTGTTGTTTAATGCCACAATATCTTTGTTGATAATTTGTTTGGAAGATCTGTCCATTTTTGATAGTGGGGTGTTCAAATTCCCTACTATAATTGTGTTGCTGTCAATATCTTTCTTGAAGTCCTCTAAGATTTTCTTGATATATTTGAGTGCCCCTATGTTTGGTGCATATATGTTTACAATGTTAATGTCTTCTTGGTGGATTTTTCCCTTGAGTATAATGAAGTGACCTTCTGGGTCTCTCTTTATGGCCTTTTTTTTTTTTTTAAGTCTATTTTGTCCGATATGTGAATCGCTACCCCAGCTTCTTTTTCTTGTCCTTTTGCTTGGAAAACTTGTTTCCAGCCTTTTACTTTTAGTCTGTGATGGTCTTTTGTCCTGAGGTGGGTGTTTGTAGGCAGCATATGTGTGGGTCATGCTTTCTTATCCATTGAGCTATTCTGTGTGTTTTGATTGGAGCATTTAATCCATTTATATTTAAGGTTATTATTGATAGGTACTTATTCATTGCCTTTTTGTACCTGTGTTCCTCTCTGTCTCCCTCTTATCCTTCCTTCCCTTAAAGCAGTCCTTTTAGTATTTCTTGTAGAGCTGGTTTGGTGGAGGCATATTCTTTTAGGCTTCTTTTGTCTTGGAAGCTCTTTATTTGGCCATCTATCTTGATTGAGAGCCTTGCTGGGTAAAGTAGCCTTGGTTGTAGGCCTCTGGTTCTCATTACTTGGAATATTTCTTGCCATTCTCTTCTTGCTTGAAGTGTTTCCATTGAGAAGTCAGTAGCTAACCTTATTGGGGCTCCCTTGTATGTTATTTCTTTTTTCTCCCTTGCTGCCTTTAAGATTCTCTCTTTGTCTTGGAATTTTGCCATTTTGATGATGATGTGTCTTGAAGTGGGCCTCCTTGGGTTCCTCTTGATTGGGATTCTCTGTGATTCCTGGGTATGTGAGACTTTTTCTCTTATCAAATTAGAGAAATTTTCTCTCATTACTCGTTCAAATACGTTTTCTATCCCTTGTTCTTCTTCTTCTCCTTCTGGTATTCCTATTATTCGGATACTATTACGTTTCATATTGTCTTGCATTTCTCTTAATCCCTCTTCATTCTTTCTGAGCCTCTTTTCATTTTCTTGCTCTTTCTGTGAGATGCTTTCTACCTTGTCCTCCAACTCACTAATCCTATCCTACACTTCATCTACCCTACTTTTGAAACTTTCTACTGTGTTCTTCAATTCGGAAATTGTATTCTTCATTTCCTCTTGTCTCTTGCTGATAGTTTCCATTTCCTTTTTCATGTCGATGTAGTTTGCAGAGGGATCATTGTGGTTCCCCTGTAGTTTCTGTTAGTTCACTGTGAGCTCTTTGAACTTCGTAATAACCAGTGCTTTGAATTCACTATCTGATAGTTGATCAGCCTCTATTTCATCTAACATTCTTTCTGATGTTTCTGCTTTTTCTTTCGTTTGGGGATTGTTTCTTTGTCTTCCCATTGTTTGAGACTCTTCTTGTTAGTCTCTGTATCTAAAATTGATCTGTTCTGAAACCCTGGTTTTATGGTGTAAACTTCTGTGGTATGATCCTTGTGAAGTTCAGTGGTGCAGACTCCTTGAAGTTTCTTGATGTTCTTGGTCTCCACCTACACTCACGGTGTTCCTCACACTGGTCCCTGCATTGGTCGCCTACCACTGCTGAATGTTCCGGCTCTAGTAGCTACCTCCTCAAGCACCCAGGCCCATTACTACGGCAGAGGCACAGAGGCTGGGAATGTCCTGGCTACCGTATCTGGCTCTCTCTGCCGCCCAGGGCCATCACAGGGGTTTAGAGTGTCCCGGTTTCCGTACCTGACTCCCCAGCGTCTAGTCCTGTCTCTATGGCAGTGGCACAGAGGCTTAGAATGTCCCAACTCCCGTACCTGATTCCCCAGTGTCCAGTCCCATCGCTATGTCAGCGGCACAGGGGCTGAGAACGTCCTGGTTCCCGTAGCGGGCTCCTCTGCCGCCCAGGGCCGTCTCAGGGGTTTGGAGTGTCCCAGCTCCGGTACCTGACTCCCCAGCGTCCAGTCCCGTCGCTGTGGCAGCGGCACAGGAGCTGAGAACTTCCCGACCTCCGTAGCTGGCTCCTCTGCTGCGTCACAGGGGTTCGGAGAGTCCCGGCTTCCATACCTGACTCCCTGGCGTCCAGTCCTGTCGCTATGGCAGTGGCACAGGAGCTGAGAACTTCCCGACTCCTGTAGCTGGCTCCTCTGCTGCGTAAAAAGATAGATTCTCGGGCCTGCGAACCAGACAATTGTGGTTCGATTCCCAGTCAGGGCACATGCCAGGGTTGCAGGCAGGTTCCCTGCAGGCCAGTTCCCAGCAGGGGATGCACGAAAGGCAACCATACATTGATGTTTCTCTCCTTCTCTCCTTCCCTTCCCCTCTAAAGATAAATAAAATCTTTTAAAAAAGATAGATTCTTTGTTTGTTTGTTTGTTTGTTTGTTTGATTGATTTAGAAAGACAGGAAAGGAGGGAGAAAGAGAGGTAGAGAAACAGCGATGTGAGAGAGAACCAACAATCAGCTGCCTTTCATATGTGCCCTAATTAGACACTGAACCCACAACCCAGGCATGTGCTCTGACCAGGAAATGAACCAGCAAAGATGTACTTTGTGGAGCAATACCCAACCAACTGGACTACACTAGTCAGGGCTGAAATAATTGTAGAAGAGGGACTCAACAGCAGATTCATGATGGCAAGAAAGAAGTATAAATGAACTTGAAAATAGATCAATACAGATTATCCAATCCGATGACTACAAAAAAAGAAAAGGGGGACAATGGACTTCTAGCCAAGATGGAGGCATAGGTAGACACACTGTGCCTCCTCACACAACCCAAAGGACAATAACAATTTAAAAACAAAACACAATCAGAACTGACAGAAAATCAAACTGTATGGAAGTCCGAAAAGCAAAAAGGTAAAGAAGACACACTCATCCAGACTGGTAGAAGGGGCAGAGATGGGTGTGTGGAGAGGACACAAAGCAACGTGGTGGCTGGAGGACTGGGGCAGGCAAGGTAGTGGCTGTTGGACTCAGCTCCAGATTGGGGAGCCGGGCCACAAGGTTGCAGCTGGCCTGAAATGGCTACAGTGGCAGGTGGTGGAGATGGAGGCTTCACATTTGAGTGCAGATAAACTGGGAGGAGAAACTGGGGAGCAAGTCTGACCTCGCAACCCAGAGCTCCAGCACAGGGCAATAAATCCTCAAAGCACTGATTGAAAACACCTGTTTGGGTTGAGGCAGCAGGAGTAACTCCCAATCTCACAGGAGAGTTTGTTGGAGAGACCCACAGGGTCCTAGAACATACACAAGCCTGGAATCAGCACCAGAATGGTCCAATTTGCTTGTGGGGAGTGGGGGAAGTGACAGAAAGCCAGCAGAGAGTGGAGTAAGTGCCATTGTTCCCTCTCAGACCCCTTCCCCAATTACAGCATCACATCGCAGTTATGTGGGTTACCCTTCCCAGGTCAATACCTAAGGCTCTGCCCCTGGCTAAGTAACAGGTGCATTAAGACAAAACAAAAATGGCCCAAATGAGAAAAACAGTTCAAAGAACCAGAACAAATACAACTAAACAATGAAGAGATAACCAACCTATTGGGTGCACAGTTCAAAACACCGGTTATAAGGAGGCTTACAGAATTGGTTCAATTTGGTCATAAATTAGATGACAATATGAAGGCTACACTAAGTGAAATAAAGAAAAATGTACAGGAAAGCAATAGTAATAAGGAAGGAAACTAGGACTCAAATCAACAGTGTGGACCAGAAGGAAGAAAGAAATACCAAACCAGAAGAGAATGAAGAAACAGCAATTCAAAAAATGAGGAGAGGCTTAGAAACCTCCAGGACATCTCTAAACATCCCAAAATCCTAATCATAAGGGTCCCAGAAGGAGAAGAGGGAGAACAAGAAATTAAAAACTTATTTGAACAAATAATGAAGTAGAACTTCCCCAATCTGGCAAAGGAATTAGACTTCCAGGAAGTCCAGGGAGCTCAGAGAGCCCCAGAGAAGTTGGACCCAAGCAGGAACACACCAAGGCACATCCTACTTACATTAGCCAAGATGAAAGATAAGGAGAGACTCTTAAAAGCAGCAAGAGAAAAGGTGACAGTGACCTACAAAAGAGTTCCCATCAGACTGTCAGCTGATTTCTCAAAAGAGACCTTGCCAGCAAGAAGGGGCTGGAAAGAAGTATTCCAGGTCATGGAAGGCAAGAACCTACATCCAAGATTACTTTGTCCAGCAAAGCTTTCATTTAGAATGGAAGGGCAGATAAAGTGCTTCTCAGATAAAGTCAAGCTAAAGGAGTTCATCATCACCAAGCCCTTATATGAGATGTTAAAGGAATTTATCTAAGAAAAAGAAGAGAAAAAATATGAACAGTAAAATGACAACAAACTCACAGTTATTAACAACCACACCTAAAATAAAAACAATAGCAAACTAAGCAAACAACTAGAACAGGAACAGAACCACAGAAATGGAGATCACATGGATGGTTAGCAACAGGGGAGTGGAAGGAGGAGAGAGTGGGTAAAGGTACAGAAAATAAGCATCATAAATGGTAGGTAGAAAATAGACAGGAGGAGGTTAAGAATAGTACAAGAAATGTAGAAGCCAAAGAACTTATATGTATGACCCATGGACATAAACTAAAGTGGGGGAGTGTGGGTGGGAGAGGGTGTGCAGGGTGAAGGGGAGTGAAAGGGGGGAAATGGAACAACTATAATAGCATAATCAATAAAATGTGTTTTTAAAAGAGAAGACAGAGCCTCAGGGAACTGTGGAACACCATCAAGCATACTAACATGGGTAATGGAAATAAATCTCAGAGGCAGAGGAAAGAGAAAAAGGAGAGATAATATCTAAAGAAAGGAGAGCCTAAGTTTTCCCCAAACTGCCTGAAAGACACATTTAT
Organism: Artibeus jamaicensis; assembly: GCF_021234435.1. NCBI lineage: Eukaryota > Metazoa > Chordata > Mammalia > Chiroptera > Phyllostomidae > Artibeus > Artibeus jamaicensis. The sequence goes on from NW_026521848.1 coordinate 557,151, forward strand.
GGATAGCAGAAGCTTAGCACACACCAGACAAGATGAAGAACTCACATGTGGCACCTTGTGGTCAACCTTCAGAAAACCAAAGAAAAAGAAAAATCTGAAAGCAGCCAGAGGAGAAAAATGACATATTAAAGACAGAGTTTATGCTCTGGCTAATGTATCTCGGTGGACTGAGTGCTGGCCTGGGGACCAAATGTTTGTCAGTTCAATTCTCAGTCAGGGCACATGCCTGAACTGTAGGACAGGTCTTGGCTGCAGGCATGGAAGAGGCAACCGATTGATATATCTCTCACACATTGATTTTTCTCTCCCTCTCTTTCTCATTCCTTCCCCTTTTTCTATAAATAAATAAATACCTGTTTTTAAAATTATAGAGTTCATTATGGTTTGAATGTCTCTGTCTTTCTCACTAGAAAGCAGAGGCCAGCAATAGTGAAAAGTCATCTTTAACATGCTGAAAGAAATACTGTATGAACTCAGAACCAGTGTGACATTAACTCCAAGTAGGTTGAAACTCCAATTAGGTAGAAATTAAAGCTGTTTTTGTAATCTCAAGAGAACCACTAAAAACACACACACACACACACACACACACAAAGAAAAGAGGTTCATAGCCAAAATGCAACTTATAAATTAAAATGTCATTTTATGCATTTAAGGTTTATCTGTATAAAACTTTAAATCACCAAAAGAAAGCAAGTAAGGGAGAAGAGCAATTCATAACAGGCTCAGACAGAAGCAAGTATTTAATTAGGAACTCTAAATACAGATGAACCAATAACTGCATTAAATGTTAATAGCCTAAACCCTCACCATAAAAAGGCAAAGATAATCAGAAAGTATTAAGAAGCAGTCCCTGCTGTATGCTGTCTACAAGGGACTCCCCGAATATGAAGACCCAGGAGGGTTGACAGGGATTGGATGGAAAGTTATCCAACATACAAATAGTAAGCATGAGAAAACTGGAGTGGCTATGTCAACAGGATAAAAACAGAGTCTGGCCAAGTGTAAAGAGGTACATTTTATAACAGTAAAAAGGGAAAGTTATCAGGAAGACTTAATAATCACAACTGTGTATGTGCCTAACAATGCTGCCTCAAAACACATGGGAAAAAAATGGATGGAAATGAAGAGAAAAGTAGAAAATGCCATGATTACAGCTGGCAATTTTAATATCTGTGTTTTAATAAATGAACAAACACCTAGACAAAAGATCAGTAAAGACCATAAACACACTAAGACTTCCACCAAGATGGAGGTGTAGGTGGAAGCACTGTCCCTTTTTGCACAACCAAGTTTAAAAGCAACAAAGTTTTAGCAACAAAAATGCAGCCAAACCACAGAAAATTGAACTATACAGAAGTCTGACGACAACACTCCCCCAGCCAAACCAGTAAGAGGGGCAGAGCCAGCAGCATAGTGGGGTCGGGCAGGAAAGATCGACCGACTCACCCGGGAGTGCAACCCAGGCACGCCAGCAGCTGTAGGCAGATCTTAGGTGTGGAGTAGTGGACGGACCCACTGTGGGCACAAGGTGGTGGACTCACTGAGGGCTGACCACAGTCACACATTCACGCATAGATAAACCGGTGACGGAGCGAGCAGTGAGACAGACAGTGCAGGCCCCAGTGGCGGGAAGCAGCAGAGGGAACCACCCCTGTCCCTTCCTTACCCTGCCCCCACATACAACATCACAAACCAGTGACCTGGGTGGCCCTGCCCTAGTGAACACCTAAGGCTTTGCTCCTCATATGTAACAGGCACAAAAAGATCAAATCATGGCTCAAGAACAACTCACAGCCCCAGAGCCGATAAATCTAAGCAACGAAAAAATACCCAAACTTTCAGATGCATGGTCCAGAACACTGGTGATCAGGATGCTCACAGAACTGGTTGATTTTAGTCACAAATTAGAGGAACAAATGAAGGCTAAACTAATTGAAATGAAGGGAAATGCACAGGAAACCAATAGTGATGGAAACAAAACTGGGACTAAAATCAAGGGAGTGGACCAGAAGGAAGAAAAAAAGGACCAAACAGAAAAGAATGAAGAAACAAGAATCCAGAAAAATGAGGAGAGGCTAAAAAACCTCCAGGACATCTTTAAACATTCCAACATCCGAATTATAGGGGAACCAGAAGGGGAAGAAAAACAGCAACAAGTGAAAAATTCTTTGAACAAATAATAAAGGAGAACTTCCCCAAACTGGCAAAGGAAATAGACTTCCAGGAAATCCAGGAAGCTCAGAGAGTCCAAAAAAAGTTAGACCCAAGAAGGAACACACCAAGCCACATCATCATTTCATTAGCCAAGATTCAAATGAAGGAGACAATCCTAGAAGCAGCAAGACATAAGGGGACAGTCACCTACAAAGGAGTTCCCATCAGACTGTCAGCAGATTTCTCTAGAGACCTTACAGAAAAGAAGGGGCTGGAAAGAGGTATTCCAAGTCATGAAATCCAAACACCTAAATCCAAGATTGCTCTACCCAGCAAAGCTTTCATTTAGAATGGAATGACAGATGAAGTGCTTCTCAGATAAGATCAAATTCAAGGAGTTCATCATCAGCAAGCCCTTACTATATGAAATGTTAAAGGGACTTACCTAAGAAAAAGATTAAAAAGATGAACAGTGAAAGGACAGCAAACTCACAGTTATTAACAACCACACCTTAAACAAAAGCAGACTAAGAGGACAGCTAGATCAGGAGCAGAACCATAGAAATGCAGATCACATTAAGGGGTAGCAACAGGGGAGCGGGAGGAGGAGAAGGGGGAAGAAGGTACAGAAAATAAGTAGCACAGACAGTAGGTAGAAAATAGATAGGGGGGAGGGCAAGATTAGTATGGGAAATACAGAATCTAAAGAGCTTGAGACACGTGGTCATAAACTAAAGGGGGGAATTGTGGGGGAGGGCGTGTGCAGGGTGGAGGGGAATGAAGAGGGGAAATAGAACAACTGTAATGGCATAATCAATAAAATATATATTTTTAAAAGACCATAAACTCCCTAAACTACAATCATGTGAAAAATATTTAGGTTTATTTACCAAGACAGATCATACACTAATTTGTAAAACAAATCTCAATAAATTGGGACTAAAATCATGCAGACTATGCTCTGATCAAATGGAATTAAATTAGTAGTCAAGTACAAGGGTCAGACACACAGCAGTTTCAGGTGCTTCATCCTCTTTCACGGTAGAGCCACATGGTAGAGCCACATCAGTGGCTCCCAAGCCTTCTTGCATCAGCCCCAGGGGCGCTATGAGGGAGGGAAGTCTGGGGGCCTCCTACTGAGTTATTGCTCCCTGGCATCATGCTAGGGGTACTAGTTTGCTAGGGCTGCTGGAACTAAGTACAACTAAGTGGCTCAAACAAATGTGCTGTCTCAGTTCTGGCAGCTACAAGTCACAGATCAAGCTTCTGGTGGTTTGCTGGCAACCCTGGTGTTACAAACATCACCTTGATCTTTTCCTCCATCTTCATGTGTCATTATTTGTGTATGTGAGTGACTTTCTGCAAATTTCTGCTTTTTGTAAGGACATCAGACATATTGGGTTAGGGACCCACCCTTCTCCTGTATGACTTCATCTCAACTGATTGCAACTGTAATCACCCTGTTAACAAATAAGTCTACATTGTGAGGCACTGGAGGTTAGAACTTCCACGTGTGAGCACTTGGGGAACACAATTTAACCCATAACACGAGTATTCCCTACCCAGTTCTCTCTGGGAGATCTCTGCTAATTGTTCCACCCTCTTCCAGAATCAGCCTTTGTCTGACCTCACTTTGCATGTCACTCAACTGTAGCCCCAGTGGCTGTATCCATATTCTCCATTTGACTGTGCTGAGGTAGTCTCTGGTCCATGCTTAGTCCCTTCCTCTGTCTTTCAGTCACACCTCAGAGGCTGTGGTTGTTTGCATCTTCCTGCTATATTTCTTTTTGGCTTATCCTTCCCCCAAACTCTCCTGATACCTATTTCTGAATGGGCCAGTGATCCCATTCAGCCACCACATCTACAATAGATGTTGGTGGCATGCTAACTGCTCCATGGACACGCATGAATACACATGGGAGTCCCCACTCCAGGTGCTGTGGAGAGGGATCTGCTTATTCAGCTTTTTCTGAGTCACCATGTTTCAAATACCGTTTCTCTGGCCTAACTTTTCTCTTGCCTCATCAGCTCCCCATGCTGCTTCTATCCTTTGACTCTGCTACTCAGATTAGTGACCCAGAGGTAAATAAACAAACCACATGCTGGATTTCATCATGACCCTTTCACAGACTGCCCTAGGGACTGCACATGGTTGATGTGGTGTTACAAGTTCCTAGAAGGGAATTGCCCTCTTTCTCATCCTTGCCAGGGTGAGATTTGGTATTCTGGGTGTCAGATTGGTCGCAGGATTAATTGAAGTTTTGATCCTTGCTCAGGTTATCTAAACCTTGCTAACTAAATTAGAATACAGGCTCAGGCTCCCCCGCTAGGTAAGCCGATGTTAATCAGAGCTGTGCTGCCTTGTGTTGCATTGCCAAGTCCTATCAAGCTTCTGCTACAGATTTGGCTGACCCAAGCTGAAAGTTCTCCTACTCACTCAGCCTTTAGGGACAGGGCTATAGGCTTTGGGTCCTCCTCAATGTCACCCTGGGTCATTTGACTTGGCCTGGACCTATTTGTGTGTCTTAGAATGAAGCTGTGACTCACACTGGGCTCAGGGCAAAGACTAGCCTGTGACGATGATCAGTCATGTGTCCCAAACAGCATCTGACCCCTCATCTATGGAGCACTCAGAGGAAAGACTCTGTGCTCTATGATATATGGACCCATAGGGTGGCCCCTCATGAAAGGTCCTTTTTTTAGGAAACTAGGAGGGTGAAGGAGACAAAGCAACTTCATTTAGCATGCTGAGGTCTATACTCCTAGGAACAGACTGCTCACCAGGACCCATATATACTCCTGCTGATTCACTGGCTGTCTATGCCATGTTATGGCAGAATGTTTAAAATGAAACTACCACTCTGAATTAATGCCTTAACTGTACCAAGGAGCCCAGTGAATGTTTTTCCTTATAACCCTGGGGATCAGAGTCTTGTGCCAGCAGAGGCATTGTCAACAGCTGCAGAGAAATACACGTATTAGGCTCCTGTCCAGCAGCTTACTCAGAGAAGTACAGTGTCAACTGTACTGTACAGTTGTACATGAAGTACAACTTCAATATCTGAAGTTGTTTCTCTCTCTGTCTCTCTCTCTCTCTCTCATCTTCACATGTTTAAACCTACATCACCCCTCAGCAAAGCACCCCCAAATCCACAGCACACATTTTCTCTCATTCCAATACCCTTAAATCTTTCATTCTTCTCTCTGAAGACCCCAAAACCCACAACTTTAGTGTCCTTCTCACTCTGAGACCCAAAATCACAAGCTCAGAGGCTCACACATGCAAAAATTCCAGAATATTCCATTCTGAAATTTGTCTATTTTTACCCCCCCACCCAGAGCCCACACCCAAGGACAGGCCCCTCACAAGGAGCCACAAATTCAGTCTTCGGCACACTCTCTGTAAATCACATAAGTTGCCTCATAAGCTATTGGCTGCATCCCAAACTGAGCTGGAAGTCCAGCAGAAATTGTAGTTCGGAGGTGATACAACACAGTTACATAAACAGAACCAGAATCTGCCCTTCTGCCCAGGAGGTATAAAGTCAAACCGACACGCCAGCCTTCACCATCTCACTGCCACTCTCAGTGCCACCATGCTGGCCTCAGGGCTGCTCCTGGTGGCTTTGCTGGCCTGCCTCACTATAATGGTCTTGATGTCTGTCTGGAAGCAAAGGAAGCTCTGGGGAAAGCTGCCTCCTGGCCCACCTGCATTGCCTTTCATCGGGAACTACCTGCAGCTGAACACTGAGCAGATGTACAACTCCCTCATGAAGGTGTCAGCAGGCAGGGAGATAGGTGGTGGGGTGGAGCTGAGGGCCTCTGCAGTCTGGCTGGGACTTTGTGGTTAGGGATTGGGAAGAATGGGCCAAAATCACAGGAAGAGGGTGTTTTGAAAGTTTAGCGTCAGGGTCCTAGCCAGGAAAGACCAGATCTTGGGGTGTGCAGTCCCTTGACTGTCAGAACCTGGGCAAAATGAGTGCCATTCTGTCAGGGCTGGATACAGAGCCAGTTCAGACTTGAGGCTGTGTGCACTCACCACTCCTGCCCCCCTCCTTCAGATCAGGGAGTGCTATGGTCCAGTGTTCACGGTACACCTGGGCCCACGGCGGGTGGTGGTGCTGTGTGGCCAGGAGGCTGTGAAGGAGGCTCTGGTGGACCAGGCAGAGGAATTCAGTGGGCGAGGCGAGCAGGCCACCTTCGACTGGCTCTGCCAAGGCTACGGTGAGGAAAATCCTGTGTGGGGTCATGCAAATTTAATGACCTCGGTTTCCCCAGCATTCTGCTGCCAACTGACCCACCCACTCAGGCCTGTGTCAGAGCACTTCCTCTCCATTTTTATCTCCATCCCTGTTATCCCTGTGACCCGTCCAACTTCTCTTAGTGTGTCTGCATCTCCCTGCTTCTCTCTACTCCATCTCCCACTTCTCTCTCATTAACCATCTCTCCTCTCTGTATCTCTTAGAAGCTCTTGGGATTTTTGCTTTGGATGCCTGGTCCCATATCTCCATGTTCCTTTTTGACTTATTCTCTTTCTAATTTTCTGTGCTTCTCCATGTTTCTCTCTCCACCTCCCTGCCTCTTTGTCCTAGAATTTTATACTATCTTTTTTCCAAAATGCACATGCCTCCACTTCTTGTTACTACTCTTCTGTCTCCAGACCTTCTCTGTTTCTTAGTATATATTTTTCACCATTCTCTACCTTCGTTTTAGGATCCCTATCAATTTTTACTTCCACCTCCCAGATCTCCAGATACCTCACTTTCCCTGCTTCCCTCCACTATCTCTCTCTCTCTTCATGTGAGTGTCTCTGCATCCCACTGTTTCTCTGTGCACCCATCTTTCACCTTTCCTTCTGATTTCCTTCCAACTTGTTCTCTGTCCTCTATCTCTTTTTGTACTTCTTCCTCTGCCATTCTCTACATCTCTCTTTCTCTCTGCCCACACTTTCAGTTCCCTCCCCTCTCTAAGCCCACTCCCCACTCCTACCCCTTTCCCCAGGCCCGGTTTTTAGCAACGGGGAGCGCGCCAAGCAGCTCAGGCGCTTCTCCATCACCACGCTGAGGGACTTCGGAATCGGCAAGCGGGGCATTGAAGAGCGAATCCAGGAGGAGGCAGGCTTCCTCCTTGAGGCATTTCGGGGCACACGTGGTGAGCTGGGTACTCCAGGGTATGGAGGAGGAAAACGCACTACATGGACAGGAGCTTTCTGACCTAGGGAGGGAACTGGGTTGGGAAAAGTTGTTCCTGGAATTCACAGACTGCATCAGATCATCAAGTTCACTCTACCAAATCCCTTCTCACTTTCTGACCCCACACCACCTCTCAGGCACCTTCATAGACCCCACCTTCTTCCTGAGCCAAGCTGTCTCCAATGTCATCTGCACCATTGTGTTTGGGGACCGTTTTGACTATGAGGACAAAGAGTTCCTCTCACTGCTGGGCATGATTCGGGGAAGCTTCCAGTTCACAGCTACATCTACTGGGCAGGTAAATGGTCCTGCCCCCGGTTCAACGTGGACCCTACCACAACCAACCACCTACTCTTCCACATGGACTCAAGGTGCCCAAATCCTATTCTCTTACAGACACTGTTCCTTTAAAATGAGTCTTCTTCCTTGCACAAGTAAACCTAGGAGAGGTGCCCAAAACCCACTCTCCAATTCCTGGATATCTCAGCTGTACTTCTACAAAAACAAAAGGGAAGAAAGTGACAGAGGGTGGGGGTAAGGAAAGGAGAGAAGGAGGGAGAAAAGGAGGAATTCTAGATCTGTATCCCAACCCAATTTCACTAAATTCTAGAAAAAGGTACTTCACACGTAACTCACTTGAAATTATAGATATCTACTGCATCCAGTCCCACCTAAATACCTAAACATCAGTTCTGGTGCCTTTAAACTAGTGCTTCCCTTGCCCTGACACAAGTTCCACTCCCATTTGATGATGGCCATCAACTCGTGTCCTTCCCTTCTCTTCTCCACACCCCACCATCAGCTATATGAGATGTTCTACTCAGTGATGAAATACCTACCAGGGCCCCAGCAACAGGCATTTAAGGAGCTTAAGGGGCTGGAAGAGTTTGTAGCCAAGAAGGTGGAGCAGAACCAACGCACGCTGGATCCCAACTCCCCTCGGGACTTTATTGACTCCTTCCTCATCCGCATGCAGGAGGTACATGTCAGCAGCCACTGGTGAGACAGCAGTCACACTGGGGGTGGGAGGGAAAGAGGCTCACGCATTTTTCCCACTACATCGTAATAATCCTCATAACTCCAATGAATTAACCATTACTGTTCTCTCTACTGAGCTCTTACCCATGGGCTGGACTTCCATGTGCAAATCATAAGCACAAGCACATCCACAACACTATCATGCAACAGGCACTATTTTCACAACTTTAGGGTTTTCACATACTTAACACTTATACCAGTTCTTGTAGGGGTCTGCTATGATCTTGGTTTTAGGAATGAGGAAACTGAGACCCAGAGAGTATAAGTGCCATGCCTGAGGTCACGCAGTGAGGAAGCACTGGAACCTAGCTCAAATCCTGGCTTCTCAGACTCGAAGGCCAGTGCTTTCAGCCTCCATACTCTTACCTTTTGTTCCCTGATTGTCAGGTAACCTGTGTGAACAGGTGACCTGGCTTTACTGTGACACCTGAGAGTTCCCACTCCTAGCTGAATGTCAGTCTCCCTTCTGTAAAGAAAGGAGATGGGGCTTTATGGAGTCTTAAGTTCAAGATGAAAGGATCGGGGAGTGGATTCTTCACAATAAACTGCAAGGTTTTTTTGGGGAGGGAGTACTACACAGCTGCTTAAAAGTCTGTCTCTGTTTCAGAAAATATCTCTTCAACTCTCTCTGAGGCAATCTATAATGGTTTCTCTACCTCTCTTTTCTCATTCACTGTCTGTAACCACTTCTCCCTTTCTAAATATTTCTACAATTAAAAAGTGGTAACTAAACCGATAATTAAAGGACATATAGTCAGCTGGGTAAGGAGTGTGAGAAGAGCATTTGGGGAAGAAGCGGCAGCCTGGAATAGGTTTGGAACACCTAGGGTCCTTCTTACCACCTTTGGAATTTGAGAGCATGGGGGAGTGGGCTAGGCCTGAAGCTGTCCTTCCCTGCAGGAACAAGAGAATCCCAACACAGAGTTCTACTTGAAGAACCTCATAATGACCACACTGAACCTTTTCTTTGCGGGCACCGAGACGGTCAGCACAACCCTGCGTTATGGCTTCCTCTTGCTCATGAAGCACCCAGATGTGGCAGGTAAGGCTGTATGGGGCAGAGAAATGAAGGCCACAGACTCTCAAACTTCCTCTGAGTCCACTGTACTTCCTCACCTCTCAAATCCCCTGGGCCCTCAGACACATCCTGCTAAACACACACTAGGTGATGATACTCAGATAATAGACATCAGCCAAATTTCATTCCCAGTTAAAATATTGAAACAATCTGAACTGATTAGTAAATAGCTCCTGTGCTCAGCCCACCAAGAGCCCACTGCCTGCCCCTGAAGACCATTCCCCAAGTCTTCTCCCTCACAGATTCCCCGATGATTCTGGCACAACCAGGTAGTCAGGACCCAGTGCCAACAATGTCTCGGGACAACCTAATTAATTGTTTCCTCCATGTCACACATGAAGTCATGTGTGTCATGTCATATATCCAGTTGTGCAGATTTGCAGATTTGCACATTTATCATCCCTGCCCAGAGACCACTAGGTACCGAAACATATTTTCCCCTATCTACCAGCCAAGGTCCATGAAGAGATTGACCGAGTGATTGGCAAGAACCGTCAGCCCAAGTTCGAAGACCGAGCCAAGATGCCCTACACAGAGGCAGTAATCCATGAGATCCAAAGATTCGGAGACATTATCCCCATGGGCCTGGCTCGTAGAGTCACCAAGGACACCAAGTTTCGCAACTTTCTGCTCCCCAAGGTGCTGCCCTTGCCCAGTCTACATGGATCTCAAACCTGATCCCTGTGACTCAGCACCCCACTGTCCTTAAAAGCTTCCCAGTGCCTGTCTGACTCTCTCAACCTGTCAACTTCCTCAATCACATGTCCCTTCAACTTTCCCACTTGGATACACCTGAATCCCCTGTGTACCTATGACCTCTTGCCTTAGGTCTTAGGTACATATGAACCCCATGTCCCCCCAACTTTGTATCCCAGGTGACATTAACCTCACTCCCAAGGCCAGCCTGCATCTGGGACATGACTGACTCATGGCCCCCAATCCTCCAGCCCCAGGAGGCACAGACCCCAGGTTCCCTGAACTTTTGGTCACAGGGACTTAAAACTCATATCCCCCAAATCTCCTACCTCAGGAAAGACCCTGACTCCCATGCCTCCCATTTCTTCTCACCTCTGGTACCCAAATACCCCCTCTAACTCCATGAGCTGTCAGCACACACATTCCTCCTTTCACTTATCAAATCCCCTTCCCCCCCCCCACCAGGGCACTGAAGTGTTTCCAATGCTGGGCTCTGTGCTGAAGGACCCCAAGTTTTTCTCCAACCCTCTTGATTTCAACCCCCAGCACTTCCTAGATGAGGAGGGACAGTTTAAGAAGAATGATGCTTTTGTGCCTTTCTCCATCGGTAAGAGACTACTGTGTGATGCCAGGCCACCAGTCACAACAACAGGGACCCCTTCATCCCAGCTCCCCTCTCTGAGGTGTAGCCTAGTGTTTTCCTCCACCTTGGAAGTCCCTCTTATGTTATACCCTACAGACAACCAGCTGCAAACTTCATAACTACCAAGTACCTAAGCCCAGTCAGAAAGAAAGGGATGATCATATCCATTGCAGAAATGAGAAAAGTCAAGGCCCAGAGAGACTGAGAGTCTTGTCCAAGGTCACTTAAATTGTTCAGATTTTTGAAGGAGATGGCTGCACAGTAGCCATATGAGTGTGTTTGAGAGGAAGGGTCATGTAAATTCCCTTTGCTACATCCTGATATGACTCACCCCAGTCCCACATACAAGGGAAACTGAGGCTGAGGGAGCTTAGGGGCTTCTCTGAAGGTCTCTCAGGCCTTCCACAGACTGTCCCCCTCCTCTCCGGGAGAATACATCAGGAATTGAAAGAGGAGTAGGCCTCACCTCCTCCCACCTGTCTTTTCAGGAAAGCGGTACTGTTTTGGAGAAGGCCTGGCTAGAATGGAGCTCTTTCTCTTCCTCACCACCATCATGCAGAACTTCCACTTCAAGTCTCTGAAGACACCCCAGGACATCGATGTGTCTCCCAAACATGTGGGCTTTGCCACCATCCCACCAAACTACACCATGAGCTTCCTGCCCCACTGAGCTAGAAATGTAACTGCCCCTACAAAGTCCCAGGGCTAGTGGGAGAACAAACGGTTGAGGGGTGTGGCCTGGGTGGGGTAGAGTTGGGGGGGTGCTGAGAATGTAGGCAGTGGGCTGGAGAAAAAGAAGGTGCAAGGTGGATAGTAGAGAAAAAAAAACAGATGAGTTGTCTATTCACATGCTAGAGATTGAGCCTTCAGAGCTGGAATGAAAGGAAGCAAATGTACTATGAATATAGTAATATCAGTTCTATGAATGATAATAACAGCTATTCTCTATTAACATGTACTCTGTGTCAGCTCTATGCTCAAATCATTACACACTTGCTGCCCTTGAGGCTCACAAACCTGTGAAACAGGAACTGTGCTTGTGCCCAAATTATGGGAGATACAGCTGACACTCAGAAAGTCTCTATCTGAGATTCAACAGAACACAATAAATGCTCAACAAGTACTTGAACTCAGATCTGCCCAAGTACAGCTATCCTAAGCCTACTAAACTTTGGATGGGTTCTTAAGAGTCACCTCTTCCTAAACTAAGATATAACAGCTTAGTATATTATTATACAATGTGAAGGGCTCTGTCAAAAAATGTTTCCAGATTCTGAGCAGGCATCTAATTTGCTTCCACACACTTGCCTACACTCTTGCTCATTCACTCAGATTTCACATAGTTGGGCATAGTTGCTCAGTGTAGACTAACTAAGCGAGGTGATGGAGTCTAAGATATTGTTCTCCTGCACAGTGGCTCTGTGTGAAGCAGGGCTCAGAAAAGGAACATGGCTGTTGTCTGCAGTCATTTCTGGGGAGAATCTGTCTCCCAGCTGTCATCCTGATGCCAGACACTTCAGTTCTTCCACATGTATCCCTGGTGTCCTTCAAGGTGCTTGCCCCATGGTGGAGCCTGCAGGGAGTGGGTCTGAGTAAGTTCATGTCCAGGGTTCTCCAAGAGTAGAAGCCTGAATACCCCACTGACCCAACCTTCACTGGTTTGTACAGCCAGAAGTTATGGGGACTTAGCTTCCTAGCACTGGAACCCTGGGCTGACTGGGATGCTGTGCGCTGGGATCCCTCACTACTGAGATGTCACCACAATTTATATCCACCACATATGGGTATGAGACTGGCCCCATTCCAAATCTTCCTGTCTTTGCCCCTCCACCCTTCCTACCCATATGTATGAATGTTGTTTCTTTAATTCCTTAGTTCTCAGACTTCCATATAGCTTACGTTTCCTGATGGTTGTGAGTGATGGTTCTGTAGTTTAGCTGTCATTTTCTGTGGTTGTGTAATGAGGAGACCATGTTGACCTACATCTCCATCTTTACTAGAAGCTATAAGACAGAATATATTATTTTTCTTTGTTTGTTTTAAAATTTTAGATTGTATTTATTTATTTTTTAGGGAGAAGGGAAGGGAGAGAAAAAGAGTGGGAGAGACACCTTGATGGGAGAGAAAAACACTGATTGGTTACCTCTGAAATGGCCCCCACTGGGGAACTGGCCCACAACCCAGGCATGTGCCCTCACTGGGAATTGAACCTCTGACTCTTTATTTCACAGATTGGCATCCAATCCACTGAGCCACACTCACCAGGGCAAAACGAAATATTATTGTTTGAAAAGACAAAAACAAAAGCTGGGTTAGTTTCGTTAGCTTCCAGAAGTATTCACTGTGACCATGTTCCTCTGAAGCAGGCTCATTCTCCCAGTCCTGGCTACACTCTCCAAATCACCTGCATGTTCCACACTTGAAAGTAGGAATGTTCAGAACGTATGGCACACTGGGGGCTCCAATATTAGTACAGGTAAAAGGTGAGTTTAAAAAATCACAGCCAAGTTCAAATGTTAATTTTCTAGAAACTCATATTAGTTGATCAAAAGCACAAAAGAACAGAAGGAAAGTTTTGGTGATGAAGTTAAACTATGCATTTTAGTAAGTTCTTCTGCTCACAGAACACAGGGTGAGCCACAGGGTGGAGAAGGCAGTTGGAGTAGCCTCTTCAGCTCCTGTGTGTCACGTGAAGACACGGTGGGTCCTAGCTGAGTCACAAAGGGCATCTCAGTGGGAACTTTATCTGTTAGGCTTCTTTCTTACATCACTAAGCATCCAAATGGTTAGTTCTTTCCTGCCGTATGATATACATGCAGAAGAGTCAATATACCTAAGAGTGAAATTTTTAACTGCAGCCTTTGAAAAATTAACTTTGCTGCAAAATTGAGTTTTCAGAAATTGTACTCTTTAAAGATTTTATTTATTTATTTTTAGAGAGGAGAAAGAAAGGAAAAAGAGGGAGAGAAACATCAATGTGTAGTTTACTATCCCACATTCCCTTCTGAGGACCTGGCCTACAATGCAGGCAGGTGCCCTGACTAGGAATTGAACCAGTGACCTTTTGATTCACAAGCCAGCACTCAATCCATTGAGCCACACCAGCCGCCATGCATTTTACTAAATTCTACTATGATCAATATATTCTCTTATTTGAGTAATACTGTGAAATGTGAGAAAAGGCACAACTTTGGAGGGGTAAAAGCGATCTTTTCCTATAGATGGTGTAGGGCACTGGGTGACAACACAGAGAACAAGAATTAATTCCATTTTACAGGACAGGAGCTCCTCTCAATTTATTGGTTTCTGGCACAGTCAGGGAAATACACCTGTTCCTCATGAAAAACAAAGTACTTGTTGGCCAGATTCATGGTGCCTTTTTATTTTCTTACAGTGGAAGCAATAGACCCTCCACAATTGTCCTTCATGGGCCACCACACTGGATGGAGCCTTTACCAAACCCAGTGATGGGGTTCTTGCATCTAGCACACTTCTTGGCCACAAAGTCCTCGTAGCCATCCACACAGTAATACTGGTCCTCCAGAGTGGTGAAACACAGCCCAGCCAGCTTCTTAGATCAGTTAACACACACAAGGCACTTGGCATGCCAGAGTTTACCATGGACAGTGACTTGTCCTGGTTTAATAGCCTTGTTGAGTTTCATGCAATGCTTGGCAAGTTTGGCCTCATGGCAAGTCATGCAGTACAAGTCCCCCTTTAAAGAAGAAGCTCCCAGTCCCAACGACTGGCTTGCACCTGCTGATGGTGAAGTAGTTTTTGTGCCAGATGGTCCCCCATGGACCCCGCTTCTAATCTCCTGCTACAATGAGCTTGAAGCAGCCCTTGGACTTTAGGGAGTCCTCTTGCATGGTGCACTTCTTCCACGGGCTTTTGTTGTCCTTAGACACAAAGGTTTCTTTGGTCAAGGGGTGCAGGCCCCAGTCACAGTGGTAGCAGGTGTCATGCCACTAGCAGAATTTCTCTAAGCACTTCAGGCAGCAGTGGTGGCTATCCTTCTCCAAGCACTTTTTCCCCCTGCTGGGCATCCGTGTGGTGGTAGCAGTCAAGCTTCTCAGCCATGGTGCTCAGCTTGCCCCAGGAGGGATCCCACACTAGATGTGTGCACAATGGGATATGTTTGGCAAGGGTGGAATATAGAAGTCAGCAACTTCCCATGTGCTGCCTGGGGATGCTTGGCAGTGCAGCTGTCCTAGAGGAGGCCTCCATCGGCCCCAAGTCTGCAGGCTGTCCAGCACCAGCAGTGGTGGAGGCAGACTCTGACCACTTCTTTACTCTCTAGTACTACAAAATGTCCCTGGATTGTCTTATCTTTGTCCTGCCCCTGGCCTGGAATCAAGTACTTCTTCAAGGTGTCCTGGCTCCTCTAAGCTAGTAGCATGTGATTGAGAGGGGTTCAGGTGGAGCAAAGTGAGAGCTCCTGTCTACCAAGGGCCAGTCCAACTGTGAGAGTCCCTGTTAACACAGGAAAGGTTTGGAAGACATTAGAATCACTGCATTGTGGAGACTGAGAATCCCAGACACACCCCATTAAGACTAATATACCTGAATCCCTGCAGAAGAAAGTGAGAAGAAATTACCCCATGCCCACCAAATCTTTTACTGAGTCTACTTTCTATCTGGTTCTGGGGTGGATGGTGGTCCTCTCTCCCTTTCTCTCCCTGGGCCCAAGAAACTCCATGCAGAAGACAACACTCATATTGCCCCGAGCCTTCTTCATTACAGCCCTAGGTACTCAGAGACATTTGTGGTGACATGCAAAGGGTTGAGGGCATTGAGGAAGTAGCTTCCTTAATCAATCACAAGCCTGGAGAGTTGATCTGGGGCTGGAGGTAGAGATAGGGGAGCTGATAAACTGAAAACAGGCCTAAGATGCAGAGGTTTTCAGTGGAGCAGAAGAGGAGCCTCCCCCCATGGGCACATTAGTGAGTGAGAATACACCATTAAGCAGGTCTCCTAATTTCACCAATAGTGGCTGGAATGGAGAAGAATAAGCAAAGGAGAAATTTGGAGGAGGGCACACGTGGAAGAAAGTCATAGGCAGACTCAAACAATTCCAGATATTGCACCTCAGTGGCACAGTTGACAGTCAGAGAGTGTTCTAATTAGTAATAGTCACATTACTATTATCATTGTTGTTATTAGTCCTCACCCCAGGATATGTTTACTGATTTGAGAGAAAGAGAAACATCGATCAGTCATCTTCTACAGGTCCATATGTGCCCAAGAGCTAGAACCCACAACCAAGTTACCTGCCCTGACTAGACATCAATTTGCAGCCTTTGGTGTACAGGGCTTCACTCTAACCAATTGAGCCACCCAGCCAGGGCAGTTGGAAGGGGGTATTACTGAAGGACTATGAGGAGAGGCAGCTTGTGTAGCAGGAAGCACAAGAGACTCTGGGTACAAGCACCAAAGCTTTGCAGAGCTGCCTGAGTGGGGGACTGGGGGGGGCGGTGAAGAGAGAAGCACAGCTGGAAGACATCAGGAAGGGAGACATCACACATGGGGGACAGTCAAACTCAAGCTCCTGGAAGTGGAAGGTGCCAGAGGTGGGAGTGAAAGACAGATGGAGAAGGAGGCTGCATGAACCAGAGGAGAGACAACAGCCACAGTCAGGAGAACCAGTCAAGGCCATGGCTATTTTGTGCTGGAGCCGACAGTGGTGCGTACTTTAGATGGGGCATCTGCTCTGAGCTCCAGTCCCCTCCCAGGCCAAATCACTTGCTGCTGACCTGTCAGGTCCCCAGGGGAATTTTAGGGTGGGGGCACGTGGGACTTGGGTATTAAAGGGCTTTGAATGCTAATCTGAAGGGCCTAGATTTGCTTCCTAGGTCCCTCCCTGAACAAGGGTGCTGAGCAATGGGTCTCATTGCTCAGTGCTCAACTCTCCAGTGACTACTAGAGATGTGCTGAGGAAGCTTCTGGCTGAGACTGAGGCAGAGACCCTCAGGTTGTCTGTGATCAGGGGACAGAGGAGCCAAGTTTCCTGGGAAGCAAGTGAGAGGTACAACAGGGAAGGGATGGCTCTTCTGTCTGAACTGGGCTCCCTGATCACAATCCTGTCACTTTCCTCCTGAGTCACTGCATCACTGCATCCTGCTTCACTGCACACCTCCTCTTCCTACTCTAGTCTTCACCTCCTCCATGAAGCCAGAGGATGCTTTCCCTAATATGACTATGTCTTTAATGCATTCATCAATCTAGTCAACTAATATTAATCGAGGATCCACTACCTACAGCACTGAGAATACAGCAAAGAATGAAACAGAAAAATGTGTCCTGCTCTCACAGAGCTGACATTCTAGTTGGGCTATGCCCTGTGTAGCTGAGAATATTTTCTGGGTCAGTGCTAGAAGTGGAATTGCTGAATCACGGTGTATGTGCAACTTGGACTCGGCTAGGTATTGCCAAATGGCTCTGCAGACTTGCTGAACTAATTTACACTCCCATCAACAGTGTACAAAGATTCCTCTGTTGTCCTTCAATACTTGATCCTATCAATTATAAAATGTTGCCAATCTGATGAGTGTGATATTATCTCATTTTTATTTACTTTTCTTTAAATAGCTGAGTTAAGCATTTCCTGTGTGTTGTCCATTTAATTTCCTCCTCTGTGAGCTGCCTCTTAATATATTTGCTTTTTCTTCAGGTTTAGAGAAGTTTATTATTTAGTGTAATTATTTATCGGAAGGGTTCAGCCCCTTTTGAAAACCTACCTGATTGAGTCAGGCCCTCCAGAGATAACCTCACTTAGGAGTGACTCTAAATCAACTTATTTGGGTCTCTAATTTCCTCTGCAAAATCCGTTTAGTCAGGCAATGCCACACAGTCCTGGGAGTGTATTCCATTATATTTACACATCTCAGCCTTACTCTAGGAAAGGAGATTACACAAGGGCGTGGTCGTGGGGGATCATTTTAGAATTCTCCTTACCAAGAATATTACAGAAAGTTAAACATTTTTATTTCTTCCCAAAGGAGTAGTTTTTGTTCACATAATTCTACTTCTTTTCTGCTGCTGTTTTGTGCTTCCATTATTTATGCTATAATGTTTATTAATTTCACTTCTAAGATTTTTAAAAGTAAAAAGTTATTTTACTTTTAGTAAAACATTATTTTATTTTTAGTAAAAGTTATTTTATTTTCAGAGAGGGGGAGGAAGGGAGAAAGAGAGGGAGACAAACATCAATGTATGGTTGTCTCTTACACACCCTCCACTGAGGACCTGGCTTGCAACCCATCCATATGCCCTGACTGGGAATCGAACCAGCAATCCTTTGCTTTGGTTCACAGGCTGCCACTCAATCCACTGACAGCCAGCGAGGAATTTATTTTTAAACTTCTTTGTGAATGCTCTAAGTGTTAAAAGTTTTTTTTTTTTTTTTTTACAATTGCTTAATTTTTATTAATTTCAGCTCATAGTGTACAGCATAGTGGTTAGATATTCACATAATTTACAAAGCAATCAATCTCCCTGGTAGTTTAAGTATCCACCTGTAATGGAATACAATAAGTATTGTAATAACAATAGTTATTACACTATTATTGACCATATTCCCTATGCTGTATTTTACTTCCCAATGACTATCATTGGTAGTCATCCCAATGACTACCAATTTGTACTTTTTTTTTACTTTAAATATATATTTTTTATTTTATTGATTATGCCATTACATATGTTCTATTTCCCCCCTCCATTCTCCTCCACCCTGCACACCCCTCCCCACCATTCCCCCCTTTAGTTCATGACCACGTGTCTCAAGTTCTTTAGATTCTATATTACCCCTACTATTCTTATCCTCCCCCTATCTATTTTCTATCTACTGTCTATGCTGCTTATTTTCTGTACCTTCTCCCCCCTTCTCTTTCTCCCACTCCCCTGTTGCTAACCTTCCATGTGATCTGCATTTCTATGGTTTACTCTTGATCTAGCTGTCCTTTTAGTTTGCTTTTGTTTTAGGTGTGGTTGTTAATAACTGTGAGTTTGTTGTCCTTTCACTGTTCATGTTTCTTTAACTTCTTTTTCTTAGATAAGTCCCTTTAACATTTCATATAGTAAGGGCTTGGTGATGATGAACTCCTTGAATTGGATCTTATCTGAGAAGCACCTTATCTGTCCTTCCATTCTAAATGAAAGTTTTGCTGGATAGAGAAATCTTGGTTGTAGGTCTTTGGATTTCATGACTTGGAATACCTTCTTTCCAGCCCCTTCTTGCTGGAAGGTTCCTTGGGAAAAAGGCAGTCTGATGGGGACTCCTTTGTAGGTGACTGTCCCCTTATCTCTTGCTGCTTCTAGGATTCTCTCCTTCATTTTAATCTTGGCTAATGTAATGATGATGTGCCTTGGTGTGTTCCTTCTTGGGTCCATCTTCTTTGGGACTCTCTGAGCTTCCTGGATTTCCTGGAAGTCTATTTCCTTTGCCAGATTGGGGGAATTCTCCTTTATTATTTGTTCAAATAAGTTTTTCACTGGTGGCTGTGCCTTTCCCCCTTCTGGTACCCCTATAATTCGGATGTTGGAGCATTTAAAGATGTCCTGGAGGTTCCTAAGACTCTCCTCATTTCTTTGAATTCTTGCTTCTTGACTCTTTTCTGTTTGGCCATTATTTGCTTTCTTCTGGTCCACTCCATTGATTTGAGTCCCAGTTTCCTTTTCGTTGCTATTGGTGTCCTGTGCAATTCCATTCATTTCAATTAGTTTCGCCTTCATATATTTGTCTAATTTGTCGGTATAATCGACCAGTTCTGTGAGGATCCTGATGACCAGTGTTTTAAACTGTGCATCTGAGAGATTTGCTATTTCTTCATTGCTTAGATCTATGGGCTCTGGGGCTTTGAGATATTCTTGCGACATTTTAGATATGTTCTGACCCTTTAAGTGTGAGAAGCAGTGCCCTGGACTCCCAGGTCGCTGGGTTGTGACGCTGTATGTGGGGGCGTGGTCAGAGCTGGGAAATGGCGACCCCCTCTGCTGTTTCTCACAGCTGGGTGAGGAGCAGAGGCTTAGGTGGTTCACCAGGGCCGGGCCACTCAGAGTTGCTGGGTTGTGACGCTGTATGTGGAGGTGGGGTCAGAGCAGGGAAATGGCGGCGCCCTCCACTGCCGCTTGCCGCGGGGACCCGCCCGGCCCCGGTCCAACCACCCACTCCCTCGCCTGTCCACCGGCGCACAAATGCGCGACCACAGTCAACACGCAGCACCGCTCCCCGCTGTCCCCCGCGGTCGCTCGCCCGGTCGCTGGCTCGGTCGCTCACTATGTCCAACCCTGCGCCTGGATTCCGTGCGCCTGGATTCCGCGCGCCTGAGTTTGTCCGACTGCGTTTTCCTGTGCAACCCCGTTTCACCAGCCGCTGGTTTCACCCCTTACTGGTCAGGCTGAAGAATTTGTTGTTAACGGACTTCTGAAAAGTTCAATTTTCCGTGTTCTGGCTGTGTTTTCTATTGCTAATATTTAGTTTTCTCTAAACTTGGTTGTGTGAGAAGGCACGGCACATCCACGTATGCCTCCATCTTGGCGGAAGTCCTCGCTTCTCATTGTGGTTTTAATTGGCATCTCTCTGATGGCTAGCGATATTGAGCATTTTTTCATGTGTTTCTGGATCCTCTGTATGTCCTCCTTGGAGAAGTGTTTGTTCAAGTCCTTTTCCCATTTTTTAAGCGGGTTGGTTGTCTTCTTAGAGTGGAGTCCTGTAAGTTCTTTGCATATTTTGGAGATTAAACCTTTGTCTGTGGTATTGTTGGCAAATATGTTTTCCCATACAATTGGTTGTCTTGCTACTTTAATATTGTTTTCTTTAGCCATGCAGAATCTTTTTATTTTGATGAGATATGATTTGTTTATTCTTTCCTTTATATTCCTTACTCTAGGGGACATATCAGTAAATATGCTGCTGGGTGAAATATCTGAGATTTTCCCGCCAATGGTCTCCTCTAGGACTTTAATGGTTTCACAGCTTATATTTAAGTCTTTTATTCACCTTGAATTTATTTTGGTGTATGGTGTAAGTTGGTGTTCAAGTTTCATTTTTTTGCACGTAGCTGTCCAGTTCTCCCAACGCCATTTGTTGAAGAGGCTATCTTTACTCCATTTTATGTTACTGCCCCCTTTGTCAAATATTAATTGACTGTAGAGGGTTGGGTTGATTTCTGGGCTCTCTGTTCTGTTCCATTGGTCTATGTGCCTGTTTTTATGCCAGTACCAGGCTGTTTTGATTACAGTGGCCTTGTAATACAGTTTGATATCAGGTATTGTGATTCCTCCTACTTTGTTCTTCTTCCTCAAAATAGCAGCTGCTATTTGGGCTCATTTATGGTTCCATATAAATTTTGGAAGTCTTTGCCCTATATCTGTGAAATATGCCATTGGTATTTTAATAGGTATTGCATTGAATCTGTATATTGCTTTGGGTAGTATGGATATTTTGATGATGTTAATTCTTCCAATCCATGAACAAGGTATATGTTTCCATTTGTTTGTGTCTTCCTTGATTTTTTTTCTTCAGTGCTGTGTAGTTTTCTGCATACAGGTCTTTTACCTCCTTGGTTAAGTTTATTCCCAGATATTTTATTTTTGTTTTTGCTATGCAAATGGGATTTTTTCCTTGATTTCTGCTTCTGCTCTTTTCTTGTTGGTGTACAAAAATGCCTTTGATTTCTGGATATTGACTTTGTAACCGCTGTCTTGCCAAATTCATTAATTAGTTTGAGCAGTTTTTGGGTAGAGTCTATAGGATTTTCCATGTACACTGTCATGTCATCTGCAAACAGTGACAGTTTTGTTTCCTCCTTTCCTATTTGGATGCCTTTTATTTCCTTTTCCTGCCTGATCACTGTGGCCAAAACTTCTAATACTATATTGAATAGAAGTGGTGAAAGTGGACATCCTTGTCTTGTTCCTGATCTTAGTGGAAAAGCTTTTAGTTTTTGCCCATTGAGTATAATGTTGGCTGTAGGTCTTTCATATATGGCCTTTAATATATTGAGGTATGCTCCCTCTGTTCCCATTTTGCTGAGTGTTTTTATCATAAATGGGTGTTGTACCTTATCAAAAGCTTTTTCCACGTAATTGATATGATCATTTGGTATTTGTCTTTGCTTTTGTTTATGTGATGTATTACATT
Source organism: Artibeus jamaicensis (assembly GCF_021234435.1). Taxonomy (NCBI): domain Eukaryota; kingdom Metazoa; phylum Chordata; class Mammalia; order Chiroptera; family Phyllostomidae; genus Artibeus; species Artibeus jamaicensis. The sequence continues at coordinate 579,095 of NW_026521848.1, forward strand.
TACTGATTCGTGAATGTTGAACCATCCTTGCATCCCTGGGATGAACCCCACTTGGTCATGGTGTATGATCTTATTGATATATTGTTGGATGCGATTTGCCAATATTTTGTTGAGAATTTTAGCGTCTATGTTCATCAGTGATATCGGCCTGAAGGTTAATTTCTTTGTTGTGTCTCTATCTGGTTTTGGAATTAGGATGATGCTGGCTTCATCAAAAGAATTTGGGAGTTTTCCATCCTTCTGGATTTTTTGGAATAGTCTGTGGAGAATAGGGGTTAGCTCTTCCTTAAATGCTTTGTAGAATTCTCCTGTGAAGCCACCTGGTCCAGGGCTTTTGTGTGATGAGAGTTTTTTGAATACTGCTTCAATTTCTTTTGCTGTTATTGGTGTGTTCAGATTTTCTGTTTCTTTTTCACAGAGTTTTGGGAGATTATATTTTTCTAGAAATGTGTCCATTTCCCCTAGGTTCTCAAATTTCTTGGCATACAGTTCTTCATAGTAATTTCTTACAACCCCTTGTATTTCTCTGGTATCAGTTGTTATCTCACCTCTTTCATTTCTGATTGTGTTTATTTGAGTCCTCTCTCTTCTTTTCTTGATGAGCCTACTTAAAGGCTTGTCTATTTTGTTTATCTTTTCAAAGAACCAACTCCTGGATTCATTAATCCTTAGAATTGTGCTTTTAGTCTCTATGTCATTTATTTCTGCTCTAATCTTGGTTATTTCCTTCCTTCTGCTTTCTCTGGGCTGTCTTTGGTGTTGTTCCTCGAGTTCTTGCAGGCATAGGGTCAGGCTTTTTGTTTGAAATGTTTCTACCTTCTTTTTTTTTTAATTTTATTTATTGCTCTTTAGAGGGGAAGGGAAAGAGAAAGGGAGAGAAATATCAATGTATGGTTGTCTCTTGTGCGTCCCCTGCTGGGAACTGGCCTGCAACCTAGGTATGTGCCCTGACTGGGAATCGAACTGCAATTCTTTGGTTTGCAGTCCCGCGCTCAATGCACTGAGCTACACCAGCCAGGGCTTCTATCTTCTTTAGGTATGCCTGTATTGCTATAAACTTCCCTCTCAGTACTGCCTTCGCTGTGTCCCATAAGTTTTGGATTGTTGTAAGTTCGTTTTCATTTGTTTCCAGAAACTTTTTTATTTCTTTCCTAATTTCATTCTTGACCCATTTGTTGTTTAATAGCATACCATTCAGTCTCCATGATTTTGGGTGCTTTGGGTTTTTTCCTTTGGGGTTGGTTTCCAATTTCAATCCCTTGTGGTCAGAGAAAATGCTGGTATGATTTCAATTTTCTTGAATTTTTTGAGGCTCGTTTTGTGTCCTATCATGTGGTCTATGTTTGAAAATGTTCCATGTGCATTTGAAAAGAATGTGTATTTAGCTTCTTTGGGATGAAGGGCTCTATATATATCAGTTAAGTCCATTTCCTCTAGGGTGTTGTTTAATGCTGCAATATCTTTGTTGATATATTGTTTGGAAGATCTGTCCATTTTTGACAGTGGGGTGTTCAAATCCCCTACTATAATTGTGTTGCTGTCAATATCTTTCTTGAAGTCCTCTAAAATTTTCTTTATATATTTGGGTGCTCCTATGTTTGGTGCATATATATTTATTTATTTATTTACTTATTTATTTTTTTCAGAATTTTAAACATCTTTTTTTAAATTTTATTTAGTTATTTTTCAAGTACAGTTTTTTGTATATTTTTCCCATCCCAGTCTCCCCTGCCCCTTGATATATTTATGATGTTAATGTTTTTTTTGGTGGATTCTTCCCTTGAGTATTATTAAGTGACCTTCTGGGTCTCTCTTTATGGCCCTCTTTTTAAAGTCTATTTTTTTCTGATATGAGAATTGCTACCCCACCTTCTTTTTCTTGTCTGTTTGCTTGGAAAATGTGTTTCCAGCCTTTCCCTTATAGTTTGTGATAGTCTTTTGTCCTGAGGTGGGTCTCTTGTAAGCAGCATATGTGAGGGTCATGCTTTCTTATCCATTCAGCTATTCTGTGTCTTTTAATTGGAGCATTTAACCCATTTACGTTTAAGGTTATTATCGATAGGTTCTTATTCATTGCCATTTTTGTACCTATGTTCCTCTCTGTCTCTCACTTTTCCCTTCTTTCCTTAAAGCAGTCCTTTTAGTATTTCCTGTAGGACTGGTTTGGTGAAGGCATATTTTTTTAGACTTCTTTTGTCTTGGAAGCTCTGTATTAGGTCTTCTATCTTGATTGAGAGGCTTGCTGGGTAAAGTAGCCTTGGTTGTAGGCCTCTGGTTCTCATTACTTGGAATATTTCTTGCCATTCTCTTCTTGCTTGGAGTGTTTCCATTGAGAAGTCAGTAGCTAACCTTATTGGGGCTCCTTTGTATGTTACTTCTTTTTCCTCTCTTGCTGCCTTTAAGATTCTCTCTTTGTCTTGGAATTTTGCCATTTTGATGATGATGTGTCTTGAAGTGGGCCTCCTTGGATTCCTCTTCATTGGGACTCTGTGTGATTCCTGGATTTGTGTGACTTTTTCTCTCATCAAAATAGGGAAGTTTTCTATCATTACTCTTTCAAATAGGTTTTCTATCCCTTGTTCTTCTTCTTCTCCTTCTGGTATCCCTATTATTTGGATATTATTACATTTCATATTGTCTTGTATTTTTCTTAATCCCTCTTCATTCTTTCTGAGTTTCTTCTAGTTTTCCTGCTCTTTCTGTGAGATGCTTTCTACTTTGTCCTCCAGCTCACTAATCCGATCTCCCGCCTCATCTATCCTACTTTTGAAACTTTCTACTGTGTTCTACAATTTGGAAATTGTATTATTCATTTCCTCTTGTCCCTTGCTGATAGTTTCTATTTCCTTTTTGATGTTGATTTAGTTTCCGGTGAGAGCATTTTAGCTCCCATGTAGTTTCTAGTAGCTCAATGTGAGCTCTTTGAACTTCGTGATAACCAGTGCTTTGAATTCACTATCTGATAGTTGACTTGCCTCTGTTTCATCTAACATTCTTGCTGAAGCCACTGCTTTTTCTTTCATTTGGGGAGTGTTTCTTTGTCTTCTCATTATTTGTGAGACTCTTCTTGTTATCCTAAGCTTGTAAAATTGATCCGTTCTGACTCCCTGGATTTATGTTGTTAACCTCTGTGGTATAATACCTGTAAATTTCAGTGGTGCAAACTCCTTCAGGTATCTTGATGTTCTCTGTTTCCACCTACTCCTTTTATCGTGTATATGTAATCAGTTGTAGGAGGAGGCAAAATGGTTTATGACAGCAGAAGAGTTTTATATGATATTTACAGTCACAGCCAGTAGAGAGGAGATAGGTGATCTTTAGGCTATATAGAGTGTTAACTGTATTCTTCAGTCCAAATTTCGACTTTTACAAAAGAATGGACAAAACATAAGCCTCTTGTTGGGGAGGGAAGGGTTGTTATTTGGAACTAGAAAGCAGTGAGGTTTCAGATGGTCAGATTTTGAGGTAAGGTAAGTGTAAGGAACAGTAAATAGGTGTAGTGTGTGGCAAATAGAGTTAATCACTACAGTGATAGAATTCAGGGACCTTCACAATGGGCTAAGATCTGTCTGGAAAATGTGTTGCGAAGTATTTACTGTTCTATAGATCAGCTATTATTTACACTAATATTAGAGCAGCACTCATATAACAAACTTTATTTGATCTCTCTGAGTAGGGGGTATAGAGATTTAGGTAGTGTGCTAAAGAAAAACAAGTGGCGTGGAGTATAGAGGATTAGCAAAGCACTGTGGAGGAAAGGACAGGGGGAGCCTGTCTAATAATACACTATAACTACTCAAGACTGAGAAGCTTATACAGAAAGAGAAGGAATACAGATATATCATAAAATATAAAAGAAGTAAGAATAATGAAAAAATATGCAACACTTCGTGGCTTCTCTGCTATAGGAAGGTGAAATTTGTTTCTCTGTCTCTACTGTTGAGATGCCCCCTCTTTGGGTCCTGTTCTGGTCCTTTCACAGTCCCTAGTTGTTTGTGTCTCTTGTGGGTAAAAGGAAACGAAGCACCAAACAAACAATCAAACAAAAAGGCAGGAGAAGGGAGGCGAAAGCAATGAGTTAAGAGGAAAGGAAGAAAGACTGAAACACGGAAAAAGAAAGGAGAGGAACATAGTAGACAAAGATAAAGCAGTGATAAAATTAAAAAATATATGAGGACTTGGGGGAAAATAGGAGGGAGGTGGGGAGACTGGGCAGGGGGACTGGGTTGGGAGAAATAGACAAAAAAACTGTACTTGAAAAATAACTAAATAAAAAAATATATATAAGATTACTAAACAAACGCACATAAAAGTTACTAAAAAAAGGGGGAAAAACCAACACAAATAAACAAACAAATAAACAAAACAATAATAACAACAACAGAGAAACCCTTCCTTTGTTGGTTTCAAACTGTCCAGACTGGTTTTTCTGGTTGAAGCAGGATCTCTCTGTGGGCTGGGATGCTGGCGCAAGTGCAGGCACCAGCCAGACTAGCAGATTGGGGTGTGGGCGCCTGCACACTTGCCAAGCTGCTTGGGACCCACAGGTTCTGTTAGAGTCCTACCTAGTCCTGTGGAGGGACTCAACTGTTTCTGCGCCTGTGCACACCAGCCAGGTGAAGCTGGCAAGACACTTCCCAGTCCTGTGTTGGGGACTCAGAGGTTTCTGTGCCTGTGTGAACCCGCCAAGCTGTCTGGGACCGTGAAACCAGCAGAGTGCTTTCCAGTCCTGTGGCGAGTCCCCAAATGCCTCCGCTTTCCCCCTGGCTCGCTGCAAGGCCTGGTGGGAAGCAAACCAAGCTGTCCTGGTGGGAGAACACCTCAGTCCACTTTCAAAAAAAAAAAAACAAACCTCTCCAGACAGCCTGCCTCTCAGTCCACCCCCATGAGACCAGTGAGGCCAATGCGTCTCTCAGTTCTCCCAGGCTTGCGACCACAGAGTCTGCAATTGAACCAGGCCCTGTGTCTTTGTAAACCTCCCTGATAATGCAAGCTGGCAAGCAGACAGGCCTCTGCCCGGTGTTGTCCAGTTTTGCTTATATGGGGAGCAGGGGAGCTGCAGGCCCGCGCTGGTGGCCACTGGGGCCGCTGGGTGCCCAGGCTCCTGTGGAAGACACCTGCGGTGTTGGTCTCAGACCGCTGGCTCTGGTCTCTGGTCGTAGAAGCAGCACCGGGGCCACGTGGCCAGGGGCACCAGCCCCCCGCCGCTTCGTCTTTACTCTGGTCCCCAAGACCCCACTGATCTGCTGCATTCTGGTGTTTCAGCGTCCGTCACAATCTCTGTTCTTCTAATTTCACAAATGCTGGATAACCGATGGATTAGTGCACTGCTTCTCTATAGATCTGCCAGGATTTTTACCCACGAGTACGAGAGCTACAATAGGCTCCGACCTACTCCGTTGCCATCTTCCCCTTTATTTCCATGAGTTCATTTATTAAGATGGGCATGCTGACACATGCACTCAGACATGCACAGACACTCCACATATGTACCCAGAATGACAAACATATATAGATATATAAATAAGGATAAACAGGATGACAGAGGCATCTAGGAGAACCTACTGGATAGAATGACACAAACCTAAAGACATCCAGGGGCACTCAACATGGTTGAAGGGAAAGCTGACTTTCAGGGAAGGAGAAAGAGAAAGTCAAAGACTTTTGTGGATTGCAATAGAGAAGAATAGAGGGGCAATGTTCTGTGCAGGGTCCCATATCTATCCAGAACATCCCCAGGTTCTAACCCTGACCCGCCCTCCTTCAGAAACTGTCCAATTTACTGTCCCTCCAGACCATCCGGATGATCAGTTTCTTATTCAGACTCAGCTGCATTGAGGAATAAATAGGGAAGGACATTCCCCTCAAACTTTCTGTCTTCTTTCTTTCCCAAAGGAAAAGCTGCAGGAACTTTAGACCAATGAATGTAAAAGCCAGAATAGAGTTTAGCAAACCTTTGCTCTATCTCTTCATGCTTTGGATTGGTAACAAGAACAGCTGATATTTATTGAACACTCACTGCTGTGTATATCACACACATTAACCCATTGACTTCTCACCAAAATTGCCAACGAGGCAGTTACTGTCCTTGGCCCTGTAGGCTCAGAGAAGTTAGGTTACATGTTCAAGGTCTCACAACAATGAAAGAATAAATAAAGAAGGAAGAAAGAAAGCTTAGGATTTTAATCCATGTCTTAATCTTGCTCTTAACCATTGTACTGTCCATCCAGAAAGGAAAACTGAGGCCCAGTGAGGGGAATGGATTTCTTGGATTCAGCACCACCTTTCTCTTCAAGCCTATCCCAGTCCACCACACACTGGCACATATTCGGTCTCTAGGAGATAAGGCATGTGATGTCAGACACTGATCTCTCACTCCACATTCCAGGGTCAGAAACAAGGCCCAACTCACTTGACCTCAAGTAACTCTAGACTTCACCCCTCACTTTCTTCCTACCCAGCTCATGGCAGACTGCCTAACCACTCAGGGCCTTGCCTCATGCCAACTTCATTGAGAAACAAACTCCCCAAAGTCCTACCTGCCTCCTTCTCAAGGAACCAGGTGGGGAAACGAAGGTCCCAGGCTTCAGGCCAACCCAGGTGCAGGGATGGAAACTAAGCTTTTGGTGATAAGCATGCAATAGAGTATACAGATATCGAATTCCAATGCTGTACATCTGAAATCTTTACAAAGCTGTTAACCAAAGCTACCTCAATTTAGAAAAAGACAAAAAGAAAGATTAGGGGATTGCTACCTGCCAAGCCAATGTAAATCCTCCTTCCCTTCTCTTCCCCGCCCAAAACCAACAAAAAAAACTTTCCTTCTTTGCTTTGTTCTCATACTTTGTTCCCTCCCTACAGGTCTCAGATTTCAGGAGCCTAGAATTATTTGAGAAAGATGCCAGTCCTGGGGGTGCCAACCTCACTCACCTGCACCAGATGAGTGACCAGATGAGTCACTTCACCAGAGATTAGAAGTGGCATCTGAGCATGGTGTTCTAAACATCGGAGCTTGCCCAGTGCTTACCTGGGGCCCCTCTCAGGCCCACATGGGACCAATCTCAGCACTTACCTGGCACTCATACCAGAGCCTACTGAAACCAGCCTCAGAGCCTCTATGATACCACCCTTATACTCTCTTGAAGCCAGCCACAGAGTGCTCTTAACACCAGAGGTGGCTCTATTATGTTCTCCTGGTATCAAGTTCAGTGCAAACTTATTTTGAATCTTACTCTCTACCTGGAGATAAACTCAATGCCAATGAGACACCCTCTCGCACCAGGGCTACATGATGCCAATAGCATGACTTGCCAGTGCTGATGTCAATCTCAGCACCCATCTGCTGTTAACTTAGCCTCCATTGGACCCTCAGGTGGGCTGGCCCAGTCAATGGAGAATGGAGAGAGAATTCAAAGCCCAGCTCCATCACTTATTACCTGTGACCTCCAGATAATTTATGGAGTTTTGGTCTTCTTACCTGCAAAGTAAGAATGATAATAACCCAGACCTATTCCTACAAAGGTTCAGTAAGATCCTTCATAGACTCAAACTCCAGTTAGTGCTCACCAGGGGGTAACCATCCCTCTTATCACAAAAGAATGTCAGTGAGGGAAGGTCAGCAGAATAATGCATCCTATTCACTCTCCTTCAGCATCTCAAGGCCCACCTCTCTTCCTGACACTAGAGCTAGCCCAAATCTCTCCTGACAGAGTTCCCTCTGCCTGCTAATAGCATCACTGATGAGCCAGGAATCATCCCTAAGGGGACTTCACACACCCTCAAATATGACCTTTCCACTGGTGAAAACCCAATCCCAGAAAGAGGGAGGAAAAGTGTAGAGCAGTAGAAACATGAATTTCTCTTCCCCACACTCTTTTCTACCCTCAGTTTACCCATACATAAATTTGGAAATATTAATAATAATAACAATAACTATAGAAATGATACAATCAACTTAATAGTCTTCTGTAGGATCTGGGCAGGGAACCCTACCCTTCACACAGTTGAATTTGTTTTGTGCTGTACTGTGATTGTCCTCGGTATTTGCCAAGACCTGACCCATCCCTCTGCCAACTGAAACCATGAGTTACTACTCTTCTCCACTTCTGTGGAAAGTTCTACTGAACAGCAGCTCTGGTCTTCTTTTCCAACCAGAGTTGGGCAGTTCTGTGACATACCATCCATACCTCACTTTGAGGTTCCAATGAGAATTCTGGGCATCAAGAAATGGTATTGTGTCCAAAACAAAAGCAGGCCACCATCTATAGACAGGACCTGACTACAAGATCCAGCTGCATTCTTCATATACAAGAACTGGAACAAATGACACCCCTATTTTTATTACAAAATCTTTTATTACAAAATCATAAGGATGTAATTCAGTAACATAACAATATCAAACTGAAGCACACCATATGACATTTTAGGTGAAATATTCCATTGAAAACAATAAATTATTACACACATATTATTATCCTATGAAACACATTCAAGCAGGCATTACTTCTGTGAGACCCTGTATCTCTCCCCACAGGAAACCCACATTCACAGCTGGGTCCCTTCTCACTAAAGGACCCTCAAATCCATTCCCTAGATGCTCTTATCCTGAGACTTTTATACCTACATCCCTCCTCAGCAAATGATTGCCAAACCCACAGCCATACTCCTGTCTCATTCCATTACTCTTAAATGTTTCATTATTCTCTCCTAAGAAACCAAAATCCACCACTTAGTGTTGGGGCCTTCTTCTCAGAGACCCCCAACTCACAACATCAGGGGATTTATGCATGCAAATATTACAGAAACTTCAGTGCTGCAATTTCTTTACTGTCCCCCTAAGTCCAAAATCCTGGGCAGGCTGCTTCCTCACAAAGAGTCACAGATTCAGTCTTGGACCACTCCCTGTTAATCCACCACTGAGGACCTGCCTCCTATTAGTTTGGCCACATCCCAAACTATGCTGGGGAGCACCGCAGAGAGTGTAGTTAAAATGGAATTTGAGATGGTTACATAATCAACCAAAATCCACCCTTTTGTCGCAGGAAATATAAAGGCAAACCACCACGCCAGCCTTCACCATCTCACTGCCACTCTCAGTGCCACCATGCTGGCCTCAGGGCTGCTCCTGGTGGCTTTGCTGGCCTGCCTCACTATAATGGTCTTGATGTCTGTCTGGAAGCAAAGGAAGCTCTGGGGAAAGCTGCCTCCTGGCCCACCCGCATTGCCTTTCATTGGGAACTACCTGCAGCTGAACACAGAGCAGATGTACAACTCCCTCATGAAGGTGTCAGCAGGCAGGGAGACAGGTGGTGGGGTGGGGCTTGGGGCCTCTGCAGTCTGGCTGGGACTTTGTGGTTAGGGATTGGAAAGGGTGGACCAAACTAGCAGGAAGAGGGTGTTTTGAAAGTTTAGCGTCAGGGTCCTAGCCAGGAAAGACCAGATCTTAGGGTGTGCAGTCCCTTGACTGTCAGAACCTGGGCAAAATGAGTGCCATTCTGTCAGGGCTGGATACAGAGCCAGTTCAGACTTGAGGCTGTGTGCACTCACCACTCCTGCCCCCCCCTCCTTCAGATCAGGGAGCGCTATGGTCCAGTGTTCATGGTACACCTGGGCCCGCGGCGGGTGGTGGTGCTGTGTGGCCAGGAGGCTGTGAAGGAGGCTCTGGTGGACCAGGCAGAGGAATTCAGTGGGCGAGGCGAGCAGGCCACCTTCGACTGGCTCTTCAAAGGCTACGGTGAGGAGAATCCTTTGTGGGTTCAAGCAGATTTAATGACCTTGGTTTCCCCAGCATTCTGCTGCCAACTGACCCACCCACTCAGGCCTGTGTCAGAGCCCTTCCTCTCCATTTTTATCTCCATCCTTGTTATCCCTGTGACCCGTCCAACTTCTCTTAGTGTGTCTGCATCTCCCTGCTTCTCTCTACTCCATCTCCCACTTCTCTCATTAACCATCTCTCCTCTCTGTATCTCTTAGAAGCTCTTGGGATTTTTGCTTTGCATGCCTGGTCCCATATCTCCATGTTCCTTTTTTTCTTGTTCTCCTTCTGATTTTCTGTGCTTCTCCATGTTTCTCTCTCCACCTCCCTGCCTCTTTGTCCTAGAATCTCATACTATTTCTGTTCCAAAATGTGCATGCATCCATTTCTTGTTACTACTCTTCTGTCTCCAGACCTTCTCTGTTTCTTGGTATATATATTTTCACCCTTCTTCACCTTCGTTTTAGGATCCCTATCAGTTTTTACTTCCACCTCCCAGATCTCCAGATACCTCACTTTCCCTGCTTCCCTCTACTATCTCTCTCTCTCTTCATGTGAGTGTCTCTGCATCCCACTGCTTCTCTGTGCACCTTTCCTTCTGATTTACTTCCAACTTGGTCTCTATCTCTTTTTGTATTTCTTTCTCTGCCATTCTCCACCTCTCTCTCTCCCTCTCTCTCTCTCTCTCTCTCTCTCTCTCTCTCTCTCCCCTCCCCCCTCTCTGTACCCACGACTCTCAGCCCGGCCCCTCTCAAAGCCAACCCCCCACTCCTACCCTCCCTCCACAGGTGTGGCTTTCAGCAACGGGGAGCGCGCCAAGCAGCTCAGGCGCTTCTCCATCACCACGCTGCGGGACTTCGGAGTGGGCAAGCGGGGCATTGAAGAGCGAATCCAGGAGGAGGCAGGCTTCCTCCTTGAGGCATTTCGGGGCACACGTGGTGAGCTGGGGACTCCAGGGTATGGAGGAGGAAAACGCACTACATGGCCAGGCACTTTCTGACTTAGGAAGGGAACTGGGTTGGGGGAAGGTGTTCCTGGAATTCACAGACTGGCATCAGTTCATCAAGTTCACTCTCCCTAATCCCTTCTCACTTACCGACCCCACACCACCTCCCAGGCGCCTTCATAGACCCCACCTTCTTCCTGAGCCGAACTGTCTCCAATGTCATCAGCTCCATTGTGTTTGGGGATCGTTTTGACTATGAGGACAAAGAGTTCCTGTCTCTGCTGCGCATGATGCTGGGAAGCTTCCAGTTCACAGCTACGCCTATGGGGCAGGTGATTGGTTCCACCCTGGCTCAATGCCCATCCTACCACAATGAAACAACTACTTTCCCACACACACTCAGGTTTCCCAAATCCTATCCTCTTCTAGACAGGGTCCACTCAAAACCAGTCTTTTCCCTTGCAGAAGTGAACCCAAGAGAGGTGCCCAAAACCCACTTTCCAATACCTGGATATCTCAGCTATACTTCCCCTACAAAAACAGAAAGGAAATGAAGAAAGGGAAGAAGAAAAGAAGGAAGGAAGCAAGGGAGGGATTCTAGATATGTATCCCACCCCAAATTTCCTAAATTTTAGAACAAGGGACTTCACACTTAACTCACTTGAAATTATAGATATCTACTCCGTCCAGTCCCACTAAAATACCTAAACATCAGGACTGGTGCCTTTAAACTAGTGCCTCCCTTGCCCTGACACAAGTTCCACTTCCATTTGATGATGGCCATCAACTCGTCTCCTTTCCTTCCCTTCTCCACGTTCCACCCTCAGCTATATGAGATGTTCTACTCAGTGATGAAACACCTACCAGGGCCCCAGCAACAGGCATTTAAGGAGCTTCAGGGGCTGGAGAACTTTATAACCAAGAAGGTGGAGCAGAACCAACGTACACTGGATCCCAACTCCCCGAGGGACTTTATTGACTCCTTCCTCATCCGCATGCAAGAGGTACATGTCAGCAACCAGTGCTGAGAGGTCTAAAGCCAAGCAGAAAGAAAACATGCTCAAGGTGGGAAAGAAACAGGTCCATTTATTTTCCCCACTGTATCATAATAATATTCACAACTCCAGTGAATTAACCATCATTGTACTCTTTACTGAGCCCCTTACCCATGGTCTGAAATTGCGTGTGCAAATCTTAAGTAAGAGAACATCTATAACACTGTCATGCAACCAGCACTATTCTCACAACTTTATGGTTTTCTCTTATTTAACACTCATACCACTTCTTCTAGAGGTCTACTATGATGTTGATTGTACGAATGAGGAAAGTGAGACCCAGAGAGTTAAAGAGCCATGCCTGAGGTCACACAGTGAGGAAGCACTGGAATCTAGCTCAAATCCTGGCCTCTCAGACTCTAAGGCGAATGCTTTTGTCCTCCATGCTCTTACCTTTCTTTCCCTGGTTATCAGATAACCTGTGTGGACAGGTGACCTGGGCTTTCTGTGAAGAAAGGAAACAGGGCTTTATGGGGTCTGAAGTTCGAGATGAAAGAATCAGGGAGTGGATTCTCCATTAAAGCTGCAAGAATTTTCAGGAAGAAATACTGTACAGCTGCTTAAAAGTCTGTCCGTGTTTCAGAAAATAGCTCTTCAACTCTCTCTGAGGCAATCTATCATGGTCTCTCTGCCTCTCTTTTTTCATTAACTCTCTGTCACTACCCCCCCCTAATATTTCTACAATTAAAAAGTGCTAACTAAGCTGGTAATTAAAAAACACACAGTAAGCTGGGTAGAGAGTGTGAGAAAATGATTTGGGGCACAACCAGTAGCCTATGAAAAAGCCTAGCACAACTCGGGCCATTATTACCAACTTTGGAATCTGAGAGCACGAGGGAGTGGGCTAGGCCTAAAGCTGTCCCTCCCCGCAGGAACAGAAGAACCCCAACACAGAGTTCTACATGAAGAACATGGTAATGACCACACTGAACCTTTTCTTTGCGGGCACTGAGACGGTCAGCACTACCCTCCGTTATGGCTTCCTCTTGCTCATGAAGCACCCAGATGTGGCAGGTGAGACTGGATAGGACAGAGAAATGAAGGCCACAGACCCTCAAAATTCCTCTGAGCCGACTGTATATTCTCACATCTCAAATCCCTGGGCCCTCAGTTACATCCTGCTAAACAAACACTAGGTGATGATATTCACCTAAGACAATCTGAACTGATTACTAAATAGCTCCTGTGCTCAGCCCACAAAGGGCTCACTGCCTGCCCCTGCAGACCATTCCCCAAGTCTTCTCCCTCACAGATTCCCCGATGATTCTGGCACAACCAGGTCATCAGGACCCAGTGCCAACAATGTCTCTGGACAACCTTTTTGAATGTTTTCTGCATGTCACACACGAAGTCATGCATGTCATATATCCAGTTGTGCAGATTTGGATTATCATCCCTGCCCAGAGACCACTAGGTACCTAAACATATTCTCTCCTATCCCCCAGCCAAGGTCCATGAAGAGATTGACCGAGTGATTGGCAAGAACCGTCAGCCCAAGTTCGAAGACCGAGCCAAGATGCCCTACACAGAGGCAGTAATCCATGAGATCCAAAGATTTGGAGACATTATCCCCATGGGCCTGGCTCGTAGAGTCACCAAGGACACCAAGTTTCGCAACTTTCTGCTCCCCAAGGTGCTGCCCTTGCCCAGTCTACATGAATCTCAAACCTGCTCCCTGTGACCCAACACCCCAGTGTCCTTACAACCTTTCCAGTGTCTCTCTGACACCCTCAGCTCTAGGCTTCCTCAATCACATATCCTTTCAACTTTCCTACTCAGAAAAAAACTGAATCTTAACTGTAGCAAAAACTTCTTGCCTTAAGTCTTAGGTACATATGAATGCTATGTCACACATATTTCATTTCTGAAGAGACATTATACTCATTTCCCCAGGCCTGCCTACCTCTGGAACATGACTATAATGGTCTGAAACATCATGAATTGAGATATTTGACTGCATGTTTCCCAAACCTCCTGCCCCAGGAGACAGAGACCCCAGGTTCCCTGAACTTTTGGTCACAGGGACTTAAAACTCATATCCCCCAAATCTCCTACCTCAGGAAAGACCCTGACTTCCCTGCCTCCCATTTCTCCTCACCTCTGGTACCCAAATAACCCCTCTAACTCCATGAGCTCTCACCACACACATTCCTCCTTTCACTTATCAAATCCCCTTCCCCCCCCCCACCAGGGCACTGAAGTGTTTCCAATGCTGGGCTCTGTGCTGAAGGACCCCAAGTTTTTCTCCAACCCTCTTGATTTCAACCCCCAGCACTTCCTAGATGAGGAGGGACAGTTTAAGAAGAATGATGCTTTTGTGCCTTTCTCCATCGGTAAGAGACTACTGTGTGATGCCAGGCCACCAGTCACAACAACAGGGACCCCTTCATCCCAGCTCCCCTCTCTGAGGTGTAGCCTAGTGTTTTCCTCCACCTTGGAAGTCCCTTTTATAATATACCCTACAGACAACCAGCTGCAAACTTCATAACTACCAAGTACCTAAGCCCAGTCAGAAAGAAAGGGATGATCATATCCATTGCAGAAATGAGAAAAGTCAAGGCCCAGAGAGACTCAGAGATTTGTCCAAGGTCACTTAAATTGTTCAGATTCCTAAGGAGATGGCTGCACAGTAGCCATATGAGTGTGTTTGAGAGGAAGGGTCATGTAAATTCTCTCTGCTACATCCTGATATGACTCACCCCAGTCCCACATACAAGGGAAACTGAGGCTGAGGGAGCTTAGGGGCTTCTCTGAAGGTCTCTCAGGCCTTCCACAGACTTTCCCCTCCTCCCCAGGAGAATACATCAGGAATTGAAAGAGGAGTAGGCCTCACCTCCTCCCACCTGTCTTTTCAGGAAAGCGGTACTGTTTTGGAGAAGGCCTGGCTAGAATGGAGCTCTTTCTCTTCCTCACCACCATCATGCAGAACTTCCACTTCAAGTCTCTGAAGACACCCCAGGACATCGATGTGTCTCCCAAACATGTGGGCTTTGCCACCATCCCACCAAACTACACCATGAGCTTCCTTCCCCGCTGAGCTAGAAGTATAACTGCCCCCACAAAAGGCCATGGCTAGTTACAGAGCCAATGGGAGTGAGGTGTGGCTTGGGTGGGACTAGAGTTAGGGACAGAGTTAAGAATGGTAGGCAGAGGGCTGGAGGAAAACAAGGTGCAAAGTTGATAGTAGAGAAATAAAAAATAGAACAGCTGTCTATTCACCTTGCTAGAGATTGAGCATTCAGAGCTGGGATGAAAGGGAGTGAAACTTTATACAGTACTATGAATGATAATAATAACAGCTATTATCTATTAACATGTACTCTGTGTCAGCTCTATGCTCAAATCATTACGCACTCGCTGCCCCTGAGGCTCACAAACCTATGAAATAGGAACTGTGCTTGTGCCCAAATTATGGGAGATACACTGACACTCAGAAAGTCTCTATCTGAGATCCAACAGAACACAATAAATGCTGAACAAGTACTTGAACTCAGATCTGCCCAAGGACAGCTATCCTAAGCCTACTGAAATTTGGGTGGGTTCCTAAGAGTCACCTCTTCCTAAACTAAGATTTAACAGCTTAGTATATTATTATACAATGTGAAGGGCTCTGTCAAAAAATGTTTCCAGATTCTGAGCAGGCATCTAATTTGCTTCCACACACTTGCCTACACTCTTGCTCATTCACTCAGATTTCACATACCAGGGCATAGTTGTCAGGGTAGACTAACTGTGTAAGCCAGGTGATGGGGTCTAAGATATTGTGCTCCTGCACAGTGGCTCTGTGTGAAGCAGGGCTCAGAAAAGGAACATGGCTGTTGTCTACAGTCATTTCTGGGGAGAATCTGTCTCCCAGCTGTCATCCTGATGCCAGACTCTTCAGTTTTTCCACGTGTATCCCTGGTGCCCTTCAAAGTGCTTGCCCCATGGTGGAGCCTGCAGGGAGTGGGTCTGAGTAAGTTCATGTCCAGGGTTCTCCAAGAGTAGAAGCCTGAATACCCCACTGACCCAACCTTCACTGGTTTGTACAGCCAGAAGTTATGGGGACTTAGCTTCCTAGCACTGGAACCCTGGGCTGACTGGGCTGCTGTGGGCTGGGATCCCTCACTCCTGAGATGTCACCCCAATTTATATCCACCACATATGGGTATGAGACTGGCCCCACTCCAAATCTTCCTGCCTTTGCCCCTCCACCCTTTTTACCTATCTGTATGAATGTTGTTTCTTTAACTCCTTAGTTGTCAGACTTCCATATAGCTCACATTCCCTGATGGTTGTGAGTGATGGTTCTGTAGTTTAGCTGTAATTTTCTGTGGCTGTGTGATGAGGAGACCATGTTGAACTACATCTCCATCTTTACGAGAATTTGTAAGACAGAATATTATTTTTGTTTGTTTGTTTGTTTTAAATTTTTACATTGTGTTCACTTATTTTTAGGGAGAATGGAAGGAAGAGAAAAAGAGTGGGAGAGACACCTTGATGGGAGAGAAAAACACTGATTGGTTACCTCTGAAATGGCCCCCACTGGGGACCGGACCCACAACCCAGGCATGAGCCCTCACCACAGTCACACATTTGCACGCAGATAAATCAGCAAACAAGTGAGCATTGAGAGAGACCACATAGGCCCCAGTGCAGGGCAGTGGGAGGCTGGCTGACCGCCATAGCACATTTGCATGCAGGTAAACAGACAGAGGGGCAAGTGGTAAGGCAGACCAGGTGGGAGGGAATGGAGAGGACCGCTATTGCTCCCTCTATGACCCCGCCCCCACATACAGCATCACAAACCAGCGACCTGAGTGGCCCCGCCCTGGTGAACACATAAAGTGCCTCTCCTCAAATGTAACAGGCATAAACAGATGAAAATATGGCTCAAGAAGAACTCACACCTCCAGAGCCAATAAATCTAAGCAATGAAGAAATAGCCAAACTTGCAGATGCACAGTTAAAAACACTGGTGATCAGGATGCTCACAGAACTGGTTGATTTCAGCCACAAATTAGAGAAACATATGAAGGCTAAACTAATGGAAATGAATGGAAATGCACTGTAAACCAAGAGTAATGGAAAGGAAACTGGGACTCAAATCAAGGAAGTAAACCGGAAGGAAGAAAAAAAGGACCAAACAGAAAAATATGAAGAAACAAGAATTCGGACTTCCACCAAGATGGAGGCATAGGTGGATGTGCCGTGCCTTCTCCCACAACCAAGATTAGAGAAAACTAAATATTAGCAACAGAAAACACAGCCAGAACACGGAAAATTGAACTTTTCGGAAGTCCGTTAACAACAAATTCTTCAGCCTGACCGGTAAGGGGCGAAACCAGCGGCTGGAGGAGCAGGGTTGCACAGGAGGACTCGGCCAGACACACTCAGGCCCACGGAATCCAGGCGCAGGGTCAGACCTAGTGAGCGACCCAGCGAGCAACCAGGCGAGCGACCTCGGGGGAGACAGCCACGCCCGGGGCTGTGTGTTGACTGAGGTCGCGCATTTGTGCGAGGGTGGACAGGCGAGGGAGTGGGCGGTTGGACCGGGCCGGCAGGTCCCCACGGCAAGCGGCAGTGGAGGGCGCCGCCATTTCCCTGCTCTGACCCCACCTCCACATACAGCGTCATAACCCAGCGACTCTGAGTGGCCCGGCCCAGGTGAACCACCTAAGGCACTGCTCCTCAGCACCCAGCTGTGAGAAGCGGCAGAGGGGGTCGCCATTCCCCAGCTCTGGCCACGCCCCCACATACAGCGTCACAACCCAGCGACCTGGGAATCCAAGGCGCCGCTTCTCACACTTAAAGGGCCCGAACAGACCAAGAATGGCGCAGGAGGATCTCAGAGCCCCAGAAATAAATCTAAGCGATGAAGAAATAGCAAAACTCACAGACGCACAGTTTAAAACATTGGTGATCAGGATCCTCACAGAACTGGTTGATTATACCGACAAATTAGACAAATATATGAAGGCGAAACTAATTGAAATGAATGGAATTGCACAGGACACCAATAGCAATGAAAAGGAAACTGGGACTCAAATCAATGGAGTGGACCAGAAGAAAGCAAATAATGGCCAAACAGAAAAGAGTCAAGAAGCAAGAATTCAAAGAAATGAGGAGAGTCTTAGGAACCTCCAGGACATCTTTAAACGCTCCAACATCCGAATGATAGGGGTACCAGAAGGGGGGAAAGGCACAGCCACCAGTGGAAAACTTATTTGAACAAATAATAAAGGAGAATTTCCCCAATCTGGCAAAGGAAATAGACTTCCAGGAAATCCAGGAAGCTCAGAGAGTCCCAAAGAAGTTGGACCCAAGAAGGAACACACCAAGGCACATCGTAATTACATTAGCCAAGATTAAAATGAAGGAGAGAATCCTAGAAGCAGCAAGAGCTAAGGGGACAGTCACCTACAAAGGAGTCCCCATCAGACTGTCAGCAGATTTCTCAAAAGAGACCTTACAGGCAAGAAGGGGCTGGAAAGAGGTATTCCAAGTCATGAAATCTAAAGACCTACAACCAAGATTGCTCTATCTAGCAAAACTTTCATTTAAAATGGAAGGACAGATAAGGTGCTTCTCAGATAAGATCAAATTCAAGGAGTTCATCATCACCAAGCCCTTATTATATGAAACGTTAAAGGGACTTATCTAAGAAAAAGAAGTTAAAGAAACATGAACAGTGAAAGGACAACAAACTCACAGTTATTAACAACCACACCTAAAACGAAAGCAAACTAAAAGGACAGCTAGATCAGGAGTGGAAACATAGAAATGAAGATCTCAAGGAGGGTTAGCAACAGGGGAGTGGGAGGAGGAGAAGGGGGAGAAGGTACAGAAAATAAGTAGCATAGACAGTAGATAGAAAATAGATGGGGGGGCAAGAATAGCATGGGAAATATAGAATCTAAAGGACCTGAGAGACATGGTCATAAACTAAAGGGGGGGTGATGGTGGGGATGGGGGGTAGGGTGGAGGGGAATAAAGGGGGAATAGAACAACTGTAACAGCATAATCAATTTAAAAAATTTTTAAAAAATAAATAAATAAAATTTAAAAATATAAAAAAAAAAGAATTCAAAAAAATGAGGAAAGGCTTAGGAACCTCCAGGACATCTTTAAACATTCCAACATTCGAATTATAGGGATACCAGAAGGGGAAGAGGAACAGCCACCAGTGGAAACCTTATTTGAACAAATAATAAAGGAGAACTTACCCATTCTGGCAAAGGAAATAGACTTCCAGGAAATCCAGGAAGCTCAGAGAGTCCCAAAGAAGTTAGACCCAAGAAGAAACACACCAAGGCACATCATCATTACATTAGCCAAGAGTGAAATGAAGGAGAGAATCCTAGAAGCAGCAAGAGATAAGGGGACAGTCTCCTACAAAGGAGTCCCCATCAGACTGTCAGCAGATTACTCAAAAGAGACCTTACAGGCAAGAAGGGGCTGGAAAGAAGTATTCCAAGTCATGAAAACCAAAGACCTACAACCAAGATTGCTCTATCCAGCAAAGCTTTCATTTAGAAAGGGAGGACAGATAAATTGCTTCTCAGATAAGATCAAATTCAAGGAGTTCATTATCACCAAGCCATTATTATATGAAATGTTAAAGAGACTTATCTAATAAATAGAAGATAAAAAAGATGAACAGTGAAAGGACAGCAAACTCACAGTTATTAACAGCCACACCTAAAACAAAAGAAAACTAAGAGGACAACTAGATCAGGAGTGAACCATAGAAAGGAAGATCACATGAAGGGTTAGCAACAGGGGAGTGGGAGGATAAGGTACAGAAAATAAGTAACATAGACAGTAGATAGAAAATAGGGGGGAGGGTAAGAATAGTAGGGGGAATATAGAATCTAAAGAACCTGAGACACGTGAACTAAAGGGGGGGAATGGTGGAAGAGGGGTGTTCAGGGTGGAGGGAAATGAAGGGGGCGAAATAGAACAAATGTAATGGCATAATCGATAAAATTTTAAAAGGAGCAAAAAATTACAGGCTTCTATACAGGAAGATATATTTCTACAACTACAGACATAAAAAAATAAAGGGAAAAAAAAAGAGCTTTAAACAGGTAATATTTTGCCCTGACTGGTGTGGCTCAGTGGATTGAGTGCCAGCCTGTGAACCAAAAGGCCTCTGGTTTGAATCCCTGTCAGGGCACATGCCTGAGTTGCAGGCCAGGTCCTCAGTTGGAGGCATAAGAGAGGCAACCAACTGATGTATATATCTCTCAAGCATTGATGTTTCTCCCCCTCTTTTTCTTCTTCCTTCCCCCCTGTCTCTCAAAATAAATACATAAAATATTTTTTAAAACATGTAATTTTTTTAGAAGAGCCTTCCTTCAAATTGTTTTCTACAGTAATTATATAAGCAAAGTAAGAATGGCAGGGAAAAACAACCTAAAAATTGATGTAAATCAGGTTAATGGCTTTAATAATTCTAGTATTTCTAAACCCCTCCACAAAAGGACACTGCAGATTTTCAGTTTTCTGCTAACATATCTTTAGAAAAAGTCAGCCCTAATATTGAAGCTATAATACAAATGGTTAATTGTTAGCACTATACTATAAAGCACAATGCAGAACATCGGATTTAAATGAAAGCCATGTTTTGCTCAGGGATACTATTGCACACATACTGCATAGGTAGTTTTACAGCAGATACTAGTTTGTCAAACTTCAGATGGCAAACACTGAGCTGTTAGTTTGATATTGTCCAGCTAGCTGTTTCTTGTCACCCTGGACAGTCTGGTGGCATGTCATGTTGGGAGGACACCTTGTCACCACTTCTTTTCTCACAGGTGACTCTACTCTGGTAAGACATTCATATCCTTCAGATGCAAGGCCTCCACTGGATATCACACTGTTCTGCTCCACAAATTCTGCTGCCTCTTCAACTACATTATTGATTTCAGACCTTGCCTTATTTGCCTTATTTTTTCCTTAATTATATTTTATTGTTTCTGCTGTTCCAGTTGTTCCAATTTTTCCTCTTTGCTCTCCTCCACCCAGCCTCAAGCTATCCCCACACCATTGTCAACATCCATTGGTCATGCATATATGCTCTTTGGCTACTCTATTCTCTATGCTGTACTATATGTTCCCATGTATATTGTGTAACTACTCATTGGTATTTTTGCCCATCCCTGTAATTCCCTCACATCTGGCAATCATCAAAACATTTTCTGTATCTGTCATTCTCTTTCTGTTTTACTTGTTTATTTTGATTTGTAGATTCTATTGTTGATAGATATGTATATTTAGCCATTTTATTTTCATATTCTTTATTCTCTTCTTTATTTTTACTGTCTAATACTTTATTTTTTACTATGTTTTACTGATTGTGTCATTGCATTTGTCTCATTTTTCTCCCACTTTGTCCCCTCTGCCCAGTTTCTCCATGCCCTTTAGCATTCCCCCCGCCCTTTGGTTCATGTGCATGGGTCATACATATTAAGTTCTTTGGCTTTTCCATTTCCTATACTATTCTTAACCTCCCCTTGTCTATTTTCTACCTGCCAATAATGCTTCTTATTCCTTCTGGCTTTTCCCTCATTCTCCTCCTTCCCTCTCCCCACTGATAATCTTCCATGTGACCTCCATTTCTATTATTCTGTTCCTCTTCTAGTTCATTTAGTCTATTTTTGAGCTTCTTTTTTTGTAGGTTGAGTTGTTGATGTTGTGAGTTTCTTGTTTATTTACTGTTCATAGTTTTGATCTTCTTTTTCTTAGACAAGTCTCTTATTTCATTCCATATAATAAGGGCTTGGTGATGATGAACTCCTTTAGCTTTTCTTATCTGGGAAGCACTTTATCTGCCCTTCCATTCTAAATAATAGCTCTTCTGGATAGAGTAGTCTTGGATACAGGTCCTTGCTTTCATGACTTAATATTTGCCTGCAGCCCTTCTTACTGGCAAAATTTCTTTCAAGAAATCCATTGAAAGTCTTATGAGAACTCCTTTGTAGGTCACTGTCTACTTTTCTCTTGCTGCTTTTAGGATTCTGTCTTTATTTTTAATCTTTGGCAGTTAAAGTATGACATGTCTTGGTGGGGTTCTCCATGAGTCCAACTTCTTTGGGACTCTCTGAGCTTCCTAGACTTGAATGACTGCTTTGCCAGACTGGGGATGTTTTCCTCAATAATTTTTTAAAATAAGTTTTCAATTTCTTGCTCTTCTTCTTCTTCTGGCACCCCTATGATTTGGATGTTGGCAGGTTTAAAGTTGTCCCAGAGGTTCCTATGCCTCTCCTTAATATTCTGCATGCTTGCTTCTTCATTCCATTCCAGTTAAATGTTTATTTCTTCCTTCTGTTCTAAATTGTTGATTTGAGTCCATGTTTCCTTCT
Organism: Artibeus jamaicensis; assembly: GCF_021234435.1. NCBI lineage: Eukaryota > Metazoa > Chordata > Mammalia > Chiroptera > Phyllostomidae > Artibeus > Artibeus jamaicensis. Next base: position 601,196 of record NW_026521848.1, read on the forward strand.
CTTCATTGTTGGTTCCCTGTAAAATTTTCTTTATTTCACTCTGCATAGCCTTCACTTCTTTCTTTAATTTGGGACAATGCTCAGTCATTTTTGTGAGCATCCTTATTACCAGTGTTTTCAATTGTGCAACTGATAGGTTGGCCATCTCCTTGTCACTTAATTTTTTTCTAGAGTTTTGATCTGTTCTTTCGTTTGGGCCATATTTATTTTTCTTGGCCCACCTGTAACATTGTAAAGGGCAGAGCCTTAAGTATGCACCAAAACGAGGCAACTCACATCACTACATTGTGGTGCTGTATTTGAGGGAGGGATCAGAAAAAGAACAGTGCTGATTGTTTGGCTCACCGCCCCTTTCAGTTACGTCCCGTGCATTTCACAAGTGAATCGAGCCCTTTGATGTGCTGCACTGGTGCTGATTCCCGGGTTGGTGGGCTGGTGTATGTTCTAGGACCCCTTGGGCCCCTCCAACATTCTCTCCTGTGAGACTGGCAGATTCTCCCACAACCGCACCCCAACACATTTTTGCAGGTGGAGGTACTGAAGCTTTCTTTTCCAGCTGAAACCCTGGGTTGTGAAGTTTGTCTCCCTCCCCAGTTGTTCCTCCCAGCTTATCCACACATGAATGTGGGACTTCCTATCCTGCCAGCTGCTGCCTTGCACACCCACCACCTTGCTGGGAGTGCTCTCCACCCCAGCTGCCCATCTCTGCCCCACCTACAAGTCTGGGTGAATGTTTCTTCTTTAATTCTTTTGTTCTCAGACTTCCATACAGTTCAATTTTCTGGCAGTTCTGGTTGCTTTTCCTTTTAAATTGGTTGTTATCCTTCTTTTGGTTGGACATGGAAGTGAAGCGTATCTACCTACACCTTCATGTTGTCCAGAAGTTCAAAATATTATTTTTTATTTAACATATGTGTCTTTTCCCCAATAGCCACTAAGTTGTTAGAACATGAATGATTATTATGTTGCTTGAACCTAACTACTCAATAAATGGAATTCATATATATTTCCCTTGGCCTAGAGGTGCCATAAAACTCATTGAGGCACTTTAAATATGGTGTATTAATAGAAAAATTTGAGATATAGTGAGGCTAACAGATAAGTAATTGAAATGGTCTCTGAGGGATGTTGGGCATAGCAGACAAAGACTTTGAAGTAACCTCTGAAAGAAATAAAAGACATGTTTGTATTCAAAGAATAAAAGGGGAAGGGAGGACTTCCGCCAAGATGGAGGTATAGGTGGATGTGCCGTGCCTTCTCACACAACCAAGTTTAGGAACAACTAAATATTAGCATCAGAAAACACAACCAGAACACGGAAAATTGAACTTTTCGGAAGTCCGTTAACAACAAATTCTTCAGCCCGACCGGTAAGGGGCGAAACCGGCGACTGGTGAGGGGTTGCACAGGAGGACTCAGGTCGGACGGACCCAGGCGCGGAATCCAGAGGCGCAAATCCAGACGTACGGGTTCCAAACGCAGGATTGGACCTAGTGAGTGACCGAGCAACCCACCAGGTGAGCAACTGCAGAGGAGACAGTGGGGAGGCGGTGCTGCGTGTTGACTGCGGTCGCCTATTTGCGCGCGAGCGGACAGGCGAGGGAGTGGGCGGTTGGACCGGCCGCGGCGGCTGAGGGCGCCGCCATTTCCCCGCTCTGACCACGCCTCCACATACAGCGTCACAACCCAGCGACCTGGGAGTCCAAGGCGCCGCTTCTCACACTTAAAGGGCCAGAACAGACCAAAAATGTCGCAAGAAGACCTCAAAGCCCCAGAGATAAATCTAAGTGACGAAGAAATAGCAAAACTCTAAGACGCACAGTTTAAAACACTGGTCATCAGGATCCTCACAGATCTGGTTGATTATAGCCACAAATTAGAGAAACATATGAAGGCTAAACTAATGGAAATGAATGGAATTCCACAGGAAACCAATAACGATGAAAAGGAAACTGGGACTCACATCAATGGAGTGGACCAGAAGAAAGCAAATAATGGCCAAACGGAAAAGAGTCAAGGAGCAAGAATTCAAAGAAATGAGGAGAGTCTTAGGAACCTCCAGGACATCTTTAAATGCTCCAATATTCGAATTATAGGGGTACCAGAAGGGGGAAAGGCACAGCCACCAGTGGAAAACTTATTTGAACAAATAATAAAAGAAAATTTCCCCCAATCTGGCAAAGGAAATAGACTTCCAAGAAATCCAAGAAGCTCAGAGAGTACCAAAAAAGTTGGACTCAAGAAGAAACACACCAAGGCACATCATAATTACATTAGCTAAAATTAAAATGAAGGAGAGAATCCTAGAAGCAGCAAGAGCTAAGGGGACAGTCACCTACAAAGGAGTCCCCATCAGACTGTCAGCAGATCTCTCAAAAGAGACCTTACAGGCAAGAAGGGGCTGGAAAAAGGTATTCCAAGTCATGAAATCTAAAGACCTACAACCAAGATTGCTCTATCCAGCAAAACTTTCATTTAGAATGGAAGGACAGATAAGGTGCTTCTCAGATAAGATCAAATTCAAGGAGTTCATCATCACCAAGCCCTTATTATATGAAATGTTAAAGGGGCTTATCTAAGAAAAAGAAGTTAAAGAAACATGAACAGTGAAAGGACAGCAAACTCACAGTTATTAACAACCACACCTAAAACGAAAGCAAACTAAAAGGACAGCTAGATCAGGAGTGGAAACATAGAAATGAAGATCTCAAGGAGGGTTAGCAACAGGGGAGTGGAAGGAGGAGAGAGTGGGTAAAGGTACAGAAAATAAGCATCATAAATGGTAGGTAGAAAATAGACAGGAGGAGGTTAAGAATAGTACAAGAAATGTAGAAGCCAAAGAACTTATATGTATGACCCATGGACATAAACTAAAGTGGGGGAGTGTGGGTGGGAGAGGGTGTGCAGGGTGAAGGGGAGTGAAAGGGGGAAATGGAACAACTATAATAGCATAATCAATAAAATGTGTTTTTAAAAGAGAAGACAGAGCCTCAGGGAACTGTGGAACACCATCAAGCATACTAACATGGGTAATGGAAATAAATCTCAGAGGCAGAGGAAAGAGAAAAAGGAGAGATAATATCTAAAGAAAGGAGAGCCTAAGTTATCCACAAACTGGCTGAAAGACATACATTTATGAATAGCAGAAGCTTAGCACACACCAGACAAGATGAAGAACTCACATGTGGCACCTTGTGGTCAACCTTCAGAAAACCAAAGAAAAAGAAAAATCTGAAAGCAGCCAGAGGAGAAAAATGACATATTAAAGACAGAGTTTATGCTCTGGCTAATGTATCTCGGTGGACTGAGTGCTGGCCTGGGGACCAAATGTTTGTCAGTTCAATTCTCAGTCAGGGCACATGCCTGAACTGTAGGACAGGTCTTGGCTGCAGGCATGGAAGAGGCAACCGATTGATATATCTCTCACACATTGATTTTTCTCTCCCTCTCTTTCTCATTCCTTCCCCCTTTTCTATAAATAAATAAATACCTGTTTTTAAAATTATAGAGTTCATTATGGTTTGAATGTCTCTGTCTTTCTCACTAGAAAGCAGAGGCCAGCAATAGTGAAAAGTCATCTTTAACATGCTGAAAGAAATACTATATGAACTCAGAACCAGTGTGACATTAACTCCAAGTAGGTTGAAACTCCAATTAGGTAGAAGTTAAAGCTGTTTTTGTAATCTCAAGAGAACCACTAAAAAAAAAACACACAAAGAAAAGAGGTTTATAGCCAAAATGCAGCTTATAAATTAAAATGTCATTTTATGCATTTAAGGTTTATCTATATAAAACTTTAAATCACCAAAAGAAAGCAAGTAAGGGAGAAGAGCAATTCATAACAGGCTCAGACAGAAGCAAGTATTTAATTAGGAACTCTAAATACAGATGAACCAATAACTGCATTAAATGTTAATAGCCTAAACCCTCACCATAAAAAGGCAAAGATAATCAGAAAGTATTAAGAAGCAGTCCCTGCTGTATGCTGTCTACAAGGGACTCCCTGAATATGAAGACCCAGGAGGGTTGACAGGGGATTGGATGGAAAGTTATCCAACATACAAATAGTAAGCATGAGAAAACTGGAGTGGCTATGTCAACAGGATAAAAACAGAGTCTGGCCAAGTGTAAAGAGGTACATTTTATAACAGTAAAAAGGGAAAGTTATCAGGAAGACTTAATAATCACAACTGTGTATGTGCCTAACAATGCTGCCTCAAAACACATGGGAAAAAATGGATGGAAATGAAGAGAAAAGTAGAAAATGCCATGATTACAGCTGGCAATTTTAATATCTGTGTTTTAATAAATGAACAAACACCTAGACAAAAGATCAGTAAAGACCATAAACACACTAAGACTTCCACCAAGATGGAGGTGTAGGTGGAAGCACTGTCCCTTTTTGCACAACCAAGTTTAAAAGCAACAAAGTTTTAGCAACAAAAATGCAGCCAAACCACAGAAAATTGAACTATACAGAAGTCTGACAACAACACTCCCCCAGCCAAACCAGTAAGAGGGGCAGAGCCAGCAGCATAGTGGGGTCGGGCAGGAAAGATCGACCGACTCACCCGGGAGTGCAACCCAGGCACGCCAGCAGCTGTAGGCAGATCTTAGGTGTGGAGTAGTGGACGGACCCACTGTGGGCACAAGGTGGTGGACTCACTGAGGGCTGACCACAGTCACACATTCACACATAGATAAACCGGTGACGGAGCGAGCAGTGAGACAGACAGTGCAGGCCCCAGTGGCGGGAAGCAGCAGAGGGAACCACCCCTGTCCCTTCCTTACCCTGTCCCCACATACAACATCACAAACCAGTGACCTGGGTGGCCCTGCCCCTAGTGAACACCTAAGGCTTTGCTCCTCATATGTAACAGGCACAAAAAGATCAAATCATGGCTCAAGAACAACTCACAGCCCCAGAGCCGATAAATCTAAGCAACGAAAAAATACCCAAACTTTCAGATGCATGGTCCAAAACACTGGTGATCAGGATGCTCACAGAACTGGTTGATTTTAGTCACAAATTAGAGGAACAAATGAAGGCTAAACTAATTGAAATGAAGGGAAATGCACAGGAAACCAATAGTGATGGAAACAAAACTGGGACTAAAATCAAGGGAGTGGACCAGAAGGAAGAAAAAAATGACCAAACAGAAAAGAATGAAGAAACAAGAATCCAGAAAAATGAGGAGAGGCTAAAAAACCTCCAGGACATCTTTAAACATTCCAACATCCGAATTATAGGGGAACCAGAAGGGGAAGAAAAACAGCAACAAGTGAAAAAGTTCTTTGAACAAATAATAAAGGAGAACTTCCCCAAACTGGCAAAGGAAATAGACTTCCAGGAAATCCAGGAAGCTCAGAGAGTCCAAAAAAAGTTAGACCCAAGAAGGAACACACCAAGCCACATCATCATTTCATTAGCCAAGATTCAAATGAAGGAGACAATCCTAGAAGCAGCAAGACATAAGGGGACAGTCACCTACAAAGGAGTTCCCATCAGACTGTCAGCAGATTTCTCTAGAGACCTTACAGAAAAGAAGGGGCTGGAAAGAGGTATTCCAAGTCATGAAATCCAAACACCTAAATCCAAGATTGCTCTACCCAGCAAAGCTTTCATTTAGAATGGAATGACAGATGAAGTGCTTCTCAGATAAGATAAAATTCAAGGAGTTCATCATCAGCAAGCCCTTACTATATGAAATGTTAAAGGGACTTACCTAAGAAAAAGATTAAAAAGATGAACAGTGAAAGGACAGCAAACTCACAGTTATTAACAACCACACCTTAAACAAAAGCAGACTAAGAGGACAGCTAGATCAGGAGCAGAACCATAGAAATGCAGATCACATTAAGGGGTAGCAACAGGGGAGCGGGAGGAGGAGAAGGGGGAAGAAGGTACAGAAAATAAGTAGCACAGACGGTAGGTAGAAAATAGATAGGGGGGAGGGCAAGATTAGTATGGGAAATACAGAATCTAAAGAGCTTGAGACACGTGGTCATAAACTAAAGGGGGGAATTGTGGGGGAGGGCGTGTGCAGGGTGGAGGGGAATGAAGAGGGGAAATAGAACAACTGTAATGGCATAATCAATAAAATATATTTTTTAAAAGACCATAAACACCCTAAACTACAATCATGTGAAAAATATTTAGGTTTATTTACCAAGACAGATCATACACTAATTTGTAAAACAAATCTCAATAAATTGGGACTAAAATCATGCAGACTATGCTCTGATCAAATGGAATTAAATTAGTAGTCAAGTACAAGGGTCAGACACACAGCAGTTTCAGGTGCTTCATCCTCTTTCACGGTAGAGCCACATGGTAGAGCCACATCAGTGGCTCCCAAGCCTTCTTGCATCAGCCCCAGGGGCGCGATGAGGGAGGGAAGTCTGGGGGCCTCCTACTGAGTTATTGCTCCCTGGCATCATGCTAGGGGTACTAGTTTGCTAGGGCTGCTGGAACTAAGTACAACTAAGTGGTTCAAACAAATGTGCTGTCTCAGTTCTGGCAGCTACAAGTCACAGATCAAGCTTCTGGTGGTTTGCTGGCAACCCTGGTGTTACAAACATCACCTTGACCTTTTCCTCCATCTTCATGTGTCATTATTTGTGTATGTGAGTGACTTTCTGCAAATTTCTGCTTTTTGTAAGGACATCAGACATATTGGGTTAGGGACCCACCCTTCTCCTGTATGACTTCATCTTAACTGATTGCAACTGTAATCACCCTGTTAACAAATAAGTCTACATTGTGAGGCACTGGAGGTTAGAACTTCCACGTGTGAGCACTTGGGGAACACAATTTAACCCATAACACGAGTATTCCCTACCCAGTTCTCTCTGGGAGATCTCTGCTAATTTGTTCCACCCTCTTCCAGAATCAGCCTTTGGCTGACCTCACTTTGCATGTCACTCAACTGTAGCCCCAGTGGCTGTATCCATATTCTCCATTTGACTGTGCTGAGGTAGTCTCTGGTCCATGCTTAGTCCCTTCCTCTGTCTTTCAGTCACACCTCAGAGGCTGTGGTTGTTTGCATCTTCCTGCTATATTTCTTTTTGGCTTATCCTTCCCCCAAACTCTCCTGATACCTATTTCTGAATGGGCCAGTGATCCCATTCAGCCATCACATCTACAATAGATGTTGGTGGCATGCTAACTGCTCCATGGACATGCATGAATACACATGGGAGTCCCCACTCCAGGTGCTGTGGAGAGGGATCTGCTTATTCAGCTTTTTCTGAGTCACCATGTTTCAAATACCGTTTCTCTGGCCTAACTTTTCTCTTGCCTCATCAGCTCCCCATGCTGCTTCTATCCTTTGACTCTGCTACTCAGATTAGTGACCCAGAGGTAAATAAACAATCCACATGCTGGATTTCATCATGACCCTTTCACAGACTGCCCTAGGGACTGCACATGGTTGATGTGGTGTTACAAGTTCCTAGAAGGGAATTGCCCTCTTTCTCATCCTTGCCAGGGTGAGATTTGGTATTCTGGGTGTCAGATTGGTCGCAGGATTAATTGAAGTTTTGATCCTTGCTCAGGTAATCTAAACCGTGCTAACTAAATTAGAATACAGGCTCAGGCTCCCCCACTAGGTAAGCCAATGTTAATCAGAGCTGTGCTGCCTTGTGTTGCATTGTCAAGTCCTATCAAGCTTCTGCTACAGATTTGGCTGACCCAAGCTGAAAGTTCTCCTACTCACTCAGCCTTTAGGGACAGGGCTCTAGGCTTTGGGTCCTCCTCAATGTCACCCTGGGTCATTTGACTTGGCCTGGACCTATTTGTGTGTCTTAGAATGAAGCTGTGACTCACACTGGGCTCAGGGCAAAGACTAGCCTGTGACGATGATCAGTCATGTGTCCCAAACAGCATCTGACCCCTCATCTATGGAGCACTCAGAGGAAAGACTCTGTGCTCTATGATATATGGACCCATAGGGTGGCCCCTCATGAAAGGTCCTTTTTTAGGAAACTAGGAGGGTGAAGGAGACAAAGCAACTTCATTTAGCATGCTGAGGTCTATACTCCTAGGAACAGACTGCTCACCAGGACCCATATATACTCCTGCTGATTCACTGGCTGTCTATGCCATGTTATGGCAGAATGTTTAAAATGAAACTACCACTCTGAATTAATGCCTTAACTGTACCAAGGAGTCCAGTGAATGTTTTTCCTTATAACCCTGGGGATCAGAGTCTTGTGCCAGCAGAGGCATTGTCAACAGCTGCAGAGAAATACACGTATTAGGCTCCTGTCCAGCAGCTTACTCAGAGAAGTACAGTGTCAACTGTACTGTACAGTTGTACATGAAGTACAACTTCAATATCTGAAGTTGTTTCTCTCTCTCTCTCATCTTCACATGTTTAAACCTACATCACCCCTCAGCAAAGCACCCCCAAATCCACAGCACACATTTTCTCTCATTCCAATACCCTTAAATCTTTCATTCTTCTCTCTGAAGACCCCAAAACCCACAACTTTAGTGTCCTTCTCACTCTGAGACCCAAAATCACAAGCTCAGAGGCTCACACATGCAAAAATTCCAGAATATTCCATTCTGAAATTTGTCTATTGTTACCCCCTCCCCCCCGCCCAGAGCCCACACCCAAGGACAGGCCCTTCACAAGGAGCCACAAATTCAGTCTTCGGCACACTCTCTGTAAATCACATAAGTTGCCTCATAAGCTATTGGCTGCATCCCAAACTGAGCTGGAAGTCCAGCAGAAATTGTAGTTCGGAGGTGATACAACACAGTTACATAAACAGAACCAGAATCTGCCCTTCTGCCCAGGAGGTATAAAGTCAAACCACCACGCCAGCCTTCACCATCTCACTGCCACTCTCAGTGCCACCATGCTGGCCTCAGGGCTGCTCCTGGTGGCTTTGCTGGCCTGCCTCACTATAATGGTCTTGATGTCTGTCTGGAAGCAAAGGAAGCTCTGGGGAAAGCTGCCTCCTGGCCCACCTGCATTGCCTTTCATCGGGAACTACCTGCAGCTGAACACTGAGCAGATGTACAACTCCCTCATGAAGGTGTCAGCAGGCAGGGAGATAGGTGGTGGGGTGGAGCTGAGGGCCTCTTCAGTCTGGCTGGGACTTTGTGGTTAGGGATTGGGAAGAATGGGCCAAAATCACAGGAAGAGGGTGTTTTGAAAGTTTAGCGTCAGGGTCCTAGCCAGGAAAGACCAGATCTTGGGGTGTGCAGTCCCTTGACTGTCAGAACCTGGGCAAAATGAGTGCCATTCTGTCAGGGCTGGATACAGAGCCAGTTCAGACTTGAGGCTGTGTGCACTCACCACTCCTGCCCCCCTCCTTCAGATCAGGGAGCGCTATGGTCCAGTGTTCACGGTACACATGGGCCCGCGACGGGTGGTGGTGCTGTGTGGCCAGGAGGCTGTGAAGGAGGCTCTGGTGGACCAGGCAGAGGAATTCAGTGGGCGAGGCGAGCAGGCCACCTTCGACTGGCTCTTCCAAGGCTACGGTGAGGAAAATCCTGTGTGGGGTCATGCAAATTTAATGACCTCAGTTTCCCCAGCATTCTGCTGCCAACTGATCCACCCACTCAGGCCTGTGTCAGAGCTCTTCCTCTCCATTTTTATCTCCATCCCTGTTATCCCTGTGACCCGTCCAACTTCTCTTAGTGTGTCTGCATCTCCCTGCTTCTCTCTACTCCATCTCCCACTTCTCTCTCATTAACCATCTCTCCTCTCTGTATCTCTTAGAAGCTCTTGAGATTTTTGCTTTGGATGCCTGGTCCCATATCTCCATGTTCCTTTTTGACTTATTCTCTTTCTAATTTTCTGTGCTTCTCCATGTTTCTCTCTCCACCTCCCTGCCTCTTTGTCCTAGAATTTTATACTATCTTTTTTCCAAAATGCACATGCCTCCACTTCTTGTTACTACTCTTCTGTCTCCAGACCTTCTCTGTTTCTTAGTATGTATTTTTCACCATTCTCTACCTTCGTTTTAGGATCCCTATCAATTTTTACTTCCACCTCCCAGATCTCCAGATACCTCACTTTCCCTGCTTCCCTCCACTATCTCTCTCTCTCTTCCTGTGAGTGTCTCTGCATCCCACTGTTTCTCTGTGCACCCATCTTTCACCTTTCCTTCTGATTTCCTTCCAACTTGTTCTCTGTCCTCTATCTCTTTTTGTACTTCTTCCTCTGCCATTCTCTACATCTCTCTTTCTCTCTGCCCACACTTTCAGTTCCCTCCCCTCTCTAAGCCCACTCCCCACGCCTACCCCTTTCCCCAGGCCCGGTTTTTAGCAACGGGGAGCGTGCCAAGCAGCTCAGGCGCTTCTCCATCACCACGCTGAGGGACTTCGGAATCGGCAAGCGGGGCATTGAAGAGCGAATCCAGGAGGAGGCAGGCTTTCTCCTTGAGGCATTTCGGGGCACACGTGGTGAGCTGGGTACTCCAGGGTATGGAGGAGGAAAACGCACTACATGGACAGGCGCTTTCTGACCTAGGGAGGGAACTGGGTTGGGAAAAGTTGTTCCTGGAATTCACAGACTGCATCAGATCATCAAGTTCACTCTACCAAATCCCTTCTCACTTTCTGACCCCACACCACCTCTCAGGCACCTTCATAGACCCCACCTTCTTCCTGAGCCAAGCTGTCTCCAATGTCATCTGCACCATTGTGTTTGGGGACCGTTTTGACTATGAGGACAAAGAGTTCCTCTCACTGCTGGGCATGATTCGGGGAAGCTTCCAGTTCACAGCTACATCTACTGGGCAGGTAAATGGTCCTGCCCCGGTTCAACGTGGACCCTACCACAACCAACCACCTACTCTTCCACATGGACTCAAGGTGCCCAAATCCTATTCTCTTACAGACACTGTTCCTTTAAAATGAGTCTTCTTCCTTGCACAAGTAAACCTAGGAGAGGTGCCCAAAACCCACTTTCCAATACCTGGATATCTCAGCTGTACTTCTACAAAAACAAAAGGGAAGAAAGTGACAGAGGGTGGGGGTAAGGAAAGGAGAGAAGGAGGGAGAAAAGGAGGAATTCTAGATCTGTATCCCAACCCAATTTCACTAAATTCTAGGAAAAAGGTACTTCACACGTAACTCACTTGAAATTATAGATATCTACTGCATCCAGTCCCACCTAAATACCTAAACATCAGTTCTGGTGCCTTTAAACTAGTGCTTCCCTTGCCCTGACACAAGTTCCACTCCCATTTGATGATGGCCATCAACTCGTGTCCTTCCCTTCTCTTCTCCACACCCCACCATCAGCTATATGAGATGTTCTACTCAGTGATGAAATACCTACCAGGGCCCCAGCAACAGGCATTTAAGGAGCTTAAGGGGCTGGAAGAGTTTGTAGCCAAGAAGGTGGAGCAGAACCAACGCACGCTGGATCCCAACTCCCCTCGGGACTTTATTGACTCCTTCCTCATCCGCATGCAGGAGGTACATGTCAGCAGCCACTGGTGAGACAGCAGTCACACTGGGGGTCCTGCCCCGGTGTGCAGGACCGGGGCTCACGCATTTTTCCCACTACATCGTAATAATCCTCATAACTCCAATGAATTAACCATTACTGTTCTCTCTACTGAGCTCTTACCCATGGGCTGGACTTCCATGTGCAAATCATAAGCACAAGCACATCCACAACACTATCACGCAACAGGCACTATTTTCACAACTTTAGGGTTTTCACATACTTAACACTTATACCAGTTCTTGTAGGGGTCTGCTATGATCTTGGTTTTAGGAATGAGGAAACTGAGACCCAGAGAGTATAAGTGCCATGCCTGAGGTCACGCAGTGAGGAAGCACTGGAACCTAGCTCAAATCCTGGCTTCTCAGACTCGAAGGCCAGTGCTTTCAGCCTCCATACTCTTACCTTTTGTTCCCTGATTATCAGGTAACCTGTGTGAACAGGTGACCTGGCTTTACTGTGACACCTGAGAGTTCCCACTCCTAGCTGAATGTCAGTCTCCCTTCTGTAAAGAAAGGAGATGGGGCTTTATGGAGTCTTAAGTTCAAGATGAAAGGATCGGGGAGTGGATTCTTCACAATAAACTGCAAGGTTTTTTGGGGAGGGAGTACTACACCGCTGCTTAAAAGTCTGTCTCTGTTTCAGAAAATATCTCTTCAACTCTCTCTGAGGCAATCTATCATGGTTTCTCTACCTCTCTTTTCTCATTCACTGTCTGTAACCACTTCTCCCTTTCTAAATATTTCTACAATTAAAAAGTGGTAACTAAACCGATAATTAAAGGACATATAGTCAGCTGGGTAAGGAGTGTGAGAAGAGCATTTGGGGAAGAAGCGGCAGCCTGGAATAGGTTTGGAACACCTAGGGTCCTTCTTACCACCTTTGGAATTTGAGAGCATGGGGGAGTGGGCTAGGCCTGAAGCTGTCCTTCCCTGCAGGAACAAGAGAATCCCAACACAGAGTTCTACTTGAAGAACCTCATAATGACCACACTGAACCTTTTCTTTGCGGGCACCGAGACGGTCAGCACAACCCTGCGTTATGGCTTCCTCTTGCTCATGAAGCACCCAGATGTGGCAGGTAAGGCTGTATGGGGCAGAGAAATGAAGGCCACAGACTCTCAAACTTCCTCTGAGTCCACTGTACTTCCTCACCTCTCAAATCCCCTGGGCCCTCAGACACATCCTGCTAAACACACACTAGGTGATGATACTCAGATAATAGACATCAGCCAAATTTCATTCCCAGTTAAAATATTGAAACAATCTGAACTGATTAGTAAATAGCTCCTGTGCTCAGCCCACCAAGAGCCCACTGCCTGCCCCTGAAGACCATTCCCCAAGTCTTCTCCCTCACAGATTCCCCGATGATTCTGGCACAGCCAGGTCATCAGGACCCAGTGCCAACAATGTCTCGGGACAACCTAATTAATTGTTTCCTCCATGTCACACATGAGGTCATGTGTGTCATGTCATATATCCAGTTGTGCAGATTTGCAGATTTGCACATTTATCATCCCTGCCCAGAGACCACTAGGTACCGAAACATATTTTCCCCTATCTACCAGCCAAGGTCCATGAAGAGATTGACCGAGTGATTGGCAAGAACCGTCAGCCCAAGTTCGAAGACTGAGCCAAGATGCCCTACACAGAGGCAGTAATCCATGAGATCCAAAGATTCGGAGACATTATCCCCATGGGCCTGGCTCGTAGAGTCACCAAGGACACCAAGTTTCGCAACTTTCTGCTCCCCAAGGTGCTGCCCTTGCCCAGTCTACATGGATCTCAAACCTGATCCCTGTGACTCAGCACCCCACTGTCCTTAAAAGCTTCCCAGTGCCTGTCTGACTCTCTCAACCTGTCGACTTCCTCAATCACATGTCCCTTCAACTTTCCCACTTGGATACACCTGAATCCCCTGTGTACCTATGACCTCTTGCCTTAGGTCTTAGGTACATATGAACCCCATGTCCCCCCAACTTTGTATCCCAGGTGACATTAACCTCACTCCCAAAGCCAGCCTGCATCTGGGACATGACTGACTCATGGCCCCCAATCCTCCAGCCCCAGGAGGCACAGACCCCAGGTTCCCTGAACTTTTGGTCACAGGGACTTAAAACTCATATCCCCCAAATCTTCTACCTCAGGAAAGACCCTGACTCCCATGCCTCCCATTTCTTCTCAACTATGGTACCCAAATACCCCCTCTAATTCCATGAGCTGACAGCACACACATTCCTCCTTTCACTTATCAAATCCCCTTCCCCCTCCCCACCAGGGCACTGAAGTGTTTCCAATGCTGGGCTCTGTGCTGAAGGACCCCAAGTTTTTCTCCAACCCTCTTGATTTCAACCCCCAGCACTTCCTAGATGAGGAGGGGCAGTTTAAGAAGAATGATGCTTTTGTGCCTTTCTCCATCGGTAAGAGACTACTGTGTGATGCCAAGCCACCAGTCACAGCAACAGGGACCCCTTCATCCCAGCTCCCCTCTCTGAGGTGTGGCCTAGTGTTTTCCTCCACCTTGGAAGTCCCTCTTATGTTATACCCTGCAGACAACCAGCTGCAAACTTCATAACTACCAAGTACCTACCCAGTCAGAAAGAAAGGGATGATTATATCCATTGCAGAAATGAGAAAAGTCAAGGCCCAGAGAGACTGAGAGTCTTGTCCAAGTTCACTTACATTGTTCAGATTTTTAAGAAGGAGATGGCTGCACAGTAGCCATATGAGTGTGTTTGAGAGGAAGGGTCATGTAAATTCCCATTGCTACATCCTGATATGACTCACCCCAGTCCCACATACAAGGGAAACTGAGGCTGAGGGAGCTTAGGGGCTTCTCTGAAGGTCTCTCAGGCCTTCCACAGACTGTCCCCTCCTCTCTGGGAGAATACATCAGGAATAGGGAGAAAAGTAGACCTCACCTCCTCCCACCTGTCTTTTCAGGAAAGCGGTACTGTTTTGGAGAAGGCCTGGCTAGAATGGAGCTCTTTCTCTTCCTCACCACCATCATGCAGAACTTCCACTTCAAGTCTCTGAAGACACCCCAGGACATCGATGTGTCTCCCAAACATGTGGGCTTTGCCACCATCCCACCAAACTACACCATGAGCTTCCTGCCCCACTGAGCTAGAAATGTAACTGCCCCTACAAAGTCCCAGGGCTAGTGGGAGAACAAACGGTTGAGGGGTGTGGCCTGGGTGGGGTAGAGTTGGGGGGGGCTGAGAATGTAGGCAGTGGGCTGGAGAAAAAGAAGGTGCAAGGTGGATAGTAGAGAAAAAAAAACAGATGAGTTGTCTATTCACATGCTAGAGACTGAGCCTTCAGAGCTGGAATGAAAGGAAGCAAATGTACTATGAATATAGTAATATCAGTTCTATGAATGATAATAACAGCTATTCTCTATTAACATGTACTCTGTGTCAGCTCTATGCTCAAATCATTACACACTTGCTGCCCTTGAGGCTCACAAACCTGTGAAACAGGAACTGTGCTTGTGCCCAAATTATGGGAGATACAGCTGACACTCAGAAAGTCTCTATCTGAGATTCAACAGAACACAATAAATGCTCAACAAGTACTTGAACTCAGATCTGCCCAAGTACAGCTATCCTAAGCCTACTAAACTTTGGATGGGTTCTTAAGAGTCACCTCTTCCTAAACTAAGATATAACAGCTTAGTATATTATTATACAATGTGAAGGGCTCTGTCAAAAAATGTTTCCAGATTCTGGGCAGGCGGCCAATTTGCTTCCACACACTTGCCTACACTCTTGCTCATTCACTCAGATTTCACATAGTTGGGCATAGTTGCTCAGTGTAGACTAACTAAGCGAGGTGATGGAGTCTAAGATATTGTTCTCCTGCACAGTGGCTCTGTGTGAAGCAGGGCTCAGAAAAGGAACATGGCTGTTGTCTACAGTCATTTCTGGGGAGAATCTGTCTCCCAGCTGTCATCCTGATGCCAGACACTTCAGTTCTTCCACATGTATCCCTGGTGTCCTTCAAGGTGCTTGCCCCATGGTGGAGCCTGCAGGGAGTGGGTCTGAGTAAGTTCATGTCCAGGGTTCTCCAAGAGTAGAAGCCTGAATACCCCACTGACCCAACCTTCACTGGTTTGTACAGCCAGAAGTTATGGGGACTTAGCTTCCTAGCACTGGAACCCTGGGCTGACTGGGATGCTGTGCGCTGGGATCCCTCACTACTGAGATGTCACCACAATTTATATCCACCACATATGGGTATGAGACTGGCCCCATTCCAAATCTTCCTGTCTTTGCCCCTCCACCCTTCCTACCCATATGTATGAATGTTGTTTCTTTAATTCCTTAGTTCTCAGACTTCCATATAGCTTACGTTTCCTGATGGTTGTGAGTGATGGTTCTGTAGTTTAGCTGTCATTTTCTGTGGTTGTGTAATGAGGAGACCATGTTGACCTACATCTCCATCTTTACTAGAAGCTATAAGACAGAATATATTATTTTTCTTTGTTTGTTTTAAAATTTTAGATTGTATTTATTTATTTTTAGGGAGAAGGGAAGGGAGAGAAAAAGAGTGGGAGAGACACCTTGATGGGAGAGAGAAACACTGATTGGTTACCTCTGAAATGGCCCCCACTGGGGAACTGGCCCACAACCCAGGCATGTGCCCTCACTGGGAATTGAACCTCTGACTCTTTATTTCACAGATTGGCATCCAATCCGCTGAGCCACACTCACAAGGACAAAACGAAATATTATTGTTTGAAAAGACAAAAACAAAAGCTGGGTTAGTTTCGTTAGCTTCCAGAAGTATTCACTGTGACCATGTTCCTCTGAAGCAGGCTCATTCTCCCAGTCCTGGCTACACTCTCCAAATCACCTGCATGTTCCACACTTGAAAGTAGGAATGTTCAGAACGTATGGCACACTGGGGGCTCCAATATTAGTACAGGTAAAAGGTGAGTTTAAAAATCACAGCCAAGTTCAAATGTTAATTTTCTAGAAACTCATATTAGTTGATCAAAAGCACAAAAGAACAGAAGGAAAGTTTTGGTGATGAAGTTAAACTATGCATTTTAGTAAGTTCTTCTGCTCACAGAACACAGGGTGAGCCACAGGGTGGAGAAGGCAGTTGGAGTAGCCTCTTCAACTCCTGTGTGTCACGTGAAGACACGGTGGGTCCTAGCTGAGTCACAAAGGGCATCTCAGTGGGAACTTTATCTGTTAGGCTTCTTTCTTACATCACTAAGCATCCAAATGGTTAGTTCTTTCCTGCCGTATGATATACATGCAGAAGAGTCAATATACCTAAGAGTGAAATTTTTAACTGCAGCCTTTGACAAATTAACTTTGCTGCAAAATTGAGTTTTCAGAAATTGTACTCTTTAAAGATTTTATTTATTTATTTTTAGAGAGGAGAAAGAAAGGAAAGAGAGGGAGAGAAACATCAATGTGTAGTTTACTATCCCACATTCCCTTCTGAGGACCTGGCCTACAATGCAGGCAGGTGCCCTGACTAGGAATTGAACCAGTGACCTTTTGATTCACAAGCCAGCACTCAATCCATTGAGCCACACCAGCCGCCATGCATTTTACTAAATTCTACTATGATCAATATATTCTCTTATTTGAGTAATACTGTGAAATGTGAGAAAAGGCACAACTTTGGAGGGGTAAAAGCGATCTTTTCCTATAGATGGTGTAGGGCACTGGGTGACAACACAGAGAACAAGAATTAATTCCATTTTACAGGACAGGAGCTCCTCTCAATTTATTGGTTTCTGGCACAGTCAGGGAAATACACCTGTTCCTCATGAAAAACAAAGTACTTGTTGGCCAGATTCATGGTGCCTTTTTTATTTTCTTACAGTGGAAGCAATAGACCCTCCACAATTGTCCTTCATGGGCCACCACACTGGATGGAGCCTTTACCAAACCCAGTGATGGGGTTCTTGCATCTAGCACACTTCTTGGCCACAAAGTCCTCGTAGCCATCCACACAGTAATACTGGTCCTCCAGAGTGGTGAAACACAGCCCAGCCAGCTTCTTAGATCAGTTAACACACACAAGGCACTTGGCATGCCAGAGTTTACCATGGACAGTGACTTGTCCTGGTTTAATAGCCTTGTTCAGTTTCATGCAATGCTTGGCAAGTTTGGCCTCATGGCAAGTCATGCAGTACAAGTCCCCCTTTAAAGAAGAAGCTCCCAGTCCCAACGACTAGCTTGCACCTGCTGATGGTGAAGTAGTTTTTGTGCCAGATGGTCCCCATGGACCCCGCTTCTAATCTCCTGCTACAATGAGCTTGAAGCAGCCCTTGGACTTTAGGGAGTCCTCTTGCATGGTGCACTTCTTCCACGGGCTTTTGTTGTCCTTAGACACAAAGGTTTCTTTGGTCAAGGGGTGCAGGCCCCAGTCACAGTGGTAGCAGGTGTCATGCCACTAGCAGAATTTCTCTAAGCACTTCAGGCAGCAGTGGTGGCTATCCTTCTCCAAGCACTTTTTCCCCTGCTGGGCATCCGTGTGGTGGTAGCAGTCAAGCTTCTCAGCCATGGTGCTCAGCTTGCCCCAGGAGGGATCTCACACTAGATGTGTGCACAATGGGATATGTTTGGCAAGGGTGGAATATAGAAGTCAGCAACTTCCCATGTGCTGCCTGGGGATGCTTGGCAGTGCAGCTGTCCTAGAGGAGGCCTCCATCGGCCCCAAGTCTGCAGGCTGTCCAGCACCAGCAGTGGTGGAGGCAGACTCTGACCACTTCTTTACTCTCTAGTACTACAAAATGTCCCTGGATTGTCTTATCTTTGTCCTGCCCCTGGCCTGGAATCAAGTACTTCTTCAAGGTGTCCTGGCTCCTCTAAGCTAGTAGCATGTGATTGAGAGGGGTTCAGGTGGAGCAAAGTGAGAGCTCCTGTCTACCAAGGGCCAGTCCAACTGTGAGAGTCCCTGTTAACACAGGAAAGGTTTGGAAGACATTAGAATCACTGCATTGTGGAGACTGAGAATCCCAGACACACCCCATTAAGACTAATATACCTGAATCCCTGCAGAAGAAAGTGAGAAGAAATTACCCCATGCCCACCAAATCTTTTACTGAGTCTACTTTCTATCTGGTTCTGGGGTGGATGGTGGTCCTCTCTCCCTTTCTCTCCCTGGGCCCAAGAAACTCCATGCAGAAGACAACACTCATATTGCCCCGAGCCTTCTTCATTACAGCCCT
Organism: Artibeus jamaicensis; assembly: GCF_021234435.1. Classification (NCBI taxonomy): domain Eukaryota; kingdom Metazoa; phylum Chordata; class Mammalia; order Chiroptera; family Phyllostomidae; genus Artibeus; species Artibeus jamaicensis. Next base: position 619,867 of record NW_026521848.1, read on the forward strand.
AGGTACTCAGAGACATTTGTGGTGACATGCAAAGGGTTGAGGGCATTGAGGAAGTAGCCTCCTTAATCAATCACAAGCCTGGAGAGTTGACCTGGGGCTGGAGGTAGAGATAGGGGAGCTGATAAACTGAAAACAGGCCTAAGATGCAGAGGTTTTCAGTGGAGCAGAAGAGGAGCCTCCCCCCATGGGCACATTAGTGAGTGAGAATACACCATTAAGCAGGTCTCCTACTTTCACCAATAGTGGCTGGAATGGAGAAGAATAAGCAAAGGAGAAATTTGGAGGAGGGCACACGTGGAAGAAAGTCATAGGCAGACTCAAACAATTCCAGATATTGCACCTCAGTGGCACAGTTGACAGTCAGAGAGTGTTCTAATTAGTAATAGTCACATTACTATTATCATTGTTGTTATTAGTCCTCACCCCAGGATATGTTTACTGATTTGAGAGAAAGAGAAACATCGATCAGTCATCTTCTACAGGTCCATATGTGCCCAAGAGCTAGAACCCACAACCAAGTTACCTGCCCTGACTAGACATCAATTTGCAGCCTTTGGTGTACAGGGCTTCACTCTAACCAATTGAGCCACCCAGCCAGGGCAGTTGGAAGGGGGTATTACTGAAGGACTATGAGGAGAGGCAGCTTGTGTAGCAGGAAGCACAAGAGACTCTGGGTACAAGCACCAAAGCTTTGCAGAGCTGCCTGAGTGGGGGACTGGGGGGGGGGCGGTGAAGAGAGAAGCACAGCTGGAAGACATCAGGAAGGGAGACATCACACATGGGGGACAGTCAAACTCAAGCTCCTGGAAGTGGAAGGTGCCAGAGGTGGGAGTGAAAGACAGATGGAGAAGGAGGCTGCATGAACCAGAGGAGAGACAACAGCCACAGTCAGGAGAACCAGTCAAGGCCATGGCTATTTTGTGCTGGAGCCGACAGTGGTGCGTACTTTAGATGGGGCATCTGCTCTGAGCTCCAGTCCCCTCCCAGGCCAAATCACTTGCTGCTGACCTGTCAGGTCCCCAGGGGAATTTTAGGGTGGGGGCACGTGGGACTTGGGTATTAAAGGGCTTTGAATGCTAATCTGAAGGGCCTAGATTTGCTTCCTAGGTCCCTCCCTGAACAAGGGTGCTGAGCAATGGGTCTCATTGCTCAGTGCTCAACTCTCCAGTGACTACTAGAGATGTGCTGAGGAAGCTTCTGGCTGAGACTGAGGCAGACACCCTCAGGTTGTCTGTGATCAGGGGACAGAGGAGCCAAGTTTCCTGGGAAGCAAGTGAGAGGTACAACAGGGAAGGGATGGCTCTTCTGTCTGAACTGGGCTCCCTGATCACAATCCTGTCACTTTCCTCCTGAGTCACTGCATCACTGCATCCTGCTTCACTGCACACCTCCTCTTCCTACTCTAGTCTTCACCTCCTCCATGAAGCCAGAGGATGCTTTCCTAATATGACTATGTCTTTAATGCATTCATCAATCTAGTCAACTAATATTAATCGAGGATCCACTACCTACAGCACTGAGAATACAGCAAAGAATGAAACAGAAAAATGTGTCCTGCTCTCACAGAGCTGACATTCTAGTTGGGCTATGCCCTGTGTAGCTGAGAATATTTTCTGGGTCAGTGCTAGAAGTGGAATTGCTGAATCACGGTGTATGTGCAACTTGGACTCGGCTAGGTATTGCCAAATGGCTCTGCAGACTTGCTGAACTAATTTACACTCCCATCAACAGTGTACAAAGATTCCTCTGTTGTCCTTCAATACTTGATCCTATCAATTATAAAATGTTGCCAATCTGATGAGTGTGATATTACCTCATTTTTATTTACTTTTCTTTAAATAGCTGAGTTAAGCATTTCCTGTGTGTTGTCCATTTAATTTCCTCCTCTGTGAGCTGTCTCTTAATATATTTGCTTTTTCTTCAGGTTTAGAGAAGTTTATTATTTAGTGTAATTTTTTATCAGAAGGGTTCAGCCCCTTTTGAAAACCTACCTGATTGAGTCAGGCCCTCCAGAGATAACCTCACTTAGGAGTGACTCTAAATCAACTTATTTGGGTCTCTAATTTCCTCTGCAAAATTCGTTTAGTCAGGCAATGCCACACAGTCCTGGGAGTGTATTCCATTATATTTACACATCTCAGCCTTACTCTAGGAAAGGAGATTACACAAGGGCGTGGTCGTGGGGGATCATTTTAGAATTCTCCTTACCAAGAATATTACAGAAAGTTAAACATTTTTATTTCTTCCCAAAGGAGTAGTTTTTGTTCACATAATTCTACTTCTTTTCTGCTGCTGTTTTGTGCTTCCATTATTTATGCTATAATGTTTATTAATTTCACTTCTAAGATTTTTAAAAGTAAAAAGTTATTTTACTTTTAGTAAAACATTATTTTATTTTTAGTAAAAGTTATTTTATTTTCAGAGAGGGGGGAGGAAGGGAGAAAGAGAGGGAGACAAACATCAATGTATGGTTGTCTCTTGCACACCCTCCACTGAGGACCTGGCTTGCAACCCATCCATATGCCCTGACTGGGAATCGAACCAGCAATCCTTTGCTTTGGTTCACAGGCTGCCACTCAATCCATTAGTTTCAGGTGTACAGCATAGTTGTTAGATATTCACATAATTTATAAAGCAATAACTCTCCCTGGTAGTTTAAGTATCCACCTGTAATGGAATACAATAAGTATTGTAATAACAATAGTTATTACACTATTATCGACCATATTCCCTATGCTGTATTTTACTTCCCAATGACTATCATTGGTAGTCATCCCAATGACTACCAATTTGTACTTCTTTTTTTACTTTAAATATATATTTTTTATTTTATTGATTATGCCATTACATTTGTTCTATTTCCCCCCTCCATTCTCCTCCACCCTGCACACCCCTCCCCCACCATTCCCCACCTTTAGTTCATGACCACATGTCTCAAGTTCTTTAGATTCTATACTACCCCTATTCTTACCCTCCCCCTATCTATTTTCTATCTACTATCTATGCTACTTATTTTCTGTACCTTTCCCCCTTCTCTTTCTCCCACTGCCCTGTTGCTAACCTTCCATGTGATCTGCATTTCTATGGTTTACTCCTGATCTAGCTGTCCTTAGTTTGCTTTTGTTTTAGGTGTGGTTGTTGATAACTGTGAGTTTGCTGTCCTTTCACCGTTCATCTTTTTTTATCTTCTTTTTCTTAGATAAGTCTCTTTAACATTTCATATAATAATGGCTTGGTGATAATGAACTCCTTGAATTTGATCTTATCTGAGAAGCAATTTATCTGTCCTTCCATTCTAAATGAAAGCTTTGCTGGATAGAACAATCTTGGTTGTGGGTCTTTGGTTTTCGTGACTTGGAATACTTCTTTCCAGCCCCTTCTTGACAGTCTGATGGGAAGTCCTTTGTAGGTGACTGTCCCCTTATCTCTTGCTGTTTCTAGGATTCTCTCCATTTTAATCTTGGCTAATGTAATTATGATGTGCCTTGGTGTGTTCCTTCTTGGGTCCAACTTCTTTGGGACTCTCTGAGCTTCCTGGATTTCCTGGAAGTCTATTGCCTTTGCCAGATTGGGGAAGTTCTCCTTTATTATTTGTTCAAATATGTTTTCCACTTGTTGCTCTTCCTCTTCCCCTTCCGGTACCCCTATAATTCAGATGTTGGAATGTTTAAAGATGTCCTGGAGGTTCCTAAGCCTCTCCTCATTTTTTTTTTAATTCTTCTTTCTTCATCCTTTTCTGTTTGGTCATCTTTTCCTTCCTTCTGGTCTGCTCCCTTGATTTGAGCCCAGTTTCCTTCCCATTACTATTGGTTTCCTGTGCATTTCCCTTCATTTTAATTAGTTTAGCCTTCATATGTTCCTCTAATTTGTGACTAAAATCAACCAGTTCTGTCAGCATTTTGATCACCAGTGTTTTGAACTGTGCATCTGAAAGTTTGGCTACTTCTTCATCACTTAGATTTATCAGTTCAGGGGCTCTGAGTTGTTCTTGAGCCATGTTTTGATCTGTTCATGCCTGTTATGTATGAGAAGAGGGGCCTTAGGTGTTCACCAGGGCAGGGCCACCCAAGTTGCTGGTTTGTGATGCTGTATGTGGGGGCAAGGTCAGAGAGGGAGCAATGGCGCTCCTCTCCACTTACCCAATCCACTTCACTACTTGCCCCCGCCTGTTTATCTGAGCACAAATGTGCTCGTCCGCCACCCTGCACCCTGCACCAGGGCCTGTGCATGGTCTGTCTCAATGCACGTCTCTTCACTGGTTTATCTGCGAGCAAATGCGCGACCTCAGACAGCCAGCTGTGCCCCGAGCCTTCCCGTAGGTACCCTGCACCTGGGATCTGTGCCCTCGGCTGCTCGCGCGCCGCTGGGTTAGGGGATTGTTTTTGCCCAACCACTCCCCTGCTGGCCTCACCCCTCTCATCGGTTTAGCTGAGCGGTTCATTGTTTTTGGACTCCATATTGTTTGATTTTCTGTGGTTTGGTTGCATTTATTGTTGTTAAAACTTTGTTTTTAGATTTGGTTCTGCAAGGAAGCAAAGTGTTTCTACCTATGCCTTCATCTTGGGGGAAGTCCTCTGATTATTAACTTTAAAGAGACAGGAAGGGAGTGGAGAGAGAGGGGGAGAGAAACACCAGTGGGGGAGAGAAACACTGCCTGGGGAACTAAACCTGCAACCCAGGCATGTTTACTGAAAGGGAACTGAACCCGCAACCTTTCCATTGGTGCAGATTACATAAGAGTGGTGTTAATTCCAACAAACGTATTTAATTTTCAGTCCATTAGTCATAATATCTGCTTTCTTGTTATCTTTGCAAATAGTTCTTTGGGACACAATGTGCAAAGGTTATTTTCCCGTGTTAGCATTCCGAAGGTCTGAGGCATGAAAGGTGCAAGGCAGTGCCTCTGAGATGGCAGCCCCAACTCTGTTTTATTTTCTTACTTTTTATTAGATTTTATTTATGTAGTTTTAGAGAGAGGGCAAGGGAAGGATAAAGAAAGGGCAAGAAACATCGGTGTGTGGTAGACACATGGGTTGGTTGCCTCTCACACAGCCCCAACCAGGGACCCTGCCTGCAACCCAGGCGTGGGCCCTGTCCTGGAAAGGAACCGGTGCCTGACGAGACGGTGCCCAACCTACTAAGCCACACCAGTCAGGGCTCTGACTCCCTTTGGAAGTGGCTCTGTTGGTATTATTTGCTTACCTCTCTGTCTCTATGCATCTGGCCTCCCGTCCCTGTCACGCTCATCTCCCTCAGCTGTGTTCAGCTCTGTCTCTTTCTCCCCGTCTGTCTCTGACTCTCTCTCAGTGTAGACTTCGGTGTCTCAGGAAGTATACGCCTCTCGGCCACTCCATCTCTCTCTGCTCTTTCTCTAGCTCTGTGTCTCTATTTCTGTCTCTTTCATTCTCTGGTCTCTCTCTGCCAACCCTCTTTCTATGGGGTTTCTCTGTCTGGCTCTCTACCCCGTGTCTTGGTTTGTCTGTCTCTGTCCCTGTGTGTCTCTCTTTATCGCTGTCTCTGCGAGAGGGTCCGTCTCATGAGTGACGATGGATACATAGATGGATGGATGCTGGACAGACATCTACAGATACTTATTTAGCTATCTCACTGTTCTTCTGTACCCCTCTTTAACTCCATGTGTATCTGTCTTTTGGTCTCTCTCTCTTCTCCATCTCCATCTGTCTCTGTCTTTATTTCTGTCTCTCTGTCTTTTGACTACCTCTGCCTCTGTTATCTGTCTCTGTCTCGCCCCTTTCCTCCATTCCCCCCTCCCCATCCTCTGGTCTTTCCTTGTCTCCTCTACCCAGTACCTCCTTTCTTCTCTCCATGCGCCCGCATTTCCAGGACCTGGGGAATTACATTCCAGAGGAAATGGGATCCCACTCCCTCCCCACCCCTACCCTTTCCCACTTTGCCCCTCCCCCAGATGCCTGCAGATGTCTTTGCCATGGACAGTATAAGCACAGCCATGCTGCTCCTGCTTCTGGTTCTCACCTCTCTGTTCCGACCCTCAGCTCAAGGAGCCAGGGCCAGCTGACCCCAGGCCCCTCCTATTCCTGTGAAACTTGGTGCAGTGTCACTTGCATGACATGCTGACCTCTCTCATCAAGGTGTAAGGGCCTAGGCTTCGGAGAGGGGAAAGGGGTCCTATGGCCCCAGACACCCCTGTGACCTCTGCCTTCTCACCCCCAGCTGAGCAGGGAGTATGGCTCTGTGTATGCAGTGCACCTGGGGCCCAGGCCAGTGGTGGTCCTCAGTGGGTACCAAGCCATGAAGGAGGCCCTCATGGACCAGGGAGAAGAGTTTAGTGGCAGTGGCAGCTACCACACCTTTTTCAACTTCCCTGAGGACAATGGTAAGCCTGCTCCCAATCTCCTCCACCCACCCCTCACCCCGCCCATGGAGAGAGGAAATAAGGCAGGAGACTGTGCTCCCAATTTTGGTGACACTCAGAGTCACTGAACTCACTGATGTCACCAGATGTGGTGGAGCCAAGCAGTTCTAGTCCAGAGTGAAGTCTGACCTGCCTTTTCCAGCCCCAAATCCTACCAAGTCACTGAGTGGCCCTTCCACACCAATACCCATCTCTATCCAACTGCAGCTCCGCTCTCCTCCCAATCCCCATCTCTACTCCAGTCACATCATCAGCTTTTCATGTCAGTCAGGTGACCCAGTTATCTGGCCCTAGTCCACATTGTCCACTTCAACCTACGCCCATCAATCCTACCTCCATGTCCCCCATTTCCATCTCCACCTGCAAGACTGACTGCATCTCACCCCAACCTCCATTCCCACTATGAACCCTCTCCCAACCCCCATGTTAAAGTGTATCATCAACCACCCTCTAATACTTTAGTCAAACTGAACTCCACTATCATTTTTCCCACCCCACCCCATCTTCTATCCCAATCACCTATTGAAGTTGTCAGTACCCAGTTCCCATTTCAAACCTGAATCTTGCTACCATCACTCAAAACAACCCCATCGTATGTCTATCCAACCCCAAGCTCAGTCTCAATCCTTGTCTACCAGTTCTTCTCATTCTGCTGAACTCCATCCCCATGGCCAACCTCAAAGCCAGTCAATCATCAATTCCCAGGCTCCCTTCCTGCCCCACTGCCATCCCCATCCCAACCCAAAGCCAATTCCACCCCCATCCATCCAGCAATCATAACATTAACTACAAACCCATCCTGTCTTAATATTCTGTTCTCCTTAGGCTTGGAAATCACTTTGTCTTATGGTTTTTCTTAGATTTTATTTATATATTTATTTTTAGAGAGGGTAAAGGAGGGAGAAAGAGAGAGAGAAATATCAATGTGTGGTTGCCTTTCACATGGCCCCAACTGAAGATCAGGCCTGAAACCCAGGCATGTGCCCTGACTGGGAATTGAACTGGTAACCCTTTGGTTTGCAGCCTGTGCTCAATCCAGTGAGCTATGCCAGCCAGGATGGTTTTTCTTTTTTCTTTTTTTTTTAAACACAAATCTCTTAGTCAAAGGAAGACATATGACAAGGCCCAATAAATAAGGGGGGTGGAGAGAGGGAGAGAGAAAAGAAAAGAAAAGAAAAGGAAAGAAAAGAAAAGAAAAGGAAAGAAAAGAAAAGAAAAGAAAAGAAAAGAAAAGAAAAGAAAAGAAAAGAAAAGAAAAGAAAAGAAAAGAAAAAAGAGCTGCTCCGATTTAAAGAAAAAAAGGGGGGGGGGTCCTGGAGTCCTGCATCCTGTACTATTCTTCTCCCCTAAAGAATCCCCAGGAGCTAGCATCTTCACTAGATGGATCCCAGGTGCCCCCAGATTTTGAATTGAAGAGCTCTGGAAATAAACAAACAAACAAACAAATCAATCTGCCACCACTTATGGTATATTGAGTATACTTTTCTCCTTTATGTCCCCTTCCCTAGGCTTGATCTTATGACCTCACCTATCCAGATATACCAGTTGCAAGGAGGTGACGACAAGGCAGTTGAGAAACTCACCTTGATACTTTTGCATAGAAAACATCTGTGCATATATCATCCGTTACTAAAAAATAGCTACCATCTAATGGTTTGATACAGAACACAAAGGGTAACATCGAGGGTCAGCCCCCACCCTGCCCCTACCTGTGCTACCATGCAAAGGTTCTTACAAGAAATTGATGAGATAGAGCCCTGGCTAGTGTAGCTCAGTGGATTGAGCACAGGCCTGTGAACCAAAGGATGGCGGTTCAATTCCCCATCAGGGCACATGCCTGGGTTGCAGGCCAGTTCCCAGCAGGGGATGCACCAGAAGCAACCATACATTGATATTTCTCTCCTTCTCTCCTTCCCTTCCCTTCTAAAGATAAATAAATAAATTTTTTTAAAAATTCATGAGATAATGCAATTTTTCTTCCTTAGCATCTAGTTCTCTCCTCATTCCAAAGGAATTAGAAATAAACATGCCTGAGGCCATATCGCATTGTACCTCCCAGTCCAGGAGGAGACACAGCCCCAGACTCACAGTCAGGGCAGGGATGAGGGGAGTCCAGAGAAAGCACCTGACCCAGCGGGGAGGGGGGCCAGGAATGGCTCCCTGGAGAAAGAGACCTCCAAGCTGGGACCTAAAAGGTGAACACGACCCGTCAGGGGCAGAGGGATGCAGAGTGCCGTGGGGAGAAGAGCCAGCCTGTGAGCAGACCCTGAGACTGGGGAGAGAAGCCAGCAGGGTCTTCCTAGCTTCCGGATGAGTTCAGAACGTCTCGCTGTTCCTTTTTCTTGCTTCTTTCCCTAATCCATACGTTCATTGATCAATAAGCTATCACCAGCACCTCCTGTGTGATAACCCCTGGCCTGGACAATGTTGGCAAGATGGTGGTGACCAAGGTAGGCTGCCACTGTGCCTTAGTGAAGGAGGCAGCCCCATCACCTGACTGTGACAGCCCAGGGCGATCAGGTCTGTGATGGGGGTTACCCAGGGTTCTGTGGAAGCTCAAAGGAGGCATCTGACCTGGCTTGGAGGCTCAGGGAGGGCTTACCGGGAGGGGTGGGGGGAGATGGCAGATTCACAGTCTCTCTCCCAGCAAATGACAGGAAAGGAGACTCAGATGGCAGTGGTCTCAGAGGCAAGTCAGAGGTTGGGCTGGCTCTGCCTCTTTCCCCGAGGCAGCACGTTCTCCAATGGGGAGCAGAGAAGGTCCTCAGGAAGTTCTCTATCCAGATTCTGTGGAACTTTGGGATGGGGAAGAGGAGCTTTGAAGAGCAGGCCATGGAGGAAGGCAACTTCCTGCTGGTGGGCTGTGGGAAACTGGAGGTGGGGGTCCCAAGGGCTGTCCATATCCCTAAGTCTATCCTACTGATACAGGGTGCAGCGGGGAGGGGGGGGGGCGCGCAAAAAAAGATTTGCAATGGTGTCCAGAACTCAAAGTGTATAGGACTGACTATTGGAGAGACATATAAGATGTTCTCACCCCTTCCCCCACAGGTGTGAGTTGGGGGAAGGGACACATGGAGCAGGAACATGCAGGGCTGTTTTGGACAGCCACAGCCTTGCAGCTAATCCATGGCAGGGTCATTTAACATATCTTTAGCCTTTGGTGGGTCACTTGGATATGTTAAATGGCTGTGGCCAGGCTTGGAGCTAGGGGGATGAAGTTACTTACCCCAAGATGTAACTGGGGGCAGGTCCCCCAAGTTACAGTGTGCCTGCTTGGGAGCTTGGAGAAGACCGGCTCCAGGACATGGGATGATGTCCCAGTCCCAGTCCTACTGAGTATCCTGCTGTTTGCTTTTCCCAGACGGCCTTATCACTCTCCCAGAGCGCCTGGGGTTTTGGGTGAACAAAGGTTTTCCAAAGCTTCCCACATTATGGGTACCATAAATCAGGAAAAGAGCACACATCTGTGTTGCAGGCCGCTGGCACCGTGAGCTGTGTCACTGTGTTACAGAACAAGAGGTCCGAGGGAGGGGCAATACAATATTTGGCCCACCTAGGGATGCCAAAAACTGCTATACAACAGGGGCCCCTCCCAAGGACAAAATACTGATATCTACTGGGCTCTTCTGTCTGCCACGAATTGGAAAGACATCTCTCAATGCCAGAGATTTGTGAAAAGGAAACAAAATGTTTATTTCATGCTATTCAGGCTTAATGCCACTACTAAAATATCAAAATCCTTTAGGTTGTACACCTACACCCACACAGCACTCCCTTCTCCCACTGTCCCAACTCCAGGTACCGTAAATCAGGAAAAGAGCACACATCTGTGTTTCAGGCCACTGGCACCATCAGCTGTGTCACCATGCAGGCAGGATCTCTCTCTAGTTAATCCAAAGCACTGTGGCACCCTCTCATGGTCCACTGGCAAGAGTTCTTTGTACCCAGTTCTACTCAAAGTCTCTCCTGCTTCCCAGGCCATGCAGCCAAAGGGAGCACCCCAAAGTCGCGTGGGCCTCTTCTACCAAAGCTGCAGGGGTCCGCACTCCACCAAAAGCATGTGGCTTTCTTCATCTGGCTGCAGGGGGCCCCATTCTGGCCAAGAGGGGACCCTTACTTTGCCCCAAACCGCATGGTCCTCTCCTCACCTGGGCAGTTATCCCCTCATGTCCTGGAGCCCATCTTTTCCAAGCTCTCCCTCAGGAGTACAGCCCCTCGTTCCATTCTGGGTAGAAGCCACTCCCTTCTCCCTGGCTCAAAACTTGGCCACCGCTATTTAACATATCTATGAAACCAGTTAAAGGTTACAGATATGTTAAATAACCATTCCAGAGGTTAGCTACAAAACTGTTGCTATGCAAAACGGCTCTCACTGGCCCTGGCTCTATTTGTCCCTTCCCCCAACTCACATCTGTGGGGGCGGAAGGGGTGAGGACATCTTATATGTCTCTCCAATACTCCTATACACTTTGAATTCTGGACACCATTGCAAATCTTTTTTTTTTTTGCCCCCCCCCCTTGGCTGCACCCTGTATCACCAAGATTAAAACCCATGTCTTACTGACACCAAAGTCCACATTCAACACACTCGTGCCCACTTATGAAGCACTTACTGGATACCACACACTGTGCTAAACTCTTCACACATGTTAAGCAGCTTCACCCTCCCCACAAGCCTCGGCAATTGTTACAGTGACAAACCTGAGTCCCAGAAAGGTGAAGTCATATGCCCAGGAAGTGGCTGAGCTGGGATACAAACCCATGGAAAAAAGGTAATAAAACTTTCAAACATTTTCATGGTGCCTACCATATGCCAGATCTGTCCCAAGAATTTCATGTATACTACTTCCTTGTAAAATCACCCAAGACTAAGGCGTAGGTCCCATCATAAGCCCCATTTTATAGAAGAAGAATCTGAGGCAGAAAAGTAAACAGCACTCTTGCCCAATCTCCAAGTCCTGCTGGTTCGGGGACAGCAGTGAAATATGGTAGGTGATGATGCTGTATAGATTCAGTGATGCGAGGTAAGTAGAAGGATAATTGCCTGTACTCGTTTCCTATTGCTGCTGTAACAAATCCTCACAAATGTAGCAAGTTAAAACAACACAAATTCATTGTCTTGCAGATCTGGAGTTCCAAAGCATAAAACGGCTCAGCAGGGCTTCTTCTTTCTGGAGGCTCCAGGAGAAAAAGCCACTTCCTTGCCTTTTCTTTTCTAGCCTCTGGAGCCTACCTACATTTGTTGGCTCCTGGCCTCTCTCTCATCTGCAAAGACAGCTACATAGTATCCCCCAATCTCTCTCTCTCCATCATCACATCCCCTTTTCTCCCTCAGACTCTTCTGCCCCCCTCTTATAAAGACACTTGTGATTGCATTAGGCCAGATAATGCAGAATAATCTCCTCATCTCAAGAGCTTTAACTTAACCACGTATCCACAGGTTCTTGGAGATTAACACACGAACATCTCTGGGGAGCCATTACTCAGCCTATGGCAACACCCTGGTCTGCAACAGGCTCACCATGGCCCAGGCCCTTAGCTAAGCACTTCCCCACCACGCACTCCATTGTAACAGCCCCATCAGAAAACAGTCATCAAGCCCACTTCACAAGTGAGAAAAATGAGGTTCGGAGAAAGGCAGTCAGTTCACTCAGGTCACACGGAGACCAGAAGGCCAAGCCAAGATCCATACTCTACCGACTGAACTCCAGCCCTGTTTTTCTGGGTTCTGCTGTTATGGAGTGGCTAATGTGTTGGAGTGCATGTTGTTTTAGTATTATCTTCTGTGGTCTGCGTTTGGTTGTTGGATCATGGGGTGCCAGGTGTGGTACTGCTGCGTGGTGTTGCTGGGTGAGGTTGCAGCGCTGCCAGGTCCTGCCCATCACGTTGTCCCGCGCTGTCTCCCGTAGCACCCATGTTGTTATGTTGCTGTACACCGTGTGTCGATCTGTTCTGTTGCCCTTATTGTACATGTTGTGATACCACACACAGCGTGTTCTGTGCCATCTGCTGTGTGTTGTGCGATAATGTAGCAATATGCTGGTGTTACATGTCTGTGCCTTGGGCTGTTTCTGGGCCAGCTAATTAGGTCACTGTGTGTCCTGCGTGTTGGCATGAACTGAGGTCATATTTGCTGGGTGTTTTGGCATGTTACGTGTTCTGCGATGCTTGATGATTGACATGCGTTGGTGTGCTGTGCATTGCGTCGCCAAATATATTTCGGGTGCTGCTACGCTGCACGTTGGGCAGCCAGGAACGTACGTTCTGTGCTGCCAGTCGCCAGTCCTCTTACCACGATTGGCTGGATGATGTGCAAATGGGGACTGTTGCTGCATGAGCCCTGGCGTGTTTCCTAAGCGTGCCCCCGACCCTCTTCACCCCCGACCTTCGTGCGAGCCCTTTGACCCCACGTTTGCGCCCACCCGCTCAGTGTGCAACATGATCGGCTCCGTGGTCTTCGGCAGCAGCTTCGACTACAACCACGAGCGTCTGCTCACCATTATCCACCTCCTCCGTGACAACTCTCAAATCCTGACCAGCCCCAGGGGCGAGGTCAGGAGGTCCAATTATTTGGGGGTCAGGGAGGTGCGATGGGGCAGCAATTGGCCCAGCCTGGCTGGTCCCTTCTCATCTGACCCGGCCCCCCTAAGCCTGCAGGTACTAGGTCTGGCCCAGCCACACCCATGCCCACTCCACGGGGTCTCCACCTACACACACAGCCCCCGATCCCCAACCAGCCTCCCCAGAACTAGCCCCTCAAGACCCCGTCCCTGCCCCCTGACCACCCTGACCCTCACTAGCACACACCCTGCCTGCTCCTCCAGGACCCCTGAGTCCTCTCCATCCCCAGTGGTACATCTTTCCTAGCCTCCTGGGCTGGGTGCCCGGGTGCACCGAAGCCTTTTCCAGAACTTCGGGCGCATTAAGGGCCTCACTGCCCGCAGCGTCCGCGACCACCGGGTCTCTCCGGACACCAGCTCTCCCTGAGACTTCATTGACTGCTTCCTCATCAAGATAGAACAGGTAAGCCCTGCCTGGAAGTCCCACCTTTGGTCTGAACTGCTTCCCTTACCTGAATGAAACCAACAGGGATCCCGGTTGAGCGGGTTCGCGTGTGACCTCTTCACATTGGGAAGGGAAACGGAACACCGGGCTCTGCTGGGCCGGAGCCCGGAGCCATTCGGTGCAGCTGCCAGTTAAAAGCTCACTAAGAAGTGATTAAGGATCTGTTGATTGTGGACCCTGAAGCTGAGAGTTTTCCCTGCCCCGCCCACCCGCGCTCCCAGCTCCCCCGAGATAGAGAAGTTAAACAGAAAAGGGACTGAACTGACGCCCAGTAGCATTTGCATAGCTCTGGGGTGGGGAATGGGGTCCCCAGGCCCCAGCACACGGTCAGTGCGGGGGCAGGGTCTCCAGATTCTGGCTCATATCTCCATTACTTTACCCCCGCAGGAGACCAAGGATGCGCTGAGCCGCTGCCACATGGACACCCTTCTGACGACCACACGCAACCTTCTCTCTGGTGGGCACAAAGACCGTGAGCTCCACGCTGCCGCGCACTCCTCCCAGTGCAAAAGTACCCAAAGTGCAGGGTACGCGCGCCCTCTCTCGGCGGAAGACGCACCCACAGCGCCGAGCTGCCCACGCAGGGCGAGCCCAGCAGGCCTGAAAGTCCCAGCCTCCTGCTTACCCCTGGTCCCACAAACCTGCAAACCCACACGGAAGCTCACCCCACCCGAGCGGCCCCCACGGTCCACACGACCTGCCTCGCCCACTCCGCCACCCGGCCCCGTCCCCACGGGACGCCCAAAGCCAGGGCCCCTGAGTCTCAGCCACGGTGCCTGCCCGAACACTCACCCCTCCCACACAGTCTGGACCGGCCACACAGCACTGTCTGCGACCCCTTCTGCCCAAGCCCAGCCTCCGGTCAACCCTGGGTCCCTGGCCTCCAGGACTGTGTCCAACAGGGCTCTCCCCGCCCTCCACACACCGGATCTCTCAATTCCTGCACAGCATCTGCGCAAGACTCACACCAGCGAGCCTGGCCCTCGAAGCCCCGCCCTCAATCCCAGCAAGTTCTACACTCCAGCCCTGCACCCCGGAAACCGGACCGCACCAGTCCTTGAAGGAATCAGACTTTGCCCTTACCGACTTCCATTGCCCTCCCCCTATTTTCTCCCCACTGCCTTTGCTACTTATTCTCTGTACCTTCTCCGCCCTTCTCCTCCTCCCACTCCCCTGTTGCGAACCCTCCATGTGATCTTCATTTCTACGGTTCTGCTCCTGATCTAGCTGTCCTCTTAGTTTGCTTTTCTTTTAGGTGTAGTTGTTAATAACTGTGAGTCTGATGTCTTCTTACTATTCATATTGTTCATATTTTTATCTTCTTTTTCTTAGATAAGTCTCTTTAACATTTCATATAATAAGGGCTTGGTGATGATGAACTCCTTGAACTTGATCTTATCTGAGAAGCTCTTTATCTGGCCTTCCATTCTAAATGAAAGCTTTGCTGGATAGAGCAATCTTGGTTGTAGGTCCTTGGCTTTCATGACTTCCTCTTGCCCGCAGCCACTGGGAGGTCTTGGCTGGACCTCACAGGCACCCCTGCGATAGCCTGTTGTGCACCACTCACCTGGTTCTAAGAATTGTAACTCTAACCCCTGTGGCTAAGGATGAGTAGTGACCTCTGGAGTGCCAGCTGCAAGAGACAAAACTTGACTCTGGCAGCAGATGCTGCCCCTGCTTCATCTTCCTGCCCCCAAAGTATGGTCGATGTCCATGGTGGGTACCACACCTCAGAGAGGGGCAACCAAGGCCAGACACGATCGTCACTTGGGAGGCCATCATGGAAGGACCAGGGTGGAGGAGGGGCTGCAACAAAGAGCAATGGACTCTCCCCCCCCCCCCCCCCCGGCTTTGACATAGCCTGAGTCCCCATGTTCTCTGGGAGAAGTGCTTCCTGGCTCTAATCCTCTTAAGCCTGAACACCTGATGGGGAGGGTGCAGCTCCTTGCCTTGCTAGAGCATGTCCTGGGGGACAATCTGGCATCACAAAGACTTGCTGATAAACCTGTGAAATCTGCTCTGTTGAGTGCTTTCATTCATATGTTAAGGATTCAAGCAGGAAACCTTAAAACTGTGTTCCTGACAGACTCTGACTCAGACTAAGCCCTCAGATTTCTTTGAAATGTTATCTGCTGTTTGATCCTTGCTGCCCTGTATTCCTGTGTATTACAACCGAATAAAAGTCCTTGGAGGAAGGGGCGCAAGGCCTTTTTTCCCTGAGAAACTGGCCACCTCTCCTCCCCAAGCAGATCATGTCTCAGTCATGTTTACTCTCACCCATGGCACACGGGGGTACTTGTGAGGAAAGTCACCCCCACAGTAGCCCCTGGGTGGGGAGCGTTGACTGCTCCTCCACACCCACACACCTCTGCCCAGCCCGTTGGAGCCCACTGATGCCCTCGATTACACGCCCCCCTTCCTTGCCCACCTGAGTCCTGGAGTAGATTGACCTAGCGGTCAGACTCTAGCGGCTGCCAGAAGGCTCTGGAAGGCTGCATGGCCACGCCTTACACAGATGCCATGATCCCCATGGTGCAGCGCTTTGCAGACATCATCCTGCACAAACTTGCTGCACCACATCATTCAGGACACGACCTTTCTGAGGCTTCCTGCTACCTGAAGTTCGCTGGGTACTCGACAAACGGCAAACGACATTTCACACCATAAAAAGAGGCATCCCAGGCTCTTGCAACTGGCATCTGAGGCTCTTGCAAGAAGGATCCCAAACCCTAGCAATCCACACCCCAGACCTTAGCAACTGCCATCCTCACCAAGCCCTAGCAACAGACCTGTGAGGCCTTATATCCAGAACTTCAGCCCCTGCCCAGGACCCCGGCCGCACTACAGTGGGTCGGACCCTGTCCTAAACCCCAGACCTCTTCCCCCTAACAGGTTCCCTTCCCAGAACCCCTCTCCAGAATCCCCAAGGTCTGAGACTTCATCCTGGGTACCCTCTGTGCCTAAACACTGTTCCCAGACACTCGATTCCTCCCCAGGAAACCTAAATCTGTTCCCTCAAGGGGGGTAGGATATCCCATGTCCCTGCCTCGGACCCTGACCACACAGCTTTCAGCATCCATCACTGGAAACACCGTCGCTGGGGACCCCAGACACCCAGACACATTTCCCAGACCCTGATGGAGTCCTACACTGTGTGTGTGTGCGTGTTCACACACACACACACACCATCAAGTTCTCAGCCCTGTAAAGAGGGAATCCTAGTTAGGGAACATCCCAGCCCTCTCTGTACCACTAATTCTGCCTCCTACCCACACAGGGCACCGAAGCCATCGCCCTCCTCCACACAGTCCACTACAACCCCAGCCAGTTCCTGACACCCCAGGAATTCAACCCTGAGCATTTTCTGGATGCCAATCAGAATTTCTAGAAAAGCCCTGTCTGCATGCCCTTCTCAGCCGGTGAGGGTGGCGGGGACACAAGTCAGTCATTCAGACCCCTGATTCCCACCTACACTGCCCAGTCCTCTAAACCCTCTCACTTTATCCCACCCATCCTCAGCTTTGGATGAAACATCCCTTCCCCCTCCCAACTCTGCTACAGGCAAATAATGACTGAAATCCTTGTGGAGGGAGGTGGAGAGGCAGAAGAGTAATTTCACTTGAAAGCGGTCACTGTCAGTTTGTCCACTAGGTGGCGCAGGTGAGGCGGCTCTAGTTTTTCTTGGCTTCCAACTTCACTCTGCTGAAGAAAAATCTTTCCTATGTAAGTCAGCATTAGAGAGAGAAAATGTTGGGGGAGATAATAATAGGTAACTTAGCCTATTGCATGCCGTATGCCAGGCACTGCCTCTGAGAAGGACTTAAGAGTAGTAGCTAAGTACTGGGCTTTGCAGGCAGACTCCAGCTCCATCATCTCCAAGGTGTATGGCCTTGGATATGTTATTTCACCTCTGTGCCTCAATTTCCATATCTATAAAATGGAGATTACAATTGGCCCAATCTGTCAGGATTATTATGAGCGTTAAATTAATTAATAGCTGTATAATGCTTAGAGTAGTGCATGGCGCTACTATATAATGATTATATAATGCCTATATAATGCCTATATAAGCTATATGTTAAAGCCTATATAAGTATTATATTCTCGCCGCTTTATCTGCATTTACCATTCACAACAACCTATTGAGGCACTACTACACCCATTTTAAATACCCAGAAACTGTGGCGTGCCCAAGATCACAAAAATAGGGCAGAGCCGGGATTTGAATCCATAAAGTGACATTTGTACAAAATCGGGCCATTCTGGTTCAGGATTTACTGAAAGCATCTTTCCCAGACCTTTGTTCTCGTATGTTTTCCTCTGGGAATTTGGGGCTGCAGCCCCTCACCTCCTCTTATGTCATCACTCCTCACCTCCAAAGAATGTTGGCTCTGCCTGAGCGAGTCCTTGGGGCGCATGGAGTCCTTCCTCTACCTCATTACCATCCTGAGGAACTTCTCGCTGCAGCCACTGGGGGCGCCAGAGAACGTCGACCTGACCCTGCTCAGCTCAGGACCCAGCATTTTGCCACGGCCCTTCCAGCTGTGCCTGAGCTCGATGAGACCTGAGCCCTTCCAGATTCGCATGTGGGCGATGAGACCCGCCCGTAGAGGTTGTTCTGCCCCTCTTCTCAGTCCACTGTGCCCCCACCCCTCTCACTGTCACACTTGCTTTCCCTCACTCTGTGCCTGCCACATGTCCATCCCTCATCCTCCCATCTTTACCTGGTCTCCGCACCCAGAGGCAAAGACTTGGGGGAAGGGGAGGTGAATGCCTTGTTTTACCCACAGAACTCGCTGTATTACACACCCTTTTGGGGGCTCTTGTGTAATTTCCTAGTAAATGACCCTGCAATGGTGGAATAAAGGGAGGAGGACAGGTCCCTAGGATAGAAAGAAGGGAGAACTGGGCAGCAGAGAAAGAAGGCACCCAGCTGTGACTAGTTTCACCCTTACCCTTGGGGCAGAAACTGGTAGAAATTGTTACATGGACATAGGCTGGAATATAGAGGCCTTGACGGCCCAAAGACAGAGAGGCAGAGAAATAAACAGCACCCAGAGAGACCCTGAACAGCTCTACGGGAGGTGCAGGGCGCTGTACCGAGGTGGAATGTAAGCAGGGAGAAAGGGAGAGATGGGGAGATATAACACAGAGACTGAGAAATAAGGGGTACTAACACATTAGTGCCTCCCATTCACACAGTTCTAAATTCCTCATTTGCATTTCCCTATGAGGCAAAGCAATGTCATTATAGTTTTTTACAGTTGAGCAAACTGAGGCTCAGAGAGGCAAGGCGACTTGCCCAAAATAAGACAGCCAGAGACAGGCAGGGCTGGGAATGGAACGCAGACCATCTGACTCCAACACTGCGCCTCCCAGTCTCACAAACTGGAAACACGGAGGAAAGCACCCAGATACACAGACTAAGAAGTGGGGGTGGGGGGTGGGCAAGAGGATAGAAGACAGAGACAAGGAAAGAAACAAATGACCAGAAAAAGAGAGAGAGAAGGGCAATGAATGTGAAAGTGAGGCAGCAGAAGACAAACTGTCCCCCATTTCTCACCCTATTCCTTGGATTATTCCTTTGGCAATTCCTTCCTTTGGGGTTGGGTAGCAGGCCCAGTCCTGGGGCCTCCCAACCTTGGACTGCACTTAGCACCCTAACACTCTGCTGACAGTAGCTTTTTAAAAATATTTTTATTAATTATGATATTATAGTTGTCTCGTACCCTGCACACTCCCTCCCACCCACATTCCCCCCCTTTAGTTCGTGTCCATGTGTCATAAGTTCTTTAGCTTATATACTTCCTACACTATGCTTGCCCTCCCCCTATTTTCTCCCCACTGTCTTTGCTACTTATTCTCTGTACCTTCTCCACCCTTCTCCTCCTCCCACTCCCCTGTTGCTAGCCCTCCATGTGATCTCCATTTCTATGGTTCCACTCCTGATCTAGCTGTCCTCTTAGTTTGCTTTTGTTTTAGCTGTGGTTGTTAATAACTGTGAGTTTGTCATCTTTTTATTATTCATATTGTTCATATTTTTATCTTCTTTTTCTTAGATAAGTCTCTTTAACATTTCATAAAATAAGGGTTTGGTGATGAACTCCTTGAACTTGACCTTATCTGAGAAGCTCTTTATCTGGCCTTCCATTCTAAATGAAAGCTTTGCTGGATAGAACAATCTTGGATGTTGGTCCTTGGCTTTCATGACTTGGAATACTTCTATCCAGCCCCTTCTTGCCTATAAGGTCTCTTTTGAGAAATCAGCTGACAGTCTGATGGGAACTCTTTTGTAAGTGACTGTCCCCTTATCTCTTGCTGCTTCTAGAATTCTCTCCATTTTATTTTCTAAATATATTTTATTAATTATGCCATTACAGTTGTTCTATTTCCCCCCTTCATTCCCCTCCACCCTGCAAACCCCCTCCCCCACCATTCCCCCCCTTTAGTTTATGACCACATGTCTCAAGTTCTTTAGATTCTATATTTCCCATACTATTCTTGCCCTCCCCTATCTATTTTTTACCTACAATCTATACTAATTCTTTTCTGTACCTTCTCCCCCCTTCTCCTTCTCCCACTCGCCTGTTGCTAACCCTCCATGTGATCTTCATTTCTATGGTTCTGCTCCTGATCTAGCTGTCCTCTTAGTTTACTTTTGTTTTAGGTGTGGTTCTTAATAACTGTGAGTTTGCTGTCCTTTCACTGTTGATATTTTTTATCTTCTTTTTCTTAGGTAAGTCCCTTCAACATTTCATATAATAAGGGCTTGGTGATGATGAACTCCTTGGACTTGATCTTATCTGAGAAGCACTTTATCTGCCCTTCCATTCTAAATGAAAGCTTTGCTGGGTAAGCAATCTTGGTTGTAGGTCTTTGGATTTCACGACTTGGAATACCTCTTTCCAGCCCCTTCTTGCCTGTAAGGTCTCTTTTGAGAAATCCACTGACAGTCTGATGGGAACTCCTTTGTAGGTGACTGTCCCCTTATCTCTTGCTGCTTCTAGGATTCTCTCCTTCATTTGAATCTTGGCTAATATAATTATGATGTGCCTTGGTGTGTTCCTTCTTTGATCCGACTTCTTGATCTGAGCTTCCTGGATTTCCTGGAAGTCTATATCCTTTGCCAGTTTGGGGAAGTTCTGGTTCATTATTTGTTCAAATAAGGTTTCCACTGGTGGCTGTTTCTCTTCCCCTTCTGGTACCCCTATAATTCGGATGTTGGAACGTTTAAAGATGTCCTGGAGGTTCCTAAGCCTCTCCACATTATTTTGAATTCTTGTTTCTTCATCCTTTTCTGTTTGGTCATTTTTTTCCTCCTTCTGGTCCACTCCTTTGATTTGAGTCTCACTTTCCTTTCCATTACTATTGGTTTCCTGTGCACTTCCATTCATTTCAATTAGTTTAGCCTTCATATGTTCCTCTAATTTGTGACTAAAATCAACCAGTTCTGTGAGCATCCTGATCACCAGTGTTTTGAACTGTGCATCTGAAAGTTTGGCTATTTCTTCATTCTTAGATTTATCAGTTCTGGGACTCTGAGTTGTTCTTGAGCCATGTTTTGATCTGTTCCTGCCTGTTACATATGAGGAGGGGAACCTTAGTTGTTCACCAGGGCGGGGCCACCCAGGTTGCTGGTTTGTAACGCTGTATGTGGGGGTGGGTCAGAGAGGAACAACGGTGGTTCCCTCTGCTGCTTTCTGCCACTGGGTCCTGTGCGGTCTGTCTCACTGCTAGCTCCTTCACCGGTTTATCTGTGCGAGAATGTATGACTGCAGTCCACCCTCAGTGGGTCCAACACCTTGCGCCCTCAGTGGGTTCGCCCACTTCTCCACACCTGGGATCCACCCACAGCTGCTGGCGCACCTGGGTCGAGCGCCCGGGTCTGTCTGGTGGATCTTTCCTGCCCAACCCCACTCTGGTGCTGGCTCTGCCCCTGGCTCTGCCCCTCTTACCAGTTTGGCTGAAGGGTTTGTTGTTGTCAGACTTCCATGTAGTTCAATTTTCTGTGGTTTGGCTGCATTTTTGTTGCTAAAACTTTGTTGTTTTTTAAACTTAGTTGTGTGAGAAGGTGCAGTGCTTCCACCTATGCCTCCATCTTGGCGGAAGTCCCTCTCTCCTTCATTTTAATCTTGGCTAATATAATTATGATGTGCCTTGGTGTGTTCCTCTTTGAGTCCAACTTCTTTGGGACTCTCTGAGCTTCCTGGACTTCCTGGAAGTCTATTTCCTTCTCCAGACTGGGGAAGTTCTCCTTTATTATTTGTTAAAAAAAAGTTTTCCACTTGTTGCTCTTCCTCTTCCCCTTCTGGTACCCCTATAATTCGGATTTTGGGACATTTAAAAATGTCCTGGAGGTTCCTAAGCCTCTCCTCGTTTTTTTAAATTGTTGATTCTTCATTCTTTTCCGTTTGGTTGTTTCTTTCTTCCTTCTGGTACACTCCATTGATTTGAGTCTCAGTTTTCTTTCCATCAGTATTGGTTTCCTGTGCATTTTCCTTCATTTCACTTAGGATAGCCTTCATTTTTTCATCTAATTTGCGACCAAAATCAACCATTCTGTGAGCATCCTGATCACCAGTGCTTTGATCACCTGTGCATCTGCTAGGTTGGCTATCTCTTGGTTGCTTAAAGTATTGGCTCTGGGGCTTTGACTTGTTCTTCTGTTTGAGCCTCTTTTATTTATTTATTTATTTATTTATTTATTTATTTAGGTCTGGTTGCACCTGTTACATATGAGCGGTGGAGCCTTAGGTTTTTTCCTGGTCTGGAGCGACCCAGTCACTGGGTTGGGACGCTGTATGTGGGGGTGGGGTCAGAGAGAAAACAGTGGCACTTGCTCCACTCTCTCTTGTATTTCAGTTTCTTCTGCTGCTTCCCACAAGCAAACTGGACCCTTCTGGTGCTGGTTCCTGGGTGGGTGAGCTTGTGTACGTTCTAGGACCCTGTGGGTCTCTCCAAGAAACTGCCCTGTGAGGCTGGAAGGTCTCCCTGCACCTCAGCCCCCACAGGTGTTTTCAATCAATGTTTTTAGGCTTTATTTCCCAGCACTGGGGCCCTGTGCAGACTACATATATGCCTCACCTAGCTGGCCCAATGTTCAGCAGAGCATGTCCCCGCTTCTGGACAGCTTTGGGGGGACCCTGTTCAGGGTAGGGCCTCTCAGGCCACCTTTGCTCATGGCTGGGGACCCAGCCCCACTCTTCCTGACTCTGGCTCAGTAAAGCCTATGGAGAAAAGCTACTGTTGGACTTCCGACCAAGATGGAGGCATAGGTGGACACACTGTGCCTCCTCACACAACCTAAATTAAGGAAGGACAACAAAAATTTAGAAACAAATAAACAACAGTCAGAAAACTGAACTGTACAAAAGTCTGAAAACCATTCATCCAGACCGGTAAGAGGGGTGCAGTCAGTGGTCCACGGCAGGAAAAAGTGGCGTTGACAGACCCGGGTGTGCAGGCGGTGGCAGCTAGTAGACTCCGAATGCGGGGAGACAATGAGCAGATCCAGTGAAGCACCAGGCAGCTGGCTGACTGCAGTCACACATTCACGCTCAGATAAACCAGGCGAAAATGGAAACCAAGCAAGACAGACCGCGCTCCCCAGGGCCCCAGGGCCCCAGGGCCCCAGTGGGGGCCATGTGAGAGGCAACCACAGATGGATGTTTCTCTCCCTCTCTTTCTCCCTCCCCTCTCTCTAAAAACAAATAAATAAAATCTTTTTTAAAAAAGACAGACACTGAGAGCAATAGAGACAGAGACAGAAATCGGGATGACAAAATCCTGAGTTCATTCAATATTCACTCAACACACATGTACTGAGTGTCCACTGTGTGCTGAGCACTATTTTAGGTGCAGAGGATGCAGATGTGAACAAGACAAATGCCTGCTCTTGAAGACACCCTAATAAATGAAAAGGATTCACTAGAGAGCTTGACAGTGGGATGGGGTGAGGTCAGGGAAGTGCACGCTTGCTGTGCCCTGCTGCACCCCCACTGTCTGTGGAGTCAACACCCTGCCTGTCCCACAACCCCTCCCAGTCACCAGGTCCCTAGACAGAGGAAGGCTGACAGGTAGGAAGACCTATAACAGAGACCAAGACAGAGGCAGGGAGACAGGGAAGCACCAACTGGAAGAGTAAGGTAAAGACAAATCACGAGAGTCGCAGAGAGATAAAAACATATTAAAAAGGAGAGTGCAAGAGATAGAAAACAGACATGAACAGAGGCAGACACTGAGAATGAAACCAAGATGGAGAGAGAAAGAGAGAGATAAACAGAAACAGAAATACCGAGAATGAAAGGGAAGAAGACATTGAGGGATGAAACACGAATCAATGAAGAGACACTGAGAAGCACTCCTAGAGACGAGCCCAGTCCCAGACTCTGCACGGCCCCCTACCCTCTTCTCAGGTCTGGGCCATATGCCAGGCAGCGGCAGGAAGGCTGGATCTGGCAAGGCAGGGGCTGGAAGGTGGTTGGGCCGCATTCCTGAACTGTCTATTCCAAGTACTGGCTCATCCACTCCTACCACTGGGCCATCCAGGCCTGGGTTTGCCCCTCCAGGTCACCCCACCCACCCACCCAGGGTAAGTGGGAATGATGCATATGTTTGCCTGCCGTCACGGCCTGGCCTTAGAGTGGACATGCTCACTGAGGGGCTTAGGGGACTGGCAACCAGGGAGTGCAACAGCAGGGGCATAGGCCATTTGGGAGCATTGGGAATAGAGATGGCAGGAGTTCAGAGCAGGGCATAACTATGGGGGCCCAAGGGCCCATCATGTGGAAAGGCACCCGGGAGTCATAAGAATAGGTACAGAAGTATCAGGCTGATAGACAGCAGGAGGCCAGGACACTCAGTGAGCATCTGGGAGACAGGTCCAGCATGCAGGGCTCTAAGAGCAGTGGGCATGGAAGTGACAAGGACTCGGGTGTGAGTCCCTAGGAATCACAGTCACAGGCCATAGGAGGGCCAGGCTAACGGCACATCACCAGGAGTGGTTTTTCTGTGTTGAGGACCGAGGGGTGTATTTAGCAACTGAAGTACAGTCATGCACCAATTAACAATGAGACACGTTCTCATTGAGAAACTCTCAGATGAGACACTCGGTGATTGTGTTGTTGTGAGGGCATCCCAGAGTGCCCTTACCCTGACCTAGATGGCACAGCCTGCTACAAACCTCGGCTGCATGGGACAGCCAGTCACTCCTAGGCTAAAAGCCTGTACAGGAAGTTACTGTGAAAAACAACATGAGCTTAAGTCAAGCACAAGAGAAAGTGACGTGATCAAGAAACATGGTAAACCCGAAGACACCTGCAGCTGCTGCTGGTGTGGCGAGGCATACTGTTCCACAGTGGGTGTTGCTTCTAATGCAAGTAGAGAGCAAGCACTCTAAAATAATGATTTTTAAAAGTGTAGTAAATACAGAAATCAGTAACATGGTCCTTTATCACCATCATCAAGCATTATGTGCTCGCATGTGTTAGGCTTTCAGACAACTGGCAGCACAGTGAGTTCGTTTACATCAACATCAGCATACACGGGAGCATTGGGTTTGTGCTACGGCCTTACCACAGGCAACAGGAATTTTCCAGCTCTCTTAAAATCTTGTGGGACCACGGTCTGTCATTGAGCTAACTGTCCTTATTGCGTACATGACTGTTCAGGGTACAGTTTCAGGGGTCATGGTCCAGAGAAATTTAAAAATGCACTTCTATTTGGGCCAAATGAGATAGACCCAAAGGTGCTAGGGGCTCAGGAAGGTGCAGCTGTTGGTTGGCCAAGTGTAACGACACAGAAATGCTGGTGCGTGCAAATTGCCAAACAGGGCAGGCTGAGGCTGGTACAAAAAGTCTAGGCGTTGCCAGGCAGAGCAGTGCTAGGGCTGAGGGGGCGGGGTGACCTTGGGTTGGAAAATCTGGGGAATAAGAGGCCACAGACGTCCATCCTCCTACTCTGGGTCTCCCCACCAAGACTCCAAGGGAATCAGAGGCGAAGGAGTGCAGGCATCAGAAATCGAGGGCATGATGGCCACAAGCATCGCAGCACTGCTGTTTCTACTCCTGCTGCTGGCGCTGGGCGGGCGAGGTTGAAGTGCAGGCACTCGGACACAGAGCAGTATCTCCACCCCCCCCCCCAACCCCCACCCCCCTGCTGGGGAACTTGTGCGGCGGGAGCGGGCAACATGCACTCGTGGAGTTAGCCTAGACAGTGGGTGGGGTACAGATTCTGGATTCGTGGAGGTGAGCCTGGGGGCTGGAACTCCTGGTTCTCTGAATGAAGAGAACTGAGAGCTCGGAGTCCTGAGGAAGGTTGAGCGGCCTGAAGTTTTGCGTTCTGGGGAAGGATTCTGGGTGGGCTGGGAGTCTGGGCGCCTGGACTTCTGGTTGTTTGGGAAGAGGAGGTGGTAGAGTGAAGAGGGGGGCTGTGGGGGAGGCAGATCTCCAGAGAAGAGGCACAGTGTAGGCCTGAGCTCCCGGTTAAAGGGAGAGTCGCACTGCACTGTCTCCAACCTCCATTTCTGGGTCCTGAGGGAGGAGGAGCCTAGCGGGGGCAGTGCAGTGAGGGAGAGGGGAGCACAAGGGTCTGTTCTCCTGGTTCAAGGCTGGGAGCGGGGATACTGACGGTCCAGATGCCTAGTTTTGTGGGTGCAGGAGACTGGGGATAGATTTCTAGATCCTGACATTAAAAGAAAACGTGAGCCTGGACTCCTAAGCCTGAGGCAGGAAGGTCGAGATATGAACTCCTGAGCCTGGAATAAGGGGCTGAGACGGGAACTCTTGGGTTTGAAGGGAGAACGAACGAGTTGTGAGCGGGGCTCTGGGGTCTCGATGGAGGAGGGTGTCGGGATCTCCGACCAGGAATCCAATGAGCACCCGCTGCACTTGGTGCTCTGGCCGCTGGGCTCCGGTGTTCACAGGCAGCTGGGCCCGCGCCCCGCAGTGGTGCTGTGCGGCTATGCAGCGCTGTGGGGTGCATTGGTGCTGCACGCGGACACCTTCTACAGGCGCTAGGAAACGGCCGCCTTTTGAACGCTTCACGCGCGGAAGCGATGAGTCCCGGGAGGTGGACGAGCAGACCTGGGCATTCACTCCGGTGCCAAAGGACTGGGGCCGGGAAATAGGGGCGGGACCTCATGGAGACTGCGCTGAAGAGCGCAAGTGGCGTGGGGAAGGCGGGGCGGAGCTAAAGTGTGGGGAAGGGGGGGTGGTTCCTTGCGCAGAAATGGGAGAGCCAGAGAGAGCAGGCGCTGGTCAGGGATCGGGACTAGCAGAGGAGGGGGCCAATGTGTGCAGAGGGCCGGGAAGGCTGGGATGGCAACGAAGGCTGGAAAAGAAGTTGAGCGAAGGAGTTGCAAGGGAGTCTGGTCGGTGGCTGGACGCTTGCCTGAAGGGGCATGGCCAGCTCCTGGCCTACCCCTTCTCTGCTTCATCCCCTGGTGCCTTGTTTTCCAATGGGCTGGGCTGGCGGAAGCTGAGCAGTTTTGCACTTGGAACGCTTACGGAGTTCGGGCTGGGTGTGCGTAAGCTGGAGGTGGCTTTTCTGGCGAACTTCAACCCACCATTGGTGGGGCTTGTTCGCAAAGAAGAGGGACATGCTGTGGGTGTGGCGAACGGACCGCAGGGGCTGCAGGAAGGCATTTCAGTGGAGTGAAATGAGTAAGTCCAGGAGCTAGCTGGAGGCAGAGCCAGAGCATTACGACCTGGTCATGCGACCCCCGGCGGCTACTATTAATAAGTAACGCTGCATCTAATGGTATCTGCTCCATGGTCTTCGGGAACCGCTATGACTACAAGGACCCTGAGTTCCTGAGGCTCCTGGACCTCTTCAATGACAACTTCTGCTTGAGTTCCAGATGGGGAGAGTTGAGAGGACTAGCCCCAATCCGTCCTGCTGAGCTCAAAACTGTGCCAAATATAGAGTACATAGACCTACCTAGAGTGGATCATTAGGATAGGATTTAGAATGTTGGAATGGGAGAGTTCTAGGACTTACAGCATCAAGGTCCTACTGAGATCCTGTTCCCCCCATGTACATTCCACCACCGCCCCCCCCCCCGCCAGTGTGTGAATGGCTCTCAGTTTGTTGGCTCCAGCCAAGGTGCAGAGGGAAGCTGGACACCACGGTGGGCCAGGCATGCGTCCCAGGCCTGAAGGACCACCAGCGTCTGCCCTACCCCAATGCGGTGCTGCAGGAGACCCAGCGCTTCATCAGAGTGCTGCTCCTGGGACTGTCACATACCTCCACCCGCGCGACCACTTTCAGCCCAAAGTATCCACCAAGTCTGGGGACTGTGTGCAAGGTCAGGGAGCACCTAGCTCCCCAGGCATCAGCGTGTGTGTGCAAGAAATAAGACTCCACCTTACCAGTGACTTCTATATGGTGTCTTGGATGAAAGGCAACCTTGCCATGATCCTAACACTTGCACACCCCCCAGAGTACCTTCCTGATTTTTCTGCTTGTGCGTGTGCACAGGGACCCTATTTGAGCATCCATACTGCTTCAACACGCCCTGCCAACTTCCTGAAGGGCGAGTTCCCAGGGTACATGGGGTTCTGCCCCTGAATCTGTGTCCCCAGAAAAGTGGATGTGCTTGGGTACAGGCCTGGCCTGACTGGAGATCTTCCTCTTTGCCACTATCCTGCAGTGTCTTTCCCACTTCTTGTGGGGACCCCCGCCAACACAGACCTCACCCCGCAGTGTACCAGCCTGGGCAATGTCCCCTTAGCTTTCCAGCTCTGCCTGGTGGCCTGCTGAGGTCAGGCTCGGCTACCCCCTGCTCACTGATCTCAGCCCTCCCTACATACCTCAATAAACACCCTGAACTGTCGATGGAGGCATGTCCTTGCCAAGCAGAGGGGGAGGGGGAGTCATGTGTGCAGCTCTGAGGTAAACTTATTTATTTCTTGGCTGACAGGACTGTCACAGCCATGCTCCTCCCAGCACCTATTATCCTGCCCAAGCAGGGGCAGCCTAGTCATAAGGGTGCCATGGCCAAAGGGGTTGGGAGTCACTTCACATTCCAGGCTGGAGGAGTAGGGGGCGTGGGGATACGAACCCCCCCAAACCTTTGCCAGCAAGAGGCCATGACTCACCTCAACCCCAAATCCTGCATGCTGGTGGGAGGTGGCAACGCCCCCTTCCAGCTCTCCACA
Source organism: Artibeus jamaicensis (assembly GCF_021234435.1). Classification (NCBI taxonomy): domain Eukaryota; kingdom Metazoa; phylum Chordata; class Mammalia; order Chiroptera; family Phyllostomidae; genus Artibeus; species Artibeus jamaicensis. The sequence continues at coordinate 648,484 of NW_026521848.1, forward strand.
CCCGAGAGGAGCATGGCCAGACAGGGCAGGACACAGACCCCCGGCTCCAGTAACAGTAGCCCCTGCCCCCAGAACAGGGCAGCACAGGTCTCTCCTCCTCAGCCCTCAGCAACCGAGGAAACCCTCCACACCAGGCAGGACAGAGGCAAAGTCGGAAGCAGCAGCGGTGGCAGGGAAGGAGCAGACACCGAGACTGGCGGGCTACTGGCTGGGCGGCACCGGCCCAGGGCTCTCCCGAAGTCAGGGCAAGCTTTCTGTCCATGCAGCTCTGCGATGGCCACTAGGTGGGTGTAGCTGGCTGAGATACAGGTACTTGAACACCTTTCTGTCCTGATGCTGGTGGGAGGGACAGGAGATAATGAGTCATCCAGGAAGGGACAAAGAGGCCACAGAAAAGCTGGGGTACTAGGAGAGTGGCTGTCTAGGGAAGGTGGTCAGAGGTGAGAAAAAAGGTGGCAGAATTTAGTCAAAGACTGACAAGGTGGATGAGGTGGCTCAAGGCCTGGTGAGGTCATGGAAAAGGAAGGACTCGAGGGAGGGGACACCGTTTGGGAAGCAGGTACCTAGCTGATACTTGTCTTTGGCTGCTGCTCGCTCCTTGGCATCAAAATACCAGACCGTGATGGCGTACCTGGGGACCAGAGCAGTGCCGGGGGGCAGTGAGAGACCACGTTTCTTCAATTCCAGCCACTACACCCACAGTAACATCAGAGTCCACCCTCCGAGCCTGACTCTGTTCCCACCTAGGCCCCCTCTCAGTACTTGATCCCGTCGTAGTCATTCGGGGGTAGCACCTGGGCATATCCCAGAAGTATGGGTCATACCTGGTAGCATAGGCTGGTTTCACCTCATGAGGGTTCCGCCGGTCAGACCAGAAAATGAGCAGCCGGTCAAAGAGTGGCTCAATGTTGGCTACCACAGGCCGGCCCTCAGGGAAGATCTGCAGCAGGCCACCGTGCACCTGAGGGCAGACCAGAGGATGAGGCAGGAGGCTGGCACTGCCTGCCCCCCAGGAGCCCACCAAAGAAAGGCATAGCAGCAACACAGATCACTCTCCCACCACTCAGCCTCTTAAAAATGAATGGCAGCCCAGAGTTTGCATCCCCATGGAGATGGGCAGGAAGCTACTAAGACAGGAAATGGAAGGGAGGGTTCATCGGGCCTGGGGGTGGGCAGACTGCGCCATTGCCAGTGAAGAACCGGAGGACAGACTGCCCCACCCCACTGTGGACTGAGAAGAACCAGAGAAGGCTAGAAGCTGAGCTGGCAGTGGAAAAGGAAGTGGATGCACAACACCCCACCTCCATCCTCACCCCCACACCCTACCTTGATGTCCCAGTTCTGATTCAGGTAATAGATACATGTGATGCAGCGCCCATCACCGTGGGGATTGTCGACGTGCCTCACGTACCCCAGCCCGTTGCCTGGGTAACACGCCACCATGGCCTGGCAGAGACAGATGGAAGTGGTTTACTGGAGCTAGGTAGGGGCACTTGGGGAAGCAGCCATTACCTCCTCTTCCTTACACTCCCTGCCCCTCATTTCTGACTCCTCAAGTGTCCTGGGCTCCAAGGGCTCCAGCCCCCAAACGTTCACCCTTTTTGGCCAAGCCTCCATCCACTGGAAACCTCAACTCCAGGGCCTCAACAGCCCCTCCCTCCCCACCCCCCACCCCCACAGATGCTGGCCCTCAGGGAAGGGTCCCAGTGAGGAACTGTGGGTTTCATTTTTTAAAGATAACTGACCCCACCTCAGACATTTCAGCAGAATAAAGCCACTGTAAAGGCTGCCTGACGTGCAGAGGTGTGGCCTCACAGTCCTATGTCGGGGTTCCTCCCCTTGGCTGCAGAGTGAGACCACCTGGTCCGCTGACACTTGGGCTCACCTTAGAGGTTCTCATGTACTTGGTCTAAGATGGAACCTGGATTTTTTTTAATCATCACCCGAGGATAGGTTTATTGACTTTGGAGAGAGAGGAAGGGAGAAAGGAACATCAATGTGAGAAGCAGCAGGTGATTGCCTCCTGTACGTGGCCAGACTGAGGATCGAACCGTCTACGTAGGTATGCACCCTGACCGGAGATCAAGCCTTTCGCTGTACAGGACGATGCTCCAACCAACTAAGCCACCCAGCCAGGGCGGGAGCCTGGAGTTTATTTATATTTTTATTCTTCACCCGAGGACATGCTTACTGATTTTAGGGAGAGGGGAACAATGCGCCCCTACCAGAGACCAAATCCGCAACCTAGGCATGTGCTCTGACCAGGAACTGAACCCACTAGCCAGGAATTCCAGGAGCCTGGAATTTTTAAAGGTCCCCAAGGTTTGAAAGGTCCCCAAGGTTTTTAAAGGTAATTCTAATGCACAGCAATGTTGAGAACTGCTGCCCCTTACTACAAAGAGTCCCTGCTAAGTAAATTATGCCTCCTGCACATGTGAACAAGTTCCAAAACCTACAGTGTAACTAGAACCTGAGATCTAATCTCGACTTCAAGGACAGCTTGCTGGGTAGCCCTCAACAGTCCCTACCTATCACCTGAAGAGTCCTCAACTATCTAGTCTGTAAAATGGGGCCAATAATATCTGCTCTGTTTACAGCAGGGGCATTATCCCCTCTGAGAACCTAACTTTGGATGTGTTGCTCCTGTCAACACAGATCTAATAGGACTCATTCGAGGTCTTGGCTTCTGTGTGCACAGGTCTAGCCCCAAGGTTCTCGCCTCCTCTCCCCGATGGCTGCCATTGCCCTGGCCAGCCCCGCCCATACTGATGCCTGGGCCCAGCCACTCAGGGGCCTGTCTTCTCATCAAGAACCTGACAAAAAGGTAGATGCGGTGTGAGGAAAAGGGCCCGGGTGTCCCTACAGACCTAACACCCCGATTCACTTCAGAGTAGACACACAAGCTGTAACGTTGGGGGAAGGAGGGAAAATGACTTAACTTCCTGTCTCAGGTTCCTCACCCATGACATGGAGCTGACAACTACTTCTCAGGTTGTTGTGGGAACTAAACAAGACATAAATGGCAAAGCACCCAGCATGGTGCCCGCCACTTGAAAGAAACCCAAATCACAGGCTGAAATGGAGTCCCAGTCCTACCCTCTGCCCAAAGCCACTGGATGAGGCAGATAAGGAAACACTGCCGTGAGGACCCTCGAGCTCCTGTCCAGTTGGAGACCATCTGTCCTGACACCTAGAATCAGACGGAGGCCAGGCCACTGCTCCCCACTAACACTCAGCTACACCTGCGGGGCACAGTCCGGCTGGATAACCGCAAGATAAACATTACTGATCAGAAAGATCAGTGTCTCCCGCCCAAACAGCTTGCTAAGCACCCCAAAGCAGGCCGGGTGGACTCAAGCCCGACACGTCATTCCCATTCTCCCTGCAGGATGGATGTAAACCACTCTGCCCTACACATGTGCACCTGATCCACCACGGCACCTGCCCTAGGACAGAGGCCAGGAGAGCTGCCCCAGGGGGAGGCCACCCAGGAGTGAAGAGCACTCCTCTCCCTGGTGGCACCAGGGCACAGGGAGTGAGCAGCCCCCACACCACCAGGCTTGGAAGGAGCTCCTTCACTGCACTGTTCATTCCCTGCACGTGGGTCAGCGCTTTGAGCAAGCACCTCACCAGGAAGAAAGAACGCGCTGTGGCCCAAGTGGCCTGGAATCAGTGAGTCACTGATTAGGGATGGGCAAGGCCTCCCAGTTAGAGTGCAAGCAGAGACCTTGCTGGTTTGGCATGAGGAGGGTGGGGAGAGGACCCCGTGCTGTGACCTTGCCTCCTGCGGTCCAACAACCCACCCCTACACACAGCAATCAGAGGCCTTTTCTTCAGCTCTTCATTGCTCAAATCCCTTCCAGCACCCAATGCATCCCAGAAACACACAAAATACAAAGTCCTGACCACAGTCTCCATGGTCACCAACCTCCTCTCCTAGCCCCATCACTCTGCTCCAGCCTCTGGGGCCTCATGACCGTTCTCTGACTAGGCCAAGCTCATTTCCAAGGCCTTTGCACAGGACTGGAACATTCTTCCCCGTCCTTTGTTATTCCTGACTCAGATCAAGGGGCACCTTGAGTACTCTAGCTGAAGGTACCCGGGCTGCTTTTCCACCCTACCCCTCAGTGTGAAATCAACACAGGTGCTTGTTTACCTAGCACTGGCCCAACGAGTAGTCCCATGGAAGCCCCTGGGGCCAGGCCTATCTCCCTAGTGCCCAGGAGGTAGCTGCTGACTAAAAGCACTCCTCTGGGCCTCCACTGCATTCTGCCCTGGGCTCCGTTATGCAGGGTCACCCACCATGCAGCAGGGGTACCCTCTGGAGTCTGGCATGGAAGAGGACTTGTACACAAAGGCTGGGCACAGAAGCCGCCTCTTTAAGGCCACACCCTGCCCCCACATACACACACCATAGGGAGTGGAGGGTGGAAGCGTACTCTGGCCCCAGAGAAGCATCTACTTCCTCCCCCACAAGGGAAAGGCACAACAAGCAAAGGGATATGGAAACATGGAAACTTGTTCCTCACCCTTCCACCTCAGGGAAGGGACAGCTGGGATCAGAGCCAGCAAACTGAAGAGTTAAAGGCTATTGGTGACAGTGTGCCCAAAGCCACACACACACATACACACACACACCCCGCTGAAACTAGAGACTGAGCCAATGACAGCAGGCCCCATCCCCAGGGTGCTCTTAAAGGGGCAAACCAAGCCCGCCAGGGCCTCTCAGAGGTCCCTAATGTGAATGAAGGTCAACCCTTTCCCACCTACAGGCCAACTGAGCAGAAGAACCAGGGAAGAAAAAGAGCTCTACTCAGAACCATCAAGAGCAGGCTGTTGCTGGCCCTAGTCATACAGGTGACCAGTGTACCCAACAATGCTATGGCCACTGACTCCAGCACCCTACACTATCTTGCTGCAGAGCCTGGGGAGAGAGCCCAGATGCAGCCCTTCCTCCGAAGGCAGGGAAGCATGGAGTTGTTGTCTCACTGGGGCAGGAGAGGGTCTGAGAGGAACTCCAGTGATTGGGTGGCTCCTCCCCTCCCTTCTCAGTCCAGCCTGGCCTACCTTCCAGGGCAACAGGGGTCACCTAGGGCTAAAAAAGTCCCCCCTCAAATCCTGGCCAGGGCCCTATCCCCAACCACATCCAAGGCACCAAGGAGGACAAGATCTGCTCCTTCAACCCTCTCCTTCCTTCCAAAATGCTACAGACTAGCTGGGGACTTAGCCTGGTTTCCCTACCCTGTGGATGAGCAAAGGCTCAGAGAAATGTCCTGCCCTGGGCCATTCAGCCTTTGTGGTCTACCTCCTGCAAGGATAGGGGACCCTGGGGTGAAGCTGCTGAGCACCCTGTGACCAGGGAAACTCCCACTAATCTCTCCTGCCTTTGCAGGCCAGCCCAGGGAGGGGCCCCCCTTTGGCTCTCCAGCTATCAAGTAACAGAAGGGAGAGGGAAGTAGGACAAGTTCCAGCTGGGGTGGGGAGGACACTGGTCCTTGCCCCAGGGGAGCCCTGGCCCCCAAGCCAGCTCCAGCCTACGAGGGACGCTGCACAGAGGCAGAACCCGAGATGCGATCTGAAAAAGCAGGCAGGGGACATCAGGAGCACAACCTCACGCCTGAAGGGCAGAACACAGCCAGTGCCATCAGCCCCACATCAGTGGCGTTGCGCAGTAGGCGCTCACTACAGAGCTTTTCCCAAATGACACCAAGCCTTGGACTCGAGGCTGGGGCCCTCACACCCCTCGGTGGAGAGCACTATTGTGTCAGCAGGCTGGAAAGGCCCTATGGACCATTGTCCTGTGTGGAGCTCCTGGCCCAGGTTCTTGAACAAGCAGAGCAGCTGGAGGCCCGGGAAACTCTGACAAACTGCCATAAACTCTAATCAAATCAGCATTTTTCTTAAGAGAATACTGTAAAATGGCAGATTTTCAGAAAATCCCAGGGCTTTAAAAAAACACTAGTAACTACTACTTTAAAGAAAAAGGGACCAAGAAGAGACACAAAGGGGTTCGAGGAACAGACCAGAGTCAGACAGAAAGGATGGACAACAGGGACGAGGATGGGGAGGAATTCGAAAGACAGGGACATGACCTCCACCCGAGTCAGCAGAGAGCCACCCGGTGCCACCCCCAGGAAGCTGCCCTTGCCGCAGATGCCGTAATATGGCACACAGAGCACAATGCAGCCCAGCACCAGGAGCAGCGGGCAGCGCCTCCCCCCTCAGCCTGGCACTGGCCTCACTACTGCCACCCTCCCCCTCCACCTCATCGTTCTGCCTGGGAGACAACGGACAGACCAGAAACAGACAGGGGACAGGACGAACTAGACAGACAGGCCAGCAGATAAGAATGGATGAAAGGATGGGGCACCAGGGAAGGATGAAGGCAGGGACAGACAGAGGTGAGCAGACACACAGAGGCAGAAACATGTGCCTATCTATATGGACCATTTTTGGTCTGGGGCCTGTAAACAGACATCAAGAGGCTGTGAACCCCAACATGACCCATGCACAGGTATGGGGCCATGAACGTCAGCACCTCTCCTCGGGTTCTTCAAGAGGATCCCTGGAGATCAAGGAGCACTGTGGCTACAGGCCAAACCCCTGATACATACGTACACAATCTATAGCCCACAGAAACAAAACACACAGACCCCGAGTCTCCACAGGAAGTAACAGCCCAAAGCAAATTCCAACATTCCCTCCACTGGAGCTGCCTAAACCCTTCTGTGACCCCAGAAGCGTCTCCAAACCCACTGGAGCTCAGACCACAAGGCACCCAACAAACGCGTGCTGGGCAGCCTTACCTTGGTGCGCCCGTTGATGACGTAGCCGCCCAGCCGCCCAGCGCAGTGCCGGATCACAGTGTCCACGTGGGCCATGAGGGCCCCGATGCTTCGGCAGCCTGGCTCATGGCCTTCCACCCAGGCAATCTGGTCCCCACGGATGCTGCGTGGCGGGATAGCCCGCTGGCTCACTAGCTGCCCATCACGCAGGCGCCCGCCCCGCTTCAGGGCCTCTACCTCAGCCAACACACGGCCACCCAGTGCCGCCCCCAGGAAGCTGTCCTTGACACAGATGCCATAGTACCGCATGCAGGGCACAATATAGTCCAGGGCCAGGCGCTCAGGTGCAGCAGGCAGCTCCTCCTCCCTCAGGCCAACACTGGCCTCACCACGGCCATTGCTGCAGCCTATGCTGCCCTCCCCCTCTTCCTCCGCTTCCTGGTTCTCTTGCCTGGCCCAGGGACGCTTGCTGGGTGCAGGCGCATCCCCACCATCCTCTGCCCATTTCCGCTTGGGGGCCTCAGGCCGGGCGCCCTGAGCTGCCAGTCGCTGGCACCCCTTGGTGACCAGTGCTGCAGCACCCTCGCTCTGCAGTGGCAGCAGCTCGCCACCATCCTGCCCACCGAAGCCTTCTGGCAAGGGGCTGGTTGTGGTGGAAGTGGCTGTGGCTCTGGGGATCCCACTCCCAGCCGAGGCCTCAGCAGGTGCTCCTGGACGGTGGTAGGAGGGTAGCAGGGGACACGGCAGGTACCTCTCTACCCCCATCCTGGACCGGCCAAGCTCCAATGGCTCTGACACAGAACTCGGCAACTGAGGGAGAGCCTGACTCAGGGGCTGTGGCTGGCAAGGGCTGTCCATGGCAGCAGCGTCTTCATCCCCCGGGCATGGAGGGCACGGCCCAGGCCCATGGTGCCACCCTCCTGCACTGCCTCCTCCTCCTCCACTTGATGCAGCCGGAGGCCAGGGCGGCCGGGCCGGGTGTGGGGCAGGGTGAGGCAGGGCAGGTGGCAGAGGCTCTTCTTGTGCCCTGGGGGGTGCCGCTGGTCCCCAAGTCCTCTGCTGTCCCTAGGGGCTTGGGAAAGGACCTGTCAGGGTGCCTGGAGGGAGAGAGAAAAAGGGATATGCGAGGAGCTAGAGGCAGGCTGGCTGGTCAGAAGGGTAAGGGGTGGAGGGGCAATAGAAAAGCAGACAAACTTGGCTTCTGAGACCCCAAAACCTGAGCCAACTTGGGGAGAGAAGACCCTGGGAATTCTGGGGGGAGTCGCTGACAGACAAGAGTCAGTGAGAGGAACGGCTGGAGGAGTAAGGCTGATATGACCCAAGACAGAGGACTACGGTAGGGGCTGAGGGAGATCATCCTCACACTGAGACAGACAAACAGAAAAGGGGGGGGGGGGGGGCCTGAAGTAGAAAAGGAAAGGTGAAGGAGTGGGGAGCAGAGATGAATAGGGGTGATTTTCCTGGGGGTTCCAGAGAAACAGAGGGGAGGTGGGGGTGCACAGAGGAAACTGGGGAGTTCAGAGACAAAGAGAACAGGAGGGGTTGTGGAGGTGGGGTGGGGACAGAGACAGAAAAACAAACCGGAGAAAAGCTGGGAGGGAGGGCCTGAGACGGCCGGACAGACCGGGGTGGCGGGGTCGACTCTACCCCAACGGGAGGAAGCCTGTTAGGGGCTGACACACACCCAGACGGAAGGAAGGTCCTGAGACAGACAGACGTACGGAAGGGAGTCGCGGGAGGAGGGTGCATAGAGACAGAAAAGGCGGAGATGGGTTCACGCACTCGGGGACAGGACTAGGGAAAAAAAGCACCCCCTCCCAACTCCCTTTGGCACGAGCACTAAAGCCCCGTCGGGGCGCAGCAGGCGACGGAGGCAGGACCTAGGGGCAGCTAAGACCCCTGCCCCTCCCCTCCCCCTCCGCCAGGCCTGTGCTCCCCGCTGCCACCTCAACCTTTGCCAAAGCCAACACTCACCATCGCGGGATCCCTCCCCCACGCCCCACCCCCATTCCCCCCTCCCTAGGGTCGCCAAGCTCCGTAACTGCCGGTCGGCGCGTGCCCCCACACCCTGGCCGGCAGGCCGGCAGGCGCCAGTGTCCCGACTCGAACACCCTGTCAATCCTGCTCCCTTCCCTTCCCGAAGTCTCCTCACCGAGCTTTTTCCTCCGACCCCGGCGCCGCCGTTTGTGCCAGCCGCCCTGCGCCGCATAGCGCGCCATACCCCGCCCCCACCATCCGCGATGCTCCGCCCCCGCCTCTCCCGGTGGGTACGTGACCGCGCCCGAGCTGAGGACACAGTGCGCAGGCGCCAGCAGAGCAGGGCGGGACGAGGACATTCAGAACAGCCCCAATTGAAAAAGGGGAGGTGGGCCGGGGGACTCCAAGCTTATTTGCATTCTATGCTCTGCCCTTTTTTGCTAGCGAGGGGAGGAACACGGTAAGAAAGGGCTGAATCAGGGAAAGGGAGTTGTTGCTAATGTTATTCAAACGACATGGGAGGGATATGCAAATAAGGCTGTTTACATGAACAACCCCATCCCCTCACAGCCAGAATGCTGAGGAATGAGTAGCCTGGTCGGGCTATGGTATGCATATTACTGTTGTAATTTACATGGAAAGCTCCGCCTTCTCACCGTTCAAGAATAGAGGGGCCTGGCTGGTGTAGCTCAGTGGATTGAGTGTGGGCCTGCGAACCAGAGTATCGGCGTTCAATTCCCAGTCAGGGCACATGCATGGGTTGCAGGCCAGTTCCCAGCAGGGGACACACAAGAGGCAACCATACATTGATATTTCTCTCCCTCTCTCCTTCCCTTCCCCTCTGAAGATAAATAAATAAAATCTTTAAAAAAAAGAAAGAATAGAGATGAGATACTGAGAAATGTCGGCATAGGTAGTTGGGAAATGTATGTAATTAACACGTCAATGATAATTTACACAAGGCCTTTATATAACGGAGGGAAAACGTGAGAAGCGTCCCTGAGAGGAGGGAGAGTAGCTGAAAAGGATGTATGGATGTACCATAAGCCACTCGGTCCTTGCCCCTTGAGACAATTGCGGGAGTCAGAATAAAGCAACCTAGGAAAGCTATTGCACAGAAGATATTTGACACGGAAGATAAAAGACACAGGACAGCCTCGTGTCTTTTAAGAACATTTTGGCTACTGGAACTGGAAGGACTCTGCTGATGAGGTCATTTAAATGCCGCGCCTCCTCCACCTCACCTAGGCTAAGGAGAGACTCAGGCTCTTGGGTGTGGATTAAAGCTGACTTGGGGATGACTGAGCAGTTGGGAGTGTCCGGAGGGGGCTTCACCTGTCCTCAGCAGAGCATTTGGTACGTGCGGTTCACCTACGCAAAGATAACGTGCCGGACTCCAGTATGCACGAGTCCAGGTTGCACAAAGGCCCACACAGTGCTGAGGGACACACACAGAAAGGGTCCATGGTCACCCACAGGTGTATCAAAGGAGCCAAATTCACATCAAAACACAGAGACCTCAGGGGCATACATGCAGACTCACACACACGCACAAGTCAAACACTGCCTAAAACGTTCAGGCATTAGACCTGCATATATTACCCACAGACCTAAATTCTTGCTCATGTTGTTTGGTGTCCCAAGCAACACCAGCCTCATGAACACAATCACTGAAGACACAGTCATCACAAACGACAGTGTATACACACAACACACATGCCTATTACAGATACCATTACTCATGGCACAAACAGAGGGTCATCCATGATCTGTATGTGGGCCTGCAGCACACATGGTCACAAAATGTGTACACAGTGACAGACTCCCTCTACAACAGGCCCCTAAGTCACGGAGTCAGTGTGTACCTCCACACCATGTCCCACCCAGAAACATGGCTCCGAACATCAGGACACTTGATATTCTTCTATCAGGTACCTCTTCTGCCTCCCCTCCCTCCTGGCCACCCCAACATGATGGAGGCCAAGACACAGGTATAAACAATGCTTTATCGGGGTGGGGTCGGGGGACAGGCCTCCAGGTAATAAATAACTTGTACTCACAATGGCAGGGCCAGGGGAGCTGGGGCCAAATGGCCCTGGTCTCAGGCTTTGGGAACTCTTTGAGAATGGTTAGGAGTTCAAGGAGGACAGGGAGTAGCCAAGACAGAGGAAGCAGCAGCAGGTATGGACTCCCCCATCCCCTGTGGCTCAGTCTTGCCCCTCAGCCAGGCTCCACCAAGCAAAGGGAAGGGGGAGAGGTGTCCGGGCAGCTTCTGTGGGGCCAGGGCAGGTGAGGGGCTCAGCCTCCAAGGGCCTGGGTCTGGACCCCAGCTGGAAGGACAGGGCTGGTCCTGGAGAACAGGTGAGCTGAAAGAAAAGTGTAAGGTGAACTGGAAATATCCTGGCTCTGTCCAGCCTGTGTCTGTCTCATTTCTGGGTATCTTTCTGCCCTCCTATCTGTGCCTGTCTCCCCATACCTTTCTTTTCCCCCCCCGAGCTTCTACATTATCTATCTTTCTATTTCTTATCTGCATGTAATCTGTGGCACTCTCTCTTGAGGGTTTCTCCCTGTTTCCCTCAGAGAGCTGTCTCCTTGAGTCTGTCTCCTTATGTCTAAATATCATAGCCCCACATTTGTATCTCTGTGTCCTTCTACAGTCCTGGATGGCACTGGGTCCAGGGTTTCATCCCAGGGTTTCTCAAACTCAGGAGACACTTTGTTAGCAGTTCTTGCTTTGCTGCAGACAGCATTACCTGGGAGCTTCCAGAAATCCTGAAATCACTTCAGAATCTCCGGGGTGAGGCCCAGGCTTCTGCAGCTGTTAAAGCTTAATTAGTGGGGTAGGAAATCAGTTTGGTGGGCCTCGACCAATGTTTTGTTGAAAAAGAATAAAATGGAATACAAAGAAAATATCAGACTACATCATATGTAATAATACTGGTCCTCGGAAATAGAAAGCAGATGAGCAGGTGCCGAAGACTGGGGGACACAAGGAATGACTGCTTAACAGGTGCGAGGTTTCCTTTCAAGTCAATGAAAATGTTCTGGACCTGTACAGAGGTGGTGGTTGTACAATCTTGTGAAAATACTCAATGCCACTGAATGATACACTTTAAAATGTCTATATTTATCTTATGTAAATATCCCCCCCCAGTTTTTTAAAAGAATATTAGTGCTAGGAAAACATGTGTGTCAGTTTTATATGTGTGTGACTGTATGAGATTAACACATATCTCCTCCTGCAGATGGCAGTCAACAAAGTTTGAAAAAGCATCGTCTTATATTTGATTCCCTGAGGGCAAACCCTGATACAGAGCCTGTGCTAAGCCCTGGAGTTGAAGAGTACACACTCATCCATTTCTGCACAGCCAGAGTCTTTAAATGGATAAAAAGAAGAAAAACAATAAACAGCCTTTGTTTATGAATCTTTATCAGTGTCAGCCCCTGTTCTAAACACTTTACATGAACTAATTATTTATCTCTCTCAACAGCCACAGAAGGCAGTACTGTTACTGAGGAAACCAAGGCCCAGCAAGGTTAAATGATTTGCCCAGAGTCACCTAGCTGCAAGTGACAGAGTTGGAGTTTAAATGCAGACGGTCTGGCTCTGGACTCTGTGATCTGTCACCTCCTTTCCTTCTCAGATGGAGAAGACAAACACCGTACAAACAATAAGTTGTGAGACCACTAGCAAGAGGAAGTGACCCCGTTTGGGATAAAAGTTCTTGCAGCAGGAGTCCTATTAGCAGAGACAGATAATGAGTGGGAGTTGGTGTAACAAAGGAGGCAGGAGGCCAGGTGCAGAGGCACAGCGGATGGAAAAGCACAGAAGTGAGAAAGAGCACTGCCCAGAGAACTCACCCTGGACTCCTCTCTCTCAAATTCCATATCCATTCACAGGAAATCATACTGACCCTGCCTTCAAAGCATATTCCGGTATAACCCCCTTTCCCCGCCGCCACTCTGGAGCTGCTAATGGCTATGAAGGGAAGTGGACATGAAGCACAGAGGGGAGAACTGGGAAGATATTCACACCCCCAGAGAGGTAAGGGTGGGACCAAATCCTGTGGGATCTGGCAAGCCTGTCAAAAAGTATGAAACAAACAAGGGGTTCTGAAGAAGGGGGAGGAGGTTAGCAGGAAAGAGAGGGAAGGAAGGGTGTTCCTGGCAGAGGGAATGGAATGAGCAAAGACTGAGAGAGACAGAAAGAGCTTCACTGTGGCTGCAGTGGCCTGAGAAGTGGGGAGATACAAGTTGAGGCAGGTGAGGGTGGCAGGGGCCAGACCCGCAGAGTCAAACATCAGGCTCAGGAGCCTCAGCTGTGTCCCAGGGACCATGGGAGCCACGAATAGTTTTAAGCAGGGGAGGGACAGGGTCAGATGTGCTTTAGAAAGGCCCAGTGGCTACATGAAGAGGGGAGAAGACTGGCCAAAGAGAATAGGGAGGATACAGAACTTATCGACATCTCAGCGCGTCCTCCGCCCCCACCGCAGTCCTGTCCACCATCGTCTCTCACCTTGACCTTACAGTAGCCTCCTCTCTGGTCTCCCAGCAACCATCCCCGCCCCCCACAGTACCCCACTACATGCAGTCAGAGGGACCCTGTGAACACCTGAATCAGATCCCATCCCTCCTCTGCTCAGAGCCCTTAGGCTCCCATCCCTCCCAGTGTTTAAGCCAGAATCCTCCCTGTGGCCCAGAAGACCCTAACTGATCTGCTTGCCTTCACTCATGACCTCATCTCCTGCTGCACCACCCCCTCGACACACACGCACGCACACACACTACTCCACTCACGTTAGCCTCCTTGGTCTTCCTCACCATTCGAGTCATGACCCTGCCTCGGGGCCTTTGCACTGGCTGTTCATTTTGCCTAGAACACTCTTCCCCCAGGCCCCAAATGACCCCCTCCCTTACCTCCTTTGAGCCTTTGTTCAAATGTCACCTTATCAGTAAGGCCTTGCCTCATCATCCTGTTCAAAATTCCACTCTTCCACCTCCCCACCCTGTCTTGCCCTGCAAAGCTTTTATCTCCCTAACAACTATGTAATTTACTTAGATATTTGTCTGTCTCCTCCATGAAGGCAGGTACTTTTGTCTGTCTCACTAGTGACTTGAACAGAGCCTGGCACACAGCAGATACTCAACAAATATTTGATAAATTATGAATGGGAGGAGCAGAGATCCAGGACAGAGAGCTAGCTGTGGGATGGAAAGGACTTCCCTGTGGCTTTAACTCAAGTGGTTTTGCAATTTTCTTTCTCCCTGCGTCTCTTGTCATCCTTCCTTTTCTGTGTCTCTGTCTCTGCTCCACATGCCCCCTTGCTGGGAAACCACCCCTGTAGTCCCCGAATCCCCAGTATCCCACCTGGCTCCACAGGTCTCAGCAGCCACAGGGCTGAGGGGCCACAGCCTGAGCGCTCCGCGGCTGCCGCAGCTGGCGAAGGGAAGCATCACCGTACTGAATGCCTGAGCCCATCCTCTCAGGGTCAAGCTCACCTAGGTGAGAGGGGAGAGGTCAGGACTGGCCTCTTGGAAACCTCTAGCTCCTGCCTTCCACTCCCACTCCGGTCAGTCCGGGTCTCACCTGAGTCAATCTTGTTCAGGATAGTGCGGGCACACTTCAGGAAAGCTTCTTCCACGTTCTCCCCTGTGAGAGCGCTAGTTTCCAGGAACATTAGCTCTGGGGGCAGATACTCAGAAGGTCAGGGCCTCAGAATGTCTCCATCCTCCACTCCAACTATAACCTGCTGCCTCTCACTCTGCTCCTCAAATGTGCCACCTTTGCCTTCACTCCCTGCCTTTGAACGCACCATTCCTCTGCCATGAATGAATGCCCTTCTGCCCACCCAACTCTTCCTTCGTAGCTCCAATTATGCATCTCTTCCTCCAGAAAGTCCTCCCTGACCTCCCAGACTAGGTCAGGAGCCTCCTCAGGGTTCCCATGGGCCTCTGTGTCTCCCCCAGCCAACCCTGACCCCTCTGGGCTGTCACTGTCTGGAAATGGGCCTGCCCACCTATTCCCCACTGGACTGAGGGCTGGGCCCAAGACTGTCTTCATCGCTGTCCCCTAGGCACCAACTAGCAAGGCGTAGGTCCACCAAAGTCCACCCATCGGTCATGTGACGAGGCCTCAGAGTAAGTTAAAAGCCAGGATCAAAACCTACATCTTTCTGAGAGCAAAACCTCCTCTAAACCTGGAGGTCACAAACGAAGAACGTGGACAGACCCTACGCAGGCAGACATTTGGCCAACATGACGTTTTTGAATAGGTTTGCACTTGCATACCTTTTAACATGAGTGTGAGTCTTGTCTACTCCCCTAATGCCAGTGCCTGCTAACCTGAGGTCAACCCATCCTATCTTCCTTATTCACAAAATGTGCCTGTCCTTAGGACCAGTAGAATTTGCAGTCTCTACCTTAACACCAATACTCTGCGGCTCACCACAGTGGGTGAAACCTTCTTAGCAGCATCATTATCAAGTGCCTCCTCCATCCAAATGGTGCTGAAGGCTTTGCATGAACCATGTCTCTTACCCATCACTCAGGATGAGAGACAGAAACATCGTGAGCCCCACTTTCTAGTCGGGGAAACTGAGGACCAGAGCAGTCACACGGTACGCATTTGAACGCACGCCTCTAAACGTCCACATTCCCCTGCTGGGCACAGCCATAGAGAGCCAGGAGGCCCATGGACCCAGTGGACTGCCCTCCATCCCTGCAAGCCCACCATATGGCTCTCACCATTCTCCTGGGCAAAGCGGGAGGCCTCCAGGAAAGTGACCTCACGCTCAGGGTCCAGGTCCTTCTTGTTGCCACAAAGGATGACCACGATGTTGGGGCTGGCCAGTGTGCGGGCATCAGTCAGCCAGGCAGCCAGGGAGTTGTAAGTCTCCCGGCTGTGGAGAAGGGAAAAAGAGGGAGGTGGGCACAGGAGGGAGGCTGCCCCGGCCCCGCCCCACCCCACCCATTTCAGACACCCACCTGGTAATGTCATACACCAGCAGGGCTCCGGCTGCCCCTCGGTAGTAACTCCGTGTCACTGACCTGTGGGGCCAGGAGGACCCAGTCACCCTGGAGGCTGGGGTCTGTCCCAAGACTGCCCCCCTCTGCGGAGAGAGACTGGTGGTTCGAAGGCCCCCCTTCACTGCTGGCCCATCCCCCCAAACCTGGCATGGTCTGACCTCATTACAGTGCCTTTCTACCTCACGGTCTCCGCCTCCCTCAACCTCCATCTCACTTAGTTCTCCATCTGTCTGCCTCTGAGTCTCTCCCTGTCTTTGACTCTCTCTGTGTACCTGTCTTTCTGTATTTCTTTACTGGTGTGTATGTGTCTTTAAATCTCTATTTCTGTCTGACTCTGGCTCTCTCATGCTCACTCTTGGTTTCCCAACCATTCGTTCATTCATTCAACATTTTTAGTCATCTCTTTGCCTAGTCCTGGCAAGATGCTGTGCAACTACATCTGCCTGTCCCTCTCCTGCTGTGTGGCCCCTTCCCAATGTGGCCAACTGTTTGCATCTCCCTGTGTCACCAGCCTGGGTCTCTCTGGAACCCATGCAATCATTCCGCAAGCATTTAGTGAGCACTTACTGCAAACCGAGCTTCTGTCAATCACCTGTCCTTCCTTCGCCCTCTCCCTGTCTTTGACCTCTGTGCACCTCACACAGTGAACTAACACATGACTATTTACTTAGCGGCTCTTCTTCATGGATTATATTCCCTTATTCTTCTCCGTCTGTTTTGCAGACTCAGGATTTCTATGTGTCTATCACCTTTTTTTTTAAAATATTTTCTTTATTTATTTTTCAAGAGAGGGGAAGGGAAGGAGAAAGAGAGGGAGAGAAACATCAATGTGTGGTTGCCTCTCATCTGTCCCCTGCGGGGAACTGGCCTGCAACCCAGGCATGTGCCCTGACTGGGAATCGAACCGTGATACTCTGGTTCGCAGGCCCGCGCTCAATCCACTGAGCTACACCAGCCAGGGCTGTCTATCACCTTTTCCTCAGACATTTCCTGAGACATTCTGTGCACTGAGCCCTACTCGTTTCTCTCTCCCCTCACCAACACAGAAAGGTTTCTCCATCTCTCTGCACACCTGTCCGCTTCTCCCTCTCTGTTCTGTTTCCTTGTCTCCCTTTTCTTTATCTTCTTCTCTCTGTCTTTGTCTCTCCTTCTTTTTCAAGTGTTCCATCCTCTTTCTGTTTTAGTTGCTCTCTTTCCATCTCTACATTCCCATGCCCACCCCAAGTATGTCTTTCTCTTCATACATGGTCTCGCCCTGGGCACAAGTCTCCCTCCATCCTTCCAGCCACGGGGGTCTAACTCCCATAGACTCTCTGTGGCCTGTTGGTCTCTCCCTGGCTCTCTCACTCTTCATTATGCTTCATTCTCCATCTCTTTTCCTCTTTCTGTCTCTCTCATACTCGCTCCAGGACTCCTCCTTTCTTCGGATGTAAGTACCTGTTCCTCAGTTTCCATCTCTCTCCCTCTGCCTTGCCTGCTCTCTCAGTGTCCCCTTGCTCCCAATGTTTGGTCTCCAAGTGCCTCTGCACACCTCTCTCTCCCATTTTCTCTCCTCTTTCCTCCTTCCCCACCACCCTCCCCACCACCCTCTCTCTCCTTGAAAGCCCAGCCCACTTACCGAAACCGCTCCTGGCCAGCTGTGTCCCAAATCTGTAGTTTCACAGTCTTCCCTCCCACACTGACTACCCGAGATCCGAATTCCACACCGATTGTGTGGTTGGAGTCCTGTTTGACTGGGAGTGGGAGGGCGAAAAGAGGCAGTACAGAGGCTCAGGGGATTTCCTGTCCTCCGAGGCCTCCTCACTCTACACAACCCCATTCTCATTGCTGGGGTGACTGAGGCTCAAGGAGGATCTGGCATAGAGCATACACCATGGCAAGAATCAGGCATCCAGCACTGGAGTTGTACCTACAGCCAGCCTTGCCCCTGCCCACCCCAACCACTGCCCACTTGCCCACACCTTGCCCATGCCCACAGTTCAGTGCTCCCAGGATCACTCCCAGACACTCACATTTATTCTCAATGAACTGATGAAGAAGACATGATTTGCCAGTTCCTGCACTGCCAATCACCAGGAATTTGAAGAGGAAGTCTGAGCAAATGGAGCCAAAATCAGGAAGACCCAGGCAAAGAGAAAGATATAAGAGAAAATATGGAAACCAAGAGGCCATTAGAGTTACAGGGAAAGAAACAGACACCGGCAGAAACAAAGCAGTACGTAACGAACAGTAACAGATAATTCTTATATAATGCTTACAATTTACCAGCCATAGTTCTAAAGTTCTTTACCTACATCAGTAGCTCACTTAATCCTCAGGGAAACTCAATGAGGGAGATGCACTGATTATTATTCTCATTTTTCAGATGAGGAAACTGAGGCCAGAAAAGTTAACTGACTTGCCCAAGGTCCCACAGCTAGGCAAAGCTGGAATTCAAACCCAGGCCAACTGGCTCGAGTCCAAGATCTTAGCTATTACATTGCTAAGGCCTTTTATCAAGAACTACAAAGGGGATAAATGCGGACAACTGTAATCGAACAATAACTTTTTTTAAAAAGGACTACAATCTTGCCCTTGCCCCCTCACAACTTCACCTCCTACCACTCTGACTCATTTACTCCACTCTAGCCTCTAGCTTTCAGTTTACTCCCTGAAGATGACAAGTTGGTTCCCACCTCAGGGTCTTTGTATTTGTTCCCTATGCTTTTCTCTATTTTCTGAATGAATGTAGGTCCCTCTGACTGACTGCTAAACCAGTGCTCTTTCTACCGCAACCTGTCCTTCACCTCCTATCCATCCATCCTGATTTTCCAATTCTAAATCACTCCTTCCCCTCCTTCTATCCAAGGCCCTGTTCCAATTCTCAAGCTTAAGCCCCACCCCTTGCCGTTGCCACTAGTCCCACCCTCTAATTCAAGGACAACTAATCCCCAACCTCTTCCGGACCTCCCAAACCACTGCAGTCCCAGAGTCCAGATCATCCCTTCAAGCATCCCTCAACCCATAAAATTCCAGTTCTGCCATTCAGTCAGCCCCGCCCCATCCACTCAGGCTCCGCCCCGACATATTAAGTCCCACCCTCTTCCTCAATGCCTACCCTGATCCATGACTGACTTCTTCAAATCCCGCCCCAAACTATTAAACCCACAACCAGACCCTCAGTCTCCGCCAAAATCGATTCAGTTCAGCATCAGACCCATTAAGCCCCTCCCAGCATCCACCGGGCCCTACCCCATAATACCAGACCCCGCCCCCTGACATAAAGTCCCGCCCCATCTCCACAGGCCGCATCCTTCCCGGGCCCAGACACCAGATCCCACACCTCAGCTTCGGCCTGCCACCCTCACCATAGGTTTCGGCCATGACTTGGTCGCGGCCGCTTAGGGCCGCAATATGGCGCCGCGGCCGCGCCTGCTCCTCAGCTAGCAGCCGCTCCACTCCGGCTGCAGCCCCGGCTCCTTCCTACTCCCGGGCCGGTGCCGCCACTTCCGCCTCCACCCGTCCCTGGCACTACCCGCTAGGCCTGCGGGATACCCGGCCACGCTTCGCAAAGGCAGGGATTGGAGGACTCAGTGGCCAGGGGGTGGGACAAAAGGCGCAGATTGGCGGTGTGAGGGACCCGCAGAAAGGGGCGGGACCAAGGTAAGCAACTGGCGGAGCAAGTGGGAAGAGGCGGTGCAGAGACGCTTAACAGAGCAGAGAAACGGATTTGGTCTGGAATCCGGGGACAGAGTGGACACTCCACATTGGGTAGTAGCGGACCTGGGGGCGGGGATACGGATGCAAAGAAAGGAGGTATGAGCAGAACTGATGAAGAGCCCAATGAGAGCGATTTCTTTTTTTTTTTTTTTTTTTCAATGAGAGCGATTTCTGACCTCAAAGGCAGGATGGATGAAAATTGAGGTGATACACTCAGTTTAACAACCTCCCACCTTCCTTTGCAGATAATCTTTCAAGAAAATTTTTGCTCCGTGAGTTGTCTTCCTCATGATCCGACTGGCTTATTCCCAATAGTTCCACTGTCTTCCTTTGGTCTTCTAGACATCACAGTCCCCTACTGTGCTGTTCAGATTATTGCATCTTTCCATTTGCTTGTGTGTTTAGAGCCCACCTCGGGAACTCAGGTTAGAGCAAAGGGCTTTTAGTCAGTGAAATTCTACCTAGCAACTATTGATGTTTTCACCATCTGTGGGTTCATTGGCTAATGCAGGAACCCGGGGACCCATTTCCTTTATAGATTTCCACCACAAAGACCACAGAGACTTGCAGTTTGTATTTGGCTGATGTATTTGCATAAAACTGGGAGAAAAAAACAGCAGGGACAGCGTTAGGCTGAGCTCACTGACAGTAGAAATCCCATTTCTGGAAAAGAGAAAAGGAAAACAGTGGGGACAAAACCAGCGGTCATACCACAAAGGACCTAGTTGGCTTTAGCAAAGACTGCAGCTGCACGGGCCAGGTTTGGCCACATAATCTCTATGCAAAATAGCCCAGAATCCTCTAATCTTATACCTCTCAACTGCAGCAAAACTTAGAAATCACGTCCCATTTTGCAGATGAGAAAACTGATGCAGAGAACTTGTCCCAGTGCACACAGCTAGGCTGCCAGGGAGCCAAGGGTAGGAGCCTCTTTGTCTATCACCAAACCCAGGGGTCCTCCCTCCATATCCCTGCCACCCCCCCCCCACCACACACACACACACACACACACACACTCACATCTGTCTTCACGTCGATTTTCCCAGGTTTCAGGATCTGGTCCTCCCGTACAATGCTACTGGGGAAAAAGCCCAGGCGAGCAGCCAGGTCTCCATAGTAATCTCCCTGAACCTAGGGGGGAAATGGTTAAAAGCCAGGGTCTCGGGAAGATCGAAAGCTCCTGCCTGCCTTAGACCTTTAAACTAGCTCTTCTCCCTGATCTCCACAAGGCTGGCTCATCTTTGTCAGTTACATCTCAGCTTAACATTACTTGTTCAGAGGCTTCCCTGACCACGTGATAGTGTCACCCAGTCACACTACATTAATTTTCAGAGCAGCACATTTGCTGATATCTTTGATGGCTTGTCTTCTTCCATTAGGATAAAAGGGATTATTTAATATTGTATCTTTGGTGTCTAAAACAGAACTAGGTACCATAGGAGGTGCCCTATAATTATTGGTAAACAAAGTGAAAACACATCACAGTAGCACCCCAAACTCTATTTCAGTTCACCCTCTCTAATTTTCCCCTTAGGCAGAAAGTTAGGGTGTACTCCCACTCTATCCCATACTCTTTTCTGCTCTCCCAAAACTCACACTGCCTCCCCAGAAGAGCCGACCCCGGCCCTTCAGCTTGGAGAAGACATACACAACTTGGCCCCTATGTACGGTCAGGAAACGGCAGTCGGGGGCCACGTAGTCCTGAAGGGCCACAGCAATGGAGATGGGGTCTGGAGAAGAATAGACGGGAATGACAGCGTCCTCCAAAAAGGCTGGCAGCCCAAGCCCCCAGCTCCCCCAGCCCCCAACTCTTACAGCTGCATTCCTCATCAGCACACAGCTTCCGGTCAGCAAGCTTGGGCATGGGGCGGCCCCCGATACTAGGCCCTGGTAAGGCAGACAGCAAGATGACAGCGAGGAACACCCTGGACCAAGTCATCATGGACTATGAGCAACAGTGACTAAGGCAGAAATGGGGTCTCCAATTTCCTCCTGCCCTCCCTCTTTCCAGCTATACAAGGAAACCTGTGTTCTCGGTCTTGTCCCCGCCCTAAACCAGTCCCATATTTTGCCCACACCACATAGAGGTTGCTACCCAGCCTGAACCATTTCGAGGACAGGGTAAGGGCTACCCACCCAAGGAAATGCCCAGATAGAACCAAAGCTGCTCAGGCCACTCCAAGTGACGGCTACCCCCTCAAGAATTAGTGAGGCCCAGACAGGCAGGCTGATATTTAATTCCATCTTCTCAGTTACCTGGCTTGGTATTTCCTGTGCTAAGGGACAGAACAGGCAGCCCTTTGAATGCCAGGAATAACCCCGGCTCTCAAATACTGAGTGAATGTTGTATGTTGGACCTCAGGCTAGGTGATACCCTGCCACGACCACTATTTATCCTCAACCAGCCACTTCCTGACCAACTGACCTGGGCTAAGCTATATTCTCCTCTTGGAGCCTCACCTTTCTCATCTATAAAATAGGGATAATAAAAGCTAATCGCTATTTACAGAGTAGTCATCATTTTTATTATGGATTTTTATTTTATTAACTCAAATAAACACTTTGCATCACCTCAAGAGGGACTAACATAACCCCATTATATGTGGAAATGGAAGCAGAGCCTTAAGGAAGTCGTGCAAGGTTACGAAGCCAGAAGTGGAGCGGCTAGATTTGGTTCCAGGCCCACACTGAGCTCGGAGTTCAGTTGCCCAAGGTCAGAATGAGAATGGGGGAGGTTTGAATTCAAGTCTCACCTCTAAAACTGCTTCAAAGAGAATGCCACAGGCTGAGATCCTTCTCCTGAGCATCCACCTTTTTCCAGGCATTCTTGCCTCTGGGATAGTAAGTCCAAAATTTTTTAGAGGGGAAGAGAATGAACACACACAGGTTTGGGGAGGGGAAGAACTCATAAAGGGACATATAAGCCATCTCTACATACCCACACCCAGCACCAAGTACCAGGAGAATGTTAAACAGCTCTACTCAAACGTCAATTACTCTGAAGGGTCTTTCTGGATCATCCAGTCAGTTGCCTAGCCTTATCCTCCCATCACTCCACAGAATCAGTTTTGGTTGTATCAGAACACAGTATTTGAAATTAGCTTGTCTCTTCACCACTGTGTATCCTATGCAAGAACAATATTTAGCATATAAGAGGTCTGCTGAACTGAGTGCCTGCTAAGTGCCTGGCAGTAGGGGCGTATGCGGGGAGGAGTGACAGGACAAACAAGACCATAGTACTAACATAGGTTTTTCTTTACACAGGAAAAAAATGAGTGAGTGGGTGAGAGAACAGCTAGGGAGCCCCCTATGGAGACAGCAGAGACCAAGATCAGCTGACCTCAGAACCAGTGTGGTGGGCAGGATGTTTGCACGTGCCATCTGCAATAACACCATGTATTTTAGTGGAAAGGGCAACCCTTCCTGCTTCCAATCTTTCAGATCTTACAGGGGAAAAGTCTGCATTTGGTTCTACAGGTCTCATTTCACGGATGCTCCTCTACTGGAGGAGCACAGCAGGGACAGGCTTACACTTAGGCTTGGCAGGAAAAAGCATCCAGAGTCTGTAACACAGAGTAAGAGAGTCGGGGTGTTTCTCTGGTATATTTTTAGATTTTATTTACTTTTAGAGGTGGGGAAGGGAGAAACATCAACGTGTGGTTGCCTTTCACAAGCCCCCTACTAGGGACCCGGCACACAACCCAGGCATGTGCCCTGACTGGGAATCAAACCAGTGACCCTTTGGTTCACAGGCCAGGACTCAATCCATTGAGCCACACCAGCCAGTGCTAAACACTATGTCTTACTTTTTGTGGTTAATTTTCTACTTCTGGCAATCGAACTTTCCCATCCATATGGTGCGAGAAAAGGTATTAGGTAATATAAAATTCTCCAATTAGGCGTGTGACAGATGGCTAAGGAAGGTCCTGTGTTCCATCTACCCTTATCCATAGCTTTAACTGGACACATAATTATCTAGCCCAAAACTACATTTCCCAGGCTTCCCCGCAACTAAAGCACTGAAGATGAATTTGGGTCTTCTGGCTGGTGGCAGCAGGCAAGAGAGGTCAGCTGTGATGGAAGTGGCCACACTCGTTTACTAGTGTCTGGTCAGTACCTTCCCATGTGTGAGCAAATGAATTTGGGCCTCCTGTTAGCAGCAGCACCTTCCTGAACTATAGATCGAAGCTCAGTCAGGAGTTACAAACCTGAACTCAAGTGTCCCAAATCCAGAGTGCTGTTCCTACTACCCTTCCAACGATTTCATGAACACCCAATCCTCTTCCTTCCCCCTGAAGTACCTAGAATGGTTGCTATGGGACTGTTGCTATAACTGAAGGTACTTTTGTGAGGATTAGAAACAAGTGAAGGGAAATCTCCTCCTTAACACTCTATGTTAGACAATTATTGGAATAAACATGCGAGTCCACGAAGTGAATGGTGTGCCATTCAAGGTAGCATCCTTGTATAACAGAGAAACTGCCCAACTGTCCAAGGCAGCCTGGGTTTCACTTTGCCACAGTGAATGCTGACTGAGTGAAAACAGAAATCTGCTGAAGTAGTAAAGGTGACTTCGGCTTGGACAATATTACTACATACTCTGTTTTCCCAAGGTTGAGAGGTTCGAAAATTCAAGATATTCTGATATGCAGAAAAGAGAACCATAGGGAACAAGAAAATAAAAACGACAAATGGTTGTAGAAAATCAAACATCAAAAAAACAAACATAAAAACCACTTTAATTCCAACCTAACAGCGCCAGGTGCAATGTCTGGGGGCAGACTCTGGGTACAATGCTGTGTGACCACTCACTCACACATGCGCGGCTCCAAGGCGGCCCCAAAGAAGGGGGACTTACCTTCGGGGGGCCGAGCCAAGGGAAAGAGGGGAGGTCCCAAATAGGGGAGAGGGGGCAGGCATGGGGAAAAGGCGCTACTTCTTGGCAAAAGAGATCTTCATGGCGTTGTTCTGGGTGATCTTGAAGCCCTGTAGGGCGTCACGAGCTGCCCCTGCCTGAACCTCATTGTCAAACTCCACAAAGGCGATGTCATGCCGCCCTGGGACCAGCCGGACCTCCTTGAAGCCAGGGAACCTGAAAGAAGGGACAGACCACAGAGATTTAGAGTCAGCACTTCCCTCTGACATTGTGGCATCTGGTGGACAGGATGTTTGCTAAACATCCTACAAAGCAGAGGACGCCCACACTAACGAAGAATTACCTGGCCCAGAATGTATGTACTGCTACGCTGAGAAGCCCTAACAGAAACAAGTACGTACAGTATGAACACATCACTTAATGAGAGGTTTTAACACAGTTACCCACAAACCATAACTTAGGTCAAGCTACCAAACACTGCTCTCCCCCCCACCTACTGCCCCCACTGTAACCCACCTACCTCTGCTCCAGAAACCACCACTACCTTTTTAGAATCTGCCTTTTCTTTCATCTCCCTCTTCTCATTCCCTAGTACATTCCCTAGCTACTAGGCAACCACCCTCATCTTGACTGGGTATCCTTTTTTTCCATCAGTGTCCTTACAAAATGTTTTGTTCTGTGGACATGGTAAATGTGTGGTATTATGAGGTCTGTTTGGATAAAGTCCAGCCATTGTTAATATAACGAGAACTAGTTGTGAAACATTGATGTAACCTGGCAGCCAAGGAGAGTGGACTGGAATGTGCATGCGTGAACAATGATGACTTCACCGTACTAGTCAGTGGCGGCGGTAGACGCCATTGAATGAGCATGTGTACTGTGTGGCTGCTGCATTCAAAATGACTGAGTAGAACAAATTTCCATCAAATTATGCATTAAGCTTGAACATTCCTCCAAGGAAACTATTCAGCTGATTCAGAAGGTCACAGCTATGGGCAACTGGTGATTGGCAGCTTCAACACAACACACATGCTCACACATGACGTCTCATGTAGTCTCTCAGTGAAACATCAAATCATCCAGGTGACTCAGCCCCACTACAGCCCAGATTTGGTGCCCTGTGACTTCTGGCTTCTCCCAAAACTAAAATCACCTTTAAAAGCGGGGAGATTTCAGACTGTTTGTGAGGTTCAGGAAAATAATACAGGGCAGCTGATAGCAATTGGAAGAACTGTGTGAGGTCCCAACGTGTCTACTTTGAAGGGGACTAAGGTGTCATTGTCCTATGTACAATGTTTCTTGAATCTTCTTCAATAAATGCCACTATTTTTCATATTAAGTGGCTGGATACTTTCTGGGCAGACCTCGTATTTTTTTTACCCAGTTTCTCAAGTTTCCTCTCAGTACTATTACGCCACGCCTGGGGCACTCTGTTCCTCCTCACTGCACACAGGCACTGCGGGGAGCATCACCCTTTGACTTCTCCCCTGACCCGAATAAATTCTTTAGTGCCTTTCTGGTAATAACGACCTCCCCATGACAACATGTAGCTCACAAAGGACCTCCTTCTTCCCTCCCCAGAAGAGAAGAGGAGACATGAGAAGCACCCACTGCAGAGCCCTGGTTCCTACTTCATGGGTGAGAAAGCCCAGGACACTGTAAAATCACCACCGCTGTCAGCCGTGCACAGACGGTGGTTTTGTGTGTTGGCTGCTCCACTGTCCTGTCGGCCTCCAGGAGGAACAGCCAGGCTGGCAAAGGATACTCCTCGAGCAGGAAGCAGCACTTAAAGCACCTGAATCAAGGTGAGTGGGCAACCATCCCCGGAAACACATTTTGTATTGAAAAACTATATATTTCTCTAGGGTACACAATCAGAAGCAGAGCAAACAGGTGAAAGCACACCCCTAACTCACTAAGCAGTGAACAGTAAGTACCCTGGCACAATGCCCATAGGGTGTGCGCGCCATCAGCAACGTACGGGGCTCCAACCTCTCCATCTCCCACACTTGCTCTTTCAGTGTGCTGACTTTACTAGTCTGGCCAGTATTCGATGAGATCACGTAAGTCTTCTTTTACACGTATTTTGGATCCTACAGACGAGGAAGATGAGACCCAGAATCTCTCCAGCCCTACCCCCATGAAGGTGGAGGATGGCACATATGCCCTGGCCACTGCTAACCCCCAGCCTCGTCACCTCCACACCCCGTGGGCTGTGGGATCTGGCCTCAGCCTCCTCCTTTTTTGCCTGCAAAGCCTTAGAAGGAGCCAGGCTCCACCAGCAGAATTCTGAGGCCTGTCCCCATGGTGCCACCTCCTGACCATCGCCCTCTGGCCCCAGCCCCACTTACTGGTTGAAAAGCATGGAGAGCATCAGCTCATTGGTCTCCTCTGGCAGATTGGTGAGGAACAAGATGTGATTTGGCGGGTTTTCTGAAAGCTGTGGGAAAGAGATAGGAGCCCATGAGTCCAGAAGGGTAGCTGCGGCCTTCTTGTTCCCCCCTGCAACCCTGCTCGATTCCTTCCTAGCCCCTCCCCGCCCTGCGGTGCTGCCTGTCTTACCCCACTCTGCCCCCTCTAGACTGTGAGCCGCATGACAGCGCTGCTGCACCCAGAAGCGGCTGCTTGGCAGAAGTTCAATGAATATGAATCAAGGTGCTGGCCTCTGGTCCAGCCTCACCCCGACCTTCCAAAGCTCCTCCAACAAACATGCCAATCACAGCTGCCCCAGGGCCTCATCTTTCTCGCCCAATAGCACCTCCTAAGGAAGGCCTGCCCGGACCACCCAACCTAAAACAGTATCCCAACCACTCCCCTTCAGTTCCCATGTTCCAACTGTTTATGAGATCCCAGGGGACTACACACTCACCGGCTGAGCAGGTGGCATCTGGCCTGGCATAAGCTGCTGTGGTGGCATGGCCCCCGGTGGGATCTGGCCAGGCGCGAGGCCTGGAGGTGGGATCATGCCGGGGGGTGGCATGTAGGGGGGCTGGCCCGGCATGTGGTGCATGATGCGGGGCGCCTGCGTCATCGGTGGCATGCCCTGCAAAGAAAGGGAGAGCTGGACTGAGTGGGGCGGCCAGCAGGTGGGAGGAAATGTGCTTTCAGAGTCACCAGGAGGCACAGAGAAGAGGTTATTTGAGGAAACCCAGACATGAGACACAGGGAGAAAGGCCCAGACAAAGGATATCAAGAAAAACAGAGCAAAACAGACCCAGGGTCAAGGACATCAAATCAGAAAGCTAAAAAAGATTTGATATATAAAAATTAGCCAGTATGACCTAATTTTGTTTACAAATATGAGTGGAGAAAAAAAAAAAGGAAAACTTCTAATTATTAACAATTGCTAACTAAAAGGAGTAGAAATAAACAGTGCAATGAGAACGCTATACTTTTGCTTATAAAAATAATTTTTATGGTAAAACCGAACGAATGGATCCAGAGACCTACAGAGAAAAAAAGAACGAACAGAAAGCAGATCCCAGTCAGGGCACACGCCTGGGTTGCAGGCCAGTTCCCAGCAGGGGACGCATGAGAGGCAACCATACATTGATATTTCTCTCCTTCTTTCCTTCCCTTCCCCTCTAAAGATAAATAAATAAACAAATAAATAAATAAAAGCAGAGATGGGCCCTGGCTGGTGTGGCTCAGTGGGCTGAGTGCCGGCCTGCGAACACAAGGGTCACTGTTTCCATTCCCGGTCAGGGCACACGCCTGGGTGGCGGGCCAGGTCCCCAGTGGGAGGTGCATGAGGCAACCACACACTGATGTTTCCCTCTCTCTTTCTCCCTCCCTCCCTCCCCTTTGTTTAAAAATAAATAAATAAAATCTTTAAAAAGAAGGCAGAGATGGACAGGGAGGATCAAGACAGGTACAGAAAGAAATGAGAGGGGTGGCAGCAAGGGGAAGAGGAGACAGCCCAGTGGCACACAGCACATACACTGAGGGGACAGGGAGGCCGGAGTGAGGATCACACCTAAACAGTCAAAGGTGCACAGAAAGCTGGGCACAGAGCGGCGACAAGGTAAGAGTGGGGAAGCTGGACAGTAACCCAGACAGCGTTCCTGATGCCAGTGTGTGAGTTGGCATCAGTGCATGCAAAATTCAGCAAGCCCCAGAGACTTGGAGACTAAAGTGGATACAATCCATCCATCTTTTCTTTTGTGCTACATGTTTCTGTATCCTGTTTACAGAATATCCCTACTTTTCATGCCCTCACCAAGGCCATGAAGACATCTTCCCGTTTTCTTCGACATTTACTGTTTTAGCTGGCACACTAAGGTCAATCTCAAATTAACTTATATCTAGTTGAGGTAGAGCTAATTTTTTCCCTTACAGATATCCAGCATCGTCTAGCATCGTTCACTAGGAAAAAAGCGCCCTTTTGCCACCATGTTAGTTTCACCACTTGTTGAATAAGCACGTGTGCAGAGCTGTGTCTGGACTCTCTCCCATCCCGCTGGTCCATCTTCCTACTCGTGTGCTAATTCCACACCATCCTGACCACTGTAGCGGCGACCTCCCCACCCACTTTATCCTCACCTATCCTGCTTTGCCTTTTCACAGACATGGAGAAAACAGATGTCAGTGTCCCCAGAATTCCTGCTGGGGGTCTGACTGGAATTGTGTTGAGTTTTCACCAGTCTGGGAAGAACGGACATCCAAACAGTGGGGAGTTCCTCAGGCCCTCGAGGAGCCCATCTCCAGCTTCTCTCAGCAGCGTTCTGCACTTTCAGGGCTGAGGGTGCTCACGCCTTTTGTTGGATTGACTCCTCAGCTATTTTTCGGTTTGAAGTCTACTTGTGTGTGGCTAACATGTAGAAATAAAGTTTATTTTTTCCATATTGACCTTATACCTAGCAACCCTGCTAATAAATTAAACTCACTTATTAATACTAACTGTTGATTAAGTAGCTTCCTCAATTTTCTACACAGAGAGCCAACATCAAGTCAAGGAGAGAGAAACCAAGACTGAGACAGAGAAAGATCTTAAGAGTCTGGCAGGCAGGGACAGGCACCCAATCTACATAAGGAAACAGAAGGGGGAGGTGTCTGAATCCCCAAGCACAGACCACCCCCCAGCAACCCCACCACACAGAGAAGCGCCTAATGAGAGGGCCCTCACTTACCGGGACAGGGCCTGTGACAGCCCCCACGACAGGGGCGGCTGCCCCACCCTGCACAGCCTTCTTGGCTGCTGGGGTCTCCTGGCTCTTGGGCTTCCTCTTCTCCCGCTTACGGTCCCGCTCCACGAAGGTGCCCTTCATCTTGGCAATGATATCCGAGTCAGTCTTAGCATACTGGATGCGCTGCCAAGGGAGAGCCAAAGGGTTCAGAGGGATTTCAGAGCCAACTGCTTGGTTGCAAAAGCAGACCTTACCAGGAGCTCAGTGAGTGATGTTAAAGAAATCACTGGGCTTCAACATCTGTCAAGGGGGGTTGTGATATTTCCCACTTCAAAGAATGACTACAAGGACTTTAGTTAAAGTGATTTGAACAGTACCCGACACATGGCTAATTAGCATTCAGTGGGTGGGCTGTTAAAATTTTGAAGGGATGGGACAGCCCTGAGCATCAGGCCAAAGGTGGACGCACCAAGCAACAAGCCAGGACGAGGGCACTTGACAGGGGTTTCCAGTCACCCCTGGGTTTAGTCTCCCAATCTAAACTTCATCCACTCAGCTGTTTGTGGGAACTCGAAAAGCCCTGCCCTCATGAAGCTTCCTCAGTGGGGAAGAAAAAACAAAGATTAAGAACTGGAGAATCATTAAGCATTGCATTTTTCAGATAGGGTTTCCAAGAAAAGCCTGAACAAGGTGACAACAGTGTAAAGACAGAGTGGGAGCCTTGCAGACATCTAGGGAAAGAGCATTCTCGCAGAGAAAATAGCCATCGAAGAGCTAGGGTTTGCATGGGGTATTCAAGAAGAGCAAGGGCAATGTGGATGAGAAGGAGGAAAGACATAAGGTCACAGAAGCAACAAGGACCCTGAGGGCCATGGGGAGGACTTTGTCTTTTCCTGAGAAAGCCAGGGGCTGCTTTCAGCAGGGGAGTGTTTCACAAGGAGTGCTGTGGCCACGCTATGGACGGAGAACAAACCTGGGGAGCAGGGGCTGAGCAGGAGGGCCAGCAGGCAAGGCCACTGCCATAGTAGTGACAACGAATGGTGGAGGCTGGGACCAGGTCGGCAGAGGGGACTGGTGAGAAATAGGCAGCTGGTGGGTATTTTGAAAGTAGAGTTGACAGGACTCCCTGACAAAACTCGCACATGCTGAGGTGCTCAATATGGTTCAAGCAGTGACTTAGGAAGACGAGTGGGGGAAGGTCAACACAGAAAGATTTACAGTTTATTAGCTCTGACCAGTGTGGCTCAATTGGCTGGGAGTTGTTCCGTAAAGCGAAAGGTTGCTGGTTTGATTCCCGGTCAGGACGTGTGCCTGGGTTTTGGGTTTGCTCCCAGGTCAGGGTGCATACGACCTGGGAGCAATCAAGTGATGTTTCTCACCATCGATGTTTCTCTCCTTCTTTCTGTCCCCCTTCCCCTTTATTATTTATAAAGTAAATAAATAAAATCTTTTAAAAAAATCATGCTTTTTAAACTTCAAGAGCCAATTTCTATAGACTCCAGAAAAGTCACTAGAAGATGTGGCAACTCTGGATCTGCAGACACAGAGGTGGCAACAGGAGTCAAATCAATGGGGATGAGAGGGCTCGAGGCTGCTCTGCTGCCCTGGGGCCCACACTCGCCCACACGACCCACCTCCCCCACTGAGGTCACCTGCCTGACACCTGCAGGCACTGATGCTTTGCTGTCACCTCCCTAAGGAAATCAGTTCAGGGAGGCACATTTCAAAATCTGTTACGGAAAGGACCGAAGAACCAGAGGTGTCTGCCAGTGATCTGGCAGGAACCGCAGCTCAGGGCAGGGCCTTCAAGACGCTCCTAAACTCCAAGACTGCAGCTCCCCTGGCTGTCCATTTGGCCTTGGAACATCTGCAACCCACCCAATTTGCCCAACTGCACGGCCTCAGCCCTAGTCGCAGCCCAGCCCTCCCCACCCAAGAGCCTGCCCCAGCCTCTCCTTCAGAACTGGACCCTAAATTCCCTTCTCCAGTCCACTCTACAGCCCAGGGTGAGGGGGGGGTAGGTCTGGGATGCATAAGTGCACAGAGCTGGGCCAATTCAGTGGGGACACTACACCCAAGCTGGGGGAAGGCTTTCTGGATGAGGTGAGACTTGAAGGGAAGGAGTCAGCTGGGGGAGGAGAGGGAGAAAGAGTGTTAGGCAGAGGGTCCATGTGGACTAAGGCCCAGAGATAACCAAGAACATATATAATTGAGGAAGTGAGTCAGACATCTCCCTAAACCCTTCCATGGCTCGGAAGCACCCTTGGAGTCAAGTCCACTTTCAGGACAAACTCTAGCCCCTTAGCCTGACTTTGGACATGCTCTCCAGGCCATGCCCTCCCTGACCTCCTACTGGCCCTTCACCCCAGGCAAATGAACTTGACTTACTTCCTCAATTACATAAGTTCTTGGTTATCTCTGGGCCTTAGTCCACATGGACCCTCTGCCTAACACTCTTTCTCCCTTCTCCTCCCCCAGCTAACACTTCCCCTTCAAGTCTCACCGCATCCAGAAAGCCTTCCCTGAACCCCCAGCCTGGGTGTGGTACGCCCAGTTTGACTAGCTCTGTGCACTTCTGCAGCCCAGCCCACCTCCCCTCCCCCCGGGCTGGCACCATCTGGTGACAAGCTTGTCTCTTTCACAGCTTTGTGGGTCTGAGGGGGCAGCGCTGGAGGCTTCCTTAGTCACTGTGTGTCCCCCTACGCCAGTACAGTGAATAGTAAATGCTAAGAACAGCCAAGAGAAACTCTTGTCCTTATGGAGCTGCATTACAGGTAACAGGAGTACAGGCCCACCCAGTCTCCTGCAGCACCTCGCACACAAGGGCACGCTCATGTCCTCCACACCCTCTGTGCTCACCATGGGCTTGTCGTAGAACGGGAAACCCTGCATGGAGCGCAGGGCATTGGTGGCACTGCTGACCTCCTTAAAGATGACAAAGGCCTGGCCCCTCATCTTCAGGCTCCGTGACACCAGGATATCCAGGATCTGGCCAAACTGGGAGAAGATGGCATACAGGGACTTCTTCAGCTCTGCAGTGGGGAACACAGGTAACATGTACAAAGAGCATATTGCAATTCGAGCTGGTCTTTTCCTTGTAGCACCTCGACTGGGCCTGTGCCATGTGGCTCTAGCCAACTCCTCCAACCTCGTCTCTCCCCATACTTCACCTCACTGTGGTGTCTTCAGCCACACTGGTCTCCTAACTCTCACTTAGCCCATCATACCAATTATGCCTCAAGATCTTTGCACTGGCCACTCCCCCTACCAGCAACACCTTCCTCCTAATGTATACACAGCTGTCTCCTAGTCACTCAGGTCTCAAAGGCCTTCCCTAAACACCTTGTCTAAAGAAACAGCCTTCATGTCACCCCCCTCCTCATATCCTACTTGCTCTCCTTCCTAGTACCTTCCATCTGCTGACATCATCTTTGTTTACTTGGTGTCTAGCTTTCCTTCTGAAGAGAAGCATTTGTTCACCACAGTATCTCCATGCTCAGTTCTGACTGCAGCACACAAACTTCTCTAAAAATATTTGTGTGAATAAAGATACCATTGTTTTATGGTAAGTCACTAAAAAGTTCATATTACGCCTGTAGTCTCTTTTTCAGCAAGTAAAAAACCCAGAATTTTTTAAAATATTTTATTTATTTATTTTTAGACCAAGGGGAGGGAGAGAAACATCAATATGTGGTTGCCTCTCGGGTGCCACCTACTGGACACCTGGCCCACCACGCAGGCAAGTATCCTGACTTGGAATGAAACCCAGGACCCTTTAATTCACAGGCCAGGACTCAAGATACCGATCCACACCAGACAGGGGAAAAACTCCAGATTTCAAAAAAATTACATCTCTTCATTTTTTTAAAACAAAACAGAAAAAAAGGTCACGAAATTCTCACAACAGCCCCATGAGGTAGCAACTTTAACTGTCCCTATTTGGCTAACATGTAAGCAGCAGATTTTCAGAGAATTTGTTACTGACCCAGGAGTATCCCAAGGGTTCTGGGAAGACCCTACAGAGCCAGGACTGGGACAGACCCAAGTGCATATAAACCTAGAATCACACCTTGCTAGCAAACTATCTTACTTGACAGCAGAAATAGAATACCAATTTTGTGCAAAGAGGTATCTGAGCTAAAGATAATTGGTGAAAAACATACTAGGTGAGGGAAGAAAACAAAATGTGTAGGGGCGGGAGGAATAGAAGGGAAGCAAAAGTGTTTTGAAGCAATTAACCAAAAATTCTGATGACGTTTCCGGATTTTCTTTCCATTCTCCATCCCCATAAACCCAGTTTGGGCCTCAGTTGCCTCTGTGAACACCGGACCTCTCCACGTTTGTCCATCTGGCCCCCTCCCTCCACTGCTGGAAGATCTGTCACAACTGAGTTCCTTGCTTGGCTCCCCATGCCCCCAGGACACAGCCTAATGCCTCACCCAGTCCACAGGCCCCAAGAGCAACCAGTGCTCTGCTCACTGGAATCTTCCTGGAAGTCACAGGCCAGTAGTAGGCCACACACACACACACACACACACACACACACACACACGATTAACTTGTAGTTCCCAGAATGTCCAGGGCTCTTGTCCCTAGACCAACGATCTTTACCTTTTTCCATCTCATGGCACACATAAACTAATTACTACAATTCTGTGGCACACCAAAGAATATATTTTTTGCCAACCTGACACTAAAAAAAAAAAATAGGTATAACTTTGATTCATTCACACCAGACAGCTATTGTGTTGACTGTTGTATTTTTTTAAATTTGACAATGTATGAAAAAAAGAGATCAGTGCCCCTGACTAAATAGTCAGTTATTACATGTTTTAAAAATTCTTGCAGCTCACCGGTTGAAAAACTGCTGCCCTGGACATTGACATTTGCATATGCTGGTCCAGATTAGGAACATTCTTCTCCCTCATTGCAACATAAATACTATATGGAGGGCCAACCTAGGTTATATGTGCATTTTCTACTTCATGGATGGTCGGCGCCCCTAGCCTACACGTTGTTCAAGGGTCAAGCGTAGTGCTTCCTCTACCTGGAAATCTTTCCCACCAACTATCTCCTTTTCTGTGAAACTCAATTACTCCCACTTTCTCAGTGCCCAATCTCAGCCCTGTGCTTCCCCTGGCTACTCTGGTTTATCATGGTCTCCTAGCAGGTCTTCCATCCCCACTGGACTTGTGGCTCCATGAAGGTATGACCAGAACTGTCCCAGTCACCAGTGTGCCCCCAGCACCAAAAAGTACTGCCTGAGCAAGATGCCCTAAAAGCACACAGGCAATTTACATGCCCTGTTTTGTCTTCAACAGCAAGTTTGTCGGTAACCTCAAACTTAATCCAACAACCTTTTTTGTTTTTCCCCACAATTTTCTTGAGGTGATAATCAGAGCTAACATTTACCCAGCCCTAATTGCTGGATCCCATAAAAAAGCACCACGCCCTGGCTGGTGTGGCTCAGTGGATTGAGTTGCCAGCCTGTGAACCAAAGGGTCGCAGGCCGGATTCCCAGTCAGGGCACATGACTAGGTTATGAGCCAGGTCCCCAGTAGGGGGCGCACAAGAGGCAACGAATCTATCTCTTGCACGTGGATGTTCCTCTCACTCTTTCTCCCTTCCCCTCTCTAAAAATAAATAAAACCTTAAAAAAAGAAAAAGAAGCACCGCATGGAGTCTTAGCTAATTTAATCCATACATAGTATTATGATTTTGCCCAGTTTTTAAATATAATAAATATAGTTCAATAAAGATGACTTGTTAAAAGAAATAAAAAACGTCTGAGGTTAAGAAACAGCTTCTTACACAGAATTCCACACTGGTGACCTGAACCTCTTTTCTTTGCTGTGTGAACTTAAGGAAGTCACATAACCCCTGAATCTCAATGTCCTAATCTGAGAAACTGGAACAATACCTATTTCCTGCAGGACTGTTGTGAAAACTTTGATATTAAACATTTTCATTGTGGGCTGACCATTGAATACATGACACTGACTGAGCCAGTCCCAGTTCTTGCCCTCACAGGCCAGTGAACAGACACTTATGACAGACCAGAACCATCAGGACTTTGCAGGGTGGGGGGGAAAAGGCCTATGGGAAATCAGACCGGCTCCTCTCAAGGGGGAAGCAGATGGGGAAGGCTTCCTGGACGAGGGGTACCGTGAGCTGAAACCTTTAAGGATGAGCGACAATGACTGGGTTAATGGACAGTCTAAAAATGAACTGGGGTAGTGTTAAAGTCAAAGGAAGCAACATGTGCAAAGACCGAGGGGTTAACTCTAATATTCTGTCTAGAAGAGATGGCCGAGGAAGAGAAGTGGATGCTGTTGATAAACGAGGGGGCCGGCTCGTGTGAGATGCACTCCACTGAGAACTCACCGTCCTTCTTGATCTTCTCATTGAGGTTATTGATGTAAATAGTGTGGTTGGGGCGGGCCTCGGGAACTGCCATGTAGCAAGGTGCCGCTGTAGAACTGAAAGGAAAAAGGTACCTTCAGCCCCGGGCTTCTAAAAATCCTTTATCCGAACGCGGGCTTAAAGGATTGCTCGGGGATCTTCCTTCCAGAAGGAAGTCACATAAAGTAGGAAGGAAGGAAAAGGGTCCACAGTTTGGAAAACAAAGCGAACGCGGGACACTACTTCCCCTCCCGCGTGGTGAGGGAAATCTCCACAGAGGTTTACTACGAGTCCCAGGAGACTCTGAGCGACTTAATAGGTGGAACGTACTGACTGGTCATTCTCATTGGCCCACACGCTCACGAGGCGGTCAGGAGAAAAACCCGGATGTAAGTGCCAGTTAAGGAGGGGCAATTTTGTGAAGCCCTGGCCACGCGAAAAGAAAAAATAGTTTCCGCACACGAGGCTGGTAAAGACTCGGGTGCCAAGCGCTCTGCCTGCCCTTGGGGGCCTGCACCCACTACTACTCACCAACACAGACACGGATCCGACAACTGGCCGCTGCTACGTTTCCAAACGCCAAGACCAAAGCTTCCTCTCTTGGCTCCGCCTTTATTATCCTGCAAGCCAATCCCCGCACGGTAACTTGGTATCTTGACCAATAAGAGTACTCTTTCCCGACCTTGCCAATCAAATCTTGGGCCAGATCTTGCCAATCAATGCAACATAGACTTTGCCAATCAAAAGGCCACCTGGGTTCCCGCCTCTGTCCCCGGACCAATCAATGAAGGCTGCACCTTTCTTGCGGCAGTCTTTTCCGGAGGCAGTCCTTCGGGAGCCC
Source organism: Artibeus jamaicensis (assembly GCF_021234435.1). Taxonomy (NCBI): domain Eukaryota; kingdom Metazoa; phylum Chordata; class Mammalia; order Chiroptera; family Phyllostomidae; genus Artibeus; species Artibeus jamaicensis. The sequence continues at coordinate 685,216 of NW_026521848.1, forward strand.
CACCTCTCCCCAATGCCACGCCTTCTCTGTTACGTAATTCCTAAAGGGGCGGACAAGCACGCGGGTCCCTACTACTTGAATCAGAAAGGTTGTATGTTGCGGCAGCCATTTTGCGGGAAGGGGAGGTGCCTTTTACTCTCTGACACCATACGGCATCCCAGCGGTATTTTGGATCCCAACGGCCTTCGATCTCTGGGCCTTCCTTATCCCACAGGCCTTTCCTGTTGCGTCCTGATTCTGGAACCTCCACAACTGGGCCATTTTTCCCGCCAGGTGTCCTTTTGACCTCTTGACCTCTGACTTAAGGTCAGCTCAAAGCTTCCTAACTCGGGTTTGGGATGTATGGGATGGGGAGGGCGGGGCAGTGGAACACATTCTAAATTATCACCTCGTCTTTAGCTTTGGGCCTCTAAACCCCACCGTTAGCGCCTCACTGCAGTGTGAAACGTCATATCCCAGTAACTGACCCCCAAGTTTCCAAATCTAACCCAGATGATAAATTAACTCTTCAATTTCCCTCTTTCAGGCTCCCAACCCAGCTGCATTCTACAAATCTGGTTCTGGATTAAAGGACACCACCCTGTTAACCCTTAGAGACCAACTGATTTGAGTCACCCCCTATCCTTGCTCCCATGGTTCCAAAATTTTAGCCCTGGTTCTTTCAGTGCCATTGCTGAGTGCCCCAGTTCCAGAACTCTGCCCTAGAATTTTTCAAAATCTCCATCCCTGAGCCCAGTCCATTTTGGAGAATCCTCTTTCTCATCCTTCTAGCGCATGCCATAGACTCCAAAATGATTTCTTCATGCTCTTCTCCCTTAGAGCCCCAAATCCATCCTCCAAGAAATCCTTCATCCCAGGCCCCCATCATCCCAGCTCCCCTACCCCCACATCTCCCGGACATAGCCTTTCTACCCTCTCCTTCAAGTCTCCAGGCCCTTATTCCCCCACCACCACCACCTCCACCCTCTTCCACGGGTGCTGCTCCCCCTCATGTATTTGGCTTAGAGAAGAGCCAGCTTCTGAAAGAAGCCTTGGAGAAAGCCGGCCCAACCGCCGGGAGCAGAGAAGACACGAAGAGGCTCCTAAAACTTCACAAGGACCGGTAGGGTTTGCGTTTCCCGCCCCACCCACCCAGGGGCTCATTGAACCACCCGTCCCCACATAGCTTCCTCCATGTTCTCTTGGGGTTTCCCCATTTCCTCAGGAATCTGCCCTCACAAACACCTAGTCCAGTGAGAAAAACGTGTCCTTCGCTCCACCAGATGGTGACAGTGGAGAGTGGGCAGAGGGAGTGATGAGGGAGTCCGGAGGGGGTGCCCAGCCCAGGCTGGGGATCAGTGGGGCCTGCCTGAAGAAGATCCCTGAGTGCTATTGAGCAAGTTATCAAAGCTATGTGTTGAGAGTAACCAGCTTGTGCAGAGACCCAGAGTGAAATGAAGATACATTTCTTTAATGGGACAGGGGAAGTGACAAGCACGGGGTTTGACAGTTGGGCAGGGCATGGAAGGAAGGCGACTGTCCTGTGGAAGGCCTTGCACAGCAAGGGAACGGAGGATGTAGTGAGACTGGCGTCTGCAGGCCAACGAGGAAGCTGGGACACCCAGGGACCTCAGCAGGAAAGGAGGGCCTAGACCTGGCTGGGCTGTGCAGACCCCACTTAACAATTGCCTGGCTGAAGGGAAGAGGGAGAAGTGACTAGTCCAGATACGTAAGAAACTTCCAGCTTTCTAGGGAGCTTGATAATCTTTTCTATGCCCCACCCATAGATTTCCAGCATTGTTTTTAAGTACTTATTTAATCCTCTCAGCAACTCCACGAGGTAGGAACTATTACTCTGTTTTCCAGATAAGGAAACTGAGGCTCAAGACTGAGCCTCAATGAAGTGACTTAGCCACAGTGCTTATCAGAGTAATAGCCAGGTCGAACTCTGGGAGTGGGCCTCCATGCTTTTAACCACCATGCTACAGTGGCATCTCCTTCACTTTCACTGGCCTTGAAATAGAAATTAAACGCATCTCCCTGACCCTCCTGTGCCCCAGAGGTGGAGGAATAGATTGGGATCAGGCAACCCTGAGTGGCTGGAGGGTGAGGCTCATTATCAAGATGCTCTCTAGACCTGGAACTTGTTACCTGATTTTTAGTCAAGGCTGAGTCAAGGAATTTTTGCCTTATTTAACAGCCTGCAAAACAGGTTTGAGAGGGGGAAATCAGAGTTTGGGTATAAAATCTCAATCTCCCGAGAAATTTTCTCTAATCACCGGCTCCTAGTTGCAAAGCTCTTGCACATCTGTCCTTTGCCTCTTCAGTAATTAGGAGAAGGCATAGGGAGCAGCAGGTGGAAGGGTCACGCCCACCGAGTGGATGACAAATTGAGGCTGGTCAGGGACGTGTCCTGTCAGGTGAAGGAAGTCAGTGACTGAGCCCGGAGAGTTCAGGCCTCAGGACAGCGGGGCCTGTATTCCCCCCCCTTCACTGCTCCCAGCCAGACCTCAGCAGGGCACTATAGGAGCTGGTTCTTCGTGTGACCTGATTTTGGCTCTGATTCAGTTTCAGAAGTGACTTGCATTGGATCCTCTTCTGTGCAGACCTGCCCTCCCTCATCCAAGAAGGCCCTCAGTACGTGCCTTGATGTGGAACCCTAAGCCCTTGGGAGTCCCATGTGTCCCAAGCCTTTGACTTTGCTGTGCTTACTGAGGATGGGCCCAGGAGGGTGGGAGGAATGGGTTCTCCTCACCCCAGTAGCCCGGGGAAGACAAGGGGAGTGGAAGGAGAGGGTGACTTACTGGGTCAGGGTCCTGGGGGCATGCGCAGTAAATAGTTGGAATCACTGAGTAAGTGAGAGAACAAATGAACCTGGTCCATTGTCTCCAACTCCACTTTGGCAGCTACTCATCCTGGAAGCCCAAGGGACATATCTCTCTACCCTTCCTTCTCCTCATCCTCAGTACTTGGCCAGTCTCTCTGCCACGAAAGGGTATTGTCTCCCCACCCTGACAGAGGGGAAAGGACTCCCCCAGGGCAGCCAACCTATTCCTCACACTCCAGCTTCCAGGGCAGAGGGGTCCCTGGACTCAGGGACTCAGGGACTGAGGGGTTGGGCTTGTTTCTCCCAGGTGTGGGCTGGTGGCCCTGTGGATGGCAGGCACTCTCCTGGTGCCCCCCAGTGGCATCCCCCTAGAGAGACTTGTGCAGATGGCCATGGAGAGAGGCTACACGGCCCAGGGAGAGATGTTCTCTGGTGAGTCGGGTGCAAAAGGCTCACAAGCCTGGCGTTCTTCACCAGGAATGGACTGAAGAGGCTGGGTGGGACCAGGTACGTGGGAGGGCCTTGTTCCATTCCTTAGGCCCTTCCCCTACCAAGTGTTACGAGATAGACTCTGGAGCAAGGCTGCCTGGGCTCCCAGCCCAACTCTGCCACCTCCTGCTCTGTGGTCCTGCACAAGCAGCTTACCCTCGATGTGCTTCATTTTCTGCATTTGTGCAAGAGGTGATGTTCACAGTAGAGATCAGAGGCATCGATCCCTGTGAGACCTTGAAAGGTACCAAGCACACAGTGATCCCTTGCTCTGTCTGCTGTGTCCCCGCAGTGGCTGACATGGGCAGGCTGGCTGAGGAGGCCCTGGGCTGCGAAGTGGAGCTGCTCCGTGGTGGTCTAGGCGGTGCCAACAGGGAACGTGTGCTGCAGCACCTTGTTGCCGGACATCCCTTGCTCATCCCGTATCCCAGGGCAGGACGGGAACGGGTGGGGAAGGGTGAATTCCAAGGCCACACCACAGCTTTGGCCTTAACCCTGCCACCAGCTACGATGAAGACTTCAACCACGAGCCGTGTCAGAGAAAGGGCCACAAGGCCCACTGGGCAGTGAGCGTGGGTAAGTCCCCCTCCTGTGTCCCTGTGCACGCGCCCTGGGTCTCCCCCGCTGCACATCATCCCTCCTCACATTCTCACCCTGGTGCTCACTGGGACCTCCCCAGTACTCTCCAGGCAGAGACGAGGCCTGGGCCACCCCTGTCTGCACAGGATACCGTACTTAGCAGGGGCCTGGCAGGCAGCGGTGCTTCAGTGTCTAGCAGTTGGGGTTTCCACGAACGAGCCCAGAGTGCAGGTGTTTGGAGCAAACCTTCTGGACTCCAGGCTCAGTCCTGCCACTTCCAGGCGCTGACTCTGGAAATCGGGGTGATGGTAGAACCCACCTCACAGGGCTGCCTTACTTGCTGAGCATGGAAAACCCTCTGAACAGTGGTGTCTGGCATGTTGCACATCTCAGTGTTAGCTGTGACCAGCATTGTCCTCATGTCACCTGCCTGCAAGGAGGAGGGATCTGTGTGCATCAGGTGGGCCTGGTCAAGGTTCTGCTCGACCTCCTCCTGGCTGTGGCCTTGAGGGCTCCTCCGCTCCTAGCATCTCTCTCCTAGGTAGCTGGAGACGACTGGGTGACAGCGTTTGCTCTGTTTAATGTCAGCTCTCCACCTCCCAGCACTGACAGGCCGCAGGGGGCGGGACTTAAAGTGCCTACAGCTCTGGAGCCGGACACCCCGGCTCCAAATGCCAGCCCAGCTGTGTGCCTGCTGCCCCCATTAACTTCACTGTAATGTGGGGACCAGGCAGCACCTTCCCTGGAGGGCTGCAGGGGCAACTCAGTGTGCCCCGGGCCCCCACTCACGGCCTCTCCCTCTCACAGGGGTCCTGCTCGGTGTGCAGCGTGTGCCAAGCCCTGGCTATGCTGAGGACACTGAGCTGCCAGGCCTGTTTCACCCTGTGCCCGGCGTGCCCCGCCAGCCACCACCCCTGCCAGAGGAAGGCTCGCAGGGAGCAGTCTACCTTCTCGCCAAGCAGGGCAAGAGTTGGCATTACCAGCTGTGGGACTACAACCAGGTCCGGGATAGCAACCTGCAGCTGACGGACTTCTCACCCTCTCGGGCCTCTGATGGCCGGGCGTATGTGGTGCCTGTGGGTGGAGTACGGGCTGGCCTCTGTGGCCAGGCTGTGCTCCTCAGACCGTAGGACTCCCGCCACCAGCCTGCTGCAGCCCTGAACTGGGGGCGATGGGACCCAGACCGCAGGTTTTCCTCTGTGTGACTACCCAAGGGCTCCGGCTGGCTCTCTTGGGGACCTCCAACAAGAGATCTTTCACACAGGGTCCCCAACAACCTATTCACTCTTGAGCCTGGGTGTCGTCCCAACTGCCTCAACCTCATCCTGCGTCAGGCACCGACTGTGTGGGCTGTAGAGCTGGAAGCTGGATTGACAAACTCCCTCTCCCAGGGGGGAAAACAGCTCAGACACGGAGGCCCATCCACCCCACCCGAGTATTGCATCCACTGCTTCTCACTGGAGGGCACCCTCTTCTGAACCATCATCTCTGTGGACATCTGCCTCCTCACTGGGCACCTTGCTGTCCCCCAGTACCTGTTCACATGGGGTCAGGGCTGAGGGAGCAAAAAAAAAAACTTGGCCTCCTCATTACCTTCCAGGGAAGCTTGCGGCAGTTCCCTTTTGGTCAGAGAATAGGAACTAACCGCCCAGCCCAGCTCCCCTCCTGCTACCAGCCCTACTGGCCTTTCAGACCCCCAGTGCACCCGCTGCAGCCTCTGCTGACGGTCATCCTTAACTGTGCCCTCAGGTTCTTCAGTAAGTCTACGTGAGACTGCTTAACGAGAAAATAGCCAAACTTAATACATACATAATGGGAACCTCACCTATATGAGAGGTTCCAAGATGGGGAGAATGAGGTATAGGTGCCATTCTGAGCTAAGGTTCATCTTAGGGCTCCAGAGGGAGGAAGGTCACTGCAGGATGACAGAAGCAATTAGAAGTTTACCCTGCTCTGTAGGTGGGTCAGAAAAGTGATCATTTTATTACGGGCACAGCCCCTAATTCAGACTGTTCTAGGTATTTCGGGCAGAGTTGGAGGTTTCACTGAGCCTTCAGTCTTGATTACCCTAGCTCACAACCCGCATACCACAGAGGCACATCTTGGGGTGAGTGGTTCTGAGCCCCTATACCAGCTTGACTCATCACAGGTTCCCTGTGTGTTCTGATTTTTTGAAAAAGACATGCATCTGAGAGCAACTGAGTGTGCCAACCCGGTCACCCACGTTAACTTGGTACATGCTCCACTCTCATACGTGAGGTACTAGGTTGTCCCCACGTTACAGATGGAGAGACAGGCTTGGGGGAGCACAGTCATTGGCCAAGGCCACCTGGCTTGGCAAGTGGCAGGGTCAGGATTCAAACCAGGTAGTACCTGCACGGGTACATCTAGATAAATAAATACATATTTTTAGGTTAGTTTAATGAATACCTGTTCCCTCCCCTCTGAAAGGGGAGGAAACAGGTGTGTTGTGGTCACTGCCGTGCCTGTGGTGCAAGGAAACTTCAGAGAGATTGCTGCACACAGATAGTGTTTGGGGTTTTTTAATGTTTCTAACCAGAAGTGGGGAACCCCCACCAGCCCAGGCCCCTCCACCTGTGCCTCCCTTCCCAGCCCTGGTGGGTTGGCGCTCCTGTGCACTGTCCTGCCCGAGCCGGCACAGAGCCAGGCACAAGAGGAGCAGCTCAGCCAGGACTCCGGGCCTGCATCTCTACTCCAAACTGGTCACTGTCCTGTTAACCGGGCTCGAGACTGTGTGCTTTGGGCCCACACCCCCCAAATGCAAGAGAAAAATTTCACGAAGTTGGCTTTGAATGTTCTGTTTACTGGGGAGTCGTCACGGAGGGGATGGCGGTTCAGGGATGTTGCCGCCAGGTCCCCAGCACTGTCCGGTCTAACAACTACTTGTATAAATAAGTACAAAGGTCAATAGAAAAGGAGCGTGCCTCCTACACGCTGGAAGACCACATTAGAGCTTTGACTTGAAGAGGTGCTTTTCCACCTCTGTGGCCCCCAGGAGGCCAGTTCCTGGGGGCAGGGGCAGGGCACCACTGACCTCGGGATCTGGGGGTCTTTGGTTTGGACAGGTTGTGAGCCAGCTAGCAGCCCCACCCACCCTGAGCATCTGGCTCAAGCCCGGCGCTTCTCAGGGCTGGGGCCCCGGGTGTGGTGGGGGCTTCCCAAGAAACGCAGTGCTGATACCCAAGCTGGTTTCCCTGCCCCTGAAAGCCCTTCTCACCACCTCAGCTAAAATAAAGGGCACCTTAAAGGGTAAGGGGAAGACATGGGAAGTCCTGTGGCTGAGGTGGTGCTGGTCACAGAGCTGGCATGGGATGTGGCTGCAGTTTTGGTCTGCAGGGTGTCAGCACAGTTCTCCCAGGAGCAGGGAGGACCCAAGGGGCCCTGGGAAGGCAGGAGAGCAGCGTCAGCTCTCAGGCCAGTCCCATGGTGTCACACCCCACAGTCAGCACTTGAAAGGCCCCGGATGAAGTGATGGGGCCCTAACGTTCCCAGGCAGACACACCAGCTTCAGTGTTTGTCCACAAAGAAGCCTGGTCCTCCCAGCACCACAGATGCAGCTGACTGGTCCCTGGCCTTGAGCCTGCTGGTGGCAGGAGGAGGCCTGCCAGTAGTGATTAGAGTCATTCACATGGTAATAGCCGGGTCAGGCCCGCACCCTGCAGTGGCTGAACTGTTCTTTCAGGGGTGTGGTTCACTTGTAGCCTCCAGCAGCCCCTCGGGAATCTTCCTTGCTAGCCAGAGGACCTGGTCTGGCTCTGACTCGGTGGGACCCAGCCACGTCACGTCCTCTCTGTAGGCCTTACAGACCCAGGATCGCGCAGGGGCTGGGCACTACCCGGTCTCCAAGGCCCTTCAGATCTGCACTGGGCGTGGGTGGTGCACCACACCTCTGTCCCGCGGGTCAGGACCTCCACGGCCGACCTCAGGCCCCTCGGCTCCTCCAGCCAGCTGAGTACCATCCAATAAATAAAGCTGGCAGCAGGCAAGTGGGTCAGCTCTGGGCCAGCCCCTGAAAAAGGTGAATCATGTTGTCCAGGCCCCAGAGGTAGCCGTCCTCACGGTTACCCTCAGCCCAGGGCAGCCGGTGGCTGAGTGTCTGGTGGTCGGGCAGAGCCACTGTCTTGCCGAAGTCAATCATCCAAACCTTGGCCAGGCCAGTGCAGTCGTGCACGAAGAGAAGGGAGCTGCCCACCACCTGCGGGGAGACAGGCAGCAGTCAGGGGCGGAGCAAGCATCACGAAGGTCCCATCCCCTGGGGGCATCTGAGCAGGGTGGGTGACAGCATGAACTTGAAACAAGATGCCTAGGTTCAAATCCTGGCTCTGCTACTCATTGGCTGTTAAGCCTTGGGCAGGTGACCTAACTTCTCTGTGCCTCTGCCGACTGATACACAAAGTGGTGCGAATAATGGAGTAATAGTACCATTTACCTCGAAGGTTGCTGGGCATATTATATGTATGGATTAATCCACACAAAGCAATTAAAAACAGTTTCCAGTGTAGCAAATGCGGATGTTAACTGGTATCCTTTTTCAAGCTGAGTTACAAACTCAAATGCCTGTAGGATCCTGAATGGGTCAGGAGAGCCCCGTGGGAACTAAGAAAGTGGTTCACGCCTTCCCCACGGGAAGAGCCAACAAGTACACAGCCCTGGCGGACTGCTGCTCGTAACCAGAGGCAAGTGGCTTCCCTTCCCTGGGCCTCAGTTTCCCTGTAGAACAGGGATGATGGTCACGGCCCTACCTCCGGGGCTTGTCGGCACCGTTCCATGATCCACGCACCCAGCAAGGGCCTGTGGGGCGTGCCTGCGGCCCTCAGAGATGCTGCTTTTGTTTTCCTAATTAGACACAGTAGTTTCCTTGCCTTCACCTAACTCCATGTTGGCAACCCTCCCTTTTCCTAACCTGGTTTCGAACCCCACTGCCCCCAGGGAGCCCAGGTGACAGGGCCCGCGAGCAGGTGCCTTTGAGTAGAGGCAGATGCCGCCCCACTCCCGGCAGCTGCTGAGATGTGGCAAGTGGCCCCGTGTTACCACATCTCCCAAGGTACCCAGGGGAACTGGAAACCCCGATCTGGGGGTGAAGTCTCACATGTTCAATGCTGGCAACTCATCTTTTAAACTGTAAGTCACTGAGCAGGTGACACCAAACACAAAGACAGATGAGATGTGACACACACACACCCCCCACCTCCTCTTTGCAACTTGTGAAGCACAGAGGCAGTGACAAGGTCGATGAAGGTGACTTCTGATAAGAAACCTGACGGTAACAGCTGGCACACACTGAGGGTTTCCTTTGGGCCACGCGGTCCCTCGATGAATCCACTTAACTCTCAGGTGGCCCAGAAGGCGGGTGCTCGGTTACCCCCCCCTGCAGGCCAGCAGAGCTGGGGTCCCAACCCAGGCCGGCTGGGCTTCTGGGTCAGGGCTCTCCCAGAAGTCAGTGATGCCAGGAGAAGGGAGCGGGCTTGGGTGAGGGGAGAGCCTGTACAGAGCAGGGGAGGAAAGGACGCAAGGGCTGCTGCCACCACTCGCCAGACTCTGAGACAGCCTCGGAGTGATGGATGTTTCCAAAAAAACAGGCTGAGGAAGAGGGAGAAGGCCAGGGGGAGAGCCACTGAACAAGGAACGCAGATAACAATAACTATAAATAATTCTGATCACAAAGTAACTGTAAGAGCTAGGAGTTAGCACTGGCCAGGTTGTTCAGTTGATTAGAACGTTATCCTGATACACCAACACTGCAGGTTCGATTCCCAGTCAGAGCACATACAAGAAGCAACCAATGAATGCATAAATAAGGGGGACCAAAAAAATCAATGTTTCTCCCCCTCCTCTCCCTCTCAAAAACAAACAAGAGCTACACGTTAAATGCACTTCCATGCTCCAAATGGTGCTCGACAGTTGTTCGTCTCACGCCTCAGCAGCCCTATGAGGAAGGTAATGTTCCTTCCCACCTTAGAAGGAAGCCAAGGCCCGAGAGGTCACGTAGCTGAGAAGCCAGACGGCAGAGCCCACCTCGTCCCAGGCTGCTTGGCCCGAGTCCACGCTCCTAACGACGCACCTCCCTGAACCCCTGTGCTGCCTACTGTAAAAAAGCAGACCCCCAAATACGGGGTCTCGTTTTAACTGCTTTAATTCTTTCTGTCAGCAATTTCTCCTCAGTGCGACCTGGACCCCAACCCACCCCGACCTCACACACATACAGGACCCTCTGCTCCCTTGGTGGTGGGGCTCGCACCTCATGGGTCTTGAAGAAGGGGGAGTTCTCCAGAGCTTCACGAAGTTCTTCTAGGCGTGTGACGTACTTTCTCTGTTTGAGAGGGAGAGTTTCTTGGTTAGCACAGGAACTTTGGGGGTCCTTCCCCACCCTGAGATCTGACCTCGTCCTATACCGGCCGTGATGGATAAGGGGAGCCAATGGGGAAAGCGATAGGGGAGAATGGATACGCTGGGGTGGTGCAGACAGGGTGAGTACATCCCGGAATACCCATAATTCCTAGCAGCTTCTCCCACCAAGAGGCGGAGTCTAGCCCTGGCTGGGTAGCTCAGTCGGTTAGAGTATCACCCCATATGCCAAGGTTGCGGGTTTGATGCCTAGCTAAGGCACATTCAAGAGTTAGCCAATGAATGCATAAATAAATAGAACAACAAATCAGTCTTTCTTTCTCTCTCTCAAATCACTAAAAAAGTAAAAAAGAGGTGGAGTCTGCTCTCCTCCAAGGTAGGCTTGGTCATAACTTGCTCTGGCTAATGAAACACAGCAGAAGTGATGGTGGCTTATCCACCAACAGGCCTTGCGTTTTCACTTGTTCTCCCGGCCAGCTGCTTCCACCGTGAGAACAAGCCCAGGTGAGCCTGCTGGATCACAAGAGACAAGTGGCTGAGTCATGATCTGAGACCACCAGACAAGTGGGCAGGGCCATCCTAGACCAGCCAGTAACAGCCAACCTCGGCCCTGAGCAAAAGACCACCATAGGGGACAACAGCGATGGCAGTGGCCCTAAACGGCCAACTTTGGGGCATGGGTGTCCCACTCACCAGGATTCCACGGTTCCCATCCACGAAGTCCTCCAACACCTTTGTCACCTGCTCCAGCTCCTGTGTCTTCTTGAAGTTGGTGTTGCAGGTCCCATCGGCTTTCTGCAGAGCGAGGGTTGAAGGCGCAGGGTCATAACTTTCCTTCTCACGCCCAACACCAGTCAGCCTCAGGTACCTCATGCGCCACCTACCTACCTCCATACCCAGTTGCTGTTCAGCAGAAGCCAACCCGCCTGCCCAGCTCAGATCAACCCAGCCCCAAGGCACACTCTGAGCAGCTAGTCCTTCCAAGTCTAACCTTGAACCTGCTGCTTGAGCCAGTCTAGCCAAGTGGGCTCTGGAAGGGGGCGAATCTGGCTTTGAATTGTGACTCTGCTACTTCCGAGCTGGGTGGCATTAAGCGAGTCACTTCACCTGTCTCAACATCGGTTTCCTTGTGTGGAAGATGGGAATTGTGTTAGTATCTACTTGCCAAAGCTGGTGTGAGGATGAGAGGAGATTGGGTATGCAGAATGCATAGCACTGAGATTGGCACATAGCAAGTAAGCACTCAATAAATGAGACTAATGTTCTTTTATATGTCTGAGAGGGGCACGGAGAGGGCACGGGCATCTGACACAGTCAGATGAGGGGGCAGAGACTGAACAAGAGCATCACAAAAGAAGATAAGAATAATGGAGTACAGGAAGTTATGAGGAGCTAAAGAGAGGGTTCTCATCTAGTAGGAAGGGCTTCCTGGAGGAATTGAAATGTAAAAGGAGACAGGAAAAGACTAGCAACAGGCCCCTTTCAAGGAAATGAAGTACTTCACTGTGGCCTGAAGGTGGGCAGGGAGGAAGAGAGGGATGAAAGATGAGGCCAGACCCCAGAGGGCCCTCTAGGCCAGGGAACGTCTCTTCAGGGCCCTAGGGAGCCGTGGGAGGGTTTCGAATAGGAGAATGGCATAGCCGGATAAACAACGTATATCCAGCGAGGCTGTGCGGAAACGAGACCCCTCATACATGGCTGGTGGGATGCACACTGGTACATGGAAGCACCTATGGAAGGGGTGTGGCGATCTCTAGCCACATTCTCATTGCATTTCATATTTCATCTGGTAGTCCTGCTTCCGGGAGTCTGGCCTATAGCTAAACCTCCACGCTTGCAAACTGTGCCGCTGAGATGTTTTTGTAATGGAAAAAATGGAAACAATCCAGGTATCCATCAATAGGGCACTGTGGCACATCCGCAAAGAGCTATTGCAGTTGAAAGAAAGAATGAAAGAAAAGGAAGGAAAAGGAGGAAAGAAAGAGAAAAAGGAGGGAGGGGGAAGGGGAGAAGGGAGGGAGGAAGGAAGAAAGAGGAAAAAAGTAAAGAAAAGAGACTCTGGAATGATATGGAAAACCCTTTAGGACTATGCTGCCTTTTGGGTAAGAAAGGGAGGACATTTGGAAATATGCAATTGCAATCATTTGCATTTGCAGGAAGAAATGTAAGACACTGACAAAGCGGTGCCCTGTGAAGAGGGAGGGGGTAAAGGGACAGAACGGGAATGACAGCAGCAGCTGGGGGGGGGGGATTTTTCCTATACCCCCCATTATAATATTATTTTGACTTTTCAACAGTGTGAATTCTTATTCAAACAATTAGATTTAACTTACAAAAAGAAAGAAGGAGCCCTGGCTATTTTACAAAAGGTCACAGGTTTGATACCCAGTCAGGGCGTGTGCAGAAGGCAACCAATCGATGTTTCTCTCTCGCACTGCTATTTCTCTCCCTCTCTTTCTCCCTCCCTTCCCCTTTCTCTAGAATCGATAAAAATATTTTTTTTAAAGAAGGAAGGATGGGAGAGAGGGAGGGAGGGAGGAAGAAAGGAAGGAGAAAATCTTTCTCCACAAGGGGAAAGGGACAGTGCTCTAGCTGCTGTACTGGACGGTGGATCTGAGGAGGCTGGGGAAGGAGAAGACGGAGCCGGGCCCGGACAGGGCCGAGGGGCGGGAAGAAGATGGAATCGGGGTGCTCAGAGAAAGAAACAAAACTTGGCCGCTGATGGCTATGGGACGAGGGGAGCAAGACCTCTCCCGGCCCGATCTCATCATCCTCTGCAGTCTCCTGAGCTCTCTCTGGATCTTGCATTTTTCCGGTTTCCCTGACACCCATGCTCCCCAAGAACCCCTGCCTAGGCCTAGCTCCCAGCTCCCAGAGAGGCTAGCAGCTCCTGGACCTCACCTTGATGCCCTCAATCCGGAAGCCCAGGGTGGAGGTCGAGCTCACGGTCTCTCTCCACTGCATGTAGCGAGGCTTGGTGACGGCACCCTGGGCGTGCTCCTGGGGCGTGGGGGCCCCGGGGTCCACTGCCACCATCTTCTCGTACATGTCCTTCCGGGGCCGGGGCCGGTCTCGAGCCTTCACCAGCTCCTCCTCCAGGTAGGTCCTGGGACACAGAGAATGGGACAAAGTGGGCATTTCCTAAACACAAAGCTACTAACCCTAATGGAAAAAATGGACAAACGGGACTAAATTAAAAGTACTGTGTTATCAAAAGACAATATTAAGAGAGTGAAATGGGAGGCTGGAGACGTATATGTAGGTGTATGTGCATCTCCAACAAAAGACTTGCACCCAGAACATACAAAGAATTTGAAACCAAAAAGAAGGTGACGAGGGTATGGTAGGGGTAAACGGTGACGGATGGAGACCTGACTCGAAGTGGTGAAGGCGCAACGCAGTGGGCAGATGTGGTGTCAAACTGTGCACCTGAAACCCGTACAATTTTGTTAACCAGTGTCACCCCAATAAATTCAATAAAAAGGAAAAAAAAGAAGAAAGAGGGGGGAAAGGGTATAGGAGATGAAATGGTAATGGAAAAAATATACAATAAAAAAAGAAGGGCCCGGCTGGTGTGGCTCAGTGGACTGAGTGCTGGCCTTCGAACCAAAGGGTCACCGGTTTGATTCCCAGGCAGGGCACATGCCTGGGTTTCAGGCCAGGTCCCCAGTAGGAGGCATGTGAGAGGCAACCACACACTGATGTTTTTATCCCTCTCTTTGTCCTTCCCTTCTTTCTAAAAATAAATAAGTAGAAGAAAGAAAAAGCCAGCCCAAGAGAAAATTTGACAAAATATTCCAACAGGCACTTTTCAATCGGCCAATCAATGCTCAACACTTCTTTGGTCGTCAGAAAACCAGAAATAAAGCCATAATGAAACACTCGCTGGAATGGCTAAAATTAATGAAACAGGTGATACCAAGTGGTGGTGAGAAGAGGGGACAATGGGAACTCTCACACACTGCTAGCAGAAATGTGGGGACAACCACTTTAAAATGTTTACGTATTTAATTTTAGAGAGGGGGAGGGAGAGAGAAAGAGAGGGAGAGAAATGTGTGGTTGCCTCTCCAGCGCCCCCTACCGGGGACCTGGCCCACATGCCCTAACTGGGAATCAAACCGGCAACCCTTTGGGTTGCAGGCCGGCACTCAGCCCACTGAGCCACGGCAGCCACGGCTGTCCGGCCACTTTAAAGGTTGACTTGGCACTGTCTTAAAAAATGCCCACCCCTGACCCTCCACCTCCGCCTCATGGCTGTCCCTGACCATACCTGCTGCCCATCTTGCAGTCCATGATGGAAGGGCCCTCGAAGTCCGCCAGGAGATCTTCCATCTGGTTGAAGGCCTGGCCATCCTTCTGCACCATGCCATAATAGGTTGGCACAAAAGGCCGCAGGGGGTCGTTCATCAGCTGCTCCAAGCTGCGTTGCTCACACTGACAGAAACGCTTTAGAATCCGACCATCCTCTCCAGCCTGGAAGTTCCCTGTGAGCAGCACCATCAATGACAGGGTCAGACACTGTGTGAGCAAGAGAACCCCTGTCTCCTGTAGGCATCAGGCTGGCCACTGCCATTGTGCCGACTCCTCTGCAATGCTTTCTCCCGCTCCCTGCAACTCTCAAAATCTTGGCCAGGGCTGCAAGGAAGGGCCTATTTCTGCTCTTTGTTTAAACACAGTCCTCTTTGCAGCAGACTGTGCCCTCATTTGTTTTATAATTCTGGGTTGTGCGCTCACAATCAGCTGCGGGAATTTTTGTGCGATCTGAGTGGAGAGCTGGACTCGCTAGAGCAGTTATGCATTTTCTTCTGCCCAGAGTCCCAGGGCACTAACAACTGAGGCCTCCCTAAATTGATTTGCAAATCTGGCATTTCCTGGGCCACGAAGATAGTGCAGACTAGAATTACAATTCTTACTGAGGCAGATTATATTTCCAGATTATACTTTTTCAAAAGACAGGACAATAATAGCTCCTGTCCCACATGCTCTTCTAGAATTTTCCCATCCCCCAGCAAGAAGTGGAATCTCCTTCTTCTCCCCTAGGTCATAAAAGGAGATGCGGCATCCACTGTGCTGGCAGAGACACTTTACAGTCCTGACCTGCTATGTAAGAAATCTTGCTACTGGAGGCCACTATAATGCGAGGAAGCCCAAGCAACTCCATGGAGAAGCCACACATAAGCTCTCCAGCCAGTGGTCCCAACTGAGACACAAACAGTCAGCCATGACTGCCAGGCAAGTGACTCAATGACCCTCCAAAAGTTCCCAGCTTACAGCCTTCAGCTTGTTCTAGCTGAGTTCCCAGATACCATGGAGCAGTAGCAAGGCACCCCTGCCATCCCAACCCCAAAACCTGTGAATGCAATAAAATCGTAGTTTTTATTTCACCAAATTTTGTTTTTTACCCACCACTGAGTTTTGAGTATTCTGTTTGCTTGTCTGGTTTCACACTCAGTAATAGAAACTAGGACACATATTGATACCAGGCCTGTGTTTACAGTTTCAGAGGGGGCTTGTCTTTTCCCTGACTCAGATCGAAGCATGAACAAAGCAAATGGGTTCCCTTCCTGTCTCTCTCTGAGGGTGGGCATGGTTTGTCTCATCCATCCCACTGCCCATTTTTGTAAATAAAGTCTTATTGGGACACAGTCACGCTCACTTGTGTGTTATCTATGGCTGCTTTCATACTGCCACCGAAGAGCTGAGTAGTCTACTTATTACCTCGCCCTTTACAAAAGACACTGTCTGTGAGGCGTCTGTTATGCGTTGCACCACTGTGTGCGGCAGATGCTGTGCGAGGCCCTGGAGACACCATCACAGCTGTGGGTCATCGGGGGCCTCCTGAGCTCTGGACACAGGGCGAGGACAGGGAATAACAATTTCCCTATGTGGGGGGCCTATGTCTCAGTCTCGATATACATTTTGATAAGAACCCTTCAGTTAACTCTGCAAGGGAGGGACGATTATCTCTATGTTACAGATGAGGACACTGAGGCCCAGGGAGGGAAAGTCAGTTGCCCAGGGTCACCCACAAATAAAGATCAGAACTAGGATGTCAGCCCAGCCCACTTGTCCCCAGCCAGGGTGGACACACACACACACACACACACCCTAACACTGAGATAACAGGGAAGAGCCCTCAACCCTGAGGTATAAATGTCCCAGCCCAAAGAGATGGGACTCACACAAAGCCCATTTTACAGATGGGAAAACCGAGCTCCAGCAAGCCCCCCCGCAGCTTTCTTTGTGTCCCAGCCCAGGCAGCCCCGCCCGGCCCTGCCTGCCCCTGCCCTCCACCGCCCCCTGCTCTCACCAGCATGTCCGGACAGCTGGACCCAGGGGTAGTGTTTTCTAAAGGAGACCACGAAGGGCGAATACTTCAGAACTGTCTTCAGCTTCTTCCAAGGTTTGTTCTGTGTGGGGCAGAGCAGGGCAGGGTCAGGACCGAGTCCGGAGGGAGAGGAGGATGCAGGTAGTGCCAGGAGAGGACTCGAAGGTGGACCTGCGGCCTTTCCAAGGCCAGGGGCTTCCCGGAGTCACTGCTCCCAGGCTCGCTGGGGTGAGCCAAGCCCGCTACTGCAGCAATCACAGGATGTCCTAGAGGCCCCCACAAAGGCGGGGAAGAGTCTCCGTCCATTTCTCCATGTCATCACTTCCTCCCTATCTCGGTCTCTTGGTCCTTCTCCAACGAGTAAAGACAGGCCGGGTTCCGTTGCCGTAACAAGCAACCCTCGATCCCGCCCCCCACCACGCATATACACACACCCAAAACTTGGAAGCCTCATCCCTGTCCCAAAACTGAGTCAGACCTCCCCAGGACAATGACAGAGGCGGGTGTGGATGGATGGAGGCCTCATCTCAGAGAGAAAAGAAACTGAGACAGATGACAAAGCAATGACAGTGACAGAGGGACATGGACAAAGAGACTGCAGCAGTCGTGAGAGCTGCTCACCACCCGCCCCCTTACAGGCACGTCCCTGTTCTCTTAAACTTAGGGTTGTCGACTTGCTGTGGCCAATGACATACAAGCAGAAATGTCAATTTTGGGTGGAAGCCTTAGAGCCAGCGCATGACTCTCCACGTTCTTTTCCCTGTTGTAAAAAGGGTGGAAGAGAAATGGAGGCGTCCTCAGCCCCTCGCCCACCACTGACCATTGTCACTGTGGAGTGTGAACAAGTTCATCCTTTGTTGTTCCAAATCACTCCGTTTGGGGGTTTTTTTGTTACTACAGCAAATCCCGACCTATTCTTGATAACGGAGATAGACACAGTAACTAGAAGAAAAATACGGAAAGACAGAAAGGGAGACACAGATACTAAGCAATGGCAGAAAAAGAAACAGACAGAAGCAGAGGACAACAGAGAGAAAGAGAGAACAACAGAAAACCAGGGAAGCAAACAGAAAACGAGGATTCAGTTGTTTCTTATTGACTCAACAAGAGCTTCTTCAGACCGGGTGTCTGACTCCGGTGCGCACATGAGCATCCACACACAGCGCAGATACATTCTTCGCTCCCAGCATACGGCAGGCCCTTAGCAAGCAGGGAGAATGGGTCATCTCCAGAGAAGGAAGCTGTGTGGCCTGTCTCTCCTACCCCCCACCATCCCAGGGTCAAGGCCACACTCTCACCCACCCCCTCAGAGCCCATCTATCAGCAGACATCTAATCTGTGGTGGGAAGGTCAAGTAAAGTCAGGGTGTTGAACTGCAGGATTCAGGAAGAGCTTATTCCCTACCCCCTCCAGGGGCCAGGAATGGAGAGGAGGTGATTAATAAAAGTTCCTGTTTACTAAGCACCTGGAACATTCCAGGCTTAATGACAAAGAGTCAGTGTCATAACCTACTTAATCCTAAACACACAACCCCAGGAGAATTGTTGACTATACAGAGGAAGAAACAGAGGCTCAGAGGGGTAAAGTCACTTGCCTAAATCATACAGTTCTACCTTTGGCCTGACCCCCCTGACCTGGACTTACCCGCTACACCCCCACTATACCCCTGCTAGACAACGAGCCCTGAGAGCAGGGGCTGTGTCCCAGCCCATGGCCTGGCACACAAAAGGTGCTTGAAAAAGGTTGCTTGGATTGAAGCAGGTCGGTTGAAACCTCCTTTTTTTTTTTTTTAATATATTTTATTTATTTATCTTTAGAGTGGAAGGGAAGGAGAGGGGGAGAGAAATATCAATGTATGCTTGTCTCTCATGCATCCCCTGCCGGGAACTGGCCCGCAATCCAGGCACGTGCCCTGACTGGGAATCGAACCTTGGTTGTTTGGTTCACAGGCCCATGCTCAATCCACTGAGCTACACCAGCCAGGGCAAAACCTCCTTTTTTTATTACAAGCAGATTGAGTATCTTCTCTCCTTCCTTAGAGCTGATGGCTAATTTGAGCTTTCTCGGATGGTCTCATGATGCCCCCTCCTCCATGAAGCCCTCTCTGATACCCCAGGTCTGGCCAGTCACCTCCTCTGGACTCCCACACCCCCCTGGTCTTCTTCCATCTCAGCCCTGACCACTCTGAGCTGTCACATACTGGTGACAGGTCTGTCTCCTCCACGACCCAGGGAGCTCTACGAGGGCAGTATCTCAATCACTGCTCCGTCTTTAGCAAAGCCAACATAGCACCAGACATGACAGAGGCTCAGGGACTGTCTGTTGTCTGATTAGGAGGGTGAAATGAATGTGAGAAGGAAAGAAGGAGAGAAGAAAGCAAGAAACTAGCTGAACCTTTAAGGTCAGATGGGATTTCAAAATGAAGAGAGACGGAAGCTGGGCTATTCTGCGCAGTGAACAGCTTGAGCAATGCTGGAGGCAGGATGGCGCGGTGTTCGAGGAACAGTGTGTACTTCGGCTTTGTTACAATAGTGGGGTGGGGGGAGAAGGGAAGCTGAACATGGTAAGGAGCCTGGAGACAGGAAGCTGTGAACACAAGACTGAACTCCTGATCGCTATCAGGAAGGCCCCAGGGAGTTGTTGCAGGCGCTGGAGCACGCAAAGTTCAAAAGTTATCAGAGGTGGGCCATGAAGGTTCTGGAAAGATGAGAGAAAACTGAGAGAGGGAGACCCTGGGGGAAAGTAAGTCTGGGACAGATCTGCACACCTCGGAGGTTAAAAATCACTGGATTTTAAATTCAGCCAGAACGGAACTAGAATCCTTGGTTCTGGATCCAGCCAGACTTAGTCAACCCTAAGCAAGTGACTTTACCTCTCTGAGCCTCAGTTTCCTCATCTGTAAAGTGGAAATAATAATAATCCCAACCTCATACTGCTGCAATAGAAATTCAAAGAGTTAACACATAACTCTTAGCACTTAGAAAAGTGCCTCAGGATGGGTCTGAAATCTCAGCTCCATGTCTTCCAAGCCGTGTGCCTTTGGAGAACTGTCTTAACGGCTGGTTGCCTCAGTTTCCTCATCTATAAAACGAGGCGATAACAGCGTCTACCTCCTAGGGCTGCTGTGAGAATTAAAGGAGTTAATATAGCAGGGAGGCTCACAGAGGGCTGAGCATGAGTGGATTTTTTTCACACACTTCCAGCTTAGCTCTTCTGAGATGCCAAAGCGGTAAGAGAACAGGCAAAGGGAACGGCAATGGCAGACAGCCCACAGGTCAACTCCCTCGCTCTGGCAGAGGCAGGCTGAGGCAGGTCTGTCTCTCACATCTGTGGCCACGTGTGTGAGCACACACCTAAGGGAGGCATGTGGGGTGAGGAAGGCTCAGGGTAGACTCCAGCCAGGGGCTCCACAGCCACGGGCAGACCCACGGGAGCCTCCCACACCTGAATCTTCGCTCTCTCCCAAACCTGCCCTGCCAGCCCTCCTGATTCACCAGGGTAGAACCGCACCCAAGTGCAGTGGGGGTGAGGCAGGAGGATGTAAACAAGTGGGCCTGGGCCCCCTGGGAAGCTGAGGAACAATGGGAGGACTGGAGGGTCCCTGGTCAGGTTCAGGGGCTCCCTCGGCATTTTGGGTTTACACAGCCCTTTGTGAATCTGATCAAAGCTGGGGACTCACTCCCTACAAAAGTGAATGGGATAAGGGTGGTGAAGGTGCAGGACACCTTGAGGCAGCCACGGGCACCAGACTAGGAAATTTGGGGTAGAAAGTCCACCTCTTCTATTCCCCTCTACTAGTGCTCTTCAGATTTGGGGGTCACACATCATGGTCCAGAGCATCCAACGGAAGTCACAGACCTTTGCTGGAAAAATATGTGGGTATGTACATGCAGACTCACACCATCATAGGATTCCTGGGTGGCATGAAGTTGGCCAGTGGCCACCCATGTGAGACTGCAGGACTGGATGCAGTAGATGAGGGGGAAAGAGGAGGAAGTGCATGAGGGGGAAAGAGGATTAGGAGGAGGGTGCCTGGAGTAGGTTAGTAACCCAGCTGTCAGAGGGAGGAGGTAAGTGGATGGAAGAGGTGTCTGGATATGAACACCTCTGGTAGGTGTTAGAGAACTTCTCAAAGCAAAGGTAGGGGAACAAGGGGTCTGAGAGGATGTGGCTTAAGGGCAGGATGGGTCCCACTCACCCCAGACCTGTCCTCAGGGTCGCTGGCACCTCCACCCCCGGCCACCACGTCATCCTCAGACTCGTCGAAAGAAGAGGCGGAGGAGAAGCCGCCACTGCCCACCTCAACCTGGGAGAGAGATCCCTCTGGCTGAGCCTCAGGCTCAGGGGTTTCAGGAGTGATGATGAGGCGGGGCACAGGGACCAGGGAGCTATACTCCAGGTGAGAGTACAGGTGAGTCACCAACTTCCCAGGCTCTCGTTCTGCTAATGGGCCATCTTGGTTGGGGTCCCCCAAAAGGCAGTCTGTCCCAGGCTCTGTCTGGGGTCCATGAGTCTCTTGTGTCTGTGCACCATCAGTGCCGGGCTGTGTCCAGGAGCCATTAGTAGTTTGTTGTGTTGGGAAACCATCAGTGCCAACCTGTTTCCAGGCTGTTTCACTATCCTGTTGTAACTGGGAGCCATCAGTGTGAGACTCTGTCCACGGGTCTTCAGGATCCTGCTGTGTTCTGGAGTCATCAGTGTTCAGTGCTCTCCAGGAGCCATCAACACTTGGCTCTGTTGAGGGACAGGCCCCCTCTGACTGAGTCCGAAGGCTGGACCTCTTCTGGTGGGTAGACTGGTTATCAGCCCAGGGCTTGGACCTCTCTAGCTTGGACCTCTCTGGCTGGGCCTGTGACCCAAGTATTTCTAACTCTGTCCATGGCCCATCAACGCATGGCTGTGTCCAGAGTCTGGCCCTCTGTGGCTGACACTGAAGATCGGACCTGCATGGATCAGTACAAAATCCGTCTGTCCCTGTCTCCGTCCAGGGCCCGGCTGTCTCCAGCTCTGACCAGTGGCTGCTCCTTTCTGGATGTATCCTGGGGCTGGACTTGTCTGGCCCCGTCTTTTGGCTGGGCTGCTCCGTCTCCGCTCCGAGGCCAGCTGCTTCAGGATCAGCCTGTCTGCCTCTCCCCGGTTCAGGCCCGAGGCCGGCCCTCTCGCGTTCGGAATGGAGGCAGGACCCCTTGGTCCAGGCCTGGGGCCCGCCCCCCTCTGGCCGCCCCGCCGGGCCCCCGGCGCCGGGTCCTGGTCTCTGCTGCCCCGGCTGCCGCCGCCGCCCCCCTCGCGGCGCCTCCAGCCCCATGCCGGTCGACCCCGGCAGCTTTCCGGCCTCGGCCTCGTTCAGACTCCCCCGGCACGGGCAGCGCCTCATGCCCGCTCCCTTGGTTCGGGCTTCGGCCCAAACCGGCCCCTCCTGGCCCTTTAAATCCCACGAGGGGTGTGGCTCCGGAGCCCGGACTGGCAGGTTCCGGCCCGCGAATCCCCAGCCCGCCAGGCCACGCAGTGGTTAACCGATACTCCCCCTCCGTTGGGGGGGGCGGGGGAAAGCCCCTAAGTCCCGCCCAACAGGACGTGGCGTAAGGGCGGGCCTTTTCTGTCCCCGCCCCCTTTCCTCGGACTGAGTGGATTCCCAGAATTCGGTACGCCACCGGGTTGGGTCTGGGGTTCCACCTGAGGGCCCGTGAAGCCCCTCCCTATATCCCGGCGATTAATCTAACCTCATTTCACCCTCGAGTGACCAATTTAGCCTCCTTACAACTTGGAGACGGGTCCAACAGCGGGCCCTTTCTTCACACAGCAGGGCCGATGTTCCAAAGATTTGGGAATCCCACGGACGTGTGTTCAAAACCGCCTCTCCCACTTGCTAGCTGTGTTACCTTGAACGAGTGGCTTACGCTACCTAACAGAGTTCAGTTTTGTCATCTGTAAAATGAGGATACATAATATTTGATTGTTTCAAAAATGTGTGTTCAGCCCAGGCTGGTGCGGCTCAGTGGATTGAGCACTGGCCTGCGAACTGAAGGGTCACAGGTTGGTTCAGAGTTGTGGTACTTGCCTGGGTTGCGGGTAGAGGGCGCGCGAGAGGCAACCACACATTGATGTTTCCCTCTCTCCCTTCCTGTCTAAAAATAAAATCTTTTTTTTTTTAATGTGTGTTCGATTCCACAAGAGCGAAACACTTTACCAACAGGGAACTTGAGACCCAGAGCAGTAAAAGAATTTGTCTGAGGTCACAGGGAGATTAGATGAGGGGCAAAGCCATGGCCTTACGTCTAAAGCTAGGATACCTGGCCAAATCCTGGCTCCAACAGACTTGTTTCCTCTGAGCCTCAGTTTCCTCAGCTGTAAAAAGGATATAGCAATGATAATTTCCTCGTGGGGTTGTTATGGGAATTTTTATTTATAATGTATACATTTGTGCACTTGCTTCACACCATGCAGTGTACTTAGACCTCTTTATACCCCATACCTTTTAAGGTAGGGATCTTCATCATCCATGGTCAGGAAAACAGAGGCATACTTGAGCAAAGTTCAAGATCACATATCTAAACTGTGTAGATTTGAACTCAGGCCAACCTGACCCAAAGTCTGAACTTTTGGACCCTACTGGATGATATAACTTGCTTTTGAGGCTGAGGTGTTGCAGGAGGAGCTGGAAGTAAGAGTATTTTCTCTAAGTCAGATCATGATTCTTCTCTGCTCAGAACACTCCGTGTTTCCCATCCCATTCACCACAGTCCTCACCGTGATTCACTATACTCTATATGATCTGACTCTAGTTACGTCCCAGATCTCATCTCCTCTGTCTTTTCCCTTCACTCATTCTGCCCACTAGCCTCCTCTATTTCTCTGAGACATCTTCTACCACAGGGCTTTTGTACTGTTTGTTCCCTCTGCCTGGAACGCCCTTCCCTCAGATATTCTAATAGTTCCCTCCCTCACCTCCCTCAAGTCTTTGAATGTCATCTCTTCAGTGAACCTTCTCTGACCACCCTATTTAATCTCACAATCTTCCGCTCCCTGACCCCCTTCTCAGGTTTATTTTTATATTTAACAGGTATCATCTTATTAAACACACAGGCATACCACAGAGATGTTGTGGGTTTGATTCCAGATCACCACAATGAAATGAATATTGCAATAAAGCAAATCAAAGAATTTTTGTTTTTCCAATGCATATAAAATTATGTTTATATTATACTGTACTCTATAAGTATGTGACAGCATTATTTCTAAAAACAACAATATGCATACCCTAATTAAAAAATACTTTATTGATTAAAAATGCTAACCAGACTTCCGGCCAAGATGGAGGCATAGATAGATACACTTTGCCTCCTTGCACAACCAAAAGAAGGACAATAACAAATTTAAAAACAAAAAAATAACCAGAACTGCCAGAAAATCAAACTGTATAGAAGTCTGACAACCAAGAAGTTAAAGAAGAAATATTCATCCATTCCGGTAGGAGGGGTGGAGACAAGCAGCTGGGGTGGAGAGGACTCCCAGCAAGGCAGCAGCTAGAGGACTGGGCAAGGCGGTGGCAGGCAGAGTGGGTGGTCCCACATTTGTGTGCAGATAAACTAGGAGGAACAACCGGGAGTGAGACAGACTGCCCAACCCAAGGTTCCAGCATGGGGAAATAAGGCCTCAAAACCTCTGACCGAAAAAAACCTGTGGGGGTTGAGACAGGGGTAGAAACTCCCAGCCTCACAGGAGAGTTCATTGGAGAGATCCACAGGGTCCTAAAACATTTGCAAACCCACCCACCTGGGAATCAGTACCAAAGGGCCCAAATTGCTTGTGGGTAGTGGGGGAAGTGACTGAAAGCTAGGAGAGCTGAGCAAGCAGCATTGATCCTTCTCAGACCCCTCGCCCACAGACAGTGACACAACTCAATGACCTGGGTTGCCCCACCCCGGTGATACTTAAGGACCCACCCCTTATATGTAACAGGTACTCCCAGACAAAACAAAAAAACACATGGCCCAAATGAAAGAACGGATCAAACCTCCAGAAAAAAAATACAACTAAGTGATGAAGAGACAGCAAACCTATCAGATGCAGAGTTCAAAACACTAGTAATTAGGATGCTCCAGAAATGATTGAGTATGGTGGCAAAATAGAGGAAAAAAGTGAAGGCTATGCAAAGTGAAACAAAGGAAAATGTACAGGCAACCAACAGTGAAGGGAAGAAAATGAGGACTCAAATCAATGATTTGGAGCAGAAGGAAGAAATGAACAACCAGAACAGAATGAAGAAACAAAAATTCAAAAAAATGAGGAGAGACTTAGGAACCTCTGGGACAACTTTAAATGTTCCAACATCTGAATTATAGGGCTGCCAGAAGGAGAAGAAGAGGAAGAAATGGAAAACTTATTTGGAAAAAATAATGAAGGAGAACTTCCCCAACCTGGAAAAGGAAATAGACTTCCAGGAAGCTCAGAAAGTCCCAAAGAAGTTGGACCCAAGCAAGCACTCACCAGGGCACATAATTACATCACCCAAGATTAAAGATAAGGACAGAATCTTAAAAGCAGCAAGGGAAGAGGAGACAGTTTACCTACAAAGGAGTTCCCGTAAGACTGTCAGCTGATTTCTCAGAAGAAACCAGGCAAGAAGAGGCTGGAAAGAAGTATTCCAAGTCATGAAAGGCAAGGTTTAGTATCCAAGATTACTGTATCCCGAAAAGCTATCCTTTAGAATGGAAGGAAGGGCAGAAGGGCAGATAAAGTGCTTCCCAAATGAGGTCAAGTTAAAGGAATTCATCATCACCAAGCCCTTATTATATGAAATGTTTTTTAAATATTTTATTTATTTATTTTTAGAAGGGACGGGAAGGAGAGAGGGGAAGGGAAGGAGAAAGGGAGAGAAACATCAATGTGTGCTTACTTCTCACGTGCCCCCTGCTGGGAACTGGCCTGCAACCCAGACATGTGCCCTGACTGGGAATCGAACCTTGACCCTTTGGTTTCCAGGCCAGTGCTCAATCCACTGAGCTACACCAGCCAGGGCTATAGGAACTGTTAAAGGGACCTAGCTAAGAAAAAGAAGATCAAAAACTGTGGATAGTAAAATGACAACAAACTCACAACTATCAATAATGAACTAAAAAACAAAAACAAACTAAGCAAACAACTAGAACAGGAACAAATTCACAGAAACAGAGATCACATGGAGGGTTATCAGCGGGAGGGGAAAGGAAGAGAATGGCGGGGAAAGGTACAGGGAATAAGAAGCATAAATGGTAGGTACAAAATAGACAGGGAGAGGTTAAGAATAGTATGGGAAATGGAGAAGCCAAAGAACTTTTATGTATGTCCTATGCACAAGAACTAAGGTGGGGGAATGATGGTGGAATGAGGGATACAAGGTGGAGGAGAATGAAGCACAGAAAACAATGGGACAACTGCCATGGCTGATGAAGCTCAGTGGACTGAGCACAAGCCTTCAACCCAAAGGGTCACAGTTCAATTCCCAGTCAGGGCACATGCCTGGCTGCAGGCCAGTTCCCCAGTAAGGGGTGGATGAGAGGCAACCACACACTGATGTTTCCCTCTTTCTCCTTCTCCTTCCCTTCCCCTTTCTCTAAAGATAAATAAAATCTTGAAAGAAATGGGACAACTGTAATAGCCTCATCAATTAAAATATATTTAAAAATAAAAGTAAAAATACTAACCATCATCTGAGCCTATTGGGAAAACAGTGTTCATAGACTTGCTTGAGGCGGGGTGTTCACAGACTTCAATTTATTTTTTAAAAAAAGCAGTATCTTCAAAGCACAATAAAACGAGGTATGCCCACACTTACTTATTTCGTTTACCATGCCCCTCACCAGCAGCCAGGACCAAAAGGGCAAGGATTTTTGCTTTCGTTCCTTGCTTTGTCCCCAGTGCCTAGAAGAGCACATGGTAAGTGCTTAGTAGAAATTAGTAAAGAACTATTTTTCCATAAGAAATTTCTCTTGTGTGTAGCTCTGATTCTGTGCCAGGCCCTGCACTCTTTACACTATTTCACTGCATCTCTCTCTCACTAACCTAACACTGAGCAAGAAGTGATACCAAGGCCCCAATTTACAGATGGGGACACAGAGACTCAGAGGTCTGCCAACTTGTAGCCTTTGTTTGTATGACCTCATGCATGTGAAGCATGCGTCACCAGGCTTGGCACCATCTGCCACAGTCCTGTAAATTAGTTATCATAGGTACTTTTTAAATGTTTTTACATTCAAGAGTGAGCTACCACTCAGATCCTGAGTCAGACCCTTATGTCTGGAAGGGGACAGGGGGTGGTTTCTGTCTTGAAACTGAGTCACCTGTGGGAGGGTCATTGGGCACAGGTCCAGGGCTCTAAAATGAGTCATCTCTTTACAGACCAAAGAGAAGTCCTATCAGGGACCCTGTAGTGCAACAGTCAGACTGGGAAAATGAGGTCCAGAAAGGGTCAAGGCTCTTCTGAGGTCACACGGCACAGAGACAGAGACAGGGAGGTCTGATTCCTGACAAAGGGGTTAGACGGGGGCCGGAGTTCTGTGGGGGAGGCGTCCTATCCTCCCCCCAACGGTGAGAGAGAGGACCCAGCCAGCTGCTTTTATTCCAGACTGTGAGAAGAGGGGTGAGTCAGCCTGTTGTGGGGGAGGGGAGCCGACTTTAAGCCGTCCTGTTCTCCCACCTCATCCCTCCCTCCCTCCCCAAGACACACACACCCAGATGGCCTGGGAGCTGGTGTTCTGAGATGCCAAGGATCCTGACTCAGAACTGGGAATCTTGGCTGAATGTGTTCTGGGAAATGTCAAGCCTACAAGAAAGAGAGGAGTCCCAGTCAGGCCATCCTGCACGTCGGCGAGGAGCGGAGAGAGCAAGAAGTATAAAGGAACAAGGGCCCAGTGTGCCAGGGGCTGAGAGTGAGGGAGTTTGTTTACAGTGGGGAGAGTTGAGGGTGCAAGAGGGAGGCAATTGGCCTGTAAGGAAGGGGGTTTATATGTACAAGGAAGGAGGCTGGGTGCCAGGATGTGAGTGTTTGAAGCAGAGGGTGCGTGTGCAAAGTGAAGGAGCTCCATATGCACGGGAAATGTTTGCTGGGAAGACGGGTGTTCGGAGACATCGTGAGCCTGCTGAGGGTAGAAAAAGAAAGGGGGTTCGCAAGATGTTCGTGCAGAGGACACATGTGGAGTTTGTAAGGGAAAGAGTTGTTTGCCACAAAAACGGTATAGGGAACAGAAAGGTCCGCTGCACGCAGGCACTTTGAGACAAATGGAAGGGCATAAAAACGCATGCGTGTGTTCCCCGCGTGGCCCCCCTACAATCCCCAGTGGATCTTAACGCCCAACCTTAGGCCCCGCCTCCTACAGAGAGCAAGGAGTTGTTTGTGCCAGTCAGCGAGCTGCTGCTCCGTCATTGGCTAGCGGTCCGGAATCAGACTCCAGGAAGTGCAAGAGGCCCCCACGCTTTGCGGACCTAAAGTCTGGGAGCAGTGGGTGCTTAGCAACGGGGGGGAGGTACCCAGTAACGGGGTAGGGGGTACAGGAGAGGAATTGTGGGTGCCTAGCAACAGAGGTGGAGGCGGTGCCTGGGAGACAAGGGGGGCTCGGAGAAGTGGAAGAGGTAGCCCTGGAGAATCTGTGGGTGTCTAGCAACGGGGAAGGACCTTAGCAACGGCAGGAGTGAGACGGGGGAAAGTCAGTTTTGGGAGCTGAGCAGGAGGAATTATAGGTTCCTAGAACCGAGAGAGGGAACCAGGAGAAACTGGAGGGACCTGTATCAGGGAAGGAAGTCTTTGCTAGGTGGGAATCTTAGGGTGAACACGGAGGAATGTGAGGGCTTGGGGTGGGGGAGCAAAGCAGGGAGGTCAATCCCACCACTCCTACCCGAGTAATTCCTCCTCTTCTCCCCTAGGCGATGTGGCTGGAGGTTGGGGGCCTACTGCGGGGGACCTGTGGACAATTGGGCCGGACTGTTGGTCTGCCTTGTGGGGTCCTGGGTTCTGGGCCCCACTGCTGGGTAAGAGGCTGGGGAGAGTTCTGCAAGGGGAAGAGCCTGAGGGAGGCCTCAGTGAGTAAAGGGGCAGGGAGGAATCCAAAGGGTCAGGCAGACCCCGTGTCTTCTACTTCTTGCCAATGACCACATCTCTTGCAGGGGCCATGCGGGTGTTCTTGGGCCCAAAAGCTTCATCAGGGTGAGCCTGGCAGAGGCCTGAGTGAGGAGGACATTTCCAAGGCCCGGGAGGCCCGGCTCAGGAAGACATCTCGGCCCCAGGTATCATTGTCACTCATTCACTCAGCAACACTCCGTGAAGGCACTTGGCCCCCTGAGCCTGGGGAAGGGTGTGGTGGCAGGTTGCTTGTACTCCCTGGGCATTATACCCACCTTCCCACCCTTAGACCTTCTCCCCATTTTCCAGCTGAGTGACCGCTCTCGAGAACGCAAGGTGCCTGCGTCCCGCATCAGCCGCTTGGCTAACTTTGGGGGTAGGTGTGATTGTGGGAGACTGTGACCTAGATGAGAGAAAGCAACATGTACAGAATGAAGCAAAGAAGAGGGTGAATCAGAGACAGGAGGGAGAGATGAAAAGAGAATGAAAGCAAAGGCCTGCAAAACCAAGGGAAATAGAGGGGCAGGTAACAACATTGTTGAGAACTTAGAAGAAGGTGCAAGGTCCCATATGTGTGATTCCCTCTACACCGGGTCAGTAATTGTTCATTTCCATTCTATAGATGCAGGCATGGAGGCTAAGGGAAGTGAAGTGACTTGACCCCAGGTTAGCAGCAGAATTTACAATTCAGGTCCCAATCTGCATGAAATAATTTAGTGGGTGCAACCATCATTAAAAAAGAAGAACAGCTCTGGCTGGTGTAGCTCAGTGGATTGAATGCCGGCTGTGAACCAAAGGGTCACCAGTTCAATTCCTGGTCAGGGCACATGCTTGGGTTGGGGCCCAGGTCCCCAGTAGGGGGCACAAGAGAAGCAACCACACATTGATATTTCTCTCCCTCTCTTTTTCCTCCCCTTCCCCTCTCTCTAAAAATAAATAAATAAAATCTTTAAAGAAGAATAGAATGGAAAATATGAGTGAACCTGTAGAGTCAGGGAAAATATTTTTAATGAAATATTATATGGTCTCAACCAGTTATAATGCAAGTGTCTTCCTTACTGCATATCATGGTTCCAGCTTTAAAAACAACGATTCACAGTATAAAGAGGAAATTAAGTTCAGTGTTTAGAGCTCTGACACTGGGCTGCCCAGGGTTCAAGAATTGATCCAGCTGCATAACTCTGGATGAATTACTTAACTTCTCTGAGCCTCGATTTCCTTTTCTGCAAAATGGAAGCTTTCCCAAAACGTAACTTATGAGGGTGTGAGAACAAATGAATTAAAGCATTTAAGGTACTAGGAATGGTTCCTGGCATGGAGAAAGTGCTTGCAAAATGCCAGCTACAATCATTCTCAGGGATGGTGATAGTGAAAGAGTCAGAGAGACTTGGCATACCCTTAGGGATAAGGAGACAAGAGGGGGCAGAGGAAATCAGCCGGCGAGAACATCCAAAGGAGGAACAGAGAGAAAGAGGCCTAAACAGAAATGCCAGAGTAGGAGAGGGATAGAGAGAAATGACTGACAGAAAAGGTGAGCATGAAGAAGAGGAGGTGTGGACAGAAAAACAGGACTCATAGGAAGTCACAGATCATTCTGGAGCCTTCTTATCCTTGGCTGTGTACAAGAATCATCTTGGATGCTTAATAAAAATACAAATTCTGAGGCCTCAACTCAGGCCTGTTGAATCGGAACCTCAGCGGTGGGATGTGGGCACACTGTTTATAAAAGCTCTCACGTGACTCAGATGTGCAGCCTGGGTGAGAACTGCTGCCGCAGGAGACAGGCCTGGGGAGAGGGATAGAGGAAGAGACAGCCTCACTTTGGAGGGAACCTCAAGCAGGGGGAGTAGTGAGAGTTAGGGACAAAGATACATAGAGACTTGGCTGCCAAGAGCTGGGAGACAAGCGTGCTTAGAGACAGCAGAGGGAGGGTGGGTGGGGGGAATGCCCTGTGCAAGTGGGTATTCAGGCTCCTCTCTCACTCCTCAGGACTGGCTGTGGGCTTAGGCCTGGGAGTGCTGGCCGAAGTGGCCAAGAAGTCCCTGATAGGAGGATCTCTGCAGTCAGGTGAGTTAGTCACAGTACTTGGGTTTGGACCCTGGCCTGGCTGTGTGACCTGGGGCAAGCGGCTTCACCCCTCAGAGCCCCAGTTTCCTCATGTGGAAAATGGAGATGATAATAATATACCCACCTCTAGGGGTCACTGTAAAGGGCTCAGGACAGGGTGGGAACCCCATCAGGGCCCTGATGCACTGAGATCATTTGAGGAAAAATTGTAAGTCCTCCAGAGTTGAGTTCTAACTCTGAGCAGGAGATGAAGGCTGAAATGAGGGCCATTGGAGGTCTGGGTCCAACAGAGATGGAATGAGATCAGCCTTTTTGGATAAGATTCCCCAACAAGTCAATGGCCGAAACAAAAATAGGGGTGGCTGTTCTAGATTTAAAAGGGAGTAGAGAAATAACAGCTGACAGATGGAATGTGTGGACCATGACAGGACATCAATTTGAAAAAAAATAACTGTATCATGGGAATGTAAAGTACAACCGGTGACCCTTTGGTTTGGCCTGCAAACCAAAGGGTCACTGGTTCGATTCCTGGTCGGGGCACATGACCGAGTTGCAGGCCAGGTCCCTGGTCGGGGGCTTGTGAGAGGCAGCCATACATTGATGTTTCTCTTCCTCTCTTTCTCCCTCCCTTACCCCCTCTAAAATAAATAAAGAAAATCTTTTTTAAAAAAAGGATATAGTCAATAATACTGTTACGGCTGTGTATGGTGCCAGGTAGGTACGAGACTTACGGGGTGACAGCTTTATAAGTGGTATAAATGTCTAACCACTGAGCTGTGCATCTGAAACTAATATAATGGATGTCTACTGTAGTTGAAAGCTAAAAAAAATGTTAAAAAGAGCTATAAAAGACTTTCAGGGACAATTGGGAAGATCTGGATAGTAGATATTAGAGAAATAGTGTTAATTAGGTGTGATTATGGTATTGTGATTCTGTAGGGTAATATCCTTATTTTTAGCACAGTTTGAGTACATTGCCTTGCAAATTGGTCAGCAAAACATAACAGTAAGTGTTTGGTCACGTACACAGATAGAGTGAAAGAGGCAGAATATTAAAATGTTTGAATTGGGTGTGCAGGTGTTCATGATGCAACTTTTCTGTCTGTTTGGGTTTTTTTCAAAGTAAAAAGTTGGAGGTAGGTGGAAGATTTGGCTTTAGGGTAAGGCCAGACTGAGTCTATACTGCGCTGTGCCACTTCTGTGCTGTGTGACTCAGGGCTAGGCAGTGTACCTCTCTGAATCTCTTGCTTTCTTGCCTTAAAAATTAAGGCATTGGTAGTTCTTACTTCCTGGAGTGATTATGGGGATTCTGCCAGAGAATCCAGAGAGACACTTAGAATTCTCCATGGCACAGGGTGAGCACTCAATAAAGAGCTCAATAATTTTAAAAAATATTTTATTTATATATTTTTAGAGAGAAGGGACGGGAAGGAGAAAGAGAGGGAGAAACACATCAATGCGTGGTTGCCTCTCATGTGCCCCCTACTGGGGATCCAGCCTGCAACCCAGGCACGTGCCCTGACTGGGAATGGAACGGGTGACCCTTTGGTTCCCAGCCCACACTGTAGCTCAATCCACTGAGCTACCCCAGCCAGGGCTCAATAATTTTTTTAAATAAAATGAAAGCGTATTGATGCTTTATTGAATACTAATATAATTTACACATAGACCTGTGTTCATATCCTTTTCACAGCACTTATGTACCCAGATCAAGAAACTCTAGAACAGCATTTCTCAAACTTTTTGGTCTTGGGACCCCTACACACTCTTAACACCGAGGAATGGATTTTAAAAAGTGTTATATCCACACAATGGAATATTATTCAGCCATAAAAAGGGATGAGCCCTACCTAGTGTGGCTCAGTGGACTGAGCACTGACCTGTGAACCAGAAGGTTGCAGGTTCAATTCCCAGTCAGGGCACATGCCTGGACTGTGGGCCAGGTCCGTAGGGTGGGTCGTGCAAAAGGCAACTGATTGATGTTTCTGTCCCTCTTTCTCCCTCCTTTCCCCTTTCTAAGAATAAATAAATAAAATTTTTTTTAAAAAAGGAATGAAGTACTGATCCAGCTACAGTGTAGATGACTCTTAAACACTATCCTAAGTGACAGAAGCCAGACACAAAAGACCACATATTGTATTATTCCATTTATGAGAAATGCCCCGAATAGGGCCATCTGTGGGGACAGCAAGTAGATTAGTGGTTTCCTGGGGCTCAAGGAAAGTGGTTGGAGAAAACCAGGGTGAGGGGTGACTGCCAGTAGAAAGGGGTTTCTTTCCGGGGTGGTGAAAACCACCCCGTGCTGATAGTTGCACAACTCTCGATGTACTAGAAGCCATTGAATTGTAGACCTTAAATGGGCGGATTAGATGTTAGGAGAATTACCTCTCAATACAGTTGTTAAAAAATAGCATGAGGACCCCAAAGAGCTTGTGTATGTGGGTTATACTTATGGATACTTACTGTATTAGAGATTAAAACTGAAAATTTTGGAACACAAGAACACATACACACATTTCATCAGCCATCAATCAGGGCAACAGCATCATCACAGGTCTTGGAGTTTCTGGGAAACTCCACTGAACGTTTGTGGGAGAAAGAGTAAAAAGGGATAAATAACATTCATATTATTATGATAATGTATCTTTAATCCTCCCTGGAGGATATGTTTATTGATTTGAGAGAGAGAGAGAGAGACATTGATGGGAGAGGGAAGCAGTAACTGGCTTCCTCCTGTATGTGCCAGGCCAGGGATCACACCTGCAACCTATGTCAGGGCCCTGAATGGGAATCGAACCCACAGTTTTGTGGTGTATGGGACAATGCTCCAACCAGTTGAGCCACCTGGCCAGGGCATATTACGGTAATATTTTAATCTCACAGACCCTCCTGAAGGGTCTCAAGGATCCTCAGGGGCCCACCCAACCTCACTTGGAGGGTCACCGCCCTGGTTCTGCAGAAGCTCCTCTCCCGCCCCATCCTGGTTGCTCCCCCCACCGAGTATAACCACTGTGTTGGCTGCTGACCCTGAGATCACCTTTGCCAGTTGGGCTCTTCACACCAGTGTGATGAGACAGTGTATTTTGGTGTGTGTCTGGTTCTCTACACCCCTAGGCTCTGTGTGGGAGAGGTGTCTGTGTTGCTGTGTGTGGATGTGGGCTGTTTATTCCACACCATAGTGGTCGCTCTGTGACTTTTCCACAGTTTCTTCATTAATTGTATTGACAGTCCCTTGAAACGTTCCCAGTTTGGGACTGTTACAAATAGTGCTGTGAAGACTCCTCTTGGAATATCTGTCATTGCACACATTTATGTATGTCTCTTGAGTGTACCTAGGAGAGGAACAGCGTCTGATACAGGTGTGTGCTTTACTAGAAACTTGCCACTGTTTTCCACAGGGCGTGGGCTGTGGCACCATCATCGGCAGTGTTGGCGGTCAGGCTGCTCCACATTCTTGCCAACACTTGGCATTGTCTTTTTCACTTTAACCATTCCGGTGGGTGTATAGTGGTGTCATGCTGAATACTTCTGTGGCTGTAATACTAACAATCATTCTTTCCACCCCAGAGGGCGGCTCCCGGCCCGGCTCCAGCCCTTTCCTGTCAGAGGCCAATGCCGAGCGGATCGTGCAGACCTTGTGTACAGTTCGGGGGGCCGCCCTCAAGGTTGGCCAAATGCTCAGCATCCAGGGTACAGCATGACCCTCAACCACCAACCTCACTTCTACCCTACCCCACCCACCAGCCAGCCCCAACCCCTGGTATTCCCACAAGGGGTCCCCCTTGCTTGCTCCCTCACTGCTTCCCTGTCCCCTGGGCCCCTGTCTCCCAAGACAACAGCTTCATCAGCCCCCAGCTGCAGCGCATCTTTGAGCGGGTCCGCCAGAGCGCCGACTTCATGCCCCGCTGGCAGATGCTGGTGAGTGCCCGGTGAGGGGAGGCCGACCGGGGAGCTGGGCTCCGCCTGCCTGTCTCTCGTGGCTTTCCCGCTGTACTGCCTAACTAACCTTGGGCCTGTTTTCCCCTCTGGGAAATGGGTCACCGAAGCACCTCCTCGTAGGGTTGTTGTGATGATTAAATGAGGGTGGTACACCGCACTCAGTCTGGTCCTCGGCAGGCTCGGTGAGCTGTTACGGCGGCAGTGAGTGCCATGTTAGGGGTCAGACTTGGTGAGTTCAAACCCTGGCCCTGCCCCTTCCTGCACGTGTGATCGCAGATCCACGGCCTGACCTCTCTGCGCCTCAGTGTGCTCCTCTGGGAAATGGGGATAGTGATAGTAGCCCCCATATCACAGGGCCACATAAATTAGCATAAAGAGTGCACTTGAAGGGCCCTGACACAGCATGAATGACATGCAAGTTTTAGTTGTTATTATTACTGCTTTTTAAAGTAAAGGACAGTGTATCTGCAAATAGGTGGGCACAGTGCCTGGCCCTGAGTGAGTGCACAGGAGTGAGCTGTCCTTCCAATGTCAGGGTCAGGGTGTGCCATCCAGGGTCAGGCACCTGCCTGCCGACCTCCGTTCTGCTCGCTCGCCACGTGACGCTGGGCACTCACTGCTGCTCCTGAGCCTCTCTGAACAGGATCTGGCCCACAGGAAGCCTTCTGTACATTTTAACTTGTTTATCACATTAACTTTAAGTTAATACCAAGCTGGCCTGGGCCTCTCAGTCCGCCAGTGCCTGGTTCACCTTGACGGAGAGACTTCTCTCTAAGCCTCTATTTCCTCATCTGTAAAGTGGGGCAGTAGCCAACAACTTAGCCCCCGCCCAGGGTGTGGTGAGTGCTGGAGTTATTATAATGTGCTCAGCACAGGGAATGAGCTCAGCTGCCTATAATCATAGCGATGACTGTTACCACCACTCTCCCCAGAGAGTTCTGGAAGAGGAGCTTGGCAGGGACTGGCAGGCCAAGGTGGTCTCTTTGGAGGAGGTGCCCTTTGCTGCCGCCTCTATCGGGCAGGTGCACCAGGGCGTGCTGAGGGATGGGACGGAAGTGGCCGTGAAGATCCAGGTGAGAGGGGAAGCGGATGGGTGGTGGTGGGCACCCTACTGCCCCAGAGGAATGACTCCCATCCTCCCATGACTCCTCCCTCTGCAGTACCCAGGTGTTGCCCAGAGCATCCAGAGCGACGTCCAGAACCTGCTGGCAGTGCTCAAGATGAGCGTGGCCCTGCCTGACGGTGAGGTGCCCACTGTATGACCGGTACCCTGACGAGAGGAAGTGGGGCTGGACGCAGGGAGTCGGAGAGTACCAGCTCGGGTGGTACTCAAGGGTACCACCACAGGGCGTGCCTGTGTGCGAGTGTGTGTTTGAGACAGAAGGAAGGGACACCACAGGTAGGGAGTACAAGTGTGCAAGAAAAAAACAAACTTGGAGAGTCTGAGAGAGACAGAAGCCGAGGCTGAAATTCAGAAACACACAGAAGGTGTGTAGAGAAGGGCTGAAAAAGAGCCACAGAAGCAGTAAGAGTGTAAGTGAGACCTCGTGTTTGTGTTAAAGCTTTTGAGAAAGAGTCTGAAGAAGATGGAGCAGAGTATGTGTGTGAGTGTGTGAGAGGGAGAGAAAGGCAGGGGCAGAAGACGGAGTGTGACAAAGACAGAATAAGTGGTGTGTGTGACTAGGAAAGAAATGCCTAGGGACAGGTGTGCGTGCCTGTGAAAGAGGCAGACCCAAGAAGAGCCCACAGTTGCATGAGGACAGAGGGGAGGTGTGTGGACAGACAGTGGGGTAAAAGGCTCGGAGCAGAAGGTGTGAGAGACAGCAAGAGAGACTGAAAGCGGAAGACAGGATTGGCGAGGGAAGACATTCACGAGTGGGAACCTGAGGGGCTGGGCGGGCAGGGGCGGGTACAGCTGCGGCCTTCCCGACTGACAGGCTGCCCCCATCAGGCTTGTTTGCCGAGCAGAGCCTGCAGGCTTTGCTGCAGGAGCTGGCTTGGGAGTGTGACTACCGTCGTGAGGCGGCTTCCGCCCAGAACTTCAGGTGAGCTGAGCCCCCCGTAGGCCCCTCAAGGACCTCTTCCTTCCAGCTTCCCTCCCTCCTTCCCTCCCAGGCCAAGTCGGAACTGGAGTCTTTGGGTGGGGCTGGCAAACTCTTTTCCTCTTCATCCATTTGTTCATCCCTTCACTTGTTACTTCCAATGTATCCTCTGTGTCATCTGTGAGCTTGGTCATGTCACTTCCTCTCTTAAAGTGTCAGTTTCTCATCTGAGAAATGGGTTGGATGACCGTTCAGTCCAGGGTGGGGAGGATCTTGTCAAAAGGCACTTACTCACTCACATAATGGGTCACACCTGCTGCACTGACAAAGTTTGAGCAAGCCGACAGTGTCAAGGGTCAAAGAGAACGGGCTCCAGAGCATCCCTGGTACACTGCAGGCAGGAGCAGATACTGAGATAAGGATTTTGGGAGAACAGTGTGGCATCACATGCTAAGGCTGGATATTCACGTACAACCTAAGAGTCGCCCTCCTGACTAATACTCCAGGGTTGCTGAGGGCAGTATACACCACCAGACTTTCCCAGAATGCTCATTGCAGCAAGCCAAGTTAGAAACAACCCAAATTCTGGCCTGGCTGGTGTAGCTCAGTGGATTGAGCATGGGCCTGCAAAGCAAAGGGTTGCAGGTTCAATTCCCAGTCAGAGCACATGCCTGAGTTGTGGGCCACGTCCCCACTGGGGGGTGCATGGGAGCCAACCACACATGGATGTTTCTCATCCTCTTTCTCCTTCCCTTCCCCTCTCTCTAAAAAGAAAATAAACAAAAATCTTTAAAAAAAAAAGAAACAACCCAAATTCTGAAATTCATCCATCAGGGTGGATAAATTAATTATGGTGTATCCATCAGTGGAACATCATGCAGCAGTGAAAATGAATGAACTCGGGCCTGCGAACCAAAGGATTGTGGTTCGATTCCCAGTCAGGGAACATGCCTGGGTTGCAGGCAGGTTGCCAGCAGGGGATGCACAAGAGGCAACCACACATGGATATTTGTCTCCCTCTCTCCTTCCCTTACCCTCTAAAGATAAATAAATTAAATCTTTTTTAAAAAAACAAGAAAAAGAAAATGAATGAACTATAGTTATCGGGAGCAGTGTGGTAGCATCTTAGAAGCATCATGATAGGCAGTAATTAATTATACCTCAGTGAGATCCTCCACAGTGTAGCCCACGTGCTTATTGAGCTGAGCTCTGTAAATACAGAGTAAGTGGAAGGAAATGTTCTGGGGCGTGGGCCTGGACAGACAGATGTGGGCTCCAGCCCCAGGGCCGCCCTGAAGTCTGGGTGGCCTGAGTCTGCACAGCGGCCTTGGCAGAGTGTCCTCACAGGGGAGTGAAGAGGGAATCGTGCTGCTTAAATGCCTAGTGCAGGGCCTGGACCACCAGGAGTGGTTCAAATAGAGATTTTACAAACAAGCACAAAAATACAAGCCTGGAGCCTGGAGCCCGGAGGAGGAAGGTTCAAAGTGGGCCGGCCCAGAGCACTCCCTGTGGGATGGGGGAGAGCCCTCCCCCACAGGATTCCCAGCGTCTTTAGAATAAAACCTGTATGGGTTCCCCTGACCCCTCCCCACCTCCCTGCTCCCCACCTCACTGTCCTCCAGCCATCCCACAGCTCCGCAACCAGAGGCCTCCCTCATAATTCTCTGCCTCCCAAATCTTTCACTGACACACGTAGCTCATTCTATTGGTCTGTTTGTTATAGTGTGGTCTCTGGTGTGCGTAAAGGCAGGCCTGGGCCTCATCCACTGCTCTGTCCCAGCATTGTCCAGCACAGGGACAGACACTGAGAAGGGTGCTTTCCCTTAATTAACCAGTGTTCCCAGTCCTGACTCCAAGGAGCAGCCAATGAGTATCACTACAGACTCAGAGATTTGTATATCAGTGACTGTTTTTTGTCAGTGACTGTATTTTGGATGAATTAATAAGTTGATGAGAATGTAATATATTTTTTTAAGATTTTATTTATCTTTAAAGGGGAAGGGAAGGAGAGAGGGAAACATTTGCCTCTCGTGCGCCCCCTACTGGGAACTGGCCTGCAACCCAGACATGTGCCCTCACTGGGAATTGAACTGTGACCCTTTGGTTTGCAGGCCAGTGCTCAATCCACTGACTGAGCTACACCAGCCAGGGCAGAAAGTAATGTTTATGGAGCTTAATACATTGAGCTCATCATGGGACAACCAGATATCATCAAAGTATTTCCAGTAGGGAAGTGGTAACTGGGTCTCCAGCAGCTGGCTGAGGGGCAGACACAGAGTAGGCCTTATGGAGATGTTTGTTGAATGAAGGAATGAACGAAATGTCTGAATGAACGTGAGTCCTGCCAGGTATTAACCATCAGTCAGGGCACACAGAGGCAAGAGAAAGAGAAGGGAAGGCAAGACACAGACTTTTCATGAAGGACTTCTCAGAGGTGGGCCACAGCGCCTGCGCACCATGTCCCATCCCCTCCCTGCCCCTCTGCCCCAGGCAGCTGTTGGCTGATGACCCCTTCTTCCGGGTGCCGGCAGTGATCAAGGACCTCTGCACAACACGGGTGCTGGGCATGGAGCTGGTCGGAGGGGTCCCCCTGGACCAGTGCCAGGGCCTGAGCCAGGACATCCGGAACCAGGTACTTGGTCTGGTGGGACAGCAAGGAGGGTGCTGCCCCGGGCAGAGCCAGCAGGGTCAGCCGGACCCACTGTGCCTCTCCAGGCCCCTGAGG
Organism: Artibeus jamaicensis; assembly: GCF_021234435.1. NCBI lineage: Eukaryota > Metazoa > Chordata > Mammalia > Chiroptera > Phyllostomidae > Artibeus > Artibeus jamaicensis. The sequence goes on from NW_026521848.1 coordinate 724,651, forward strand.
TTTTACATGGGGAGGTGACTCCGAGGCATCTGTTACTCCTTCTTCCCACCCCAGATCTGCTTCCAGCTCCTGCGGCTGTGCCTGCGGGAGCTGTTTGAGTTCCGGTTCATGCAGACCGACCCCAACTGGGCCAACTTCCTGTATGACGTCTCCAGTCACCAGGTCGGTTCCTTGTGCTGTGTGTCAGGGTACATCAGCTGCTGTGACAGATATTTTCCAATATTTCAGTAGCTTAACCCAATAGCAGTTTACTACTCACAGGACAGGCTGGGCTAGCCCTCCTCCCTGTGGTGATGTGGAGACCCAGACTCCTCCCCTTTGGTGATTGTGGGGAAGAGAGATTGAGAGCATAATCCCCTGCCTAACTTCTTTGACCAGAAGTGACACATCATTCCTTTTTACCATTCTGTTGATGAGAACTGTTCATACAACCAGTCTAGGTGCAAAGGATGCTGGGAAATGGAGTTCCTGGCTAGGCAGTGGCTTCCTAGTGGCAGTGTGACAGTAGAGAAGAGGAACACAACTTTTGAAAGGCAGTTAGTCATCACTGTCACACTTGCCACTCATTTAGAACACACCAAGCCCCCGCTGCCTCTTGATAAGGACACCAAGACCACCCTGATCCTCACTTCAGAGCTCGTGGTCCAGTGGGGGACCCGTCACCAGACAGTGGGGGACCTAGAGTAGTCAGAGCCATGGCAGGGTAGCACAGGCCAGAGCTGTCAGGGACAGTGATGGGGAGGCCCCGGGCACTACGGGAAGCCAGAGAAAGTGGCTGTCCTGTCAGGATGGGGTCAAGAAAACCTTCCTGAAGGAAGTGCCATTAAAGCTGAAACCAGAAAAATGAGAAGAGGATAGCCAGCCAAAGAGCAGGGAAGAGCACTCCTGGCAAAGAACACAGTGTGCCCCAAAGCCTGGACAAGAGAGTTTGCTTGGAAAGACTCTCAGCGTGCATGCGTGGTTGCCAGATTGCTTGACAACGTGGTCTGTCCCCGTTCAGTCTCCCGGCGGATCTTTCTCAAACAGATCTGGCCACACCCTCCCTCCCACGGCGCCATACACCCTCAGGATCACGCCTGAGCCCTTTACTGAAGGTGGAGCGGCCCCGCTGAATCTCCAGCTGCAGTCCCTTGCCACTGTGTTCACCCCAAGTGCACACACACCCTGCACCCCTCCCAAGCTGACACCCCAGGGAGGGGTTTTTCCAACCTTGGGAGGTGATGCACTTCCTGAGTCCTGGTGTCCATTTATTGGGTCTCAATCGCATTTTTTCATCTTAAAGGCATAGAATAGAAAGTGTCAGTGTGTTATAGACGGAAGAGAGCTATAATATATCAGGACACTTCTGTTTGACGTTTATGTTTATGTGGCGTTAGCACTGGTGCCCAGTATAATCTGTATTTCTTACTATAATTTATGGTCAGTAGTCCAAACCCCACTGCCCCAGAGAAACTCCTACATATGTGTCAATTAAGTGCTGTTTTTCATAGCAAAACCCACAAACACCCGCAGTGTTCATCAACCAGATAAGTTCACTGTGATACACTCATGCCATGAAGTCCTTACACAGCAGGGAGGAAATGAATGAAAGAGCCAGAGCTGCACACAGCCGTGCGGACAAATCATCAAATCACGCTGGGCACAAGGAACAAGCTTCAGGATAACTACCACAAATACCATTTATATAAAGTTTAAATACAGAAAATGTGACACGTTCATGAGTGCACACATGTAGAACACGTAGAAACACACGCCAACTTCAGGCAGTAATCAATAAAAATTTCAGGACTGTGGTGACCCTAGAAGACAGGGTGGGGACACATCGGGCAGAGACCCCGCTTGGATTGGTATCGCTTTATATTTTAAGCTGGGTGGTGAGATTTCTGTTCACTCTTCTATATGTTTTGTTCTCTGAGGTTTTTTTTCTGTGCCTAAAACACTTTATTATATAAAATAATTATGACCCAAAAATAAATAAATAAAAGCCAAGTCCCTTCAGCTTCATGTGGGGGTGACTTAGAATTGTGGAGACCAGAAGCTAGGAGCCCCCGGAGACAGCAGGCAGGGACTCTGGCAGGAGGACCCAGGCCACCCCCAATGGACAGCGGGGAGCCTAGGTGGGCTCCCAGCGTCTCTTTCACCGTTCTCATTCCCAGGTGACCCTGCTGGACTTTGGTGCAAGCCGAGAATTTGGGACCGAATTCACAGACCATTACATTGAGGTGAGTTCCCCCCAACCCTGTGGTCTGAAGGGCCAAGGCTCAAGCCAGATACTGAGGCAAAGGTGAGAAGGAGAAGCATAGTATCTGGAATTAAGAAATAAGAAATAATAGTAATACTAATAGCAGCTAACAGATGCCAGGCACTTAATGCCAGGTGCTGTTTTAAGTGCTAGACGTATGGTAACTGACTTAAAGCCCTCAGCAACTCTATGGGGTGAGGACCATTTTTAGCCCCATTTTACAGATGAAGTAACCGGGGCTCAGAGAGGTTAAGTCACTTGCCCAAGGTCACAGCAGACCTAGGATTCAAACCCAGGTGGTCTGATTCCCGAGCCCATGCTTCCAACCCTGACTAGCCCCCATCCTCTCACTTCCCCACAATCCACACTGTCCCAAATCTTGGTATCCAGCCTTGCCCTCACATACACCCCCTGGCAGGCTGCTTCCTACGGAGCTGCTCCGCCCTCAGGAAGTGCTTCCTCACCCGTTGCCTGCCCCTCCCACTAACTTGGGTCAATCTGTCTCAGAGGCCACAGAGAACACCGTGTCAACTGACTGGTGAGGTTGGACATTCAACCTGGGTTTTCTAATCATTTAGTCATCAATTCACACATTCTTTGATACTACCTGTGTGCCCAGCCCTATTCTGGGTAAACTGAGGACAATAATGACCAACTCAATCTAAGTCCCCACCTTCGAAGAGCTCACAGTCCAATGGGGGAACAGACAGTGAAGACCCAGAGTGGTCAGGGCCAGGATGGGGAGGCACAGGGCACTGTGGGAGCTCAGAGAAGCATGGGCCAGCCTGGCGAGTCAGGAAGGGCTTCCTAAGGGAGGAGCTATCAGAGTTGAGACCTGAGGGATGAGGAGACTGATAAGGGAGAAGCTAGGAGGGTATTCCAGATCTACAACATGTACCAAAGCTAAGTGATGAGAAGGGACATTTCCATTAAAGCAGCACTTCTCAAACTTGAATGTGTACGTGAAACCCCCTCAGCCCCCATGACCCTGTTGACACATGGATTCTGGTCTGGAGCTTGGCATAAGATCATGCATTGCTAACACACACCCAGGTATAGGAACCACACACTTGGAGAAGTCAGGTCCTAATGGACCAAAATGAAGTTCATGTTCTGACTGGGAAGGTAGGTGGGGGGCAGAGGAGGAGCCAGCAATGAGATTGGAACCAAATCACACTGGGTCTCAGAAGCCATGCTTCGTAGCTTGTACTTTGTGTGGGTGCCTAGGGGAGCCATGGGAGGGACTTGAGCAGGAGAGGGGCAGAGACGGAATCAGAAACCCCCTCTGAATAACGAGTGGTCTTTAGGACTAGGAGCCAGGAGCCCAGGGAGGCTGTGAGGAAAGGAAGAATGGTGTCTGGGGCAAGGCCCAGGGCTCTGGATTGGGTAGTGGGCATGGTGGGGCCATCCTTGAGGTAGGGACAGGAGGGAGGGGCTGGGAACCCCCACTTCCTGCCACATACACGGGCCTGTTGGGGCCTGTCCTCTGCAGGCCACTTGGATACTTGGGACACCTCATGCCCTGCCCCCACCCCACCCCACCTCCAGACTAAGCATGGCTCTCCTGCCACCTCCCCAGTCGTTCCCAATTTAAAAAAGCCCTGTCACACTGGCCCCCAAGGACCATGTAGGCCTCACAGATGGCCAGACAGTCTTGGGAATGGAAGCTGAGACAGAGTGGAAGTGAGAGATTTAATCCTGTACCCCTTCCTCTCAAGGAAGGGCAACTCACTGGTTAAGGGATCTCCCAGGTTCCATTCCTCACCTTTCTATTGCATACTCTGAGCCTTTTTGCTCATGTGTGAGGTGGGGACCCTCACACCCACCTCTTACTAGTAATAGTAGCTGATTATATTTATGGTGCTTCCTCCATGCTGGCCCAGTGCTCAGCACTGCATAGCTATCGCCTCCTTTAACCTCACAACAACCCCACGAGGAAGATAATTCCAACATCCCCACTTCACCGATGAGAAATCAGAGGCCTGAGACAAAGAACCTTGCCCAGAGTCAGTCAGCAAGTGGCAGAGCTGGGACTGAGCCCAGGCAGCTTCTGTCTGTCTGTCCGTCCGTCCTTATACCCTCAACTCTCCTCGTGTGCACTCATGGTTGGAGGGGTGTTTAGCTAATTTGCTCCACAAAAGTTCACTAAAGGTCTCCTGAGTGCCAGAGCCTGTGCCACATGGGACTGAACCCATCCAGGATTCCTGTTGTCTCAGGGCTCCCAGTCCAGTGCAGGAGGCAGACATCAGCAGACAACCAGGTGAATAGAGATGGCCCAGTGGCAACGTTGGGTACAGTTTTGGGTCATAGTTCCATCCTTGGCCACATGAGTATTTGGACTCATGAGCAGCGCTCGACATCTATTTTCCTCTGTGCTCTTCTACTGCCTAGTTCCCAGCCAGGTGGTCAGAACCCCTGACTACTCCACTCCCCAGGCTCTAGGACAGTCTTGGGACACAGCCGGGCAAGGTGAGGCAAGGCAGGAGAGGCTGTCCAGGTGAGAGGCCCTAGGCAGATGAGAAGGAAAGTGGGTACTATGTCCTTTCTCCAGTTCCCCAGACTCCTCCATGAACCCTTGAACTCCACAGAGCCCTTGACCTGGTGCCCCCCCACCCATCTATCCAGGTGGTGATGGCTGCAGCCAATGGAGACAGAGACCGGGTCCTGCAGAAATCCCGGGACCTCAAATTCCTCACAGGCTTTGAAACCAAGGTTGGGAGTCACTGTGGGGGTTGGGTATGGAATCTGTTGTGGGAGGGGTGGGGTGGGCATGGGGGGGCTGCTTAACTCTGCTGGGGAACTCTGGGGCAATGAGGAACTGCTGATCTATACTTAGGGGCTCTGGGGAGGAGTGGGGGGAATGGGGGTTGCTTTGCTTCAGGAACCCTGGGAAAATGGGCACCACTTAAACCTATTCTGGAGAAAGCGAATGGGGGAATGGAACCTGCTTCTCTGGTCTGCAGAGTGAGGTCTGTTTGTGTATTGGAGGCTCTGAGAGGGAGCGAAAGGCCATTTCCTTTGGGAGGAGTTGGGGGCTGCTTGCCTTCCAGGGGCTCTGGAAGGAGTCCGGGCATTTGTTTATACTGGACATCGCGAGGGAGCTGAGAGGTGCTTGTTAGTTCTGGGTTAAGTGGAGGGCTGTGCCTCTGCTCTTCCCCACCTCTAGGCGTTCTCTGATGCCCATGTGGAGGCTGTGATGATCCTGGGAGAGCCTTTCGCCACCCAGGGCCCCTATGACTTCGGGGCGGGGGATACGGCCCGCCGAGTGCAGGGCCTCATCCCGGTGCTGCTGCAGCACCGGCTCCGCCCACCGCCTGAGGAGACCTACGCCCTGCACCGCAAGCTGGCGGGGGCTTTCCTGACCTGCGCCCGCCTCCGCGCCAGTATCGACTGCCGGGACCTCTTCCACGACACCTACCACCGCTACTGGGCCGGTCGCCAGGCTCAGCCACTGCCCGAAGCCTCCTGACCAGAGGGGCGGTCTGTCTGGTCAGACCCCTCAGACAGCTCCCTCTGGGAATCCGGCCAATAGAGGGCCATCCTTTCCCCTCTGTTCCGGTCTGGGGACGCCTCCCTGGGCTTCCCAGTACAGCCTAGCACCCTTCGCTGGAGACTGAGGAATCCTGGGGCTAAGGAACTCCCCACTTCACGCTCCCATATCCTGCTCTCCCCACCCCAAAGTGGGCATCAAGGAACTCCTGGGATTAATTTATTTCCGCCAACATTTGAGAGAGCTTCAGGCACCCTGCACGCCGGGCGGAGATGCAGACTCATTTAGAGGGGAGCCCCTCGCCTGTGTCTCTGGTCTCCCACAGATCTGGCCAATGAGAGGGGAGGGGTGTTGGTTAGAGGCAGCCCTCACCTTTGCCTCCCTCATCCCTCGACCAGCTGTCTTTTCCTTGTCCATCCTCTCTGTGTTGGGGGGTGTTTGAACCTTGAGTATGAATAAAAGTAGCCCTCCCCTTCCCCAGCTCTTTTCTCTGCGCTGGGTCGGGAGGAGGAGCTCGCGGACAGCCTCCAGGTGCAGATGGCCAGCCCCCTCCCACCCTCTTGTCTGAAAGCCCTGGTCCTGCCTGGGCCATCTGTTGCCGGGAACCTCCTTCTCCCCTTTCCCTCCCACCCCCAACCCCTCCCGCACGTGCAGACCACCTGCTCGTAAGACTGCGGCAGCTGAGAAGTCCTCCCCCCTACACCACCACCCTGACGCCCCGGCTCCCAGCAACCTCGCCTTTGCTAATGGGCCTTAATGCCCCTGCCAGATGCTTTGCCAAACCCACAGGATAGGATGGGAGCGGGGACGCCACGGCAGCCAGAACCGCGCCTAAGTCCCAGCCTGGCGCCCCCACCGCCCGTGCCGAAAGGATCGCACGCCGGAACGCCGGGGTCTGTTCATTCCCCTCCCATTCCTTGCAAAAAGTGCCTTGTCACCGCTTCTGCCAGCCCCCGCTGGGATAGGAAAACCGTGGGGTTAGCTGGAAGATTTGAGGATGTGGAGCGGCGAGACGGTTCCCGAAGCAACTCTTTCGGACGCAGAACTGACGGAGACCTGAGATCAGGGGTCACCAAGGGAAAGGGAGTCCAGGCTTCGAAAGACCTAGGGGGAAACTCCGAGAGGCTCACGTGCAAGCTCAGCCGGGGACTGGCCAATGGGCGTGGCGGGGCGGTGGCCATAAGGGAGGGGGCGGGGTTACATTTGCGTATAGGCGGTGCCAGCAAGCTGAAGGGGCGGGACAGGGGCGGGGTCTTTTTGTATATCCAGCAGGCGGTGGGCCAGTGGGCGGGGCCGGGGCGGGGTCTTTTTGTATATCCAGCAGGCGGTGGGCCAGTGGGCGGGGCCAGGGCGGGGAGCAGAGGCGGGAGGGGCGCTCCCCCGCCCCAGAACGGAAATCTCGGGGAGCCAAACAGGCTGGCGGGCGTGCATCTCGCACCATCCTTGGGTCCCTGGGCTCCGCCAGCGTCGGACAGAGCTGCCGCCGCCACCTTTACAACAGCAGCACCAACAGCATTCGGGGATCCGGGCCTGGCGGGGGCCGCGGGAGGCGGGGGCGCCCGGGCCCTGGATGTCCCGGAGCGCAGCGGCCAGCGTGAGAAGGGCGGGAGAGTGGGGCTCGGGTAGGGGGGCGGCGCCGCTGCTGATGTGGCGTGGGGGTGGGGGTTGGGGGGGTGGGAGGCGCCCGTATTGAGAGGGTGCCAATGCTGGCGAGGGTGGTCCTGGGTGGGAGTCCACGAACAAACCCCCACCGACCCAAAGCTTGGGAGACACAGGCCCTCCCTCCCTTACCGAGGCCCTGGAGATAAGGGTCCAGAACACAGAACTCCCCCTCAGGGAAATCAAGGACAGGGGACAGATTTTCTGTACAACTCCCTAGGCAAGGTTTTGGGGATGGGTTCGGGACACAACCCCCGGATGAAGCCAAGGCCTGCTGGAGGCGATCCCGGACCAGACGCCATCCAGACTCCTCCCTGCCAGAGGGGGGTCTGTGAGCACAACAACCCTCTAGGCAAGGTCTTGATGGGGTCCCTAGGCACGGCTTCCCTACCAAGCCAAGGCTGAGAGCAATTTCAGGCACAGTCTGTCCCCAGGCCTCAGAGGAGTCCTGGGCACAGCATCCCACCCCCCTCCCCACAATCCTTGGGCGGTGTCCTAGGAACAGCCCCTTCTCAAAACAAGGTCCCTGTGCCTGAGACTTCACTCCCGCCATAGCGTGAATAAAATTAGGGAAATTTCAGGCACTTCCCCTCCTTGGTCAAGGGTCTCAGGGCACAGGTCCCTGGGACACCCTCTTTGTCCCTTGGGCTGCCCAGCTGCCAGGGAGTGGCCCCACCCTCGGATAATGCACTGGCCCCTCAGGCTCCAGGATTCATGCTGGGAGGCCGGTGGGGAGAGGTTTCCTAGGGACCGGGTGCAGCCTTGTCTGTCTGCAGCATCTGAGGTGATGGCGGCTTTGTGTGTGGTACCTGGGGGAGGGGGGAAGCAAGTGATGGGGAGGTGGCTGAGCATGAGTCTGTGCTATAGCTGGTGACTATGAGGAGTCCTGTGTGTGTGCCTGTTTTATGCTTGTGGTTGTGTCTGGCAGCGTCTTCGAGTGACCCCAGCATTTGTGTGACTGTGTATGTGTGAATGACAACGGCTCAGTGTGCATGAAGCCTGTACTTTTTGTCTATGTTTGGGTGTGTGCACGGTTGTGACTGTGGAGTTGCGTCTCGTTCCATCTTTAGTGACCCTGTGTTTGTGTGCCTTGGTAACTGTGACTGGGTATGTGACTGTATGTGTTAAGTCTGGGGTTGGACATGTGTGTTCGTGGCTGACTGAAGATGTGGGTGTAGTTGTGACTGTGTGAGTGGAGTGGTGTCTATGACTCTGTCCATGTGCGACTCTCCCAGTGACTGAACATTTGTGGTTATATCTGTGACTGGTTTTGTATTCGTGCCACACATGGGTCTGTGTGACACACCATGTCCCTGCACCTCTGGGTGTGTGACTTCCATTATAGATGAAGTTGGTCACATTGTGCCTATGTGACTAGGGTTGTGTGATGGCATTGCGACTTGTATGTTTCTGTGCTGCTTGTGTGTTCAGAGCCATGTCTGTGTGTGTGACTGGGATTGTATAAATGATGGCATCTAGCTCTGTGTTGATAGTGATCGTGTGCATTTACAATCATGAATGTGTGAATTGGGCTATGTGCTTGACTTGGGATCTGAAACCCTAGCTGACCATTAATAGTGGGTTATTTCACTATGTCTGACTCTATTTTTACACGGGTGTCTGTGTGATGGCATCAGGCTACTGTGTGTGTTGGAGGCATGCAGGTGACTGGGGCTTCTGTATTTGTTTGTGACCCGCATGTCTATGACCCGGATGACTATATGTACCTGTGTCTATGTCACAGGCTGTGAGAGTGTCTGTAGCTGTGTGGCTGTTTGGTGTGTGTGTCTGCATGCATGCTGGACTATTTGTGTTTGAGTGTGTGATTTGGTGACAGGGTGACTGTGAGGAGCTGTGTCTTTTGCAGAAGCACAGCTATAAATGCTGTGTTGGGTCCCTGCATTTCGGAGCATGCACGTGACTGTGTGCTTGTGGTATGTGAAACAAAATTGTGTGCTGATGGCTCTGCATGTGAGACACTACGTGTCTAGCCACATGGGGCTGTGACTGTACGAGTATGTGGCCACTGGTCTGTGTGACTTGTGTGTTTTCATGGAGAGAGACCACATGTTTCTCTGTGATGCTATGATGTGGTACGGTTGGGTGTGGGATATTGGGTGACGGCACTGTAACTGTGGTATATGGCTGAGTAACGTGGGTACTGAGGCTGTGCGACTGTGCATGCACAACCACCTCTGAAATGTATATGGCTGTGATGCTGAGCCGCCGACTGTCTGGCTGTGCCTGAGTGTGGCCATCCTGGGGGATAGTTGTCTCCTGGTGGCCATATGTGTGTCTTAAGTGTGCAAGCCTGTTTCCCTATAATGCATGGGCCATGGCCACCAGCGTCTCTGTGTGATTGGGGATGGAGGACTGTCCATATAAGTTAGTTGATACTGTGACTAAATGTGAGCCTCTATGACTGGGTATGCATGACTGTGTGACAGTGTGTGTCCAAAAAGTGTGTTGGTGTGACTGATACAAGGGGTTGAGTGTCCACGTGCAGCTTTGTGCCTGTGGATGATTGAACACATGTGGCTGTGTGATCAGATGTGTGTATGTCTGCATGCATCCATGACCAGATGTCAACATGCAGCATTGGAGCTAGGTGTGACAAGTGTGTGTGGCTATGATTGTGTCTTTGTGACTGGGTGTGATTCTGAGTGGGAGGATCTCGGGTGACTGCCTGGGGAAAAGTGACTCACTGGGTGTGGCTATACATGTGCCACTTGGGTGGTGGGCCCAGCTCTTTGTATGTGGCTGAGAAAACGGAAGTGACCACGCATCAGCAGCTGATGTGACCAGGTGTGTGTGGCGGTGCCTAGGCAGGCTGGGACTCTGTATGCATGGAAACATATGTCTGCAGTGAGACTGTGTACATCTGTGAACTTGGCTGTGTCACAAGATATTTGTAGTGGTTGTGACTATATGTGTGTCTGTGTGACCTGGCGTGTATAGTTGGGGGTTGTGTCTGTGTGTAACTAAATGTGCAGAGCTGCAACCCAGTGCTAGGGACAAGTGTAAGCATGAGTCGCATGCAGACATGTGACTATATGTCTGTGCATCCCTGAACATGTGTCTATAGGGCAAGGCCACTCCCCCCTCACACCATCCCTGTGGGTACTGAGGGCCTCCTGAGGCCAGGATATCCCCTAACAAACACCCCAGACACACTTACTTGTTCCTGGGCCCTTGCAACCAGGGCCAGGGGGCTCATCTCCCTTGTAACAGTTGCTGTGACAACCAAGCCTTCATCAGGGAGCCCGAGATGGAGTGATGTTGGCTGATGTCCAAAGAGAGGGTGAGGTAGGGCACCAAGCCCATCCCAAGCCAGCCTCTCACCTTCTCTTCTGTCCCTTGAGCAGAACGGACCCAGGAGGCCTGAGCAACATCTGTCCCCAGCCCCCTGTGGGGCCCTGGGGCCCCCTGAAACCTCCAGGACGGAGCCAGGTGAGTGACCGGGTGGGTGGAGATGAGGCAGGGACTGAGTGGGTGGGTGGGTCTGACTAACATGACCAGAGAAACTGTCCCTGCAGTCACACAGCCTAATCACACTCATGAGTGGATACCTTCAAACCTCTCCTGTGCACACTCAGTGACCATTCAAGCCGATTCATGCTCAGACACATACTAGGACAGACACACGTCGACCTCCCCACACACACAAATGTAGGTTCACACAAACATACAGACACATTCCCAGACAACGCCCAGACTCTTCCAGACTGGGGAGGACAGACACCGAGCAGATTCTGACCCCAGGACCACGTTGCACACCAGTACCAGACAGCATGTGCAGACCCACACTTCCTCAAGCAGACACCTCGCAGACTCCACCTCTGGACCCATCTTCTCATAAAGAGCTACACTTGTAGCCCTGGCTGGTGCTGTCCAGTGGATCGAGCACCAGCCTGTGAACCAAAGGGTCACCAGTTTGATTCCCAGGCAGGGCGCATGCCTGGATTGTGGGCCAGGTCCCTGGTTAGGGGCATGCAAGAGGCGACCAATCCATGTTTCTCTCGCATGTCAGTGTTTCTCTCCCTCTCTTTCTCCCTCCTATCCCCTCTCTCTAAAAAAATAAATAAAATCTTTAAAAAAACTTCTTTTAACAAAAAAGAGCCACGCTTCCGCACACAGACACAGTCTCACAAATAACAATCACCTCACGTTCTCACACACCTTACAGACTCACGGGTGCATACTGACACACCCTCAGAACAACACTTGTGGACCCAACGGCCACATGCTCTGGCAGACACACCCTCAACAACAGCTGCAGTCTTGGACGCCGGCGTGGTCTCTTGGGTAACTCATACATCCTCTCATCGATGACAACAGACAGTCCTCAGTGACAATGGCCACACCCTCACACAGACATACAGCCTCAAAGACAACTTCTTCCTGCTCGGAGACACATCCTCACCTCTCCGGAAACATTTGCTGACACACTCACAACCGTTCACACATACATACACTTCAGCAACAACCTTCAGGAACCTGTACTCACAGACAGTGACCACACTCTTGGACACAGACCCCGCCGTGGACAGTGTGCACAGGCACACACTCTAGGGAGCAACCACTCGGACCCACATCCTCCCGTATACCCCTCGGAAATACACACTCACCGCAGTGGCGTGTTCTGCTCTGGACACCCTTCCAGACACCACGTGGGGACACATAGTCACGCACACACACAGTCCCCATCTGCTCACCCTCCTGGGACTGTCGGCATGGCTTCTCAGTGAAGAATGTTTCAGTCAGTGAGGATTGTGTCGGCTGGCCATTTCCACCCTCACCCATGCCTCTGGGAGTCACAGGTGCGCACTGCCCCAGCGTCCCACACCTGACACTACACACTGTTGTCCATACTCTCTGGCCTTGGCTCTGGACCTCAGTTTCGGGACCTTATGAGACCCCCCCAACATTGGACCTAGGCAACTCCCAACTCTTGTGCCCTCTGACCACCTCAGCCCCTGACCTCGTGACCCCTGACTTCATGCCCTGTAACCCAGTACTCTCCATTGCCTTGCCTTCCCATTACTTTGATTCCTCATTATTCTAGACTGCCACATCCCCATTTCCAGGCCCCCACAAGCTGTGACCCCCGTCCCAGACCTCCCTGCCCCTCAGCTCCATGTCTTCTGAATCTCTGCACTGACTCTTGCCCTCTGCCTCATGTCTTGACCCTGCCTTTTGTCATCCCCATCCCCCCAGTGTCCCCTGACTGCTGCTGATCCAAGTTCCCTGAATGTCATGTCCTCTGACCCAGTGACCCCCCTAACCCTGTAACCTTACTCCCTTGTTATCTGATTCTGTGCCCACTGAGCACTGTGTCCACTCCCTGAGCACTGTGTGTGTCTTCCGATCCTGGCCTTTGACCTACTCCCTGTCCTGTGTCACCAGAGGGGGCAGGCACTATGAACAAGTTACGGCAGAGCCTGAGGCGGAGGAAGCCAGCCTACGTGCCCGAGGCTTCGCGCCCCCATCAGTGGCAGGCGGACGAGGATGCGGTGCGCAAGGGCACATGCAGCTTCCCTGTCAGGGTGAGTGGGCGGGGCATGGGTGGGGGTGGGACGCATGTGCGTCCTGTCGGGGTGAGGTCCCGCCCTCCTGCCCTCTGTGGCAGAGACAGTGCATCAACGAAGAGCTGTGGAGTTCGCCCATGCGCGACCCCACAGCTTGAGTCCTGCAGAGTTAGGATTAAAAACCAGCGCACTTTGTCTTGTACCAGGAAAATGTCACCTGGGGGACATCCTGCCTGGGTCACCTGTTTTGTGGGAGGTAACAATTTCCAGAGGGCACTGGAAGGTCACAAAAATTCTGTACCATTTGCAAAGCCCTCTGTGACACTCGACAATGCACACTACACTTTAATACGTTAGATAGAGGGTTCAGGTTCAAATCCCAACTTGGTCTGTTCCTCTAGCTCTCCAGATGCAGACCGTGAGTGTGAGGGGTCCATCTGGGAGGCGCAGGAAATGCTGGTGGAGTGGGGAAGGGAAGGCAGCCAATCACTGGTGGGTCACTAAACTACAGCTGTGGGCAGCCGAGCTGAATGCCACTGGGGACTTTGGGAAACAGAGCCACCCCCCCCCCATAGCAGGAGGGAGCTGGGGGGGTGTGTGTGCCCCAACTCCCATGAGGCATCGCTGGGGCCAGCCCTCGGGTGCAGAGGTGCAGATGCTGGCGCTCAGAAGGACAACAGTGGCGGCCTAAGGCCCAGGGACGGGTGTGGGATGGGAATCACGACTGCATGGTGTGCTTCAGTTTCTCATCTGTGTATCTGGGGTGGGATCGGGGGACCTCCCTCGCAGAATTGAGGTGCAGACTAAATGAGGGCTAAGCACATGTGACATGCTTAGAACACTGTGTGATGCATTGCAGCTGCTCAGGGGACACTACGAATTATTGATTACTGTGCTTATTCCACATCCTTTTGTTTTTCCTCCCTCCCCAGTACCTGGGCCACGTGGAGGTGGAGGAGTCCAGGGGGATGCACGTGTGTGAAGACGCAGTGAAGAAGCTGAAGGCGGTAAGCGAGGGGCTGGCGCAGGGAGGAGCAAGGTCAGGCCGGAAGAGACAGCCCCGATCACGCCCTCTGTTCTCACCTTCCTCCCAGATGGGCCGGAAGTCTGTGAAGTCAGTGCTGTGGGTGTCAGCTGATGGGCTCCGAGTGGTGGATGACAAGACCAAGGTAGGAGGCTCGTGGGGGTGGAAGAGGCCCCTTTGCTCACCCTGCTGGAGTGGGGCCGAGGGCGCTTTCCCACCCACCGCTAGGATGTCCCTCCCTCAGGGGCCTTCTGTAACATCTTGGCACATCTCAGAGTCACACTTCAGGATTGCGTCCTGTGGTTACTTGTGAGCCGACACAGACAGTGGGTGAGAGCAGACTGGAGCAGCTGCCCCAGCTCCATCCCACCAGCTCGCCCACTTATCAGCTGGGTGACCCTGGGTGTGAGGCGCAACCCTTCTTCTGTTCCTCAGTCTCGTCATCTGTCAAATGGAGATGAGAAAAGGCCCTGCCGTTACCTGAGAAAGTATATCACACAGCTGGGTGTTGCCTCACCGAAAAGGGTTTATCTGGGAAAGAGTTGCAATCGAATGCAAGCAGACATGGCCAGCCTGGCCTGTGGGCCAAGATGGAGGAATATTTATAGAAGGAAAAGGAAGTCAAGGGAGGAGGAATTCAGAGCCATAGAGCTTTACTATAAAAATAGAGTTCTTCCTGTAGGGTTCTCGCAATTACGCAAAGTGCGAGAACTTCCAAGCAAAGCCCTAACCCCTCCCGTGACACTCCCAACGCGTTGCTGCTCGGCATGGGGGTTAGTCTTTATCGCCTGGTGCGGTGCACGTACTCAGACCAGTGTTAGCTGTTAGATGTGTGTTGTCAGTCTACCCAGCCAGACAGGATGCCATGGGGCCAGGGTCTGGGTATCTGTCACTTTTGAATTCCCTGCCTCCAGCCCAGACACCACCGGAGGAGGCAGCTAGCGCATGATGACAGTTAGGTTAATGACCGAACAGTGTCAACACATTTGCACAGGCAGTTCCCTCAGCCTGAATTACTGTTCTCCGCCCTTTGCCTCCAGGAAGCTTTGCCTGACTCTCCCTCCCCACCCAGGTTGGGTCAGGCAGCTCCTCATCCCCACGCCTCCCCGTCCCATTCCTGACCTCTGTGTCTGTGCCTCCCTTCTTATGTCCGGCTGTGACTCTGGGCCCTCTCCTGGGGATGAGTCTGCTTCTGCACTTAACTGGGAGTCCCATGCCTGCAGGGTCCACAGCAGGACCCACTGTGACTGCCAGGTGGAGCAGACACTAAGGGATGTGGCATGAATATGTGAAAGTTCACATTTCTCTCCTGGTCTTCCTGACTGCTCCCAGGACCTGCTGGTGGACCAGACCATCGAAAAAGTCTCCTTTTGTGCCCCTGACCGCAACCTGGACAAGGCTTTCTCTTATATCTGCCGTGACGGGACCACCCGCCGCTGGATCTGCCACTGTTTCCTGGCACTTAAGGACTCTGTGAGTATCGCCAGAGCCCTGAGGCTGTCTCTTCTCTCTCATTACCTGGCAGTCCAGCTCCATCCCCGGCCTGCCGAGTGGAGTCACACAAGCCATCACCTCTCCTCTCTAGGCCTGGCGTCCTCACCCGGAAAAGGGACCCTACTCAGCCTCCTAGCCTAGAGAATTACTGTGGACTCGGATGGGTTAACACACAGAAGTTGGAATATGCCTGGGATGTAGGAGGCACTCAGGAAAGCACTGGTTATCAGCATCCTCCTTATTGTTAGCAGTTCTTCATATTTCTCTAACTTTTCTAGTTGAGGATCACATACATAGAGTAGTAATGTACATTCTATGTCCAGCTCCATGAATTTTTGCTTATGGGTAAACCCCACCCAGGCCAAGTTGTGGGGTCGCCTGCCCCCAGCAGGCTCCCTCAGGCCCTTCTCAAACAACACCCCTCCCCCGACTCTTCCTTCAGCCTTGATTCATTTTGTCTTTGTTTCTTTGTATTCCGGGAGGTCAAGGTCCCGTCTGAGAATCAGATGAAAGCAACAAATGGGCTGCCTTCTCAGAAGCATCCTCATAGTTGAGATTCTGAGGCTTAGCCCTGGCTGGTGTAGCTCAGTGGATTGAGCACGGGCCTGCGAACCAGACAATCAAGGTTTTGAGACCATTCCCTAGTTCCCCAGGGGACGCACAAAAGGCAACCATACATTGATGTTTTTCTCCCTCTCTCCTTCCAAAGATAAATAAATAAAATATTTTTTTAAAAAAAGATTCTGAGGCTTGTGACAGAAAAGCCCCAATACCAGTGACTTCAGTGAGATGCAGGTTGGCCCCTGTCTCATGTGAGACGTCCGGAGGCAGGCAGTGCAGCTCCCGTGGCTGCGGCTCCCCCGCCTGCATCAGAGCCTCGGCTGCTTTATCATGTTGCCGCGCTGAAGGATGGCTCCACTTCTCTACTTGCGAAAGATGGTGGAAAATAGAGTTTTTATTCTGCCCTGAACCCTGGACCCTGAATTCGGTCCCTTGCCCACCTTTGTAGGAAACCACAGTCTCGGCCCCCTACGTCGGCCAGTTCTTTGGTTGCTGGCAATAGAAACTGATCTGGTTAACTTAAATCTAAAATATAATTCATGGCCCTGGCCTAGTGGTTCAGTTGGTTGGAGGGTTGTCCCGTGATCGAAAGGTTGCAGGTTCAATTCCCAGTCAGGGAATATACCTGGCTTGTGGGTTTGATTCCTGGTCAGTTGCAATCCCTGGTCCAGGTGCATATAATCAATCCCTGGTCAGGGTGCATTCAGGAGGCAACCAATCGATGCTTCTCTCACATCGATGTTTCTCCCTCTCTCTTCTCTAAAAGCAATGCAAAAATGTCCTCGGGTGAAAATAAATTTTAAAAAATTAAATTAAACTCACGGCCCTAACCAGTGTGGCCTAGTTGGTTTGGGCATCATCCTCTGAAGCAAAAGGTTGCTGGTTCAATTCCCGGTCAGGGCACATGCTTGGGTTGGGTGTTCCGTCCCCAGTTGGGGCGCAGGAGAGGCAAATGCTTGATGTCTCGGACATCAGCGTTTCTCTGCTTCTCTCTCTCCCTCCCCCTCTCTCTAAAAATAAATAAATAAAATCTTTTAAAAAAATTTAATGGAAGGATGTAAGAAATCTCACAAAATCAGAGGGCAGCCCGAGCTGGGAGGCTCCGCTGGAGTGTTGTCCCATACACCAAAATGTTACAGGTTGGATCCCCAGTCAGGACGCACACTGAGGCTGAGGGTTCGATCCCTGGTCAGGGCGGGTGTGAGGCAACCTATCCATGTTTGTCTTTCACGTTGAAGTTCCTCACTCTCTCCTTCCTCTCTCTAAAATCAATACATGTATCACTGGGTGAGGACACGACAAAATCGAAGGGCAGAGCATTAAGCGTCAGAAAGAGCAGAGAGCAGGGCAGCCTGGGGCCACTGCGCCAGGGGACAGTTCTGTTGGGGCACTGTTGTGAGGTGAACCTGCCTCCCAGTGCTTTGGGTCCAATTTCTGGTGAGAGGGCATGGAATTGGCCTGGCTCAGGTCCCTGGCTTCCCCTTGGCCACGAGAGGTGGAGCACCCAGACCAACATAGCCAGAATTGAAAAGGGGTTTCCCAAAGAGAATCCGTGGTGCTGTTACCCAAAGCAGGGAGATAATGGGCAAGTTAAACAACACTTGGACCTTGCAGACCTCACTAGTCTCTACTCAAGGATTCCTGCATGCTTCCGAAATCCTCACTGCCAAGAGCTGTAAACTCAGCAAACACAAACGAGTCAATACCCTCACCTTCCTCACTCATACACACGATTTCAGACCCGCAAGCAGGCGAGTCAGTATTGATTAGTCAGCACAGATCAGTGCCTGCCAGGGGCTAGTGTGGAGATATTTGAGATGCAGAGACCATAGCAGCTGCTGTTTCTGGAGAATAGTATTAGTGGTTGTTTCAGTTATCTGTTGTGCATAACAAGTTTCTCCAAAATTTACCGGCTTAAAATTCCAATCACTTACTACCTCTCACGTTGCTGTAGGTCAGGAGTGTGGGAAGGCTCAGAGAGCGTCTGGCACACCATGACCAGGGTCTGTCACACGCTGCGGTCATAGTGTACGTGGCAGTCACACGGGAGACTACAGTGTGGAAGCTTGAGGAAAGCTGGGCTTCTCACGTGGCGGCACAGGGCTCCAAAACGGGGAGTGGCGGAGGGAAGGAGTGTGAAGGAGAGAGACTGAGGTTGCTTTAACCCTAGTACTAACCAGGAGGAAGCCATGTTGCCTTTTTGGACTTGGAAACCACAGCATTGCTTCTGTGCTGTTCTGTTTGGCCAGACAAGGAAGAGGTCTTCCCAGACTAAGGAAAGACAACACTAACCCTACTTCTTTTTTTTTTTTTTTTTTAATTTAGATTTTATTCATTTATCTTTAGAGGGAAAGGGAAAGAGAGAGGGAGAGAAATATCAATGTGTGGTTGCCTCTCCTGCATCCCCCGCTGGGAACTGGCCTGCAACCCAGGCATGTGCCCTGACTGGGAATCGAATTGTGATCCCTTGGTTTGCAGGCCAGCGTTCAATCCACTGAGCTACACCAGCCAGGGCTTCACCCTACTTCTGATGGGGGGAGAGACAGGGTTCTGGAAGAGCATGTGGGGTCAGAAATTTGTTGCAACTCTTTTTTGTCTTTTGGTGGGGGGGTTGGCTGGGTATAGTGAACTTTATTGATGACAAGATAGGGCTCCTGAAGCTCCTCCCTTTCCTCAATGTTTTATGTATAAAATCCCATGTTTAGTCTAAGAGTTTTATAGTTTTAGCTCTCACATTTAGGTCTTTGAACCCTTTTGAGTTAATTTTTGTAAATGGTGTCGGTAGGGGTCCACTGTATTTTTTTCATGTGTGTATCTGTAGTCCTGGCGCCATTTGCTAATGAGACTATCTTTTCTCCATTGAATAGTCTTGGTCCCAATATTTCCAAGAAAATCAATGGACTGTAGATGTGTGGGTGTATATCTGGGCACTCAGTTCTTTTTCATTGGTCTGCTTGTCTATCCTTATGCCAATATCACACTTTTTTTTTTTTTACTACTGCAGCTTTAGAGTAAGTTTTTAAATCAAAAAGTGTAAATTCTATTTTGTTCTTTCTCCAATTTTTTGGCTATTCTGAGTCACTTGCAATTCCGTGTAAATTTTAGGATTAGCTTTTTCATTTCTGTGAGAGTCCATTAGGTTTTGATAGGGGTTACATTAAATCTCTAGACCACCGTGGGAAATATTGCCATTTTAACAAGATGAGGTCTTCTAATCCATAAACATAAGATGTTCTGTTTATTTAGGCCCTCTTTAATTTCTTTCAGTAATTTTTTAAAACATTTTATTTATTTTGAGAGAAAGGGGAAGGAAGGGAGAAAGAGAAGGAGAGAAACATCAATGTGAGAGAGAAACAGCAATTAGTTGCCTCTCAGATGCCCCCAACTGGGGACCTGGCCCACAACCCAGGCATGTGCCCTGATAGAGAATCAAACTGATGACCAATTTGTGGGGCAGTGCCCATCCCACTAAGCCATACCAGTCAGGGCTTCTTTCAGTAATGTTTTGTAGTTTTCAGTATTTATGTCTTTTATTTCCTTGGTTATATTTATTCCTAACCATTTTGTTCTTTTAGATGCTATTGCAAATGAAATTATTGTCTTAATTTCTAGGTTATAAATGTGACTGATTTTTATTAATTTATTTTTTATTTTTAAATGATTGTGTTTATTTATTTTAGAGGAGTATTGAGGGAGAAAGAAAGGGATAGAAATAATCAATGTGTGGTTGCCTCTCATGCACCCCCTACTAGGGGCCTGGCCTGCAACCCAGGCATGTGCCCTGACTGTAAATTAAACCAGTGATCCTTTGCTTCACAGGCTGGCAGTCAATTAACTGACCCACACCAGTCAGGGGTGAATTCACTTATTAACACTAATAATTTGTGAATTATTTAGGACTTTCTACATGCAAGATCATGTCATCTGCAAATAGAGATAATTTTACTTCTATCTTTTCAACTTGGATGCCTTTATTTTCTTTTCCTGTCTTATTGCTCTGGCTAGAACTTCCAGGATACTGTTAAATAGAAGTGATGAGAATGGGCATTCTTTTGTGTATGTGTGCGTTTTATTGTTATTCAAGTAAAGTTGTCTCCATTTTCACCCCCCCACACCTGTCCGACCTTCTATCCCCTCCTCCCACCCTTGATTCTCCCCACTTTGTTTTTGTCCATGTGTCCTTTATACATGTTCCTTGACAATCCTTCCCCTATTTTCCCCCATATTCCTCTCCCTCCCCGCCCCGTTACTGTCAGTTTGTTCTTTATTTCAATGTCTCTGGTTGTATTTTGCTTGCTTGTTTGTTTTGCTGATTAGGTTCCCTTATAGGTAAGATCATATGGTATTTGTCTTTCACCACCTGGCTTATTTCACTTAGCACAATACTCTCAGTTCCATCCATGCTATTGTGAAGGTTAGGAGTTCCTTCTTTCTGCTTTGTAGTATTCCACTGTGTAATTGTACCACAGTTTTGTTTTGTTTTTTTAAATTTTTATTTAATTATTTTTTAAGTACATTTTTTTGTCTATTTCTCCCATCCCAGTCCCCCCAATGTACCACAGTTTTTTGATCCACTTATTTACTAATGGGCACCTAGACTGCTTCTAGCACTTGGCTATTGTAAATTGTGCTGCTATGAACATTGGGGTGCATAGGTTCTTTAGAGATGGTGTTTCAGGATTCTTAGGATATAAGTCCAGCAGTGGAATTGCTGGGTCAGAAGGCAGTTCCATTTTTAGTTTACTGAGAAAATTCCATACTGTTTTCCACAGGGGCTGCACCAGTCTGCATTCCTACCAACAGTGCACTAAGGTTCCCTTTTCTCCACAACCTCTCCGACACTTGTTGCTTTGTTTGTGATGGCCATTCTGACCCGTGTGAGGTGGTATCTCATTGTGGTTTTAATTTGCATGTCTGATGGCTAGTGATGCTGAACATCTTTTCATGTCTCTGGACCCTCTGTATGTCCTCCTTGGAGAGTGTCTGTTCAAGTTTTTTACCCATTTTTTAAAGATCTTATTTATTTATTTACTTATTTATTTACCTTTAGAGGGGAAGGGAGGGAGAGAAATATCAATGTATTTCTCCTTTGTTGCCTCTCCTTTGTCTGCTGCCAGGAACTGGCCTGCAACCCAGGCATGTGCCCTGACTGGGAATCAAACTGTCATTCTTTGGTTCACAGACCCACACTCAATCCACTGAGCTATACCAGCCAGGGCCTTTACCCATTTTTTAAATTGGGTTGTTTGTCTTCCTGGAGTGGAATTGTGTGAGTTCTTTATA
This sequence comes from Artibeus jamaicensis, assembly GCF_021234435.1. Taxonomy (NCBI): domain Eukaryota; kingdom Metazoa; phylum Chordata; class Mammalia; order Chiroptera; family Phyllostomidae; genus Artibeus; species Artibeus jamaicensis. Next base: position 745,932 of record NW_026521848.1, read on the forward strand.
TATTTTGGAGATCAAACTCTTGTCCAAGGTATCATTTGCAAATATGTTTTCCCATACCGTTGGTTTTCTTTTCACTTTAATGCTGTTTTCTTTAGCCACACAAAAGCTTTTTATTTTGATGAGATCTCATTTGTTTATTATTCTCTTTATGTCCCTTGGTCTAGGGACATCTGAGCATTTGTGCACCTGTGGAACATCCAGCAATATCTGTGAAAATATTGCTGCATGGAATATCTGAAATTTTCCCTGCCTATGTTCTCCTCTAGGACTTTCTTTTATTCACCTTGAATTTATTTTTCTGTATGGTGTCAGTAGGTGATCAAGTTTCTTTATTTTGCATGTAGCTGTCCAGATATCCCAACATCATTTGTTGAAGAGGCTTTTACTCCAGAAAATGGACATTCTTATCTTGTTCCTGATTTTAGGGGAAAACTTTCAGTATTTTACTATTGAGTGTGATGTTAGCTGCAACTTTTTCATAAATGTCCTTTGTCAGGTTGAGGAAGTTTCCTTCTATTCCAAGTTTGTTGTGTGTTTTTTTTTGTAATCATGAAAGGGTATTGAAATTTTTTAAGTATGTTTTATTTATTATTTTTTTAATTATTTATTTATTTATTTTTAGAGAGAGGGGAAGGGAGGGAGAAAGACAGGGAGAGAAACATCAATATGTGGTTGTTCTCACCTGTCCCCAACTTGGGACCTGGCTGCAACCCAGGCGTGTGCCCTGACTGGGAATCAAACTGGCAACCCTTTGATTTGCAGGCCTGTGCTCAATCCACTGAGCTACACCAGCCAGGGCTAAAGTATATTTTATTGATTATACTATTACACTTGCCCCACCTCTTTCTCCCCTTTATTTCCTTCTGCCCAGCAACCCCCTTTCTCACCGGCATTCCCTACCCCTTAGTTCATGTCCATGAGCTGCACATATAAGTTCTTTGGCTTCTCCGTTTTCTATGCTATTCTTAACTTTCCCCTGTCTATTTTCAACCTACAATTTATGCTTCTTTTCTTATTTTTTAAATATATTTTATTAATTATGCCATTACAGTTGTTCTATTCCCCCCTTCATTCCCCTCCACCCTGCACCCCCACCCCCACCATTCCCCCCCTTTAGTTTATGTCCACGTGTCTCAAGTTCTTTAGATTCTGTATTTCCCATACTATTCTTGCCCTCCCCCCTATCTATTTTCTACCTACAATCTATGCTACTTATTTTCTGTACCTTCTCCCCCCTTCTCCTTCTTCCACTCCCCTGTTGCTAACTGTCCATGCGATCTTCATTTCTATGGTTCTGCTCCTGATCTAGCTGTCCTCTTAGTTTGCTTCTGTTTTAGGTGTGGTCTTAATAACTGTGAGTTTGCTGTCCTTTCACTGTTCATCTTTTTCATCTTCTTTTTCTTAGGTAAGTCCCTTGAACATTTCATATAATAAGGGCTTGGTGATGATGAACTTCTTGAATTTGATCTTATCTGAGAAGCACTTTATCTGTCCTTCCATTCTAAATGAAAGTTTTGCTGGATAGAGCAATCTTGGATGTAGGTCTTTGGATTTCATGACTTGAAATACCTCTTTCCAGCCCCTTCTTGCCTGTAGGGTCTCTGAGAAATAAGCTCACAGTCTGATGGGAACTCCTTTGTAGGTGACTGTCCCCTTATCTCTTGCTGCTTCTAGGATTCTCTCCTTCATTTTAATCTTGGCTAATGTAATTATAATGTGCCTTGGTGTGTTTCTTCTTGGGTCCAACTTCTTTGGCACTCTCTGAACTTCCTGGATTTCCTGGAAGCCTATTTCCTTTGCCAGATTGGGGAACTTCTCCTTTATTATTTGTTCAAATAAGGTTTCCACTCGTGACTGTTCCTCTTCCCCTCTGGTACCCCTATAATTCGAATGTTGGAGCGTTTAAAGATGTCCTGGAGGTTCCTAAGCCTCTTCTCATTTTTTTGAGTGCTTGTTTCTTCATATTTTCCTGTTTGGCCATTATTTTCTTCCTTCTGTTTCACTCCCTTGATTGGAGTCCCAGTTTCCTCTTCATCACTATTGGTTTCCTGTGCAATTCCCTTCATTTCAATGAGTTTCACCTTCATATGTTCCTCTAATTTATGACTATAATCAACCAGTTCTGTGAGCATCTTGATCACCAGTGTTTTGAACTCTGCATCTGATAGATTGGCTATCTCTTCATCGCTTAGCTCTATTTTTGGAGTTTTGATCTGTTCTTTTATTTGGGATATCTTTCTTTGTATTGGCACAGCTGTTACATAGTAAGGGTCTTAAGTATGCACCAGGGTGGGGCAACATACTGTGTTGTGGTGCTGTCTGCAGGGGAGGGGTCAGAAGGGAACAATGCTGCTTACTCAGCTATTGGCCAACTTTCAGTCACTTCCCTTGCTACCCACAAACAAAATGGGCTTTTCTGGTGCTGATTCATGAGTGGGTGGGTTTGTGTACTTTCTAGGACCCTGTAGGTCTCCCCAGTGAACTCTCCTGTGAGACTGGGAGTATCTCCCACTGCTGCAATCCCAACAGATTTTTACAGCCAGAGGTTTTGAGGCTTTATTTCCCCGATCTGGAACCTTGGATCGTGCGGTCTGCCTTGCTCCCCAGTTGTGCCTCCTGGTTTATCTGCATGCGAATGTGGGGCCACCTGGTCCTCCAGCTGCCACCTTGCTGGGCATCCTCTCCACCCTGGCTGCCTGTCTCCTCCCCTCCTACCAGTCTGAAGGAATTGTTTATTCTTTAACTTCTTGGTTGTCGGACTGCTGTACAGTTTGATTTTTCTGGCAATTCTAGTTGATTTTGTTTTTAATTTTGTTGTTCTTTATTTGGTTGTGCAAAGAGATAGATATGGGTTGTATCTACCTATTCCAAAAGGGTATTGAATTTTGTTGAATGCTTTTTCTGCATTAGTCAAGATGATCTTGTGGTTTTTCCTTCATTTTATGAATGTGTATTACGTTGATTAACTTCCATGTGTTGAGTCAGCCTTTCATTCCTGGAATAAATCTCACTTCATCATGGTGTATAATATATTTAATATGCTTCTGGATTCAGCCCTGGCTGGTGTGGCTCAGTGGATTGAGTGCTGGCCTGCGAACTAAAGGGTCACTGGTTGGATTCCCAGTCAGGGCACATGCCTGGATTGCAGGCCAGGTCCCCAGTAGGGGGCGTACGGGGGGGCAACTACACATTGATGTTTCTCTCCCTCTCTCCCTTCCCCTCTGTCTAAAAATAATTAAATAAAAAATCTTTTACAAAATACGCTTCTGGGTTCAGTTGCTGGTGTTTTGTTGAGGATTTTTGTCTCCAGGTGTAACTTTAAGAGGTGGCTGAGCATCCTGGTTAGGAAACAGAAGTCTGACAGATCTTATGAGAATCCCAATGCTGCCACTCATGATGGGTGTGTTAACAGCCTCAGTTTCTTCACCTGTAAAACCAATTCATGACAGTGTGCACCTCCTGGCATTGTTTGAGAATTTTATAACAGGATGTAAGTCAGGGCTCAGCCGGGGCTGGATGCATTTACAATGACACATATTATGGTATTTCTCTGTGCCGTACGCCTTACATATGTTAATTTGCCTAATTCTTGCCGTAACCCTGGTGAAGTAGGGGCTATTGGGGAGCACCTCATTTTACAGATGAGGCGGCTCGGGCACTGAGAGGCGAGGTGATTTTTTTTTTAGATTTTATTTATTTATTTTTAGAGAGAGGAAGGAAGGGAGAAAGAGAGGGAGAGAAACATCAGTGTGTGATTGCCTCTCACACACCCCCTACTGGGAACCTGGCCTGCAACCCAGGCATGTGCCCTGACTGGGAATCAAACTGGTGACTCTTTGGTTCTCAGGCTGGTGCTCTGTCCACTGAGCCACACCAGCCAGGGTGTGAAGTGATTTTTTTCTTGAGAACACACAGCTGAAAAGTGGAAAGCCAGCATCAATCCAGGCTTTCTGGCTTAGTGCCTCTTAAGTAGGCACTCAGGTAATAGTGACTATTGTTTTTTATTCCCAATATTTTATTAGCAAATGTTCTTCAAACACACAGCAAAGTCAAAAGGCTTGTACAGTGGCCAGTCACCTGTACACATACCACCCAGTTTCTGCCATTTATATTTGTCTGTGCTCATTCTATTACTTACCTGTCCATCTCAGTTTTGATGTATTTCACCATTGCGGATACCGGAATACTTTTCCAAACACTTCAGCATGCATACCATTAAATCAATTTTATATTTTTTCAGCACTTTTTAAAATAAAATAGCTATCTATCCAGCCTCTTGTCATGCCAAATTGATTTGATCCATTCATTTACTGATGGGCACTTTGGCTGCTTCCAGTACTTGGCTGTTGTAAATTGCGCTGCTATGAACATCGGGGTGCATAGGTTCTTCTGAATTGGTGTTTCAGGGTTCTTCTTAGAGTACAGTCCCAGCAGTGGGATCACTGGATTAAAAGGCAGTTCCATGTTTAGTTTTTCTGAGGAAATTCCATCCTGTTTTCCACAGTGGCTGCATAAATCTCTATCATTTGCATCTTTTGATTTCTCTTTTTTTTTTTAAACTCTCCTTACTGCCTGATTCAATTTCTGACATGGAGCTTTCTGCAGATTTGTGTAAATGGTTTCTTCTTTTCATTTTTCCTTGTTTCTTATCCACATCTACAGAATTTGAAGAACTGCTGGAAGAATAGAACTTGAAGGAGAAGATAAATACCTACCAGAATTCTTTTCTCTTTTCTCTTTTCCTTTGGTCTTTTTTCTGGATGAGCTCCCACTTCCACTTAATAATTTCTCCCTGTAATTTTCATAAGTCTTTCCTCTAGTTCTCATTCATTTTTTTCTTCAAATTCAGCCAGTGCCTTGGAGCCTTTCTTTTTCTAGGTGTTCTTTTACTTCTTCCCAGGTGGGCCTTGGTTGGTTCAGGTAATTAACCATGGATCATTGAGCCTGGAGAATTGATTGAACCCCCTGATCTGGCCCTTGTTCTTGGGATCACATTGGCCTCGTCATTGTCCCAGTGGGACTGAGCCAAGCCCACAGTCAGACCTCAAGGGACACCAGCCCAGGTGTCCCTTGGCTCTTTTTATTTTTAAAAAAGCACATGCCATCCACAAATCACGGATACACTTGTGCTGAGTTTTGACAACCGCGCACACCTGTCACGCTTTTGGAACCCCACCCCCACCCCCCTGGTGTGCTTTAGAACACGACCACCCATCTGTTCTCCCTGCCCCTTCCCAGTCCCCTTCCACCCCTTCCCCCCGGAAACAGTCACTGTTCTGACTTTTTCCCCAGTAGATGAATTTTGCCTGTTTTATAACTTTATATAAATGGGGCTTTCTAGATTTCTGGCCAAGATGGAGGCATAGATAGACACACTGTGCCTCCTCACACAACCAAAGGAAGGTCAACAACAACTTTAGAAACAAAAAAAACCCCCAGAACTGACAGAAAATCGAACTGTGTGGAAGTCTGACAACCAAGGAGTTAAAGAAGAAACATCCATTCAGACTGGTAGGAGGGGCAGAGACGGGCAGCCAGGCAGAGAGGACCCGAGACAAGGCAGTGGTTTCAGGACCAGGGCAGGCAGGTCAGCGGCTGGTGGAGCAGGTGAGGCGATGGCTTATAAACTGAGTGGTTCCACATTCATGTGCAGATAAATCAGGAGGAACAACTGGGAAGTGAGACAGACTGCAACTCAGGGTTCCAGCGCAGGGAAATAAAGCCTCAAAGCCTCTGACTGAAAACACCTGTGGGGGTTGAGGTGGCAGCGGGAGAAACTCCCAGCCTCACAGGAGAGTTTGTTGGAGAGACCCACAGGGTCCTAGAACATACACAAACCCTCCCACCCGGTAATCAGCATCAGGCGGGCCCAATTTGATTGTGGGTAGTGGGGGAAGTGACTGAAAACTGGCAGAGAGCAGAGCAAGTGGGACTGTTCTCTCTCAGATCCCTCCCCCACATATAGCACCACAACACAGCAACGTGGATTACCCAGCCCTGGTGAACCCCTAAGGCTCCGCCCCTTACTACGTAACAGGCACAATGAGATGAAAAAAATGGCCCAAATGAAAGAACAGATCAAAGCTCTAGAAAAAATGTAACTAAGTGATGAAGAGATAGCTGGCCTTTCAGATGCAGAGTTCAAAACACTGATAATCAGGATGGTCACAGACTTGGTTGAGTATGGTTGCAAATTACAGGAAAAAATGAAAGCTATGCTAGGTGAAATAAAGGAAAAGGTACAGGGAACCAAGAGTGAAGGGAAGCAAACTGGGACTCAAATCAACAGTGTGGACCAGAAGGAAGAAATAAACATTCAACCAGAACAGAATGAAGAAACAAGAATTCAGAAAAAATGAGGAGAAGCTTAGGAACCTCTAGGACAACTTTAAATGTTCCAACATCTGAATCATAGGGGTGCCAGAAAGAGAAGAGGAAGACCAAGAAATTGAAAACTTATTTGAAAAAGTAATGAAGGAGAACTTCCCCAATCTGGCAAAGGAAATAGACTTCCAGGAAGCTGAGAGAGCCCCAGAGAAGTTGGACCCAAGGAGACACATACCAAGGCACATCATAATTATATTTCCCAAGATTAAAATGAAGGAGAGAATCTTAAAAGCAGCAAGAGAAAAGGAGACAGTTACCTACAAGGGATTTTTCATAAGACTATAAGCTGATTTCTCAGAAGAAACCTTGCAGACAAGAAGGGCCTGGAAAGAAGTATTCCAAGTCATGAAAAGCAAGGACCTCCATCCAACATTGCTCTATCCAGCAAAGCTAGCATTTAGAATGAAAGGGCAGATAAAGTGCTTCTCAGATAAGGTCAAGTTAAAGGAGTTCATCATCACCGAGCCCTTATTATATGAAATGTTAAAGGGACTTATCTAAGAAAAAGGAGATTAAAAATATGAACAGTAGAATGACAACAAACTCACAGGTAGTAACAACTGAACCTAAACAGAAACAAAGACAAACTAAGCAAACAACTAGAACAGGAACAGAACTACTGAAATGGAGATCACATGGAGGGTTATCAGCAGGGGACTGGGAGTGGAAGGGGGGGGGGGAAGTACAGAGAATAAGTAGCATAAATGGTAGTAGAAAATAGAGAGGGGGAGGTTAAGAATAGTATAGGAAATATAGAAGCCAAAGAACTTATATATATGACCCATGGACGTGAACTGAAGTGGGGAGGGGATGTGGGTGGGAGGGGAATAAAGGTGGGAAAATGGAGCAACTGTAATAGCATAATCAATAAAATATAAAACAAGAACAATGTAGATGGAGGCTTACAGTATTGTCCTTGTTTTCTTTTTTTGTATTCCCATCTCCCCACCCCCACTCCCTTTGGTAAAATCAGCTTGTTGTCTCTTTCTGTTTTGTTTTGTTTGTTCATTTACTTTGTTCTTTAGATTCCACAGATAGGCGAATCGTTGTTTCTTTCTCTGACAGTCTTATTTCACTTAACATAATTCCCCCTAGATTCTTCCATGTTGTTGCAAATGGCAAGATTTCATTCGTTTTTTATGGCCGAGAACTATTCCACTGTATCTATGTACCACATCATCTCTATCCACCCATGTGTTGGTGGACGCCTGGGTTACTCCCTTACTTTGGCTATTGTTAACAGTGCTACAGCGAACGCAGGGGTACGTATATGTTTTTGAGTTAGTATTTGACTTTTCTTCAGATAAATAGCCAGAAGTGGGATTGCTGGGTCATATGGCAACTCTATTTTTAATTTTTTGAGGAATCTCCATATTATTGAACTCTTGTTTCTGGCTTTTTTTCACTCAGGGCTGTCATTTGTACCCCTCTCGGTGCAGGTCTCCACTGAGGCCCAGAGAGGTACAGGGACTGCCCGGGTCACCCAGCACCTAACTGCTGGAGCCCAGGCGGGGCCCGTGAGGTCCAGTCCGCACAACTCAGCGTCTCTAACCCCCACCCAACCCCCTCCAACAGGGCGAGAGGCTGAGCCACGCTGTGGGCTGTGCTTTTGCCGCCTGCCTGGAGCGGAAGCAGCGGCGGGAGAAGGAATGCGGGGTCACGGCCACCTTCGATGCCAGCCGCACCAGCTTCGCCCGGGAGGGCTCCTTCCGCCTGTCTGGGGGTGGGCGGCCCGCCGAGCGAGAGGCTCCGGACAAAAAGAAAGGTGGGTGCTGCCCAGAGGGCAGAGCAGGGGACAGAGTGGTCCCAGGTGGGGCCTGGGTCCGGTTTACAGGGGAAGCTTTAGAGGCAGCGGGACTCGACAGTTTACAAAGCAGAGCGCCAAGCACCGTGTTCGGGTGCAGTTTATAAAGCTGACTTTAGTTTAAGGAGTTCTTTGGGCAATATTCTGTGGGCCACAAATCCCAGCAAAACTCACCAAGCGCTTCATCACCTGCCAACTCAGGGAGGTCCCAGGCTTTTCAAGCTGTGTAGGAAAAAAATGAAATAGAAAACACCAGAGTAATGGGTGGGAGAGGGAATGGCCAGGATAAAGGGGTATTGGGGGGGTGGAGACAACCGTACATGAACAACAACAATAAATACATAAATAAATAAATAATAAAAGAGAAAACGCTAGAATAATCAAATGTACTTAGGGTAAGTACAGCTTAATGATACTTTTATTTCAGCATACCCTGTATTTTGCCATGATTAAGGTGCACCTTTTTCCCCGAATTTTTGAGGGAAAAGTAAGGATGTGCATTGTATATGGATAGAACTAGTTGCACGTCTATATCAATGTTTTTAATTCTTTTATTTGTGCTTATGAATTAAAAGTGTAATTCTAGAAAGCAACGACAATATCCTCATGCAAAATAATACCCTGGGATGATTCTCTGTTTTTGTTTCTAAATATAAATAAATAAATTAAATTAAAAATTAAAACAAAAGATTTCTTTTTTTCCTGAAAGCTTGGGCCAAAAACTTGAGTGCACATTACACATGGCAAAATATGGTATATATTTGCACGTGTGTGTATTTGTGTGTGTGTGGAATGGGCTGCCATGTAAAAGGTATTTTTTCTGGGTTGCCATCCAGAAAGTATGAAAAATATCTGATAAACTTCAACATTAATGATGTAATTTAATTTTTTCTTGTGGATTCTAGTTTTTAAATTTTTGAAAAACGTTGCTTAATATTTACAAAGAATTTACCATTGAGAACTATTCCAGAGTAAAGGAGATAAAGATGTTTGACAGATATTAATAAATGCAGCTGGTGGTCCTGAATCGGATGCTGGATTATGTATATAAGTATATACATACATACATATATATATGTATGAATATAAAAGACACAATTGGGACCTTTGGGGAAACGGGACTAATAGTGTTTATTCATGTTAAATTTCTCAAGTGAGAAATGACACTGTGTTGTGTAGGAGATGGACCCCGTTCTTAAGAGATACATGCTGAAGGATGTTACTCTTTTTTTTGTTGTTGTTTAATTAAAATTTATTTATTTATTTATTTATTTATTTATTTATTTATTTATTTATTTTTAGAGAGAGGGGAAGGGAAGGAGAAAGAGTGGGAGAGAAACATCAATGTGTGGTTTCCTCTCATGGGTCCCCTAACTGGGGACCTGGCCCGCAACCCAGGCATGCGCCCCGACCGGGAATCAAACTGGCAACCCTTTGCTTCATAGGCCCATGCCCAATTCACTGAGCCACACCAGCCAGGGCAGCATGTTACTCTTAAATGATAGAAAAAAATTATGGAATGAGGGAGAGGGCAAATATGCTAACTTATTAATGCTGGTTGCTGTTGGGTAAGAGAATCTGCGGGCTCACTGTTCTATTATTACCTCTTTTCTATATGTTTAAAATTCCTAACTAAAAAGTTAGGAAAACAGAAATTTTTATCGCATACTAGAATATTAGAGTTTACAAAGCATGGTCTCTTTATTTTTACATAGAAAATATTATTTTATTTATTTTTAATTTTTTAGATATATTTTATTGATTATGCTATTACAGTTGTCCCATTTTTCCCCCTTCATTCCCTTCCCCCCTTTAATTCACATCCATGTATCTTAAGTTCTCTAGCTTTTACATTTCCCATACTATTCTTGCCCTCCCTCTATTTTCTACCAACCACATGTGCTACTTATTCTCTGTACCTTCTCCTCACCTCTCCTCCTTTCACTCCCCAGTTGCTAACCCTCCATCTGATCTCCATTTCTGTGGTTCCACTCCTGATCTAGTTGTTTGCTTAGTTTGCTTTTGTTTTAGGTGTGGTTGTTAATAACTGTGAGTCTGCTGTCCTTTCACTGTTCATCTTTTTTATCTTCTTTTTCTTAGATAAGTCCCTTTAACATTTCATAAAATAAGGGCTTGGTGATGATGAACTCCTTTAACTTGACCTTATCTGAGGAGCACTTTATCTGCCCTTCTATCCTAAATGAAAGTTTTGCTGGATAGATCAATCTTGGTTGTAGGTCTTTGGATTTCATGACTTGGAATACGTCTTTCCAGCCCCTTCTTGCCTGTAAGGTCTCTTTTGAGAAATCAGCTGACAGTCTGATGGGAACTCCTTTGTAGGTGATTGTCCCCTTATCTCTTGCTGCTTCTAGGATTCTCTCCTTCATTTTAATCTTGGTTAATGTAATTATGATGTGCCTTGGTGTGTTCCTTCTTGGGTCCACCTTCTTTGGGACTCTCTGAGCTTCCTGGACTTCCTGGAAGTCTATTTCCTATGCCAGATTGAGGAAGTTCTCCTGTATTATTTGTTCAAATAAGTTTTCTACTTGTTGCTGTTCCTCTTCCCCTTCTGGCACCCCTATAATGTTGATGTTGGAACATTTAAAGATGTCCTGGAGGTTCCTAAGCCTCTCCTCATTTTTTTGAATTCTTGTTTCTTCATTCTTTTCTGTTTGATTGTTTCTTTCTTCCTTCTGGTCCACTCCATTGATTTTAGTCCCAGTTTCCTTCCCATCACTATTGTTTCCCTGTGCCTTTTGCTTCATTTCACTTAGTGAAGCCTTCATTTTTTAATCTAATTTGTGACTAAAACCAACCAACCACTTCGGTGAGCATCCTGATCACCAGTGCTTTGAACTGTGCATCTGATAGGTTGGCTATCCTTGGTCGCTTAGTTGTATTATTTTTTGAGCTTTACAAAGTATGTTTTTATGTGTAAACTGCATGACCATTTATCTGCACAACTTACAAAGTATTTTACTGTTTACATTATCAGAATCCGCAAAGAGTTTTATCTTGGGCAAAGCAGATCGCAGAGTGAGTTTAGCAAAGGGCCTGGTCCGTAGGTGCTTTATCGTTTACAAGGAACACAGGGAGCACATACGCGGTTCTTCCCAGTTGCAGATGCTTCCTTTCTGTTACTAAGGGAGACTAGAATTTACAAAAACTGGTCATATGCTTTAGAGGTGGCAAAAGAGTTTTGCTGTGTCCAGAGGATATTCGTTTCCAGGTACTTTGCACTGTAGCGAACACGTTACACTGCACACAGCAAAATGAGAGCGCGCAGATGCGTTAGGACCTGCCGAGCACATCCCCCCACGTTTCGCCCTGGGCGTGGTCACCGGGTACAGGCGCTGCACTTGCGCAGGGAGCTCCTCCCTGCATTTTGGAGCAGAGCAGTGCTCGCTCCAGGGAGTGTGTGCCGAGCTTTCGCCCGATTACAAAGCGTGGAACGTTTACTGCCCCAACTGACCCTCTGAGGAGGCAAGGGGTGGGGGGGCGGCGAGGCAGAGGGATGTTTATCTCAGGTTTACAGTTGGGAAACTGGAGGGGACTCCCTGAGGTCACACAGTGAAGGGGTTCGGGAGCCGGGGCAGGGGAAGTTTCCTGATTCCAACCTGTCCCAGGCTGTTTCCACTGCCCTGGGCCAGGCCTGGCTGAGAGCGTCACCACCTCAACTGGGAAGCTGGGGGAAGAGACGCCGGGTGACTTCCCGCCCTCTCTAGGTCTGAGTCTAATCTCATCGGCACTCAGGCTACAGCTTGGGTGAGACCCTGGTTGGAGGGTGGGCTGGTGTTTGTGTACTGGCAGGGGTGAGGGGACCCTCCCATTGAAGAGCACACCTTGTGCCAAGTGGGAGGACAGGTGTCCCTTGGAGGATGGTCCCAGAGTGGAGGGAGCCCAGGCTGTGGGGGCTGGAGAAACTTGAAAGCTCCCCAGAGGAAGAAGTGGCCAGGCTGTGTCTAGAAGGATGGGCAGCAACCGGAGGAGGGGAGGAGGTACTGGAGGTGGGAAGAACAGTGGGAGGCGGAGAGACAGAGAAGAGCAGACGGGATGACTGAGGAAGACAGCACGAGGTGGAAAGACCAAACCAGGAGAGACGGGTTAGGGTCATTGATTGGACCACCGACTCCAGAGTCGGCCTGTCTCCTGTTAGCCCTGGCTCAGGCAAGTCGTTTACCATTGCTGGGACTCAGTTTCCGTATCTGTAAAGTGGGGATACTTATTGACTTCATTGGGTGGTCGTAAAGGTCGAATGAGTTAATAATCGCAAAACACTTAGAACGAGCCCTGGTACACTGGTTATGCACCAAGTGTCTATTAATTTAGCCAGAAAAGGAGACAGAAGGTCTCAGGGGGGACAGAAGAGACAGCAGAGGAAAACAGGTTGGCGGTAGAAGCTAAAAGACACAGAAGGTCAGTTTGGGGGCATTTCCTCGAGGGCGCCCTGGGGAAAGTGGTCATGACTTGGGTGGAGGTGAGGGGCATTCAAGGCTTGGAGCAGCCTGTCTTGAGGTATGATACACTGAGTGAGGAAGGCAGCCCTGGGGGGGGGGGGGGCGGGGATGACGGGGCTCAGGCGGGAGAGGCCTAAATGCCCAGGCGAGCTGTCTAACCACCTGTCTCCCCTGTGTCTCCAGCAGAGGCAGCTGCTGCCCCCACTGCAGCTCCCGGGCCCGCCCAGCCTGGGCACGTGTCCCCGACACCAGCCACCACATCCCCTGGTGAGAAGGTTGAGGCAGGCACCCCAGTGGCTGCAGGCACCCCAGCGGCTGCCATCCCCCGTCGCCACGCCCCCCTGGAGCAGCTGGTGCGCCAGGGCTCGTTCCGCGGGTTTCCGGCGCTCAGCCAGAAGAACTCGCCCTTCAAACGGCAGCTGAGCCTACGGCTGAATGAGCTGCCATCCACACTGCAGCGCCGCACTGACTTCCAGGTGAAGAGCACAGGTGAGCCCCGGGCTCCGGGGACAGGAACACTGGGGTCAATGCGGTTGTCTGTGTGCGCAGGAGCCAGAGAACAGGTGGCGAGGGCCGTAACTGGTTAGCACCGTCTGCCGTGCGCAAAGGTGACAAGGTGGAGCCCACTGTGATCAGCTGTGTCTGTCCCTGGCAGAGGACAGTAGAGAGGTAGGAGAAGTCAGGATGGATCAGCAGTATCTGCTGTGGGCGAAGGATAAAGCCAGGTGGCACAAGTCATGCTCGATTAGCAATGTCTGCTGCGGTTAGGGAAAGGCAAGAGGTGGCCCGCGGGATTGATCAGCCACGGGCAAGGGGAGGAGGACAGCCGCACCCAGGCCATGCTTTTTCGTTCAGGAGGAGACCGGGGCACCTCAGGCTGGTGCTCCCTTCAAGTCATTGCCAGTGGAGCCGTGAGATTGGGCCAAGTGAAGAATTTGGGCTGGGAGTAATGGAGGATTGTGATCGATTAACAATGTCTGTCTAAGGCAAGGAGACTAGAGTGACAGCTTACATCGCATTCCCCAAACAATGTCTGCCCTGAGCGAAAAATAAGGAGCAGGTGGTACACTGCATGAGTAGTTCGTAGTTAGCAGAGTCTTCTGTGGGCAGGGGAGAAAGAGAGGGCAATGGGAGTGTTATGTTTCACCCAAGGACAGACTGCCAGAATTTGGCCAGAAGAACCATGAGGTGAAAGGCAGGAGTGAGCAAGGGAATCTCGAGGTCAGAGAGCCCAGTGATGGGTTTGTGATGTCACTTATGGGTGAAGGAGTGGCCAGGGCAGCACCCATTGTCACTGCTTAGCAGTGTCTGCCATGGCTGGTTCTAGGGGAGAGGCCGCAAAAGTGTCCCGTTTTGCTTGGAGGGAAGGTGGAGTTACAGGGACCAGTCCTGTCTTCCTGTGTTTGGCCAGGAGAGCCATGAGGTCTGGCCAGGTGAGGGGTGAGGTGAGCACAGAGTTCGGCAGCAACGTCTGCCGTGGGGCCGGGAGAGGAGAGGAGGGGCGGTGCCGAGCTTCGGCTGAGGGAGGCAGGCAGGAGGGCTGCCTTTCCTCCCGCTTTCGGCAAAGTCCTGCAGCCCGGCCCGCTCTCCTGCCTCCAGACCAAGCCGCAGACGTGTGCCCCTCAAGGCTGTGGGGGCTGGTGTGGGAGGTGTTGATCTGTGTCCAGGAGCTGGGCCGCTGCAGAAGGTGACCGCCAAGCAGACACCAGCGCTTGTTGAGAATGAGGCGCACTCACTCCATGTCCTGTAGGCCTTTTTTGCTGTCCCTGTGCCACCTGACATTAAGCACACCCCCCACAGCTGTGACACATGCTCCCTGAGGGGTGGCAGGCTCCTGAGGCTGTATTTGGAAGCCTTGCTCCCGCGGCCATTTGCTCACTTGTGTGGCTGTGACTTCCCACACAAAAATCTCACTGACACACAGATCTCACAGTTTGCTGTAGGTGTCACTCACACACTTAGTCCCAGACCCAGAAATCACACACCCAAGTTTACACTTGTAAACCACACACCCAGTTCATGCAAACTCGGAAGTCACACATGCAGATTCGTGCAAGTTTGCAAACACATTTGTGCATCACACAGGCAGATTGGCTCACACTCGGGAGTCACAGTCAAGTGGCCACACGCCTGGATTTCCAGTCACACTCAGACGCCACATCCTCAGAAGATACACACTCCTTTGCACTAACACACACAGCCATCATATAATTGACCTGGAAACCACACCCCCACCTGTGCACCCCCACATGGCACCTGCTGATCCCCACAGTCAGTTTTCCTTTTGCTCACTGGAGCCTCACGCGTGCACCCTTGGAGACACACACTCGCTGGGCCGTTGCAGGCACTCGCCGCACACCGCGCCCGGCAGTCCTGCGTTGTCCGTTGTTTACCCGGGCAGTCCCCTGGCTCGTCCAGGGGCTCGTGGGGCTGCCACTCCTGCTCGGTGTCTTCCTGGCTCAGGTGCATCTCTGCCCTCGTGACGTACGGGCTGGTCGGGTGGGTGGGCCGGGCCCCACTCTGCCACCCAAAGTGAGACAAATGATCCCCAGCCAGTGGACAGCAGTGTGGCCAACATCCATTGCGACCGGTCAGTGCTCTTGCTACGTACGTGGTTAAACATATTTTTTAAATTAATATATGTTAAACATCTCAAACATTTCTTCTGCCGTGTGGCTACAGACAGGTGCTTCCTGAGGTCCTCGCTGGTCTGGGGTCCCTGTGACTGTTCGCCATCCAATTGTTTGGGAAGTTTTCCAGGGCCCGGTGACCAGAGCTGGAGCTGACCGCTCTGCCACCACATCAGCAGTTTATTAAGGGGACTTACGTACGAGGCTCATCTTGGGCAGCAGCAAGACGACATGGACATTCCCCACACCGTGTGACAGGCGCTAAGGGTTTACACAGGACAGGGGTGCTGGGGCGTGGCCTGCCCCGGATGAAGGGGAACAGCTCAGGTCCCAGCAAAGGACAGGGGCCAATCAGACAGTCTCCTCGGGGGTGTACAGGAAGCAGTCTTTGTTCTGGCCCCGATTTAGTTTGTGGGTCCAGCAGTGGCCACACCAAGGAATGGTCTCTCCTCTATGTTAGCGTCACACACTACTTGGACCACTCAGATGTCACACTCACATACGCACAGAGTTATCATTTTCGTGGCTGTGGCCACTTAGTGACTGCAGAATGGACCCACCAGCCCACACACCTTGTGAGAAGGCCACCAGAGGGCCAGGGGCCAAGGACAGGGAGTGGGCCTGGCCACTGACCTCCACCTCCCCCTGACTCCCCAGTGCCTGAGATGGAGCCCCCTGGTGGCAGCGACAGTGACAGCATCAACGCTCTGTGCACACAGATCAGCTCGTCCTTTGCCCGGCCTGGAGCGCCGGCCCCCGGGCCCCCACCGGCCTCCGCAGGTGAGCCCAGCCTTTCTCCCGGGGAGGCTGCCTCGGGGCCCCTCCCGCACTGCCCTGCTCCATTCAGGGCCTCCAGGGACCTTGGAACCCCACAGGCTCAGACCCACAGGTCATCTGGGGGCTGCAGGATCACCTTAGACCCGTGGGATCATTCTGAAACCTTCCTGCCTCAGAGTAATAAAATTTAGAAACCTGGAGCCTTAGAATCATGGGATACTCGCATCTGACAGATCTGGAACCATGAAGCCCTGGCATCGCACAGCTTTGGAAGCGTGTGCTCTCTGAGGCTCAGCACCAGGGGACCACCTTAGGGACATATGCTTGTCTTAGAACCACGGGAGCACCTTCGAGTGGCAAGCAACGTAAATTTAAAACCCTATAATCTTAGAAAACACAAACGTAAAACCATCAAGCCTTACTCATTCTGTCAGAGTAGTACAGTCTGAGAAAGACGCAGGGAGCCTTAGAATCTTAGCCTCCTAAAACAAAACATTCTCAAAATAGTAGAGCCAAGGCTGATATTGAGAACAATTAAGCTACTAACAGGTTTGGTTCTGACCCACCAGAAGCAAAGCCGGCCTGGGCGCTTGTCAGTCCTGCTTGTACTTTGACATCTGGGTCCTTAGAATCTCAGAACTGAGTTTTCGTAGCATCTCAGAGCCATCATTTGGTTCAGGAAGGGTGCGGCCAGGCTCCAGAGTCTGCTCCAAGCCTCGGGTTCTTTCCGACGCAGCACCTGCTCTCACCTGTCCCTTTCCTCTGTCCAGGGACTTCTGCCTGGGGCGAGCCATCCATGTCCCCGGCAGCTGCCTTCCAGCCCGGGCACAAGCGGACCCCTTCGGAGGCCGAGAGGTGGCTAGAAGAGGTGTCCCAGGTGGCCAAAGCGCAGCAGCAGCAGCAGCAGCAGCAGCAAGTGTCCTCAGTGCCCGCTGTGCCCCCACCCCTACAGCCCTTCCCTGCCCCGGTGGGGCCCTTCGATGCCGCACCTGCCCAGGTGGCTCTGTTTCTGCCTCCCCCACACATGCAGCCCCCTTTTGTGCCCACCTATCCAGGCCTGGGCTACCCGCCCATGCCCCGCGTGCCTGTGGTGGGCATCACACCCTCACAGATGGTGGCCAACGCCTTCTGCTCAGCTGCCCAGCTCCAGCCCCAGCCCGCCACACTGCTCGGGAAAGCTGGGGCCTTCCCGCCCCCGGCTGCGCCCAGTGCCCCTGGGGCCCAGGCTCGTCCGCGCCCCAGTGGGGCACCCTGGCCCCCAGAGCCAGCACCCGCCCTGGCCCCCGAGTTGGACCCCTTTGAGGCCCAGTGGGCAGCATTAGAAGGCAAACCTGCTGCAGAGAAGCCTTCTAACCCCTTCTCTGGTGACCTGCAAAAGACTGAGATCGAACTGTAGCCCGAGATGCCCCGCCCACCCCACTATCTCCTGGCGCCCCACGCCTGGGAGTGGAGACCCCACCTCTCCCCTCATCCTGCTCCCTGGGGTGCACCCCTCAACATCCCCTCTAACATCCCCTCTCCACCACCCCCGCACCCACGACAGAACCAACAGTGTGATGCCCAGGTTGCGACAGGATGGAATTCAGGGATGGACCCAGCCTGGCTAAGGGACCCATTTCACTGCCAGACTCAGGCTGGCAATGCCCGTTTGCCCTCACCCCAGACACGGGACGGCCACAGGCCCACCGAGTGCCCTCGGTTCCAACTACGTGTTCCAGTTTCTGTTGTTGACCTTCCACCTTCCAGTATTGGGTGGGGTGGGGGAGGGGTGCCCACTAAAGGGGCTCAGCTGGGCCCCACACAGGTTGCCCCCCATGCACAGCACAAGCAAAGGGCTTCCCTCTGCCCGCCACTGCATTCACTGCCAATGCTGTGCTCACCCTGCTACCCCCTCCCCTGCTCCGTGGCCCACGTCTTCCCTGGACCGGGGTCTCACGGGGGCAGGGGCCAAGTCAGGGGCCCAGGAAATGGGGTAGGGGAAGGGGAAGGAGATGCTCAGTTACCTCACGTCAGTGCCCGCTGGGGAGGGGTCCAGAGGAAAGGGGAGCGGTGCCTGGCGGGTACTTTTCTATCTTTTATTTCCAGATTTTTTTGTATCTAAACTTGCAGATTTGTATTATACCAGGACAGCCAATAAAGGAAGAGTATAATGTGCCCCTCAGGAAGGCAGGGGTGTGTGTTGGGGTGGGGTGAGGTCACACAGCCCTTCTTCACGAGTCACCCCTCAGACCAGAGGGTCTCCCAGCCTAATAACCTGAGTCAGAGCATAGCAGCGGGTGGCAGCCGACCTGGCGCTGGAGAGGTGAGTAGTAAAGGGTCCCCAAAATTAGTCACCCCATTTCTGATTCTACAGAATCTGAACCAAGGAAGTAAAGTGATACTCTGCTGCTGCTAATAAGTTCAGTATTAAAATCCCTCCACATAATGAGGTTTAGAATAGCATATCTTTGAGCTGGCAAATTCTTGTATTGTCAGTTTTTGCTCTGTGACATAGGCCAGAGGACCGGTTAATGGGGCAGCATGTTTTTGAGTCTGTCTTGTTTCTTGGGCCCCTTGATTTAATCCACAAGTTATATATTTTTAAATATCTAATATGTAAATTATATACTTAATTCTTTACTGCTCTTTAAAATGAGATGGTTGATTTGGTGAGACCCAGTGTCATGTCTCCATTTGATGGGTGGGGGGGTGGGGTCACAGACCTGAAGTCACACACATGATTAGTGGGGAGCCTGGATTCACGCCGACCTCAAGGCCAGTCAGTCCACCAGGCCGTGAGGTGACAGGCCCAGGGACCGCCCTCGGGAGTTTGTATTACAGCCCATCACTCAGCTGTGGATCCTGGTCTCGGGGACATGTGACAGGTGATTCTGCCAGGATACCAGAGAGGGAGCAAAGGAAATGAGCCACACTTATCATCTCCGAGCCGTTGCAGATGTCATTCCCTCTGCCAAGGACACCCTTACCCGATGCTGTACCTTCTCCCAGAGAAATTTCACCCATTCTTCAGGCCTCTTACAAGTGGACTCTCTTCTGAGACCTGGGCCCTCCCCCACTTCCCATACAATTCTTAGAAAGTTTTTTTAAACATTTTCTTTTTTAGAGAGGGAAGGGAGGGAGAAAAAGAGGGAGAGAAACATCAGTGTGTAGTTGCCTCTCAGGTGCTCCCTCCTGGGGACCTGGCCCACAACCCAGACATGTGCCCCAACTGGGCATCAAACCAGTGACCTTTCAGTTTGCAGGCTGGCACTCAACCACTGACCCACACCAGCCAGGGCCTTAGGAGGTTTTTAAAAACCTTTGACCCTTCAGTCTGAGTCAGGAGCACTGCCCCCATACCTGGATCCTACAGGGTCCTGACCGCTCTGCCTCTGTTTCCCCAATCCAGCTCTGATCCAGCAGGGGCTGCCACTCTCTGACGCCCCATTGGATTGAGTGAGGGAGGAGTGGGCCTGAGGCACCCTTGGTCACCTCAGTGTGCCAGCGCAGGGCCAGGCACAGAAGCGTCAAGCTCAGCAGTTCACCTCTGCAAACCGCTGGTGCGTGAGAGGGGCAGAAAGGTCTGACTCAGGCAGAGATCATTCCAACTGCTGGGCGGATGGGGAAACTGAGGCCACGTGGCACACAAAGTCAGGGACAGAGTCAAGTTCCTCTTCTCTCCCAAAACCTTCCCCGGGCCCAGGAAAGGCTTTCTCAGCCCTCACTCCGGCCACACCCCTCACACACACCGGTCCAGTAGACGTAGACGCTCTGGTGTGTGGAGATCCAGGCTCCACGGGCTCTCCTGAGCCAGTTTCCCCATCTTCCCTCCCACGCCGATGGCGACACCCTCTTCCAGGTACTTCTCCCTTCACGACACCATAGATGTGGGGCTAACCTCCCACCCTGTACTTCCTCCAGGCTTGGACTCCAAATACAGGAACAACCGCGTTGACATCCCCGCCCTACCGGTGATCTCGTCCCACTAACGCAAAATGCTGCACCCCAACCCCTTCATGGAGGTCATTTTGGAACAGACGTGGAGATCAGGCTGGTCGCCACCCCCTTTCCAGTTCAGCGGCTCCCTCTGCCCGCCGCGCGGCCACTTGCGGCGCTCTTGGCCGAGGTCTCTCCGCACAAACACCCCCCAGCCCCCCCCCCCCCCGCCCTACCCTGGTTCACCGCTCACTCCTGCAGGAGCGCGGTACAACACCGCCCCCTTGTGGCCCCTGTCCTTGTGGCCCCTGTCCTCGGGAATTCGGCGGGGCCTCCTGTCTGGCTCCGAACGAGAGCGCAGCCAGACCGAGGCTAACGCGTTTTAAAAATTGGAGTCTCAGTCATGAACAACATTCTCCTTCAGGCGCTGGCTCAGGCGTTTGCTCGTCTAGGAAGTCCTCCCTGACTCTTCCAGTCCTGCGGTCCAACGGTGCTTCCCCGTCTCAGCCTTGACCCTTCTGCCAGTTTCCCCATTCCGGGCCCCACCCTCCGGGCTGTCACTGTGGGCCTATGAAGGCAGGGACAAGGGCTGTCACTGAGTCCCCAGGATCGCCCAGAGCGGACACTGAGTAAGGCTCAGACGATCTGCAGGGCACCTCCTAGGGTGGGGTTCACTCCCTCAACCCATATTCTTTGTTTTATTTAATAGTTTTAGTGAAATATGATACACATACAAAATTCACCTGTTTTAAGTGCTTGAACGATTTAGGGTGATTTTACAGACTGCAACCATCACTACAATCCGACTTCAGAACATTGCCATCACCTGAAAAGACCTCTTGTGCTCACTTGCAGTCACTTCGTATTCCCACCCTGGCCCCAGCCAATCACTGATCTACTTTCCATCACGTGGATTCTTTTCCTCGATTTATACGCACGTTCTGGATGCTGGCTTCTGTTACCAGATACTAAGTACTGAGGAGGCGGTGATACGCTGGCTCTGCTCTCAGGGGGCTCCAGGTCTGGCAGGGGCTTTGTCTGATGGGAAATCTGTCCAGTCAGTCATTCATTCAAAATATGTATTGATACTTACTGAGCACTTCCCATGTGCCAGCACTATTCTAGGAAGCAGGGATGTAGCAGTAGGGCAAAAGGGGGACAGAAATCCTGCTCTGCTGGGGTTGATGTTGTAAAGAGAGGATAAAAAAAATAAGCAAGAAGATGTGTGATACAATGGCTGGTTGTGATGATAAGTGTTTTGAAGAGAAAAAAAAAACCTCTCCTTTCTAGAGGAAGGGAGAGTGTGATGGGTGGGATCTGGGGGCAGCCGGAGAGCACCTCTCCGAGAGGAAAGCATTTGATCAGAGACCCGGCCAAAGTGCAGGAGTCACGACCTGATTCGAGGGAATGTGTTCCTGGCAAAGGCCCCGAGGGGGGCGCACACTGCCACTGGAGGGCTGGGGGCTGGGGAAGGCAGTCGGAGATGAAGTCAATAGTTACAGAACAGCTGCCCAAAGCAACCCTTGGCCAAGTCACTGTGACGATGACAGAACATCCCGCACACATTTCCAAAGGTCTCGCAGGCGCTGACCCTGGGTGAGAATCAGAGCCATCAGCTTCTGGCAACCGGCAGGGGTCTCTGCCCTTCAGACTTCCGTAATAGGATGTTGAATTGGAATTTTCCAGGACCTCCCAGAATTGCTTCTAGGGCCAAAGCTGAGGACAAAAGTGGCCAACTACCCCATAGCCTAAGTTTGAGGTCTCAGTGACAGGCACCAGCCACCTAACCAAAGAACGCACTGAGAGAACCCAGGGCTGGCCCAGCTTCCACCACCGCCCCTCCTCCCTCAGAGAAGGATGCCGCGGGTGGCAGAGAAGACAAGTGCCAGAGGGTGGAGTTCTCAAGAGTTAAGAGACCTCTCTCTCCCCTGCGAACTCGGAGTGAGGTTACAGCAGTTTTTCCCCCTCAAATATTTGTTGTGAAAAGTATAAATCTATGGAAAAGTTGAGAGACTAGTATGATAAACTCCACATACCGTCCACCTAGAGCCAGCGGTTGTGAACACTTCCAGCTGTTTGTCTTCTCTGTCTCCGAACCCACACTCAAGCTGGAACACACACACACACACACACACACACACACGCACGCACGCACGCACGCGCGTGCACAGAACCCGGGATCTGCTGAGTCATCCCGTGTCTTGGCTCCCAGACCCTGCAGCACCTGTGCTCTGAGAACCAGACCATCTTCTCACCCAAAACACCATCGTCACAGCTGAAAACAGGAGCAATCACTTCAAAAGATGATCTGGTGTCTAAGATTGTGCTTTGAAATGAATGAAAATGAGAATCTGGTGAAAACCGTCATTAAGGTTCCCTGTAACCTTGTTACCAGACAGAGAGCCTGGCCCTGAGCAGGTCTGCCCAGGGCCTGCCAGGAGTGTGTGGGTTCTTGACTTCATGCAGAAAAGATTGCACAAGACTATGAGGGTACATTTGTTTGTTTGTTTAAATTTTATTTATTTCTAGACAGAGGAGAAGGGAAAGGGAAAGAGAGGGAGAGAAACATCAGTGTATGGTTGCCTCTTGTGTGCCCCCAACTGGGGACCTGGCCTGCAACCGAGGCATGTGCCCTGACTGGGGATTGAACCGGCCACCCCCTGGTTCACAGGCCAGCACTCAATCCACTGAGCTACACCAGCCAGGATGAGGGTGTGTTTATTAAAGCTGGGGACGGTGAGACCAGGAAGGGCCCAGCATAGAGGAAGCAGCAGGAGAGCCTGGGCCGGGCTGTCTGAGCTCACTGGGAAGTCAGAGAAAATGGGGCCATGCAGACAGGTTCATGGGATGAGCCTGGGACCCGTTGCTGCCGCCCACTGCTCCCCTGGTTAGTTTAGGAGCTGCGTGCCCGTGGGGAAGAAGACAGGGCAGGGAAGGGTGCTGGTTGCACCCCACAGGGAGAGCCCACTGGGTGCTTTGTTTTGAGGCTTTTATCTTTCTCTACAGGTGGGAATTTCAGGGGAGGGTTTCAGTAGAATATTCACCAGTTTTTCAGGTGTCCCCTTTCAGGGTCAGGGTCTCCACTCTTGGTCAGTGACAGGGCAGGGGGTCGTGAGTCAGTGCAGCTGGTCCTGGCATCGCCCACCTGGCTCTGCTGCTTCTCCGGGCCTGGGGCTGAAACACACCTGGGCCTAGAGGTCATCTCTCCAGAGGCGATCTTTTGAGTCTGGCTGTAAACTTCAGCCAGTTTATCCAGCTCTCTGCCTTAGTTTTCCTAATCTGCCTGTCCTGGCTTACTGGCCACTCTCAGCTTTTACCCAGAAAGAAAAATAAAAATTAGCATAGATAATAGGGAGGGGCAGTCACTTAAAAACAGAACAAAACTACCTCCCCCCATCTGCAGGGGAAAGTGAATACCTAAAACTGTGGATAGTACCAAACCCTAAACACATTCCCTGTTTTTTTCCCTAGACATATATGCAGACATATGTCAATGTAAGAAACATTCAAACCTGTAGAGAATTTGTATGAGTTTATCTGAGCCAAACTGACGACAATTGCCGGGAAACAAAAACCTCAGCAGATTGAGCAAATGCTCCCGGAAATGGCAGTTTTGCACCTTATTTTATGCATCTCAATCAAACGTGGAGGCCTAAGGGGCTACATGGAGTCTCCTGGTGATCGAGTGGGGAGGCGGGAGAAAGCAAAGCCCAGCAGGGCCCTCTGGGTTTGGATGAAAAATAAAATGAAAGACACACACTTATTGTACAGCGGCGGGGACAGGGCAGTTAATGGTGCACCGTTAACACAGTGACAGTGACAGCGAGGAAACTTGTGGTCACGGCCCTGGTCAGTGATTGTGGGGAGGGGTCGGGAAGCAGGAAATCACTCTAACATTCCAAAGGTATGTTATCACGGATGCAGAAAGACAACAGACAGGCTCAGTTAACGTAAAGACTGGCTCTTGCCAGAAAAGATTCTAGCCTAGCATGTGACTGCCCCCCGTGACTGCTTTTAGTTGGAAAGTTTTAACTTCAGAGCATCCTGTGTGGCTGGCTGCCTTGGTCTCTGAGTTTGTGAGGCCACCACGCAGGCCTCCCCTGAGCTTGTCGGGGTAGCCTGTGGCCCTTTTTCTTCCACACATAAAAACACACACGTCTTTTCACTTAAAGGAAGCATTTTATGGCTTCTTTACAGCCTGTCCGAATTGCCAGCATCCCTACTCTCATGCGTTGGGGCCACCATTAGGTGACGTAAGGGTTCCTTGAACACAAGGACCTCGAATCAGCAACAGTCAAAGCTGCTACCACGATGGCTGCTAAGTGACCAGTGTGCGCAGTGTGAAGATGCTGGACAAGGGGGTGGTTCATGTGCCAGGAGGGAGAGAGCCAAACGGCAAGAGTTGCTTAATTCAGGAATTTTCCATTTAATATTTTTGGAGTGCAGTTGATCTAAACAATTGAAATGAAAACGGTGGAAAATAGGGACTACTGTGTTATGTTTCAATCCCAAGGAACTGCGACTTGTCAATAAATTATTTTCATTTAGAACTGGGGCCTGGAGGCCATACCCCAGGAGGACATTTCAAGGCACTGGCTGTGCACAGGTGGAGCACACGTTAGTCCCAAGAGGAGTCAGACTGGGATTTCCGAAGATGGCTTCCCATCTTTGTTTCCCCTCCCACATATTTTTCTAGAACCTTGACACCCTCCCCATTGAGAAGTGGGTTTTGTGCGCCCTCTGCATCTGGGTGGGCTGGTGAGTGGCTAGTAACTAACAGCAGGTGGCAGAAGTGAGGCTGCAGGACTTCCAAGACTAGGTCAGAAGAGAGGCTGCCCCTTCTTCTGAAACGCTGAGCTGCCACACAAGGCCGACCGCCTGGAGGTGGCCACTCTGGGAGGAAGCCTGAACGAGTCCACGTGGGGAGACCGTGAGGAGAAGCCCTGAAACACCTGCTTCACTGTTCCCACTTCAGCCACCAGCTGACTGCAACCACTGCCTCCAGACCCTTCCCAAAAATGTGACCATAAGAATGGTGAGAGATGATAGAACGACCGTCGCTGGAACATAGGCCGCTGTGTTTTACAGTGGCCTGTGATCCAGCAACACTACCTGGAAAGAAGACAGAGTGCAAAAAATACGGAGCCTGCGCAGAACCACAGCCTCGAGAACTGGGGAGGACCTACAGGATCAACGCCAGCAGCTGATGTTTACCTGCTTTCTGCGTCTGCGCGCCAGTCTGAGGGCCTGGAATGAGCAAACTCGCTCAGTCCTCACAGAGCCCCCAGGAGGTGTGTCATTATTATCTCTGTTTTACAGATGGGAAACTGGGAGAGAGGACCACAGGATCAGCTAAGAGTGGATTTAAACCGGTTTTGGCTTCAGCAGCTGGCTTTTTTTTCTTAATTATTCATTTATTTATAGAGAGGGGAAGGGAGGGAGAAATATGGGTGTGCGAGAGAAACATCAATTGGTTGCCTCTCACACGCCCCAACTTGGGAACCTGGCCTGCAGCCCAGGCATGTGCTCTGACCAGGAATCCACCCGGCGACCTTCTGGTTTACAGGTTGGTATTCAGCCCACGGAGCAGGGGCTTCAGCCCCTGATTGTAATCACTCACATTACCAGTGAGGAGCTTGTGACTTGGCTCAGCCAATCAGGGCATTTGAGTCCCCTTCCCCAGGCCAGTGATTGGCTGGCACTGGCATGTGACTTCAGCTGGGCAATCAGAGTCAGCCTCATTACTTCAGCAGGAAAAGGAAACAAAAGTTGTCTTCATTCACCTGTGATAAATTCAAGGCTTGGTAGCAGCGATCTTGGGAAATACCATTGGAAAAGAAGAAACAGAGATGTGAAAAACAAACCCTCATTCTAAGTGGAGTGGGGAGCCCCAAAGGGGGAGCTCTCTCTCACACACTACTCCTGTCAGCTTAATTCACAAATTGGTGCAGGAAGCTTACTTCACTACCCGAGCAGGAGGAAGGAAGATTTTCTTCATGCCCACCAACAGCCCAGCCAATGAGAAACCACCGCATTCAGTCAATGAAAAGCCACTGTCTCCCTGACAGGTATGGCTCAGTTGGTTGGAACCTGCATCTGTAACCTGAAGGTTGCACGTTCCTCCCATCAGGGTACCTACCTAGTTGGCAGGTTGATCCCGGGCACAGCACACACAGTCCAGTGGATACCAGAGACAACCCATGCTTCTCTCTCAAACGGATGTTTCTCTCCTTTCCTCTCTGCCTTTCTCTCTCTCTCTCCCTCTCCTCCCCTCTCTCTCTGTCTTTTCCCCCCTTTCTCTCTCTCTGTAAAAAGCAATGAAAAAAATGTTCTCAAGTGAGGTTCATAAAGAAAAGCCACTGCCACCCTGAACACTCTCTCCTCCCTTCCCCCTCCCCTCCCCTCCCCCTCCTCCTCCAATGGACTTTTGTTCATAAACCCCCCTCCCAACTTTATCCTTGTTGTGCATAAAATGTTGTTCCTCTCTTTGGTTCTCCAGACTTGCCTATGGTTCACCATAGTTTGCATGTTCTGAATTACAACTTCTCTGCTATTCCCGAAGAAGCTAATTTTTGCTGGTAAAATAACTAATAACTGACTTTTATCTTTAAGGTTAACAGAAGGATGAAAAATAACGGGAACCTTGGTGACAATGATCAAACTTTTGTTTTCTAGTTACAAATTGCCTTTGGCGTTTAAGACAGTTCAGTCACCTTTGCTGTGATTTGCATCAAAGACTAAGGAAAATATGTAACAGTCTGTAACCTCGGGCCTGAGCAGTCGGAATGGTTCACTGCTGTGGCCTGTGTCAACACTGTCCTCACTGTGTGGTGGGAAGGGCTGGTAGGGGCCAGAGCAGTTGGATTTGTCACAGCGAGAGACAGTTGTGGCCCTTGAGGCAGCACGATTTACCAACCAACGCAGAAATGTTGTAGCGTCTCAACAATCAACAGAACTAGATAGCTTGTCCAGGCCGCATGTCAGCTTAACTCGTGACTGATTCAACCCCCGTTTAACATGAGCGAGTGTGAATGGATCTCTGTTTCCTTCGAGAGGGAAAAAAAGACATCCTCTCATGAATGTGAGTCATAAATCAAACCTTTAGGAAATAACAAATAGCAGTGAAATCTCACTTTAACTGTATGAGGTCATTTTAGCTTTGGGCCAGGCAGAAACTCTAAGGCAATTTTGACCGTGAGTTGCCAAAGGGTCCACACCCTTTGGCCCAGGAATCCCACCTCTGGGACACACAAGGATGTGCATCGAGGCATTATTTATAATGGGAGGAAATTGAAAACAGCTTCGACGTCTGGCAACACTGCCCCGCTGAGTAAACATCGCGCAAACACTGGGGATCGTGTTTACACAGAGAGGGCAGGGGAACAGCGGAACAGCTTACGTTGTAAGGAGAAAAAAAGCAGGACTGTATAAACAATTTGCTCACACAATTATATAAAACACACACACACACACACATTTTTAAAAGCCTGGGTAAAATAGAAAAGTCTGAATAGAAATACATCAGAATGTTAACTAAATAGTGATTTGGGTCTGGGGGGCTGCGTGGGGGGAGATGGAGGTATTGTCTTTCTAGTTTTCTGTATTTTCCAAATTGCGCTCAGCAAACAACAAACTCTTCTTTTTTATCTCCTTTTCAGAACTTTTCACTTACATCACGAACATTTCCAAACAGACATAGAAAGCAGAGAGACAACAAACCCACAGGGACCCGACGCCCACCTTCAGTGACCATCACCTTCTTGCCGTTCCATTGTCTTCCCCTCCCCCGTTTTCCTAAGCCTGAAACCCAATGCAGGTGATGGACATGGTGCTCGTTCTCACATATTAAATGAGCATCCAAAGGGGGAGGGGGATGCCTTCCTGATATAACCACACCGATGCCTTATCACATTGAACAAAATTAACAAATTCTTTAGTATCATCGTAACACCCAGACCGTATTCAGATTTCTCCCAGTGTCTTGCAAACATCTTTTTAGAGTTTTTTTTTTTTTTTGAACTGGGATCATTGCCTTGTTTGGGGTTTACTGTCTCCCTCACGAACAGAAGTCACAGGCATGTGCACAGCTCTGGGTTTTGACAAATGCGTGCAGCCGTGCAGCTGCTGCCGTGAGCAGGGTTTGTGGCAGCTCCAAACCCCCTCAGCCTTTGTAGTCAAGTGTGTTTGGTTTTTATGTTTCTGTATTTGTTTTCTAATGGGAGAGAAATCAATCATCAGAGGTGGTTTAAGCCCTGAAGTTTTTTAAAAATAATTTTATTTATTTTTTTATTTATCTTTAGAAGGGAAGGGAAAGAGAGAGGGAGAGAAATATCAATGTGTGGTTTCGTCTCATGTGTCCCCTGCTGGGAACTGACCCCTGCCTGCCCCCAGGCATGTGCCCTGACTGGGAATTGAACCGCCATCCTTTGGTTGGCAGGCCCGTGCTCAATCCACTGAGCTACACGAGCCAGGGCCCTGAAGTTTTTTAAGATCAGGAAACACAGGGTTAGGCAGAAGACCTAGGCTCCAGTCCTGCTCTCCTTCCTGGGGCCTCCTCTCTCTGAGCCTCAGTTTCCTCATCTGGGAGGTGGGTGCTGTGAGGACCCAGTGAATTGGGAAGGGTGTCCAGGAAGCTCTCTGTCGCAGAGGTCGGTCTGACCTGCTCTTTCTTCTTTGTTTACAGCCCCCGCCACCAGGCTGAGTCATCTCCTGGTCCAGGCAGCGGGCCCACACAGAGCAGCCAGCACTCCATGTCTGCTTCCCTCCCTCCTTCACAGCGGACCCCACACTAAGTTCTGTGGTTTCTACCTTCAGTGCCCCCTCCCCCAACTCAGAGTCCCCAGGGTCTGTCCCACCTGCGGCCCCCGCCCTGGCCTGGGCCTTCGTCTGGGACCCACTCCCCTTCAGCCACCCAATGGGCTTCCTAAATCTCACCACCCCTTCCTGACCTTCCCGAGTTCCTCCGGCATCCCAGAGGCCGGCCAAGCCCCGCCCCCCCATTCCTATTGGACGAAATTTTCTCCAGTACCAATCAGGAAATGAAATGAACAATATTAATGGCCAGAAAAGAAATGCAAACAGTGAACATTTTCTTTTCTTGAACCTCGTATATGTGAAATCATGCCAGCCAAAAAAAAAAAAGAGAGAATTTAAAAATAAACATTACAGTACCAAAAAAAGAGAAAAAATGCACTACTATTTATTCAAAGTTTATTGAAAGATTCAAAGTTTGAACTTGGATCCTTCGGTTTCAGTCTGATGTAATAAAACGTTATGTAAATAATTTCGAGTTTTTTTCTTCTTGAGGAGAGAGAGGTTGGCAGGGAGAGAGACAGACACGGGGTGAGAGCCCGCAGGCCAGCAGGTTGCGTTTCCAATGGCTGCTTCACAGGGAGGCTCGGCACCGAGTCCTGCCTGCAGACACTGGGCCCGGAACACTTGGGGAGCACCCTACAAAGCCCCCCATCAGGATTTAGGGCAGGGGCTCTATGGGGCAGTCCCTCCCGCCCTGCCCCCACCCTGGCGTCTGAGTTCTCTACTGGAGCCTGTGAGGTCCGTCTGGAACTGCTTGTAAGCTGAGGGAAGGCGCTGGGGCAGCGGTGGGGCGTGGGGGTGTGCACTTAGAAAAACAAATTGTGACAGGAGAGAAAGGTCTGAGCACCGGAAATGTCCTGTTGCTTAAGCTGGGTAGGTGGAAACATGGAGTTTCAAAACTTAGAAACAAAAGATTTTATTTATTTTGAGAGAGGGAAAGAAAAGGAGAGAAACATCCATGTGAGAGAGAAATATTGACCGGTTGCCTCGGGGACTGAACCTGCAGCCCAGGCACGTGCCCTGGCTGGAATCAGACCAGCAATCTCCTGTTTTGCAGATTGACGCCCAACCAACTGAGCCAGGCTGGTCAGGGCTTGACTGACGCTCGAAGTAGATGCACATGCAAACCAGTACAAACCGCAAGTGTACAGCGTGGTGAATTTTCACCAGCTGAGCACATCTGTGCCACTAACTCCCAGACCAAGAAACACTTGTAGCCCCTCAATGAAAGCCCCCTGTGGCTCCTGCCAGTTTTTCTGACACCCCCTCCCTCACTCCCCACTCAAAGTCACCATCTTTCTGACTTCTGGCTGTGCGGATTGGTTTTTCCTGTCTTGAATTTTGTATAAATGGAATCAGAAAATTTATTCTCTTTGTTGTCTGGCCTTCTCCACTCAACACAGTACAATTCACCCCTGTTACCGTGTGTAGTTATAGGTTATTCCCATGGCGGCACATGATTCCATGGTGTGACTATACCCAGTGTACTTATCCATTCTCTGTTGGTGGTCAGGAAATCAGCCAAGTGGAAAAAGAGAACAGCAAGTGCAAAGGTCCTGAGGTGGGAACGTGTCTGGTACAAGGACATTCATGTGGCTGGAGAGGAGCAAGCCACATGGGGAGATGGGGGAGATGAGAAAGGGGGGCGACAAGAAGCAGATGGTGCAGTCTCATGGGCCACAGAGGGGCCTCTGATATGTACTCTGAGTGAGGTGAAGACAGGAAGTTTCTGAGCAGGGCAGGGCCTGGAAACCACTTGGGTGTTCTCAGTCCCTCTAGTTGTGGGAGGGAAGAGACCCTGGGGGTGTGGGCAGGGGGAGACAGGGTGGTTTGTATTTTATTCATTTACTTTAGAGAGACAGGAAGGGAAGGAGAAAGAGAAGGAGAGAAGCATCAATGCGCAAGAGATACGTCACTTGGCTGCCTCTTACACACCCCCAGCTGGGACCTGGCCAGCACCCCAGCCCATGAGGGCATGTGCCCTGACCAGGGACTGGACTGGGTGACCGGTGACCTTTCGGTCTGCAGGCCAGCACTCAATCCACTGAGCCACACTGTCTAGGGCTGAATTTATTTTCATCTCCTTACTTCATGATTCTGTCATCTCATTTTTTTTCTATGCTTTTCTCCCTATTTTTTGTTCTGTCTTGTGCTTTCGTTTTTAAAATTTATTTATTTATTTATTTATTTTTAGGGGGAGGGGGAGAGAGAGGGAGAGAAACATCGATGTGTGTTTGCTTCTCGTGCATCCCCCAGCTGGAAACCCGGCCTGCAACCCAGGCATGCTCCCTGATTGGGAATTGAACCAGCGACCTTTTGGTTCACAGGCCGGCACTCAGTCCACTGAGCCACACCAGCCAGGGTGCATCTTGTGTTTTCTTTCTCTTTCTCTTCCTTGTACTCATTTGAGATTTATGCACCATTTCTTCTCTTTTCATAGTAACCCTTGAAATTTTACCACCTACTCTTTTAAAAATCAGGTGTGAAGTTTAATCTACAGTTGAATATGGAACACTAACTGGATCATAGAACACTTTATCCTTATTTCCCTGGTTCTACTTTTGTTGAGATTGTTGTCCAGGATTTTACAACTCTTGATTCTTAACAAAAATAAATTAGCTTTTTATTTGGAGATAATTTCAAATCTACAAAAAATGCGTAGGACTAAGATAGTACAAAGAACATGCACACTTTTTACTCAAATTCGATTGTTAACATTTTTACTGCCTGTACTCCTCCCCCCCCCTTGTTTTCTCCTGTACCGTGTGAGGCTAAGTTACACACCCCATGGCCTTTTACTTCTCAATTCTTCCCCATGTATTTCTTGAGAATCAGGATAGTCTCACCCTGGGCAGGTGGCTCAGTGGGTTAGAGTATTGTACTGATACGCCAAGGTTGCAGGTTTCATCTTTGTTTAGAGCACATACAAGAATCAACCAATGAGTGCATAAATGAATGGAACAGTACTACACTGATGTTTCTCTCTCTCTCTCAAATCAATAAATTAAAAAAATAAAATGAAAACCAATATAGATATTCTCTTATGTAACCACAACGCAATGACTGATTTTAGTAAATTTAACATTAGTACACAAAATTTTCCAGATCTACCATTGTATTCCAGTTTTGTCATGGATCCAATAATGTTCTAATTTACAGCATAACTTCTCCTCCAGTACAGCAAGCCTAGGAGTCCAGTCCAGCAACAGTCCCAGGGCTGACTCTCATTCGTCCAGCTTCTAGGAAATGTCCATCCCTGAACCAATAGCAAAGGCAAAAGGGAAGGGACCCTTCCTTCATTGGCCAGGCCTGGAGTCTACCACTGGGGTCAGCCCCTCAGACTCAAAGTGAAGAAGGCCATTTTTCCAAAGAGAAAGAATGACTGCTGGGCATCTGAAATGACACATGGTAAGGACCTGCCTCATTTAGGACAGTGATTCTCACAGTGTGGTTCCCAGACCAGCAGCAGTAGTGGTGGCCCCTGGGAACTTACTTTAAATACACATTCTCTGTCTCTTCTCCAGACTTTCTGGGAATGGGGCCCAGCGATCTGTTTTATATTCTGGATATAAGCAAAGTCTCTATAACAAACAGCCTTCAAACTATGGTGACTTAAATTAAAAAGTTGACTCTCACAGGGTACTCCAGAGGTGAGCTGATCCAGGTTGGTCGATGGTGGTCCAGGGACCCACGTTCTTTGCTCTGTGACTCAGCTGTTCTGTGGGGTGATTTTGAAGTAATCCCCAGCTATTATCTAGGCTGCAACAGAAGTAAGGCCTGCCTTGAGTGTGGTTGGTAGGGGAATAATACAAGTGTAAAAAGTATAGTTTTAATTTAAATATTTCACCTAAAATGTCATGTGGTGTGCTTGAGTGTGATATTGTTATGTTACAGAATTACATGCTTATGGTTTTGTAATAAAAGGGGCGTAATTTGTGCCAGGCCCTGTATTATATCACTTCATGATTTTTTTGGGAATAGTTCAGAAAATGAATTCCAGAGCCAGAATGCCTATGTTCAATCCAAACTCTGCCATTTAGTAGCTGAGTGATCTTGGGTAAGTTTCCTTAACGTTCTATGTTTCAAATGAGGGGATGAAAGTGGGGATGATAATAATGCCCATTTCATAGGACTGATGTGAGGATAAAATGAGGTGATAATTATATTTTTATGTGTGTGCGTGTGTTGTCCAGAATTTTACATCTCTCAATTCTTAGCCTGCCACATAGGAAGCGCTATTTACATATTAGCGATGATGATGGTGATTGATGATGATGATGATGACGACAGCAACTACTGGGATGACCTTAGTCTGAAGACGAAAGGCTGAAAGTGGCGGGCAGTGCTCTCTGGTGACTGAGCATCCGCCACTAGAGGCAAGCAGACAGCTTGGGACGCACCGGCGCGCGGTGACCATCAGGGGGCGCTGCGGCGCTTGTCCTACAAGAGTCATGACCTACCTCCTGGACCGTTTCCCTGTGGACATTCCAGAGGAGAACGCTTTGGTCCCCGTGCATGCCAAGGAGTCTACTGCACCGGGACTGGGAGTTAGTGCGGGGGATGTAGGCAGGATAAAAACTAGATCCTTGGCATGTCCTCCAGGTCTGGGAGTGGATGAGATGTTTGGGGTTCTCAAAATTCCTCCCCACCATATTCCTAGGATGCTTAAATTCAATCTCAAACTTTTCCAGTACTTTTGGGTACCCTGTCCCCATTCCTGGGACATTTGTTCAGCAAGGGGGTCATGGAATGCCCACCAGCTTCCCAGGAGGTGGTTGAGGGAATGGAATATTAGGGAGTTGCCTACAATGTTTGTGTTTTCCTTCTGTGGATGTCCAGAGCATCCAGCACATTTTCAAAGGGATCTAGAACCCCAGGGACAGTTCAGAACTTTATCGCTTCCTCCAGGAAACCTTCCCTGATCTTCTCCCTGCCTGGGGCCAGTGCCTCCCGCGATCTTCCCTGTACTGTCCTGACCCTTCTGCCTGTACCCGCCGATCTCAGCCTGGGTTATTGTGCCCGCAGTGTGTCTGTGCTGCTTGCCGAAGGTTCATGAAGGCAGGGACCAGGGATTTATTATGCACCAAAAATGTCATTAGCATGTCCAATGCAGGGACTGACATACAAAAAAGAAAAAGGAAAGTTATTTGCCTTCCTTACCTGTAGGCTTTTGCAGATGCTGCTCTCCCCACACCCAACACCCTGCTCCACCACTTCATTTGGCTCATTTTCCCACAGCGTTCAGGCCTCAGCTCAGGCGTCTTGTCTGCCAAGAGCCCTCCCTAGCTCTCATCCCCAAGGCCGATTCAAAGACTCTTCCCCACACTCACTTATTACAAAGCAGATATAGAGAATACTTGTGGACTGAATGACCGAAGGGTCAATATTTGGGCCGGGTCCCCTGTATCAGCTGGAGGGTCACCTGCCAACCTCTCTTTCTAGAGTTGTTGTTTTTCTTCACTGAGCTATCATTTACATGCCAGACAACTCACTCATTTGAAGTGTACACTCCAGTGGCTTTTAGTACACGGTTGTGCAGCTATTGCTCCCTTTTATGCAGCTTTGAGCCCCTTGTGGCCTGACAACTCTCCCCACCAAGGCCCCTGTGCTAGGTGTTTCTTGCTGTCTCACTGAAGGGAACAGAGTCTGGTTCCTCCCTCACCCTGGGGCGGGCGGGGGTGGGCGGAGAGGTCAGGAAGAGAGCAGGACCTGGCCGCCTCCCTCACCATCTGCCCAACCCCAGGGCGCAGCATTTCCAGGGAGGCCCAGGATTATGTTAACAAGTGCTGAGCACTCGCTATGGGCCAAGTGCAGTGCTAAGCACTGGACATAAGTAACAATTCATTTAGCTGCCACCGACATGCCCGGAGAGTGGGCACTACTGGTATAATCCTCCACAGGACCAGTGGGAATGCGACTCCTTCCAAAGCTCAGGGGGTGCAGGGGTTCTGCTCAAGAAGGAGCCCCTGTTTCCCACTTACATAACTTCAGCTGTGCCTGGAAGCTTACAGCTGGCAGCTCATGGGCAGACATGACCCATAGGCTGAGTTTTAGAAATATTATTATTTAACATAGGGAGACTTAGTCCTGACTGGTGTGACTCAGTTGGTTGGGCATCGTCCCACAAAGCGAAAGGTCGCTGTTCCATTCCCAGTCAGGGCACATGCCTTGGGTCGTGGGTTTGGTCCCTGGTCAGGGCACCTACAAGAGACAACCGATCAATGTTTCTCTCTCATATCAATGTTTCTCTCCCTCTCTTTCTCCCTCTCTCTAAAAATAAATAAATAAAACTTTTAAGAAAAATAAATACAAATCTGGGCCCTGGCTGGCATAGCTCAGTGGATTGAGCACGGGCCTGCAAGCCAAAGGGTTGCTGGTTCAATTCCCAGTCTAGGGCACATGGCCTGGGTTGTGGGCCAGGTCCCCAGGAGGGGGCCTCTGAGAGGCAACCACACATTGATGTTTCTCTCTCTGTCTTTCTCCTTCCCTTCCCCTCTCTCTAAAAATAAATAAATAAATAAAATCTTTATAAACAAATCCAGAGGCAAGATCTGCCTCGAGATGAGAGAGAATGGGACAGATAAGAAAAAGAGGATGTAGAACCACAGACCAAAAGACAGAATCAGGCAGAGAAAATGAAGCGGAAAGGAGACAAGAGAGGACAATGAGAGAAAGAGACATAGGAAAAAGGCGGAGACCAATAGAGACAGGTGAAGCGACAGGCTCGGAAATGAACAGGAGTCAGGATGGGAAGAGGATACAATGTAACGGCTCAGAGAACAAACTTTAGCCCTGCCTGGTGTGGCTCAGTGGATTGAGCATTGGCCTGAGAAACAAAATGGAACCCTCGATAGGGTTCCATTCGCTATGGAGGTGCCTGCCTGGGCTGCAGGCCCGGTCCCCATTTGGGGGTGTGTGAGAGGCAACCTAAGGATGCATCTCTCACACACATCCATGTTTCTGTCCCTCTCTTTCTCCCTCTCCTCCCCTCTCTCTAAAAAAAAAGAAAAGAAAGAAAGAAAAAAATTTAAAAAGAACAAACTCTAGAGTTAGACTTTGAGAAATAGGCAGACAGAGGCGGAAGGTACAAAATAAGTGTTTTTTAATTGAAAACTTTTATAAAAAGGGTCAGAAATATGAAGGGGACACTGGGCCAGGCCCGGGCCTGCGGCGTCGGTAGGAGGGGCTGAGGGTGACAGGAGCAGTGAAGGGCTTCCCCACTTCCATTGGCGGATCAGTTGTCCACTCTGTCCGGTCCGGCATCCCCGTGCGCAGGCGCGCAGGCAGGCAGGCAGGCAGGCAGGAGCGAGTGCACCGCGGGGAGCCCTCGTGCACAGGCACATGGAGGCAATGGGAGCCGCCCGGGCTCAGGCCCGAGGCCGGGCAGGCGTGCAGTGGTGCGGCTGGTGGGAGGGTGCAAATCCGGGGCGGCAGATACAGCGGAAGGAGCCATCGGTGTTGACGCAGCGCGCGTTGATGCAGAGCGGAACGGCAGGCTCGGCCTCGTCACACTCGTTGATGTCTGGGGAGGGGGGTAGAGGGGTGCTACTATTCCGGGCTGGGAATGGGGGAGTCTGACTCCCTGTCCCCTGAGGCTCCTGGGCCAGAAGGGTGTGGATGCAGAGCCTCCTGGATGGTTCGAACCACCCACCAGTATCATCTGCTGGCTGTGCGAGCCTGAGAGCGTGGCTTAACCTCTCTGTGCTCCAGCTTTGTATTCTGCAAAATGGGTGCAGTAGCCGCTAAGTTGCTAGGTTTTTGTTAGGAAAAGAATACTGATGATGGTATTAGCCACAGGAATGCTTACTCCAAACTAGACATGTGTTAAGCTATTACCTGTGTTAAGTTTATCCTCCTAATAATCCTATGGAGTGTGTTCCGTGATTCAGCTTTGCATATGTACCAACTGAGGCCCGGCGTGGGGGAGCCCCTGCCCAGTGTCACGCAGCCGGCCTGCACTCTACTCAGTAGGCTCTCAGACCAGCTCCCAAAGGCTCCGAGGGCCGGCCCCCTGCTCCTTCTCGGCTGTGAGTCCTTGAAGAACTCAATTCCCCTTTTCTGAGCCTGGATTTACAGAGTCATTGTAAATCACTATGAACAATGTTTCCAATTCTTTGAAATGGGATCTGCAGCTACGGTCGCTTGAGGTGAAAAATAAAACTTAGCAAGGGACAGTGACCTGGCCAGGTCACGCGGCAAATTGCTGGACTGAGTCAGAGGCCTCTCCAGGTGCCGCAGAGTCCTGCACCACTGCTCGCTAAACCGGGCAAACAGGATTCATGTTCCCGCTTTACAGACGCAGAGACTGAAGCTCTCCCAGCGGTCAAGCACATTAGCCCGAGGGTGCACTGCCGCCAGGCCTTACACATCACACCTTCAGGATTCCGCCCTGCACTGGCCTGCAACGCAGGCATGTGCCCTGACTGGGAATCGAACTGCAATCCTTTGGTTCGCAGGCCTGCACTCAATCCCCTGAGCTGCACCAGCCAGAAAGTACCCACCTTTAGTCAGGGCTTCCCCCCTCTCCCCGCCCACTGGCCCCTGCCATCCCCTCACCGACGCAGGTCATGCGGGTCACATCCAGGCGGTAGCCGTCGAAGCAATCGCAGGTGAAGCCCTCGGGGACGCGCACGCAGCGGCCATGCGCACAGCCGTCCAGGATGCCGCACTCCTCCGCCGCCAGCCCCTGGTAAGGCCCAGTCCGGGCGCCTGCAGAGAACGCGCGGACTCCCTGATTCAGGGCCTGTGCCTTTTCTCTCTTATTTCCCAAAGGCCAGTGTGTCCCTGGGCTCTAGATCCCTGTTTGTCCCCTCCCGAATGGTCCATCCCTCTCCAGGGGGCGCTGTGGTGCTCTCCCTAGCTTTCCCTCTATCCACGCGCATCTCGTTCTGGGGGGACCTATAGGTATGTCTCTATTCCCTGCGACTTCACCTGTATTTTCCCATCTCCCTGAGCCTGTCTCTACCCCTGGCTTCTCTGTGTCTGCATCTCTCTCCTTCCCTCCTCCCTGTCTCCATATTTGCACAGCTCTGTCCTCAGCTCAGTCCCCATCACCCTGCAGTGCTCACCATCTTCGCGTGCCTCATCAGGCTCTGGGAAGGAGCCACGGGTGTCGCGGGACCGATAGCGCCAGCGGGTGCCCGGGCCGGGCGGAGCAGGGGCCTCAGACTCGCCATAGGGGCCGCCATCATCCTCAAAGTCGGGCACGTCGAAGGGTGGCACCCCGTAGGGGGCCTCCCGGCGGGCGAAGGGCCCGGGGGGCGGAGGGTAGGGATCATAGGGTAGCACGGGTGGTGAGTACAACTCAGGCCCGTACGGAAGGCCCTGGTAAGGTGGACCTAGGTCTGGACCATACTCGTAGGGGAGTCCAAAGCCACCTGGCCGTGCGGGGCCATACGCAGGAGGACGCAGCACGTTGCACAGGGCCTCAAAGTCATCTGTGAACAGGAGCCAAGCCTCACAGTCATCCCCTGCTTGCCTTGCACCCACCATTCCTGTCCCCACTGTGGGAAGAACCCAGAGGAGAGGGTGGGAGGGCCCCGGGCTGAGGCATGGACAGGGCTTGGTCTTGCAGGGTGAGGATCAGGGGGTCTGGAGGCAGGACTGAGGGTCCCAGGGCTGAGACTAGGATTTGAAGGCAGTGGGGTCAGAAGTCCAAGGACTGCAGCTAGGAATTGCGGTGCTGGAGTTTGGGGGACCCATGGGAACTCAGACTACAGGCCCACAGAAGTGGGGTGCTGGTGTTTTAGGGACCAGGACTGGGAATTCCAAGGAACGGCTATTGGGGTCTGAGGGGCCAGGATGCATGGGAGGGGGTCTGAGCCGCAGGACCCGGAGGTCTGAGGACCGAGTGCAGGGTCTTTGGGCCTGGGATGGGGCTGAGTTCCCCAGGGCTGACGACTGGGGGAACCGAGGGTTTGAAGAGCCCCTTGTATTGGGGTCTCAGGCACCTGGATTTGGGGGTCCAAGGCAATGGAACTTGGAGGCCTGTGGGTTATGACCAGAGAGGCCACAGTGGTAGGGCTGAAGCAACTTGTCTGAGAGTCCAGAATTTGGTGGACTCTCAGCTGTTTGGGGGACTCACGGCTGTTTTGGGATCCTGAGACCAGGAGTTGAGGGTCTGAGAGACCAGATCTGAGGGCCCTATGAGACTGGAACTATGGGCCCTGCCGATAAGACAGGAAGGTCTTCGGGATGTGACTTGGGGACTAAGGGACCAAGATTTAGGGATGGGCTGGGACAGTTGAGGGTCCAACACTGGGTCTGAGACTAGGAGGTCCGAGGGTCCGGACTGGGAGCCGGAGGGGCAGGGCCTCTGAGTGTGACCCAGGCGGGTGGCAGTACCTGAGTCCTGGGCAGGGCAGAGGGCGCAGTCCATGCCCCAGGCCTCCCCGTAGAGGCAGCAGCACTCCGTGTAGGTGGCCTGGCGGTCCAGCCGGGGGCGGCTGCACACCAGGTCAGCCCCCACTTCCTGCCAGCACACTCCCAGGCTGTCCTCTGGGGGCAGAGACAACACGCATCAGGGCGGGACTGACACTTAGCGCCTCCCAAGCGCTGGGCCTCCTCTCCCGGAGCCTGGCAGCCTCCGCCCATCAACACCCTTCTCAGCAGCTGAGATCCGACTCCCAGGAGCCCTCTGAGGCAGTTCCAAGGTTCCGAATTGAGGGCAGGGCTTGATCAGATACGAGGCTGTCATATAGAAGGGAAGAGAAGAGGGGTTCCAGGGACGTAGGTCTGAGAGCCCTGTCCAACCAAGCCTGGCCCCTGGAGGGCTGTGTGGCCTTGGGGCGGTTGCTTTTCCTCTCTGAGAACTGTTTGAATGAAGTGTTTGGGCATGCTGTAGGAACAGAGTTTGGGTCCGTGGGCAAAAAAAAGAGAAAGAGCCCAAAGAAATAGAGACAAACACATCCAAACAGTCAGAGATTCAAGGACAAACAGGTGCCCTAGCTGGGTAGCTCAGTTAGTGAGAGCATCGTTTCAATATGCCAAGGTTGTGGGTTTGATCCCCATGCAGGACATATACAAGAATCAACCAATGAATGCATGAAGAAGTGGAATGACAAATCAATGTTTCTCTCCCTCTCAAAATCGATAAATAAATTAAAAACCAAAAACAAAACAGGTAAGCAAAGACGCGGAGAGAGACGGAAAGAAACAGACCTAGAAACAACGACAGACCCAGACAGTGTCCGAGTCCGAGAAAAACCTAAAGGCAGAAACCGAGAGGAAGGCGGAAAGAGTGGGAGATACTATAGGGAAATAACAGAGAGCACGCCTTTAGCACTTAGATGGAGCCCTGATCTCATCTTATAAGGTAGGGCTACTGCCAATTCACGTGACATGCGCCAAGGAAGTGGGGTCCCAGGGGCTCGCTGCGCAGCGCGGGCAGGATGGGGCGGGGCGTAATTGGCTGGGCGGAGCAAGGCGCGCTTGAGGCCGCGTTACCCAGGCTCTGGCTGTCGTTGGAGACGCAGCGGCGCTGCGAGCCGTCCAGCACCAGCGGGGGCTCGCAGGTGCAGTGATAGGAACCCACGGTGTTGACGCAGCGGCCGCCCTCACAAGCCGGCTCCTCGTCCGCGCACTCGTCGTTATCTAGGGCGGCGCGGGGGCAGCGGTTAAGAAGCAGCCCTCTCCACTTTCCCCGTTCCCCGATGCATTGACAGGGGTAGATAAAGTCTGGGCTCCAGGAGGGGCGGCCTACTAGTTGCGACCACATTCCAGAGGGGGGGGCTGGCGTGGTGGAGGCTATTTTGGGGAATGGGGGACGTGAGGCTCATACCGACACACTCCAGTCGCTGGGAATAGTAGTAGTAGCCGTTGCTACAGTAACACGAGTAGCCTGGGGCCGTGTTCACGCACACACCACTTTTGCACACTTGGTCTCGGAACAGCTGGCACTCGTCCACATCTGCGGGAAGGATGGTGAGGGGCGCGCCACCACCAAGAGAGATGCATGAGGGCCAGAGTGTGGGGTGGGAGGGACGGTGCGGGGGTGCGTGGCTGTGTGGCTTGAGCAGGAAAGAGAGAGACTGAGAGATGGCGATAGAGACCCAGAGATAGAGATGGGGAAAGATGCAGACAGACGGATGGGTGCGCGGGAGCTGAATGTGGGTGGGGCTTAAAGTCCGGCCTCACCTCTCCGGAGGCTTGGGTCTCCGCTCGGTGCCAGGTAGCCCCGGCCGTGGGGGCACAGCGACTGGTACTCGGCTGCACACAGAGACAAGGCTAGGCCCAGACTCCAGCATGCCAGCCCCGACCCCATTCACTCACGCCGGCCTGTCTCCGTGTTTACTCCGGCCCCGCCCACCTCTCAGCCTCAGGCCCTGCCCACGCAGCAGCCCACGCCCACCTGTCTCCGTGCTGGGGCACTGCTGGATGCGGCAGCCGCTGCCCCAGCCCTCGCCCACAGTGCAGCAGCACTCCTGCCAGGTCACGTTCCGCGCCAGGATGTTGTCGCACGCATCCGGAGCTGCTGTGTCAAAGTAGCACTCCCGGCGCCCACTGCCCGCAGGCCCCTGCCTCGGTGGGCTTGGCCGGCGGGGTGGGGGTGGCGGGGGTGGCCTGGCGGGCAGACCAGGGCTGGCTGGTGCCTGGGGCTGTGAGCCTGGAAATGAGCCTGGGGAGATAAGAGGCTTTAGGGAGTGTGGGCTGAACCTCCAGCCCCCATGTAATGAGTGGGGAAACTGAGGGGCAAAGGGTTCCCAGCCCGTAGGGGCAGAACCAGACTCCACTCTGTCATAGCCGTTTCTCCCATTTTTACCTCCTGTAACTTCTGTGCTTCTGCCTCCCTACCTCACTCTCTCAGGCCTCGGCCCCTCGTCAAAGCTGCAGTCTGATCAGGAGGAGAGGGGGTTTCCCTGACCTCCCGGATGACTCCCTGGGTTCTCACATCCAATATGTCCCAAAATGGCCTCGGAGTCTCCATCCCCAAACGTAGGCCTGGGTCAGGCCACCGGTCCCTCACCCAGGCAGCCCCTGAGTGGTTCCATTCACCTGCCCCCTCCTTCCGTCTATGGCTGCCGCCTCGACCCAGTCCTGTCCGCTCTGCCTGGGCCCTGCCCCAGGCTGCTCCCCAGTCTCTCAGCGCCCAGGGTCCTCCACATGGCGGGCAGAGGAGGGTTCCAAATGTGATTACACCTCCCCTCCTGCTCAAAACCCTTCTGTGGTGCCAGGGTAAGCTCGGGACACGTCTAACCTCCTGACCACGGTGAGTCAGTGTGGCCTGGCACCAGCCTTCTCCCGCGGACTCTCTCTCCCCACTCCTTCCCCTGCTCCCCTGAACTTGTTTCAGGTCCTCCCACATGCCAGGCCCTCTGTGGCCTCGGTCAACCTGTGCCCTTGCCCTTACTCTCTCTGTCCTCAATGTCACCCTCACCCCCTTCACCTGGCTCATTTCTACTCATTCTACTTCTCTCAGTTCAGACACCACCTCCTACAGGAAGCCCTCCTTAACTCTTCTCTCAGGCTGGGGCAGGCACTTCCTGTGAAGTCCCACAACCCAGCAACCTTTCCTCAAGACAGGCTCGTTCCCTCTGGCCTCTGCTTCCTCATCCCAGCCCTGACGTCTTCGGGTTGTCACTGTCTAATGACATCTCTGTCTGCCCCCACTGCATTGTGAGCCTCTTCAAGGCAGAGTGATTGTCCCTGGTCACTCCTGTGTCACCAGTGCCCAGAACAGGAACTAAACACAGTGGATGCCCTTGTGGACATTTGTCGAATGAAGAAATCTGGTAAAGTCAAGCAGGGCCAGGATCTGGTTCTCCTGTTGCTGGGTCACACTGCCCAGGTTAACCCACGCATTCTGAAGGTTTTTGCTGTTTGAAACAATGGCATTTGATCGAGGGCGGCTGTCCACGTCAGCAGTGGCTCGACTACAGGAATTTTCTGCGGGGCAAGTGGCCATCAGTTACACAGACACTGACATCAGTCTTACCAGCAGAAGTCCGAGGGGGAACACAGCGTCCAGTCATGGGGTCAAACTCCTCAGGACTGGTGGGGCAGACACAGAGGAAGGAGCCTTCTACATTCTCACACAGGGCGGCTCCACACACACCCTGTAGGGTTTCACATTCATTCACATCTGTGAGTAGAAGACAACAGGGGAGAGGAAGTCAACGGTGGTAAACTCTGAGCTTTCCAATATAGTGGGTATTTGTGATGGCCCAGGCCCCGTCAGTGATTGCTCTTCTGGTGACAAACCCTGACTTTCCCTTGGGAGCCTTCTGCTCCTCCATTTTCAGCCCAGGTGCTTTGAGCAGAACTGTATCTTCTCCCGGGGGGTGGGAACGAGTCCCAGGCACAGCCAACCAGATTGCTGCATGTCTCTGAGATAATGATAGAGATAAGCAGTGACTAAAGCTGGGCCAATCAAAGCCAGTCCTGGGAGTTTGGCTGAAAATACAGAGAAAGAGCCTCCCTCTGTAGCTAGGGTCGCCAAGCTGAGGATGTTAAGCCAGAGGTGCTAGGGCCACCTCTGTCATTGTGAAATAGGGTCTGCCTGAAAATGCGACAGAGGAAAGCAGAGCTGAGGGAGGGGGGCAGAGGTAGCCTTGTTACAGTTCCTGGATCCACTTGGGCCTGGAGCTCAATTATATCCTATGACCTCACGGTTTCAACTCCTTTTAAAGAAATACAGCCTGTTGTGTTGGCGTCTGTCAAAACTTAAGAGGATGTACCATTAAGATTCATGCATTTTGCTGTGTGTAGATTGAACTGCAAATGAAAATATCTATAAACACATATCAAACCCTGGTAAATGATATGCACACTGAAGAATTTAGAAAGAAGTGTACCGATGACTGTAATTTAATTTTAAATCTACCCCCAAAATTAGGTGGATTCATGTGTAAATATATGAGGAAGCAAGTATAATAACATGATAATAACAGGATGCAGGTCACGCTATATGTTTTTCCTCATAAAATGTTGAGGAAAAATAAAGAATGTTTATGTACATTTTAGATGACTGCATTTTACCTACTTTACAATTTTTTAAAGGCATCTCCCAGATATAATGTGAATGAAGAGGTTTTCCTGACATGAAGATGACCTTACATCCCAAGGTCTGGATTCCACACCCCCAAAGTCCACATTGTTCAGATTTATGAAGAGGGGAGGGGCCCAACCAGTCTCTTTCCGACCCTTTGGCCCCACCCACC
Source organism: Artibeus jamaicensis (assembly GCF_021234435.1). NCBI lineage: Eukaryota > Metazoa > Chordata > Mammalia > Chiroptera > Phyllostomidae > Artibeus > Artibeus jamaicensis. The sequence goes on from NW_026521848.1 coordinate 789,874, forward strand.
CCCGGAATTCCCGTACCCACGCAGTGACGGCCGTCCCTCGCCCCCTCGTAGCCCTGGTCACAGAGGCACTGGAAGGAGCCAGGCAGGTTCTGACACGTAGCATGGGCCCCGCAAAAGGACAGGTTCCGGCATTCGTCCACATCTGCAACCAGTAGACAATCAGGCCATCGCGGGACCTCCTATCCCCCCCACAGGTCACCCGAAGCCGGACTGACACCCACCCTGGCATCCGCCCCCAGGCGTGGGCTGGTAACCGGGATCACAGGCCGGTGTGCAGCGGTAGGAGCCAGGAGTGTTTTCGCAGCGCTGGGCCCCGCAGATTGCCGGACCATATTCTTGGCACTCGTCCACGTCTGCAAGAGCGAGCACAGTGTGAGGGAAGGAGGAGGGAGTGGCAGGCCTGGATCCACAGGTTCCTGACGCCATGTTCAGCTCTCATGACTGAGGAGTCTATGAATCTCATATTCTAGGAGTCTGAGCTTCTAAAGACTGACAGGGACGGCAATTCCCAAGGCCTCATTGCCATTTCTCACTTCGCCCAGACGTGGTCCCACCTCCGGCTTTTGCATTTACCGTTCCCTCTATCAGGAACACTTTTCCCTCAGCTGTCTGCATGGCTCCCTCCCTCACTTCACTCAAGTGCCCAGGTCACACCCGCCTGGCACCCTTCCCCCTGTCATCTCTGTCCTTTTATCGCGTTCTATTTTCCTTTTTAAACTTGACCTTATTTTATAGCCACTTCCCTAAAATGCAAACTCCACACCAGCGGGGACTTGTGTCTGCCATGTGCTCCACAGCACTCCCAGGGCACAGAACAGCACCTGACATGTAGTAGGTGCCCCAGATTGTCTGCTGAGTGAGTTTTGAATTAACTTACCTATTTAAGGGAGTGGAGGGGCATTGGGTGGAGGGGGGCAAAAGAGGAAAAAAATTGGGACCACTGTAATAGCATAACCAATAAAATACAATTTTAAAATAAATCAATGGAAAGACAAAAAAATGACCTATGTATTGTCTGTCCGTCCTCCCTCCCCACTTCAGCTCCATGAAGGCTGAAATTTTATTCGACTTCCTGCCGGCTGCACCCCCCCCCCCCGTGTCTGGCACACAGCAGGTGTCCCGTGCATGCTTGTGCAGTTAGTGAACGAGAACCCCTGGACCCAGGTTTCCACGAGTCAGAGATCTGGCAGCCAGAGAGCCACGGGCAGCCCACGGTCATTTCATCTGTTCCACAAAATGCTGACCCATACTCCACCCAAAACAATGTCTTAGATTAGTCCTGGCCTGCCGTCTCAGCCAGTACCTTGCCAGAACCTGCTAGGGGAATGGGGCAGAGGGGTTGGGAGGTGAAGGGTGTGGTGGGGGAATGGAGGGGTGGGAAGGCATTGAAAATGAGGACAGTAGGCAAAGGGTGGTCTGAAGGTGGAGCAGAAGCCAGAAGGTGGTAGACCTGTAGTTCCCAAGACCTGCAGAAGTCTGAGGAAAGGCAAAGGGCTGAATCGGGAGAGACAAATAGCCCTCTGAAGAGTGGAGGTTAAGTGGTCAGGGGCCAGTGCTTAGAGAAACCTGGGGAGTTTCTCATTGGGAAAGGGGGGGTCCTGGGAGAGCCAAGGTTGTGCCTCTTTGGGGGGACAGTTGGGAGGAGAGTGACTGGTAGAAGGTATGAGGAGGGTGGGTCCAAAGAGAGGAGACTTGAAGAGGGATAAACAAGGAATTGTAATTGGAAATCGGGTGGGAGGGAGATGGTGGGGGGGGGGGGCTCAGCAGTCGACTGTTCTGAGGTTAGAGGTGTTTTGCTGGGATAACACAACAGGTAGAGGGTGCATGGGCTGCTTCTGGAAATGAGGCTTGGCCTGTTCCTGATAGTAGTGACTTTCCCCATCCCCCCACCTTGCCTTCACAAGAAAGTACAAGACACAGTAAAACAGTTTTTTAAGTTAAAATAATATTGCATGTCAACTGTAACTGACAAATAAAAAATTAAAGAAAAAAAAAACACTGGTGCCTCATTCCCAGCATAGAGATGGGGACAGAGTTAGTGCGTTGGTTGGGGCCCTTTGCCTCCCACAAGTCCGTGAGACATGCCGGCCCAAAGGAAGCCAACTCCAGCACCTTAGGCGCAGGAGCGGCGGTCTCACCATCACAGGTGCCTTCAGGGCCCACGTTGTAACCAGGGTCGCAGTTTGGGACACAGCGGTAGGAACCGGGGGAATTCTCACAATGCTGGGAGCCGCAGAGGGCTGGGCCCCTCTCACGACATTCGTCCACATCTGAGGGGTGAGGCAGGGCGGTCAGATGCGGGAAGCAAGAAGGGGAGAAGACAGCAGGAGGAGGGAGAGACGCAGAGACGTGGGCAAGAGAGGAAGAGGGCAAAGGGAAGGAAGGAGGGGTCAGGCCGGGCGGGGCCTCTCACCGAGGCAGGAGGCGAGGTCCGGGCCGGCGCGGTGTCCTGGAGGACAGACGCACTCGAAGGAGCCGTCGGTGTTGGTACAGACGCCGCCCTGGCAGAGGTCTTCCTCGCTGCATTCATCAATGTCTGCAGGACAGTGTCCAAAACCAGGACCACCTCTTCCTCTGCTTAACCTGTCAGGCCACGCCCCTCCACGGCCCTCTCCCCCGCACTCTGGCTCCAAGGTCTTTAAAACCTTCCCAAACTTGTCTTAGGTTCCTTCCCTCCCTGCAAGCTCCACCCCTCCGATGGGTTTAGGCTTCCTCCTTTCAAATCGCAGCCCAGCTATTCAAGCCCCGCCCCCCCTGTTCTGCCACTGGGCCCACAAGCCCCGCCCCCAAAACGCAGCCCAAAACGCAGATTCCCCATTCCACCTTCTTCTACTGTCCTGCCTTGTCCTGATGTAAGATCACCCTTTCCGGGTCCAGGCTTAGCCTGGGTACAGACCGAGACAGGAGGCTCCACGAGGTCCGGGCCGGTAGCCGGGGGCACAAGTACAGGCAAAGGAGCCGTCGGTGTTGAGGCACTCGCCGTGGGGGAAGCAAAAGTCACCCTCAAGGCACTCGTTCACGTCTACAATATCCAAGAGACAGACCTGAGGGTCACCGGACACGCCCCCGAACCCAAACCCCGCCCACAAAGCGGCAACCTTGTGCCCAAGCCCCATCCCTAGTGGTGGGCATCTAAGCTCCACCCACAGCCCCTCGGTCCGGCTTCCGGCTCCCTAACTGGCGCGCCCAGGAACACAGGCCCATCGCGCAGGCTCTCCCGCCCGTGTCCCGTCCTGCCCACCTGCACAGGGCCCAGGCTGGCCAGGCGGCGCCCGGTAGCCAGGCGCGCAGCTGCAGTGGAAGGAGCCTTCGGTGTTGGTGCAGTGGCCATGGGGGCCGCAGGAAGCGCCTGAACTGCACTCGTTCACATCTATGGGAAGGGGGGTTTCAGCAGGGGTCCAGTCTAGAGACACAGGACGATTCCCTTGGGGTAAGGGGCCTGCAGGAGGTGGTGAGAAGTGTCTTGGGTTCAATATGAGGTGAAGGATCCATGGCGGAAGTGGGCAGGGAAGACCAGATTTCTCTGATTCTGGGGACCACAGTTGGGGGTCTTGTGGGCCTGAGTTTCTGGGAACCCCCTGTGTCAGTATCCTGGGGTCAGGGGAAGGGACTCTGGATGGTACAGGAGTCAGAAATTAACCAGAGTTAGAGATTGGGTATTACGCACCAGGATCATTGGATGTCATTCTGATGGGTCAGGGGTCAGAGTCAGTGACTGGGAACAGAGCTCAACTAGGGTCAGGGGTCGGGGCCGGGGATCATGAACACAACCAGGCCCCGAGGAAGGGGCTCTGAGAAGAGACGGGGCAGTGAAAGCAACAGGATCAAGGGTCACACAGTCAGGGATTGTGGTCAGAGTTACAGTCAGGAGTTATGGTTAGGTCAAATGTCACGGTCAAGTTCAGGGGTCACAGGTCAGTCACATACAGGGCCAGAAACAGGCAGGGTCAAGAGGGTCACGATTGCTATAGTTCTGTGGTTGAGTTATTAGCAAGTATCATGGTTAGGGTCAAATATCAAGTTGAGGGTTCATGGGTCATAGGTAAGGGAATTGAGGTCAAGGTTGGGAGGTTATGGATCAGGTCTGGGTGGTAGTCCAGGACGGGGGTCACCATCTCAGTCAGAAGTCATGATGCAGGTCCAAGGTCACAACCAGAGCCTGTTCTCACCAGTACATCGCCCACGGTGCAGGTGGTAACCGGCAGGACAAGCCCGGCACTGGAAGGAGCCCGGTGAGTTCACACACTCCTGCCCAGGACATGCCAGGTGGTTCTCACACTCATCCACATCTGGGGGCAGGGGAGAGCATGGCTCTGAAGGAGCAGTCCAATAGCCCCCTCACCCACCCACGGTCCTCCCTCCCTCCCTGGCCTCACCCTCGCACTCAGAGCCAGCAGAGTTGGGTTGGAAGCCTGTTGGGCAGATGCACTGGAAGCTGCCTTCTGTGTTCTCACACCGGCCATATGCACAGGGCGGGGGGCTACGGGCACATTCATCCACGTCTGGGGCAGAGGGAACCAGTGGGGCTGAGGAAGCGGCTGGGACCCATTTCCATCGCCATGACCACCCTCCTCAGCTTTCCGGTCTGGAGGCAGCAGCCTCCTAGACCTTGTCCAGGCTGCTCCCTGCTTCCCCGTTTCCCACTAATGGTCAGGGTGAGGCCTGGACACCACCTCCTGCACGTGGCCTTCCTGCCTCAGAGCTGTCCCCTCCTCAATGGTCCCACAAGCACGAGAGTATCATCCAAAAAGGGAGGTGATATGGAGAACACCTTCATATTTGGAGAAAGGGGAGAAGACTCTGGAGTGAGACTCCCCCATCCCTCTCAGTCCCCTCCACCCTCTGACCCGTCCTCCACCACTGAGCTCCACAGCCTGCCTCTGTGTCCCCCAGGCCTGTCTCTCTCCAGTCCCCAAGGTCGATGGGGGTGGAGTGTGCTCCGACCCAGAATCCTCACCTTGGCAGGGGGCCCCTGGCCCTCGGGATCGGAAGCCGGCAGGGCAGGCACAGTGATAGGAGCCCGCTGTGTTGTCACAGCGGCCTGGCCCACAGGGTGGTGGCTCCTGGGCACACTCGTCCACATCCTCTTCGCATGCCGAGCCCCGGAAGCCAGCCGGGCAAACACAGTGGAAAGAGCCGGGCAGGTTCTTACAGACCCCTCGGCCACAGAGGCCCGGGCTCTGGATGCATTCGTCCACATCTGCAGGGGCAAGGAACCCCTTGATGCACCCCCACTTACAGTCTGCCCCCTGGCCTCCGTCACTTTGCCTTTCCACTCTCTATCACACGGTCCCTGGCACTCCATCCTCCATCTCTTCCTCCTCTTAATTCAGCCACCATATCTCTCGTAATTCTAACTCTCCAAACTCCGCCCTCCCCCCTTTTCAGTCTCTGTTATAAGCTGCCTGCCTTCCTCCTAGAACTCTGCCTTTCTAGTCCTCACCAGTGTGGTCCTCCTTCTACGCTGTCCCCTATCAGTGACCTGTCCCCCTTCCATGACTCAGTCCTTCTGTTTCTCGTCACTTGGCCTCTCTATCCCCATGTCACTGTTGCTGCCGCCATCAGGCCTCATGTCTGGTTCTCAGAACCTGGCCTCTGTCCCCATCAGTCAGCCTCATCGCTCAGTCTCTCCAGCCCTCACCACTACCGCTCTCTTGCCCTTCCCCCCACAACCCCTTCCCCTCGGCCCCTTCCAGCCCCTCACCCTGGCAGCCTGCTCCGTGGGGCGCAGCCTGGTACCCAGCGGGGCACACGCACAGGAAGCTGCCTGGCGTGTTCTCACAGCGCCCGCGGTCGCAGGGCGGCGGCACGCGGTGGCATTCGTCCACGTCTGCGGGCACAAACCGGGCGGCTGGAACCGGGACCGACACTCCTCCCTCCGCTCCCCCACGCCCCGCGGTCTCAGGGAGGCTAGCCGGGCAGGGGCGGAGCCAGACGAGGGCCGCAGCCAGGACGGGCGGGAGAGGAGGGCGGTGAGGAGGGGTTCGAAGTCGGTAGATTTAAGACGAAGGTGGGGCTTGAGTGGGGAAGGCAGGACAGGATCTGGGGTCCCCGCCAGGCCAGAGGCGGAGAAGTGAACAGCGAAGGGGGCAATGTGGGAAGAACAGAGCCCGGGCAGGGCAAGAAGAGGAGGAAAGTTTGGGGGACCGAGCAAAGGGGTGGCAGGAGAGGGGAGGAGCGATCTTGGGAGGGGCACTGGTGTGGCAGGGTGGGAAGCGGGGGTCGTACTCAGTAGATAGGTTTCGGCAGTGGGACAGGGGCGAGGGCCTGGGGGCCCGGCGAGAGCTGGTCTGGCACTTGGAGGGGCGGGGCCCAGAGGGGGCGAGCTCAGACCTGGTCTGAGGAAAAGGTTGAGTAGTGAGTAGTAAGCAGGGGTCCGCCCGGGACCGGAAAGGCCAGTTGGGCCGGAAGAGGCAGTGGAGAGCCCGAGCTAGTCCGAGGGCGCAGCAGGGCCAGGAGCCAGGGCCCAGGGCTGCAGTGGTAGGACTAAGGCGGTTTGGGGAAGCGCGAGAGGACGGGGACTGCTCCGGAGGGAGAGTGGGCACGGGATCCGCGCAGAGGTGAACTCCGGAGCCAGGGAGGCAGGCTTCTCACCCAGGCACTCCGTAGCGCGCGGGCCTGCTCGAAAGCCCGGGCCGCACACACAACGAAAGCTGCCTGGCGTGTTTTCGCAACGCCCAGGAGCACAGGGCGGGGGCGTGCGGCGACATTCGTCCAGGTCTAAGAGCACGGAGAGGGCTCGTCAGTGGGTGACCCGGCACAGTCCTCGGCCCCACCTCCGACAACCCACTCCGTCTAGCTCACCAGTGCAGCGCGTGCCCTGAGGGTTGAGCCAGAAGCCGGAATCGCACACGCAGGTGTAGCCACTGGGCCGTGGGATGCAGCGTCCCGGGCCGCAGACCTGGGGATTGCGCTGACACATGCCCGCGGAGGGACCTGGGGGGTCCAGTCAGCCAGGGTTCTCCCATCTCTGAATCCTCTGTCCCATTCATCCCAGTACAATCCCCTCAGATCCTCTGCCTAAAACACCTTCATGCACGTCCCTCCCACAGCCGTCTTCCACCCATGACCATCCTCTTTGATCGCGGGATGTTCTCATCAGACCCTCTCCCTACGTTTCCCCATTATACAACCCTAAAATCTCCATTTTAATATATTTTGCTCTCTAATTCTCTGCCTCAGATATGTTCTTTCTGCTCTCATGAAAATAAGTATTTGTAACATTAACTGAGCATTTACTATGTGCCAGACACGTTACAGACAGCTCATTGAATCCTCACAATGATCCCTATTTTACAGATGAGGAGGCTGAAGTTCAATGATCTGCCCAGGTAACAGAGAACTCGAACCCAGACCTGTCCGACTCCAGCTCTTGGGGCAACCACCACACAACCCTCCACACCTTTATCTCCTCCCACCCTCCTCAGCTCCTCCGGCCGCAGCATCCGGGCTCATTCCATCCTGGAAACCTTCCCCTAAGACTCCCGCCTGTCACGCCCCACCAGTGCCCTGGATTCCCTCTATCAAACCTGATTCAGGGACCTCAGGACCAATCCAGGATGGGATGCTGGGTGGGGGAAGCTCAGGGCCCGGCCGGGGCTCGGGCCGAGGTTCTGGGCGATGGGTGGGCAGAAATCCTGGTAAAGAAAGGCTATCATTGAGTGGAGACCTGGATTTGGGTGTCTCCTCTCCTCTCTCTTCCTGTTCTTATGAGAGACAACACCCCCTCCTCCAGAAGCCAGCTCACCTGCGGGTGACCGGGGGGTGGAGGGTGGGGCACGGGGTTGGCTGAGGGAGACTCGAGGTGGCTCCTGGCTCAGGGGTCTGGTGTTGTAGCGGAGGTCGGAGGCCGAGTAGTGGTAGCCAGGGCCGGCAGGGCAGATCTCCCGAAAACCCTCTGGGAACAGGAAAGGAAGGGAGAGGGGCAGAGAGAGGGCATGAAAGCAGGAGGGATTGAGAGAGAGAGAGAGAGAGAGAGAGAGAGAGAGAGAGAGGCTAGGGTCTTGCCTTGACTCGGGGTGGGGGTTGGCCTGGGAGTGTATCAGGAGCTCAGATTAGATGATGGGATGGGTTGGTACCTTTATCAAAGAATGGGATGTCTCGGAGGCCAAATATGGGACCGAGGATGGTTTTCCATATTTGGGATCATGGTAGGGTCTGGTTCTCAGGTCTACAGAGACTAGGCTGAAGGCCAGGAAACAGTCCGGCCGGCCATGGGGTTTGGTTTTGGGGAGAAACTAGATTTCCAGGGAAATGGCTCAGGGAGGGGTGTGTCTGGGGCAGGACCCAAGCTGGAGCTTATGCTGAAGACAGTGTCTCAGGAGCTGGGGACTTGGCTACAACAGAGACACCGCGGGGCAGGCAGCAAATCTGAAGAGCTAGGAGTGGCCAAAGCTGGAAGTGACACCAGAGGACCCAGTCTAACTTAAGGTAGTATGTCTCAGGGGCAGGTGTGGCCAAGGGTGGGTGTGGCCTGGATGGAGTTCGGTCCGAGGGTAGCGGGTCTTAGAGGCTGGGGCGGTGGCCAAGACCAACCAAGTTTGAGGGCTGCGAGCCTCAGCGCTGGGGGGCGGGGCCGGGGCGGGGCCTAGAGTCTAGGGGTTGGCCCAGTAGGAGGCCCTCACCTGAGCCGAAGGGCGGGCAGAGCTGGCACCCCCGACCCCAGGCTTTGCCCACGCGGCTACAGCAACAAATCTGTTTGGTGATGTTGCGCAGAATGGGCAGTGAGCAGCCGCCATCGCGGAGCACGCGGAAGCAGGGCCCCTTGGCCTCGGAGATCACGTGTTGGGCTGGGGGAGGGAAAGAAAATGTTTCAGTGAGGAGTTAGGAGGGGAGGGTAGCTGAGAAGTAGGGCACCCAGGACGGGATTGGTGGGCTCGATGGGGCATTCAGGAGAGGTCCGAGAGGGGTCTGGAGGCCAGAAAAAGATTGGGGCCTGAGGAGAGTCTGAAGGAGTGGATGAGACAATCTGAGAAGGATCTCAGAGTCTGAAGGTCTGTTGGGGGGAGGTGAAGGGATTTGGGGGGCTGAGAGAGCTGAAGAAAGCCTGGGGATCTGAAGGGATTGGATCCAAAAGTTCTGAGGCCTTCTTACAAATGGCTTCTTAGAAATTAGAGCCCCAGGAAGTCTGCAAGGGCTCTAACAAGAGACCTGGGAGTCTTGGGGGACCTGAAGGTGTTTAAGGGAATTAAAGCTCCAGGGACGTTCTGGGATGAGGTCTGAGGGCAGAGCAGGGGAGCGGGGACATGGGACCCAGCCTCGTCCCTTCTCTGGGTGGCTCACAGATGCAGCTGCTGCGTGATGAGTCCAGCAGGAAGCCATCAGGGCACACGCACGTGTACCCACCGTGCGTGTTTGCACACTCCCCGTGTTGGCAGCGCCCTCCGGTTGCACACTCATCCACATCTGCAGGCAGGGATGGAGAGGTCCTAATGGTGTCCAGCTACCTGCCCCTCCTGCCCCCAGAGCTAGGTCCCTCCAATCTCTGTCCCACTCACCTTGGCAAGACCCATTAACCCTTTCAAAGCCAGCTGGACACGGGCCATCTGGGGCTCCCACTCGGTTGGAGTTCCCTGTAGAGAGAGGAGAGGGGTGTGCCAGGGGTGAGGGGAGTAAGAATGGAATGGGCAGGGAGGGATTAAAAGATATTGGGTGTTGTTTGAGTGCAAGGTCAGCCTTAATTAAAGGGGCAGTCTGACTGAAGGTGACTTGGGAGGTTTCAGAAATTACAACTGGGGCCGTGGCACAAAAGCAGGATGAGAACAGAGCAGTCAAATTCAGAACGATATGGACGGGTCTAGACCGGAAGTGATCACCACAAACGAGTAAACGTGGCTGATTTGTGAACTGGGTTTATCTCTGGGCAGAGTGCAAAGGGGGCTGGGTGGGGCTCTCACTCCTCCCCAGCTCCAGGCACCTCCAAAAGGTCCTGAGGCTTACCCAGATACTCCGAGCACGACCGACAGTCATGAACGCCCCAGGCCACGCCGGACCCTCCGCAGCAGACTTCCTGGGTCCTGAGCCCGGGCAATGGAGAAGTGCACTGTGGGGAAGTGTTGGGTGAGCAAGTCCCTGCGCACACATGGGACCCCTCCCCACCAGCCTCCTCTCACTTCGCCTCCACGCAGCTCCCGAAAGCAGTAACCAAAGCCTGAGGCGTCCGAGTAGCTGTCCTCACGGGGAGCGTTCTGTGCCAGCACCGTGTAGGGTGCCGCGGCCTCCGCCCGAGCCGCCGCCTCCGCCCGAGCCACTGCCTCGGCGTCTGTCACATCCCAAGGGCCGGACACACGCTCCACCTGGTGCACCACCACGGACGCCTCCTGCGGGTGCTCCACGTGGACGCTCACCATAGACGCCACGCCTGGAGGGAGGCACCGCGGAGCAAAGGTATTGTCTACCGGGTTCTTACAGAATTGGGCTAGGAAAGGGGAGGAGCGCACCGGAGAAGGGTACTGGGGGAAGGCAGAAAAGATGGGGGTCAGAGGAATGGCGAGGTGGGAGACACAAGGTTAGGAGAGGACCCGGGCCGCACTCTCCTCACCGTGCTCGTCGTCCCGGTGGTTGGCCACTGGCATGGTGTACACCGAGCGGGTGAGGCCTGGCATGGCTGGGGCCGGCGGCCGGGCACCCGAGGAATGCAACTGGCAGAACTTGCCAGCAAAGTCCGGGGGACAGAGGCAGCGGTCAGGCTTCACGCACACACCGCCGTTGTGACAGATCAAGGGACACAGGACTAGGGGTAGAGCGAGGACACTCAGAGTCAACAGCCCTCCTGGCAGGCATCCCTGGGGCCAGCGCACCCAAACTAGCTCGATCCCTAACATTATAACTAAACCCTCAAAGGTATCACTCAGTGCTTAGTCGCTACACCTTGAGCTGTTTTGTGCCACCTCCACCAGTCCTTAGCTACCTGCATTTTCCAGACCTCTGTGGTATAGCTTCGCCCACTGGGTCTGCTCGCCACGCCCTCATTCACTTTCCTGTTACCCCACTCTCCCTCTGGAGTCCCACTTTCTGACCGACTTCCCAGAGTACCGGCCCCGCCCACGCAACTCTATCCCCACCCATTTGGTTTAGCCCTGCCCTCTCTAGCTTTCCATAAGCACGTGCTTATTTCCATAACCCGGGCAGGGGCGGAGCCAGACCAGGGCCGCAGCCAGGATGGGTGCCTAAGTAAATTAATTTATTAATCTGTTGGGGTGACATTGGTTAATAAGATCATATATTTCAAGCGTACATTTCTATGATGCATATCTATATATTACATTGTATGCCCACCACCCAAAGTCAAATCTTCTGTCACCACATATTTTGTCCCTTCCATGAGTATTGAGCCCCGCCCATCTCTCGTCTGTCTGAGAGTTTTACTGTTCCAGCCTCGAAATCCCAGCTGGTCCCTTGTATTGACTAAAACCACATTTTAGTCACTCCCTGGCACACACGCCCCCTTGCAACCCCGCCCACATCACCTTTCACCCGCGGAATTCTAAACTCCGCCTATCAAGCGGTCCAACTCGCTGCCTTTATCTCCGCCCACCTCCTTCCCACATGCTGATTTGCCCGGGCTTATTCGTTCACGCCCCTCTCACTCCACCAGCCGGCTATCAGGGCGTTCTAGCCCCGCCCACCTCGCCTTTGGCTCAGGCTCCAGAGCTCTAGCTCTCCCTTCCCGCTTCCAGGATCCCCGGGGCGGGGCCACCAGCGGGAACGCGCTTCCTCTCTCTGCGCGCCCTCGCTGGGCCCCAGGCCACCTCTGGGAGGGGCACTGCCAGCTGTGCGGCGGGGTAAACAAAGAGAGGGGCGCGGCCGGGGTAGGGCGGTGGCTCCACATTCCGGATCCTTGGGGAGCCCTGGCCCGCTGAGCCAAAGAAGGCCGGACATACGCTTCGAGGGCACCCCCTCCCTTTCTCCCCAGAGGTGACCGAAAACAGCTGGAGACAGCTGTGCAGAGAGAAGGAAGGGGGCAGGCGCCGGGGCCATCCGGGAAGGCGTGTGTGGTATTCTGAACCACACACTGGAGAGAGAAATGCATAGACAGAGCCCCTCAAGTTAGAAGGGTAAAGAGACTGGACTCCTGGGAGGAAATCAGCTAGGCTAGAGGGCAGTACTCGGAGGTTCAAGTTTTCTGGAATATTAAGGGAAAGAACCTAGCTTAGAGGAACTAAGCCACCCATTCAACAGGAGTTCCTTAAGTCTTTTGGGGGAGAACCACCTAGAAGACAGGACTCTCCTGCCTTCTAGGGGATGGCCAGTTTGAGGGTAGTGAGAACAGGGTGAGAAGGAGAAGTGGAACTTCTGCCAGTCCCCAGCACAGGAGAGCTTCAGTAGTCTGGGAAAACTCTATGATGCTGTAGAATTTCCCCTCCCATCCCAGCTAAAGTATTAGGTGCCCAAGTCTTCTGTTTAGTGGCTGACCAGTGTCTGAAGTCCTGTTGGGAGAATCGGTTAATCAAGACCCACTCTGGAGTTCTCTGAAGATAGATGAATCAGAAGTTCCTGGGCAGGGGGTCCGCTGAAAGAGCAGGACTTGGAAGACTGAGATTAGGAATTTCTAATGGGACTCAATTGCAAATATAAGAAAAATGGTAGTCTTTGTGGGAAGAGAATTTGGCTAGGAAGTGGAGTGATCAGTGTACAGAGTTTGCAATCTTAGGCTTCTCCAGAATAGTGGGGAGCAGTAGCTCAGAGAAAATACTACAGAGTTCTCTGGGGAAGAGCACAGTTTGGGGGATTACATCAGAAGAATGGGAGGGAGGGAAATTCAGTGGAGTCTATTGCTGGGGGGATTGAGGGCAGAAACTCTGGGCTCCCCAAGAGGCCAGGACTCCGGGGTGCTTTTAATAGGGGTCCTTGAGTGACTGACAGGCCTAGGAGAGGCTTAACTGGGAATCAAGATTCCAAAATAGAAAAGGTCTCTGTTGGGGGTCGTGGTAATCAGGCTAGGTCTGGGGGGCACTTCCCAGCCTCCAGGAGCATTTCTCCACCTTCGGTTAGTCTGAGCACAGGCCCCGCCCAGCTCCCGGAGGGCTCTCAGGCCTGGGCAAGCCGCTACACATGCATGGCCAACTCCACTCCCCTCGCCCCTGGAGAAGTGAGGAGCTGAGGACATTGGGGTCCTGCTGAGGTCAGGTTCCTTTCACATGCCCCTCCTTGTGCCTCCAGGGGCTTGGCACCCGCCTGGGCACGGCGGCTGGCACGGGCTCCTTGGGGCTGGGCTGGGAGGGAGTGAAGGAAGGAGGGAGGAAGGGGAGGAGAGAAGGAGTGGCAGCAGGCGGGGGCTCAGGAGGGAGATGAGCTCACGCCTCCGAGGCTGGGTTGGCTGGGGGCCAGGCTGGGCGAGTTCTCGGCGCCAGGGGCCCCCACTCCCCACTCCAGAGGGCCTCTTGGGTTGGGGGCAGATAGGCTCAGACCCTGAGAGCCCCCCCATCTCTGCACTCTGGGACAAACAGGTGGTTCATTTTCTCCACTTCACCTGAAGCCCCCAGGGGCTACCTATCTCTAGGGGTGTCTGGTGCCAACGCTCCTCCTGTCTCCGCTGCCCCCAGCCCCTAGGCCTCCTATCTGAATTTCTCTCCCACGTGTGACCCTTGCAACTCAGGGTTCTGCAGACACTCTCCTTCTATGGACCCTTTCTCTCTCAGCTCTCTGATCACTTTCTTCATCCCAATCTCCCTCCACGCAGGCGCCCCCTTCCTGGACTTTCGTAATCCCTCTCACCCACAGATGCAGAAACGGCACCCCCCACCCAGGGCCCTGAAACTCTCCCTAGGTCTTCAGGGACCCATTACGGTCTCAGAATTCAGGCCCCCTTTACGCAAGCTCCCACGGCCCTCAATTCTGGCTTCCCTAACTTTGACTCAAAGGCTCGAAAGTCGGCCTCAGGCCCCTCACGTGGGATCCCACAGGTCTCTGAGAAGCCCCATTGCTTGAAAAATCAGGACCCGAAGGACCCAACCCCAAATGCCAGGAATTTGAAGCTCCCTTCCTTAAGTAATCAGGGATCCCCCTGCACACGGAATCTGGGCTCCCTCTCCCAGGGGGACTGTCTCCCCCATCCCCGCGGGTTTCTCCTTCCCCTGGGAAGCCCTCCCTCGGGACCACCACCCCGCACTCACAGGCGCGGAAGCCGGGTCCCCCCGGGGCCGCCCCGCCGGGCGCGCCGCTGTCCACGCTGGTGGTGTTGCGGGGCGCGCAGATCGGGGTACAGCGAGGGCCGGTGGGCCCATGGACGCAGCGCAGGCTGCACACCGCTGGGGTAAAGCGCACGCGGAGGCGCTCTCGCAGCTGGCTGTGTCCCGGCTGCGGCCGGAGCAGCTCTAGCAGCACCAATAGCGACACCCAGAGCAGCCGCGCGCCGCCCGCCATGGCTGCAGCGCCGCGCTCCGCCGCGCCGCCGCCCGGGCCCGCCCGAGGGGCCCGGCCGCGCCCGCCCGCCCGCGGGGAAGACGGCCGCGCCCCCGCTCAGGCCCCCCCTCCCCACCACTCCCTCCCCGGCGGCCGCGCGGGGGCGCGTGGGGCTGGGCGCACAGCCAGAGGCGCGCAGGCTGGGCGCTAGACTCGCAGGGGGAGGGGGGCGCCCCCTCTGTCTCCCCCTCGCACCAACAAGTGAATGGGGCCCGCAAGGGAGCGGCGAGGAAGGGAACAGGTGGGGGCGGGCCCATTGCTCCCCAGACAGGGCTGAATCCATAAAGAGGAAGGAGAAGTGGGGGCCGCATTTGGGGTGGCGGCTAAGGGCTGATTCTCTGCCCTAGGCACAGAGAAAGGGACTTCATATGGAGAAGGTGCTGTCATGGCACATCTGGGCAGCCAGGTGGCACATCTGGGGGAGAGAAGGGTCAGTGCACCTGGACACATAAAGGAATTGGGGGTCTGAATGGTGGGCAGAGCGCTGGTGGGGGGTCATCTGAGGATACACTCACATCTGGTCAGACCCCCTCCCCCGCCCCACCCCGCACCTGGTAGGAGAAGTCAGAATGAATGCGGGGAAAGCGTGGACTGAGGCTGTGGGTGGGGGTCCTTACATATGGCCAGAGGCCCACATCTGGAAGACTTTAGGGAGGAGGGGACACATCTGGGCTGAAGGCCACAGCAGGAGGGGGATTTTTGAGGGTGGTTAGAGCTAGGGGATGTGCTAGCCCAGGGGTGAGCGCTGGAGCAAGAGCAGAGCAAGGGAAATGGGGGGAGGCCTTTGGCCTCTAGCCGCCGGGCAATTTTGGGCATTCAGTGACCCTGCAGGCGCCAATCCGCACAATCGCTTTTGTTGTCTGGGCTAGTTGGGCTGCACTCTCTGCCGGGACTGTGCCCCGCTCTTTGGCCAAGGGCAGCCCGGACGCCTGGCTTCCCGGCCCCACCCCCACGGGTCAGCCCCTCTGGCCAGTGTCTGGTTCTGTCCCGGGCTCACCTCTCGAGACCGGACGCCGGGGTCCCTAGAGGGGGCTGTAGTCCGGGGGTAGGGTGCTGAGCTACAACGGGGGGCGGCCGGGCAGCGGCTAGACCGTGGGAACCAGACGGCTTTATCTGGCCCGGAACCCCCCCGCCCCTGGCGGCAGAGGAAAGGCGGATGTTCTTACCCTGGGTCTGGCCGGCAGGGGCGCGCTGCGGGGGCCTTCTTCCCAGCAGTGCCCGGCCCCCCGGCCCACGGGGCCGCAGTCGCCTCAGCAGAGCTCTGGCCTCCTGCAGCCTGGGTGGGAGAGGGCAGAGAAGGAGCTGTGACCGCGGTTAGGCTGACACCTACCCCCCAGCTGGAAGGGGCCTCCCAGCCAGAAGGTCTTCCAGTAGTGGCTGCGCCCACCCCACCCCCCCGCCCCTCCCACCCGACTGCAGGAACTAGGCCTTGAGCGTTCTTTAGAGGCTCTGCAAGAAACAGAGACAAAGACGGTGGGGAACATAGATGAGGAAGGGAGAAAGAGGAGAAATACGGAAGAAAAGAGGCAGGTAACAATAAGAGAAACTGAGAACGACAGAGACAGATGGGACAAATACAGAGAGAGGGACACGGAGACAGAGAGATAGAGACTTAGAGACTGTAATAGGTAGGAAAAGGAGAAATGAAAGATAGAAGTTGACAGAGTCAGAGAGAGAGAGAGATGGAACAAGGTGAGAGAGGAGACCCAGAGAGCAAAGTGGAAGCTATGCCAGAAATGGAGGAGGAGCTGGGAGCTCCAGAACATTTGGTAGGGGAGGGACCACGCACTCACGTTAGTGGCTGCCAGTTAAGGGACACCTGTCTCTTCCTCACGCTGGGGCTGGGGCTGGGGCTCGGCAGCGCAGGGGGCACTGGTGTCAGGCACCGCTGAGAGCCCGCACACTTTTCAGACAGGCAGCTCTGAACCCTGCAGGAGGCTTCAGAGACAGCCAGGGACTAAGTGGAGGAGGATGTGACCGAGTCCCTCTTTCTATCAAGTCTATCCCGATCTCCAGCTGGGGTGAGGGATGGGGAAGGAAGCCCCAGCCCCTCTGCTTCTACTCTGTTTCACCTCTACCTATTCCCCACCTAGGACAACCCACCTCTAAAGCAGTGGCTCCTCCTGGGGGATCGGGCTGGGCAGCAGCAGCAGCAAGCAGCACCACTGCCAACAGAAAGGTGGAAGCCACTCAGGTCCCTAGGGCTCTAGGACTCCCCAAAGGAGAGCAACGGGGTAGGGAAGGAAAAGCCAAGATAAGGCTTGAGGGTGCTGGAAATAGATGTGTGGCCGGTGGAGACACTGCGCTCCATGCCTCTGTTTCTCTGTACAATGAGAGGCAAATTGCCATAGCCTCTCCAGGGATGAAGGTCACAACAACCTTCCTTTTATTTATTTTATGAAGTGTTTGGAGGTAAAGTATTATTTTTAAAATCTATTTTAAAATAATTTTTAAAAGCCATTTTTTAAAAAAAGACTCAAAGAGGATTTCTGAGAGCGTATCCCATTCCCGACTGTCTGGGAATCTAGAACCCTGCCCTCCCGGAACATCCCTGTGCTGGATGGACTCAGCCGTCATCCCACGCGTGGCCGGAAGGTGGCGCCACTTCCACAGGCCTCTGCGGCTGGGAAGGCAGATCCTTCTTCGGCTGTGGGTCCTGCAGTGTGCTGAGGTGGAGGGGGATACAGAAAGAGCCACTGCCCAGCAATTGGAAATCCCGAGGCCTGCGTTTTAGCCTATTCTTGCCCTTGAAAGCTCGTGTATCCTGGAGCCAGGATCTCCTGGTCTCTGGGCCAAGGTTTCTCCCCCTGTCGTTCTTGGAGAAAACTCCGCGGTCAGAGGGTCTCAGATTCTGGGTAGCAATGCCCTCAGTTCAGTCGCGAGTGCGTCGCGACCAAGGGGCCCCCCTAGACAAATCCATTATCTCCAGGCTAAGGGGGACGAGGGACTAGGGAGCGCGCATAGGCTCCGAGAGAAGGGCAGTGAGAAGATTCTACGAAGGGGACGTAGGGCGTGCGGGCTCTTTCCAGATGGTTGGGGTCCAGTGGGGAAGGAGGCTGCCAGGTGGGAACCTCCAGGACCCTTGCTCTTGCCTTCATCCCTCCCTCCTTTTGTCCGGGTTAACCCCTTCCCGGCCCCGCCCCCCGCGCGGCTCGGGTTACTAAACGCATTCGCAGAGACTGAGGCGGGAGCAAAGCCCGGGGCCTTTGTAACGGAGCATTGGGCTGCAGGGCTGGGGGTGGGGGTGCTGGGCAGACTGTTTCCTTCGATCTCGTCACCATAGACAGGAAGGGTGGCTACAAGCTCCAAATCTATAGGAAATTCTGGGTCTCTTGCCGCGAAGTCACTACTACTTCATTCAAACCTGAAATCTTCTAATTCTAAGACACTAGAGCATCTCCAACCCTCATGAAGCCTGAGGAACACCCCCGCCAGCACAATTCCCTGAAAGCCCTCCCGCCATCAACCCAAAAGTCCACGTCTTCCTCATTAGGAAAATCCAAGTGTCCTTTTAATTAATCCGGGCGCCACCAAACCCCAGAAAACCAGCACATCCTAACTCCCACATAAAATCTCTGCACAACCTCCCATACTCTTCCTCTTTAAGCACCAAAAAAAACTTGGGGAACCCGATCCCAGTTCGAGGGCCCCACCCATCTGTCATCCTAGGAGAACTCAAAGCCCCGCCCCCATATAAACTGCGACCCTTCTCAGGAAAACAAAAACAAATAAACAAACAAAAAAAACCCCTAGGATTTCCTGGAGCCACAACTGGTCTCTACCACACACACCAGAAGGGAATCTCTCCAGTCCAAATCTCAGTCCTTCACGGATTCTAACCACTACATAATAGAGAGCCCTAATAAGTCCATGAGCCCTCGCTCTTTCATACCAACCCCGAAGCAATGGGTTTGATTCACCCAGCATTGGAAAATCTTTGGCCTCCGGACCACCACTCTTTTTGGATAGAGGGGGCACAAGGAAGGGGGGGCTGCAGCGGGGCTTACCCGGCCGGGCTGCCCGGGATCACCGCAGCCTCGACGGCCAGGCTGGGGTTGGGGCTGGGACTGGGGATGGCGGCCGAGGCGGCGGCCGCGACGAAGGGCAGCAGCAGTACCAGCGGGAGGGGGCGGCGGACGCTGGGGCCAGGCTGCTGCATCGTGTCCCGCGTGGAGTCCGGCTCCAGGCAGGCCGTCTGTCCAGCAGGTCCGGCTCGGCGCCGCCTAGCCCCGCCACCCCGCCCGAGGCAGACTCATTTTCTCCACTGTCCCAGTCGCGGGCAGCTAACTTCCCGCCAATCGTTGCACCGTACCGCCGGGGTGCTGCCGAAGCAGCCAATCGAAAGGCGGCAGGGGCGGGGCTAGAGGGACAGGTGTTGGGCGGGGGTCGCTGGGGCCTGCCTGGATTTCTCCTGCGGTGGGGGAGGATCGGCAGTCGGTTACTGACTCGGTGAACCCTCCAGTGAAGGAGAGGCTCAAGTGTGGAGGTGCTGTGACCCCTCCCACTACTGAGAGGCATACGTAGGCAGTGTCCCCTAAAATAGACTTCCATTCGCTGGCCTCATCCCTCAGCTCGCAGTTGTGGGAGAATTCGTTCAAAATTTGCTCCCCGATTGGTGTAGATGCTGGAAGTTCCCACAGGTGTCCACTTTTCACGCGAGACACTCAGGATTCTGGGGACGGAGCATCCTGCATTGGGCCCCCGTTCCACTCCTCTGAAGGTCTCAGACCCATTCTGGACCTTCCCAAAAGATTAGCCCCTTCTGCGGGTCCTGTGCGGCAGGGTTCCCGGCTCAACACGCAGTAGCGTGGTTCTCTGGGTCTCGGACCCAGAGACTCCACTCCCAGAGCTCCTGACTCTGCTCTCCTCCTCGAACCCCTGTCCACCGGCCACCCCTAGAGGGTACCAGACCCCTTTCCCTGACAGAATCTTCAAAGACTCCAATTCCCCCTCCAATTCCCAGAGCACCCCTCCAATTCCCAGAATTGCAGATTCTCCCGCAGGAATTCCAGTCCCCTCCCTTTACCCTCAGGAGCCTCAAGTCACAGAGGACCTTAGGCCCCCCTTGTAGCCACTTTAAGGGGCTCCAGGCTTCAAGCCCTGCTCAGGGCTTCAGAGAGTATCAAAACCAGTCCCCTCTCTTTATTACAGATTCAAGGCTTAAGCCCCACCTTCTTTCCTCAGAATTACAACCCCTCACCCCTCTTCTCTCATCTCCCCAAGGCACCGCCCCAGGGCTTTAGGCCTGCCCCCTAGTTGACCCAACTCCTTCAGGCCACACTCCTTCCCACAGATAATTGGGAAGTGTTCCCCCACGTAACATCCTGAGCCCCACTCCTTTTACATCTGCCCCACTCACATGGAGTACGTAGCCACACACCTGGGCCAGAGGGTTGACCCCACACTAACACAGCAACAGATCCAGCTTTGTTTTTATCCCCTACTTCTTCCAATGAAAGGAATACAGGAAGCATGGGGGACCCCTCACCCTCCCTGGTACAAGTGGGGCACCCGGGCTAACTCACATAGCCACACTCACACCATCACTGCCACCTACAAGCAACCCACACCTCCATCCTACACTGACGCTTAGAACTCTGGGCCCATCCACCATTCAGGGACACACAGCCCTTTGAAGCAGTAACAACAGCACTCAGGCCCCATTCAGGGGCATTCGTGGGCTGTCCCAGCGTGATGATGGAGCGTCTGGTTCTGTCCACTGAATGTGCTCTATGTCCCTGTCTTTGTGAAGCCCCCACGATCCCCACTATTAGCCCTGCAGGACAGCATATCCATGCCCCCTGTTGCCCACCCCCCTCCCTGCATCCTACCCTGTAGCTGGAGCATTTGCTGGGGCGCTGCCGAAATTTCTCCCTTCTGTCTGGGATCCAGGGCATCGTCAATGCTCGTTGCTAGGCAACAGTCACTGGCTCACCACTGCAGCTTCCGGGGATGGCGTCAGATTCCCATCCCCCCTCCACCCCCTACAGCATTTAGAGTCCCCAGTTCTCAGTCCCAATCAGTGCCGCTATCTCCTAAGGCTCCCAGGGTCAATTTTAAATTTTATTTGTTTATTTATTTATTTATTTATTTATTTATAATTATTTTATTGTTGTTCAATTACAGTTGTCCCCCCACCACTCCCCACCCACCCCAGCCATCCCTACCTCCCTCCCCTGCTTCCACCCCCCTTGGTTTTGTCCACGTGTCCTTTATAGTTGTTCCTGAAAAGCTTTCCCCCTATTATCCTCTCCCACCTTCCCTTTGGTTACTGTCAGATTGTTATTAATTTCCATGTCTCTGGTTCTATTTTGCTCACTTGCTTGTTTTGTTGACTAGGTTCCACTTATAGGTGAGTTCATATGGTATTTGTCCCTCACCGCCTGGCTTATTTCACTCAGCATAATGCTCTCCAGTTCCATTCGCGCTCTTTTTTACTTACTTATTTATATCTTTATAGTTCATTTGAGCCAAACTGATGACGCATGCAGGGAAGCAAGATCTCAAATGCTCCTCCAGGGTCATTTCTATGTCACCCCCTTGGACCCCAATCTGCTCTCAACCCTTCAGAAACCCGAGTTCTGGAGTCCTGGGATTCCAGAAGCTTCCTCCCAGTATGCACTCACAAACACCATTTTATCCCTTGTATTAATGAACAAAGCAACTAACAAAAATCTCTTTAGTGTTCTAGATTTACTGACATTTCCTCCCTGGTTCTAGAATCACAAACACATTGGTTCTGTATTCCCAGGCATGGAAAAAAAAAAAAAAAAACAACCTCTCAGTATTCCAGATCTGCAAGTACTATCAAACATCCTCATATCCGAGGTCCCTGACATCCCAACGGCCTCCTATGTCCTAGACTTCCTAACATTCAAACATCCCCCTGTGTTCTGAGTGCCCTGGCAGATAAAAGCATTTCTAACCCTGGCCAGGTGGCTTGGTTGGTTGGAGCATCACCCTGCGCACCAAAGGGCAGGGGGCTTCGCCCTCGCCCTTCACCATCAGGCACATACCGGAGGCAAGTGATCAGTTTCTCAGAGCGATGGTTTGTTTTTGTTTTTTTTTTTCCCTCTCAAGTCAATAAACATCTTTGGGCAAGGATTAAAAAAAAACATTTCTAGAGTTTGAACAGCACACTCCAGAACACTCATATTTTAGAATCACTTACCTTTCAGGCCTCCCATTCACTTTCTGGATTCTCTGACAATCTAGAGCCCCCTGCCATTGTGAATCTCTTGGAATGCAAATAAACCCTCCAGTGATCTAAAGTTGACATTCCAGAATAGCCCTAGATTTTCTAGTAATCCAGATTCTTTTCTTTTATAACTCTCAGCATTCCATAATCCCTGGCATAAAAAATAGTCCTACTGGTGTAGATTCATAGGCCTTCTAGAACATTCCCATTCTAGAATTATTGACTTTCCAGGTCCTTTTTGTCAAGACACTTCTACAGTCTGGATGCTCTGAAATGTAGGGGAGAACCCTAACATTGTCCACCCACTAGAACTCTAGAATATCCTTGTGTTCTAGATTCTCTAACATTCTAGACCCACCTCCAGCATGTTACTTACAGAAGTTCTTGCATTCCAGAAACTCTGGGATTCCACAATTAGCATGTCCTAAAATCCTTTATTGGCTCACTTTCCCTCCCTTTCATTGGTCCAAGGAAAAGATGCTGAACATTTCCCTGAGGAGTTTCCATAGGAACGGGTATAATTTGAGGGAAGATCCCAAGGATGTCAGGCTGTGGTGAGCTGAACCTGTCTCACACGCCCTCTCAGGTGTGGGCTGCAAAGAGGTGAAGGACCGGGCAGCCAGGGATGTGGGCAAGGTGTTGGGAAGCTGAGGTTTGGAGCACAAATGTTAAGGATGTGGCAACAAACAACGTCTGTGTTTATGCTGACTTACAGCCATTCATCCCCACTTGTGGTAACAAAACCCTGATTCACTTTTCAAGAAATCCTCCTCCACTGTCAACATGGAGGTGACCTCACCTGGCCCTAATGATTGGTTCGGGGCTGGTCATCTGACTCAATTCAAGCCAATTCAGTCTTAGGATTCCCGTGGCTGTTAGAGAGAATACAGTTGCTAAGGAGCTACCTGGAATTATTTTGGCACAGAGAGGGAAAACCTGACTGAGAATTCCTGGATCCAGCCATGCCTGAACCTGAATGTAAGCCTATACATTTCTTTTTTTTGCTTAAACCAGGAGAGACAGATGTCTCTGAGTCTACAGCCAGAGACAGGCCACCCCCATCTCTCTCACCCTTTCCCTGGGGGGGGGGTCCCAAAATCCTCTAAGAATGCAAGGAAGATGTTGGCAGTGAGAACTTTATTAGTTGAGGGGTGACTTTGGCTCTAGAAAAGGGGTCGGGGGATCTAATAACAGTAACCACTCCTAGGAAGCCCTGGCCCTGAACCCAGGGCTCTGACAGGAAGCGAGGAGGAACCAGAGTCCCCAGGACCTGGGTATCCAAAGGCACCATGGCAGCTGCATTCAGAAGGAAGTTTCATTGAGCTTCATCTTGGGGGGTGCAAGGGGAGCCCCGAGACCCGTGGAGGGCCGGGGTGCTGGTGTCGGTGGCCGTCGGGGCTCTGGCCCACTGCGGACCAGTTCCTGGCAGCGTTCCACGAAGCTGCCTCCCCCACGGCGCCGGACCTCAGCCTGGGTAGGGCTGGGGCTCCCACGGCGGCCAGAGAGGGAGGTGTTGCTGGAGGCTGAGTGGAGACTGCGGGGGATGAGAGCAGTGCAGGCCATTATGAGGCAACCGGGCCACTCACCCTCTACTAAGGCCACCGTGCTCTGTCCTTCCCCCCATGGAACAGAAGGGGGAGAGGAGCCACGCCCACCTGGTGAGAGAAGTGCGGGGGGAGGGGCTAGGGAGAGAGCCCCTGGAGGACGCCAGTGGGGCCAGGTCACACTGCTCCAGCTGTTCCATCAGCTCTTCCTCTGTCAGGCCACCTGCTAGGGGGCAAGGAGACAGGGGTCAGGGAACAAGACGAGGACTGCAGGGCAAGGGAAAAGGTGAAGTGAAGGGTTGAGGTCAGGAGGAAAGATGCAGAGGTCAAGGGGCAGGGGTCAGAAACTGAGAGGAGTTAGAAAGTAAGGACAAGGAGGGGTTGGCGGGCAGAGGAAGAGGTCAGAGGGCAAGGGCTTGAGGAGGGAGCTCTTGACGGAAGAGGATGTGGAGAGGGGTTCAGGGTGAGTCTGTGAGGCTTGGGATGGGATTGAGGTGGGGTGGGGAGTACCAGGGGCCTGCCCAAGGCCATCCATGGCGGTGGTCAGGTCCCACATGGCCAGGCTGCCGTTGGCCTGACCAGTGAGCAGGTAGCGCCGGGGCCGCGAGCCGAGCCGCCGGGATCCCTCGCACTCCAGCACCGTGAAGGCGGTAGTGGGTGAGCCGTCCACGGAGCGCACGGAGCACACCCTGCGGGGGAGGGAGGGGTCACCCTGGCCACCCAAGGGCCTGGCCTGCTCCCTCTTCTCATCCTCACACCCGTCCTAGGCCACAGGCCCCACCACTGTGGCTTCCATTCCTGCTTCTCCACCCTCGGGCTTCTCCATCCTTCTCCAATCTACTTTCTTGGGTTCTGGCTCTGAGGGGCCAGCAGCTCCTTGGGTGTCCCCTGCCTTCACACTTGGCATGTGTCCCATGTGGGCCTCAGGACTCTCCTCCAAATCTGCTGCTTCCCCCACTTCCAGCCCAGGGAAGGCTCAAGTCTCACCCTAGGTGCATCCCTCATCTCACTGTACCAGTCCCTCATGTATCAGGCTCCTGCATGACTTCAGCAGCCCCTCCGCCCAGACCAGCGCATTGCCCTGGTCAAGCTTGCCCTCTCCAGCCAGGCGCCTGCCCGGCCCCCTCACTGGCCTCCTGTCTGAACACCAGTCCGTCCGTCATAGCAGCCCTGGATCCCAGGACTGCAGGACAGTCTCAGCCGCTCCATTCGATCACCAAGGCCCTGCCCCTCGGCCGCCGCACTGCTCACCTCCGGTTCTGTGCTCTGGCCCCCAGAGGCCGCGGGCACCTCACTGGCTACCCTACTTGGCCATTCCTAGCCTCTGCATACGCTGTTCCTTCAGCCTGGCACAGTCACTTCTACTTATCCTCAAGGCCTCAGCTCCATCTCCTCTTCAAGAAAACCATCTCTGGCCTCCTCCCCAGGCTAGAGCCAACCCCCTTCTACAGCTTCCTGGCCACCGGCCCCAACCCCGCCCTGGCTCCTCCGACCGGGCCCGTCCCACCCGGACTACACGGGGCAGTCTCTGAGCTCCGCCACAGGTGCCACCTTCCCCAACTTCTCTCCCACCAGTGTCACACCTCTGCTGCCTCCAGCCCCCCCCCACCCGGACCAGGCCTCTGCTCCCCACTAGCCCCTGCTTCTTTCACGCCACTTGGCTGAGGCCTCCTTCTGGCCTCCATAACACAGCCGGCCTCTTGCCTTCTCCTCTGACCACCCTCCCCGTTTGATGAATGGTCCTCACCGCTCGCCAGTGGATGAAAGACGTACAAAGAGCTGGCTGGCACTTGGCACCACCTTCTGAATGAACACTTGTTGGTCATCCCGTTCGCCGTAGGGACCTGGGCCAGGCAGGCATGAGGGTCAGGCCTGCTAAGTGCCTGGGACCTCCAGGCCCCGAGGCTCCACCCCATCCCAGGACTAGGACCCCAACCCTAAATTGCTGAAGTTGGGTGGGGTCAGAGAGCGCTGAGGGTCAGCAACGGTCAACAGGGTTCAGGTACATCAGGGATGGGGGTGGTCCCAGGTCAGGGGGCAGTTAGCAGGAATCAGTGGAGGCAACCTAACTAAATGGGAAGAGCTGGGAGTAAAGAAAGGTCAAAGGGGGTCAGACAGAGGGTCAATGGAGGCCAATGGGGGTCTGTGGGGTAGGCAGCCAGGGGCTAGGAAGCACCAATGTCATTGCCAGCACTGCAGCCGCCATGCCCGTCGGCCGACTCCAGAGCCAGGATCTTGAAGGAAGCGAGTGGGGTGGAACCCGGCTGTGTGGAAATCATGCCACGGAAGCGAGTCACAGACCACGTCCGCACGTGGTTGTTGTCAGCACAGACTGAGGGGCAGAGGGCAGCAGGTCAGGAGGGCTGCTGCTGCCCACCTTCCCCAGCCCAGGAGGACCAACTTTCAGAGGCGTGAGGACTCAGATCCCTCTGGGTTCTTTCCCCGAATTCCACATGGTCAAAGTGCCTATTGGCTCTGCCTCCGAAACCACTCGGACCTCACCTCCCCCTGCCCGCTGCCTCCCACTGCTGCGGTTCACCCCGTCTCCTGCCTGGACCATCGCAGCCGCCTCCTCCCCCCGCTCCCGCCCTGTGCCCACCACCTGTCCCACGGCAGCCAGAGGGAGCCTACGCACACCTGCATCATGTCACAGCTCTCTGTCCCAGACCCCTCCTGTGGCGCCATCTCCGTCGGGCCAAGGACATAGTCTTCTCCATGGCTCACAAGGTCCACCCTGTTCCTTGCCCATGCCACTCCGCGCACAGAGGGCCCCTGCTTTTCCTCAGGCATATCAAACATCCTCCCACCGTGTATTCTCTGCCACGCCTGTTCCCTCTGCCTGTAATGCTTGTCCCCACCGATCTGCGCTGTTCATTTCCGCATTTCTGCCTAAAGGTCCTTCCTCAGAATGGCCTTCCCAGGACCACGCACTATCCCGTGACCCTGGCAATCTCTAGCTACTCACGCAGCTCTGTTTTTCTCCAGGGCCCTCATTACTGCCTGATATTAATTTACGCTTTTTATTAATTTGTCTATCGTCCCCACAGGAACATCTGCTCCACCAGGGTAGGGACTCGGCCTGTCTCGTTCATCACTGTGTGTGCCTGGCACACAGTAGGTGTTCAACAGACATGTGTTGAATTGATAAATTCTTTACTCCCTCAAACTTGTCCCCTTTATAGTGTCCTCTTACTCCTGCGATTACTGTCGCAAGTCTCACTTCCCTCCCCTGTAGGTCTCTCCCTACACAACGTCCCCGGCTTCACACTCCCATCAGAGCCCCCCCACCCGCAGGGAGAGGGCACAGGGCCACCCGGCAGGCCCACCTGAGATGAGATGCTTCTCCGACAACATGATCTTGGTGACAGGGCTGCGGTGCACGGTGAAGGTCTGGAAGAGCTGCGGCCCGGAGCCCACCGTCTCCGGGTGCTGCACGATGACCCGCACCCCGCCTGAGCTGGTGCCATAGGCAATCTCAATCCAGTTCCCACTGTCACCTGGTGACAAAGAGAGGGACAGGGTCGCAGTGAGACAAAAACCAAGGCAGAGACAGACAGACAAAGAACAGAAAGTTGAGAAGCAAGGGGAGAGGGAAGGATGAAAACTTTCAGGTGGGTGAGGAGGTGTAGAGATGGAGGAACAGGGACACAAAGTGACAGGTCAGAGAGAGAGGACCAGAGACAGATGTTAAGACAAAGCGGCAGACCCGGCATGAGAGGGAAGAGCCAGAGAGACCACAGACATGGGGAGACGGGGAGCTGGGCAAACGAGCCCCGGGGAGGGCTCTGGACAGAGAGACACCCAGCAACAGAGCGGGAATGGGAGAGAAAGAAAAAAAATGAAGACGTATGTGAACAGACGGCAAGGCGAGGACTGCACCCCAGTGCGTCTGAGGGACTCCCTGGCCCGGCCAGCTCTCCAGAAGGGACACCAGCTCCATGAGCCATCTAAAAGTTTAACTGGGGGTAGGGAAAATGTGCGTGTCATATTTCGTGCAGTTGAAAGCAGGGGGCTGGGCTCATGCATCACCACGCGGACGGACATCAGACCCAGGGCAAGGCAGACAAAACAAGAGGACAACTGAGGCGGACGCTGGTGGGGGCTGCTGCACAGATTCCAGCCGCTCCGTGACGCCCAGGTGAGGGGACACACACGTGAAAACATAAACGTTAGTCATGACTGAACAGCAGCACGTGGCGGGGAGGACAGGGATAAATAAATGAAATAACGAAGGGGGGCCTTATAGGTGGGGGGTGGGTGAAAAAGGTGAAGGGAAATACAGTCAATAATACCTCGATAGTTTGCACGTTGACAGAATTGCGGGGTGATCACATCATAAGGTATAAAAGTGTTGAATCACTATATTTTACACCTGAAACTAATACAACTAATGTACTACATACGAACTATACGTAAGTTAAGAAAAGCAAAGGGGCCTTACAGGACGTCATGCTGTGAACTTAGGTATAACATTAATTTATTCCTGCTGGAAAAAAATGTACCATAATCCTTACCTCCCACCATATATACCAGCTAATCTGAAGCGCAACAGAGGCTTACATGCAAATGTTAAGACTACAAAGAAGAGAATAGGGGGAAATCTTCACGACCTGGAGGTAGGCAAAGATACCGTAAGATCCAGGAAGCACTAACCATAAACAATAAAATAAGGTAATTAACCATTATGCTAAGTGAGAAAAGGCAGACCCAAAAGCCGCACAGTGTACTGATTCCCTGGGCGTGAACTGTCCAGAAGAGGTAACCGCATAGGGACAAAAAGTAGATCAGGTTTCCAGGGGGCTGTAGGGAGGCAGGAATGGGGTGTGACTGACTGCTAACAAGTTCAGGGTTTCTTTTCAGGGTGACAAAAAATCATATTCTGGAATTAGATAGTAGTGACGGCTGCACAACGCTGTGAATCTACTAACAATCACCAAGTGGCCTGGCTGGTGTGGCTCAGTGGACTGAACATCAGCCTGTGAACCAAAAGGTCACCGGTCCAACTCCTGGTGGGGGGCACACACCTTGGGTTGCGGGCCAGGTCCCTGGCTGAGGGTGTGCGAGCCACAAGAGTAAAAGAAAATTTAAAAAATTGAAACCAACGAATTGCACACTTTAAAATGGCGAATTTTATAGTAGGTAAATGAACTCTCAACAGATGCAAATAAAAATTAATTTGTTTCTATTTGAGGTCAAGGAAACAAAACAAAACAAAACAAAACAAAACTGTCCCAAGTGAGAAAACTCAGCTTGGTCCACAGTAAAATGTGCCTCCTCTTTGTTTTAGGGGCATGCAAACGTCACACCGCAGTCGAAGAGATGGGGAAGGAATCAACAGATGAACGGCTAGTGGTCACCTTTGCCCTTGGTGGGGAGGCCATCCAGTGTCTGAAACAGTGCTTATATATACAAGTGGTGCTCAGTGAGTATTTGCTGAATGACTAAGTGATGGGTAAATCTGTCCCGTCTTCCATTAAATCTCACTGGGCCACACTACACGAGCAGTGGGAGGACAGCTATGGGCTGGGGCTGGCCACGATGGTGGTGGGGAGCCAGGTCATAGCTTACTGGTCTTGGGGGTGAGGTAGACGCTGAGGGCTGTGACCCCGTCCTCTGCAGGGTCCCGGTAGAGCTCGCTGACAAGGAGGTCATTGTCCTTCATGCGCAGGGGAAACTTCTGCACATCTGTGGTGGGCACAGAGGATACAGCAGGTTTGTTCAAGGCGCCCCAGCCTCTCCCCTCCTCTCGCACTTTCCAGGGGAGGTGCTCAGGCATGTGCTGCTCACCCACATAGTAGATGGAGCCATTGTTGCAGCCCAGGAGGAGGAAGGAGCCGGCTGCGTCGTAGCTGGTGATGGGCTGCACTTCCTGGACCTGCGGGGAGGGCAGACTGTGGCCGGAGTCCCTCCCTGCCTTTGGCTCTGCAGCTCCCCACACACAGGCCCTCGCCACGCCCGCAAGAGCCCACAGAGAGTTTCTAGGTCCACCTCTCCCCAGCCTTGCCTGCTCCGGGCCCGTCTTGATCTGTTTCTATCTCTAAACGTCTCTTGGTCAGTGCCTCTGCCTCTGGGCCTCTCCTGGCTGCTGTATCTCTGACACTTCTCCATTCGGCTCCTTCCATTCTTTGGGTGCCTTCATCTACCACAGGCATTCAGTCCTGGTTCCTCTCTGTCACCTCTTTCCACTTTTCTGTCTTTGCCCTCTGTCTTTCTCTTCCTCCCTCCTTTAGCAGAAGAAAACAACACTGCAGGTGTGGACATGGCTAGGGGTAGATGCAGAAGGAACGACAGACGTTTGCGGGTGTCTCTCTGGGTTTCTGTCTCCTACACCATCTCCCCTCACCTGCTCCCCCATCCAGTGCCTGGAAAATCCTCTCTCCTTTCCAAACCCACCCATCTTTCCTATAAGCTCGGCAGTCCCTCCTCCAGGAAGGCCTCCCTGATGGTCCTTAGGCCTTTAACACACATGCCCAGGCTCTGTCCAGGTGGGCGGGGCAGAAAGAAACCCCACCCCAGAGGTGCGTGCAGCCTGCACACCGGGGAACGGGAGAGCCAGCACTCTGACCTGCCAGTGCTTGGTGACGGCGTTCCACACGCCAATGCGCCCTGTGTGGCTCGTAGCGATCAGCTGGTTCCCGACGAAGAATAAGGCCTCCACAGGCACCCCCAGATGGAAGACTCCTGTTGAGGAAAAGGAGCAGTCAGCCAGGACTCTGCTTCGTGGGGGAGAAAGAAGAATAGCGGGAAGAGTTCCGAGGCCCAGAGGAGTCAGCCATGGAACCCTCACAGGACAGAGGATTCCATTAGGAATTACAGGGGTTCTTCTGAGATTTGCTAGGGGACAGATTAGTTAACGAGTCAGAGATTTTCAATGAGAACACAGAGTCTAATAGGCTTGGCCCTGCACTGGCATGAAGAATTCCAACAAAGCAAAGAAATCTAACAGGGCAGTGAACTCTGACAGAATTGTATGTGGGTGGATTTTTCTATCAGGCCAAGGAATTCTAACAGGATCCAGAATTCTAAAGTGTTGGGACATCCTAAAAACGCAAAGAGCTCTTATGGGTTGGAGAACCATAGAGCAGGCTTATTTTAAAAGGCCACACAATGCTAATGGGGTAGGAAATTCTAACAGACCACAGACTGGAATAGAATTCCACAGGACAGAGGCTTCCGGGGAAAGCCTGGTGCCATACCTATCTCGGAGCCACCGCCTTCTGCCTGCACAGCCCACAGAAGGATCTCGCTGCCTGTGGCCGCTGCCACCATCTTGTCATGTTCACCCAAAGCCCCACCGAGCACCCGGGCTGTGAGGGCCAGTCGCTCGATGGGCCAGTCCAGGCGGGGACTGGAAAACACCAGCTGCCAGCCAGAGGCTTCCTTCAGCCTGGAGGATTGGGGGACATATCAACCCTCACTCCAAGCCCTCCCCATCAACAGGGCTCGAAGCCTCCCGCCACCACCCTCCCCAAGCACCTGTAACAGACAAGAAACTGGGTATAGGCCACAGCGATCCAGTTGTGGTGTCCACATACGAGGCGCACCATCCCTGGTTCCTCCGGCAGCCCTTAGAGGGGAGAGCAAAGATCAGCACAGGGGCACAGGGATTCCGCTGGCTGTCCCAGCCTCCCAGGAGACAGAAGCACACCTGACAGGGAGGGAGGGGTCTTCTCATCCAGCATTCGGCCCAGAAGCCCTGCATTGCCCAGGTTGGGGGGCATGGTGTTGCTCCTTCGAACAGGTGCTGGGCGTCCCCCCGTCTGCTGGGGTCCCACCAGGCTGTGCCGGTTCCGCCGCTTCATTGGGAACACTATGTCACGGAGAAGGGGCAGAGTGACAATAACTGTAATAATTGTAATAGTGGCCACATAGCAAGCCCTTAAAATAGCCAGATATTGATTTCTCCATGTGTGGAACCCAGTCTTTTTTTTTTTTTTTTTTTAGATTTTATTTATTTACTTGTAGACAGAGGGGAAGGGAGGGAGAGAGGGAGAGAAATATCAGTGTGTGGTTGCCTTTCACGTGCCCCCCACTGAGGACCTGACCTGCAACCCAGGCATGTGCCCTGACTGGGAATTGAACCAGCAACCCTCTGGTCCATAGGATGGCACTCAATCCACTGAGCCACACCAGCCAGGGCCACAGTCTTTTGATGAAAAGAATTTAGGTGGTGTGGGGATACTGAATTAAGTGAAACTGAATTACACAGCAAGTTAATTCCTTTTCAGTTCCTTTCGGCCTATCTCAAAAGAAGAATCAGTTCAGAAAGCCATAGCATTGACTATCTCTTCAATATTTGCTAATCTTTCCTTTTAAAAAATGGAAGCCTGTCCCCTTGGCAGAAAAGAGCCTCTAGCCAGAGTTTAATAACACTGTTATGCTTGGGTCTTATTCTTGTGTTTACGTATTTATGGTAGACAGGTTGTGATATTAAGCTTCTATTTAAAATAATTTTTAAAAAAACAAGGCAGAGCTAAGTTAAGAAAACAATAGCATAGCCCTGGCTGGTGTAGCTCAGTGGCTTGAGTGCCGGCCTGTGAACCAAAGGGTCTCTGGTCTCTGGCAAGTGCCAGTCAGGACACACACCTGGGTTGTGCGCCAGGTCCCCAGTGGGGGACATGTGAGAGGCGACCACACACTGATGTTTCTCTCCCTCTCTTTCTCTCTCCCTTACCCTCTCTCTAAAAGTAAATTTTATATATATAATGTGTATATATGTGTGTGTGTGTATATATATATATATATATATATATATATATATATACACACATATATATGTATATATGTAACAATAGCATAGGTCTTCGTATTTGCCAAAGTTCATGAAGGTCGTAGATACTGATTGAGGTGAGGGAAATAAAGCCATAAGTTGAATTTTCCCCTCTGTTCCTTCTACCAATCAGCAAAGCTTCATGGGTTATAGGCCCCAATAACCACTGGGGCGTATTTTCCATGGCCTGGCTGCACCAAGGTCTCATGGATTATAGTCAATAAGTTCTCTTTAATAGTTCTCCCCTGCATGCAAAGGAACCCAGTTCTTTTAAGCTTTCTCACAAGAAAATCAAACTTGGACTATGACTCTCGTTGCACTCTAGGGTGTGCAATAGAGCACAGGTGGCAAACACAAGGCCCCAGGGCTGAATCCAGCCCTCCACCTTGTTTTATCTGGCCAGGCACCTGGTTTCTACCCAGCGGCAGTGCTGAGCTCTCGCTTAATTGCTAAGGAGTAGTTACATTTATACAGTCCTAAGGCAGCCGAAAAGCTGATGTTGGCCCCTGGTGAAAAAGAGTTTGACACCCCTGCAACAGAGCCTCAAGGGGCGCCCTGCTTCATTGGGATGCTGGTTCCTACTTCCTTTCCAAGCATCATGCCACGCATTTGCTACAGAACTACAACTCCATAGTGTCTCAGGGTTCATAGCAGGGGCACTCAAGAGCTGCCAGCCTCATGGGAAATGTAGTCTTTATTCTACCCATCCTCCATTCCATCCCTTAGTAGTGCCCACCTGGTGGAGGCAGGTAACCATTGAAGAGAACATTTCCACAAGAAGAGCGATCCAACTCCTCCCGCAGCTGCAGACGACGAACTGAGGCGGAAAGACTTGAAGGATGGGTCTTGGCGGGTACTAAGACCGATTTTTCCCCTCTCCCCCATCTCTTTCTCCGCAGAATACCACCACTCCCCTGAGACCCAGGACCAAATCCAGGGCTGTCAGCTCTAACCCAACCTTCTTTCAGGAGAGAGGAGGATGGAGGAGCATCACTAGAGAACTGGTTTTCTATTCATTGAGGATGCTAATGGGGCCCCCACTTACCCAGAGGAGTGAGCCCATAGAACTGGGCTTCGTGAAGGAGGCTGGAACCGTGGACACCCCTGGGTAGTGAAATGACCAGGGGTCAGGGTCTGGGTGGTGGGAATGGGCATAGAATTCTAAGGAGAAAGTTTTCCAAACTGTAGAGAATCCCAAAAGGTGGCGAATTTGGATGGGTGATGACATGGCTGCTAAAAATGTGTGTGTTTGTGGGGAACTGTAAGGACGTACAATTTAAACATGATCAAGGAACTTCAGTGAACATTCTCAAGGGAAGAAGAAATTTCTCAGGGGACAAAGACGGTGGGGGACACCCCTTTATCCTCCATGCCAACCTGGGGTCCAACTCTTTGGTGCGCAGAAAGTTGAGGATGGGGGCGAAGACGGTGGGGTCCCTGTCGATGAAGATCTGCGGGGAAGGGGTGCAGATATGGTGCAAAGAGAGGGGATAAGTGGGAGATCTGTCCCTCTTACCCGCTGCCCCATTTCAGGTCTTGCCCTACTCACAGCTCCAGTCTCATCTTTCAGTGTTGAGATACGTCCGCTCAGAAGACTGCAGGGAAGCGACACAGAGCAGGTGTCACGGGTCGGAGTGTGTATGTGAGGGGTGGTGGCATGAGGTCTCCCCATACCTTCTCCTCCCGCCCCTCCCGGTCCCAAACTCGCTCTCCCAACCACCTGGAGAAGAAGGAGTCTGGTATCCAGGTGAGAGTCTGGCGAGAGGTACTGAATCTGTGCGGGGAAGGTGAGAAGGTGAGCGGACGAGAGGTGACGTAGAGAGAGTGAGGAATACGGCCCCATACCCGACAGCCAGGTGAATTCCCTACCCTCCGTGGCAGCCAGTCCAGCCTCCGGCGCCTCCCTCAAGGGGCGGAGCAATCCTTGAAAACAGGATTCCCCGGGAGAAGCGACTTCTCCCACCCTGCTCACCGCCCCCGAGGGTGGGGCCTCGGGAATCTCCTAAACTCACCTCTTGCCTCCCACGTTCAGATGAATCACCTCTCCCGGAGGGCCTGGTCCCGGGAACCCTTCCGCCGCAGGGGCAGCAGCTGCCATGGCCCGCGGGCTAGCCGACTGGTCCGTACTCGCTTCCGGGTGTCTCCCCGCCCCCGCCCTCACGGTATGTTCATTGGGCAAGAAACTCCCAGAGCCGCCGGCGATTGGGCAAAACATTCACCCTTCGCAGTTAAAGTCTCCGCCTCCTTAAAGGGGGTCCGCCTTTCCTGTCTCGGACAGGGCAGATCCGGCGGCTCCTTTGGGGAAGTTTAATTAGGAAGGATGGTAAAACATTCCTGTATCCCTTTGGGGTTCTCATTTTAGGAATGGCATCTAAATGCTTCGTCCAGTGAATGTGTTTAGACCCCGATATTAGTCCACACCGAGGGGGACCTTTAAAAGTTCGCCACAGCCACAGTCTTTCCCCGCCCCCATACCCCCAGGCGCAGCCCATGAAACGCGAACAAACCTGCATAGATCGTCAAAGCCAAAGGATTTATTATAGGTACATACAGTGTGCGCCTGCCACACTATCCCACACCCCGGAGCCCCACTGACTTCTCCAGGAGGTCACAGGGGCTGTCCACAACCCGCTTCCCCCCACTCTCCTTGAAGGTGCTTCAGCCGGAAGCATGCAGGGGGAGGGCTTCCCCTCGCCCCTCCCCTCACGAAGTGGCATTGACAACTGGAGGCGGGGAGGAGAGAGGAAGACTGTTTCGAGCTTTGACGTCCCTCCCATTTAATGCCTTCGCGGATGCGGGGCAGGGGTGTAGGGTGGGAGGAGGAGGTCCACGTTTTGCAAAAATAAACTAAGTCAGGAATTAACCGCATGGCTCTGAGACGGCGGAGTGCGGGGGCTTGGGCCCCTTCACTCCCCCTTCCCAGACAGAGATCAAGGCAGCATTGGAAGTGAGGTAAAGGCGGGGAGGGGCCGTCCCCTCCCCACCCCCTAGCACCCTGGATGGTCCAGGGGACCTCACCAGCGCCCCCATACCCATCCCTAGGGTGGAGAGGGGGGCAGGAATTATCGTCCCTACCACCCCAGCTTCCTGGGGCAGGATCTGGGGATCCAGGCAGAGGGCTTGGCTCAACGGGCCCCTTACCCGCTCCCCCAAGCTCAGTTATTGCATAAAAATAATGGAGCCCCAGCACCTGGGGTGGGGATGGAGAGCGGGAAGGGGCCGAGATATGGCTATAGGGGCGGCAGTCCCCCCACCATTTGGGGGTGCAGGAGAAGTCCCCTCCTTTCCATTGCCCGTCAAAGCGCGTCCGCAGTGTTGGTGGAACTAGGGGCTCCAGCCCCTGCAGAAGAAAAAGTGTCTTTGTGCCCTCAGTGCGGAGAGGAGGGGCGGGGAGTTGTGTCAGGTCCTGGGGATGGGAAGTCACTTCCGGCGCCCACTGGCCCTGCGTTCCCCTGTCTCCCGCTTGGGGTTGCCCTCGTCTGTAGACGAGGTAGTGGGTAGTGTCTGTCCCCAGCGGGCGATCTCCGCATGCTCTGCCACCGAGGCGGCTACAGCCTCCAGCCAGCCGTTCATCTCCTCCTGAAGAAAGGAAACAGAGCAAAGAGTCAGTATTTGTAAGAGAGGAGGCCGATTAATATCGGTAGACGCTTACAGAGAGAGCACTTACTAGGCCCTGTAAGTAGCACTCTGCATGCACCAACTTACTTAATTCTCACACTAACCCTATGATGTAAAACTATTTTTATCTCCATTTTAAAGATAAATAAAGGAGTCATGGAGAGAATAAAGACCGATTTCATAATCTCTTGTGAGAATGAATGAAACAAAAAGTTACTATTTTCAAAATCTCTTCACACCACCTCCATGCCTGCTCCTCCTCCTCTGTCCGTTTCCCAAGGTCCCTAGTCCCAAGGTCCACTCACATTCCTGTCTTTCTCACTCACCTCCTCTTCCCCTCGACACAGCCTGTGCTCTCCCACTTGAGTTCCTTGCCCTGGCTACCTCCAGGGTTCACACTTCCACCCTTGCCCTCTCCAATCTACCCTGTACGTGGTAGTCAAAGGGATCTTTCTTACATATCACAGTAACCCTCCCGTGCTCAATACTCTGCCATGGCTTCCCAGTGCCCTTGGGGCAAACCCAACCTCCTCTGGACCGTGAGATCCACCCCCTACAAACCTCTCCTTGAACTCTGCACAAGCATAGTTAGTGCTTTGCAATTCTGCACCTCTAGTTCTTTGTACTTGCTGTTCCATCTGCCTGTATCTATCCCCTTAGCCTCCTCCATTTATGTATTTCTTTATCCATTTATTTATTTATTGCTAATTCCCCCTCTCTTATCTTTCCAACCTTACCTCATAGGCAGAGGCAAGGAGGTTGGACTTTGTCCTGGGGACTCCAGGCAGGCCTCCTGGTCTGCCACTTATCCCCTTACTCGCTGATTGCCCCCCTAGCTAGGTTAGGAACTTCTGGGCTTTCTCTGCCCATGGGCTTTCCCATTACAGCCCTGGTAACTCTAGCTTGTGCTTCTCCCTCACAGCCCCATCACTCTGGGCCAGCGACCAGCCAGCCAGGTGGTCCTTGAGGCCCAAATAAGGCAGGGAAAGAACCAGATCTCACCTCATCTTTAGCCTGGAGCAAAAACTCGCTGCCATCCTGGGTCCTGTAGGAGGGGACACAGGACTTGGGGGATCTGGGATAGGGGCCTGGCCCATCCTTCTACCAACTGGTTTTTCCAAGGGATAGGAGATTGCTGGGAGGGGATGGCTGGGCCTTGGATCCCTCCCGCTGGCCCACTGGGAGTCTCACTGAAGCTTGAAGACATGCTTCTTTTTCTTGTAGTCACTAGCCACCTCGCTGGTGGCCTTGTGCAGGCTGAGCAGTGGCTCTCCACCATGAGTGCCCCCAGATGCTGGGCCTTTGGCGTCCTTGTAGAAGCCCAGCTCCCCCTTGCTGAGCACGCAGTAGAGGCTCACCCACGACCTGGGACAATGAGACAGGGCTCAAGGCAGCACTGCAGCACTCTGCCTGGGTCCTCTTCATCAATATCTTTCATGGGCTGAATCTGTCAGAGCCTTCCTCCCTCGGGGCCTTTGCTCTACAGGGGCCATATGCCTTGGGTATTCCTGAGCTGAGGGTGGAGTCTAAATCTCTCAGTACCCAGTCTTTGCCCAGGCTGGCCCTGCTGGGGGTTGCCCTTCCTAATACGCTCTCAACACTGAATTTCTAGAAGGGAAGACTTAAGCTGTCTCCTTCATTGGGCATGTTCCCAGCCACTCCTCTACCTCCCATGGAATCTCCTGAAAGGGAAGCTTATTCTCTATAGAGAGAAACTGCTCGGAATGAAGAATTCATTCAGCCAAAGCCCCAACCAGGGAGGCAGAAGTACCCCTGGTTATTCCTATCTTGGCCTCAGTGCAAAAAAAGAAGGACTACCTGAGACCCCACAGGCAATCTGTCTGTTTTGCCCATTTCATGTCGTGGATCTAGACTTCACTCTGCTCATTGGCCAGCGCTGCTACCCTTTTTGGCTTCACCACTTCCCAGTTTCTGCCTCCCAGCTGGACAGAAAAGGGCTGGGCAAGCAGGAGCTGGACTCCAAGAGTAAATACACCACCGTTAAGCCCCCTTTTGGATACCGATTATGAGACGCCCTCAGCCCTCAGAGTTTGGGCTCCGCACCTTCTCAGATTTTCCCCCAACTTAAAACTTCCCGTGTGGACCCACCCTATTAATTGGTTGGATGGACCTCTCCAGGCTTTATTTATTTCATGAAACATTGAAACCCTCTAGACTAGACCCCCACATCCAATTTGCTATTAGCTTTAACTAACTCTTGGGTTGGTTGCTATAATATTGGGTCGCAATTTATTCACTTTAGGAACATTTTCTTCAGGTCCCGCCCTCATCTAAGCTCCACCTGCTCACCCATTGGCTACATAAACTTCAGGCCCCACTCCTCCTGCTTATTGCTTGATTACTTAAAATTAAGCCCCGCCCCCTCCAGGCCCTGCCCAACCCGCCACTGGTTAGGCGCCCTTCTTACTCCCACATATTCATTTACTGGACGTCCTGAGCTTGGAACCCGCCTCCCAAAGCCCCGCCCACATGCTCACCGATTGGACGACTTGCGGTTAGCGTCGAGCTCACGCTTGCGCAGCAGGAAGCCCTCGTGCTGCACTGTGTGGGTGGGTGGTGGCTGAGGCGCGGGGGCGGAGCCACCCTGGGCAGGGGCGGAGCGGGAGCGCCGGCTTCCCCCGCCCTCACCACCTTCCCGGGGCCGCGGCCGTCGTCTGGGCTTGGGCCGGTCCCGCGCCCGCGGCCGGTCGGGCCGAGGTGTCCGTTCGGGAGGCTCAAGTCCGTTGGGCAGGCGACCGGGGGGTAGCTCTCGAGGCTGAGGCAGCGACGTCTGTGTGAAGGGAGGGGGAAGAGGGGTGCTGTACAAAGGCGGGTGTGGGGACATCTGGGGGCATTCGTGGGTCTGGGGGTCCCATCTGTCTGCAGGGCCATTCTATCTTGGGGGCGAGTATGGGAGGACCTGGGGGCTGTCAGGACTCATAGGTTTGGAATCCCTCTTGATCTTGGGGAGGAGGAGTCATGAAGGTGGGAGGCCGGCACGTGGCTGCCCCACCTGTCTGTAGGAGGAATCTGGGCTTTCTTCTCTGTGTGTGGCTGTCTGTAAGGAAATTTGAGATTCCCCCACTGGACTGGAGAAAGAGTCCAGAGCAGATGTGGGCAGACTCTGGAGGGAGTGAGGGAGTGAGTGCGTGTAGGAGGGAGGAGTCTCTAAGATCAGTGGCCTCATCTTTCTAAGGGGGAACATATGTGGAGGCATCTGGGGACCCTCTCCATCCCTGGAGAGCCTCTCTGCAGGGTTCACCGGAGGGGGTTGCCCAGAGTTAGACCCTGGTGTTTCTGGGATCCAGAAGGCTGCACTGCAGAGTTCTCCATTCCCCACCCACGCCTAGGCTCGACTTACCCCAACAGGGAGCCCTGGGCCTGCCTCTTTCTCCTGCAGCTGCTCCACAATGTCAGCCAGGGTGGCCTTCCTAGGGGTGGGGGCGGAAAGACCCAATGGAACTGGGGTGCCTCCTCTGAGGGACCAGGCTGGCCCTTACCT
This sequence comes from Artibeus jamaicensis, assembly GCF_021234435.1. Classification (NCBI taxonomy): domain Eukaryota; kingdom Metazoa; phylum Chordata; class Mammalia; order Chiroptera; family Phyllostomidae; genus Artibeus; species Artibeus jamaicensis. Next base: position 828,909 of record NW_026521848.1, read on the forward strand.
GCTTCTGCAGCTGCCTCTCAGAGGTTGGCCTTACACACCCCAGGTGCGCAGGCCCTGGCTGCTGATTGGAGGAGGGAACCTCTCTCCCTTTTGAGTTTTAAGCAACAGGAAGAGCAAAATGCAAACTGGTGCCTTCAAGCCTTTGAACATACTGTGGCCTTTTTCCACCCACTCCTGAGCTTCTAAGTCCACTGGACTTCCCCCATTCCGGCTCTGATCATTCTGGGTCATCACTGTCTGGTGACAAGTGTGTTTCCCTAGTGGGCTGTGAGCCCGTGAAGGCAGAGCTGGGGCTGGCTCCCTCCGTACTCTCCCCAGCACATGGCACACACAGGGGAGGCGCTCAGCAAACGTTCATGAAATATGAAATTTAAAAAGGGGTCAAGAAGTCATTGTTACTGAAATGTGTTTGACCCAAATACCTCTTTCTGGATACACAGCCAGATTGGACTCATATGCACAACACACTCCAGCTAACTCTGCCCTTTCAACGCTTAAAACTGAGCTGTCGGAGAGCAGCCAGGTCATTTACCCTCTTTCAGGCTCAGTTTACATCTCTGCAGAATGGGTACCAGGACTCTCCCTCCATAGGCAGTTCGCCGGACAGAAGCCCTCTCCACTCTGCCCGCTGGCTCCAGGACCTCTCTCTGTCTCCCCACCCTCACTCCCTGGACTAATGAGGCCTCACCCCCTGGCCAGCTCTCCTCTGGCGGGTGTCTCCTGTTCACTGGACTCCTGCCGCTCCAACCTGCGTTCACGGCGCTCGCGCCGCCGCTCCATCTGCTCGTAGCGGCCCAGGGTAAGGCTGTGTGCCCCCTCGTGCTCCACCGACTCCTGCCGCTCTGACCTTCGCCTCCGTGCAGCCTCCTCGGATTGATCTGCTGATTCCTGCCGCTCCGGCCTCCGCCTCCTGGGCAATTCCTCCGCGCGATCAGCCGACTCTTGGCGCTCTGGCCGCGGCCGGACCTGTTCCGCTACCACGGGGGTCCCGGGGGTCTCCACCACGTTCTCTGGTGCGGTTGGTGGAGCCATGGGCTCAACCCTCCCTGGGACCTCCGGCAGCCGGTCGATGCGCGGCTGGAGGCGCTCAGGCTTGAGTTCCTGGCGCACGTACCCCACCCGGGTCCGCACCTCGGCAGACAAGGCGTCCGAGGCCCGGCGGGCCAGGGGCTCCAAGCCCCTCTCGTAGCCCCCTGGCCGCAGCAGGGGTGCCGCCTTAGCTGCCAGTTCTGTGGGGTCCCCAAAGAACTTGCGCCCCAGCAGAGGAGTGGGCGGCTGCTTGCTCTGTTCTGCCTTGATTTTTTCGATCTGGGGACGGAGGGGCCACGGTCAGGTAGAGGGGCATGGTGGGGGGGGGCGGGGAAAGGCAACTCTGGGTTGTCTGCCTCACCACCCAGGTTATTAGTTTCACTGGTGAAAAAACAAGGTTGTCCAGGCCTGCACCCATGCTTTGCTCTCTGCTAGGAACTTAATTCCTGTTTTCTTCAGCAAACACCTACTGTTCTTTTAAGAATAAAGCTAAAGCATCACTTTCTCTAGGTGCCTTTCTGACCCCCATTGCCTCCTTCCCTAATGGTTCCCTCCCAGGACCTTAAGACTTTTGACTACAATGGTCTCTCCTCCTCATTCTTGTAAGTCTCAGATGAGACTCTCCCAGGCCAGACCAAGTGCTTCTAGACTCCCACAGCCTCTGTGCTTCTCCATCCCTGCCTGGGGCTGTCACTGGTGACAGATCTGTCCAGCCCCCCCCCAATTGCCCCACCACCACCCCCAGACTGGGAGCCCAGTGAAGATCTGTCTCAGCCTCACTTGACACAACCCTGAGCACCAAGTCCCAGCGTTTCCGTCTTATATGGACGGACGATGTGGGTGTGGGGGTCGGGGCTGACCGTGGTCAGGCGCCGCAGAGAGCTGAATCTTTCTTCCCAGGCTGCAGCCGCTTTGCGGAAGGCCTCGTGGCGCCGGATAAGCTGCTCCACCTCGTCCACGCTGCTGCCCAGCTCCCGGCTCTGCAGGAGCGGCTCTTGCGCTGTCAGCCAGGCATCTGCCACCACCGCCTCCTGGGCAAATTGGTGCACCTCCAGCACTGAGGGGAGACATGCAGAGAGGACAAAGGTGCTGAGACACCCGTGGGCCCTTCTCGGGGCAGTGGCTGTCTCCTCTGGCCTTCCACACCCCTGCCCCTGCCCCGGCTTCCTCTAGGCCAGCCTGGACCACTCTGAGCTCTGCAGGAATGAGAGGCTGGGGCTACTTTGGAGGACACCAGCTTCTCTAAAGATCTGCTTCAATGGCGAGGCCGCCCCCTTGTCCTCCCTGCCAGGCTTTCATGATTGCTGCTGGGGACCCATGAGTGATGGGCAAAGCGTGCCTGTGTCACCCTCTGTGCCTTTCTGAACACGCTACAGGAGGTCCCTGTGCCCTTGAGCCACGTGTGTGCGGGCCCCACTCACTCTGCTGCAGCCACTCCCAGTGGCGGTCCCACTTGTCCGACACCTCCTCCTTCCTGGTTTCCAGCTTGTCCAGCTGTGCCTGGATCTGCGAGTGGTGGGTGGGCAGGAGAGGAATCAGGGAGGCTCCCACCCCAGTGGGCATGGGTGGCAGAGGGGCACCCCCTGCACCCCTCCCCACCTCGTCAGCCATGGCACTCTTGTTGAGCAGCAGAGAGCGGCCCAGCTCCTGGCAGGCGGTGAGCTCAGGCGCCCGTGCCTCCAGCTCGGTCTTCAGGCCCTGGTGGTAGTTCATGAGCACCTCCACCGACGACACGTCCCTGCAGTGGCAGGGGCAGGGGCCTGAGCCACAGGCGGCCTCCCTCACCCCACCCTGCACAGACCGCTGTAGAGGAGCCCGAATGCCCGAGGCCACAGCACCGCACCATCTGCAGACTCCCATCCCCTGTGAACAAGTTCTGAGAGTCGGAGGTTCCCCACTGACGCGGTGATTCCAACTTTTCCCAGGGGACTACGATGTCACACTTTGTGAGTCACGGCTAGGATTTCAAGACCCAGTTTTTCCAACTTTCTAAAGCCACACTCCTGAAGATTCCTCTAGCTGGGTGACCCTAACCTTCCAAGCCTGTGCGGTCCAAGACAGAAGCCACCAGTCACTGCGGCAAATGAGCACCGGAAATGTGGCCAGTCTGCACTGAGATGTGCTGAAGTGTAAAGTACATGCCATAGTTTGAAGATTGAGTATAGAAAAAGCATCAGATATTGCAACAATTTTAATACTGACTGCATGTTAAAACTGATCATATTTTGGGTATACTAGGTTAAGTAAAATGAATTACAGGCACTAAAGTTAATTTCACTTTCCTCTTTCGACTTCTTTAATGTGGTTACAAGAAAATCTTAAATTATATGTGGGGCTCGCATCTGTGGCTTGCGCCATATGACTCCCAGACAGCGTCACTGTCCGCCGTCACATGTCCAGAACCAATGTTGGATTTCTCAGTGTTCCGCCAGGCAGCAGGCACCGCTTTATGAGACGTAAAAGGTCCAAACTCATTTCCGAAGGCTTCACACTGGAACGATTCCTTCCTAAGACTAAGATCATCGGGAAGGATCTGGTCCTCCTCCGGAACCCGCTGCCTCAGTAAGCGCACCCATCACTTTTCCAGGACTCCTCCTCCCTCAGCCCCTGAAGCCAATCCGTCAGTCAAAACTGGACATTTATCATTTTAATGTCCACTTTAAAGCCTGCCTGGTGATATGATACGACACCGGAGATCTACTGAGAAATCACTCAGCAAGTGGGAGGGGCAGGGGTGTGCGGGTGAAACAAGATCGGCCAGATGGTTCAGGCCAGGTGTTCATTCACTACACACCTGTGGGTTCACTATACCATGACGGCTACTTCTGTGCTTATTTGAAATTGTTTGTAATAAAGACTGTAAATTCCTAAAACTAATCACTTCCGTCCGTCTCTACAGCCACCACACTGGATCAAGCCACCGCTGTGTCTCACCTGGTTTATCACAGCAGCCTTTTGGCTGGTCTACCTGCTTCCATCCTTGCCTTCCACACTCTATTTCTTACAAGGCACCTACAGTGATTTTTCTCCAATGTACGTTGCAGCCCATCACCCCCTGCTCCAGGCCCTTCCGGGGCTCCTGTCTCACTTGGAGAAAAGGCAAACTCCTCCACACTCTGCTCCCCCTCAAACCGCCTCTCCTACCGCTCTCCACGGCCCCCCACTCCCTCCAGCCACAGCGATCGTCCAGCTCTCCTCCAACTCGCCTAACCGCAACCAACCTCGGGCCTGTGCACTTGCTGGTCCCTCCACCTGGAAGACCCTTTTCCCCAGACTTCACCCAACTCACCACCACTTCACTGAGGTCTCAGACTTGACATTCTCAGAGAGGCCTTGCCAGCTAGCACCTCGTCCCCTTACCTTGCTTTATTTTTCTTCAGAGCACTTATTACTGTCTGAAATAATATTAGACGTTTGTTTACTTATCTGTTTCCTGTCTCCACCCTCAGACTAAGCTGCACTGGGGCCGGGGCTTGGCACACAGTAGGCACTCAATAAATATGTACTGAGGAAATTCATGTCGACTCAAGGCCTCGCAGACACAGAAACGATGCTCCGTGAGTGCAGGCCACATTCCTCAACCTCCCCTGAGACCCTCCTCCTCCGCAGGAGGGTCTGGTCCAGGCAGTGACTGACAGGGCAGAGTGACGGAAGGACCCGACTCCCAGCCACGGTGCTGCAGGCTTCTGCCGGACGCCCGCGTGAACTGTTATGTAAGCAGTAAGTCAATATCTACTAGGTTAAGCCGCACATACAGTGCCACACCCCCCTGTCCCTGTCCTGGCTGCAGCCCATCCCGTGCCATCAGCAGTGGGCAAGTGAGAAGGACAGAAGGCAAATGTGTGCCCTGTGCTCTGAGCCCCCAATGCCAAGCCTGTCAAGGGGTCTTAATACGTGTGGAGCATTTGCAGCAGTGCCTGGCACACAGAGGTGTCATGCAGGTATTGGTTATCGTGATGCTTATGGGAACAGGACTGCCCATGATGGGCAGGGGGCGGCTGCCCAGAGGCAGGTAGGAAGCCTGAGGTGGGATGAGGAGCACCTGGGCTTGTCAGCTGCCCCGATCTGCCCAGAGATGCCATCCATCCAGGAGAGCAGGTCCCGGGCCTGGCCGTGGAACCGCAGGGCATCCGCCGTGGAACTGACGTGCAGGCGGGCGTCCTCGCAGGCAGCCAGCAACTCCTTCCAGCCCTGCATCACCTCCTGCTCCCGGCTGGCGATGGCCTCCGCGTGCTCACCCGCGTACACCGTCCGCAGCTGCGCTGCCCCCTCCTGCAGCTGCCGCACCTGAAGGGCAGGCCAGGGCCAGGTCGAGCACCAGCCCTCCGTGGGGTCCAGGCCCTGCCCTCTCTTTCCCCCACCTCCTGGCTGGGTACAGAGCCCAACAACATAAGAAGCCTGCACCCCGCTGATCCCGCAGTGGGTTTCCCTTCTCTGCTGACTGCTTTTTCTTTGACTTACCTGCGTTCTGACTTCCTTTAGAGCTGCCACCAGATATCTTTGCGCCCACTCCCTGATGGCTTTTGGTTTGAGGCTCTATGTCTACCGGGTCTGTCGCCTCACTTTTTCGGGCCCATTTCTGTCTCATTTCAGACCGGCCTGACTTCTTTCAGGAAGCCTCTTTCCACCCTGCTGTTTTTGAGACACGCTGTCCAATTATTCTCCATTTTTTTCAGACCCATCGCCTACCTACACTGCCCAGTTCCCTTCAGAACGGCTATGTGATTGCTACCCAGTCGCCCGCCCAGTTCCACCGGTTCTGCTGTGTGAGTTCTGCCGGACCCACCGTTCCCTGTCTGTTGATTCAGCCTTGGAGTGACCGCCACGTTTCTGTCAGCTCCACCATTAAACCTCTATCAGTCTCTCCACCTGCTTTCAAACAGTGATCTATGTGATTTATATTAAAATAAGTGCCCACTTTATGCCTTCCATCACGCCGGCAGCCTACTGGTCTTCAGTCCAGCTGTCCGAGTACTTTTAGGTCCACAGCTTCATTTCCATCTCTCTTCTCAGCTCCACCTCCCAGTTCCTGTCAGATCCACTGCCTCATTTCTACCAGCTCCAGTATATTTTCCATGAATTCGGCCCCATCAGAATTTTTGGAGGAAAATGACACAATTTCTAATCTGAGACCTGTTGTCTAATTTTTATCTGCCCCAAAGCCAAATTTCTCTTAACCCTCTTACAACTCCTTTTAGACTGACTATCTGACTTTGGGTAAGACTCGCTTCACAGTTACAAGGACAACCCCTGTCCAACCTGCAGTGAAAATACTATCTAATTTCTTTCAGCCACACTGCACAACTTTTTTCTGTCACTGTCTGATTTCTGCGCACCATAATCAGTCCACTTTCCATCTGCCCCATTATCTAACTTCTCCCTGTTCCGTGGTCTGTTTTTATCTGTCTCACCAGCTAATTTTGACATGCTCTGCAGCTTGATTTTTGTCTGTGCTGCCCACACTGCCACAGCGCCCAGGGCCTCCCACCTTCCCTCCTGGCCACAGGCACCCCACCTGGGACACGAGGAGCTGTAGGTCATGCTCAAAGGCTCGCAGAGTCCGCTGCATGGAGCTGGCACTGGGTCTCGGCTCAGGCGGGGCAGTCAGGCGGGGCAGCCGCCTCCGCTTCTCTTCGATCTGCCCCTGAAGCTCCCTGGCATCGCTGAAGAACTTATGCAGTTCCCTCGAGGCAGCCAGCAGCTGGGCCCGCGTGCCCATGAGCTCCAGCAGCTCGGCCCAGGCCTCGTTCAGCCCGTCCTTCCACTCCGCCATGGTGGCCGCAGCTGTGTGGCCACACTCAATCAGCTCGTCCACCATCTGGTTCACGGCTGCCAGTCGCTCCCGCCCTGCTGTGCCGGTCTCAGTGGCAAACTCTGAGAATTTCTCCTGTAGCACCTGCCACCGGGAAGGGGGTGGGGAACATTGGCAAAGGCTCCTTCGGCCCACTTCCTTGTGGCAGGTAAGAGTAGAAATGGTAATAATGACAACCACGATAGAAAAGACAACCTCTAACACTTATGGAGCACTTACTCTGCAGCAATAATAGTAACAACAGCAACAAAAATAACGATGTGATAATAATAACTAACACTTATCGTATTGTGTGTGCTGAGTACTTTCACAAGTGCCTGACATTACAGTGGCTCCCCCTTATCTGGGCTTTCACTTCCTGCGGTTTTAGTTACCTGCAGTCCACTCCGGTCCAAAAATATTAAATGGAAAACTCCAGAAACAAACAATTCATATGTTTTAAATTGTGGGTCACTCTGAGTAGCATTATCCAATCTCACCACCCTGCCCTGGACATCAATCACCCCTTTGTCCAGTCTCTCCATGATGTGTGGTTGCTTAGTAGCTGTCTAGGACATCAAATCAACTGTAGCACCATCACAGTGCTTGTGTTCAAGTAAGACTCACTTAACGCTGGCCCCAAAGCTCACGAGAAGTATTGCTGGCAATTTGGAGATGCCATACAGTGCTTCCTTAGGGGAAGAGGTGTGTACATATAGAAGTAATAGTACATACAGGGTGTGGTATCCTCCACTGGGATCATGGAACCCACTGTGGGTAAGGGGACTGCTGTATATTCATTCATGTGGCTTACAACAGAGCCATGAGGTACATGGTATTATTTTCCTCATATTACAGTTGGGGAAACTGAGGCCCAGAGAACCCCAGCAGCGTGTACAGTAGCCACTGGTATTGTTGGTATTACTAACCGTGACGTGCTCAAAGTCCTGGCCGAGCTCAGGTGAGCCGGCCACCACCTCCTTCTCCGCAATCCAGTGCTCCAGCTCGTCCACCTGGCGGCTGAGCTGGTACAGCCAGTACTGCTGCTCCAGGCTCACCCTGCGCTCCTCGCCCAGCTCTTTGAGCGCCACGTACAAGCGGTCCACCTGAGACTGCCGTCGGCTGATCTGCTCACTGGGGGCGGGGGGGCAGGAGGGGTAGAGATGGAGCCCCTGAGACTTAAAGAACAGAACTGGGGCCCCCTGACACCCCTGCTCAGGGCATGGCTGTGTCTCCTCTTAACCTGTGCAGGCAGGGCAGGGTCCCCATGCAGGACTCTGTTTTCTGTAAGCCTTGGGCTAAGTCAACCCGGTACTGGGATCTCAGCACTCAGGGAAAACTCTGCTTCCAGAAGCTTGATAAACTCACCACCCCTCTCCTGGCAGCCTTTCTATCTGTGGTCCCGGCGCCCCTCCTTTCCAATAACTTGGCCGGCGCTCCTGACCCCCTACTGAGGTCCACAGCTAATCAGTCTCACCTCTGGTTCCAATCTCCAGGTTTGAGCAGATGGAGGTCTGGCTCTGTGCCCCCTCTCAGCCCTGGTCCAGGCTTCCCAGGTGTGGCTCCTGCTCCTGACCGCAGAGAGTCCAACTCCTGCCACCCCAGAGATCGTAGGCCACGCCCACTCACAGCGCTACAGGCTTTCTGTCCTCCCAGACACTGGTAGGAGAGGACCCTTCCCTGTCCTGAGCTCCTACTTCTCTCCTCAATCCTAGACATCCCCCCTACTGCCCCCTACGCTCAAATCCCAGTTCACCTGGCCCTACCCTTTCAACCATCCTTGGGCCCAAACCGCTTGTCAAGATACAGCACTTGAAAATGAGGGCTCCAGCACGTGGCAGTGAGGGCCCCTCCCAATCCAATGGCCAATACTGGCCCTGTCCCAGTTTCCAACAGCGAAGCTTCAGATCCTGCAGGACCATTCCTTAAGAACGGGCCCTGCCTCCTTCCCCGCCCTGAGTCCCCTCCCCTCTGCCCACCCACCTGTCCGGGTGCCCCATCTCCAGCAGCGCCCGACACTGGCGCGACAGCTGCGCGATGCTTTCCTCATAGTTCTCCACGCCCTGCTCCAGCTGCAGGTGCTTCTTGAGCAGCTGCAGGGTGCTCTGTTCGTCCTGGGGGCACACAGCGCCGCGATGAGGCGACAGAGGACCATCCGGAGCTCCAGCTCTCCCAGCCCCCTGCACCCCCAGCCTGGGCGCACCTTGCCCTTGTCCTCACTCATCATGAGCACCTCCTGCTCGCCCAGCCACGCTTCCACCTCAGCCATGTCGAAGTAGTACTGCTCCACCTGGAAGGCGGCGTCCAGCACCTGCTGCCGCCGCTCAGCCGCCTCGCGCAGTCCGGCCCAGGCGCTCTGCAGCTGCTCCTGGCCTCGGCGCACCGCCTCCGCGTCCGGGCTGCGCAGCGCCGCCAGCGCGCCCGCGCGCTCCAGCACCTCCTCCAAGCGCGGCCCGTGCGCTTGGATCTCCCGTCTCAGGCCCTGGGGATGGAAGGTGGGGGGTGTGCATGAAAAAGGGCGTTCGGAGGCACCGCAAGACCCCGTGGGCCTCTGAGACTGGCACGTCTCAGGAGAAACGGGCAAACACCCGCACATTCGCCAGCCAGTGCCAGGTCCCACATAAGCATTTGTCGTTATTCATTCTCTCACTCCCTCATACCCCGTGTGGCAGGTGGGAAAACAGGCACCGAGAGGCCGAGTACATCACCCTGAGAAGAACCAGCTAGGAAGGGGGCGACAGGACTTGAAAACAGGAGGCTGGCTTCGGAGACTCCGACCAAGATGCTTGGTGACACAAGACCCTCCCTAATGGTTGAAACACAGGCCTGAGAATCAGGCTGCTTAGGGGTAGTTGGGGTACAAATTATACATAGCAAAGCGCATACATCTTAGGGGTAACCCCGTGTCCCCAGATCAGAGTATGGAACACTTCCATCACCACAGAAGTTTCCCTCAACCAGCTCTGTACTTGCTGAGTACCTTACTTAACCTCTCCTGTGTCTCAACTGGCAAAGAAGATAACGATAGTCAACACTTACTGAGCACTTACTACCTGCCGGGCGCTTTGCTAAGTAAGGGCTTTGCATAATGTAGCCACTTGTGTAGCCTTCACTCCAACCCCAGGAGCTGGACATCATCATTCTCATTTTACAGATGAGGAGACCGAGGCCCAAATAGGTTGAGGAGCTTGCTTAAGTCACCTGCAGCCTGCTGCATGTGTGGCGGCCTGCTGATATCTACCCCATGGAGGTGCTGTACTACTGTGTATTTAGGATTGTGCATGGCGCACAGTAGGTGCTCAGTCAACACCAGCAACAACTAGTCTTTTAACAGCCCCTGTGGATCCGTGATCCTGCCCCTGGCTGCGCTCCCCGGATTTTAAGCATGAAGTGCACTTGATCGTTCCCCTCAGCCGTGAAAGTGATGAGCCAGCTTTGTTTGTCCCCAACACCAGCCACAGCCAACAGTAATTTCATCAACATGGAGAAACAGGTTCTGAGAAAAACTCCAGCGTCTTAAAGAGCTCCATGCAGGGCAGCTTGGTCACAGACACTTCAGAACAGCCTGTGTACCCACCTCCCACCAACCTTCAGAGCCCCATCCTCACACTCTTCTGTTGTAAAAAGGGGGCGACCTACCTACCTCATTGGGTTATTGTGGGAATTAAATGAAATAACCAACACGTCCCCCAGGAAAGTACTTGACACATAGTCTTTGATTAATGCACTTACTATCATTACTATTATTATTCCTCTTTTATGTGGCTTACTTTCAGCTTTGGTGAGAGAGGTGCTGTGACCAACAGGTTTCTCTGCTAAGCAATCGGAGCACCACTGCTCTAGGCCGGGGCCTCAGACTCATTTTCACCAGGGGCCAGCTCAGCCTCGCGGTGGCCTTCAAGGGGCCGAATGTGATTTTAGGACCGTATAAATCTAACTACTCCTTAACTAGGGGCAAGGAGCTCGGCACTGCTGCTGGGTAGAAACAAGGTGTCAAGCCAGATAAAACGAGGTTGAGGGCAGAACTGGGCCCACAGGCCTTGTGTTTGCCTCCTGTGGTCTAGCCCATCTCTCTACTATTTAGGCATGAAAACTGAGGTGCAGAGGAACAGAGACCCAGTGGTTTTAGGGGCTCAAAAGCCCCCACAGTGCTTAGCTTAGGAGTCAGCACTCTGGCTGGCCCTCTCAGTCTTCTCCCTCTGTGGGAGTTTTGAGTTTTTCTTTGTTCGTTATTGTTTTTATTTTTCATGACCTGCAGCCATTCACCTTACTTCTTCTCAGGGGTCTCTGACTGTCTTTTGGGGAACCTCCTTGCCTCCCTTTCATGGTAGGTAATTAAGTTAAGGCTGACTCCCCCTGCTGTTCCAAGGGTGGGCCCTTAGCTGGGGACCACGCCAATCAGAGCAGTCTAAATCCCTGGCAACCCCGATCAACTCAGGGGTGGACATGTGTGACTCAAGTTGAGCCAATAGTTACTCAATAACTATTCAATATTAATTACTCAATAATTATTATTCAATAACTATTATTCAAGAATAATAGTTATTCTTGAAACAATTGCAGATTAGTAAGACTGGGCATCATTTTAAAGAGACAAATTCTCTTTAGTTTTGCTGGTGGGATGTAACCTGGAATCCGTTGGAGGTCTTTTACCAGCCGGAGAGGAGAGTTGGCCTGAGAGCAGAGCTAATGCAGAAAAAACAAACAATGGAGCTGAAGCTGAGCAATTTATGACACCATGGAAACACCTGAATTCTTCTGCACCAGCTGTCTTTTCAATGACAAGAGCCACTTAATTCCCCTCTAGGGCTTTAGCCACCTTGAGCCATTTTTTTTTCTTTTAAAAAAGATTAAAAAATTTACTTTTAGAGAGTGGGGAAGGGAGGAAGAAAGAGAGGGAGAGGAACATCGATGTGAGAAATGAACATTGACTGTTGGCCTCCCCCATGTGCCCCAACCGGGGAACTGAACCTGCAACCCAGGCATGTGCCCTGACCGGAAATCGAACTGGTGACCTTTCACTTTGCAGGATGACACCCAACCAACTGAGCCACACAGGTCAGGGTACCTTGAGCCATTTTCTATTGCTCAATAGCAAATGTGTCCTAATCCACTCCCTCCTCCAGAATCTGCTCACCTGGTTCTTTTTGATGTACTGCTGGACAGCCTGCAAACCACTGCCCCGCTCCGTCTGCATGGCCAGTGGCAGCCGCTCCTGGACCCATGCCTGGGTTGGGGGGGGAGGATACAGGGAGCAGGTCAGGGAATGCATCCCAGGATCGCTGCACCCCAACCAAACCATAAGCCGTCTGCGCAGCATCCCAGACCCTTCATCGCCTAAGAGCCTGCTCACATCTTCGGCCTCGTCTCTGAACATGCTCTATCTTGCTCTTTGCACCAGAGCCAGGCTCTTGCTTACCTCTGGCCTTCGCAAGGCAGGTTTTGCTTCCTGGAATTCCTTTCCACTCCCTCAGCAAACTCATGTGTACTCTCTCTTCACATCTCAGCTCAGACACCCCTTCCTCCAGCAAACATGCCCTGACTTCAGATCTTGACCAGTTGTCTCCTCTGGGCTCTCACAGCCCCCTAACTTCCCCCATCACAGTTCTAACCACTCTGGCTTGTCACTGTCTGCGGACAAGTCTGTCTTCCCCTTCGGATTCTGAGCCCTCTTCGGGCAGGGATGATGTCTGCCTTGGTCACCCCTGGGACTCCAGCATCATCCAAGCACAGGGCCAGGGCCAGAATCATCGAATGAATATACAAATGAGTGAGTGAGTGAATGAGCAAATCAGAACACAATTGAATGAGGAAAGAATGGAGGAGTGATAAGTGAGTAAATGAGTAACAAGTAAATGAATGAGTGAAGGAAGGAAAAAAGAATGAGCCAATGAATAATGAATGATTGAAAGTGAGTTAACAAATGTGAAAGGGTGCATGAATGAATAACTGCACAAGTAAATGAAGAAGTGAAGGACTGAGGCGCTGAGTCTCTCAAATCTCGTAGCCAGCTCCACCCTTGAACCCGCCAAGGTCCCACAGCCCCGCCCCTGCTCCTAGTCTCCATCCCCTCCGCTGGGTAGCTTGCCTCTGGCCTCACTTCCCGCCCCAGCCCACCGCTCTGGGCCTCACCAGCTCGTCGTCGAGGTCGTGCGCCACCTGGTGCAGCTCCTTGGAAGCGAGCAGCAGGCGGCGGCGCTCCTGCAACGGCTCAAGCAGGCGCACCAGGCGCTCGCCCACAGCGTTCTGCCGCTCGCCGACCAGCTCCTTGCTCGCCGGCTCCAGCGGCAGCGCCGCGGTCTGCGCCTGCAACTCTCCCACCTCGCGGTACCACTCTTCCACCTGTGACTCCATCGACTGTGGAAAGAGGGGCAGGGTCAGTGGGTCTCATCTTTCCTCCCAATCCTGCTGTGGCTCTCAGTACCTTTATGGTGGCAGCAAACCCCTCACCGCGGCCCACCATTTCACTCCCCAGTTCAGTCGCCCCCAGAAGCACAGCCCTCCTCTCTCATCCCGCAACTCACTAAGCTAGTTTCTGCCTCAGGGTCTTTGCATTTGCTGTTCCCTCTGTTAAGCATGTGCTTCCTTGTCAGATCTCAGCTCAAATAATACATTCTTAAAGGAGGCTTGCTTGACCCCCTTGTACTAAAGTGGTCCATTAATTTTTTAGTTCTCAGAAAAACCTTTCACGGTTGGTGGTATCTCTGTTGGACAGAGGAGGAAACTGAGGCCTAGGGAAGTTAGGTAATTGGTCCAAAGGGCCAACATTTCCAAATAGCAAAAATAAACTCAGAGCTCTAGTGATCTCACTGGTTGATGTGATGCAGGCGCAAAGTGCAAAAGCAGACCCAAATACACAGCGGAATTTATGTTTTACAGATGCCATTTCCAATCTCCAAGGAAAAGACGGGTTATCCAGCAAATGGTCATGGGCCAACTGGCTAACCAGTTCACTGGATCTCTTCCTCACTGTTTATGCTGAGAACAATTCCAGATGGATTAAATGGAATAAGTAAGTCCATAAGGTACTAGAAGAAAACCTGGGTAAGTGCTTTTATAATCCTGAGATGGAGAAAATCTTTCCAAGCATAAAAACCATAAAGGGAAAGATTTACGAATTTGGCCACGTAAAATACTTTCACATTAACCAAAGTTTCTAGATGTAGTTAAAGGCAAATGGCAATCTGGAAAAATATTTAGTACGTATTAGATCAAGGAATTAGTTTCTTTAACAATCACAGAATGTCATTAACAAGGGAAGACTGCCCAAACGAGTGTCGTACGTGCACGGGCAACACACAGGAGGAAAAACTTGCCCATTAAAAGATGCCCAGTTTCACTAATAAGCAGGAAAGTACAAATTAAATAAGGTAACCTTTCCCTGGCTGCTGTGACTCAATTGGTTGGAGTGTTGTCCCATAACCGAGAGGTTGTGGGTTCGATTCCTGGTCAGGGCACATGCCTAGGTTGCAGGTTTGGTGCCTGGCTGGGGTGCTTATTGGAGGCAACTGAAAGATGCTTCTCTCTCACATCAATCTTTTTTTCTCTCTCTCCTTTCCTTCCTCTCTAAAATCAATGAAGAAACTTCCTCAGGTGATAAAAAAAATAATCCACAAGGTATCCTTTTCTATTTATCAGATTGGCAGAAACATAAAAGATCGATAATATCTAGTGTTGGCGAAGGTACAGGGAGACGGACACGCTCAGCCACTGTGGGCAGTGGTGTGAATGAGCAGAGCCTTCTTGGAAGGCAATTTGGCAGGTCCCCTCACAATGCTTTGGCCCAGCACTCGTACTGCCACTTCTAGGAAGATGTCTACAGCAGTACTGGCACCTGGACACAAACATGTTTTTCCAAAGATATTCATCGCAGCAGAGATGCCTGTGTGAGGATCTCATAGTCGTGGAGTTTACAATGGGAAAAACCTGAAAACACCCTCCATGCCCATCAGGAGCAAAATGGTTAAACAAATCCCTAATAGCACTGAAAACAGCCAAGATTTACTGTGAAGAAAAAACATAATTTTGAACATACATATTAATATGTATTTGTAGTGGATTGCACATGCATAAAACTTTCCTGGAATAAATAAGAAATTAATAACAGATGGTACCTATTCGGGGCTTGGGAACATAGTGAATGGGGACAGATATGAAGGAGAGGCTTCTCACATAGGATTTTTGATGTGGTTTTTGAGGTCTGATGCATGAAATTCATTTATTCAAAAATATAAATTAGACATGAAAAACAAATAAAAACATTAAAAGTCCACATAGGTATATTTGTAAACGTGTAGAAAGAAACCTAGAAGGGTGTGCACCAAATAACAACTGAGGTTGTCTTTGGGGTGTGAGACTGGGGACGGGACTGAAGGGAGGCCCTGTTTCACTGAAGACTTCTCGGCTAGTAAGATCTTTTACTCAAAGAATGTATTTACGTAGTACTCGTGTGATTCTAAACAGATGCAGGGGAAGCTAGAAAAGAAAACAAAATAACAATGAAATTAAGTGGTAACAGATTAGGGCAAAGACTGCAAGCCAGAACTCAAAACTTAAAACCAAGTCAAGACTTCTGTTTGAGGTTCTTTAGTGCAGAGCTATCAGTTTACCCACATGACATCCATCCCATCCATTCCAGCACTTCAGATCCCTCTCTCAAGGCCTGAGCTTCTTGAGCAACTAATAAAACCTAAAGGGCCAGGGGGGCCACATGACCCAAGCTTGGCCAACCAGGACTCTAAAGTCACCCAGGCCACAGAGATTGAGTCAGGGATGGTCATGTGACCTAAGCTGGGTCAGTGAAAATGCTTCTGGCTACCTGAGGAGCTTACGAAATCCAGCGGTCCAGGAATGGCCACGTAACCCAGGCCTGCCAAGGAGAACACTGAATCACTGTGGCTACAAGGATTAGGTGAAAGGTGACCCATAACCTAAAATCAGCCAATGAAAACTCTTTCCACTCTCGCTGGAGAAGTGTGAAAAGGTTTGCTCTCTTTCCCACGAGGTGCCTGAGCTGACAGAATGCAGACCTGGGGAACTGGGAGCCATCTTGCCAGTGCAAGGGGGCGGGGTCCCAGCATGGAGGCCACGCAGAGGAAAGCAGGGTGTGGAAATGGAAATGGGTTCCTGGGACAGCCGTAATTTGAGTGACTGCTCCAGCCATGCTGGAAGCTGCATGCCTCCTGGATCTTTCAACTCCCTGCACCAATAATGGCCCTTTTTAGCTTAAGCCGACATGGGTTTAAGCCCTGTGAACTTCACCCCTAGGAGTCTCAGCTGATACAGTTAATATTCTGCAGGAGTCATAAAAATGGGTAAAGATCAAACTACAACAAGTCAAAACCATCAAGACGGAAAATTTTTAAAAGGCCCTATCATAAGCTACAGAAATCAAAACAAAATGAAATAGTCACCACAAACCTATTTTTACTAAAAAAATGAAAATGAATTTAGGAAACTCTTAAATATAAGCTGAAATGTTAAGGTTATAAGTTCCAGTTCCCATTAGACAAAAACCCCTCCACAAAGCGAGTGGCCATTGGACCGGAGACAGAATAATTCCAGACACTGACACCTCCCCGCTTCCACAAGAACGCCATGGATTTCGACCACCCGTTCAATGTCTGCCCTTTCCTGCAAACATGGGTAAAGCAGGCAGAAGCACACTGGCCATTAAACACAAGATGTTCGGCCTCCTTCAATGTTGAGGAAAATGCAAATCAAACTAACTACAAGACCGTATCTGTCACTTCCCAGGCGAACAGAGGTGAAAGAGCTTGGCAATAGCCGGCGACAGGGACCATGGAAAGATGGGTCATGTCGCAGGTGTTTCCACAGCAGTGCGGAAGGAGGATATTTGGCAAGAGCTACCTTCCATGCCTATTCATTTTGTCCCAGAAGGGTCACTGTGAGGACCCTTTTTCTACAGAAACACTTGCACGTGGGTTCAGCTCCATAGAGACAGAGATGTCTGTTGCAGCGCTATTTATGCGAGCCAATTAAACAGCCCAAAGATCTCTCAGGAGAAGGCTGATTACAGAGAGACTGGCCAACCAGCCCATGGAATACCACGCCACAGTTTAAAATGACAGGGTACATCCACAGATTTTGCAACAGGAAAGGATGCAGAGGGTGTTTTGTCAAGTAAAAAGGGAAGTTTCCATATGTGTGCGTGTGCGCCTGTGCACAGAATATTTCTAGGAAGATACAGAAGAAGCCGTGGAGAGCGGTTACACCCCTGGAAGGTGGTGCCGTGTGTGTGGAGGGGAAGCAAGACTTTTTCCTGTTTCCTTTTTCCCCTTCTCTTTGAAGTTCTTACGATAACAGCAAAGACAGGGGGTGCCCCCGATGCTTGCTCCATGGCAGGCACCGCCCTGAGAACTTGACGGGAATAACTCATCTAATCGTCACTACAGCGTCTGAGGTCGCCAGGAAGTGGGCGTCTGTTCTGCGCACGGCCGGATCCCAGCGCCCGGCTGAGGGCCTGCACGGGGCAGGTCTCCTTCCGCAAATCTGTGTTGGTTTTGTTGGACTAGCCTCCCTGCTGTTCTGCTTCCCTTAGATGGGCAGTAGTAAAGGCTAACATTTTAAAAATTAAACTAGCTTCAAACATTAAAGTCAGCCATGAAGTGCTGATGCACCCCACGGCATCGATGGCTTACAAAACCATTGCTGGGTGAAAGCCAGACACGAATGACCACGTATTTATGATTCCACGTATATAAAATGTCCAAAATAGACACAGGTGTAGGGACAGCAAGTAAATGGGTAGACACAGCTGAAGGTGCAGGGTTTCTTTGGGGACGATTAGAACACCCTGGAATTGGACAGTGACGAGAGCTGGTCAGCTGTGTAAACACACTAAAAACCGTTAAATTGTTCACTTCAAAAGTGCATATTTTATGGCATGGAATTCAATGTCAATTTTTTTTAAAGGAAAAAAATGTTAAACATTAAAGTTTAGAAAGAAAAGAAGAGAAAAAGAAAATCCAGAAGAGTCTACTTCCAAAAACCGCCTCAGGGGCCGGCCACGGGGTCGGCGGCGACGCAGCCAGCCCGGACTCCAAACCAACCCGATTCCTACTCGGACCCACCTTGCTGCCTTCCTATGTACCAGAGAGGGAAACTGAGGCTCACGGTAGGTTAGTCCCTGGTCTGGAGTAAAAACCATCAGAGCCAAAATCTGAGCCCAGGACCATGTAACCACAAAATCCTAGTGGCTCTCAGTCACTCTGATTCTTTGTAACTGGGACATTGGGAGTTCGAAAGGTGGGGTCACTTGCTCTGGGTCACACGGTGGTGGGAGGGACTGTGGTGCTCCCGAATCTGCCTCCTCCCCGAGGCCAGGCTGAGCTAGATGAAGAAATGCGGCACAAAAATTGAAAAAAGGGGAGGAGGGTGTTCCCTTGGCCAGAGAAAGAGACTTGCTTAGTGTGGGGGTGGTGAAGAGCCCCCAGGGACTCAACCCAATCTGCAAAGCCTCCAGTGAGTGCATTTTCCCCTGGCTGGTCCGCCTCAGATGGCAGGAGACCCTGCCCCCCACCTCCCCAAGCAGGAGCCTGGGCTGAGTCAGACCAGTTGGCCAGGCCCCTGAGGCCTGGGAAAGTGGGGGCTTGGGAGTCCACCATCTGGCCCCTCAGCCAGAAGGACATTTGGGCAGGAGGTGCTGAGAGAGGACTCTGCGTGCGTCACATGGCCCAGACCTGGGAGGTGGGGGTCCCAGGAAGTCGGGTGCGGTGGCTGGGCTAGGGACATGGGCAGGACAAGAGGCAGGCACAGGGATAAGAGAGATCGGGGGGGAGAGGCTGAGATGGGAGAGACAGGAACAAAAAGAAACACACGCGGAAGAACTGGGGAGCAGGACTGAGTGGCAGGGGGGAGACAGACCACTCACACATCTACCGCGCCAGCCACAAGCAGTACCTCCCCTCGCCCAGTCTGGCCCACAGCCAGCCTGAGGGGCGGGGCAGCCGGCGTGTGTGCCAGCTGAACCACCCCCTGCTTCCTGCATGTGCCTGGTGTCTGGGCTCTCCAGAGGGGCCCCAGGGGACAGCGGGCCTGGGAGGCCTCTCCCTTCCCCAGAGGCAACTCCTGGGCCCAGCTGGGCTCCATCTGGGCCAGTGGCCACTGAGTTACTCCCTGCCTTGGGCTCAGGCTCCCTCTGCTGGGGCCTGCCGCCACCGCCCATGGCTCTGTGACCTGGAGCGCCGTCCCCCGGTCCCCCACACCATATTCCCTGCATCGTGATCTCTCCCTTAAACGATGGAGATCCCCAGCTCATGGTCTACAGGGCTTGGTGGGGCTACAGTCCCCCATGGGTAGGGAAGAGGGGGCTCTGTCTGCACTCCGGCTAGAGCAGGAGGCATCAGATCCTCCCTCCGAAATCTGAATGGCCAAAGAGAGACGAGGAGGCCCAAGCTCACCAGTTCCCTGAAAAAAATGCAAATGCAAACACCTTAGTGAGATACGCTTTCAGCCCATGAGAACGGAACGAATCTAAAAAGTCTGTGCCCTGGCTGGTGAGGCTCAGTGGACTGAGGACCAGCCTGCGAACCAGAGGGTCACCGGTTCAATTCCCAGTCAGGGCACACGCCTGGATTGCGGGCCAGGTCCTCAGTGGGGGGCACGCGAGAGGCAACCACACATTGATGTTTCTCTCCTTCTCTTTCTCCCCCCCTCCCCTCTTTCTAAAAATAAATAAATAATCTTTTTTAAAAAAGAGAAAGAAACAAATAAAAAAGTCTGATGCTACCAGGTACTGGCAGGTTGGAAGGAAGCCGAAATTCCTAATTAGCATCAGGACTTGAGCAAGGAATTTGGGAAGATCAAGTGAAGTGAAGACAGTTTTAACTTTGGGCACTATATTAATGTTTCATATCATTACCTCCCGAAATACATTTTAAACAAGCTCTATGGATGGGAAAAAATGCCAACACATATACAAACAGACACAAAGGAAACCACTCTTCCACATAATACCATAACCACAGTGGAGGTGAAGAAATACGTAACACAAATAACTTTTGAATGCAGTTTAGTGGTATCTCCTCTAGCTGAAGACATTGAAATTGAAAAACATGCAGACGAATATCAAATCCTAGATCTGGCGGGTCAGCAGTTTTGAAGCCACTGTATGTGTTATGGCTTGTAATCTTCGCATTGTCCACCCGAGGCTGTAAACGGCCACAGGCGGCTGTGTGAACTCGGGCAAGCCGCGGACAGCCCCTCCCTGAGAAGGCTGTAGGGAGAAAGGCGAAGCCGTGCCCGGCATAGAGTGTGCATAGAGTGTGCTTCTCAAAGGGATGTCTGGGGGGTCCTGGGGACCCCTAGATCCCCCCAATGAGTCTGCAAGGTTACAGCTCTTTTTATAAAAATACCAAGGTTTGCCCTGACTGGGTTGCTCAGTTGGTTGGAGCCTCATCCTGGGCACTAAAAGAATGCAGGTCGATCCGTACGTAGTCAGGGGACACACCTGGGTTACTGGTTCCATTCCCCGGTTGGGGCATGTATAGGACTGAACCAAATGATGTTTCTCTCTCATGCCGATGTTCCTCCCTTCCTCTCTCTCTCTCAAACTAGTGAATGTATCCTCAGGTGAGGATTAAAAAAACACGAAAGCGTAATTTGCCTTCCACACTCTCATCCTCTCCCAAGTGCACGGTGGGCTCTGCAGGGACTGCATGACCCCTGCTTCTACAGCAGAACGAACCCAGAAGCACGGGTGAGAATCCAGCGCTTCCACTACTCCAGACGCAAAAGGGAGTTGTAACATCGAAAACAATGCCAGTCTTCTGACTACATTTTCTTCTATCTTGGAAAACATAGTTATTCCACATAAAAGAATGTGTTGGGGTTAATAAGTGATAGGTTTATTATTGCTGTTCTGAAGCAGATCTGTAATTTAAATATTTCTTGTAATTTTTAATATAGGAAACACCAAATCAGTATACCCCACACAAATGAAAGCTCTTTGGGGACCTCGGCGTCTTGTGAGAGGTGGAGAGGCCCAGGGGACCAAGGCATTCGAGACTCAGTGGCGCATATAAAGCGATGACCCCTCTGGAACCGCGTTCGGATGTCCGCCCCTACGTTCCTTTGCCTGCCTCCCCCACCGGCATCTGAGTCCCACGGGGGCAGTGGTTTTTGTCAGTTTTACACACAGCTGTATCCTGGCACCTAGAAAAGTGCCTAGCGCACAGTAGGTGCTCAATAAAGATTCACTGCCTAAATAAAAGGAATACATGCTAATTAGTATCATTATGCTCTGCTTGTGAGTCAACTTTTTTTTTCTGCCAGACCCCATGCCAAGCACTTCAGGAGCATAACCAGGCAGAAGATGGATCGCAAGGGGTATGAAGAATATTAGGGACCTGGGTTTGAATCCAGCCTTTGCCACTTGCCACCCTGGCCCAGCAAGTTCGCCTCCTAGAGCCTCGGTTTCGCTCAGGTGTTGTTCCTGGCACCTAGAAAAGTGCCTGGCGCACAGTAGGTGCTCACAAAGGCAGGAGCCGGAGCACCTCGGGAGGTAAGACGCTACAGCTACATCTGCACCTCCCGCCACCAGTGTCACGTGGTCGGATCCTGAGCCTCGCCAGCTGCTCTCCACGAGCCTCTCGTAGGCCCCGTGTCTGCTCCCTAAGAGCCTCTTGTTTCGTAAGGGACACACTGGCTTAGCTGTGTGTCCCTGGGCCAGGTGCCCACTGGTAAGGCAGGGGGTGGATAATAATCATGCCAATCTCTCAGTGAGGGCCGCACGGAGACTGGTAGAGGAAGCACTACATGAATGTCATTACTATTCTGTGCAGAGCCATTGTCCTCCCTCTGGGCCTTGGTTCTCTCTATCCAGGAAGCCAGTGGCAGGGTCCCGTGAAACCCCCAGTGTCCTAGTTATTCACTCGCTGTTTCTGGGCTCTAACTCCTTCTCTCCCCTTTGTACCCTCCACCCCGGGGGCGGTGGCTGCTTCCGACACTCACTGCGAGCGGGACTGACGCGGTATTCCCTTTCTGTTTCCAGGCCTCTCAGTGGGTTTGGAATAAAGGCCCCCTGGGTGAAACACCTTTAGCGAAGTCTGATCCTGACTCAAGCCCCACTGTGGCATAGAAAGCCCCCATCTAGGCCAGCCAGGCCATACCTGCAGCTTCTTGAGCTGGCTGTTGACGGTGGCCAGGTCCCCGCCGGGGTCCACGTCTTGCAGCTGGCTCTCCATGTGAAGGAGCTTCTTGTCCAGCTCCGCGAAGCTCTGCACCAGCTGGTCGGCCTTGCTGGCCTCAAAGAGCTGCCGGGCCTTGGCCTGGGTGGTGCTCTCCAGCTCGGCCCAGCACTGCCGGATCTCGCCCAGCTTCTTCCGCACCGAGGCCGCCAGCTCCGGCTTCTCCTGCATCAGCTGCTGGCCCTCCTGCCCCGGATGGAGAGTGTGAGTCAGGAAGTGAGGGGAGGGGTAGATGGTGGGGAGGGACAGAAAAATATGGGGGCAACAGGACCGAGGGAGAGGTGTGGGGAGAGAGCGCAGCCAGAGTTGGAGACAGACAGGGACAGAAACATGAGCGGTGGGCGCAGACATAGGTACGGAGAGGGAAGGAACCAAGAGGGGAGAGAGACCAGGAAAGGGACAGGTAGGCAGGCAGACAGAGTGTAGGAGGGAGACAGACACAGTGACATGGGAAGGAGACGTGGAAAGACAGAGCGTCACAGAGTGACAGACACAGAGACATCCACACAGGTTCAGAAACATGGGAAGAGAACCATAAAAAAGACAAGGGGGAGAGAGAGAGATAGGGGAGAGAATGAACTGCCATTAAGGTCAATGGGAGTGGCTTTGCCATGTGCCACCATTTGTCGGGTATCTGTGACCATTTAAGGTTTAAGGCCCACCTGGGTATCTCCGTTTGAGTCAGAAGAGTGGGGGTATCTAGGGCTGCAGGTCTAGGGGTTCAGCCAGAGTAGGGGGCAGTTTTGGGGGTTGTGACTTGGAGTAAAAATCTGCCTGGGTCCCTCCAAGATTGAAGTCAAACTCCAATATATGTTGGCCTAGAGCCTATTAAAAATAACAATGCCAGGGCAATCACAGCTCCGAGGTGCTGGGCCTTGGGTTAAGCACCGTGTGTGCAGAAGAGCCCAGGGAAATAGCTACATTAATCATTTCCTTAATTTTAAAGCAGTGCCAACTGAGGCTCAAAGAGGTTAACACCATCCCCCAAGGTCCCCTGCGCAGCTGGCCACAGGCTGACACAGTCCGGACCCAAGGTTGTAGCAACATAAAGTTCCTCGGAAGCTGGGGGGGGGGGGCTTCCCAGAGCTGCCCCAGCCTGTCTACTTGCCATTCCACCTTAGATGCTCCAAATGGCGTGGAAGGGGGCAGCGTGTGGGGGGAGGTTATAGGAAGGGGTGGAATATGTATTTAACAGCTAGGTATGGGCACCACTGAGAAAAGAAGCTGGCTGTTTTACAAACGGGCAATGGAGGCTCAGAGGTTACGTGGACTTTATAAGCCAGATACAGACGTGGAAATGATCTGCACCAGTTAGTTCTGAGGCGTGAGAGCGGCAGCCGGCAGTGAGAAGCGGGTTCTCTGGAGGCCTCTGGCACCTGGAGAGGCCTCTGCTTCCTCACCCTTTCGATCTTCTCCAGCCACTCTTTATTCTGAGCCAGCTCGGCCATGAACGCCTGGTGCCGGAGCCATCTCTTATGCAGCTTGTGGCCGTCCTCCCGTGTGCCATCTCGCGCCATCAGCATCTTCTCGTGGATCCAGCCATCCAGCTGTGCAGGACAGAAGGAGGGGCTCAGCCGGCTCCCCCAACCCGACACAGTCCCAGCCCCCGGCCTCTTCAGGGTGTTCCAGGTTCAGAGCCAGGGCTGCTAGGTTTGGGGCAGGGGAGGAAGGGATGGAAAACCTGTGCAAATGAGGCCTTTCTGGGGGGGGCAACAGGGGGGGGGCTCAAGCTCCTTCCTAGGGAGTGGGGGATGGATGGACAGGTGCCCAGAATGCCCCAAAAGCAACACTTAGACCCTTCGATTCGGTCTCAGACACCTCCAACAAGGACCGATGTGAGATCCCCCACTCACTCCCCAGGGTATGAGGTGAAGCCCCCATCCCTAGCCCCAGCCCTCAATATGGGCAGATGAACCTCTAAACGATTCTCGAACTGGTGCCAAGTCTGGTTCTCCCCAAACCGGCCCTCCAATCTGGGGTAGACCCACCCCCACAACCCAGATCTAGCCTCCCTAATGAGCCCACAGGACTCCCCAAATTTAGCTAGAGGATCCAGCTCAAGATCACAGTCCCCCCCAAACCATGACCAGTTCTAGTCCCCTACCAAAGCCAACCCCCCAAATGCAAGGCACAGGGCTGCCTTCTGGCTCCCCAAATGAACATACCCCAAAAGCTAGGCCTGGACTTCTCAGCCAGCTCCCTCCCAAACTAAAGCCAGTTCTAGTCCCCCCCCCCTCCACCATTCACCAACAAAATGTAAGCGCTGAGTGGGCCCCTCTCACTACCCTAGGCAGGACTAATCACAGGGCTTTCTGGGTTCCCCAAGTAAGATTTGTTCTCCAAGCCTCAAACTCTCCACTCAAGAGAGGCACCTGAGACAGTTGCTCCTCCCCTTCCCTCCCCACCCCCCAGTCACAAGATCAACCTCCTCCCTCCTGGAAAAAAAAAAAAAAAACATGGAGTCTAGCTCAGCGTCCCAGGAGGCAAATGCAGTCATAGCCAAGGACAAATCCCCAGCTGGCCAAACCCTACTCCGTGTCCCCCATCATGTGCTCCCCAGGGACCCAGGATAGCTTCACGCACAGGCACACACACATTCTCCAGGGCCAAGTCACATACTGAAACCCCCGACTCAATTCACAGGTTCCCACACACGGGAAAGAGTTTGCCGATGGCAACCAAAGCTCACGGTGAAGGCAAAGCCCTTAAAATAGATGATACTCCGTCATCAAGGTAAAGCCCCGCAAAAGTGGTTGACCCCCCCACCAAGGACAAAGTCAGAGTCCCCAACAACCAAGGGGAAGCCCTCCAAATCAAAGCTTGTCAAAGGTAGAGAAGTCCAAGACCCCCATGACTCAAGGCAGACCCCCGCAAAAGTGATTCGCCCAATCATCTAAGGCTAATACAGATCCTGCAAGAACCAAGGAAGAAACCCCCCAAAAGGTTGAAAGCCGTCCAATCCCAGGTCTAATCTCCCACTCCCCATTACTCAGAGGACAGCCCCTCAGAGAGGGTAAGACTTTCTTCACCCCCAGGACAAATACCCACTACCCCAGGAGTAGCCTTAAAAGTCCCCCTTTTTCCGTCCCTTGGGACCCGGTCCCTCTGTCCCGCCCTCAGCAGCACCGCGGACAGCTCCTGGCGTTCCTGCAATTCCGCAGGACCAGGGTCCTGGCGTCCCGCCGACCCGCCCCTGAGCCCCTCCCTCCCGCTGCCGAGGGCGAGCGCGCGCCCAAGCCCCCTCCCCCGCCCGCCTCCGCGGGAGCGCGCACCAGCCCCCTCCCCCCACCTTGGGCGCCCCCGAGACCTGAAGTGGCGGCAGCGTTGGCGGGGCGTCCCCGCGGCGGGCGAGCGGGCGGGCGGGCTCTCGCCACTCCACTGCAACGGCGGCGGCAGCGGTGGCGACAGCTGAGGCTCCAGCGGGCGCGCGCCTCCGCCCCCGCGCCGTGGCACCGCGCCGGCCCGCGCGCGCCCCCTGCCTGCCTCCTTGCCAGGCCCCAGTTGGGGCGTGGGGGTGGGGGTTCTGCGCCATCTCAGACGATTGCTACTTGGTCCAGAACAATCTCACGACCAGAGGGGGAAGGGGCTCCTGGACCAAACCCAATGGCGGGAGCGGTGGGCGGGGTGGGTGGGGGCATCCGTATGTAGCCTGGGCTACCTATGTGAAGTTGGGGAGTATGGGGTTGGGATGTACTCCTGAACCATTTCTAATGGGAAGAGGCTCAGCCTCCTGGAAACTCAGCCACAGGGGTAGGGGGTATGGGATCGGGGGAGGGGGCTGGAACATGGATCTCCAGTGGGAAAAATGGGACAGGGAGTTCCAGGATCCGTTTCTAGTGGGCTTCTCCAGTTTCACACCCATCTCTAATAGGCTTCAGATATGTGGGGCTTTGCGGGTATGGCAGCCCTTGTCCTTTCAAATGTGAACGAAAGTTTCTCATGGGGGGGGTTACCATGGAGGGAGTCAAACCATCTTCAATGGGGGGGGATTGGGGCCTACTTCCTGAGCCATGCTTGGTTGGGGGAAATGTAGGTACTGGATTATCATGCGGGGAGTGAGGTAGATTAGTGAGGCCGGACCCATCTCTGTGGTGGTTAGGGGTCTTCCTGGGCCGTCTCTAATGGGCTATTTCTTATGTGGCTAGAATCCAGAACAGTTTCTACGGAATGCAGGGGAAGGAGGGGGAAGAAGCGTGACTCCTGAACCTTCTCTAAATGGGGAAGGGATCTGCTTTGGGGCGATCCTTACAGGTGTACGCATCATGTCTAAAGGGGCAGAGCTTGATTCCTGGACACTTGCGAAGGGTGGAAGGCCTGCTTACTTCTCTGGACCATCTGTGAGCGAAGTTGCGCTCTGGGCCACTAGTTCTCACCACCCCCCCACACCCCTCTCAGGTCTCCGGCTCCTCTTCCCAGCAGGGCGCTTCTCCCAAATCACCAGAGGAAAGGAGACGGCGCGCGTCCCCGCGGGACCTGTAGGCGCGGTCGCGCGCCGTTGCCAGGGGCGACCGGAACCCCTCCCTTCGTCCCCGGAGCCCGCGTAGGCGGGGGTGGGAGGGACGTGCGGAGCATGCGCACTGGGGCCGGGTTCTGCGCGCCTCCTGGCGGCGTGGAGTGAACATCGCTCCGCGACCCACTTAGAGGGGTGTCCCTACCTCCACTGCCCTTCTGCCCTGGAGCACTTCCCTCCCTAGGAAAGAAGTCAAGCACAGCTGGAGTTCCTACCTCGTGACAGACTCGGAGGAAGTGCTGCAGCTCAAGTTGGTCGTGTAGCTTCTCCATCCACTGCTGGGCCCGAAGTTGGTTTTCTTGGCTCCTGGGGATGGGGAGATAGGGGGCTGGGGGAAGCCTGAGTGGGGATGCTGGCAGTAGTTCTGTGAGAGGAGGGCATCGGGCTTGGCAGGGCTGGAAACCTAGTGCACGTGGAAGAGCGAGGAGAAGGAGAGAGCACGGCGGGAATAGAGAGAGAGGCAAAGAAACGCCAGGGACAGAGGTGGAGAGAGGTGCACAGACAGAGACGCACATCTAGGAAGGAAGATACAGACCGCCCAGAGAGAGATGACTGAAAACTTAGAGATGCCTAGAGAGAGATCCAGAGGGAAGTATAGACCGAGAGAGAGATTGAGATTATAAAGGCTGAGAGAGAGAGAGAGAGAAACAGGGACACACACAGCCCCAAGGCCAGAGACAAAGATATAAGCAGAGACCTCAAGAGGGAGTGGTTGACAGAGATCTAGAGAGAGACAGGCAAAGAGAACGAGACATAGGAAGGGAGAAAATAGGAAAAGAGAAGGAAAGAAATGAATCAGGAATAGTGCCGGAGACAGAGAGAGCGGTAGGAGGTTGAGAGAGAGAGGGAGAGGAGGCAGAGGGAGAGGAACTGGGGAAGTGACAGAGTCAGGGCAGGGACAGCCCAGAGAGGGTCAGGCAGAGAAGGGGCCCGATGCCAGTAAAAGACACAGCCAGCTAGACAGAAGGGTGCAGCGGAGTTGGAAAGGGAAGAGAGCAGGGCGCGGGGAGAGAAGGGGCTGGAGCTGCAGTGAGGGTGGGCCTGTGTGCCAGCAAGGAGGGGCAGGCCCTTGGCCTGAGTGACCCCACAGCGCAGGGCAAAGTACCCGAGAGGCCTGGTGGTGCCTTTACCGAGCCACTCCCACCTGGTGGCCTGCCACCGGCAGCTCTCTCTGTCTGAAATTCTCGTCTCCCAAACATCTCAAATGTCACCTTCTCCATGAGACCCTCCCTGACCACTCCCAACACTTTCTGGCTTTTTTTTTTTCCTTCTTTAAGTTTCTTCTTCACACTTAACAGGAACACGAGGTTCACATATATGCTATTCGTTTGTCTTGTCTGTCTCCCCCAGGAGGATATCACACGGTGGAGGGGGGCAGGAATTTTTGTTCTGTTCACAGCTGTGTCCCCAACGCCTAGAAAAAGAGCCCGGCACACATACACATTTGTACTCGATACATATTTGTTGAATGAATGATTTAATGAATGCAAAAAAAAAGACACAAAAGCAGAGAAATGACAGAAACAAAAGTAAAGTGTTTAAGGAAGAGAAACGGAGACCAGGAGACAGAAGATAGTGGATGGAGGCAGAGAAATGGGGAGAGAGGAAGGAGGAAAGGGACACAGCGATACAGAGAGAGGGGGCCGAAGGCCAAGACAGAGCGGGTAAGGGAAAGTTACAGAGCCAACTGGAAGGGCACAACTGGAAGGAGGAACAGGAAGCGCCAGAGACAGACAAGCAAAGAATTGACTCCCTCTTGCCTGGACTCAGCTCAGAAGCCAGGAGATAGGAAATGCCTCTGAAAATGAACTGAAATCAATCCCTCCCTGTCTTCGCCATCCAACTTGTCAAGCATCGGTCCTCAGGATGACAAAAAAAAAAAACTCCGGGAGGGTGAAAAAAGGGGCAGGGTTCAAATCCCTGCCCTGCTATTTCCTGGCTGTGGCCTTGGGCAAGTCAATGACCCTCTCTGAGCCTCGGGTGCAAAATGCAGATAAGAAGAGCACCCGGCAGGCAGGCTGGGCCCAGTTCCAGGCTGGGCACGGTCCACAGAGACACTATGTGACTTGCCCTGAATCTCACAGGTTGAGTGGTGGAGCAGGGACTAGGATCTGGTTTGTCTCACCCCAAGGCCCCAGCCCCCAGCTCTGCATGGTGTGGGCAGCGAACCTCCCCACCCCACCCCCTGCCCCATCCAGCCCTCCCATCCCACCATGAGTGGATGTTTGATTACTTCCACCAGGTGGAAAAAACATCCCTAGAAGAGTAAGTGACTGGGGTGGGTTGGGGCGAGTGCAGGACTTGGATCCGTCTCAATCTCTGCTGTTTTCCCAGGCTCAGCCAGCACAAGCCTGGGGCAGATGCACTCTTAAGGCTCCCAAGGCCCCTGTGTTCCCCACCCCCGCCCTGATCACTCTGGGCCACTGTTGTCAGACAGCATGCAAGCTCTGTGAGGACAGGAATCGTGCCCTGTCCTGGTCACCACCCTGCCCCACGCAGGGCCTGGAACAGAGTACAGACTCTATCTGTCTAACAGGCTGGAGAATAAATGAATAAATAATAGAATTAAAGGTGCCACTAATGACTGAAAAGGAATGAAGAAGCGAATCAGAGAACTACCAGTCCTCCAGGCCCCTCCTCGTTCTGTAGAGCTTCGCGTACAGCCAGCACTTCGGAAACATCGAAGAGAGGAAGGAAGGGTCCAGGCCTGCAGCTGGGGACACTGGATCATGAGTTTGCAGCCTCAGGACCAGAATCCCCATAAAAGTTTCCTTTAGCAAACTCCAGCCTTGGAAAAGGAGGCTGGAGCCTTGGGGCTGCGGATGGTGGTTAAGTAAGTAACCAGGTGTGCTTTCTATTGAGAGATGGCAAGACACAAGGAGGGGTGCTGGGCTCTCTTCCAGCCTGGATCAGGGCAGAGAGGGGAAAGCCAGGGTCACCAGGAGGGGCGGAAACAGCAAGAGAGACAAAGAGGTGGGTCTGGAGGAAACCCTATGAAGGACTCTATAAAGGAGGGCTGAGGTTTTGTGTTGCTTTGTTTTGTTCATGGTCTAGAATAGTGCCTCGCACACAGTAGATGCTCAATAAGTAGCTTTGCTCGATTAGTACAAGGACAGTCAAGAGGCAGGGTAGGAGGGACAGGCAGGTGGCGACACACAAACACAAACCCTGCATGTCACTTCCTAGACAACCGGGGTTGGGGCCTGGCAGGGGTGTTCACTCCCAGTATTTGACAAACCACCAGGCCAAGGGACACTGTCCCATCTGGAACCTTTGCCTGGCCATTGGCTGAGGAATCTGGGGCTGTCCGGGGATTCCCGGGGAGGGGGCAGAACAGCAGCTGCAGATGCTAGGCATCCAGCAAGATACGGTAACATTTTAACAACCAGTCCCGCTACCCCAGGCTGAGGGTGGGGCTCAGGAGAGAAACTTCATTGTGTGTCCTTCTGTATTTTGGGGGTTGACAACCCCAAGTTACATTTTCACAAATTGTCAATTTAAACCAAATCTAAAACATATGGAATTAAATGGAAATCAGAGATGGGCAGAGAAGCAGAAATTGTGATGGAAAGAAGTGGGACCCTGGCCACCTCACCCTCCCCTGTGCCCCCGGGGACCAAGGGACCTACTTCTTCAGCAGCCGGGTCACAGCCTCCTGGGCCTGCTCCCCGTAGACGTTGCCCTGCCGCAGCAGGCCCTCCGCAGCCTGCACAGCCACCTGCATCTTTTGCTGGTTCAGCTCCATTGTGGTGAGAAAATCCCTGTGCTGTTTCAACGCCTCCTCCACGGACTCCACTGTGCCTGGGAGCTCCAGACCGGACAGTGCCACCTCCTGGGAAGGGGGGTGGGGTGGTGCACCGGTCAGACACCCGCCCCCACCACCCACTCCGGGACCTGGGAGAGGCGGCCAGCCTGGTTTGCCACAATCATTCTCTTCCCCCTTGTTTCTAGCATCAAACACACCAGGCCTGGCCCCATCCCAGGGTCTTTGCCGTGCTGGTCCCTCCGCCTGGCAGCCTGTCCCTCCAGATAGTCTCACAGCTGGGTCCCTCACTTTCTTCAGATCTCTGACCACCCTGCCAAAATTATCCCCCTCCACCCCAGCCGTATCCCTTTATTATTTTTCACCGCACATGCCTGACATAATACCACATACGCACCTGCTCGTTCATTGCCCCCTCCCCCACGTACATGCACACATAGAATGCCAGCCACATAAATGTGCAATTTTGCATTTTGTTTCCTTATTGAGCTCAGCCCCAGACGAATGCCTGGCACGGAGGAGGCACTCTGTAAGTGTCTGGTTAACCGATAAAGCCTGAGCTGGGCCCCAACTGGTGTAGCTCAGCAGGTGGCGCATCATCCCGCAAACCTGAAGGTCAGGGCGCGTGCCTGGGCTGCGGGCCAGGACCCTGCTAGGTGGTGTGCAAGGGGCGGCCGATGGATGTTTCTCTCACACCGATTCCCCCCCTTCCCCTCTCTCTAAAGATAAATAAATAAAAATCTTTTAAAAAAGCAGCACTGGGTGCTGTGTGTCCTCGAGGACATTCTTTCCCTCTCTGGGGTGAATTTTCTAATTGGTGAGATGGGCGGGTTAGAGAGGGTTACCCAAGGCAACCTAAGCTCCAATGTTTATTTAGTAACCTCATGATTTCAGGGGCTCCCTGTCTTGTCCCCCCGACCCCAGATAACCCTCCAACGGAGTCAGCTTTCTCTAGATAATCAGCACCGGTGGTCACTCTTTCTCAAATGACCCCCCAAACTTGATACCTACTCTTAGGCAATCTGAAGACTGGGTGTTCTGCCTTGCACAAACCACTAACTTGATTCCCAAGCCAGAGTGATGTCCAAACTGGGCCAGCTGTTCCCAAAGAACCACACTTGATCCCTCAAAGCCACAAACAGTTACACCCTCTGGAGAC
Source organism: Artibeus jamaicensis (assembly GCF_021234435.1). Classification (NCBI taxonomy): domain Eukaryota; kingdom Metazoa; phylum Chordata; class Mammalia; order Chiroptera; family Phyllostomidae; genus Artibeus; species Artibeus jamaicensis. The sequence goes on from NW_026521848.1 coordinate 860,370, forward strand.
TCTGCAAACTGCCAGCCCCAATAAGGAGATCATTTGCTAATTTAGGGACCCACAAGCTCATAAGCCATACTTACTGATCCCAGTAATCTCCCAGCCTTCCATAATCTTTATCCTCTGTTCGGATAAAGATTATCCACCCCAAGATTTTCTTTGGATCCCATTAACCACCATCAGTCAACCTCACACTCTACCTTCCAGGTAATTCAAAAGCCCAGGAAGCCACTCCAGTGAACAGCCAAAGGCATTACTCACTGGGATGGTGCCCAAACTGTCAGTCACCTCAGCTAAGAAACCACACCTCCCATCCTAATCCTCCAATTTTGTTACATACTTCGCCCACGCAGGTTCACACTGCGAGACCCACAAATGCAGCTGTCTGTCCGGATACCCTTCCCACTCCCATCCACCTCCATTAAACTACGAACCCAGTGGTTCCATTCATTTCCCTGCTCCGGCGCTCCCGCACGGCCTCGGACCACCCTACCCCCACCCCACACCCACGTGAACCCCAAAGCCGGCACCTGGTTGCGCAGCACAGCAAGCGCCTGGCGTAAGTCTCTCAGGAAGAGCTGGTAGACGTGTGCCTGGACCAGCGCCTCCCTGCGCGCCTCCCACAAGCCCAGCAGCTTGTGCCAGCCAAGTTCGAGATGCGGCAGCCACTCGTCGAGCGCCAGCCCTGGACCCAGCTCTGCGCCGTCGGCTGCCAGCAGCGCCTCGCTGGCCGCCACAATGTGCGCATAGTCCTCCTCGCGCTGGTCCACTTCCTCCTTGAGCGCCGCGTGGCGCGCCAGCAGGGCGTCCGCTTCTTCCAGGCTGCCTGGCAGGGGTCCCTCTTCGCCGCCCGCTGCCTCCTGGGCGCGTACCAGCCAGTCCAGGAAAGCGTCCAGGTCGTGCAGGAAGCGCTGCAGGCGCCCGGCCGCCGCCACAGCCTCGCCACAGGCCTGAGCAGCGCTGGCCAGCGCGCCCCACTCGGCACCCAGTTCTTCCGCACCCTGGTGCAGCCGCCCAGCCTGCGCGGGGAAGCGCGCGGCCAGGAGCGCTGCCTCCTCTAGGAGGGCCGCCTGGCGTGGCTCCAGCGCTTGCAGAGCCGCCTCCAGGCCGCTAAGTCGCCACTGCAGGGCGCCTCCCGCGCGGGGCGCGCTCTCCACAGCCCTCCGCTTCTCTCGCACCTGGGCGCGCACCTCAGCGACCTCCAGCACGTGGTTCTCCACAAGCAGCACCGCGCTCACTTCTTCTTTACGCTGTTCCACCAGCTCCACGATGCGGTTCCACCTACCCGGGGGAAGGAGGGCGGCTTGAGGAGGACAGAGCCTCCTCTTGGGTGTGGAGGGCCCACCCCCTCCCAGAGTAGAACCTTGCACTGCATGACCTTGGGAAGGACTTTATGTTACTGAGCCCCGGTTTCTGCCTGTGTAAAATGAAACCCTGCCCTCATAATAGCTTCGAGCAGCGGTTCTCAAAATGAAGTCTGGGCGAGGTCAAAACTACGTTCGTAATAACGCTAAGACACTGTCTGCCTTTGCAGCGTCCTTGTCTCCAGACCGGACAGTGTTCTCCAGAGGATGCGTGACAAAGACCCAGCGCTGAAGCAGACCTGAGACCTCAGCTGCCTTCCGTTACGCGGATGTTAAAGAGAACTGCAAAGATGCCAGACAATACCACTCAGCTCGCTACATTTTTGTTTTGAAAAATAGTTATTTTTTTCATTGGAAATGTTAACAGGTTTATTTTTGTTATTTTTAAAAGGCTTAATATTTTAAATTACTCAGTATTAATTCCTAATATAGTAAACATGGATAGATACAACCTATTGAAATGAGCTCTTTGGGGTCCTTAATAATTTTTGAGAGTTGTAAAGAGGTTCTGAGCCCTGGCTCAGTGGATTGGGTGCCAGCCTGTGAACTGAAAGGTTGCTGGTTCGATTCCCAGTCAGGGTATATGCTTGAGTTGCAGGCCAGGTCCCCAGTTGAGGGTGTGCGGGAGGCAACCAATCAATATGTCTCTCACACATCGATGTTCCTCTCCCTCCCTTCCCCTCTCTATAAGAATAAATAAATCAGTTTAAAAAGAAAAAGAAAAAAAAGAGGTCCTGAGACCAAAGAGGGTGAGAAGTGCTAGCTGATGACATCAGACAACATGTTGGGTCCGGTGCATAGGAAGCAGTCAGGCACCGTGCGCCAGGTGCTGATGACAGAGGCTGCAAAGGCAAACGTGTTTTATTCCAAAATAAATTAATGGAAAAATCATGTGTTGCTCTGCGCCCTCAGGCAAGTGACAACACTGCTCTGGCCTCAGTTTCCCTTTCATGGACCTTGCGTCACACAGGCCACAGCATGGAGTCCCGGCAGGGCAGCGCTGCAGTCTAATCTGAGATGTGCACCCTCAGCTAGTACCTCTCTGTGCCTCGGTTTCCCCAGCAGTAAAATGGACACAATCATAGCTTAGCAACTGCCTCATGGTGTGCTGTGAGGGTCAAGTGTGCCCTGAGTTATGAACTACTTCAACAGTACCTGTTTGCTGCTGCTGTTGCATTGAGCTGATCTCTGGAACATGCAAGCCCCTCTCTGCTTCGGGGCTTTGCCTCGGCTGTGCTAACTGCCAGGTCACTGTCCTCTAATTCCTGCATAAATCCTTACAATTCTTTAAATATCTTGTTCATTAACAGACAGTTTGCTTCTTCACTGTTCCTCTGCCTCTCTCTAGAATGGACATGCCACAAGAGCAGAGGTTAGGAGTCTGACATAGGAAGGAGTTCTATGTCAAGAGGATTTGACAAGTTCAAGTTCTTGAACTTGAACTTGAACTTGACTTGAACTTGACAAGTTCAAGTTCTGCTCTGGCCAGATATACCATGTGACCCTAGGCAAATCACTCCCTCATGATCCTCAGTTTTCTCAACTGAAAAATCAGGATAATAAAGCCCACTTCATTGAGTGCTTAATGAGATCACATGGCTAAAACACTTGACATACAACCCCTCTAAAGGCTGTAACATTCTTTTTGTTATTGTTTGAGGCCCTGATGCTTCAACACTGTCAGGGATACAAAGGCTGTAAAATCACTACACGTTGAGATCTTATGGCACAGCATTTCAGACCACAGTTTGGGGAGTTAGATAAAGTCGATTGATTTCAAATGCAGGCTTGATGCTATAATTTGCTGTGTGACCTTGGGCCAGTGTCTTCACCTCTCTGAGCTCCAATTTCCTCTTCTCTAATATGGGTAATTTACACCCCACAGGTTGCTGGGAAGACAGAATACATGCTATCAAGAGGCCCTTCTCTGGATTTAGACAGAATTGGGTTTGAGTCCAAGTTACTAGATTGAGTGAGTGAGTAATCGTGGCTCAGTGGATTGACCACTGGCCTGCGAACTAGAGGGTCGCCAGTTCCATTCCCAGTCAGGGTATAGGCTTGGGTTGAGAGCCAGGTCCCCAGTGGGGGGCGCTTGAGAGGCAACCACATATTGATGTTTCCTCCCTCTCTCTCTCCCTTCCCCTCTGTCTATAAATAAATAAACAAATAAATAAATAATTTTTTTTAAAAAGGAATGAGTGAGTGATCATGGTAAGCATTTCACTTCTCTGGGTCTGCGTCTTCATCTCTGAACCCGACCCACACTGGGAGAACTGCTGGTAGTGTTCTAGAGGGAAAGGTGTTAACTTGTTACTGCTTTTGGAGTCCTGCATTTTGGAATTTTCACCACAGAAATTGGAATGTTGAGAGATTAAACGAGGCATATAAAGTGTTTAGGAAAATTCCCAGCAGATATTAAATATACAATAAATTATTTCTGAACAAATAAATGAATAGCCCACTGACATGTACTGTATCTTAATTTTACCACATCAGCACTAGCACTGAGTATTAACCTTTTTTTTTCGCTTCAAATTTTGCCGATTTACCAGGAGGCCATTATTATCTCAGGGGTTTGAAGTCGCACACTCTCAATGTCCACGGTTGAGTGGACGAGGAAAGGAATGATGGAGGGAGTTGCTGGAAGGTACCCAGAAGGACTTCCAGCCCCCGGCCCCGCCTACCTGCTGTTGAGGTGGTCCTGGCAGGAACGCACCTCGTCCGAGCTGGGGTGGCCGCCTTCCACCAGCTCCTGGACTGTGTGGTTCACACCCAGGACACGGCCCATCAGACTGTTCATCTCCTGGTCCAGACTCTCAAATCTGCAAAGGAAGGATGAACATTCTCAGAGGGGCCTAGACACGGGGGACTTGCCCACCTCTTGGCTTTTATAAAACCGCCTTCTCCTGGATCTTCTAACTCACCAGCCTCACCTTGTCCTGCTTCTTTGCCAGCTTCACTTCCTTCTACCTGTCCCTTAAATGTTGGCTTCTCCGGGGCTCTGAACGTCCTCTCACACCCTGCCTGGGCCACCTCACACATCCCCACAGCCTGAGTCCTCACCCCTGAACTTGCGACCCCCCACATCTCAGTTTGCTGCCCCAACTTCTTCTCCTTCCAGCCGTCTCCAACCTCAGAGCCTGCCGCACATTATCCTTAGGCCTCGCCACTCCCAGCGCAACTCAAACTGGCTTCAATGTCTCCTCCCAAATTTGTTCTGCCTCTGGGTCTCCATCTCAAGAACAGCCCCCTCTCCCCCAGCCCAGAGCCCTGTTTTGGAAAATTCCCTGTTCCCAGCCTGCCTACCCTCACGGCTTGTCCACTTGGCCTCCTGCCCTGGTCTAGTCCTGTACCCTCCTACCTGGGTCCCCAGCCCAGCTGCCTCTCTGGTCTCCAGGCCACCACTGTCACCCCCTCCAACCCACCCTCCACACAGCAGCCAGGGAGATCTTTTTAAAACTGGGCAGCCCTCCCCCTTATTTAAAACAATGCCCAAAGCTGTGGCTTAGGTAACCATGGGCGCGGTAAGGACAGGGACCAGACCCGTCTGTGTTCCCTGCAATGCCCAGCACAGGGCCGAGAACAGGGCAGCAGCATTCAGTAAGCACCTGCCAAGTGAGTGACTGGAGGAACAAGGTGCTTGGAGAAAGAAGGACAGAGAGTTCATCCACTAATTTAACTCACTCCTCAGCTGGCATCTAATGCCACAGGGTGGTAAGTGCTGTGAAGAAATATAAAGCAGGGCTAAGGGAAAGTGACAAGGGCCACAGCTAATTTAATAGCAAGGGAGGTGATGCCATGTGTGCAAGGCAGTGCACATCCCGGTGGAGGGGCCACGCTGGGATACATCTGGAGAAGTTTGTGCCAGTGAATATAAGCCTTGGAGTAATAACAGTAAAGTTCCTGGAATGGTCCCTGGCCCCAGGCATTTGCTAAGTGTTCTATGGTGTTTGATCATTTACTGTTCACCACAGCCTGTGGGGTTGGGACTAATTCACTCCCTTTGTACTGGAACTCTGCTTCCAGCTGAGTGAATAGAGAAACTGTTGAATCAGCGAAGATGAGACTGTGCGTGAGGAAGGGGACCCCGAGCCCCACATGTGCGCGCTCACCGGTGCTGCACCACCTCGACGTCGTCGAGTGAATCAGGGACGCGCATGGCGAGCAACCATTGTTCCTTCTCTCCGATCCACAGCTCGCACGCGTGCACCTCACCGAACATGCGGTAGACGGCGAGGGCATCGCGCAGCCACTGGCGCCGCAGAGCAGCCACCTCCGTCACCTCGGCGAACAGCTGCTCGGCCTCCACCACGCGCACCTGCAGAGCCACCACCATTGGCCCGGCGCCGCTAGCGCCACCCAGTGTCGCCAGCTGACGCCGCAGGCCACCCACGTGCCCCCGATGCGCCTCCACCTCCCCGGTGAGCGCACGGTGCTGGCGCGCCAAGCGGCGGCTGGACGCCTCGTCGTGGCCGAAGTCACCCGCAGCTGCTAAGCGATAGGCGTCCCGCAGCCAATCCAGGAGCCCGTCGAGGTCAGCGCCGAACTGATGCAGCGCTCGCGCCTCCTGCAGCCGCCGCTCTCGCCTCGCTGCCGCCTCCTCCAAACGCTGCCAGCGCCGCCGCGCGCTCGCCGCGCGCTCAGCCAATCCCGCTAGTTGCACTGTCTCAGCGCCCGGGCCTTCGGCGCCGCCGGCCGTAGCCAGCTCCTCGCCGCGCCGCAGGGCCTGTTGCAGCAGCGCCCGCCGCCCGCCCAGCTCGCCCTGCAGAATTTTGTGCTGCGCCAGGAGGCGAGCAGTGCTGGACAGGTCATGAGCGCCGCCCGCTGCGCCCGCTGCTCCAGCTGAGCCAGCCCCACCGCCTCCCGTCGCCTCTAGGAGTCGCTCCTTGTCGCGGGCCCAGCTCTCCGCCTCCTCCAGCTCCTGAAGCAGCGCCCACAAGCTCCTCGAGGCGTCCAGCTCCGCGCGCCGCCTCGCCGCCTGCTCCTGCAGCTCCGCCAGACAGCCATGCACATGGTTTACGCGGTTGCAAATGACCTGCGGATCGCAGGGCTGGTAGCCTGGGCCAGGAGAAGGGGAGGATCCCCGGTTGGGCACGGGCAAGGGGGCGTCCAAAGAAGGGGTGTTGCAGGCTACCTGACCCAGCCCTTGGCTCGGCTTCCTCAGAGGCCAGGTATGAGTCCCCTCCTCCAGGCAGCCTTCCCTGACACCCTGAGGGTGGGGAGCAAGGGCCTTCTCTGGCTCTCCCAGGCTTCTCTGCTTACCCACGCCGGCCCTGAACCCTCTGGGAGATCATGGCCTGATCCGTCTCTCTCACTGGACTGGAAGCCCCTTGAGGGCAGGGCCTGGGGCCGTCTCCATCCCACTGTGTCCCACCATTGCCCAGCATAGGGTGGAGCCGAGAGCAGCAGCCTAATGAAAATGGTCACATTGACTGGACGCTGGATGGAAGCAGATCCAGAGGATCCTCGCTAGAATCAGTGTATTTTCCTGCGAACTGTGTTTCCTTCCGAACTGGACCAAATGAAACTGCTCTACTCTTAAGCTGTTTTCTGGGTTCCTTACATCTCTCATTCTCTGTTGCCTTATGCATTAACCCCAGTGATGGCCTGCATCCCTTTTTCCTTCAAATATTTCACTTTCCTCCCAGACCTCTAATCTGTGACCCCCAACACTGTGAAATTCACTTAACGGGCTGCAGCCAGCACGTCTTGAATGGGATGGAATGGAATGAATGGAAAACATCAGAATTCAACGCATGAGGTAAAGGGGTCTGTTTGATCCAATGTCAGTGTTGGGGTGTGTGTGTGTATGTGTGCGTGTGAGCTCCAGGTTATGAGTAAACATATTTCCGACTGGGTCACGATGCTGCCCTAGATGGAATGTAGGATTTCTGTAGTTCTGGGTATCCACTGAAATTGACCCAAACAGCAGAGCATCCGACTGAATGATAAATGGTGACCATGTATCCAGCCCAGCGTCACGATGTCATTTAATCCTCACAAACATTCTGTGAGGTCAGCATCCTTACTAGCCCATCTTACACATGAAGAAACTGAGACTCCGGGAGGGAAGCTGCCCGCCCAGCGTTGGCTGAGACGCAGTGGGTCAGGAGGCCACACCCTGGACCACCAGTCAGGCCACGCGGCCACCCCTCGCCAGGACGCACGCCCTGCACTAGCCCCTTTGCTGTTTTCGTGGTGCTGCTGGTGCTCCCCAGGCACCAAGCTCTCACCAGAAGGAGATGGGGAGACTCCTGGGACGAACGTCCCCAGGGCGAAGGAGAGGGTCAGACCATCTCTCCTGCGGTTTCCACGAGGGTGAGAGAGCGTGGCTGAGCCAGGATGGAGATGTCCGCCCCGGGGGCTTGAAAGGAGCCCTCACGTGCTCTTAGGACATGACCCAGCCCACGAGGGTGAGGAGGGCCACCATCCTTCAAGCCTAGCAGCCTTCCTTTCCTAACAGAGCTCCAGGATTCCTTTATCCGGCTCCGGACTGGGGCACTGGGCCTCAGAGAGAAAGAAAACAGCAGCCCCCACGGCTGTCAGCACACACAGCCCGGGGATGGGGTCCACAGCGCACCGGCAGCTGACGGAGCAGGACAAAATGGGGCGCCCCCCACGATGTGCGGGTGCACCCAAAACAAGGCCACTGTGCCAACCACCTGGCCCCCTTCGCCCAGCTGAGCTGAACACCTCGGCTGGTTCCTGTTCCTCCCACCACCTGGAGAAACACGGTTCAGATGTGCAGCCATCTCAGCGCCCCCGCTTCATGACTGCACCCCGTCTGCAGCAAGGCCCTGCGGGAAATCACCCCCAAGTCACCTGACACACGCCCAACATCCCGTAACGAGCCTTTCTCAACAGCCTCTTACTGAGGTTCCCCGAGGTATGTGCAAAGAGCCAGCAAACCCAGCTTGTTCTGACTGAAGGGGGTTCGTGGGGTCTCTGACCAGAAGAGAATGACAACAGTGAGGTGAGAACCTCGGTAGAGCCAGCTTTAGTGTTGCCTATCAGTATCCATGCCCCAGCTTCTGGTAATGGCAGCCCACCTCCTCTCTCCCAGTCCATATCTTTGGATGGAGTTCGCTCCCCTTCTTGGCCCTTGGGTGGGTATGTCACAAAGATGTTGCCAATTAGATCACTGTATAGTCCAGGGTCACGATGCTTGGCCGAGCAGCGGGGATGGAACTCACAGTGAACTAACGAGAGCTTTTGCTGAATGTTTGGTCAAAACTATTGGGAATAAGGGGACTGTTTTCTGCTGGGCCTGTAGGCTACTGAGATATAAACATGGGGCTGCATGACCCCAGGTCTACACCACAAGGGAAGGGACTGCCCAACAATGACACAAACATAGAGACAACAGTTGGAGAGAGAACCTTAAAAGCATCATTGAACCATGCCTGGATCCAGCCCTTCCTGAAGCCAAACTCACCCCTTCCTGGACATTTCAGTTATGTCAGCCAATACATTCCCCCTTCCACCTGATGCTATGTGAATTGAGTTTTCATTACTTGCTGCTGAACAAGCCCTGACAATACATTACCTTATACAGTCCTTTCATGATGTTCACTGAGATCTGGCTGTAAGGGCTTAGCACATAACAAGTGCTCAATAAAGGGGAGTTACTGCTACCGACTCTCAAAGCAGGGCTTCCTGCTTCGCCATGTGATTCAACCTCCTGCCCAAGGTGTTAACTACCCTGATGGTGAATCCCTGTTGGAGTGGGATCCTTAGTCTGTGTTTGAATGCCTCCAAAGAGGGAGTCCACTCCTTCCTTTTCTCTCTCAGGAGTCATTTGGCTTCTAATAGCATCAGCTTTGAAGGTCTCCTCCCCAAACCCCAACGCCACACTCACCCTGCAGCTGAGAGAAACGCAGGGCCGCGGCATTGAGGGCCTCCACCCGCTCGCTCTGGGCAGCGATGTCCCCCTCCAGCAGTCCATGTTTCTGCAACAGGTCCTCAGCCTCCACCAGGTGCTGCCCGCACTCCCGGGACAGCAGCTGAGCCTACAGCAGGGGGCAGTGTTGAGAATGTTTTGGGCCTCGGCCCCGAGGCCGCTCCCCGACCCCTCCGGCCGAACTAGCTCTCTGCTCTCCTTCACCATCGCCTAAACTCTCATCTGTCTCCTCGTCTGGGTCCTAATCCGTCTCTCTCTGAATCTCCGAATGTCCCCTCACCCCCTGGCCTCCCATGTCTGGGCTCTGGCCCCATCACGGTGTCTCCCGCGCCAGGCCTGCACCCCCGAGGAGTGAGGGGCGGCGTATTTCTCACTCATTCTTCTCCGTCTCTGCCTGTCTCTCTCCTCGTCTCTCTCCCCGTCTGCATCTCTCTCTCTGCTTCTATCCTTCCTTTCTCCATCTTTCTCTGCATCTCTGGTTGGTCTTTCTCAAGCACATTCTATCTTCCTCCGTGTCTTTCTCCATTTAGATTGCGGTTGCCATCCCTGGCTGCTGTGGTTCAGTGGATTGAGCGCAGGCCTGCGAACCAAAGGATCGGGGTTCGATTCCCAGTCGGGCACACGCCCGGTTACAGGCCAGTTCCTGGTGGGGGACGCATGAGAGGCAACCATACACTGATACTTCTCTGCCTCTCTCCTTCCCTTCCCCTCTAAAGAGAAGTACAATCTTTAAAAGAAACTTAAGAAAGAGATTACATTATTGCTAACTTTGCATCCGCCCCCCCCCCTCTCTCATCACCACCTTTCCCTGGAATGATCTTTTTCTCTGTGTCTGTCCCTGTCTCCGCTTCTGTATCTGTGTGTCTCTCACTCTTTCTCGCTGCCTCCCAGACTTGATCCCTTTCTGCCTCTCCCCACTCCCCTCTCCACGTGTCCGACAGCCCTTTCGGTGTCCGCATGCCACCCCCCGCAGCCCACCACAGCCGTGCTCGGCCCCAGTCCGGCCCCCACCTGCATCTCCTCCATCCAGTCCACCATGTACACCATCTCCTGGAAGACCTTCTGCAGGGCCAGGTTCTGCTCCAGCCGTGTCCGCCGGGCACCTACCAGCCCGGTCAGCAGGGCCCACTGGCGCAGGACACTGTCACGTTGGGCTGCCACCCGCCGGGCATCGTAGTAGCCCTCGGTGGCCAAGGCCTGGGCCAGCTCCGCCACGCCCTGCACCCGCTCCTCATAGGCCGCAATGTCCGCCTCAATGGCCTCGTGTTTCTTCATGGCCGCCTCCACTGCCGGCAGCTCATAGCCAAAGTTGTCCTGGGGCAGGACAGACCGCAGACGCTCGGTCATACTGCCTCAGCAGCCCACCTGTTACCTTGACCCCGGGTGAACTTGGGAAACTTCTCTGTTTGCTTCTGTTACCCTGGGGACCAGCCCTGCTTGCCCTGTTACCCTGGAGACCAGCCACACCATCCCCCGGTTACTGTGGAGACTGGCTCCACCTTTTCCTGTCACTGAGAGAGCAGCTCACCCTCCCCTGTTGCGTCTCTAACCCTAAACTTGTTACCAAGTTGTTACCTAGGAAACAAGCCCCATCCTAAACATTGGGGGCCAGACCTACCCTATGCTGTTTCCCTAGAGATTGGGGACCAGACCTACCCTATCCTGTTACCTAGGAGACCAATTCTATCCTCTTGAGTTACCCTGGACACAAGGTACAACCTCCTTTGCCACTTAGGAGATAATTAAATAGTCTCCCTATCTCTAAAAAAATAAAAAAAAAAAAAAGAAGGAATTCTGTGTTCTCTAGTTACCTTGGAGACCAGCCTCACTCTCCTGTTTAGCTGGAGATCAGGCCCAGGCCCCCCACCAGGACCACCGCCAATCACTTAGGAGAACAATCCTCCCTTCCCACCCTCTTGTCACCTAATCCAACTCTTCTCTGTGGCTTAAGAGATCAAGTCCCCCTCCCTGGTCCCAGAGCATCCACCCTGCCCTCCCTCCCAAGCCACGTGCCCAGTACCTGGGACACCAGGCGCTGGTTCTCATTCAGCCAGCTCTCCCTCATGGCCACCTTGTGGTCAAACCTCTGGGCCAGCAGCTCCAGCTTCTCCTGCCGGATCAGCTCAGCCCTCAGGGCCGCCTCCCGCTCATGCTCCGCCTTCTCCAGCTGGCCCCAGGCCTAGGGACACAGAGGGGCCATCAGACCCCGAGGGCTCTCCTAGTTTAGCGCCCGGGCTTCTCTGTCTCAAGTCACTCCTAGGACTGATGGCACTGGGAAAAGCACGTTGCTTCCACATGACACTTCACTGCCGGAAAACCATCAGAATGAAACCCAGTCCGCAACGTCGACCACGAGAGCGGCCCCTCCAGCAGTGCACAACCCACACAGCGCCACGGAGCGGCCGGCCTCTCCCCCACCTCCTCCACCTCACCTTGTCGATGTCCCAGATGCCGCAGCCCTCCCGAGGCACGTAGAGGCGGCGGTTGCAGGCTCGCAATTTGCTCTGGATGCTGAAGAGCAGCACCTCCAGGTTCCCCTTCTCCTGAAACCTGAGGGTGCTCGAGCTCAGGACCGCGCCGCACGCTTCCTCCCGCCGCCCTCCCTCCCGCGCCGGGCCTCACTTGACGGGCTTCTCCAGAGTGCAGTAGGCCGTGAAGGCCTGAAGCTGCTGCTGCACCCCACTCAGCGAGTTGGCGAACTTCTGGTTGCTGATGAGGCCCACGGTGCGGTGGATCCAGGCCAGCAGCTCGGCAGCCAGCTCCTCATAGCGCTCAATGATCTTCCCCACCTCCAACACCTGGTCCAGGACCTGGTCCGGGGCAGGACGTTGGGGTCAGCCTCATTCAAGGCACGACCCCCTGTGATTCCCGGGCTCCCACCCACCCTATTCTTTCCTTCCTTATACCTTCCCAATCCGCTTCCCCTCCACAGCCAGAGCCTTCATCTTGGAGAAATAGTGGTAGAAAGAGACCACATAGGTGATGATGGACTTCTCATCTGGAGCTTCCATGTTGACATCTGGGGGGTAAGAGGGAGCGGGGGGGCAGGATGGTGAGCACATGTGCAGAGGGGTTGAAATGTTGCGGGGGGGAGGGGGAGAGCCCACTCTTACGAGCTGTATGACCATGGGCTGGATAACCAACCTATCTGTCCCTTAACTTCCGTATTTACCAAAGGGGACCTGCCTCATGGGGTAAATAGCACAGGACACACACACACCACAATGAGAAATTATCTGTGAGTATTTTCGGAACACACCAGCGAACGTTCCACTTCCGGGCCTTTGCACCCACTGTTCTTACGTCGGGAACACGGCTCGCTCGTCTGTCTGCCTACCTCCCGCTCGTCCCCCAGGGCTCGGGGCAGACTTCCTCAGAAAAGCCCTCCCGTCCACCCGTCTAACGTGGGTCTCCTCCTGTCACAGTCCCTCAGAGCATCTCATTTCCTCTGAGTTCTTCCAAATTCGTTATTGTGATTTGTGATTAGATGTCCATGAGGTGACTATGTGCTCCTCGGCTGTCTGAGCTCCAGGAGGACACAGGCTATGCCTGCCTTTCTAACCCTCTTCCTGCCACGCCTGGCACACGGCAGGGGCTCAGTAAGTAGTTACTAACTGTATGAGTGTTTTACGAGGTTTGGGGTCCAGGACACGAGCACAAGCTCGAATCCAAGCTCAAGCTCCACGTACTGCAGGCTCTTAGAAAGCCCATCGAAATTCTCTGAGCCTCAGTTTCCCCATTGTTACGGCGAGGATAACCACAGTGCCTGCCTCCTGGGAACACTCTAAGTATTAGAAAGAATGGCCTGGCGTGGAGGGGAAACGCAACAAATTCCAATGACCATTTTAATTCACCCTTTGAATGCACAACATCGTACGGAGCCCACTGGTGACACCGACATCCACCAAACGCCCACCGTGTGCCGGCTCCGAGCACCAAACACAGCTCTCAGAGGCCGGGAGAGGGATGACGGAGACCATGGGTCCTGGAGTCAGAAGCCCCATTCACTGGTTTCTAGCGTAACCCTGGGCAAGTGCCCTCACGCCCCTGAGCCTTTGTTTCATCACTTTAAAACAGGACCGATCGATTCTATCCAAGCAGGTCAGTGTGAGGATGAAAGGGAAATTTTGATCCCATTCCCAGCCATGTGCTTGGCACATAGTAGGTGCTCAGAAAAAGGGCAGCTGTCATTCTAGGGACAGGGTACTGGTGTGGAGTGTGGCCATGGGCTAGGGATGAGGCTGGAGTCACGGGCAGGGCTGGGGATGGACTGGAAAGGGAAAAGGGGGTGCAGAGAGCGGCGTGCGGACAGGGGCAGACAGAGGGGTGGCCGGGGGCGGGAATGGGATTGGAAATGGGACTCGGGGATGGGGACCGCGATAAGCTAGGAAGGGGGTTGGGATTGGGGATGCTGGGGTTAGGGAGAGGGGGTGGGTTTGGGGGGAGATGCCTGAAGATGGGAAGGGGAGGGGCTCATGTTGGAGGTAGAATGGAAATAGGCGGGGGGTTAAGATGAAGATGGAGACAGGAAGAGACGTGGGGATGGGAAGAGGGAAAGAGCGGAGGTGAGGGAGGAGAGGGGGCCAGGAGGGAGCTGGGGTTTGGAATGGCCTTGGCATCTGGGACGGTGCTGGGGTAGGTTGGAACTGAGTTTGGGGAGGCACCGGGGCTGGGAGCCCCGAGGAGTCAGTCGGGACCGGGGCCACGCAGCGCTCACCCTCGGGGTCCAGCAGGCGTGCCAGTCCCAGGTGCTGCTCAGCCGTGCGGAAGGCCCTCTGCAGGTTGTAGTTGGCGTTGGACTTGGTGAGTTTGCTGAAGTCCACGAGGTCGGGCCTGGGCAGGGGCACAGAGTGGGCAGGCGGCAGGCAGGCTCCAGAGCCAGCGCGCAGCGGGGAGAAAGTCACCCTTGTCCGAGCCCCGCCCGGGGCGAGGGGCAGGAGGGGCATGACCCCCCAGGAGGAAGCCGTGTGTGTGCACAGCATCTGCTGTGGGTGTGAGGGCCCCGCAGGTCAGACGTCAGGATGCGCACCGTCTGCTTGGCTGTGTTCCGCACAGCACTACGCAGCGGTCCGATGTGTGAGGTCTGCAGCCAGCCCGCCTGGCTCACAGCCCGGCTTGGCCACCTCCGGGCTGTCCTCTGGGTGAGCTGCTTCATCTCTCTGTGCCTCAGTTTTCCTCATCGCCATTTGTAAAATGGGGATAACAATAGCATCTGCTTCATCGGGTCTATGAATAGCCAGTGGCTTATTGGAAAGCACTTAGAACAACCCTGGGCACCCAGAAGGCACCCGATCCGTGCTGCCATTGTTAGCCGGACCACGTCACCGCGGCGGGTTTCCGAGTGCGTGGGTGCAGCTGGGTCTCCCCACGTGGATGCGAGTGTGCACGTGTGGGTTCTGGCTTCTGCCGCACCAAGCAAGTCCCTCTAGGCCTCAGTTTCCCCAGTCTGCCCATGGGCATCATGATGTGGGAGTGACCGTCTGGGTGCCCCACCCCCAGCCAGGCTGGGCAGGTGTTTAGGGAGTGGGAGGTGGGCTCTGGGGGCGCAGCGTGAGAAAGGACTCTGGTGGGAGGAGGCGCCGTGCACACGCTCGCGTGGACCATCCACGGCGAGTGAGCTCCTGCCCTGAGGACGTCTGAGCAGCAGGCGCAGGTGGTGCACGTGCATGAGTGTGTGCCTGTGCACACAGCTGGGCAAAGGCACGTGTGTTTCCGTGTGTGCACAGGGTATGTGGCCTGTTGTGTGCACCTGTGTGTGGAGGGAAGCGTGTGTGTGTGTGTGCGCAGAGGTGAAGGCATAGGCCCTGCATCTGTGCACCTGAGGGACGTGGGGCAGGGGGCAGGGCAGGGCTGGGTTGCCCCAAGCCAGGTGATACCTGTGCCGGTGAATGAGGGCATTGAAGGCCAAGCCGTCTCGCCAGCTCGTGGTGAAATTCTGGATGTTAACCTCAGGGTAACTAGGGAGAGACAGAAGCAGAAATGGAAGGGTCAGGAGGGAAGGGAGAGGGAGAGACAGACATGGATGAATGGATGAGTAGGTATGGGTAAATAAATCAATAGACAGAAGCCAAACTCAGCTCCTGAGTCTAGGGCCCAAGCATCGAACACCCATCCAAGGCTCTCGAACCTGCTCCAAATTCTGAGTCATTCAGAACTTTATTTATCATCTATCTATCTATTTATCTGTAAATAGATAAATAGATAGATAGACGATACCAGGAGCCAGGGAGGTTGGGACAAAGACAGAGACAGAGAGATCGTGACAGACAGGAGAGGAGTAAAAATGAGAGGCAGAGGGAGGGAGAGAATAAAAGAAGGAGGGAAGAAGGAATAGAGAGAGACAGAGAGAGCAGGATAAGGAGGTGAGGGGAGGGAGGAGGGAGGGAGGGAGGGAGAGGTAAGAACAAGCAAGGAAGAGCAGGTGTAGAGGTAAAAGCTGACACCGGGAGAAACAGGTTGCCCTTGCAAGACAGACAAACAGGCCCAGAAGGATGAGACAACGCCCAGTTCCCCTCGTGTCTCCCAGGGGATGCTCTCCCACTTGACTTTCAGACCACGGCCCTTCCCTGAAGGACAGGGAGTCAGGAGTCCAGGGCACATGCCCAGCAGCCTGTGTATCCCCTTCTCCACCCCCCGAAGGTACCGAGGACCCTGAATTTCCCACCCAAGCCGCCTGAGTCCTGGCGTGTGCCCTGCCGGCCCGACAGGTGGCTGTTCATGCAGGGGGAGTGGCTGGAACCTGGAGCTGGGGGATGCACAGAAGTGCACGAGGTCCCCTGAGGTGCAGGGTGAGTTGGGGGAGAGAAGGGAGCAGGCTAGGGACAGCCCACCGCTTTCCAGCATCTATCTCTGCGGAGTTCAAGTTGTAAACTTGCACCTGGCCTTCCAGATTGATAACACAAGTTTGTTCGTCAAGGTCGGAAGAGTGGACGTGTTTTATTTACCAGTTTATTAGTTCCACAGTAACTTTTGACACTTAGGATTGGAGCTGCCCTTCTCACTGGGCCCCACAGGAGCCCCTAGGTGAGGGCCCGGACGGCGGCGGCTGAGCGGCTTACCCAGCTGTCTTCATCTGACACCACAAGAGTAGTGCATCCTTGGCAGAACGCGTCTCTCTGTTGTCCTCAGTCTCAATTTTGATGACTTGAATCTGGGAGGACACACAGCAAAGCTGCTGGGGCCTGGAGGGCTTGAGGCTGGGAGACCCCACCCCACCCTGGCCCCAGAGAGGGGACTAGGTGACGGAGGAGATAAGAGAGGCAGCTTCGAGTTGGCGTGGGGGTTCAGGAGTGTGGAGGTGGGCTCAGAAGTGAGCCAGGATGTCCACAATGGGGCGGGGTGGGGGGGTGAAAGGCGGTGGTGGGTTAGGGTCTGAGTTTCCAGGGACGCCGCCTTCCTTGGTGTCTGGGCCACTTCCCTGACCTCAGCTGCCATCATCTCCCAGCTGAGCTGAGCAGTGGCCTCTGTGCTAGTCCCCCTGCCCCGTGCCCATGATCTGTCCTTCGAGTGACAGAGGGACCCTGTGAACACCCAAATGGGATCACCTGCCTCCTATCCACAACATGTAGCTCCAGTTCAATTTGGGTAAAAACAAAACTCCTCACAATCTCCTCTCGTTCTGTCTCTGGCCCTCCTTCGACAGCTTGCTCCCCTTCAGAGACCTCTGTCTTCACTAAATCACCACCGTCCTCTCTCCCCAGGGCCTTTGCACTGGTTCTTCCTTTTGCCTGGGACATCCTTCCCCCAGGTCCCCGCGAGGCTCCACCACTCCTTGAGGTCTGCGTTCACGTCACCTCCTCAGTGAGGACTTGACCAACCACCTGGTTTTAAATCTCAATACACACACCCAAATTTCACATCCTCCTTCCCTGCCTTATTACCTCCTTACCATTTATCGTCACCCATTCATTTTATTTCTTCATCTGGCTTACTGCCTCCCCATTAAGGACTGAAGTGTGTCCCCCTCCCCGCCCACCAAATCTGTAAGTTGAAGCCCTAACCCCCAATGTGACCGTATTGAGGGAGAGGGCCTTGGAGAGTTAGTTAAGGTTAAATGAGGTCATAAGGATGGGGCCCTAACCTAATAGGAATGGTATCGTTCTAAGAAGAGGAAGGGACCCTAGGGACCTGACCACACGGAGGAAAAGTCACGGGAGGATGTAGACAGAAGGTGGTTTGTGAGCAAGCCAAGGAGAGACAGCTCAGGAGAAACCAAACCTGCCAGCACTTTGACCTGGAACGTCTAGCTTCTAAAATGATGAGAAAATAAGTTTCTGTTGTTTAAATCCCTGGTCTGTGGTATTTTGCTACAGTAGCCACAGTAGACTAATGCACTCGCTACTCTGTAAAAGTTCCAGGACCACATGATATTTGCCTGTTTTCTTTTCTGTAGTAACAAATGTCTATTTTGTTTCTACTACATGTTATCACACATAGTAGGTGCTCTGAATGACTCAGAATTTAGAGCAGGTTCGAGAGCCTCGGATGAGTGTTCGATGCCTGGGCCCTAGACTCAGGAGCCGAGTTTGGCATTTGGGTACAAGTAGAAACCTGGGTTCCCAGGAGGCCCCAACCCCTGGTCTAAGGCTCCAGCTACCAGCCCCCACCCCTCACCCACCGGTCTCATTCCCTGGTTCTTTACTGATGCCTTCCTCCAGCTTTAACCACTCTCTGAGCTCTATTCCCAGGATCGGGTGGATTCCTAAACATCTCCTCCTAAAGTCCTGGACCCCTTATGACAGCTGTGCCCCAGGATGACCTCAGTGCCTCTCCCAAACCTGCTCTTTCTCCCGGGTGCTGACTCAGGGTGGCCCCACTGTCCCCCAGCCCCCAGACCAGAGCCTTGGGCCTGGGCCTGGACACATCCCCATCCCCCCCCCCTTCCCCTATGGCACGACCACTCCTCTCCTGAGCTTCTTTCCTGCCTGCCTTCCTCTTCACCTCTCTGTGCCCCACCCTAGGTCCAGCCTGAGACTCTTCCCTGAGCTCCCAGCCCCCAGTTTGGATGACCACCCCCAATACAGAGGGATCTTTCTAAATCTGCTTATGCTCCTCCTCTTGATAAAACTCCCCAATCTCTCCCCACGTCAGGCAGAATAAAATCCAGACTGCTGATCAGAGGTCATCCAGGCCCTGGCAGCCCTTCCGACATCATCTCCCTCGTCACGCCTTGCTTCTAGCCGAGCTGGTCCTCCTGTACTTCCGACGAGCCACACCCGTGCCCACCGCAGGGCCTCCGCACCGGCCGCGGTGCCCCCTCCCCGGAACGCTTCCTCCCTCCAACTCCACATGACAGTCAGCAACCAGCTTCTCGGAGAGCCCTTCTCTGGTCCCCCAGTCTAAAATCTCAGTACCATCAGCCTATATTCTATATCCCTTTTACTGATTTACCATAGTCTCTTTTGTATAGCTCTTTCTACTTCTCGGCCTAAGGCTGGTCCTTTTCACATACATCCCTTGTGGATGTATGCATAGATTTGTTTATCGTCTGTCCACCAAGGCGGAAAGTTTGTCTGTTTTGTTACTGAACTGAAGCAAGACTATCTGTAGTCGAATTCCAGCTCCACTCCCCAGCTCTGTGACCGTGAGCGCATTTCTTCTCTGTGGGCTTGTTTTCTCACTGGTGACGTGGAATAATAAATAGGGCCAGCTTATAGGGTTGTTGTATTAAATGTCATGTGCTTAGAATAGTGCCTAGAACGCTGTAAAAAATACATAAATGATGATCATAGTGATGCTGATGATAATCATTATTATTTTCACCATTATTTTCATTTCCACCACCTGGAATAGGGTTCCGGTAGCATGTTACAATTTTCGGGAGTGAATGAGTGAATGGCCGAGTGGGTGGGTGGGACGCCCTCCTAAGGCCACTGCGGGCCGCTGGCGGGGCAGGGCTCGCTTGAGGGTCACCTGGAAGCGCAGGATGATGGTCCAGACCAAGCCCAGGGTCAGTCGGTGGTTCCCGTCCACGATGTCATGCGAGCCCACGTTCTCCAGGTGCACGCGCTGCTCCTTCAGAAACTGCAGAGCCTTGTCCACGTTTTCCAGTGAGTGGATCCTCATGCGACCGCGAGTGGGCCTGGGCTAGGACGGCGGGGCATTGGGAGATGGGGGGCGCCTGGTGTGGAGCGCGGTGCCCTGGGCCCCACCCCTTCCAAAGAAGTCCTCCCCGCAGCCACGCCTCCCGGATATCCAAGCCCAGTCCACGCCCCTACAGTCTTATCCAAGACCGAGGACCCAGTTCTTCTAAAGAATCCCACCCCTTCTCATTGCCAGACCCAGTTCCCCTCGAGGTTTCAAGTTTCTGTCTCCACCGCCTCCACCGAAGCCCCACCTCCGACAGCTCACTTTACCTTATTGTTAAGCTCCGCCCCCGCCTGTAGCCACGGCTCCGCCCTCCTATTGGATCTCTGCCTCAGGCTACCAAGGTTTTGCAGCTAGTTCCCTAGCCACACCCCTTCAGACCCCGGCCTGGAGCCCCGCCCACTCCTATCAAGCCCCGCCCCATTCCAAGACCTGTTCAGGGCTCTCTTCCTTTCAATGTCACTTGTTTCTGTTCTGTAGCCAACACCCTCACGACTTCTGAGCGCCAGGCTCTGGACCTTTAATGAATCTCTAGCTCCATAAGAACCCCATCCTTCCTGATGAAGCCCCATCCAAGCCGAGAAATACAACTGCAACCCCACAACAAGCCACATTCAGACAAGAGTTCTGTCTGACCCACCCCTGGACTCCCACGACCAAGGCCTTCCCTTCCGATGGCAACCGCACCCTCATCCACGAAACCCCTCAACAGAGTTCTGGCCCTGCTACCTCACCAACCAGGCCAGGGCGTTCCAATAAAGCCCCTCCCTTCTCCCATGGCCCCACCCCTTCCCACGGAGCCCCACCCAGGCCCTGAGTCCCGCCCCTGCCGCGGCACTCACCTTCAACAGAATCCTCTGTCCCAAGACCCGCCTCCAGGTCCTCGCCACCCAGCTCCACCCCTGAGCCGTAGCCCCGCCCTCCCTGGTGAGGGGTCCCTTTCTCACCCGCACCTCCTAGGATGCTCCGCGCCACCATTAGCCAGGCCCCAGGCCTAGCCCAGCCCAAGACCCCAAAGCCAATTCCCTTCCCCCAGCCCGCCGGGCCCCCTCACCAGCTGCTCCCCCGACAGCACTTCCAGGAGCCGAGTGAGCACGAAGCCGTCCCGGAGGTCTGCGTAGAGGTCCCCGATGTGGCAGCCGACTCGAGCGAGGTGCGAGTTCACCCACTTGGTGAAAGTTTTCTTCTGCACGGCCTCCCGCTCATCTGAAGCACAGGCTCTGATGAGCCCCCGCCTCCCCGAAGAACCCCCCCGACTCCCTCTTCCAGCTTCGCTCCAGGTCAGGACCTGCTGCCCCAAACAACCAGTCCTCCCGCAGTGGGCTCCTCCTACCTGGGGCGCCTTCCCCTGCCCTCAACTACCCACCTGAAGATGGCCTAGTTTGTCTTTTAGAAGTTTTCCTGATTCTCACTTCCACAGAAAGCCCTCCCCGTTCCCTACAGCACTTGGCTCTGTTCAGCCATTCACGCCTCCTGTGCGTCCTCCGCTGCTCTAGGCTGTGAATACAGGCAGAGTCCTTCTGTCCCAGAGCTCGGTTTGGTGTGGCGCAGAGAATACACTAGGGAGCCATGGAGGGGTCCAGGGGGCAGCGGCAGGGTGACAGCTGTGTTTCGGGAGTGTCTCTGGCTGCTGCGGGAGGGTGGGTCAGAGAGCAAGGATGGCAGCCAGGACCCCAGGGAGGAGATTGGGGAAGGCGCCATGGAGAGAGGACCAAGCTAGAGGGCAGAGCTGTGGAAAGGGGAGAAGAAGGCTTGTTGGAGAGTTATTTAGAGATGGAAAAGTAGGAGCCAGCAACCCGCAGGCTGTGGGGAGGGAGTGTGCTCTCTGGGGGGCAGGACCGCTGCCTCGGGCCCAGCAGCCACTGAACTGCCAGCTGGACCCCCGCGGCCCAGCAGCCTTGGGGTGAGGAGTAGGCAGGTGGCCACTGAGGAAAGTGAAAACACAAAGTGCAGTCACCATAGCCAAGCTAACAAAATGACTCAAATGAGAATGGGCTGGAACACGAGGAAGGGAATTTATTTTGCTTTGGCCTGAGGACTTCATTTTTTTTAACTTTTCAGTTGGGCATCAATGCCTGGAAATAGACACAAACCCTGCAGACGGCCCTCTGAAGGGTTTAGGAGAGACTTGTCCTGAGAACAACGTAGGGAAGACTGTTCCCGAGCCGGGAGGCCTTACGGATGTGGGAGATTCACATCTCAGACGGGTCCAGAGGCTGGGAGTGCAGGACTGATTTTTCTCAAGAATGTACTTTTTACTCAACCTTTCTTTTTCCTTTGCAACATTTTGTGTGTTACCTAGTACTGTTTCCAGAAAGCAAATCTTAAGATCCTTGAATAAAACTTTGTTATCTAATTTTAGCGATGTCCTGATTCGTTTAGGCTCAGGGGTCACTACCAATGGGGGTAGGGGGTGAAAGAATGTGTTCCCCTTCTGCCTGGCTTGCTTACAAAGAAATTGTTCAGGGCTCTCTTACTCTCGTCTCAACAACTGCTTTAGTATAAATTATGATACACATAATATAAAATTAGTCATTTTAAAGTGTAAGCTCAGTAGTTTCTAGTATATTCACAGACTTGTGCAAAGATCAACACTATTAATATCAGAGTGTCTTCAACACCCCAAGAACAGACTCCGCACCTACGAGCTGCAAGCGGTTACCCCAAATTCCCTCTTCTCTCCGCCCAAGGCCGCCATTGATATCTGCTCTGTGTCCACGAATTTCCCTGTTCTGCACATGCCCATAGGAGTGGAATCACACAAGATGCGGCCTATTGTGTGTCTGGTTTTTCACTTCAAGTTTCACATCATGTTTTCAAGGTTTATCGATGTTGTAGCTTATATCAGTACTTTATTCCTTTTTCTGGCCAAATAATAATATCGCATGTGTAGATACACCACGTTTTAGTTACCTATTCATCAGTTTAGGTTGTTTCCATTTTTTGGTGATTATGAATAACACTGTTATGAACAAGTTTTTCTTCGGACACCTGTTTCCAGTTATTGTCAGTATATACCTGGGAGTGGAATTGCTGAGTCCTATGGTAACTCTATGTTCAAACTTTTGAGGAACTGCTAGACCGTTTTCCAAAGTGGCTGCACCATTTTACATTCCCACCAGCGGTGTATGAGGGTCGCAATTCCCCCGCATCCTTACCACCACTTGTTACTTTTGGGTTTTTTTTTTTTTAACGGTCATCCTAGTGGGTATGAAGTGGTATCTAGATGTGTTTTTTCATAGTTTTTTTTTTTAAGATTTTAATTTTTGATTTTCAGAGAAAGAGGAAGAAAGGGAGAAAGAAAGGGAGAGAAACCCGGATGAGGGGTTGTCTCTCACCCGCCCCCAACTGTGAGGACAAAACCCCAGGTCACCAGGAATCCGTAGCCTTTCAATCCACTGAGCCACACCAGCCAGTGCAGTTCTGATTTGCCCTTCTCTAATGATTAATGACATTGAGCATCTTTTCACCTGTTTGTTGGCCATTTGTATTTCTTCTTTGGAGCAAAGCTTTGTCCACTTTTTAAAAAAAATATTTTATTTATTTATCTTTAGAGGGGAAGGGAAGGAGAGAGGGAGAGAAACATCAATGTATGGTTGCCTTTTGTGCGTCCCCTGCTGGGAACTGGCCTGCAGGGAACCGGTCTGCAATCCAGGCATGTGCCCTGACTGGGAATCAAACCGCAATTGTGTGGTTCGCAGGCCCGCGCTCAATCCACTGAGCTACACCAGCCAGGGCCTGCTTTGTCCACTTTTAATTGGGTTATTCGTCTTTTTAGCATCCGTCCTCTCTTTGCTACTTCCTGTGAATCTACAATTATTTCATAATTTATAGTTTTACCAAAAGAGGAAGCCGATGCCTGGCCTTCCTTCTCTTCCCCTGACTCCCATGGGCTTGAACATCAAAGTCCACAGAGCACAGGACGGAAGAAGCGACCTGGGGTCTGCACTGACGGTTTGGACCAGCACCTCTCTGCCAACAAGGCTGCTCATTCAGGGCCTGTGTAGGAGGGAGAAATAAGCTTCCAGCTCCTGTAAGCCTCTGCATTGTTTGGGTCTCTTTGTTATAGCAGCTTAGCCTGTACAGATATTCACATTTTGCTACCAAATAATTGAGCAGTCACACCTATAAGGACATGCACAAGGAAATGATGAAGAAAAGATGCTGTATTGGGTATTTGGTTATTCTACCTCCCAACACCGATGCCCACGCCAACAGCAGACTCAGCCAATGCTGACACCAAAGTGGTAATTTGGTGCTTCCCCAGAGTGGTGCCAGAAAGAGGACCCCTGGAGTCAGCCCAGCCTCTATGAGGACCGGCTGTGTGACTTTGAGAGGTTCTCTGTCCTCTCCGGGCCTCCATTTTCCCAGCTGCAAATAAGGGATTTGGAACAGACCAGCGTTTCTGCAGTGGGTCCCGGGGACTCTGGGCATTTGGGGATTCGTGCTTGAAGGACAAGGATCCGTAACAATATTTTTTATGTTATCATTTCATTTAGATGATACCCAAAGAAAATTAATAGAAACACATCCTGGACCATGTGGGTGGCAATTTCATAAAGGACGATGCAGTGAGAGATCAGTTTTTGTGATTACAACCTTGTTAGCATGGAGCTGAACTGAAAGGTTGAGAACTGAAATGCCCCCGGGGGCCAGGCAGCTTCTGAAATGGAGAAAACAAGGCCCTCCTCAAAGTGGGCAGCCTCAGTGCCCTGCCTGAGGCCTAGGAAATGGTGGCCCAGCACTGCCATACCATGCAATATTCCACAAGAAGCCAAAAATCTGCATTCTTTAGAAGACAGCCCTGGCTGGTGTGGCTCAGTGGATTGAGTGCCAACTTGCAAACCAAAGAGATGTTGGTGCAGTTCCCAGGTCAGGGCACATGCCTGGGTTGCAGGCCAGGTCCCCAGTAGGGGGCATGTGAGAGGCAACCACACACTGATGTTTCTCTCCTCTCTTTCTCCCCCTCACTCTTTCTCCCCCTCTTACCCTCTGCCTAAAAATAAATAAAATCTTAAAAAAAAGACAAAGTCTCCCTGTTTTTTCCTAAAGATTTTATTTATTCTATTTTTAGACAGAGGGGAAGGGAGGGAGAGAGGGAGAGAAACATCAATGAGTGGTTGCCTCTCACACGCCCCCTACTGGGGGCCACTCCCCTACTGAATACTTTTCCCCAGATTAAATTAAATATTTTATTTATTCATTTTCAGAGAGAGGGGAAGGGAGGGAGAAAGAGTGGGAGAAGAACATCAATGTGTGGTTGCCTCTCATGTATCCCCTACTGGGGGCCTGGCCCGAAACCCAGGCATGTGCCCTGACTGGGAATCGAACCGGCGACCCGTCACTTCACAGGCCCGTGCTCAATCCACTGAGCCCCACCAGCCAGGGCGGATTTAAATCTTTAGAAAGCACAGTGGGAGTGAAACCAAACATGTCTCTGAGTGCCACTTCTGACCTAAGATGAGGTGGAATGTTTGCCTCTGGCGAGTGTGTCTGGCTAGCCTCTGGGGCATATTCGTTTGCCCTTCCAGTGCCACCCACAAGTCTTCTGCACCTGCTCCCGTGTGGACTGTAGGAATGGGCTTCCCAGGCCTCAGAGGCCTCAGGCTTTCTGTTGGGTTCAGAGAGCAGATGAGAGGAGAGAAGAAAGGCCAAGAAATGCATCGCCTCCCTGCCTAACCAGCTTCCGGCAGTGCCTGGCCACACCCCCTGCTCCTGCTGGGGAGGCCTCTTTCCCAGCCGGCTCACTACAGCCTGCCCCGCTCTGCCCCGCCCTATCCCCTGAGCGGGGGTCTCCACTGCCCACACCTCTGTAAATAACCGCTTCTTTGAATTCTCCCCCGTTTTATCCCTTTGAGGGGCCATCTTCTTCCTGCCAGGATTCTAGCTGCCACAGATATCTTTGGCCTCCCAGGACTCCAAGCCAAATGACAATTGTCCTACCTCATGTGTTCATAGGGAGTTATTTTATCGTTCATATACTCCTCCCCTCTGGCAATCCCCATCACCAGGGAAAACACTTCCTTAGAGTAAGACCTTATTTCTACCTTTAACACACTGAGACCTCCACAGAGCAGGGGAGAACCACTCCTTTATCCATCACTGGTTCAGGAGAAAGGATATAGAGACTTAATATGTAAAGGATATGTTTGGATATGAGTCTTGGAATAGATAGAAAGCTGGAGAATATCAAGTATTGGTGGAAATAGGGGAATATCATAATCCTCATGCCTACTAGTGCAAGTTGTAGACTGGGGCGACCATTCCAAAAACAATGCACACCCCATGACCCAGCCATCCTTTCCTCTGTCTCTGTGTCCCCCAAACTTTTTTCACACTGGCTAATAGCATGTGGAAGGATGTTCAATGCACTGCCATCTGGGGTTGAGGTGGCAGGGAGCAGGTTCAGGGTTGGAGGCAGCCTGGCTGTCCCTCACTGGGAAGGGCATGGGTCCAATACGGTGAACTCCATGCAGCAGTGAGGAGCAACAGGTTCGATGTACACAGAGCCACATGGATGAATCTTAAGGTGTAGTGCTGAGTGAGAAAACTATGCAAAAACTGCAGTTGAGAACATGGCAAAACTTGCATCAATTAGCAACACCTGCACATACGAACAGATACATATCGGGCTCCCAGATTTATGACAAAGTGGCATTGCAGTTCAGGAGGGAAAAGGAAACTACTTTCAATAAGTGGAGCTGAGTCAACTGGATATCCATGTGTGGGGGGAAAGGACCTTGACCCCCACACACTAATATGCAATAATAGGTATAATAAATATCATTCAGGTTATAAATCTAGATGTGAAAGGAATACAACAAGGCTTTTTAGAAAAACATTAAAGAATATCTCCATGACTTTGTAGTAGGCAAATATTTCTTTAAAAAGACAAAATGTTAGTCATACAGAAAGTAATTACAACTTCCAGCCAAGATGGAGGCGTAGGTAGATACATTTTGCCTCCTCACACAACCAAAAGAAGGACAACAACAAATTTTAAAACAAAAAATAACCAGAGCTGCAAGAAAATTGAACTGTATGGAAGCCCAACAACCAAGGATTTAAAGAAGAAACATTCATGCATCCCGGTAGGAGGGGTGGGGACAGGCAGCTGGGGTGGAGAGGACTCCCAGCAAGGCAGCAGCTGGAGGACTGGGCAGGCCAGGCTGCAGCTGGCGATCCCACACTTGTGTGCAGATAAACCTGGAGGAACAACTGAGGAGCAGGACAGACCATGCAAACCAGGGTTCCAGAGTGGGGAAATAAAGCCTTAAAACCTCTGGCTCCCAAATCCTGTGGTGGTTGTGGTGGCAGGAGAAACTCCCAGCCTCACGAGAGAGTTCTTTGGAGAGACCCACAGGGTCCTAGAGCAGACACAAAACCGCACACCCAGGAATTAGCATCAGAAGGGCCCGATTTGTTTGTGGGGAGCAGCAGAAGTGATTGAAAGCCAGCCAAGAGCCAAGAAAGCACTGCTGTTCCCTCTCTGACTCCTCACTCAGACAGCGCCACCACTGAGCAACATGGGTTGCTCGGCCCTGGTGCATATCTAAGGCTCCACCCCTTACAATGTAACAGGTGTGGCAAGACAAAGAAATATGGCCCAAAGCCCTGGCTGGTGTAGCTCAGTGGACTGAGCGCGGGCCTGCGAACCAGACAATCGTGGTTCGATTCCCAGTCAGGGCACATGCCTGGGTTGCAGGAGGGTTCCCTGCAGGCCAGTTCCCTGCAGGCCAGTTCCCAGCAGGGGACACAAGAAAGGCAACCATACATTGATGTTTCTCTCCCTCTCTCCTTCCCTTCCCCTCTAAAGATAAATAAATAAAATCTTAAAAAAAAAAAGAAATATGGCCCAAATCAAAGAACAGATTAAAATTCCAGAAAAACAACTAAGCGATGAACAGATAGCCAACCTAACAGATGCATAGTTCAAAACACTGGTAATCAGGATGCTCAGAGAAATGGCTGAGTATGGTCACAAAATAGAGGAAAAAGTGAAGGCTATGCAAAGTGAAATAAAGTAAAATAGACAGAAAACTGGTAGTGACAGGAAGAAAACTGGGACTCAAATTGACTATTTGGAACAGAAGGAAGAAATAAACATTCACCCAGAACAGAATGAAGAAACAAGAATTTGAAAATATAAAGAGAGTCTTAGGAACCTCTGGGACTTGAAATGTTCTAGCATTTGAATCATAGGGGTGCTAGAAAGAGAAGAGGAAGAGCAAGAAATTTAAAACTTATTTGAGCAAATAATGAAGAAGAACTTCCCCAATCTGGCAAAGGAAATAGACTTCCAGGAAGTCCAGGAAGCTCAGAGATTCCCAAGGAAATACACAGCAAAGCACATCATCATTACATGACCCAAGATTAAAGATAAGAAGAGAATCTTAAAAGCAGCAAGAGAAAAAGAGACAGTTACTTACAAAGAAGTTCCCATAAGACTATGAGTTGATTTCTCAAAAGAAACCTTATAGGCAAGAAGGAGCTGGGAAGGAGTAGTCAAAGTCATGAAAGGCAAGGACCTACATCCAAGATTGCTCTATCCAGCAAAGCTTTCCTTTAGAAGGAAGGGCAGATAAAGTGCTTCTCAGATAAGGTCAAGTTAAAGGAGTTCATCATCACTCAGCGCTTATTACATGAAATGTTAAAGGGACTTATCTAAGAAAAAGATGATCAAAACTATGAACAGTAAAATGACAAAAAACTCACAATTATCAACAACTGAACCAAAAAAACACCACCAAAAATGAATTAAACAAACAACTAAAACAGGAACAGAACCACAGAAATGGAGATCACATGCAGGCTTATCAGTGGGGAGGGGGCAGGGAGAGAGGGGGGAAAGGTACAGGGAATAAGAAGCATAAATAGTAGGTACAGAATAGACAGGGGCAGGTTAAGAACAGTACAGGAAATGGAGAAGCCAAAGAACTTATGTGTATGACCCATGGACATGAACTAAACTGGGAGAATGCTGGTGGGAGGGGGGTCCAGGGTGGAGGGGAATTCAAAGGAGGAAAAATATGGGACAACTGTAATAGCATAATCAATAAAATATACTTTAAAAAAAGTAATTCTTAAGTTAGACTACATTTAAATTAAGAAATTTTATTCCTCAGAAAGCACCATTAAGAGAATGAAAAGACAAACCATGAAGTGGGAGAGGATACAGAACATATTACCTGATAAAGGACTTGGACCCAGAACATACCAGGGGGACCCCAAAAATATGGAATCATTTTCTGGAGGGTGGCCCCTTGTAGTACAGGCTTCCTCCACTAGGTGAGTGTTCTAGGAACCCATTTGTATCCGTGCACCAGTTGGCGTTGTTGTGAGAGGCTGTGTTTGGCTTTGGTAAAATTTTTTGGCAACTCTTTCAACACAATTGCCCATTTCATGAAAATGCACCTGCCCACACTGCACTGTGTGTTCAGCAGTTTTTGACCAAAAAACTCACCCTTCTTAATTCACCCGCAACTTTTTTTTTGCTTTCCTGGCTGACAAACGTCCTCAAAGGAAAACGTTTTGTGAATGTGGAAGAGGTGAAACAAAAAATGGCCGGAGCACTAAAAAGGCATCAAAGCCGACGAGTTCAAAAAGTGTTTTGAGCAGTGGGAAAAAAAAATGTTTCAGTGGGTGTATTGCATCAAATGGAGAGTACTTTGAAGGTAATTGAAGTTTAAACACAGTTTTTATAAATAAATTCTGGGGTTTTTTTGGGGGGGGGGTCCTGCCTCATATGAGAACCGAAAGTCATCAGAAAAAAAGCAGGAAAATAGGCAAAAGACTTGAGGGGGCACTACATAGAATATTCGAATAGTTAATAAACCTATAAAAAGGTGCTCCACGTCATTAGTTGTTATTAGTCATCAGGAAAATGCAAAGTAAAGTCACCATAGAACGCACACCCACAAAATATCTAAAATTATAAAGAATGACCACGGCGAGTTTGGATACACGCCAGCTGAGTCACTCAGACACTGCTGGGAGGAATGCAAAATACTCCAAACTGGCAGTTTCGACTAAAGTTAGATACACACCTACCCTGTGTCCCAACAATGTCACAGCGGGGGCGGGGGGAGGGGAAGCCAAGCAGAAACGAGTGCTTATGCCCACCAGAAATGAGTACTGAGAAGTTTAGAGCAGCAATTCCTTGTCATGGTTTCACGTGTAACAGTTCGTGTGCTACCGTGACTAGTTTGCGATCGTCTGTGACGGTGCTGACCTAGAAGCCGCCCAGACGCTCGTCACCAGGTCACCGGGTCCGCAGGGGGCAGAGTCCCATGCTGGAATACCATACAGCAGTGATTTTCAACCTTTTTCACCTCATGGCACACATCGACTAATCACTGAAGTTCTGCAGCCCACCAAAAGACATTGTATTTTTTTGCCAATCTGACAACAACAACAAAAAGCTATAATTTTGATTCATTCATACCGGACAGCTATTGTTGTGGTGGCTGTTGTCATTTTTTTATGTGACAGTCTAAGGGAAGAGAGGTCCGTGTCCCTGACTAAATAGCCAGGTGTCACATGTTTTAAGAATGCCTGCCTGTTTAAAAATGTCACGTGGAAGATCCCGGCCATGCAGCCATGAAGGACGCCTGCGAGGCCAGGCCAACCCGGAGCCGTCTGGCCGGCGGAGCGCAGACTCATAGCAGTGCGCGCTGCACGGCTCCGTTCACACGGGGTTCACACACCAGCAGAAGGAATGGGCACTGTTAGAGGTGAGGACAGTGGCTGTTTTGGGGTGCAGCGACCGAGAGGCGGCCGGAGCGGGAGCTAGTCTGCGCTGTTGCTTCTGCGTCCTTGTCCAGGGGTGGGTTACAAGGGGGTGCTCATTTGTGGAAATGCCGGGCACTCACGATTTAGTTGCCTTTCTATATGCGTGTAGTACTTTAATAAAGAGTTAAAATATATGTCCGCGTACACACTAATTAGCGGTGCACATTTGGTAAAATCATCCTCATGGGAAGGATAGGATGATCGTGGGTGGGAGAGAAGGCACTGGTGTGAGGTGTGGAAATAAACGGTAAACGGATAGATCATGGGGAGGAGGGCCTCACACACAACAGCAAGCCGCAAATGTGGGACATGACTGAGGGAACTTTCCGAGAGACAGTCCGGACAATTTCTTAAATGTCTTCATGTGAAATCATGTTACAGAGGACTCTGCTCAAAGGTTTGGCCTTAGTTTGAATATGGAAAAAAAAAAAAAGAAAAAAAAACCCACGAGAAAAGCAGGCAAAGGGATGTAAACAGAAACGCACCCCAGCAGTCTAGGTCACATTCGCACTTTGAGCAGCAACGTGGTTTCGCAGAATAGCAGCATCCCCGAGTTACTGTTAATGTGAACGTTCCTGGTTTGGGGGCTTGGGTTTGGAGTCCAATATTATGTGTTTCAGTTGTAGAGAACTGTAGGCAGAAGACATATAAACAGCCCCTGGCCAGTGTGGCTCAGTTGGTGGGAGCACCGTCCTGTAGACCAAAAGGTCGCCAGTTCGATTCCAGGTCAGGGCATATACCCAGGTTGCTGGTTCAATTCCCAGTTGGTGTGCTTACAAGAAGGCGGCCAATCAATGTTTCTCTCTCACATAGATGTTTCTCTCTCTC
This sequence comes from Artibeus jamaicensis, assembly GCF_021234435.1. Classification (NCBI taxonomy): domain Eukaryota; kingdom Metazoa; phylum Chordata; class Mammalia; order Chiroptera; family Phyllostomidae; genus Artibeus; species Artibeus jamaicensis. Next base: position 891,330 of record NW_026521848.1, read on the forward strand.
TCCCCCTTTTCCTCCCTTTATCCATCCCTCCTCTACTCTAAAAGCAATGGGAAAAAATGTCACGGGGCAAGGAAAAAAAAAGACATATAAATAGAAGCGTATGTTTGTGTGTGTTTAAGAAACTACAGTTATACTTTAAGTAGCCACAGGGAGTGTATGAGAAACACTTTTTCTTAAAGGGGATCTCTGCATTTCTCTACACTAGGTACCGTCTGAGGTCCAGCACGGGCGTTCTGTGAGTCAGTGATTCTAGATGTGAAGAGTCCTTGGTCTTCATGTTGCCATATTTCATCCCTGCTTGAAATCTTACCCTAGCTCCCTGGTGTCCCCTATCCTTCAGGGTGACCGACAAGGCCCTTCAATTTGTGGCTCCCACTGGCTCTTCTCCCATCGTCGTTTACTTACCCTCCTCACTCAAGTCACTCCCAACTTTGGGGGTCTTGCATATGCTGTTCCCTCTGCCTGGAATAACCAGCCTTCTACTCTCCACATCAGAGTTTCACTTCTCTTTATCCTTTAAGCCTCAGCTTAGATATCTCCTCCTCCAGGAAGCACTCCTTGATTCTGCAGGCAGAATCAGGCCCCTCATCCGGACTCCTACAGCCCCTGGGCTTCCCCTGTGCCTCCCCCATCCCCGCCCTGACCCCTCCGCAACAGCACTATCCGGCTGGATCTAACTCTCCCACCGGACTGGGAGCTTTGTAGGGGCAGGGCCGAGCTGACTCAGTCACCATTCTGTCCCTCGTATTCTCCAGCAGAGGCCAGGCACAGAGCAGGCACCAAATAAATATTTCATAGATGAAATAATAACTTCTGGAATCCTCCGTTGGTATGTTCCCAAGCACTCAGGCTTCTAAGAGCCGGTGTCCAGAGCATTGTTCGCCAGCTGACCGCGGCCCCCAATCCACTCACTCATTTGCATCACCTGCTTTCCCAGGGGCCCTCGGGTTCCACACCCTGCTGGGCATCCTTTAATGACAAAGTTCCAAACATCTTAGTATCAGAGATCCCATGATTGTCAAATGCTGAGTTAATAAAAGTCTGAGATTCTAAGGGAACTAATTCTGACTTTAGGGTTTCAAGATTTTATGATTATAACAATACATATGTTATATGTAAAGCACTCCAGGTCAAAGGTGCTAAGGGTTTAATGTTCTCAAAGCTTATGACTATGAAGTTACACGTCTCTGAAGGGTCTTTGCTCATAATTTTTTTAGGCTGACGATTGAACTCTTCTGAGGTTGTAAAGCCACATGAATCCACAGTCCTAAGGTTCGAGGGTCTACATTTCCTAACTTCTAAGGTCTACGGTTCTACAACTCTACAGCTCTCTGGCCTTTGCTTATATTGTCCTAAAACATCTAAAACATCGAAGTAGGAGACCAACCACCATCCTAGTTGTCCCTGAGGGCTTCAGTGCTAAAGCAGGAAGCTTTGGTCATTCTCTCTGAGGACCCACCTTTCTCTTTTTATTTTTTAAGATAGTATTTGCTTATTTTTAGAGAGAGGGGAAGGGAGGGAGAAAGAAAGGGAGAGAAACAACAGTGTCTGGTTGCCTCTTGTGCGCCCCCTACTGGGGACCTGGCCTGCAACCCAGGCATATACCCTGACTGGGAATTGAACCAGCGACTCATTGGATTGAATCTCAGAGTGCTGGACTCGATCCACTGAGCCACATCAACCAAGGCATAAAAAAATAAGTAAATAAAATCTTTATTTTTTAAAAAAGGAACTCCAAAGGGTTAGGATTATAAGGGCCTAGGATCTATATGTATCAGAGTGTAGATTTCTAAGGGCCTGAGATCCTAGGAGCCAGTGACTAAAATCTCTAAGGCCTGTGATTATAAAAATCTGTTTACAGGAGTCTGTTTCTAAAGGTCTCAGGTTCGAGTCCAACATTCTCAGGTCCTCAAATCCGGCATTTCGGCATTTCAGGACTCTCAGGAAGCATGCTTACAAAATCTCACGTTTCTGGGACTGTACACAGCTCTGAGGTACTAAGGCTGCCCTGCTCCTTCGTACAGCAGCCACAAGCCACATGTGGCTATTTAATTAAAATGAAATAAAATCGCAAGCCAGTCCCTCAGGTTGCACCGGCCACACTTTAAGTGCCCGTAACCACAAGTACTACTGCTTAGTATATCGGACATCACAGGTAGAGAACATTTCTCCATCATCATGGAACGTTCTATTAGACAGCGCTGAGCTAAATATTCAAGTTCTCGGTGTCTGGAACTGTCTTCCCGTCCTCCCGGCCACCAGGGTCCCCAGGCAGTGAGGTAGGTACACGCGAAACACCCCAGCAGTCCCTTCCCTTCCCTCCCTGTCACTCCCACCCCGGTCCTTTCCCAGGTACCTGCCAAGGCCTTGATCCGGGAGCACTCAAACAGGGAGGCGGCTGCGGTGGAGGCTGCGGGCTGCTCCCGGTCCCAGCCCCGATCCGGACTCTCCCAGCGGGCTGCCGGGTTGTTGTTGTTTGAGGCCAGCAGGCCCTCCATGTTGTCCACTTCTCCCGGCACCTGCGCCATCGGGGACGGGGAGGCCTGGGGTGGGCGCAGGCAGGTCAGGGCGGGCGGCGGGGCCCGAGCTCAGAGATCCCACTTCACACAGCGAGTGGCTGTGAGTCCTAGCTTCTCTCCCATCCTTAATTTCCCTGTCTCTAAACTGGGCATAATAATGACGACAGTAGGGGCTGGGAAAATTTTGTCACTGTTATTGTTGCTACAACTCTATAATGCAGCAATAACAATAATGAACACGTATGGAACACTTGCATTGTACTGAGCACTTTGTACGCATTGTCTTATTTAATTCTCACAGATTCCCTAAAGATAGGCTATCATGGTAAGAGAAGGAAACTAAGGCACAGAGGAGTTAATTCACTTGCCCAAGGTCCCAGAGCTAGTGAGTAGCCAAGATGCAGGCAACAGGCACTGTGATGGAATGAATGATTCGTTGCATCCGTGGCTCCAATTCTGCCTTAGAGCCTTTCTCACACAGCTCTCTGGTGTCCTGCTGTGGCAAGTGGGAGGGGCAGAGGAGCAGGGTGAGGGGACGTGCTCACCGCTTTACTCTGGGTTTGGCCCCTGGCTTTGATGGACAGAATTAGGTGGAAGTGCTGGTAGGTTCTGAGCCCAGGACTCGAGAGACCTTGCCTGGTTTTGCTTGTGTTTGACTGTAGCCACGAGAAAAGCCCTGCAGGGCTAGTCCAGGGCCACAGCCCCGGATGTTTCTACCAACACCAAGGAGAGCGGTCGGCGGCGAACACCCCCCTCCCACCCTCACAGGTGAATTTCGGATGAGCCAGATGAGCCCAGCCTCAGTCACTGACCTCAGGCGCCATGGCCACATAACTGTTTACACGTTCTGTTTTACGACACTAAGTTTGAGGGTGGTTTCTTACGCAGCACTATTGTGGCAATAGCTAACTGACATAGTGTCTGACTCTAGAACAGTCAGGTTGTGAATGTGAATTTTAAGGAGGTAGGAGACAGCAGATACTTCTCCTCTACCCTCCAGGGATTCGAGCTTGATTCTGAGACAAAGGAAGGAGGGACCTGGGAGGAAATCAATGTCTCCCTGCCCAAAAGATTCGGACAGTTGCCAACCCACCAGATTCTAGGAAGGCAGGGTCTAGATCTCGGCCACTGTGGTGGACATTTTCTCTTTTGGTGGACATTCCGAAATCCACTGTTACTCTTCTTCCATGGAAAGTTATGTGGGCACATGGCTGCTTACCACCTGTGTGACCTTGGCCAATTCACTTCCCCTCTTTGGGCCTCAATTTGTTCATCTATAAAATGGTAAGGATAATAGGACCCATGTCCTCGGGGTTTTGGAAGATAAAATGATTTAATAATGCAAGGTGCATGGTACCTGGTACCCACAAGCCCTCAAAACACGGTCTTTGCTAGTATTTTCCTCCTCTGGTCACCTATCTTCACAATCAAAGTGCCTGTGCTGGAGTCAGACAGAAATGAGTCCAAATCCTGCTTTATTCTTGACGTATCTTTAACCCAGTATCTGCAGCTCACCTCTCGGTGCCTCAGTTTCCCTCCCCGTGAAATAGTAAACATAATTATTTCCTCAATGGAGGACCGAGGAACGGGGAGGTACTTGGCACTCCGTGAGCTGCCTGGCTTGCCGGAGAACAGCCCTCCAGCAGCTCTGGCCATTACGAGACTGAATGGAGAAGGAAGCGGTGGAGGGTGAAGGATGGAAAGGGGTGTCTTGTGGCCCCAGCGAAGGCTGATGGGGTGCAAGGCTGAGGGTGGGAGCACCTGCTTTCACCTCTCAGAGGCCGCGCCTCTCTCTCCCTGCAGTCTAGTCACGGTTCCCAAGGAGGGGGCCTGGGAAGGACGAGGCCTGCGTGGAAGACTCACGCATGGCGCGGAGACTGAATTGGGTTGGGAGGTAGGGGTTCAGTCCATCCTCGACCCTTCGCCTCCCCGGAGCCAGCGAGACCCTGGCGGCTCAGGCTACCGCCCCTGCGCGCGGGGGAGGGATGTTCGGGCAGGTGGGGAGATGCTGCAGGGAGCGGCTCTGCGCCCCAGTTTGCTCACCTGGGCCGGCGACCGCCGGTGCTGCTGTCTCCGCTGCTCTCGGCGTCCGACTGCCGTCCCTGTCAGCGCCGGTGGCCCGGCCCGGAGCGACCCGGCTCCGCTCGGCCTCGCGGGCCCCGCGGCTCGGTCAGATCCGCATGCGCCGCCGCCGCCGCCGCCGCCGCCGCGCGCCTCCCCCCAGCTCGCGCGGCCACGACGCTCGCGCGCCCTCGGGACCCCCTCCCGCCTGCGTCCCGCGCCGTCCCGGCCGCCTGCAGCGGGGACCCACGCGCGGTCGCACGCCTGGCCGCGGCGTATGATACACAGGTGCGCTCTGGGGGGCCAGAGGCAGCATCACACACGGTCACAGACTCTAGCAACGTCACACGTACCGAGTCACAAACAGTATCACAAACATTATCCACACTCACACACTCCGGTGTCACCCCTCATGTGGGGGTCATACGGGGTCAAACGAGCAAACTCACGCGCGATCACCCACTCGTACCGGGCCCCACACTGGCACAGTGCCCGACAACGTCACTCGCTGTGACACTGAGGTCGTGCCACCACCACCACGCACGCGGCGCCACACACAAACACACACGCCGCACACTGTCCCACACTCCTGCGGGTGTCACAAGGAGTGCCACGTATCCCCACATCACACACAACTTCGCGGTCGCGCAGGATCGCATACCTTGTTGCACACCGGTCACACTCACGCGGGGCCACACACCCCGCAGTATCAGACACTCACACGTCGTGTCACAGGAGGTCACAAGCAGCATCGCGACAGCCACAGCCACACACTCGAACGGCGTCAGTGTCACACATCCTTACATGGCACACGAGTGTCACACTGTCACCTGTAACAGAGTCGCACACTCTCACGACATATTCCACACGCCTCACATTCGCATGTTCCCCAGAGTCGTGGGTGCAGATGGCATCACGGACTGACACGGTGTAGCCCAGGGTGTCACCACAAGGTCACACAAAAGCAGATCAATGTTTGCCACACGTGGTGTCACACAAGTGCCACTCTGCAACGCAGTGTTACACACAGAGGATGGCAAATGGTGTCCACGGTCATGCTCTCCTTTGGGGTTACTCGGTCCCACAGAATCACGCGGACACATAGGCACACAGTCACACAGGGTCAAACCCTCGCACCCACAGTGGCTGTCCTCCCTCACTTTCTCTCCCTTGGGAGGCCCCGGGGACGCGGCGTGAGTCCCAGACCCACCTCCAGGGCCCGGGCGAGGGGGCGTGGCCCGGGAGGGACTGTGGGCGTGGCCCGCCCTCGCCCTGCCCCCTGAGGGGTGGGGTCCAGAGCGCGGAGGCGGAGCACTGGAGCCACCTTTTCCTGTCCGTCACGGACGGCGACACCTCCCAGTCTAAGTGGCGGGCCAAGGGGCCGGTGCCGGGAGACAGATGGAGACGCGCTCCGCCCACCCTCTCCCGGCTGGAGGCGGGGCCCGCTTTTCCCCGCCCCCGGGCTTGAGCGCGGTGCCGGGGGGCGGGCCGGGGCGTGGTCCTCCGAGCGGTTCCCGTCCAGTCCCTCCCGCTGAAGAAGGACGCGGAGCGCGGCCCCGCAGTCAGTCGGTTCCCGCGCGTCCGGACACTCCGCGACCTCGCGCCCCCCGCGACCTCGCAGCATGGCCGTCAAGAAGATTGCCATCTTCGGCGCCACCGGCAAGACCGGGCTCACCACGCTGGCTCAGGCGGTGCAAGCAGGCATGAGCTGGGGCGGGCGTGAGAAGTCACGGGGCGCACAGGCAGAGCGCTGGGGAGGGGCATCGTGGGGTCAAGCCCAGGCCTTTTGGGGCCGTCAGTGCCTTGGTGTGTGAGGACCCAGAGGGCAAAGCAGGTGCCGAGGGGGGCAGAAGTGGGGAACGCTATGAGGACCAGTCTTATGTGAGTTCCAGGAATAGCAATTGGCCCTGGGAAGCTGGGGGACTCCAATGACAGGTGTAAATCCAGGCGCTCAGGACGAGTGTCGTTACTGTGGTGCTGAGGAGAGTGACTTACCCAATGTCGCACGACTGGAAAGTGACCGTGCTGGGGTTTGAACCTAGCTCTTAACCTCCCAAAGCCTGCTAGCTCATGGCTCGGACACCAAGGCTGGAGGTTGAAAAGTCTGGATGGTTGCTGTAACCATCTGAGGGAGAGAAGATCACGGAGACAGACCTGGTGGAGACTTGGGGACCCTGGAAAGTCTACGAAGCTAAAAATCCAGAGTTGCCCCAGGGAAGCGGGCAGGAAAGGGGATAGCTGGGCAGCCTTCAGCCCCCACTGCCCAGACTTCGCCAAAACCCAGCCTGGCCTGGGAGTTTCAGATATAGGGCCCCGCCCTTGCTGGTCTTGGCAACTCCGAAGATACCGGCTATCTGGGTGCCCCAAAAGGGTGGAGGCCCCCAGGATTCCCCTCTGTGCTGTCTCCTAGCCCAGCCCTCCCTTGGGGAGACTGCCTGCAGGCTCCCCCTAGGCCCACTTCTCTCCCCCTCCCCGGGAAGACCTAGTTTGGACCTGGACTTGTGTGGGAAGGGAGAAACAAATTTGCTGATAAACATTTGTAAGAGGGAGAAGTTAAGAACTGCTGAGTCACCTTGAGGAACTGGGTACAACCTTTTCCTTAATCCGGAATTCCACTGAATTCTGCTCATCCACCCTGCTGGTCACACCTGGGTCTGCACCCTGGGGAATTGAGAGCTGGAGCCTAAGGAGGCCTTGCCTTCTCCCTGTGGCCCAGGCAGGTTTTTGCATAGGTCAGTTTTATTCACCTCGGTGATTCTGTGCGGCTGCGACCTGACAGGTGTGGACTCTGGTGCTAGCCTGCCCACACTCAAACACCAGCTTTGCCACTTAGCCACCTGCGTGGCCAAATGCCTGGGGACCTAGGTACCTAGATGTTTGTTAAGCAGAATGAAACTGTTAGTATGTGCCCTGGGGCTCTGGTGATGACAAAATAGGGTGGTGCACAAAAGTGCCTAGAATCGGGTTGAGCACACAGCTGGTCCTAAGTCAGCACTGCTTGGCTGAGTGAGCTCAGATCCCAGTTGTGTGATTCCGGCTCAGCTACTGACAACTGCCTCAGTTTCCTCATCCTTCAAAGGCATTATGATAATACCTACCTTGCAGGGCTCTTGCAGTCTGGTGCTCTTCAAACTGGGTCGTAGTGAGTTCTGACATAGATGCAGTTGGTCAGGACAGTATCTGAATGTATAGCACGTAAAATACTGGTTTTATGCATTTGCGTATAACGGATGGGGCTGTGAAATAGATTTTGTGTAGAGGACTGAGATCAAAAAAGCCTAAAATGGGCATGAACTCTGAACCTTGCTCTCAACTAGCTAAGAAAACACTATAGACATGTTACATATATAATTATATATGTATAAATATATTTATATACACACATATATAATTATGTATATTATAGATACATATATATATATACACAGAGACACAGAGAAGAGTAAAGCAAAACCAGTACGAAAATCTCGGCCTTGATGCTTTTCTATAGGTCTGAATTTATTTCAAAATAAAAAATTCACAGAAAACTGTGAACGAAATAAGAGGTTTGTAAAAAAAGAAGTTGGGAAATACCTTACAAATGTTTTTATTCTTTGTAAAGGGTAAAATCTGTGAATTCTAAACCTGTTTGGTACGATAGCCACTAACTTATTTTTAAATTAAAATTGAAATGTCGGTTGTATTAAAAATTTGGTGTGGAGGGGGAGCCACATTTACTTGTAAAAAGAGCTTAGCACAGCACTTCTAATAAGTGTCGCTACTCACCAATCATGTAACAATCGGCGGGCACCCTGGTGCTGAGATCGAGCATCAAAGCTCCGTCTGTGAGAGCGTGTTTCCCCCCAGACGCCCGCAGTCTACCAGGACCTGCCTGAACCAGTGCAGTGGCAGTTCACCGACACCCACAGCCGCCCACTGAAAGCCCCTGCTCCCAGATGCAAGGGAGAGCAGCCGAGGCTTTGTGTCATTCCCCGGTGAAAGGTGGTCACACGGCATGGGGACCCCGGGGACTGTGATCTTCACTTTCTTTTCCTTTTTAAAAAACCGAATTTATCTTCCGATTATGGTTGGCATGTAACAGCATATTAGTTTCAGGTGTGCACCATGGCGATTAGACATTTAATATGCCTTGCGGAGCTGATGATCTTCTCTTTCTAGAGGAGACTGAAGGAGTTTCCTTGCTGGACCCACTGGGCCCCTGGTTTACTCCAGGTCAGCATAAGCAGGGCCGAGACTGAGGAAGCGGGAGTGGCTGGCGGGGCCTGGGGAAAGCGGGGAAAGGGTGCTCCAGGCGGAGGGGAGCACGTGCAGGGCAGGGAGGAGCACGAAGTGTTTGAGGAACCGAAAGACAGTGCAGTGGGTGAAGAGGACAGTGTCTGCAGCGCGCAGGCTGGAGAGGAGGACAGGCCTGGTTGTGAGGGGGCCTGGGAGGCTGCCGGGAGGACTGTATTGTCTCAGGGCGCTGGGGCTCTGTCTGGCTGATCTGTGGAATGTGGACTACAGGGGGCGAAGACCGGGGCCAGGGCCCAGAGCGGATTAGGCCAGGCGGGAACCTGCACTGTGAGATGGCTAAAAGGCTCCGTAACAGCCAACAGCCAACACCCACGGAGCGCTCGCTCCCGTGCCAGGCACGCCCCTAACCTTTTCATTTGTTTTCATTTTGTATTTTTATGACAGTTTTCTTTAGACACCGTTCACACACTGTACAATTTGCCCCTTTAAAGTGTATATAGTTCAGTGGTATTTTGCATATTCACAAAGTTGTGCAAATATCATCACAATTTAGAACATTTGCATCACCCCAAAGAAACCCCTAGAAGTCACCTCCATGTTCCCACCCAACCCGTCCCCCAGCAGCCACTGATCTACCTTCCGTCTCCGTAGATTTGCCTTTTCTGGACATTTCATACTCGTGGGATCATACAACATGTGGTTCTTCGTGTCTGCAGTCTTCACTTAGCAAAAATATCTTTTTCAAGGCTCATCCATGTTGTAACAAGTATCAGTGTGTTATTTCTTTTTGCTGGATACATTATATGAACCCACCACATTTTATTTATCCATTTAATTGGTGGCCATTGGATCGTTTCCACTTTTTGGCTATCATGAATAATGTTTCTTATGAACGTTTGTGTACGAATTTTTATGTGGCTGTGTGTTTCCATTTCTCTCGAGTGGAATGGCTGGGTAACCCTGTTTCCCCATTTGAGGAACTGCCAGGCTGTTTTTCCACAGTGGCTGCTCCATTTTACATTCCCCTCAGCATTCATTGTACGAGGGTTTCGATTCCCCACTGCGCGCCAGCGTCTGCTGTCCGTCCTTTTGTTATAGACCTAGTGGGAGCGACATGGCATCTCCGTGTGGTGTTGGTTTGCACTTCCCTGACGGCTGATGATGTGGAGTATCTTTTCACATGTTTATTAACCATTTGTGTGTCTACTTTGGAGAAATGTCAGATCTTTTCCCAGCTTGTAATGGGATTATTCGCTATTTCCTTATCAAGCTGTGGAAGTTCTTTATACCTATATTTTAAGTACAAGTCCCTTATCTGATATTTGATTTGCAAACTTATTCTCCCACATCCTGCATTGTCTTTTCACTTTCTGGAGAGTGTCCCTGGAAGCATGTAAGTATTCAATTTTGATGATGTATCTATTTCGTTGTTGTTACCTGTGCTTTTGGTGCCATGGCTAGGAGTCTAATCCAAAGGCACAAAGATTTATGCCTGTGTTTTCTTCCAAGTGTTTTATAGTTTTAGCTCTTCTACTTGGGTCTGGTGTCACTTTTGAGTGAATTTGCATATGCGGTGTGAGGTAGGGATCCAACCTCAGCCTTTTATATGTGTAGATGGCCAGTGGTCCCAGCACCATCTGTTGAAAAGGCTATTCTTTCCCCATTGAATGGCCTTGGCACCTTTGTCAAAAATCATCTGTCTACATCAACTTTTAGTTATATTATTTAAACCAACAACAGCCCTATAAAGTGGAGACTATTATTTGTGTCACTTTACAAATGAAATCCCTGAGGCCCCAAGGGGTTGAGTGGATCGACAAGTGTCATTCAGCTAGTGATAGGGCTGGAATTCAAACTCGGGGTTGCTTTGAGAATTAATGAGTTAATATATGTAAAGACACTTGGCACCTGGCACATAGTGAGTATTGTATGCGTGTTTGTCATTACTACCATCATTGTTGCCCCAGCGTGTAAAAATCTCTTGCCATTTGTTGTTGAAGTGGATGATGACAGATGTCAAGAGAAATGGGACAACTGCATTGTTTCTCCTCTTCCTCTGTTATTTTCAGAGTAAGAGATTAATTCTCTGACAGGTGATAACCAGTAAGGTTTCCTTGTTAGTATCATTATGAACCCGCAGGTTTTTCCACACTGATGTGTTTCTGTTGATTCATAGCCCCATCGTGCTGTGAGCACTGTCTCACCAGCTGGCCCTTTCCCTGCCCCGGCCCCGCAGTCATTTCTCAGAGAGCTCTGGGTTGTTCTTCAGGAAAATGATACATGCAGGCTGACTTCATCCGCTTGGGCTGCTGTAACAAAATACCTTAGAATGGACAGCTTAAACAGCAGACATTTCTTTTCTTTTTTAAAAAAGATCTCATTTATTTTTAGAGCAGGGAAGTGAGGGAGGAAGAGAGGGAGAGAAAGAGCAATATGTGGTTGCCTCTCTAGTGCCCCCTACTGGGGTCCTGGTCCGCAACCCAGGCATGTGCCCTGACTGGGAATGGAACCCACAACCCTTTGGTTCTCAGGCTCGCACTCAATCCACTGACCTACACAGCCAGGGCCAGACATTTATTTCTTATACTTGTAGTTCTGGAGGGTGGGAAGTGCAAGATCAAGGTGGATTTGGTTTCTGCTGAGAACCTCCTTCCAGCCTTGCAGATGGCTGACTTCTTGCTGTGTTCTTACATGATGGAGCGAGAGAGCCCTGGTTTGTCTTTCCTTCTAAAGGCACAACATGGGGGTCCCATCCTCGTAAAGGCCTCACCTCCAAAAACCATCACTGTGGGGTTAGGGTTCAGCGTATGAATTTTCAGGGAATATAGTCAATCTATAACAGAGGCACAATTAATCATTTTATTTTTTTGATATCACCATTTGCAATACACCGGAACATTAGCATCTTTTGCTATTGTTCAAAACAAAGGAAAAATAGGTTGGCTGTAAACTTTTAAATGGGTGTGTATGTTGCGGGGGCAGGAGTTATCAAAAATTCTTTTGGGAAGTAACATACCAAGACAATGCTCAAAATCTTTAATGACCACTATGGCAGGGCCCGGCCCCCCAGAAATAAGGTGTGGGGACAAATCCTAGCTCTCGGCACCCTTTGGGCAGCTCCTGTCTTCCTCTGTGCCTCAGTGTCCTCCAGGACTGTGGTTGGGGATCATAGACCAGTGTGATACCAGGCATTAACCCCTTAGTTGCCCCAGGGCAGAGAAATCTCAGGGAGGGGGGAGGGCAGGGCAGGGAGGCCCTTGGAGGCATCAGTGCAGGTAAATTTCTGAACTGGCAGGAAGGAATGGCCCATTTTTAACAACCAGCCGAATACCAACAGTGTGTATACCAACAAAAATGCCTGGAGACCACTCCCTCAGAACAGGGGGCCAGAAATATATTTGAAGGTTCATGGTCCCAGCAGGACCCAGCCCCTGGAGCCCAGGAGTGCCAGCCCACAAGCCTGCTGACCTGCCGTTCTGTCCTTCTTGCCCGCAGGTTATGAGGTGACAGTGTTGGTGCGGGACTCCTCCAGGTTGCCCTCGGAGGGGCCCCAGCCGGCCCACGTGGTGGTGGGCGATGTCCGGCAGGCAGCTGACGTGGACAAGACCGTGGCTGGGCAGGATGCCGTCATCGTGCTGTTGGGCACCCGCAATGACCTCAGTACTACGCCCCCCCTCTGCCCACGGCCCACACCTGCACCTCGGCCCCCAGCACCACCCCCACCCCCGGCCCCACCCCTGCCACCCCCGCCACCACCACCGCCGCCCGCCAGTGACAGCCACTCTCTGTCCCCTCTAAGGTCCTACCACAGTGATGTCCGAGGGTGCCCAGAACATTGTGGCAGCCATGAAGGCCCATGGCGTGGACAAGGTCGTGGCCTGCACCTCGGGTGGGTGGTGGGGTTGTAGGGGTGGGGCTGAAGGGGGGTCGGGTAACTGGACAGCCCAAGGGCTTGTGCAAGGTGGTGGCGCAGCCATCCCGAGCCACTGTGCATCTAATGAAGATCAGTGCCTGAACCTTCATGGGAGATGCCAGGGACAGGGTGGCGACCAAAACAGCCCTGGGCCCTGCACCCACAGATTTCACAGGTGACAGGGAAGTGGTAAACAGAGCCATCATAAAACAGTGACAGGCTACAGCTGTCAGGGCCAGGATGGGGGGCGGAGGCAGAGGGTTTAGAGCTGCGGTGGGAGATCCAGGCAGAGGGGTCAGGGCCAGGGTAGGGAGAAGCTTAGAATCCTGGGAGCCCAGAGGAGGTGCTTAACCCAGCCTGAGACCAAGTCAGAGAGCACCTCCTAGGGGAAGTGACAGGGCTATGGGTACGCAGACCAAGTCTCTACCTTCACAGAGCTCCCCATGTATGAGGCAATACACACTGAATGAACAGTTGCCACAAATAATGCAAAAAGAAGGCTGCAGGGTTCGTAACAGGAGTAGTTAATGCTGACAGGTAACAGTTATTGAGTACGCTAGGCACCATCTGAACGCAGGGGTGATTGCCACTTCCTCCTCGCAAAACTCCTTTGAGGACTCATGCTGGCACATAGTAGGTGCTCAGTAAATAGTAGCTGTTGTCTCTTGTGTAGCTAAGGGAGCGGAGGCAGTGGAGTCCCATCAGCTTATCCGGGATCACACAGCTCACAGCTACAGAGCTGGCGTGTGATACCTGGCTGTCTGTCTCCACAGTCCACTCCTCACCTGGTTCCTCACACCAGTTGCCTCCCAGAAAGGGAAGTGACGTGAGGGAGGGCTGTGCAGTGAGACAACGGGGGGCTCTGGGCAGCGGTATCAGCTGTTGTGAAGATTGTGAGGCCAGAGCGTGGCTTCAGCAGAGCGGGTGAAGGGGAGAGTTGGGTGGTGAGGTCATAGGGCTGATGGGGCCAGGTCAGGTGGGTCGCTGTGAGCCCTGATGGGGACTTTGCTTTTACCCTGAATGAGGTACAGCCACGGATGAGCTCCAGCTCCTCTGGGGCTTCACAGGCCCCCTGTGGCTGCTTCGGGGGAGCAGATTGGGAGGACAGAGGCAGGGAGACCACGAAGGGGCTGCTGCCATGGTCCAGGCAGGAGGTGACAGTGGACAGAGCAGACGGGGTGGGAAGCGGTCAGCTCTTATGTGGGCTGTGAGGGAAAGATCATTGCAGCCCGAAGCAGCTGGGGGACAGCAGTGAGCCCCTGCGGGCTTGTGTCCTGGCACAGTCCCCAGTGGGCTGAGCGCCTGGCCCCGCTGTCCTCCTTTCCCGGATGACGCTGCCCTGTGTCCCCCCCAGCCTTCCTGCTCTGGGACCCGGCCAAGGTGCCCCCGAGACTGCAGGACGTGACCAATGACCACATTCGGATGCACAAGGTGCTAAAGGATTCGGGTCTGAAGTACGTGGCCGTGATGCCGCCCCACATAGGTGAGTGAGACCAGGACCCAGCTGCAAGCCGGCCACCAGCCTGTCCCCTCCTGTCCTCTGGAGATATCTGCCAGGCCTTCCTGGCCCATCCAAAGTTGCAGACCTTCCCTCTATGCTCTCTGTTCTCTTTTCTGCTTGATTTTATTCTCCTTTCTAACATTTTTTGGTTATCTCTGTTGAACAAACCGCTCGTGCATTATGACTTTCAGTCTCAGTGCCCGGAGGTGACTTGGGGGAGAGGCTCACGCCTGAGGTTGCTCAGTAGCTGGGAGTGGAGTCCCGGGGAAGGCTTCCTCTCAGGCACGCCGATGGGTGGTGCGACTGTCGCTGGACCCCTGCACTTGGCCTCCCCTGGGATCAGGTCCCTCGGTGCTGCTTCTGCTACATTCTGTTTAACAGAAGCGAGTTCCTAGGATCGGCCCAGATTCAAAGGAAGGGGACTTCTGCTTCACCACCCAGGTCACATCATTTCTTTACCTTATTTAGTGTATTTCCCGCACTAGGATGGCAGCTCTTGGGAGGCACGGGTCTTGTCTTGTTTCCATCACAGCCGTGATCCTGGCACCTAGAACAGGACCCTGCATATAGTAGATGTTCAGTAAATGTTTGTCAGAAGAACTAACACAGGGGAACCACCTCTCGCAGTGTTGATGTGGAGGGAACAAGTAAACAGCTCCTGCAACCTCTTTCCCCTCCCACACCTGTAATCCACACAGAGACAGAGTCAGACCCAGGGAGAGAGCCATTCATTCAACACGTGTCTCTTGCATTTGACCTGTGGGCCTGGCCACCATCACGAGCACTGGTGATAGAGCCCCCACTCTGGTGAGGCTTACATTTCTAGTGGGGGGCGGGATAAAGATGATGATATCACCACGGTGAGCGAATGAATGAACAAGCACAGTGAAGGGAGCAGTAATCGCATGCTGTTTATGAAGCATAGGCTCTCTGAGGAGACGGCTTCCTGCAGTGAGGGAGGGAGTCAGGTAAAGGGCTGAGGGAAGGGAGGACTGGGATAAGGAACAGCAGTGCAGAGACTCAGAGGCCAGACCCGTGGACCCCATCACGGTCGCCTGCCCGCTGGAAGAACAGTTCTGCCTTGCCCTCTGCTGTCTGGGGCCCCTGACAGGACCTGGGAACGACACACCCTCTCAAGGGTGAAAGAAGGCTCACTGTTTAGATTCAGTTAAGTGACTGTATCAGGACCCTAAGATCCCAGGACCCTGAGCTTTGTTCGAATCAGTGTAGCTGCCTAGTGGAGAAGCTGGGTGAAAACCTCAACCCCTGGCCTCCCAACCTCAGTTTCCTTTTCTGTAAACAAGGCTCATCATATTGCTTCTTGGCCTGCCAGGCTTGGAATAAGTACCCAGGGAGGTCACGCCTAACAGTCATTTAACACAGAGTACTTTCTTCAGGGTTTTTTTTTTTTTTATGTGTGCACATGAAAACTGAAACCTCCAGAAAAGTTGAAGGAATTCAAATGTATAAATACCTAAAATTCTTTGTTGAGGTTTAGCTTTTAATATTTTTGCTTTATTTGCATTTTGTCCTATCTTTCTATATATAACTGGCTAGCTCTCAATTATCTTTCCGTGTATCTAATATTTTATATATACATCAGTATTTTGTTCAAATATTTAATTTATTTATTTTTAGAGAGAGGGGAGGGGATGGAGAAAGAGAGGGAGGGAAAAACCGATCAGTTGCTTCTCATATGCCCCCCCAAATGGGGACCTGGCCCACAACCCAAGCATGTGCTCATATATTTTTTTAAATTTTATTTATTTAACTTTTTTTTTAGAGAGGGGAAGGGAGGGAGAAAGAGAGGGAGAGAAACATCAATGTGTGGTTGCCTCACATGCACCTTCTACTGGGGACTTGCCCCACAACCCAGACAGGTGCCCTGACTGGGAATGGAACCAGCGACCCTTTGATTCCCAGTCCAGTGCTTAGCCCCTGAGCCACACCAGCCAGGGTTTACATTAGTATTTTTGACAGAACAATCTGAGAGTGAGCTGCAGACATTCTCACACTTCACTCATAGAACCTCAGTAGAAATCTCCCGAGAAGAAAAGTATTTGTATACAAGCCACAGGACCATAAATGAACCAAGGAAATTGACGTGAACTCTATCATATCACTCAGTATCCACGTCCTAGTCACATTTCCCTGATTGCCAAAAAATGTCTTCCAATCTCCCCCTTCCCCCAAGTCAGGATCCAATCGAGGATCCGCACTGTGGTAAGTTGCCACACTACCTTAAATCCGGAGCAGTCTTTCACATCTTTTTTTCCTTTTCATGTTTCTCACAACATTAACCAGGCCTGGCATCTTTTTAAATGCCCGCATTCTGGATTTTTGGCTGTGTTCTCACGGGCACAGAGTGGACATTTTTAGTAGGAATGCCAGGAGGGTAAGGGTGCACCCGACTCCGGGCTGTGCCTGTGCTGGTGTGCTGCCTTTGATCCCTAAATTCAGTTGCTCACTGGCGGGTATTGTTTTAAAATTATTATAATGCATCCACGAGATGCCCTGCAATAGCCAGGCCGTGGGCATCCTCTGTCTGCATTGTCTAACGAAGACTGCACTGTGTCCTGGCATCAGGACACACCAACTCCATGTTCACAAGGTCAGGAAAGTGCACTCTCCCACTGCCCACAGAACACAGACCCACGCCCAGACCTGTGGGACTGGGACATGTCCCTTGGTCCCCCCAGAGGGGTGCAGAGATTGGAAAGCATCCAGACGGAGATACCTAGAGCAAATCTAGCCTTTGCCACTGGCACGTGACTTCCTCTCCTCAAGATTCAGTGTCTCCACTTGTAAAACAGAGTTAATAAACAGTTCCTGGTCCATTTTCTGCGTTATTTCTCCCAGTCTAACATATGGTCTGTTGTACTTTCCTATCTTATTAGTTGTCTCTACTTAGCAAATGTCTGCATGCTGAGAGCAGGGATCCGTGTCTGCTTTGTCCCTCGCCGAGTGCCCAGCACCTGACACAACAGGTCATCAGTCACGATCTGTCGGATGAATGAAGGGAAGGGTGTAGATTAGCGCCCTGCAGGTGGAGAGGGCTTCGTACATTGTCAGCTCTAACACCGGTCATGCTGGGCACACTGCAGGCCCCAGAGCCACCACCGTAGTGACCACGTGTTGGGGGATGGGAAAAGCACATCTTCATCCGTCCCCTCTGTCTTTACTTCACAGGAGACCAGCCACTGACTGGGGCCTACTCAGTGACCCTGGATGGACACGGGCCCTCGAGGGTCATCTCCAAGCATGATCTGGGCCACTTCATGCTGCGCTGCCTCACCACCAATGAGTATGATGGACGCAGCGTCTACCCTTGCCACCAGTACAACTAGGGCTCTGTCCCCGCCCAGGAGGACAGCGTCCTGGGAAATGCAGAACAAAGGAAGGGAGCAATAAACCTTGAGCCAAGAGCTTCAGATTATACTAGAAAGTCCAACCTGGCTGTGGGTATCTTGATGTCTCTGCGCGCCCCACCTGTAAGGTTTTCTGAACGTTCCTTCATTCATTTCCTTAGTTACAGTTTCTTGAGTCATTGTTCTCCACCTGGCCCTGTGCTGAGGCCCCAGTGGAGACTAAGGCAGCTGTGAGCCTTGCCTTCACACATCTCACAGTCTGATGGTGACAACCCACAGTGGCCAGGGCTCTGATGGAGAAGCCCTCTGATGGAGGGCAGTGGGAACCCACAGGGGACACTTGGCCTAACTTGGGGAGCAAACAAGGCTCAGTTGAACAGCAGAGGTCCCACCTGAAATTCTTACAAAATCCGGTTTTGTAAGAATGAGCCAGGAAGAGGCCCTAAGGTGTGATGGCGTTCTGAGCAGAAGGAAGTGCATGAGCAAAGACCAGGAGGCTAGAAGAGCTAGGAGAGCTAGGGCTGGGATAGCCCGAGAAGAGCTAAAATCTACCCCCTGCGGTAATGATTATTTTCTCAGAGATGAGGCGTGGTCAACCCAAGAGACTGTTCCCTGGGTGCTAAATTGTGCAGAGTCATTGTAAAAAGTTTAAACTTTGTTCTGAAGTTTTATGCAAGGCGGGAAGCAGGGGACTGATTGGTAGTGAGGGGACACAGGAAGGTTTGGGTCTGATAGAACTTCCCTTGGATACAGTGTGAAGGTGGGTGGGAGGAGGGCAAGAGTGGAGGTTGGGGGCCCAGGAGGAAAGGGCAGAAATCTTGAGGAGGGGAAGAGAGAGTGGGTGGAGCCTGGCTGGAACCACCAGGTGGGAGAGGGGGCAGCGTCCAGGAGGAAAGGGAGCTGTAACCTGGGGACCAGGTTACAGTGGGGCCTGAGATGAGGAACCTAGAGCAGGGACGGGTTTGGAAGGAGGAAAGGGAAGAATGGCCCCTTTAATCATGTCCCTCTGAAATCTATTGTCCCTGACTTTATTCCCCAGAGACACCTTCTTTCCCAGGCCTGAGTGAGACCCACTCTTCTCTTGCTACCTCCAGCCTCTTCCCAGGTCCACTGCAACACCCTCCTCTCCCCTCCTCTACCACCGGCAAAATCCATTCTGATGTTATACTGGTTCTGCAGTGTAACACAACTCGGTTGTCAGATTCCATCCAGTTAGAACTGGCCTTGGGTAACCAGGTGAAAACTTGTGGGGGTGGGGCACCACCGGTTCAGACTTTGTGGACACCAGCACTGTTTCACTTCTGCCCTCTTTATTTCTGTCTGCCACATTGCCTGGGCATTTAACAAACTTTTCCTGGGCGCCTGCTTTGTGTCCAGCCCTCTGCTAGGCGTTTTTGTGACTATACAGTGGATGACAGAGACAACCTTGGTATCCATTGTCAGCGGACCCACAGTCCAGGCTGTGACAGCTCAGGGCCAGGATGGGGAAGACACGGGCAGAGGGGTCAGGCCTTCGACGGGGGAAATACAGGACCCCTGGGAACCAATCCACCCTGAAGCATCCACCTTGGAAGCCAGGGAGGGCTTCCAAGAAGAGGAAACCTTTGAGATGATTTCTGAGGAGAGGCAGCCTAGGAAGTGGGGGTCTATTTTCAGAATGGGGAAACAAGTTTAAAGGTCCAGAAACCTTTTCTAAAAATTATTTTTATTGAGGTAACATTGGTTATTACATTATACAAATTTCAGGTGTACATTACAATTCAATATCTGTATACTATATTGTATAGTCACCACTAAAAGTCTGTTTCCATCCCTTACCACATATTTAACCCCTTTAATTCTCATCTGTGAGTACTTGCTATGCAGCTGGCAGTGTCGTAGGTACAGACAAAAATCTCTGTGTTCAGGGTGGTGGAGGGCACCTGAAGCCATTTTAGAAAAACTCAAAGTGAATTGGTGCAGCAGGACGGTAGGGAGCAAGGAGGAGTGTGCATCAGGCCAGACCTTGAAGGGCTTTGTGGCACAGGTAAGGAATTTGGACTTTGTCCCCAGCGTAGTAGGGAGCCATGAGTCGGTCTGCGGCAGCGGAGGTGCCATCCTGAGAGGGGCAGGATGGGGTGTCAGGAGGATGCGGGACGGACCGGCCACCAGAGGACTTGGCTAAGTAGTCTTGAAGATTAGGGAGCCGGGGAGGTAAAGTTTTGGGAAGAGCAGGAGAACAAGGGCAGCGAAAGGGTGGGCTGCGATCGCCCAGGCAACATACGCCGCGAGAAACTATTGGCTGGCCTTCAGTGGCGTCATCCTCCGCCCGTAGCACACGCCTTCGGAACTCCGGGGGCGCTGCCTCCGCTAGTGGCTCAGCCCCGCCCTCCCAGAGAGCGGGTGAGGAGGAACGTGACTGCCGCCAGTTTTGCTCTGCTATGGGATCCAGGCCTGGTATAAAGGGTTTCAGAGAGCAGTGCTGACGATCTTGAAGCGAGGACAGTACCTGATTTGAAAGGAACAGTTCTGATATCCCCTTGACCCTAAAGACGTAGTCCCGCCCCCCTGTCGAGTCGGAATCCTTTAAATGGTCCCGGGTGCCAGTGAAGGGAGGACGGGTAGGCTGTCTTCTCGAGGCAGCGGGTGGCTCTGCCAAGCCAATCCGCGCCCCGCGGCGCTCAGGATTTCAGCCAATCGCGGCTGATGGCTCGGCTACGGGGCGGAGCTGGGTGAGCTGGAGGCCAGACCAAGAGGCCCCAGGGAGGCGAGCACAGGAGGGTCGCAAAGCTTTGGACGCTTGTGGCGGTAGTCGTTGTGAACCTAATAGCTGAAGGTGAGGGGTGGCTGCCCGGCTTGAGGCTTGCCCTGGGTTGGGGGAGGTGGAGGCACTTCCCGAGAGTTGTGGAGGCGGAGTCTGGGTGGGAGTGGGGAGCGCAGATTCGGGGTTTGGGGACCGGGGACTGAATTCGAGATCCTGGACAGGCGGCGAAGTTGTTGGGCAGGATCTTCAAATGGAGGGAATTTGAAGCTAGGACCTGGGGTATTTGGAGAAGCAAAAGAACCAGGGAAGGAACTTTTGGGGCAGGAAATCTGAAATTAAGACAATTCGGGTCTCCGGACGGGTCGAAGCCGGGGTTCTACTGTTCTGGGCAAAAATGTAAGAGATTGGGGCTGGGGTCCCGGTCATTCTAGAGAAGCGAGAAAGCAATCTTGGTTTCCCAGGCGCAGTGGCGGAGAGAGGGTGCCGGGGAGCGTTCCATGTTTAGGTCTTCGATCCAGAGAGAGGTTTGGAGGGGAAGTCGAGAGGCGTTTGTAAAAGGGGAGAATAGGGGAAAGTTGAAGGGGAACGGTCTCCAAACTGAGATAACTAGCGTCCCGAACGGAGTGGATCGGAGAGCATTTGTAGTCTTTGAGCAATCAGTTGGGCCTGCGTCTCTGAATCCGAGAGCAGTTTGGGGGAAGAATCCAGGACCTTGTGGGGTCCGAAAGATCAAGAGAAAGTAGTGTTAGAGCCGCAGTCTGAGGTGGGGGAGGGGTGTTCCGGGCGCGGAGCTCCGACTCGCCGCCGGGAGAGCAGTGGAGGGCGGGGCTCGGCAGGCACCCGGCAGCTAGACCTCCGGGTTCCCTTCCCCCACCTGTCCCGGGCGTTTGTGCGCATGCCCTGAGGGAGGGTGGGGGGAGGTTCTTCCTTGTGGCGTGCGGAGCTCTCTGGGGATTGCAATACCCGCTGAAAGTCTTCGTGCGTACCTGGAAAAGGCTTTTAGCCCACATTCCCCAGAAGCCCCTGCGCCAAATTGGGGCGTTCCTAGCTGCTGAAGACATCTATAGATCTGTGCAGGGGCGGGGCCAGTAGAGGGCCAAGGTCTGATTGGATAGGTCGAGAGGGGGTGGGGCTTGGTGTGAGTCAAGTTCTAGCAAGTTTTTCTACGGGGCCTCGCTGTGGGGCGGGTGAGAAGGTAAGGCTTGTACGGAAGGAATGAGAAAGGCCCTTTCCTTGCTGTTGTGAACACTCCCAGTTAGGAAAAGAGCATGGACAGAAACATACTCTGAGAGGAGAGTCTGACAAATAGGTGTCGAGCCCTAACAGGGCTCCAGATGGCTTGAGTATAGTACTATTGAGTATAGTACTCAATAAATAAAATTATTGAATGCATAAATGGCCATTAACTCTTGTTCCATAAGCATTTTCTATGTGATGAGACCTGTGCATATTACACTTGGAGTCTCCTTGAGGATGTGGTGAGAATTTTTACAATCCCCATTTTACAGACGAGGAAACTGAGGCCCGGAGAGGTAATGTTATCTCACTTCCTGATATCACACAGCAGAGCAGTGTGAAAGGCAGAATTCAAATCGAGATTTCCCTGATTCCAATCTAGGTCTCTGTATTCTAACCCTTTCTTGTATGTGTCGCATTTGAAGAAGTGAGTACTGTGGAAAGAATAGTTTTAAGGCTCAGAGGGACATAGGATTCTGATCTTGCAGGTGAGGAAATTGAGTCTCAAGGAGGAAAACTCGCCATTCCAGGTGACCCAGGCAAATGAGTGGGATTCAAACCCAGCTGTGTTCAGTTCTTGTTTTCTTAGTCATATACATTTACTCTCCTTCTTAGCCTTGTGGAATTTACACTCTCCATTTTACAGATGCAAAAACTGAAGTTGAGATCATTAACAATCAACAGCCGTACAGAGATTCAGGATTTGGGCTAGCCCTACTGTGTCTGACTTACACCCTATCTCTCTACAGGTCATCATGGTAGGAGGAGGCTTGAAGAGGAAACACTCGGACCTGGAGGAGGAAGAGGAGGACGAGAAGTGGGGCTGGGGTCCAGCAGGCTTGCGAAGCTACCAGCAAGCCCTGCTCCGTATCTCCCTAGACAAAGTCCAGCAAAGCCTGGGCCCCCGAGCACCCAGCCTTCGGAGGCATGTCCTCATCCACAACACCCTCCAGCAGCTCCAGGCTGCGCTTTGCCTGGCTCCAGCACCTGCCTTGCCCCCTGAGCCCCTCTTCCTGGGTGAGGAGGACTTCTCCTTGTCTACAACCATCGGCTCTATTCTCAGGGAGCTGGAGACTTCCATGGACGAGACGGAGACCCCTCAGAATCCAGTGGCTCCCCAAAGCCCCCAAAATGAAGGGCTGCCCCAGCCTGATCCAGTTTTCTTAGAAGCCCTGAGCTCTCGGTACCTGGGGGACTCAGGTCTGGATGACTTTTTTCTGGACATTGACACTTCCACAGTGGAGAAGGAGCCTGCACTGGCCCCAGCGGAGCCTCCTCATAACCTCTTCTGTGCCCCAGGGTCCTGGGAGTGGAATGAACTAGATCACATCATGGAAATCATTCTAGGATCCTAAAGCTTCGATAGTGGTGGGGGCGCTCCCTCCACATCGCAGACTCAGTGGGCTGGATCTTTACACTTGATCTTAGCTGAAAGGCTGAGAAGCGATTGGGCTGGATCTGTAGGTGCAACTCTGTGTGTGTGTGTGTGTGTGTGTGTGTGTGTGTGTGTGTGTGTGTGTGTGTGTTTTGGTGGGGGCTTCAAGCCGAGGCTGGCCTCCTTTTCTCCCTTTTCGGGGTTCCACAAACTGTCTTGCATGTGTGTGTGTATCTGGTTACCACATCCTTCTGTGAAGGTGGGTCTTGCTGAATTAATTTATCTGTTCCAAATGCCTTAATGAGACTGTTTCTGGGAGTCTGATTTCCCACTTCCACATTTCTTCTGCCTTCCCCTCCAGTTCCTACTCCTCTTGTGACCACTGGGGCCTCAGGGAAGATAAGGTGGCCCTGTTAACGGATGGCAGGGATGTGTTGCCTGGTTGCTAAGGAAACCCAAACTCTGCCTCTTGTACCTGGAAGGAGTAGGACCTGCTCCCCCTGGGTTGAACCCCACTTCCTTGCCATACCCCAGTCTCAGCAGCCTCCAGATTCATATCCAGGCCGGACCACGTGCAATAGGGTGGAAACCAAACTGCTCCATGCCGCATTATTTAAAAGAAAGGCAGGTTTTTGTGGTGGTTTGGGGGTGGGATGGGTGGTGGGGCTTGATTGTAATTTTTTTTTAATAAAAATATTTTGGAAGGGATTGTGTTGCCTAAAGTTTGTAAACATCAGTGGGTCAATAGGAGGGACCTGGTAAGTTCCCTAGACACCTATATCCCTTCCCTCGAAGTTGGGACAGATACACCATTAAATGTAACGTGTACTGCGTTCTTGTTAGAGCACTGTTCTGCCTACTTTATTTGAATTAAGTCATTTAATCCTCACAACTGTAGAGAAGTAGCTACTGGAATCATGTTTTTTATAAATGGAGCCTGAGGGTCTGAGAGATGAAGTCACTTCAGGGTCACATAGCTGGTAAGAGTGAGGAGCAGGGAGCTAGGGCTCACATTCCATCTGCCTCCAGAGCCTAGTTCTTAACTGCTTCTTGGTAATTTGGGCTCCACAACCACGTGGGTAGACAGGAGTGAGAAACTGAGTCACATGAATCATGTGTCAAAGTTCTGGCACTTACAAGGCAACCCTTTCATTGTATGAAATGTGCTGCTGAGGCCCAGAGGAGAAAAATACCCTTGGCTAGGGAGCAAACCAGACTGAAGTTAGGGTTCTAAGGATTTATTTGGAAGTTACAAGCCCAAGCTGGTGAATGAGGGGAAAACAGAAGGGAGACCAGAGAAGATAAAATGTAACAAGGATGACGACGCGATGGCTGTACCTCCACAAAACCTTGAGGACGGCCAATGAGTGAGTTTACACAGCTTTAGGGACTTTTCTAGAAGGGTTGCAGGGAGGAACCACACTTTGACTAGTCCACAGGCAAGGGAAGGAGGGGAATTTTGCATGTGCTTTCTGGCTCAAAGCCAGATCCTCACCTAAAGAGGGGCATTGCTTCTAAGTCTAAAAGCAGTGGGGTCACTAACCGGTGGGTGGCAATGACGAGAGATGGGGGTCAAGATCTCAAGAAGGCACATGACACCTGCATCGTGGATGCCCATTGGATCGTGCTTTCCATCTGTTTTAAACTTCCAGTAACTTCTCATATGTAATGAAACCTCAACTTCACCAAAACCTGTAAGACCTGACAATCTTGCTCCTAACTATCCCCATTTAATCTCCCACTTTCCCTCCTTCCTCCACTTCCAGCCACATTGGTCTCCATTCACTCCAAATTTATTTCCACCCTGGGGCCTTTGCACTTGCTGTTCACTCCCCAGGGGACACCTCTCAGGCCTTCCTTGTATTTCGTAGCTCAAAATGTCCAGATGCACCATCACCCTATCACATTGTTTGATTTTCTTAGTAGCACCTACCCATTCTCATTATTTATTACCTGCTTGTGGTTAGTCTCCTGGCTTATTGGAAATTGAGAGGAAGGGGTTTTGTTGGTCTTAGCCCAGCCGTATCCCCTGTGCATAGGGCATAGGACTATCCACAGTGCATAGAACTGTGCTTGGCACCGGTAGGCTTCCTATTATTGAAAAGCAAACTCCCAACCTTGCTATGGCCGACCCTCCCTCCCACTTCTCTGAACTCATCTCCCCAGCACTCCCTCCCTCCTGTGCTCCAGCCACATTATTCTCTGCTGTTCTTCAAACACACCAGCATGTCTCAACCTGAAGGCCTGGAGTAATACCTGCCTCACTGAGCAATCCTGCAGAGAGCGTAAAAGGGGGCCCGATGCACACCAAGGATTCCAATAATTGCTTAGATTTATTGAGTGCCTACTGTGGTCCTTGCACTCTTCTAGGCACCTGAGTAAAACACAGTTTCTGCTTTTCTAAAGCATCAGAGTAGGGGGAGGCTAAAATAAACACAAAGAATAAATAACATGCACAGTCTGTCAGGTGGTGGTGAATGTTGTAGAGAAAAAGCAGGAGTGTGTTGGGGGGTATCAATATACAGATGGGATGACTAGAGAAGGCATCAGTGAAAAGGTGTGAAAAGGTGCCATTTGAGTAAAAACCTGAAAGGAACAGTCAGTGCAAAGGCCCTGAGGTCAGAGCATGATGGAGAGTTTTGGGGCCCTGAGGAGGTCAGTGTGTCTGGGGCAGAGTGAGCAAGGGGGAGAGTACTAGGAGTTGAGGTGAAAGAGTGGAGGGGGACGAACCATGTAGGGTCTGTGAGAGTCCCACGGGAAGGACCTGAGCTCTACCTACCCTGAGTGAGCAGGTGAGCAGACGGGGAAGCAGATGTGCCTCGCTTAAAAAAAAAAAAAAAAAAACAGTTTTACTGAGAGGAGAAGGGAGGGAGAGAGAGAGGGAGAGAAACATCAATGTGTAGTTGCCTCTCGCACGCCCCCTAATGGGGACTTGGCTCACAACCCAGGCACATGCCCTGACTGGCACTGGAACCAGAGACCCTTTGGTTCGCAGGCCGGCACTCAAGCCACTAAGCCACCCGACTCACTTTTAAGTGAGCTCTCTTTAACCGTTTTGAAGATAACCACAGTAAGGTGGCTTACTGTAAAGCACAGTATGAGAAGCACTCCCACTTTACAGAAGAACAAATCGAGTCTCAGTGGCTCGGCTCCTGCCCTGCTAAAGGACTGGACACAGAAGTGAAGAGGTTGGCTCCGCAGAGGGAACAGGGCCCCGGAGGGCAGAGTCCAAGTTCGCCAAGGTGCCCTCCCCCGCCATCCTTCTGTTGGGGGTGGGCCGTGGCCACCTTGGGGCGTGGCCAGGGAAGCCAATTCTCTAATCCCCACCCTCCACCAGGGGTTGGCCCCCCGCGTGATATCCAGAGCCTGCAGGCATCCTGGAGCCTCTCGGCGCCTCCTCTCTCCCTAGAGGCCGGGTGGGGCGGCCGGGTGGGGCGGCTGCCTGGGGCGGGGCCCTCCCCCTCCCCCTCCCCTCCTCCCTCCCCCGCGGGCGGAGGCTCCTCCCTAGGCGTGCTGGGCCCGTGGCTTCGCTTCTGGTTTCGTTTCAACAGGCACGATCTCTTTCCTACTCCCTTCCCCCAGCCCTCTGAATTCCTAGCTCTTTCTCCACTCTCTGACCTCAGCTTCAAAGTCGCCTCCTCAGGCTCTCAGGGACCACCACTGCAGGCACCTCTCCCCAAAGTTATTAATCCCATCCTCTTTGGTTTTCTTCAAGTCACTGAACAGAAGCAGAGATTATTTTAGGCATTTATTTACCGTCCAGGGTCTTCTCATCCCCTTCTCTACTCAGAATGAGAAACAAAGCTTTGAAGGGCTTGAAAACTCCTCGGACCTCAGGCCGCGCTGCCTGACCCCCGGCGACCACAATCTTCCAGTCTTCGCACCGGCCCTTCCCTCAGACTGGGACACCCTTCCAACAGAGCCTTACTATCGCTCTCATTTCACCAGGTCTCACTCCATGTCACCTCTTTTCATATTTCTTCTCTCTCTCCAAGCCCTCCCCTAACCTCTAAGAAGCGAGACCATGTGAGGCTTATTCAGTGCTGTACCTCCATCATCTATAACAGTGCTCACCACATAGTAAGTGCTTAATAAATACATGTTAATCAAATGACTCCTGTGAGCTTTTCTTTAGTGTTTGACCTGGAGCAAGCTCTTGGAGACTCTGAGCTTCCTTCTTCCCCGACCACAAGGATAGGCTGTGGGAAGGTTACGGGAATTTGCCTAGCATGGGCCAGGTTCTAATGAGCGTTTTACCTTCTTTTTATTATGAAAAAAATGCAAGCATATAGAAAAGAAATTTAAATGTGTGTTCAGAGCACTTGAATACCCTTCCATCTAGATTAAATTGTTAACACTTGGTTTTCTTTATCTGCATACATACAAGTATACACACACACACACTTATTTTTCCTTTTGCACTGGTGAGTGAATTGCAGACATCGTGACATTCTACCCTTAATAGCTCAACAGGCATTTCTTAAGATTAAGGATACTCACCTACAAACCACAATACTATTCCACATCTAAGGAAATTGCGTAATACCATGTACTATCAACATTCAAATTTCCTAAAAATATCTTTTATAGTTGTTTCCCTCCCTTGTCAAATCAGGATTCAGTGAAGGTTCAGATGCTTATTTGGTTGTAATAAGCAAATTACGTAGAAGCTCTTTATCTGGAACTTCCTCCCCCAGCCTCATGAATCCCTTTTGGTGTGTTCTTAAAATTGAATCTTCGGTGGAGCAGCCCAGTGGTGTTATAGATGTCCCACATTCTTCATTTGTCTGATTTATGTTTGCGTTTAGTATGTTCCTATTTCTCAGAAGCTGAAGTTCGGGTCTAGAGGCCGGATGAGGTTCAGTTGACACTATTGATTTAGCAGGGAGACTCCAGAGAGAATGTGGTGCACTTTCTCTGCAGCGGATCAGGAGGCACCCGCGTCAGGGCATCCCGCTGTGCTGGAGGCAGAGTTCCGTCACCTGCTTAAAGTGGGGAGCACCACACCTCCGCACCCTGAAAAGACACTTCCTCCTTTGCAGCTAGCAAGGAACCTGGGCAGTGATACTTCGGTGCCTGTCCAGACCCTGTTCCCCATTCACCTTTCACGATAAGGTCTGAGAACCCATTGGTGATTGTTGCCAGAATCAACTAATATAGTTAGTATTTTTTTAAAATTATTTTTCAATTACAGTTGAAATTCAATGTTATTTGCTTTTTCAAATTATAATTTATAGATTATGCTATTACAGTTGTCCTGAATTTTCCGCCTTTGTCCCCCTTCACCCAGCATCCTCCCCACTCTCTCAGGCAATCCCCCCGCCATTGTTCATGTCCGTGGGTCTGGTATAAGTTCTTCGGCTACTCCATTTCCTATACTGTACTTTACATCCCCTTGGCTATTCTGTAACTACCTATTTGTACCTCTTAATCCCCTCAGCTCTTCACCCATTCCCCCCACTCGATGTTATGTTATTTCGAATGCACAACACAGTGATTACGTATGTATATACCTTACAAAACTATCACCTCAATAGGTGTAGTATCCATCTGACTTCATACAGAATGATTACAGTATTACATTACTGTAATCTCACTATTGACTACTGATTGCTGACTATATTCCTTATGTCGTACTTTACATCCTGTGACTAATTTTATAACTGGCAGTTTGTACCTCTTAGTTCCCTTCACCTTTTTCGCTCATCCTACCCACCTCCCTTCTAGCAACCATCAGTTTGTTCTCTGTATCTGTGGACTTGTCTCTGTTTTGTTTTCATTGTTTTGCTTTGAGATTTCACATATAAGTGAAATCATATAGGATTTGTTTTCCCTGACTTATTTTACTAAGCACCATGCCCTCTACGTCCACCGATATTATTGCAAACCGCAAGCTTTCATGTTTTCAATAGTTAAGTAACATTCCATTGTATATATTGAGACATGTGGCAAAATTCAGAGCATGATGGTTCACCAGGTATTAATGATCCAATAACTTATGCTGGGGTTTTGGATCTTATGACGCGACTGTGTTCTGTACTGGTACTAATGTCAAATATAATTTTTTTAAAATTAATTTTATTTAGTTATTTTTCAAGTACAGTTTTTTGTCTATTTCTCCCATCCCAGCCTCCCCCGCCCCTTCAAATATAATTTTTAAATGTATTTATTTTTAAAGAGAGGAGGAGGGAGGGAGAAAGAGAAGGAGAGAAACATCAATGTGCGGCTGCCTCTTGTATGCCCCCAACTGGGGACCTGGCCCACAACCCAGGCATGTGCCCTGACTGGGACTCGAACTGGCGACCCTTTGGTTCTCAGGCCAGCACTCATTCCTCTGAGGCACACCAGCCAGGACTGTCTAATACAATTCCATATTCACAAACATACCTGCAAGTATTAATTTAGATTAATAGTAGTTCCATATGAACTACTGACCCCTCCTGGGATTGCAATATAGATACTCCTAAATCGGTGTTTAGATTTTCAAGTTTTTAACTTATTTCTGGACAATTAACATGTTTATAAACCTCTCGATTTCTAGAAACATATAGAAAACATCTGCTGTTAAAAGCACTTCACAAGTTCCACTCACTGGTGGCCATTGCTGACATTCTGTCACCAGAGAATACGCAGCAATACCTGACGCGCTACAAGCTTTCATGACAGGCTGAACTTTAACAAATTGGTCCGTTAGTTATATTTCATGAATGTAAATTTGTGTCCAAGTTCACTTAGTGTCAAGAGCTAAAATGTGAACCTACCTTTCTTTTATTAGTGGGTAAAGATTTTATGTTTATACTTAAAGAAAAAAATGATCCAGTGTTTTTCATAATAAAAGCCCATCAGACCTTCTGTTTACCTGCCCTTCCCTTTTGCGAAAATTCAGCCTCAATTCACACCTCATAGGTATGGAATTACCCCACTGCCAAAGGTTCACCATTTCAGTAATTCGACTTGGATAATGAAACTTTGTGGGAAGGGGCCTTCCTAGCGCTGTGAGACCACACTACCAGACCAAAAGATTGGTCATCTGTGGCATCCTTCAGATTGATTTATGACCACACTGGGAATGAATTGGGAATTGGGAATGAATAAGGGGCCATGTTACATGTGGAATCTAATGAACACAATAAACTAATGAACACAATAGTAAGGGAAACTTAGATACAGGAAACAAACTGACGAGAAGCTGGAGGGAAGGGCGGGAGGATGGGATGAAAGATAGTGAAGGAAGTAACTGAAGGACACAGCAGCCCCTGGACACTGACAACAATATGGGGATTGATTTAAGGAGAGAGGATGGTGGAGAAAGGGAGAGAAAATGGGAACGACTGTAACAGCATAAATAATACAAATAAATAAATATTTAAAAAAAGGAAAAAACCTAACAGGGTCTATGTACTAAATCTGACAAAGTTCAGTGAAGGAATGCGACCTCACAGGGTGATCTGAAGATAAATTCCTAAGTGGGCAGCTCACGGTGGGTAGTCACACCCCCGGACTATAAGAGGATCATTTTTGCCTTAAACAAACCCTATACATTATTTCTGTGCATTTAGGTTAATGCACCTTTGACAGGCATCTTTTTCAGACCCCTCTGAAGTGTAACCTCCCTCAGGAGAGCACAGTGTTGAATATCCTTTCATCCACCCCCTGCCTTGCTTCCTCCCACCTTCACAAAATCTTCCTTATGTTGCCTCCTTACACCTAAATGCATATAAGAAATGGCAAACCGTCATTCACTGCAGGATTTAAGATCTTGCTTCCTGGCATATGTCCTCAGTTTGGCTCAAATAAACTCATAAAAATCATCCACAGGTTTGTACGTTCCTGTGCCAACAATAGATACCACATCCTCTTTATCCACTTGTCTGTCGAAGGACACCTGGATTGCTTCAATATCTTGGCAACTGTAAAAAATGCTACATAGTATAGTTACCATATTTGGAAGCTTACTTTGGGCAGGAGTGCTATTCACAACTAACAGTTCTTCCCACAGCTCCAGAAGAATTAGCAAGTGAGCTACTTGCAATAAGACCCACTGTCAGTTTCTCTGGCAAGTATTAAACTCCTGTCTACCTACACACCACCCCGAGTGTCCCCCGCTTGAACTAAGTGCCTGTCCTATTATCGCAACAGCTATAACTACTAATAAAAGGACATGCACATCACTCTGAGCATTTTACACAAATTGTTCCACTTAATCTTCAAACAACCCTCTGCCCAAAGCTATTTCGCTCATTTTAACAAACATGCGGAACCTGAGACTGAGGAATTAAAACCTTTGCCCAAGGTCACACAGCTACTTAGAGAATGGAGCCTAGTACGTGACTACGGTAGCATTCCCCCCTCCCCCCACTCCTGCCTTTCGACTCACAATAAATTACATCCACTGGCATTTGCCAAATCTAGTATAGTGTTCTTACAAATACTATGTTATTTTAATTTTCCTAACTCAAGAGGTAAGCAAGGAGATCCCCATTTAACAGACTTCACGTGGCTCAGACAGCTCAAGCATTTTTCCAAGGTCACACATCGAGTAGCGAGTCAAAATCTGAACCCAGGCATATTATGTTGGCCTAGAGTGTAGAGGCCCTGTTGGGCGGAGTGCGTAAGAAACTAAATTGCTGGGTTTGACAGATACATGGGTAAGTGTGAGGGGCCGGCACCTTCAGAGACAATAAAACCCCACCCCACCACTGCCAGGGCAACTAGACACCCACCTTTTCCCTTCCCCTCACGCAGCCGCTAGGGCATGCGCCCTGAAGCCAACCTCCTCTCCCTTGGAACACGCCCACGGGCACCGCCCATCACCGTCCAGAGCCAATCTCTGGGTTGGAGGCGGTCCACCAGGGGAGTGGGCAGTGGCTAAGAGGAGTCAAGAGCTTGGAGTCGTGCGCCGAAGTCAGAACTGCGTCTCCTCACTCAGGAGCTGTTTGCTGAAGGAGAGTGAGCTAGCGATGCTGCCGCCGTCGCTTCCTGATTGGCTGCGAGTGGCCCCCTTTTCGTCCTGATTGGCAGCTGTTGAGCTGGGTATGTACATGAAGGGAAGGGGCCTAGGTAGGGGCTGAGGGGGTACCGGTGGCGGGGGCTTTTGGCAGGTTCGATCCCCGGGTCCGGCAGGTGTGCGCCGGGGCTGCCGGAGATCGAGACGTGCTGGTCTCTAAAATGCCGCCCGCCTCGGCCGGGTCGGGTGAATCACGCCGCTGCCCTAGTAGGGGGCGGAGGCGCCGGCTCCATGGCTCCGGCTGCGTGACTCACCCGCCCCCGCCGCTTCGGGAGGAGCCGCCTCCACTGCCTTCCGGTAGCGAGTGGAGGCCGAGAGAGCAGAACAGCCCACCCGGGATCCTGGCCTGCACGGCCTCGGGCGGCAGGCAGTAACCACAGCTAGAACGAGGGGCGGCGTGAAGGGTCCCGGGGTCTAGGAGCCTCAATCTCCGGGGAAAGGCCCGCTCGGCGCCGCTAGGGGGCGCAGGGACCGGGGGGGCGGAGTTGGGGTAAGGGGCTGAATTCCTGCGGTTTGGGACTCCCGGGTCTGCGAGAGAGGAGGCGAAGTACTAGTTCTTATTAATGTGAAGAGTTAAGGTCCTTCTGGGCCAGGAAGGGCTCAGGGACTGGACCCTGTCGGCTGCCTGGCTCAAAAAGCAGCTCGGTCCTCGGGTCCCGAACTCCAAGGACCACCCGCCTCCGGGGAAATTGTGGGTCCTCATACTTCTCCCCGTGTCCATCAGGATTTCCTGGCAAGCTTTGTCCACCCTGCCTCCCAAATAAATCGTAAATTGACCAACTTCCTTCCATCTCCATTACCACCTTGTACTCCAAGCCACCGTCATCGCCCCTCCCCAAAGAGATCCACTGAACGGATCTCTTCCCCCTTTTCTCCGCACCCCTTATCTTACTCGAAGTAGCTAAGGGGGAGCTTCTGGAAACCTACTCAATTCACACTACCACTCTCCTCCCTGCTCAGAATCCCTCGGTGACTTCCCACCACACTCACAATAAAATCCAAACTCCTTGCCTCTGCCTACTCTCCACCTCCTGCCACCTTCCACTCCTCCCCCCTCCCCTGCCCTTGTCATTTCTGTGTGCCGACCACACTGGTATAATTGACAATATACTGGCCTTTTTTCAGTTCAGGTTCATCCTGTCTCCGGGTCTGTCTCTGCCTTTGCTGTTGTTCCCTCTTCCCGGATTGCTTTCCCCCTGGTTATTCAGAGCTGGAACTCCTTATGCTTGAGGGCTCAGCTCAAATGTCACCTCCTCGGAGAAGCCTTTCCTGATGACTTCCCAGAACCTCTTAATATCTTTCTAGCACCATCTGTGCATTTCCTGTATGTTATTGTCTGATGCACAGTATTGAATAAATATTAAATTGAACTATGAAACAGCTGCTTTGTAGGTAAAAAAAAAAAGAGGGTTGAATATTGAATATTTCATGATTCATTAGTGAGATACATAATAGTTATTAATAATACTACTTATTAATAAGAGAGATTGCTATATACTACCAGGCACTGTTGTAATGTTTTTTTTTTGGGGGGGGGCTTTTTTGGTCTATTATATATACATTTCTTGAATCAACTCTAGGAAGTAGTCACTATTATCATTCATTTCTTAAAGGTTCCCCAAAAAAACCTTGGCTCAGAGAGGTTAAAGGACTTTCCCAAGATCACACAGATAGCAGTTGTCAGAGCCAGGGTTTGGACTTAACATTGACTTTCCATAACTCAGTGACTCCTCTCTCTTCACAGATGATGCTGAGCAAAGGCCTGAAGCGCAAGCGGGAGGAGGAGGAGGAGGAACAGGAGGAGGAGGAGGTGGAGGAAGAAAAGGAAGCCCTGGCAGTGGACACCTGGTGGCTGGATCCTGGTCACCCAGCAGTGGCCCAGCCACCCCCAGCCGTGGCCTCCAGTTCTCTCTTTGACCTTTCAGTGCTCAAACTCCACCACAGCCTGCGGCAGAGTGAGCCGAACCTGCGGCACCTGGTGCTGGTAGTGAACACGCTGCGGCGCATCCAGGCATCCATGGCACCCACGGCTGCCCTGCCACCTGCGCCCGGCCCGCCTGCAGCCCCTGGCGTGGCTGACAGCCTGCTGGCCAGCTCAGATGCTGCCCTCTCAGCCTCTATGGCCAGTCTCCTGGAGGACCTCAGCCAAATTGAGGGCTTGAGCCAGGCCCCCCAGCCCCTGGCAGATGAGGGGCCTCCTGGTCGCCCCACTGGGGGAGCCCCACCCAGCTTGGGTACCTTGGACTTGCTGGGCCCAGCCACTGGCTGCCTGCTAGACGATGGGCTCGAGGGCTTGTTTGAGAACATCGACACCTCCATGTATGACAGTGAACTTTGGGCGCCAGACTCTGAGGGCCTCAAACCCGTCCCTGAAGATGGGTCAGGCGAGGAAGCTCCGGAGCTTGACGAGGCTGAGCTGGACTACCTCATGGACGTCCTGGTGGGCACGCAGGCACTGGAGCGGCCGCCAGGGCCAGGGCGCTGACCCCAGGGCTGGGAGGGTTGTCTGGTGATTAAACAGAGTTGGCCTAACCAACTCTCCTTGGAAGACATAGCTGGCTCTCTTAGAACAGGGATGGGGGCTTCTGAGAGACAGAGTCAGTCTCCGGCAGCTTCACCCCCACCCTCTTGTCTCAGGCTGATGGGAGGAGTCTGGGGTGGGTCCTCGTGATGGAATGACAGGGCCCAGTGGCTGGATTTGTGATTGGACCAGGCCTACCTAGTGCTAGACTGACTCCCCTGAGGTCATAACCTGGATATGGCTCTCCCTGATGTGGAAAGGGACCCCAACCGGTTTTTGAAATTAAAAAAACAAAAAACAAAAAAAAAAACGGTCCTAGGAAATCTCAAGTCTGTATTCTTCTTTGTGTCTGGGCTAAGGCAAGGGTGTGGGAATAACCTCTAACATTTATTGACCACGGACTGTGTACCTGGCACAGCTCTAAGCCTTTAACGTGTGTTAAGTCATTTAATCCTCATAACAAGATGGGCATTTCTATTACCCCCATTTCACAGCTGATAAAACTGAGGCTTTGGGAAGTCACCACTTGAGGAGGTGGGTTTCAAGCTATGAAGTTAACCATTTTATTGGTCTCAAAGCGAACCAGTTAGATCTGGTGACGGGTCCTCGAGAAAACTGCCAGACAGGTGGCAGTCAGCTTCCCCTGTGCCTGTCACGGTAGTGCTGGCAGGGGAGGCGCCCCAGGCCACTTTTTCATAACGAAATCTAGTCCTTACCTGTGTGTCTTGGGGGCTGATGGGGACAAAAGGGAGCTTTCAGAATGAGCCAGGAGTAAAAGCTCAAAGCTGGAGGCTGGATGGAGCCTCACCAAAGCACTGGGAGGCAGGTCTCCAGGAAAATGGTGACAGGCCGGGAGACTCGAGCTACTTCTAACAAAATTCCGGGTCTCGAATCTCAAAATGGGCAGGAAAGAATGCTTTTCTTCTAGAAGAAATTCAGGCCCCAGCGAGCTGAGGCCACCTGCCTGCGTGTGTGACAGGGCCGCCTGGCCTGAGTGCCGGGTGTCTGTGCTGCCCGCCGCCCCCGCGGTCCAGCCGCATTCCTGGCCCCGCTGGGAGGGGCCGCACACTCAGAGCCCTGGCACGGGACCCAGGCGGCGTCCTTCCTGGCGGCTGTGGGGGCAGGGCAGTGCTCGAGGTGTGGGCGGGAGGGGCAGGGGGAGGAGCAGAGGGCCTGACTGTGACTTCCAGGGGCTGGCTGGGCCTCGAACGGGTGAAACAACGACAAAGGAAAACCAGGATCGCTGAGCACCAGTGCAGGTCCTCTGGCTGGTAGCTTCTGGGAGGCCGAAGCGGGGACGCAACTGGGGGAGACCGGCAGCTTCAGGCCGGGAAGGGGCGGGCGGAGTGGAGCTTCCTGGAGCAGCAGAGGAAGTCGTGCCCATTTCTGGAAGTGGATGAGGAGACCCGGGAGGGGAGTGGAAATGGTCCGAAGGGAGCCGGTGCCCAGGCTGAAAGGCTTCCGGGTGTCTGACTCCTACCCCCGCGCAACGGGACTCAGACTCAGTTTCGACCCAGACCCAGGCCTTGGGACTTTAGGCAGAGCTCAGCAATGCCCCCTGGTGCCCAGTCTGGGTGTTGTGATGGCACTGCCTCGGATGTTCTGGAGATCTGTCCAGTGGTTCAGGAGTCCCCCCGTCAGCTATGCCCTCTGTTTATAAAACCCCAGGGACCTGTTCCCGACGTCTCCTGATGCCAACTTGAATAATCTGTGGTACCTACTGATGCAGACAGTCAACCCATCTTTCAGCGATTCTCCCCTCTGCCCCAGTGCCTGCTTGCCCAGCGATGCCCCTCTCCCCAGAGCCTCTGGGTATAGTTGCAGAGGTTCCATATATAAGGGACTATCACAGATGTCTTGGGCACCATGTATTTATATATTTGCTATGATAGTTTCCCAGCAAATGGAGATCAAGCACCTTGGGGAAGGGGCATGTCTTTTGTACAAAAGCGCTATGTGGGCTAGATCAGCCCTGGTCCCATCCCATTACCCTGGTGCCCTAAGGTT
The DNA here is from genome assembly GCF_021234435.1 of Artibeus jamaicensis. Classification (NCBI taxonomy): domain Eukaryota; kingdom Metazoa; phylum Chordata; class Mammalia; order Chiroptera; family Phyllostomidae; genus Artibeus; species Artibeus jamaicensis. Next base: position 927,814 of record NW_026521848.1, read on the forward strand.
TATGAACAGCTCAGGCCTGAGGACCTGCCCCACACTTCCCAAGTCTGACCTCCGGATGATTGATTGTCCAGGCTCCCTGGTTCTGGTGTGGCCCTCCGCCCTCAGGCTCAACCCTGGGAGGCTGCACTACCCCAGCCAGCAGATTCCAGGGCCCACACCATTCCTCGCTGAGCCGCCAGCCCTTGGCGCTGCTGCCGCCTTTCACAGAGCCCCTGTGTGTTCCCACAACACTGCCCAGGCCAGTTCCCCTCCAGGGGCATCCACAGTGACCCCCACGATACACGCGTTTCTTCCCTGTCCTTGGCCGTCTTCTCCTCCCTTCCTTCCTCCTTACCCCCCTTCTTTCCTTCTCATTCAGCAAAGATTTATGACTACCTACTTAGGTGCCTGGCCCTGCCTAACCACATCGCTCCCCTGCTGCAGGCCCTCAGCCTTTATCCCAGTCCTCTGGGATCTGAAGTGACCCTAGGAAAAGTATTTAACTTTTCTGGGTTTTAGGGTCCTCATCTCTAAGCTGGGACAGTAACAGTACCTACCTCAAAGGGTTGTTGTTCTGAGGCAAGAGTGTTCTAGGAAGAGGGAACAACAAGAGCAAGAATTTGCAGGTTAGCACCCTGGCTGGTGTAGCTCAGTGGATTGAGCGCGAACCAAAGGATCGCGGTTAGATTCCCAGTCAGGGCACGTGCCTGGGTTGCAGGCCAGTTCCCAGCAGGGGATGCACAAGAGGCAACCATACATTGATGTTTCTCTCCCTCTCTCCTTCCCTTCCCCTCTAAAGATAAATAAATAAAATCTTAAGAGGTCAGCTACCCTACCACCTTTTCAGGGACCTATATGTTGCTGAGTTTGATGGGAATGAGGGGGAAAGAGGTAAGACCAGTGATGGGTGGAGGGATGGGCAGGGACCAAGGTTTTTGATGAGGGACTTCACCCTCAAGGCTTTAGGGTAAAGGTATCTAGAAGTAAAGGGATCTCTCTGGCTGCCACGTGGACATGGTGGTGAGATGAGATTGGAGGCCAGGAGCCAAGAGGGGAGGCCTGGAGCAGCCTGGGGACAGGGGGGGAGAGACACTGGAGAGGACAGGCTGTGGGACTGAAAAGCTGTGACTGAGGAGGCGCCTAGGATGAGACTTAGAACTCTAGTCAGGGGACTGGGGGATGGCGGGGCCACTCTGGCATGATGGCCAGAAGGAGAAGCAGGTCTGAGGTTGACACCAAGGCCAGAGAGGGATGCGAGCGCAAGGCATCCAAGCAGCTGGGCCCGGGATTGGAGCTCAGGTGAGAGGGCCAGGGCAGGAGCAGGCGTGAAGGGCAGAGGTGAGGGAGAAAACAGTTTCCCTCGGCTGTGCCGGGCGGGACCTGGCTCCTGCTCAACTCGGACTGGGTGGGGAAAGGGTGGTCCCTGAGCAGCAGCTTCCACCTCCTTCCCCAGCGCTGCAGGATGTCCTGTGTTTACTGAAGTGGCCTCGGCCAGAACCGGGACACTGGTGCCAACCCCTAAACTTAACTTCCCGTGGCCACACCCTCTTGGTGGAGGGAAAGCAAGAGACGCAGGGAAAGAAATAGACACAGAGGGAGTGAGCAGAGATGCAGAGAGGACAGAGCCAAGGAGGGAAGACAGAGACACAGAGGGGCGTGCAGGGAGGGAGACGCACCGTTCACGCCACAAAACACTGTAAACTAGGGACGGGGGCATCCTTCACCTGCTGTAGGGCAGCTACACAAAGTCAACGGCTAACAGCTTACGTAATGGCAAGAGACTGAATGCTTGGTGCCCTGAGATGGGAAGATGCAAGATGACCTGCCCTCTGAGACCCAGAGAGAGACGAGGTAGCAGCACACACCAGGCCCCTCTGTCTGCCTGACCCTGGCCGGACAGGGCGGGCTTTCCCGCCAGCTGCGCTTGTCCTGCAGTCAGACTCTTTCCACCCCAAACTCTTAAAACTCAGTGCTGACTTTGTCCCTCCTGTAGGTGCCCAGGGCTCACGGGACAAACTTTCAGCCCCTCCTCATGGCCTGCTGAACATGGACCGGCTTCTCAGCGTCCCCTCACGCTCTCGCATTCACCAGTTTCTCAAAAGAGCCCCTGCACACAGGCCGTTCCCTCCACCTGACACCCACTCTCATTTATCTACTGCCTGCAGCCTTGCATGAATCCTGACGTGTGCTTCAGATGCCAGCTCAAATGTCACTTCCTCCAGGAAGCCCTCCCTGCCCTTTCTGATAGTACCAGAGTGCCAAGCCCCTCAGGTCGGTCTGACTCCGTCTTTCATGTTGCTTAGCTCAGAATGTGATAATATAATCATTCAGAAGCGATTCCGTTGATCAGTCCTTTAATGTCTACCCCCTTTCAACTGAGAGTCTTGTGAGGGCTCAGTCACTGCTGTGTCCCCAGTGCCGCTTGGCCCAGAGATGAACACAGAGGAGGTGCCTGCTAATAGCTGTGAATAAATGTATAAACCAGGTATGCTAAAGAAGGAGCATGCTTGCCCTCGGGACACGACTGTGAACAAGAGCACAGTTCTCAGCTTCTGGACATTTCCTTTGGACCGATCTCTCTTTGGACTGGGGCGCTTTGCACAGGCTGTTCCTTCTGCTCATAAAACGGTTACCCTTCCTCTTCCCTCTCCGAGTTCCTATGACTCATTCAAGTCTCAGCGCACATGTCCCTTCCTCCAGGAAGTCTTCCCTGACCTCCCTTCCTAGGCTGAAGCAAGTATCTTTCTGGGTCCCCCATCCAGGCCCTGATTGGACTCTCTGCCTATGAGTTCCCAGCACAGCCCCTGGCTATCCTGGGTCTGTCTCCCTGTTGTAATTCGAACTCAGAGAAATCAGGCCCAGCTACCTGGATTACTCGGTGCCCCCCGCCCCGCCCCCCGCACCGCTCAGCACGGGGCTGGGCACACAACACCAGGTGCTCGCCGCCTGCTGATATTGGGTAAAGGGCTGCTCTCTTCTTCTCTCTGGTACTTTGCCTGTGTCTGTCCCGCCACCTGAAGCCCCTTCATCATCTTTTTACCTGGCTCCTTCCTCTCAGCCCGTCAGTTTGACTTTAGATGACTCCTCCTCCAGGGACCTTCCTGAGCCCGCCCCTCAGCCCCACAGTGAATTCAGGCCTGTCCGTGTCCCTAGTGCCCAGCAAAGGGCCTGACGCCACGGGCTTGTGAATGTTTTTTGGATGAGCACATGAACAGACGAATATTTGAATGGATCAATGAATGAGAGGGAGAGAGACTGCCCTGGGGTGAGGGTCTCCTGAGACCCATCAGCAGCCCTAACCACGCTGTCCCTTCCGTTCCTCCCGGGCGGGGGGTTCCGGCTGGGTTCCGGCCACACCCCAACCCTTGCCGGCTGCCAGGCCTGGAAGACTTTTCCCAGAGCTCAGCACATTCCTGCCTTCCCAGCGGTTGAGAGTGGGCAGGGGGCATTTCGGAGAGAAGAGGGAGGCTCTGAGCATTCTGGGACGCTGCCAACCTGGTCCTGGTCCCTATGCCCTCAGGAGTAGGACCCGAACAAACAGTGAAGTCAGGGGACGGTTCCTCAAAGGGACCACTGAGCTGGTGTGAGGGTCGAGGGCACCGACTGAGGAGAGGGCCTGGTGGCCTCGCCTGGCTGGACAATGGGGCAGAAGCTGCTGACACGCATTTTGGGGGTAATCCCTGGCCTCATAGCAGCCCCAGCCCCAGGCCTGGGCTCAGAGAGCTGGGAACATCTGAGGCAGCAGCCGGGCAGGTGCAAGGGGCATGTGGGGGTACTTGTGCTTCCTGTGTCGCCCTCCGGGGCCTGGTGAGTCTGGGAAGGCTGGGGGCCGGGGCCCGGGACATCAGGGTGGGGCCTGATGGCCTTGGGTTGGGAGTGGGCAGGTCCGGGGTTAAATTTCAGTGCTACCAGCTACCTGCTGCCGGTGATCGTGGGCGCCGGTGGGTGTCACCCAGGGCCCACTTGTCTGTGGCATGAAGGGGATGGAGTGTTGCCACACCTTTGGGGTCCAGCGGAACAGGCGTTGAACCCCAGCTCCACCACCTCCTGGCTGCCTAGCTAAAAACTGGATATAACTTTCCCACCTGGCATCCTCGAGTCCAGGACAGAGCTGCCGGTGCCCAGCTCAGTATTTAGCCCAGGACAGGTGGCTCCCACATGGCAACTCCAATAAGCGGAGAACTGGGACTCGCCTGTGCCCGCTCAGGCCAAAAAACCCCTGACCAGGATAGCCGGCCACCTGATCTGTGTGGATAATCAGGCAAAAATAGTTCTAAGCAGCACTGACTCTGTGCCAGGCACTTTTAAAAGTTTTTAGCCTCTTTTAACTCATTTAACCTTCGCAACAACCTCATGAGGTGAGCACTTTGACTATTTGTTTTAGAAATGAAGAAACTGAGGCCCAAGGAGACGCGGCGACTTCCCAAAGATCCCCTAGCAGGGAAGTGGCTGAGCTGGGATCTGAACCCCAACTAAGTGGGAGAGAGCGTGGAAACAACCAGCAGAGCCGTGCTTGTTTCTGGAAGCCAGGAACTGGTGCTGGTGGGACGCTCAGTTTGTAAGGGGCTGGAGCAGCATGCAAATCCCAAGAGCAGGGCTCCCGGTGGCAGCGTCACCCCAGGCGAGTGGCTGTGTCTTAGCTCCCCACCCACTGGCTTGTGAGTGACTGTAGCTGGGAGAGGGGATGTTTGTTTCCCCACCACCCACCCCCTGGTGATGTCACGCCTGGGCAGCCAATGACTGGGGTCTCCCCCTCCCCGCCCTCCCCATCCCTTTTCCCCCCCAGCCTGGGGCTGGGGCTGAGCAGACAGACCAGGAGCTCTCGAGGTGTCTGGAGGCCCACAGTGGTAAGAGAGCAGCCAGCCAGTTCCCTCCCTGGCCAGGCTGTGAATGAGACCCAGGGTCCTGGGAGGTTTTGGGAGGCTGCTTGGGGCTCAAGAGGCAGCATGTGGTAGGAGTTGAAGGCACAGACTTTGGGGCCAGACCCTGGCTTCCGATCCCAACATCTCTCTGGCTGTGCAGCCTCCGGCAAGACACTTCATCCTTTGTGCCTCTGCCCTGCCATCTCTAAAATGGGCTGCCGGAGGCCACCTCACAGGGCTGATGGGAAAGCAGATGAGATGCTGCCTGTAAAGAGCTGGGACATGGTGCCGGGATGGGGGGGTGGTGGTCAGAGGGGAGCAGGTGTTTTGGTCCTGGAATAGTGTGCTGGGGAGGCAGCGCTGATCCTGCTGGTGTGAGGTCGTGTCTAAACTGGATTTTGCTCCTCACCCAAAGTCCCCCTTCCACAGGGAAGAGCATCGAGCTACTGGTGAGCAAAGGTGGGATATGAGCTACTTTGAGATGCGCAGCCCCCACGTTCTGTCAGAGACTCGTTTGCATTAGTTGAGCATTTACTATGTGCAGGGAATATTCTAAGCACCTGCAGTTATCTCACAAATCCTTAAAAACCACTATTATTGGCTGCATTTGACAGAGGAGGAAACTGAGGCCCTGAGAGACGCAGTGCCGTGCCCAGTTCCCAGCTGAGCAGTGCTGGAGCGGGGTTGACTGAGGCCGCCGCCAGCACGCCTCCCTAGACGGCCTCCAGTCAAGTCCGGGGGCCTGGAGGGGTCAGGTCAACACCCCCACTCCCGTTGCTGAGGGCACCCGGTCTCTGGGAGCTAGGGAAGCAGAGGCTCCGAGTGGGGAGAATTCCTAAATAAGGTTGGCGCCAGCCACAGGGGTAACAGGGCCTGCAGGGCAGAGCTGGGGGACTCCCAGCAAACCGGCCTCACCGCCCCTCCCCCCAGCTGCTCTGAAAGCATGAGTGGCATCTTAAATGGCCATTCAGGTTGTGCCTTCCCCGCGCAGGTGTTGTGAGGACTTAAGGAGCCAGGGCAGAGAAGGATCTCTGCACATAGTTAAGTGCTCCAGAAATGGGGACTCAGGAAGCTCAGGAATGTACCAGGCGGCACTGGAGGACCTGCTCGAAAAATGGCTGTTGGCACGTGGAGGGTCCGGCCCTGCCTTGACTCACTGCGGGAGCCCCGTTAGATCTTCCTCTAACACAAGTCAGGGATCCCCCCAGGAAACTCCCTACCCTGTCTTCCCCTGTTTAGTAGGATGGGCAGAGCTGGGAACAGAGAGCTCCCGGGGTGGGGTGGGCTTCCTTCCGAAGCTGCCCCCACCCCACCCCACCCCAGGGGGTGGGAACGTGGCTCAGGAAGGGCACAGCTGGGCTAAATATAACCTGGACGGGCAGCTGTCCCGGGCAGGGATGAAGGAGGAGGGCAGTCTCTTGCCCCCACCCCTGCTGAGCTTCCTGTGCCAGCCTCTGGGTGTGACCTTCATGCCCGGACTGGAGAAGGGAGCTTGTGAGCCGGTGAGCCTTTCCTCCACCTGCATTGCCTCCTACATGGACCAAGCTTCTCCCATCCCCGACTCAGGATGTCATGTTGCACCAGGAACCCAGAGTTAGCTTCAAGTTCAAGTCCCGACTTTGTCACTGTAATATCTTCTCAACCCTCATTTGCTCACCAGTACAATGGGAGGCCATGAGGCCGTGGCTGTCCCCGAGGCCATGTCTATAATGAGCCTGCCCGGCCCAGGGTTGGCAGCACAGAGGTCCCTCTAAAAGTGCCCATTCCCGGCACCTTCACAATCCTCCTTTTCTGCCCCTGCCCAGGCCCACTCCCGCCCCAGCTGCTTTGCTCCTTGGGCCTCCTCCAGTGCTCAGAGCCACCAATACAAGTTAAGGTACAGAGTTGGGGTCAAGGGTACATATCCTAGCTGTGTGACCCCAGACAGGTCACTTCCCCTCTCTGAGCCTCAGTTTGCAACCCTAAAATAGCCGCCCCACCCAGGGTGATGACGAGGTCTGTGGGTGCCAGTACAGAGCCCAGTTCAGAGCAGATGCCCAGATGTGGAAGCCAACCTACTGCGGGCGAGGGGCTCAGAGGGGAGGCTGGGGGAGGACACAGAGACCAGAACTCCTAGGAGAGCCAGAGAGAAGCCCTCTGACATGGTGGGGGGCCAGCCAGTGGAGTGGGTACAACTGCAACATTGAGGGGGTCCCCGTGTCCTCTCCCCTGGCCAGTGGTGGGCTATGAAGGACCATTGTGCAGCTGGGGGTGGGTGGGCAGGGGCGGAATGTGACTGGGCACAGCAGACGGGCCATTGTCTGAGGGAATGTGCCGCGTGAGGCCTGACCTTTCCCTCGGGAGTGGGGTTGGCATGTTGGCATGCCAGGTGGGGGCTGGGAAGGCAAGGGGAGGCTGGGGGTGGGGGCACAAGGTCCGCCACCTTTGCCCCAGGGGAGCCTATGGGGGGCCACATGCCAGTCCGGCTCGGTCTCCTCCTTGCTGTGTTATGCGACCTGAAGCAAGGCTCTTGGCCTCTGAGGGGCCAGGGTTTTCTGCAGTGAGGCAGGAAGGAGAGGTCCTAGCCTACGAGTAGCAAAGAGTGACCACTCCATACTCATTAGTTATTATCCGTATAAGAGCCTGGAGCTTTCAGACGAGTTCAAGTGTGTGACTCGGCCTCAGATTTCTTCTTTGTCATGGGCTCAATAATTGTATTGACCTCATAAGGATGTTCTGAGGTCCGTGTGCTATATAACCCCTGTGGGGCATTTCACAAGACCACAGAATTTCTTAATAATAACAGCAAACGCTTATGAAGTGACTTCCATGTGCCCGACACTTTATTTTAAAAAAACAAAACAAAAAACTTTATGCCTGGGCTGGTATGCCTCAGTGGAGTGAGTGCCAGCCTGTGAACTGAACAGTCACCGGTTCAATTCCCAGTCAGGACACAGACCTGGGTGGCAGGCCAGGTCCCCAGTAGGGGGTGCTCAAGAGGCAACCACACATTGATGTTTCTCTCCCTCTTTTCCTCCCTCCCTTCCCCTCTGTCTAAAAATAAATAAATAAATAAAATCTTTAGGGGGACAAAGAACTGCATTAAAAAAAACTTTATTTTTAGAGAGGGGAAGGGGGGAGAGAAACATTGATCAGTTTCCTCTTGCACACCTCCAACCATGGACCTGGCCCACAACCCAGGCATGTGCCTGGACTGGGAATTGAACCAGTGACCTTTCAGTTCACAGGCTGGCATTGAATCCACTGGGCCACACCAGCCAGGGTTGCTGGGTACTTTATATTTAGTACCGCATTTGACCTTTGCAACAACCCTGTGAGGGAGGTACTCTCATTCTCTCCATTATTTATAGATGAGGAAACTGAGGCATAGAGAAGTGAGGTGATTTGCCCACAGGAAGTACATGGGATAGTTATAATTATTTCATAGTGAATCCGGCTCAACTTAGTCCACCGAGGTGTTTGGGACTCTGCTGTTGGGCAGGCCTAGCAGTCAGTTCTGGCTTTGCTGTTGGTTGGCTGACTGTGTCACCTTGGGTAAAGGTCTTCTGAGTCTCAGTTTCCCCACCTGCACTGTGGGGATAGAGGCTGACAGAGTGCAGTAAGGATCAGGCACTCAGGAAGCCATCAGTGGTGCTAGCTGATGATAATGCTCACGTTATTCTTCTCAGAGGCCCAGACCCAGGAGGCCCAAGGAGCTGGAGGTGACTCTGAGGTGAGCAGGGGCTGGTGCCACAAGCCCCTCCCTGCCCCTCCCTGCCCCTCCCTGCCCCTCCCTGCCCCTCCTTGGCTTGCCTGGAGCCTCATGTCCTTTTGTCTCCTCTGCAGGCAGCAAGACCCCAGAGGAAGGGTTCAAGTCCCGCAGACAACTATTCAGCACCCCAGGCTGGGCTCCTGTTAGGAGGTGGTGCCTGCGCCCAGGCAGCGGTGAGAGCACAGCTGGGGGCGGCCCTTCTCCGAATCTGATACCACCTTTTCCTCTCCCTCTAAGCCCAGCCTCCTCACCTCATCGTCTCCTGGCCTCAAGCCTCCATCCTGTCCCCTGCAGGCTCAGAGGCAGCTGCTCCATGCAGAATTGAAGTTGGTCCTGCAGCAGAAGGGAGAGAGAAAGCAGGAGCCTGGTGCCCAGGGGACTCCCAGCAGCACCATGGAGGTCAGGAGCCGGAGCGCCGAGGTGAGTACACACATGTCCTCCAAGGGACACTTGTGAGGCCTGGGTGGGAGGTACAGACTAGGGCAGCGAGGAGACTGTTCCTGGCTTCTCTGTGCCTCAGTCTCCCCATGTGAGAAATGGAAATAGCAACAGGGCTTATTTTATGGGTCGGGGTGAGGGGAAAAGTGGACATATGTAAAGTGCTTAGCACAGTGCCTGGCACAGACTAAGATTCAAAGCAGCTAATTCATTGGAGCAGAATGGAGTTATATTACTAACGAGCTGAAGAAAATTGAGCAGAAGCCCATTATTGGGAGCAGCAAGGTGGTGCAAGGGTTGAGGACATGGGCTTTGGACCTTTGGGCTTCAATTCCAACCCTACCACTTCAGATGTGCAGCCCTGAACAGGCGACCTGATCTCTCTAACCTGCTTCTCCATCGGTAAAATGGGGCACGACCCCCACTTCTGAGGGGTGTGGAGGACTCGCATGAGATATTTGCACAGGACCTGGTGCCTAGGAAGTGACTGTGGGCTGCTGTCACTGTTAGGGAGATAGAGCCCTGGCATTGACTGCATTCTGCGGGACGCCAGGTACACAGGGGATCTACTTTTACAGTAGCCAAGCTGGGTGCGAGGCGGCGGCAGGTAGGGGGTGTAAAGTGAACGCAGGTCACTGCCTGCAGAACAGTCTATGGGCGCTGAGGTCACAGACCTGAGGCTAAGGCCCAGTGGCTTAACTTGCTGTGTGACATGAGGCAAGTCCCTTCACCTCTCTGGACCTTCGTATTCCCATCTGTGACAGTGCAAGATGTGGGGAGGATGAAATGCGGTGCTGCACAAAAAATGGGGAGCCCGGGGTGCCCTGCTGTCGCTATCACAACTCTTCTTACCCCTTCTCTGCCCAGCCCTCTAGTCCCAGGACCACTGCTGGGTGGCATCTGCCCAGACCTGCTTGTCCCTCCCCCAGCTCTGGGCTCAGCTCCAGTTTCTGCCAGCAGCCTAGATGCCTTGCCCAATACAGCATCCTCTTGGGTGCCTGTTGCCTCAGGTCTCAGCTCACAGTCAGAGACTCCTTCCGGTACAACCGCGTTACCCAACTCTATGGTAGGGAAACAGACCAGAGAGGGCAAAGTTCTCCCCCTGAGACACACAGCAGACGGGGTTCCTAGACAGTAGTGGAACTGACGTCTCTCACTGCCTCTTCTGGGAAGCCCAGATGTGAATCCCAGAGCGCAGGGAGCCCAGAAGCAGGTCAGCACCTTTGACAGTAAACACCAGCAGTACCAAGTCTGCTGGTCCACTATTCATTACCCATGCACCCCCCTTTCCCCGGACTCCCTCTCCCATGGGCATTCTGCAGGTCTTGGGGTCATAAGAACCCACAATAGGGCACAGTCTCACACACATTCAAGCTTTCCAGGAGGCCGGTCCCACCCCCGCGCCTCCATTCCGCACCTCTATTCCGCACCACTTAAGGATCTGGCCTCTCATTCAGAATCCCGCGTCCTCACCCCTACTCCTGTTCTGCTGTTATTAAAGCCCCTCCCCATTGCTCCTGAGACTCTGGGTCCACACAGAGTCACAATCTAACCATACCCCTCTCATTTCTTTGGTCCCTTTGCTGTGGCCTGTGAGCTCTGCCCACTCGTGCTCTCAAACTGAGCTCCACACCCCTAGCCCCAGAACTGGCCACGCCCTATGGAAAACACAGCTCCGCCCTCTCTATCTGCCCCTCCTCTCAGCCACAACTCAGGGTCCCTGTAGCTAGCTATCCTTGTCCTGCCTCGCCCCCCGGGACTTCAGAAGAACTTCGATCCTGAACAGCCGTTGAACCCTTCTGCGGACCCCCCTGAGCAAGCTGCCCTAGCGCTTCCTTAAAGGGGATATGTCGGAGTGGGTGGGCCCGCAGGACCTGCCTGAGCCTCGCAGAAGGGCATGTGCTCTAAGGACCGGTTTAAGAGACGCTTTTAAGCGCGATGGCGGGCTCTGGGTGAGGTCTGGTCCTAGCGTCCGTGGCGACTTCTCACCACCCTCCACAGGAGCTGAGGAGGGCGGAGTTGGTGGAGATCATCGTGGAGACGGAGGCGCAGACTGGGGTCAGTGGTATCAACGTAGCTGGTGGCGGAAAGGAAGGAATCTACATTCGTGAACTGCGGGAGGACTCGCCAGCTGCTAGGAGCCTCAGCCTGCAGGAAGGTGGGCGGGGCCGGGAGGCGAGGCGGGGCGGGACCTCACGCGGGGGCGGGGTTAGGAAACTGCCCGGGTTCCCTTGCGTGGCCCGCGACCTAGAGGGAGGCGAAGGGCTTGGGTAGGGGCTTCGTATGTTGGACTGGTAGTTGCTCAGAGTGGCCTGCGGAGCTTCATCATCTCATAGCTGCAGTTTACTAGTTTGTGCTCTTTTTGTGCCTCTGTCTCCTCATCTCTAAAATGGATTCTGGTACTTACCTCATGGGGTTATTATGTGGATTAAATGAGTCAGCATTTGAAAACACTTAGCGCAGCTAAGTGGCACATAGTAAGCGCTATGTAAGTGCTAGTTACTGTTTTTGTTGTTTGGGCTGGAGAAAAGAGGTGGGGTTAAAAAACCTGGAGCTAGTGGGAAAAGGAGCTTAGTAAGGGATGTCTTAGGTAACGTGGATAAAACCGATGTGATTGAGTCATGCAACAGCTATTACTAAGGGCCTTCTACTTATTGTAGGTTCTTGAGCTACTGCAATGAACAGAACAGATAACACTCTGCACTTATAAAACTTACAGCAGTGGGGCAAAAATATGTAAAACATATAATAAGGTAGAAGGCAATAATATGTACTACAGATGCTAGGGAAGCTGTTTTGTTGGTGGTGGGTTTTTTTTACTGATTTTCTTAGAGAGAAGAGGGAAGAGAGAGAGAGAGAAACGTCAATTTGTTGTTCCACTTATTTATGCATGCAGTGGTTGACTCTTGCATGTTCCCTGAGTGGAGATTGAACCTGCAACCTTGACATACCTGGTCAACACTCTAACTATCTGACCTACCCGACCAGGACCGGGGAGCTGAATTTTTAAATAGGGTGAGCCAAGAAGGGAGGAGAGGCCTGAAGGATGTAAGAGGAGGAGCCATGTGGTCATCTGGAAGAGGATCCAGTGCAAGCACCCCGAGGTGGGAGTGTACCTGGCTTGTTAGAAGGACAGCAAGGAAGCCAGTGTGGATGGAAGAGTCAGGGACAAGGAGAGTAAGAGATGAGGCCAGTGAGGCAAGAGGGATGTTTTTGGAGGACTTTGTAGGCCATGGTGAGGACTTTGGCTTTTAATCTGGGACAGTTGTGAGTGGAGGAATATTAACCATGTTGAACTACTGTATTAGCAGCAGACTGGGGGGGGGGGTGAGGAGTAAGGAGGCCAACAAAGAGTCTGCTGTGGTTGCCCAGGTAAGAGATGGTAATGCTTGGGCCAGAGCGATGTCACTGGAGGTGAAGAGAAGAGTTTGGATTCTGGATTTATTCTGAAGGAGGAGCCTTCAGGACTGGGTGGATATAGGGTGTGATGGAAAGAGAGGAGTCAAGGAGGATGGTGGTCTGGCAAATGGAGAATACCGGGCCTGCAGCTTGTCTGGAGGAAGACCAGGAGAACAGTTTGGATTTGTTAAATGAGGAGTGTCTGTTGGCCATCGAGATGCAGATGTGCCCGGGCAGTTGGATATATAAGACCAGGATGGAGGAGAGAGTGCTGGGCTAGAGAGATGATACACTTGGGAGCTGTCAGCATATTTATGAACTTTAAACTCCTAAGTCTGGCCCTGGCTGGTGTGGCTCAGTGGATTGAATGCTGGCTTGTGAATCAAAGGGTTGCTGGTTCGACTCCTGGTCAGGGAACATGCTTAGGTTTCAGGCCAGGTCCCCAGTTGGGGGTATGTGAAATAAACTTTTACATCTGGATGAGCTTCTCAAAAGGGTGAGTCAAGCACATGGGTGGAGAAGACAAGGGGTCTGAAGCCTGAGCTCTGGGTCAGTGTGTGTTTAGGAGGTCAGGAGGGTAGGGAGGAGCCGTGGCAACAGGTTCCAGAGCACGTGGCACCCCGGAAGGCCAGCCAACCAAGTAGATGAAGGAGAGAGTGAAATTTGGCCACAGGCTGAGGAGACCCAGTGTGGGACTTGACCATTGGGCTGAGCTGTACGGGTGTCACTGTGTGAGACGTGAGAGGAGCAGTTCAGGGTTCCGGGCTGGGGTGTCAGAAGTGTGACGGAAGAAGCAGAAACAATGCAGCTGGACAACTCCATGCGTTTCGCCATTAAGGCAAAGAGATACATGGGGTGGGATCTCCAGGTGGAGTGATACCAAGGCAACCTTTTGTATGTACGACACAAGGATACGTTGTATGCTGATGGGAACAGTGTGTTAGAGGGACACATCAGTGGTGTGGGGGAAGGGGAGAATTGCTGGGGGGAATTGGCCCGAGCCAGCACTGGGACAGTTCATCTCTATGAACAGGTGGAGAGTGCCGGGGTGAGAGCTTCTGGAAGTTCTCTTCTGGTTCTGTTTTCTCGGTAGAGCAAGCAAAACCTGAGCAGCTTCTCCCCTCAGGTGCCCATTTCCTTTTTTGACCTGTGCCCCCTTCCCTAAGTTGCCAGGACTGAGCGACAGGAGTGGTAGAGGAGTGAAGGGAGAACAGGGGAGAAAAGCTTCGTGGGACAGGTTGGGGGCAGAATGGTGTCAGCTGTGCTGAGGCGCAGATGGAGGGACAAAAGCTGGGACAAGAGCTGGGTAGAAACCGGCAGGAAGAGTTTGGGGACATGTGTCAGGTGACTGCCTAGAGGGGACCTGAGCCTGCAGGGAAAAGGACCATGTCAGGAAGGGTTTTAAGGGACCCCGGTGGAGGAGAGAATCCTTCTCTGCCAGCATTTTGTGGGTTGCTGGTGCCAAACTTGAGTGAGGGGTGGGTGCTGTCTCCCCCTGACACCCAGCCCAGGTCCCTGGTCTCGGCTCCCCAGCACTCCGCCTCTTGACCAACCCTTCTCCCGCCTAGTCTAGCTCTTCTCCAAACAGCCATGCCTTCTAAATGCTAGGGACCTGGACCCTGAACCCTGTAGACAGATGTCCCACAAACGGGGGTGTGGGAGAGGGGCTGGGGGACCCCAGGATTCAGCCACGGATTCCGATGCCCAGCCCTCTTCCCCAGAACAGTTTCCTGACAGTCCCATGTCCCCACCCTTCACAGCTCTGTATACATTTTTAAACTTGGCAAAAGATGAAGAGACTGTTGTTAATACAAAGTGTAACTGTATTTTCTTTTTGGTTAGGGTGTGAAATGTGAGGATGGGGGAGGGGAGTGGAAAGAACACAGGCGTGGCCTGAGTGGGTTTGGATTTGTTCAGTGGGGAAGGCAGAGCTAAGGCCATAGAGCGGGGCTTCCTTCCATGTTTCAGCTTCAAACTGGGAGGAACTCTGTTTTAATCCTGCGCCTGAGGACAAGGGGGGGCGGATAAAATTTGGGGTGTGGTCTCGCCGTGCCAGCTCCTTGAAGTGGGAGGGGCCAGGCCTGGGTGGAGCCGGAGGCGCCCTTGCCCTGCCCCCTCACCTCCACCTCGCCTGCAGGGGACCAGCTGCTCAGCGCCCGCGTGTTCTTTGAGAACTTCAAGTACGAGGACGCATTACGTCTGCTGCAATGCGCCGAGCCTTACAAGGTCTCCTTCTGTCTGAAGCGCACTGTGCCCACCGGGGATCTGGCCCTGAGGCCTGGGACCGTGTCTGGCTACGAGATCAAGGGCCCACGGGCCAAGGTGGCCAAGCTGGTACGCGTGCTTAGCCCGGCCCTGGCGCCAGACTGCCCCAGTGAGCCTGTCACCGGGCCATGAACCCTGCTCCCTTAGCTTCCGGCCAGCCCTGCTCTCTGTCTTGTCACTAACTCAACCCTAATCCCAGCCTTTACCTCCTGTTCTGTGCCCCTAAACTCCTCCCTGGGGAGGGAGACCCACTCAGGCTGGGGACCTCACCCGCTTTGGAGAGGCATCGTCACCTTCAGCTCCAGGCTCACTAGGGGTCCTGAACCAGGGGGCTCCCCATCAGGGTGCCAGGTTCAGCCTGATTGCTTCCCACTTATGCTGAGTGACCCTGGTCAAGCTCCTCTCCTTCCTTAGGCTTCAATGTCCTCATCTCTAGAATGAGGGTATTTAGGAAAATCCTGAGTCTCCAGATTCCTTTTTCACTGTAAGATCCCAAACAGATGTCCCTGCCTTCAGGGGCAGTGTAATGACCTGACGGGCAGGAGTGGGCCTGGCTGTTTTGGGGGCCAGATGTTCAACCCATCACACCCCAACCCGGTCCAGTGCCAGCGGGGCCCCCCTGTCCACCCCAGGCCTCCCACTGTCCCACCGCCTGCTGCCTCTCTCCTCTCTCCCCAGAACATCCAGAGTCTGTCCCCCGTGAAGAAGAAGAAGATGGTGGTGCCTGGGGCCCTGGGGGCCCCTGCAGACTTGGCCCCTGTTGACGTCGAATTCTCCTTCCCCAAGTTCTCCCGTCTGCGTCGGGGCCCCAAAACCGAGGCTGCCAAGGGTCCTGTCCCAGCCGCTCCCACCCGCCGGCGCCTCCAGCTACCTCGGTTGCGAGTCCGAGAAGTGGCCGAAGGGGCCCAGGCAGCCCTGCTGGCAGCCACCGCTCCTCCCCCCCGGAAGGCCAAAGCAGAAGCTGAGGTGGCGGCAGGGGCTCGTTTCACAGCACCCCAGGTGGAGCTGGTTGGGCCAAGGCTGCCAAGCACAGAGGTGGGTGTCCCCCAGGTCCCAGCCCCCAAGGGACGGGGAGAGGGGGCCCCAGCAGCAGAAGCAGCCGCTGGCTTTGCCCTGCACCTGCCAACCTTTGGGCTGGGAGCCCCTGCTGCACCTGCTGTGGAGCCTGCGGCCGTAGGGATTCAGGTTCCCCAAGTGGAGCTGCCCGCCTTGCCCTCACTGCCCACTCTGCCCACACTACCTTGTCTGGAGACCCGAGAAGGGGCTGCAGCGGCACTGACGGTTCCCACGCTGGATGTGGCAGCGCCTGCCGTGGGGGTGGACCTGGCCTTACCAGGCACAGAAGTGGAGGCCCGAGAAGAGGTGCCTGAGGTGGCCCTGAAGATGCCCCGCCTCAGTTTCCCCCGCTTCGGGGCTCGAGCAAAGGAAGTAGCTGAGGTCAAGGTGGCCAAGGGCAGCCCTGAGGCCAGGGTGAAGGGCCCTAGACTCCGAATGCCCACCTTCGGGCTTTCTCTCCTGGAACCCCGGCCCGCTGCCCCTGAAGCCGCCGTGGAGAGCAAGCTGAAGCTGCCCACCATCAAGATGCCCTCCTTTGGCATCGGGGTCTCAGCACCTGAGGTCAAGGTGCCCAAGGTCCCTGAAGTCAAGCTCCCGAAAGTGCCCGAGGCAGCCCTTCCAGAAATGCAACTCCGAGAGATGGCGTTTCCAAAAGTGCCAGAGATGAAACTCCCAAAGGTGCCGGAGATGGTCGTGCCCGAGGTGCGGCTTCCGGAGGTCCAGCTGCCGAAGGTCTCTGAGATGAAGCTCCCCGAGATGAAAGTCCCCACGATGAAAGTCCCTGAGGCGAAAGCCCCGAAGGTGCCAGAGATGAAGCTCCCGGACATGAAGCTCCCGAAGGTGCCTGAGATGGCCGTGCCCGAGGTGAGGCTCCCAGAGGTGCAGCTGCCGAAAGTGTCGGACATGAAGCTCCCCAAGGTGCCCGGGATGGCCGTGCCCGAAGTGCCCCTCCCAGAGGTGCAGCTGCCCAAAGTGTCGGACATGAAGCTCCCCAAGGTGCCAGGGATGGCTGTGCCCGATGTTCCGCTCCCAGAGGTGCAGCTGCCCAAAGTGTCGGACATGAAGCTCCCCAAGGTGCCTGAGATGGCTGTGCCTGATGTGCGACTCCCAGAGGTGCAGCTGCCCAAAGTGTCAGAGATGAAGCTCCCCAAGGTGCCTGAGTTGGTCGTGCCCGATGTGCCCCTCCTGGAGGTACAGCTGCCGAAAGTGTCAGACATGAAGCTTCCCAAAGTGCCTGAGATGGCTGTGCCCGATGTGCCCCTCCCGGAGGTACAGCTGCCCAAAGTGTCAGAGATGAAGCTCCCCAAGGTGCCTGAGTTGGTCGTGCCCGATGTGCCCCTCCCGGAGGTGCAGCTGCCCAAAGTGTCAGAGATGCGACTGCCGGAAATGCAGGTGCCGAAGGTCCCAGAGGTGCAGCTTCTGAAAGCACCCGAAGTGAAGCTGCCCAAGGCCCCAGAGGTGCAGCCCAAAGCTGGCAGAGCAGAGAAGGCAGAGGGGATGGAATTTGGCTTCAAGATGCCCAAGATGACCCTGCCCAAGCTGGGGAGGGCAGTGTCCCCGTCAAGAGGCAAGCCAGGCGAGGAAAGGGCTGAAGTTTCAGGGAAGCTGGTGACACTTCCCTGTCTGCAGCCAGAGGTGGACCGCGAGGCACAGGTGGGTGTCCCCTCGCTCACGCTGCCCTCGGTGGAGCTGGACCTGCCAAGGGGACTCAGCCTGGAGGGGCAGGTCCCAGAGGCCAAAGCGGGCAAGGTGGACTGGGCAGAAGGCAAGGTGGCAGCAGGGGCCGGGGAAGGGGCCTTCCGGGTGCCCTCTGTTGAGCTCGTCACTCCACAGCTGCCCACGGTGGAAGGCGAGGAAGGGCGGGCAGAGGTGATGGAGATGAAGGTCAGACCTACCTCCAAGTTCTCCCTGCCCAAGTTTGGACTCTCGGGGCCAAAGGTGGCCAAGGCAGAGGCCGAGGGGGCCGGGCGAGCCCCCAAGCTGAAGGTGTCGAAGTTCGCCATCTCACTCCCCAAGGCTCGGGTGGGAACTGAGGCTGAAGCTAAAGGGGCGGCGGGGGAGGCAGGCCTGCTGCCGGCCCTCGATCTGTCCATCCCGCAGCTCAGCCTGGATGCCCATCTGCCCACAGGCAAGGCGGAGGTGGCAGGGGCTGATTTAAAGCTCAAGGGGCCCAGGCTCACCCTGCCCAAGTTTGGGGTCAGGGTCCGGGACACGGAGGCGGGAGAACTGGTGCCCGGGGCGGCTGAGCTGGACGGCAAGGGCTGGGGTTGGGACGGGAGGGTGAAGATGCCCAAACTGAAGATGCCCTCCTTTGGGCTGGCTCGAGGGAAGGAGGTAGAAATCCAGGGTGAGCGTGTCAGCCCCGGGGAAAAGGCAGAGTTTGTGGCTGGTCAGCTTAAGATCCCCGAGGTGGAGCTGGTCACGCTGGGGGCCCAGGGGGAAGTGGGGGCGGAAGGCGGGGCGGCCGTCAGTGGGGCACGGTTGCCAAGCCTGCAAGTGTCCGCGACCAGGCAGACAGGCCCTGAGGGCCGGGAGGGGGCCCTGAGGATGCCCCTGGGCATCTCCCTGCCCCAGGTGGAGCTGACCAACTTCAGTGAGATGGGCCTGGGCGCCACCTCAGGGCAGGAGGTCAAGAGCGCGGTCCTTTCGGCAGAAGACACGGCAGGCTACAGGGTCCAGGTGCCTCAGGTGACCTTGTCTCTGCCCGGAGCCCAGGTGGCAGGTGGTGAGCTGTTGGTGGGAGAGGGTGTCTTCAAGATGCCTGCCGTGTCCGTGCCCCAGCTTGAGCTGGACGTGGGGCTGCACCGGGAGGCACAGGTGGGCGAGGCAGTCACGGGCGAAGGTGGGCTAAAGCTGAAGATGCCCTCACTGGGGGCCAGAGCTGGCGCTGGCATTGAGGGACCTGGGGACCAGCCTGCAGGGGTCCAACGCACCTTCCACCTCTCACTGCCCGACGTGGAGATCGCGCCGCCCGCCGTGGGCAGCCACGCCGAGTACCAGGTGGTGGAGGGCGAGGGGGAGGCGGGACCCAAGCTCAAGGTGCGGCTGCCCCGGCTCGGCCTGGTGCGGGCCAGGGAGGGGGCTGAGGAGGGCGACAAGGCCAAGAGCCCGAAACTCAGACTGCCCCGTGTGGGCTTCAGCCAGAGCGAGGCTGTCACTGGTGAGGGCTCCCCGAGCCCCGAGGAGGAGGAGGAAGAGGAGGGGGGTGGAGAAGGGGCCTCTGGTCGCCGAGGCCGCCTCCGAGTTCGCTTGCCCCGTGTGGGCCTCTCCACTTCCTCCAAGGCCTCTCGGGGGCAGGAGGGTGAGGCAGCCTCCAAGTCCCCCAAGTTCCGTTTCCCCAGGGTGTCCCTGAGCCCCAAGGCTCGGAGTGGGAGCAGGGACCGGGAAGAGGGCGGATTCCGGGTCCGACTGCCCAGCGTGGGGTTCACGGAGGCGGGGGCTCCAGGCCCGGCCAGGATGGAAGGGGTTCAGACTGCGGCCATCTGAAGCTCCTGGGCAGAGGGGGACTCCGCTCCTGTCTTCCCATCCCCACCCCTTGTTTTGTGTGTGAAGTAACCAGCACTAACCCTCAGAGGGCCGGGGAGGAGGTGACTGTTGGGGGAGGGCCGGGAGGCCTCGAGGCGGCTCGGCGAGAGTGCCTGTGTCTTGCCAGGCCATGTGAATAAATAATCCAGGGGTAGCCTCGTGTCCAGTGTCCTCTGTATATGGGGGGAGTAAGGGAGGCTGCAGAGAAAAAAACCCCTGGGAAGGAAGGAGGGCGACTTGAGCCTGGCCCCAAGGAAGCCTGTGCTGGGACCCAGGCCAGCCCCGGACTGCGGAGAGTCAGGGAGGCCTTGGGGCCTGCCCTAGCCCTTCAGGAATCCCAGGGGCCTCGGAGCGGGACCTGGGACGTTCCCCAGCAGAGCACAGAGGCGGTACACTTGTCCTGGGGAACCCTGCACTCGCCAGGACAGTCCCAAGGGCCCTAAGAGAACAGACTGATCGCTCGCTGCCCACCTGCCCTCTGCTGGCCACTCACCAACAAGGGCATCTCCACGTCCTGGCCGTTCTTTTCTGTCTGGCTGGTTTGACTGCCCCGTCCGCCCGGCCCCACCCAGGAAGGCCCCTCCTGGCTCTCCCAGATCAGATCAGATCGTGGGTTCAGAGCCTCTACTCCAGACATGTGGCGTCCTCTTAGGCCTGGGTCCCTGGTGCCCAGCCTTGGCTCTCAGGGACCCAACCTCACCCCAGGTTTACGCCCCTAAGCACAAGGCCAGGGCGTCCAGCGCACCCGCCCCAGACACACACACACACACACACACACACACACACACACACATCTCTGCCACATCCCAGACTGGACTGAGAAGACCTGCTGTCCAGTTCCAGATCACCCCCTCATGGCCCCCTATCTACATCTCCACTCCTCCCATTGTTCAGGATGAAGGGCCATGCCCTTGAGTTGTCACCCACCCCCACTTATGCTGACAACGCCTCCCTTCAAGCCAGCCCCCTCAGGTCCCCACCCGGCCACACGCTTCCTCTTTGTCCCTGCCAGACGTGGCAGGAATTATCTGCCCGCACGGCCCATCGCCCTGGACCAGACCCCCAGCGTTTGCTGGTTTCCTCCCACCACCGCTAACCTGACCTGTCTGTCCAGTGTCCAAAGTGACCCCTCTGTGGTCACGACGAGGGTGTCCTCTGTCTCCCTGGTCCTGACTTCCCAGGACCTCTTTCTCCGTCCCGAACGCTCCTCTCTCCACACCCCAGGCTTCCTCTGCTTCCAGACCCACTGCGCACCTGTCACCCTCTCCAAAGTTCCCACTCCTCGCCTCTGGGTGACGACAATTCCCAAATTCTTCCCTGTGTCCGTGAGAGGATCCAGTGGCCTCTGCGTGCCTCCCCTGGACACCTCCAGGACATTAGGAAGATGTGTATGTGTGTGTGCGCGGGAGGGGGGGGGGCGGTTGGTGCAGAGGTTGGCTCTGGAGCCAGACTAATCACAGGCAAAGCCTGTCTCTGGCTCCCAACTTTAAAGAACATTCGTGCCTTGCCCTGGCTGGTGAGGTGGAGTTGGCTGGAGCATCACTCTGTAACCAAAAGGTTGCAGGTTCTTTTCCCGGTCGGGGCGCATGCGGGAGGCAACCGATCAAGGGTTCTCTCTCACATCGATGGTTTTTTTTTTCTCTCTCTCGCCGCCTCCCTCTCTCTCTAAAAGCAATGAAAAAATGTCCTTGGGTGCAGATAAAATAAATAAATAAATACAAACTTTTGTGTCCTGATTTTTTCATCTATTAAATGGAACTATTAAAAGGCATGTCCTAAGGATCAGATAAGGCTTCTTTTTATTTTACTTTATTTTATTATTTATCTTTAGAGGGGAAGGGAAGGAGAGAGGGAGAGAAACATCAATGTATGGTTGCCTTTCTTGCATCCCCTGCTGGGAACTGGCCTGCAGGGAACCAGCCTGCAACCCAGGCATGTGCCCTGACTGGGAATCGAACCGCAATCGTGTGGTTCGCAGGCCTGCGCTCAATCCACTGAGCTACACCAGCCAGGGCATAAGGCTTCTTTTTTTAAATCATCTTGAAATTCATTGATTTTGAGGGAGAGAGAGAGAAACATCAATATGTTGTTGCACTTAGGTATACTTCTGTATTCCTTGGTTTACTCTTGCGTGCGCCCCGGCGGGGGATCCATCCCACAGCCTTCTCGGCATATCAGGATGGCGCGCGAACCAGCAGAGCCACCAGCCAGGGCCAGACAAGGCTTCCGGAGCACTCGGTGTGTGTTAGATGTTTCAGTGCTAAACAGCTCGACCTCAGCATCCGCTCCCCGAGTGTTCCCGTTCCTGTCCGTGTCTCGGGGGCCGTCCCACCTCGTCCCGGGCAGCTCCCTCTCTCCCCCTCTGCCTGGCCTCCTAAATGTCTCATCCACGAGCCTCCTCCGCTTCTCCCCAACCTCTCCCGCCTGGGCCCTGCTGCGGACTCAAGGCCTCTACTCTCCCCCCCTCTCATTCACCCTTCTTCACAGAGTAACTTTCTGGCACTCGAATCGGACCCCTCCCTCCCTTGCTCCCCAGTGCCCTCAGAACAATTCCAAAGGCCTTTGCTTGTCATTCAAGACCTTTTCCAAACCCAGATCTGCCTCAGCCACACCTTCCCTCATGTCAGCCACAGGCTAGGACAGGTGTTTTCTGGGAATTCACACACACACACACACACACACACACACACACACACACACACACTCATCTCCCTCGTTCGGGAAGCCGGTCTTTCCTCACCTCTTCTTGGGACTGCTCCATACTTGTGCCTGAGGCCCCCCATCGATGCCCCTCTCTGTGGACCCTTTCCCTGTCTGACCTCTTCAGGGTTCCGCCACTGGATGGGGGAGGGGGGCTTGCACTGCCACCCCACCCCCCATTCCAGGCAGGGGCTCAGGTCTCCAACAACAGAACCAGAGCTACTCAGCAACGCTAGAACCCATTTGGGGGGGCCCGGGGCCCCTTGTCCCAAGCCAGGAGGGCTTTGGGGGAGGGGTGCGACCACTGGCATATTCCCCGCGTGGCCCAGGGGCTGGGGGGTGCCCGGGAGACAAGGGCAAACCTCACAGGGGTGGGCACGAGTGCGGTTCTCTTCCCCCACTGAGGGTACCTTGGGGTGGGCTCCAGAGGGGGTCGGAGAGGCCTCGAAGGCAGAGCCCGTGGGGCGGAGGTGGTGGCAGGGGCACCATGGCCACCATTCAGTCGGAGACGGACTGTTACGACATCATCGAGGTGCTAGGCAAGGGCACCTTCGGGGAGGTGGCGAAGGGCTGGAGGCGAAGCACGGGCGAGATGGTGGCCATCAAGATCCTGAAGAACGACGCCTACCGCAACCGCATCATCAAGAACGAGCTGAAGCTGCTGCACTGCATGCGGGGCCTGGACCCCGAGGAGGCGCACGTCATCCGCTTCCTCGAGTTCTTCCACGACGCCCTCAAGTTCTACCTGGTTTTCGAGCTGCTGGAGCAAAATCTCTTCGAGTTCCAGAAGGAGAACAACTTCGCACCCCTCCCTGCCCGCCACATCCGCACGGTCACCCTGCAGGTGCTCAGGGCGCTGGCCCGCCTCAAAGAGCTGGCCATCATCCACGCCGATCTCAAGCCCGAGAACATCATGCTGGTGGACCAGGCCCGCTGCCCCTTCAGGGTCAAGGTGAGGGGCTGCCCTGGGGTAGCGGTGTCGCCTGCTCCCGTCTCCTCCCAGCTTTCCCCAGCCCTGGACGCTCTGGCTGAGAGGGCGGCCGACTGTGATGGGGCAGAAGAGGGAAGACGGTGAGGGGTGACCGCACCGGTCCAGGAGGGAGCCGTGGGCGGCCGGGACGGAGACGGGGTAGTGGGAGCAGGGGCCCAGGTGGGTCTGGGGAGATTTCAGAGCTGGAGACGACAGGATGTGCTGACAGATCTCATGTGAAGCGTAGGAGAGGACCTGAGCGGGGGCGGAGGGTGGCAGTGCCACACCTGCTCACAGAGGGTCCGTCGGTCACCACACAGCTACCAAATGGCTGCTCTGGGCCTGAGCCCGTGCTGCACGCACAGGGCACCTCCTCGGCACTGTCACAAGCCCCTGGGCACCCCCGTCCCACCCCGACCCCTCTGTCTGCTTCGGGGTCTGTTACTGTCTGGTGATGAGAGGACCTAGGAGCACCGTGAGGGCGGGGCCAAGGCGTTTGGGTGGCCACTGTGTCCTTGGCGTCTCCCAGCACAGCGCTGCTGTGTGGTCAGTGCTCAGTGGCTGACAGACACAGGGCGGTGCAGGGACAGGGAGACACAGAGCACTCTGCTCTGGGAGAGAAAACGACAGAGACCTGAGGGGGGAGAGACTTGCGGAAACTCAGCAGCAGACGGGCAGGACGGACCCGCACCGCCTGGCAGTGTTGGCGCCCCTGACGTCCGTGTTTGTGGAAGGAATGGATGGGTGGGTGGACGGATGACAGTGACCGAGTGCCCAGGGTCACTCAGCTCTCCGAGATTCAGGCCTTGGCAGTCTGCACTCAGGTTAATGACCATTTTGTCCCACCGCCTCCTGCATATAGAAGGTGAGGGATGGCTGACTGAGAAGCAGGAAAACAGAGGGGAAAACTGAGGCAGGGACCAAAACGGTCTTGGAGATTCAGAATAAAAATGGCAGATAGCTCCTCCCAGAGGCGTGAGGACAGACGAGGACTTTCAGTCACTCGGTGTCAGTTCAGCAGGTGTTCATCACGGGCCTGTCACGTCCCGAGGTCCCGTGTGGGGGTTAAGAGTGCCTGATGATACGGAGGACCAGGGAGAGATGTTTTTCTGGTGAGTGACTCACAGACAGGTGCAGAAAAATGCTGAGGGATGAGAGACCCGGGCAAGCAACGAAGAGGCAAAGAACATGCACAAGAGATACAAACAAGAGACAGAAAGTCAGCGATGGATAAAAAGCCCCTTCATCCATCCGTCCATTCATTTATCCATTCATTCTGTGCACGGGCTCTGAGCCAGGCATTGTTACGGCATCTGGGGACTCGGCAGCGAACAGACAAAATCTGGCCCTTGTGGGCTCACATCCTAGCTGGTTAGAGAAACAGACCTCATTAAAAATGTAAAATATATAGTTTGTGCAGTGCTGTTGAGAGCGATGGAGAAGAGCAGAGGACCAGGAAGGGGACCGGGAAAAGTAGGGGCCCCATTTGTGGGCAGGATGGTCGGGGGAGGCCTGAGAGGGTGTCAGGAGTAAAGACCTGAGCAGGCGAGGCAGAGAGTGGAGTGGACATCTGGCGGAAGGGGTTCCAGGCAGAGGGAACAGCCAATGCAAAGGCCCTGAGCTGGCAACGTGCCTGGCTTGTTCAGGGAATTAGTGAGCAGCTGGAGCAGGGTTAGTGAGGGGGAAAGGGGAGGAGCCGAGGGCGGAGACAGGAGGGGGCAGACTGTAGGAGCCTTGGGCTTGTGGTGAGGACTTGTATCACCGTGTGTGTGGTAAAGCACAAGAGGATGCTGGGTAGGGAAGGACGTGCCCAAGGCTCGGGTGTCCACAGGATCTCTAGGGGACATGTAAGGCACAGACGGGGTGGCGGGTGGGAACCAGGAGAGCAGTCTCAGCAGGAAAGGATGGAGGACGGGACCAGGGTGGGGACTGTGGCTGGGATGCCCAGTGCGGAGATTCTCGATCTGTTCAGAACGTGGTGGAACCAGTAAGATTTGCTGACGGACAAGGGTGGGGTGAGAGAGAAAGAAAGAGAGGGGCTCTCATGCCCACAGACATGCATCCTCGTGGAGAAAAACAGAGATGCAGGCGCACGTAGCAGAGACAAAGGCTGGAGGAGACAGACGGGAACATCGACGAGACGTGTCCTCACAGACACAGTGGCGGTCAGACGGCGGGTGCAGACACAGCGTGGGGAGCCGTGCCGGGCGAAGCCCAGATCTGCTGCCCTCACCCCTTCCCTTGCCCGCCGGCCTCCCCGCCCCCACACAGGTTATTGACTTCGGCTCGGCTAGCATTTTCAGCGAGGTGCGCTACGTGAAGGAGCCATACATCCAGTCGCGCTTCTACAGGGCCCCCGAGATTCTGCTGGGGCTGCCCTTCTGCGAGAAGGTGGACGTGTGGTCGCTGGGCTGTGTCATGGCCGAGCTGCACCTGGGCTGGCCGCTCTACCCAGGCAACAACGAGTACGACCAGGTGCGCTACATCTGTGAGACCCAGGGCCTGCCCAAGCCCCACCTGCTGCACGCCGCCCGCAAGGCCCACCACTTCTTCAAGCGCAACCCCCACCCTGACGCCACCAACCCCTGGCAGCTCAAGTCCTCAGCTGACTACCTGGCTGAGACCAAGGTAAGGGGGCATGTAGAGTGAGGTCAGCCAGTGTGGTGCTGCCATATCAAAACAAAACAAAACAAAACTAGGTTAGAGCTCAGGGAGGTCTGGAAGCTCGGGGGTCAGCTGTGCGGTTTTGTCACAAGACAGATCTGGGTGAGACCAAAGGTGGGGCTGGAAGCTCGAGGGTCACTGCAGGGGCTGCTGCAGCAAGAGGGATCTGGGTGACACCCCAAGTGTGGCACAAGGGCAGGGTAGCCCCTCTGCTAGTTGGGCAAACCTGGGCCGTGTGAGGGATCTAAATGAGGCCCAGGGGGACTGGAAGTCTCAGGCAGCCGGGCTGCTGCCTCTGAGGCTTCAGTCACAGCATCTGTGCAGTGAGAGTCCAGGCCAGACAGCTGAGGGCTGCAAGGTTGGGCCAGCTGTCGCCACAGGAGCGGTCCGGGGACAAGACCAAAGATGGGACTGAAAGGAGGCAGCAGCTCCTCTAATGGCCCCTTGCCCAGGGCTCTGTCCAACCAGTGTGGCAAGGAGGAGGCACCCCTGGGAGGCCCGGAGCGCTGGGATTGGGTGTGGGCCTACGGCAGCAAGACGGACACGGGTTTGATTCCAAGGAAGACTAGAGGCTCAGGGCTGTCCCTCTGCTGGTGCTGATAGGGGTGGGCCCACAGCTCTGGGCAGGACTGGAGGTCTGGGATGAGGTGTGAAACCTGAGTGATAACTCTCGGTCAGATGACAGGAGGACCAAAGAACATAGTCGGGTGCACTTCCAGCCAAGAGAGGGCTCTGGATTTGGCTACAGGGAGCAGGTGTGGCCCTCCCAGCAGCAAGAGGGCTCTAAGTCAGATCACAAGCAGAACTGGAAGTCGGGATTTAGGTGTGTGGACTTCATAGCAATAAGAGAGCTCTGGGCCAGGCTGAAGGGCCAACTGGGGGGGGGTTGCTGGGGGGGGGTCATCTGTGGGCCCCACTGCAGGTGAGCCCCGGGGCCCCAGGTCCAGGCTCGGTGTTGACCCCTGCCCACCGCGCCCCACCAGGTGCACCCACTGGAGCGCCGCAAGTACATGCTCAAGTCACTGGACCAGATTGAGACGGTGAATGGCGGCGGGGCAGCTGGTCGGCTCACCTTCCCGGACCGGGAGGCCCTGGCCGAGCACGCTGACCTCAAGAGCATGGTGGAGTTGATCAAGCGCATGCTGACCTGGGAGTCGCACGAGCGCATCAGCCCCAGCGCCGCCCTACGCCACCCCTTCGTGTCCATGCAGCAGCTGCGCAGCGTCCACGAGACCACCCGCTACTACCAGCTGTCGCTGCGCAGCTGCCGCCTCTCCCTGCAGGTGGAGGGCAAGCCCCCGCCGGCGTCCGCGGTGGCCACTTCAGAAGATGGGCCCCCCTACTACCATCTGGTTGAGGAAGAGGAGGCCATGGGTCTGGGCAGTGCGGCGGGCAGTGGGCCTTTCTGCCGTGAGGAGAAGGCACCAGGCGTGCAGAAGGCCATCGACCAGCTGGACGACCTGAGTCTGCAGGAGGCGGGCTGTGGGCTGTGGGATGAGACCCCCGACATGCTGGCCCCACTCAAGGCAGCCGTTGCTGGCCTCCGGGTGCCCGACTCAGGCCCGGAGCCCATCCTGGCCTTCTACGGCAGCCGCCTGGCCGGCCGACACAAGGCCCGAAAGCCAACCGCGGGATCCAAGTCTGACTCCCACTTCAGCAACCTCATCAGGCTGAGCCAGGCCTCGCCCGAGGACGATGGGCCCTGCCGGGGCGGCGGCTGTGGCTGGGCAGAAGGAGAGCATCGCGGAGCCTCAGCCAAGCCCCCCACCATCCCGCAGCGGGATGGGGATGGGCCTGACGTCAAGGACATGACCATGGACGCTGAGGTAAGTCAAGTGGACAGGAAGGGTGCAGGTGGTTCTGGGGTCAGAGTCCCCCAGAGCTCCAAGGTAGAGGGCAGAGTGACCCTGGCCTTGACTCCGCACACACCTGGGTTGCCTCAGCTGGCTGAAGCCCACCCTCCAGATGTTACAAGGCTCCACACACACTAACTCATACTCAGGATATTCAGTAGGGTGTGACGGGGCTCTGCACACATCCATCTGCCACTGGGCTGTCTAGACACTCAAAGAGCACAGAATCCCACCTGCAGGAAGTGATAAAGGCCAGCACAAAGAACAAGGTCTCAGCACATGCTCACCCAGGAAGACATGGCAGCCTCAGCAGACACTAACACAGCCTCGGGACGCAGTGCGGTCTGAGAACATACTCTGAAAGCCCCCAGGATGTCGAAGAGGGTTGCAAAGGCACAGAATTGCCCTCAGGAAGTAACAAGGGTTCAAGTGGGACAGGCAGAAGTTCATGACGGGCAGGCTGGTGGCCTCTTGGCTGATGCCCTCTCTTCTCCCCCACAGAAGCCTGGCCCTGAGCTCTTCGACCCCAGCAGCTGTTCCGGGGAATGGCTGAGTGAGCCAGACTGGGCCCTGGAGGGCGTCAGGGGCCCACGGGCTGCTCCGGGGCTCCGCCCCCGCCACGCCCACCCCCACGGCCCGCTGCGGGCCGGCAGCTTTCTGCAGCACGTGGGCGGGCAGCACTGACGGCGACCCCACCTCTACCCACTGCCGGTGGCTGCGCTGGCTGGGCTGGCATTCCCTCCTCAGAGCCACACCCTGAACCCACAGATTTCCTACAGAAAGATAGTTATCCAGCAATCCCCACCCCCCACCCACAGTGCATGCCTGACATGCACCCCGGCCACAGGAGGGCCTTGGCTTCTGGTCAATGGCCGCCTCGGCCAGAGGGACACAGAGAGGTGGCTGCACCCTGTTGGCCCTGGGCACATTTTTGGCCCTGTTGCCTCTGCCTATTTCAATAAAGAACTGTTCACAGCCCTGCCTCGCGCCTGTCCTCCCTGCCCGAGGGGAGGCCTGGTCTGGGCCGGGTGGGGCTCAGACCAGTGGCCGGCCCTGCTCCCTGACGCTGTACCCAGTCAGCTACTGGCTCAGGCTGGAGGCTGGGCTGCCACTGTACTTTGGGGGAGGGACAGGTTTAGTTTGGCCCACTGACCACCCCCTAAATATGCCAAGTGCTTGGCACATGACAGCCCACCCTTAGAACGTTGTGTCCAGCAGGCGCCAATCTAAGCTTGCCAGAGGTCAAGGTCTTGTTTACCTGTCCTCATTGCACATGGCAGACTCATCCATACGTGGGACGTGCTGAATGTAAATTCACTTGGCAGGAGCAAATTCCTGCTTGGTGCACACTCCAGTGTTCAGACACGAGTCCGCCCGTGGGATACGGGAAAGGTTGAGTGTGTGCTCATCCGTGGGAGCACCCTGAGCGCACTGCACACACAACCCCGTGCTGGCTACCGGAGGTGCAGCACACCCCAGCCCCGTGGCCACACACTGCATGTGCAGCACATGCCCGCTCATGTACACTGCACTCTGAGGGCTCAGCACACACCATCCCATGCCAGCCACACATGCCAGCAGATGCAGTTACATGCTAAGGGCTCAGCACATGCTAAACAAATGGGCCATATGCTACATGCTCATCGTTCACAGCTCAGCTGCTGAGGGCTCAGCACATACCAGTCACATGTTATATGCTTGGCACATGCCAAACACGTGCTAAGGGATCAGTGTACACGCTCATGTCTCCACCAGAGCCCCATGCTGGCTGTCCCCCACCCCAGCACCCCGCCTCACACCACTCAGTCAGGCAGAGGCTGTACGGACAAGTCATTTACTTCTTATTATAACCTTGGGCCCTCTTTGCCCTGGGAAGGGGGTGGGCCAGGGGGCCAGGCCCAGCATGCACCCCCACTTCTGGGACTGATTCCTCCTGAGCTGGGCTGGGACCTGGGGGCCACAGCTTCAGGCTGGCAGGGGCGGAGGTAGAGGTGGGACAGCGAGGGGGCCTGTGGAGCCACAATAGGACGGGGAGAAGCGGGGGTACGGGGCCAGGAACCATGACCCAGGATTTCTGGGTTTATGGGGGCCTTCAGGGCCTCAGAGCAGGCGACAGGCATTGCCCACGCTGTCAGCTGAGGTGTCCAGGTCATGGCTGTAAGGGGAGTCCCAGTCTCTCAGGAAAACGGCCTCCAGCTGGCTCCGCAGGCCGCCCCGCCCATTCTGTGTCACCAGCAGCGAGGTGCCTGTCGTCTCCGTGAAGTAGCTGCCGGACCAGTTGGAGGTTCCTGCAGGGCAGGGGGCAGAGTCAGGGCCCGCGGCAGCGCCTGAATGTCCCTCCCGGCCCCTGGTGGCGCTCAGACACTCACCGATGTAGGTGGCACGTTCAGTCACCATGTACTTGTTGTGGTTGACTCGGGCATATGGGATCCGGGCCTGGGCCTCGTCCGCGGGGACCACAAAGAGTTTCTGGGGAGGAGGGGAGAGTGGGGAGCAGCAGGAGATGACGCAGGGATTAGAGAAACCCCAGGGTCTGGAGTGGGGAGTGGCGCCAGGTCTGGGGGTCAGGGGATCCGCGGAGACCTTGGGGCCGAACAGGGCCAGAAGGGTGGGTATGAGTCAGTGCTGGCTGGGAGGACCTAGCTGCTTCATTTGCTGCCCATTCTCCTGAGCTGCCCCCTTTGCCAGAGAGCCTTCCATGATCCCCCAGGCTTGGACAGGTGCTTCCTCTAAGCACCGCCCCCCCCTGCTCTGGGCCCTGACCCAGGGTTTCCCCATCACTGCACAACTCATTCTGGATTGTCCCTGTCAGATGACAGGTGAGCTCCACAAGCACTGTGCGCCTAGGATTGCCCGCACGGGCAGGGGCTGAGGAGGGGTCTGCGACAGGTGCTCACCACCTGGATGTCGGAGTGGGAGTGGTTGTCACGCAGGGCGGCCAGAGAGAGCAGGAAGGCCCGCATGGACGGCTCCGAGTGTCCCCAGCAGCTGACCAGCAGGCGCACCTTGACGCCCCGCTCGTAGGCGGCCCGCCGCAGCCCGTCGTCAATGGCAGGCCAGAACCTTGGGAGGGGGTGCAGGGTACAGAGGGCGGCTCATCCGCAGGCCTCACCTTCAGCTTGTGCCAGCTTCTGAGAGCCCCCAAACCCTAAGACCACCCCATCTCTGGCTCCCAGTCCTGCTCCTGCCTCCCTAAATCCCACCCCCAGACTACTTTCTCTGAGCCCCCAGCCCTGCCCCTCCAAACTGGTCCCCAAGCCCTCATCCCATCTCCAGCCCACGCTCCCTCCCCCTACCTCCAGAAATCCCACAACACCTCCTATTCCTCCAGTCCCCATTTCAGCCCCTAACCCCAATATTTTCTTCCTTTTCTCAGTTCCCTTTGCTCCTGGCTACGGCACCCAGACCCCATCTCCCTGTTACCTGTCTTCTCTGCCTGTCCCCATCACTTCCCCTCCATCTGTCCCCTCCCATTGGCTCCACTGCCTGCTTTCTGGGCTCCCTTGCTCCCTCCCCTGCTCCTCTTCCACTCCTGGGGGGCTCCCTGCCCAGAGCCCCGTCCACACACCCAGCAGTACCTGCGCGGGTGGGAGAACTCCATTGTGGGCAGGTAGTTCATGACCGCGATGTAGATGAAACTCCGGGCCGTGTCCACTACGTTGAGCAGTGCCTTCAAGTCCGGGGTGCGGCCACTTGGACACAGTGGTGGGGGCGCACTCTGGGGACAAGGGGACAGTTAAGACCTGTGCCTGCCAGGGGTGCTGTCACCACGGACCCCAGAAACAGACAGCTTGCCACTAGCGGGGTCCTGCTGGTCTCGCTGAATCCATGGAGGACAGAGATGATCACCACGTCCATTTCACAGGTGAGGAAACTGAGGCTCAGAGAGGGAAGTGACCTGCCTGGGTCACACAGCTGATAAATGGAGCCGGGTTCTGGATCTAGGTCGCCTGCTTCCAGAATTTACGCTCTGACCCAGTGGTGCCTGACAAGGTCCCCAAACCAGCACTGAGAGCATCACCTGGGCATTTGTTAGGGTCGCAAACTCTTAGGTCTCACTACACGCGACACACAGTGTGTGCTGAGGGTGCCAAGTGGGGGCCCAGGAACCTGGGGTCCACAGCCCTCCCAGTGGTTCCGATGCTCTCCTCGCTTTCGTCCCCAACTCACAGGCCACCCTGTGGGCACCCTCTGTGTGCCCGTGCACACGGGCCCTTTACCCAGCTTTCTCCACCCTCCCACTGGGTGAGCGAACTCAAGCTCTGAGGGGGGCAGTGGCAACGGGGGAGCCCCAGGCCCCTCTGGGAGGCCCCTGCATCCCTGCACCTTTGTGTGTCCCTCCACGAGTCCCAGACTTGCCCAGGCGACTGGCTCAGGGGGACTGAAAGGGGTGAGGTTGGCGACCCCAACTAGTGCAAGTATCAAAAGCCAAGGACAGCAGTGCTTTGTCTAGAATGCTCAGTACCTACCACGGGCGACTGCCCAGCGGAACGTTCTGAGATAAGGGGAGCCCTCCACGTGTGACTGGCCGATACGGCAGCCGCGTGCTCCTTGCGACCGCCGAGCGCTTGAAATGGAGCTGGTATGACTGAGAAACTGAATTTTCAACCAGATTTAAGGCTGATGGGGAGGTGTGGCTGGGGCCACGCAAACCCTAAGAGGTTGTAGACATTATGATAACCATTTTCTGGATGAAACCAAGGCCTATGCAGGGTGGGACACAGCCCAGGCCCCTGACTAAGCAGAGAAGAGCACTAGTGAGGGCTGGTGGACAGGAGTCCCTCCCCACCAACCCCTGGGCAGGGCTGGATAGAGGCCATGAGGGAGCGTGTGGCCAGAGCGTGACAGGCCCCGCTTCCTAGACTCACCGCCAGGTAGGCCAGCGCAGGGGTCCCATTGAGGCAGATCTCCATGGGTGTCTCTTGATTGTAGCGGGTGTCATAGGACCGGGGCCAGGTGGATGGGATGGAGCTGCCCGCCTGGCCCAGGTACCAGTAGGCCTCGAAGATCTTGGTCAGGTCCCGAGCCAGGCAGCTGCAGTTGTACATGACCACGCCCAGCTCCTTGACCTGTGGGAGGGGAGTGCTGAGTCTGGGGCGGTGGCCTGGTGCCCACGGGTGACGTGGACACCTGCAGCCCCCTCTCCCTGCCCCCTTGGCCTTGTTCTTTCCCTAGCCCCTCAGTTTCCCCCACTCTGTCCCTGCCCCCCTTCTTTTTGTCCCTCAGCTCCAGCCCCCCAAACCCCCAAGTTTTTGTGAGCATCAGTGTCATTTCAAAGCTCCAGTCACAGCTGTATGTTCAGCATCTCCCCGAAGAGCTGGTGAGATTATGAGCTGGCTGAGCAAATGATCACTGCCTGAGCTGTACCCTCTTTCCTGTCTTGTGCTAATTCCCACAAATCCTTCAGTTAGCAGATCAGTTATTGCCTCCCTTGGGAGCCCCTCCCTGATACCCCATCCTGCCTGGACCCCTCTGCTCGTGCTTCCCCCACCCCGGCCTGGACTCATCTGGGCTGACCCTGCCTGGTGACTGGGCTGTCTCTGCGCCCAACTGGGAGTTCTGAGAGGTCCCTCTGTTACCACTGTGTTCCCAGCATCACCCAGAACAGGGCCGGGCTTAGAGGAGGCATTCAGAGAATAAACGGTGAGGGCCAAGGATAGACAGGGCCTTGAATGCCATGTAGAGGGGCTGGCAGCTGTCACTGGGGACAAGAGGGAGCCCCAGGCTTCCATGAGCAGGTGGAGGGCAGGATTTGGGGGACATTCCTGGCAGGAAGTGGGAAGGAAGCCACTGCGAACTAGAAAGAGAGAACTCTGGGACCGAAGGGGGTGCAGCTGGAGGCTGGGCACCGGTGGAGCAGGGAGTGGTCTGGAAAGGTGGGTGGGCAGAGTGCAGGCAGACCTGGGTCAGGGAGCGCCAGTCCATGTTGGCACTGCCAATGTAGAAGTGGGTCTGGTCCACCACCCAGAATTTGGTGTGCAGGACGCCATGGGTCAGCTTCTGCATGTCCACCGTGCGGACCTGGGCGCCTGCAACCGACAGGTCAGGGTGGTGGGCAGGGGTTGACTTGGGCAGCCCCAGGCCCAGCCCGCCCCCAGCTGCCCCTGGCTCACCGCTCTGCAGCAGGGCCTGCAGGTCCGCCTGGGACTGGGACCCACTGGGCTTGCTCACAGCAATGCGGACCTTCACACCTCGAGGCGCCAGGGTCTGGAGCTGCCGAAAGACCTCCTCGCCCTGGGGGGAGAGGAGAGCCTCTCAGGGGGTGGGCCGACCATCTCTCCAACACCGCGCAGCACCACCATGGGGCTGTTTGGAGATGTAGCTTCCAGACGAGATTACGAGTGAGCAAGCTTTACCTTAGCCCGCATGCCTAGGGGTGGTTTTACAGGTTGACATTACAGCCTTGATCTGTTTTAATATGTGGCCACTCTGAGCGTCACCAGCGCCTCCCTGCCTGTCCCGCCTTTCCAAGGGACCTTCCCAAGATCCTACCTTGGAGGTATCAGTGCCTCCAGGGGCCTCTGGGCACCTCACAGGATATTGGGGGTACAGCTGGCTTGGGCTTGGGGTCCAGGAAGGTACGGGTGAGGCTGGATGATGCCAGTAACAGTAACAGCCACGATTCCCTGGCTCCTACTGTGAGGGGGGCCTGGTCTAAGCCCTTCATGTCTGAACTCACTGCATCCTCGCCACTCTCCTCGATGAGACAGGTCACAGTAAAATCCCAGAGGTGCAGATAGGGAAACTGAGGGCTGGAGGGCTCGGTGGGGAAGCAGGGTCTGCGCCCGGACCGTCTGCCTCCCTTGCCTGTGCTTTGTGCTTTGTGCTCTGAACCACTCCGGTGGGAGTGGCAGGAGCCCCCCAGTGTTAGTAAATTTTAAGCCCACTTCTCACAGAAAGAGGCAGCAGAGAGAGGAAAAAAGAAGGAAAAACTCCTGTGTTTTTCACTGAAGGAGTGATCCACCTGGACTGCTCCCTTCCAGACTCTGAAGCTCCACAGTTTGTAAGTTTGTCTGCAGGCCGAAACAAGAACGGAACCATGAACGCTCACAAAGGGCTTGCTGAGGCGGGCGCCGTGCTATGACTTGCATGGATTAGTCCATTTCGTTCTCCCAGGGGTCGGTGTTACACACTGGCCCCATTCCACAGATGGGGAAACTGAAGCCAGAGAGGCGAAGTGACCCGCCCAGGGTCACACAGCTGGGAAGCAACAGCCTGGCCAGAGGCTGCGCCGTTCCTCACTGCGCTCTTCCATCTCTCGGTGTGACAGCAGCTGGTGGGTGAGCGGCACCTGCCAGCCTGATCCCTCGTAACCAAACCCACACTTGACATTTAGAGGCCTGCAGATGACCGTGACAAACGCCCCCAGTCCAGAGGGCCGTGTGAACAGCTGCTTCCAACCCCCTGTGTCCAACCTGCTGTGTAGCACATGCGCACCAGTCTCCGGGACCGCAGAGAAACCCCGTTCACCCCCACCCCCAAGCCTCCCACAACCCCCTGCCTGCCGGCACCCAGGCTGCCAGGTACCTGCTGGGCAGAGGCCTCCTGAGTGTGGGTGTCATTGTTGGCGAGGGTCCAGTAGAAGGAGGCGATGTCCAGGCTGCTGTGGGCCCCAGCGAGCAGGCCCAGCCAGGCCTGGCTGGTGGAGGGGTTGCCGGTGGAGGCGTTGGGGAAGTCCAGGCCCTCAGGGATGCTCTCCACCAGCACTGCTCTGCAGTACCGAGGGGTGGGGGGGTGATATCAGCCATTGGGGCCCGGAGACCACCACCTGGCATGTGAGCACTCACCTGTCTGGCCGTGGAGGATGAAAGACTGCGTGCTGTGTGTGCCTGTATTCAGAGTACATGCACTTGTCTGTCTAGAGGTGTGAAAGAAAGGTGTGGATGTCTGTGTGTACACTTGTCCACAGATGTGGATGGAGGACGCCACGTGTGTCTGTGTGTGCCTATCTCTTGGCAGACCTGGATAGAAGATGATGCTGTGGCTGCCATGGGAACGGTGTTGGGGGCGGGGGCACGGAGGGAAGAACCTGTCACGAGCTCTGGGTGATACTGAGTGCGGGCCCTGCCTGTTGTGCCCAAGTGTCCCTGGCCTGTCGGGGCCTCTCCCCTGCCCATCCCAGGCTCCTCGCTTACTCGCACGGGTCATAGCAGGGGGCTGGGCGCTGGCTGGGCCCGAAGAGATGCAAGTCGCTGTATTCCCACAGGAACAGCTGAGTCATCAGGGCACCGAAACCCACAACGGCCAGGATGAGGACCAGCAGGACCCAGCGGGCTTTCTGTGGGGGAGGAAGAGGCGGTCAGCCAGCCCGGGCTGGGCAGCCCAGCCCACGCCCCAGACAGACCAAGGGGACGGCGGGCTCCTACCTTCTCAGCAGCCCTCCATGCCTCGATCTCATTCATGGGCAGCTCACTGGTGGGCTCCTCGGGGGGCACCTTCAGCTGGGGAAAAACGGGGATGGTCGAGGGTGCCGGGGGAGCCCCGACCCTCCATGGTACCTGGTCCCTCCCCACTGGGGCCCCGTCCACCTACCTCCTGATACATCAGCTTAGGCTTCATCTTGCCAGGCAGCCGGCAGGCACACAGGGCGCAGGTGGGCAAGTGGGTGTGTCAGGGTCTCCACACTGTGGGAACAAACGCTGGCACTGTGTGGGGGTGCTCCGGGTTTTTTGGGGACATCACAGAAGGCACATCCGTCTCAGGGCTCACGAGGTCCACTGGATCGCTTATCCATGATCATGGGGCCGCTGGCACGGCGCCCGCCACCCCAAAAGGAGGAAGCAGACGGCTGGTCAGCAGGGATTTCGAAATCCCTTGGGCTCTAACGCCTCTGCTTTCTTCCCAAAATCTGTGGTAGCCACCCTGCCGCCCTTTCAGGGCTCCCCTTAGCTCCCACTCTGTTCCCCATCAGCACCTTCCCTTCCCTGGGTTCACACAGAGACATTCCCAAAGGGCCAGCTCCAGATGCCAGCAGCGGAGTCCCAAAGCTTTGTGCCCGGCTTTTCCCAGCCCGGGGATTTTTCAGGTGGCTCCCCTGCCCTCACCCTCGGACACCACCAGACAGATCAGGTGGGGAGCCTGAGACCCTCCAGACCTCCCCACCAGCTATGTAGCCCATCCGCCCTCCACCCCCCCCCCCCCGTCAGCCAACCTCCCGACCCTACCACGGAGGAGACTCGGCCTTAGTCGGCATGCGGCAGCTGCTACCTCCGCGGGGGCCCTGCTTCTGCCTCAACAGACGAAGCAAGGGCAAGTGAAAGGGGGCGGGGACCCCGAGGAGGCTCCACCTATTGCTACTGCAGCAGGGAGTCTGCGCGGGCTTTGCTCCGCCCCGACCATCCGCCGGGAGTGCGGTCTGGCCTCGCAGGTGCGGTGCGGACAACCTGGCCGGGTGGGTCTAGTTCACGGCTGGGGGATGGGCTTTGCCACACCCCACCCCGTAGCTACCGTGCCGGGTGGGGAAGGCTCAGGTAAAGAAAAAAGTGGAACCCTACATCTTTTCTCGTCTACGAACCTTGTGAATTTTTGTACCCCGGGCATGCATTGCCTAGTCAAAAATAAATAAATTAATGATTTAAAAACATACAATAAAATGGAGACATCAAGGCTGGGTAAGCTGATTTCATGATGCAGCGATAAAAGCAGCAGAGGACACAGCCCACGCTCTGGGAGGGGAAGGGCTGAGTACGAGAAGCAGAAGGTGGGTTTTCTGCTAGAGTCCGTATTCGATTGATTGATTGATTTTTAGGCAACTGATAGGGATTTTTAAAAATTTGTTTCGGAAATCCAGGCTCTGACTGGAGGAGTCGGCTGGGTTTCCCACCTTCCGTCTCGCGTCTCTCCAGCAGGCTTTAAGGCCACAACCGCAAATATAAATTAGAGAACCCTTCCCCGCCCGCGTCTCTCAATGAAAGAGGGGCAGGAACCCCTTCCCCTGAGCCAGGCAGAAAAGTCACGGAGAAGCGCAGAAACGCCATTACTATCGAGAGCGGCAACAGTGTCATAAGTGGCTGCCTTGACAGTGGGACCTGAGGGTGGGTCAGGACTATTTTCGGGGTCCCAGACTGCAGAAGGCAGAGCTCAGCTGTACCCCTCGGCATGGCAGGGAAGATCGGGCAAATGCTTCCAGCAAGAAACGGCAACTGACCACGGTTATTTGCAACACCCTAGGCCACCAGATGCAGAAGATAACAAGGAGATAACAGTCTTAGAGGTGGTTGGCAGCGGGGTTTCAGGGTGGGGGAGGGGGACGTGGGCAAGACACAATTTTTGCCTTTCACTTATTTGTGAAGGCCTTGGTGAGAAATGTTGTATTAAGAATAAGGGGTTAACTCTGGCTGGTGTGGTTCAGTGGATTGAGTGTGGGCCTGTGAACCAAAGGGTCACCAGTTCGATCCCCAGTCAGGGCACATGCCTGGGCTGCAGCTGGGGGCATGTGAAAGGCAACCACACACTGATGTTTCTCTTCCTCTCTTTCTCCCTCCCTTCCCCTCTCTCTAGATATAAATAAATAAATAATCTTAAAAAAAAACAAGGTGTTGGAACAGCACAGCACATGTGGAACTGGGGACGCTGAGATGAACTGGAGCGAAAGTGAGAGAGGGCAGTGAGACCCGGAGGGGCGAGGGCCGACACTCGGCCCCCTGAGGCTGGGGACCAGAAGACGACCGACCGCTGGTAAACCAGAAGCAGGCCCTGGCTGCTGTGGCTCCGTGGACTGAGTGCCGGCCTACGAACCAAAGGGTTGCCCGTTCAGTTCCCAGTCAGGACACGGGCCTGGGTTGTGGTGGAATCTCTGGTGGGGGCGTGTGTGAGAGGCAGCGGTTCGATGCTTCCCACATCGGATGCTTCTCTCCCTCTTCCTCCCTTCCTTCCCCTCTCTCTAAAGAAATAAATACATAAAATGTTTTTAAAGACCTTGTGGCTTTCAAACTGTGTAATGATTACAAGGTCTGCAACAAGGGGTTAAAGCTGTCAAAATACAGCTTTCACGTCTGCTGTATTTTTAGCAAAGCACTATGCCTAAGGTGTCTAAAAGGAACACTAGTACTGGAGAGGGGCGGTTCCAGAGCTAGGTGTCCAAACTGGATATGAGCCTGCCCACCTAGGTGACCAGGTGACCTTGAAAAATGACAATGCATTTGTGCCTTGGTTTTTCCATCTGCAAAATGGGCATGGTAACCATAGTGCTTGCTTCTCACAGGCTGCTTATGAGTTTCACACATTTTTGAGGCACTGGGGATACCACTGGGGACAAAACAGACATGAAGACAGACAAAAAACCAAAATAAGGAACTTATATGTTAGAAGGCATAAGCACTGTAGAAAACCAGGGACGAGGGACAGGGTGCGGGTGGGGTTGGGGTTGTTTGTAATTTTAACTAAAGTCAGGGAAGGCCTTGCTGAGAAGAGAGACCTGATTTAAAAAAAAAACTCCGTGGGGAGGGAGGGAGCTAATGGGCTTCCTTACAGAAGAGTGTTCCAAGCAGAGGGAAGGCCAGTGCAAAGGCCCTGAGGCAGAAGTGTGCGTGATGTGGAAATGGGAGAGCAAGGAGGCCGGTGTCTCTAGCAGACTGGACACGCGGGAGAGGGAGAGATGAGTCTGGGAGGTGATGGGAGCAGATCCTGGACTGTGGTGAGGGCAGGACCTCAGGGGGTTCCGGGCACAGGAGGGATGCGGTCTGGTTTGCAGTAGGTTGAATGGTAGCCTCAAAAACAATGTGTCTGGTATGGGCACTACCCCCAGGACTGGTGAATGTGACATTTAGAAAAAGGGTCCTTACAGAGAACAGACCGATGGTTGCCAGAGGGGCTGGGGGCTGGGTGACAAATTGGTGATTACAAAATAGTCCCGGGGATGTAAAGTACAGAGTAGGGGATGTCGTCGATAATATTGCGGTAACTATGTGTGGTACCCACTGGATACTGGAACTCTAAGGGGACCTCGTTGTGAAGCACAGGATTGTCTAACAACTATGCTGTACCCCTGAAACTAATGGAAAATAACATTGAGTATAAACTGTAATGGAAGATTTTTCATTTATTTACTTTTAGAGAGAGGGGAAGAGAGGGAGAGAAACAGCAATGTGCAAGAGACACCTTGATGGTTGCCTCTCACACGCCCTCAGCTGGGGGGACCTGGCCCACAACCCGGGAGTGAGCCCTGACCCGGAATCAAACCGGCGACCCTTTGGCTCGCAGGCTGGCACTCAATCCGCTGAGCCACGCCGGCCACAGCAGAGTGTAAACTGTAATTTAAAAATGTAGATGTAACCAAAGAAAGGAGCTTGTGATAAAATCATCCTGGATTATCTGGGTGGGCCCTAAACCCAAGAACAAGTGTCTAAGTGACAAAACCACGTGGCCAGGGAGGCAGAGGTTAGAGTGACTCGGCTGGAAACCTCCCCAGGCCTGGAGCCGCCACCTTCTGGGAGCGGCAGGGACCAGCTTCTGCCCTGGAGCCTCTGTGGGGGGAGCCGGCCAGGCCAATGCCTTCGGGTTGGACTTGTAGCCTCCCAAATGTGAGAGCGTGAACTTCTGTTGTTTTAAACCACCCAGGTTGTGCTAACTTGTTACAGCAGCCACGGGGAACTAATGTGGGTGTTTGTGGGCTCCCCCTGGCTATGTGGGGTACGGACTTGGGGGAGGGGAGGTACAGGGGCTGGACCAGGGAAAGCAGGGTGCGGAGAGGGTGGACAAACTCGAGGGTCAGGGCAGCCGAGCGGGGAAGACTGAATGGAGTCTGGCTGCGTTCTGAAGGTGGAGCCTATGGGATTTCTAATCAGAATGGGTGTGGAATCCAGGTAAAGGAAGGGGCCTCAACCCCACGGGTTCGGGCCTGAGCCGCTTAGGAACAGAGGTCCCAAGAGCTGAGCTGGGGAAGATGACTCAGGCAGAGCAAGTTTGGGAAAAAGAGCAGGAATAAAGAAAGAATGAATGAATACATAGATAATTAATAAGTGGCCCTGGCTGGGTAGTTCGGTTGGTTGGAGCAGCTTCCCCTAAGGCCAAGGTTGTGGGCTCAGTCCTCTGTCAGGGCACATACAAGAAGCAACCAATAAATGGGTAAGTAAGTGGAACAAATCAATGTCTGTCTGTCTGTCTCTCTCTCTTAATTTAAAATAAATAAAATCATAAATAAAATAAATAAGTAAACAGCTCTGGCTGGGCAGCTCAGTTTGTTGGGACATCATCTGGATACAGGGAGGTTGCAGGTTTGATCCCCAGTCAGGGCACATACATGAGTCAACCAACGAATGCACACACGGCCGGGACAGCCAACTGCTGTTTCTCTCCCTTCCACTCTCTAAAATCAAAAATAAAAACTTACAAGTATAAATAAATGTAGCATTTTGAACATATACACTTTGAGAGGTCTGAAATCTACCCAGGTGGCTCCTTGGAACGAAAGGATTAACACATTATCAAGTGCACAGGACCGGCATGCGAGAGGATCTCAATAGATACAACTGTGTCAACGCTAACGGCCAAAAAGATAAAAGGAGGAATAGAGGGCATCATTCCCATCCCACCCAGCTAAGAGGGTTGCTTTCCAGTCACTATTTAGTTTCTAAATGGCAGATAGGACTTTAATGGAAATTAAATTATGAGACTGAGGCTCCTTAGCTGGGGTGCCCTTTGCCCACACCCCAGCCTCCAGAAAAGGACTGTGAAGTCAGCTGGAGAAGCAGCCGGTGCTCCCCACCCCCAGATCCCCGGGTGGGGCGGGGCAGGTGGGCGGGAGCAGCAAGGCTGCCAAAGTGGGGCTGGCGTTGCCCCCCCCCCCCCCCGCGCACCCCTGGGTCCCCAGGCTCCTAGACGCCCCCACGGGGCTCGGTGCAGCGCCCCGCCTGGCCCCTGTGCTCTGCTTTCTCGTACCTCTGCCGGCAAGTGCTCCCCGCCAGCCCGCAGAGTCTCCCTGTCCCCTTGACCTGTGTTCTCCCTGTTTGTGTGACACCACAGACCGCAGAAAAGGAGGAAACAAAACCCGCTGGGCTTTTGAGACACAAGTTGGGAGAGTTCCTTGAACACCCTGCTCCTGGGTGGGGGTGGGGGCGGAGTTTCGATCCCTCCTCCACAGCTGTGCTTTGGAGAGTCCAGGGTTCACATCCGAATGGTGTATGGGGTGGGTCTCCAAGTGCCACAGCCCTGCATTCAGGTCTCTGCTGTGTCAGTAGAAAAAGAGGCGCCGTCTGTGGGCCTCACTTTCGTTCTCAGAACAATGGGAGACGTGGACCAACCGCACGTTCGCTGGGAAGTCGTAAAACCCTCCGCGGCTGGCAGGTGGCATGGTAAACTTCTGATACGAGCTGGCTGGTGACATTTGTATGTCCCAGATAATACAAATCGTTTGTCACAGATCATTTGTGTCCCTTGAAAAGCTAAGTCTGTGCCTGGTTTATTCATCTAGCACCCAGTGCTGAGCACACTGCACACTCAAGAAGTGTCTGTTAAAAACAGAAACAATGGAGTAGAACGGCCACCTTTGAGAAAAGTCTCTCTAGACCTAATGACACTTATTTTACACATGATGATCACCGGCTGGCGTTCTAAGCGCAGAGTGGATGGGGCAGGAGCAGATAATGGCATCTCAGCCCGAGAGTAAACTGCAACATTGATTCAAAGTTGATTCAAGCCATCTCGGGGTGCAAAGGAGGGTGTGGGGCCAATCGGCTGCTGAAGCGCAAGCGAAGCACCGGACAGGCCACCCCACGGGGGACATTCACAAACCCACGCACCTTCCCCGTGGTTCGAACCCGGAATGTTCTCATGTTTACAGGAGCCAGTTCTCCCTGGACTGTGCAGGCCCCTTGGACTGAACGACCCACTGTCCATGTTTCAGCCTCCACAGAACCTTTTCTGTTTCTAGCAGCAGAATCTTTATTTCAAAGGGCCCCTCCCTAGAAGATGCTCCTTCTAGGGGGAGAAGAGGCTTGGTTTGGAAAACAATGAAATCGTTAAAAATAAAAACCATTATGAATGGGGGATGCTTCTGATTCGGCATGCAAAAATTGAAGCTGTCCCTGCCCGTCTCAAAACCCCTGTGCGGGTCCCTGTCGCCTTTGGGACAGAGCACAGACTTCTTCTCACTGTGTTCTCGCGGACAGGCCCCGGGACCGTCCCCACCACTGCAGGTCCAGTGCCCCTTCCGGACCTCAGAGCCGTCTCCAGCTCCCACCTCCTCCCAGAACTCCAGGTCTGCAGGTCCCCTGGCCTCCTAGACACCTCTCCCAAGGTGTCCCCAATCCCCTTATACCCACTATGTCCCCTTAGCATCGCTCCGAAATGTACTCCTCCCTCCAGTCCCCATTTCAAAGACAGCTGTCCTACCTATCCCTCAGGTATCGGCCTGTGTGCCAGCTCCTTCAGAGAGCCCGACCCGACCCCTCAGGAGACCCACCTGGGCCGCACCCTGGGCCCTCCATGTGTCCACTTGGCCTCCTGAGGGTCTGTCCCACCCTTTTCTCTCCCATGATCTTAGCCTGGACCAGCCACCTCCCAGCCTTCATTCAACCCTTCTAATCCCCCCTCCATCTGAGTCTGACTTGTCCTCCATCTGCGGCGCCCCCACCCAGTGTCCTCAGGACAAAGTCTCAGCTCCTTACTGTGAACCCCAGAGCCCTGAATGACCTTCCCCTAATAACTCACTCTCCTCACCTTTACGTCCCGGCCGTTTTTAATGATCGTTCAGTTCCTTGAACTGAAACCACACTTTCACCACCAACCCTCCCACAGCTTTCCCTCCTCTTCATCTTGCTCATTCCTATCAGCTCCTGCACTGCCTCCTACTCCAGGAAGCCCTCCTCACCCCCTGGTTGGCTCAGGTTCCCCTTTTGGGCTCTGACGGTCCCTGAGCTTCTGCACCCCAGCCCCTGACCGCTCTGGGCTGTCACCGTCTGAGGCTGGATCTGTTTCTCCCACTTGACTGTGAGACCCGGGAGGGCAGGGCGGGCTGTCTCCATCACTTCTATGTCCCTGTTACCACCCACCACCGGATGGATGGTGCTCAGTGGCCAGTTCATCCACCCAGTTATTCCACTTGTATTTATTCAGTGACTACTTGCTGACAAGCCCTGCCTAGAATCTGAAGATATAGCACAGAACGGGGGGAAAAAAATCCCGGTAAAGATGGCATTCTTTGGGGGGAATGAGACAACAGGGAAATGGGTGAAACGGAGACTGTGCCCGGGAGAAAAAAGGCAGCAGGGAGGGGGCAGCAGCACCACAGTGGAAAATGGTGCATAGCTGAATTCAGAAATAACACATCAGGGGCAAAAATAGCATTATCATCTCTGTTTTTCAGATGCAGGGCAGGGCTCAGGCCAGTCGCGGCCCAGGTCGAATAGCGTTGCCAGGGAATTTGGACACAGAGCTCTCACTTCTGTCCCAGGACCCTGCACGGAGGAACCGACCCATGAGCACAGAACAGGCTGCACACCTTTTCCTCGCCTCCCTGAGGGAGGCCTGAACCCATAAAAACCCTGTGGGGCGAGGGCGGCAGGTTCTTTATTTTTACTGAACCAGGCACCGATTGAAGCACAGATTATTAAGATTAACAATGTTTAATGATCAGAACAGTCCTTTTTTTTTTTTTTTTTTAGCCCCACTTAACAGATAAGGGAACTAAAGGCCTGGAGAGGTTAGGTCACTGGCACTAAAGGACACAGCCAGGAAACAATGGAGCCAAGATTTGAACCCAAGCTGCCTCAGGATCCCAGGGGCGGACAGCTGCCTCTCCTGTTATTATCTGTCCGTCTGTAGTTGCTCTCCCTTCCTGCCTCCCCAACAGCAGATGAACCCAAAGGTGACCTGGGCCTCTCAAAAACGACCAACGCCCGCTTCCCCTCCCAGTCTTTGAGAAGGACATTGGAAGCTTTCTCCAGAGAGAAAGGATATATGAGTACAGCTTTAAGAAGAGGACTCTGGCTCTCCTTCCAACCAGGCTGATCTTGCCAATCCATCTCTGGTAGTTCTGGAGGAGCTGCTGCTGCTGCTGCTGCTTCCGCTCACACCATGTCACATCAGACGGTGTCCCTCTTCACCTCCAAATCCTCCAGTGGCTCCCGCTCGCCTCACTCAGAGTGGAGCTAAAGTTTTCTCCGTGGCCCAGGAGATCTGCCCCCATCACTCCTCTGACCACATCCTGCAGCCTTCTCCTACCTCAGTGGCCTCCTTTCTACCCTCTAAATGTTTCTAAATATTCCACCCCCCTCCCTCAGGGCCTCTGCATTTGCTGTTCTCTCTGCTTAGAATACTCTTCCCCCCAGGCCGCCACACCACTTTCTCCCCCAATTCGGGTTGTTGTCCAAGCGTCATCATTTCGGAAAATCTTTTCTGACCATCTTATTTAAAACTACAACCTTTTCATGCAGTCCCCGCCCCCTCCTAACATATCCTATCCTTCACTTACCTATTTGCTAATTGTCTCTTTTCCCTGCTAGAATGTAAACTCCACGAGGCCAGGGATCTCTGGGTTAGTTCACCGAGGTGTCCCCAGTGCCCAGCACAGGGCTGGGGA
Organism: Artibeus jamaicensis; assembly: GCF_021234435.1. Lineage (NCBI taxonomy): Eukaryota > Metazoa > Chordata > Mammalia > Chiroptera > Phyllostomidae > Artibeus > Artibeus jamaicensis. Next base: position 972,794 of record NW_026521848.1, read on the forward strand.
TGTAAAATGTGCTTTCTAAATAGCTATTGAGTGAGTAACTTGGGTTTTCATTCCCACATTGCAGGCGCAGCAACTGAGGCCCAGGCACATGAAGCCACCTGCCCAAGGTTATGCAACTGTTTAAGCACTGAATGCTAGAATCAGGATGGGGACCAGGGTGTTCCAGCCCCCAGGTGCACACTGCTAACCACTGTGTACACTGCCTTGCAAAGGCAAGCTCGGTACAGAAGACACTCACCATTCCACCTGGGGATTCAGGGTTGCTGAGGTTTAAGCGAGTTGTGGTGGGACCTGCCTCACCTCTCCATACCCCTCCATTACAGAAGCCAAGGGAGGTCTAGGTCTAAGCTACCTACACTCTCCCCCTCAGCAAACCCTTTTCAGCTCCCACCGCAGCACCATCCAAATGCTCTCATTTTGGGGTGGAGATCACTCAGCCCAGCAAGGTTAAAGAGATAGATGTTAACTATTTACATGAGCAAGGTTTGTGACAGCTGGTGAGCCACCCCCTTCGGTGTTGTGATGTGGCAGAAATGAGGGCAATATGGAGATCGTGACGTGGGGTGGCTGCCATGGCAGAGAGTGCCATGATAACATGGAGTGACTGAGGCCACAGCAATGACAAAGGAGGTGGGGGGAGGGGAAGAGGGACAATGAAGAGGCGAGGAAGGTGATTGGATGAGGGTGGGAGTGACGTGGTTAATAATAATATTAGCCCAAATCACCCTGTCAAACTGGATATAACAGGAATAAACTGGCAGAATCCTCACAATCGCCCCTGTGCTGTGCACACTTCATAGATGAGGAAGCTTACATTGCAAAGGTGTGATTAGGTAGTCAAGGTTACCCAGAGGCTTAGTGGTGCGCTGGGATTCTGGCACACACCAGGTGACGGGCTCTACCCGGAGCAGTGGCGAGTGTGTGAGGAGTGACACGGGCAAATGACGGAGACGTGGAGGGGAAAAAACCTGTAAGGCAGGGTGGCCTTTCCCTTACAGGGAAAACTAGAAGCATGAGACATGAACAGTGACAGCCGGAGGAGCAAAAGTGACATGAGAGGGGTGGTGACCGTGAGGATAACATAAGGAGAGCATGAGATCGATTTAAGGAAAGGGTGACAGGAGGCGTGTGAAGGTGACATGGGGTATGGTGACAGTTATGAGAGATCATAATGGAGAAATACCAACAAAAGATGGGTGCAGGTGACATAAGAAGGCGATGGCGACTTAAAAGGGGCAATTGCGACCTGCGGTGGCAATGGGGGCTTAAAGGAGACAAAAGCGAGTTAAGGGGGTTGATGGCGACAGAAGAAGGTGACAGCGACTGCAGGGGAATGTTGACGATTTAAGTGGAATGCGATGTGCAGGGAGGAATGGAGACATAAAGGGCCCGAGAGCGACATAAGGGTAGACACGCATTATAGACCGTAGGTGACAACACGAGGAGGGCAGCCGAGGCGCCGCGCCCCCAGATCGCACAGTACCTGCGCTCCAGGTCTCCCACTCCCGGACCCAGCCCCGCACGCACCTCCTCTGCTGGAGCGGGGCCGGACCGCCCCCGCCGCGCGCAGGCGCACTCGGCCTAGACTGCGGGCAGGGGGGGCCGGGCCTGGCCTTTCTGATTGGCCGCGCTCCACGCTAGTGTGGGGCGGAGAGAAGCGCCGGGGTGGCTGCGAGCGCGATCCAGTGGCGGCGGGCGCCTCACTCTCGGTGGTGGCAGCCCGGACGGCTAGAGCGGCCGCTGGAGGGCCAGTCCGGCTTCCGGAGGCCGGGGCGGCGCTTCCGGGACGGGCCTCCGTGCCAAGGGAGGGGGCGGTCTGACAGTTGGTTCCGCCGGGAGGGCGGGCGGGCGGGCTGCGCGAGTGGGCGCGGGCCCGGAGGGCCAGGTGAGGCGCGGGCCGAGGGAGGTGGGACTGGGCCGGAAGCGGTGGGGTTGGATGGCGTTCGGGGCTCCGGAATCAGTCTCGACGCTGCTGTGTAGCCCCGGACGAGCGACTTTTTTCTCTGAACCTCAGTTTCTTCCTCTGTAGAGTGGGGGTCATAATCCGACTACAGCCTCCTCCTTATGGGTTGGAGTGAGAATTCAGCTCGTGCATGTCGGAGCCCCTCGCTCAGAGCCTGGCACAGTGCCCACTCGTTATTGAACTAGTATTGTTCGTATTGATAATGATATTTGTGACTGGCCTGGAATATCAGGGTGTGGGAGCGTGAAAGATTGTTGGACTTGGAATCCAACAGATTTCGGTTCAAATCTCAGCTCCACTTCGTGGCAGTGGGCCTGTGCCTTCACCTCTCCGAACCTCATTTTATTTATTTGTACAGTGCGGGCTAATGGTCCCAGTATCATAAGGTCCCTGTGAGGATGCTGATGAAATGTACATATCAAGTCCCTAGCACAGGGCCTGGCACAGTAATGGGTAGGAGCTTATTAGACTGGGACTATCATAACGATGATTCCAGGAGTCGTTGGTGTAGCTGGAACTTCCAAAGAAGCAGAGGGAAGGAGGAAGCTCAAAGACAGAAACAGGAAAAACTTGGAATCTGGACTCAGGGAAAGCAACATCCTCCAACTTACCATTTGGCCAATTTTTCTAAATCCCATGATTTTTTTTCTTTTCTTTAAAACTACTGATGCATTTTTCTACAGTCAACTTGAGGAGGAAAAATTATCTGCTATCTTAACAAAGACTGGCCTGGCTGGCCATGAGGAGGAACACAACCTGAAATACAATGGAAGTGGAACAACCTGTTAAACTCTAGACAGGGCCCTGACTAGGTGGCTCTGTTGGTTGGAGTGTCATCCTGTACACCCAAAGGTTATGGGTTCGGTCCCTGGTCAGGGCACATGCCGGGGTTGCAGTTTCCATCCCTGGTTGGGTGTTCTCAGGTGAGGATTAAAAAATGAAAATAAAACTAGGCAGAAACTGAAAGAGAATAACTGATACTATGTGGTTCCGTTTCATCAGGCCCCAGGGACCCCATCAAGTCACTTTGTTCTCCGCTCCAGCTCACGCTTTGCACACGACTGACATAGTGACTGTCCTACCCTCTCCCTAGCTCACTGAAGATTTATTTATTTTGTCTAGTGCACACGTGTCACCTGCTGAGCATTTTTCTAAGGGCTTGGCATTTATGAACTTACTCCCTCTAACCTCTTTAGGTGCTCTTATCATTTTATAGCTGAGGGAAGTGAAACCCAGAAACTTACCCCAGAATCAGAGTTAGGAAGTGGTGAATTGGGCTCAGCACAGGGCATCTGGTACATGGTAATTACTTGAGTTTTGGGAGTGGTCATTTTTCCACTGTTGTTAATGTTATCATTTTAACTGTTCAGAGTCGGCGCTGGAGATGGGCTTTTGATGGTGGAGAGAGGATACTGAGTCCATCAGGGAATTCTGCAGCTGTAGGAGGGTACCAGTACGTGAAGGCTTCTGGTAAGCATTGACCGACACCTTGCAAAACAGATCACAGTGCCTGGCTCTTAGTCCCCCCTCCACCAGCATTGGTCATAGCATTGGACTGGCTTGGGTTCAAGTCGTGGCGCGCAGTTACTGTGTGCCCTGGGACCTGCCACTCTCATCCATAACACAGGGACCATTTTTACTTTCTTGTCCTGTGGTCGTGAAGGGTCGCTGGGGTGTGTATATGCTGAGTGTCTGGCACGGAAACATTCAGTAGGAGCTGCTGTAGGGGCGCTGGAATCAGGGAGAACTTGTTTTTGAATCCTGGTGAAGCTTCTGGCTAGCTGTGGCGTTTGGCAGACGACTGCACCTTGATGAGTTGGTTTTTTCATTGATTATAATGGGGTAATAATAGTCCTCACTCATGAGGCGGTTGTGAGGCATCAGCATGATGCCTGGCTCTGGTCCAGTGTGTAGTTAGTGCTTGGTATGTAGCATGTTGTTCTGTCTGACATGTTGAAGCCTCTCCATGCCCTGCCCTTTGAGAGATGCAGTTGTGTTGTCTTTGTCCAGCAGTAAAACCCAGGAGGGAAAGTGGGTCTTAGAGAATGAAGAAAGCGGGCGGAATGATGTCTTGTGGTCACGTTCATCAGTAAGGGATGCAGCAGAAGCTGGTGAGAGGTGGGATGAATCCTGGCCAGGGCAGAAGAGAGAATCTCACATGTGCGGACTTAGGGAAAGCTTACAAAGCAGGCGGCAGCTAAGCAAAGTGACGCGGGGCTTGCCAGGAGGACAGGAGGAGATAAGCATTCCAGGCACAGGTGACACTGTGAAAACCGGGAGGCAGGCAAAGCCCCTGTGTATCCGAGGGAAGGCTGGGGTGGGAGGCCTGCGGGAGGAATGGCCCACTCTTGGAGAGCACTTAGTCTGCACCAGACAGTGGCTCGGGTGCTTTGTACACAGAAACTCACGAGCCCTCACCGCATATGTCTACGGTAAGTGATGTTTATACCATCCCTGTTTACAGATGGGGATAGAAGCATGGCTGGTGAAGTAATTGGCCAAGGCCACACAGCTAGTAAGTGGTAGAACCGGATTTGAACCCTGAAGTCTGGTTCCAGAGTCCTTACTCTTACACTGCTTCTGTTATACCATCAAAATGCAGGGGCAGTGGGGGGGGGGCAGATGGTGTGTGCCGGGCAGAGGGCCTTCTGCATCCCACAGGGAGATGGAGGAGGGATGAGGGCGAAGGATCAGGGTGAGGGGCTGGGGCGCATGGCAGGGAGCAGAGGGAAGGGTGAAGTTTGGGCCCAGGCGGTGTGGGAGAGGCGGTCCTGGAGTCAGACAGCATCGAATCACCGAGAGAGAAAGTTACTTCCCTTAGTTTCCTTCCAGTGCTGCTATTCATGTCCAGGAGGAAGTCTTGATTGGTGCTAATACCTTTCTAACACCTGCTAATCCTATAAGTGAAAACTGGCTCTTCATTTCTTCTCTGAAGCCCCTCACGACCTGGTGCCCTACCTCTCCACTCTTGTCACCTATCACTCTCCTCCTCACTCACTCTGCTGCAGTCACGCCAGCTCTTGCTGTCCCTCAGACACGCCAGCGCGGCCCCTGGCTCCAGGCACTGGACTTGCTGTACCTTCTCTGGAACACTCTTCTGTAAACCACAGGGCTCACTCCTCCACCTCCGCTGGGTCTCTGAACGTCACTTTAGAGTGGTTTTCCCTGGTCATCTGTTAGAATTGCAGTCTTTTCCTTCCCAGCCCTCCGAATTCCCTCCAGGACACTGAAGGCTTTCTGACACCCTGCACTGCTAACAGTTCTGCTTGCTTTCTGTGCCCCCGCCCCCGCCCCCACCCAGATGCCAAGTCCATGTGTGTGTTCACCTCAGTATACCTGGCTCCGGGAAGAGTGCTTCACACATAGTAGGTGCTCAGTAATCAGTTTTTGAATGAATGAATGAGTGAATATTTACGGTTAAAGTCTTGGGCAGGGGGTGTCTTTTTTCTGTCCTCTTATTCCAGCTGGAAACTTTTGAGGTGCGTGGAAGTGGCGCTGTGGACATTCGCTGTCCTCGGGCCTTTCCCAGGCACAAGTGATCGTCGTGGTGGCAGCTCTGGCCCAGGCTGACCTCCAGCCAGCTGCTCCGGGCTATTCCTGGGCTCTGATCACCCAGTCCAGGAACTCCCTCTGGCAGGCGGTGGGCAGTGACAGAGGGACGTTGCACCCACAGCCTGTGGCCACTCATGGGCCCTCTCCCCTTGTTCTTCCTTCCAGGCTCCAGGGAGCAGCACCAGGGCCAGGGCGACAATGGTCTCAGTGACTATGGGTGAGTCTTAGCCTTCTCTCCGGGGTCCCCGCTCCCCTCTGCCCTTCTTGAGGTGTGACCTTGCTGGGGGTAGACGAGGTGGGGGAGGGGGGCCGTCACAGGCAGGAACAGCTGTACGCCGAGGAACGGGGAGGTGGGGCTGGGCCTGCTCGGGGCCTGCTCGCCTGCGCTCTGCGTCTGGCCTCCTGACAGCCCGGTCCAGCCGGAAAGAGCGGGGGTGTTGCAGTCCAGCAAATCTCCCACACGGCCTCTCCGAGCCTCCGTGTCCTCACCTGTAAAGTGGAGATACTAATGCTCCCTATGTCCCGGGATGGTATAAGGATTAAGGAGGTTATTGAATGTAAAATCCTGGGCGTAGTTCCCAAGGAGTGTTAGCTATTATCATTATTCTCATGAGCCTCATCACCCTATTTTCTTTAAATCCTCCATTTTGGAATTGTCAAAGCGCAGATATTAGCTGGTAGCTTTAAACATTTTTGAAATGTATGGTGTATATAGAAAAGTTCATCAAACATTTGGTCCTAGGAGCACTTAAAAAGCAAACAGCTGAGTGTATCCAGGATGATTCCATTTATATAAAGCACAGACCCAGGCAGACATTTCCGACTGTTGGAAGCGGGCTGTTCCCCGCATGAGGCAGGGGAAGTAACTACAGAGGGGAGGTGAGGGGCTGGGGGTGTTGGAAATGTTTTATTTCTTAATCCGGGTGCTGGTTACCTGGGTGTGTTGGTGTGTGAAAACCTGTTGACTTATGTGGCCCTTTGTTGTGTGTGCCTTATAGTTCAAGGAAAAGGTTTAAAAAACAGACCACCTTTTCCCTGGCCAGGTGGTTCAGTTGGTTGGATGTTGTCCTGCGCAGAAAAGGTTGCAGGTTCCCTCCCCAGGTAGGGCATATACCTAGTTGCAGGTTCAATCCCTGGTTGGGGCACATACAAGAGGGATTAAAGAACAAAAAGAAAAAGAAAGCAAATTACCACCAACCTTCTAGGTCAAGAAATAGAAGGTGGCCAGCCCCTCTGTGAGCCCCAATCACAACCTCTTTTCTCCTCCAGATGGAATAAACCACTATCTTTGTGATAATCTCTCTTTCCCTTTCTTCGTAGTCCATAGACTTTGGGTTTGAATTTACATGAACATAACATGCCTCGTGTTCTTTTCTGCCTGGCTGCTTTTGCTGAACACAATGTCCGAGGTCATCGATGTTGCCGTGGGTGCTGGAGTTCTTTGCGCTGCTCTGTAGCGTTTCCCCACAGACGTAACCGTTTGCTGATTGGTGTAGAGGTTGCAGCATTGCTGGGCTGGGGCTACTCCAGACAAGCGGCTGTGAGTGTTCTAGTGCTGTGTACAGGGAGCCACGCCTCCCTGATTCCAAGACACATTGTTGCTCCTCTTATTTCTGAAATGGGAGCAGGTCTTAGAGCTGGTGGCTTATGAGCACATTTTCCTTCTTAGTCATGTTGTGAGTCCTCACTAAACATTGTCAGTAGGTTGTGTAACTTTAGGCAAAACGGCATACAATGAAACCAGTTTCATCACAGGCAAATTGATATAAACAAGAGCTAAGTCATATAGTATCTCGTCAGTGTTATAACAGAATGACGTTGAATGAAACAGTGTTACTCAAGGACCTGCTGTGCGTGGCGAGAGGGCGCGGCCTGGGTGTGGGGCTTTGCGGTTCCTTGACCTGACTTCAGGCAGCCAGCCACCCCCAACCCGTGTGGCGCTTCTGTCCCTCTTAAGATTGACACACAGTTTACATTTTGTACAATCACCTGTTCGAAGGGTACAGTTCAGCAGTTTTTACGTTCTATATTTTCTATTCACAGAGTTGTTCAATCATCACCACAGTCGATTTTAAAGCATTTTAAAAAATTGATTGTAGAGAGAAAGGGGGAGTGTATATGTGAGAGAGAGACAGCCATCAATTTGTTGTTCCACTTATTTTTGTGTTCATTGGTTGATTTTTGTAAGCGCCCTGACCAGCAGTTGAACCTGCAACCTTTGTGTATTTGGATGAAGCCCCAACCCCGGGCTGCCCATCCACAGCCTGTTGAACCTCGCCTGAGCTCCGCCTCCTGTCCGCCCTTGGCCACCGCCCCCCCTTGGCCACCCCCCCCCCCAGCAAAAAGGTTGGAGACCACTGTTCTAACCAACTGAGCCACCTGGCCAGGGCCTCAGCATTTTCATCTCCTCCCCAAAGCCCCAGTACCCATCAGCAGTCACTGCCCCGCCCGCAGCCCCTGGCAACCACTCATCTACTTCCTGTCTGTGGATTTCTATCGAGTTACCACTCTGGACATTTATAAATGGAATCACTGAGTGGTGCGTTTTGATACTTAGACAAAGGTACCTGCTTTTGGCTGATGGAAGAAGCCAGGGCACCCTGGCTTAGTGGGTACCTAGCGCATGTGCAGAGGAAAAGGAGGCAGCACCTCTCCCGTGGGCATGAGTCCACCTTTCTCAACTGGAAATACGGGCCTGGGGGGCAGAGGCCTCCGAGGAGAGGCGTGGTCCCTGGGCGGGAGCGGGAGCCCCGCACTGTCACCTGCTGAACATCGGACCCCGCTCAGAGCCTCGGTTGTCCCAAGCAAAATGGGCAGAGCAGTACCAGTTTTCCTCTGATCTAAACGAGCATGGGATGTCGGATGTGATGCGAAGTACCACGGGGAAGAGAAAGAGTGTTGCCTATTAAACTGCGGCACACCATCGATGGTGAGGTAGATTCTGGCTTCGGAGATAGTAAAATGTGAAAAAAGGTTCTCCTTGAAATCAATGATCTTAGCCGACCCCTGGCCTGACAGGTCAGGGTTGATTTGAAGGTCACAGCCTAGAGGACAGGAAAGAAGTAACGCTACCCGGGTGGAGTCTGCCTGTTCCTGGCCTCGGCTCTGTGTGTAGTGGTGGCAGAATAGCAGTGATAGTGGTCACGGCTGCAGGGGGCCCAGGACGGCCTTGGGCCCAGCCTTCACTTTGGAGCCCTTTGAGTGGACTTCTGCACCGAGTCTGCACGTGACCCAAGGATGTAGGTGCTGGTACCTCTACAATGTCAGCTCCGGGAGGGAAGAAAGGGGCTTTGTCCTGTGCCCTGGAGCGGGCGGGGCCTGTCCCGTGCCAAGTGCTCTGTACACACTCGCTGAAGATGTTCCCAAATTTGCAGACGGGGAAACTGAAGCGCCAAGTGCTGACTTGCCCAGAGTCCCCCAGCTGGGACCAGGCAGAGCCAGGATTTGAACCCAAGCTCCAGAGTTGATGCCTGCAACCCCCAGTGAGGCACTGGGAGGCCGGGCTCCTCCTGTGCGGAGCCCGGGGGCTTGCTCACTGCCCGCGGAACGGCCCTGGGACCTTTTCCTCGTTGTTGTTGTTGTTGAAATCTTTTTATTGATTTAAGAGAGAAAGAGGAGAGTTTTGTTGCTCCACTTACTTATGCATTTGTTGGTTGATTCTTTTTGTTTTTTTAAAGATTTTATTTATTTTCAGAGAGAGGAGAAGGGAGGGAGAAAGAGAGGGAGAGAAACATCGATGTGTGAGATAAACATTGATTGGTTGCCCCTCCCTCGCTCCCATCTGGGGACCTGGCCCTCAACCCAGGCATGTGCCTTGCCAGGGAATGAAACCTGTGACTTTCGCAGGCCGGTGCTAACCCTCTGAGCCAGGCTATCCAGGGCTTTTGGTTGATTCTTATACATGTCTTGACTGGGGGTCGAACCCACAATCTTTGTGTATCAGGACAATGCTCTAACCAACTGAGCTACCTGGCCAGGGCTCTGTGACTTTTCTTTCCATTCCCCTGCAGATCCTGTCACTCTCAAGGGCTGGGCCTGCTGATGGGGCAGAGAACCCAGGGTCTCAGCTGCCCCAAATCAGTCAAGCATGGGGGTGGGGGCTGTGCTGGCAATGATCACCACAGGTCACCTTCCAGCGCAGGGCAGAGCCACAAGGGGAAGGGCAGTACGGGAGCACATGGGCTGAGGAACTCTGCTGCTCGTCCATGTGGCTGCGGGCCAGCGGCCCAGCCTCTCTGGGCCTCAGTTTCCTCGGTGGCAAAGTGGAGGAGTCGGTGCCGCTTAACTCACAGGCTTGTCAGGCGGCGTGATTCTGTCACACATGCAGAGCACTCGGCACAGGGCCGGGCACTGATGAGCATTTAATTGTGGGAAGCACTGTTGTGGTTTTGCTGTGGTTGCTCTCCAAAGAGAATAATGTGAACAGTGAGCCCTGTCCACCCCCGCCAGCCACTTCCGAGTGGATCCAGTTCTTTAAGGAAGCCGGCATTCCTCCGGGGCCTGCTGTCAACTACGCTGTGATGTTCGTGGATAATAGGTAAGGGCTCGGGGGACAGAGCTGGACTTGGGGAGAGGAGGGGAGAGATGGGAGGGGACCGGGAGCCGGCTGGCCCACCCACCCTGGCTCACCTGTGGCCTCGACACTGACCATCTCCTGCAGGATCCAGAAGAGCATGCTTCTGGATCTGAACAAGGAAATCATGAATGAGCTGGGCGTGACTGTGGTGGGGGACATCATCGCCATCCTCAAGCACGCCAAGGTGGTGCACCGTCAGGTGGGTGCTCTGCTTCTTCCCTGGGTTTGGGTGGGGGGGAGAAGGGGCAGGGGCGGAGCCAACAGGAGGCTCGGAAGCAAAGGCGGGCAGGCCTGGGTTCCGAGGCTGGTTCTGCGTTAGCGGAGTGGCACTGGGCAGTCGCCTGAGCTCTCTGAGCCTCACTTTGCTCATCTGTGTGCGCACATGGGCAGATGTGTTTTGCGGGGTGGGTGCCAGTAGTACACTATGTAAAACCCTAGCACAGGGTAAAAAGTAGGGCTTCGGTAAAGACTCCGTGTAACTATTATTATTGTTACTAGTTCTCATCTTTGTAATGATAAACATCATTACCAGGATTCTTCTCTGTCCCCAGAACGGGAGCTTCCTGTGGGACTCAGTGGGTGACCGACAGTATGGTTGTTCCATTATCGGCCCCTCCTGTCGCACTGTCCTTAGATTAGTGATTTCACCTCCCTGGGCGTCTCTGAAACAGGCTTTTCACACAGTCCTGCGGCATAGGGTGGCCGGGGCCATCTACCAAACCGTGTATGTGGCAAGGAGCACCAGGCCTGGAATGAAGTGTTTGTGAAGTTAGGGTTGCTAACACTTACCAGCCGCTGCCATGGCCTGCCAGGCCATCTCCACCCTTTAGACAGAGTAACTCGCTCCTCCCTGCATCCGACGGGGAGGAAACCGGCCCCAGAGCGGCACTCTCAGGCCCTCCGCTGTGCCGGCCGGCGGCTGCTGAGTTACGCTCCCCAGTTCCAGGGGCCCCTCCAGCTGGAGCCGGCCTGCGTGTTCCCGTCGGGCAGGGCAGGACCCCAGAGTGAGGGCTCTCCGGCCACGGGCATTACCCGAGTTACCATGGAGACGGTCATGGAGAAAACCTTTTTTTTCTTTAAACTTTTAAATTTGGGAATCATTTTCGATTTCTAGGAAAGTTCCAACAAGAAAATTTCTGTGTGTCCTTTACCCTTTACTCAGCTTCTGCTAATGTCAACCCCTCACACGGTGACGGTGCCTCTGTCAGGACTGAGAAGGGGACCACAGTGAGCTGTCACTAACTAAACCGCAGGCCACACGGGCTTCACCCGTCTCCCATCGGTGTCCTGGCTCCGTCCCAGGATGCCTGGCCGTGCTGACCTGCCTTCTTTGTCTCTTGATCTGTGACAGTTTTGTCGTTCTCCTGGGTTTTTGGTGACCTTGACATTTTTTCCCCTTTCAGTTACAGCTAATCAGTTTTAAAGCTGATTAAGTAGATTTATTAATTCACTAAAAAGTAGATTAAGTAATTTATTAAGTAGATTTACTTTAGGGATAAATATGTTGAGTGTAATTTTTTTATCACAGTAGACATGCGACAGCATAGTAGCGTCAGGGGCAGGGCCCAGTGACTTGATGTGACCTTGACAGGTTTGAAGAGTGCGGGTCCAGTATTTTGTAGAATGGCCCTCAGTAGGGGCTTGTCTGACGCTTTCTCATGGTTAGGAGCGGGAGGCCTTGAAGTACTTCCTCCAGCAGCTCTGGTGCCCCTAGTTTTGCTTAGGTTTCTGGGTCTCCCAGTCCCCACCTCCTGTCCCTGTCCCCGTGGTAACGGAGGCACCTCTTTTCGTTTCTTCACAGGACATGTGCAAAGCTGCCACTGAGTCGGTGCCCTGCAGCCCGAGCCCCCTCCCAGGCGAGGTTCGCCGAGGCGCCTCCAGCGGTGAGTCCCCACTGCCCAGGCCCTCTGCCCCTCACTGTCACACTCCCGCGGGGTGGGGAGCACATCTGGAGTTGCAGAGGTGGCAGCAAAGGCCTGAGGCCTCTTCTCTCGGGACGCACTGGGTAACGAGGGGCCGGAGGGAGTTCTGCTCTGCAGAGGCACCGCCAACACGGAGTTAGCCAGCACCAGACCACCGCCCCCCGCCCGGGGGAGATGCTGGGTCAGGTTCCCACAGTGCTGTGGTCAGAACATTTTTCATCAGGGCAGCCGTGCAGAGCCTTCTTTTACGCGTGTGTCCACTTAGAGACACCTTATTTCACCCCCATTGAAGTCACGGCCACAGCACCCCCCTCCTCTCTGAGTGGAGCTGGTCTGGCGCACGCGCGTTTGCGGCACACCCATCGCTGCCTGCTTGCACGTAGGAACAGCAGGTGGCGCTCCGGCGCTCTGCCCCGGGGTCGTTCTCAGCAGCAAAGTCAGTGACAAAAAGCACAAAAGCATGAAAACGTGACCCTAAGTAGAGCACGAGAGGAGCGCCCAGTGACTGTGTGAGAGCTGGGACCAGGACGCAGCGTGGGCCCGTCTCGGTCGGGAGCAGGGCTGCTGCGCGACTCAGGTCCGGGCCGTTCCGCGCGCCTGTGAGTGACCACAAAAGTGTAGTGTTGGTGCAGAGTTACACACGCATCTTAGTGAAGAGGTGAATTTGGAAATGAGGGACCTGTAAAGGGTGAGAACTGACTCATACTTTTCGGCAGTAGGATATATTTTAAAAAATAAACCAGAAAAAATTAACACGTATTTTAGCCTTTGCTCTTAACAGCCACCCCCAAACTGGTCTAAAACACAGACTTTTATTTCTCATGGTTTTATGACTTGGCTGGCCATTTCTGAACTGGACCAGTTCAGCTGGTCTCGATGGTTGCCTGGCAACTTGGGCGAGGCTGGGTGAGCTGGGAGGCCTCACGCACACATCCGGTGATCGGCGTGATGCTGTCTGTGCCAACAGGGGCAACTTGGCCACGCCTCTCCTTTTGTGGCGGGCGAGCCCAGGCTCGTCCACACAGGACTAGATGCGGGGCTCCGGAAAGAGCACAGGCGGGCAGGCCCCATTTCTCAGATCACCTGCTAAGCTTCTGCCTCTGTAACATTTGCTCTCGTTCCATTGGCCAGAGACAGTCACATGGCTCAGCCCACGGTCACTGTGGGCAGGGCCTACCCAAAGGCAAGGAGGAGGAAGGCTGAACACATTGGAGTTTCTTTCTGCAAACATATCCCACGACTTACATACAGAAAAGGGTTCAGACCAGGACGTAGTGCGTGCAGCTGCGGGACTTTCCGCAGACGGGCGGCCGTGCAGGCGGCGGCGCCACATCTCGGGGGTACTCACCTCCTTGATTTCTCACAGCGTAGATGAGTTTTGTCTTCAAGTCTGTGTGAATGAAATTAGGCGGTGTGTACTCTTCGTATCATTCCGACTGTTTTATTAAATACTTAAAAGAAATTTTTATCCTCACCCAAGGACATGCTTATTGATTTTAGGGAGAGGGGAAGGGAGGGAGAGAGAGAGATCGATATAAGAGAAACATTGATCAGTTGTGTGTTGCATGTGCCCCAACTGGGGGCTGAACCTGCAAGCCAGGTATGTTCCCTGATGGGGAATCGAACCTGTGACCTTTTGGTTTACAGAATGGTGCTCCAACCAGGCCACACCGGCCAGTGCAGTTTAAAATAAATTAAAAAAATTAAAACCAACAAAATCACTAGTGACGAAAATAGGCAATGAAATAGAAAGGGGAAACCAGTGAGGAAGGGAAGGTGGGAAGAGCGCCCCACAACGGCGCTCCGAACACGGCCACGGGCGTGCCCTCTGTGCCGCCAGACGTGTGTGTCTGTTTCGGCAGCAGCGAGAACAACAGTTCTTTAGACTCTGACATCCTGACTGCCGTTCACATTCAGCCGAGCAGAGACACTTGTTTTCCCTCTACCCAAGCGGTACTGAGCTGTCTTGGTAAAACACTGTGTCCCAGACTCTCCCTCCCACGCTGGGGCCGGCCCTCCAGGATGTGGGCTGTGGTCCTCACCTTACATCTGGGACACCCCTCCTCCTGCTCCACAGAAGATGGGGGCCCCCAGAGGCTGCCCTCCCACTCCCGAGGGAGGTCACCAGCTGGAGCCAGACACACATGGCCCGGGGGCCTGGCTGAGCCCCAGTTCCCTGGTCTATAAAGTTGGTTGGCAGTAGAGTCCATCTAGTGGCGGTGTCGGGAAGTTTGGCAATAGTGTTCATCTTTTCAGGAGATGTTTATCGAGGACTTGTGAAGTACCAGGAATGTTATAGGCGCTGGGGCTTCAGCAGTAACCAGGCAGTGCCTCCTCCTGGAGCCCGTGTGCTTGTGGGAGAGCCCCCCAGTGAGCGGATAAGTGTAACTGGACACCGAGCAGTGACGAGGGCCGTGAAAGGGGAGTGTAGTGCAGGGAACAAGGCGCAGAGGTCGATGGGTGCTCAGGAAGCTCTCTCTGAGGAGGTGCCCGCCAGAGGAGCCGTATGTGAAGAGGCAGAGCAAGCCTGTGGGTATCAAGGCACCACATGCCGGGCCGAGACCCAGGGACCAGCTTGGCTGTAGCAGAGCCGGGAGGGGAGGGGGAGGGTCAGCACAGGGCTGGGTAACTGGTGGGTGAAGTGCGGGACGAGCCATCTGGCTCTGGGCCCCATGGAAGGGCCTCGGAGTGGGGAGGAGTAGGCTAGTTCCTGGGAATACTGGCCCACCCACCCCCAAGCATCCCCAGCTGAGGACAGGGCAGCCGCAGAGTGGCTCTGGCTGTGCTTCCCCATTCAGTCCCGAGGGCGGCCTTCTCCAGCCAGGACCCCCTTCCAGGGCCCACCCGACCGGACTCTCCCCTTTCCTCCCCACAGCCGCCTCCCGCATGATCGCCAACAGCCTGAACCGTGACTCCCCGCCTGGAACTCCCCCCAGGCGGCCAGACACGAGCACCTCCAAGATCTCCGTCACTGTGTCCAACAAGATGGCAGCGAAGAGCGCCAAGGCCGCAGGTGAGGGAACTCGGGCAGGTGGCGGGGGGAGCAGGAGGCGAGTGTGGGTTCGCAGGTGGTGTTTGGGGGCCATGTTCCCAACATGGCAAGTGCTTCGGAGGCCACTGTGTGTTGACAGTGGTCCGACTTGGTCAGGTCACTGCACCTCTGTGGGCCTCACTTTCCGCGTCTACAGGATGGGGCTGGCGGTCCCCTACCCAGAGGACAGTCAGAAGCACTTGAGATGGTGTGTGTAAGCACAGGTGCCCTGTGCTTCTCACTCAGGGGTTGGTCCGTTTTTTTAATTTTATTTTATTGTGGTAAGAACACTTAATGTGAGATCTACCCTCTTAATGCAGTTTTAAGTGTACAGGACAGCACCGTTGACTACTGGCGGTTCAGTCGTTTTTTAACAGATGTTCACTGAGCCCAGCCCTGTGCTCAGTGCCTGGGGTCAGAGGTGAAGAAGCTACCATTTCCTCTCAGCAGCCAGGAGGTCGTTTAGAACCCTCAACCTGATCCTTTCACACCCTTGTCAAGATCTCTCCAGGGCTTCCCATTGCTCCAGTAATAAAACCCAGTCCTACTGGGGATGCGCCCCTGTGTCTCTCGCCCCTGCCTGCTGCCTCGGTCCCCTGCAGGCTCCGTGCCCTCCGGGGCCTCGGCCCTGGCGCTCCCTTGTTCTGGAGCACGCGCCCTCCACAGACTTCCCCGCGGTGGGTCTCTCTTCCTCTTCTGGGTCCCAGCTTTCAAGCTGGGAACGGGGCTCTGGCCCAGGGCTCCCAGCCCCTCTCTATTTGCCGCTTTCCTGCCTTCACTGGACCCATCCCTCAACAGCGACCTCGGCACCGTGGAAGCCGAGGCCCAGGGAGGGGCTCCATTCTCTGACCCCAGCCCCAGCTCTGTCCTCTGCCTCCACCGCACCCGCGGGCTCCCTTCCTGCTGTGGGTGTCGGGAGGTACCTCCACCCGCCTCTGGGCCTTCAATTTGTGTCCCATGAGCAAGAAAGTTCAAATTAATTTCTGAAGTATTGAAAAGATAGCCTGGGAGGGCCTGGCATTTTCATCCTTAACACATTTGAGGGTATTCTTTTCTAAAAAATGGAGGTGTAACTTACACACAATTTGTAAGTATACAGCTTGATTAATTTTTGAAGATGAGCACACCTGTGAAACCACTACCTGGTGGGCGCTCTAGAACCTTCCCACCCACCCAAAGTCCGAGGGGAGTCTGGCTGGGCGGGGAGAGGAGCCCGTTTGGGACACAGACAGAGCCCCTGCAGCCTGGGGGTGCCGGCTGTGCCCCATGTTGCCCAGGCCTCTGAGTTTCTTTGTGGTTCGGAGTTCGTGGTGATGGGGGTGGTTGAAAAGTAGGGGATGCCGGTTCGGCGGATGCGTGGAGATAAAGGGCACGTGGGTGCCCTTTGCAGAGCATGTAGCCTCTCCCCTGGGAGAGCGTTCCATCTGAGAAGGCGCTCGCCCCGCCTCTTCCCCAGCTGCCCTGGCCCACCGGGAGGAGGAGGGCCTGACTGTTCCTGCCAAGAGACGCAGGGTGACTGCCGAGATGGAGGGGAAGTACATCGTCAACATGCCCAAGGGCACCACCCCCCGGACCCGCAAGATCCTCGAGCAGCAACAGGCGGCGAAAGGTACCGGCCAGGGGCGCGCTTTGCAGGGATGGTTTCCCTTCGGTCGCATCCCATGGGCATGGGCCGTGGAGCAGGCTCTAACCGGGTCCAGGGGCCTCGCACCGAGGGGACAGCAATGGTGGCCACAGGGGCAGGGGTAGGTTGCCGCCGGTGCCCTCCTGTCCGTGGCGGGCCTGCCTGGTCCCTCCGCTGGTGCTCTTCCCCAGGGGGCGGGGACACGGGTTTGCTGTTGGCCTGCCCCTAAGCGTGGGACCAGGCCTGGCTGAGGGCAGGTGCCCAGAAAAGTGGGAACTGTCGTTATCACTCGGATGACTCGGAAGCACATACAGTAAAAACAGACTCTTTCCCGTCCCCTGCACATCCCTCACCCGCCGTTCACCTTTCCAGACGGGCATCCCTGCAGGGGTCCTGAACCCCTCTGCACCTGTACGCCTGTCAACGCACACCTAGGCGCCTCTTTCTGAATGCGCAGCGTCATCCCGTGGGGTCCGAGGGCCCCTCTCCAGGGGTCTTTGCGTGTCAGCACATGTGCATCTGCAGCCAGCCCTCCGAACCCCTGGCTCCGCATCCGTGGGTTGGACTAGCTGCAGATCGAAAACACGCAGGGGAACAAAACTCCAGAAATTTCCAAACCACAGAACTTGAATGTGCCGCATGCCGAGTGCTACGCTGAATCCACATGAATGCAGTGACGAGTGGAGGACCCTGCTCTGACCTCTGTGGAAATTTAGATTGTACGTGAGGGACTTGAGCTTCAAGGACTTCGGTGTCCATGGGGGTCCTGAAACCGGTCCCCGCAGACACCAGTCACACCCGAACCCGCCTGGCCAGTGGTCGTTTAACGTCCCCACAGCGTTTGTGCAACGTCGAGCATCCAGTGGGCGGCCATTTAGGGAAAGGACTTGTTACCGTTCACCGATTCTCTCAGAGGCCTGTGACCCCAGAAAGGGTGGGAGGCACCAGCAGAGAGTAAGAACTCCTCCCACACATGCACCTTATGAACTCATACCAGGTACGAGGAACGCGTGTCAGCTTTAGGGGACGCTTCCCACATTTCACACCGGCCCGACGTGTGTGGGTCGAAGTCGGTGTCGTCCCGCTGGTACAGACCTGAAACCCGACCAGGCCCCGTCCGTGCCTGCTGGTGCCCCTGCTGCCCGGGCTCTGGGCCCTCCCTTGTCTGCAGGGTGCTCAGCGGGTCTGGGCCTGCAGGGCCCCTCAGCAGGTGCTGCATGAGGGCCTCGCTTCCCTCCAGGTGTCCACAGGACGTCCGTGTTTGACCGCCTCGGCGCCGAGACCAAGGCAGACACGACGATGGGAAATAAAGTGAGTTGGAGACAGGGAGCCGCTCGGGGCTCTCGATCCTCGTCCTCCCTGGTGTAGTTGCTGACCCTCCTCCCCACACCTCACCCGGGCTCTCCCGCGGGCTGCCGCCCCCACCTGTCCAGCCTCGGTTCCCTTCTTTGCTCCGGTGGCTTCCCTTTCTGTCTTCTGCCCTGACCTCTCCCCATGTCCAGCCCCA
Organism: Artibeus jamaicensis; assembly: GCF_021234435.1. Taxonomy (NCBI): domain Eukaryota; kingdom Metazoa; phylum Chordata; class Mammalia; order Chiroptera; family Phyllostomidae; genus Artibeus; species Artibeus jamaicensis. The sequence goes on from NW_026521848.1 coordinate 990,969, forward strand.
GGGCTTGGCCAGCTCCTGGATGCTGCTCTTGGACCTCTCCCCCCACCATGTCCCACATCAGCCTTAGCCTCGTTCCCCAGAGCAACTTCTCTCGGGCGCTGGCTCAGGGGCCCCCCACTGCCCTCATTCTAGGCAGTCACAAGGCTGATGGTGCCACCGGTCTTGCCTGCCCTGCCTCTCGTCCTTGTCCGGACAGGGCGGTGTCCTCTGGTCTCCACACGGCCACGGCAAACCCCTCGGCCCTTTGCCCACGGCAGCAGTGCACGCTCCCCGCAGGACAGGCACCTGCCCCCGCCCTCCTCGGCCGGCAGTCTCCTGGGCTCCAGGCACAGTGTGTGGTCAGGAGCCCAGCCTGGGCCCGCTGGCTGGAGGGGACCAGGCTCTGCCACTGCCTGGTGACACACTCATGCCCTTCCTACCTCAGTGTTCATATCTGACAGTGCCCGTCTCATAGCGTGGTCATGAGGATTAAGGGCTACGCACTTGCATGGTGCTGGGGGTGCCTGGGGCGTGGTGAGCACACGTTAGATGCTGCCTTGTATTAGCTGTGGTGTAGCTTCCCCGCTACGTTTCCTGCCTCACCCACGCTGGCCTCTTCTCACTTCCTGCGATCGTAGCACGAGCGTGACACCAGCACTCGGGGGAACGCGGCTGGAGGACGCAGCCCCGTTGGGAGCTTGGCACGCAGGGAGAGCTCTCGTCGTTCTCGCTCCTGACGCGGGGACTTAGCCCACACTCCTTCCACTGCAGCCTCAGCTCTGAGGGGCCGGCCTAACACTGGTGCTTCCTGAGGCTCCCGGAACTGTTGTCGTTAGAGAATCACTGTCATGTCCAGTGCCGGGTCTGCCTTCCCCTCTGGACTGTGAGCCCCCTGAGGGCAGGGCCAGGTCTATCTTGGTCACAGCCGTGTGCCCAGCACCACCCAGCCCAGGGCCAGGTACAGAGTAGGAACTCGGAAAGTACCTGTTGAGTGATGACCAAATTCGTCTTTTCTTTCCTGTTCGCCTGCGAACCTGAGCTGGTGGCCTTCCGTCTTTGTGGCACATGCTCTCTCCCCCCTCCTTACTAGACCCACCTCCTGTCAGTTCTTAGATTTCACCTCAGACGTCCCCTCAGCAGGGAGCCTTTCCCGAATCCACGGAGTCTCCTCTGAGCCACTCCCAGCTCCCTTGGGAACCCCCGTCACGGCTCTGGCCACTAACTAGGGCGTCACCAATGAGTGTGTCTCCCAAAGGTGACCCCCGTGGGGCCAGGCTCATGAGGCAGCCTTCCATGAGTACGGGCTTGGTGACTCAGTGACTCCTCTCGTCTCTGACCTCCACAGCCCACGGGAGTCTTCAGCCGCCTGGGGGCCACGCCCGAGGTGGATGAGGATCTGGCCTGGGACAGCGACAATGAGAGCAGCAGCTCTGTCCTGCAGTATGCCGGGGTCCTGAAGAAGCTCGGCCGGGGTCCAGCCAAGACCAGCCTCCAGCCAGCACTGACTGTCAAGGCCAAGGCCACAAGCTCCGCGACCACGGCCAACACCCCGACCCTGCGGCGCCTGGCCCTTTCCTCCCGCTCAGGGCTCGAGAGGAAGCCAGAGTCTCTGTCCAAAGTCAGCATCATCCAGAGACTGGGCAAGACTGCCCTCGTGCCCGAGGCCCAGGACAGCCAGGTCACGAGCACCAAGAGTAAGTCCACAGCCAAGGTCAAGGTCACCATTAAGAGGACTCTAGGGCCCAGGGGGAACAGCTCCAGCGAGGGCCTTGGTGCCCAGATGGACCACGCGGGCTCTGTGAGTGTGTTCAAAAGACTGGGCCGCAGGACCTTCTAGCCCACAGGTGGGGCGCAGGCCCCTTTCCAGGCTCCTGGTTCCGTCCGTCTTCAGCGAGGGCACGAGCCCCGCTTCTGGATGACACTGCTGGCCTCTCAGGCATTCGGGCTGGGTCCCAGCTTTGCGGGGACGCACCTCATGTTCCTGAGTCTGAGGTGGTCGTCGTGGCCCGGCCTTGCCACCCTGGGGCTGTCCCTTCTCTCATGTGCTCTGTTCTGTCCTCTCTGACTGTGGCCTTGGTGGGGCCTGTTTTTCTACCTCCCCCAGTGCCAAGTGCCCCTTTGCTCTGCCGCGTCCCCTCCCCTCCCTGTCAGCAGCGTCCACTGCCTCAAACCCCAGCTCCCTGGCCTTTCGGTCCCCAGAGTGGGCGTCACCTGCTGGGCCCCCCCACTCTGCTGCTTCCTGACTTCCCCCACTCCTCTGTCCCCCGGCTTTTACTGCTTTAACTTTCCTGTCTCCCTCCTGCACTCTGTTCATTTCTCTTCTGTTTTCTGTCCCTGTGGCAAGGCCCGACTGTCCGCTGCATCCTGCCTGGCCCTCCTGCTCCTCCGGCCTCCCAGCGGCCCCCTCGTCGACAGTGGCGCGGAGCCCGTAGAGACTGTTAGCAGGCCTCACTCCCAGGCTGGAGGGACCGCCCGGGCCCTGGGCTGCAGCCGGGGCACCTCCGTCTTCCTGCCCTGGGCATCTTTTTCTCTGAAAGGCCGTGGAGGGTGGTGGGCAAGGGGCACTGGGAAGGAAGGCCAGTGCCAAGAGAGAAGAAAACAGCTGTTTTAATATATTTTTGTGACTTTCGTATGTTTCCTTCCCCTCCTTGAAGGTGAGTCACAAGATTGTTTTCTGCACAAAGGACAGTGTTGGGGGTGAAGGTCAGGCTGCCTGCAGCCCCGTGGGCCCCGGGCCCCGTCTCTGCTGCAGGCCCCCGAGTCCACGGGTGGGCTGGGCTTGGTCCCCCTTCAGCTGGGCCTCCTTCCCTTAAAGTGCCTTGGTTCTGTCATTCTGCCCTCCCCCTGCCCCGATTTCCCCTGTCTGTCACTCTGTCTGCTGGCTGCTCTCCAAGCTGCAGGCTCTGCTAGAGGGCGAAGGGTTCTCACAGATTCGACTTCCACCTGCTTGTTGCTGCACAGCCCCGATCCTGGGCCAGGCCTGTTCTGGGGGCTGCGATCCTTCTGAGAGCAAGGTGGACAAGCCCCTGCCCACGTGGCTGACCACTCCATCCAGGGAGGCAGTGGCCATGCTATCCAGAGGACTGAGGGATATGAAAGTGGCCAGGGTGGCTTTAGATGTTGGTAGTAAGAAGGCCTTTTGGAGGAGGTGACAGGTAGGCCGGGCTGCCGGTGGGAGACGACAGCCACGTGAAGTTCAGGCGAGGGCGTTCGGGCAGAAGAAACAGCCCCACGCAGGGCTGACGTGGGACTAGGAGCGAGCAGCAGGGCAGTGGGGCCAGCAGGGAGCAAGGGACCTGCCCTCCAGCACAGGTGGGCGGCCGGGAGCAGGTGACCTGGGGCTCTGTGACCCAGGTAAGGAATTTGGACGGCATCCTCAGAGCACCGAGGAGTTTGAGGCAGGCGGCAATGATCTGAGTTGCTTTTCGTGATGATGGCGATGGCCTGTGAGGAGGACACAGCACTGGAAGGGTGGGTGGAGCAGGGAGGCAGCGGCCCACTGAGAAAGGAAGGTTGGGAGTGGGGAGGACAGAACTGGTGGCCTCGGTGTGCGTGGGGGCGCAGCAGGGTGCTCTGAGAGACTGGCGGGTGGGGCGAGGGTGGGCGGGAAGCATGAACCGCGGCTGGATGGGAGACCTGAGCATCTGAGGGACTGTGCTGCTCGGGAGGGAGGGGCGGGGGCGGGGGCGGGGTGAGGGCATCTGCTTTCACTGCGCTGACCGACGGGTGGGCAGGATGCTGCGGGCTGGCCCCCTGGGCTGGAGGCCGCTGCTTTGGGCCCTGCTGTGTTTGGAGCCAAGTGCCTGCCTGGTGGTACTGGCTGGAAAGGAGCATAGAGGCCCCAGAAGGGACTTTGGAGGCCCTTTTCCCATGCAGAGAGCAGACCTGATGAGGGGTGCTGGGGCGTTTGGACGAGAACCTAGAGCAGGTGAAGATGAGATTAGACCTCATCCGTTTTTTTAATTGTAAAATGCACATAACAAAATTCAGCATTTTAACCACTTCCAAGCGCACTGTTCAGTGGCATCAAGTGCGTTCACGTTGTTGTACAGCCACCACCATGCGTCTCCCCAGACTCGTCACTCCCTTTTAGGTTTTGGTATGTCATACTGGGAGGCTACTGTCTGTCAAGCGGTGTCCCAAGCACTGGGCCTGCGATGTGGGGGGCTGGGATTCTGTGTGCGGGACAGTGGTAGAGAGAACGGCCACAGACCTTGCCTTGCTGCCCTTCAACTCCCCTCCCTCCTGCTCGTGACTTATTCTGGCTCCACTTCACAAATCATTGTAGCAGCTGCCAGGGTTCATTGGAAGTGCTTCAGTGACTGAATTTAAGACCACAGGGTAATTTCTTGACGTGTGATAGGAACCACAGTCATATAAGCACACATATGGCTCATTTACCAGGAAAGGCTGGCCTGCGCGGTGTCAGTCAGTCAGTGTTGCTGCTCACAGAGGCTCGGACGGAAGCAGACCGCCGAAGGCCTAGCCCAGCTGGCCGGTGACAGGGACAGGACTGAGCTGGACATCAGGGGGCTGACCAGGATCCTGGCCCTCATCCCCTACCCCGTGCAGATTTGAAACAGGGTCCTTTTGGAGAGGGGAGGCGTCCGAGGAGAGTGGTTTTGGCTTCCCATTGTCTGCACTGCTCTCCGTCCCCCGCCTGGTCAGCAGTCCTGAGGGAGCACTGGCCGCTCTGGGATGCCGCGGCCCCCAGAGGCGCACCCCATCCCGCCAGGCTCTGCCACAGGGACCTGGAGCTGGGCGCCTTTCAGAGTCCCACCCAGTCCGTTTGGTGATTGCCCCCAAACCAACCCCGACGGCTGTGACCCACAGGGGTGCATCAGTTTTTCTCTGGTTCTCTTAAATATCTTTGAGCATATATAATATAGACACAGTTCAAAATGCAAAAGATACGAAAGGCTTTACTTGAAGTGCAAACTATCCTCCTGAGTCTCCTGGCCTCCAAGGCCTCTGCTCAGAGTCCATCCATGTCATCAACGTCTGAGTGATCTTCCCAGCCGTGTGTGTGTGTGCCGGTGCACGCACACACACTCACACAAGCAGAGGAACATGTACATGTGGACACGCACACACATCGTAACAGTCTAAGTGACTTGACCAGTCCTCTCTGGAAGGGGATTCAAGTTGCTTCCAGTCTCTTGCTCTTACAAGCCGTGCTGCAGTGAATGAGCTGATTCTCACTTGGGGTCCCTTCCGGGGTGAATTGGAAAAGTTCTAATGATAACACTCCAGTGCAAATACTGATAATTGGGTCAGTAGCACATCTGAACGAGGCTCTCCCCTAAGACTACTGACATTCCTCAGGTGATTTATTTATACACTCATCACCCCATTTCTCAAAGGAATCAGGAGCAGGCGGACCCCTCCAGTTGGAGGGTGCTGGAGGAAATGGGGCAGGGATGCGAAGGGCCAAGGCTGAGCGCTGCCAGGAAGCACCAAAATGCTTCGCTAAGTTGAGGGACTTGCCGAATCCTCGGGACCAGGGCATCCCCGTGAAAGTCAGGGACTTTCTATTCTCATCCCGTGAACAGACATGGACATGGAGGGGCAGTGAGCCCATGGTCCTGCTGTCACAAAGCCAGATCTGAGCCAGCCACGGCGGAGGTTCTGCTCGAATGTGGTGTTCGGATGAGGTCACCTCGGGACACCACCTCTTCTGGTAGCTGCCACCAGTCGATCGATCGATGCAAAGCAAGGTGGGGGACTGCAGTGCCTGCCTCCGCTGCCGAGATGCTGGCGAGCCCCACCACCCCTCCTCCAGCGCCTGCGCCTGGAGGTGGCTCACAGCGGCTTTGACCTCTTCTTTCCCTCCTTTGGGATCCAAGCGGACTTAGTTTGGTGAGAGCTACTCCTCTAGACCTGCCTTTGAAGGTCTGACATTTACCTATACCGAACTTGACCTAGTTTGTGAACTCCAAACCAGGCCTTCGCAAACTTCATCAAACAGGAACAGACTTTATTTTTAAGAACAGTTTTAGTAGACTGACAGAAAAACAGAGACGTATACTTGGTACAAAGTTCCTATCTATCCCATATCCAGTTTCCCTTATTAGTAACATCTTACATTAGTATGATGTATTTGTGACGATTAATGAGCCGACATGGATACATTAATATTAACTGAAGTCTATCGCGAGGTATTTAGGCATCCTTAGTTTTAAACTCTTTTTCTGTTTGGGGATACCATGTCCCCTGTCGTCAGACATTCATGTTGAGGAATAAGGAGTTGCCGGGTCTCCTTAGGCTCCTCCTGGCCCTGCCAGTTTCTCACACTTGGTTCTGATGACCTTGGCATTTTCAGGAATGCAGGTCAGGAATAATACTCTAGATGTCCCCGTGTCCGCCTTTGTCGATGTTTTCCCCGTGATTGGACTGTGGTTCCGTGCTGTTTCGGGGCCCGGGGTGGGGGCTCGGAGGCACAGTGGCATCTCGTCACACCCTATCCAGGGTGCACACCGTCACATGCTTGATCACTGTCCACAGTAACCGTGACCACCTGGCGTGTGACCTGTGATTTGTCAGGTTTCTCCACGTAAAGCTGTACTTCCTCGCCTTCCCTGCTGGGCCCTTTGGAAGGAAGTCGCGCCACGCGGCCCGCAGGCGAGGAGGTGGGGAGCTCGTGCTCCTTCCTGAGGGAAGAGTACCCACGGGGATGGTTTGGGATTCTTACACAAGGAAGACTTCTTTTCTTCTTCCCATTTATTAGTCATTCTTAAAATCAGTATGGACGTATGGATATTTATTTTAGGCTTTGGATTATAATCCAGGGCTATGTTATTCATTTTATTGTTTACATAATTCCAGCGTTGGCCATTGGGGGCTCTTTCAGTTGCCTGCTGGGTCCCTTTGACACACGTCCACCATTGTGCAGGAGGTTTTGTGGGGGGAAGGCTTTGTTTGCTCGTTGTCACCTCATTACTTTCTGGTACTACAGATACTCCAGGCCCAACTTGTATACTGTGTCCTGGCCTAGTCCCAGAGTCAGCCATTCCTCCAAGGAGCCCTTAGTGCCTCATATCGGAGAATGGTATTAGAAACCAAGATCCAGGCATGAGATGTGTTCATGGCTACGGGGGCAGCATCTCCTCTAAAAGAAAATGCATACTTCCAGTCAAGATGGTGGCACAGTCAGACATGGTTCGCCTCATTGAACAACCGATCAAAATTACAACTAAGATACAGAATAACATCACTCAGAACCATCAGAAATCAAGTTGAATGGAAATCTGACAACTACAGAATTAAAGAAACCATATGTACCCAGAGTGGTAGGAGGGGCTCAGATATGGAACGGGCTGGTCCCATATCCACATGTGCTGGATAAAAACTCAGGGGGGATATTTCAGGAGGGAGGAGTCCCAGTGCCATACCAGGGCTCCCAGCCCAGGGTTCCGGTGCCAGGAAGGTAAGTGACCCCAACTTCTGGCTGCAAAAACAAGCAGGGATTGAATCGGTAGAAGAAATTTCTAGAGCCCCAAACAGTTCCTCTTAAAGAATTCACTCACAGCCCTGGCTGGTATAGCTCAGTGGATTGAGTGCTGGCCTGCAAACCTAAGGGTCACTGGTTCGATTCCCAGTCAAGGCACATGCCCGGGTTGTGAGCCAGGTCCCCAGTAGGGGGTGCATGAGAGGCAACTACACATTGATGTTTCTCTTCCTCTCTTTCTCTCACCCTCTCCCTTCCCATCTCTCTAAAAATAAATAAAATCTTAAAAAAAACAACCCACACACAGACTCACTCAAACTCACTCCTCCTGAACTCTAGCACTTGGGCAGCAACTTCAAAGGCACCAGTGGCATATGGGGGGGAACTGAAGTGTCTGGCATCAAGGACAGCAGAGGCCATCGTTCCTTTTCTAAACCCTCCCCCCACGGAGCCACAGAACTGGCAAACCGGTCCCATGTCTGAGACTCCATCAGCCCGGCTAACACTGACCAGTCGTGGAGATCCCCAGAGACTCTGCCCCACCCAGGCTGCCTTTGCATATGAACGGCTGGTCTAGGTTCGTGCTTCACAACTTCCTAAATCCTACCAAACAAGTAACACCCACCCAGCCTCAGTAAGTCCCCCGCTTCCAGCCCCAGTACCTCTTGCTAAGTGGCTGCAGGTCCAGCACGAGCAGCAGCCAACCTAGAGGTGCAGCTTGACTTTGGCTGGGATTTTCCAAGTTCAGCACAAGTAGCAGCCATCTCAGATTGCTGTATAACTCAGGGTGGCCGCAGGCAAAGGACCAGTTGGGGCTGACCTTGGCTTACACCACCTGAAAAACCCCAGGGCCAATACACCCAGTGGACAGCTACAGACCACTTCAGAGAACCTCAGTTCTGCCTCCACATAGCTGATCCTCCACAGAGGGTGGAGGTTGGAGGTCAGTGGTCACAGCCAATCCTTGCAGCTGACTGGCCTGGTTAAATCCCTCCCATTGACCTGCCAACAGCAAGCAAGTCTCAACTACAGGAGGAGGGTGTACTCAGCTCACACAAAGAGTACACATCCAGTACCCAGCTTGGATGATAGGAGAGGCTATGCCACTGAACCCCACCGGGCACCTACCACATTGGCCACACTACCAAGACACGGAGTCTACCTAATACATAGAAACAAACACAGGGAGGCTGCCAAGTGAACAGACAAAGAAACAGGGCCCAAGTGCAAGAACAGATTAAAACTCCAGAGAGAGAGAGCTAAATGAAATGGAGATAAGCGCTCTATCAGTTGCAGAGGTCAAAACACTGGTTATAAGGATGCTCAAGGAACTTAGGACCTCAGCAGCATAAAAAGATACAGTCAGAAATGAGGGATGCACTAATTGAACAAAGAACAATTTATAAGGAAACAACAGCAGAGTGGATGAAGCTGAGAATCAAATCACTGATTTGGCTGCTATAGCTCAGTGGATTGACCGCAGTTCGATTCCCAGTCAGGGCACATGCCTGGGTTGCAGGCCAGTTCCTAGCAGGGGACGCACGAGAGGCAACCACACATTGATATTTCTCTCCCTTACCCTTAAGAGAAATAAAACCTTTTTAAAAAAATCACTGATTTGGAACATAAGGAAGTAAAAACAACCAATTAGAACACAAGAAGAAAAAAGAATCCAAAAAAATGAGGGTAGTATAAGCAGCCCCTGGGACAACTTCAAGAACTCCAACATTCAAAATATAACTAGACATTGAAATAACGAACTGACAATAACCAGAGGGAGGAAGGGGGATAACAGGGAAAAGAAGGGGGAGGGTCGTCAAGGAATGTATAAAGGATCCATGGACCAAGCCAAAGGGGGATAGGATTGAGGGTGAGAGGTGGGGGTGGATGGGGCAGGGGAGAGTAGTGGTGGGGAAAAAGGAGACAACTCTACTTGAACAGCAATGAAAAAAAAAAAGGAAACAATTAAAGACCCCTGGCTGGTGTGGCTCAGTGGATTGAGTGCCAGCCTTCAAACGAAAGTGTCCCCAGTTTGATTCTTTCTCAATCAGGACACGTGCCTGGGTTGCGGGCCAGGTCCCCAGTAGGGGGCGTATGAGGCACAACCATGCATTGCCGTTTCTCTCTCTTCTGCTTCCTTTCCCCTCTCTCTAAAAATAAATAAATAAGTTCTTTAAAAAAAAAGAAGTCCCAACATTCACATCCTAGGGGTGTCAGAAGAAGAAGAGAAAGAGCAAGAAACTGGAAGTTTATTTGAAAAAAACAATGAAGGGAAACTTTCCTAATTTGGTGAAGGAAATAGACAATGGAAGCACAGAGAGTCCCAAACAAGACGAATGCAAAACAGCCCACACTAAGACACATCATAATTAAAATGCCAAAGTTTAAAGATAAAGAGAGAATCTTCAAAGCAGCAAGAGAAAAGAAGTTAGTTACCTACAGGGGAGTTCCCATAAAACTGTCAGCTGATTTCTCAAAAGAATCTTTGCAGGCAAGAAGGGATTGGCAAGAAATATTCAAAGTCATGAAAAGCAGGGACCTACAGCCAAGACTACTCTACCCGGAAAAGCTATCGTTTATACTCAAAGGGCAGATAGAGAACTTCCCAGACAAAAAAAAAAACTAAAGGAGGTCATCATCACCAAACCATTATTATATGAAATGTTAAAGAGACTTATTTAAGAAAAAGAAGATCAAAACTATGAACAATAGAATGGCAAAAATACATATCTATCAACTGTTGAATCTGAAAAACAAACCAAGCAAACAAGAAGGACAGAGACAGAATCATGGATACGGAGAGCATTTTGATAGTTGCCAGATGGAGGTGTGTGTGGGGTGGGGAATGGGTGAAGAGGGGAGAGGATTAAAAAGTACAAACAGGCAGTTACAGAATAGCCATGGGGATGTAAAATACAGTGTAGGAAATGGAGCAGCCAAAGAAATTATATCCATGACCCACGGACATGAACAATGGTGGGGGGATTGCCTGAGGGAGTGGGGGGTGCTGGGTACAGGGGGGTAAAGGGGGAAAAATCAGGACCACTGTAATAGCATGATCAATAACATAATTAAAAATGCAATCTTAATAGAAATCCCAAATATATTGTAGAAAGCACGTTTAAAACAGAAAAGCAATCATTTATTAGCCTACACTGAAATGTTCGTTTTTATTCATTCATGCCAACAGTACAAAACTCAAAGGTACAAAAGGGTATATACAGTAAGACTGTTTGTGCCTGGAAGACCGGCGAGAAATTTCACGTCTCGACGCTGGGGCAGACCTGGACTCACGGGACACACGGGACTCACGGGACACACAGGAGCGTGTGCACTGCTGCTACAGGAATGTCAGTTGGTATCAACCACATAAAGGGCTTTTTCAGAAAAACACTTTGTGGAGCTACGATTCACATACCAGACAATCCACTCACTTCTCACTCACACTGCACAATTCACAGAGCTGTGCACCCATCACTACGTTTTAGAACATTTTCATTACCCTGAAAATAAGCCCTTCGCCCCGTAACCATCGTTCCCCGAGGTCTTCCCATACTCTGCCTCCCACACCAAGCCCTTGGCAACAACGAATCTGCCGTCTGTCTAGGTTTGCCTGTTCCGGACCTTTCATAGGAATGAAGTTATACAGCATGTGGCCTTTTGTGTCTGGCTTCTCTCATTCACCATGTTTTCAAGGTTTGTGCCGCAGCAGGTGTCAGCACTTCATTTACTTTTATTGATGGGTAAATACTGCATTGTGTGGGTAGATAGCGCTTTGTTTATCGACGGGCATTTGGGTTGGTTCCACTTGTGTGCCATTATGAATAATAATTCAATTTAATTTATTTATTTTTAGAGGGGGGAGGGAGGAAGAAAGACAGGGAAAGAAACGGCAATGTGTGGTTGCCTCTTGTGCACCCCCTACTGGGGACCTGACCTGCAACCCAGGCATGTGCCCTGACTGGGAATCAAACCAGAGACTCTTAGGTTTACAGGCTGGCACTCAATCCACTGAGCCACACCAGCTAGGGCTCATGTACAAGTTTTTGTGTGGACATATGTGTTCAATTCTCTTGGCAATATGCCTGGAAGTCCAATAGTTGGGTTGTGTGTTAATTCTACTTTAACCATTTGAAGAACTGCTGGACTGTTTTTGCAAAGTGGCTATATCATTTTACATTCCCACCGGCAGTGTATAAGTGTTCCAATTACCCCACATCTTTGCCACAATACTACCTTTTTTTAGTTGTTATTTTAAGTATATTTTATTGATTATGCTACTATAGTTGTGCCATTTCTTTCTCCCCTTTCTCCCCCTCCACCCTCTGCCCCCCTTCCCATCAGCATTTCTCCCTTAGTTCATGTCCATGGGCCGTACATATAAGTTCTTTGGCTTCTCTATTTCCTTTACTATTTTTAACCTCCCCCTGTCTGTTTTGTACCTACCATTTATGCTTCTTATTCTTTATCGGTTTTTCCCCATTCTCCCCACATCCCCTCCTCACTGATAACCCTCCAAGTGATCTCCATTTCTGTGATTCTGTTCCTGTTCTAGTTGTGTGCTTAGTTCATTTTTGTTTTTGTCTTTTAGGTTCAATTGTTGATGGTTGTGAGTTTGTTGTCATTGTACTCTTCATAGTTTTGATCTTCTTTTTCTTAGATAAGTCCCTTTAACAGTTCATATATGGTCTTTATGTTGATGAACTCCTTTAACTTGACCTTATCTGAGAAGCACTGTATCTGCCCTTCCATCCTAAATGATATCTTTGCTGGGTAGAGTAACCTTGGACGTAGGTTCTTGCCTTTCATGACTTTGAATATTTGTGTGCAGCCCCTTCTTTCCTGCAAGTTTTTGCTTGAGAAATCAGCTCATCATCTATGGGAACTCCTTTGTAGGTAACTGTCTCCTTTTCTCTTGCTGCTTTTAAGATTCTCTCCTTATCTTTCTTTTTTTTTTTAATTTATTTTTTTAATTGATTATGCCATTACATTTGCTCTATTCCCCCCTCCCTTCCCCTCCACCCTGCATACCCCTCCCCCACCATTTCCCCCTTTAGTTCATGAACATGTGTCTCAAATTCTTTAGATTCTGTATTTCCCCCTACTATTCTTACCCTCCCCCCTATGTATTTTCTATCTACTGTCTATGCTACTTATTTTCTGTACCTTCTCCCCCTTCCCCTCCTCCCACTCCCCTGTTGCTAACCCCTCCATGAGATCTTCATTTCTATGGTTCTGCTCCTGATCTAGCTATCCTCTTAGTTTGCTTTTGTTTTAGGTGTGGTTCTTAATAACTGTGAGTTTGCTGTCCTTTCACTGTTCATCTTTTTTATCTTCTTTTTCTTAGGTAAGTCCCTTTAACATTTCATATAATAAGGGCTTGGTGATGATGAACTCCTTGAATTTGGTCTTATCTGAGAAGCACTTTATCTGTCCTTCCATTCTAAATGAAAGTTTTGCTGGGTAGAGCAATCTTGGTTGTAAATCTTTGGTTTTCATGACTTGGAATACCTCTTTCCAGCCCCTTCTTGCCTGTAAGGTCTCTTTTGAGAAATCAGCTGACAGTCTGATGGGAACTCCTTTGTAGGTGACTGTCCCCTTAGCTCTTGCTGCTTCTAGGATTCTCTCCTTCATTTTAATCTTGGCTAATGTAATTATGATGTGCCTTGGTGTGTTCCTTCTTGAGTCCAACTTCTTTGGGACTCTCTGAGCTTCCTGGATTTCTCGGAAGTCTATTTCCTTTGACAGATTGGGGAAATTCTCCTTCATTATTTGTTCAAATAATTTTTCAACTGGTGGTTGTGCCTTTCCCCCTTCTGGTACCCCTATAATTCGGATGTTGGAACGTTTAAAGATGTCCTGGAGGTTCCTAAGCTTCTCCTCATTTTTCTGAATTCTTATTTCTTCATTCCTTTCTGTTTGATCATTTTTTTCTTCCTTCTGGTCCTCTCCCTTGATTTGAGTCCCAATTTTCTTTCCATTACTATTGGTATCTTTTGTATCACCATTCATTTCAATTAATTTAGCTTCCATATGTTTCTCTAATTTGTGACTAAAATCAACCAGTTCTGTAAGGATCCTTATAACCAGTGTTTTGAACTGTGCATCTGAAAGACTGGCTATTTCTTCATCACTTAGGTCTATCGGTTCTGGGGCTCTGAGTTGTCCTAGAGCCATTTTTGTTCTATTTGTGCTGTTAAGTGAGCGGAGCGAAGCCTTAGTTGTTTACCAGGACGGGGCGACCCAGGTCGCTGGTTTGTGACGCTGTGTGTGGGGGCGGGGTCAGAGAGGGAGCAATGGCAGTCCTCTCCGCTAGCCCAGCGCATCCAGTCACTCACACGCCTCGGGCTTGTAATTGTGCGAGTCTGCTACACCGCGCGGGTTTCCCTTCTCACTGGTTTCTCCGCACGTAAATGCGACCGACCGACCCACCGCGCCTCTTCCCTATGCGCTCCGGCAGCCAGCTCGCTGGCGATCAGTGCCCTCGGTTGCCTGCGCGCCCCGCGCACCGCCCCGGGAATTTTTCTTGCTAACCTGCTCCGCTGCTGGCCTCGCTCCTCGTACCGGTCCAGCCGAGTATCTAGTTGTCCTTTGGACTCCGTATTGTCGATTTGCCGTGTGGCTTGGTTGTGACTGCTGTTAAAAATAGTTGTTCTTAGATTTGGTTGTGCACAGAGGCGAGGTGTTTCCTCCATCTACGTCTCCATCTTGGTGGAAGTCCTGATTCTCTCCTTATCTTTCATCTTGGGTAATTTAATTACAATAAGTCTCAGTGTGTTCCTCCTTGGGTCCAACTTCTTTGGGACTCTCTGAGCCTTCCTGGACTTCCTGAAAGTCTATTTCCTTTGCCAGATTGGGGAAATTCTCCTTCATTGCTTTTTCAAATAAGTTTTTAATTTCTTGTTCTTCCTCTTTTCCTTCCGGAACCCCTATGATTCAGATGCTGGAACCCTAAAAGTTGTCCTAAAGGTTTTTAAGCCTCTCCTCATTTTTTTGAATTCTTGTTTATTCATTCTGTTCTGGTTGAATGTTTATTTCTCCCTTCTATTTCATATTGTTGATCTGAGTCCCAGTTTCCTTCCCTCCACTGTTGGTTCCCTGTACATTTTCCTTTATTTCACTGTGCATAACCTTCACTTTTTCCTCTATTTTGTGACCATACTCAACCATTTCTGTGAGCATCCTGATTACCAGTGTTGTGGACTCTGTGTCTGATAGGTTGGCTATCTGCTCATCACTTAGTTCTTTCTCTGGAGTTTTGATCTGTTCTTTCATTTGGGCCATATTTCTTTGTCCTGGCCCTCCTGTTATGCTGTAAGGAGCAAAGTCTTAGGAATTCGCCAGGGTGGGGCAATCCACATTGTTTTGGTGTGGTGCTGTCCGTGGAGGAAGAAGGGTCAGAAAGGGAACAGTGCCACTTGCTCACCTCTCTGCTGGTTTTCAGTCACTTCCCCTGCTACCCACAAGCAAAGTGGGCCCTTCTGTTGCTCGTTCTCAGGTGGGTGGGCTTGTGTACATTTTGCAACCTAGTGGTCTCTTCAACCAACTCTTCTGGGAGGCTGGGAGCTTCCCCTGCTTGACATGGACATCGGCCCACAGTGTCCATGCCATTATGGATGAGATTCGAGACAAAGTCACATGGCCTACCGAATCCTGTGGAGGAATAGGGACAGCGAGGCTTCTCTCTCAAGGAGAGCACCTTGGAGCACCTTGGCCACTCTCTTGAGAGGAGAGCTCCTCCACCCTCGCCTTGACAAGCTTTTAATGAGTTCAATTTGCACAGGAATACAGGGTGTATACGTGAAGCTTATCAGTCATTCTCATGCAGAAATGATTAAACAATAGATAATATTCAAAGAACTCTGAGGGATTCCAAGGCAGGGTCAGACAGTTAAAGGGCCATAAAACTTTGAGGAACACACTCACTTTAATGGACCCTTACTGTTTCAATGGAAGGTATTAGCAAATCAGGTTTCATAGGATTTTACGCATCCTTCCTTAGGGCCGATCGCCTTAGGGAACCTGCCCTGTCTAGCACAGGGCTGCACCCACCTCCAGCATTGTTTCAGGCTTAAGTCATTGTTTTGTGCTTAAATCGAACAGGGGAAGTAAGGCAGCTAAGAGATTAGGAGACGGAATGAGGACTCAGGCTATGTCAAAGCTGAGGGGTGAGGGTCCATCACCCCCTTTTTCTGTAGCCACCCAGGTCCTTCCCAGGGTCCCCCACAATCATGCCTGTTTTACGTTGTCCCTCCCTTGAGGAATCTTACCCGTCATTGGCTAACTGATCAAGCACTGGGGGCCAGGCAGGGTTAAGTAAAAGGAGCAGAGGTGGCCCCTGCCAGGGAGATAAGCTTTGTCTCCTTAGTGGCCTATGGTCCCAAGGTCCCTCACTCAGCCTTAGCCATGGGGGTGTTACAGCTCCCAAAACCAGGCAAGGCAGCTCCCAATACCTGCTTTCAAACCCCCCCCCCCCAATTTTTTAACAGCCAGAGGTTTTGAGGCTTTAGTTTCCTATGCTGGAACCCTGGGTTGTGTTTTCTGTCTTGCTCTCCAGGTGTTCTTCCAGGCTCATCCACACGTGAATGTGGGACTGCCTGGCCCGCCAGCTGCCAGCTTGCCCCGCCCCATCTGCTGCCTTGCTGCACACCCTCTCTGCTTGGCCACCCGGCTCCACCCCTGGTACCACCAGTCTGGATGTTTCTTGTTTGCCTCCTTTCCTTGTTGTACTTCCCTACAACTTGATTTGCTGTCAGTTCTGGTTGGTTTGGTTTTTAAATTTGTTGTCCTCCTTTTGGTTGTGTGAGGAAGCAAAGTGTATCTACCTACACCTCAATCTTGGCTGGAAGTTGCATAGTTTTTCTATGCATCTTTTTTAATTGTATTTTCCCATCACCGTTTATCTCCCTCATACCCTCTTCCATCTCCACCCACCCCCAGCCCCCTCCCCACAATCACCACGCTGCCGTCCACGTCCACGAGTTCTTTCACCCGTCTTTCTGATTATTGCCACCCTTATGCGTATGAAATATCTTGTCATTGTGGTTTTGATTTGCATTTCCCTGATGGCTACTGATGTTAAACATCTTTGGATGTGCTTGTTGGAAAAGGCTTCCTTACAGGAAGTCTGGTAGGCTCAGTGGATTGAGCACCGGCCTGGGAACCCAAGTGTTGCTGATTTAATTCCCAGTCAGGGCACATGCCTGGGTTTCTGGCCAGGTCCCCGTGGGGTACGAGGGGCAAATGATCAGTGTATCTCTTGCACACTGCTGTTTCTGTCCTTCTCTTTCTCCCTCCCTTCTCCTATCTCTAAAAGTTAATATTTAAATCTTAAAAAAAAAAAAAAAGAATTTAAAAAATAGCCCTGGCTGGTATGGCTGAGTGGATTTGACACTTGTCTGAAAATCAAGGGGTCACCACGGGTTTGGTTCTTGGTCAGGGCACAGGCCTGGGTTGTGGGCCAGGTCCCCAGTGTGGGGCGCATGGGGGGGTAAGCACACTCCGATGTTGCTGTTCCTCTCTTTCTCCTTCCCTTCCCCTCTGTCTAAAAATAAATAAATAAAATCTGAAAAAAAAAAAAAAGTAACTGCAGCCCTTGGGCTTAGCACAGTATTTTCAAGGTCAACTCATCTTGTTCCAAACAACAGTATTTCATCTTCTCTTGCAGCTGAGTAGTATTGCATTGTATCGAAGAACACTTGGGTTGTTTCCATGCCTTGGTCCTGTAAATAATGCCGCAATGAACCTAGGGGTGCACATATCTCTGCAAAGAGGTGTTTTCAAAATTTTCAGGTAGGTACGCAGAAGAGGATTGCTAGGTTCTATAGTAACTATTCCTAATTTTGAGGAACCTCCACACTATTTTCCATAGTGGCTGTACCGGTTTACATTCCCACCAGCCATAAACGAGGGTTCCTTGTTCTCCAAAAGCTCCCCAACACTTGTTATTACTAATCTTGTTAATAATAGCCATCTAACAGATGTGAGGTGGTATCTCACTGTGGGTTATTTGTTTATTTATTGAGAGAGAGACGCACACACACACACACACACGGCAACTTGTTGTTCTACTTCTTTATGCTTTTGTTGGTTGATTCTTATATGTACCCTGACTGGGGATGGAACCTGCAAGCCTGACTCATTGGGTTGGCATTCCAACAAACTGAGCTACCAGGGCTCATTGTGATTCTGATGTGCATTTCCTTAATAGTTAGTGAAGTTGAGCATTATTTCATATACCTGTTGGCCATATATGTATGTCTTCTTGGGAGAAGTTCAGGTCCTCTGGCCATTTTTAATGAGATTGTTTGTTGTTTTGGTGTTGAGTTGTATGAGTTCTTTATATATTTTGGATATTAACCCCTCACTGGAGCTGTTGTTTTCAAATACCTTCTCCCATTTCGTTGGTTGCCTTTTTGTTTCTGTGTTCATGCATTGGAGGAAGCAACATGGTTAAAACGTCCATATTACCCAAGGCAGTATAAATTCAATCCCATCAAATCCCAACGATATTTTAATTTTTAAAAATTATTTTATTATAATTTTTAGAGAGAGAGGAAGAGAGGGAGAAAGAGAGAGAGAAACATTAATGTGAGAAACATCTATGGGTTGTCTTCTGTATGTGCCTCTACAGGGGGCTTAACCTGAAACCCAGCATGTGCCCTGACTGGGAATTGAACTAGTGACCTTTATGTTTGCAGGATGATGCCCAACCAACTGAGCCACACCCACTGACCTTTTTAAAGGAAACAGAACAAAAAAATCATCAGATTTGTATGGGACCACAAATGACTGAATAGCCAAAGCAATCCTGAGAATTTTAAGAATGAAGCTGAAGATATCACACTACCCAACTTTAAATTATACTACAGAGCAGCAGTAATCAAAAAAGAATGGTATTAGCAGAAAACAGACACACAGACCAACAGAACAGAATTGAGAGCCAGAGGTAAAACTGCATGTATATAAGCCAATAATTTTTGACAAGAGCCAAAAACAATGGAGAAAAGAAAGCCTCTTCAATAAATGGTGCTGGGAAAACTGAATGGCCACATGCAAAAGAATGAAAGTAGACTACAGTTTGACCCCATGTGCAAAAATTAATTCAAAACGGATTAAAGACGTAAATGTAAGATCTGAAACAATAAATTACATAGAACAAAGCCTTAAGTACTAACCTTATGCACCTTGGTCTTAGAGATTTTATGAATTTGATCCCAAAGACAAGGGAAGTAAAGGCAAAAATAAATGAATGGGACTGTATCAAATTAACAAGCTTCTGCACCGCAAAAGGAACCGCTAGTAAAACGTGTTTCAAGAGCTGTTTCAGTTTGCTTTTAAAGAGTGAATGTCCCACGCTCAGCAGGGTTCCAGCCAGGATGGCTAGTGCATGTAGCGCCATCTTGTGGTAACAGCTTGAATAGAGTTTATAAATCACTTTCTTAGGCAGTTAAGGAAATGATGCCCTTATTTTTAAAAAGCATTTGTTTATTGATTTTAGAGAGGGAGAGAGGAAGGAAGGGAGAGAGAAAGACACCAATTTTTTGTTCCACATATTTATGCATTCATTGGTTGATTCTTATATATGCCCTAATGGGATCAAACCGGCAACTTGGGCATACCAGACCAAGGGACTGAGGTCCTTCTTTTTTAATTTTTAAAAAAGATTTTATTTATTTACTTTTAGACAGAGGGGAAGGAGGGAGAAATAAAGGGAGACCAATATCAATATGGGGTTGCCTCTCATGCACCCAGAACTGAGGACCTGTCCTGCAACCCAGGCAAGTGCTCTGACTGGCAATTGAACTGGTGACCCCTTGATTCACAGGCCCATGCTCAATCCACTGAGCCTCACTAGCCAGGCCTGAAGTCCTTCTGGATGATCTAAAAAAGAGATGATATTCATATAATTTCCATTTTCTTAGTAATGTGAGAAACTCTGTTTCAAGTATTTTGCTGTTTCAAATCCACATACTTTAACTTAGTATAAAGTGAGACTTTGCTGTATCTGCAATCTGGATCCACACTAGTTAAGTCCAGTGTTGTGGGTAAGTGTGGATTGGCCTGAGACATCTTTGGGAATGAATCCAGGTGGCAAGATGTTCTGGCTGTGACATTTGGCCTCTCCGGCCCGTGTTGATTTCCACACAATAGACTTCACAGAGACTTCTACCTGCAGGAACATTTAACAAGGTCACGCACAGTTCCTAGCACTGTGCCTGGTGTGTGGGAGTTCTTCAACAAAGGTTAAGAGATTAGTACTGTTTGTCCAACTTTTTGTAAATAGGCACGTTCAGACCTGAAGTAAAAGTCACCCCAGTACAGAACTTTAACCTTCCAAAGCAGAACCACAGTCAGTCAACAAATACTTTTTTTTAATAAAGATTGTAGCTTTCCTCTTTTTTTTAAAAGATTTTATTTATTTATGTTTAGAGGGGAAGGGAGGAAGAGAGGGAGAGAAACATCAATGTATGGTTGCCTTTCGTGTGTCCCCTGCTGGGAACTGGCTTGCAGGGAACCGGCCTGCAACCCAGGCATGTGCCCTGACTGGGAATTGAACCGCGATTCTGAGGTTCGCAGGCCCGAGCTCAATCCACTGAGCTACACCAGCCAGGGCAAACTTTAAAATTCTTTAGTGTTAAGTGCTAGGTAGGGAATTCAAAAAATCTACAGAGATAGTGACAGCCTGGTTGTTTTGGATTTAGGGTGGCCATGCAAAATCCCTCCAAAGAGTTGAAATTTGCAATGGATTCTGAAAGACAAGAAGGAGCCAGTCACGCAAAAAATCAGAATCAGGGGTGAACAGTCTTGGCAAAAGGAACAGCAAGTACAAAAGCCCTAAGGTAAGAATAAGCTTGTCTTTTGGTGGGGGGTGGGGGTGTGTGTAGAGGAGGGGTTCGTGTGCTAGAACACAGTGGGGCACGGGGCAGCTCATGGAGGGCCCTGAAGGCCGTGGTGAAGCCTTTAGCTTTTATTCCACATGGGATGGGGAGCCATCTATGTGTCTGAGCAGATCAATAAGGTGTTCAATGGTTTCTTTAAAAATTATATTTTATTGATTATACTATTACAGTTGTCCCAATTTTCCCCCTTTGCCCCCCTCCACCCAGTACCCCCCAATCTCCCAGACAATCCCCTCACCACTGTTCACGTCCGTGGGTCATGCATAGGTTCTTTGGCTGCTCCATGTCCCACACTGTACTTTACATCCCCATGGCTACTCTGTAATTTCCTATTTGTACTTCTTAATCCCCTCCACTCTTCACCTCTTCCCCCACACCCCTCCCATCTGGCAACCATCAGGTGTTCCATCTTAAAGGCCGTAGAAAAAGTCTCATCCTAAAGTCTGCCCCAAAGTGCATTAGCTCAGCACAACCACTGTCATGTTTTCAGAATCTCCCATGTGTTAAAAAATTGAATGTGTGTGCTGTCTTCTACTACAATTTTTGAAAGAGAAACGTAGTTCATAAAAGGAAAATTGGAACCAACATTTACAGAATCCCTGAGGCTCATCTGTACTTTTGCCAAACACTTAAAATGACTCTGAAAGGATCTTCCTAACACAGTAGCCTCTAGGGTGGGGCTTTGTCACTTCTGGCTGGGGAGTCAAAGATCTTTCAACATTTCTGTATAACATGGGAAATGCTTTTAAATAAAAACTCCTTCTTAACGATGCCAGACTTCTTTGAGAATCTGATCAATGCGATGGACTTTCTCCCCTGAAACAGCTCTGTGTAGGATGAAGACAGGGGGAATTCTCATTCCTTCTGCTTTCATCTCCCGATCGCCCCTGTGGGAGAGAGGCTCCACCTCTCATGGCCATGTCCACCACTGCCAGGGGGCGGCCCCCAGCCCTCCTGGAGATGAGTGGAAGCCTCTCCACTTGGGGATTTTAAGAGCTGGTCTGTGTGGCTTGTCCAATCACCACCAGGAGCCCAATCTCCGCGAGGAGGGTTGAAATGGACTCCGTGGGCTGATGTCTGCTCCTTGGGGACACAAAGGAGCTTTGAGGAGATGTCCTTTCCATCCTTCGGGGCAGGATCCTTAAATCATTTTTTTCTGAATCAAGAGACCTTTGAGCAGACCTCAGATGAGAAGTGACCAGCCCTCCCCCTCAGGAAAACTCATGGACGGCCCGTATTTACAGTTATGGGAGGGGAGTTCACAGAACAGATTAGAGGGTAGAGAACAATTTGGTGTCTTAGGGAGTTTTCTCCTCAATCACCCTTGACGTGGAAATTGACAAACTGAGGCCTAGAATGATAGGTAAGTGTTTTACCAAAGCAACACAGGGGACAAAGGTAGGGCCAGTACTTCCCATTGTTCTGCGTAGTATCAATCTAGGTGCAAAGCACAGGTTCTTGTATCAGACTGCCAGGGTTCAAATCCCACCTCCACTCCAGTGCTGCTGCACTAACCTCCAAGATTATGTCGACAGCTACAGGACAGCACTGACAGGACCGTGTTAAGAACAGAACCTGGCCCATAACCAGTGCTAAATAAATTTTATCGATACTTTGCAACAAGGAAAGGTAGGCACAGAGGTGTGAAATTATTTTGACAAGAACATAGGGAAGGCATGATTAGAACTGGGGCCTGTCCATCTCCAAAGTCAGTGAACGCCGTCCATCCCTACACAGTGTTGTTCAAACTGCAAGGCCTGACCCATCTGTGGTTCAGAAAATCAGTTCCACAGGGTCTCGTACAGCACCGAAAACAAAATTAAATATCAGAGTGCATCACATGTAAAGGTAAGCAGTATTTGGTGACTTTTGTTTCATTATACTGTAAGTGTACATACATGTGTGCTAGACCTTCTAATAGTTTGGAAGCGATTACCTTGGACTACAAGGACCCCAAGGAGTGTATACACAAGCACACTGGAGGGCTCAGTGAGATAAACCATCTGTGCCCCAGGAGGGGCAGGGATTTGAGTTGTCCTGGGAGACTGCGAGGTAGGGGAATGGGCTGTGAGCTGCTCAGCATGCAGAGGAAGAAGAGGGTAGGCCACAGAGTCTAGATTGGAGCAGAAGGGCTAATTCTTTTTTTTTTTTTTTAAGATTTTATTTATTTATTTTTAGAGGGGAAGGGAAGGAGAGAGGGAGGGAAATATCAATGTATGGTTTCCTCTCATGAGTCCCCTGATGGGAACTGGCCTGCAACCCAGGCATGTGCCCTGACTGGGAATTGACCCGCGATCCTTTGATTCGCAGGCCCGGGCTCAATCCACTGAGCTACACCAGCCAGGGCCAGAAGGGCTAATTTTTGAAACAAAAATTCCCCACAAGCCCACTCGGTGCCAGGCCCTTTGCTAAGTACACAGTGACGACTGTGACTGCCTTGGTCTTTTCCCTCTTGGGGCTCTCTGTGCCGTGGACAGAGACCTGTCAAAGACTCTCGACTGGTCAGGGCTGTAGTGATGGAGGCACTGTTCAGAGTTATCAACACTGTGAAGGGGGCAGGACCATGAATTAGGAATACAGAGCAGCGAGTTCCAAGCTGGAAACCCATAGTGTTAGGTTTACCTAAGGCCCATCTCTGCGCAGGGCTTGACCGAAACACTCTCGCAGACTTAGGTGAACTCAGGATAACCAATGCTTACTTGCCAAGCTGTGCGGCATACTGAAACCCAAATTCATAAACTAACATGCTCCACCCAACCTATGCAAGAGACGGGACTGGGAACCAGATGTCTCACAGCTGTGTAATATACTAGCACAAATGGGCCAGAATGCGTACAAAACTCTTTTCTTGCAGGGTCATTTTAAGGTCTTTATCGGCCCAAGTTAGCCCATAAAAAAAGTTATATCCCGTATTTAATTGCATGTATGATGAGCAGATAAGAGTATTTTTGAGTCATAGAATGTCTAATTGATATAAATTGTTCTGTTTACATAAAATAGTCTAATAGCCCATTTACGTAGGTTGTTTTGGCAGATGTTGGTACGGAAGCATACACACACACACACAAAACAGTGGAGCCTTTTACCCATCACTAGTAAGAAAATGCAAAGCTGGGTTTCAGAGCCTGAGCTCAACCTGAGCTCAACCGTGAGGGACATACTGAAGAGGAAATCCCTCCTAACCCCACGTCCAGGGCCCTTTAAGAGCCTCGGAACCGGGAGGAAAAGCGAGAGCCAAGTAAAACAAGATCAAAGCCTATGCAAATAAGGAACAGGGGCTGTCGGGAAACACCACTGCTGCTAGCCTCTAGGGAAAGCGGGCGTCGGTCAGAGTCCTACTGCGCCTGCTCAGTCCTATCCGTTCTTTTCTTTCGGCGCCTGCGCGAGCCCCATCACTAACCCACGCCGGCCCAAACTTGCCTATTGTACGGAGGCGTTCTGCTTTAAGTCCACTGCCGCCTTTTGTTGCGCTTGCGCTCTATCGCTCTCCGGGTCTAGCTCCCGCTTCACGTCAGTTCCTGTTGTTGCGGGAGAAGGCGGTATTTCCGGCCAGTGGGTGGGACGGGGCGGTAAGCGGGGGCTGGGGGAGGGGGCGGGGGGGCCGCGCCGCGCGAGCCGTTGGGCCTGGCTCGGAGAAGGCGTTGCCGCTGCTGCCGCCACTGCCGCCAGGAGACACAGCAGCAGGATCAAACGCAGCGTGGTGATGGGCGGGAGTAGAGCCCCGCCGGAGAGGCTGGGCGGCTGCCGGTGACAGGTGAGCGCGCCAGTGCGTGTCCCCAAACACCCTCCCGCCCCCGCGGTGGTCGCGTCGGGACCCCCCCCGCGGTGCTGCGCTGGGCCGTACCACCAGTGCCTGCTGGGAGGGGACCGCGGCCCTCGAGTCCCCCCTTCCGGGAATGAGTGGGGGTGTCTGCGCGGGGGCGGGGGCTCTAGCCCTGAGGGGCCGGGGACGGGGGCGGCGGATCGCACCACTGAAGCGGCCCGGGGGGGGGGCGCGTACCAAAGTGCGAGGACCGAACCATTGTAGACCGGACCCTAGCATGTGCGGGCTTGGGGCTGAACTCGTGGGCTGTGAACTGAGAGCATGCCTGGTGGGCGAGCACTAAGTCACTGAGGGGGCGCGCCTTACGAAATAGAGGAGGCTAGACCTACTTGGGGCAGTGGGAGCAGGTTCTGTAACTCGTTGAGAGAGGTGGAGGTTTTGGGGGAGGGATCTGTACACCAAGTGTGGTCCGGGTAGCTACGTCTGGGTTATACCAATGAGGCGCTGCGGGGGAGCCACCCCCAGAAAGTAGAGAGCGCTACATCAAAGTAGTAGGGCTGTGATGTTTATAATCTTTGAGACACAGGGCAGGCCGAAGACGACGTTGACGGGAGTGTTTTGGGAGGGCTCTAATGCTAGTAATCAGGAGGGGTTTCGGCCTTCTGTGTTTGGTGGGTGGAGCTTGGGGTTTACACTGAGTTGGAGGAGGATCGTCCTTTATTGAACTTAATAACTTTGGGGGAAGGGACTGTGTGGACCCTGGACTGCTGTCTACCCCACAATTTCCTATTATTACACTTTGTTTTAAGGTGTGTGGGACAGACACCTCTGTGGCACGTTCTTTCCATAGGGTATGGGGAAATGTGTTAAGGGCCGCTGTTTGAAGTTTTCTGAGCTTTTGACTCCATTTAGGGAGCAGAAGAGGTAGTGAGCTTGGATTTAGGGAGCTGTGCTCACGGACCGGCTTAAGACTTTGGAGGAAGGAGTGTTTGGTGGGACACCTCTCCCAGGGCAAAGTGGCTGGAGACATCTTGATCCTTAGGATTTGGAGGTCCCCCTTCCTCTGATTTGGAGGCCGATTGGGCTCAGCCAGAGGTATGTACTGGAATAATTAGGTCCTCCATGAACTGCCATTCAGCCTTGTCCCTTTTTCTGGTCTCAGACAAGCATGGGGAGTCCAGTCAGGGCCTGACCTTGGTTGGGGCTAGGTGTGAAGGAGTCAGGCACCACTCTCTGCATGCCCCTCCATCTTTCTTGAGGCTGACTGTGTCTCCCTGGTTAGCTGTCCAGGTGCCCATCATGTTTGCACTCCCCACCAGGGAATAACAGTTGGCTTCATCAATTAGGTGGCAGTGGGTGGCAATGAGGCTAAACACTGTTTTCCCAGCTGTTCCTCTTTGCATAGGCCAAGGGGACCTAGCGCAGCCTGATCCAGGGAGGGCATGCCCTCTCTGCATGCCCTTCTGAGGGCCTGGGACAGCCAGATTCCTCACGGATCTGTTTCTCACTCTGCCTGCTGGGTGGGTGCTTGGAGCAGCCCGCTGATGGGAGGCCACTGCCCCCTGCTCCCTAGGCCAGCTTGTGACCTTGGCTTGACTGGTAGGTAACCTTTGCCCCCAGGTCTGGAGTTCCTGAAGGGCAGGGCGAAGTCTAACCGGGATGTGGTCTAAAGGGGTGGGTGGTCACGTCTGGTCCATGGCATCAGCTTCTAAGCTGATTGGCTCCCATGGGCTGTGCTGCGTAGAGAGAATGGTCCCTGAGTGTCTTCAGGGAGGCCATGGTGGCTCTGTAGAATTATTCTCTGCTGGGGTTTGTTCCTCTGGTTTCCTCCTGCTAGTTTTAGAGGGTTTGCTGGATGGGGTTAAAAGCAGCAATAAAAACAATAACCATGAGGTTGATGGTTGACATTTATTGAATGCATTCCATGCGCCTTACACTGTTCAGAATGCCTCACATGGACCAACTTGCTGAATACTCACATCTTAGAACTGTAGGTACTGTTGCTATGCTCTGTTTTAGAAGGGGAAACTGAGGCACAAAGAGGAAAATCATTCCAGAGCTAGTGAACAGCCAGTGTTTATTAAACATTCACCATATGTCAGGAATGTGACAAGCCTTTTACACACATGATCTCATTTAATTCTCAAAATACCCCTGTGTGTTAGGTATTGGTTGTGCCCATTTTATGGACCCCTAGGAGGTAAGGAGAAGTATGATACCAGTTTCACAGATGAGGATACTGGGAAACTGAGACACGCTGTGAAGTGAAATAATTTGCCCCAGGTCTCACAGCCAGAAGTGGTAGAGCTGGGATGTGAACCCCTGGCCCCATGTGGCCTCAGAATGAACCTCTTGTCAACAAGTAACTGGAACAGTGGTTTATTTGCACCCAGAGGTGGATATGGTGTTTCTGTCATTTTGCAGGGTCAGAAATTGAGGTTTAGAGGAGGCATTGCCTTGCTTAGGTCTGTCAGACCTAGGGGGCCAGGCTGGGGTTTGAAGGTATATCTGCTTGTCCCTGGTGTCGTGTATTCCTAGCTCACTGGCTCCCAAGCTGGAGTGGATATCTGTCACCTCAAAACCCCTGCCTTGGACCCTACCAGCTGCACCCATGGTCATTTCCTTCCTCTTGTCCACAGGGCCTGGGGCAGCTGTGAGCACCTCTGTCAGGAGCCGGTCCAGCAGTCCTGGCTCACTGGTGGAACTAGGTCTGTCTTCAGAGTTGAGCCAGAGCATCTTTTAATCCAGGGCACAGTGTGTGCTGGGGGCTGGGAGAAGACAGTAAAAGCAATATGCAGGGGCGACACAGGGCGCCTGTGTTAGAAGTCTCTACAGAAGGATGGTGTAGTGGGCAGGCGTGCACGTTCTGGCGCTTTCACATTCTGGCTGTGTGACCATGGGCCGCAGGGTTAATTTCTGTGCAGTGGGCTCAGAATGGCACCCATCTCAGGCTGTCGTGGGGGTTAAATGAGCTAATTCATGAGAAGCTCCTCAAAGAGCACCTGGCACTGTGTAAATGCTTAGTCAGCAGTCCCGAGGGCATCAGCACCCCACCTTCAGCCCTCTGCAGCATCCCGCTATCCAGCCCCCCAGCCCCGCCCCACCAGGATTCAGGAATCTGGTGTCCTGGTCTCTGACCTCTGTAAAGAGCTTCACTGTGTGATTCAGAGCACTGGGTTCAAATCCAGCCCTTTTACTCACTGGTCTGTGTGACCTTCAGCAGGTTCTTCAGCCCTTCTGAGCCCTTCTCATCATCTGTGTTATGGGCTGCTGCTGATTCTCCGCTGATAGGTTGTGAAGGTTAAATGGCTTAGTTTGTGGAAAGCATTTATAACTGGGAAGTTCTAACAGTAAGCCTACAGTAAACATCCTGCTCTCACTGTATTTAACAAGAGTACCTGACTCCTGGTGAGCCCTAGGATAGCTTAGCAACTGTAATTCTTATTTTTGCTAGGATTTTGAAGGTGCTTTTCAAGTTACAGAGCCTTGTCAGATAACACCAGGAGGAGGACATGGCCAAAATTAGCATCTCTGGTTTTTAGATGAGGGTTGGGAGTGGGAGGGACATATAATCAAATAAAGACTGGAAAACGCAGTGCCCAGGACCCATCTTTCTTCCACACGATTGCTGCCTAGAGCCCTTTTGAGTCTGGATTCCAGCTCCTCTGTAGATGTTGGTCTCTGCTAAACTCTCTTCTTCCCTGTATGCAGTTTTGTTTTTTTTTTAGATTTTTATTTATTATTGGGAAAGGGAGAAAAACATCAGTGTGTGGTTTTTCTCCCTGGCATTTTCTACCTGGCCTGCAACCCAGGCATGTGCCCAGACTGGGAATTGAACTGGAGACCCTTTGGTTCCCAGCCTGAGCTCAGTCTGCTGAGCTACACCAGCCAGGGCTCCCTTTGTGCATTCTTATTGAATCTCCATCACAGCCCCCAGCATTGGTGGGAATGGCTCTTTGGAAGGCTGCAAGACAGAAGGCGAGGCAGGGAGAGTTGGAGAAGGTGCATGTAGATTTGGGCCAGGCTTCGTAGAGCCCGGCAGGCCTGGTGGAGAAGTGTGGATTTGATCCTGAAGGCATTGTAGAGCTGAGGAAAAGTTTTCATTCATCCACCATTCATTGAGCTCCTGCTGCATGGCTGGCATTGCTCCAGCTCTTTGGGATTCAGGGGTGTACTTGACAAAGGCCCTGTGGAGCCAAGGGAGACAAACCCGAAACCTGGTGAATAAATAAGGGGCAGGTTAAAGGGAGGGGCTAGGCAGTGAATTAGAATCAAATGTGACTGGTGCTTCTTTAGGTGAGCTGTCAGGGAGGCCTCTGAGATGGAAAAGGAGACAGGAGACGGAATAGCCTTGGGGTGTTGGGGAGAATCACAGCACAAAAGTCCCAGTGAGGCCGAGTTTGGTGAGGTGCAGGGCCAGGGTGAGTGAAGGACAGGGGAGGGGCTGGGTTACTCAGAGCCTTGCAGCACCCTCTGAGGAGCAGCTTGGACAGATTTAGACTTTCAGCAGATGCCTTTTGCCATAAGAGAGGTTCTTAGGCCTCTGCTTGGGGTGGGGGTAGGTTTAGAGCCAGTCAGGGAGTTTCACATGCCTCCCACTTCCCCTTGAGTAGAATCACTGCCTTAGAAATGCTGCAGGCCCGGTGGTTGCCTCCCTCCTCTGTGGTTTTCACACCGTGTTCCCCAGGGCCTGTGGCTGTTCCCTTTAGGGACAGCTCAGTGGGCTGCTTTGCTGCCCACCCCTCCCCAACCCAAATAGTTGGGCTAATGTCAAGTAACAGTGCAAAACAATAGGAATACCTGATAAAAGCCATACGTGTTGATTCTGCCTTCCATTCCGCTTGTGCCCGAGGGCCAGCACCATTCCCTGCACTGCTTTAGAACTTGGAAGACTAGGCCTTGGGGGCCTACCTTCTACTGGAGACAGGAGCCCAGCGAATAGATCTGTGATAGGACATCAAGTCACTATCAATGTTATGAAAGCAACAAGAATGGGGGTCAGGGGAAAGAGAGTGTGAGATGTTAGTGTGTTTTATTTATTTTTTTCATTTTTATTGGTGTTTTTTTTTTTTTGGTGTTAGTATGTTTTAGCTGGGCTGATCAGGGGGCTTCCTGGAGGAGGTGACACATAGGTTGGGACTGGTGTGTGGTGAAGCAGCCATGGGAGAACTTGAATGAAAACCCTTCAGACTGAAGTGGAATCAGCTATGAGTCTTACCTCACAGAGATGAGAACTGAGGCCTGGAGAGTCTCTGTAACATGTGCTGGGTCCCCCGGCCTGGCAGTGTTGGGGGCAAGCTCTCAATTTGGGCAGTGTGGCTCCATGGTTACAGAGTGCCTTCCTGTGCTAAGGAAGGCACTCAGTAACTGTGGGCTTCTAGTTCCACAACTGAGCCTCAAACTTAGCTAAGCTTTAGAACGGTGAGCAGGAACCTGACTGTTGATTTTCCCAGGCTCATTCAGGAATGTCTTCCTGGAAGGAGTGGAGCCCCTCAGAGCACAATCTTGGGGTCTTCAGAATTCCCTTGGATTAGGAGGATGGAAAAGAGTGTCCTTTGCACTTGATCTCCAAGCCTCTGGGGGACCCAGGGACACCCCTCCCTGGGCCTCTCTTTGACTTCCCAAGTGGAAGGCTCTCAACCACCAGGCCTCGAGGCTGCACGGTGGGGTGGTTCCGTGGCAGGCTCTTCTGGACAACCAGCCAAGCAGTGAGAGGCCCAGCTTGGGGAGACAGCCCTGGGAGCAGGACCAGAAGGGAGGGAGTGAGGGAGCGGGCGTGGGAGGGGCAGCAGGGTGGGATCTCAGCCTGGCCCCCTTGGGGGCAGGATCCACTGCCAACTCGGCACCCACAGCAAGACCCGCTGTACTGGGTTTGTGGAGCAGGGGACAGCAAGCAGGGTCTGGCCGAGGGGAGACTGCATGTCAGAGGTCTCTGCAGGAATTTCCTTGAGCCCAGCTGTCCTGCCTAGGAAGCTCGTCCGCAGACGTTTCTAAGGGTGAGGCCAGAAATCCAAGCCTGTCTTGGTTCGCTACCTTCTGGGCCCTTCCCCACGGACTGGGGTGACTGCTAATCGCTTGCCCCCCTCCCCAACCCCTGCCAGCCTGGTTTCAGGTCTTCATCTGGTGGGTTATTTCATAGTGGCCCGAGCTGGGGGCAGCCGGCCTGGTTGTAAACCCTGCTCCTGGCTCTCCCCTTGGTTGCTGGGGAACCCTGGGGACCTTATTTCATCTCTCTGAGTTGTATTTTTGCTCAGCTGAAACGGGACCATCCCTGCTGGGGCTGTAGGGAGGAATCAGGGAGCTAACGTGTTAAAAAGTGCTTGTCCCGGGCTGCCTGGGAAGGTGTTTGATGGGTCCAACCAAGCTGCCTCTTCTGCTGTTGGAAATTGTCAGGCTGGGCACCTGAGAGCAGAGAAGGGGCTCGGGATGCAGCCAGCCTGGGCTTTCTGGTTGGCAGAGTAGGTTTGTGTTTAAAGCCTTGGGAGGGAATGGCAGGCCAGCAAGCTGAGGTTTCCTGCTGGGGAGGGCTCCGGACAGAAAAATTAATCACACTCGTCACTAAGTTCCTGCTCGGCCAGACGTGGCTCCGAGCACTTGGTGTGCGTTCGCTCAGACTCGCGGCAGCCTGTTAGGTGTGGAGCGGTCACCTCCATTTTGTAGACAGG
This sequence comes from Artibeus jamaicensis, assembly GCF_021234435.1. Lineage (NCBI taxonomy): Eukaryota > Metazoa > Chordata > Mammalia > Chiroptera > Phyllostomidae > Artibeus > Artibeus jamaicensis. The sequence continues at coordinate 1,021,725 of NW_026521848.1, forward strand.
AACCCAGGCACGGAAAGCTAGGTAGGACGGCTGTGTTTTACGGAGAGCCAGCAGAGTGGCCCCTCGGGCTTTTATGTGGTGCGCTCTCTCACCAGTCCACCGCAGGCGGGGGGAGCTCGGCACAGCTGTTCCCGTTACACTGGTGAGGACATAAAGGCTCAGGAAGGTGATTGGATTTGCCAAAAGTGTTAGTAGGCAAAGGACATGAAATTGGAACTCGGCTCTATCTGGCGTCAGGTCTGCCTTTGTAAGCCTGGCTCTTCAGCCTCTGACCGGTGTCATGGCTGCTGTTTCTGAGGTCATTACTGGTGTTTTAATGATGTTTTTGCTTTCTCTTCTGTTAGAGCTGGCACCAAGGAGGCCTCAGTTGTCCTAGAAATGACTGAATTAGCTCCATTTGATGTTTGCTTAGGAGACGGGATGTGGCTGGCTCTCTCCAGCCCGTGATGCCCAGGGAGCCCTGGCCTTGGCTCTTTCCTTTCTCAGAGCCGCTGTGGGGGGGGGGGGCAGGAGGCGCTCCCCATACCCTGCCTTGGACTCTGATTCCTGATTGGCCTCTGGTATCAGCCCCTGGCTGTTTTGGGTCATTTGTATATTCGATTCTCTCCCCAAATAATTTATTGAGTACTTGTTACTTGTCATGTATAGTTTTGGATGCCAGGGAGCTGCACGCAGTGTGTGGAGGAGGCAGAGAAGTAGCATTTGCCCTGTGAGGGCTCCACGTGGCCAAGGAAAGGAACAGAGATCTTGGCTTGGATCTCGCGGGGCTTGGAGAAAGCCCTGAGGTACAGCATCAAGGCTTGAAGGTGAAAGCCCAAAGGAATGAGCGGGTCAGGTGGGCAGGCAGCAAGGGAGAGGCCCTGAGGCACCTTGGTACTGTGGAAGCACTGAGAGCCAGGCTGCGGGGCGGAGAGGAGGGTGGCGGTGGGGGGGCAGGTCCAGCGGGCAGGTCTGGGGTCCCTCAGGGCCGTGTTTCTCAAAATAGTGTCCAAAGACCTGAGGGGTGGCAGTGGCAGGTGCTGAGCATGTGATTTGGGGTAGTGTCTGCAAGTTGTCTATTTAGCCATGTTTTCATTTAGATGATATTTTCCAAAAGTGAATATCGGCACGTCATGAATCATCTGGATGATTTCTTTCAGCCAGCTAGTGACAGTGTTCACGTAGCCGCCACTCCCACAGCTCTAACTGCAGCTCAGGCAGGCCCTTGCCTTTGGAGTTCGCCTTCGTGTAATTGCTGCCCATCTCCCAAAATTCTGGCCTTGTCCCCGGCTGCATGCGGAGCATGTCTCTTGTTCGGTCCCCATGACCACTCTGGGTTGTTCAGAAATAATAGAAGTGAATGCTCAGTTAGGTCGATGTTAAGGTCCTGTTTCATAGACAGGGTTGCTACGGTTCAGAGAAGAGACTCGTGCATCCCAGAAGTGGTAGTTAGGGCGTGAACCGGCCAGGCCTCCAGGTGTGTGTTTGAGCATCCGAGCCCCGTTCCAGCTCTGGGCTGAGTGGGTCAGGGCTCAAGGGCGACGTGTTGGGTGGGAGCTTCTCCTTGGCCCCTCGGGCCCGTGAGCGTTACAGTCCCAGCCTCACTGCCTGCCCTCACGCCTTCAGGCTCCTGCCGCTTCATTTAGCAGAGGTTCTGTGGAGCAGCACCTCCAGTCAGCTGGCCACTAGCCATGTGCGCCATTTAAATTTTAAATAATTAAAATTAAATGAAAGTAAAAATTCAGTTCTTTAGCTGCACTAGCCATAGTACCCACATCTTCAGCATTATAGAAAGTTCTGTTGGCTAAGAAAGCCGTCTCTTGCACTCACCCAGATCTTGGGCATGTGATTTGTTCTCTCTGGGTCTCAGTTTTTACTTGTCAAGAATGGGGATGGTAGCAGCATCTACCTCTCAGAGTCGCTGTGAAGGTTGGTATTAATCCAGGCCAGGCATGTTGTGAGCTCTCAGGAAATGCTAGCCGTGGGCAGGACCTGGCCCGTTTGCTCCCAGGTGTCTTAGCGATGAGATGGGACTTGGGCCACCAAACTCTGCCTCAGACCTCCTGGCTGGGCACCAGCAAGTGATGATGTGGAGCAATGCCTTTGAGGGAGGAACCCCTCAGCCAGGCTGGGTGGGCCCTGTGTGTGTGTGTGTGTGTGTGTGTGTGTGTGTGTTAGTTTGTCGGGGACAGCCTAGGTCTGTGGGGTGTCAGGCATTGTAAGGGTAGGCTGGGTCAGGGGTGGGAGGGCTCCGCCTCTTGGGAGCAAGGGCAAAGGGAGGAAGAAGAGTCTGGGCTAGGACAGCATGATCCGGTCTTCTTGGCTATGTTCTAGCTGCTCGGCCTGGGGTACTCACTGAATCCTTCCAGGCCTCAGTTTCCTCTCCTCGAGAATGTGGGTCCTCATGATCCCTAAGTGAGCCAGGTGTTAGGAGTGTCAGGCCAGTGCTTCTCCTGCGGACAGTTCCTGAGAATAAGGATGTGACACAGCCCCTTCTTCACTGGGGCCGGGGGATTCCATGTGCTGCTCCTCCTCAAGCCAGCAGTTCCCCATCTCTCTACGGGAAACAGCCACAGCCCTTACAGTGGCTGGAAGTCCCTGCCCAGGCCCGGCCCCCAGCTTCCTCTGCAGCCACAGGTGCCTCACTCTCCTCCACCACCTCCGGACAGTGTCTCACGCAGGCCCCACCTTGGTGCTGCTCTTCCTGGGCCTGGCGCACCCTTCGCCAGGTCCCCATGTGGCTTCCTAGTCTCTTTCAGGTTTCTGCTCAGATTTCACCATCTCTCTACCCCTTCTCCGATAACCCTACACAACAACATCAGAAACCCTCACCCTTCCCCCGCACCGAGTCCTCCATATGCTACTTCTGTCCACAGCATTTGCCAGCTTTTGATAGTCCATATAACTTGCCTGTTTATTTAGCTGACTTATTTTAGTGCCTGTCCACCCTCCATCCCCTTCCCCCATCCCTGTAAAATCCCCAGGGCCGAGAGCTGTTTTGGTAGCTGCCGCCTCCCTGGGGACACAGTGTGGGTGCCATTTTTGTGGAATGGATGAATGAATGTAGGATTTTTTTGTTTCACCCTCACTTGGCAGAACTCTGAGCTCAAAGCTGTGGTTCACCCATCCCCACCTTCCATTAATGAACAGCCTGGCCTGTGCTGGGTGGGGCTGGGGACACAAGGGGACCAGGACAGACCCCATCCCTGCTTTGTGGAGCTCTTGGCCCCTTGGGGGGTGCACCCTTACCCAGGTCATTGTACATGTGATTGAGACAGTAGAGGTAAGTGCTGCCAGGGGACGGGAAGGCTGGGGTCCGAGCGTCTGTGAATCATAGGGCAGGGGCTGCTGGAAACAGCTCCCCTGAGGAAACAGGGATTTAGCAGGTAAAGGTGTGTGAACAAGTGTGCCAGGCGGGGGGACTAGCGCATGCAAAGGCCCTGGGGTGAGGGAGAGAGAGCAAGAAATGTTCATGGGACTAAGAGAAGGGGGAAGTATGTGTGGGGCAGCATACTGACCTGCGAGTCTGGAGAACAGGCAGGGGCCACCTCAGGTGGGTCCTGGTAGCCTCCATAAGGGCCTTGGATGTGACCCCTGAGCAGGTGGGGACAGGGTCAGAGCTGTGTTTGGAGGGTCCCCCTGGCCACGTCATGGTGCTCTCGGCATATTTGGAGCCTGTGGCCTGGCAGACTCAAATATTTGACGTGATTTCTGTGGGTGCTGTAAGGCCCAGGGCGGCAGGGTGAGGGGAGGGTGGCAGGGAGGAGAAGACATCTGCTCTGGTGCTTATTCTTGTCCCGGTGTCGTTTGCAGCCCACCCACGTCGTGAGCCTGCCTCCGGTCCTACCTGCTCCAAGTAGACAGATGGGGCAGCTGGGGGGAGTATGTGGTGTTTAAGAGGGAAAAAATATCTTTAATGCCGCTTCTTACCAAGGAACGGGGATAGGTAAAAAAAAGCGCACATTACAGAAGTGGGAAGTGAGGGTCCCCGTGTCTCCACCAAACGGAGGGAATGGCGACTCCTGACAGGCGTTCAGCCATTGCCCTCTCAGGCTCTGTCTGAAGGACTCAGTGAGGACGAACTCACTCACCCCTCACAACAGCCTCGGCGGTGTGCACTGTTATCGTTTCTGACATACGGATGAGGAAACTGAGGCGAAGAAATGGGAAGCGACTTGCCCAGGGTCACACAGCCCAACCTCACAACGGAGGTTGGAATGTATCTGGTTCCTGCGGCCACCTCGCCTCCTGCACCCTCACTCTGCCTCTGTTGGCTCTTTGACACAGTTCCTTCTCTGTCTGCGACGGCTGAACACAGACCTCTTCTTGCACCTCCAGTCTGTGATACTGTTCCCTATAAGGTCCACTGTTGATCATACAACCGCTTTTCCAAAAAGGATGCTTTAGATGAAAGCATTCTTTACACATGGGTGGTGAGATGTCTGTCAATCTCGGTAATGTCACCGTGTGAAAAAGTAAGCATATGAGAGTTGAGGCGACACGGTGTGTTGCGCTTGTTCTGAAAAGGGATCAGTTGGACGTCCTGTTGTGTGTGAGCTCATTGCATGCTGACTGTCAGTATTGGCCGGTCAGGTATTTCTCGTGCACAGTATGGCTGTGTTGTGTTCTGTCAGCCGGGCGGGTCCTCATTGAGGGGTGGGTGCTGTGCTGAGCCCTTTCCATGGATGAGCCTTCGATAGAGGTGCTGCTCACAGCCCCATTGCACAGAGGAGGAACCTGAGGCTCGGGGAGGCTAACAAGTCAGGGAGCAGGGACTTGAATCTGAGTCTGCCTAAGGCCGTGTGGTGCATTGTGGTGGGGAAGCAAGGCTGCCTGGGGTCGCCTCTCAACTCTATGCTTTCTGATTTGGTGGTGGGGGAAAGTCTTTCCCCATCTGTGATTCATTGTCTTTATTAAAATAGAGCCAGTAGAGCAAGTGCCTGCTGCAGAGTGTTCCTGTGAGGGTTGAATTTGCATGTACAAGGCACTTAGGTGTGCTGGGTGTGTGGTAAGTGCTATATAGACATTCTCTCTTTCTAGTGTTGACATCATATTAACTGTTACTATAATACCAGAAGCTGTTGTGGACTTGAGGTTGCTTCCCATGTCTCATGAGTCCAGCGAGAACACCCTCAGAACAGCAGTTCTCAAAGGGGGCGGTTTGCCCCCAGGGGACATTCAGTAATGTCTGAAGACACTTTCGATGGTTCCACCTTGGGGGAGGATGTGCTTCAGCTTAGGGAGACCAAGGGCATTGCCGAGCGTCCTGCTGTGCACAGGACAGGCCCCACAGCCAGAATGGCCCAGCCCCGAACAGCGCTAGTGCTGAGGCTGAGAAACCCCTCTATGCGCTGTCATAAGCATTTTCTGCAGAAGTTCCTCCAAGGGCGAGTGTTTTCCACATTACCCGTTTTGCTGATATGCTCTCATGAAGCATAGGGGCAGTTCACCGAGCTGCAGATGGTGAGTGAGGGAGCGGTTCTCCTCGCCCACTGTGTGCCTTTCCTCCCAAATTCCCACAAGCAGATGCTGAGCACTGAACTTATTTCCTGAGCAAGTCCTCCTCTGGGAGCTGTAGGTGAGGCGAAGATTAGAGGGCAGATGACAGAGGCTCCCGGAGGGGGTCCTGGTGCCAGGAAGGAGCCCTCGCCCTACCCTCTCAGGTGCCTGGAGGTGCAGAGCCTCAGCCTCCGTTCCGCCTCCCTGAGTCCCATCTGTCCTGTCTGGCAAAGAAACCAGGTCAGGGAGAGGGGGCGAGAGAAGAAGGACCTGACAAATGGCAAGGAAAGGAATTTCACTTATTCGGAGTCTGTTCTGGTACACATCCATTCCACAAATATTTGTTAAATGCCCACTGTGTACCCAGCACTGTGCACCAGGCCAGGCCAGAGCCCCTGACATATACTGAGGAGAGGTTGACAGTGAACTAGTGACAGTGAACAGGTAAATCCTGAGTGACAGGCGCTCATGGAGGAAAAGCATACGGGGAGGAAGGGTGGGTGCACTTTTGTCTAGGGAGTTTAGGAGGGCTTCGCAAAGCAACGTCAGCAGAGGCTGAAGATAGTGGGCGGGGTCCTGTGGGTAACTGAGAAGAGCCTCCAGCAGCAGCACGTGCAAGGGCCCTGAGGTAGGGGTGTGCTGGCGTGTCGCAGGGGCCGCAGGAGCAGGCACCACTGGAGTGGAATGTGTGTGGAGAAGTAAAGGGGCATCAGTGCAGACGGCATAGGGGTCTGGGGCTCCTTCTAAGGACTTTGGCTTTTACTCAGGGTTAGTTGGGACTCCGGAGGGTTCGAACAGAGGAGGGTGGGCTCTGACTCAGGTAGTCACAGGGTCCCAGACTCTTGAGGGGCAAGGACAGAAGCACTGGAGCTCACAACCACCCTCAGTGGCAGGAACCATCCAGCTAATTTTGCAGATGAGGAAACAGGTTTGGAAGGACCCTTCCCGAGACTAACAGCTGGGACGAGGCCCTCATCCAGGGCCTCTCTCCGCTCGGCCCTGTGTCATCTTGTAAATTGCCTCTCGTGGATCCGACTCCCAGCTCTGAGATGTGGCTTCTGAAGGAGCTACATTTTGAAAACCATTGAGAAATAAGACAGATGGAAATAAAAATTTCTTAAAATTTTTTAATAGTAGAGTGTTTGAAACATAACAATAAAGTTAGTGATACCCATGTACTCGGTGACTATTTAAAAAAATAAAACCTTGCCCTGGCTGGTGTGGTTCGGTTGGAGTGTCATCTGGGAACCAAAGGGTTGTGGTTTCAATTCCCATGCAGAAGACATACCTAGGTTGAAGGTTTAACCCCTGGTCTTGGTGCATATGGGAGGCAACTATTCGATGTTTCTCACATATATGTTTCTCTTTCACCCTTCCCCTTTCTCTAGAAGCAATGAAAAAAAGTCCTCAGATGAGGATAAAAATAATAAAACCCACCCTGGCTGGTGTGGCTTAATGGACTGCATGCCAGCCTATGAACCGAAGGGTTGCCGGTTCCATTCCCAGTCAGGGCACATGCCTGGGTTGCAGGCCAGGTCCCCAGTAGCAGGTGTGTAAGAGGCAACCACACATTGATGTTTCTCTCCCTCTCTTTCTCCCTCCCTTCCACTCTCTCTAAAAATAGATGAATAAAATCTTAAAAAAACAAAAAAAACCCCGACCAACTTGCCAGTACGGTCAGAGCCCCCTTAGGGACCCCTGTCCAGTCGCTGCGCCCTCCCTGCTCAGAGCTGGTTGTTGAGTGTGGTGGATTGCATTCCCATTCAGCTTGCTTCTGTGCAGTTGAGTGTATCCCCTGAAACTCCAGCCTCCCCCTCGCCAGGCTGCCCTGCTCCTCCTGGAGTGTGTGTCCCTCCTCCAGGGGGACCCTTGTGCAGACGGGATCGCTGCCCTGCGTAGAGGATGTCACACAGCCGCGGAGCAGCAGAGCCCGGGGTCGAGATCTGGACTCTGGACCCCAGACCCTTCTCCTTACTCACTGGAGGCCCAGTCTCTCTGAGGGGAAATCCAGGCGGGCCGGCCTTGCGGTCGGGGGGCCCGGAAACCAGGAGGCCCAGCTTGAGCTCTCCTTTGGACCTCCAGACGCTGGTGCTTTTTCATCGTTACTACTTTTGTCATAAAGTACAGAAAAATATGTTAAATTTATGCTATAACAAGTAATTATAAAGCAAAGCCTGGTGTAACCACCACAGAACATCGCCAGCTCCCAGAAATATTCATCTATCCCCTCCCCCCCAACAGTTATTCCCAAATCTAACCACTGCTGACTTTGGGATATTTGCTGCCTTGATTTCTGCCCAGTTTACAAGTGAGAAAGTCGTCTTCAAACAAATAATGTCATGTGGCCTGTTCTGAACTTGCTATGAATAGGCTCTTGGTGTGTTATTTTGTGTCTGGCTTCCGGCATTCCACATCTCAGTCGTACACTTCATCCCTGTTCTGCGTGTCAGTAGTTTGGTCCTTTTTATTGTGTAGAATGCTGTGCCGTCTGAATTTACTTCAGTTAACTTGCCCATTCTTCTCTGGGTGGACACATGGTCTGTTTCCAGTTTGAGGGTTACTGTTCGCGGCTGTGAACATTCTAGTACATACATGTCCTGTGGTGAACACACTTTCTCTTGGGGAGGCGGAATTGTTGGGGTATGGTGCAGGTACACACTGAGCTTTGATTCTTACTGCCACACGGTTTTCTGTAGTGGCCGAGTGTTCCATACTCTGACTAGTCATGATTCCTTTCCATCCCTGTCAATACTTAGCCTTGTCAGTTTAAAGAATTTTAGCTCTCCTGGTGAGTGGCTTTGATTTGCATGTCCCTGTAACTGATGAGATTGTGTGTGGTCCTTGGTTGTCCTCTCCTGCAGGTGCCCTTGTTCTTTTCACCCCACTTCCCACGTGGCTCACTCCAGCTGACAGCGGCAGCTCCAGCCTAGGCCCTCGGCAGACTCGGGCCTGGACCCCCCAGGGAGCAGCAGTGAGTGGGGGAGTGGGGGCGGGGCCATGCAGTGCTCCCCGCTGTGGGGGCGCTGCCTCAGGCAGCAGCCAGGGCAGGCCCCCGTGCACGGACACCTGACCTCCAGAGGCTGCTTCTCTGTCCTCTTGCCTAGGCGTCCTCCATCGGCAGCTCCCCAGGGAACAGGCCATCCTCTTGGCTGAGGTGCCTGGTATTTCATCACCACAGGACTGCGTCACAAACACCTCAGTGGAGGCACCACCCTCAGTGGGAGGACAGGGCAGGATCCAGCCAGGACACAGGGGATCTTCCATTTCCTCCCCCTGCCCTTGCCCAAGCTACCGCTGGCCTCTTAATCACTGAAATGAGAATGTAAAAAGTGACTCTGGTGTGCAGAGCAGCGGCCAGCACCTCCACCTCTGCTTAGCTGGGGAGCCCAAGGTAACCATCTCTCCCTCTCTGTGCCTCTGCCCTACCCTAGGCATGGTCCCTGCCCCTCCGGTGGGGTGGTGTAGAGCGATTAAGAGAGGCTCCGTGGGGACACTGCCACCCTGCTCAAGGCCACCTGACTGGCAGAGGCTCCTGGACTCTGCGACCCTGGCCACTCTTGGGTCATGCCTGCCTGCCTGCCTTCCCTTCTGTCTTTCAGATCATGGCAGCTATGTGTTTGGGCATTTCGGGGGGCCAGGCTGTGTGCTGAACCCCGGCACACAGTGGGTGCTTTAGTGCCTTTGAATCACGGAGAGTCCTCCGGGTGAAGTCGCTGGCCTGGGAGGGGAGGGAGAGGAGAGCTGAGATTGGGTATCACTCCCGTTCGTTCCTTTCACACCCACCCTTCCTTTGGACTCCGGTCCATCCTGGCCCTCTGGGAACTATTCCAAATTGAGCTACCTGGGGAAGTGCAGTGCCGGCCCCTATGTTGGGGAGAAATTCCCCGAGTCCTCAGCTGCCGGAGCCTAAATGTTCTGCCACCCACCTCTCCTGGCTTCTGACCCTGGAGCCATGGGGCCGCGTGGTAGTTCCCCACGCTTACCCAGCTCCTTCCTGCGTCAGGGCTTCTGCACTTGCTGTTCCCTTACCTGAGATTCTTTTCCCTGCATGTCAGGACTCATACCCTGCTCACAGTGCCGTACAGTGTGTGGCTAACGGCCCCATCGCCTGCCATCCTTTTCCCTGGCTTTTTTTGTCAGCGCCTCTTCACCTTGCGCTGTTGCTGTGTGTGTGTTGGTGCCTTGTCTGCCGCTCCCACTGGAGTGTGAGCTCCATGAAGGCAGGGGCTGTGTCTTAGTGATGCTGTGTCTCTGGCCCCCAGGATAGTATCTGGAGCTTAGGACACACTAAAAAATACAACAAAAAACCGGGCAGGACTAGACTTTGGGAGTGTTTCTGAGGCTGTGTCTGGTCCTGGCCTGGGGCTGTGCTGGGGAGACTTGGGTAATTCGTTGTGTGCGCAGCAGATGCACAGGTGTGCTGGTCCACCGTGTTAGCATTTGTAGGTGTGGGGAGAATTGTTTGAGGAAGTGCACCGAGAGCACCCAGTGAAGCCTCTGAGGTCAGGAAAGCTCTCTGGAGGAGAAGTCGGTTCAGCCGAGACCTCAGGGAGGAGGGAGAACTCACAGAAGTAAGGGCCTAAGTGACAGAAGCGGGCAGAGTGAGGGTGGGGGAAGGAGAGGTGGGGGAGTGGTACCAGGCGTAACCATTGTCATGGTCGCTAGCCTTTACTGAGGGCATTCCAGCTGCTCCTTGGCTCACAGGGAGGGACAGGGCTAGATTTAGCTGGAGTATAGGGGTGAGTACAGAGGCTGGGAGCCCAGGGAGAAGGCTGTGGTGGTAGGGGAGTGGAGGGGAGGGGAGAGGAGGTGGGGTTAGGTGGGACGGGCAGTCAGGACGCTGGGTGGCTGAGCAGTGGGAACCAGCCCGGTCAGCAGGGGTGGGAGGCAGTGGAGTACAGGCCAGCAGAGGCCACGTCCTGAGGGGCCTTGAATCCCAAGCCTTGGAGCTGCTTCTTTGCCAAGGCCAGTGGGAAGCATGGAAGGGTTTTGGGTAGGGGAAGGACAGGGTTAGGTTCGAGGGTCCCCATAGCTGCTGCATGAGGGACAGATTGGAGGGGAGGAGTCCAGGAAGGAGGTGGGGCTGGACTCTCCCCGGAGAAGCCAGCCCTGGATCTGAGCCAGGCCTAGGGAGGGCCGGGTCTCCGGAGAGACTGGTCACATTAGCAGTTGCAGCACAGACTGGTGGGACATTCAGGATTGAGTGTCTGGCAGTCCCGGCTGTTGGGTTCACGGCGTGTGAGTCCTTTGGGGTGCTTGTCATGCCTGCTGGGGAGGGGAGCCCCGTTGCTGCTTCTGGCCCTGCCTTTGGAGTTCAGAATGTGATTTCTCATCCCGCTGTTTACTTCTCTGTCACTGTTCGTCTTGTCTTTCCCCCGCTTCCTCCCACTCACCTCCTTCCCTGTGCCTGGCCGGCAGCCTGCCACAGTCACATGCCAGGCAGTAGTGTGTCCAGCCCACCAGCTCCCCTGGGGCACGAGAGAAAGCTGATGCCCAGGGTGTCCCTACAGCCAGCTGCCACTTCTCTGGGAGCCACAGTAGCTCCTGACCTGCTGTCCGCAAATAACCCCAGGCCAGGAAAGGCAAAAAGCGCCTTGGGCTCTTGTGGCTTCTATCCAGGCTCCAGGTAGGGGCTCAGCTGGTGGCTGCCTCCCGCCCTTCTCCCCTCCACCCGCCCTCCCGGGAACCTGAGACAGGAGCAGCAGCCTCGGCGTCTGTCAGTCTGTCAGCTGCTGGTCCCTGAGGACAGAAGCAGAGGTCTCGGGGAACGGACCAGGGCCCTGATCGAGACCCCAGGACTGGCTCCTGGGCCCCAGACAAGTGTGTGTCTACACCGTAGGTTGCTTTCCTCAGTCATTTGGTGGGGGCAAGGAGGGACCTGAGGCTGAGGGAGTGACATGGAGTGGCCTGTCACTGGGGAATGGTTTGCTAAAGGTGGAAGGGTGTTGGCTCCCTGATGTGGAAAGGAGAGAGTGAGTGAGAGCATGTGTGTGTGTGTTGGGGGTGGCAGGCAGATGCTGGTGGCTCTGAGCACTCCCTCAGGTGCCCAGGGCTGTCTGATTCATCCCAGGTTACCTCAGCGTTGGGGCATGGGAGTGACGCTGGGGGTGGGGCTGTGGCTCCCTTGCCACCATCCCAGCCTGGAGCGAGGGTGGGTGGGTGGGCTGCCTCTGTGCGGCGTGGGTGTCGAGCACAGGGTCTGGCCCGCGCGTAGGCCTAGGAGCTCTGCTCCCTGTAGGGTGGAGCTCCGAGGGCAGAGTTGTGTTCTTTCCCCCTCCCCACACTGGGGTCCCTGGGGACGTAGCCGCATCTTCCCCCCACACTGGGCCCTAGGAGCAGGGCCCCCCCACTCTTCCCTGCCTCCACTGTGCACAGAGCAAGCCAACCAGCCACAGGAGCCTCAGAGCTCGGCTGTCCCGAGGGAAGGGCTGGGGCCAAGTCCCCCTCTAACTCTGATGATCTCCTCTCTTTCTTGCAGATTGTGCTCGGTTCACTGTGCCTCCTGCATGTCCTGCTGCCCTGAGCTGTCCCGAGCTAGGTGACAGCGTGTCACGCTGCCACCATGAACGAGGTGTCTGTCATCAAAGAAGGCTGGCTTCACAAGCGTGGTAAGGGGATGCGCATGCTGCTTAGGCCTGTGGGATTGCACCCCCCAAACCCCCGCCACACCCTTCCTCCTGGCAGCCGATGTTGTGAGAAGGCAGAGGTGTGGGGCCTTCACAGTCTCCCAGGGCCAGGATCCCAGTCCCGCCTGCCTGCCCCAGGCCAGTATCTGCTTAGGATCACATTTCATGGACCCCTTCAGTGGTCGTCTGGGCGGGGAGCTGGGGCCCCACCTGGGGCTGGGTCTCCAGGCCTTCCTGGGCACCCTGCATGAACCCACAGACCAGGCCTCAAGTTCTGCTTCTGCAGTGGTGACTTCATTCATAGCCCTATTTCATAGGTAAAGAAACTAAGGCACAGCGAAAGGGAAGTCATTTAATTGGAGTAACAGGCTGAGGCGATATCCAGCATTCATTCAGCAAATACTCATTGAGTGTGTGCGGTGTGCCAGGGCGTCCCAGGCTCTGGGGACAGTGATGCCCTCAGGAAGTGGGGACAAACAATAAACAGATGAGCAGGCCTGATGGTAGGTGGTGATAAGTCTGTTGTAAAGAATAGGAACTTTGAGGGTGAAGGGGCTGGCGAGAGAAGAGGTGGTAGAGGAAGTGGCTCTAAGGAGGCGACAGTGAGCAGAGGCAGAGGCCCGGAGCAGGTATGGGAGTGAGCAGTGCACAGGGCTGGTTAAGGGCGCAGCAAGGGTGAAGGTGGGTGGGCGGCTGGAGCCTAGAGAGTGGGAGGCGGTGACGCGATGGAGCAGTGATGGAAAGGGCCCAGGTGGGAGCTCCCCAGGTGATTGGAAGCCGGGAGGTTGTGCGCCATGGTGTGACCTGATCTGGTTGTGCTGGTGGGCAGCCAGGCCAGAGAAGCGAAGTCATTTATAAGAGACTAAAGAGAAGGGATCCCCAGACCCCAGCCACCTGTCCGCAGATCTTCACCAGCTGTGCTGCCAGGTGCTGCTGGGAAGAAGCACCTGCTGCGGGTCGGCTCGTTCAGGCCGAGGAGGCAGGAGGCAGCCTGCCCGGCCTCTGTGGACCTTCTAGAGGAGGGAGGTGTCACGCCTGCTGGTAGCTGCTCTCTGTGTACTTTCATTCATTCAGCAAACATTTATTTTAGAGTGGCTTCTTTTTTTTTTAATTGATTTTAGAGGAAGGACGGGAGAGAGAGAGAAACATTGATTTGTTGTTTTACCCAGTTATGCATTCATTGGCTGACTCTTGTATGTGCTCTGACTAAGGGTCAAACCTGTAACCTTGGCATATTCAGACAATGCTTTAACCAACTGAACTACCCGGCCGGGGCTTAGCCAGCATTTATTGAGCATCCTTTGTATTCCAGGCACTGACCTAGGCACGGGGGACATAGCAGTGAACCGAACAGGCAAACCCCCGCCTTCATGTTGATGTTTACTTTCGGTGGGGAGGGCGGGTGGCACCAGAATAGGCATGCGTGTGCAGTGGTGGTAGGTGCCGTGAAGAAAAACCCAGCAATGTGAGAAGGAAGGGCCGGGGGGTTGGCAGGGGAGCTGTCATAAACACGGTGTCAGGGAGCGCCTCGCCGAGAGGGGCCCGTAAGAACAAAGATCTAAAGGAGGCAAGGGAGTGAGCCCTGTGGCTAACTGGGGAAGAGCATGAGGGCGGAGGGGGCAGCCAGCCTGTGAGTCTGGAGAGGCGAGAGAATTGGGCATGTTTGAATAGGGCAGAGTTGCCGATGGGGCTGGTCCTTCGGTAACAGGGAGAGGAGCCTTTTCACCCTGTCCTCTCCCAGCCCACAGGCACAGAGCAGTGATGAGGGACAGAGGCAGTTCCCCAGGGCCAGGCTTCCCCCATCAGACTGAGCGGTGAGACCTGTCCTTCTTGCCCTTAAAGAAAGGCGTATCATTCAAGACAGGTCATTCTACCCCCCACAGATTAGGCCCTGTGTTTGGGGCTGTCGACTGAGTGTTCTGAACCTTGGCAGATGTCAAGGTTCTAATCCTGGCTCTGCCACTTCCTCTTGGTGTGACCGTGAGCAAGTTGTCACCTCTCTGAGCCTTGGTTTCACATTCATAGAATGCGTTAACAAGCCAGGCCTCTGTTGTCCTCTCTCTGTTTGCTGCAGGAGCCCCAGTGCCTAGAAAAGTGCTTTGGCATGGGGTAGGCGCTCAGTAACTGGTTGTTGAACGATTGGTTGGGAGGGTGTGTGGTGGTGGTGTGAGCGTGGTTGGTAGGCCAGGGTCTCAGGCTCTTGAGTTGCCCAAGGCCCGTGGCTCTTTGGGCTGGAGCGTGGGAGTCCTGGAGGCGGCTGGAGAACTGTGGCGGGTGTTGGGGTTTGTCTCTGGTCCAGGGCTGCTGATAGCAGTACCTGGGTCTCGGCCCCTCTCAGACCTTCAGTGTCTTCATTTGTGCTACAGGGGGGCCAGATGAGCTGTTGAGATGGCACCTGCCTGGGTTTGCACCATCCACACTCGTATTGTGTCACTCCTGGGCTCCCCAGTGCCCGTTGCTCTAAGCAGCAGCTGTCAGAGGTGGGCCAGGCAAGGCGGCCACCCCTGCTGACTGCAGCTGTTTTGGCACCTGCACCAGCCCACCCTGCTCACTCCCGGTGGCCACAATAATAGCAGTCCCAGTTTCTTTGTGCTTGCTCTGTGCCAGGCGTGGGCTATGCTGTAGGCAAGCCCAATTTTGATGCATTTTCTTCTTTTAAAAAAAAAAAACATCACCCAAGGATATGTTTATTGATTTGAGAGTGGGGGGGGGGGAGGAGAGAGAGAAAGAAAACATCAATGTGAGAGAGGAACATTGAGCACTTGTGTCCTGTATGCTCCCCAACCAGAGACCAAACCTGTAGCCTAGGCACGTGCCCTGACTGAGGGTCGAACCTGCAACCTGTTAGTCTATGGGATGGCGCCCCAACCAGCCGAGCTGCCTGACCTTTTGTTGTATTTTCGTAGCCGCCTTATGAGGCCGGCATCTGACAGACCAGGACACTGAGGCTCGGCAGGAAGACTTGACTCGCTGGACGACCCAGCGGAGGGGAGGCGGGGCTGCAGCCTCCGACTTCGGAAGCAAACTTCGGAACCAGTGCTTCCGAGGCCTGGCCCACGTGCTGCCTCTCACCCGGCAGAGGAACGGGCAGAGTGAGAGCACCGCTGCGGGGGCGCCTCATGCCGTGTGCCGGTCCCCTTGCTGGCACAGCCCCTGCCAGGCCCCACCAGGCCTGGTCCCTTAGAGGCAGACAGCGTGGTGGTCGAGGGTGTGGACAGAGCAAACCCGGCTTCCCTCTTACTTCTTCTGGTCAACAACCGTGAGTCTTGGACGAGTAATGGAACCTTTCTGTGCCTCAGTTTCCTCATTTGTAAAATGAGATTGTTGTAAGGAGGTTTTTCCTTTCCTCCCAGGTTTCTTTTGTTTTCTTAGCTTGTTAACTGATGCATAAAACACCACAGATAAGTGCTTGGATTACAAGCTCACCCGGGAACTAGTGTGCAGATCAGGAAGTAGAACAAGGTATTCCCCGGAAGCCCCCCATTCCTCCCAAGCAGTAACTCTCCTAATTTCTAGTAGCATAGCTGAGTTTTTCTGGTTTTGTTTTGCTTTTTGAAATTGAGGTAAGATTTATGTAACAGAATTAACCATTTTGAAGTGTACAATTCAGTGGCCTTTAGTACATTCACAGTGTTGTGTAACCACCACCTCTGTCTAGTTCCAAAACATTTTCATCACCCTAGAAGAAAGCCCTGTGCTCATTAGGCAGTCAGTCCCCGTTACCCGCTCCTTTTGCCCCTGGCAGCCGCCAGTTTGTTTTCTGTCTTTACGGGTTTACTTATTCTGGACGGTTCCTATAAACGGGTCGTACGATGTGCGCCTTTGCGTCTGGCTTCTTTCTCTGAGCGTGATGTTTTTGAGGCCCGTCCATGTTATAGCGTGGGTCCGTGCCTCGTTCCTTGTTGTGTCCAAACAGCGCCTCATTGTGTGAATATACCACACTGTGTTTATCCTTATGTCCGTTGATGAGCATGGGGGTTATTTCTGCCTTTTGGCTACTGTGAGTAGTGCTGTAATGAACATTTACGTACAAGTATTTGGTACTTGTTTTCAGTTCTTGTGGGTACCTCCCTAGGAGTGGAATTGCTGGGTCATATATTCTGTATTTATAGTGTGTATTTTATATAGATTATATAATTTGGGTCATGTTAGGTGTGTTGTTTTTATTAAAGATTTTTTCCATTTATTTAGAGAGAGCAGAAGGTAGAGAGAAGGAGAGGGAGGGAAACATTGACTGGTCACCTCCTGCACGTGCCCAACCCAGGGACCAGGTTGACTGGGAATCAAACCAGCAACCTTTGGCTTTGTGGGATGACATCAGCCCACTGAGCCATGCCGTCAGGGCTGGGTCATACGTTCTGTATTTGTAATCCATAGCATATTCTGTATTTAACTTTTAGAGTAAGCGCCAAACTTTTCTATAGGGCTGCACCACTTTACATTTCCACCAGTGATACACAAAGGTTTCAGTTTTTCCACATTTTCACCCACAATGTTCTTTCTCTTTTTTAAAAAATTGCAGCCATCCCAGTGGGTGTGAAGTGGTATCCCATGGCTTTGATTTGCATTTCCCTAATGACTAGTGGTGGTGAGCATCTTTTCATATGCTTGTTGCCCCTTTGTGAGATACATCAATGGGTTGCCTCTTGCACACCCCCAAACCGGGGACCTGGCCGGCAAGCCGCGCGTGTGCCCTGACTGGGAACTGAATCCACGACTTTTCAGTTCGCAGGCTGGTGCTCAATCTACTGAGCCATACCAGTCAGGGCCATTTTTTTAATACTCTTCTTTGCACAACAGTTATTTATTTATTATCCACACTCAAGGATAATTTTTCATTGCTTTTAGAGAGAGAGGAAGAGGGGGGAGAGAGAGAGAAACATTGATCAGTTGCCTCCTGTACAACCCCCACCTGGGGATCAAACCTTCAACCTAGGCGTGTGCCCTGACTAGGGATTGAACCTACAGCCTTTTGGTTTGTGGGACAGGGCTCCAACCACCTGAGCCACACTGGCCAGCGCTAAAAGTTTTTAATTTAAATGAGTCTACTTCATTTTGTTGCTTCTATTTTTGTGTGTCATATCTAAGAATCCATTGACAAATCCAAGATTTACCCCTGTGTATTCTCTAAGAGCGTTACAGTTTTAGTTCTTTTATGTAAATGATCCTTTTGACTTAATTTTTGTATGCGGCATATGGCGTGAGGTGGGGCCCGACTCTGTTTCTGTTTTTTTGCACTTGCATATCCAGTTGTCCCGGCGCCGTTTGTTAAAGAGACCAGTCTTTCCCCATTCGATGGTCTTGGCACTTCTGTTGGAAGTTGGTTGATCGTGGTTTGTTTGTTTGTTTGTATGTTTGTTTTGACAGTTCTATTCCCTTGCTCCAAATGTCAGTCCTTGCACCACACTGATTCAGTTCCTGTAGCTTTGTGGGGAAATCAGGAGGTGGGGGTCCTTTTCCTCTGTTCTTCTTTTTCAGTGTGGTTTTGGTTGTTTGGGACCCCTTGCAGAGTGAATTTGAATTCCACATATATTTGAGGATTGGTTTTTCCATTTCTGCAACAACAAAAAAAAAGCTGTTGGCATTTTGATAGGGGATGCTTTGAATCTGTAAATCACTTTGGGCAGAATTGTCATCTTAAATATATTCAATTTTCCGGCCTGTGAACACAGGATGTCTCTGCATTACTTAGGTTTTTAATTTGTTTCAGCAATGTTTTGTAGTTTTTATTGTATAAATCTTTCACCTATTTATGCTCTTGTAAGCAGAATTCTCTGAATTTCTTTTTTGGATTGTTCACTGGTGGTGTAAAGAAACACAACTGGTTAGCCTGTTCTTTTTGCTGAATTTGTTATATTAACTCTGGTAATTATTTTGTGGATTCTTTGTGACCTTCTGTATGTAGAATCATCTGCAAATAAAGATCGTTATACTTATTCTTTCACACCGGATGCCTTTTTCTCTGACTAAAATGTCCACTTTCACCACTGCTCTTAAACTTGGTACTGGATGTCTTTGTCTTGTTCCTGATCTTAGGGGAAGCTTTTAGTCCTTCACTGATAATGAATGGTGTTAGGTTTTCATAGATATTCTTTATCATGTGGAAGAAACTCCCTTCTATTCCTAGTTTGCAGAGTGTTTTTATCTTGAAAGGATGTTGTATTTTGTTGCATGTTATTTCTGCCTCAGTCAAAATAATTGTGTGTCTTTTTTCCTTCATTCTGGTAACGTGTATTATGTTGAAGGATTTTCACATATTGAACCACCCTTGCATTCCTGGGATAAAGCCCACTTGGTCATAGTGTATAATCTTTTAATCTGTTGTTGAATTTGGGGTTTTGCTAGTTGTTGAACTTAGTATATATGGAATCATTTAGTGTCTACATTCGAAAGAATTTGGTAGGTTAAAATCTATAAGATACTTAGGACAGTATGTGGCACAAAGTACCACTGTAGTGCTAACCATCAGCAATATCAATGAACAGATGGCCCCATGAGAGGAAACAAAGACTCTGAGGAGTGAGGGGACTTCCCTAGTGGCCACACAGCAAATAGAGCTCAGAGCCCCCCTGCCGTCCTGTCTCACTTGCGCCGGGCACGTGAAGGCTTCGGCCCACTCCGTACAGTGAGCTGGTGGGAGAGAGCGTTTGGGGAGAAGTGCCATGGTGTGCTGGGCCATAACCCGGGTGCTTTGTGGTCGTGATTTACATTTCTTAACAGTTTGAGATACAATTTTCATACAGTAGAATTCAGCCATTTAAAGTGTACTGTCCAGCGGGTTTTAGCGTTGAGTGTTACCCCATCAGCACAATCAGTTTGAGCACATTGCACTACCGTTCTCCTGCCCGCTCTCTCGTCCACCCTCCTCCTACCTAGGGACCTTTGTGAGGCAGCGTCACGCCCTGCCGCTCATGTCCGCAGGTTTGTCTGGTCTGGACATTTCACAGCAATGGGGTCATCTAATCTGTGGTCCTTTCACTAGCTGTAAGTTACGGTTCATTCATGTTGTGGTGTGAATCCGTACCTTACTTTCTGTCATCAAATAGCATTATATTGTGTGGATGTGCCATGTTTCGTCTATCCATCCATTAGCTGATGGACTTCTGGGTTGTTTTTACTTCTTACTATTATGGATAATGTTGCTAGGGACATTTATGTATAAGTTTTCATTTTATCATCTCTTTATTTTTTGAGAACTTAAATAGCACTTTATGTTAAAATTTTTATTTTATTGACATCTAATTGACACGCAGTATCTTGTTAGTTTCGGGTACATGTGTGATTTGATATTTACATGCATTATGGAGTGATCCCCATGATAAGTCTGGTCAACCATCTGTCGCCTCACAAAGTTTCTGCAGTGCCACCAACTGCGTGTCCTGTGCTGCACTGCGCATCCCCGCGACTTACTCATTTTGCACCTGGAAGTTTGTACCTCTTAATTTCCTTCATCTTTCGTAGCCCATCTCATTTTCTTCAGCCCTGTGAGGAATGGGTTCTTGTAAATGTGTGTGTGTGCACACGTGCACAGAGTGCCTGGATATTCACAGTTAGAACAAATAGAGGGGTCAAGGGACACTTGGAGGGCGCAGCAGCATTTATACCCGGCCTGGCACAGTGTTGTGACACTTGATCCACCTGCACGGCTGTACTGGTGAATACCAGCCCACGGGGATTTGGCCTTACAGGGCCATAGGGCATGTGTGTTTGGAAGCCTGGGCTTCTGTCTTGGGACTGGGCCACGTGCTGGCAAGGATGGCTTGCTGCTGGCCACACGCTGAGGCAGCTGGTGCCCTGGGACACCGCAGCAGGCGCCTTCCTGCCACGCATGACCTCTGAATCACTGGGCCCAGCCTGGCGCCAGCCTTTGTCAACAGGGGCTGCCTCAAGGGTTTCTCTCAGAGAGGCACTCTCCTGCCCACCCAGGTGTCCCTTGTCACTCACGCGCGGTCCGCGCGGTTCCCTGGGCTGTCTGCCCTGACTGCTGTCCCTCCCCTTGCCTTGGTTCAGGTGAATACATCAAGACCTGGAGGCCTCGGTACTTCCTGCTGAAGAGTGATGGCTCCTTCATTGGCTATAAGGAGCGTCCTGAGGCACCTGACCAGACCCTGCCCCCGCTAAACAACTTCTCTGTTGCAGGTACATTTTGGGGAGGGTGGGCCCGAGTCTGGGTACTCAGAGAACAAGTGGCAGGCCGTGGGGGCACAATGGCTATTCTTGGGCTCTGGGCCTGGCCAGGGCCTGTCTCCCCTGTTCCCTACCCTCCCCTGCTCCACCTGCCTGTCAGCTGGGTGAGGTAAAGCAGGGAACAGGGAGAAGCCAGGCGTTGCCTGGAGCCTGGCCCCAGGCAGTGCTGCCTCTGTGGTCCTGCTGCTGCCGGCCCTGGGGTTCCGGCTGGTGTCAGGTGCCTCTGTGCTCTGTCAACAGCCTGCTTCTCTGTCCCTCTAAACTGGGGGCAGCCGTGGCCTCCCACTCAGCTGACTGCAAGGCTAACTTCACATCCTCCATCTCCTCCATGGCATCTGAGGTGTTGCCCTCCAGCTGGACCCTGGCCAGTGAAAGCTTGGCAGACCCAAAGCCCTTGCCTGGATCTTGGAGAACTACAGTTTTGCTGCCAACCCTCTGCCCCCTGCTTCCTTCCTTCCATGCTGACCTGATTGGTCACTGATCCTCAGTGTCCCACCTCCTAAGCACATTTCAAAGACTCCTCCATCTCCACCGCCACTCCTTAGCCCAGACCACCATTCTCTACTACCTGGCTCCCTGCTCCAGCTTCTTGCCCAGTCTCACCTCTCCCCGCTTTCTCTGGGACTCAGCCCTGGTTCCCTCTCTGTCCTGCTTAAAGCCTCTGCTGGTTGCTTTCCCTGCGTGACTGTGACATGGCTATTCCCAGTCCTGGCTTCTTGCCTCACCTGCCAGCCTGTCTTGAGCAGCTTTCTCCACATTTCTCCCTGGGTGTCCTCTAGGTCCCTCATGCCCACCATGTCCCAAACTGGCCATCTGGTCTCTCCTTTTGTCCTCCAACCTCCTACTCCCTGCCTCTGTTTCGGGGAGCATCCTACTGCCCCCTGGTCCTCAGGCTACAGGCCCAGCCCCAGGCCCATCCTAGGTGCCTCTCTCTGCTTTCCTTCTGGCCTCCCTGCCTGCCTTCCCATCCCAGTGGCTCCAGGCTGCTGTAGCCCCTGCCATCTCCCTGGGCTCCCAGCGCCCATTCTCTCATCCTCTACACAGCAGCCAGAGGGATCTGTCTCAATCGGCCCATGCCCCTTCTCTGTTTAAGCCTTCCATAGCTCCCTTTTGCCCTCAGGACAAAACCCACATTCCTCACTGTGCCCCTGAGCCCTGCAGGCAGAAGCCTGTCTCACTTCCCAGCTCCTTATACCTGGAGCAGAATTTGCCATTTCCTAGGGGTACTGGGCCCTTTAGCACCTCTGGGCTCTGTGCAGGATGCACCCGTCTGTCTCACTGGCCATACTCCCTCTTCCTTCAGGGCTCGGTATGGAGATGCTCTTGCCCCTGGTTCCCCCTGTCACAGTCCTGACCACTGAGCCATCATTGTCTAGTGGTTTCTCCCCATCCACACACATGCACCGGATCTTGAGCCCCATGGGGGCAAGTCCAGGGCTGTCTACAATATGCCACTCAAGTGTCCCCAGTGCCATCTGGCATGGAACCAACACACAGGAAGTGGCTTGGGGACTGTGGTCTCCAGGCCAGCGGGGCTGTCCCCTTACTCTCCTGTCCCTGTTCTTCTCTGCCTACAGAATGCCAGCTGATGAAGACCGAGAGACCGCGGCCCAACACATTCGTCATACGCTGCCTGCAGTGGACCACAGTCATCGAGAGGACCTTCCACGTAGATTCTCCAGATGAGAGGCAAGTCTGAGCCTCTGTGTGGCTGCCCTTGGAGAGTGGCCAGGCCTAGTGAGGGGAAGTGGTACAGGTGGACAGGTCATCCTAGCTGGAGCTGGTTGGAGCAGGGGTTCTCAGCCTGCAGACCGCCTGTGGTCTGAGTACTGGAAGGTGCGTTGGGATCACAGGTGGAGCTTGTTAACGAGATGGGGCTTGGGGCCTGTGGTTATCTGGAGGTCTGTGGAGGGTCAGGAGGCTGCAGTGTTAATGAGCATCTCCACCGATGTTGAGACAGGCCGTCCAGAGACCTGATGTTTTAAAAAGATCAGTGTAATAATCAGAAGAGGTAATACGGGTTTACCTAGTTCAGAAATTAAACAGTGTTATAAGGAAGGTGTCCAGTGAAGGCTTCCCTCTCCCTTCTGCCCCACCCCAGCCCCAAGTTAACTGCTCTTCTGCGCCCTCCAAGGGCTTCGTCCAGTGGGGACAGGCTCGCTCAGGTAGAGCCTTGCACGCCCTTGTCCCCGTGTTTTCCTTCTCACACTAAAGGTAGTGCTGCGCACAAGCTGTTCTAAACTTGCTTTTCTACTTAACTCATCGTGGAGAATCTTTCTGCTTCCATCTGTAACAAGCTGCCACTTTTGTGGTACACGGCTGCATGTGTGTGTTCCCGGGTTCGTAGAGCAGTTCTTTCGGGACGGTGACGGGGGTTGTTGGCAGTGTCGGCGCACTCCGAGCAGTGCCGAGGTGCGTGCGCTACCTACGCCCGTCTCGTCGACGTGTGTGCAGGTGCATCTGTGAGATGAGTTATCGGGTGGAGGCCTGCTGGGTCCCAGGGAATGTGTATTCGTGATGTTGACAAGTGTGTCGGTCAGGTCATGCTGAAGCGTGTCCACACAGCTTCGTGTTTGCAGGCGTTTGGGTGTTTATCAGTCGCTCCCTGGGCAGTGGCGCGCCAGGGCGGTTTTCACTGGCCTTTCCTCTGTGGGTGGGTTTGGGTTCCTCACGTTTGCTCAAGGGCCATGCGAAATTCTCTTTCTGGTTGTCTGTATCCTTTGCCTATTTTTCTATTGGGTAGTCTTTTTCTTATTTATTTCTGAAAGCTCTTTAAATATTAGGAAGCTTAGCACTTTGTAATGAGTGGCAAATATTTTTCCTCACTTTGTTTCTTTTCTTTGAAAAGTAGTCTTTTAGCTTTTCTGTCGGGTGAGAATTCAGCTGACCCCCTGGGGAACCCCAGAACAGTGCCATCCAAGAAAATGTTCAGCCATGGTACAAATGTTCTGTACTTGCAGTGCCCAAGAGAATGCCCGTTGAGCATTTGAAGCGTGGTTAGTGCAACTAGGGGATGGGATTCTTTTAATTAATTCATTTATATAACTACCCTCTTGTACAGTGCATTTCTAGAGCATACAGAAAACAATGTCACAAGAGGTGTTGCCACAGTCTATAGTGTAATTGTTGTTGTGTACCTTCCCAAGGTTAAAAACATGCTCACCTCACCAAGTGGAACAGAATGACCATCTCCGGCCAGCTGAGTGAGGTGTCACTGCCACTAAAGGCAGTTAAGGCCATTAGGTGCATAGGATCTGGGTGTTGGGCTGAGTTTTGAAGTACAGGGCGAAGGAGCAGGTGACAGAGGAAAGAGGGAGCAGCACGTGTAGCGGCCTGGAGGTGAGACAGCTCGGCGTTCCAGGAACCATAGTGTGTTTTGCGGCACCAAAGAATCAAGGGCCAGAGGGGAGAGGGAGAGGTGGAGAGCCTTGAAGCTGGTGAGCCCAGCCAGGACCTAGACTCCAGATGGCGATCCCCGCCGGGCTTGGCGGGCGGTGGGTCAGGTGGGGTTTGTCACAGGGCTTCTGAAAGGTTCAGGGAGATGACACACAGGAAGCCCTTCACTCAGCAGCAGCTGGCACACGGTGTGCAAGGCTGGAGAAGGACCTGTGCGGAGCCACCAGAGTGTTCCTTGGGCAGGAGACCCCTCTGGTTTTCACCGCAGCAGATGCCATGGCCGTCAGCGTGGGGAAGAGTCCCTTTCTGAGGACGGGTCCCCCAGTGAGGCACTGGCATCTCCTGAGAATAGGACTTTCTCCTGTATAATCATGGTACCGTTATCACATTTGAGGTGACTCTTTTAAAATATGTTTGATGATAGCCTCCCCATAGCCATTCTTGAATTTTCCCAGTTCTCAAAATGGTGTTTTAGAAACCAGCATTTGTTTAAGGTGCATGTTGTCTGTCTGGCCCATTTCGGTCTGTGTCAGCCCTTTGTCTCCCTGCCTCCTGCCCCGTGGCTTCCACCCTGTGACATTGATTTTTTTTTTTTATTAGTCGGGCCAGTTGTCTTGTAGAATGTTCCACACTATCTACATATCATATTGCTGCCTTGGGGGTCTGTGTATCCTGCTCTTCTGTGCCTACATTTCCTGGAAACCAGGAATTAGGTCTGGAGCAGGGTTGGCAAACTACAGCCTAGTCTCCTGTTTTGTAAATAAAGTTTTATTGGACCACAACCATGCCCATGGCTGCTTTTTCCCTATGGTGGCAGAGTTGAGTAGTTGTGATAAGAGGCCGTGTGGCCAAGCAAAACCTAAAATATTTTACTGTTTGGACATTTACAAAAGTTTGCAGACTGCTGGTCTTGACAGGTATACTTAACAGTGTATTACATTAGTATGATTTCTTTAAGTGTGTTTTATTGATTATGCTGTTATAGTTGTCCCAGTTATTCCCCCGTTGCCCTCTGCCCGGTACCCACCTTCCCTCCAGCATCCCCCCCTTCTCCGCCCACTTAGTTCATGTCCAAGGGTCACGTATATAAGTTCTTTGGGTTCTCCATTTCCTATACTGTTCTTAACCTCACCCTATTTTATACATACCATTTATGCTTTTTATTCCTCATACCTTTTCCCACATTCCCCCCCTCCATCTCCCAGCTGATAACCCTCCATGTGATCTTCATACCCATGGTTCTATTCTTGTTCTAGTTGTTTGCTTAGTTTGTTTTTGTTTTTGTTTTTTAGATTCACTTGATAGTTGTGTTTGTTATCATTTTAATGTTCATTGTTTTAGTCTTCCTTTTCTTAATAATCCAAAAACAAAATATCAATGTATGCCTCTTATCCCTCCCCCCAAATAAGTCCCTTTAAAATTTCATACAATAAAGGCTTGGTGATGATGAGCTCTTTAACTTGACCTTATCTGGGAAGCACTTATCTGCCCTTCCATTCTAAATGATAGCTTTGTGAGTAGAGTAATCTAGGTTGTAGGTCCTTGCTTTTCATGACTTCGAATACTTCTTTCCAGCCTCTTCTTGCCTGCAAAGTTTCTCTTGAGAAATCAGCTGATAGTTTTATGGAAACTCCTTTGTAAGTTACTCTCTGCTTTTCTCTTGTTGCTGTTAAGATTCTCTCTCAATCCTTAACCTTTGGCAGTTCAATTATGATGTGTCTTGGTGTGGCCCTCTTTGGGTCCAGTTTGTTTGGGGCTCTGTGCTTCCTGTACTTGTATGTCTCTTTCCTTTGCCAAATTAGGACAATTTTCTTCCATTTAAAAAAATTTTTATTTATTTATCTTTAGAGGGGAAGAGAAGGAGAGAGGGAGAGAAATACCAGTGTATGGTTGCCTCTCATGCATCCCCCCTCTACTGGGAACTGCCCTGCAACCCAGGCATGTGCCCTGACTGGGAATTGAAGCACAATTGTTTGGTTTGCAGGCCCGCACTCAGTCCACTGAGCTACACCAGCTGGGGCTCTTCCATTGTTTTTTTCAAATAAGGTTTCAATTTCTTGCTTTCTCTTCTTCTTCTGGCATCCCTATGATTTGGTTATTGGTATGTTTGAAAATGCCCAGAGTCTTCTTCTCTCCTTGCTTTTTTGAATTCTTGTTTTTTCATTCTGTCCCGGTCGAATGTGTATTTCTTCCACATTCAATGAATTGGAACCTTCTGTTCCAATTCATTGATTTTAACCCTGGCTTCCTTCCCTTCACTGTTGGTTCCCTGTGAGTTTTTCTTTATTTCACTTAGTGTAGCCTTCGTTTCTTCCCTTAGGCTTTTGTGGAGCTCAGTGAGTTCTCCAAGTATCCTTATCATCAGTTGTCTTAAGGTCTGTATCTGATAGGTTGGCTATCTTTGTTTCTCTTAGTTCTTTTACTGAGGTTTTGTTCTTTCATTTTGAGCCATATTTCTTTGTCTCCTCAATTTGGCAGCCTCCCTGTTTTTGCTTCTGTGTATTAGGTAGAGCTGCTTTGACTCCCTGTATTGGCACCTGTTACAATGTTGTATGGGGTGGAGCCTCTGATAATTGCCAGGGCAGGGGCAGCCTGCTTCACAGCTTCATGGCTTTGTGTTGGGGGGGAGGGGCGCCCAGAGAGGGGGCATTGCTGCTGCTTGACTGCTGGAGGTTTATCCAGCACTCACCCCACTTCCAGCCACCTATGTGATGGCACCCCTCTGCTGTTGCTCTGGTGGTGATTCTGGAGCGGGTGGGTTTGTATACGTTCTGGGGCTCTGTAGACCCTTTAAATGGACTTTCCTGAGAGACTGGGCAGTTCCTTTTGCCTCCCCAGCCTGCACGGGGTTTTATAGCCCGAGTTAGGCTTGCTCCCAGGCATCCCCAGTGTGAGGTGCCTGTCCCGCGGGCCGCACAGCGTGCTCCCCACTGCCTGCCCTCCTGCCGCACCCTGTCCTCTCCGTTCTCCTTCCCGTCTGGGTGAATATGTCTTCTCTAAGTCCTTGGTTGTCGGACTTCCGTACAGCTCAGTTTTCTGGCAGTTTTGGGTGTTTTTTGTTTCGAGGTTTGTTGTAATCCTTCTTATGGTTGTGCAAGGAGGCGAAGTGTATGTTCTATGCCTCCATCTTGACCAGAAGCCCCTAGTGTGATCTTTTTCATGTAAATCTTAGAATGTAATTTCTCTGCCTAGAACTCTGGGGGGCTTTTAGTCCCACTTGGAGTAAGTGCCATGTTCCATAGTCAGCACCATGTTCTGCAAAGTCCCACATGGTCTGGTCCCCTCTTCAGAATCATTTTCTCCCACTAGTTCCCTCACTTCAGCCATACTCGTCCCCTGCTGTTCTTAAACGTGCCAGACACACTTTCAGCCGTAGGACCTTTGCACTTGCCGTTCCCTTTGCTTAGCATCTTTTTCTCCCAGATGTTATTGTTCTTTCTTTCCTTAACTTCATCGGGTCTCTGCTCACATGTCACCTTCTCGGAGTGTTCTGTCCTCCCCCCATATTTCTCTTACCCTTACCCTGCTTTATTTTTCTTCATAGCACCTGCCTAGCAGATGTGATATTTCTTTATTTCTTTTTTTAAATTTTTATTTATTGATTTGAGAGAGAGACAGACAGGCATCAACTTGTTCTACTTAGATTCTTGCATGTGCTCTGACCAGGATCAAACCTGCAACCTTGGTTTGTCAAGACAACACTCTGACCGACGGAGCCACCCAGCCTGGGCCACATTCTCTGTTTATAGGTGCTGGGAACGTAAGTGGATGTTCAGTAAACGTTTGTTGAGTGAATAAGAGAATAACTAAAACTAACTCTCTGTTGGCCAGACCCTATTCTGAGATCTTTAGGTGCACTGACTCATTTGACCCTCACACTATTTCTGGGAGGTAGCGCCCCACCTGCAGTACAGGGGTGAGGACAGTGAGGTGGTGGCACAGGGAGTCACAGAAGAAAAGGAAGATCTGAAGGACCCGAGTGCCCCCCACCAGGCGTGGCTGGCTCTGCACCAACCAGCTGAGCCATCCTCGGGGATCTGCGCACAGAGTGGGAGCACAGGTGCCCTCCAGCTGCCAGTACCCATCTGGGATGGCCCTGGTTAGGGAGAGAAGTCCCTTGTCTGCTGTCAGACCAGCAGCCACCTGTTACCCCTGAAGCTGTGCGGAGGACAGCCCTGCCACCTCGGGTGTACTGGGCTTCCTTCTCGGATGTGTTTAGTCTTGCTCAGCAGGGCACCTTGGGGCTGGGGCCCAGGATCTGGAGTCAGGCCGGCGCCTTGCCACTCTCTCGGTGGCGCTCAGTTCCCTGGCTGTCACACAGGGCAAAGGGGGAAGCCAGCGTGGAAGCACTGCCAGGCTCCCCACGGGATCCTGCATGTTGGCACCTCTTCTCTCCTCCATCTCCTCTGCCACCAGCACCGCCTGCCCAGAGAGCTGCCGTGGTCCCCTCATGCTCCCTCTCACTGCCCCCCGTCTGTGCCCCACACAGCAGCTGCTGACTTAAAACAGAACTCGATCCCCTCACCCCTGCGTAAACCCATCAGTGACTTCCCGTGTTAAGATGTAAATCCCTCACACAGCGGGACATGCAGTCCCCTGTGGTCTGGGCCTGTCCTCCCTCCTGTCCTCGTCCCCTCCATTCCCCTCTCTCGGATTCAGCTCCAGTGCACCTGCTGGGCCTTCTGAAGACACCCAGGCTCCCTCCTGCTCGGGGCCGTTGCCACGCTCCTCATCCACCCAGGTTCCTTCGCTCCCAGCACTTTGCAGGCTGCCCCTCTCCCTCCATTTCATTTCACAGCCATGTGCCAAGTGCCTGTTCTGGGTGCTGGGGATAGTCCGTGTTCCAGGGACATCTGTCAAGTCCTGGCTTACATGACACCCCCTTGGAGAGGCTTTTCCAGACCACCCACCCTCTGGGAAGGGGCTTCCCGCTCCAGTTCCCGCCTTGGAAACTTCACACACTTACACCTTCTCCATTGGGCTCAGAGCTCCGTGGGGCTGGCTTCCTCCCGCAGCCCCTGAGTGCCCAGAACCAGGCCGGGTGCGCAGACGGCCTTCAGGGAGTACTGCTGGCTGGCTGGTGGGGCGGATGCTCACAGCCACCCCTCGATGTACTCACTCAATACCAGGCACTGCCCTAAGCGCTAATGTCTGGTGTTGCATTTCACCCTTACACTGCCCTCTGGTCCCTGCTCCATGTGACAGCCAGCTGAGACACAGGAAAGTTAAATCACCTGTCCAGTGGTGCCTCCAGGAGGGACAGAACTAAGATTCACGCCAGGCCATCCAGCTCCGGCAGCTGTGCACTCAGCCCCTGGACGATGCCCAGTGTGTGTGGGAGGCAGATAGAGGCTGGAGAAGCAAGGCCACTTGGGGCCCCTCATGGCCAGCTTGCAGAGCAGAGCCGAGCTCCGGGCCTCAGCTCCCGGCTCCCAGGCCTGTGCCACGCTCAGCCTGGGGCTGCATGAGGGAGTGCGGCTCCCTCAAATGTGCCTTCCTGGCCTCTGAGCCCAGGGGAAGGATAAGAAGGCTCCCGGAAGTTCCTCTGAAGGGAGAAGTGCTTTGGGGTGGCAGGGGCACCTGGGTCCCTGGGCCTCTGCTTTGGGCCACGTAACTGGGCACGCGTCAGCCTCTCTGTCTCGGTCTCCTCCTTTGTCAAAGGAGGTGAATAACTGCCTACTTCACAGGGTTGTCAGGGGGCCTCATGGGTTACCTCCCCTAAAGTGTCTGGGTACTTCACATGAGGTAAACTGTCCTCTTAGGAAATTTTCAATGTTGGGTGTAAGACCGTGGGTTAGAGAAACAGAGCGCCCCTGCCAGTGGCAGGCTTGTGCTTCCATTCAGTGGCAGGGTCCACTCTTGGGGGGCAGTTTTCCTCCGCTCAGCCCCTGGGCTGCGGCACAGTGTCCCCTTCTCCCTGAGCCCTCGGGAGCGCACCCTGCCTCGTCCCTCTGGGCCTCGTCTGGGAAGGAAGCAGCAGCTTTCATTAGGGACTGGTGGCAGGTGCTAGGAGCCAGGTGGCTCCACCGAGGCCTGGCTGTGTGGCCTGCACAGGTGACGGCCCTTCAGTTCCCACTGAAGGG
This sequence comes from Artibeus jamaicensis, assembly GCF_021234435.1. Taxonomy (NCBI): domain Eukaryota; kingdom Metazoa; phylum Chordata; class Mammalia; order Chiroptera; family Phyllostomidae; genus Artibeus; species Artibeus jamaicensis. The sequence goes on from NW_026521848.1 coordinate 1,051,495, forward strand.
ACACGCCCAGCCCTCCTCCAGTGCTCTTAAGGAGGCGGAATAAGGTGGTGTCTGTGGCACTGTTACTGTTCTCTTGTGTCTCTTTGGGGGAAGGAGATTGGTTCCCCTGGGGGCTCCGCTTTGAGGTGTGGAAGACGAGTCTTCCCCAGCTCTGGGTGGGAGCTCCCCTCTGCCCCAGACACCATGTTGCAAACCCTTAAGGAGTATCCTGGACCAAGGCCCTTGCTTTTTCTCTGAATTCTGAGTGCTGCAAGCATGCAACCTCAGTCCAGTTGGAGCAGAGTTGGGAACTTGTATGGCCTGGGGAGGGCCCCAGTTACCCTGTCCAGCCTCCTGCATCCTGCTGAGTTTGGCAGGTCCCTGTGCAACTGGGTGCCTGAGTCAAGGTGGATGGGTGAGCCGAGGCCCCATGCAGTGTTGCTAACATCTTCCTCGAGTTGAGCACTTTCTATGGAATCAGTGCTTTGCACACGTCCGCTTGTCAGTGTCTCAGTGTCCCCAGCCCACCGCGGAGGGTGGCAGACTGAGAGGAGTGAGCGTGCCCAGGTGGCAGAGGTGCCATCTGAGCTCCAGCTGCTGTGGGCCCGGAGCCCGTGCTTCTGGTCAGAAACTGCGTCCAAGAGGCTGCTGCAGAGGAGCCCCTGGGAGCTGCCTCCAGAGGTCCTGCAGTGTGGACGCACCATCGCTGACTTGTCCAGGGTGCCGCTGAGGGCTGCCCGTGTCCCCCTTGTGCGTGAGGACGAGAGCACTCTGGGCATCTCAGCCTGCAGCTTGCTGTTTCGCGTGTGACAGTCTCTGTGTGAGACACATGCGTGATTTCCTTTGTAGTATGCCGGTGTCTCAGTAGATTGGTGATGTCTTTTAATCCATGGTTTTGTACCCACCGTCAGCATTTTTAAATTTCTAAGAGGACAGTTACAATTTGACAGAGTAAATCAAATGTGTCCCCACTCCCATTTTTAGAATTACAGGCTTGTTACTGTAGGCACAGGGATGTATATTGTGAGTGGGTCCAAAGAGGGCACAGGGTAGAACAGTTGAGAAATGCCTGCCTGAGGCACTGGGTCGGAGAAGAGAAGCCAGTGCCACTCCGCACGGGTGTGCCCTGGGCCTCAGCAGGCTCCGCTGGGTGTGCACCAGCCTCGGTGTGGGTTGTCCGGGTGTGCGCGGGCCCGGGTGCTCTCCCACCTGTGGTGCAGGCGGAGGGGTGAGTGCGTGTGTGAGAGAGGACAGGGCATTAGACCGTCCTTTGCCCCGGGGCCCCGGTCCTCTCCCTGGAGGCCTCCAGGGCCCTGGGTCAGGACCATCATTTTCAGAGCTGTCTGTGCTTCTGCGAGTGTCTGTGCGTCAGTCCCTTTAGTTTCTGACTAATAGTGTGATGGCACACGCTCTGTTCTGCCGTCCTGTTTCACGTAGGGTGTCTCGGGTCACTCCCAGTCTGCACCCTCTCGACCTTGCGGCGCCCTGCGAGCGCGGTACTGCTGCCGTGTTTCCTCGAGTCCAGGGTGCTGTCACCTGAAGACACGCCGCCGGTTTATATAATATTAGGAAAAAGCAGGGCCCAGTTAAATCAGGGCGTGTGTCGTGGGCCGGGTGGGGTTTAGAAGTGTGCTGGACCCTTGAGCAACGTAGGTTGGAGCTGCAGGGGTCCACATGTACGTGGGATTTTTTTCCAATAAATACTGTAAATTTGCTTTATCTTCTTTCTGATTTTCTTCATAACGTTTTCTTTTCTCTGGTTTACTTCATGGTAAGAGTATAGTATATAATATCTATAGCAACCAGAATAGGATTTAATTGACTGTTATCAGTAAGGCCTCTGGTCAGTACTAGGTTATTAGTGGTTGACTTTTGGGGGAGTTCAAAGTTAAATACATGGATTTCAACTGTGCAGGGGGTCAGCACTCTTCACACCTGCATTGGTTCACGGTCAGCGGTAGTGCTGTGTGGTGTGTGTGGAAACAGAGGCTCAAGGTGTGCAGCACAGAAGGCTGCCTGGGCTCCGCCTCGGAACCTCAGCCCGGCCACTGCTCCGTACGTGACCTTGGGCAGGGGCCTCAGGAGTGCAGAACAGTTCACACCTGCTGCCTGGGCCTGGAGGGGGATTCTGGAAGATTCTGTGCTCATTGGGGCTTGTTTAAACCACAGTGATTTTGGAGGTTGCCTGCTTACACTCTGAATTTTCTTATTCCTAGCAAATGTTTTCTTTTTTCCACTGTTCATGCGGCTGTTTTATAGACATAAAGTCCAAGTGTGTTCACCAGATAGTGTGTTGGACCCCCTAAAACACTGCGGGGTGGGCCAAAGTGGGGATATGGGCAGTTCCAATCATCCAGTCTCATGTTTTCTTCTTCTTGGTCTCTGGTTGCTTTTACTTATTTTTCTCTCTCTCCAGACAGAACAGTTTGCAGGTATCAGAAGCAAATGCTTCCCCAGTGAATTTTAAGTCATGAGTGACAGACTAATTTGTAGTTCCTAAACCAGACTTCTTTTCCTGGGACCTGCTTCCCTGCCTGCCACCTTCTCCTCCCCCCCCCCCCGGAGCCCTGTCCCTGAGCTTCCTCCCAGCACACAGCCCCTCTAGGCAGTCACGTCTGCGGCTCTTGCCTTTTGAGATCTTCAGCTATTTCGGCTAATGAATGCTTCCTTTTACTCTGGGTTTTCTTTAACAAAACGTTGGTCACTCGTACACTTGAGCTTGTTGTTTGTTCTGGAGGAATTCAGAGGAGCCCCGTGTCTCCCTCATTCAAGGCTCAAGGTGGCAGCTGATTTTCAAGGAGCTGAGAAGAAAGGTGGTCTCTCCGCTTTGATCATGTAATCGCTGCCTGACTTCAAGTGGCCCCTCCTGGGCCATAGACGGTCTCTGTCCTTATTCCACTCTCGCCCCCTCCCACGCGGGGGCCTGTAAAATTTCAGTTTAGTCCTGTCAGCTCTCCCCAGCACAGACATCTACAAGAGTGCCCAGAGTTTTTGCAGGGGACGGGGCTCAGCCCTTCCTGCCCAGGTCTCATGGCTCTCCTGACCTCTCCCCACACAGGGAGGAGTGGATGCAGGCCATCCAGATGGTCGCCAACAGTCTCAAGCAGCGTGGTCTCGGCGAGGACCCCATGGACTACAAGTGTGGCTCCCCTAGTGACTCCTCCGCGGCTGAGGAGATGGAAGTGTCCGTCAACAAGGCGCGGGCCAAGGTGGTGAGTGCTCCGGGAGTGCGGGTGGCCCTGCTGCCCTGGTTTTGCGTGGAGAGTGTGCTTTGCCCAACCCTGCCCGCCCGCCCGTGGCGTGGGGGCGCTCAGTGCGGAAGCCCCAGGCGCCCTCTTTGCCCAGCTCCTCCTGTGAGGTCGGCAGCATCCGTCCACCCCCACGTCGGAGCCCTCCCAGGGCCTCATGTCCGGGAGAGCCTTGGTCTGAAGGCCACTGCAGACCCGGCGGTTGCTGCCTGGAGCCTCTCTTCCTGCTCCTACCGGAGCACTTTGGCAACAGTGTCCTTTGATTTTCCTTTTTCTTTGTGAAAATGTTCTCCCACTGGCCATGCGCCAAGCTGCGCTGATGGCTCTGCTCCCCCCACCCTGGCAGACCATGAATGACTTCGACTATCTCAAGCTCCTCGGCAAGGGCACCTTTGGCAAAGTCATCCTGGTGCGGGAGAAGGCCACCGGCCGCTACTACGCCATGAAGATCCTGCGGAAGGAGGTGATCATCGCCAAGGTGGGTGCCGCCCGGGCTGGGTGGCCTCGGGGAGGCGGGGGCCCCGCGTGGGGCCGGGACACGTAAGTGCACCTTCCACAGCACCATCCCGTTTCCCCACCGGCCCATAGCAAACTTCTAACATATACAAAAATTTTAAAAGAAAAATAAATATAATGGACGCCCGTGTAGCCGTCATCCAGCATCAGCGGTTATCAGCATTCGGTTAGTTTTGTTTCGTCGGCACCGCTCTGCCCTTTTCCTCTGGGTGGAGCACTGTGAGGCAGTGTAGACAGTGCACAGTTCAGTATCCATGTAGGCTGGGGCAGGTATTTCAGTAAGTGAAGGTTTTAAAGATGGTGATTGTGGTATTGTGATTATTCTCAGCAAAGTGAACGGTCCCAGTGTCACTGGTCCAAAGCAGGGTTTCTGGGCCTCAGCACCGTGGACACTCGGGCCAGATGGCTGTGCTGCGGGGGTGCTGTGCACCGGTAGGGCGTGTGCTGCCCGTCCGCCTCCCCCCACTTCTCCTCTGAGCCGTGACCGTCAGAAATGTCTTCAGACCTTATTACCACACACCCTCGGGGATGGGCTCACCCAGGGGGAGAGCCCGAGTCTAGGCCTGCAGGTGGTGCAGGGTGGTCAGCACCTCTCGGACGACCGCAGTGCTCCGGGTTTCCAGGCGACGCTGACGCCGTCCATGTGGGAACCAGACACTGAGCTGCTGCTCCCCGTCTTGGAACCTGGCTCTAGAGTCAGTTGCTTCTTCCAGCAAGAACATTTGTGGGTGGTGATTCCCACCGCCTTCGGCATCACCTCAGCGCTCCTGATGTCTGCTAGTTCCCTCTTAGGGATGTTAAAGCTGCCCTGTGGCCTTGGGAGGTGACAGCCTGATCTCGTCATCATAAATCACCTTTTCCCCTTGTGGTTTTGAGAGCAAGCCACGGAGCATCCTTGCTTGGGTCCTCGTTTCAGTGGGGTTTGTGGGCGGCGAGGTGCCATTCCTGCCGTTCCCTCCCTCTGCACATCTGCTAGGAATGGAATTGCCTTGCACCGGTTGTCCCACCTTTAGGTGGCGGGGCAGGTGTGCTGTCACCCACTAGCCCCTCCCCTGGCCTCTGTCTGCAGGATGAAGTCGCCCACACAGTCACCGAGAGCCGGGTCCTCCAGAACACCAGGCACCCGTTCCTCACCGTGAGTGCCGTTCCCCTCAGCCTGTGCGCCGTGGGGCCTCCTCCAGACCAGTCACTTTGGCCGGAGCTCAGGGAGTGAGCCCGGCCTGCTACTGGGAAGCAGAGACTTAGTGTCGGCCCGAGGGCTGGGGCCGGGTGTTGCCGGGCTCCCCAGGTGGCCTGAACTTCTTCATAGACAGTGGCTTCATGTAAACCCCTCCGCTGACCAACAAAACGACATTACAGTGTGGCCCAGGAGAGCGTGGCCGCTGTCGTGACGAGTTTGAGGCATTTAATGCAGCTGGACAAAGTGGGAATATTAGTTCCTGTTCTTATGTTGGCAGTGCAGCCCTAGAAGCAGATGTGTCACCGTGCTGCCTGTCAGCGCAGACGGAGCAGACCCCCCTTCGGGCTGTGGCCGTCAGTCACGGTGCAGGCTCAGGATGGCTTAGGGGTTGTTTCTTCAGCTCAGCGGCTGTCCAGGGGCTCTGTTAATAAGGCAGCGCACTCGTTCCCGTGAAGTCTTGCAAGGCACTTCCAGGTGGGAGACAGAGCACTGGAGCTGCCGAGGGCAGAGGGTCAGCGCAGGGCTCTGAGGAGGCCTCTGGGGGGCTCCCGGGAGCGCAGCTGGGAGCTGCTCCGCGTCGGCAGACCGCTGGCCACGCTGTCTTTGGGTCAGCTCCAGCTCCCCGCCAGCAGACCTCGAGTGTGCGTGTGCACGTGTGCGTGTGGGTGTGTGCATGTGGGTGTGCACGCGCACGTATCTGCGGGAGTTGAATGTGTTCGACTGCACAACAGGAAGAGGAAGAGATGCGAAACGGTGCTGGCTGCTCAGAACTTAGTCTCTCCCCCAACTGTGCTTCCTGGAGACTTAGTGGCAGGCAGAGGACACCATGCTCAGGGCACTGACCTGCTCCCAGCCCGGGGAGCCGAGCCCACTCACACACCCCGAAAGGTTAAGCTGAGGTTTGAACCCTGGCTGCCAGGTTCCCACGGTCGGGCCAGGGTGGGGAACGTCCAGGCAGAATCAGCAGTGCCCAGGCCACTTCCTTCCCCGCAGGCGCTGAAGTACGCCTTCCAGACCCACGACCGCCTGTGCTTTGTGATGGAGTACGCCAATGGTGGGGAGGTGAGTCACACTGCCCCCCGCCTGGCTTTCAGGGGCAGTGAGGTGCCCAAGTTCACATAGCTAGTGAGTGGTGGGCAGGCACAAACTGAGGCCGAGTGAGGTGTGGAGAGGGCTCTGAGGGCGGTTGGACGGCAGAGCTGCAGAGGACGCTGTCGGCGGATGGCCTGCAATGAAAGCATGTGCGGGTCAGGAGCTGCCAGTGCGCCGCTCTCCCCGCGTCCTCCCGACACGGAGCCGTCAGCTGCTCGGTGGCCCCCGCTCTGCATTCTCCGTCACGCAGATGCGATTCACGGGCTGGTGATCGTGGGCTTCGTCTGTCCCGTTTGGTCTCACAGCTCTTGTCACTCGCTCGTGACTTGTGCTCCTCTGCTTCCTGCCGTCACCCCCTCATTCACTGCCCGTCCCGCCACCCCCTTTCACTCTCCCGCCTGGTGCCTGCCGTCAGTCTCCTGCACTAACTCTTCTCAGTTGGTCTTTCGCTGTCACTTGCTGATTCATGGAGTGGGTGTGATGCGGTCACGGGGCTGCCAGGCAGGGTCTGTCTTCCCTGCTCTGGGCCAGGAGTCTGATGACCCTCCTTCCCTTGGCCGGCAGCTGTTCTTCCACCTGTCCCGGGAGCGTGTCTTCACGGAGGAGAGGGCCCGCTTCTATGGTGCGGAGATCGTCTCAGCCCTGGAGTACCTGCACTCGAGGGACGTGGTGTACCGTGACATCAAGGTGAGTGCGCCGCCGCCTCCTGGCGAGGGTCCAGGCTGGGCCCTCGGAGAGGGTTTGTTCACGTGAGGCTATGCCCAGCGTCCTGTGGGACGCAGACCCTCCTGCTCCGGCCCCAGGTGGTTCCTCAGCAAGCAGCCCTGTGTGAGGTCCCTTCCGAGCCTCCTGTGAGCGAGCTCTCCCGTGCTGCCAGAGGGTACAGTGGGCACAGGCACATTAGAAGACACTTTGCAGGATCCACCAACACTGGCCATGTGCGTACACAGCAAGGCAGCCTCTATGCCCTAGGCGTGTGCACCCGGGAATATGGACACACACTCCTAGCAGCACTGTCCACGCTAACCCCAGACTGGGAGCAACCCAAGTGTCTGCTGTCAGAGAGTAGTTAAAACCCACGCAGTGTGTTCACACACTGGGACTCTGCACAGCCGTTAAAGAGAACGGACTCCAGGCTTACGCAGCAGCGTGGGTGCATCTTACAGGCTGATGTTGAGACAAAAAGCCACAGGCAGGACAAACCTGTAGTGTTTACAGGTGTATGTGTGTATAGTGGGGAACTGCAAAAAAGAGCAAGAAAGTAAAGTTACTTCTCTGTCTGGAGCAGGGGGTGGGGGGCGTAGTTAATAACAGGGAAAGGGCACCTGGGGGATCTAAGGGCCTGAAAATGTTCTGCCTTGACCTGGGGGAGGTTTATACAGAGGCTCCCTAAATAGTCCACTGGTGTGAAGTTTGGGAAAAGGTAAGAGAAAGAAATAATAGCCCTCATGTCCAAAGTTGAAAACTGCAGCCCACGGCGGGAGGCAGGCTGGGGCAGGACCAGGCACTGTCTCTCTCGCCCTTTTCTCCAGCTTCCCCAGGCGGCCGGGGCCTGGGGAAGTGTGCAGCCTTAGGGAGTGAGGGCTGCAGTGTGTGCTGGGTGTGCCCCTGGCCTCGTCAGGAGCCCCTGGTCCGACAGCTGCCGTCGCAGGCCACAGGCCCCTCCAGGACAGGGCCGGCTGCCGTCGGGGTGGCAGGAAGCCCCAGGAGGGCGGGTTCCTGATACACCGACTTTTCCTGCAGCTGGAAAACCTCATGCTGGACAAAGACGGCCACATCAAGATCACCGACTTCGGCCTGTGCAAAGAGGGCATCAGTGACGGGGCCACCATGAAAACCTTCTGTGGGACCCCCGAGTATCTGGCACCCGAGGTGTCTGGGGCTGGGACACCGAGGGAGGCAGGGCCCTGGGACTGTGGGCTTCCCCGGCCCAGACTCTCCGAGGACCAGGCTCCAGTTCCTTAGCTCGCCCTCCCCAGTCCCGGGGGGGCCTCGTCCCCACCGGGCCTGGCAGCCTGGGCCCTGGGGTGTGGGCCTGGCCCCTCATTGCCCCTCCCCGCCAGGTGCTGGAGGACAACGACTATGGCCGAGCCGTGGACTGGTGGGGGCTGGGCGTGGTCATGTACGAGATGATGTGCGGCCGGCTGCCCTTCTACAACCAGGACCACGAGCGCCTCTTCGAGCTCATCCTCATGGAGGAGATCCGCTTCCCGCGTACTCTCAGCCCCGAGGCCAAGTCCTTGCTTGCTGGGCTGCTTAAGAAGGACCCCAAGCAGAGGTGAGAGCTGGCACTTGTGCTGCCTTGTGCTGCCTGCTGCCACTGTCCCTGCGGCTCGGAGGAGCAGTGTCCATGGGCACTCCTGCTGGTGGACATAGTGTACGGTCCCCACACGGCTTCTGAGAGTGCCCACAGTTGGCGCTTAGGGAGTGCTCCCTGGGGGCCAGGCCTGTCCTTCGTTCTCTGCCCATACTGCCTTGCTTAACGGGGACACTGAGGAATAGGGCAGCCCTGTCCTGGCCTGGGGTGGCACAGTCGTCTGTGGCAGAGCCTGGATGTGAGGTGGCTGTCGGCCCTCTCAGTTTACACTGTGGGCTGGGGGCCAGGCGGCGGGCTCCCAGCCCTGACCCTGGGCGCCGAGTTCCCTCTCTGCCTCACTCTCCTCTGCGAGGTGTTGGTCTGTGGCCAGGACAGGGTAAGAAAGGTTGTTCAGGGCCTGCACTGAGAGTGTCTCCCGAACCGGCTGGCCCGGGAGGCGAGTGCTCACGCCCGTCTCTGCCCAGGCTCGGCGGGGGGCCCAGTGATGCCAAGGAGGTCATGGAGCACAGGTTCTTCCTCAACATCAACTGGCAGGACGTGGTACAGAAGAAGGTGAGAGCCACCACCCACCTGCTCCCAGCAGGAGCCTGGCCCTTGGTGGTGACCTTGGCCAAAGCCTCGTGTTCTCAGGGTCCTGAGCCTGGCTTCCTCTCCTCCACAGCTCCCGCCGCCCTTCAAACCTCAGGTCACGTCTGAGGTCGACACGAGGTACTTCGACGACGAGTTCACCGCCCAGTCCATCACCATCACACCCCCGGACCGCTGTGAGTGTCTGAGGCGTGAACCCCGTGGCCTGGCGGGCGTGGAGGGGTCTGCCCCTGACCCTTAAGCTCACAGGGGCTTTTGCTATCAGTCATCTGTGGACCCAGTGACAGTCACCAAAAGCCATTGGGTACAGCACAGTCCAGTGCCACAGACAGAAGTCTGGGCAGGAGATGCCTGGGCAGTTGCCGATGCTGAGGCGGCAGATCCGCGGTCGAGGTCCCCATCAGCCCGGGTCCCTGGAGCTGGGTTAGATCGTTGACTCTGTAGCTGTTCGAGTTCGTATCCTCACCCACCAGTGCTGGGCTGCGCTGGAGACACAGCAGTGATGGAGGCAGGCCTGGGCCCTGCCCTAGGGGACTCCCAGTCCAGGCGGGGGTCAGCCCAGGGTGGTCAGGGCTAAGTGTACCACAGGGACATTCCCAGAGGAAATGCCCGACTGGGCCTGCAGGTCAGGGAGAGTGTCCCGGAGAGGGAGACCTGGGGACATGGCAGCCGAGACTCAGTTCTGGCAGAAGGAATGGCAGGTAGATGCCCAGAAAGGGGAGCACTGCAGAGGCCAGAGTACATGGGGAGGGGAGAGGGCAGGAGGGGGCGGTGGGGAACCGGGGGAGGGTGCCGTGCCCAGGAGGGACCTGGCCGCATCAGGACCCTTGGCTGCATGTGGAGGAAAGGTGGTTGAGGGCGGGAGTGGTGGTCAGGGAGGCCAGGAACGGGGGCCCAAGGGGTCTGGTTCCCCTCTGCTACCCCCACCCGGGAGTCCGGGCAGGGCGCTGGGCCCTCTGCGGTCCTGCTCCCCACAGTCCACCTCCTCCGGCCCCTGCAGATGACAGCCTGGGCTCACTCGACCTGGACCAGCGGACTCACTTCCCCCAGTTCTCCTACTCGGCCAGCATCCGAGAGTGAGCGGTGATGCCCACACGCCCGCTGCCACGACCACGGGACACTCATGGCTGCCATCACCGCCCGGGGGGACTTGTCCTTTTTTTTTAACTGTTTATTTTGCCTTTTTTGTTTGCATCTCCTTCCTGCATCCCCACAACCCCATTTCCAGTTTTTTCCTTCAGTTCTCTGCCAGACCCCCCTCAGCGGGCCCGGCGGCCCTGCCTCCGGAGTCCTGGCCTGCTGCTGCCTCTGTGGCCAGATCAGGACTGGGGAGGCTCCCTGGCTTGCCCCAGGGAGTTGGGGAGATTTTGGTTTTTAACCAACAAGCCCCAGTGGGGAGCAGAGGTGGAGTCGGGGGCCTGCCTGCATTTTTAGCCAGGTGCCCATAGCTGCCTGCCCCTGCACTGTGCCACCCCTGGAGACTGCACGGCACCGGGGGTTTCTTCTCTGCCTGTCACCAGGCTCCAAGTGGCCTGGCAAGGGGACAGTCCAGCCCCCTCCCTCACACAGGGGCAGAAAAGCAATAATGTTCAGGGCCAGGCAGGGCCTGCGGGAGCTGCGGGAGCAGAGGTCTAGAGCTCCCTCTCGAGGCTGGGGTCAGTCACCTGGTGGGGAACCTGGAGGGGCCCAGGGACGGGCACTGCCTCCCTGTGCCCCACGCTGCTCTCCTGACCCTGTGGGTGAGGCAGGAGGAACGTTTTGGGGGCTGGCCTCCCTGCCCCCCAGCCTGGTGCCTTACCAGGGCTTCCTTCCGGCTGGCCATACCACCCACTGGGCGCTGGGCCCTGGGCCTCGCCCCTGTCCCTCCCAGGGTGGGGCTGGGGTTGCCCCTTCTCTCTGCCTGGGGCTGAGGGGCCCAGCCTTGGCTGTTACAAGTCTCGCACCGAGACAGTGTTGGGCCCCGAGGACTTGGGTTGAGGAGGGGGCGAGGATGGGTGTCTGGTACATACTGGGGTGGGGACCTCCGCGAAGAGAGGCTTCAGGCCACCTCCCCCTCCCCCAGCCCCATGTTCTGCAGCCTTAAGGTGAGTGTGTCAGTGCTGTGGGCACTTGCGTGCATGTGTGCCTTGGACTGTGTGTGGGCGTCCTTGTGCCCAGGGTGTGTGTTGTGTATGTGCGTGTGTTGGGTATGCGTGTGTGGGGGCATGTCCAGGCTTCGTGTGTGTGGTGTGTGCGTGGTGTGTGTGGTGTGTGTGGTGTGTGTGTTGTGTGTGGGCTTAGGCCCCTGGCCCTGACCCCAGCCTTTCATCCCCGGGGGAGGGGTGCTGGCCTGGCCAGGGAGCCACACCTGAGGCCCACGTGCTGCCCTGCTCCCCCGCCCTTCCCACCAACACCTCTGGGTATTTGGAATGTAGTTTTTGTGGGTTTGATAGCCCCACCCCCTCCTGTAGGTAGTTTAGAGAGAGACGGCTGGGTGGGGTGGGGTGGGGTTGGGGAGGGTGGGAGGTCTCTTCCTTTTTGTGTGTGTATGTCATTTATCTGATAGTTCTCTTCCCCACCGGCCCTTCCCCATTCCTCATATTTGTACGGTACAAGCAATAAAGACTCGTTTCAGACCAGGCCCACCACCCAGGGCCTTTCCTTGCTTATGGAGTCCAGCCCCAGGTACAGGTACCCGCTGCCTCCTGGCCCCGTTGCTCCGTTAGGCAGGGCCTTTCAAGTCGTTGGGGCCGAGAAGCCTTCTTAGGTGGAGGTGTTGTCAAGCTCAGGCTAGAGAAGGGGCTGCCTGGGGGTGGAGGCTGCTGAAAAGTTTGGGAAACCCTCCGAGCCTAGGGGTGGGGTATAGGGGACAGAGACCATCCCAGGCCCTCAGAAGCTGCTTAGGTGAAGAGGTGGGTGGAGGGTCAGGGGCGGCGGGGCTGGGTGGCTCTGAACAAGGCGGGTGTGTAAGGGCCAGCACGGTCGTTGTCCATGGTGCTTGAGCCCTAGAGCAGGCATTGCTTGCCCCCCACCCCCCACCCACCTGTTTACGAGAAGTTGGGGAGTGCCCCCGTCCCCATACAGATTCCTTGGTGTGTCACTGGGATTTGTGGCTGTCAGCTGGGAACACCTCGGGTTGGGTCACAGCCCTTACAGCTCTGGGAGTCCTCTGGTGGGCTCTTCCCGTGCTTGCATTACTCCTCCCAGACCTTGGAACCAGGGCTGCTGCTGCTGCAGACAGTGGATTTAATGCCTGGGTTTGCCAGACGCTAAGGCTTCCTACACATGGAGTTTTTGAGGTCTTCAGTGATGGTAGCAGAAAAGTGGAATTCAGTTTGTAAATACCTTGTTACCTGCAGCCAAGACTTAAAGAATTCTTCTGATTTTTCCCCTAAGTTCATATGGACATTATTATTTTCCAATTACAAAAGTAGGTTCTGGTTGTAATCAGAAAAACAGCAGAGAGACCTGTAAAGGAAAGCCTTTTGCTCTCACCTGTAGTCACAGCCCGCGGTGACTGGTGCTAGAGAAGGGCTCTCCGCACGGTCACCTGCCCTGCCGGCTCTGCCCCCGCGGCCGCATTCCTGATGGGCTTCCCCGTCGAACACCATGTAGTTGCAGTGGTGATTCTTATTTCTGTTGAACTTTTCCCAGAGTTTTAGGTGGAAGAATTTTAATAAATTTTGCCAATTAAAAAAATTTTGAGTAATCTGGTTTTTGTCATGTGAATGTGGAAAATGTCACAAGGGGGGAGAGAGAGAGAGAGTGTGTGTGTGTGTGTGTGTGTGTGTGTGTGTGTGTGTAAAAAGAGTAATGCAAGCAAAAACGCTGAAGAAAGTAAAAATCGCCCAGCACCCAGGCCAGGGGCACTGATTTTGGCACTCACGTTACTGCTCCGCAGATGGACGGGGCATCGTGAGGAGGCCGGTCCCTCCTTCCACGCAGCTCTTCCCTCCCACGTAGTCGTGCCAGGTGCCCAGGTGCCCCGCCGCCATGTCTTACCCACACTGCTGCCACTGTGCGTGCTTTCAGAAGGTGTGCGCACTCACTGCTAGAAAAGACCCTTCAGCCGCTGGGTTGTGGGGAACGCCGCGTGGGCACTGCTGTCGTGCTTTCCAGCTGCTTCATAAGGTTCCTTGGGGTGGACGCACCTCAGCAGGTCAGCTCCTCCCATTGATAAGAACTGACTTTGTTGCCAGAGTTTTGTGTGCTTTCCGTTGCGGCGGACAGTCCTGCAGTCAGCGTTAATGGTCCATCTTCACTGCATGTGTGCTTCTGTGGCCTGTGTTCCAGGGTTGCTGAAGTTTAATACATATTGGATAGCTCTCCAACCAAGTGCGGGTCACATATTTTTCACTCGAATTGGAAATCATTGCAGACTGGTAGAAAAGTTTGAAACTTAAAAATAGTACATAAATGATCCTAGGACTGGAGCAGGAAATAGGCAGGATGAGCCTGGAGCATCTGGTTGTCCCCAATGGTAAAGACCTGCTTTAAAAAAAGAAAGAAAAAACCTTACTAATGGCAAGTAAAGGGAGACAGGAGTCAATGGGAAGAGCTGCTAGTGGCCAAAGCTGAATGCAGTGTGAGCACCAAAGTAAATAGTATAGTGTTGGCTGTACTACACAAAGGGGAAAATGAGTCCATACTGACAGGTGGGGGGGGGGGGCAGACGTCTGTGCAGAAGTCCAGATGCTTTCTGTAAATTCTGTTGTCTCCAAGGAGGGGAGCGTATGCCCACTCTTCAGGTGTGGGCTGCAAAGTGACTTCCTTCCAAAGAGCACAGTATATAACAGGCAAAGCCTGCAGACTTCAGCTGGTGATCAAGGTTGCAGTCAGCACTGATGATCACGGTGGTGGTGCGTGTCTGACTCAGTGCAGTTACAATGGCACTTGATCCCTGTGGCCTTCCTCCCCAGAACATCCCCCCAATCAAAGAACAGACATCAGGCAAACCCCAGCTGAAGGATGTTCTACGAAGTACTGGACCGCACATTCTCAAAGCTGTCAAGGTTGCTCAAAACCAGAAAAGCCTGAGAAACCATTAGAGCCAGGAGGGGCCTTAGGAGACGAGAAGGCTAAGTGTGTCCTGAATGGGGTCCTGGGTTAAAGAAGGGGCGTCGGGTAAAAAGGAAATCTGAATAAAGCACGGACTTGAATGATGTATTTCCTTGGGCTCATTAAACCGACGAGTCCTCTGGCCACGCTAGTGTGTAAGAGGCTAGTGGGGGAAATTGGGTGGGTGGTACATGAGCCCTCTGTCCCATCTGCCACTTTTCACAAATCTACACTTTTATTTTAAAAAGCACAAATAGTTCTCGTCCCCCCTTCAGGTGTGTTCCCCGTGATGTTCTACACTTTATCCCCGCCCCTCTCCATGTCTGTCTGTCGGTGCCGTAATGAGAACAGTCTCTTCCTGAACCACAGCCCAGTGATCAGGGTCGGGAGGTTAGCACCGAAACCATCAGATCGTCTGCTCTTCTCAGATTTCATGATGGTCACAGCAGCGTCCTTGGGTACAAAAGGAAAACCTTCCTGGCTAGCCATTCAGCCCAGGCTCACACTGCTGAGTTCAGCTGTCAGGGTTGAAGCTTACAGGGCAGTTATTTTGCAGAATGCCCCACGGTTAGGAATTGTCTGATGTTTCCTCGTGGCTACAGTCAAGCTGTTTTCGGCACAAATTCCCAGAAATGAAGCGCCCTCAGTGCAACTTACCAGGAGGTCCCCAAACATCCCCGTGGCGGTGGTGACTGACCCCGTGGTTGCGGTGGTGTCTATCCGGTCTCCACCACGAAGCTACCACGTCGACCTCTTTGGCGTTGGGATCTTGAGTACAGGTGCTCAGAAAAGGTAAATATCCAGGTTCTCACCAAGTGTTCGTGCGAGGGGACAGCAAGTGCAAAGGCCCCGAGCCAGACGGGTGCCGGAGGGGCTTAGGGATGATGAAGAGGACAAGGTGTCTCGAGGGGAAGGAGAGCGGGGGAGAGAGGAAGGAAGTGAGGTTAGAGGGGTAACAGTGGGTCAAAGGGGCCTTGTGGTCGGGAGTTTGGTTTTACCGTAAGTGTGACAGGAAGCCACTGGTGCAGCATCTCACACTCTGCTCACTTCGCCAGCCTCGCTGACCTCTCAGAGCCTGAAAATAGCGAGCTCTTTCCTGCTTCAGGGCCTCCGCTCAGCCTGTTCCCGTCACTTGGGATATTCTCCCCCGTCTTTGCTTTCCTGCCTCCTTCTCCTCTTTCAGGTTTCAGCCCCAGTATCACCTCTGAGATGTCCTTTGAGACCACTATTTCTAAATTACAAAACCAGCCTTTCACTCATTCATTCAAGTGTTGACTGAGCACTACGTGCCCAGCCCCGTTCTAGGCACTGGGGAGACAGCGACGAAAAACGGGCAGACAAGCCCTGCCCTCACGGGGTTGGCATTCCGGTCAGGAGAGAGAGGACAGGCAGTGGCGGACCAAGGACAGTAAGTATGGAGCGGGACAGGAAGTGCTCAGGACGACACGTCTCACGGGGAGGGCGGTATCTGAGTAAGCGCCTCGACGGGAGGGACATCTGAGGAACATGTCAGGCCCTGGGGTAGGAACGTGCCTGGTGTGGGTGAGGGAGAGTCAGGGGGCCAGTGTGGTGAGAGAGGAAGGAGTGGGGAAGACTGGGGGAGGGGACGGGCCCACAAGTGTGTTTGGGGGGATGGGTCGGGTTGGGAAGATAATACACGTCCTTGTGGACTTGCACTTTGAGGGGGAATGGCAGCCGCGACGGAGTTCTGAGCAGAGGCCAAGGGCGATCTCACTCACCAGGTGTGCACAGGATCCCTCCTGGGAGTATGTGGGGAACAGACAGCAGGGCAGGGGTCCTCCGGGTAGGGGTCCCCGGTCCCCGGCCCAGGCCGCAGACCGGTTCGGGTTAGGGGGCCTGTTAGGAGTCGGGCGCAGAGCGGGACCTGAGCGGCGGGCAAGCGAGCAGCTTCGCTCCCGTTAGCGCCTGAGCTCCGCCTCCTGTCCCCAACTCCGTGTCCCGGACCGTGGAAAAACTGTCTTCCAGGAAACCGGTCCCTGCTGCCCCCCAAAAAGGCTGGGGACCACTGCCGTAGGGGATGGGAACGGGGACCGGTGAGGAGCCGCCGCACTCCAGACCCGCGCAGGCGCTGGTGACTGGTCCGCATCACCGGCCAGCTCTGGGCCTACAGGCAGCAGCCACAGGGCATTTGCTCACCCCAAATTCCCACCGCACAGAACACAGAGGCCTTTGAGTTACAAAGTGACTTGTAGCTTCTACGTCCTGAGCTTAGACTGTGTTAAGTCCTGTGCTAGACACTGAAACACGATCTTGTCAAATCCTCAGGACAGCTCTATCAGGTAGGTTTTGAAATAAACTCGCACTCCACAGCTGAGGGACGCGAAGCTCCGAGGGGCTGCTTCTACTCCTATAGTAAGTAGCGGGACGAGGGGTTGACTCCAGCTGCCTGACCTGAGAGTCTGGACCGGGCAGAGCCGGCCTGTGTAGTATCCGCATTGCCGGCGCACCTGTCCGTCTGCCCAGGTGAGTCGTGCTCAGCGCGCGCGCACCCAGGCTCATTTAAAGCGCCGTTCGCGGATCCTGGCTCCAACGGGAAGAGGTGGGCTCTCGGTTTCGCACCCCCAGCGCCAGCCTGAAGGATGCTGGTGAGCTGCAGCGGAGCGGGTCTCACTCTCGGCTCCTCCAGGGTCTGACCCCGGCTCCTCTCCCCAGCAGATTCCGGCAGCCTCCCTTGACTCAGAGCCTGCGAGTGGCCCAGTCCCCGACGACGTCCCGGCGGGCAAGACCACCTCCCCAAGACGCCTGGAGAGGCCCCCGGTGCCGTGCGTGCCGCTGGGGCTGGAGGAGGCGCTGAGCGCCCTGGGGCTGCATGGGGAACGGGAGTACGCCGGGGACATCTTTGCCGAAGTCATGGTGAGCCCCGCCCCCCGCCCCCGGAGAGACACCCTGAGGGTAGCAGAGGGGTCAAGTTGGCTGAGGCCAGGGCTGCCCCGTTCGCCCAGCACCAGCCCAACGGGCCTTTGGGAACTCCTTCCCCGTCGGCCTCAGCACCGCCCCAAGTTTGTGGGTTCGTTTTTCCTGCACGTTCCTGGAATGCCCTTTCCCACCCTCCTAGGCTGCTTGCAACTCCTCCTTTGGCATTTCAGAGACCCTCGTACTTGTCTCTCTCATCTGTTCATTTAACAAATACTTAGTGATTTATCAACAATGATCCCAACCCCACCCCCGCCGTCCTCCCTGCACCTTAAAAGGTTATAGAGTGTCAAATAAACTTAAACGTTTTTGAGCATGCCCTAGGCGTTGGGGATGCTGTGGTGAACAACACAGTCAGTCTGAATTCATTGTGTGGAAGACAAGCAAGCAAATGCAGCTGATAACTTCAGAAGGGCCATAAAGACCAAAACGGGCGGTGGGAGTCCTCAGACATCTGTCTGAGACAGGTGCTGTCGGAAGAAACACTCAAGGGATGAATTTACTTAACACACATCTTGTGAACATCTCTCCTGCGCCAGGGTCTCTGTTAGGAACTGAGATACAGCTGGGATTTGGACAGAAATCCCTGCCCTTCTGGTGCCAGCAGACTAGTGGGTCAAACAGACAAAATACCCAAGGAAACGAGAGCTATCTCCAGCCCGGAAACACTTTGAGGGATAGGGAGGAGTATGGAAAAAGTGCGGGGAATTTTAGCAGAGACTTGAATGACTGAGAAGTCAACAATTCAAGGAGCTGGGGAGGGGCCCTTTCAGGTGCAAGGAACAGTGCATATATGAATGTATGCACTGAGACAGGGATAAGCTTGGCATAGCCTAGGGCCCAACAAAGGCTGAGGCCGCTGGAGTTTGGGGAGAGGGAGAAGGTGATGTTGGAGCAGAGGCAGGGCCTAAGAGAGTCTAAGAGGAACCAGATTTTCTCCTGAGGGTACTGGAAGCCCCGGAAGTGTTTTAAGCTGGGGAGTTCCTTGGTCGGGTTTGTATTTTAGAGAGACCCTTCAGGGTGCTCTGAGGAGGATGAACTGAGGAATGGTGGGATCCAAGGGGGAGATGCTCAGGAGGCCCTGTGGCCACAGGGGCTGCAGGGTGGAGAGGTGGATAGGGAAACATCCAGAAGAGAGGAGTCTTGGGATCTAGATGGTCACACTAAGGCCAGTTTGGGTGTGGCATCGTGCCTCCTCCCACTGGGGCGACGAGGCTGCCTCACCCAGGGCTGGAGTTAAGGAGAGAGGCTGATGCACAGGTGTGGAGAATGAGGCACTCCCTACCTAACCCCAGGTGTGCCGTGTGCTGCCCCAGAGGGCCCTGCCCCGCACTGTGACCCCGGAGATGCGCGCGCTAGTGGTGGACTGGCTGGTCCAGGTGCACGTACGTACGTACCGGGGGAATGGGGCGGGGCTGGGCGTGCATCGCAGCCTGGTTGTCACTCGCACCCCTCCCTAGGAGTACCTGGGTCTGGCGGGGGACACGCTGTACCTGGCAGTGCACCTGCTCGATTCCTACCTGCGGTCGGGCGGGGTGCGCCTCCACCGCCTCCAGTTGCTGGGCGTGGCTTGCCTGTTCCTAGCTTGCAAAATGGAAGAGTGCGTGCTTCCCGAGGTACTTCCGGGGCGGGGCTGGGAGGGTGGAGCCCTTTCTTCGCGTTGCAGTCACGTGTTAAACGCCTAATTTGTGCCAAGCATCGCGCCTGGCAAACACTTCATGTCTTCTTGGAATCCCAGCAGATCCGATGAGATCGGGGCTGCCAGTGTGGCCCTTTAACATTGAAGAAGACTTAGGCCCAGGGAGAGGAAGACATCTGCCCCAAGTCAAGCAGTTGGGACTTGGACTCAGTCTTAATATAGTTACAGTGGTTATAGTTCTTATTGAGAAGTTACAGTTAACATGGGTAAACTCAGTGCATTTGCAGAACTGCCTAGTGAAGTAGGAGCAATATCTCCATTTTACAGATAAAGAAACTGGGTCTCAGAGCACTTCCGTGAAGGTCCACGTCACACAGTGCCAAGTGCTAGGGGTTCCGACTCTGAAGTCTGAACTCTCCACGACTTTCAGACAACAAATCAACGGCCCCACTCACAGGACAGAAAACTGAGGTCCAGGACGGGGACAGAACTGAACCCAAGGCAGGGGATAACAGCCAGAGTCCAAGACTCCCCCCACCTCTTTTTCCCAAATCCGCAGCCCGCCTCCCTCTGCCTCCTGGGTGCTGGCTCCTTCTCCCAGGTCCAGCTTCTCCGAGCTGAGCGCCGCATTCTGAGCCGCTTGGATTTTCGGCTGTACCACCCAGGTCCGCTTCTCTGCCTGGAGCTACTGGGTGCGCTGGCAGGGAGCAACCCCCAGGTGAGGTGTGGGGCAGGGGGAGCAGGGGCGTGGCTTGTGCGGTTAGGGTAGTGATCTGTGCGGTATAGAGATGTGGCCGATGGCCACCCCCATGTTTGGCAGGTGATGCTACTTGCTACCTACTTCCTGGAGCTGTCTCTGCTGGAGGCTGAGGCAGCTGGATGGGGGCCTGGTCGCTGCGCAGCTGCTGCACTGAGCCTGGCGCGCCGTTTGCTCCATGGGGCGGGCTCTGGACCGGAGCCGGTGCTTTACAGGTACGGCCACAGGGGAGGGCGATGGCTTCAGGATCCGCCTTCCTGGAAGTTGTCTTTACTGTCTCAGAGAGTGAGAAACAATGCGGGTGGGGGTGGGGGAGCAGGGAGGGAACACAACGGACACCTAGACTCGATTTTTCTGGGCGTGGGAGAGAATGGGGTTTATGCCTAGCTGGAGGGGGTCCCATGTGCTTTTCTCTGAAAGTGGCTGAGAGAGTGGGGTGTCTGCCCAGATTTGGGGACCCTTAATCTTCTTCAGGGTGGAAGACAGGATCTCCCCAGGCCCGGAAGGTGCTCTGACTGCGTTCCAGGGTTGAGAATGAGAGGTCTGCTAGGCTAGCATTCCCAGCTTCCCTCTAACCATGAATGGGATGCCGCCCCCTTGGCCGTTAGAATGCCCACTTCCTTGTTAACCAGGCTACCAAGGAGCAGGGTGAATTGTCTTTGGTCGCAGCCCGTGCCCACGGGGTAGAGTTGGATTCCTGCTCTCCTCAGCCCCATTCCTTTCCTCCTCGAGAGCTCTGGCTCTCCCTAACCGCGCTCTGCAGAGAGAATTGGGAGTCTACCTGTCTCCGACCCCCTCCAGCCACTCTGGATGGTGGGTCGCGTGCCCGACCTACTACCCTCCAGGCGGTTTCCAGGGACTCAAGTCAATGTCTCTACTCGACCTCGAGCCCCCAGCTCCAAGTACGGGTCCTCTCCGCCGCTACCCCTTGCATCCACCTTAGTTTCCCCGCCTCCCCGCCGCAGCCCCTCGGAGCTGGGCCCGCTGGAGCTATGCATGGTCTGCGCCGCGCTCCGAGGTCCCGCGCCTGGCTGTGCCGCCATTTTCCTCAAGTACGCTCGGCCTCAACGTCAGGGCACCAGCCTCGCCGCCGCCCGCCTGCTCCGCTGCCCCCAGCCCGAGCTGTCCTGAGCCCGGAGACCCCATCAAAAAAGACTCCGTGTGTTACGTCCGTCTCCCACTTCAATAAAAGAGTTTCTTTTATTCCGAGCGCTCTTTGTCCTCATTGGTCGAATTACAGTCCCACTCTCGCTTTTTATTGGTTACTTTCTGGTCATCCTTCTGATTGGATGCTTTTACCAAGTCCCTTAACATTGCAAACTACGGGCTCCTCCGCTAGGGGGTACTGGCTGGCTCCCGCAAGCGCGGCTCTGCCGGGTTAAATCCGGACGCCAAGCGCAAACACTTGGGGGAGATAGATGGGCAGAAGCTGACAGAAAAATCGCAATGCAATTGGCCCTCACTTTCAGGGCTGGGAAGAATCTGGGAGGAATGGGGACTGTGGGAAACTGAGAATGTCTACTTCAGTCATGAAGGCAACTCCGATGTTGCCAGATATTCAGATTTTGTTCAGGTGACCCCAAAAACCTGCAATTCCATACATATCTCTGCTTCCACATGTTGGCAACTAATTCAATATTTTTTAGTGGTTGCACAAGCCCAACGTATCACATATTCTGGCCTGCATCAGTGTGTGACATTATGGTTCTTTGATAGCAAGAGTTTGATAAATGAGATATGATTTATTTAATCTCATTGCATTGTAATAAAGTTGTAAATTAATAGATTCACGACGCTTTAGGACATGGCCTGACACGTAGTAGGTGTTTCGAAAGTGATATCATTGCATCCTAGCAGGACTGTGAGTTAGGGACAGTGTTCCATCTTTCTACTGAGTCCCTGGCACTTAGCCACTTAGTAGGTGCTCAGAAAATTTTTTAATGAATTAATAACTCTCCATGTTTTGAAAAAAGATTTTACTTATTTTTAGACGGAGGGGAGGGAAGGAGAAAGGGAAAGAAACATCAATTTGTGGTTGCCACTCGAGCGCCCCCTACTGGGGACCTGGTCCGTAACCCAGGCATGTGCCCCGACTGGTAAAGGAACGACCAATTCTTTGCCTTAGCAGCTGAGCCACACCAGCCAGGATGAATCTCCACATTTTTAACCAAAATAAAACACACCTGAGATGCAGAAAGGTGACCTGGCTGCTCTGGAATTCATCTTCAGGAATACTAGATTCTTAACCAAGCCAGGGTTTGGATGTGCAGGGAGGAATTTCTGCCCTAAGATGTTCAAGGTTGTAGGACCAGGGATGGGGAGAGCCTCCCTCAGCAAAGTACAATAAGAGCTAAGGTCAGATACTGCTACTGGAACAGAAGGTGCCCTGTTCAGGATTGGGACTGTCAGGTGGGGCCTACCATGGCACCTCCTTGGTTCTTGGGGCTAAGAACCAAGCTAGGGTCTTGTGGGGGTAGGGGTGGTAATATATAAAGTGATTCATTCGTTCACTCATTCAACAATCATACAGTATAGGGATGCTGACTCGGAACTCAGCACTATGATCACCTCTCTCACAGTCTCAATGATGATAAGAAACACGGGTTGTTAATTGCCCAGCATGTACCAGGCCCTGTACTAAGTTCTTTTTTATTTTTAAGATTTTGTTTATTTTTAGAGAGAGGGGAAGGGAAGGAGAAAGACAGGGAGAGAAACATCAATGTGTGGTTGTCTTCCACACCCCCTTGCTGGCGACCTGGTCCACAACCCAGGCATATGCCCTGACTGGAAATAGAACCGGTGACCCTTTGGTTTGCAGGCCAGTGCTCAATACACTGAGCCACACTGGCCAGGGCTCTGTGCTAAGTTCTTTATCTGCAGAAGATAATTCAGCCCCTACAACTACTCTGAAATAAGCTCACTTGTTATTCCCATATTACACAGAAGGCAGGCAAGATGGGGGCAGATCAAGGAGCTTGCCCAAGGTTCCACTGCTAAGTAACTAGCTAAGAAGGGTCGAAAGACAGCCACCTCCTTCAGCCTCATTTCCCCCAAAGCCTCTCACGTGTGTTCTTTTCTGTATACTCTTATGATTGCGCGGCTCACTCTGCGCTGTCATATGCCTGCAATCCCACTGGTTTCCTACTCAGACAGTGAGCTCAATGAGGGCAAGAAGTAGGTCTCTTATTCCAAGAGTTATCCCCTCCTCCAGGAAGCCTTCACTCACCACTATAGTCTAGGGAAGGTGCCTCCTCTGGGCCCTCAGAGCCTGTTGTGTGTCCTCCATCCCAGGCTTGACCTCTCCGCCTGAGCCTTGCCCTGACCACTTTGCCTGAGCTTCCCAGGTTAGCCCACTCTGGGCTGTCACTGGGTACTAATCTGTCTCCTCACTGGACTAGGGGCTCCATGAGGGTAGGGCCCAAGGCTCACTCACTCCCTGCTGTGTCCCGGCATCCCCAAAGCTGGGTGCAGAAAATATATCAGCGAATATTTATTGCATAGATAAACAAATGAGTTTCAAAGTTGCTATCATTGTCCCTTCCATTTTACTGAGGAGGATACAGGTAATTTAGCTGAGAAAGAAAAGCAGGGACTTGAATCTGGGCAGCTTGAGTCCATAGCCTGTGTCCTTAGCCAACATGCCAAATGCCTAGTGAGCTGAAAACCAGCTTTCCACGAGGTTGAACTCTCTGTGCTCTTTTCTCCAGTCTTGTCCTTTCCTTCTAGAAAGATTTGGGAGCTTTGGGCACGAGGGAGGAGAGCAGGCAGGAGGGTGTGGGGAGTAAGATCAGTGGGGAGAAGGAAGAGGTGGGCTGGAGGACGAGGGTGGGGGCTGATGTGAAGGAGAGAGTGGGGAAGTCTTGAGGGGTTTCTCTAGACCCATAGGGGGCAGCCGGAGCCTGCTGCTGGAGGTGCGGGGGTGGAGAAAGGGTGGGGGACCGGCCCCGCGGGGGGCGATGCGGTAGCTGCAGCAGCGGCCGCAGGAGTTTCCCACAATGCAGCGCGGTGCGCTGTCCCCGGTGCTGATGCTCAGCGCTGCCCCGGAGCCTCCGCCGCGCCCGCCTCCCGCCCTCTCCCCGCCGGGCCCGGGCCCCCGCCATGGGTCAGCTCGGCCCGGTCCTGCCGCAGAGCCGTCGGCGGGCCTGGGCGCGGCGCTCGACAGCAGCCTGCGGGCTGCCGTGGCGTTCAAGGCTGAGGGCCAGCGCTGTTACCGAGAGAAGAAGTTCCGGGAAGCCATCGGCAAGTATCACCGGGCACTGCTGCAACTGAAGGCGGCGCAGGGGGCCCGCCCTGGAGGCCTGCCCGCCCCCGCCTCGGGGCCCGCCACCAGCCCGGGGCCGGCCCGCCTCAGCGAGGAGCAGCAGCGACTGGTGGAGAACACGGAGGTGGAATGTTATGACTGCCTCACGGGTACGCGGCCATCGGGGGCGCAGGGGGGTGTATATATGACAAGGGAGGGGAGTGAGGGGCCACCACGAAGCCTTGGGCAGGGTCGGGGCGAGAGGCTTGAAGGGGCCAGGGCTGGGTCTGTTGAAGGAGACATCAGAACTTATCAAGGAGAGGGGTTGGGGATTTAGGAGGCCGCAGGGATGGAAGGGGCTGGGGCGCAGAAAATGGGCTTTGGGCTGCCACCTGGGAACCTCAGGTAAGAGAGACTTACCCTGGAAGAACCATTTAAAGCCCCATTCATCACCTGAGATCGCCCTTAGTAGTATTCCCCGCGCCCCCGCCCTCCCCACTGAAATCGCCCCAGAGCTTGTGTCTGGGTTTCTCGCGCCCTCTAGCGGAGGCGCATGTCGACTCTATCCTGATTGGTCAGAAGCTCGGGAGTTCCTGGTGGCCTAAATGAGCCCTTAGTCCCCTCTCCCGTGGGAAAGGGCGGGGATTCCCCGCAGCCCGAAGGCCATGCTCCTGGCGGTCAGTGAAGTCTGGGGTGGGGCGCAGGCTCTGAGAGCACGGGTCGCGGTGCCCCCGCAGCCTGCCTGTTGCAGTCGGAGCTGGTGAACTATGAGCGGGTGCGCGAGTACTGCCTCAAGGTGCTGGAGAAGCAACAGGGGAACTTCAAGGCCACCTACCGGGCTGGTATTGCCTTCTACCACCTGGGCGACTATGCTCGCGCCTTGCGCTATCTGCAGGAGGCCCGAAGCCGGGAGCCCACAGGTGAGGGGAGGGGCGGGGCGGAGCTAGGAGAGGCGCTAGGACAGAGGAAGCAAGGGCAGGAAGGCCAGGGCTGAACTACCTCAAGGGGGTGCTGCTCTACCCACCCACCTTCCGCCTCTCCACCTACTCCTACGCGGCCACTCACCCGTTCTTCCACGCATCACCCTTTCATTCTGAGGCTTCCCATCCAGCCGATTCCGACGACCTACTCCCCCCCACCCCATTCCATCCACTCCCTCCCTCCCTAATGCATTCCCACACTCACCTGTTCATCCACGTGTTCTCCTAGCTACCACTTGCGAACCACTTGCTGGGAGGCAGACCTCAGGCTGGGAAACGGCAGGGAATTTGCTGGGGGCGGGGTTGGTAAGATGGAGGGCGGCAGACCTGGAGAACTGTTCCCTGCCCTCTAGGAGATCAGAGTCAGGGTGCGTGGGTGTGCAGACAGATACAAAACCCAACTCCGTATTAAGAGCCAATGAAAAGGAGCACAGCTGGTGAATGACATGGGGCTGTGGGTGTGGAAGCAAGATGAGTGTTCCAGGTAAATGGTTGGGAGAGAACAGGCCTCATGCAGATGCCACTGGACAACGAGGAGAGTGCGACGGGAGTCTGAACCGAGGCACCCCTGGCAGTGGGCAGGCGTAGCAAGTGCAGCCTGGAGGTGTGACGTGCCCCTCCCCCATTTGGGTTGTGGCTTTCGGAGAAGTGCCCTGGTGATAACCAGGGAGGGAGCCACTGCCCGGGGACAGTGAGGTGTGAGCTGAGGCGCTGCAGATGCCACCTGCTGCCCCCAAACACCCCGGTGAAGCCCTGCCCACCTCCCCCGGGGGTGTCTCCCCTGCAGACACCAACGTCCTTCGATACATCCAGTTGACTCAGCTGAAGATGAGCCGGTGCAGTCTCCAGCGGGAAGACAGTGGGGCCCGGCCTCGGAACATCGTCGGCTGAAGCCCACCCCGGGGACCTGTCCCTCCCCCCGCCCTCCCCCACCTCACCGTGTAACTTCCCTGACTCGTGTGCCTCTGGTAAAGCACTTATCGCTGGTAATCATAACCTCTGTGTGTGATGTTCTTGTGGGAACCAGGAAGGGGACAGGCCCCGGGCTTCGCTCCCTGCACCTCAGAAATCCGGAGGAGTCCGGCGAGGGAGACAGAATGGGGGACACCCCACTGGGGACGAGCCAGGGTCAGGGCCTGGGCCAGGGAAAGACACAGAGCCAAGCGCGGTAGGGGGCAGGGGTTACCTTTAATGCTGCGTTTTGTGCTGAATCCCCCATGTCACCCTGTCCCTGAGTATCCCTGTCCACCCTCCCCAGCTGCAGGGCGAGCACAGGGCCCAACCCCAGGGTACAAAGGAATAAATTAAACGTCCCCCCTCCCCCCTTCCCCAATAAATAGAGTGAGTATCCTGCCCAAGGCCTCCCCTGCCTTGTGGCCTGGTGGGAGGCCTGAGGCGCTACATTCATGGCTGCCCAGGCGGGTGGCGGTGGGCAGGCCTCAGTGGGGGCTGCGGGCCCCGCACAGGGGCACTGTGCTGTCCTGGCTCTGCCCCTCCATGTCCATGTCAAGCAGCGTGGGCTGCACGCTGGGGGGCCCGGGGCTCTCCGGAGTATCCGGCCTGCTAGGAGGCGAGATGCTGAGTGTCCGGCCGAAGGAGACCAGTTTCCAGGGGTCCAGGCGGGGGCGGCTGGCAGCAGGCCGGGGTCTCGGGGCAAAGGTCAGGGTGGTGGGGCGACCAGGAAACTCGGGGGGCCGGCGGCGGGTGGGAAATAGGGCCTGGGGTTCGGGCAGGCGGGGGCAGTCCAGGGGATCTGGAGGGCCTGGTGAGAGAGGATGGACGAGGTGAGTAGGGTGGAGCAGAGGGTGGTGCTGAAAAACCAGGAGCGTGGGCAGGAGGACTGGAGCTTCCGACTCCTGTCAGAAATCTGCATAAGAGGCAACTATACATTGATATTTCTCTCCCTCTCTCCTTCCCTTCACCTCTAAAGATAAGTCAATGAGACCTTTTAAAAAATTCAGTTACAAAAAAAAAAGGCACAGAGAACAGGGGCCTAGTGCAGGTCGGCGCCAGGCCCTGTGGGCTCTGGGGCCTGCCGCCTGCACCGCCTCCACCGCGTCCTGGGTGTCATCACCTGGGGCCCCTCAACCCCTCCGGCAGGGAGGGCCAGGGGGACACAGCCCCTTCCTTTCCCTGCTAAGCAGGAAATGGCTGCCAGGCTGGACACTGGACCTCGGCAGAGAAGAAGGGGCCGTTTTATGCGCACTGGGGCACGGGTTGCCTCACTCACCAAGGCCAGGGACCGCCGACTCCGGTGCCCCCCGCTGCCCCAGCGCCCCGTCCGACGGCGTCCGCCGGTGCCCGTGGCTCACAGCGCGAGTGGCCGTGACGTGGGTGGGCGTCAGCGACTGGCGGGGGTCCTTCTTGAAGCTCTCCAGCTCCAGGTCCACCAGGGGGTTGGTGCTGGGCAAGGGTGCGGGCGGGGAGGGCGGCGGGGAGGGCGCGGCCGGCGCAGCCTCGTCGCTGTCAGAGCGCAGCAGCGAACGCGTGGAGTTGCAGTCGGACACGGAAGACAGAGACACCAGGGTGGCCGAGGGCGCCAGGCCCGGGTCGTCTCGGCGGCCCGGGGAGCGCGCAGTTGGGCTGAGGCCGCGTGGGAAGCGGCCGGCGCGGGGGAAGAAAAGGCCATCGAGCCAGCGCCGCTGTTCCTCCACATCCGCGGCTCGCGCCTCCGCCACATCGGCGCCCAGGCCCACGGCGCCCAGCAGTGTGGCGCAGCCCAGCAGCGCGAATTCGCAGCGCCGCCGGGCACTGAGCCCGTGCCGGGTGCAGGGCCCCGGCACCCCCGGAGAGGGCTCGGCGGGCAGCGGCACCACGAGGCAGGCCGGGGTGCTGTGGGGAGAGGGGGCCCCGCTGCTGCCTCCATCTGCCTCCGCGAACTCCTCTGCAACCGGAGAGGGCCGGCACTCGACTCCGGGCGGTCCCTGGGGGCTTGGTGGCAAGAGACTGCCCCCAATGACCCCTCCAACAGCAAAACCACCAAGTCCACTAAGCACAGCTCCCCCCTAAAGCCCCCTGCCTCTGGGGGTGACGCCCACACCCCCCTTTCTGGGAATGCTTTCTGCCCTCAGCCCAGTGAAATCTGGTTCCCTCCCCACAACCCTGGGGAACGGTAACCCCTTTATCTTGGCTTAGAATCCCCTTCAGTGGGGAATGTCTCCTCCCTTCCCCTTTAAAGCCCCCTCACCCTCTTACCCATCTCATTGAGGCTGGCGAAGCCTGGGGCGATGGGAGTGTGTTTGGGGGACTTGCCCAAGTTGGGGGCGCTCGATGACCACTGTTTGTTTCCTTCCCCCAGAGCCTTCAGCCTGCAGGGGAACAGAGATGCAGGGTGGCCCTGAGCCTTCCGGGCCGGGGGCCTGGGGGTGGGGCACAGGGTGGGCTCCAGCGACCAGTACCTCTCCTCTCCTCCAGCCCGCTCCTTCTGCAGGGTGGAGCTGGGCCCCCACGTCCGGCCTTTCTTCTTGCCCCCAACCAGTTCTTCCTTCTTTGGGGGCCCGCTGCGGCCCCACGTCCCACTGCCGCCACTGCTGCTGCCACTGCTGCTGCCACCACCGCCATCCACGGGAGTCACTGGGCCGAGAGAAGCCACTTGGTTACTGTGCCCAAGAAAGTCTGTCCCTGCTGGACTCTCCCCACCTCGGATTCATCCTCCACCTGGAAGCCCGAACTGAATCATGCCCCTTCTGTGCCCGAAATCCTCCCTCAGCCCCCCAGGACTGTCCAGAGACTGTCCCAGAGCCTCAGCCTGGCATACGAGGTCCTTCTAATGCTATTCCCAGCCGACTTCCTCAGCTTTATTTCCATCCCTCCTCGCAGGCCAACCCTTCAACCATCCGTTCATCCCCAGAGGTTTACTGAGCCCTGTTCTGTGCCAAGCCCTCGGGCAAGTGCTGCGAAGACAGCAGTGGACGAAGCACAGACAATGCCCCACCCGTGGCGTGGGCACCTGAGTGGGCGAAGACAGATGACCAACGAGACCCACACGGGGCGAGTCACCCCTGCAGTGTGACAGGGCGGCACGAGCTGTGGGGAAGACGAAGCAGGAAAGGGGCCTGGCGGCCAGGCCAGGCCTCTCGTGGGCAAGGATGGGGCGGAGAGGGGGTGAGTCAAGCAGATACAAGGGCCCTGGCTGGTGTAGCTCAGTGGATTGAGTGCGGGCCTGCGAACCAGAGGATCTCGGATCGATTACCAGTCAGGGCCCATGCCTGGGTTGCAGGCCAGTTCCCAGTGGGGGACGAGTGAGAGGCAACCATACACTGATGTTTCTCTCCCTCTCTCCTTCCCTTGCCTGTTGTAAACCGCTCTGCCTAATTTTAGGAATTGTATCTCTACTCCTTGTGGCTAAGGGCGAGGGATGACCTTTGGAATGCCAGCCACAGGAGACAAAGCCTGTCTCTGGTAGCAAACGCTGCCTCAGTTCCTCTCCCTGCCCCCAGAGCTTGGTCAGAAGTCAATGACGGGTAAGACCCCTCACAGTGGGGGGCAACCTAAGCCAGACTCGATCACCTGGGAGGCCTTCATGGAAGGACTCAGGGGGCTGCAACAGAGAGCAATGGACTCTCACTCCCCAGCTTTGTCAAAGCCCGAGTCCCCATGTTCTCTGGGAGAAGCACTTCCTGGCTCTAATCCCCTTAAGCCTGAATACTTGTTGGGGAGACATGCAGCTCCTTGCCTGGCCAGAGTATGTCATGGGGAAAAATCTGGCATCACAAAGACTTGCTGATAAACCTGTGAAATCTGCTCTGCTAAGAGTGCTTTCATTCACATGATAAGAGTCCGAGAGGAAATGAGTATGTCTCCCAAAGTTTCTGCAACCCTCTTCCTGACAGACACTGACTCATAGTAAGCCCTCAGATTTCTTTGAAATGTTATCTACTGTCTGATCCTTGCTGCCCTGTATTCCTGTGTATTACAACCCAATAAAAGGTTATGGATGAGGGCACTCCGGGCCTTTTTCTCCTCGGAGAAACTGGCCACAGCCCACTCCTCCACCCCAAGCAGATCCAGCATGTCTCGCCATATTTATTCACTCCCACGTGTCCGTGGCACCAGGGGGACCTGTCGAAAGTAGTCGCCCCCACATCTGGCGCCCGAACAGGGACTGGACTTGGACCTTTTTCAAGCCAGAGGCCTAGAGCCAGGCCACAGACACGCCCGCCTGGACACGCCCTTTAATAAGGTAATAGACGCACGACTCTCATCCTTGGTGGTCACCGGGGACTTAGGAAAGTTGCTCCCACATCTGGTGCCTTCACACCAGAGGCCTTGAGCCACTTTACTGCCAAGGACACACAGCTAAGTGGATGGAAATTCACCCCTCCCCCCGGAGGGTTCAGGGGCATCTGTAAGGCAGGCCCCCAGACGTGTTAGAAAATAGCAAAAGGAGCCCTGGCTGGTGTAGCTCAGTAGATTGAGCGTGGGCCTGCGAACCAGACAATTGCGGTTCAATTCCCAGTCAGGGCACATGCCGGGGTTGCAGGCCAGTTCCCTGCAGGCCAGTTCCCAGCAGGGGACGCACAAAGAGCAACCATACATTGATGTTTCTCTCCCTCTCTCCTTCCCTTCCCCTCTAAAGATAAATAAATAAAGTCTTTAAAAAAATAGCAAAAGGATACTTTTTACCACTTCTTGAATCTCCCCTGCACTCCCCTTCATAATACCCAGGACAGTCCATCTCACATTAACCTTGGGGCTCAGCATGTAAGCGCATATCCAGCGCTCCGAGCCCTCTCAGCTGTATACGTAAACCCCAAACTCAGAAAAGAATTTCTTTGATTGGAAAAGCGCGCGCACCCGGGGCAGTCCCCAGAGGGATCGACTGCGCGGCTCCCTCCTCTTTCCCCTCATCAGCACCGAGAAGCGGGGCTGGGCACCGCCAGCGCCTTCCAGGTGGCGGGTGGGCCGGGAGGGGGGCTATCTCCTCAGGTCAAGCGCCCAGACAATTGGAACTGCCGGAGGGCCGGGCCCGCTGACTGCGCCACCCCTGTGTGAGACCCTGAGAGCGGACGTCTGAGAGTGAAGAAGTGACGTCCGCGCCCCGGGCAGACTTTGGTGCGCCAACTGCAGCAGTGAATGCGCGCAGGTAATGACAGCACCAACCGCCTTGCGCCCAACTTGCACACCGTTTGCTACCAAAGAGGTTTAGAACACTGACCAGCCCAGCAGTGGCGCACCGGACTGGGCAGCACCCGCTCTGTTTCCTAGCAACAGGTAAGATTTCAGCGAGTGGGCGGGGCTGGTAGCATTGAAGCTGGTTTTCTAAGCGGCATGTCTTGCGGTGTGAGGAATTTTTAGTTTTAAGATATTTGCCAATAGAGACCTCATAATCCAACTGGTCTGGCAATTGTAGAACGGGCTCATCATAACTTTTAAAAATCTCTTTAACAAACAATAAAGGTGGAGTCATGAGCCTTCCCCCCCAATTTAATTTTATTGGCCATGTTTACCTATAATTTTCTAAACTACGATGAGTTGCTTTGTATTCCAATTGTAAAACATTTTCAGGCAGAATTCTAAGCCATATTACCCCCAGATTTTAACTCTTAACTTGGAGAAGAGGGTACGCTGTTTGCTTTTCAGAATGACCTTTAGAACTGCAGGCAATCAGGGTAAAGCCATATCACAGAAAAGGCTTCCCCGACGGGCAATGCATCTCCACACATTAGACTCTCCTGATCCAGACTTCTCCAAGCTGTGCAGAATTCCAACCATCACCCTTGGAGTGGTATTCAACATCACCTAAGAGAGACTTTTTCTACCAACTTAAAGGGACTAAATTGGTGCTGCAGGACATTTAACTCTTAACCAAGCAGGTTTTTCAGACCCTTCATGCTGAACTCCAAACATTGGTTTGATGGACTTAATTTGAGAATGCGGGTCATTGGACCCACTGGTTGTTTATTGATTTTAATGATGCTTTCTAACTTACTCTTACCAAACTGTCTCACCCTGAGTTCAGATACTAACCCTTGCTGCATATCTTTAAAATAACTTTGTAAAGTCTGGGCTAATTCTCCCCCAAATTGAAATGTAACCAGACCTGTTACTTTTGTCTTTCCCATGCATTTATATCATATTTCAACTGACTGAATTTAGGAGTTTGAGTTATGACAGCCCTTAGATGCCTTGTTTGAATTCTTATTTGTGCTCTATGATGTATATGGAAGTTGATTTCTTGTGATTGCATTCGGGAACAGCAAATAGTAGGTTTCCCAGGCCTAACAATTTCAATTGATTTAACAAACAGAAAAGGGGGAGATGTTGTAGACCGCTCTGCCTGATTTTAGGAATTGTATCTCTACCCCTTGTGGCTAAGGGCGAGGGACGACCTTTGGAATGCCAGCCACAGGAGACAAAGCCTGTCTCTGGTAGCAAACGCTGCCTCAGTTCCTCTCCCTGCCCCCAGAGCTTGGTCAGAAGTCAATGACGGGTAAGACTCCTCACAGCGGGGGGCAACCTAAAAGCCAAACTCGAAGGCCTGGGAGGCCTTCATGGAAGGACTCAGGGGGCTGCAACAGAGAGCAATGGACTCTTGCCCCCCCAGCTTTGTCAAAGCCTAAGTCCCCATGTTCTCTGGGAGAAGTACTTCCTGGCTCTAATCCCCTTAAGCCTGAATACCTGTTGGGGAGACATGCAGCTCCTTGCCTGGCCAGAGCGTGTCATGGGGAAAAATCTGGCACCACAAAGACTTGCTGATAAACCTGTGAAATCTGCTCTGCTAAGAGTGCTTTCATTCATATGATAAGGGTCTGAGAGGAAATGAGTATGTCTCCCAAAGTTTCTGCAATTCTCTTCCTGACAGACACTCACTCAGACTAAACCCTCAGATCTCTTTGAAATGTTATCTACTGTTTGATCCTTGCTGCCCTGTATTCCTGTGTATTACAACCCAATAAAAGGCTATGGAGAAAGGTGCTCCAGGCCTTTTTCTCCTCGGAGAAACTGGCCACAGCCCACTCCTCCATCCCCAAACAGATCTCAGCATGTCTCGGCCATATTTACTCACTCACGCATGTCCATGGCACCAGGGAGACCTCGAGAAAGAGGTCACCCCCACCACAGTTGCCCTCTGAAGATAAATAAATAAAATGTTTAAAAAAAAAAAAAGAAGATACAAGGTAGAGGAGCATTTCAGGTGGGGGAACAGCAATCGCCAAAGCCTCGAGGCTGGACCGCAGGGCGTGTGCCTAGCACAGCTGGGAGGCAGGTGTGTGGGGTGGGGTGGGGAGAGGGGACGGACAGCTAGAGTCAGGCACTCGGGCAGAGGGTGTAGTGCCATGGCTGGAACCCCACGTCTGCAGCGTCCAGGGGGGTTCACACCTCCGAGTCTTTGCACAGGCTGTTCCCTGCCCCTGGAATTCTGCCCCTTCTCAGTCCCCTTCCTGACCTGGTTGGCTGCTTGCCCTTCAGGCCTCCAGCTCCGGAGGCCTTGGTTCCCCGGAGGGTCACTTGCCTGTCTTCCCTGTTCCTGCCGCACACGGAAGGCACCCACGATTCCACCGCACAGCGGTTTTTGGCTTTGTGTCCGCCATGAGAATGACCGCCAGGCCTGGTACAAAGCAGGTGCCCAAACAGAGGCGTGCAGGGCCAGTGTGCGGTGCAAGGCTGGGGTGAGTGATGGGGCAGAACAGACTCGATTCAGCTCTGTGTCCTTGAACTTGTCGGCAAACCCCAACAGCGCACCTCTGCCAGGCAGCCCCCACTGCAGCCACCTCCACGGCCCAGCCCTGGCCCAGCCCCTACCACCTCATCTCACACCCTTACTCACGCCCTCCTACCACCTACGTTCCCCACTGCAGCCAGAGGGAAAAGGTATGTTTTATCACATCACTGCCTTGTGCACAGCCCTCCAGGGCTGCCATGTCACCTTTAAAATAAGAGCCAGGTCCCTTATCCCAGCTCTCAAGGCCCAGCGTGATCCCACCACTGTTGGACCCCTGACCACAGACCTGCCGCTCTGCATCCCGGGTTCTCCAGCCAGCGGGCCTTTTGGGCTGACACACACGCCTCGTCTGTCCCCGCCCGGGGAGCCCTGCCTTCGCTGATCCCACCGCCCGGGACCCTCTCCCTCAGACCTCTGCGTGCCGTGCTCGCTCCTCACCACAGAGGCCCTGCTCTGCCCCCGCGCCTCAGACAGGCCTTCCTGACGGAAACAGCAACTCTTCTCTTCAATTTCCTTCCCTGATTTCCTTCCCAGCACTCATCCCTGCAAGAAATCATCCTGCCTGCTCACTGATGTATTCGTTGTCTCCCCCCACCATGGGAATGAGGGAGGGGACCCTGCCTGTCTTGTTCCCTGCTGGTCCTCTGGTCTGGTGCTGGTGCAAGGCACGTGCTCAGAGAAGTGTGCTGACTGGAGGACTGGTCGGGGCCTCGGGAGACACTCACGGCGGATGGCCCTCAGCCGGGGGATGATGCTGGGGCTCGCGGGGGGGCTGGCCCCGGCGGGTCCTTTCCGCTTGTCCAGGGTTGGAGAGGCCTGGACTGTGATCTTATGCTCAAAGCCTGCAAAACAGAGAGATTCCCTTCAGAAGCGGTTGCACGGGTCAGAACAGCTCCCTGTACAGAAGGGCCGTCCCCTCTGGAAGGACAGACGTGCCGCCGTCTTGCATTCCTCGGTGCAGTGGCCTCCGACTGTGGTTCCCAGAGGAGCAGCACCCACACCAAGTGGAAACATCCCGGAAACGCATGTTCGTGGCATCTGCCCTCCCCCCGCCACACGAGCGGCTTTGGAAGTGAGGTGCCGTGATCTGACTGTGGTGGCACAAGCCCTCCGGGTGCCTCTGGTGCACGTTCGGGTTCGACAGCTGCTGCCCTGACTGTAGTCTAGGCCCGAGTGTCCGCTCCGGTGGCCATGAGCCACATGTGGCAATTGAACACTTGAAGCGTGGCTGATGCAACCAAGGAAATGAGACCTGGACCTTTATTTATTTAACTGTAATTCATTACAGTTTACTGTTAAAGGCGGATGTGCAAATTTGGTCATTTTTAGAGACAGTTACGCAAGTTTGGGATGACTTGGGGGTGTCAATCTACTTTTTCAACATTATAGTTTGTAAAATCTAAACACAGGTCGAACATTGTTGATGAAAATTTAGCCCGGCGTTGGCATGTGCTGTGAATCCAGCAGACACACTGGATTTCGGAGATTTAGTGTGGAAAAAAGAAGGTATAATGTATCAATAACAAGTTTTTCTTGTATTTATTAACCGTGAAACCAGCCCTGGCTGGTGTGGCTCAGTGGATTGAGCGCTCGCCTGTGAACCAAAGGGTCACTGGTTCGATTCCCAGTCAGGGCACACAGATCCCCTGTAGGGGGCGCATGAGAGGCAACCACACACTGATGTTTCTCTCCCTCTCTTCCTCCCTTCCTCGTTCTCTGAAAATAAATAAATAAAATATTTTTTTTAAAGTGAAAACATAACATTTTACTATGTTGGGCTAAATAAAGTATATTATTAAAATTTCACTTGTTTCTCTTTTCCTTTCTTAATGTGGCTATTAGAAATTTTAAATCGTGCACTGTGTGTTAGCTGGGGCTGTTCGCGGCACCACCCTGTGGCCCTGGCCTCGCACAGGGAGAGACCACAGGGCACGATAGGCATTCTGACATCACCTAGGAAGCAGTCTTTGGACAAAAACCATCAAACCTGCACTTGAAACTAGGTAAGCCTTGAGACCCATGTGAAACTTGTTTTTCTATGTCAGAAATGGCCAAACACCAGCAGTTCCACACGGTTCGACCTAATACCATTTTATAGGGAGGCCAGGGGGCAGGCGCCATGAGAGTGATAGCAGGGCAATGCAGGCAGCAAAATGCAGACTGTGGGGATGCCACAGGATGATGTATCTCCAACACATTATGGCAAAGAGGAAAGGGAGGTGGGGTCAAGGCTGCGAAGCAAACAGCGGGGACACAGAAGGCAGGCAGTGACGGCCCTGAAAGTCGAGCCAGGAGTCGGTCACTCTATGGGGGCTGCGGGCACGTGAAGGGCATCTGGGTGGCCGTAGGTTCTCTGCTTTCAAGGGGCATTATACAGACTCATAAAGCTGTACAGTTTTTTGGTGGTTGTCTGTGTATGTGATATACTATGCAATAAAAAAGTTAAAAAAAAAAAAAAGAAAGAAAGCGATAAACCCCGGGTTAGAGACGCTCTCAGCGGCCTGCTGGGGGTGCGCAAGGGACGGGGAGGTACCGGACGGCAGGCTGATGTGGCTGCTGCCTTCCCGCAGCTTGAGCAGGCGGCTGCGCTTGAAGTTGCCCTTGCGCTTGCGGACTCGCGGCTTCTCCTGGCTCAGCTGGCACATGAGCAGGTGCAGCTCCCGCTCCACGATGTCCATCTCGCGCTCGGCCAGCTCCTGCTCCCGCCGCCGCAGCTGCTCCTCCTGGAAGCGCTGCTCCTGAGCCGCCCTCAGCAGCTCCTCCTCGCGGCTCCGGAGCTCCTGGAGAGCAGGACACGGGCGGCTTGTGGGGCGAGCCTTACCCGCTCTGCCCTGGAATGGACCCGGGGCTGCCCGGTCTGGCCGGGCCCTGCCCGGAGTGTCCCGCTGGGAAGCAAATCGGGGGACACAATCCAACTGACACTTCGCTGGCCAAGCCGGGTGCCAGGGCAGGGGGCAGTGTTAGTCTGAAGAAAAGAGTGCCTTTTTTTTCCCTTTGATTTTTAATTTTTTAACTCTTCAATTTGGAAAACTGAAAACATCCACGAAAGCAGAGACAATAGTGTCCACGTCCTGCAACAACTGTCTGTATTTTGCAGATCTTTCTTCATGCACCCCCTTCCTCCTCTCTCTCCCCTGCGGGATCACTTGTAAGCACTTCACTGCAGGGTGCCGCTCTCTTATCAACCCCCTAACAGCAGGCTGTCTTTCCTGCGCCCCGGCCCAGGGGAAGGCACTCTGCCCCACCCCAGGCCCCAGAACTCAGGGATCCCGCTCCAGGCCTCCCACTCGCCCCGGGCCTTTACCTTCTCTTTGGTCCGGAGGTCATCGAACATGTGCTGAATCTCCAGCTTCCAGTCTTCCTGCAGCGAGTGGAAGGACTCCAGCGGCATCTGGAACAGGGCTGACTGCTCTATGACTTCAAGCTGCTTCAAGATGCTGCCGAAATCTGGCCGCCCGTGGGGGTCTGGGTCCCAACATTCTGGGGTAGGAGTGGGGGGTGTCAGTGGCTCTGCTCTGGGCCACCAGCCTGCTCAGTGAAAGCCAGGACTTCAAGGGGCTGTGGCCAAACAGCCTCCATGGAGCTGAGGGGAAGGAAGTCAAACCCAAATTCCTGGCAACATTTCACTTGGTGAAACTCTGGGAGAGAAACCCAGGGACCTGCTCCCTGACGGCCTGTGGA
Source organism: Artibeus jamaicensis (assembly GCF_021234435.1). Taxonomy (NCBI): domain Eukaryota; kingdom Metazoa; phylum Chordata; class Mammalia; order Chiroptera; family Phyllostomidae; genus Artibeus; species Artibeus jamaicensis. Next base: position 1,088,348 of record NW_026521848.1, read on the forward strand.
ATCGGGGATCAGGGAGGGACCCCAGGGCGATGAATCCTGACAGGTCGCCCTCCAGGGCTGAGGGCCTGGCCAGAGTAAGGGCCTAGGGGCCGCGGAGCCAAGTGCGGGGTGGGGGTGGGGGGCTGTTCATGCTCTGGTGGGTCCAGTCCCCTCTCCCTTTTTCCTGGGCTCACCATCACGGACGGTGTGAAGGGGCGGGGTCTGGGCCCAAGGGCGCCTGCCACCCAAGCTGACCCTACCCTCTCCACAGGGCCCCGGCTCACCCTCTAGCAGGCGGGCAAAGGGCTCGGGGCACGTGGAGGGGATGGGAAGCGTCAGCTTGTTCATGGCCACGCCATATGCCACGGCCAAGGCGTCGATCTCACGGTAGGGGACCTCACCCGTCAGCAGCTCCCAGAGCAGCACCCCGAAGCTGCAGGTGGGGGAGAGGGAGGGGTGAGGCTGCGGCCCACCCCAGTCTTCGCCTCTGTGCCAGCCCTGCCTCCGGTCCCCGGGGGCGTTCCGCGCCCCAACATCCAGCCTAGCCCATGAGGCCAGAAGAACCTAATTTGACCTCCATCGGCCCGATCTCAACTAAAGGTGGTAGGATTGCTCTCTGATGTCTTGCCTTTGCTCCCTGCCCCCTCACCTCCACCTGAAAACCTTCAATGGGCCTCCTGTGTCCACGCAAATCCATCCTTCTTAGCCCTGACCGCTGACGACCTCACCTCTGCGCAGCCTCAGCCCCCGAACCAACCTCGGCTTCACCTTGCAACCACGCCGAGCTGACCAAGCTCTGTTCTTCCCGACATGTGGCCTTTGCACATGCTGCTCCCTTCAGCACTTACCTCTGAAAACGAAGTAACACTATTTCATATTTATAAAGCATTTTCTTCTGGCTAGCGCTGTACTGGGCACTCTCTCAGGAATTCCTACAACAGCCCTGGAAGGCAGGAGGTCTCGGTATGACCCCCATTTCACCCAATGAACAGATGTAGGCTCAGAAAGGTCAAGCCACTTGCCTACAGTCAGAGTCACACTCACACTCGGGTCTGCCTGATGCCCACAGCTGTGTGGCGCCAGGGCGTACATCGCTGTGCTAGAGCCACCTGGGTGTCCCTGTTTGCCATCCGGACCCTGACCGCCGTGTCGTGCGGCGCCTGCCGTGTGGTAGACCGCATGCTCCCCGTACCCACACACGCATCCGTCCAACAGACACCAGTCGAGTCTCCACGCTGCGCCGGACACCGTTCTCGGCACTGGCACCGCAGAGGCAGCCCCTGCCTCCTTTCTCAGCGACAGTCCTGGTGGCTTTGTGCTGGCCGTGTGCTGCCTGAAACGATTTCCCATCCTCCCTCGCAGCTACACATGCCCGTGACAGCGGTGCCGGCAGTGGGGTTGCAGGAGGCTGGGTAGTGAGCACTAACTTCCGGGAAGGGTCCCTAAGGGGAAGCGGTGCGCCCCTTCCGCCTTTTCTCCTTCCCACTGGCTGCACTGTGGACGGAAAGCTGGAGCTCAGGAAGCCGTTTGGACCATGCAGTGAACTTGGGAGTGGAGGCTGCACACGGTGGAAGAAAGTAAGAGTGGCTTGTAGTTAGAGATGGCATGGCTCCCATCTCTCGTGTCCCTGGAAACCGCTGGGGTGTTCTGACTGTCACAGGGAATGGAGAGTGATACTCAAGTGTGGCGGCTGGGAACCGTGGGTCCCTTTGTCCTGAAAAGTACAGGACAACACCACACAGACAAGAATTGTCCTGCCCAGCCCTGGCTGGTGTAGCTCAGTGGATTGAGCTCAAGCCTGCGAACCAGACTGTCGCGGTTTGATTCCCAGTCAGGGCATATGCCTGGGTTGCAGGCCAGTTCCCAGCAGGGGACGCACAAAAGGCAACCATACATGGATGTTTCTCTCCCTCTCTCCTTCCCTTCCCCTCTAAAGATAAATAAATAAATTAATTTAAAAAAAAAAGAATTGTCCTGCTCAAAGTCGATGACACCCCGTTAAGGAACCATGACATAAGGCCTTGGGTCCCTGACGCCGGAGGCTCCACATCAGTCCTGGCCTCGCACGGCAGCGAACACTCAGTCCTGGCCTCGCACGGCAGCGAACACTCAGTCCTGGCCTCGCACGGCAGCGAACACTCAGTCCGGCTTTCTTTTGAGGTTTCCTGTTCCCTGCCACTGAACTGAGGCCCCGCTACACGCCTGGGACCACAAGTGGACGCCTGGCGTGAAGCGGGTGGGGACCTCCCCCAAAGGGCTGTGCTGCTCTAGCTGAGACGTCCTGTCTAATTTTTCGGCCCAAAGGCCGTGACTTGGCTGCTTGGTCCACCAGGAGCTGCAGCAGGGGGCTGACCTGGGCTGGGCCCTCTCCCAGCAGAAGGCCCTGGTTGAAGAGTTTTGCTGCCCCCACAAAGTCTTGCAGGTGACAGCAACGGCCTCCTTACTGGCCTCCTGCCCCCGCTCCTTGGCCTACGATCCGTCCTCCGCCCTGCAGCGGGAGGGAGACTTTCCACTGCTGAATCAGATTGTGCCATTCACAAAAGCCTCTAATGGCCTTCCACTGCGTTTAGAGTAAAACCGGAGCCTGGTGCCTCATCCGAAGGGCCTTCCGGCTCTCTGCTACGTCATTTCCTACCACCTTCCTCCTGGTCCGCTCCAGCCGACCACGCGGGCCCACGTAGCTGTTTCTGGAACATACCAATCTTGTTCTCACCTCAGTCCCTCCTTCGTGTGAGCTGTTCCCTCTGCCTGGGAAGCTTCTTCCCCCAGACTCTGCAGAGCTGGCTCTGGCTTGCCACCCAGAAAGCCACTCAAGTATCACCTCTCAGAAAAGCCTTCTGCAAGACGTGCTCCGGCACTAGAGCACTTTTCCATCGACCTCCTGGCTCGTAATGCTATCTAATACTTTTTTTCTGGTGAATTAACTTATCTTTTTAACATTGTCTTATAATTTCCTTAGCTTAAAAGCAAATTTTATCAGCTTCATGTACATTTACTCTCCCTGCAAGCAGGGAGTGTGTGTATTTTTATTTCCTTCTGTATCCCTAACACCTGGCGCAGGCGGGTGGATGGACGGACGGATGAATGGTTGTCGCCAAAGGCCTCAACTTCCTGTTTGACAACAACTGGTGTCCGCAGAGCCTTCAGTACTGCCAGCATCCTACCTCTACATTTTTGGGGGTCCCCCCGCACCCCCTCACTCCAAGTCGTCCTCAGCTGCCACTTTTGCCAGCAGAGACCTGCTTCAGTGCCTGACTGATGGCCTGACCTTGCCGGCAGGCCCCTTCGCTGGGCCCAGAGCCTGCCTTCAGGTGGAGACCGTCCCTCCCGCTCGGCCCGCACCCCTCCTCACTCCTCCCTTTGCAGGAGGCCTCCCCGCCCCACCGTCAGCACCTCCAGACGTCACTGCTTTTGGAGAAGAGGGAGAGACGGATAACCTCTGGGGCCATCCAGGCGTAAGTCCCCGCGGCGCTCATTTTGGTGGTCTTGTGCCACTCGCGGGCGAGGCCGAAGTCTGTGATCTTGAGCACCGTGTCTGCGAGGTTGTGGTTCTCGATGGCGTCCAGGATCAGGACTGTGGGGTGGGAAGAAGGGTGGTCACCCCAGACCTGGTGCGCGGTGCCCTGCACGTCCCGGCCCTGCCTCAGCGGGAACCTCATCTCCTCCCTCCCACCTCAAGCGGCCAGTCCAACCCCTGCCCCAGGCTCCCAGGAGGTCCCCTGCCCTTCTGACTCTAACCTGGACCCTGGGGAGCTCAGTGAAAGGTCGATGGCTAAGGCCTTGGTTCTCCCTGGTCCAAGCCTTGGATTCCCAACCTCCCCAGAAGTGGCAACTACAAACCGTGAGCAGAACGGGTGTCCTTGCCATCCCCCGTGTATATACTGCACTTGCGGCCCAATTCTACTCCTTCCTGTGTCATAGTCTTTGCCGCGTGACCTCGCTGGTCCTTCCACTAGAAGCAGAGCGCCTGTCTCCTTCCTTTCCTCCGGGCTGGCCACACGACTTGCTCCGGCCAGGAGAGTGAGGCAGGAATGAGAGGGCCAAGCCTTCAGAGGCCTCACGCGCTGGCTCACCCTCTTGCACTTCTGCCGCCACCAGGAGAACGTGATTTGCTGGTCCAGGGAAGAGGAGAGGTCCTGGGGCAAAGCCTCTCCAGCTGAGCCCCACCCAAAGCATTCACCCTCCAGCTGGCCGGCAAACGTATGAGCAGCCACACATGACAAGGAGTTTGAAGACACCAAGTTTGGTGACCGTTTGTGACACAGCAGTGCTGTGACAAAATCTGACGGGTCTATGCCGCAAGCAGACGGAATGGCTCCGACTCGCTTGCTGTCTACAGTGGGTACTAACAACAATAATCACCATGGCTGGTGCTTGGCAGGAGAGTATTTTGTAGCGGGCGCAGTGCTAAACTACCCACAAATTACTTCATTTACATTCATTTCATTATATTCATTTACATGAATTAACTAGCAAGCAGCCCAGGCACTAGCAAACTGAGGCTCACAGAGATGAGGTCACGTGACCAAGACCACACAGCTTGAATACAGTGGGGCAAAGAGCCGACCAGATCTGACATCAGAGCCCAAACTGCCACGATATTCCACCGCCTTCCATCCGACAGAAGCCCCAAAGCATAAAGTGTACTGCTGGGGTTTTGATTCCAGTTCTGCCTCTTATTGGCTCAATCTTGTATAATTGACTTTTTCTTCCTACTAAAATTTCTCCGTGTGTTATCTTATAGGGTTTATAAAGATTTATTGCCCAAAGCAACAGTAGGTCCCTTAAAAACATCAGTTTAGCTATTACTATCAGCGTATGATGTCGCCATAATTGTTCCTTATTTTCCACCTTTATCTTCGACCTTCCTGGTTACTTCTTTGGTCATAACAACAACGAGGTCATTCTAGCATCACGTCGATTGGGCAGATGAAGAAACTGGGGGTTAAAGAGATCAGTGCCTTTCCCACGGTCGCACAGTTGGTAATCTTGTCCACTCGGCAAAGCCTGACTCAAATGCCACCTCCTCCTGGCAGCCTCCTGTGGCCTGTGACGCCCACTCCCAGGAGTATTCCCTTCTTGGGCCCCCACTTCTCCTCTTTGTGGAGTGACCCTGTGACAGAGGGAGCAACCTTACACCCACTTTATTTCTGCAACTTCCAGGCAGGGCCTAAACTAGTCTCCTTTAAAATATATATCTGGTCATGTCACACCTGCTTAAAATGGCCCACTGGCCACTACTACACCGACAAAACGCCCAAAGTCCTCGGCGTAGCCCCCAAGGTCAACAGTCTGACCTCTAGCTACTGACCTGTCTACCTGTCTGACCTCCTCTGCCCTGCCTCTGCCTCATTTCTACTCTCACAGCCCCTTGGGTCTCCTTGCTGTCTCTCTTACAAGGTCCACTCGTTCCCTCCTCACACCTTTGCCCACATCTTTGTAGGACTGGGTCCTCCTTGTTTAGGTCTCTGTTCAAATGTTGCGTTCCCAGACCATCTGATGCAAAGAGCTCTCTCTGCCCCATCATCAATTTATTTCCTTCAGAGCGTGACCCTTTCTGGAAATATTATCTATCTAAATATCAATGACCCCTCTCTGTTCACTAGACTGTCACTTTCATGAGTGGGGAACCTTGCCTTGTTCACTTCTGTAATCCGAGAGCCTTGCGCGGTGCCTGGTATGCTTAATTCTGCTTAAGAATCATTGGTTGAAAGACCCAATGAACGCATGACATCAGATGAGAGCTCCTCAGGGAAGGGGGCCCAGGGGAAGCGGGGCTGTGGAGACCCCGTGTCCTCTGTCTCTGGCACAGAGCAGTCCCACTGCCTGAGCAGGAAGCTCTGGCCTAAAGAGTCCCACCAACCCTTTGTCCAGGTGGCAGTGGCTACACAAAAACATGGGGGGGGGTGTGACCGCAGCATCCTTATACCCCAGCTGCAGGCTGTGAATTAGCGGAGGCAAGGAAGAGCTGAGAAACTGTCCCAGTCTTCAGGAGGAGCAGGCAGGTAGTCCAGCCTCCATTCACCCAGCATTTCAGAGGAGTTAGAGCATGAGCATCTATGAGGCAGGGACCAACTATGTCTGTCTTGCTTCACTCTGCAGCCCTGGCTCAGGGCTTGACACACCTCGGACACTTGGAAGGTCTCTGCTGAGTGTACGAATGCCAGGCCTGGCAGGTAAGGAAGACTCACCCCTCTGCTTTAGGTGGCGGTGGGGGCATAGAAACAAACTTACAAAAATAGTGGGATGGATTCAAACAAATGTCAGCATGTAGCATCGACGGGGATCAGCAACAGATGAGACCTGAGCGTTGAGGAGAGCCCTTCACAGACACGTGAGGGCGGGGAACATGTTGGTGTTATTCGCCACTGAGCCCTCTCGCTTAGCACATGATCTGGCCCAGTAAATATGAAATTAAGGAGTGAATAAATAAATGCAGAAATGAAAGGAGGAGGGAGGGGGCAGAGGAAGGATAGAAGAGCCAGGAAGGTAGGATTTTTCCCTGTCGTATCCTTAAGAGCCAGGACAGGGTCTGGCATACAACAGGTGCTCTGGAACTATCTGGAAATGAATGAAATCTCCAGTTCGCAGGTATCATTAGGGCAGAAATCACGGCCATCTTGTTCCCTGTTTGGCGCCTACTTAATAGGTGCTCAATTAATATTGGCTGACATCACGAGAAGCTCCTTGACCTAGATGTGTGTGGGTCCTGGGGAGCCTTCCCTGTTAGCTGGTCCTCATCCTCATTCAACAACCAATCAACTTTTGAGAGCTTGCGTTAGGCCCAGCAGCCTGGAAGCCTTTACATAAGGCGCATCCCTTTTCCTTCTTCCTCATCTTTCCCAGTCTGCCTCAGCCAGCTGGAGCACAGGTGTAGGAGGATGCCAGGAAGTGGTTCTCAACTAGGGACTGTTTTGCCCCCCAGGGGACATTTGGCAATGTCTGGAGACATTTTGCTGATCATAGCTGGAGGTGGGGGGTGGGGTGGGGAATGCTAGCAGCATCTAGTGGGTGGAGACCAAGGATGCTGCGAAACAACCTAGAACACATAAGACAGACCCTATGATCACCCCTCCCCGAGGGTCAACAGTGCCAAGGTTGAGAAACTCTCACTCTAGGCCAGGTTCTCTCTGTCTCTGCAGGGCGGATGCTGGTGTCCTGGCTGGACAAGGAGCGCCACAAGGGCAGGCACTGCATCTGCCCTGTTCACACGGGGCCTGTCGCAGTGTTCACAGATCCGTATTCACCGTGCTACTGTGTGTGACTCTGTAGCCTGTGAGGCAGGTAGTCCTTCGACCTCTCTCAGCAACCCTTTTCTCCAAGTAGGGCAGGCCTGCCTCACTGGGCCCTGAAGGTATACCGCTGCCCCTTCCTGCCCCAGGCAGTGTTTTCTGGTGTCCCCATTTCCCGCCACCTAGGCCTGGTTTCCTAAGGTTCTGTAAAAGCAAGTTTTGGGGGGGGGGGACACCACTTACTGTTGATGGACTTGAGGTCCCGATGGATGATGGGCACAGGGGCATCATTGTGTAGGTAGTTCATGCCCCGGGCCACCTGCACAGCCCAGTTGACCAGCACATGAGGGGGCACCCGGCGACCTGCCAGCACCCTGCTCAGTGCGCCCCCCCTGGCATACTCCATCACCAGGCAGAGGTGTGGGGGGCTGAGGCAGGCGCCCCTGAGGGCAATGATGTTGGGGTGCTGAAGGGCTCCGAAGAGCCGGGCCTCTTGGCGCACCTGCTCTGCTGTCACTGCAGGGTCCCGCTCAGGGTCCAGCCGGGCGGCCTTGACAGCCACCTCCTCGCCACGCCACAGGGCCCGATAGACCTTGCCAAAGCCCCCTACACCGATGATCTCTTCTAGCTGCAGCTCGTGGAAGGGAATCTCCTGGGGCAGCTGGAGGCTGGGAGGTGCATCGGGTGCGGCTGGGGCCACGTAGTTGCTAGGGAAGACGCCCACACGGCCGCTGGGTAGCTGCCCAGTCCACCAGCCCTCGTCGCCCGATACCGCACAGTCCTGTGAAAGCACCTGGACGCGGTCGCCCCTCCGCAGGGTCAGCTCCTCGTCTCCCGCCGCCTCGTAGTCGAACACTGCGGTCCAGACGGGCCCCGCGGGGGTCGCGCCCCACTCCTTGGCCACCGCGCCCCCCTCCTCCTCCTCCTCCATGGGGGAGGGGCCGGGGGCTGCGGGAGACGGCTTCAGACAGGCTGCTCGCGGGCTGCAGAGGGCGGGCCCCGGTGGCCAGGATGGGGGGCAGTCCCTGCGGGTTCTAGGGGGTTCCTGGGGGCCATGGCTGGGGAGCCCTCCGCAGGAGCAGGAAGAAGTCGCTTTAAAAGGGCAGGGTCCTCAGCTCTGATTCAGCTGTCCAGGCGGGGCGGGGTGGGGGTAGGGAAGCAGGTTCACTGGTCCCTCTCGAATGTCAGGGCACCAAGAAGGCCCGGCTGCCCGGTCCCCGAATTCCTGCCGGGGCCCGCCGGTGGGGGATGAGGGCGAGGGCAGCTGGCAGCCCCCTTCCCCGCACCTCTCACCCCGCGCAGCTCCACCGGCGGCCCCCGGCTCCGCATCCCGGGCCACGACCGCCGGGCGAGGCGGGGGTGGCGGGCCCGGGGGCGCCCGCCCCAGGACGGGGTGGCGCGCCCCTCGGCCTCCTCAAGCTCGGGGCGGCCGAGCGGCCCCCATCCTCTGCACCGGCCTCCGGGTCGGCCCCAGCCCTCGCCCCCGCCCGCGCTGCTTCCCCCCGGCCTCTGGCGGTGCCTGAGTGACGCGTCGCCGCCGCCGCGGTGCCGCCTGGGAGTTGTAGTCTTCCACTGTGCGGCTTCGCAGCTAGCCCCCCTGCCCAGAACCCTGCCGCCAGCCACTGACAGCAGTGCGGACTTCTGCGGGCCAAGGAGTCCTCCCGGGGAGAAAAGCCTGGCCTCGGATCCTCCCTGAGATCCAGAGGCCGAACGCCTGAGGGAGGTAAGGAGAACAGGGGAGCGTGCCTCACAGACCCTGAGGGGGCTGCGGCGCTGGGTCGGTGGAGGACTGCAGGCACGCTTAGCAAAACACTAAGGTGCTGTGTAAAACAGGATTACTGCCCAGAGCCACTATCAACGCCAGGACTCGGTCCGGCACGGCCCGTGGGGGTCCCTATCCGAGATGCACGCCGGGAAACGTAGTCCGCTCTCCGACCCCTGCTGCGGGAGGCAGCCCACTAACGCCTGGGTTCGGGAGTCCGCTGGTGGCACCAGCACGCTAGGGAGACTGGCCGACCGTGAGGCCTCTGCGAGGAAGACGGAGCTGCGAGGATGTGTTTGCTGTCCCTGGGGATAGCACAGCCACATCTGCCTCCCCCCACCCAGCTATGGGCTCCTGGGTCTCCTCAGTCAGAACTCCTACCCGCGAGAGTCCCCGCCTCGCATAATAGGAATTTCGATTAGTGGGTGGGAGGCGGAGAGGGCTTAGACCCCAATTCTCTACGCGTACGGATGAAGTGTAGAGAAATGAAGTCCAGGTCTAGAACTATAAATGACATGGCAAGAATCAAAGGCAGATTTTTTAATTAAAAAACAAACAAACAAACAAAACCTATGTGCTTTAAAAATGCCATCCCATGAATTTCAACCCTGGCTGGTGTAGCTCAGTGGGCTGAGCGCGGGCTGTGAACCTAGTGGTCGCCGGTTTGATTCCCAGTCAGGGCACATTCTTGGGTTGTGGGCCAAATCCCCAGTGGGGGCCACGTGAGAGGCAACCGCACATTGTATTTCTCTCCCTCTCTTTCTCCCTCCCTTTCTTCTCTCTAAAAATAAATAAATTGTAAAAAATGCCATCCCATGACTTTCATCTTATTAATTTTTAAATTTATTTTTTCGATTACAGTTTGGATTCAACACTTTTTTTTTGGTATTAGTTTCCGGTGTACAGCACCGCTGACACATTCATACAGGTTATAAAGTGTTCCCACTGATGACTGAAGTGCCCACCTGGTACCATAAGTAATTATTACGGTATTGTTAACTGTTCCCTATGCACTACCTTAAATCCCCATGCCTGTTTTGTAACGGCCAATTACCGTATTTTGCCATGTATAATGCGCACTTTTGTGCCCAAATTTTTTAGGGAAAAATAAGGGTGCGCATTATACATGGGTAGTACTAATTACATATTAAACCAGCTTTGCTTGTTTTTGATCACCTCAAAGCCCATGTTCCACAAAATGCAAAAGCAATCACAGTGGACTTGAAAATGCAACTTGCTGTGATACTCGGCAGGCTAACCAGCCAACTGCAACCTCTTGTTGTATCAGTAAACAAGCGCTGAAGACCCTAAAGAAGAAAGAGTGGATGTCTTGGATATGGTCAGCTGGTAATGACTTAATCACCTATAAGCAGGATCACGAAAGCATCCATCGCTCAGGTTTGTGATCCGATCCTAAGGTTGTGCAATGGTGTCAAGAAGGAAGTGGTTGTGGAATAGTTTAAAAGATGTGGCACCAGCAATGCTCTGTATGGAACTGAGGATGATGAAATTTACCAGGATGAGGACAGTGACTCTTCCAAAGACACTGGGAATGTACAAATTGAAGAAGACGATACTTCTGATATTGACAGTGACGAAGAGTTCTTGGCCTTCTTTGATGCATAAATACTGTAAAATTTGTTACAGGTACATAAAATTCCTTGCACCTTGTATCTGTTATTGTGTTTTGTAGTTATTGGTTACATAAAATTTCTTGTACCATGGTATGTTAAAAAATAAATGCTAAAATTCCTTTATAATACAAAAAAGTATCTAAAGATAACTAAATAAATCATTGAATTGAAAACTTAAAAGACTTTTTCCCTGAAATTTTGGGCTAAAAACGTGGGTGTGCATTATGCATAGCAAAGTCGTACTTCTTAATCCCATCACTTTTTTTTTACCCGGTCTCCCAATACCCCTCCCCTCTGAAACGCCCCTGAAAAGGGGGGAAAAAAGAGGAAGCAGCTGGCAGAGGTTCAGTGACTTGTTCAAGATCTGCAAGACTGTGAAGGGCAAAATTCTGGGTCTTTTCACTTGGCCTCTCCTGAGTGGTCTGAGGGTCTGCAGGAGGATAGAAGAGGGGAACTCCGTGGGGCTCTGGTTCCCAAACTCTAGAGAACCGCCTCACGGCCACGCTGGGAGTTGTTTCACTCTCCGAGGGAAGTGAGCACCTGGATCCTGGCTACCTGCAGGGCAACTCGGGGCCCACCGAGAATGCTGGTTGGAAGAGAGAAGACCTGCTTCATTCTGAGTACAGATGGTTCTGTTATTTGTAACCTGATACATGCAGTTCCTGAAAACCTACAGTTCTGTAACACAGTGCACTAAATGACAAGGCTTTATGGTGTCAGAGAAGAACTTACAAACCTGTAGAAAATTTAAAAGAGCCTGGCATTTATTGGAGCCTGACTGAAGATATACCTAGAAGCAAGATCTCAAGAGACTGTAAAAAATACTTCCCAGAATGACAGTTCGCAGTTGCTTTTTTGCATTTGAAATTAAAGAGGGAACGTAAAGAATAGTACATGAAGGTGGGAGAAAGCAAGGTGGAGATAGGTATTGTACAGGCTGGTTAAAAATGTGCTCTGTTGTAACTTCAGGGCAAGATGGTGGCCGGGTAAACACAGCCTGCCTCCTCGCATAACCACATCAAAATGACAACTAAAATATAGAACACCATCACTCAGAACCAACGGCAATCAAGTTGGATACAAGCCTGACAACTACTGAATGAAAGAAACCACATCCATTCAAACTGGTAGGAGGGATGGAGATGCAGAATGGGCTGGTCTCACATCCGCGTGTTGTGGATAAAATTTGGGAGGGATATCTCAGGAGTGAGGAGTCCCAGCCCCACACCGGGACCCCACCCCAGGGTTCCAGTGACAGAAGACAAGTTCCCATAACTTCTGGGTGCAAAACCCAGCAGGGATTGAGCCAATGGAAGAAACTTACAGAGTCCCAAGCAGTTCCCCTTAAAAGAACCCACACATAAACTTACTCAGACTTACTCCCTCTGAGTTCCAGCATCAGAATAGCAACTTAAAAGGCACCAATGGCATACAGGGAGAAACTCAAGTGTCTGGCATTATGGTGGGAGCTGGGAGATTGCTTTCTCCAGACAGAAAGGTGGGCAGAGGCCAATGTCCCTTTTTTGAACCTTTCCTCCACAAAGCCACAGAGCTGGCAGGTAGGTGCCATATCTGAGGCTCCATCAACCTAGCTAACACTGTTTGCTCTGTCTTGGGGAATCCCCAGAGAGGCCATCCACCACAATTTACAGGCCCATCCAAGCTGCTTTTACATATGAATGGCTGGTCTTAGCTCATGCTTCACAACTTCCTAAATCCTATCAAACAAGTAACAGCCGCCCAGCCTCAGTACCTCTTGCTAAGTGGCCCCAGGCCCGGCACTAGCAGCAGCCAGCCTAGATGCACAGCTTGACTCTGGCTGGGATTCTCCAATCCCAACACAAGTAGCAGCCATCTCAGATTGCTTTATAGCTCAGCCAGGGCGCCCCTAGGCAGAGCACAAGTAGGGTGTGACCTTGGCCTGCACCACCCAGGAAACCCCAGGCCCTGTGCACCTCGGGCAGACAGTTATAGAACACATCAGAGCACCACCATTCTCCCCTTGCACAAGTAGGGGGTGGAGGTTGGTGGTCAGTGGTCACAGCCAGTCCTTGCAGCTGACTGGCCTAGGTGAATCCCTCTCATTGATCTGCAGATAGCAATCAAGACTCAACTACAATCCCTGGCTGGTGTAGCTCAGTGGATTGAGCATGGGCCTTTGAACTAAGGAATCGTGGTTCGATTCCCAGTCAGGGCACATGTCTGGGTTGCAGGCCAGTTCCCAGCGGGGGACACACAAGAGGCAACCATACATTGATGTTTCTCTCCCTCTCTCCTTCTCTTCCCTTCTAAAGATAAATGAATAAAATCTTTTAAAAAAAGGCTCAACTACAAGAGGAGGATGTGCTCAGTCCACATGAAGGGCACACCTCCAGTACCCAGCTTGGGTGACAGGAGAGGCTGTGTGACTGGACCCACAGGACACCTGCTACATTAGGCCACACTACCAAAAGAGGGAGTCATAGCTGCTCTACCTAATACCTAGAAATAAACACAGGAAGGCTGCCAAAATGAGGAGACAAGGAAACATGGCTGAAATAAAAGAATAGAGCAAAGCTCCAGAAAAAGAACTAAACAAAATGTAAATAAGCAATCTATCAGATGCAGAGTTCAAAACACTGGTTATGAAGATGCTCAAAGAACTAGTGAGGACTTCAACAGCATAAAAAAGACACAGTCAGAATCAAAGAATACACTAATAGAAATGAAGAACAATTTATAGGGAAACGACGGTAGAGTGAATGAAGCTGGGAATCAAATAAATTATTTGGAACATAAGGACGCAAAAAGCAACCTATCAGAACAACAAGAAGAAAAAAGAACAAAATTATGAGGATCGTGTAAGCAGCCTCTGGGACAACTCCAAGCACTTCAACATTCACTTCATAGGGGTCCCAGAAGGAGAAGACAAAGAGCAAGAAATTGGAAATCTGTTTGAAAAAATAATGAAAGAAATTTCCCTAATTTGATGAAGGAAGTAGACATGCAAATATAGTAAGCAGAGAGCCTCAACCAAGGGGCTGCAAACAAGCTGGATGCATCTCCAAGACACATCATAATTAAAGAGGCCCACTCCAAGACACATCATAATTAAAATGCCAAAGATTAAAGATAAAGAAAGACTCTTCAAAGCAGCAAGAGAAGAGCAGTTAGTTATCTACAGGGGAGTTCCCATAACTGTCAGACTGTCAGCTGATTTCTCAATAGAAACTTTGCAGGGAGAATCGTTTGGCAAGAAATATTCAAAATCATGAAAAGCAGGGACCTACAGCCAAGATTGCTCTACCCAGCAAAACTATCATTTAGAATCAAAGGGCAGGTAGAGAACTTCCCAGACAAGAGAAAACTAGAGGAGGTCATCCTCACCAAACCATTATTATATGAAATGTTTAAGGGACTATGAACAATAAAATGGCAATAAATACATATCTATCAATAATTGAATATGGAAAACAAACTAAGCAAACAAGAAGAACAGAAACTGAATCATAGATACAGAGGGCATTCAGATGGTTACCAGATTGGAGGGGTGAATAGGTGAAGAGGTGAGGGGATTAAGAAGTACAAATAGGTAGTTACAGAATAGCCACGGGGATGTACAGTATAGGAAGTGGAGCAGCCAAAGAGATGCATGACCCGTGGACATGAACAATAATGTGGGGATTGCCCGAGGGAGTTGGGTGTGCTGGGTGGAGGGGTCAAAGGAAGAAAATTGGGACAACTGTAATAGTATAATCAATAAAATATAATTTTTTAAAATGTGCTTTTTTGAGGGTGGTTCCCCTCTAAAGGTTATGAAAAACAGGTATTTTAAATATGTGTTAATATAGATACACAGACTCAATGGACAGGACTTCCTTAAGGCAAAGATAACTCCTTACTAAAGAAGTTATATGCCTGGGGTGTTTACTACCCACCATGATCTGCCCTGTTAGGAATTTATAATCAGATAACCCTGCGATTTATTATTGTGCCCCCTTTTCATCCACAACAGGAAAAGTAGAATTAGAGATGGATTGCTCAAAATGTATGCAACTTTATAATCAGAGTGCTAAGAAAATACAGTAACAATTCTAATAGGAATATTAGCACAGTTAAAAATTCCAGATATTTACCCCTAGTAACATCCTCTGTCCCTTTGCGATTGTAAAACCTTGGGCTTGTCTGGAGATATTAACTTGGAAATGCTGGTCTGGAGATACTCAATTCTAATGAAGGCTATTTTCATCAAGATTAAAAATGGAATCCTAGGTGTGGCCTTCATTAATCTGCTATTTTAAGATGGGAAAATAAGTTGCAGGTTCTTCACCTGCATTCACAGCTTTGCCACGTACCATATATTATTGCAAGGGTTGTGGTCTTTGAAGGCACTGAATCAGCCACTGTGGGTGTCAAGAAAACATTTTCTGCAGATAAGCAACTTTTCCCTTTAGGATCTTCTCTTGTTACTAAAGCCATCCTCTCCCCCATTGCTTCAAAACATTGACTTCCTGGAGAAAATTGCATCCTGGCCGACATGCTTGTGTTATGCTGACATCATTACTCTGTTTACCAGCTGCTTGTGGGGTGATTCAAGTCACAGAAGCAGGCAGGTGCAGAACAGGTAGTGTCCAAGCCTGTGCCTGGACTTGGGTGAGGAAAGGGACCTGCCTTGTTCTAACCTGGTTGGGCACCGCAATAAAAATGGGGAGAAGTGGGATGGAACTGGTCCACTTCTTTTAAAAAATCCTTTGGATTTTTATTGAGATTGTAATGAAGTTAATTTGGGGAGTATTTATGACTTTTAAACATTGAATCTTCTGTCCTTGGACACGTATAATTTTCTCCTGGGATATCTTGTACACACCTTCTGTTGTTCTTTCACTGGGACTTTACTGTTTTCATTTCTTTGTGGCTGGGATTTTATTTATTTCTGATCAGTTACTACTGTTTTTCTTTTCTCTTTAAAAATCCTCTCCCAAGGACATGCTTATTGATTTTAGAGAGAGGGGAAGGGAGAGAGAGAGTGAAAGAAAGAGGTGAAAGAGAAACATCCATCAGTTGCCTTTGGTACACACCCAGCTGAGGATGAACCTGCAACCTGGGCAGGTGCCCTGACTGGGAATCAAACCCACGAACTTTTGGTGTACTGGATGATGCTCCAGCCAGCAGAGCTATGCAGACCAGGGCTGCTGTTGTGTTTCTAATGTGGCTCTTGGATCTGGCTACCTTGCTGAACTCCCTCTTGTTCTGGAATAGCTTGACATACCTTCCTAGCTTGTTGATTCTGCTGTCAGGAAAAAAAGAAAAAAGAAAGTTGAGTCTTTCCAGTCTTTATAACTCATCTCACTCCCTTTGGCTATGACTTCCAACAACTGTTGGATAATAGTGATGATAACAGACAATCCTTGTCTTGTTCTGGACTTTCAAAGGAATAACACGAAGGTTTCACCACTAAATATTGTATTTTCAGTAGATTTGTAGTAGAAGTTCTTTATCGAATCCTATTCCTAATTTGCTAAGAGGTTTTTTTTTTTATTACAGCAGTGTTGACTTTTATGAGATCCTTTGTGTGCATTTACTGATATGATCAGATGTTTTTTATTTTCTGGCTTAATATGTTAACATTAAACCATACCCTTCGCTCTTTCCCCACTGCTGGATTTGATGTAATGATATTTTATTTAGGATTGTTTTGCATTTGTTTTCATGAATTGGCCTATGGTTTTTTTCCCTTGTGCTATCCTTGCCCACTTTTGACACTGGGGAAATGCCAGCTCTGTTCTTCTTTTAAAAGTACATTTTATTGATTGTGCTATTATAGTTGTCCCATTCTTTTTTCTCTCCTTTATCCCCCTCCCCCCGGTACCCCTCATCCCTCCAGCATTCCCTTCTTAGGTCATATCCATGGTTCATACTGATCGATGTTTCTCTCTCTCTCTTTCTCCCTCCCTTCCTCTCTCTCTAAAAATAAATAAATAAAACCTTTAAAAAAGAATTTGTCGAGCTTTCCTTTTTGAGCTGATATGTGGCTTTTTGGTTTTGTTTCAGAAGTGTTCTGTGTGTGTTTTTAAGTGATGTACATTCTAGTTGTTGGGGTCAGAAGTGTGACCATATAGGTTTTATTATCTAATTTTTATCTACTTATTTGTTCATTTTTACATTGTTTTCTGTTTGATCTGTGCCTTCCAGAAAGTATGATGAAGTCTCCCATTATGAATGAGGATATGTCCATTTCTCCTTTTAGCTGTATCACTTTTTACTTTATATATTTTGAGTTATGTTGTTAAGGTCACAAGGATTTATCATATTAATATATCAGTGAATTATTTCTTTTATCAGTGTCAAATACCCTTTGTTATTCTTCCCAATGATTTTTGCTTTTAAGGCTCCTTTTATAAACATTTTCTTGGTGTTTTTTTTTTCTTATTCATCCATTCTCTTTTTCTTTTTATTTTCTAGAGCTGATTTTGCCATACCGCATTGCTAATTGTGTCTCGTTTCTGACACACAACTAGCAATACTTGTGTAAAGCTGCTCTTTTACGTTATTTCTCCCCACCTCCGCATTCCCGCTTCTATTTCTTCCTCCATTGCATAGCCACACTTACTTATGTGTTTAATCTGTGGTTCTTAGATATGTCTATATTTCTAAAAGATGTATAAAAATACAGACGTGTCCTATGTGTTATGCAAAATTTCCCAGGCTGGAGGAGGGAGGAAAGAGGCTGAGAACTCCACCATGACGGGAAGAGCTTATGAAGGGAACTTACACATGAGGTGTGTCTTGGACAGCAGCAAGTCAAGGTGGATATCCTCAGCCCCCCTAATTCTGTGTGTCATAGTGAGTCCCTGTGCTGGGAAAGGAATGTGCGTATAATCTGCTGGGAGGGGGACTGTCACATGCCAAAAGGCTCTGGCACCAGAGCTGGTTAAGAGGCAGATAATGGTCATGGGCATTTCACTTCCCCAAGGCAGAGCACAAGTTCTTGTGTGAATCCCTGGTGGGGCACAGGGTCTGGGCTCCCTTAGGAGTCAGGGCTGCAGATTATCTTTAAGATGGAGTTAGCCCTGCTCACTAATGTACATGTATAATGTATGTTTTATATGTGCAAATATATGCATATATGTTACATATATGTTTTTAATTTACAAACATGGTATTAAGCAAATTTCTATTTTTACTTTGATTTCTCAATATTGTTTTAAGAGAGTTCTATGTTTTTTAAACATCTAGATTATTGTTTCCAATTGCTGCATAACACTCCAATTTATTAATTCACCATCCTTAATTATTCACCTACTGATGAAGACCATCACTGCCCTGAACCCTAGCTACTACAAAACAATACTTCAATCAACAACCTTGTATTTACATCCTTTAGGACTTGTGCAAGAGTTTTTCTGGATTATATACCTAAGATTGGGACTGATGGACCATAGGACATACGCATTGAATTCTACCAATGTAGGGGTATGGTGGTTCCAAATTCTACATGTCTTCATTAACTCCAATAACTTCACTGATAAGTTCCTCTCTGACCCTCTAATTCTGGGCACTCTGGTGGATTTAAACTGACATGTAATTTGCTAACTTATTAGGATGAGGCTGAGCATCTTTTCAGACATGTTAGCAATTCAGATTTCCTTTTCTCTGAATTATCCTTTCGTATCTTTAACCCATTTTTTTTTACATTGCGTTTCTTATTCTTAAATATTTGCATATTTTGTTGTATATTCTGGGTATTAATCACTTTTTGAAGCTGAAGACATCTCCCAGTTTGTCACTCATTAGTTAATCTTTCCAATCATGTCTTTGTTTGGAAGAAATCTTTAATTTTAATTTTCACTATACGGTTTATGTTTTCTGTATTTAAGAACGTTCATTCATTCCAAAGTCATAAAGATAGTCTATATTTTTCTATTAGTGTTATGGGTTGAATTGAGTCCCCCCCCCAAAAAAAAGACATGTTGAAGTCTTAACCCCCAGTACTACAGAATGTGATCTTATTTGGAAATTGAATTGTTCTAGATGCAATTTGTTAAATTAAGGTGGGGTCTTTCTGGACTAGGGTGGGCCCCTCATTCATTATGACTGATGTCCTTCTAAGAAGACAGCCATTTAAAGACAGACACACACAGGGAGAATGCCTTGTGACAACATAGCTTGGAGCTGTGCAGCTGCAAGCCAGATTGCCAGCAAACCACCAAAAACTAAGAGGAAGCAAGGAAGGGTCCCCTACAAGTTTCAGAGGGAGCGTAGCCCACTGACACCTTGATCTTGGACCTGCAGCTTCCCAAACTGTGAGACAATACACTTCTGCTGTGGTAAGCCACCTAGTTTGTGATACTTTCTTCTGGCAGCCCTGGGAAATGAATATACTAGCTTTACAGATTTATCTGTCATAGTTAGGTCTCTGCTCCATTTTTTTTTTTTATCTTTGTGTTAGTGAAAGATAGGATACTACCTTTCAAGTAAAGGTACTTTATTTTCTCCTTATGAGGAGTTAGTTTTCCCAATACAATCCTTTAACGATCCATCCCTTCTCTTATGATGACGATGCTTACTCTGAAATTCCTTGAGTTCTTTGATGTCGTGGTGTCTGTTCCCTTGGTCGGTTTGTCTGTTCAGGTGCTACACCACCTTTGTTTCCTCTTTTTTAACTCTGGCTTTAAATTTCTCTTATCCAATACAGAAAATCTCTCTTTCTCTCTCTTTTGCCATTCTTATCCCATTGTGGGGCTTGACTCTTACATGTGCATTTTTTAATCTGTTTATTGTATTCCTCAAAAAAATATTTCTGGAATTTGGACCTGCATTGAATTTATAGATTGATTTGGGTAGAAGAGACATCTTAATATTAAATCATTGCTCTCATGAACGTGGTTTATCTCCCAATTTGTTAGATTTTGTTACGTTTATTGATTTTAGAGAAAGAAGAGGCAGGGGGAGAGAAACATTTATTTATTGTTCCACTTATATATGCATCATTGGTGGTTTCTTGTATGTGCCCTCACTGGGGATTGAACCCACAACCTTGGTGCATCAAGACGATGCTCTGACCCACAGCGCTGACAGCCAGGGCACCCAAATGCCTAGATTTAATGCCCCTTTAATAAGATTAATTTTTAATAAACATCTTTTGGATTGATAGGTGAATTACTAGATTACTTTTTAGCTTTTGTTACTAATCTGAATGGAATCCTCAATTTTGTTAGAGTTTCTAGCTATTTATTATTATACAGGGGAATGCTATTCATTTTTCCAATTTGATCTTTTTTTGGCCAATTTGCTGAGTGTCTTAGTTTTTTTTTTTTTTCATTGCTTTAGAGAGAGACAGAGAGAGAGAAGGAGATAAGATACATCATGTGAAAAACATCAACTCGCTGCCTTTTTGTACGTGTCAACCAGGGATCCAACCTGAAACCTGGCCCATGCCCTGATCAGGAATCAAACCCATGACTTCCGTCTATGGGATGCTGCTCCAACCAACTGAGGCACAGCAGCCAGGGCAGTAAACCAGGGCTTTTAAAAAATATATATATATTTTATTGATCATCCTATTACAGTTGTCCCATTTTCCACCTTCCCTCCCCTCCACCCTGCATACCTCTCCCACCCACATTCCCCCCTTTTAGTTCATGTCTATGTGTCATACTTATAACTTCTTTAGCTTCTACATTTCCCATACTATTCTTACCTTCCACTGTCTATTTTCTACCTACCATTTATGCTACTTATTCTCTGTACCTTATCCCCTCTCTCCACCTCCCGCTCCCCTGTTGCTAACCCTCCATGTGGTCTCCATTTCTGTGGTTCTGTTCCTGTTCTAGTTGTTTGCTTAGTTTGTTTTGTTTTTGTTTTAGGTGTGGTTGTTAATAATTGTGAGTTTGCTGTCATTTTACTGTACATGTTTTATATCTTCTTTTTCTTAGATAAGTCCCTTTAACATTTCATATAATAAGGGCTTGGTAATGATGAACTCCTTGAACTTGACCTTATCTGAGAAGCATTATCGGAGAAGCACTTTATCTGCCCTTCCATTCTAAATGAAAGCTTTGCTGGATAGAGCAATCTTGGCTGTAGGTCCTTGCCTTTCATGACTTGGAATAATTTTTCTGGCCTCTTCTTGCCTGTAAGGTCTCTTTTGAGAAATCAGCTGACGGTCTTATGGGAACTCCTTTGTAGGTAACTATCTCCTTATGTCTTGGTGCTTCTAGAATTCTCTCCTTCATTTTAATCTTGGGTAATGTAATTATGATGTGCTTTGGTGTATTTCTCCTTAGGTCCACCTTCTTTGGGACTCTCTGAGCTTCCTGGACTTCCTGGAAGTCTATTACCTTTTCCAGATTGGGGAAGTTCTCCTTTATTATTTGTTCAAATAAGTTTTAAATTTCTTGCTCTTCCTCTTCCCCTTCTGGTACCCCCACAGTTCAGATGTTGGAATGTTTAGAGATGTCCTGGAGGTTCCTAAGCCTCTCCTCATGTTTTTTTGAATTCTTGTTTCTTCCTTCTTTTCTGATTGCACGTTTCTTTCTTCCTTCTGGTCCACTCCATTGGTGAATCCCAGTTTCCTTTCCATCACTATTGGTTCCCTGTACATTTTCCTTTATTTCACTTTTCATAGCCTTAATTTTTTCATTTAATTTGCGACCAAATTCAACCAGTTCTGTGAGCATCCTGATTACCAGTGTTTTGAACTGTGCATCTGATAGGTTGGCTATCTCTTCTTTGCTTAGTTGTATTTTTTCTGGAGCTTTGATCTGTTCCTTCATTCAGGCCTGGTTTTTTTTTTTGTTTGTTTTGTTTTGTTTTGTTTTTGGTCTTGAGGCGCATGCTACATAGTGAAGGACGGAGTCTCAGGTGTTCACCAGGGTGGGGCAACCCAAGTTGCTGTGTTGTGATGCTGTATGTGGGAGTGGGGTCTGGAGGGAATAATGATGCTTGCTTCACTCTCTGCCAGATTTCAGTCACTTTCCCTGCTTCCCCCACCTCCCCCAAGCAAATTGGGCCCTTCTGGTGCTGATTTCTGAGTGGGTGGGCTTGTATACGTTCCAGGACCCTGCGGGTCTCTCCAGTGAACTCTCCTGTGAGGCTGGGAGTTTCCCCTGGCACCTCATCCCCCACAGGTGTTTTCAGTTGGTGTTTTAAGGCTTTATTTCCACATGCTTGGACCCTGGGTTGCGCGGTCTGTCTTGTTCCCCATTTTTGCCTGGTTTATCTGCATGCAAATGTGGGACCACCCAGTCCACCAGCTGCTTCGTGCACCGCACCCTTCCACAATCCTCTACCTCTCTGAGTCCACCAGCTGCCGCCTGTGTGCCCGGGATCCACCAGCCACTGCTTTGCCACCAGCTCTCTCCACCTGGCCACCTGACCCTGCCCCTCCTACCGTCTGGATGAATGTGTTTACTTTAACTCCTTGGTTGTCAGACTTCCATACAGTTCAATGTTCTGTCAGTACTGATTGTTTTTTTGTTTCTAAATTGTTGTTATCCTTATTTTGGTTGTGTGAGGAGGCACTGTGTGTGTACCTACACTTCCATCTTGGCTGGAAGTCCCCCAGTGTGGTATCTTACTAGTTTTAATGGTTTGGAGTTTCTCTATAGAATACCAAGTGATATCCACAGAATAACAATTGCATCACCCCCTCCCATTTCTTATATACTTATTTAGAATGAGTTACTGCCGTGGCCAGCCCCCCCCCGGAGAGGACAGTGGTGAGGGTGGCCAGCTGTGTTTTCTTCCTGAAGAGGGAGGGGTTTGAGTTTAAGTTTCTATGCTAAGTGTGAAGTTTCTGGGAAATTTTGGGTAGAGAATCCTTATCAATTTATGGAAGTTCCTTTCCATTTCAAGTTTTCTGAGAACTTTTATCATAAGTAGATGTTGAACTTTATCAAAAATTTTTTTCAATTTGTGGAGGCAACCATGGGTGAACTTCCCTCCTTTATTCCACAATGGAGTACATTCATTGCATTGTGAATGTTCTGATGCTTACTAAGACGTATTTGGTGATGTTTTGCTTTTATTTTTAATACATTATTTTATTTGCTTTTCTAATATATTATTTAGGAATTGTATATATACTTGGAAAATCAAATGGACCTCTAACAGTCTCTTCCCCAAAATATCCCTATTTATTTTAGGAGTCAAGGGTATACCAGCTTCATAAAATAAACTCCTTTCCACGCTCCCTTCGGCAGCACATGTACTCATGTTGGAACGACACAGAGAAGATTAGCAGGGCCCGGCGTGAGGACGACACACACGTCCGTGAAGTGTTCCATACTTTAAAAAATAAAATAAGATAAATTCTTTTTCTTTTCTCCCCGTAATAATTTGTATATTGCAAATGTTATTTGTTCCCTGCAGGTTTGGTAGAGCTCCCTTGTTAAGCCTTCTGGGGCCTCTTTTAATTAAATTTTCAGGTTCTTTAATAGCTATTGATCTGTCATAGTTTACCGTTTCTTAGTTCAGTATTGACATTTTCTATGCTGATAGTACTGATTCATCTTGTCAAGATTTTAAAATATATTTAAATTGTTCAAAATTTTATGATTTTAAAATATTTACATCTGTAGTTCTTTTCCTTTTTATTATGCATCATATGTTTATTTACATCTTTCTTTTTTCTCTCCATCAGACTTGCCTGAATCATTTCTATCTTACTAGAATTTCAAATAGCCAAGTTTTGTTTTTTGTTAATTTTCTCTACCTTATTTATTTCCACCTCTAATTTTTTTTCTTCTTGTTTTTGGGATTTTCCCCTGTTGTTTCATATTTAAGTTCTTAAGCTAAAGCTTCCTTCATTTGCTTTCAATCTTTCTTTTTTTTAAATACCCCTCCGAAAGGAAGGAAAGAGAGACATGTAAGAGACAAGTAAGAGACATGTAAGAGACAAGCGTTGATTGGCTGCCTCCTGTACATACACCTGAACTAGGAATTGAACCCACAACCTAGGTGTATGTCCTGACTGGGGATCAAAACCTATGACCCTTTGGTGTATGGGACAATACTCCAACCACCTGAGCCACATTGGCTGAGGCCCAATCTCTCTCTCTCTCTTTTAAAAAGGATTTTATTTATTTACTTTTAGAAGGAAGGGAGGGGAGTGAGAAAGAGAGGAAGAGAAACAGGGAATAGACACATCCATAGGTTGCCTCTCACACGCTCCCAACTGGAGACCTGGCCCACAACCGAGTCATGTGCCTGACTGGGAATCAAAGCAGCAACTTTTTGATTTGTAGACTGGTGCTCAATCCACTGAGCCATACCCGCCAGGGCCCAATCTCTCTTTTTTGATAAAAATGTTTAAAGCCAAATGTTAATTACCCTCAAAACACTGCTTTGCCAGTGTTTTTTATTGCCATTCAGTTCTAAGGCATGGACAAAAAAGCGCCATGTACTAAACCCGACGAGCTAGGGGAGACCTGCGTGGTGGCCTTATTAACTCAGAGAACAAAAGCAGCCACAAAGGATGGTCAGAAATCAAAACATCAACTCAAAGCATTTCGTGGCAGGCAGTCATGTCCTAGTCTAGAATCTTTCCTGACAAAAGTCAGTCTTTACCTTAATTAAACTTGTCTATTGTCTTTTTGCAACTGTGATAACACACCTTTGGATTGTCAAAGTAATTTCCTTTTTCCAGACCCCTCAAAACTCAGATACGGCACCAGAACAGCAAAGTGGAGACCACAAATCCCCTCACTGTTACTGAGTTAATTGTTGACTGTTAACTGCCCTGTACCCGCCTCTGTAAAAGAAGTATGTGTCTATCATTTTACTTTTTAGCCAAACCCAGAAGTTTCCCCACTTTGCTTTCTCCCGCCTCCCTAATCTATCGCCAGCCGGTTTCATGTAACCCACTTGCGTCCTCCCCTTGGATTGTGGTGCCTAAAGCCAGTGCCGAGCTGCCGTTCTCTGGAGCATTTCCTCAGTCCCTTGAGGTTTTGCTTCCAGGTGATTGTCATCAGTTTGATCATAATACAAGGCAACAGCTGATTGTCATCCACCTCCCCCCCCTTCTCCCACCTCCCTCCCTTTCACTCCCTTTTCTTCTCCTGTTCCCTTGTTTTTTTCCTCTCCCTTTTTTTTTCTTTACTTCCTTTAGCTTCCTGAAGGTGAGATCATATGGTTTGTCTCAGCCGGCCTCACCAGATAAGCTTTCCACTCATAAAACAATTTTTGGATCCATACATATCATTGGGAAGGTGAACAATAATTTTACAGTGGAAGGGGTCAAAAGAGATTTTTCTAAAAATTCCATACTGTTTTCCATAATGGTTACCAGTCTCACTCCACAACAGTGAACTAAGGACCCCTTTCCCCACAACCCCTCCAACATTTGTTGTTTGTTGCTTTGTTTAAAAAATGGAACGCTTACGCCCTGCCTGTGTTTTACTTTTTAATTCAAGAGTTATTTGTGTTATGTTATTTAAGGGTTGGGGCTTCTATATTTCTTGTTTTCTAGAGTTATCTACAGTATAACAAAGATATCCCAGAATGCAATGCCTCACCAAACATTCCAGAGTGGGTGGGTAGCCTTGCTCCAAGAGGTCACCAGGTCCTGCCTTTCTTGCTTATTTACTTAATTACTTACTCATTGAGAAGGGGTTGGGGTGAGGGGAGAGTGGGAGAAAGAGAAGGGGAGAAACACTGATGTATGAGAAACATTGATCGCCTCCTGCTCACCCCAACTGGGGACCAGGCCTGCAACCCAGGCTTGGGCTCTGACCGGGAATTGACCTGGCAACCTTTTGCTTTGCAGACGATGCCCAACCACTGAGCCACACCTGTCAGGTGATCCTTCCTTTCTCATTGTCCTGCTCTGAGCATCATCCCGATGCATGTGATTGAAGCCATCTCACCGTCACCAAATCTGTGTTCTAGTCTGCCAGAAGACAGGATGCAGAAGGATGGAACAGTTAGTTAAAGACATGACCCACATTTTGCCCACCTTGCTCCTGTTCCTATTCCACTAACAAAATATTAGTCATCTGGCCACAGGAGACAGAGTGTATCAATAGGGATTTGGTCAGAAAAACAGAAACTGAGCCAGTTATTTTAGTAGACAGAATTCAACATATGGAATTGATCCAGTGGGTTAAGTCAATGCTGAGATGACAAAATGGGAATACATATTAACCGAAGATAATAGATGCAGAAGTCAGCTTTGATCCCCTAGGACTGAACCAAAAAAGGGATGAGGTTGGGGATATTGAATCTAGAAGGTTGAAGGGGTACTCCTGTAAGAGCCAAGACCCAGATCTCTGACAAGAGGGCATCAGACAGCTGGTACTAGTACATCGGAGGCAGAAAATGAGAAAGAGTATGGAAAGACAGCAGTCAACTGCTGTTACCAGGCAGAAGAACCACTGGGTTGATGAAGACAATACAGAGCAGAACAGGAAGAAGCAGGCACCTTCCGCTTCTAATTGTTTTCTCTCTTCTGTGCCCCCTCTTGGTAGACTCTGATAGGCAGCCAGCTGGCAAGGGGGAAATGTGATTTGTAGATTCTCAGCCTCAGGACCACAAGGGCCACTATGAACAGGTGGGGTTGGGCTAAGAAACAGTGAATTAGTAACCCACGCAGTCCACCCACCCTTTTGACTACTCAGTAGTCATATATACCTTTCTACACATAGTTGACCTTCCATTCAAAAACCATACAATGCCGTATTTCACATGACCTTCAACAAAGAAGCTCTCACCTGCTCCCCAGTGAAGGGAGATACTGAATTTCTTCAGTCATTACATCCACCCATTTTGCTTTCTCTATTATTTTCCTTTTATTTCTCACCTTTGGATTGAACCTTCTCCTAACACATCCATTTCCCTGTCTATACTATTTTGAAAGTATTACATTCGGTCTCCTTTTTTAGTGGTTACTCTCATAATGTTATGCGTATTTTTTAAACGATTTTATTTATTTATTTTTAGAGAGGGTAAGGGAGGGAGAAAAACAACAATATGTGGTTGCCTCTCACACGCCCCCTACTGGGGACCTGGCCTGCAACCCAGGCATGTGCTCTGACTGGGAATCGAACCTGTGACCCTTTTGTTCATAGGCCAGCACTCAGTCCACTGACCCACAACAGCCAGGGCACAATGTTATGTGTATTTAACAAAATCCTCAGCTTTCTGGTAGAGGCATGGAATCGGTGGCCATGGCCTCTGGTCTGGGATGAACCGCGCTCTTGGCGGAGGCAGCGGAGCTGAGCTGGAGCCATGGCCAGTGCAGTGGTAGCAGTTGAGCTGACCATTGCTGCTGCAGGATTTGCAGGCTGTTATGTTTTGCAAGCCTTGAAGCATATGGAGCCTCAAGTCAAACAAGTTTTTCAAAGTCTATCAAAATCTGCCTTCAGTGGTGGCTATCACAGAGGTGAGAGTGAACCCAAAATGAGAAAATGGGAAGCAGCATTAATACTAGGTGTAAGCCCTACTGCCAGTAAAGGAAAGCTAAGAGATACTCATTGACAGATTATGTTTTTAAATCACTCAGACAAGGGAGGATCTCCTTATATAGCAGCTAAAATCAGTGAAGCTAAAGATTGACTAGAAGGTCAAGCTAAAAAGTGAAGTCAATGTATGATGAATTTTAAAATTCTTATCAGTTATGTGTACAAGTACCAGCTTTTTATAAAATGCCCCAAAGCTACAAATTTTAAAAATGATTTAGCACAAACTAAGTCAAACCCTTGTATAAGTTTGTTTAAATTTGAGGATTTTGTCAGACTATAGCATAGTTGGAGATTACTGCTCAATAATTATGGGTAAATACAGACCATTTGAATAGAACTATTTTTCATTACTCATTTGGCAAATAATTTAGTGCTTACTCAAGGCAAAGTGAACATGAAGGTCTCTGCTCTCAAGGAACCCCAATCTGACAGGAGACTAATAAACCGGTAGTCAAAATACAATGTGATAAATACTGTGATGGAATCAGCACCAGTTGTGATAGTAAACTCATCCCATTGGGAAGAAAGGTTGTCAAGGTACAGAGAACTGGCTCAGTGGCTTGGAGCTGTCAATTAAAAAATGAATTTAGCCACAATTTGACCTAAAAAAAATTGATGTAGGTATGTATATGTCACTGACAGAATTCAGACTTCATACATTAAAAGCTTGATTTTAAAAAATCCTCCCCATTTATATGTTTTTCAAGATTACAATTCTTTTTTTAACACCAAAGTTTGACATTGCTGTACTTTTGATAGAGTAGATATATGTCTACTGTTCACTTTGTTTCCTATTTCTTTTTTTTTCTAACCTTTACCTGAGGACATGTTTATTGATGAAAGAGAGAGAGAGAGATCAATGTGAGAGAGAAACATCAATTGGTTGCCTCCTGTATGTGCCCTGGCTGGGACTCAAACCCATAATGCTTTTGGTTTACTGGACCAAGTGAGCTTCCTGGCCAGGGCTAGTTTCCTATTTCTTTTCTCATCATTACTTTTTATATTTCGTACCTTCATTCTAGGATTATTTTCCTTCTTTCTGAAAAATATCCTTTAGAAGTTCTTTGGAAAGAGGGTATCTTGGGAATTGGTTCCTAGTTTTTGGTGTATCTAAACAATTTTATTTCTTCTCTTCAAAGATTGTGTAAGACCAGGAAATCCTAAAACCAGGGAATATCTCCCTTATGGGCTGAATCATTATTTCTCCCCTTACACCCCACCCAAATCCACATGCGAAAGCTCTAACTGTCAGTACCTCAAAGTGACTGTATTTGGAAACTGGGTCCTTAAGGAATTGTAATTCTCTGTGACAGTTATTTTATTTCAGCACTCTCAGCACTTCTAGGACCTCATTCCACTCTCTTCTGCCACTATCATTCCATTATTAATTGAGAAATAAGAAGCAACACTTCTGGCTATTGTGATGATTTTCTCTTCAGTGTGCTAAGGTTTACTCTATGTCTCATGTGGATCTGTTTTTAAGTATTCTGCATGGGATTCATTAGATTTTCTGAATTTGAGGAAGAGTCCTGCCAGTTCTGAAAAATTCCCAGCTGTCACTCCAATATGCTTCTCCCCCTTCTATCATTTCTTTCTAAAACATAAATTAGATGTATGTTGGACCTTCCCTCTCTGTTATATATTTCTTAACCCACTCTTTGTAATTTCCCTTTTTTGTTCTCCCTGTGCTATGTCCTGTGTAACTTCTTCAAATATGTATATTTTTAAGTTTCTTCTTCTTTCAGCTGTGATATAAGCTATTTAATATGTCCACTGGATTTTTAATTTTTCTCTAATTTATACTTTTTCTTGTTCAAGTCTTCTTCACCAATCTTAAAAAAAAAAACTTTATTTATTTTTACAGAGGGGAAGGGAGGGAGAGAAACATCAGTTGGCTGTGTTTCATGGGCCATCGCACCAGGGACCTGGCCTGTAACCCAGGCATGTGCCCTGACTGGAACTTGAACCTGTGACCCTTTGGTTTGCAGGCCAGTACTTAATCCACTGAGCCACATCAGCAAGGGTTTCTTCACCAGTCTTGACAGTCTGTTTTTTCCTTCAATAGTTAGTAGTGTTTAAAGTCCACCTTTAATTTCTTTGAAATTTAATATATTTTTATATTCTGTATCTTACAAATTTAATATTTATATCCTTTGTGAGTCTGAAGCTGAGGTTTATCACTTCTGCTTTTGTGGTTTGTGGACCTCATTTTGGGGGGATTTTATCTGTGGAAATTCTTTAAGGCCTGTGTTTAAAATGCATTTCCTGGGACTTCCAGCCAAGACAGAAGTGTAGGTAGATATGCTTTGCTTCCTCGCACAACTGAAAGAAGAACAACAACAAAATTAAAAACAAAAACCAACAGGACTGCCAGAAAAATCAAACTATATGGAAGTCTGACAACCAAGGAGAAAGAAGAAACATTCATTCAGACTGTGCCACAACGCAGTGACACGGCACTCAGTTGACCCACCCTAGTCAACACCTAAGGCTCGGCCCCTGACCGCATAACGGTGCACTAACACCAAGAAATATGGCTCAAATGAAACAACAGATCAAAGCCCCAGAAAAAGAACTAAGTGATGAGGAAATAGCCAGTCCTATCAGATGCAGAGTTCAAAACACTGGTAATCAGGATGCTCACAGAAATGGTTGAGTACAGATACAAAAACAGAGGAAGAAGTGAAGGTTTTGTGAAGTGAAATAAATAAAAATATACAGGAAACAATGAGTGAAGGGAATGAAACTGGGACTCATATCAATGATTTGGAACAGAAGGAAGAAAGAAACATGTAACCAGAACAGATGAAGAAACAAGAATTCAAGAAAATGAGGAGAGGCTTAGGAACCTCCAGGACATCTCTAAACATTCTAACATAGGGGTACCAGATGGAGAAGAAGAAGAGCAAGAAATTGAAAACTTATTTGAACAAATAATGAAGGAGAACTTCCTCAATCTGGCAAAGGAAATAGACTTCCAGAGAGCCCCAAAGCTCAGAGAGTCCCAAAGAAGTGGGACCCAAGGAGGAACACACCAAAATGCATCATGACTACATTACCCAAGATGAAAGATGAGGAGAGAATTTCAAAAGCAGCAAGAGAAAAGGAAACAGTCACCTACAAAGGAGTTCCCATATGACTATCAGCTGATTTCTCAAAAGAAACCTTACAGACAAGAAGGGGCTGGAAAGAAGTATTCCAAGTCATGAAAGGGAAAAACCTACAACCAAGATTGCTCTATCCAGCAAAGCTTTCATTTAGAATGGAAGGGCAGATAAAGTGCTTCTCAGATAAGGTCAAGTTCAAGGAGTTCATCATCACCAAGCCCTTGTTATATGGAATGTTAAAGGGACTTATATAAGAAAAAGATGACTGAAAAAAAAGAAAAAGAAAAAGATGATTGAAACTATGAAAAGTAAAATGACAACAAACTCACAGCTACAGCAACTGAACCTAAAATGAAAACAAAAACCAACTAAGCAAACTACTAGAACAGGAAGAGAATCACAAAAATGAAGATCACATGGAGGGTTATCAGCAGGGAGGGGGAAGGGGAGAATGGGGGCAAAGGTACACTGAATAAGTAGCATAAATGGTAGGTAGGAAATAGAGGGAGGGGAAGAACAGTATAGGAAATGGAGAAGCCACAGAACTTATATGTACGACCCATGGACATGGATAAAGGGGGTGGGGGGATGCTGATGGGGGGAGGGGATGCAGGGTGGAGGGGGATAGAGGGGAGAAAAATGTGGGACAACTGTAATAGCATAATCAATAAAATATACTTAAAAAAATAAAATGCATGTCCTTGGATAGAGTTAGTGTTTGCTTATGCCATGGACTCGTGAGCGCAGCTGACTTGGGAACACTCTGGAATTTTGCCTAGAGGTCTTTCAGGCTACACCGGCACTTCAAAGTTAGGTTCTTAAGCCCACCATTAGGAATTCTCATGGGAAACTTTCTTTCACTTTACTAATTATAGAGGCGGAGACAAACATAGGTTCCCACCTTCTTTTTTTTGGCTGATGCGGGGGCATTTTTTTAAAAAGGTACCAACGGAGGGTGCCTTTTGAGGGTTCCAACTGAGGGTTCTGGAATTTTATATATAGGGCTCTGATCTTCCCTCTCACTCTGCTTGAGTCCCAGGATTTTGCTTTTGTGAAGATGGCCTATTAATACTCAGGCTTAATGCAGAGAACGCCAGAGGAGCGATGAGTCTACAGCTCCCTTTCCATCTCTGGGTTCATGCTTTCTTGTTTTTGGTCCTATAAGGACAAACTTCAAGAATGAAACAACCGCCCTGGCTGGTGTAGCTCAGTGGATTGAGCGCGGGCCTGCGAACCACATGATCGCGGTTCGAATCCCAGTCAGGGCACATGCCTGGGTTGCAGGCCGGTTCCCTGCAGGCCAGTTCCCAGCAGGGGACGCACAAAAGGCAACCATACATTGATGTTTCTCTCCCTCTCTCCTTCCCCCCCTTCCCCTCTAAAGATAAATAAATAATAAAATATTAAAAAAAAAAAAAGAATGAAACAACCAAGAGGAAGAACCTGGGTGCCTGAGCCCCCAGGCTCCCTCTGCAGTCCTTCATTGAATTAGAGAGCTAATTTGTATATAAGTAATTGCAGCCATTCATTTTTAAATTAATTATATCTTGTTCCTTAGTTTCATGGACAACAAATTTATTTACTCGTTCATCTAATAGTTACTCTCCTTATTCAGAGAACCCCAAAGGACTGTTGAATCCTAAAACCAGGGACCGTCTCTGTTATAGACGGAAATGTATCTTTTCCTACCCTCACACACAAATTCGTATGTGGAAGATCTAACCCTCAGTACCTCAAAACGACAGTAGGAGATAGGGCCTTCAAAGATGTGATTAGGCTAAAATGAGGCTGTTAGGATTGGCCCCAATTCAATCTGACTGGGGTCCTTGTAAGAAGAGGAAATGTGAAGACAGAGACACCAGGGATATGTGTTCACAGAGGCAAGAAGGCAGTGGTCTTGGAGCCAAGGGGAGAGACCCCAGGAGCCGAACCTGCCTTCACCTTGACCTTGGGTGTCTAGCCGCTAGAACTGTGAGAAAACAAGTGTCTGTTGTTGCTTAAGCCACCCAGTCTGTGGTACTTTGTTACTGCTGCCCCAGCAGACTAACAGTGTCCCCACGGCTGCAGTTTCAGACACTGTCTTCGCCCAGAGGTAGGAACTACGGTTTCATCCTGGGGCCTTGCCAGGCTGTCCACATCACACCCATCGCACAGCCTGGTTCGGCAGACAGACCCAGACTTAAGATGTATCCCAGTCACGCAACATTATGTTTCTCTTTCCAGGGTGTCGTTCAAGTCCTTCTGCTCACGACTGAATCTGAGGAGAGGCAACATCTTTGTGATGTTCCAGTCTTTTCCAGATGTCTTAGTTTAGAAGACCTGTGGGGTATGCTGGAAAGGAGGGCCGGAGGCGGTGAGAACAGCAGGAGTTAGGAAGAGGAAAGAGGGAAGCACTCACTCTCTCAGGCACGAAACCAGGTTTCTCCCGATAGCTGTGGGTGAGAAAGGCATTTCGTGAGGTCTGGAAAGACACAGGGAAATGCGGGAAGGGAATGATATACCTATTCACCTTTATTCATTCCTTCCCCCACCCTTTATGTATGGCAAATTCATTTTCTTGTTGAAAAAATACTTACTGAGCACAATCACTGTATTGGCCCGCAGCCCGGAGGGGCAGCCCACCTTTCCCGCAGCTCCAAGTCACTCCGGCAGGAGAAGCACTGAGCATGCGCACACAGAGTGTTGAGTGTTTCAGAGGGGACGGTAGGGGGCGCTGCAGGAGCATGTGCACAGAAAGACCCAACCCGATCTGAAGGCTTCAGTGAAGAAGGCTTCACCTGAGAGAAGAAGAGATTGAGAGAAAGTTCCAGGCAAAAAGAACCGTGTTATCAAAGCCTTAATGTAATTAAAGTTCACAACACTGAAGCCAAGTGGCTGGACTGTGGGGTACTGGGGACAATGGCAGGGCCTCGGGCCGCAAGCAGAAGGCTGTTTTTAAGGAAAGGGTATTTCAGACTCTCTCTGAAGTCCAGTGCAAACTACAGGGTTTAATAGTGTGACTCCACCTACCCAGGTGGTTGGATCCCGTTCGGAAGGCTGCCGCAGTGATAGTTCTGGCGAGAGATGCTGGTGGCTGGGAAGGGGGTCACTTTTGTGAGCACTGAAATAAGTGACAGATTTAGAAGCTCTAGAACATCCTAAAGGATCTGATATGGGGTCAGGGAGAGGGAGGAACTAAGTGTGACTCAGGTTTTTAGGAAGATTGTGCAGAGCTTGAAGAGAAGAGGGTCAACGTGTTACTCTAGGAGGTCTGTCCATGGGAAACAGGTTTTGTTTTTGTTTTTTTTTTAAGAAAATAAGAGTATGGAGAAAGAATAATAATATCTGGAAACAGCCTTGTGGTGGTAAGGGATGGCATATTGTGTCCTTGTTTAAAATATTTGCTGTCTCTCCTGAAAGAGAGCCCGGTTGACATTGGCCTTGGCCATACGACTTGCTTTAGCCAATGAAATGTGAATACAAGGACACATAAGTGGAATCGTCAAGAGCCAGCTCATGGCTGTCCATGTGTCTCTTCCCTCTGCCAGGAGATTGGTGATGCTTCGGCGACTTCCCTGTGAATAAACAGCCTGCGTCCCCGAGTGAAGACAGGGAGCAGAGCCCAGCCGACCCAGGCTGGACATGATGGACATGATGGACATACTACCTCTCTCTTCCTTGAGACCTTTAGCTGTTCGGCAGGTACAGGGAATGAAGAGCCTTGCATTAGGACTGTGACAATTATCTTCAGGGAAGGAGCCACCTTTAGTTAAGGTACGAGTTGGAGGTGTCACCTGATGGTGGTTGGCACCCATTCAAACACTTACAGGAATTCCCAATTTGGGGTGTAGTGAAGAAGGAAACTTTGTTTTGTGAAAACAGCTTGATGGTAATCCAGCGTGGCTGTGAGGCTGACCTGGGGCCGGGCCCCTCTTCAGCTAGGCGGCCCCACTCCACGATGGTCCCCCTCCGCTCTGCCCCTCTCTGCTCCGTGATGCCAGCCTGTTGGACTCAGGCCAGCTCCATTCTGGGACACGCACTGTCCTGCTCTTGGTGGAAAGTGTGCGCTCATTGCCAGGAGGTGGGGGGACCTCAATACGAGGGGGGACCCCCAAAATGGACTTTATTTATTTAAAAATTGTGTATTTATTCTTACATGTTTAAACCTCAGTCACCTTCAAAGCACTCTCCATTTGATGCAACACACGTATTGAGATTTTTTTTTTCCACTGCTCAAAACAGTTTTTGAACTTGTTGATTTTGATGCTTTTTAGTGCTTCTGTTGTTTTGTTTCATTTCTTCCACATTGACAAAATGTTTTCCTTTGAGGACTTTTTCACTCGGAGAAGCAAAAAAAAAAAGTCACTCGGGGCAAGATCAGGAGAATAGGGAGGGTGGGGCATGGGGGTCATGCCTTTTGGTCAAAAGCTGCTGAACACTCAGTATGGCCTGGGCAGGTGCGCTCATAAACCATCCATGACGAACTGCCATCCAGTTCTTTGGCACTTGTTTTGTCCTAATTTTGGTGGTGACATCCATGCTGATGCCTGGCACAGACAGACATACCCCTCCTCTCCACTGGAACTCCACACAGGGTTGGTTCCACCTCCTTGCCCCCACCCTCATAGAGAGGAAAAGGGGTTTGTCCAAGGACCCACGGGGCAGGTTGAAGAACCAAGCCAGGGCTTTCCCCACGACATCTGAGAAGGAAGTGGCTCTCTCAGCTCAGCAGGAAGGTGACTCAAAGGAATATCCAGCAGGCATGGAGGGTATTAGTTTCCTGTGGCTGCTGCAACATGTTTCCACAAACTTAGTGTTTACAGTAACACACCCTTATTATCTTCATGGTTTGGGAGGGCGGAAATCTGAGATGAGTCTCACTGGGCTGAAATCAAGGGTTTTCAGGGCCATTTCCTCCTGGGGTGCTAGGAGAAGGTCCATTTCCTTGCCATTTCCAGCTTCTAGAGGCCGCCCGTATTCCATGGCTGGTGGCCCCCTCTCCATCTTCAAAGCCAGCAATGGCATCATTCCAACCTCTGCTTCCATTGTCCCCTCTCTCTCTCAACTCTCCTGCCTCCCGTTTTCATTCATAAGGAGTTTTGTGATTACACTGGGTCCTCTCGGATAATCCAGGAAAATCTCCTCATCTCCAAATCTTTGGCTTAATCGCATCTGCAAAATCCCTTAATCTGCAAAATCCCTTTCGCCATGTAAGATATATTGACAGATTCCTGAGATTAGAACACGCACATCTTTGGGGACCAGTATTCTGCCTCTCACGGGGCCAAGTGGGCAACAGGCTCTCAGGCAGCAACGCACTCCTAGGGGCCCTCTCCAGGGTCCCCTGCCGTGTGCTCATCTCCTCTCTTCCTTTTTCTCCCTTTCCCATTTATCCCTGTCGTTGGAGCTCATTAAGACAGCTATCATCAGCTAGAGGCATTTGCTCCAAGTCTTCTAATTCTTATGAGTAGTGGTCCAAGCTAAGGACCCCCTGACTACAGGCTCGGGAGTGAGCTTGATCAGACACCGCCCCCTGGTGGAGCCTCTAGAGCAGCACAGCCCAAGAGAAGTGGAACGTGAGCCGCAGACGCTAAGTCAATGCACGCTTTCAAGTTTTCTAGGAGTCCCATTTAAAAAAAGTAAAAAGAAATAGATGGAATTAATGTTAATAATATACATTTAATTTAATCCAATATATAAAAACATGATTATTGTAGCATTCATGCAATATAAAAATTATTAATGAGGCATTTTATGTTGAGCCTTTGAAATCTGGTATTTTATTTTTCAGCACATCTCGGTTCGGACTAGCCACGTTGCAAGTTCTTAATAGCCAGCCATGCCAGTGGCTACCATAGTGGACAGTGCAGGCCTAGAACGTAAACTCTGCAAGGGTCCCAGGGCCTAGAACAGTTCCTGGCACAACGGATGCTCAAACTTGTCTAAAGCAAGGAAAACAGACTGCTCTGTTCAGGCGTGGACTCTTTTTCCAAAGTCCCGAGCAAGTGACCCAAAGAATGCAGCCTAATTAGGCAGGTCGTTTGTCTCTAATTTGCATGCATTCCTCCCCAGTATATTTACTACCTAGGCAACTTCTCTCTAATGATTCCCGCTGGGTCCACTCTTACCCAGGCAACCTTGAGAAATGCACCTGGAGCTGCCCACGGTGCCTAGTCCCGTCTGGAAGCTGGAGGACAGAAGGGGACTCTCCCTGGAGCCAATTCCCAGGAGACCTAGAGGGTGGGTGGGTGAAGCGGCACCCCCCCAAACACGTGTCCATGACTCTCCATGATCTGGTGCTGGTTCTGCTCACCTCCTGGCTTATCGGTGCATTACGGACTAAACTGTGCCTGCCCCGCCACCTACTCCAAGTCCATACATTGAAGCCTTAACACCCAATGCGACAGAATTTGGAGATAGGGCCTTTAGGAGTTTATTAAGATTAAATGAGATCATAAGAGTGGGCCCTCATCCAATAGGACTGGTTCCATTATGGGAAGAGGAAGACACCCAAGGGCCTGCTCACACGGAGAAGGAGGCCAGACGAGGGCGCAGGGAGAGGGCAGCCACCTGCAAGCCGAGGAGAGGCCTCGGGAGAACCCAAAGCCGCGGCCCCTTGCTCTCCGACTTCCTGCATCCAGAGATGTGAAGAAACAGATCCTGCCGTCTAGCTGCCCAGTGTGCGGTTGTCTGTTTATAAACGGGCACACGCGTGTTCTCTCTCCAGTCTTCAGTGCTGCCCTTGAACTACATTCCTGCCCTTCAGTAACCAAGCCATCCCATTTCTAGGCATATTCCCAAGACATTTGAACACAATGTTCACGCACAGACTTGTACATCAGTGTTCATTGCAGCTTTGTGCTCAATAGCCAAGAAGTGGAAACGACCCGAATTTTCATCGAGTGATGAACGGACGGACAGAAACCAAAGTGCTACCTTCACGGAATGGGGTGTCATCCAACCGGAAAGGGGTGGGGTTCCGATACACACTGCAGTGTGTATGAACCTGAAAACATGCTCAGTGAAAGAAAGGAGACATCGAAAGGATAAATATTGTATCATTTTATTTATGTGCTTAGAAGAGGCAAATGCATAGCTATAGAAAAGAAATTAGTTGTTGCCAGGGGCTGGTGGGGGTGAGGGGAGTGGGGAGTTATTGCTGATGGGTATGGGGTTTCTTTTTGGGGTGACAGAAATGTTCTGGAATTGGAAAGTGGTGATGGCATTATGAATGTACTGAAAACTATGGAATGATGTTCTTAAAAACAGAGTTTTATAGCACGGGAATTATATCTCAGTTTTAGTAATGATTGCTTGTCATACCGGATTTCTTTTCATTCCTGGAACCAGCTAAGTCGAGTCACCTCTGAATCCTGCCAGTTAGAACAAAGCCTTCATCCTTCATCACTCACTACCTCCTTTCCCCCACAAGCGGTAAAATCTAAGCCATCTACTGCATCAGTCGAAAGGAGGGGGCTTTGCTGCCGAGAGTCAGGGCATTGTTTACAGTGTGCAGCCTCATGTTCTGAGGAGCAGAGCTGAGGCTGAGCCTGGGCAGGGGGTGTGTTTAGGGGATGCTTTCATCATCAACAGTGTGTGTGTGTGTTTATTTTTTAAAAACAAAGGTTATTTCCAAGAGAGCGATTAAAGGTCTAGAATCCAAGGACAAAAATACTTGTGCACACAGTGATAGATACGTAAGCATTTTGTTTGCATCCACACGCTGCAGGGAGGCTCATTATCACTCGAGACTCTAATTAGAGGGCCACACACAGAGGCCTTTGACTTAGCTCGACAGATGTGAGGGTGGCTTTTTCTTAGGTGAAATGAGGAGTGGATGGAGATCGGGCAGACAAGCTCATGCAGGTTCAAGTCCCCGGATCCCAGGAGCCTCTGCTCTCCCAGTGGCACCCGGGGCCCCACTGGTTGGGGGTTGCTGCCACCTGATCCCAGTGAGCTTAGCTGGGGTGCAGCTGGTATGCAGTGGCATCTATTTCCGCTGAACCTTTCATACAAGGTGCCCGCTGGATGTGACAAGGCAGAACCCGGGCCTCACGGACTTTACGGGGGAGGTGGTACGACTGTTCTGTGGTCAGTCTGCTGTCGGTGTCTGTACAGGTGGCAGGACACAGGCCGAGCCTGTGCTGGTGCAGAGCACCACCTGGTACCGAGGTTGCGGGATGAAGTGCTAGCGCTGTTCATCTCTGCAGGCGACTGACATCCCTAATAACTCTGAAGGGCAATAACTCTGATTCCTATGCTGAAGCCCTAGCCCTGGTACCTCAGCACGTGGCCTTATTTGAAGATTGGTATCAAGTTAGAGGGAGGTCATTGGGGGGTCCCTAATCAGTATGACTGGTGTCCTCTTAGAAGAGATTCAGACACGGGCGCCTGTGGAGGGAAGATGGGAAGAGACACAGGCAGGAGATGCATCTCCGAGCCAAGGAACGGCCCCGAACGGCCCCTTCCCTCGCACTCTCCGAAGGAAGCAACGCTGCCAACCCCTGATTCAGGCTTCCAACCCCCAGACTGCCAGACGACACATTTCTGTTGTTTAGGCCATTCCGTCTGTGGTATTTTGTTATCAGCCCTAGCAAACCGGCACTCTGGCTTAGGTGCACTTCGAACAAGATGATGTCGGTCAGCTCTGGCCACCAGGTCCGTGACCCTCCTACAGGAGCCGCTCCTCCTCCTTTCTTCATCTCCGTCCTCGCCAGCAGGGGGTGCTGAAGGAGGGCGGGCTCCTCCGATGCACTAAAACCGGCTGGCCCCACAAGGCACTGAGTTCTCCGTTCCCGCTAGGTCCCGGAGAGTTCCAGGCCTCTGCAAATAAGCCAGCTGAGTCGAAGCAGCCACTGGGTGGTCCGCGCTCCCCTGGGGAGGCGGGGCCCTGCAGTCTTGCAGTCTCGCAGCTGCGTGCTTGGGAAAAGGGAGGCTGGGAGCCGGGCTGCAACCAGGAGGGCCTGGCAGTCGACTGCAAACCCAAAGGGGGGCTCTGCCCTGCTGCTCCTTTCAGTGGCCTTTGCTGCTAAGCCCAGGGCCGGCAGCTGGCTCCTCTTTCCCACACTATGTGGCATCTGAGGCCTGGGAAAGTTACTGCGCCTTCTCCAACAACTCCATAGTAAAAGGTGGAGAGATGGAGGGGGTGTGGCTGAGGGGCTCTGCTCCCCTGGTGTAGCCCGGTGCTCCTTCTTTGGGGAACATTTTTTTTTTCCTGGGCAACACACAAGAAGTAGCAGAGCCAGCTGCTCGGCTGGGGAGACGGAGCTGTCTCGCAACAGCTGCCGGAGACAAGCAGGGGTGCGTGCTGCTGGCTAGACCCTGTTGGCCCCGGACAGACGGCTCCTCTCAGCACCGTGAAGTGAGGCCCGCCGGCCGCATTTCAAAGAAAGTAGCTCCGCCAGTGAACACTGACTGAAGTCCTGTCTAATGTCTCAAGCACTGGGCTCTGGGCCTCACAGGCATCACTTCATTTAGTCCAAAGGGTGACAGATGAGGTGGGACCCATCGTGGCTGCAGCTTGTCACCACAGAACCAGCTCAGAATGGCCCTGTGCCGTTTCTAACAAGATACCGAGTTGGCTTTCAGAGACAACAGACCCAGACCGCCAGTCAGGCAGCCAAAGAAAGAGCTGAGGAGAGCCCTGCCGGTAGCTCAGTTGGCCGGGTGCCCGAAAGCAGGTCTGGCTGCCTGCTGCTTCGAAAGCTAATGCTCAAGAGGCAGGTGCGGATGGAAAGGAAAGCGGATCGTTCAGATGCCAGCCACCTGGGAGATGGGAGAGTCATGTCACTGAGCCCATCTCCACGTCTCGGTGCAGGCAGGTGTTTTCATAAGGAGGGAGAGGGGAACAGACAAACAGATCAACGCGACAACGGAAAGGTCGCTGATTCGATTCCCAGTCAGAGCACACGCCTGGGTTGCAGGCCAGGTCCCCAGTAGGGGGCGCGTGAGAGGCAACTGATGAGGTGCCTCTCACATTCATGTTTTCTCCCTTTCTGTCTCCCTCCCTTCTCCTCTCTCTAACTAAATAAATAAATTTAAAAAAGAGCTTCACAATTTTGGAATAACAGCTTTCTACATATATTAGTCACTTAAGCCTATCAATTAAAGCTAAACTCTAGCTGTAGCTCAGCAGATTGAGCACTGGCCTGTGATCCAAGGGATTTGCTGGTTCGATCCCCAGTCAAGGCACACGCCTGGGTTGCAGGCCAGGTCCTCAGTAGGGGGTGTGCAAGAGGCAACCACACATTAATGTTTATTTCCTCCTCTTTCTCCCTCCCTTCCCCTCTGTCTTAAAAAAAAGAAAAAAAAAGCTTAACCCTTTAATTAAGGCTAAACTGCTTAACACCTGAGTTCTGCCGTCATTCCCGTGAGTTTTAATTATCTTATTTGTAGCGGTTTAGTTTACAAACTAAAACAACGTAAGATACAAAGGCTACACAGTTTTGGAAGAATGGCAGGCGTCTGCCTCAGAGCCTGTTGCCTATAAAACGTGCAAAGAATAACGCTGCCACCTTCTGCCAGGCCGGCCTCAACATAGGCTGTGCTTGGAGTTCCTTCCCATCCAAAATACTGTCCGTTGGGAAACGCAGGCAGCTGTGGCACGATCATCCAGGAATCCTTGAGGAAGCAGAGAGCCCGAGAGCCTGTGAGTCGTTTTTTTATTTCAAATCTCACCCATAATTCCAGGCATCTTGGAGACATCAGCTTCTCAGCCAGTCCCACCCTAGACTGTTTACCGTCTCTGTGACAAACTCCTCCTACGGCCCCTTCCTACACCTGCCCAGCAATAGGATCAGCTCTCTCCGTAACAGTCTGACCCCAGAGTGCTCACCTGCTCACCCTGCCGGCTGCACTCTGCCTTCTGCCCGGGAGTCAGCTGAGACGCAGGTAAGCAGAAACTTGCCTAAGGTTAAACAATAGCTGGCCAAGGGTGGGAGCGACTTCCTCTCGAGTCCCCCCTGGTGCACGAACACAAGTGAATGAATATGGCCATGATGAGATCTGGGGAGGAGGAGTGGGCTGTGGCCAGTTTCTCAGGGGAGACAAAGGCCAGCAGTGGCCAGTTTCTCTGAGGAGAAAAAGGCCCCAAGCGCCCTCATCCATAGCCTTTTATTGGGTTGTAATACACAGGAATACAGGGTGGTAACGATCAAACAGCAGATAACATTTCAAAGAGATCTGAGGACTTACTATGAGTCAGTGTCTGTCAGGAAGAGAGTTGCAGAAACTTTGGGAGACATACTCATTTCCTCTCAGACCCTTATCATATGAATGAGAGCACTCTTAGCAGAGCAGATTTCACAGGTTTATCAGCAAGTCTTTTGTGATGCCAGATTTTTCCCCAGGACAGGCTCTAGCAAGGCAAGGAGCTGCACCTCTTCCCAACAGGTATTCGGGCTTAAGGGGATTAGAGCCAGGAAGCGCTTCTCCCAGAGAACATCAGGACTCGGGCTTTGTCAAAGCTGGGGGGTGAGAGTCCATTGCTCTTTGTTGCAGCCCCCCCACCCCAGTCCTTCCATGAAGGCCTCCCAAGTGATCGAGTCTGGCTTAGGTTGCCCCCCGCTGTGAGGAGTCTTACCCGTCATTGACTTCTGACCAAGCTCTGGGGGCAGGGAGAGGAACTGAGGCAGCGTTTGCTACCAGAGACAGGCTTTGTCTCCTGTGGCTGGCATTCCAAAGGTCGTCCCTCGCCCTTAGCCACAAGGGGTAGAGATACAATTCCTAAAATCAGGCAGAGCGGTCTACAACATCTCCCCCTTTTCTGTTTGTTAAATCAATTGAAATTGTTAGGCCTGGGAAACCTACTATTTGCTGTTCCCGAATGCAATCACAAGAAATCAACTTCCAGATACATCATAAAGCACAAATAAGAATTCAAACAAGGCATCTAAGGGCTGTCATAACTCAAACTCCTAAATTCAGTCAGTTGAAATATGATATAAATGCATGGGAAAGACAAAAGTAACAGGTCTGGTTACATTTCAATTTTGGGGAGAATTAGCACAGACTTTACAAAGTTATTTTAAAGATATGCACCAAGGGTTAGTATCTGAACTCAGGGTGAGACAGTTTGGTAAGAGTAAGTTAGAAAGCATCATTAAAATCAATAAACAACCAGTGGGTCCAATGACCCGCATTCTCAAATTAAGTCCATCAAACCAATGTTTGGAGTTCAGCATGAAGGGTCTGAAAAACCTGCTTGGTTAAGCGTTAAATGTCCTGCAGCACCAATTTAGTCCCTTTAGCTTGGTAGGAAAAGTCTCTCTTAGGTGATGTTGAATATCACTCCAGGGGTGTTGGCTGGAATTCTGCACAGCTTGGAGAAGTCTGGATCAGGAGAGTCTAATGTGTGGAGATGCGTTGCCCGTCGGGGAAGCCTTTTCTGTGATATGGCTTCACCCTGATTGCCTGCAGTTCTAAAGGTCATTCTGAAAAGCAAACAGCGTACCCTCTTCTCCAAGTTAAGAGTTAAAATCTGGGGGTAATATGGCTTCGAATTCTGTCTGAAAATATTTTACAATTGGAATACAAAGCAACTCATCATAATTTAGAAAATTGTAGGTAAAATTAAATTTGGGGGGGGAAGGGCTCATGACTCCTCCTTTTTTGTTTGTTAAAAAGATTTTTATTTTTAAAGTGTTAAGATCCCTCACGCCACAAGATGAGGTGCTTAGAAAACCAGTTTCAATGATAATAGCCCCGCCCACTCTCTGAAATCTTACCTGTTGCTAGGAAACAGAGCTGGCCAGCGCCCACCACGGCTGCCAGTGTGGCCAGTCCAGTGGCGCCACCGCTGGGCTGGTCAGCGTTCTAAGTCTCTCGGTAGCAAACGGTGTGCAACGGCTGCTGCTGTCATTACCTGCGTGCACTCGCTGCTGCTGTTGGCACACAGAAGTCGGCCGGGGGTGGCAGACTCTGCTTCCTCCTCCTCAGGTCTGCAACCCATCCACTCTCAGGGTCGAGTGAACGGGTGGAGAACTGAGGACCGCGAGTCAGGCGGCCCGGCCCTCAGCAGTCCCAGTTGTCAGCTCGATCTGAGGACATAGCCCCACGCCCAGCCCTGCTTCTCAGTGTGGATCCCGGGCGGGGGGGGAGAGGAGGGAGCCGGACTGCCCCGGGTGCGCGCGCTTTTCCAATCAAAGAAATTCTTTTCTGAGTTTCGGGTTCACTTATACAGCTGAGAGGGCTCGGATGTCTGGATATGAGCTTACCCGCCGAGCCCCAAGATTAATGTGAGATGGACCGTCCTGGGTATTATGCAGGGGAGTGCAGGGGAGATTCAAGATGTGGCAAAAAGTACCCTTTCGCTATTTTCTAACACACCTGGGGGACTGCCTTTTCCCCAGATGCCCTGAACCCTCTGGGGGTGAATTTCCGTCCACTTAGCTGTGTGTCCCTGGCAGCGAAGTGGCTCAAGGCCTCTGGCTTGAAGGCGCCAGATGTGGGAGTGACTTTCCTAAGTCCCCCCTGACCACCAAGGATGAGAGTCGTGCGTCTATTACCTTCTTAAAGGTCATGTCCGTGGCAGGCGTGTCCATGGCATAGCTCTAGGCCTCTGGCTTGAAGAAGGTCCGTTCGT
Source organism: Artibeus jamaicensis (assembly GCF_021234435.1). Lineage (NCBI taxonomy): Eukaryota > Metazoa > Chordata > Mammalia > Chiroptera > Phyllostomidae > Artibeus > Artibeus jamaicensis. The sequence continues at coordinate 1,132,062 of NW_026521848.1, forward strand.
GTCCCTGTTCTGAGCACCAGATGTGGGAGCGACTTCCTCTTGAGTCCCTCCTGGTGCCACGAACACGAGTGAATGAATATGGCTGAGACATGATGAGATCTGTTTGGGGAGGAGGTGTGGGCTGTGGCCAGTTTCTCAGGGGAGACAACGGCCAGCAGTGGCAGTTTCTCCGAGGAGGAAAAGGCCCCGAGTGCCCTCTTCCATAGCCTTTTATTGGGTTATAATACACAGGAATACAGGGCAGCAAGGATCAAACAGTAGATAACATTTCAAAGAAATCTGAGGGCTTCAGAGTCTGAGTCAGTGTCTGTCAGGAAGGGAGTTTTGCAGACATTTTGGGAGACATACTCGTTTCCTCTCAGACCCTTATCATATGAATGAAAGCACTCTTAGCAGAGCAGATTTCACAGGTTTATCAGCAAGTCTTTTGTGATGCCAGATTTTTCCCCAGGACAGGCTCTAGCAAGGCAAGGAGCTGCACCTCTTCCCAACAGGTGTTCAGGCTTAAAGGGATTAGAGCCAGGAAGCACTTCTCCCAGAGAACATCAGGACTCGGGCTTTGTCAAAGCTGGGGGGTAAGAGTCCATTGCTCTCTGTTGCAGCCCCCAAGTCCTTCCATGAAGGCCTCCCAGGTGATCAAGTCTGGCTTAGGTTGCCCCCCGCTGTGAGGAGTCTTACCCGTCACTGACTTCTGACCAAGCTTTGGTGGCAGGGAGAGGAACTGAGGCAGTGTTTGCTACCAGAGACAGGCTTTGCCTCCTGTGGCTGGCATTCCAAAAGTCGTCCCTCGCCCTTAGCCACAAGGGGTAGAGATACAATTCCTAAAATCAGGCAGAGCGGTCTACAACAGCCGGGCTGCTTTGGAACTCAGCTTTATCAAAAATCTGTTGCATTCACTAAAGTACTGTTTGGTGAGGGTCTACCATGGAAGGATATGCTAAAAACATGGAGTCCAAACACCAGAACCCACCGTTACTGTCCAAGAGGAGAATCAGCAGAGTAGAAAGATAGTTATGCAAACAGTTACAATCTAACTCAATGGAGGGAGAAGCTGTTCATTCTACTGGGATCCTCTAAAGAGCTCAGAGTTTGCCTTAGAAGTCTTCACAAAGGAATGTTTTTTGAAGATTTTATTTCTTTATTTTAGAGAGACAGGAAAAGAGGGAGAGAAATACCAGTCAGTTGCATGTGCCCCAGATGGGGACTGAAACCCACAACCCAGGCTTGTGCCCTGACCGGGAACCAAACCGGTTGCCTCTCAGTCTGCAGGCTGGCACTCAATCCACTGAGCCACGCCAGCCAGGGCCACAAAGGAATTTACACAGGCGAAAAACCGAACAAGACCGGCCAGAACCACATAATTAATTTTTAAAAAGTATTGCAGGAGAGAGAGAGCAAGTGAGCAAAATCACTCTGTTAACCACATAACCACATGAGAAGTTTACGGACTTTGAACTGGACCACAGGCTTAGAACACTATTGCTAAATCTTAGATACCATCTGGCATGATTTTATAAAACCGTGTCTAATTTTTAAACCAACCACTGCTTTTCATTTGTGGAATTTGTCTAAAAATGTTTCAAACCTTAAAGAGAGTTCAAGTAAAAATATCTTTAACAGGAAAGAAAAACTAACAAGTTTCATCATCACAGGCAGTGTTCTTATCTTTTTCTCCTCCCTGGGTGCCAGAAGCGTAACAACAGTAAATACCGTGGAATTCAAAAGTTTACCGTAACAACAGCAAATACCGTGGAATTTGCTTTGAGATTTTCTTTGGCCTTCAAGTCCAGCTGACACTTTACAGAATGAGAAAAAGTAACTTCCGTTCTTAAAGGGGAAGCACATATTCTGATCTTATATTTCCCTCTGAGAAAAGGGGGTCCATGTGCTTTTCATCCAGATGAGGGAATAGTATAACCAAAGCTCAGCGTCTTGAGAATATGATTTGCCCTAGGAACCCATCGATTTATGCATTTCCAGAATGCCAGGATAAGGAATGGAGATGAGGCCAGGCTGTAATTGAAGATAACTTTGAAAAGGCTTTTATGCTGCCTTAAATAGTTGAAGTTTCACCGTGATTGGCTGGTGGAGAGAGAAAAGGAAAAACTCCATTTGTGCCTCTGCCCCCCACTCTGCTCTCAGTACTCCAAGCCTGCTCCTCAGGGTGTGGGGCTTCGTCCCCACCGGGAAATTCTCCAGTTCTCTGCCGACACCAGCTGGGTGTCCTATAACTCAATTAAATTCTGAAACTGTGTTTCTGAAGTTAGCATCTGCTCCCACCCGGTAAGGGCTCCAGTCCCAGAAGACACCCCCTGAACCCCCTTCCCTTGCCAATTGCAAGTAGTAGCGGGCCCTTTAGGTTACCCACAATCTGACCAGCTTGGCTACACACTGGGGGCTCCCTGCTAGAACTGCTCGCAGAATTTAGGAAAAAATTCACCTACTAGATTACTGGTTAGTTATAAAAGGCTACAGCTCTGGAACAGCTGGATGGAAGAGATGCAAAGGGCAAGGAGTGGGGGAGGAGCAGGCCCTTTCTTGCATGGGAAGCAATCTGAACACCTCAGAGGATTTTAAAAAGGCTTCATTAGGTAGGTATGATTGATTAAATCTATGGCCACTGGGGATTAACTCAACCTCCAGCCTGGGGTTGGGATTGCGAGGCGGGTGAGTGGTTCTGAAAGTTCCAACGCTCTAATCTAAGGGGGTCAAACTCATGTTCACCGGGGGCCACACCAGCCTCGAGGTTGCCTTCAAAGGGCCGAATGTCATTTTAGGACTGTGTAAATGTAACTGCTCCGTAACAGTTAAGTGGGAGCCGGGCTGTGCCTCCCCGTAGAAGCAAGGTGCCGGGCTGGATAAACCAAGCTGGAGGCCCGGATTCAGCCTGCGGGCCTTGTGTTTGCCACCTGGGCTCTGGTCACCAGTCCCTATCCTTAGGTTCTAGGGGCTTTTCCCAAAGTCAAGTGTGGCTGAAAGACGCTTGTTAAGGAAGGACACTCCTATCACCTTTATCACTTTGGAAACTCCAAGGGTTTTAGGAGCTCTGTGCTGGGAAAGGGAACAGAGACCAAATATCTGTTCATTATAAATCACGAAATCACAAGCGGTATTGAAAAACTTTTTGTCAAGAGTCTGAAACGACCAGTTTTACCAATTTATAAAGCTTCTCTTGAGGCAGCCTTGAGGATGCAGAGGCCGGGAAGCCCAGTCTCCTATTCCGCACTTAGTGATGCCGATCGGGCGAACCACATGCTGCTCTGCCCGATGGATGGTTCTAGGTCCCGGTTTGCCCAGGACTTTCCAAGTTCTGCCTCCTGGGAACCTCTTCCCAGCACCTCCGCACACCTTCCGCCAAAGGGACTTGCGGGCTGTTACCGTTGGCGTTACCTGGGCAACACTTCACTCCTCCCGCAGCAGCCACAGTAGTTCCTTCCTGGAGTTTGTCCCGTTTTCCAACACTTGCAAAACCAGTTTCATGACACACGTCAGCGCCAGGCAGCTGGTGCAGAGTCTTTGTTCCCCGGGCTCCGGGAGCCCTGTGGAGCGGCTTCCCGCGCTTGGTCCTCCCGCACCTTAGAGCCGCGGGTTTCAGCGAGGCCCGCAGACCTGCAGCCTCCGCCTGGGCCTGGGCCTCGGCGGCCTCAGCCCGGGAGTCGGTAGAGACGCGAAACTCCAGGTCCCCTCCCAGACCAGTCAGAGACTCTAGTGTCAGGCTCTGCAGTCCGTGTCTTAACAAGTCCTCCGGGCAATGTGTTCAAGTTGAAGGGCTGCTGCCTTGGAGTCCTCTTTGTATCCGTTCAGTTACCTGGATAACATCTTTATACCGAGATGGTAACTGGTGCGGCTTCTGCCTCCACTGGAGGCTGGCTGATCCGGAGCAGGCTGCGGTCTTTGAACCAGAGCAGTGGCGGTGGCGTGGGGAGGAGATGACCGGAGACTTTGAAAAGGCCTGATTACTGTTTGCGGGGAGGGGGGAGTCTAGGACAGCTCTCAGTTTCCTGGCCTGGGTCCCAAGGTAGGCTGCGGTGGCCATTCACCAAATATCGGCACTATAGGGGGAGGGGCCAGGGTTGGGATGACGGACGTGTTGGGTTTGCCCCTGGGTTTGTCCAGCTTCCAGCTGAGACACTCAGGTGCAGGCACCCTGTAAGCACTTGGCTGCAGGGTCTTGGCTCAGGGGAGAGGTCTGGATAGAAATGGAGATTCGGGAATAACCAGCGCCTAGGTGACTGCTGAAGCCAGGGGCCTGGGCAAGTCTCCCCAAAGAGACAAGCAGCATGAGGAGATCCCCCAGCCAGGCGTGGTAGGCACAGACACCGGGACAGACACTGAGAAGGGATGGGCAGGTCAGACAGGAGAACCGGAAGACTGAGGACTGGTAGAAAGTGAGGGAGGGGGGAGGTTCAGGACGGTGGGTGGAATGTCACAGGAAGGCCAAGGAGGCGTATTACCCAGGTGCTTCCCCGCTGTATTCTGATGCGTTGACACCTGGGATCTTGCTGGCTCTGGAGGGTCCGCCTCTGCCAGGACTAGCCAGTTCCTAAAGACAGGCAATGACTCACCAGTGAGCATGATTTTCGAACACAAACCAACCAGTCCAGAGCCCACACACCCCACCTCCTGTATCAGGCTGTCACCTCTTGGACCACTATCCACCTGCCCTAATCTGCCCTGACAACTAGGGAAGACCCTGCACCTCCTCATGGCACCAGAGGTTGCACACCCTGCACCAGTCGGCACCTTGCCTTTTCCTTTTGTTTTAACTCAACTATGCGTGTATATTACGTCCTTGAAGAACTCTGTTTTGTTCAATGTCATTTTGTTATAACGTTGAGAACTTAACTCTTGTTACTACTAGTGCCTGGTAAATTTGGTTTCGTTATAAGTTGCTTTGCTCAGTCACAGAACCTACTGATGATGTGGAGTGAGAACTTACTGTAGTTTGGAGGTCACTGCACACGCGTCTTATGTATATGTTGTATAATCCTAATATACCACATTCCTTTCCACGGCTATGCAGTATTCCATTTTATGGATGTGCAGAGATGATTTAAACAGTACCCTATTATTTCAGGGCAATCATTTTTCTCTTCTTCGTCTTCTTTTTGCCATGACAAATAATGTTGCAACAAAAAGGCACACTCATGTGCTCGTGTGACTTTTTTTTTCCCATCTGCAGGTCTTTCCAATAGATGAGGGTCTAGGATCAAAGGGTGCACTTGCTGGATATTGCCCGGTTCTCCTTCACGCTGTTTTACCTTGTTTGCATTTCAGCCGCAAGGTGTGAGAATCCCCCCTTCCCCACAGCACGTCCAGGGCAGTCCTCGAATAGCTGGAGTTTTGCTAATCAGATAGGTGAGAAAAAAGGTCTCAGGATAGTGCTAATTTTTAAATTATGAATGAGGTTGAGCATACCTTTTTATACACGTGGGGGCATTTGTATTTCTTTCTATATGAATTCTCCTCACCTGTCTTCTCTACTTTCAAGAAGCCTCTTGGTCTTTTCCCCTCAATTTTTAGAGGCTGTTTATGTTAGGGAGACTAATTCTTTGTGACATAAGTTGTACATATTTTTCTCCTGAAAAATTTTAAAAAGCTTTATTTTTTAATTTACAGAGAGAGGGTGAGGGAGAAAGAGGGGGAGAGAAACATGAATTAGCTCCCCTGCAGCCCAGAGACCTGGCCTGTAACGCAGGCATGTGCCCTGGCCAGGAATCGAACCAGTGACCATTCGGTTTACAGGCCGGCACTCAGTTCACTGAGCCACACCAACCAGGCTACCTGAAGCTTTTGGTTTGGATCTAGTAGGTTTATTTTTTTGGGAACAGCACAAGGTTTATATTTTCATTTGGCCATTTAACAAAATTCTCTTTTATTGCTTCTGGATTTTGATAAATGGTTTGGAAAGTTTACCCTGTTGTAGGTCATTAGGGGACTCAGCAGAGTTTCCTTCTATTGTTTGTGAGGTGTTTTTTTCACTTAGATCTTTGATACACTTGGAATTTAATCTGGTATCCAGCGTGAGAAGTGCATTCAAACTTTTGTTTTCATTATCTCGTTGCTCTAATCCTACTACATTAAAGACTCCTCTAAAGTTCTTGCCTAAATTAAAACTATTTTACAATCATAAAATGCATTTCCATAAGCAATTGTTTCTATTTCTGGATTTTTCTAATCCTTCCCTTGATCTTCGTGCTTATTTGTCCACCAATAATATTGTTTTTATATCTGGCAGAGCTACTTCCTCACTTCTCCTCCTCCTTCTTTGCCTTTGTTCTTCCAAATGAACCTTAGAATCAAGTTATCTAACTAGAAACAAAAACCCGATGACATTTTTATTAGGACTAGCATGCATTTACAAGCAAACTCGGGGGCAATGAACGACCTCTCTGTAATGTTGGCAAGGTCTAGGATTCCGCCCTTGGAATCCAAGCGCCATCTGGTGGCCACCATGCACAACAGAGGCTTTTCTCTAAAAAGGCCGCTCAAAGCAGTAATTTATTATTGTGGACAGTTCCTCTGTATCCCTGTCTTTCATGACCTTGACACTTTTGAAGAGTATTGACCAACTGTTTTATAGAATTTCCCTTAATTTGGATTTATCTGATGTTTTTAATGGTTTAAATTCATGAAGGTATGCATTTTTTCCCCAAGAGTACCATAGAAAGCATCATATCAGGGGTTTCATGATATCCATGTGTCCCATGTGTCTCACTACTGGTGAAGTTGACCGTGACCACTTGGTTATAGTGCTGTAATTGCACTTACCACTGTAAAGGTATTGTCTTTCCCCTTGTAATTAATAAATATTTTAGGGGGATACTCCAAGACTGTACGAGTCTTGTTTCTCCTCAAACTTTCATCCACTAATTTTAAAGACTTTACTTATTTATTTTTTAGAGACAGGAAAGGGAGGGAAACATTGACTGGTTGCCTCTTGCACACCCCCAACTGGGGACCTGGTCAGCAACCCAGGCCTGTGCTCTGAAGGGAACAGAACCAATGACCTTTCAATTAGTAAGGCGGATGTCCAATCCAGAGCCACGCCAGCCAGGGCCACCCACTAATTTGAACATCCAATGGTAGATCTTGTCTGTGACAGTTACTCCTGGGAATTTGCCTCACAGTGATTTTTCATGTCCCCGTTTCCTTCTACATTTCTTCATTAGAATTCTGCTGAAACCCAGAGCTGTCTCTCTTCCTCATCTGCTTACTTATTTGGTCACTTCCTTAGATCAGTGTGGTCCTGTGGGTATTTGCTCCCTTCTATGGACTAAAACTTGATATTGAGAAACTTTTTGATTTTTGACATTCTGATGGATGTGAAATGGCATGCTTCTGTGGTTTTAACTAGATTGTTTCTAAACACTGAATATTATCAGCGTTGGACATTTTTGGCCTTTCCTGTCGTGGCCTGTCTGAAATGCATATACCAGCTATTTTTCACTCTCCTCTTGTCTCTCAGGGCCAGGATGCGGGGCCCAGGGCAGAGATCTGAGCCTGTACCTTAGGAAGTAGGACTGAAATGCGGGGGGTCTTGTATGTACACCAAACAGGCTTTATACACCTTCTAGATGCTGCAGGCTCCTGCTGCAATTTGGCTTCCCTGGAAGCAGGCAGACACTGAGATGCAGTTGGAAATGCAGAATGTTTATTAGGGATTGACACCTGTGGAAGGCAGAGGGAGCAACCAGGGCCGGGCGGATGGAGACTTTGAACTGTGATGCAGGGACCACATTGGCCTTGGTTGACCCTGTGAAGGGCTCCAGAGCACGGAGAGCCCACTCAGGTTGCCCCCTGTGGCTCGAATTCCTGGGCTTCCCATCCTGGCCTGTATCAGTTACTGATGTGGCCATCACAGGAACTGCCCGGATTTGAGCGAGGTGGCTTTCTGTGACTGAGGCTGACCTTGCAGGAGCTGACGGCACTCCCGGGGGCTGGAGTGGTAAGTCCTGCCACTCCTTCTCCAGTGCCACACTCCTCCCTGACTTTGGGCTCATCTCTCCAACACCTGCACGTGGATGTCTAGGGGAGTCTCAGACTGCTTGCGTCCAAAGCCGAGCTCCTGATCTTCCTCCCAAACCTGCTCATCCTGCAGGCTTCCTGTCTCGGTTACTAGCAACTCCATGCGTCCTGTTGCTCAGGCCAGAACCTTTGGAACCACCTTTGATGGACGCCCCTCTTCCTATAATTCAGATGTTGGAACATTTAAAGATATCCTGGAGGTTCCTAAGCCTCTCCTCATTTTTTTGAATTCTTGTTTCCTCATTCTTTTCTGTTTGGTCATTTTTTTCTTCCTTCTGGTCCACTCCCTTGATTTGAGTCCCAGTTTCCTTTCCATCACTATTGGTTTCCTGTGCATTTCCCTTCATTTCAATTAGTTTAGCCTTCATTTGTTCCTCTAATTTGTGACTAAAATCAACCAGTTCTGTGAGCATACTGATCACCAGTGCTTTGAACTGTGCATCTGATAGGTTGGCTATCTCTTGGTCGCTTAGAACTATTGGCTCTGGGGCTTTAAGCTGTTCTTCTCGAGCCATAATATTTTGGTCTGTTTATGCCTGTTATGTATGAAGGGCGGAGCCTTAGGTGTTCACCAGGGTGGGTCAACCAGTTGCTGGGTTGTGACATTGTATGTGGGGGTGGGGTCAGAGAGAGGCAATGGCGTTTGTTCTGCTCTGTCTCAGATTTTGGTCTCCTCTGCTGCTTCCCGCAATCAAACCAGGCTCCCCTGGTGCTGGCTCCTGGGTGTGTGGGCCTGTGCACCCTCCAGGACCCTGTGGGTCTCCAACAAACTCTCTGTGAGCCTGGGAGCTTCTCCTGGCACCTCGACCCCAGAAGTTTTTCCAAGTGGTGCTTTAAGGCTTTAATTCTCGCTGCTGTGGCCCTAGCCTGCGCTCAGTCTCACTGCTTGCTCCTTCTCCTGGTTTATCTGGGTGTGAATGTGTGACCGTGGTCAGCCAGCTGCCTTGCACCCTCACTGGGTCCACCCGTTGCCACCCTGTACCTGGGATCTGCCAACCACCGCCTGTACTCCTGGGTCACGCTGATCTCTCCTGCCCCACCTCGCTCTGCCTCGCTGACTTCGCTCCTCTTACCGGTCTGGCTGAATGGTTCGTTGTTGTCAGACTTCCATAGAGTTCAATTTTCTGTGTTTTGGTTGCGCTTTTGTTACTAAAACTTTGTTGTCTTTAAACTTGGTTGTGTGAGGAGGCACAGTGTTTCCACCTACACCTCCATCTTGGCTGGAAGTGGATAATGACATTTTAAATATTGTAAGAAGCCCACTCTTGTCCCTATAGCTACCAAAGAGGAGACACCTTTGTTCAACATAAAACTAACCAAAAGAACATAATAAGGCATTAAATGGAGAACTTTAATAAGAGGTTCAATCTTATTTTCTTATCCCATGTAAAGATTTATGTGAATATTTATAGTCATTACAACCTTACTGTGCTTCCTACTATTATAAATCTGTCCTACAACATATTATTTGCATAATGGACAGGGGAAGATATTGCTATGCCCTGGAAAAGCAATCTTAATAATCTAAAAAATGTATAATCCTGAAGGGTTATTTGATTTGATAAATGGTATGATAATAATAACTCTTCATTGGTTTATATGACCCTAAAAGGTGTAAATACCTTGAAGTTCAATCAAACTAGAGGGGTTCATTGGCACTTTGCTCTTCTTCTTTTATTCTTGGAGTATAAGAAAACTATAGTTATGCAAAATTACTTTTTCCAAATAGGGGATGGACAGTCTTTGCGTCCTTTGAATGGTCAATTAGTGTAATTTCTACTCTGCAGAAATACACAAACACGTACAAAGAAAAATTTTGCCACAACCTTCTCCTACTATGAATACCGATGCTGGGGCTATTTTAACTTTCTTCTTTACAAGTCCTTCATGTAATAGAACTGAATACATTTTATTTTTTGCAAAAATGAGCAAAAACATTAATTCCATAATCTTAAGCATGCAATATTACTTAACTCATGTGTACTTTTTTTTTAATGATAAACTCTTTATAAACATAAATCTCAACCCACTGATTGCTTGGAAAAATCCCTGCCCACGATGACACAAATTTTCATGCTCTGACTTCCAATCACATTCCTGCTCCCAAAAGCCTTTTAAAAATTAAAAAGTAGATGCCCGTGTGTCACTTACTGGCACTGGTCAAACCACCTCTGATCTCGCCTTACTTTTTTTTTTTAAAGATTTTATTTATTTATCTTTAGAGGGGAAAGGAAGGAGAGAGGAAGAGAACTGGCCTGCAACCCAGGCATGTGCCCTGACTGGGAACCGAACCGTGGTTGCTTGGTTCCCAGGCCTGCGCTCAATCCACTGAGCTACACCAGCCAGGGCTCGCCTTACTTTTAAACTGAGGTTTTAGAGATCAGTGATGTGATTCCACACTAATCCCAATAAAACAAAGCTTGAACTTAGACTCCAGGATAAGCATTTCTTCCTATCATGAAAAAGTGAGTGCAGAGGAGTGATTTGAATGAGGAGGGAGCATTTGAGGGCCAGGGAGGAGAGGGTCTACATGGGCCATCAGTTACAGGGGGGGAGGCCTAGCGCAGGCCACTGGACATTTCAGGAAAATGAGCAATGTTTCCATTTTCTAGAAACAAAAATGCAGCAATGAACGAAGGGGAAATACAAACTCACCTGATCTGGATTCAGATGTGCAACAACTTCCTTCTTCCTCAGGAGCCCTCTTTGGCCGAATGGCAGGGCTGGGGAAGAAGGAACTCATGAGGCACCAGGACTTTCTTGGATCATAGACCAAGAAAATCCCCTCCAGGGCCACATCTGCTCAGATCTCACACATGTAACCAGATGGGAGAGGGAGGCCGGAATCTGTCTTTGCATTCACAGCAGAAACCAAGGATTAGAGGTATGAAAATGCTGTGGTTCTGACAAATGTAGCAGCACCCACAGTGCCTCCAAGTAGAGACAGTCCCTGCTATCATTTAGTCCCAGAAGTCAGTCTCAGGGGCACTTCTAGCTCTAAAAGTCCCGCCCCAAAGCCCAGGACTGTGTGCCTTGTTGCTGGGAACCCCGTTCCTAGGGCTCAATACAGTATCTGACTTTCCTCTTTGGGGACATTGTTCTGTGCAAACACTCGGGGCTGTGAGGAGAGGCTGGCATACAACAGGGGCAGCCTCACAGCTGCACACAGGGTCACAGCGGCCCAACCTGGACCTGAAAGGCAGGTGCGCACATGCAAGTACACCGCGTGTCTCAATCACACAGTTCCCCTCCTGTATCCCTCATGCACTACCAGGTTCGAGGCTCCCTACACAAAGCGCGCCATCCTCACCACGGGGCTCTTCACGTGGGTCAGCAACCCCGACCCCACTCCTACTCCAACAAGGCCTGCTGTGTCTCGCCTAGGCTGACTTCTTCCTTGGCAGCAACAAACTCCACCCGTGGTGAAACCGCCTAGAACGCATCGTAAAGGGCCCTCAAAGTTGCAGCTAGCACTGACCCTGGGATTTCTGGGAAATGTAGTCCACAGCCAGGAGCAGGTGGGCTTGGGCGCTGGACGCACAAGCCCGGGACCAAGCAAGCACAGGCGCAAATCCCGGGAACCCGCAGTTACAACCCAGTCTAGGCGGGCAGTGCTGTGGGCTTGGGAAAACAAACAAGGGGGTCTCGCACCCGGTTGCTGTCTGGACTGTGCAAATTTCTCCCGACTGCCAAGTGCATCCATGGGTGCGACCCTGAAGCCAAGTGCCTGCGGGACTTGCGGGAGCTCAGGCACGTAGGTTTGGTCAGTTTGTTCTTGGGAGGTAGTCCCGGCTCCTTGGTACACAGAGTGAGCTTTTTATGTGTATTTAAAAGGATGTACGTATGGCCCTTTGTATCTGGCTTGCGAGCTTGCGTGGGTGCGTGAAGGTTGTGGGACCGACTGCGCCCTCTCTAGCTGTGGGTCACAGAAAGTAGCTTGGCAGTCTGATAAGTGTAAGCAGTGAGGTGCCAGGTTCAGTGGGAGACTGTGGCTGTGCTTAACTGTGACTGGAGACATATGTGTTGGATGGTGTGGATGCGTGGGTCGCTGTGTGACGGATAGTCGAGTGTCTAGGTGCAAGCCAGGCTGTATGAAGATGGGTATGTGGGATTCTGAATATATGGAAATGTGAGACAGCATAGGATCCAGTGGAATCGTGACTGCATGTTTAGGATCTTATGTTACCACCGGCCTGTTTTGCAGAATAAAGAGATTATGTTGCATCTTCTTGCAGCATAAGCTTTATTTGAAGATTTGGACCAAAGGTTTGTAATTTACCTGCCAAATAATTTTTTATATAGATTCAACTGATTTTTTCTTCATAAAGAAAAATGCAACTCATAATAAATTTTTTAAAACATCAAATGACCCTTCTACTCTTCAGTGCTGTTTGGAGTGTTTGAGAGATAAGTGTGAGGGCTGAGGAAATAACTTTACATTTGGAAAGGCAGTGTGCCGGTGAATAGTGAGCTCATGATTAGAGTCAGTTCTGGATTGTGGGTCAGACTTCATTAGTCCTACTTTCTAAAGAGGCAAAGAACATTTTTAAGACCATGCACACACAGTCCATGAGGGAATGGCTTGCTTTATTTCAAATTATAACACTTTTTGCTCTTCCTCTTGCCTTGCCTTTCTAAACAGTTCAGTCCAAAAGTCATCATAAGATGGGCTCACCGCAGGGGTTCAGAGCCTCAGCTGCATGAGGCGGGTGTTTATGCAGGGCGTGGCTTGGTGCAGGGTGACAACCTCCTGGAGGGCATTCCAAGCGGTGGAATGGACCGGCATGGGGCTAATAACATGGACAGGGTAAGGAGGGTTTCAGAGCCAGGCCATGTGAAGAGGGCACCTGGGCATGAGTACTGCCATTTTGGGGTTTTGGAACCCAAACGAGGTGTTTGAGTCATAGAGGTGGTGTCAGAACCCAATATCCATGCTCCCAGCTACGGTGAGTGGCTGCTACCTCTTACCAATTACAGCTTTCTCCTCACTCTGCTCTGTCTTAAAAGGTAAGACTTATTACAATGCCTAAAGATAGTAAAATTCCTCTTGCTTCCTGGGAGCATCCAATACAGAGCAGAGTCCTGCTTCCTGAACCCCTCCCTAAAATCACCTTACACAAGCCCAAATCCTCCAGTGTCTTTCCTAACACTCTTCCTAAGATGCCGCACAGTTCCCCAGGGTGTGCGTTCTCTCTCATTGTAGTGAATACTGAACTCAACTTGTTCAATTGCAGGGGCTTTCCTGGGGTGTCTCTGGCTGGAGGAGTGTAGCTAATTGTAACATTATTGTGGAGGCTTTTGCTCTCATTGGCCTTGGCTCGTGCTCACTTTCAAAGTGTAGAAAGTAACTTTAAATGTAGAGCATGCCCAGGAGGTCTTGGACCCCTAGAGGAACTGTGTTAACCAAGGTCAGTCTTTTTTATTTCTTTTCATTTTAGATTTATTTATTTATTTATCTTTAGAGGGGAAGGGAAGGAGAGAGGGAGAGAAATATCAATGTACGGTTGCCTCTCGTGGGTCCCCTGCTGGGAACTAGTGTGCAACCCAGGCGTGTGCCCTGCCTGGGAATTGAACCACCATCCTTTGGTTTGCAGGCCCGCGCTCAATCCACTGAGCTACACCAGCCAGGGCCCAGGGTCACTCTTGACTGGTAGTTTGGAGTGTTTTCACCTAAATGAAATGGAGAAAGGTCCTGTGAGGTGTCATGTGGTTAAAGGAAAGCATGGTCTCCACCTCTGGAGTCTCCGCATCTTCTCAACGATTCTCCAAGAGCTTTAAGTTGCATGAGTGATCAGGACAAAAGTAAAAACGACAAGAACACCAGAGAAGATTCTGTCCTAATCATCTTTCAGATTCCTTATTTTTCAGAGACCCCAGTGAAATGCCAACTCTCTCAAGCAGAAAAAGTAGACCCTGTTATTAAAATATTAACTGTGGAATTTCTTTAATTGGCCTCCTATCTTCGCTGAGGTCATTGACACCAGGGACAAAGTCTGATTCATCTCTGGAAAATCGGTCACTCCCCTCAGACTGCCAGGAAATGGGGCGTTGAGCAAACACTGGTCAACGTCACCAAAATAAGTCAAAGCACCAGATAACATTCCTGCCCAAGGAACAGTTTGTCACATAGACTGAAGCAGAGAATACCTTGCAAGAGGAGAGCCCTTCAGTTTGGGGGAAGGACTTGGGTTTTTCCTCATCTCTCTAGTGCTTTATGCTGCTTATGTTATTTCACACACTCTTCTCACTGCCCCTTGGGACTTGGGTACTGCGCCCATTCAACTAATGAGTCTGACCGAGTGACAGTTTAAGGCAAATGCTTCAAGTTCCATCACCATCCCAGCTCCAGACGGGATGTTCTGTTCAGGTTGTGGCAGTATCCTTTGCCTGCGTTATTTTCTTTGCTGTCATTTCTGGGGCGCATGGCTTTGTTCTTTTCCCAATCTCTTTACCCTTCACTGATGTTTAGGGTTTTTTGTCACTTGGACAATTCCTCTCCTTCCCCTCTTCCTTCCGCATATCTGACTGGCTTGTAAGAGCCTCTTTTTCTTACTTAATTTTTCTGTGATTTTGTTATGGTCATTTTTAAGTGCCTGATTTAAAAGGTCGAATATTGTAGAAAGTGTAGAGCAGCAATACAACAAAAAGCATTCCCATGGCACCCTCACCCCGTATTTCCCTGGCTGCTTCTAAGAGGCAACGACTTCCTGTCTTTCGTTTCTTTGGAAATTTGCTTCTGTATTTCCAAGTTATATGCTTTCGTGAACTCCTCAGTCTTAGTATTACCAGCTACTGAATGTCAGAGATGAGGACTCTAGGTGTCTTACCAGCCCACTTTTGTCTTTTCTCTCATGCTCCTGTTCCCTCAGAAGGAATCCTTCTGCTGTCACTGAACCCCATCTCCATCATTGGAACCCTCCCCCCGCCCCCATCCATGCTGCAGGCCCACCAGCCCAGAGACCGCTCACTGGTTCAGCCTTTCCAGAGTAACCCTGCAGTCTTCAGCCAGGCTGCAGAAGGGTCATGGGCCTGGGATAACATACCTTGTTTATTCAGTGCATGCCAGGTTCTAATCGCACTGGACGTATGAACTGATTTTTATGTAACCTTTCGGGTAGTCCTTTCCAGCCCTCCCCTTCAGTGCCCGGCACCTCTGATTTGTGCAATGGGGATGTTTCTGTGCTTCCCTTTATTTAGTTCAGGCTCATGTTTCCTCAGGCCTGCTACATCCATGAGAAGGTATCCGCCTCTTTCCCACATGGCGCTGCGGCCATCTCCTCTCCTGTATCCTTGTCAGTTTCCTTTCCTTTCCTTTTAGTGAGGTTCCAGGAAGGAGGAAGTTTTCTCTGCTCAACCTGCCAAGCCCATCAATGGAGGAATCACCCAATCCTTCGAGATCCGATTCCCCAAATGTTTCCCCGTATACCTTCTTCCCGTCTCACTTCAAAGTGTATAGTAACATCCACACATTTGTTCAAGAGACTGAGTGTCTGCTGTGTGTAGAAATAGCTGAGACTTGAACTGTGGTCAAGCTGTAATCCCTGACTACTGTACAGGAGGCTTCAGCCTGGAGCTAGCACGGTGAGAAAGTCTGACCACACAAGGTGCCAGGGATGCACCGAGGAAGGGCTCCTTCCAAACTGGAGCGTGAGGGAAGGCTGCCCAGAGGAAGAGGTGTCTCAGCGGAGACCTCAAGAGGGGGAATTAGTTCAACCCAAAGGCATCTCTGCCCTGATAAAACCATATGGAGAGCCCTGGCTGGTGTAGCTCAGTGGATTGAGTGCGGGCCTGCGAACCAGAGGATCGTGGTTCCATTCCCAGTCAGGGCACATGCCTGGGTTGCAGGCCAGTTCCCAGCAGGGGACGCATGAGAGGCAACCATACATTGATATTCTCTCCCTCTCCTTCCCTTCCCCTCTAAAGATAAATAAATAAAATCTTTAAAAAAAAAACCACAACCACACAACCATATGGAGAAGAGCCAGAGCCAGTCACAAAACCAGGGCACCCAACCCCCCCCCCCACATCCCCCCATCCCTGCTCTGGAGGGTTCTGTGGGGTTGCTGCTTTCAACGACATTCCCGGAGTGTGAGGAAGGCCGGACTCGCCATAAACTTAGATGGTCTTCTACCTGCACGAAACGGGGGTGGGAGATGTACGGGGGGCTTTATTTTGTGGTCGGGGCCATGGTCTGAAGTTCATTTTCCATCCCTTTCCCCAAGTTTCTGAAGTCATTCTGTTCGAATTCTTTGCTTCTCAAGCTGTAGCCTAGGCCCTGTGCCTCACCCACTCATCTGTCAGAACAGGAGGGGCACAGGGGGTCCCATTCAAGGCCCAGGATGACCAAGCATTTAAAACTTCCAAGAAGAAATTAAATGGATTCAATCTTGTGTATTTATTGAATAAATCACTCCTGGGTAAAGAGAAAAAAGAACTAGGTTTGGGGACAGAGGCTGGGGAAGTGGGGGAAGTCCTGTGTGTAGGGGAGGGGTCACTTGTAAAACTCATGCTCCTGTTCATCCTTCTTGATGACCGTCTTGTAAGCTTTCTCGAAGTCCTTTGCCAGAACAATGTAACGGTTCTCTCGGACAGCCAACATTCCACTCTGTTAAAGGGTGAGAGTTAAAGTCGGCCCCCCGCACTCCCCACCTCTGGTGAGGGTGAAGGACGACGCAGACAGGACCCAGCGGCCCAGGCGGGCACTGAAGGATGGAAGAATCGCAGCAGAGTGCTCTCCAAGAGGGAGGGTCTGCACCCACCCCGGCCTGGATCCAGAGAAAAATTCTCACTCACCTCCTGACAGATGGAATTGATATCCGCTCCTGAAATCTTATCTGGTCGGGCCACGTCTGCAGCGGATGAGTTAAGGAAACCATTCCCGGCGCGATGGGGTGGATGCTTGGAGCTGGAAGTCATCCTCGGGCCGTCTTTGTCACCACGCCCTTCCCTGGACTTTGGTGTCCCACCTCCACAATGTGGGTCATGGTGACGGAAGAGGTGGAAGGAAAGAGCCAGTCCTCATTCCCAAATGTGACCCTCCCCTCACTTCTAGAACAGGATACAATCTTCCAAGTCAACCTCCTCAGAGAGATTCATCTTGCTGGTGATAGTGGAGAAAATCAATCTCTTTTGGCGGCGGTCAGGGAGTGGAAATTCGATTTTACGGTCAAGACGTCCTGGCCGCAGCAGGGCAGGATCTAGGGTGTCTGCTCTGTTCGTTGCCATGATCACCTGGCATTGGGGACAGGCCAGTTGAGACCTCTGTCCCTACTACCTCCTCCTTGCCACCCCCTCACATGCCAGCCCCACCTTCCCGATTCCCATACCACACCTGCCCATCACAAACCCCGAACCTTGACATTGACATTCTGGTCGAATCCATCCATTTGATTTAGCAGCTCGAGCAGGATCCTCTGAACCTCTCTGTCAGCTGGAGAATGCAACACAGTCAGTCCGAGGCATTACGTATGACAGGCCTGCCCAAGACCCCAGTCCCTGTTCGGGCATCACTCACCCCCTGTCTGGGCATCAAATCTCTTGGTGGCTATGGCATCGATCTCGTCTATGAAGATGATGGCAGGTGCGTTCTCCTTGGCCAGACGGAACACATCCCGGACCATGCGGGGGCCCTCACCCAGGTACTTCTGTACAAACTCTGAGCCCACAACCCGGATAAATGCAGCTGATGGCAAGATGACAAGGGTTAGACAGGGATGGGCCTCCTGTGGGGCCTTGTCTGCTGTGACCGAAACTAGGAATTCCCCGAGGACGTCCCTTCCTTTGAATGCCCCCTGCAAGTAACCAGGCCATTCTCTAACACCCTGCACTGAGTCTAGATGCAGCATCGAGGACCAGCCATCTGCCTGCACCCCACGGTCACCCAGCAGCACAAATAGTGAACCCTATACACAGATGGGTCTTCCTCCCCTCTAACGTTTAACAATCGGGACATTTAAGAAAAATGCGTATGTGCTTCAACGTGTCTATATAGAGAAGCGCTAGAGACATCCGTGGAGTTCAGATACAGAAGGAACTCAATTTCTAGAGCACTTGAAAACTTAGTAAGAAGGTAGATAGGGTGCCATATACAAAGACATCCTATTACCTCACTACGGGCTCCAACTTCCCCTTTGCTATAAGGACCCACTTCTGAATATCTTGCAAGAATCAGGGACCACAAGCACATCTTCTGACATAATTGACAACTGGCAATGGAGATGAAGACAGGTTCTGGTTCCCTCCTTTTTAGCTCATTCTTAAAGGTTAACATATAAAGTTGCGATTATTCTCTATCCCCTTATTCTGCTTAGTTGTTCTCTTCATGAATTCAGCACTGTGTGACAGACAGTCCATTCACTTATCTGTTCAAGAGCTTCCCCAGCTAAGGTACCACCTCCATGACTCCACGAGGAATGGAGACTTTGTTCTGTCCACTGCCGTGTCCCCAGCACTTAGAACACAGCCTGGCACATATTAGGCACTCAGTGTATATTAAACGAATGACTATGTCCTATGTGTTTAGTTCCGTTCCCTCAGCCATGCTGGGAGCTTCTCCAAGGCCGGGGAGAGGGGACAATTCTGACTCACTGCTGTATCTCAGCACAGAGGCTGGGAGAGCAGAAGTCTAATGAACTGCTAAGCAAGCGAATAATAATGACAATGGCTGACATTCACTGCCTACTTACTAAGTGCCAGGTATGCTTCTCGAAGCTTTATATTGATTTAATCCTCTGAACCCAGAAATATAGGAAACAGGAATCACAGAGAGGCTAACTTGCTGAGCAGTTACATAAACTAACTTGCATAAGTAGTACTAACTTACATAAACGGTTGTAGGGGAGCCAGAATTCAAACCCAGCAGTTTGGTCCAGAAAATCCACTGCTAAACCATTGCCTGCTACTCCCTGCCTCACATGTATTAGGATTTTAAGATGTGCTGAGCCTTGACTTGATGCTTTATAAACAATAATACATTGACTTCCTGACATTTTGACTGGAACCTACCAGAATACCTTTATAAACCACCACAATAGACAGGCGTGTGAAGCGATCAAAACAGCACGACATCTCACTATGTGGGATGGACTCTTACACCTTCTGTTTCATTATTAAAAATGCTGGTTGTGGCATCGTTCCACCTCTGACCCCTTCCCCACATACAGCACCACGATGCAGCAAAGTGGGCTGCCCCACCCTGGCAAATACCTAAGGCTCCACCCCCTACACACAACAGGTGTGTGAGACAAATAGGGCCCAAATAAAAAATAGATAAAAATTCCAGAAAAATAACTGATCATTCAAATACAGAGTTCAAAACACTGGTAATCCAGATGCTCATAGAAATGATGGAGTATGGTTGCAAAATAGAGGAAAAAGTGAAGGTTATGCAAAGTGAAGTAAAAGTATACAGGGAACCGCCCTGGCTGGTGTAGCTCAGTGGATGGAGCACGGGCCTGCGAACCAGAGGATCGCAGTTCGATTCCCAGTCAGGGCACATGCCTGGGTTGCAGGCCAGTTCCCAGCAGGGGCCACACGAGAAGCAACCATACATTGATATTTCTCTTCCTCTCTCCTTCCCTTCCCTTCTAAAGATAAATAAGTAAAAATTTTTAAAAAGTATACAGGGAACCAACAGTGAAGGAAAGGAAACAGGGACTCAAATCAATGATTTGGAGGAGAAGGAAGAAACATTCAAATGGAACAGAATGAAGAAACAAGAATTCAAAAAAAAATGAGGAGAGGCTTAGGAACTTCCTGGACAATTTTAAATGTTTCAATATCTGAATCATAGGGGTACCAGAAGGAGAACAGGAAGAGCAAGAAATGGAAAACTTATTTGAAAAAATAATGAAGGAGAACTTCCCCAATCTGGTAAAGGTAATAGACTTCCAGGAAGTCCAGGAAGCTCAGAGAGTCCCAAAGAAGTTGGACCCAAGGAGGAACACACCAAGGCACATCATTATTACATTAGCCAAGATGAAAGATAAGGAGAGAATCTTAAAAACAGCAAGAGAAAAAGAAACAATTACCTACAAAGGAGTGCCCATAAGACTGTGAACTGATTTCTGAAAAGAGACCTTATAGGCAAGAAGGGGCTGGAAAGAAGTATTCCAAGTCATGAAAAGCAAGGACCTCCATCCAAGATTACTCTATCCGACAAAGCTATCATTTAGAATGATAGGGCAGAAAAAGTGATTCCAAGATAAAGTTAAAGGAGTTCATCATCACCAAGCTCTTATTATATGAAATGTTGAAGGAACTTATCTAAGAAAAAGAAAAAGAACAAAACTATGAACAGTAAAATGACAACAAACGTACAACTATCAACAACTGAACCTAAAAAAACAAGCTAAACAAACAACTAGAACAGGAAGAGAATCACAGAAATGGAGGTCACATGGACAATTATCAGTGGGGAGCAGGAGGGGAGAATGGGTGGAAAAGGCCCAGGGAATAAGAAGCATAAGTGGCAGACACAAAATAGACAGGGAGGTTAGGAATAGTACAGGAAATGAAGAAGCCGAAGAACTTCTATGTATGACCCATGAACATAAACTAAGCAGGGGTGAGGGGCGGGGATGCTGGAGGGAGGAGGGGTGCAGAGCAGAGGAGGATAAAGGGGAGGAAAAAAATGGAACAACTGTAATAGTATAGTCAATAAAATATACTAAAAAAATTAAAAAATAAAATGCTGGTTGCAATCCATGAATTGGAATTTCTAATTACTAATGGGTCACAACCCACTGTAGTAAAACAATGAACTATTCTGTTAATTCTCACAATCATCCTGTGAGGTGAGTCTTCTATGAGATAAGGAAATTAAGGCGCGAAGTTAAGTCACCTGTCCATGACTACACAGCCAATGAGTAAGAGGCAGCATGGGGCTTCTGACCCCAGAGCCAGTGTTCCTAATCACCGTGCTGTGCCACTTCCTGGGGAGGATGAGAGAGCAGGGAGCAAGGCTGGAGAAGCCCAGGCCGGAGCCCGAGGGAGACTGAGTGGCTCACCAGTGGTGTGATGAGCCACGGCCTTGGCCAACATGGTCTTCCCACAGCCGGGCGGGCCGTACATGAGGACGCCCCGGGGAGGATCGATGCCTATCTGAAATGTAGAAGTAGAGAAAGAAGGATGAGCCAGGGAGTCCTGTCACCAACCCGAAACTCCGCAGGGCCTTTCTTTCCCTTCCCTGCCACTGCTGCTCCTCACCTGCTTGTAGAGCTCGAAGTGTGTAAGCGGGAGCTCCACGGCCTCCCGCACCTCCTGCTTCTGGATGTCCATGCCGCCGATGTCTGCATACATCACATCTGGCTTCTGGTCTGGTGGGAGAGCGGAGCTGGGACTCCCAGCCTGGCCCACCGGGTCCTCTCAGGCCCCTCTGGCCCCAGGCTCCCCCCTCACCTGAAGTGAGCATCATGATACTGCTGTCTGCCTCGGGAGGCAGCACATCCACCAGTGCATTGCTGTGCTTGTGGAGGGCCACGGAGGCATTGGGCTTGAGCAGCTCCCGGTCGATGGTGCTCAGGATGCGCACGTAGTAGTTGGAGCCTTTGGGAAGGGAAAGAAAGGGAGAGGGGAAAATGAGAAGTGCTAGAACTGTCCTCTCCCCTCGACGTCACGGTTGTGCCCTCCAGGTCACCATTATCTCTCGCTCAGACCCAGACTGCCCCACCTCACCTCTAGTCTGTCCCTCAGGTTCACACACACCCCCTGCTGTTCAGCAGCCTCCCGGAAGGCTTCCGCCTGACTTTTCCCTGGCTTTCTCTTGGCTATCTCTCACCACTGAGTTCCTACATGTTCTCCGTATTTTCCCCCAAATTGTGCTGCTCCTCCTGGATCTGTCTCAGGCGGGCCCATGGTCCCTAGTCACTAGCAAGAGTCCCATGCCTCATCCTGGGCTTTTCTCCTCTTCCCTTCACAGTTCTTCAGTCACTACGACCCATTAGTCACTATGACCTTCCACCCAGCCTCCTGAATGTCCCTGCAACCAATCTCTCCTCCCCTCTCCTGGGGTCCTGCCCTGGTTCAGGTCCTACCACCCGGGTCTCTGCACCAACTCTCTCCTGCTCACTCAGACTTGTCTCACCTCTCCAATCCCCTCTCTGTGTTTATGGTAGTGACGTACACGTCTCCTTCCAGTCTCAGTCTCTCTCCTGACCTTCAGACTTGGCCATCCAGTAAGCCTCCCAGACACCTCCCTGTGATGTCCTAGACTGTCCTCACTGTCTCCTTGTAAATCTACTCCTCTGACCATGTTGCCACCTCAGGGAAAGCCCCACTGTCCCCGTGTCCTACCGGTCAAAGACATGGGCCTCATTCTGGATCTCTTCTCCCTTCACTACCTCATGAACGGCCCTTCAGTCCAGTTCTAGGCCCAGTCACACACACTTCCCTACAACCTTTACCAGAACATGGCTTGGTCCAGGGGAGCAGAGGGCAGAAGCAGGAAAGACAGATAAGATACGGAGACAATGACCATCATGAAGGCAGAGCCCGGACCCATGTTAATGACAGCAGCTTCCATATACTAAGTCCTTACCAGAGCCCAGTCTCTTAACACTGTACTCATAGTTTCTTTTCTTTCTTTTTTTTAAAGATTTTATTCATTTATCTCTAGAGGGGAGGGGAAGGGAAGGAGAGAGGGAGAGAAACATCAATGTATGGTTGCCTCTTGTGTGTCCCCTGCTGGGAACTGGCCTGCAACCCAGGCATGTGCCCTGACTGGGAATCGAACTGCGATCCTCTGGTTTGCAGGCCCGCGCTCAATCCACTGAGCTACACCAGCCAGGTGTACTCATAGTTTCAAAGTGCACGTCCCAACCCAGAAGTAGTCATGGAATCAACTTAGAGAGTCATGACCAGAGCAAGGTTTAAAATAAAAGACTAGAATAGAATGAAAAAGCAGTTAGAGAATGTCTGACGTTGTAAGGCTAAATAACATTTAGTCAAACTTTTACTACATAAACTATACACACACACACATGCACAGAGGGAGAGAGAATGTAAGATATACTTCCACTTTCGCATCAGACCCAAAATACTTGGAAAAACACCATTACACTGTCTTGCATTGTTTGCCGTCACAAGACCCCAGCACAGTTCCTGGCATATGCCAGGAAACATTCACCAGTTGTTCAATGAACAGATGAGTAAACGGCGTATTCCCCACGCCCCCCACACGCACCTGTGGTGGAGCCCACAATAGCTGTGTTCTGATCCACAGCCTCCAGAAACTGCCCTATAACCAGTGGGATGCTCTGGATTCGCTTCACCTCCTCCTGGGCATGGAGGAATTCCTTCTTCAGGTTCTTCTGCTCATCCTTGATATATTCCTCCTGCACCTCCAGAAATTCCAGCTCTTGCTGCAGCTTCTGTGAGCAGAGAAGGGAGACGCAGGGGATGGCTCCAGGCCTTGTTAAGCCAGGGAGTAGTGAAAGGTGGTGGAAGTGTGGGACATTGGACCCTGTTCGGGGTCTGGATTGGGGGTAAATGTACCTTGTAGCGGCTGTAGAGGTCCTCCAAGTCCTCAGGCTCAGGTCCCAGGAAGGACAGGCCAGTCTGGGGCCGTGACACTGACAATGCTGGGATCTCATCCTAAACCAAGGTGGGAAGTGCAGGTTGGAGGAAGAGGGTCCCTCTCATGAGAGACTCTGACTTAACCATGGAATCAGTCATCCCCTAACAGGCTCCTACCATAATTCAGACCCTCTAAATAGACTCTGGAAACCATGCAGCACCTTAATAAGACCCTGACGTCAATTAGCCACCCAAACAGGTCTTTTGCTATCATATGCCACTTGTGACATGTTCCCAATTTCACCTAACTAGAGCCTAAAAGTCTCATCAACTCCATACCAGACCCCAATGCCTTCCAGCCCCCTCAACGGGTTCTTCACGTCGTATGGCTCACATATAGGCTGTTAAAGTCATCATGCCTTCAAAAAGTCGTGGAATCACCCAGTTACTGCCCCCCCCCGCCCCCAAAGACTCCTCAGGTCACAGAACTCACAACTCAACATTAGGCCTTTATGTCATCCAGTTTCCCGGGTAGGCCCCAAACATTCCTCGGCCAGACCACAGCTACTACTTAGCCCTCCAACGCCAGCCAAGACCCGAACATCAGTCAGCAACCCTGCCCAGCCTCCGATATCATTCAGCCTAAGGCCGAGTCCCACACATCCCTCTTCACCCCACCCTATCCCCAGCCCCGCCAGGGCCCGGATGTCACTAGGCACTCTCAGAGAGACCTCTAAATCATTCGGACTCAAAGAACCTCTAACGTCACTCATTCCCCCATGCCAGCGTTCCGAGCCTTACTGCCATTCTAACATCACTCAGCTCCTCAGCCCAGGCCCCGATACTGCACAAAGCTTTCCACTGAGGGCTCCAAAATCACCCCGACCCGGACCGGATCTCGGCAGTCACTCAGCACCCCACTCAGATCAGTCGTGCCCCGTCCCCGAGAGCCAGGCCCCACCTGACCTGAGCTTTCTCCACCAGGATACCTATCTCCTCCATAGTGACCAAGCCCGCCTGTGTGCGGCCCGGCCAGCGCCAGTCACCGCTTCCGCTGCCGCCACCGGAAGGCGAGGGCCTGGGTGGATTGTGGGAAACGTAGTTTAAGACGTCGCCGAGAGCGAGCGGAATGGGAAGGGTAAGAGAGAGGGAAAGGAGGTCCTTGCCCTGGGCTCCGCCCCCAAGATAAGGTCTGGAGCTTTCCCCACCTAGTACCGCGTGCGACTGGCCCCGGAGGTGCGCGTGCGCAGTATCGCGTGGTGGCGCTACCTTGTCGGTCATGGTTTTTCCGTCGTAGGAGGCACTGCTCTGCCGCTCTTTCAATTGGTTTATCAGAAATCTGTCAGGAAGTTTGGCGGCCAAGTGCACTTCGCCCTTATTTAATGGCGGGGCTGGAGACGCCTGGGGCGCCGTTCGGGGGAGCTCCACGTGGGCGTCGCGGGCGGATTGTCCGTAGAAGGGTCTGAAAGCCCGGGTTAACGGGCTATGACCCTGGGCCTCAACCCCAAACCTTGGTTAGCGTTAGCAGAGAATCTAGTAGAACCCAGGCATGTGAGGGCTGGAGAAAATAAGCGTGGTGTCAGAAGTCGAGTCACACAGCTGCTAAAAAAGGGAAGGGAGGGAAGAAGGGAGAAAAGGAGGAAACAACAGGCCAAAATGGTATTGCTTTTGCTAAACCAGTCACCAAGCCAAAACTTGGTAACTAACCTACTAATTGCAGTTTTAGCCACTCCCAGGAGTGGAATTTTAAGCCAATCAGTCGGGCTTCAGCCAATCAGTTCCTGATCTTCACTACTAAGGTAATATACCTGACAGCCGCCCCATTCCCCCCCCCCCCTTCCTTTCTTCTAAGGCAGGGTGTCCAACGTTTTGGCCTCTCTGGGCCACACTGGAAGAAGAGTTGTCTTGGGCCACATGTTAAATATACAAACGTTAACGAAAACCGATGAGCAAAAGAAAGGCCCATGCATAATTTTCATGATAATCTGCAACCACAGATAAACCAAAAATTCCTCACATAGTAACCCTAATTATGGGTTAAAAGTCTTCACATAATAACCCTAATCACTATAACAAATATAACAGGAATGAAAACGTTTAAAATAGAGAATTACCAAAATGTGAGACATACAGTGAGCAAATGCTATTGGAAAAATGGTGCCAATTGACTTGCTCCACAAAGGGTTGCCACAATCCTTAAAAAAATATTTGCGAAACACAGTAAAACAAAGCACAGTAAAATGAAGTGTACCCATAAACGTTTTATTTAAGTATAAATACAGAGACATGTACCAATACTATTTGTTAGTTTATAGTTGAATGAATTTACACAAAATGAGCACACCTGTACAGCCAGTACTCATATCAAGACACCAAACATCAGCAGCTCCCACAATCCCTGCACATGCTCTCTTTCTGCCACCCATCCCCTTGGAAAGTTATGGCTTACCTGATTTCTAACAGCACAGATTGCTTTTGTTTGTTTCAAACTCTCTTTGAACCCATACAGTGTGTATTGTATGTGTGGCTTCTTTTATTTAACGTATGTTTGCAAGATTCATGTGGTATATAGAAATAGTTCTTTCCTTTTCATTTCTGTCTGGTTTCCATTCAGAATATGCCTAAAACTGAATAGTTTCCAGTTTGGGGCTATACAGGTATTATAAATATTCTAGTATGTTTCTTTGATAAACATACGAATATGAGAGAATACACTCAAAAGTGGTATTGCTGGTCATAGGGCAGGTATGGGTTTAGCTTTAGTGGACAGTGTCAAATTATACTAACTTACACTTTCATCAGTTGTCCATTCATTTAATATTGTCTGTCTTCACATTTTTTTCCCATTCTTGGGGGTGTATGGTTGGTTGTCGCACCAGATACCATTTGTGCATTTACTTTTAGCCGGGCAATTTCTGAACCATGACCTCTGACTTCCTAAAACACTCTCAGAGGGAGGTTTGCTTTTCCTCACTTTACAGATGAGGAAACTAAGGCTAAGACAGAGAGAAAGTCACTCCCAATAAGTCACAAAGAAAAATGGTGGCTCCTCCTCAGTCCCAGCCCTACAATGGAGGAACACAAAGATTAATTAGATCTGGTCCCTGCCTTCATGGTTTAAGGTCCTAGTGTTTTTATTTCCACAAAAGAGGAAAACAAATGCTTCCTTTTTTCTTTGCTTTGACAACTCTTAGTTCCATCTTCCGGGTTTCCACCTAACACCCAAAAGTCATGGCAGATTTCTACTTGAAGCTTAGAACCTATCACTTCAAATGGAATCCATCATTTTCCTCCTTGCCCCCTGTTCTCCATCCTCCCGGTTTCCAGGCTTTAGATTCAAACCTATGTGAGAGGTTTGCCTCTAACCCCCAAACCCAGTCAGATCATCACTAAGTTCTCTCTTCCCCTCTTAGCAACGACAGATCAATGTATTCCTTTGGAATTTTTATGGGAAATAATAATAAATAACCATCCCTGAACACTGACTATGTACCTGGTTCTTTACTAAGTACTTTACCTCATGATCTCATTTGATACAACAGCCTTAGGAAGAGGATAGTAAGAGTAATCACCATTTATATAGAATCCTTACTTTATGACAGGGAATTCTAACTTAATCCCGAATTAGTGAGATTTGTAGTGGGATCTCTTGTTTTACTTCCTACTTTTTTAGGTCCTACATGAGAAACAAGGCTCAGAGAGGTTAAGTCACATGCCCAATATCACACAGCAAGTAAATGGTAGAGCTGGTATTCAGATTCAGAGCCTGAGCTCTTAACTTTATGTGATAGTATTTGGATTTGCTGATGATCTTCAACAGGTAAGCTAGTCATTCTCAAGGAAGTGGAAATCAAATCACTTAGGGAGTTTGTCATGCTGGCCCCACCTTGGCTTGAACCCAATCATGTTTACCTTCTCTCCCAACCTCCAGTTACAAACTAGCCATCTAGGTCACTTAACAGATGGGCATTTAACTATGTGGTCATCTAACCAGAGCAGGGACCAGCCCAGTTAATTAAAATTTCTCTCTCCTGGTTAAGCCCACCGATGTTTTCCTCTCAACTACACTGCCTTCTGAAAGAAGTCTTGTGCAGCTCTTGTTTTGAGTAAGGATGTTCCCAGATCTGGGTCTTCAAAGCCCTGAGTGAGGCATACAGAAGCCAGAAGACAAGTAAATTAGACAGCTGGGCTGATGGACAACCTATTCCACATCTGCAGAGAGTGGCTCAACTCCAGCCGTGATAGTCATACCAGCATGTGGGGCCATTGTTGCCACATCTGATGTTCAAGAGAAGTCAAAAATCTAGATTTTCAAGTGAAGTCTTCTAATGTTGAGAATAAATTCAAGTACCTATAAAACGCCATTCAGGCCAAACAAAACCCACCTGTGGGCTTCATACAGCAGATAGACGACCCCCAGTCTAGGAACACTGTCTCGCCAGTATTGTTATCAAAGGCCCAGGAATGAATAGCTTTACTCAGTCCCAGGTTGGAAGTGTAGGGGAGAGTTTGAGTCATTCAGAAGGTAGAAAGAGTATGAGGTAAATGCTTAAATTCAGGGAAAAGCAAATGTAAATGTCTGATTTACAATAGCTGATTGGGTCAATGAACTTTGAGCCACCCATCCCTTATGGACTACGACTGGTTTTAGTAACAAACTATAGAAATGATCCCTGAAAGTGTAGTTTTAACATGGTTTTAAAAAGTGATGTAGAGTGTTTAATGATATGCAATGTGTTCACAAAGTAAGCAATGTATAAAAGAAGAAATAGATGACAAAACAATGAAGTATAAACACTTTTTAGAAATATTTTTTTATTTTGAAATCTCAGTTACAGGGAACTTTTAAGAATGGTACATGCTTTTGTCCCAGATTCCTCAAATGTTAACACATTTGCTTCATCATTCTCTTTTTTCTATATACGGGTACCTGTATTATATGTACGTTTATGTACACATACGTACTATCATATTTTCCAAACTATAAGACCCACCCCCCCAATTTGGTAGGAAAGGAGGGTGCATCTTATAGTCTGAATGTAGCTTTACCTTTACATTGGTGAAATATTATGTTATTTATGTCATTAAATATTTTACCACATTTTTTGCTTCCAATTTTTCCCCCTATTTTCCTCCTCTAAAACCTAGGTGCGTCTTATGGTCCAAAACTACAGTAAACATATGCTAGCTAAATACAGGGTATGGCATAAATAACACTCTTTTTCATTACAAAATCTTCTTTTAAAGATTTTATTTATTTTATTTTTTAGAGAGGGAAAAAGGGAGAGAAAGAGAGGGAGAGAAATATCAATGTGTGGTTGCTTCTCACATGCCCCCTACCAGGGACCTGGCCTGCACCCCAGATATGTGCCCTAGACTGGGAATCGAATTGGCAACCCTTTGGTTTGCAGGCCAGCACTCAACTGCTGAGCCACACCAGCCAGGAATTATTACAAAATTCTTTATTACAAAATCACAAGCGTGTAATTCTGTAACATAACACTATCACACTCAAGCATACCATATGACATTTTAGGTGAAATGTTCAAGTTAAAACTATAAATTATTATGCCCATATTATTACCCCACCAATCACACTCAAGGAGGCATAATTTCTGCCAGCCCCTGTATATTTAAGAAAAAAACACTACTGGGATTTTCACTGGATTGCATTAAATCTATAAATCAATTTGGGGAGAATTGGCATCTTAACAATATTGAATCTTCCAATCCATGAATGTGGTATGTCTCTCCATTTATTTTTTTTTATTATTTTTTTCCAAATTATTTTATTTTATTTTTTATTTAAGTATATTTTATTGATTATGCTATTACAGTTTTCCTAATTTTTTCTCCTCTATATCCCCGCTCCACCTTGTACCCCTCCACCCTCCAGCATTCCGCCGTCTGAGTTCATGTCCGTGGGTTGTACATTTAAGTTCTTTGGCTTCTCTGTTTCCTATACTATTTTTAACCTCCCCCTGTCTATTTTGTACCCACCAATTATGCTTCTTATTCCCTATACCTTCTTCCCCATTCTTCCCCTTCCATACTGAAAATCCTCCATGTGATCTCCATTTCTCTGGTTCTGTTCCTGGTCTAGTTGTTTGCTTAGTTTTTGTTTTTGTTTTTTAGATCCAATTGTTGATAGTTATGAGTTTGTTGTCATTTTACTGTTCAGAGTTTTTGATCTTCTATTTCTTAGGTAAGTCTAAGAAAGTCTACTTTAACATTTCATATAATGTTATGAAGGGCTGGGTAATGATGAACTTCTTTAACTTTACCTTACCTGGGAAGAACTTTATCTGCCCTTCCATTTGCAGTGATAGCTTTGCTGGATAGAGTAATCTTGGATATAGGTCCTTGCCTATCATGATTTTGAATACTTCCTTCCAGCCCCTTCTTGCCTGTAGGGTTTCTTTTGAGAAATCAGCTGATAGTCTTATGGGAACTCCTTTGTAGGTAACTGACTCCTTTCCTCTTGCTGCTTTTACGATTCTCTCCTTATCCATAATCTTGGGTAAATTAATGATTTGCCTTGGTGTGTTCCTCTTTGAGTCTAGTTTCTTTGGGACTCTCTGGGCTTCCTGGACTTCCTGGAAGTCTATTTCCTTCACCAGATTGGGGAAATTTTTCTTCATTATTTTTTCAAATAAGTTTTCCATTTCTTGCTCTTCTTCTCCTCCTGGCATCCGTAATGACTCAGATGTTATACTGCTTAAAGTTGTCCCATAGGTTCCTAAGCCTCCTCATTTTTTTAAATTCTTGTTTTTTCATTCTGTTCCAGTTGGGTGTTTATTTCTTCCTTGCTTCTTCCTTTTGTTTCACATTGTTGATTTGAGTCTCAGTTTCCTTCTCTTCATTGTTGATGCCCTGTATATATTGCTTCATTTCACTTTGGGTAGCCTTCATTTCTTCCTTCATTTTGCAATTGAGCCCAATCAGTTCTGTGAGCATCCTGATTACCAGTGTTTTGAACTCTGCATTATCTCCTCGTCGCTTAGCAATTTTTCTGGAGTTTTCAATGGACTCTCCTGTGAGACTGGGAATTTCTCCTGCTGTTGCAACCCCTGCCATTTTATAGCTAGTTTTGAGTCTTTAGTTTCCTGTCATCCAGCCCTGCCTTGTCCGCATGGTCTGCCATCTTGCTGCACATCCTCTCTGCTCAGTTGCCTGTCTCTGGTTTCTGCCCCTCCTACTGGTCTGGGTGAATATTTCTTTAACTCCTTGATTGTCAGAGTTCCATGCAGTTTGATTTTGGGGCACTTCTGGTTGTTTATTGTTTTTAAATTGGTTGTTATCCTTCTTTTGGTCGTACAAGGAACTGAGAGCATTTCTATCTATGCCTCCATATTGGCCGGAACTCCCCCATGTACTCTAATTCTTTTTTTTTTTAAGATTTTATTTTTGGACAGAGGGGAAGGGAGGGAGAAAGAGAGGGAGAGAAACATCAGTGTGTGTTTGCCTCTTGTGCGCCCCCTCTTGGGAACCTGGCCTGCAACCCAGGCTTGTGCCTTGACTGGGAATTGAACCAGCGACCCTTTGGTTCACAGGCCAGAGCTCAATCTACTGAGCCACACCAGCCAGGGCTGTCTCTCCATTTATTTAGTTCTTCTTTGATTTCCTTATTTAGTGTTTTGTCACTTTATTAAAACAACTATAATTGGTTTAGGGAGAGAGGAAAGGGGAGGAAAGAGAGAAACATCCATGTGAGAGAGAAAAATTGATCTGTTGCCCCCCATACGTTCCCTGACTGGGGACCTTTAGGTGAATGGGATGATGTTCCGACCAACTGAGCCACCTGGCCAGGCCTCGCAAATCTTTTCAGTACCCAGTTGAATAGAAAACAACTAGATTCTGACATCTGCTTCTGCATTCAATGTGTTGTGATTGAAGTATATGAAGAAAATCTGGCCTCATACGTGTAAGTAGTTGTAATGTAGAGGTGTAGTTAAGCCTTTTCAGATAAATGTAGACCTTTTTTTTTTTTTAAGATTTATTTATTTATTTATTTATTTATTTATTTATCTTTAGAGGAGAAGGGAAGGAGAAAGGGAGAGAAACATTAATGTATGGTTGCCTTTCGTGCATCCCCTGCTGGGAACTGGCCTGCAGGGAACCGGCCTGCAACCCAGGCATGTGCCCTGACTGGGAATCGAACTGCGATTGTCTGGTTCGCAGGCCCGCACTCAATCCACTGAGCTACACCAGCCAGGGCGACCTTTTTTTTAATACTACCTGAAAACTCTACAAATTGTAGTTTCTTACACATTGGTTGCAATGTGGAGTCTGAAACCATCTCAATGAACTTTCTGCACCGTTATGCTATATTGATCTCATTCGAAAAGCTGTATTTGGAAAGCTTGTGGTGGCAGATACCAGCTTTTCCCCCTTGGAGACTCAGATTTTATCATTTGTAACAAGTTCTGTCAGTTATTTTCCTTGAAGGGACAGGGCTCACACTGTTTATTTTTGAGAAAATATTTGCCAGATACTCGTCTGTGTAACTATAGTTTTTAAACTGGTCTTTCAATGTAAACAAAGTTATATCATAAAAAGTGCTATTACAAACAGTGCTTTTTCTTGAGACAATCATCATATGTCAACATGAAGCCTATAGAAACCTTGCATCTTGTCACATAGATATTGAAATGATGTGTACTCAAGGGTAGAGATTTAATGAAATTAATAATTTTTACTGTTTCACCAAAAAACTTCTTAAGTACAACCGTTTTGTTGTTGTTTTATTGCTGTCATTTTGTTTGTTTTCTGTGAGTAACAGTGAAGAATAGAGTGAATTCTAGGATTATTTGGGTCAAGGGCTGGCAGTTTTACCCACCGACCAAACCTGAATAACATCTGAGTTTAATTTTAAAAATAATTTTCACCTCAGGGACCTTTGAAAGAGTCAGAAACATGCAGGGATTTGCATATTCTGCTTTGAGAACTAAGGTCACCTTCTAAGGACAAAGATGGGAAACCGTCTGGGGTTCTCCCACAGGAATAAGCAAACTGATCCCTGAAGGACAAGTGGGAATTCGCCAGGTAAGGGAAGGAGAAGGGCACGTCAGACTAAAAGAAGAAGCAGGTACAAGTGAGACTATGTGTGCGAGACAAGTAGGGTGAAACCAGGTGGGTTGAGATAGGAGAGGAGAGCTGGGGGCAAATTGTAGAAAGTCTCGAATGTCATCCAAAGAGCTTAAAATTTATTCTAAGGGAAAGGGACAACTATTGAAGGGTTTTAAGCAGGGAGAAGGCTTGACAAGATGTTTGTTTAGGATGATCATTCTTACTGCAATGTAGATATGAATTCAAAGGGAATAAGATCGAGGGAAAAACCCAGAAACCTGTTGCAATAATTCAGATGAGAGATGGTTGCTTGACTCCCCTGGTAAAATGGCAGTGGACTTGGAAATAAATAGATGAACTGAAAAATATAAAGGAAGTCTAAGTAATAAGATTCAGTGACTAGTTAGAAGTGGGGTTGAGAGGGAGAGAGAAGAGACGACTCTGATGCAGCTAGACTGGGCTGCTGGATGAAGGTACATCTTTCCCTGAGAAGACGCAGGGGGAGAGGCAGACTTGGAAGCAGTGTGATGACATTGTGTTAAGGCTCCTGGGAGACGTTCTAGTGGAAATGCCCCATAGTCCGCTGGATGTATGGGACCGCAGATTACTTACTGTCTGATTCCATTCATAAGACATTCCTGAAAAAACAAAACTGTAAGAACCAAGAACAGATCGTTGGCCACCAGGGGTGAGGGAGAGAGGAAGGCTGTGACTACAGAAGGAGGAAGGCAGGACCGCACGAGGGAAGTTTGGGGGATGATGGAACTGTTTTGTATCCTAATTGTGGTAGTGGTAGCAAAATCCTCACAATTTTACTGTTTTAATTTAAAAAATAAAACAGGCGAATTACTCTCGGGTTTCTGGCTTGGAGAACTGGTGCCAGTGATGACACAATTCAGTGACATTCAGAGCAAGAAAGTGACCTGGGTCGGGTGAGGGGAGATGAGGTTGGAGATATACTGAGTTCAGGCGCGTTGGAGATCTCCAACGGATGTCAAGTAGACCAACGCGCCATCTGGAACTCAAAGAAGAGCTCTGTCTGTTCTTAAACTTTCCAGAATCCTCACTTGGTGTTGAATCAAGTTCAGGGTTTTTCTCCTGAACTTGTACCTAGTTTATCAAGAGTTACCATTTTATGTTCCTTTTCACTGTTATTTACACTGGCCTGGCACCAGTAGACTTAGTCCTTCTATCAAAGCCATTATATGGTGGTAAATAATGACTACTGCTAACTTCTGTGGAGGGGGGGTGTTTGTCTTATCTACAATAATAAATATAACAAAACAAAAAGGTCATTTACAACAGTCACAGGGCATGAGTCACCTTATGGTGGTAGCCAAAGCCAGGCAAGAGTTTCAGAAGACTTTGCAAGAGCATAGAATGTAAGAAGCAGCAGTAATAGAGACTCAAAGATGAGAAATGACAGAGGATAAGACACTTGAAAGTTGTAGTCAGAGGCGTTAGGGGGAACCAGGTGTGTGTGTATGTGTGTGTGTGTGTGTGTGTGTGTGTGCTGTCAAAGAAGCCAAAGGAAGGAGATTTTATTATTTATTTATTTGTAATTTGACTTTTTTCCTTTAATTATTGTTCAAGTACAGTTTTCTGTCTTTTACTCCCATCCCAGCCCAACCCCTGCATCCCTCCCCACTTCCCTCCATTTCCACCCCCCTTAGTTGTTGTCCATGTGTCCTTTATACTAGTTCCTGTAAATCCTTCCCCCTTTTCCCCTGAAATTCCCTTCCCTCTCCCCTCTGGTCACTGTCCCCCTGTTCTCTATTTCAGTGTCTTTGTTTTTATTTTGCTTGCTTGTTTGTTTTGTTGTTTAGCTTCCTGTTAAAGGTGAGATCATACAGTATCTGTCTTTCAACACCTGGCTTATTTCACTCAGAATAATGCTTTCCAGTTCCATCCACGCTGTTGCAAAGGCTAGGGGCTGAAAGGAGATTTTAAAAAGAGGTGCTTGTGAGAGATCACACAAGTGCACACAAGTCAGATGCTTGTGTGATCTGACTTCAATTACAAGGATGTCATTGTCAACAACCATGGCTGACATAAATTCAGTGCCGTAGTGGGCTGAAGGCTAGACTGCTGAAGAATGAAGAATGTAGAAAAAAATGAATGTAGAATGTGGAAGAATATAGAAAATTGAGTCATTACATGTACATAACCCCTTCCTTTTACAATTATTATGAACATTTATTAAGTTCCATTTAATTGTTGCTGTATAAAAACATAATTATAAATACAGTGTCCCTGAGCTTATAATCTAAAATGAAGTACAATGAGAATGCTGTAAATCTACCTCAAAATTTTTGAAGCTAGAAGTGGCTATTTTGGCTAGTAAATGGGCCAAATGGCCTCTTATTTTAGGTACAATATTAATAAGACTTTCAATAATGACCCAGAGAATGTTGTATTTTTATCCAGACAGTTTCCCCAATTATATTAGGCTTGGTAAGAAGAAGTGTACTTAGAAATTTGGTAAGAACAATGAATTACTTAAAATTGCTTTGCAGAACTTTAAACAAAGAGATGCTTACTAGCCTGAGTTTTTCCACAGCTGGTAAAATCCCCATGAAAAATATTATGAACTAAATGAGGTTCGTTTGCTATTCCAGTGACCACTTTTCAATTGCTTCCCCTTTTCCCACTTGTAAGGGCTCCAAGGATAGCCTTATTAAGGAAGAAAGTCCTGTATCTGGATAAAATACTCTAAAGTATTACAGGTTCGACAAGTTGAACTTCCAGGGAATGTTAATTCACATTTTAAGAGAAGAGTGAGCACAGACAGCAGTGGGACCTCTGGCTCCCAGAGAGGCCTGGCTATGTCAGATATGTAAATGAAGCAGCTGAGTTCAGTCCATGCATCTTCAAAGTGGTTAAGAATAAAGATAAATGGTTGGTTTTCTGCTTCATAGTCCTGTTTTAGGTATTTAAGAATTTAGCATCGAGATACATACCCCTTTCAATAAACTTGACCTTGATGAAAAGGGAGTCGCATGCCTATGCCTTTTTACCTAGCAACCTTTTTTCTAACAAAATTATGCCCTTTGACCCAGCAACCTCATTTCTAGGAATGTATCATGGAGATACATTGACAAAAATACAAAATAATGGCCCTGGCCAGGTGGCTCATTTGGTTGGAGCACTGTCCCATGCACCAAAAGGTTGTGGGTTTAATTCCCAGTCAGAGCATGTATGGGAGGCAACCCACCCATGTGTGTGTGTGTCTCTCTCTCCTTTCTTCTTCTCTCTCTGAAATCAATAACATATCCTTGGGTGAGGATTTTAAAAAATACAAAATAATGGGTGCACAAGGCTACTTGTGGTAGCACTTTTCATAACAGAAAAATATTTGAAACCCAGATATCCATCAGTAGTGGACTGATTGAATAAACTCAAGGTATATTTGTACAGTGGAGTACTTTGCAACTCTGAAAAGCAGCGGAAATGATCTCTAGGTAATGCTATGGCATGATCGCCATGATAAAGTGTTAAGTAAAAAAATCAAGATGGGCCCTGGATGGTGTAGCCCAGCGGATTGAGCGCCGGCCTTCAAACCAAAGGACCGTGGTTCAATTCCTAGTCAGGGAACATGCCTGGGTTGTAAACCAGTTCCCAGCCAGGGACCCACGAGAGGCAACCATACATTGATATTTCTCTTCCTCTCTCCTCTTCTCCTCTGAAAAGATAAACAAATAAAATCTTTTAAAAAATCAAGATGGTGGATATAATATAATAATAGGCTATCTTTTTGTAAAAAAGAAGGAAAATGTCGATACAAACACTTCTGTGTGTATTTGCATATACTTTCAAAAAGAAACGATGGAAAGATGAATAAAAACCCCATTAAAATGGTTACTTATAGGGAAGAGAGGGAGCTCACGAGAGCGCTCAGGGATGGCAGCTAAACCTCCATGAAAACGCCTCACCACAAAGTTGGTGTCTTTGAAACCAGGCAAGTGTTTTATAAAATTTGTAAAAGTTAAACAAAAAGACATTTCTTCTCTTAGTGCTCAAATTACGGTTTCTAAATATAACTTGGTAATGATGGGAATCAAGTCTCTCGAGAAATGGCAGGTTCTGGATCTGGTCGGGAAATGGGGTGGGTCTGAGACATCCCGTCCTCCCGGAGTTAAGGAGGCCCCCGCTGGCCTTCGGTGGAACTGCATTTGAAATCCATGAATTCATAATGATATTAAACAAAAATGCGATGCTTGTTTACCTTCCTAGAGAACTGACTAAATCCAAACATTGAAGGACTAAAGTTGCTTTTTCTGTAATAACTGCAACACTGGATCATCAAAAAATTAATAAAGGGATGCTTCTTCATATAGTAGTGTAGCTGGTACATAGTAGTATCCAGATGTTTCTCTGTATAGTAGCTAATAAATGAAAAAGAATGATAAATTAGAAATCCCCAATTTGCAGAGCCCCTAATGAAATAATGAATCTAGGTAGGTTGCCAGATTTAGCAAATAAATTGCTTGGCACAGCCCTGGCTGGTATAGCTCAGTGGATTGAGCACAGGCCTGTGAACTGAAGGGTCGCCAGTTCGATTCCCAGTCAGGGCACATGCCTGGGTTGCAGGCCAGGTCCCCAGGTTGGGGCTTGGGAGAGGCAACCACACATTAATGTTTCTCTCCCTCTCCTTCTCCTTCCCTTGCCCTCTCTCTAAAAATAAATAAATAAAATCTTTTAAAAAATTGCATGGAACATACTCACAAAATTATACTAAAATTGTATAGGATATACTTATACTAAAAATTAATTTTGTTCATCTGAAATTCAAATTTAACTGAACACCCTGTGTTTGATATGGTAACCCTAGATTTACTTAGTGATACCAATGGATGTTAACATCACTAAAGTAGATGCAGGAGAATCATTTAATAAAATTAAATATCTATTGATGATGAAAAATAAAAATAGAAGGAAACCTCTTTAATGCAATAATGTGCACTTACAAAAATGCTGTATAGGCATCATACACAAGCGCAAAATGTTGAAGGCGTTTGCTTTGTGATCAGGAGTAAAACCAGGATGTCCCCTGCCATGCCTTGTATTCAGTGACGTATTGAGGAGACCAACGGAAAGATATAAGGGTGAGAAAGGGAGGAATTAAACTCATTGTTCTTAAACAATATGTTTGTGTATGTGGAGAATCCAAAGGAACCTATGAATAAATTATTAGGAAACTAGGTGGTGACTTCTTGTTCCAGGCAAGATGGACGAGAATCTTTTTTTTCTTACTCCTCTCCTCTAAGTCACAAAAAAACTCGGAATAGTACACAGACGTGCTCAGAGGACACTGGAAAGATGCAAAGAAGGCAAGCTGGCGAGGGACCGTAGGACTTGAAAACAACACCTCTCAACTCTGCACTCAGTGACAGGAGGTGGCCCAGGCCCAGCAACCCCCCACCCCCTGCAGCAGCAGAAGGCTCTAAAGTAGGTGCTTTTGTCCCCCATGGGTCACACCAGTACAGGAAAGTGCTCCCCGCCCCTTCATACCACTATCTCCTGCCCTTAACCTGGCAGCCCTGGATGAGCCTCCTTAAACACCTTCAGCCTCCTTTGGTGTTACCAACAGGAGTCGGATGCAAGACCCACCAGCTCTGAGGGAACAGAGCTGACAGGAATAGCACCGCAAGGGCTCCGGGAACTAAATTGTCATTGGAATCACAGCACACAAAGCTATTCCTGGCCCTGCACATTAACCTAAACAGGGTAGCTGCCTGCTAAAATGAAAGAGTTAAGTAAGATCCAGAATCTCCTCTCCTACTATCTGAAATTGTTACCAAACTCAAGGGGTTCACCACTTGGGGGGGGGTCTATTAAAAAATGAGATGTAGTTGTTACAAGGTAGTTTTATTTATTTGCAGCAAGTAAAGGAGATGAAATTCATATCCAAAGGGTGGCTTAGCCATTGCTATTACACTACATTGCTATTACATTGCTATATACACTATTTGATCAATTCCATATTGACTTACTCTTTGCTCTTGGCTACTTTCTTCCAGTTTGAGTTCCTGTCAGTTTGTCTTGTTTACAGCTACCTGTAAAAATTACTATGGTACATTTTAACATTTAGCAAGAAGTAATATTTAGGATTGCCCAGACCTTGAGACCCTTGTCTTTTCTAACAAAATTTTCAGGATATAATAAAATAATCACACGTCCTACTCAAAACCAGGGAAATCATAACCTGTATGAGAAAAGATCATCAACAGTTGCTAACACGGAGATGGATTAGATGTTGGGATTAACTGACAAAGATCTAAAGAAGCCATCATAACAATGCTTCATCAAGCAATTACAAACACCCTTGGAACAAATTTTTTCCCCTGTATTTTCTTTATGGTTTGAATCATTGGGTCACTGTTCTAATTTTCTCTTACTAGACAGCAAACCACTTCAAACTCGGTAGTATAAAGCAACACTTATTCTTCTGCTACAGATTCCATGAGTTGGGAGTTTGGACAGAACACAGTAGAACTGATTTGTCTCTGCTCCATGATGTCTGGGGCCTAACCTGGGAGTCTAAAATAGCTTGGGTCATGACATTTGTGGCACCCGGGCCCAGAGAGGACCACTGACTGGAACACCTGCAAATGGCCTCTCAGCGTAGCCTGGTCTCCCTCACGTCATGTGTTCCAAGAGGAAGTGTCCCAGGAGGAAGGATATGAAAGGAGGACCAGGCAATGTCCTTTAGGACAATGTCCTTATTCCTTCAGGAATGAAGCGCTGAGCCTTTCATGTAGAGGTCCTCTCTACCGACCGTCTTAAAGACTCAGACACTAATTTATGGTTTGCTCTGATTGTTACTTAGGGTGCAGGTATCCTGGCTTACTTTTTCTTTTACCATTGCCATAGTTTCTGTTTATAAATTTAATATCTGGAATGCCCCCTCGAAGGCTCAAAGACCATCTCAGAAGTGGTGGGCATGTCAGATTGTAAAAGCCAGACAAGAGGGGCATGCTCCGTCTTATGCGCTAACCCTCCTTCTGATTGAACCCAGGCCCAGCTGACCTGTATTCCTCAAGATTGAGAAGTGGTCAAAAGAGTGGAGGGAACTGTAACCATGCAGAAACTTAATTTTTTAAATATAACTTTCCCCCCTGTCTTTCCTTTTGATTCAAACTGGTCTCCAGCACCCGGACTTACCTACCTCTTCCTCCTTCGAGTGTCCACTCCCTTAATTATTCAGTCCTCAGGACAATGGGGCCCTGTAGCACATCAAAGAAACTTAGGAACAAAGGGTCTGTTAACCACAGAGACAGAGTTTTCAATGAAACTATAGATGACATCTAAGCCTCAGCTGTGTTTCATCTTCAGATCAAAGAAAGAGAAAAAAAGCCCTACTAAGCGAGGCCATGGCTGACATTGGGACCAGATGCACTGATCAGCTACCCCCTACTTTAGCAGCAACCAATTCACAGAGGCCACAACCCTGACCACGACCCTAACTCCCTTAGTCACCAGGATTCATGATTTTACCCCATATAGTTAACCGGTGCCCTAAGGGCCATCGGGAGCCAGGTCTTTGGGCACTACTATCTCACCTGTCACTCCAGGAATGATGTCATCTCCTCAACTAGTAGACCTTTACTTTTTTGGCCACAAAAATTTTTTAAAATTATCACTTTGTTCTTTATTTCAATGTCTCTGGTTATATTTTGCATGCTTATTTGTTTTGTCGATTAAGTTCCACTTATAATTGAGATCATATGATATTTGTCTTTCACTGCCTGGCTTATTTCACTTAGCATAATGCTTCCCAGTTTTGTCTATGCTGTCACAAAAGGTAGGAGCTCCTTCTTTCTTTCTGCTGTGTAGTGTTCCATTATGTAAATGTACCATAGTTTTTTTTTTTTTTTAAGATTTTATTTATTTATCTTTAGAGGGGAAGGGGGAAGGAGAGAGGGAGAGAAACATCAATCTATGGTTGCCTTTTGTGCGTCCCCTGCTGGGAACCGGCCTGCAACCCAGGCATGTGCCCTGACTGGGAATCGAACTGCGATCGTGTGGTTCGCAGGCCCGCGCTCAATCCACTGAGCTACACCAGCCAGGGCTGTACCATAGTTTTTTGAGAGGAGGGGTGGGAGCGGATAGGGATAACGAGAGGAAAAGGGGGAAGGGTCATCAAGGAACTTGTATAAGGGATACATGGACAAAGACAAAGTGGGTAGGTTTGAGTGCGGGGGTGAAGGGGAGTGGTGGGGGAAAAAATGAAGACAACTATATTTGAACAACAATAAAAAAGAGAGATGAAAAATAAAAAAAGACAAAACAATACAAAAAGAGTTAAATTAAATAAAGAATTCTGTTCTTTCAGTATATTTCAAGAGCTAATAGCCATGGCAATAGGCTATTAGCAATAGCGTAGCTATTGCCTATTACGTTGTACAGCACCAAACATGGAAAATTTTCATCATCACAGAAAGCTCTGTTAGACAGCAGAGGTGGACATAGAAAAGATATTCTAGAGAAAGAGGCAGTTAGAGAAAGAAGCAGCAAACTTTAACAGTGTCAAAGTGGTTATTGTAGGAAAGAGAACAAAGTAACACAGAAGAAAGCAATGTCATGGGAGCCAAGACATTACAAACTTTCTTTTTCTTTTTGTTTTATTTATTTATTCTTTAAAAAAATTGTTAGGCATTAGAAATTCTCAAGGGGCAAGTGTTCACATGAAATATTACAGAGAAGGAGCTAGAACCAAGTGACAAGTAAGAGGCCATTGAAAAGTTTAGCAAGACAGTTAGTTTGAATGCTCCTGGAAGCCAGATCGTGGGGGGTGGAAGAGAGATTGGGGGGTGCAGTACAGAGCAGAGCACACGTGGCCGGGCTCTCAGTTCCAAGGGGGATTTCCATTAGGTGAGAGAGCAGTTAGCCATTGTTATACAAGAGAAATAAAAGACATGAACCTCGGCTTGGGTCCTCAGTAAATAACTCACACAGAAAGCGGTGTTTGGATTTCAGATAAGGAGTTAGCAGATAACTTGTGGAGAAGGGTTTGCCAAGTGGCAAGAGGTGCATGGATGCTGGCGAGGTGGGCAGTGCAGGAAATGGAGCATCAAGGCTTGGGATCATCCTGCCCAGTGTGGAGGGGCCTTCACAGGGACAGGGAAGCATGAAATATTCTTGCTCCCCTGAAAAGAGGAACAAGATCAAGGTTGAACCTCAGAAAGATTCACGGCAGATCACAAAAGATGAGGGAGTTCCCCAAGAGGGTAGAGAGACCCCTGTGGAATCTGGAGCATGAAAGCATAAAGTTAGAAATTGCTGGCAAATCTGAATTTACCTGTGGAGAGTAAATTTCCTTCCCGCTGTGCCCTCAGGTTTAAAGCCTAGACAAGCCAGAGGGTTCCAGAGGGTCTCAAGTGGTATGGCCGCTGCAGATCCTGCCTGCAGAAAGAGGCCAGAAGGCTCAGACACACAGCCACCCCTTGTCTGGGCTGAGAAAGGCTGCCAGTGGTGGGATGGATGCAGCTTCTCTGACCTTCCTTCCGTAAGGAAGTACCCCCACAGGTTATCTCCGCCCCAGTTGGTGGGATTTCTGAGAACAGATGTGATGTGGAGTAAAGCAACCCCACGGGGTGCAGCATATCCCCCCACACACACCCCCTGAAAAGACTGAGAAGGTCCCTGAGGTGTCGAATCCAAAATAGACAAGCTCTCCCACCACCTCCTCACTACTCAGGACTCTGGCTGCAGAGAGCATTGACAGATTTTGAAGGGGCAAGGCTTCCCTCTGGGTCAAGGAGGGAGACCTCAAGGCTTGAAGGAGACTGGGGCACAAAATCACCCCTGAGACTTACCCTTGTGTTTGGTCTTTCTCCCCCTCTCATTTCTCTGAGTGTCTCGGATTATAAGAAAGGTATCTGATACAGATTTTGACATTTTGGTTTGCAATAGCTGCTTCCGTCTTGAAAATCCCAGCAGCCCCCTTCCCTTCTTTCCCTCAGGGACTCAGGTGACCCCTCTATCCTCCCCTAGACTTCTCAGGGACCCCTCTCCCCCAAGTTCTCGCCCCTTGTACATCCCCAGACCCTGCCTGTTTCTTGATAGCTCTGGCTTTTTATCCAGTTTCCTGTTTACTCAACTTCATTTTCCTGGTTGACTTTGGGTGCCAGTCAACTCAGTCTTTATCTCTCTCTCTGAGTATCTGTTCTGGGTAGGGGGTATCAGAACCCCCACCCAGCATGGCCACCCTGAGGTCCAGGTCTTGGTGATAAGAGAGGGGGGATCCTGGGACAGCAGCTGCTTGGTGCTGCCTAAGAGGACACCCAGGCTTTACAGCTGTTGTTTCCAAGGGAGACTCCCCAGCAAACAATGTGTCCCAAGTCAGGAGGGGGGGAGCAGGGCATGGGTCAGGCCAGCCACCACCCCTCCCCCCGGGAGGAGAAGACTCCATCTGAAAAACACCACACCATCTTTCAATGGTCTCTTCTCCCTGTGTGTGACCTAGACCCATCTCCCATCCCAGGCAGGTTCTGGGATGATGGGGGGCATAGGGTCACTCAAAATCTGCTCAGCCAGTCCCTTTCGTGGCCAGAAAACAATTCTCCAGGAAGCAGAACCCGATGTCTGCATGGACCCCAGAAACAGAGGTCTCTGTCTTTTTTTAAATATATTTTATTAATTATGCCATTACAGTTGTTCTATTCCCCCCTTCATTCCCCTCCACCCTGCACACCCCCTCCCCACCATTCCCCCTTTAGTTTATAACCATGTGCCTCAAGTTCTTTAGATTCTATATTTCCTCTACTATTCTTGCCCCCCCATCTATTTTCTATCTACTGTCTATGCTACATATTTTCTGTACCTTCTCCCCCCTTCTCCTTCTCCCACTCCCCCATTGCTAACCCTCCATGTGATCTTCATTTCTATGGTTCTGCTCCTGATCTAGCTGTCCTCTTAGTTTGCTTTTGTTTTAGGTGTGGTTCTTAATAAGTGTGAGTTTGCTGTCCTTTTACTGTTCATCTTTTTTATCTTCTTTTTCTTAGGTAAGTCTTTTTAACATTTCATATAACAAGGGCTTGGTGATGATGAACTCCTTGAACTTGATCTTATCTGAGAAGCACTTTATCTGCCCTTCCATTCTAAATGAAAGCTTTGCTGGATAGAGCAGTCTTGGTTGTAGGTCTTTGGTTTTCATGACTTGGAATACCTCTTTCCAGCCCCTTCTTGCCTGTAAGGTCTCTTTTGAGAAATCACCTGACAGTCTGATGGGAACTCCTTTGTAGGTGACTGTCCCCTTATCTCTTGCTGCTTCTAGGATTCTCTCCTTCATTTTAATCTTGGCTAATGTAATGATGATGTGCCTTGGTGTGTTCCTTCTTGGGTCCAACTTCTTTGGGACTCTCTGAGCTTCCTGGATTTCCTGGAAGTCTATTTTCTTTGCCAGATTGGGGAAGTTCTCTTTTATTATTTGTTCAAGTAAGTTTTCCACTGGTGGCTGTGCCTTTCCCCCTTCTGGTACCCCTATAATTCGGATGTTGGAACGTTTAAAGATGTCCTGGAGGTTCCTAAGCCTCTCCTCATTTTTTTTGAATTCTTGTTTCTTCATCCTTTTCTGTTTGGTCATTTTTTTCCTCCTTCTGGTCCACTCCTTTGATTTGAGTCCCAGTTTCCTTTCCATCACTATTGGTTTCCTGTGCATTTCCCTTCATTTCAATTAGTTTAGTTCCATATGTTCCTCTAATTTGTGACTAAAATCAACCAGTTCTGTGAGCATCCTGATCACCAGTGTTTTGAACTGTGCATCTGAAAGTTTAGCTATTTCTTCATCACTTAGATTTATCAGCTCGGGGGCTCTGAGTTGTTCTTG
This sequence comes from Artibeus jamaicensis, assembly GCF_021234435.1. Classification (NCBI taxonomy): domain Eukaryota; kingdom Metazoa; phylum Chordata; class Mammalia; order Chiroptera; family Phyllostomidae; genus Artibeus; species Artibeus jamaicensis. The sequence goes on from NW_026521848.1 coordinate 1,176,502, forward strand.
AGCCATGTTTTGATCTGTTCCTGCCTGTTACATACGAGGCTCTGAGCTTTAGTTGTTCACCAGGGCGGGGCCACCCGGTCGCTGTTTTATGACGCTGTATGTGGGGGTGGGGTCAGAGAGGGACAATGGTGGTTCTCTCTGCCGCTTCTTGTCGCTGGGGCCTGCGCGGTCTGTCTCACTACTGCTAGCTCCTTCACCAGTTTATCTGCATGTGAGTGTGTGACCACGGTCCGCCCTCACTGGGTCCGCCGCCTTGCGCCCTCAGTGGGTCCGCCCGCTTCTCCACACCTGGGATCCGCCCACGGCTGCTGGCGCACCTGGGTCCCGCGCCCGGGTCAGTCCAGTGGATCTTTCCTGCCCAACCCTGCTCTGCTGCTGGCTCTGCCCCTCTTACTGGTTTGGCTAAAGGGTTTGTTATTGTCAGACTTCTGTGTAGTTCAATTTTCTGTGGCTTGGCTGCGTTTTTGTTGCTAAAACTGTTGTTTTTAAACTTGGTTGTGTGAGAAGGCGAAGTGCTTCCACCTAGGCCTCCATCCTGGCGGAAGTCGGCCTCTGTCTTTCTTTGCACACAGCCCCCAGCCCCCAGTTTCCACACAGAGGAGCCTGTCTCTCACCTGCAGTCCTTTAGTTTACAGTGCATCAAAGATAAATAAGCCCAGTGAGGTTAGTTTTAATGATTCCATTTCACAGCCAAGGTCCCCAGGAGTCCCTATAGGACGGGGGTCGGGGAGGGTGGCGGTATTACATCTCACTCCATGGGCCTAAGTAAGGTGCTCAGATACCTCCTTGTCTCAGACACCGTATCCTACCCCCTAGTGGTGCCTAAAAACAGGATGTGGGCAGCTGGGGCCCAGGGATCAGTTTATAGGGACTGGGGAGCAGCCAGGACCCGGATGCAGGTCCTTTGCAATTGTTCCTGGCAGGAGCCGAGGGAAAAATATGCAGGCAGCTTCTGTTCAGCAAACAAGATCAAATACCATCTTCCACCCTACTCCCCAGCCCCCAAGGACCCAGGGTCTGAGGACCCTGCTCCCCAGCTGTCTCCCTCAGGGACACCACCCTCCTAGGACTGAAGTTCCCAGCACGATCCCAGGGCACAGCCACCAGCTGTTCTCATTCCCTCAGGATCCAGGCATCCAGGCTTGCCCTCCACCCTCCACACTTCACCCTTCATGGGTCTTCCGGGTCCCCATTCCTCCTGGCCCTTAGATCAGCAGCCTCCTCCAGGAAGTTGGAACTGTCTGCCTGGCATGTGGCCCAGGGTGTGGCCTGAGGAGCCAAAAAAAACTCCCTTATATAGCCCAGCCCAGGAGCTAACCCTGGAGCTCCAGGGACCTGCAGGTGAGAGAGACTGGCTTCCCTTTGCAAGTGGGACATCAGATCCCCTACTCTTGCCCCTGGCTGCAGGCCTCCTCATCCAACCCTTGGACCCAATGGGCATCCAACTCTCCATTTTTGCTCCTTTCCTGCCCTTCCCACCCCACCCCCCAGACCCGCTGGATATCCAACTACCCTTTACACACACATACACTGGCTCTTGGATCCAGCCCACCTCCGCCTTCCTGCTGCCTGGGTGGCCATTGTCCTGAGACTGGCCACTGTCCTTTCGTCCTCTCTGAGACAGTCTCTGGCAGGAGGGGAAGACCAACCTTCTATGACCTTCTCTCTTTCCCCACTGCAGACATGGGGTTCCTGCGGAGCTGGTGGACTCTCTGGGCTGGAGCAGCCCTCCTCTGGGGTAAGTAAGACCAAGATCCCATCTCTTCTCTTGTTCCCACCTGGGAACTCTGCCTGCCTTGGTCAGCACCACCTTTTGTGTTCCCTTCCACAAACCCCTCTCCCAATGTCACCCCAGGCTGGCTGCAAGGACAGAGAGGCCCCTTGGGCTCTCCAGAGGAGTGTGGTGGAATTCAGGTGGACACCTTATCCTCACATGCAAGATGCAAAAACTACTATTCCCTTGATTTTCTGCAACTCAACCAAAGTTTAGATCCTAACCCTCATTCTGCTGAGTTGATGAAAAATTTTGCTAAAGTTATTCTTGGAGGGTTTGGCACCCAGTTCTTCAGGGTTATGTCCAGGACTAGGGACTTAGGTAAAGCCGAGGGACTGGGGAAAGGGTGGGACACCAGGATGGGACACCTGGTGCCTTGGCCTCGTGGGACACTAGGATCCCTTTCAAGGCTCCCCTTATTCAGCAGACACTCCTGTGTAGCTCCCACACTGTCCCCAAGAGCCCATGACTTCTCTCCCTCTCTCCATCCCTCCCCCCCCACCTTCTCCTCTGTCTCCTGGAGAATCTCTTCCCATTTGAGGGTGTTGAAAAGTACCTACTGCTCTCTGTTTCTTGGAGACGTTTGGTCCACACTCCCACAATCCCCTCTTCCCCTTTACCCACTTCACACTGTCCCCCTCTCCCAATTCTATTAAGACAGAAATCACAAATTGGCAACTGAATCCAGCCACTCTGGGCCCCACAGTGCTTAAAGCGCTTAAATTCGGGGTTGGAAATTTCACATGGAAATTGAGACAGCCAGTTTCTCTTGAAAAATGGTAAGATCTGGCACCAGAAAAGGAAATAAGAGCCAATAAGCCATCAAAATGACAACAAGCTAAAGCTAGTAGCAACGCCCCACTTTCAGTGGTGTATGAATACTCCATTTTTACAATCACTACCCAGTCCCTTTTCTATTGCCTGACCCTGTCAGCATTTGAGTTTGAAATCCCTGTCCAAAGCACTCAGGCCTTTGGAAGACAAACGTCAGAAAGGCCGGTAGGTGAAGGCTGTACAAAAAGGAGACATGAAAGAGAAGAGAGGAGGGAAAGCTCAAGTTCATGTTCAACACGTTATCCAGGCCCAGGGCAAGGGGTTACTTCTCTGATGAATAAGTGGACCTACTAGCGAATTTTTCCACCCCAGCATTGACCCAAGAGGCCTCAGCAGACCCCAGCAACACTGAAGGGGAGGAATTCCTCACAGCCTTCATGCAAAACGACCGGGCCGGATTCAACAGGAACCGCGCCCACTTCTACCTCCTCCTCTCCAGTCTGTTGAACAGCACTGCCTCCGTCTCCATTCTCAGCCAGGCAGACGGCACTTCACAGGATGTCACAGTGAAGCCTGGGCAGTCGGTCATGGTCGACATCAGCACCGAGGCTGAGATGATCGGCAGTGACATTTTCCAGCATGCAGTGGTAGTCAAATCTGATCACACCATCTCCGCGCAGGCCGTAAACTATAAGCCCAACACAGGGGAGGTGACGCTGCTGCGGCCTGTCTGGGCCCTGGGAACCGAGTACTTTGTGTTCACAACCTCTAGCAACTCGGCCAAGAATGTCAAGGAGTTTGCTGTGGTGGCTGGTGCATCAGGTGCTTCCATCAGTGTACAGCTGAAGGGGAGAGTGACATTCCAAGGCAAGGTCCACCCAGCCGGCAGTGTCCTTAATGTGACTCTGAAGCCCTACCAGGTGGCCCAGGTACAGAGCGAGGCTGATCTCTCAGGGTCAAAGGTCACAGCCAGTAGCCCCGTGGCTGTTCTCTCCGGCCACACCTGTGCCTCAAAACGCACCAGCTGCAACCATGTGGTGGAACAGCTGTTACCCACGTCTGCCTGGGGCACCCGCTACGTGGTGCCCCCTCTGGCCTCCCAGGTCCACTCCGATCTGGCCTATGTCATGGCCAGCCAGACCACTAAGCTGACCTACTCCCATGGGAGCACCAGCAGCATCAGAACGCTCCAAGAGGGTGATGTGATTGAGTTTGAGGTACGGCCATCCCAGCCACTCTACCTGTCTGCAGATGTGGGCATCCAAGTCCTGCTGTACGGGACAGGTGGCAAAAGGAACACAGTGACCTACGACACCTACCTGGTCCTGATCCCAGATGTGGCAGCCTACTGCTCTGCCTATGTGGTCAGTAGCATCTCAGGCTCTAAGAACGTGGCCGTGATGGTGGCACCGACGAGGGCTGCTAATGAGTTGACTATGGATGGGCGCAGGATGGGGGCGAGGCTCACCTGGGTAGAGGTGCCAGGCAGTGAGTTCTCATATGCCGAAGTGGACCTCAACACTACTAACTTGATCCACGTGAACATGGCCACTGCTGACTTCGGACTGCTCACCTTGGGGCTGGTCCATTCTGGGGGATATGGGACAGCAGCGGCCTGCATGCAGAGTGAGTGATGGGAGGTGATACCTTGCCCTATCTACCAGGTGTCCCCTTTGCGGACTCTCTTGCCATTCCCCTTTTCCCACCCACCTGCTCCTCTGTGGCTTCTGGTTCCACTGGGCTGTTTTCTTCACACCCTTTTCAACCTCCTTGCCCTCCATCTTCCCTTTCCTCGGGGCTTCCCAGACCCTCCCCACCCCAGAAACGACACTGTAAATGTTTAACAATGGGTATGATCCAGGGTCCCAATTACTCAGAAGAGATAGCAGAGCACGAAGCAGCATTCTGGAAGCCCCCTCCCACCCCCCGTGGTATCTGGCATCAGCACTTTGTTACTTTGGGGGAGATGTGAGGGAAGGACCCTCAGGGACAGCCAATGTGCCAAAAGCAGGAATCTTTGGGCAGGGTTGAGTCAGCAGCTTTCTACCAATTTTGGGGGGGGGAATATTTTGATATTTTAGCAACTGATACACGAGTATACCAGTTGCCAACTGCAGCTCCCTCACAACTGATATTGTGATGTTTAGGCCCAAACTCAGGAGGTCTAATGTATAATAATAACGATGCCCACCATGCCAGGGGAGTGATCCCTCAGTACAACAGAGACCATTCTAGGTGTCTCGTATGTGTTAACATAGTTCGTCTCCAGGACCTGGCCTTGTGTGTAGCCTCAGGCTCAGCGCACTGAGAAGCTGTTCCAGGCAGCACAGTGCTCAGTGGCACAGATGTGAAAGCCAGATTTCTGGGGTTCAGATCCTGCCTCTGCTCGTGTGACCTGAGGTGTGTGATGTTACCTCTGCGGGCCTCCGTCTCCACTCCTGTGAAAGGAGGATAATAACTTCGCCCTCTTCATAGGTACAACGAGTAACATTTGTAAAGTGCTTAGGAGGTACCTGGCAAATGAGCAGGGCCAAGCTGCTATTGTAAACAGACAGGAGGCAAGAGCTGCTGAAAAGTAGGAAGCAGAGGAGGAGGGGAACTGTTTCTCCTTATTTGGAACCCCCCTCTTCACCTCTCAAGCTAGGACCTTAGACACTGGGGTTCCCAGAACTGGCAAACGTATCCCTCCCACCGCTCCCCTCTGTGGCATAAAAGCCACTCAACTTCAGAGGGTCACTTTGGGCTTGACTAGCAGAATGGGGAGTACCTGGGGGCATCCCAAACCTGGCAGCACTTCCTCTCCAAATATCTCTGTGAAGGAGGTATTACTGTCACCCCCATGTCAGCAGTGAGGAAACCGAGGCACGGAGAGTTTAACACTCCTTGTCGAGTGTCAGACAGCTGGTTGGCTGGGCCAGGACTCCAACCCCAGCAGCCTGACTCCACCATCATTTCCACTCTGTTAAACAATCTCCATCTTCCATCTTTTGCCCTAAGATGCCTCAGCGTTTTGACCTGAGCGAGAAGGTAGGGAGAGGGGGAAACTGGGAGAGGAAATGAACAACTTGGGATTGCCGTGACTGTTCCTGATGGTCCTTCCACGCTGCCGTCCAGTCCTTCTGGGCTGAGCCAGACTCAGCTAGGGAATCGGGAAGTCTGGGCTCCAGTCAGGCCTGAGCAGTTCTCTCCCTGTGAGACTCCAGACCTCAGTTTCCCCACTTCTAAAATGGGTAGTTGCGTGCAAACTGTCCAAACTCTCTGCAGTGGCATTGTTCCAGGATTCCCACCCACACGGACACATTCCTAACTGCTTCTGTCTCACCGACCTTCTTCCCTCCCCAGCTCAGGGATCTGCGGAGAAGTCTTCCTGCCAAGGTGTGCAATGCGCCCCCTCCGAGCTCTGCCAGGTGGTGGATGAGCAGGCCAGGTGCGTGCCAATATCCATGGCCACCTGCCGAGCCCAGGGTGACCCCCATTACACCACCTTCGATGGCCGTCGCTATGACATAAAGGGCACATGCACATATATGATGGTGGAGCTGAACAGCCAGGACCAGACCCTGCCAGCCTTCAGCGTGGAAGCCAAGAATGAGTACCGGGGCAGCGTCTCTTATGTGGGCTCTGTCACCGTGCACTCCTACAGCCACACTGTGTCGCTGGCCCGTGGGGAAGTCGGCTTCGCCCGGGTGAGTATCCAGAGTCTTCAGAATTTAATGCCCGTCAGTTAGAAGGAAGATACAAAGCCCGGGTATCAGGCCCCCAACCTGAGCTCTTTGTCATGGGCGGAGGGTGCAAGAAGTGGGCCCAGGGAGTGGGGTCTGGAAAAAAAGGAATTTGAAAATCCAGGGCAGAACCTTAAACCCCTTTCGTACAGCAGTTGTCCAGTACTTCTAAAAATGTTAAAGGTGCTCGGAGTTTATGCCAATGTGGTTTGTAATTGAAAAAACAAAACAAAAGAAAATAAAGGGAGAAAAAAAGAAAGAACAAATTGTCCAAAAATGGGGAATTTCTTAAGTAACCAAACACTAAGTTTAGTGAGCATCTACTATATGCCAGATTTGTTTCTTAACATTTTTTAGGTATCAATGCATTTAATTTTCACAACAATCTGTGGGGCAGGTATTATTATTATTATTATTATTATTATTATTATTAACACTTTTAGATAAGGAAACCAAAGTCCAGAAAAATGAGTAACTTCTGACAGGCTTCAAGCTATAAGCAATGGAGCTGGGAACACAGGCGGGGTGGCTCCTGAGTCCCAATTCTTAACCTCTAGGTCCTTCTCTGCCTCTGGCAAATGGGTTGATACTCAGTCAATACAGTAGGAGCCTAGAGCAATTATTCCCTTTTCCTTGCTATGTTATTATGAAAATGTTTGAACATCTGAAAAGTTGAAATCACTGTGCAGTGAATACTCTTATGCCAATCACCTAAATTCAAAACATTGTGCTGTTCCAGGTTTATCCCACTTGCACCATCTTCTCATCCCTCTGCTCATTCAACAATCCATCTTTTTTTTTTTTTCAAATATTGTACCCTTTTTAAAAAAGATTTTATTTATTTATCTTTAGAGGGGAGGGGAAAAAGAGAGGGAGAGAATATCAATGTAAGGTGGCCTCTTGTGGGTCCCCTGCTGGGAACTGGCCTGCAGCCCAGGCATGTGCCCTGACTGGGAATCGAACCGCAATCCTCTGGTTCACAAGCCTGCGCTCAATCCACTGAGCTATACCAGCCAGGACCCACCTTATTTTTTTAAACACTAGAGTAAGTTCCAGATACCAGTATATTTCACCCTCAAAGACTTTGACATCCATATCATAACAGAAATACAATATTTTACACTTCTTATTGCTTATTTTTTAAATAAAAGTTATATGTAATAAAATCCACAAACCTTAACTGTACAATTCACTGATTTTTGACAAATGTGCAACCCGAACCTGCATTAAGACACAGGATATTTTCATCACTGTGGATAATTCCCTCACGTCCTTTCCCCAACAATCCCTGACCCACCCTACATACAATCACAGTTCTGATTTTTTCCCACCACAGGTTAGTTTTGCCTATTTAAGAACTTCATATTAATAGAATCATTGAGTATAACAATCTTTGTGTAAGGCTTCATTCGTTCAGCATAATAATTTGGAGGTTCTTCTAGGTTGCTGCAACTGATTTTTTTTTTGAAATAATTGAAGTCTTCACATAGTTCAAAACAAAGAAGGCATGTTGTGAGGGGGTCTGGTTTCTGTCCTCTCCTCATCTAACTCTTCTCCACTCCCCACAAGTAAGGACTTTTAGTGATGCCTTGGGTGCCCATAAAGGGTTTCTTTATGCCAATATGATCAACCACAAACATACATCCTTGCCTCTCCCTTTTCTTAGCAAAGTGCCCTGTACTCCATGCTCTGGTTTGCACTGTGCATTCTGCACCGAACCATACATTCTGGATCCTTCCCTCCTTTCTTATAGCTGTATCCTTCTCCATTGCATGTATGCGTCACAGTTCATTTAACTCAGTCCCCTGTGGATGGACACTTTGTTTTTGAAGGCAAACAAAACTGCAATGAATATTCTGATACTTCCCTCATTTTGTGAGTGAGCAGGTGGTCCTGTGAGCCTCACAGCCAAGTGCATTAAAGTTGATGTTCTTGAGATCTAGAGGGATTGAGCGCAAACTCAGGGGACTTCAAATCCTTGAGACTGCACAAAGAATCTTGCACACAGAGCTGTGCAATCATTCGGGGACAGCGTCCATCACTTTTGTCAGTGACTTGCCAAAGGTTTAGAGCTTCTGGTAGAATCGTGGCAGGATGCCCGCAAGATGTTGTAAGGAGAGCAGAGGACTTCATGAAAGGATGATATCAGCATGGTCTTATTATTCTTTAAAATATAAATGTGTTTAAAGGTAGAGAAAAAATCTGGTAAGATTTATAAATGTGCATGAGTATGTATCTACAGTAATATGGGTGGCTCGTCTTTTCTCAGCTCATACACATTTTGTAAGTTTTCTGTAATGAACAAATATTACTTGTACCATTTAAAAATGGAGATCACTACTCCCGGGGAGAGACAGAGTTGAAGAGTGGTCCCTGGACTGGGTGCCTGTACGTGTGGGGCCTCAGGCTGTCTTGGTCACTGTTGTATCCACAGCACTGCCTGGCACAGACCTGGACACACAGTAGGGCTCATGGAGGCCTTGTTGACTGACTAACTGGCTGATCTAGCATAACTTCAGACCATCGCCCATGCTGTTTACTCTGTCCGTTACTCCATTTTCATACTCCATCCTCTTGGCTAAGATGAACTTGTGTGGAGAAAAAGTAAGAAAGAGATGCTCAGGAAGAGGCAATGGGTCCAGGGGACAGAGACATATTCTTTATCTTCTGGCCGGACCCCTCTCCACTGGGACATTTGCAAAGGAATACCCTTCCCTGTCCCTATTTTCATGATTCTTTCTTACGGATCTTTTACAGCTCAGCTCAGTTGTCACTTCCTCCAGGAAGCCTCCGCTGACCTGCAAGTTTGGGTCTGACCCCCTTTTTAGGCTCCCACAGCCTCCTGTGCCTCCACTACCGCAGCCTTGTCCATTCTGTTGTGTCACTGCCTAGTGACAGGCCTGTCTCTGTTATTGGACTGGGAGACCTGTGAGAGCAGGGTCAGGGTTGTCTTAATCAGCCCTGGAGTTCTGTGACCTCCCAGCCCAGGCCAGGGGAGCGAGTGCCCAGGGAGTGTTTATTTAACACAACGGTGCCTTCGTTCACTCCCTGAGCACTCGCTGTTGCTGCCTGCGGCACCGTTCGAGGCACCAGAGATGAAGCAGGCACCAAAGCAGGGGAAGGTCTGTGTTTTCGTGGAGCTGACTGTCTGTGGAGTTACACAGACGGTGTATGCAAATGATATTTTAGAAAGTTAGAAGCTTTGGGAACAAAAGAGAACAGAAAAGGGGAGTGAGAAGTAGGAGTGAGGGGGGTGAGAAGCCATGTAAAATAGGGTGGTCAGGGAGGCCTCCCCAAGATGGTGACCTTTGAGCATAGCTTTTGTAAGTGGCCAGGAAGTGAGCGAGCTGTGTGTGCACCTGCGGGAAGAATGTTTCAGGCTACAGGGATAGCAACAGCAAAGATCTCGAGGCTTGGCCGATGGCAACAAGAGGGAGGAACCCTACTGCAGCTGGAGCAGGGAAGTGAGTCAGAAGAGATGAGGGGCTGAGGGCTGGAACACACAGGATCTGACCACTCCCCCCCCTCCTTACCCCTCTGCAGATTGACAACCAGCGCTCCCGCCTGCCTATCTCACTGGCCAATGGTGGCCTGAGTGTGTACCAGAGCGGGATGCGGGGCATAGTGGAGCTGGACTTCGGGCTGGTGGTCACCTACGACTGGGATTGCCAGCTGGCACTGAACCTGTCTGCCCGCTTCCAAAACCAGGTGTACGGACTATGCGGCAACTATAATGGCAACGCCAATGATGACTTCCTCACACCTGATGGGGAGCAGGCTCCTAACGTTGAGATGTTTGCCAGTAGCTGGAGGGTGGGTGATGAGGAGGACGATGTGTGCGAGGATGGCTGCCAGAGCAACTGTCCCTCCTGCACCGAAGGCCAGGCCCAGCACTATGAGGGTGACCGTCTCTGTGGCATGCTGACCAAGCCTAGTGGCCCCTTTGCTGCCTGCCACGATGCCCTGGACCCCCAGCCCTTCCTGGAGGATTGCGTGTATGACCTGTGTGTGGTCAACGGGGACCGGTCCAGCCTCTGCCGTGGCCTCAGCGCCTACGCCCGGGCCTGTCGGGAGCTCGGCATCTCTATCGAGGACTGGAGGTCACCATCCAACTGCCGTGAGTGACGCCCTGGTCAGAGCTGGGAGCAGGGGACCCCTTACATCTGCTCAACATCTGAGCCCTTCCTGTGGTACAGCCTGGAGCTGGATCATGTCAGGGACAGGGAAATGGCCGAGATGGCCAGGCAGTGCTCACAGTGAGAAGGCGGAGGCAGACGCATCGTCTGACAGTGACAGTCTGGAGGGTCACAGCTGGGCTGGGGGAGGCACGGGCAGGATGGGAGAAGTCAAAGAAGCCTGTGGGACACTAAAGAGGCCTCCAGATTCAGTCTTGGGGATTAAGAAGGAATTATCATAGGAAGGGATGCCCAATCCGCAATTCTTAGGAGGACTAGGAACCAGATAGGAAGAGGGGAGCAGGAAATGAGTTCTGGGCTGGAAGAAGGGCGTGTGCCAAGTTCGGCCTGAGAGGTCACCTTCAGGGTCCCTCAGCAGCCACGTGGACCTTCCTTCCCTGGAGCCCTCCTGGGACTCCCTGACGTCCTCTGGGTAAGGTCCAAGCTCCCCAGGCAGGTGTGCATTCCCTTAATCTTCTTTCACTCACTTATTCATTCATTTCAACGGGCATATCCTGAGCCCTTATCTGGTCCCGTCCCCATGCTGGGGATGGACACCCACCTGTCCCTGCCCCTGTGAGTCTCCCAGAGAAATGTTCAGAAGGCAGAAAGGCCAGAAGGGAAGGGGGAGAGGCTTCCAGGCCCAGGCCCAAGGCTTGAGACAGACTCTGCGGGGGGAGTCCTTGTGGGGGAGACACTGAGCCATTTGAGGTTTGTCTTGGTCACTGCCGTGTCCTCGCTGCCCAGTTCTCACCCCTTTTGCCAGAGTTCCTGATGCCTGAGGCAGAGGGAGAAACCAGCCAGTTCGTATCTACCCGCTGGCCCAGGCCCTGTCCTTGGTGCTGAGGACTGAGCTACGACTGAGGCAGACCTGGCCCCCACTCTCTCAGAAACTCATAAACCATTGGGAAGACAGGCAGGAAGCAGCTGACCATGGAGCATCTTCAGAGAGAGAAAAATAAAGTTCATTTAATAAGAGTAATGGGGTGCTCACGAAGAAGGTGCTCAGGGAAGACCATTCCGAGGAGACGGCATTGAGGTGGAGACTGAGGGCCAGGCAGCAGAGACAGCTAATAATAATAATAAATAATAATAATAGTGCTTAGTTGATGCCTCTACCCAGATGAACTCATTTACTCCTCACAACAGCCCTATTGTGAGGTCAGTACTATTATTATGCCACTTTACTGACAGGGAAACTGAGGCACAGGGCGGTTGGAATCGTTTGCTCATGACCATACAGCTAAGAAGGGAGGGCCAGCATTTGAACCCATGCCACCGGGGTTTCTGTAGCCTTCTCTCAACCACGAGCCGCACTGCCTTTCCAGGAAATGTCAGCACAAGCAGAGGGGACAGCCAGAGCCAAGGCCCTGGGCTGCGAGTGCAGCCAACCCGCAGGGGGACGTGTGGCTGCGGCGGCGTGAGCCAGAGGGGGGATGAGAGGAGGGCAGGAGGGCAGAGGGCGGGTGGCGCGGGGCCTCAGGGGCCAGCGGGCCAGCGGGAAGTCTCTGGCGTTTATTCTGAGCAGGAAGGAGCCACAAAGGGGCTCGGAGCAGGAGAGGGATGTCCTCTGATTCGGGTGTTCACAGGGCCGAGCCTGCGGGAGGAAGGGGCGGGATGGGGGACCCGAGGAGCGCAGGCAGGAGGCTGCTGGGATGGATAGGACCGGGGTGGGGATGGTGGTGAGAGAAAGGGGCAGATTCTGGGTAGATTCTGAACACGGAGCCCACAGAACTTACTGACAGATTGGTTGTCCAGGGAGTGAAGTGGGGAGGGGTCACCTATGTTTCAGAGGTTGGGGGCCGAGCCCCTGAAGAATGGAAGTGCCTCGAACTGGAAGCGGGTCTCTGAAGGAGGGGCAGGGTTGGGGCGGGAAGTCCTGGCACCTTCCCTACTGAACCTGCCTCCAGGGCCCCGCCTGCTGGGCTGGCCTGACCGGGTCCCTGTCTCCCCGCAGCCCTGTCCTGCCCCGCCCACAGCCGCTACGACCCGTGCAGCCCCGCCTGCCCCGCCTCCTGCAACCCCGCGGCTGAGCCCGCCAACTGCTCCGAGCGCCCCTGCGTGGAGGGCTGCACTTGCCTCCCGGGCTTCGTGGCCAGCGGCGGCGCCTGCGTGGCCGCCTCGTCCTGCGGCTGCATCTACGAGGGCCGCCCCCTGGCGCCCGGCCAGCAGGTGTGGGCGGACGGTGAGTGCCGGCGGCGCTGCACCTGCGACGGCGCGACCCATCAGGTGAGCTGCAGCGACACGCAGGGCTGTCCCGCCGGCGAGCACTGCCGCGTCCAGCACAACCTCCTGGGCTGCTACCCCGACCGCTTCGGGAGCTGCCAGGCGTCCGGGGACCCGCACTACGTGACCTTCGACGGCCGGCGCTTCGACTTCATGGGCACCTGCACCTACCTGCTGACCGGCTCGTGCGGCCAGAACGCCGCTCTGCCCTCCTTCCGGGTGCTGGTGGAGAACGAGCACCGGGGCAGCCCGGCCGTGAGCTACACGCGCGCCGTGCGCGTGGAGGCCCGTGGCGTGGCGGTGGCCGTGCGCAGGGAACATCCTGGGCAAGTGCTGGTGAGGAGGAGCACCCGGGGCCGGGTGGAGGCGGGCGGGGGGTGGGCAGGGGGTGTGGAGAATATCCCTCCAAAAGAGTGCGCGGAGCTGCTAGAAGACCCGAGGCCGGTGATCGCAGCCAGGGTCCCCAGGCAGGGCCGCGCTGCCTTTTCCTGGCTGTGTGACTGGCTCTCAGGGGCTCCTTAGTTTTGTCCCCTGTTCAATGTGATAACAAGAGGGCGCCTCAGGGGGAAGCCCCTTCACAGGGCGGTTGTGGGGACTGGACCAGTTAATATTTGTAGGGCATTTAAAAAAAAACACCTTGATGCCTAGTAAATGTTGACTTAATATTGTATTGCTATGAACCCTCTAAAGTTATAGATATGTGCATTTTCTGAAAGGTGATTGATTTTCCGATAGTAAGGTGGCCTGTAAAAGGTCAGAAACTAGAGGTGTGTGTTTTCGGGAGCGCGGGTCGGGTAGAGAGCCCCAACAAATGGCAGGCTCTGGGAAGAGCATTCTCAGACGGTCCACCACCACCCAGCAGGAGTCAAGAGCCACTGATTGACTCTTTTAAAAAAATGAAAAATTGTGGGGTTGTTGTAAGGTTTACAACATTAGTCAATAATTATTACTGAGCAGTTTGGGACAGTGGACCGTGCTTTCGGGAGGAAGAGGAATCGGAAATGAAAAAGAGAGAGAACTTGCCATATGCCTGGCACTGCGCTAACCCCTTTGCAGCCCTTAACTCTTCATCCTCAGAACGACCTTGGAGTAAAGGAAATTCTGCCCAGAAAGCCTCGTGTTGGACATAGGGAAGTTCCTCGGTAAACAGAGGACATAGTTGTTAATATTTACATCCTCGCCTCTCTGAGATGACATTCAAGCTGAGGTCTGAATAATAATAGCCAACATATATTAAGTTATTTCTCTGTATTAAATGCTCAGCACATAGTAACTCATTTAATTTCCATGACAACTTTGTGCAATTGCTAGTCGTATGAGACAAGGACACTGAGGCACAGAGAGGCTGTCGCTTACTCAAGGGCACAGAGCCAGTGAGTGGCAGAGACAGGGTCTGAAGCCAGGCGGTCTGTCCCCGGAGCCCACACTCTCAGTCACTGTTTTTCACCGCCTCTCCTAAAGATGAAGATGGACCGGGCAGGGACGGAAGTGGACGGAAGGGTGTTCCTGCTGGAAGGAGCAAGTGCAGAGGCTCTAAGGCAGGAACACACGTGAAGGGGGAGGAACAGCACAGAGGCCAGTGGGGCTGGAACGGAGGGAGAGAGGAACAAGCGAGGCCGGGGATGACAGAGAGGACGGCTGTGATAGAAGCTTCTGATTGAAGCTGAAACCTAAAGGGTGAGGAAGAGACCCCAAGGCGAAGAGTGGTTATTCCTAGGCAGGGGGACCAACAGGGGCAGAGCCTGAGGCTGGGCTGAGCTTGAAGAGTGCAGAAGAACAGCCTGGGGCTAATGAGGCTGCCCCTGAGAGGGTGAGATTGGGAGGATAGAATAGGAAGTTGGTAGGAGATGAGATGAGAAAGTGGGGACAAGTGGGGGGGCCTGGCGGGTAGAGGGGTTCGAGTTTAAGCTAAGAGGTGATGGATGAAGGGAGGAAGCCAGGCACAGAACAGGGACGTGGAAGAGGGTAGAAAGGTCACCAGCAGGGGGCACATGGCAACTGCAAAGGCCCTGACACTGGGCTGAGCTGGGTGAGTCCCGGGGAATATCAGGAGACCTGTATGGCTGGAGTTTCAGGGGTGGGGAACAGGGCGGTACCAGAAAGTGGGATTGGAGAGCAGTGGGGCTCACATCATTTAGGGCCTTTTAGGCCATTGTAAGGGGTTTGGATCAAAACTGACACCTAAAAGGTGAAGTAGAGGTAGCCAAGGGAAGAGTGCAAAGTGAATGCAAAGCAAGTGCAAAGGCCCTGAGGTGGGGGTACACTGGAGATGTTCTCAGCAAGGAGGCTAAGGGAGGGATGCGGTGAGTGAGGCAGGCACCAAGGTGAAGAGAGCCAAGGTCAAGCAGGACCTTTCTACAGGAGGGACTTGGATTTAAGCCAAGTGAAGGGAAACCAGCCAGGAGAGAAGTGCTAGATGCTGTTCTTGGCAAAGGCAAAAGGCCCTAAGGGTTGGACTAAACTGGGAGAGTTACAGCAGCATCAAGAAAGCCAATGTGGCCAGAATAAAATGAGTGAAGGGGAGGGTGTGAGGAGGTGGGGTCAGGGAGCCAATGGGGAGGCAGGCGCTGTAGGCTTTGAAGGCTGTGACTTAGAGATTTGGATTTAAGGTGATACTTGAAGTATGAAGAGAGGTGGAGGGTGTGCCAGGCAAAGGGATATGCAAGTGCAAGGTCTCAGGTGGGACCAAGAATAATGTGCTCAGGAGGATAGCAAGGAGCTGAGAATAGCTGGAGCTGAGTGAGGGGTCGGTCACAGAGCTATGAATGCACCCTGACCCCTTGGCCCTCCCGCATCTCTGCCCAGGTCGACGGCATCCTTCAGTACCTGCCCTTCCAGGCGGCGGACGGGCAGGTGCAGGTGTTCCACCAGGGCCAAAATGCTGTGGTGCGCACGGACTTTGGCCTGACTGTCACCTACAACTGGGACGCCCATGTGACTGCCAAGGTGCCCGGGAGCTATGCTGGGGCCCTGTGTGGGCTCTGTGGAAACTTCAACGACAGCCCAGAGGATGACCTGGCCCTGCGGGGTGGGGGCCAAGCGGCCGACGCCCTGGCCTTCGGGAAGAGCTGGCAGGAGGAGACCAGGCCAGGCTGTGGAGCAGCCGAGTCAGGCGACTGTCCCAACCTGGACTCCCTGGTAGCCCAGCAGCTTCAGAGTAAGAAGGAATGCGGGATCCTTGCCGACCCTGAGGGGCCCTTCCGGGAGTGCCACCACAAGCTGGACCCGCAGGGTGCCCTGCGAGACTGCGTCTATGACCGCTGCCTGCTGCCGGGCCAGTCCGGGCCTCTGTGTGACGCACTGGCCGCTTACGCGGATGCTTGCCAGGCCGCAGGGGCCACTGTGGACCCCTGGAGGAGCGAGGAACTCTGCTGTGAGTATCAGTAGTGAAAACTGGGTCTCAGCCTTACGTATATTCATTAACATATAAATATCACTAATTCATTTAATTCTTTTTTTTAATGTTTTTTTAAATATTTTTTTATTATTTATTTATCTTTAGAGGGGAAGGGGAGGAAGGAGAGAGGGAGAGAAACATCAATGTATGGTTGCCTTTTGTGCATCCCCTGCTGGGAACTGGCCTGCAGGGAACCGGCCTGCAACCCAGGCATGTGCCCTGACTGGGAATCGAACCGCGATCGTGTGGTTCGCAGGCCCGCGCTCAATCCACTGAGCTACACCAGCCAGGGCTTAATTCTTGTAACAGCCTTATGAAGTAGGGAATGTGGCTTTGCCTGTTTAACAGACGAGGAACCTGAGGCTCAGCGAGAATCGGTTACATGTCTGGGATCCTTACACCTAGGAAATGACAGAGGCAGAAATACATCCGGTAGCCCTGGGGCTGATTTCCCTATGGCAGTTGCCTTGCAGAGATGAGCAGTGCTGTTGCTGTTAGAGGGAGCCCAGCACCCTCTCCGGGTCTGCTCGGTCCCCACCTGGCCTGCTGCACTGAACACCTGCCGAGCCCCCTGGGCAGTCACTCTGAGACCTTCGCATCAGATGCGGGTGCAGGAATGGTCTTCAAATGTCTTTGCTTTCCTGTAAAAGGAGTTTAGAAAGCCATGCATCCTTTTGCCTGATTTTTACATGTTAAAAAGTTTAAATACACATGTTCAAAAGTATGCACATATAATAAGTAGAAGCCTGTTCAATTCTCAGCAAGAGAACACATTTGCATCACCTGTCCCAAGAATCCTGAAAAAGTACATACTGGGCCTCCCATTACTTTGGAAGCCCCTTCATACCTTTTTCCTGGCACTATACCCAGTGGTAACCACTATTCTGACTTCTAAAGTTTCTAGTTTTTTAAAGATTTTATTTATTTATTTTTAGAGAGGGGAAGGGAGGGAGAAATAGAGGAAGAGAAATATCAATGTGTGGTTGCCTCTCATGCGCCCCCTACTGGGGAATCTGGCCTGCAACCCAGGCATGTGCCCTGACTGGGAATCAAACCAGCGGCTCTTTGGTTCACAGGCCGGTGCTCAATCCACTGAGCCACACCAGCCAGGGCTAACTGCTTCTTTATAATGTTATTTAACCTGTCCATCTGTCCAACCAGATTCTCTTTTAAACTGGCTCAGTAGTGCTGTTCAACAGAACTTCGGTGATAATGGAAATGCTCTATATTTGAGCTGTATCATATCATACGGTTGCCACTAATCAAATGTGGCTTTTGAGCATTTGAAATGGGGCTGTTGTGACCAAAAAGCTATGTCTTCAGTTTTATTTCATTTTATTTTTTTTAAGATTTTATTTATTTATCTTTAGAAGGGAAGGGAAGGAGAGAGGGAGAGAAACATCAATGTGTGGTTGCTTCTCATGTGTCCCCTGCTGGGACCTGGCCTGCAACCCGGGCATGTGCCCTGACTGGGAATCGAACCGCAATCCTTTGGTTCGCAGACCCGCACTCAATCCACTAAGCTACACCAGCCAGGGCTTATTTCATTTTAATTAAATTTACATTTAAATGGCCACAAGCGACTGTCATATCGGACCACACAAATAGAGTATTGATTTGGTTCAGTTCCAGTTTTTTTGTTTTGTTTTGTTTTTGAGGAAACTATTTTTTTTTTTTATGAATCCTCACCCAAAGATATGTTTATCAATTTTTAGAGATAGAGAAAGGGGGAGGGAGAGAGAGAGTAAGAGACATCAGTGTAAGAAAGAAACATCAGTTGGTTGCCTCTTGTATGTGCCCTGACCGCGGATCAAACCCGCAGCGTAGGTCTATGCCCTGACTGGGAATCGAACCCTCAAACTGTTGGTGTATGGGATGATGGTCCAACCAACTGAGCCACCCGGCCAGGGCAAAATTGTCTGTCTTCTAATCTAGAGTGAGTGGGGTTTGGAGAGAGGAACAGCGATTCTTTATTTTTTTCTTTAAAACATGGACACATATTTTAATCTATAGAGTCATTACTCCTACTGCAGAACGAAGAAGAGTACCGCACTCACAAACACACTGCAGAGATCACACACACACTCGCTGCACGTACGTACATTTAAAATACGTGACGTAACGTGCTCCCCAGACCCCACCCAGCAGAGGAGCTCCTTGCCGCTGGACCACTTCTGTGTGACTGTGTGTGAGCGTGTGTGTGCACTTGCGTGTGTGTCGGGAGGTCAGCTGTTTCACTGGGGTCGGGGACTCCCAACCCTGATGGCCGCTCTCCCCGCAGTGCTGACCTGCCCGCCCCACAGTCACTACGAGGCCTGCTCCTACGGCTGCCCGCTGACCTGCGGGGACCTCCCGGTGCCTGGCGGCTGTGGCTCTGACTGCCGCGAGGGCTGCGTGTGCGACCAGGGCTTTGCGCTCAGCGGTGAGTCCTGCGTGCCGCTGCCCTCCTGCGGCTGCTTGTACCAGGGCACCTACCACCCACCGGGCCAGACCTTCTATCCTGGACCCGGGTGCGAGTCCCTCTGCCACTGCCGGGAGGGCGGCCTGGTGTCCTGTGAGCCCTCCACCTGCGGCCCCCACGAGGCCTGCCAACTGTCCGGGGGTGTGCTGGGCTGCGTGGCTGTGGGCTCCGCCACCTGCCAGGCGTCGGGAGACCCTCATTACACCACCTTCGACGGCCACCGCTTCGACTTCATGGGCACCTGTGTGTACGTGCTGGCTCAGACCCGCAAGGCCCGGCCCGGCCTGGAGCAGTTTACCGTCCTGCAGGAGAACGTGGAATGGAACAATCAGAAAGTCAGTGTGACCAGGGCGGTCACCGTCCAGGTGGCTAACTTCACCCTGCGGCTGGAACAGAATAACTGGAAGGTCACGGTGAGAGCAGGGGCTGACCCTGGAGCGGGGGCTGGGATGGAGGGCCATCTGTGGGTGGGACCCAGGCAGTGCTCAGCCCAGGGGCAGGAGACACAGGGTTCAGGGTGCATGTGAGAGGCAGGGGTCCCAAAGGAGAGGGGCTGCTGATCAGAACCCGGAGTGGGGAGCCAAGAAGACCCTGGGAGCTGAGATGTGTTCCCACGTGGCCTCAGTCTCCCCTTACCCTGCCCCTGGACTATCCCCTCTGAACGCCTCTCCTACACCCCCCTCCCTGTTCCCTCCATCCCCCCACTCCATCCTGGTCCCCACCCCAGCCACCTCCCTGGTCCCCCAGCCTGTGGCAGCACTCAATGCAACCAGAGGTTGGTACACTCCGGAACGGGGAAGGCTCGAGGACAGAGGACAACTCGAGGGTGGCTCCACATTCCCGAACAGCCACAACCACAGTAACGGCAGCTGCGGCGTCTGCGTAGCTGCCCCCAGACCTTGGCTGCTAAGCACTTCCAACCCAAGTGCCATTTTATCCTCACAGTAGTAGCTGCAATGCCTTCGATTTGCTTTAGTTTTTAAAGGGGGATGTCCCATCACTGGCCAAAGTTCCCCAGCAAAGGCGGGACTTGAACCCAAGCTGGCAGACCAGGAGACAGCGGGGGAATGGGCATCTACTCTGGAGGGTCTTCTGCAGCAATCCCACTAAGATTCAGGCCCCTGACTGTTGTACTAGCAGTGATATTGATGAGGATGCTGTCAAACAGCTGACTTTTTCAAGTGCTCATGCATTCGATGTTTAACAATACTCCCTGACACAGCCACGCTCCTAGAATAGCACCTGGCATATCATTGGCTGTAAATACGTAAGAGCTATTGGGTTTTTGTTGTGAAGTAGAAACTATCAATGTCCCCACTTTACAGATGAGGAAACTGAGGCACAGGGGCTAAGTCACTTGGCCTTGACCTCTATCCATCCCTGCTCAGGAAGGACGGTGGTGGACTGTTTTTAGGAGACAGGAACATGTTCATCAGGAGCATGTCCTTCTCCTGCCCTCTTCTCTGACTCCAAACAATCAAATGCTCATTGTGTCTGTATTAAGGAAGGTCTAGCAAGCGTGTTAACCGGGGGTGGATTTACAAGGCTCTGTTGGTGCCTTAACCGGAAACCATGGGTTCTTGGCTCATGGACTTGAAGTTCGTTTCTCCAGAAATTTAGCCTGACTTTCAACCCGCTGCTGGATGCGTAAGGCAAAAACCTTTCGCATCCATTTACTCTTCAAAATAAAAACACCCAGTCGTAGCTAATAATGACAACAAGCGCCCCCAGAACACCCATTCTATGCCAGATACATGGGTCAGCACTTCGCAAATACTAATTTATCGAATCCTTACGACGACCCTGTGGGGTAGGCACCGCGTTCCCACTCAGTAGATGAGGAAACATGAAAAGAGAGGTGACCCGCCTGCCCAAGGTCACAGAAAGGGTTAGGGGTGGCGCCGTGTTTGAACCCAGGCGGTGTCTGCAAAGTCAGTTACGGCATTACCGGTCATCGCAGTAAGTGGTGATCAAGCGCCCACTGGTGAGGCTGTTATTCCACTGAGACCCGGGTCAATTTCCTGTGGCTGCTGTAATAAGTCGCCACCAACTTGGTGGCTAAAACCACAGGAATTTATTTCCTCAGAGTTGTGAATGCCGGAAGTTCAAACCAAAGTGTTGGCAAGGGCTGCACCCCCTTCTAAGGCGCGAGGGGAGGACCCTGCCTTGCCCCTTCCAGCTTTGGGGGGCTGCCTCACTCCATCTGTCTTTGTCCTCGAACGGCCCTCCCTGGTATCTCCGTGTCTTCTCTTCTCCTGCCTCTCACGCGGACATGTGACACGGGACGGGGGGCTCACCCTAATCCAGGATGATCGTGTCCCCGGGTCATTATCCTCTTGCGTTTGCAGAGACCCTTATTCTGAATCAGGCCATATCCTCAGGCGCTGAGTGGACACCATTGAACCCACTAGAAGACCCTATTATTACACCCATTTTACTAATAGAGAAACTAAGGTCCTGCAGAACTTCAGTGTCGGGAGGGCCCTGACTGGGGTCTGCCCCTTCAAAGTGTACCCCCTGAAACATGGCACCTCCTGCCTCCCAGGTAAACGGCGTGAACTTGAAGCCCCCCGTGGTGCTGGCCCAGGGCCGGGTCCGCGCCGTCCAGGAAGGCTCAGACATGGTGATCAAGACTGACTTTGGACTGCGTGTGGTCTACGACCTCCTGTACCACGTGCAGGTCACTGTCCCAAGCAACTACTACAAGCAGTTGTGTGGCCTGTGTGGGGACTACAACGGTGACCCCAAGGATGACCTGCAGAAGCCCGATGGCTCGCCGGCGGGCAGCCCCGATGAGTTTGGCAACTCCTGGGAGGAGGCGGTACCGGGCTCCCCCTGCCTGCCGCCGCCCACCTGCCAGCCCGGCGAAGACTGCCACCCTCAGCAGTGCGGGCCTGAGCTCCAGGAGAAGTACCAGCAGGAGCAGTTCTGCGGGTTCCTCGCCAGCCCCACCGGGCCACTGGCCGCCTGCCACAAGCTGCTGAATCCCCAGGGTCCTTTGCAAGACTGTGTCTTTGATCTCTGCGTCGGTGGAGACCAGAGCATTCTCTGCAACAACATTCACGCCTACGTGAGTGCTTGCCAGGCAGCGGGAGGCCACGTGGACCCCTGGAGGACCGAATCTTTCTGTCGTGAGTAAGGGGCAGAGAAGGCAGGGGGACACCAAGGAGCAGAGGTGGGAGGTTGAGGCACAAAAGAGGCAGACCCTGGACCCTGCAGCCCTCCTTCCCAGGAGCTCTGACCCGCACCCCTCTTTGCAGCAATGAAGTGCGGCCCCAACAGTCACTATGAGCTCTGCGCAGACACCTGCACCCTGACCTGCTCCGCACTCAGCACCGCCCCTCAGTGCCCGGACACCTGTGCCGAGGGCTGCCAGTGTGACCCCGGCTTCCTCAGTGACGGCCACGCCTGCGTGCCCATCCAGGAGTGCGGCTGCTACCACGATGGTGTCTACTATGAGGTAGGAACCTGGTCATCCCCAACAGATCTGCGACCTCATCCTGGACCCCTTCCCACTGCCCATCAGCCCCACAGCCTGTGCACTTGGCCTCCTGAACATCCCTCCCACCCACTTCTCTTCCACAATGCGTGGCCCCACTGTGATCCAGCTTGTCCCCTCCTACCTGGCTCCCTCTCAGCCCTCTCTTTTGCTCCCTTTGATCGCTGTCTTCGTGGAAGTGGGAAAGACCTTTGTAAATACAACTGTAGCTCCTGCAACTTTAAACCCTCCCCTGACTCCTCAGGTCAAGTTTTGGCTCCGTATCTGGGTCCAATTTTTGTCTCATTGTACAGGTGGCTAACACCCCCACCACCACCACCACCACTCACCTCTCCCACTCTGGGATCCGAGTGTGTTTGTCAGGAGTCTGTCTCTCTCAAAGCACTGGAAGTGTTGCGGTGGGTGGGGCGGGCGGGGAGCTCTCTGTTGATCTCATATGAATAATAATAGTAATAATAACAAATAGGCCGATAGTGCTTACTATGTATGGGTTTCTGCTTTAAGTGCTCTGCTATGCTATGTTTTATAAACCTTTTATCATGAAAATTTTCAAATACACAAAAGAGAGCAATGCAATAAATCTTCATGTACCCATCACTTGGCTTCAAAAAGAAATCGGCATTTTCCCAATCTTGTTCCATCTCCAACCCCGTTTTCTCTTCCATCTGGACGATCTAAAGAAAACCCCTTTCATTTCATCTGTATTTCATAGGTATTACTAACTCAGTTACACTTTCATTGGTAGGTGCAATGGTAGGTGGTAAGTATTAGCTGCAATGTATGTGGAAACTGAGGCATAAAGAGATTAAGTAATTTGCACAGAATGATGAGATTGGCAAATAGGAAAAGGCATCAGACTCAGTCTTCTCCAGAGCCTTTGCCCTTAATTATTCTGTGACACCGCGTATCCTATACAGCAGACATTTAGTGGATGTTTTGGAATAAACAAATGAGCAAATGAGTGGAAGTGAGTGGATGCGTGAATGGAACCCCAAGGCCATGCTGTGCTTCAGTTTCACAGACAAGGGACCACCCTGATGAAAGACGTCCCCTTCCTGCTCTCCAGACCCCAGAGGTCCTGGAGCGGGCTCCCACCTGACGGCTGTGCCCTCTGTCCCCACAGCCGGAGCAGACGGTGCTCACTGACAACTGCCAGCAGCAGTGTGTGTGCCGGGCCGGGAAGGGCCTGGTGTGCCAGAACCACACCTGTCAACTGGGGCACGTGTGCCGCTCCACGGCAGGCATCCTGAGCTGCGTCAAAGGTGCCGGGCTAGGCTGGGGCCCGTGTGGCTGGGGACGGAGGACAGCGACTTTGGAGCTGAGGGTGGTGGGACCTGGATCTTTATGGTGGGAGGCGCAGGGGACTGAGGACTGAGGTCTCCACCCGGGGCCAGGCATTATTTACAGTAACAGGCAGCTGGTAGTGCCATGGTTTTCTGACCATCGGTATGTGGGATTAGTCTGGGGCTTCAGGCACCATCCCCAAGGGGTTTGAGAGACTGGGACCCACGGGGCAGGGACAGAGTCCTGAGGTCTCAAGCAGATGCCCCACAAAGTCTTGGGTCTTGGATACAGGGCACTCCTTGAGTGGAAGACCAAGATTCATATGGATACAGTCTCAGACATGGGGACCCCCAACTTCAGTCTAAGACAGAGCCACCCCAAGACTGGTTTCTTAGGGTGAAGGGCAGAGAATAATTTCCTCATTTCTAAGGATAAGGAACTGGGACCCCCCAGAACTAATTGAGACCCCCAGGGCTGACGGACACGATAACGGGGATTCTCGGGGGTGGCGGTTTATCGGTCAGGGTCCAATCGGGAGACAGAAACCACACAGCAGCATGGACAGGGCAAGTTGGAGGGAAAGAATTCTTTACGTGAATAGGGGATGGACACTAAGGGACACCAAGCAGATTCGTGGAGCAGCCCCTGCCCCTAGAGTAAAGCACGGCACCGAGGCAAGGAAAGGAGGAACCGGGAAGAGGGCCCCCACCCCAAGGCTGAGGGGCGGGTCTCATCGGAAGGCTCGACTGTAGCCCACTGGGTGGCAGAGAGGTGGTACAGGCTCGAGCTGGCAAGCAGGAACCCCTGAGTGGGCGTCCCACATGCCGCTGGCCCCCCATGCCAGCAGGAGCCAAGGAGAGCAGAGCTGCTAGAAGCCAGAGGGGCCCCTTTCCTCCTGCTGGGGGCCTCCAGCGCCCTCTACTGACAAAGCCTAAACTCTATCAGTGGGTTTGGAGCCAAACGTCTACAAACTGA
This sequence comes from Artibeus jamaicensis, assembly GCF_021234435.1. Classification (NCBI taxonomy): domain Eukaryota; kingdom Metazoa; phylum Chordata; class Mammalia; order Chiroptera; family Phyllostomidae; genus Artibeus; species Artibeus jamaicensis. Next base: position 1,200,789 of record NW_026521848.1, read on the forward strand.
AACTTGGGGGGAGAAGAGGAAGTTTCAAGTTCGCGGTCTTGGGCACAAGGGTTCCCAAAACTGGGGTCACAGATGTAATGGCCCTAGGGACAGAGTCTTGGACAGAGACCCTCGGAGGTAGGGCCTCGGAAATGAGATCCCCATGGCTGGGATCTCAGACGCGGCGACCCCAGGGAGACACAGTCTTGCATGAAAGGGTCCCCAGGCTTAGATATGGGGACCATGGGGACCAGGCTCTCAAACATTGGGACCTCTGGGGTTAGATTATCACCAGAAAGGTCCTTCCGTACCTTGGTCTTGGGCACAGAGACCTCAGGACTGGGCTCTCAGATGTGGTTGTCCAGGCAGCTGGGTTGGGAGGACCTGGGCCCGGGTCTCAAACACAGAGAACCGTGGGGCCAGCGGTTCCCTCGTGGACCCCCTCAGGACTGGCCGCATGGACACAGGGACCCCTGGGGTTCTGGTCTCAAGCCCGAGTAGTTCCCTGGGGCTGTGACCTTGAGCAAGGGGACCACAGAGCCCGGGGACAGATGCTGGGGAGCAGCCGGCCTCCTGCCAGGCAGCCCCTCCAGGCCCTCTCTCCTCCGCCCCCAGACCCGTGCTTCGCTGTGCCGTGTCGGCCCCAGGAGACGTGCCAGGAGAAGAACGGCCAGGGCGCGTGCGTGCCCAACTACGAGGCCACGTGCTTGCTGTGGGGCGACCCCCACTACCGCTCCTTCGACGGCTGGAACTTTGACTTCCAGGGCACCTGTAACTACGTGCTGGCGACCACCAGCTGCCCAGGGGTCAACAACACCCTGGGTCTCACCCCCTTCACCATCACCACCAAGAACGAGAACCTGGGCAACCCTGCTGTGTCCTACGCGAGGCTTGTCACTGTGACTACTCTCGACACCAGCATCTCCATCCACAGAGGCGAAGTCGGCAAAGTCCGGGTAAGTGCCACAGGATGGTCCCCTGGGCTCCCGGTTGGGCGGGAGGGGTCCTGGCAGCCACAGCTAGAAGCTCAGCGCTCTCTCTCTCTCTCTTCACCCTAAACAAAATGGCAGCAAAGCAACAATAATTATTGCAAAAACCTCTGTCGGGAATTAGATGAGCTCACCTCTTTGCAAAGGCCTTTCACCTAGGCCTTCAGCATTTGGCCTTTTTGGAGAACTGGGTTTGAATCCAGGTTCTCCGTGTCACCTGTGTGACATCGGGCAAGTGACGACCTGGCGGGCCTCAGTTTCCTCACCTTAGGAACAGGGTGAGGAAACCATCGTAGCAGGCTCTGCCCCCCCGGCAGTGAGGTGGTGCCGTCAAGTGTTCAGCTGCGGGTCTGACCTCAGGAGGCCACCGTGAACGTCTGTGAGGAAACAATGAGAGGCCTTGAGACTCTGACATGGAGCAACATTCAGGGAACTGGAGAGAGAGATGGGCCCCCCTTTCTGCCCAGGGTAGTGGAGATGCAGGCTCAGGGCAGCCCACGGTGGGGGTGGGGGGGTGGGGACGAGGGAAGCGCAGAACAGGGCGGGCACCCCATAAATGACAGTGAGTGGGAGAGATGCCCAGGCACACAGGTGCTCAGGGAAAGAGGAGGGAGGGAGAGAGTGGGTGACAGACCCGGAGAGAGCGCGCGCACACACGGCGTGGGGTGGTACAGAGAGAGACTCAGAGAAAAGGAAATCTGAGAGAGAGATCTGGATGGAGACAGAGGGAGAGGCAGTGGGGAGAGGAAGGGAGGGAGATGAGGTCAAGAGAGAAACTCAGAAAAAGCAGCAGAGATAGGTTGCATTCCCTGGGGCCTGGACTGCAGCCGATGTCCGTGTTAGTTAAGTGACCCTACAGCTGTCGGTCGTGAAGAAGGCCTTGGCCGGCCAGGTGAGGGAGGCAGAGGCCAGAGCTGAGCCTCCACACCCCGAGGGAGCTCCGTTTGCGCCCTCCCCCACCCCCGATCTCCCCTTCCTCCAGGTGAACGGTGTGCTGACAGTGTTGCCTGTCTCCGTGGCCGGTGGGAGACTCTCAGTGACCCAGGGCTCATCGAAAGCAGTGCTGGCCACCGACTTCGGGCTGTCGGTCAGCTATGACTGGAACTGGCAAGTGGAAGTGACATTGCCCAGTAGCTATCACGGCACAGTGTGTGGGCTCTGTGGGAACATGGACCGCAACCGCAGCAACGACCAAGCCTTCCCTAACAGCACCCTGGCTCCCTCCATACCCATCTGGGGCGGCAGCTGGCGAGCCCCGGGCTGGGACCCACTGTGCTGGGACGAATGTCAGGGGTCCTGCCCAACATGCCCTGAGAACCAAATGGAAAAGTACAAGGGCCCTGGGTTCTGTGGACCCCTGGCCGCCGGCACAGGAGGCCCCTTTGCTGCCTGCCATGCCCACGTGGCACCTGATAGCTTCTTCAAGGGCTGCGTTCTGGATGTCTGCCTGGGCGGCGGGGCCCACGACATTCTTTGCCAGGCTCTGGCGACCTATGCTGCTGCCTGCCAGGCCACCGGTGTTGTCATCAAGGACTGGAGGGCACAGGCTGGCTGTGGTGAGTGTCCGGGTGAACCGGGCAGGACTCGGGGTGGGCGTTCTGTCCCTGCAGGGCTGGTTTGGTTTCACGCCAGGTCTGGGGCATTTTGTTTCTTTCTGTGTCTCTCTGTTTTCGTTCTGGTGTTTCTCTCTGTCTCCCGTGGTTGTTGCTCTGTCTCTTTCTCATTCACTCTCTCCTGTCACTGTCTGGGTCTTTGTTTCTCTCTCCTTTTGTCTCTCTGCGTCTTTTGTTCTGTCTCTCTCAGTCTCTGTCTGTCCCCCCTTGTCCCTCTCTCTGTCTCCTCCCACTCTGTCCTCAGATCCCACCCTCTCTGACACCATTTCCTCTCTCTCCCCCTCCCACTCTCTTCCGCCTGCAGAAATCTCCTGCCCCGACAACAGCCACTACGAGCTCTGTGGCCCACTGTGCCCTGCCAGCTGCCCGTCCCCTGCGCCCCCCGCACCCCTTGCCGCGTGCCAGGGTCCCTGCGCTGAGGGTTGCCAGTGTGACTCGGGCTTCGTGTGGAGTGCAGACCGCTGTGTTCCTCTGGATGGTGGCTGCGGCTGCTGGGCCAACAGTACCTACCACGAGGCAGGCAGCGAGTTTTGGGCTAGTGTCACCTGCTCCCAGAGGTGCCAGTGCGGACCTGGGGGTGGCTCTCTGGTCTGCAAGCCTGCCAGCTGTGGGCTAGGCGAAGCGTGTGCCCTGTTGCCCTCTGGCCAGTATGGCTGCCAACCTGTCAGAACGGCTGAATGTCAAGCCTGGGGCGACCCCCATTACATCACCCTGGACGGGCACCGATTCGACTTCCAAGGTACCTGTGAGTACCTGTTGAGTGCACCCTGCAGTGAACTACCTGCGGGGGTTGAGAACTTCACCGTCACTGTAGCCAATGAGCACCGGGGCAGCCAGGCCGTCAGCTACACCCACAGCGTCACCCTGCACATCTACAACCACAACCTGACCCTCAGTGCCCGCTGGCCCCGACAGCTGCAGGTGAGGAGTCCGTGGACAGGGCAGGAGCAGTGCCAGCCCCGAGTTGCCTGGGGATTAGTGGTGTGCCATTCCCCTGATCGCCTTCCACAGGTTAGCCAGAGCATGGTGGAGGGGTGCGGACGGAGTGTAGGTCTTGGAGCCAGATGGCTTGGAGCAGTGGCTTCCCTGCCTCTGAGCTTTTGTTTATTCTTCTGTAAAATGGGCCTAAGAAAAGCACCTGCTTCAGAGGGTAGTGTGAAGAGCCAGTGAAATCGTGTCTAAAGATTAGTATTATTGAAAGGAGCACTCAGTAGGTAGCAGAGACAGGATTCGGACCTTTGTCCTGGCCATTCGCTACCTCCACCTCTGCCCCACGCCCACAGGTGGACAGCAAGCTCGTGGCACTGCCCTTCCAGCTGGACTCGCGCCTGCACGCCTACCTGAGTGGCCCCGACGTGGTGGTGACCTCGGCCACAGGGCTCTCACTGGCTTTCGATGGGGACAGCAACGTGCGCCTGCGCGTACCGGCGGTGTATGCGGGCGCTCTTTGTGGCCTGTGTGGGAACTACAACCAGGACCCTGCAGATGACCTGCAGGCGGTGGACGGAAATCCTGACAGCTGGCAGGTGGGCGGCGCCCAGGACTGCGGAGAGTGCGTGCCTGGGCCGTGCCCCGCACCCTGCACGCAGGAGCAGCAGGCGCCCTTCGGTGGTCCCGACGCCTGCGGCGTGATCTCGGCCCCTGACGGCCCGCTGGCACCCTGCCACCGCCTCTTGCCGCCCGCGCAGTACTTCCAGGCCTGCTTGCTGGACGCCTGCCAAGCTCAGGGCCATCCTGGAGGCCTCTGCCCTGCTGTGGCTGCCTATGTGGCAGCTTGCCAGGCCGCTGGGGCGCAGCTCGGAGAGTGGAGGCGGCCGGATTTCTGTCGTGAGTACTCACCCATGCACGGGCCACATAGTGGGGGTCTCCCCGTCCCATCTTTTCACAGAACCTCCTTCAAGGCGTGCCTTAGATACCATCCTGCCCGCCCTGAGCCAGATATCTCCTGTTGGAGAAACACTAAATGCACCAGGGCACACACTGCAGTGAGAGAGACTGATACGCCGGGTCAGAACCTGGGTCCGGTAGACTGTTGGGGAGCATGCACTCAGGATCCTAGCCAGACGAAGTGGGTTGGCAGACCCTGTCAGAGCTACGCAGTGAGATTCACCTGGTCGAGCAGATTCTTTCAGGTTCCCCTGGTCAGAGAGACCTAGAAAGTTCCACCTGCTCAGATGCCCCTGGCCAGTTGCAGACACTGAAACACAAAGGAATTGGCCCGATGACATCAGACAGGGGCTCTGGTTAGACGCTGGGCAGACACACCCAGGTGGAATCATGACCCTGACACAGCCCTATGCGGATAAACGTACATAATCACAGGGAGCCACACCCCAGGGTACGTCTGGCCCCACCCCTCGGTCAGATGCACGCCCTGAGTACCACGGCTGGTTCAGACCCACACAGTCCAGTCAGTCAAAGTTGATCAGGTTGACCCCGCGAACTTGTCAAAGAGCCCTGGTTCCCAGAGCCCCACGCTGAACCCCCCAGTTAGACGCGCTGGGTCGCATTCCCCTCTCGGGTCCCTGGACAGATTCGCTCATGCGTCATGCTCAGGCAGACACACAGATCCCCCCCGGGCGGTTCCTCCACTCTGCACCCCCCTCACTGCCTGCTTGTGCCCGCAGCCCTCCAGTGCCCTGCCCACAGCCACTACCAGCTCTGCAGCAACTCCTGCCCTGTGAGCTGCCCCAGCCTCTCGGCGCCTGAGGGCTGCGAGCCAGCCTGCCGTGAAGGCTGCGTCTGTGACGCCGGCTTTGTGCTCAGCGGTGACAGCTGCGTGCCTCTGGGCCAGTGTGGCTGCCTCCACGAGGGCCGCTACTACCCGCTGGGGGAGGTCTTCTACCCAGGCCCCGAGTGCGAGCGGCGCTGTGAGTGTGGGCCGGGCGGCCAAGTCACCTGCCAGGAGGGCACAGCCTGCCAGCCCCATGAAGAGTGCCAGATACAGGACGGCGTCCAGGCCTGTCACCCTAAAGGCTGTGGCCATTGCCTGGCCAGTGGGGGCATCCACTACGTTACCCTGGACGGACGTTTCTATGATATGCGTGGCTCCTGCTCCTATATCTTGGCTCGAGTCTGCCACCCACGGCCCGGGGATGAGGACTTTGCCATTGTGCTTGAGAAGAATGCGGCCGGAGACCCCCGGCGCCTGATAGTTTCTGTGTCTGGCCAGGTTGTGGGCCTGGCTCCGGGCCTGCGGGTAAGTGGACATGGCCCTGCCCTGAGGACTCTGAGGGGACACAACCCTGCCCCGGGAAGTCTGAAGGGGATGCAGCCCCGCCCCAGAGGGGCTGAAAGGGACGTGGCTCTACCCTGGAAGTCTAAGGGGACTGCCTTACCTGCCTTTCCCCTGACCCGCCTGACCCTTCCACACAGGTCACTGTGGACGGCGAGGCTGTGGCCCTGCCTGTGGCTGTGGGCCACGTGCGGGTGACGGCTGAGGGCCGGAACATGATTCTGCAGACGACCAAGGGGCTGCGGCTTCTCTTCGATGGTGATGCCTACATCCTCATCTCTGTCCCGGGCTCCTTCCATGGCCGTCTCTGTGGCCTTTGTGGCAACTTCAATGGCAACTGGAGTGATGACCTTGTCCTGCCCAGTGGCACCGTGGCCCCCAGCGTGGATGCCTTTGGAGCTGCATGGCGGGTGCCGGGCTCCTCCCGGGGCTGTGGCGAGGGCTTCGGGCCCCAGGGCTGGCCGGTATGCTCAGCAGAGGAGACAGAGCCATATCAGAGCATCAAGGCTTGCGGGAAGCTGCGGGACCCCCAGGGGCCCTTCGCGGCCTGCCATGCTGTGCTGAGCCCCTCCGAGTACTTCCGCCAGTGCGTGTTTGACCTGTGTGCCCAGAAGGGCAACAGCACCTTCCTCTGCCGCAGCCTGGCTGCCTATACAGCAGCCTGCCAGGCAGCCGGCAAGGCCGTGAAGCCCTGGAGGACAGACAGCTTCTGCCGTGAGTGCCCACAGGCCCCCCAGAGGACTCCAAACCAGGCTCGGGGATGGCTCCCCACCCGCTCCCAGCCCTGTCTGCATCTCAGGGGCAGCCTCTTCCCCTGGAAGGTGCCCCACCCCAGTTTCTCCCTCAGTGCAACCTGCTGGCTTCCCCCTGGCCGGTCCACCCGGGGACAGGCCCTTCTCAGACTCCCCTCAGGGGCCCTGTCTCTGAAACCTCAGACACACCTCCTCCTCAGGGCTTTTCCTGGACCCTTTCTGTGGTGACCTGGGAGGGTAGGTTTGCGGGTCTCTAGTCACACAATAAAGCCTGAGTCTGCGACTAACCCAGACCCAAAGGGTGGGAACGTATCCCCTCACATTCCCCAGGACAAGGCTGCAGCCCCCACAGACCCCCAGGACTCTACCCCTCTGATCCCCCCCCCCGCCAGTGGGTATCTGTGTCCTTCAACCCCCCCAGGGCAGGGCACGTCTCTTCATTCCCTTCAGGGAAGAACCTGTATTTGGGGTCATCATCCACCTCCATGGCCGCAGATTTGTCTTCAGTGCTAAGCGTGGGCACTGTCTCCAGACCCGGCCTCTGTCCCGACTGCTAGCCTCAGGGGTCCAGCAGCCTCCTGGACACTTCCCCCTGGGTGCCCTTAGGGTCCTTCGCACCTGCTGTGCCCCCATGTGACTGCTCCCATGCAGTGTGTCATTTAGCATTTCATCCCAAACTTGATCCTCTTATCCCCCATCTCAGGGCAGCCCTACCACCCACCAGCTGCTGAGCCAGAGCCCAGCGCCCCACCCTGGATGCTTCCCTTGGGTCCTCAGCTCCCTGTTTGTACCCCACCCTGGCCCTGACCACTCTGTACTCCTCAGCACAACCCCGATCACGTCGGGCTGGCACTGTTTATCCCACGGGTAGGAGTTCCCGAGCAGAGCCGGGGCCCCGTCTTCCTCTCCTGTCGCCCAGGCTGGGTGTGCAGGTGCGACCCCACCCTGCCTCCTCTCTCTGCAGCGCTCCAGTGCCCCGCCCACAGCCACTACTCCGTCTGCACCCGCTCCTGCCAGGGGTCCTGTGCGGCTCTCTCCGGCCTCACCGGCTGCACCTCCCGCTGCTTTGAGGGCTGTGAGTGTGACGACCGCTTCCTGCTCTCCCAGGGCGTCTGCATCCCTGTCCAGGACTGCGGCTGCGCCCGTGACGGCCAGTACTTGCCGGTGAGCAGGAACCCGAGGTGGGCAGGCGTGGAGGGGCTTGAGGAGACGCAGAGCTTCCGTGCTGACCCCCTTAAGGATGGGGACAGTGGAGCTGCCAGCATCTCTCAGCTGTGGGACTCAGTGCGGGTGACATTGCTGCATTAGTTTCCTTTGGCTGCTGGGACAAAGGACCATAAATTTGATGGCTTGAAACAAGAGAAATTTATCCTCCCACGGTTCATATCACTGGGTCAAGATCCAGGTGTCCTCAGGGCGGTACTCCCTCCAGAGGCTCTAGAAGAGAACCCGTTCCTTGCCTCCCCCAGCTTTTGGGGGCTGCAGGCGCTCCTTGGTTTGTGGTTACAGCACCGCAGCTTCTCCTTCTGCGTCCTCTTCCCCCCGCCTCTTCCGTGTGTAACAGAAAATCTCCCCCTGCCTCCCTCTTAGGATACACCAGGTTGCATCTAAGTTCCACACAGATAATCCAGGGTAATCTCTTCATCTCAAGACGCTTAATTTAATCACATCTGCAAACTTCCCACGTAAGGTCACGTTTACTAGTTCCAGGCATTACGACTTGATATCTTTGGGGGACTGTTATTCACCTACTACAGGGCCTTCCCTAGGCCTCAGTTTTTCATCTGTAAAGTGGGGTTTACCCTCCTTGCACCACAGATGTTTGAGGCCTGGGGGCAGTTGCACGAGAGGCACCCACAGAGCACTGAGCCTTGTCCTCCGCACTCAGTAAAACTTACGACAGCACAGTGGGCAGCCCAGCTAACAACAGGTTAATAACGTGTGTTGAAAGTTCTTTCGTTTTTGTTATAGTTGACTTATTTTTATTTTTCATGTGTTTTGATCTCTTACTGTTCCCGACTGGCCCTGCCCTGGCATGGTCTGGGGACTTCTGAGTGTCAGGTGACTTCTAGGTTCTTGACTCCTGCAGGAAAAAATTCAAGAAGCAAGTCCAGGTGAAAGTGAGCGTGAGTTCATTAAAGCTGAGGCCGGCGAGGCCAAAGAAGGGCCCTCGGACTCAGGGTCAGGGGCTACACCGCCACTGCCCACTGCCCCCTGGTCACGAGTCTCATGAAAACCTTCGGAGTCTTAGAAACCTTCAGAGAAAAGCAAAAGTACCTACCCAAGGAGGGGCGCGTGTGCACGTTCAAAGAAAAGCACCAGCTGCCGTTCTCTGTCCTGAGGGGTTTTATCTGTTTCTCACAGACGGGAATTTTAGGGGATGTCCCAGGGGAGGATCTGCACAGTATTCGTTAGATTTGCAGTGTGTCATTTAGTGTGTTCATATATTGAAATAACATACAATGGGGTCGGGTCACTTTCTGGTCAGCTTTACCTCTGTCTTGAGTTGGTCTGGCTCTAACTGGTGGTCGTGATCTGCCTTCCTGACGAGGGTGATTGACACCATCGGCTCTTTGGCCTCCTCACTTGGGGAGTGTAGGGTCTTGTGGTTTATTAGTTGCTGTTAATTGCTCAGCCGTTCTGGCCCTTTGTTCAGCCGTGTGGATCTCAGTTTCCTCATTTCACTTGCCAGGGAATGTTTCCAATTTCTCACTAACCTGCGTCACGACTATGCGCCAAGTTTGGTACAGGTGTTAATTCGCTTAATAATCACCACAATCCTGGGGGACAGATACCATCGCGATTTCCCCCATTTTACAGATAAGGAAATTGAGATAAAGAGATGTCAGCCCAAAGCTACCCGTTAACAAGGGGTGATGCTGGGGTGCACCCCCGGCAGCCTGGGCTCATCCTCTGAGCTGCTGGGCATCCTAAATTCTGTGATTAAATGAAAGAAAGGTGGGTTGCCACATCTGTCCTCATTCATCCCAGTTTTACTAGCGGCAGAAACGGAGGGTAGAGGGTCTGGAAGCGCAGGACTTCTGGGGAAGGAGATGCCCAACTTCTTCCTTCCGGCTTCCAATTTGCACGAACAGAACAAAGAACTCAGCTGTTGATGTTCCGCCGTGTGGGCTTTACCATTCATCATCCTCTCTGTGTAAACACATACGTGTATTTTTCTGACCCATTCGAGAGTATGTGACAGATACCGTGCTCCTTGACCTTTCAATACTTTGGCGGGAATTTTCTAAGAATAAGGAGATTCATTTGATGCGACCACAGTACAATTCAAACTCAAGGGATTGACGCTGGTTTGATACTATTATATAACGTGAAGGTTTTTGTCCTGATTCCACCAGGTGCCCCTGTGGTAACCGCTGTAACAATCCCCCCTCCCAGAGTCGGAGCCCGTTTGAGGATCAGACACTTTCTGTTCTCATGAGATTTGACGAGATCACCAGGTGGTAAATAGAGATGGAAAAGGAAGGTCTGAGGGCTGAGCCCTGGTCAGGGAAGCATCAGGAATTTGGGAGGAACTTGAAAACGTGGTGAAGAAAGAGCAACTGGTTACATAAAAAATAAAAATAAATAAGAAAGAAAGAAAGAAAAAGAAAAGAAAACAGGAGAAATGTCCCCAGAATTGGGTTTCCAGGGTCCCTGGGACCTGCGCCGTGGTGCCAGGACTGGGACATGCCTCCTGCCCACCTGACCTGTGTCCACTAGCTTTTGCTGGGGGACAAACTGCCCCAGAGCTTCGTGGCTGAAAGCAACTGTTTGTGTAGGTCACAGGCCTGCGACCCTGCAGTTGGGGCTGGGCTCACTGGGTGGCCCCCCTGTTGTTCTCTGGGCTCACTCTCTCACGTCTGTCTAGTTCCCCAGTGGGTCAGCTGGGGCTGGTCTATTTTGTTGTTATTGTTGTTGTTTTAATTTTTAAAATGTTATCTGTTCATCCTTGTTTATTCTGTTATAACCGTCCCAGTTTTCCACCCTCTGCCCTCCTCCATCCCGCCCCCCCCCACTCCCACAGCCCATCCTCGCTCCCTGGTCTATGGTAATCGGCCACTCAGACTTGTTCTTGAACCCTTCCCTCCTTCCCACCATTCCCCCGTCCCCGCCTTTCCTGTGGCAGCTGTCAGTCTGGTTCTGTTGCCACGTCTCTGGTTCTGTTTCGCTCATTAGTTAATTTTGTTCATCAGATTCCTCTCATAAGTGAGATCACATGGTATTTGTCTTTGACTGACTGGCTTATTTCACTTCGCAAAATCGTCTAGCTGGGGCTGGCTTAGAGTGACGTCAGTGGGGATTGCTGTCTCTCTTGCGTGGGTGTCTTGTCCTCCGGCAGGACCATGCTCGTTCTCATGGTGGCCAGGAAGGAGAGAGAGAAAGAGAACAGCTATCGTGTTGTTTGAGGTCTAGCCTTGAACCTGGCACAGCACTGCTTCTGCTGCACTGTGATTAACCAAAGCACAGTTTTCAGGCCGACCTAGAGCCATAGGGAAGGGGAAATGAACTCCCTTTCCTAATGGGCGTCGTTGCAGAGTGCTCTGCGTGGCTCCGCGGGGTTGAAGGAGCGTGGCCACCGCTGCGATCCACCACACCACCGTGACCGGGCCCTTTTCTGTGCACAGGTGAACTCCTCCCTGCTGAGCTCCGACTGCAGTGAGCGCTGTTCCTGCTCCGCGAGCACCGGCCTGACGTGCCAGGCAGTGGGCTGCCCTCTAGGTCATGTATGTGAGGTCAAGGCTGGGACCCGGAACTGCTGGGTCCCCGCTGGCCTCTGCTCCCTCTCTGAGAACACCAATCTCACCACCTTTGACGGGGCCCACAGTGCCGTCAGCGCCCCTGGCATCTACGAGCTCTCTTTCCGCTGCCCAGGAATACAGAAGAACATCCCCTGGTACCGTGTGCTTGCTGATGTCCACTCCTGCCATGGCAAAGCTGAAGCCGTGAAGCAGGCTCACGTCTTCTTCCAGGGCGGGCTGGTGACTCTGACCCCAAACAGGGGCGTATGGGTAAGCCTGGGCCCGGGGTGCGTCTCGCCTGGGCTTCGTCTTCCCTCCGATCCCAGCTGCCCATCTGTCTTGCTATCTGTTTCCTTTATCCAGATCTCTGCAGTGCGGTCTCTAAATTTGTATCTGTCTCAATATTTCAAGTGTATTCCCTCTGTTGTGCCTGAGTTCTTGAGGAGCAAAAACACACTCAGGTAGCTTATGAAATAGTTTTGATGTCAGTGTTAATCAAGACTCTTCATTGCAAGCGATGGAAAGCCAGATTCCAATTACCTTGAGAAAAATGAATTCATTGGCCCACATAACTGGTAAATGCAGGGAGAGAGACTCAAGAGTGGCTGGATCCTGGTGTCCTGGCGGTACTGTCTGGAGTTGTACCTTCATTTTTTAGGCTTGCTGTCTTCCAAATCAGCTCCATTCTCTGACACTCCACAACATTCCTATGACACAGGACCCATTACTCTCATTTTACACAGAGGGGAACCTAGGGCCCAAGAAGGTGAAGTCGTTTACTGAAGTCACTCAGAAAATGCCTGGGAGATCCAGGCTCGAACCCGCCAGCACCCATGCTCCTAACCACTTTGATGGCAATGGGTGCTGGTTGTAACTGTGTGGGTACAAGGGACCAAGGTGGATTCCAAGTACAGTGCTCAGTGGGAACTTCCCCTGGACACTGTCAATTACAGGCCACTGGATCCTTCCCTCAACTGTCCTGCTTTCTCTTAAAGGCCCCTCAGGCCTATTGTTTGCATCATGACTCCATTCCAGCCCAGTGCCCCCTCCCTCCTGCCCCTTGAATTCCTGTCACTTACAACTGCCTTTTATTTGCCAAACCCCCGACTGGTTTTCATCAATTCCAAATTTCTGAGACAGGGAATCTGTCTGGCCTCAGTAAGGGCTGACGCTGACTCACAGTCTCATCACTCACGGCTCGCGTGAAAGAGCACGTCTCTATTCCCATGATCTGTTTATTGATTGCAGACTCATCCACTGGTGTCTTCCGGGTCCAGTGGGGAGAGACTGCCAGTGCTCCTCACACCCCTCCCCCAGCGGATGGTCCACATCCGTCCACCAAGCGCCGCAATGGTCCAGCACTCAGCCCTGGCGGAAGCAGGGCCTGGAGTTCTGTCGTGTCCTCCAGACCAATCACCCCTTTTCTCTGGCCATCTGCTTGATCGATAATTCAGTCAACAGACAGCTCCTCTATTAAGAAACAATTCTCTACACAGCCAGTAGAGGTTCTAAGATTGTAATAACGGATCAGGTCATTCTGCTGTTTAAAACTCTACATTGGCTTCCCCAGAACACCGTTCCAAACTGAAGCAAACTCCCTTCCGTGGCCTACAAGCCTCGTGTGATCAACTGTTTGTCCAACCTCCTTTCCTACCGCTCCCTCCCTCATTATGCTAATAACTGGCCAAGCTGGCCTTTCTGCTGTTTGTACAGCAGACCAAGCTTGTTCCCACCTCAGGGCCTTTGCATCTGCTGTTCCCACTACAGCAGTGCACGTCTCCCAGATCCTCTCCGAGTTGGCTCCTTCTCATCCTGCTGGTCTGACTCGGTCCCAGCATCGCCTCTACAGAGAGGCCTTCCCTGACGACCTGCAATGCTCTCACTCTTCGTCCCAGTCTCGATGCTATGACTCTCTCTTTTCTTCCCTTCAAGGCTCTCATCACTCTCTGAAGTTATCCATTGTTTCTTTGTTTGTGTTTGTTGCCTTCCTTCATCACTAGAATGTGGTCCTCAGGTGAGCACGGGTCCTATCCATCCCAGTCATTGCTTTGTCCCCAGTACCCAGATCGGGGCCTGGAACCTGGCGGGTATCCAGGACAAGTTTGGTTTATTTAATACATTCAGCCCTGTTCCCTCTGCACCGTCCGTGTGCATGGACAGTGCAAAGTTTGCACCCTGGTTAAACTTTCTCTTCACCCCCATCCATCCCTACGCCTTCTCTTCCTACTTCCGGTTATCTATTTTCCCATCTCTCTTCATTCCCCCCCCCCTCCCTCCCTTCTTCCTTCTTCTTATTCCTTCCTGCCTTCCTTCCTCTCTTCTACCCGCCAGTGCATCTATCCATCCATGCTTCTTTGCTGATCCATTTACTTATCTTTTCTGTCTACCTTGCTCTTCAGTCATCTGGCAGAGGAGGACTTAGCTGTCAAAGCATTTAGGAAAAAAATAACTTTTCTATCAAACAAGGTTCTCTAGGGAGTCTAGCTTTAGAAGGATTAATTCATGAATGAAAACAAATAACAGTTATTTAAAAGAAAAAACTCACGAGATACCAAGTTGACTGAGTCTACAGCCTATGGGAGAGAAACAGTAATTTTCTCACATGACCATTATGCTCGCTAGCTCACTTGGCTTCAGACATCAATACTGGGAAAAAAAGGATAAAGTTGTTTTTGTTAGGGAACCATAACTTAGACAACATGCTCAAGGGTTCTTTGACTTTGAAAACTAGAACCACACAGGATGACACTGGGATTTGATTGATGTCTACCTGGTACAAAGTACCCACTTGTCCCCAGCCTCCCTTGGAATGTGATGTTGTATGTATGCCCGTTTATCCATTGATCCCTCTCTCCATTCATCTACTCTCTCTCTGGTCTTCTATTCATCTGTCCAAATCTCCAAATAGCTATGTATCCATCTCTCCATCCCTCCAGGTTTTCATCTCTTTCAGCATCTGCCTCTCTGCTTTTGCTCCTTGAACTCATTATCTTGCTTGGGGTCTCCATCCTGGTAACAGGACAGATCGTCTATAGCTCGAGTCTCACCTGTCTGCCCGACCCCACCCCGCCCCAGGTGAATGGCCTCCAAGTGGACCTCCCAGCTCGAGTGTTGACATCTGTGTCTGTGAGTCGGAATCCTGATGGCATCCTGCTCATTCAGCAGAAGGCAGGGGTCTGGGTGCAGCTGGGCAGCAATGGGCAGCTGGTTGTGATGGTTGGCAGTGACCATGCTGGGATACTGTGTGGCGCCTGCGGAAACTTTGATGGGGACGAGACCAACGATGGGCATGACTCCCAGGGGATTATAGCAGTGGAACGCTGGCGAGCGAAGGACTTCTCCCCATGGTGAGGGTGTGACATGGAGGGCCTGGGTCCTCACGGGAAGGAGGCACTGGGGGTGGTGCTCAGTCTGTAAGCAGAAGTGCTAAGTGTCTGTCTCTTGCAGTCATAACTGATCAGTCATCCGTCGGAAAAGAAGACTTCAGGACCTGATCCCCCTGGAGGTTGCAATAATCGAAGGATGCACTGTGTCACTGTGTCCCTTCCCTGCTGTCCCCCTGTGCTGAGCCACTGGGGCTCACTGTGGGAGCACTGAATAAATATCTTAAGCTAAACTGCATGCCCACGTGTCTTATCCCTGACTTCCTACCCGCACAGTAGGGGTCAGATGCCTGGGGAATCTGGCACACGATGAATATTTATTGGGGGCTGAGAGGATGGATGGATGGATGGAGACATGGACGTGTGGATTGGGGGAGGGATGGGTGAAAAATGGGGAGATAGGGAAATATATGGTTAGAAGAGTGGGCAGATAAAAAGATGAATGATTTGATGGAGAGAGGAATAGAAAATGGCAAGACGGATCAATAGATTCGAGCTTTATCATTTGTAACCCTCACAAGTTCATTTCTCTTTCAGTTTCCTCACATGTCTTGGTTCATTCAGGCA
Source organism: Artibeus jamaicensis (assembly GCF_021234435.1). Lineage (NCBI taxonomy): Eukaryota > Metazoa > Chordata > Mammalia > Chiroptera > Phyllostomidae > Artibeus > Artibeus jamaicensis. Next base: position 1,216,049 of record NW_026521848.1, read on the forward strand.
GCTATAACAAAATACCATGGAATGGGGGGGGGGCTTATAAACAACAGGAATTTATTTCTCAGAGCTCTGGAGGCCGGGAAGTCAAGATCAAGGCACTGGCAGATTCTGCGTCTGCCTACAGCCTGCTTCCTAGTTCTCTGATGGGGGTCTTCACCTGGCAGAAGGGCAAGGGAATTTTCTGGGCCCTGTTTTACAAAGGTCCTAATCTTGTTCATGAAGGCGCCGCCCTAATGACCTAACCACCTCCCAAAGGCCTCATTTCCAAATACCATCCCACTGGGGATTGGGGTCCAACATAAAAATTTTGAATCGTTTCCAGAGTCTATTATTTCTGAGTCCTTTCAGTGGACAGATGTAGGACAGACATACACACATAAATACAAGTCCAGGAGTTCTTGCTGATCCTCTAGTTCCATCCCAGGACTGCAGCGTTACTGGCCGTCCCCTACTCTCATATCTGCATCTCCTTGGATAACAACGAGAGACCTGGCTCTCAACACCCTCAACACATTTGTGTCTTTTACTCGACCCTCCAATCCGTGGAGAGTATTTCAGAACTGCTAGTCCATGCCGCTATGGAAAAACAAGGCTCTGAGGTAGAGGTCAGTATTCGTTTGCCATTCTTTTCATCTTTAGACTACGGGTATACAGTACATCAAAGTTCTGTGTTCAAAAGTTACTTGGGTTAGTTCCTCTTTTCCCTTCAGGGTGGTTTGTTATTCATTTGAAATATTAGTCAATAATTTATAGACACAGAGCTACTTTACTTCGTTCAAGATTTTGGGTTTTTTTCATAGCTTATTTTAGTTCCTTATTAAAATGTAACTAGAATTTTAAAAAAAAGAATTTTGAGGGGACACAAACAGTCAATAGCATCGTATTTAAACCAGTACCTATCACACAGAGTTGGAGTGAGCGCTCACGCCATCCCCTAGGCAACAGCTGAGGGTTTCCTTCCCTCCCGGACCTGTCCCCACCCTTCCCATGATGGTCTTCCCACCGCAGTGAATAGCGCTACTCAGTCTAGCAGCTAGAAAATTGGCAATTGTTCTTGATTTCTCCCTTCCCCTCGCCCTCCACTCAGTCCATCAACAAATCCTGTTGGATTATATCAGCACACCTGAAACCTGCCTGTCTTTGTGATCGTGCCCACTGTCACCACTGTCATCACCGTCACCACCGGGAGCAGCCACCATCCTGACTCACAGGGACAGCGCCCGTAGCCCACCATCTGCTCTTCCCTGCCTGCATTCCATCTCTCACAGCCCCTGGAGGACTTTTCTTAACACAAAAATAGAACCATTTACTATAAATTCTTACAAGAAAATCATTCCTTTACCTTGTTCTAAAATACCCCTGCCAATCTCTCCTGACTCACCTCCTATCACTGTCTTCCTCGTCAATTATGATTTGGGACCCTGATCTTTTAATGTATTGAACACGCCTAATTTTCTCACTTCAATGATTTCCCAATTTCCCATGGCAATATGCTGTTCCTTTCCTCATCGCAGGACTAGCTGCTTCTCCTCCTTCAAATGTCAGCTTCTTGCTACGTAGAGAGGCCTTCCATGACCACCTCACGTCAAGTAGATTCCCTCCATTACCCTTGGTCCCAGACGCTTGCTTCCTTCCTTCCTTTACTTTAAATTTAGTTTTACTTGACTCTCTGCCCAAGTAGAAGTAACTCAAGGGCAGAGACTCTCTCATTCACCACTTTATCCCCAGCACCTAGCATAGAGTAAGGGCCCAGGACCTACTTACTGAATGAATAAGTGACCAACAACAAACATGGAGGAAAGATTTGCAACACACCTAATAAAGGATTATTATCTACAATATGCAAAGAGCTCCTTCAGCCCTGGCTGGTGTGGCTCAGTGGATTGAGCACCGGCATGCGAACCAAAGGGTCATCGGTTTGATTCCAGCGTGTGTGCCTGGGTTGCAGGCAAGGTACCCAGGAGGGGGCGCTCTAGAGGCAACCACACATTGATGTTTCCCTTTATCAGTCCCTTCCCCCCTCTAAAAATAAATAAATAAAATCTTTTTTTAAGAGCTCCTTCAAATCAATAAGAAAAACCCAACGGCCCAATTAGAAAAAAAAAAAAAAAAACGGTTCCATTTATGAGTGAGCAAGTAACAGAAACAGAAATCTAAATGTGTTGACTGCATTTAATATGCCAGGTTACACTGAGCTTCGCAACAACCCTGCAAAATGAGTACAGATATAAACAAATAGGCGGAGCCAGGTTAAATAACTTGCCCAAGGGCAAACAGTTGATCATGATAGAGCCCGGATTGGAATCCACGTAGTTCGCTGACAATAGTCCTTGCCAGTGACTCTTGCTGTTGAGTCTCACCCAGACTCAATTTCCTTTCAAGAAAAATAATTGAGAAGTCCTAAAAATAGAGAAGAATAAGCAACAATCCAATAGGAAAGTGCACAAAGGATCTAAACAGTTCATAGGAAGAAATACAAAGGGTCCTTAAAGATAAGAAATGCTCAATGTTGCTCATATTAAGAGAAATGCAATTTAAATTATCCCAGACACCACTTCTCACCTATCAGATAGGCAAAAACTGACATTATTTTTATTGAGAAGGGTATGGGGGAAAGAACACCTTCATGCTGCCCGCGAGAATGCAGACTGTCTAAGTGCAGTGCAGGGAAATTCGGCAGAATCTGGCAAAATGACAGACGCATTTTTCTCTTGACCCAGCACTCGAATCACTAAGACTCCGACCCAAAGAGAGAATGACAATAATAGGATGTTCACCCAAGGCTGTTCTTTGCATTGCTCTTTACAATGGAAAAAGACGGCAACAACTCAGGTGTCCATCGGTGGGGGACTGGTTGGATAAACTACACTTCATCTACATGATGGACACCTACGCAGATGAATGAAAAACATAAAAGATCTCTAGACACACTATTCTCCAGTCATCTCCAGGATATATTGTGAGGTAAAGAAAGCAAGGTGCGAACAGCGTACTTAATAGAAGAGACCTGAGAGAAGGGACAAGGGGGCTTTTGGAGTCCTGGTTAGGTCCTATTTGTTGACCTGGGTGGTGGTTATGTGAGTTGTTTCTTTTGTGATAATTCATAAAGCGACACAGTTTAACCATGCAGTTTTCGGTAAGCATGTTGTACTTCAAAAAAACACAATTTTAAAATCAATACATTTTTATCTCATAATCTCTGAAGATTCTTGGCCAACGAAATGGACATGTGTGTGTGTGTGTGTGTGTGTGTGTGTGTGTGTGTGTGTGTGTGTGTGTGTGTGAGAGCGGAAATGACAAAACCACCAAATGATGGGAACGTGTTAGGGCGAAAGGTGCTATAGTAGAAGCTTCAAAGTTAAGGGCTTAGGCAGGAGACAGAAGGAATGGTTTAGAAGTGGCAATGGGAGCAAGGAGAATCGTATCCCATGCAAGGCCCGGCGGGCATCAGGGCTGAGGAGGAGAACAGCTCCTGCCTGGAAGGGCTTCGTGAAAGGCGTGTGTTCAGGAGACAGTGAGGTTACTGTTAGAGCAGGAAGGTGAAAGGAAGGTTCACATGGAGTTCAGGATACAGAGGGATATTGGGAAAAGCCTCCCCCATCCCAGCCTTAACCATTCTGCCTATGTCTTCTCCATTCCAGCCCTGACCACTCTGGGCTGATGCTGTCTGGGGACTGGTCTGTTGCCCCCACTGGACTGGCAGCTCCAGGAGGGCAGGGCCTATGACTGTTTCCGTCAACATTGTGTCCCCAGCACAGACCAGAAGGCACTCACTAATCACTCACCGAGAGTACCAGTGTCAGGTCTGAGGAGCAAGTTAGCAGGTGCAACACCTCCAAGCCAGGAGCTGGGGCCAGAATTCCACAAACGGGAGCGCGCAACCTTACATCTGCACTGTACTCTGTACTCTGAAGTCCTTTGTATCTTTGTCCTTTAAGAAAAAAAAGTTTTCATTGTTAGGCAATCAGTAAAATCCATAAAAAGTGTGTAACATTACCCTGGTTGGAGCCATTTGAATTATAACACAGCTCCTAGAAATCCAGAATAGACTCAGTAGATTTTTCCATCGTAGCATTTAAACAGATTTTCAAGAATGATGCCCTGGCTGGTGGGGCTCAGTGGAACGAGCACCAGACTGCTAGCCAAGGGGTCGCTGGTTTGATTCCCAGTCAGCGCTTGTGCCTGGGCTGCGGGCCAGGTCTCCAGTACGGGGACCTTGAGTGGCAGCCACGCATTGGTGTTTCGCTCCCTCTCTTTCTCCCTCCCTTCCCATCTCTGAAAACGGGTAAATGAAATCTTAAAAAAAAAAAGAGAGAGAGAGAGAGAAAGAATGTTTCTGTGCTCTGGAACATCCTTCCCAAATAATCCAAAACACTAAGCCCCCACTCTGTGCCAGGCCCAGTCTAGGTATGGACAGGGCAGTGAAGGACCAGTGGATTCTCCTGGAGGCTGTTTGTAACTTCTCCTAGTAGCATTTATTTTGCTTTGTGGAATAAATTTAAGCATTTATATTAATATTATAAAACTACAAAGCACTAAATTCTCAATACGTATGCAAACTCTGCTCACTCCTCACCCAGTCCTCTGCCCACACCCTGATCTTGTCCATCCTAGTCTTCTACCTGGCCCCTTACGAAAGGCCCCTCCACAATCTTTCTGTTCCCACCCCTACTCCCACACTGCTTTCTACCTGCAGCCAGAGTAAGTCAATGTCAGATTGTTACAGAAAACAACTCAGCCGCTTTCTGGTGTACGGAGTGGAAGTTTATTTTACCCGCAGACCCAGAGGAATCAGTCTCCAAATTCTGGGCACTCAGCAGTGGAGGAGCAGTTATTTTTATAGAGCAAGAGTAAGCGTCCTTCAGACCCTTACTTCTGGCGCAAAAGCAGGAGACAGTTTACCGTAGCAGAAGGAGCAGAGCGTTATCTCTGGCATGTAAATGATAAATAGTCCAGAGACGCCAAAAAGGCTTTTGGCCTCTTTGGGCCAAAACAAGCCACTGGGCTGCAAAAACAAATCACTCTCTAGTCACTGTGTTGTGTCTTAAAATGGCTATCAATTTCCTTTCCTCTCAACAAGATCATGGTTTTTTTTTTCCCTTCGGTGTTCTCACCACAGCGCGGTGCACGAGGCCCCACACAACTTGTCACCTCTGCCTTCTACCTTCTTCTCCTCCCACTCTGCCCCGCTCACACGCCTCAGTTTTTCAGTTCAACCCTCCTTATCTTACCTGCCTCGGGGCCTCTGCAACCTGTAATCCCTTCCCTGGAACTCTCTTCCGTCAGGCAAGTGCTTGTCTCACTCCTCACCTCCTTTAGCTTTTTACCAAGTCACCTGAAGCGTTTCTTAGCCACCCTATGAGAAATGTCACCCCTCTCCCAAGGATTCCTATCTCCCTTCTCTGCTATTATTGTCTCCAAAAGCATGATGGCCTTCTAACAGTCAACCTGTTTTATTAACTTGTTTGGCGTCTGCTTCCCCGTCAGAAAATGAGTTCCTGGAGAGTGGGGATTTGTGTATCCTGTTGACTGCTGTATTCCCAGCGCCTAGAACAGTGTCTAGGACGGACGGGCGCACAGTAAATGCTTTTCTAACACATGAATAGGAGTCCAGAGTTGGTCCACGTTCTTGGGGGGTGGAAATAGGTCAAGGAAAGCTTTTGAATGTAGAGGACGGGACCTTAGGGAGTTAACTAGAATTAGAGGACAGCAGAGGGCACAGCCCATTGGGATGAGCCCTGATTACAGGGCGCCCACATCGGTGAAGGGGGAAGCAGGGTGCATAGCGTAGTGATCGCGGTACAAGCAAAGGTAGCGAGGCACAATTCCAAAACGCTAAGAGATTGCGAATCGCAGCCGCAGAAAGCAAGAACCCGGGCGGGGCTGGGCCTCCAAAAGGCGGGGCTACGTGATTACGTCTTACGCCGTACGTCGCCGCGCGCGTGCGCTCCTTTCCACGTGCGAAAGCCTCGGACTCGTGGGGGCTCGGGCGCCGCAGAATCCTGAGCCGCGCAGCTCCGCGCTCGCCATGAAGCCAGGTGCAGAGCGGGGTTGGGGTCGGTTGTCAGGGACTGAGGTCAGGTGGGAATTGGGGTGCGGGGCCTTGGCCTGGGGGCAGGGGTTCCGAGACCCAGGTCCGGTATGGGGAAGGGCTCTTGGTTCAGTGTCGTTTGGAAGCGGGTCTTGATTCCGCCGTGTGATCGATCTTGAGCCTAGAGTTGGGTCTAGAGGTTTGTGACTGGCTTCGGAGGTCACGGTCATGTGTCTGGTTTTTGGCCTGGGATTGGGGGGTCCTGAACTGGGATTCGTCTCATTGAGGTGTTCATTAGGCTTTTGGATGTTAGACCGGGGCTGCAGTCGGCGTTACTGACACAGAGTTTGGGCCCAGGCATTTGGGGTCGTGGCTGTCTGAGCGTGGGTTTTGGGGAATCTCTTGGTTTGGAGGTGTAGAATCTCCAGGAGTCTTCCAACAGAATTCTAGAGAATCTTCCTAGCTGAGTCTAGGAAGTCCCCCGGCTGCCGCCGCCCTTGACCCTTCCCCTTCCCCAACCAGCTATCTTCTTGAGAGGGCTGGACAGGGCGAGGTCTGCTGCCTTGACTGTATGTGGCCCTCTGGTCCACCTTCCCGCTCTCTACTCTCCCAAGGGGGCGGGTCCCTGAGGATGGAGAGGAGTCAGGCCTCGTTATTCGCAAATCCCGGTGAGGTGAAACTTCACGAGCCCAGGACCGGATTAACGAGAGGTGGAGGATGGAGGTAGTCACAGGGCATGAGAGCTTCTATTCAGTTTTCTTCAGCTTGATGAACCCATCCCATCGCCCTCATGGTGGAATGCTGAGAGCCCTGGCTTTGACAGCAGAAGGGCCTCGGTTCAAAGTCTTCATCCTGGCCCTGCTTCTTAACTTACTTCTCGACCTTGGGCAAGTGGTTTTACCTCTCTGAGCTTCAGTTTTCTCTTCAATAAAATGGCCTCCAGTTACAATATAGTAAGATGATGTTAAGAAAAAGTAGCACTGGGTGGTAATCATTTTGCAATATAGAAGTATGAAATCAACAGGTCGTACCCTTTAAAACGTACACAATGTGATGTGCCAGTTACATCAATAAAGTTGAAAATTACACGGTGATTGAAATATAATAGTATTGGCTGTAAGTGTTATCTTTATATTTCTTCTCAAGAGGAGCAGATTAGGATCCTTATCCCTGGGGTCTAAGCTTTTCCTAAATCAGCCTCCCTCCCTCCCTCCCTCCCTCCCTCCCTCCCTCCCTCCAACTTGCTCCACTGGAGTTGGGGAAATCTCCCACTGTGACCAAAGGCATCTGGTTTTTCTTTTTTTTTTTTACTCCTTACCTGAGGAAATGTTTTTTTTTTTAATTGATTTAAGAGAGAGAGAGAGAGAAGGAAGCATCAGAGTGACAGAGAAACATCCGTTGGTTGCCTCCCATATGTGCCCTGCCAGGGAATCGAACCTGCAACATTTTGGTGTGTGGCACAATGCTCCAAGCCACCTGAGCCACCTGGCCGGGGCAGCATCTGTTTTCTAGTACACTTTTAAAAAAAATTTTTGGCTTTTCTTTCAGCCTGTGGGGGGATGGGGTCATCTTGTGAGGGGGCGGGGGTTGTGGATCCACGGCCCCACCTAAGTTCTCTCTCTTCTTTACCTGGGGATCTGATGATGGAAGGGGTGGGAGGTGCTAAACTGAGCATTTCCCACTGAGACCCCGGCAGCCTCCAGGCATTCTGTGGTCTGATTTTCCCAGGAATGGAGTATGCACAGTCCTCCCAGCCCTTTCCCTTAGTGTGTTAGGATAGGAAGTTTGAGAAGTTGTCAGGAGTCAGCTCTCCAGTGGGGATTTTAGTCTGAATGAGAGAGGAAGCCTTTGGGAGATTCTCACCAGGGGCGTGGTATCCGTCAGACTTGCTGTCAGTCAGCCCTGATTGACACTTTTTAAACGGGTCCTTTTGCTTCTGTGTGTGAAAGACTTTAGGGGAGCAAGAGTGGAAGCAGGCACATGGGGAGGAGGTCTGTTGTTCTGACCTACCAGGAGATGACGTGGCTTGGACCAGGCCTGTGGCAGTCAACCTGGCTGACAAATTACGATTGGGAATAGATTTTAAAGGCAGAGCCAACAGCTTGTATGTGGGTGTGAGAGAGAGGAGTCAAGCACAACTAGGGGTGCTGGCGTGTGTGACTGGAAGGATGGAGTTGCCATTTTTGAGATGAAGAAGGCTGTGGGGGGGGGAGCAGTTTTCAACCAGCAGGTCTGTGGGTCCCTCCACCCAAAACTTCTAGAAGTGCGTGCGAACATGTGTTTTTTGTGAGGAGTGGGTACTTTGTAAGGGCCCCAGGACTTAAAATGGATTAAGATAGGTTTTGAGTATCTGGGACGGAAAGTTTACTCTTGTGCCCTCTGCACCCCATGCTGTGCCTCGACTTGCCAGGTCTCCGGTTCTGTCAGCCCTGCGCTAAGAGTCTTAGGCCTAGTGGTTTTTCCCCTCAGTAAGAGGGAGCACTCCCTGCCTATTCGAACTGTGCTAGGCAATGAGTTAAGTGCTTCGTATGCATTAAGCCATTTAATCTTTTCAAGTCTGTGAGGTGGGCACTGTGTTATCTCCGTATCACTGTCTTTGAGGTGTTTTCAAGACTTCCAAGAACCTTCCCTCTCTCCAGGGTTGCAAATGAACTGCGTGAGGGGAGGAACCAGGGCTCCCTCTGGTCACCGTCTAATCACCTGCCTCTTGAATGAACAGAGTGGCCGCTTTCTCCATGAGGAAGAACCCAGAGGTTTAAGAGTCGTCAGCAGGCAGTGTTCTTAATACTTTGTGCCAGGTGTTGTGCAGGGTGCTGGGGGTGCAGTGATGACCAAAACAATTAAACATCCTTGTCCTTTTGGAGCTTGATTCTAAAGGGAGAGGCAGGCAGTACTAATGTTAAGAATGCCGTGGGTGGTAATTGATAGGAAGAAAAAGAGAATGGGGTAAAGGCTGGGCAGCCAGAGAAGGCCCTTTTGAGGAAGGAAGATTTATGAGAGACCTGAGCACAGTGAAGGAGTGGGTGAGCCGAGCAGATGTCCACAGGGGCCAGGCCGTGGGAACAGAAGATGTTAAAGGTTGAGAAGCAAGAGAGTGAATTCTTGGGGAGGAAGAGCGTGGTGCGCAGCATAGAGAGAGTGAGGTCAGAAAAAGCAGCAGAAGGCAGGGCCCTGTGATGGTGGGAGTCGGCTTGGGTGGCACATTAGGGTAACCTGGGCAATGTGGAAAAGCCCCCTGCCCCAGTCAATTACAAAAGAGTGTCTAGGTTCCGGGGATTAGCCAGAGGTGAGACGCACTGTTTTAGGGCTTTGGGAGCCAGAAAAAGGAATTTTTATTTCATATGAATGTGACGGGAAGTCACTGAAGGGATTTGGGAAGGGGGCTGATGGGATCTGGTGCCCTGTTTTAAGAAGGGCATCACCCTTCTTAAGGGCCCTGGGCCCGGTGGTTCAGCTGGGTGGAGTGTCCTCCCAACACACCAAGGTTGTGGGCTTGTTCCCTGGTCAGGGCACATCCAAGAATCAACCAATGAATACATAAATAAGTGGAACAGCAAATGGATGTTTCTCTCTCCCTTATTCTCTCTCCGTGAATCAATATAAATCAATAAGATAAATAAAGTAAGTAAATAAGGTATCACTAGCTGCCACGCAGACAGTAGAGAGGAGAGGTAAGGAGAAAAGGTAAGCAACTCAGTTGTGTATAGGAGTTCTGACACTGTTAATTGTTAAGGATCAAATTAGGAATAGCCATTAAAAGGTTGTACACGTTCACCTTCAACACCATTAAGATGCACGAAGCGTTCATAGACAGGATGGATTCTTTACAAAAATTTGAGCAAGTTTGCTGTTGAATAGTTTACAGTGATTAGATCTGATCATTTGAAATCAGCAATTTTATAATGGGCGGCTTTCTCTCACTGTTACTGTTGGACAGTTTCAGGAGCTTTTGAAACTGTCAGAAGTCAGATATTGCATGTTAGCACCGGGAGAACTGTTTGCTTCAGACATTGTTTTGTGCTCAGTGAGGACCGTTCGCACTGTCCCAAAGTGATGAAAATGAAGTCTCTGAATCTTCCTTCTTTTTTTCTTCCTTAAACTTTCAATCTTGTTCACAAGCCCTAAACTCCTCACAGACTGTTGCCCATCCATAAAGCACAATTTGTTTTATTTTTTCCCTTTTCTTCCCCTGAGCTGGCAAAGACTTTTGCAGTTTTGGAAGCAGATCAGTTAGCGGGAAAGATGTCGTGCTGCGCTCCTCTCTGTTTGGGTGCTGGCACTTTTGTTCCAGACACAAGGTCAGGTGCAGGAAGACATTTCCAGGGTCTTGGGAACCTACTGCCATGGTGGACACACACACTCAGCGTTTGGCAGACTAGTTACTATTGAAAATAGAATGGATTTTGTCAATCTGCCATCCATCCAAGAAGAATGGAATATTGACAGTAACCTCCATCTACCTACGCACGCCTCCCCTGTCCTAACCCCGTAGTTTCTCCCTCCCATTGCCCAGCATCATAAGTTTGGCATTTGTCATTCTCTTGCTTCTTTGGGGGTGAGGGTGGGACATGGGTTACCGCACATACCACCGCAGCATGGCGTTGTTTCATATCGAACTTCATAAAAAGGATGTTATGTTGGACGTGGTTTCCTTGGACTCACTTTGCCACTGAACACTTTGATTTGAAGGTTTATGTATCTCTGGCAGGTAACCATAGGTCCTTTTCACTTTGATCGTCACTGTTGTGCCCCCCCCCCTTTTTTTTTGGTCCATTGTACCAGTGGACATTTGTGTTAGTCCTGATTTTTCTGCTGCTGTGGACATTAGTGGGTGTGCCTCCTGGTACGAGTTTCTCCGTTTTCTCTCCTGAGTAGAATTGTGAGGTGCAGCAGTAACTTTTCAAGCTTCATTGCTCTGATTCCTATTTCTGTTTCCACCACAGGTTTCAGCCCCCGTGGGGGTGGCTTCGGTGGCCGAGGGGGCTTTGGTGACCGTGGAGGTCGAGGTGGGGGCCGAGGTGGCTTTGGTGGGGGCCGAGGTGGCTTTGGTGGGGGCCGAGGTCGTGGTGGAGGCTTCAGAGGCCGTGGACGAGGAGGAGGCGGCGGCGGAGGAGGAAGAGGTGAGTGAGATGGGGGAGGAGGCTTTCCCTGGGCTTGAGGATGGGAGAGGGAAGGGGTGCGGGGTGTCCCTCTCTCACTGCCTCCCTCCCTTGTAGGTGGCGGGTTCCAGTCTGGTGGCAGCCGGGGTCGTGGTCGGGGAGGAAAAAGAGGAAATCAGTCAGGGAAAAATGTGATGGTGGAACCTCACCGGCATGAGGGTGAGTGAGAAAGGCGGGGAACCGGCTGAGGGTGGGGTGGGGTGGGGCGGGCTGGGGCCTGGAGTCCTCACTGCTGTGCTGATCCCTTCACCCAGGTGTTTTCATTTGTCGAGGAAAGGAAGATGCACTGGTCACCAAGAATCTGGTCCCTGGAGAATCAGTTTATGGAGAGAAGAGAGTCTCGATTTCGGTGAGACCTGGGCCCCTCTCAAAGCCACCAGGGCCCCAGCTGCTGTTGTCACCAGCAGTGTGGTCTCCCTGCCTCCACCACCTGCCCTAAGCAGGACAGCCAGGGCATCATCTTAATGCCTGAGTCAGATCGTGCACTCCTCTCCCCAAGCCTTCTGTGACTCCTGTTGCCTTCAGGTTCATGTTCGGAGGGTGACCTGGGAGGCCCTGCCCATTCTAGCTTCCCCCGCCCACTGCCTGGCCTCACCTGCTCCCATTGTCCTTCTGATTGAGTGTCTTCCAGCCCACCAGTCGTGTGCGGTTCTCTCTGCCTGCTGTGCTCTTCTCCCAGCTCTGTGTGGGGCCGGTTCCCTCTCGTCACCAGCATCTCTGGTTAGGCATCACCTTGCCTTCCTTAAAGGCCACCTTCCTCCACCCTGTCTGTCAAAAACAGCCCTCACCACCGAGCCCATGTCACTTTCTTTATGGCCAGGCGCACTCCTGCCTCAGGGCCATTCTGCCTTTTCTGCCGCCTGGAGTGAGCTTCCCCCCAAATAACTTGAGTGGCCCCTCACTTCCTTCAGTGAGGTCTCCACTTGACTCTTCCCTGGCTGCCCTTTCTCATTTGCATCTGTCCCTTGCCCTGCTCCCTGTACTTTCCTGGCTTGATCCTTTCTCCTTAGCACCTGTCACCGTTCTCTGTCCGTGTGTGTGTTCATCAGTTCATTGCATCCTTACTCTTCCGGGGCAGGGGGTCTTTGTCTCGTGCACTGTGTATCCCCGGTGCTGCTGCAGGGTCTGCACGCAGAATGTACTGGCACCACAGATGCTTTGGAATGAATGCATAGATCTTCTCATTGTCTGGTAGGATCTCGTCTGTGTTTATTGTCTGTTGCTGCCCGTTTTCCCTGAGTCGGTAACTTCCATGAGAGGGCAGACACTGCATCTGTCATGGCCATTGAAACGTACCCACATTTGATCCTTGTACAGTGATTGAGTCCCTTTGAGGGCCCTGAGGGCCCTAGGGTAAAGGGCAGTGGGGACTTGCAGAAGAGTCTGGCACTGACTGCCATCCCCGTCTCTCCGGCCCAGGAGGGAGATGACAAAGTTGAGTACCGTGCCTGGAACCCCTTCCGCTCCAAGCTGGCAGCAGCGATCCTGGGCGGTGTGGACCAGATCCACATCAAGCCGGGGGCCAAGGTGCTCTACCTCGGGGCCGCCTCAGGCACCACCGTCTCCCACGTCTCCGACATTGTGGGCCCGGTGAGTGCAGGGAGGCGTGGGGGTTGGATATGAGTGAAGGCTGGTGGGGAGGTGGGAGGAAGAGGAAGGTCGCCTCCTCCGCCCTGTACCGTTTGGCTGGAGCTAGGCCCCTTTCTCTCAGAGTGCGTGTGAGGAAAATGAGCAGCTTGAATCCGAAACCTCATTCAGCTTCACTCCTGAGTCCTTGGCCCATCGGAAAAGGGGCCTGGGCATCGGGGTAACCAGTTAGCCAGGAGCAGACTCAAGTGTATAGATACGAAACTACCTGATTCGGTTGCCCTTTTAAAAATAATTCTGCCCCCATAATCTGGTCTTCTGGTTTCTCTTGAAAGAACAGGGAATCTCAGTTTTTGAGCCTGCATTTATTTCTGTGTGGCTCTACCGCCCTATAGAATCTGTGCCTCTGACTTTATGACCTCTAGCTCATCTACATAACTATAGACTGTAAACCCGAGGCTGTGCTGGAGGTCTTTTAAGAGGCTTTCAGCAAGGTATTTAATCTGTCCAAGCCTCAGTTTACTCCTCTGGAAGATAGAGTTGTTGTGAAGGTAAACTATTTAATTCCTGTAAAGTGCTTAAACCAATGCCTGGCCTGCTTCGAATACTCTTAGCTGTTAAGATTTCATCTTTCTGGTTTTAAGCCAATACTGGGGGCCTGGGCTTTCAAATCAGGCAGAGTGGGAGCGAATAACCCATGGCCAGTGGCGTCATGTCTCTGGGCCTCGGTTTATTCCTCTGTAAAATGGACACAATAACAACAGGTATTCACTGGCTGGGTTTCAATTTGGGGGTTTGCAGAAATACTTTCTGCAATGTGTGGGCCCAAAGTAGGTGCTCCTCCTCTACGGCCATACCACCCTGAACACACCCGATCTCATCTGATCTCGGAAGCTAAGCAGGGTTGGGCCTGGTTAGTACTTGGATGAGAGACCAGAGTAGATGCTCCATACATGAGAACTAGTATCATTGTCATTATTATTTGATTTTTTTTTTAGGACGGTCTGGTCTATGCAGTTGAGTTCTCCCACCGCTCTGGCCGTGACCTCATTAACTTGGCCAAGAAGAGGACGAACATTATTCCCGTCATTGAAGATGCTCGGCACCCGCACAAATACCGCATGCTCATTGGTGAGGGATTTGAGGGTCGGCCCAGGTGGGGTAAGGCAGGCCTCTCCAGGTTTCCTGGAAGAGGTCAGGGCTCTGATTCAGATGGACTTGGAACGGGTGAGGCGGCCTCTTGAGTCTGCAGGAATGAAAATGGTGGGGTGAGCCAGGTAAAGATAGTGGTCCTGCTTCAGGATCTCAGACATCTGGCACCTTCAGAGGGCCGGCCTCCTCTCCTCCGATCTCAGGGCCCTCTCCCTGGGCCGCCCCGCACTCCCTGTCTCCCTGTAAAACATGGAACCGTTACATTGGCCCTTGCTTATGTATAAAAGCCTCCTTCAGAGGAGGAGGCTCGTCATCATTGTCTAGTGAGATCACAACCCAGAAAGCACAAAGAGTGTGGCCTGGACTAGAGGAACCCATTGTGAATATCAGTGACTTAGATTTTTTTTTTAAATTTCAGAAGCAAAATGTAAAAATGGAATGCTTTATAAGTCACCCTCTGAGGTAACTACATGAGCAATTTGATGTCTGGTTTTCCTGATTTAAAAAAGTCAGTTCTGTTACACCATCTTTTAATATTTTTTAAGGATTATTCACTGCCTTTTTAAGGCAGTATGATTTTTTTGTAATCATACTGTCTTAAAAATATTCCTCTGCACTCTGCTGGTTTTTCTTTCTGTGAGTTTTTCCCATACACTTACACCCGTTGTCATGCAGATTATTTTTATCTGACAGACCTGCAGACACCCCTGCCTATAAGTGGTCACCTTTACTTGCCTTTTGGATGGTGTGTCTGTCTCCCCTTGTCCCTGCTGCTCTCCCCTCCCCAGACCCGGGAGTGTCTGGAGAGCAGGGTCCAGGTCTGACTCGTCCTTCATTCCCCCACACCCAGCCCCAGGGCTGGCCACAGAGTAGGTGGCAGCCAATGGTTTGCAAGTGGCATGAATGAATGGTGTGACTAGATTTCTTGGGGTCACAGTGGAGGGTGAGGGATCATTGGTGGGGGAGTGAGACCGGAGGCAGGGAAGACTCCTTCGCCAGGAATCTGCAGGCCCCATGGGAGGAGCTGGGAGGATCCAGTGGACCCAGCTTTTAACTGCCACTTCTTTCTCCCTAGCAATGGTGGATGTGATCTTTGCTGATGTGGCCCAGCCAGACCAGACCCGGATTGTAGCCCTAAATGCCCATACCTTCCTACGTAATGGAGGGCACTTTGTGATTTCCATTAAGGTACGGGGCTTGGAGGAGTCTAATATGTGGTGCTCATATCTTTTCTATCATTAACTGCCAAGCAGCCAGTCAAACCAAGGGGACCTTCATCCCCCCTAATCCAGTCAATCTATTCTCAGCCTTTCTTCCTACTCGGCTTCCTACAAGCCATCTCCTGGCCCAAGTCAAATAGCACGTGATGAAAAATGTCTGCAAAACTAGAAGCTTTGGATTTAAAGAGGCTATAGAATGTAGCAATCAAGTACACGATCACGGATCTGACAATTCGAGTTTGAATTCCCACTCACTGCGTGACTTTGAGTAGTTAACTTGTGTGCCTATTTTCTTCACTTGTAAAATAGAAATATTAGTCCTATTTTTTTTAGTATCTGTGTAAGGATTAAATTTATCAATATATGTGGCATGCTTAAAATAGAACCTGGTGTAGAATAAATACTAGATAAAAGCTAGGTGCATTTTTTAAAGTATTTTATTTTGAAATACTGAGAAAACTGCTGTGTGCTATTCAGCCAGATTCACCATTTTGTTAGCTTTTTGCTACATTTGTTTTCCTGTTCTCAGCTGCATTATTGTTGAGGAAACGAGGAAAAAAAAACCCCGAGTGTAAAATTTAGGCTGGCTTTTGAAGGGTACCTGTACCAAACCCAAAGTGAAAGTTTCCAAAACCTGAGATTTGCCCTTTCCAGTAAGAATAAGTACTGATTTTAAAGAGCCCAGAAAAGGTTAAATAGCCCAAAGCCTTGCTGCAGACTTCAAATCCTCTCCCCTCTGCAGGCCAACTGCATCGACTCCACAGCCTCTGCCGAGGCGGTGTTCGCCTCTGAAGTCAAAAAGATGCAACAGGAGAACATGAAGCCCCAGGAGCAGTTGACTTTAGAGCCGTATGAAAGAGACCACGCTGTAGTCGTGGGTGTGTACAGGTGAGCCGGGGACTCAGTACTCCATCAGGGACAATGTCTCTGACCCCTGCAACCAGAGCCACATGGGTCAGTACTTGTTAGGCAAGCTCCTAAAGTGGTGACAATCTCCTTCCTCTCACAGGCCTCCCCCCAAGGTGAAGAATTGAAGTCCAGCGCTCCTTCTGTTTTGCAAGAGATTGTGTTGCTACTGTTACACGTGTTTTTCTATTAAAAGACTCATCATTCCTTCCGCTCTGTTTCTGCTGCTGATTGCTTGGCGACTTCTGTTGACAACAGGGCGTATGCGCCCTTAGTTAACTTGTGTGGCAGTGGGGGTGCAAGCTCTTCAACGCAGGGCAACCTCCTTTCTTAGCAGCCTTTTGTATTGCCCCAACCCGCCTGTCGGCTCTTGGGCGGGGTTGGTAGCTCACTGCGCATGTGTACTGGTAAGCGCCCCTGAGCGCAGGCGCTGTGTGTATCTGTGTTGCCCTGGGTCACGTGAGGGGGAGCAGATTGAGGGTGTGTGTGGGGGCGGAGCCCGGGGCGGGGTGGGGGTGCGGTTTGTTGTGGTCGCCATTTTGCTGGTTGCATTACTGGGTAATCAGGGCCCTGGCTCGCTGCGTCCGCAGGATACCCTCAGCCAGTGGGCAGGTCCGAGCTCGGGCTTCCCGGGCAGTGTGAGTTCCCTTGCCTGCGCTCTCAGGTAACGAAGCAGCTATGCACAGAGTGGCTTGCACTCGAGTGAGTGGGGTGGTACGGGACCCGCCCTGCCTCTATCCTGGGGAGACCTAGGAGGCCGAGGGAGAAGAGTGGGGCAGCGAGCAGCTTCAGGCCACCGAGCCTGGCTATTCATAGTGGGATTCCTGGGAGGGTATGAGCCCTAGGAAAGCTGCCCTAGGAGGGGTTCCTGGGACCCTGCTCCCGCCCTTTGTTTGGGCTCAGCTCTGCTGGCTGCATCGTCGTCGCCTAGCAACAGCTGCCCTGGGTTGTGATTCGTTAAGCTCTTGGCCCCAGCGACCAATGGCACGGTTGTTGCCATGGCAGGTGTGGACTGCCAAGTTCAGGCCGGCCCCTGCTGTAGGGGGGTCCTCCAAGGTGGGGGGCGGGACACCGGTGTCCCAGGGGCCTGGGGGCGGGTGGCTTTGCGGGGCGGGGCCGGCGGGAGGAGGGTTAGCCCGCCCCTCCCCCCGTCCACCTGCTTTTCCCTTTTCTGGTGCCCTGGGCTGACCCTCCTCTCCCCTCCCCGCCTGTGGTGGCTGTTCTGGTCACCCACCAAGCCGCCTGTCCCGCTTGCCCTCCCAGCCGCGGGGCTTGCCGGGCCGGTCGGGCTGGGACAGGCGGCTGTCTCACCGCCGCCATGCTGGCTGCTCGCCCACCCCACTGGGGGCCCCACCGCGCCCCAGCCCCCCGTGGGCCCAGCGCCAGCCCTGACCCTGGTACGGGGTAGGGGCTGGGGAGAATGTCCTGGTATGGGAGGGTCTCTGGGAGAGAGGTTGGGGGAGGCTGGGAGCTCCAAAAGAGGAGCGGTCATGGAGTGGCAAGGCTTGGCAAAGGAGAAAAGGACTGACAAGAGGGAAGGCCCGGTGCGGTGAGGATTTTTGTGTGACACTCTGAGAGGAAAGAACTCTGCGATATTTGGGGAATTTGGCTGTGGGAGCCTTCTAGGAATGGGCACAGTTTGGGATCCACCCCACTGGATAGAGCAGTGACTGGAGAAAGGGGGTTGGGAGGAGGTTGGTGGACACCAATGTAGGAAGACAAGGACGATCACTGTTAACTGTGGGAAGAGACACCTCCCCTTGGCTCCCCTCAGGAGGAGTGGGCCTTGATTGGGAGGGGACCTTGGCCTAATATTGGGAAGAGCTCAGATTTGCGTGGGGAAACTGGAATATGGTTTGGAGGAATTAGCTGGAGGGGTGGTTCCTGATGTGGGAGGAAATAATAGAGGAGAGAGGACTTGACATAGTGTGGGGAAGGTCTGCTGGGAAGGGTGTGCCCTGGGAAGACCAGCAGGCCATAGGGGTAGGACTTTGTTATATGGGAGTTCTCAGGTAACAGTGTGATCAGGAGGTCCCCAAGGACCCTGATGAGATTTTAGAGGACTTTGCTATGGTTTGGTGGGAGCCCAGAGGACTCTAATGTGGTTTGACGGGGGTATCCTAGATTTCCCTGGATTGGGGGATCTACTGGGAAGGGTAGATTTTGAAGCAAAGGGACCTTTCTCCCATAAGATGAGATCCTAAGCTTCAGAAAAGACTGTGGGATCCTGTGTGAGGGGCCCTGGGGAGGGCCACAGGGGAAATGGGAAGAAAAGAGTGAACCCTAGTCCCTATTATGCTGTTTGTGGCTTTTATTTTCTCCTCCCCCCCCCCCCCCCCAATTATTGCTGTCTTTCTGTCCTTTCATGTCCTGGTCCATATTCCTATCTGACTCCCTATCACATGTGCCCCACTTTGTGCTGCCTACCTCATTGATTTGGTAACTATTTGTTGAGGGACTCTGCTGTGCCTTCCCCCACACCCCACCACTTCTCTCTGTCCCCTCTCTTCATTCCCACTCATTGCTCTTTTGCACCCTTTTCATCCGCTCTCTGTGCCCTACCTCTCCCATGTCCACCTCTTTCCTGCCTGGCACTGCCCCACACATCTTCCTGTTGTTCCCCTGCCTCCTACCTGCTCTCAGGTCTCAGCGGCGGTGGCAGCCGAGGTGCAGGATGCGAGAAGGCGCCCCCCGGCCGGGCTCCCGCTCCAGGCCTCGCTCCCCTGCGGCCCTCTGAGCCCACCATGGCCGTCCCACCGGGCCATGGTCCCTTCTCTGGCTTCCCTGGGCCCCAGGAGCACACACAGGTATGTGTTCAACTGGCTTCTCACCTGCGTGGGGTAAGGAGAGGATGGGGATGGAAGGGTCCTGGGGCCAAAAGATAGTATGGTTGCCTAGGACAGTCTCCCAGGGACATGAAGGGAGTTGAAGATAATAGAGTAGTTGCTGGCAGAGTTGGTTTGGAGGGTGTGGTCTTACATCCAGGCATGATGGTAAAATTACTTAGGTTCTGCATGCTTCAGTTTTCTGTTCTGTAAAATGGGGCTAATAATGGTACTACCTCACAGGATCGTTGTGAGGATTAAACCAGTTCATGACATGCATGTAAAATGTTGAGGGCAGTGCCTGGCACATAGTAAACAAATGTTCACTAAAAAAAAAAAAGTCCAGAGTGAAATATCGGGAAGGGGTGAAAGGGGAAGAAAGTGGAGCCTCGGGGGTCTTGTAGCCAGCAGGGCCTAGGGGTACAGGGTAAAGATCCCCAAAGATAGAGACTGTTAAGGCTCTGAAATACAGAGCTTGGAATGAGAGGTCCAGGGTGCTGCATCCAGATCCAGGACCCTTGGGGTGAAATAACTGGGCAAAGATGCTCAGTGTCAGGGTTGAGCATTGTGAACGCCCCAAGGAATGAGGGTAAAGCAAGATGGGGACCCTCGAGGTGGGATACCCAAATGGATGGCCTCCGGCCAAGAGTTGGAAGGGGCAGAGCCGAGGTTTTCTGTATGATCTCTCCCGCTGAGGTTCAGAAAGGAGTAAAGATGTGAGGTGAAAGGTCAGGAAAAATAGTTCGCCAGTCTTTCATGATCGCCCACTACATGCCAGGCCCTGCTCCAGGCACTAGAGACTCTACAGCAAGAACAAGACTTAGCCCCTGCCCCCGTGGACTTCTCTTCTAGTGGGGTTATCAGACAGTGACCAAGTAAATGTGCATGTGGTAATGATCAGCCGGCCACCTCAGTTCTCCCTCTTGAGGCTGGAAGCAAAGGCCTGTCCTTGGTGCCCACCTCTCACCCTGCCCAGCAGGTACTGCCTGATGTGCGGCTCTTGCCTCGGAGGCTTCCCCTGGCCTTCCGGGACGCGACCTCGGCCCCACTGCGTAAGCTCTCCGTGGACCTCATCAAGACCTACAAGCACATCAATGAGGTGGGTAGGGGGTGGGGAACCCAGGCTGAGTGCCGAGGGGTCCTGGCTGCTGGTGCAGGTCACTCACCAGTCCTCGCATCTCCTGGCTGGCCGGCCGGGCAGGTCTACTATGCGAAGAAGAAGCGGCGAGCTCAGCAGGCACCTCCTCAGGACTCAAGCACCAAGAAGGAGAAGAAGGTCCTGAACCACGGTTATGACGATGACAACCATGACTACATCGTGCGCAGTGGCGAGCGCTGGCTGGAGCGTTATGAGATTGACTCCCTCATTGGCAAAGGTTCCTTTGGCCAGGTATGGGACGTGCCCCCGCCATCCTGATCCAGAGATCAGGGGACATGGGCGTCCGTTGGTACTGATTCATACTGTCAGTGGGTCAGTGGCTGCTCACCCCAGCTCAGTCCTTGGGTTCGTTCCCTGTGTCTGTTTTCTGTAAAAAAAAACCCCTGCAATTAACAGGACTGTTCACGTGAGGTAATTGTGTTATTTCCAGTGGTTTACAAACACAGGACATGGTCCAGTGTTTATACCCGACTCTTGGTGAATACCTGACTCAGTCAGTACCTGACTGAGTTACTGTTAGTAACACTGACAGTGATGTTGGTGAGCCCCCTTAGGCCGGAAGGACAACAGTAGCGCCTGGCTCTGTCTCTGTACGCCCCCTTCCCCTGCCGGTTCCCTCACTTTGGGACATACCCTGCCCGTAGGTGGTGAAAGCCTATGATCATCAGACCCAGGAGCTGGTGGCCATCAAGATCATCAAGAACAAAAAGGCCTTCCTGAACCAGGCGCAGATTGAGCTGCGGCTGCTGGAGCTGATGAACCAGCATGACACGGAGATGAAGTACTACATAGGTGAGGCCCGAGGCAGTGTGAGCTGCTTAGGGGCGGGGCACCCCTCCGGTAGGACTGGGGTTGGTGTCCCCGGGGCAGAGTTTGGTCTGTCATTCCTTAACATCAGTGCTGCTTCTGCCGCTGTCATGATTTTTGTCCTGTTTACAAGATAATGCTGGTCAGAGCTTACTGGGTGCCAGGGGTCAGGCTCTACTGTAAACACTTCACATAAATTAGCTCATGTACGCCTCACCACAGCCTATGGAAAGGGCATCATTGCCCACAGCTTGGAGGTGAAGCGACTAGGTGGTCAGGTGCTAGCACTTGCAGAGCACGGAGTGTGTACTCAGTAGAGTTTACTTTGACAAGGCAGTGGATTCCAGAGCCTTTACCCTTAACATCTGTGCCAGTCTTTTCCCTCTTACCCGTACCAATTGCTCATAAAAGAAGCAGCAGGATTTAAAAAGTGTGTTTTTAAATATAAAGGAGTTTACTATAAATTCTTAATGGAAAATGAGCATCCTTTGCCACGCACACATACACACATACAAAAAAACCCAGGGCTGAGACCTTAAAACAGTGTTGTAAAATTAAATGCAGCAGGCTGTGGTCAGGGAGGCTCAGTGGGCTGGGCGCCATCCTGCAAATAGAAAGGTCACTGGTTAGGTTCCTGGCCAGGTCCCAGATTGGGGGCGTGTAAGAGGCAACTGATCCATGTTTCTCTTTCACATTGACATTCCTCTTCCTCTGTCTCCCCCTCTCTAAAAATAAACAAATAAAAATTTTTAAAAAACTAACTGAGGCAGTGTAGAATGCCTCATTTAATTGCCTTGCTGAGCCTGCTGCGGAAGCTGGGCATCCCACCAGCCCCCAGGCCGGACCAGGCACCCAGGGCTCACAGGTACTTTGAATGGCTGCCTGGGCATGGCTGGACCCTACGAAGGATAAAGACCTGTCAGCACAAATGGGAACTTTCTGTTTGGTTTATTTATTTATTTAGATTTTATTTATTTATTTTTAGAGAGGGGAAGGGAGGGAGAAAGAGGAAGAGAAACATCAATGCGTGAGAGGAAAGTATCCATCTGTTGCCTCTGGCACACCCCCAACCAGGGACCTGGCCCACAACCCAGGCACGTGTCCTGACTGAGAATCAAACCGGTGACCTTTTGGTCCACAGGCCTGCACTCAGTCCACTGAGCCACACCAGCCAGGGCTCTCGGTTTAACTGACAGTTCAACAGAGACTTGAAAGTAATTTGTTTTTCTTAATAGAGAAAATCAGTCTTTTTCTTGGTGTGATTCAAGTGATAGACCAAATGAAAACATCCTCAGTGGCAGCTGGTACCAGTGGGCACACCACACTTTGGCGAGTGTTCAAGAAGCAGAGGCACGGATTGGCTTCTGGCCTCTCTTCTTGATTTCTGTGCACGCCAGGCCACCACGGGCCCTCTCTGAGCTTCATTTTTCCCTCCACCCGTCCCTGCAGTGCACCTGAAGCGGCACTTCATGTTCCGGAACCACCTGTGCCTGGTGTTTGAGCTGCTTTCTTACAACCTGTATGACCTCCTGCGCAACACACACTTCCGAGGCGTCTCGCTGAACCTGACGCGGAAGCTGGCGCAGCAGCTCTGCACGGCGCTGCTCTTCCTGGCCACGCCGGAGCTTAGCATCATTCACTGCGACCTCAAGCCCGAGAACATCCTGCTCTGCAACCCCAAGCGCAGTGCCATCAAGATCGTAGACTTTGGCAGCTCCTGTCAGCTTGGCCAGAGGGTAGGACTAGTGGCGTGGGTGTGGCCAGGATGGGGGCAGGGCCAACAGGTGGTCTGAGAACAAGGGGCCCTGGCAGGCTGGGATGGGGTTGTCAGGGTACATCCTGAAGTAGCTAATGCCTAAGGGGTAGTGATTAGGACGGGGTGTTCAGAGGGTGTGAAGGGTGGGGCCAGTGGGAGAAGGGGCTAAAGGAGAGGGCCACGGGGGATTATACTGCCCAGTAGGGAAGGGAAGACTGAGGCCTGAGGGCAGGGCCAGTTTCGAGGCCGTGGGACGTGGGCCAGGGAAATTGGGTCGGGTTTGCATCTAGGTGGCACTTTACTAAGTTCGGTTTACCCTGTGCTCTTAAAGCTGGGGATGGAAGCGGGCAGGATGCTTTAGCTTTGCAGCTTCCTGTAAGCCGTCACTTGACGTGATGGTGGCATGAAAGGTTCTGGACTGGGCTGGTAGGAAGGGCCTGGGTTTGCAGACTGCCTCCTGTGACTGGTGACTAAGAGGGGCCCAGAGTTAGGCCTGTGGATGGAGCTCAGGGTTAGACTAGGTCATTAGGCTCCTGAGGCTGATGAGTAAAGTGGAGGTTGGTGCTGATAACATCAGTTTTGGGAGCAGGAAGCTTATCCTAGCTTTGGGGGTGTTAATGACACCAGTAGGGGAGGCTTGCACCTCTGATTATTGCTCTCTCCCCTCCCTCAGATTTACCAGTACATCCAGAGCCGCTTCTACCGGTCACCTGAAGTGCTCCTGGGCACGCCCTATGACCTGGCCATCGACATGTGGTCCCTGGGCTGCATCCTGGTGGAGATGCACACCGGCGAGCCCCTCTTCAGTGGCTCCAATGAGGTGTGCTCCTGAGGAGGGGGTGTGCTGGGCGGGGTGGAGGCTGGCTGGTCTGATGACCCTGACTGCCCACATGCTCGCAGGTGGACCAGATGAACCGGATTGTGGAGGTGCTGGGCATCCCACCAGCCCCCATGCTAGACCAGGCACCCAAGGCTCGCAAGTACTTTGAACGGCTGCCTGGGGGTGGCTGGACCCTACGAAGGACAAAGGAACTCAGGAAGGTGCGGCCCCTGCCCTTTGCCGCTCCTCCTACCCTGGTGGCCCCTCACTCTCTCACACTTGGGGCTCCCTCTCTCCCTGCTTCCTCTCCCTGGTGTCTTTCCCTTCCTTCCTCTCCCCCTGGTCTGTCTTTTCCTTCCTCCCCAATCCACCCTATCTCTCCTACCCACCCCAAAACTCTTCTTAGCTTCTCTTTTTCCACTTTCTTTCTTGTGCTTCTGTTTCCCCCGTGTGTGTCTCCCTGCCCCTCCTGCCCACTGACGGCCACTCTCTTGCCCCCCCTCCCACCCCCTCCCTGCCAGGATTACCAGGGCCCCGGGACACGGCGGCTGCAGGAGGTGCTGGGCGTGCAGACGGGCGGGCCCGGGGGCCGGCGGGCGGGGGAGCCGGGCCACAGCCCCGCCGACTACCTCCGCTTCCAGGACCTGGTGCTGCGCATGCTGGAGTATGAGCCCGCCGCCCGCATCAGCCCACTGGGGGCTCTGCAGCATGGCTTCTTTCGCCGCACGGCTGATGAGGCCACCAACACGGGCCCGGCAGGCAGCAGTGCCTCCACCTCGCCCGCGCCCCTCGACACCTGCCCCTCCTCCAGCACCGCCAGCTCCATCTCCAGCTCTGGTGGGTGCCCAGTGCCCAATAGGGTAGCACAGGGGTGGGGGCAGCTGTGGTTTGGCCTGACCTGGGGTACCTTGCCATTGGCCTTCGCATAAAGCTTTGAAACTGCACGATCCTGAACTCCAAAGGTTGGGGAGGAGAGCTCCAGCTGGCCCTGACCCGATTTCAGAAACAGCTTATGCTCAGACCTCTAACTGGCTCTGACTCCCAACACCCAAAACTGAACTCTGACCCCTAATCTCAAAATCGGGCCTGATTCTTCAAATGAACACAACCCAAAGCTCAAACCCAGGCCTGGCCCACAAACCAGACTCAGCCACTCAGAAACCCAGCTACCGCCTCTCCTCACGCAAGGCCTCTTCTCTCCCCCTGGCACTTCCAGGAGGCTCCAGCGGCTCCTCCAGTGACAACCGGACCTACCGCTATAGCAACCGATATTGTGGGGGCCCTGGGCCCCCCATCACTGACTGTGAGATGAACAGCCCCCAGGTACTGGGGCCTTGGGACCTTTGGAGGTGGGCGGCGGGGTGTCTGGGATGCCAGGACCTGGGTCTCCATCACCCACTGTTGTTTGCTTCTTTAGGTCCCACCCTCCCAGCCGATGCGCCCCTGGGCAGGGGGTGATGTGCCCCACAAGACACATCAGGCCCCTGCCTCCGCCTCATCACTGCCGGGGGCTGGGGCCCAGTTACCCCCTCCACCCCGATGCCTTGGCCGGCCTCCATCACCAACCTCACCACCACCCCCGGAGCTGATGGATGTGAGCCTGGTGGGCGGCCCGCCAGACTGCTCCCCACTCCACCCTGCGCCTGCCCCCCAGCTTCCAGCTGCCTCAGCCCTCCGGACTCGGATGACAGGAGGTCGTCCACCCCTCCCACCCCCTGATGACCCTGCCACTCTGGGGCCTCGCTTGGGCCTCCGTGGTGTACCCCAGAGCACGGCAGCCAGCTCATGACCCTGCCCCTTCCCTGGGGCCCCTCCTGAAGCCATACCCCCCATGTGGGGGCCCTGGGCTCCCATCCTCATCTCTCCCCTTGACTGGAATTGCTGCTACCCAGCTGGGGTGGGTGAGGCCTGCACTGATTGGGGCCTGGGGCAGGGGGTCAAGGAGAGGGGTTTGGGCGGACCCTCCCCACAAAGGACTGCACCCTTGGCCCCCTCTCTCCCCCTTGTTTTCTATTTATTGTACCAAAGACAGTGATGGCCCAGTAAAGGGGAGACCCCCCCTTACCCTGTGGCCCTAGGAAAGGGTGGGGGTAGGTAGGGGGAGACGGCCTTGCTCCTCCCTGTTGTGCCCCCCAGTAAAGAGCTTTCTCACATGCCCGGCTGAGCGTTTGCAGGGCCCTGGCTCCCTTCACCCGGCCCTCAGAGGCACTGTGTGGAATAGTGTTTGGGGAGGGGGTGCTGGGGGAGCTTCGTCTGGGGGATGTGACCCTGGGGAAATCAAGGCTGTTGGTGCAGACACAGGGCTGCAGGGGGTCGGGTTAAGGAGTCCTAGACAGAGACCCTGGATAGTATCCTAGGCCACATTTGCCTTTTCCAGGGTAAACTGGGCCCTGAAGAGGTAAAAGCCCAGCTCTGGCCTGTTCCCAGGAAGCAACAGTTTCTGCTCTAATAAGCCTGGGTTTCCACAGAGTGCACAGGAGTGGTTCCTTTTGCCCCGCAAGCAAACAGGTGCTGAATGTGTGTAACAGGACTTACTGGTGCCACATGGAGAGTGGCAGGCAGGCAAAGGATACAAACTTACACCCCTCTTCCCTACGTCTGGTCTCACCCTTTGGAACAATTGTGGAGCAAGGTGTTTTGAGATTCTCGGGCAAAAAACAAACAAAAAAAAACCCCTGGGGGTTCCAGGTAAGTGGGCCCGTTTGCCCGGCAATTTGGAAACTTGTCTCCCCCAAATGGCCAATCAAGAGCCGGCTGGTTCAAAGGTTATGGTCTTCCACCACTGGATCGCTGAGCCTCCCGGGAAATGGAGCTCTACTTGGCAACCTTCTCCCGGTTTGCTTTGGGCCCGGTTTGCTTTGGGGAACTCCAAAGACCAGAGTTCTTTTCACTCACGTGCTTAGGGGCGGGGTATCCGGCAGCCAATCAAGAGTCAGGTGGTCCACGAGCGTTTGACGCGGGTCCTAGCTGAGAAGGCTGTGGTGTGCAGGTGTGGATTTCTTTGGAGGTGCGTTGGCTTTGGGGGGAGGGGGGAGCGCAGGTAAGGCGTTTGTAGGTACTGAGCTGGAGTAGGTGCTGAGGCCGACTCGCTTCCCGCTGTACCTGGCCTAGCTCTGTACCTGGCCTAGCTCTGTACCTGGCCTAGCTCGTTGGGAATGGCCCAGTAGGTTGGGGGTGGCGGGGAGGCCGGTTCTCTGTTATGGACCCGCAAGTGTTCGCTAACAGTGGTAACATTGAATGCGAGGGAACCTAGACGAAGCACGGGTTGGGAAGCCGCTGCGGGGGGAGGAGGAGCTGCCTGAGCTGAGACCCGAAGATGGAAGGGTTCTCGGTGCGGTGGAATGGCTTGCTCAAAGGCAGCGATGAGAAGCACAGCCAGGTGATCTGGTGTTGGTGGAGATGTTACTGAAAGTTCTGTATGAATTCGATCGTGGAGGATTTTGTTGGCTATTTAGGGATTTTGGACTTTGTCCTGACGGCAGTGAGGAGCCACGAGAGGATGCCTAAGAGGAAAGGCCCGATTTTCTGCCGCCTGGCAATAGATTGATAGAAAAAGAGACTTGGGTCTGGGAGCCCAGGTGGCCTCCATGGCAGGATTCTAGGCGCGAAACGTTGGGGATGAAGCAGGGAACAGGTATTGGTTGGGAGGGGAGAAAGGGCGTGGGTTGGAGAGAGTGCCGCAGGTCGAGTCCACAGCCTGTATGTATGGCTTACAGTCTACAGAGAGGGACGGGAAAGGAATATAGCTGGCATGTGAGGACAGCAGCTGGCATATTTTAGATGCTTAATTTTTTTTTATCCTTTTTTGAATGAGTAGTCCTAGGAGGGCAGTACTGTCATCTCTCTTTTGCAAATGAGGTTACCAAGGGCAGAGAAAGTTACTTGCCCAAGGTCACACAAGGTGGGAGGTAGAGGGCTCAGGGTGTGTGTGTGTGTGTGTGTGTGTGTGTACACCACTGACTTAGCCAGGTGAAGGGTGAGCCCTGAGTCACCAGCAGAAGCCTCATCTTGTGGCTTCTGTAAGGACTCAGGAGTGGGTAAGCATGGAAATGTGTGTCTCAAATGTCTGTTTGCAGCCCAGAACCTGTCCCATGACCCGGGACTGACTGCTCTCTTTTCTTGGATATCTAGAGACATCTTGAGAGTACTCTTGGCCAAACTGAACTCCTGTTTTCCCCCAAATTTGTGCTTCCCAGGTTCTTCTCAGTAAATGCCACCTCCATCCCTGTAGTTGCGCAGACCACAAACTTTGGAATTGCTCTTGAGTTTCCTGTTGTCTTATACCCATGTCTGGTCCATCAACAAGTTCTTTCGAAGTATATCCAGCACCTGAAACATTTCTTCCTCCCCACTGCTGTCACACTAGTCCTGTCCACTCTCTTCACCGCCTGGATTGTCATAGCAGCCTCCTCAGTGGACTCCCTGCTCCCCAAGGTCTGCTCCTCACACACAGCCAGAGGGATGCTGTGACCACCTACCTCAGGTCACATTCTTCCCCTGCTCAGCATGCTCCTGTGCCTCCATCTCACACAGAGTAAATGCCAAAGTTTTCTCCACAACCTGCAAGGCCCTGCGTGACCTGTTCGTGTTCCTGGTCCAAAATCATCTGCTCGTCTCCCCTCACTCACTCTGCTCCAGCCACACTGACCTCAGAGCTTTGCTTGCTCCTCTCTTCACCTGGGACATTTCCCTAGATAGTCAAGGCTACCCTCACCTCTTTTAGTCTTTATTCAGTTGTCACCTTCTCCCTGAGATCTTCTCTGACCATCCTTCTAGAATTGTAGCATGAACACTTGTAGGTTAATGCCCCTGAACTTTTCCTTAGCATTAGTCATCACTGTTTAACATGCTATATAATTTATCTTGTTGTCTGTCCCTTCCCCATGCCCCTCCCCATCAGACCATACGTTCATGAAGGCAGGAGTTTTGTCTGCTTCATGCTTTGTCTCTGACACTTAAAAATGAATTCCTGGTAGGGATTCAGTAATTCTCTATTGAATGAATGGGTGGCTAGATGATTTCCGAGCACAGATCCTGACGCCAGCATCCTAGAGACTTGTCAGTCCCCTTTCCACAGAACTTTAAGGCCCTGCCTTAACAATTTCTGAGGTCTCAGACGTTCAACAAGTGTTTTCATCTTGCCTCAGCTTTGTGCTCAGCATTGGGAACATGGCAGAGAACATGATAGTTTTCCTGCCCCCAAATCGCTCACAGTCTCAGGGGTGGGAGTTCCACCGACATCAACTCACGCACAAACATGAAATAACAGAAAGGTAGAAAGTGCTGTAAGAGCATTTGGCAGGAAATATAATCTGGAAGTGAGGTTTGAGGTAATGAAGGGGTAGCCATTAACTCCATTAAGTGCCGGGGTGTGGTGAGTGTGTGTGTGATGGAACCTGGAGGGTGAGAGGGAGGGAGCAGGAGGTCAGACTCTGTAGATCCTGTAAGGAGTGTGTGCCCTTACCCCATGTCTGGTGGGAAGCTATAGAAGAGTTTTAAACTGGAAGGAGTCCTGGCTGGGTGGCTCCGTTGGTTAGAGCATCATCCCAGGTGTTAAGGTTGCAGGTTTGATCCCCAATCAGGGCACATAAAAGAATCAACCAATGAATGCATAAATAAGTGGAACAACAAATTGATGTTTTTTCTCTATCTCTCTCTTCCTACCTCTCTCTTAAAATCAATTAAAAATTAAACAGTGGAAGGAGGCATGACCAGTCATGCTGCTGTGTGGGGCATTGACAGGAGGGGGTGAGGGACTGAAATAGAGATCAGTGATGAGGTTAAAATAGCTGCTGCTAAGGAGGCCACAGGTTCTTGCCCTTTCTCCAGTCAGGAGGTGAAGTCTCCTCCCCTTTTATCTGGGCTGGCCTGTGACTTGTTTTGACCAATGGAATGCTGCGGAAGTGAGGCTCTGCCCTGGGCAAACGGGCAGGGCTGGGCTTTAAGAGGCCTGGCAGCTTTTGCTTTCACTCTCGGAGCCCTGGGCTTCTGTATAAAGAAATCCAGCCACCCTGCTGGAGAGAGATGTGGAAAGAGAGGCCCAGCCATCCTCTAGCTGTTCCGCTGTTTGAGCCGATGTGCCAGACACAGCGATGCCATCTAGGCCAGCCCCCCGCCGACACCCTGTGGTTGGAGGTGAGCCATCGTGACCCACCTCACCCTCTGAGCCTTGCTGAAATGACAGAATCATGAGCCAATAAATGATTGGTATTTTAAGCCATTGTGTTTTGGGATAATTTGTTACCCAGCAAGAGCTTACTGAAACAAGCTAGTATTTTTTGAGATCTTAACGTTTTAAATATATTAGTTTATATAATCCTCACAGTTATACTGTGTGGTAATATATCATTAATCCCATTATGCAAATGAGGAAACAAGGGTACAGAGGAAGTAACGAAATGTTAGCGAGATAGCTGGCACATAGTGCTGTGTGATAGTTGTTTTATTAGCATCAAGTTCATCATTAAAACGTCCATAATTGTTAAAGAAGTGGTGTAAGATAAGTAAAAGCATCATTCTCTCACTACTGGCATGATTTTAGATAACTCACGTCACCTCTTCCAGGCTCCAGTTTCTTCACAGCAAAATGGAGGTTGGAATAGTACACACTGACAGGGTTGTGCTGAGGAGCACAGTGTCAGTACAGTCAGCCCCCGGACGGTGTGCATTGGAACCGTGCAGGTGCGCTTATGTGCAGATTTTTCCAGTTGACCCACGCAGGTCGTTCAAGGGTCGCCTCTGCAGCCTGGGCTCCGCGCCGGTCTGCAGAGGACCAGCCCTAGTCCTGTCCAGGTTTTCGACCGTGAGGGCGGTTGGTACCCTTAACCCCCATGTTCAAGGGTGACCTTTACCTGCCATATGGCAGGGGTGATAATTGTGATTAGTCCGGCAGGCAGGCCTTGGTGGGCTGTGGTGAGGACCTGAATTTGGTTCTCGGTGAATGGGAAAATATCGGAGCGTTTTCCCTGAAGAGGGGTGTGATGTAACAGGTCGATGGGATTCCTCTGGCCGCCCCGTGGACACGAGGGCGGAAGCAGGACTCCAGCGAGGAGGCTGCTGCACTAATCCAGCTGAGACAGTAGGGTTTGGTCTCAGCAGCAGAAGTGGAAGTGGGGAGATGAAGTCAGATTTCGGATACAATGTGAGGAAGAGTGGGCAGGATTTGGGGTATATGTGTGGGGAGAGAAAAGGGAGTCAACAACTCTTAAGGGCTTTAGCCCAAGCAGAAGAAGGGAGTGCCAGTAACTATGTGGGGAGACTAAGGAGCTGTGAATGTGGATGCGTGACGCATCCCAGTGGATTTGCCGAGCAGGCGTGGGGAACACGGGAGTCTGGCATTCAGAGGTGAGATCTGGGCTGGAAGTATAAACTGGGGAGCCATTTGCATTTTGGTGGTATGAAGGCCCAGGGTGAGATCACTAAGGCCGGACGCACGGGTGGAAACGGAGGCCTGGGAGCATGCACAGGGCGCCCTGAGGAAGGTGCGCCAGAATCTAGGTGAGAGACGAATGTGGCGTGGACGCAGCAGGGGCAGTAGTGAGCAGGCGTCTGGATACATTCTGAAGGCAGAACTGGCAGAGAGTGGGTTGTAGGCGATGACAGAAAGAGATGGACCAGGCCTCATGCAAACAGGAGAGAGTGAGAACTGGGGACAGCGGCTCTGCTGTCCCCCCCCCCTGCCCCCCACGCTGTGGTCTTGCCTCTCCGCATGTGCTGCTTCCTCTGTTCGCAAGCAGCTGCGCTGCTCCTGGGTCACTCACGCCCCGACTCCATGCGGCCTTCCAGTACAGCGCCCCACAGCTCCTCTGCCCGCATTCCGGATTCCCCAGACAGGAGCTGGGTCTCGGGGTCTGCCGGGGAGGGCTGTGGCCTGGGCGCCTCAGATAGTCCGGAAGTGTGGCTGACGGTCGGCGTATTGAGGGCAGGTATCGGGCAGGACTTTCTGGAGTGAAGACACGTGAAGTGTGATCTGAAGTGTCAGGTGATGGGAGATAGGGACTCCACAGGTGACTGCTTGTAGCCAGGCCAGTAGATACTTTAAAAAATGTTATTTAATAATTTTAGATTTACAACAAAGTTGCAAAGATGGTATAAGAGACTTCCTATATAGCCTACACCCAGCTTCCCCCTAAAGTTAACATCTTACACGTTTACGGTACATTTTTCAAAATGAGGAAATTGATATTGGTTAGTATTCTAACTAAACTCCAGACTTGATTCACATCCTACCCACCTTTCCACTAACGTTCTTTTTCCGTTCCAGGATTCGGTCCAGGGCACCACGTTGCATTTATTCGTCATGTCTCCTTGGTCTCCAGTCTGTGACAGTGTCTGGTCTTTCCATGCTTTCATGACCTTGACGGTTTTGAGGTGTACTGGTCAGGTACTTTGTAGAATGCCCCTCAGTCTGGGTCTGTCTCATACTTTTCTCATGGTTAGACTGGGGTTGTAGGTGTGGGGCAGAGCCCCACTCAGGTGATAGTAACCTGGGTCTCCGCCTGGAGGTGTCATCTGCCAGGTTTCTCAGCTCGTGTTGCTGTTTCCCCCCTTTCCTCCCTCTGTTAGAAGCAAGTCACAAAATCCAGCCCACACTCAAAGGGAGGAGAATTAAGCCCCAGTTCCTATAGGGGAAAGTGTCAAAGAATTTGTCTTCACATGTTAAAGTCACCACAGTAGTTAATAAATACAGGAAGGTACTTTGAGGCTGTGAAATGTGCTATTTCTCCTTAGAGTTCCACGCACAAATTTTAACATTCATCATGGGTCTTGCTACGACATTCTTCCCTGTGGTGTTCTGGAGTTGATTTTTGACTTCCCTCATTTATTCTGTGTTTATTATTTGGTATTCTTCTGTAGGATTATTTGTCTCTTCTACCCCATTTATTTTATTTGAATAATCATTGATTTATATCAGTATGAACTCATGGATATTTATTTTGGGGGTATAATCTGGTATTGTGATTTTTTAAAAAAATAATTTTATTTATATCTTTTTAAATTTTATTTACTTATCTTTAGAAAGGGAGGGAAGGAGAGAGGGAGAGAAGTATCAGTGTATCGTTGCTTCTCATGTGTCCCCCATTGGGAACTGGCCTGCAACCTAGGCATGTGCCCTGACTGTGAATCGAACCTCAACCTTTTGGTTTTGCAGGCCCACGCTCAATCCACTGAGCTACACCAGCCAGGGCTGGTATTGTGATTTTTTTCACTCCAATTATTCCTATTTTGGCTCCTGTGTTACTGTATTTTGCTGTGTATAATGTGTTCCCATGTATAATGCTCACTCACATTTTGTGCGCATCATACACGGAATTATTATACCCACAGTTTGTAGCCATTTCACCCATGTATAATATGTATCCTTATTTTTCCCTCAAAAATTGTGGGCAAAAAAGTATACATTATACATGGCAAAATACAGTATTTGCTGCTTTTTATTATTTTTTCTTGAGCGTGTCCTCACTCCCTGGCATTGTAAGATGCTCCAGGCTTACCTGGCATTTTCCCTGTCCCAGCCCTGGAATCAGCCATTTCTCCAGGAAGCCTGAGTTCCTTTTGTTGGAGAAAGGTGTTAGAAACCAAGGTCTGGGCACCAAGTGTGGTCACTGCTCCTGGGGTGTCACTGTTTCCGGTCCCTGTCAGCTGACAGAGCTGGGAAATGTACATATGTGTACAAATGCAGGCACGCACACCCCTGCACTTCTCTGTGTGTGTGCACATACATACAGATATTTGTGTATGAAAATAAACATGAGTACATACTGGTTTTTCTGACTCTAAGCCAGCCCCAGGAGGTTCCTTCTCACCTTCCCCCCTCGCTTTCTTTATAACTGCTTTCTCCTACGGTGAGAACCCTGGCTCAGTGGGCACTTTTTAGGGCTCATTTTATTGACCATTTGGGCAAAAATTGTCAGTGTTGGCCATTTCCTTCTACAAAAAAACCCTTGCCCTTTGGTTTCTCTGTTGCTGCTGCCCCCGATTGTTCTCCTGTCTTGCTTCTTTGCAAGAAGTTCCTGTTTCCATCCTTTAAATGTGGGGGGAGTTTTTCTCAGCTCCCCCCACCCACCACCATGGGCCATTTATCCTCTTTCATGGTTTGTTTGCTGTCTCTGTGCTGATGGGCCCCCTCTTCCCTGAGCCCCAGACTGGGGTCCTGAGGCCTCATGAAAGCCACCAACTCTCCTTCCTCCTCCTTCAGCCTTGGATGCTCCCTGGATCCCTTACACACTGTGGCCCAAACTGCAAACCTGTTCCTCTCCATCTCTGTCTCAGGGGTTGCCCCAGGCTCTAGATAGCGCTGGGATTCGTCTTTGATGCCTCCTTCCCCAGCCCCTCCAAGCCCCCCTCCCCACGCCCCCACCCAACCTCCACAGCTTGTCCATGAGGACTCCCGGATGTCTCCCATCTACCCTGTCCTTGCCTTCACGGCCCTCCCTTGGTCCACTCCTGTCCTCTCCCACCTCGTTTCTGCCTGGCCTCCTCCTGGGCCTCTGGCCTCCCATCTCCTCCTTTAACCCACCCCCACCTGGCAGTGAGAGGGCTATTTGTGAAACACAAATCTGATCATGTCCTCCCGCGTCAGGCTTTCCGTGTCTCCCCAGTATCCTCAGAATAGGGCCCTAACTCCTTCTCCGGGGACTGGAGGCCTGGTCGGCATGACGTCAGCCCATCTCCCCAGCTGCCTGAGCTCCAGAGACACCGAACTTCTGTTTCTTCGAATGTGGCCGATGCGCTTACCTGGGCCGGTACCTAGATCCTCACTCAGCCAGTCCTCCGTCTGTGCCCCACACCCACTTTCTTCCCATTCGTGTTACTTTGAAACAGCCCCAGACATCATCTGTCATCTGTAAGGACGCTGAATACAGTGTCACTCGTGGTTACTGCTGAGTGTTGGAAGCTGGCCGGGAGGGCGCTTTAAGAAAGAAATCACATTGTGTTTGAGTTTAAGACAAAAAACTTTTAGGCATTATTTCATTACTTTAGAAAATTCTGTAGCAGCAAGAAGAGCATAGCGGGGCATTTCTGCACGCTGGGGCAGAGCCGGACGTAAAACTGCCAGAAGGCACTTTCAGGGAAGCTTCCTTTTGAGTCACGTCAGCGGAGGGAATTTTCAACCATGGATTTTCACTGTCAGCGTGACTTGTGTCATTTGTCTGAATGGTGTCTTCCTAGCATTTGGAACAGCAGAATGTACAAAAGGATTTGGTGTGTGTAGAGCAAAGCTACTGAACTCTACGACCGGGGACAACGCCGTGACATCAGGGACTGTTGGGGCAGTGAGTTTAGTGAGTGCATCGACTTCGAGGCATCTTGTGGTTTTAAACCTGGCTGGCACGTGCTTCCGTGATAACCGCCAGCATTCACCGGCACCTTCTTCACGCTAGGCCCCTTCTAAGTCCCTTCCATGGCCTAACTCAGGAATCCAGGCAGCTACTGCTCTTCTCCCAGTGTTCCAGTGGGAGGCGTTCAGAGTTTCGCGCAAGTGCTCGGGGTTCCGCAGCTGGTCCGCGGCAGTGGGAGGCCGTGACCGCTCCGGTCCGGGCCGGTTCCACTGGCTGTGCCTGGGATCCTTTCTTAAATGTGTTCGCCTTTCCGATCTGGCAGTTTCTTCTTTCTGGAAGAAGGACTTACTTCTCCAGCTACTACAAATCTTTTTCAGCATCCCAAATTATTTGTAAAGAAAAACACTTAAAAAAATTTTTTTTAGGGAAAACTTCAAAAGCAGAGAGAAAAGTGTGGTGAAGGCCTATGTCCCTGTCACCCAGTCCCACCAGTTACCAGCATGTGGTCGTGCTTGTTCCATCCATGTCCCGCACGTTTTTCTCCCCTGCTCAATTATTTCCATGCAACTCCACGTACGTTTTATTAAAAGATACTTTCTTTAAAGAAAAGGGAACCTACATTTCCTTGCCCCAAGTCCTCCCCTTGCTGGCAGATTGACTGCCTTCCTAACCCTCGGCTGTCCACCCCACACCCCACTCCTTTTCCAAATGCAGACCGATCTGTGCGTGGCGTGTGTGATGCCATCACCTGGCTCTGTCCCTGGCTGGCTTCTGGAAACCCTATCCTCCGGGCGCTCACTACCCCCATTGCTCTGAGGCCTGAAAACGATCCTTCTCAGTGACCGTGGACCGGCCGGTGTTGCTTGGCAGGCCCCTCCCCTGCAGTGGGACATTTAATCTGTTTGTGGCTTTTTGCCCTGATCGTGTTCTCTAACCATATTTGGGTTATTTTCTGGATGTCCCCTCCACTCAAAACCAGGTCAGACCCCCTATAACCCTCCTTGCACATTTCACATTACCTTTATCACGGTCGGGATGAACCCGGGGTTTGGGTACTTGCCTGGGAGCTCCATGAATCCCTCCTGTGTCCCCAGCATTACCCGGTGCAGGGCCTGGCACTCAGGAGGTGCTCAGTAACAGTGATGAATGAAGGAGTGATTGCCAAGGTCGATAGCTGGGCGTTTGTCATGGGGCAACAGGGAGCTGCAGAAGTGTTGTAGGCAGGACTGGACCCGTGTTTTTGCAAACCAATGTGCAGAAAAATCCCCTGGGGTCTTGTTAAAATGCAGATTCTGAGTCGGTGAGTCTGGGGAGGGGGCCTGAGATTCTGCATTTCTCATAAGCTCTCAAGTGATGCCAGTGTTTTGAGCGTCAAGGGTCTTGCTCTGCTGTTCAGGACACAGCGGCCACCAGTCACGCGTGGCCGTGGAGCACTGGGAATGTGGCTGGTGTGAGTCGAGATGCACTTCATGTGTGACATACCCATCGGATTTCAAAGACTACTACAAAAAAGAATGTAAAATATCTCAATTTTTATATCGATCACATGTTAATATGGTAATATTTTGGATATATCAAATTAAATAAAATATATTATTAAAATTAAACTTTTTTTAATGTGGCTACTAGAAAATTCCGAATTACATTTGCGGCTCTCCTTACGTTTCTGTTGGACACATAAGACTCCCTCTCGCCTCTAAGCATTCGTACATGCTTTTCCCTCTTTTTGGAGTAGCTTCCTCTCAACTTCCTTCTCACCAGTAATTTCATTCATCTTTCAGGTCTCAGTTAAGATGTCTCATCCTCCAGGAAGCCTTAGTTGGTCCCCCAGGCTGGGTCAGGTGACTGACTGTCCTGGGCTCCCAGCAGCCTTTGGGATTCTCCCATCTCCGCCCTGACCATCGGTGATGGCAGCACCCACCAACGGTGCATTTCTGAATGGGGACTTTTGTTAGTTAATTTGCATTAGCTGTTATTAGTTCAACACAGATTTTGATAATTTTCCCACATGGAGATTTCCCTAATTCTTTTTCTTTAAAAAAAAAATTGCACAGAAACACTGCCTTTAAAAGATAGTCATGAAGAAATAGCCTGTTGGTCTTTTCCTTTGAGATTCTTCTATTGCTTCAGTAATTTTGTGATTAATTAGATACGAAAAGATGCTCAACTCCACCAGTCACCAGGGAGAGACCAAGTTAAGACTGCTGAGATCAGCTTCCTCTCAGCCCAGCTTGCTCATCCAGGAAGCCCCGCTACAGCCCCTGCTTTCACCGTGACCATGTCCTCCGCCCTGCTCTCTCCCTATCCATCACTTCCCTCCTTTTTATCACCCCACCCGGCCCACTGTCCCTGTCCAGCATAGATTCGTAATTACAACCACTCTCTAAATTTCCTTCCCGTGTCTTTTGACCCGACACATCTGATGAAAAGCCAGCTCTATCTAAAGAGGGGAAAAGAGGCAACGCTCAAATGGACAAAGCTTAAGATGACTATAAATGAAGGGGATCAGCAAGACATCTCACACGCTGCTGGTGGGCGTGCACATCAGCACAACCCTCTGGAGAATAGTTTGGTATGATGTGGGAAATTCCAGTTGAGTCCCTTATACTCAACATCTCCATTCCTAGATACTTGCTCAAGAAGGAATGAGCATGTCCACCAGGTGGGAGTTCCCAGAAAGTTTGTGATAGCACTGTCTGACAACACACCAAAAAGACCCCGACGACCATTAAAAGGGGAATAGATAAGTAAATTGTGTCTTCACAGCTGTGAGAGGCAGGAACTCAGGACGCACAGGAAAAATAATGTGGAGTGAATAGAGCAACATTCAGAAGACTCCATGTAGGATGATACTCTTTATAGAGCTCAAAACCAACCCAGGGAGACAGTAGGCATACAAAAATATGTGATAAAACTGTACCTTAAAATAGCAAGGGGTGAGTGAACCCTCTGGGATTTGTTGACTGTACACTTAAAATGGGTGTATTTTACTGCATGTAAATTCTGAGGTGAATGAGAGGCCAGAGTAAGCTTGTTCTGCCTCTGGATGTGTCGCTGAAGGAGGTGATGTGGGGGCAGGAGCCACCATCTGGCGGCTCAGCTGTCATGCCAAGGGTGATAGGACAGAAAAGGAAGAGGACCCACTTTTCTGATAATGTCACTGAGCCAACAAAAGGACTTTCTTTGCTGGAGCTCCAGCTCCTAGAACTGTGCCTGACAATTAGTTGGCACTCAGTAAATATATTTTGAAGAAAAGTTTTATTGAAGTATAGTCTAAATTTTTTTCAGTGTTTGAATTTAATAACCCTGGGACATGCTACATCTGGATTCCTTGCTCTGGGAAATAATCCATTTCCTTTTGGTTTGGGTTCTCTTATCCACAGCCAAACACATCTTAACTGGTGCCCCACATGGTGAGTTACTGCCGGAGGTTTCAGGGGAACCCACCATCTGTCAGGCCTTTCTTTGAATCCTCCCAACACCCCTGTGAGACGTTTCAGATCCTCCATCGAACTGAGTGGCCCCAAAGGAGACTGCAGACCGTCATGCCTGACCTTGCCATCCACTGGATGCCTCCCGGGTTGAGACACTCCTGTGTCTACCTGTCACCTTCTAGAAGGCCAACACTGCAGTCACATGTGAGATCAAGGGAAACGTTTTCTTATTCACCTTAAGACACCCTTGGGGGCATCCCATGTCTCCTTGTTGCTGCTGCACAACCAGCCACTCCGAATCCTAGTGGCTTAAAAGAACTTAATATCCCCTGTGGTTCTGTGGGCTGATGGGACTCAGCTGGCCAGCTCTTGCTTAGGGACACTCATGCCATTGCAGTTGGATATCAGCTGGTGTGCAGTCATCTGAAGGCCCTGCTGGCTGGATGTCAGGATGGCTCACTCACATCCCTGGCAGTTGACACTGGCTGTGGCCTTCGGCCGTGGGCTGGAGTGCCCATACATGGCCTCCCCTGGGTTTTCAGAGGCAGTGTCCAAGAGTGAGCTTTCCACAAGAGCCAATCAGAAACTGTACAGCTTCTTATAATCTAGCTCCAGAAGTCCCAGAATGCCACTCTCTCTGCATTCCATTGGTAGAGTCAATCTCCAAGGCCAACTTAGATTCAAGGAGCGGGCAAGCCAAGCACCCTTGCTGGGATGCTTGCCATTCCAGGTGTGTATTCACATTGACTCTTTACAGTCAGTTACGCCTCATCACCGAGACATGCCTGGCTTCACGCCCATTTTCTTGCTTCCCCATCTCTTCGTGGTGCCACCCGTTCTCCAGGGCTCTCAGCTGGAACCTTCGCCTGGCGGTGAGCCTTCTGTTGGAAGGGCCAGACGTGGCTTCAGTTCCCTGCCCCTTCACTCCATCCTGCCTTTTCTCTGATGTCCTTCAGCTTTGAAATTTTACTTTTTTTGTTAACTAAACTTTCTTACTGGAGTAAAATAATACATACTGTAAAGTGTACAAGTACTAAGTTTAGGTGAATAAATTTCCCCAGCCAGCTCAGTGGCCAAGGATACTGAAGTTCTCACTTCTGTCTTTCTCAAGACAGATTGGCACCTGTCCTCGCAAACTCAGTCACTGTGGTCTCTGAAGAGGGTTCTGGTTCTAGGGGTTTTCAAGACAAACTTTTGTGGTGGAGGGAAACATCAAAAAGTCGATGTATATCATTCTTTAAGCATTTCTGTTTTAGCGCAGTTTTATGTTGTACATATTAATACTGTGCGACTCACCCGCTACACTCAGATCTGCGTCTACTGAAGATGACGTAGATCTCTGCTCAGATACTTTCATGGGGTGTGTGGTGCAAAAGGTCTGGGGACTTCCGGTCCAGACTGGGGATAAGACACCAGCAGGACGATGTAAGAGGACCAAAGTCGGGAGGGAGTGTGGGGTGTCATGAGTGGTTTTCTGGAGGAGAGGACAGTAAAGCTGAAATGTGAAGGGTTAGTTAAGTCTGGAGCTGCTTGTGCAGAAGAACCTACAAATGACACTGAGTAATTTAAAAAAG
Source organism: Artibeus jamaicensis (assembly GCF_021234435.1). Classification (NCBI taxonomy): domain Eukaryota; kingdom Metazoa; phylum Chordata; class Mammalia; order Chiroptera; family Phyllostomidae; genus Artibeus; species Artibeus jamaicensis. The sequence continues at coordinate 1,255,758 of NW_026521848.1, forward strand.
TGTGCAGCTGGCTATAAGCAGCATCCAGGTCAAGAAACAGCATTAGTAGCCCCCAAATCCTTCTCATGCCCCCTCCTAGTCATTACCTCCCCGTGACATGTCTTCCAAAAGTGACTGTCACAATGTTCCACATGCTCTTCTTCCAATGTGCCACTGCCACATAGAAAGATAAAGTCTGCGGCCACTCTTCCTAATGCCAGGCACACATTTATGATTAGGACAACGAAGAGAGTGTGGCAGAAATGACACCGTGTGACATCCTAAGAGAAATGGAAATGCTCACCTTTGGAGCCCAGCTGCTGTACTGAGAGGAAGCCCGGGCCACATGGACGGTTAATGGGTGAGCATTCTGGCCAACAGCCAGCACAGCTGCCCGGTGTGGAGTGAGGAAGCCTTCAAGAGGACCCCAGCTGCAGCCACCATCTGGTCCAATCCCATGAGAAACCCCAAGAGGGAACCACCTTGCTGAACTCAGCCAACATCCAGAAACTTGATGGGTGACAGTGATCAGTGAGCACTGTTTTATGTCACTAAGTTAGGGAGGTTTGTTATGCCACAATAGAGAACTGAGGGGACTTCCGCCAAGATGGAGGCATAGGTGGATGTGCTGTGCCTTCTCACACAACCAAGTTTAGGGACAACTAAATATTAGCAACAGAAATCACAGCCAGAACACGGAAAATTGAACTTTTCGGAAGTCTGTTAACAACAAATTCTTCAGCCTGACCAGTAAGGGGCAAAACCAGCGGCTGGTGAGGGGTTGCAAAGGAGGACTCGGTCAGATGGACTCAGGCACGGAATCCAGGCGCAGGGTTGGACCTAGTGAGCGACCGAGCGAGCCACCAGGCGAGCGACCGAGGAGGAGACAGCGGGGAAGCGGTGCTGCGTGTTGACTATGGTCGCCCATTTGTGCGCGAGCGGACAGGCGAGGGAGTGGACGGTTGGACCAGGGCTCGGCGGGTCCCCGGCAAGCGGCAGTAGAGGGCGCTGCCATTTCCCTGCTCTGACCCCACCTCCACATACAGCGTCACAACCCAGCGACCTGGGAGTTCAGGGCACCGCTTCTCACACTTAAAGGGCCAGAACAGACCAAAAATGTTGCAAGAATATCTGAAAGCCCCAGAGCCCATAGATCTAAGCGATGAAGAAATAGCAAAACTCTCAGACGCACAGTTTAAAACACTGGTCATCAGGATCCTCACAGAACTGGTTGACTATAGCCACAAATTAGACAAATATATGAAGGCAAAACTAATTGAAATGAATGGAATTGCACAGGACACCAATAGCAATGAAAAGGAAACTGGGACTCAAATCAATGGAGTGGACCAGAAGAAAGCAAATAATGGCCAAACAGAAAAGAGTCAGGAAGCAAGAATTCAAAGAAATGAGGAGAGTCTTAGGAACCTCCAGGACATCTTTAAACGCTCCAACATCCGAATTATAGGGGTACCAGAAGGGGGGAAAGGCACAGCCACCAGTGGAAAACTTATTTGAACAAATAATAAAGGAGAATTTCCCCAATCTGGCAAAGGAAATAGACTTCCAGGAAATCCAGGAAGCTCAGAGAGTACCAAAGAAGTTGGACCCAAGAAGGAACACACCAAGGCCATCATCATTACATTAGCCAAGATTAAAATGAAGGAGAGAATCCTAGAAGCAGCAAGAGCTAAGGGGACAGTCACCTACAAAGGAGTGCCCATCAGACTGTCAGCAGATTTCTCAAAAGAGACCTTACAGGCAAGAAGGGGCTGGAAAGAGGTATTCCAAGTCATGAAATCCAAAGACCTACAACCAAGATTGCTCTATCCAGCAAAGCTTTCATTTAGAATGGAAGGACAGATAAGGTGCTTCTCAGATAAGATCAAATTCAAGGAGTTCATCATCACCAAGCCCTTATTATATGAAATGTTAAAGGGACTTATCTAAGAAAAAGAAGTTAAAGAAACATGAACAGTGAAAGGACAGCAAACCCACAGTTATTAACAACCACACCTAAAACGAAAGCAAACTAAAAGGACAGCTAGATCAGGAATGGAAACATAGAAATGAAGATCTCAAGGAGGGTTAGCCACAGGGGAGTGGGAGGAGGAGATGGGGGGAGAAGGTACAGAAAATAAGTAGCATAGACAGTAGATAGAAAATAGATGGGGGGGGCAAGAATAGCATGGGGAAATATAGAATCTAAAGGACTTGAGACACATGGTCATAAACTAAAGGGGAGGTAATGGTGGGGATTGGGGGGGTAGGGTGGAAGGGAATGAAGGGGGGAATAGAACAACTGTAACAGCATAATCAATTAAAAAATTAAAAATTAAAATAAATAAATAAATAAAGAGAACTGGTACACCCACTCTCCCCAAGGGTAGCCACCAAGCTGACTTCAACACCTTATGTTAGTGTTGCTTGATTCTTTATCTGAATGAACTAATAAAACATATCAACCTCTGGGTTTTCTCAATTGACACAGTCTCTGGTGGGGCCCATCTTGTGAGAGACTGACTGGGTTCCCATCTTGGCCTCCAGTTTCTTGTCCTTTGAGGGTGGTGTAGTGGACGTTGGTTACATGGGCCTGTCCAGCATCCTTCCCCTTTTGTGGTTACAGCACCCCAAATCCCCTTCACTCTCGGTCTGAGTCCCCCTGCTGACTCTTCTAGGGATGAGCCCGTCACCGGGGCCTGACTGATGAGAATCTTCCATCTCACTGACCACCATGGATTGTTCAGATATGGGCTTGTGACCTAGTCTGGCCAAGGACAAGCCAGGGTGGGCTTGTGCTGAGATGGTGGGGAAGGGGATGTGCTTTAGGGATGTGGTTTCCCAGCTGTAGAATCCAAGACCAGAGCCGCTGGGGGCCACTGTCAGCTGTGAGCTTGCCTGAGAATGATGATGACACAGAGAGGAAGGCAGACTGGCTGGTGTAGCTCAGTACATTGGGCGCAGACCTGCGAACCAAAGGATCTCGGTTCGATTCCCAGTCAGGGCACATGCCTGGGTTGCAGGCCAGTTCCCAACAGGGGACCCACCAGAGGCAACCATACATTGATGTTTCTCTCCCTCTCTCCTTCCCTTCCCCTCTAAAGATAAATTAAATAAAAGTTAAAAGTCGACTCTCTTAAAGAAAAAAGAAAAAAAGGAAGGCAGAGATGAGTGATGAAGAGAGAAAGAGAAGTCCTGTCTCCTCGACCCTGGGTCCCACTGTGCCTGAAGGGAACTTACCTGTTTCAATAGATGAGCTTATAAATACCTCTTTCCTTAAGCCAGTTTGAACTGAGTTTTCTGTCATTTGCAGCCAGCAGGTATCTACACACATAGACTTTCAGAAAAAAACAACCCATCAACCTTTCCATTTGCTGGACTGATTTCTCACGTGGAAAAGGCAGTATTAACATAGTACAGCGGTTCTCACATGTGGAATCTGGCCCAGGGACATCAGCATCACCTGGGGCCTTGTGGGAAAGGCAAATTCTTGGAGCCAACTTCAGTGAGTCACGAATTCAGAATGGGTTCTAGCAAGAGTGTTTTAAGAAGGAAACTGGGGGCGGGGGGGGCTGGGATGGGAGAAATAGACAAAAAACTTTACTTGAAAAATAACTAAATAAAAAAAGTAATTAAAAAATAATTAAAAAAAAAGGAAACTGGGGACTGTGTGGTAAAGTCAGAGAATCATGTGGTAGATAAAAGCACGAACTTGGGTTTCCGTTTTCATCTCTGCCTCTATCTGGCTCTCTGATTTTAGGTAAGCTGCTTATACCATTCTGCTTTACATCTCCCATCTGTAAAATGATGTATTTCCTATGGTGCTGTTTGTGGACTGATGAGTATAGTGAGTGAATCACGCAGAATAATTTGCACCATGTAGTTCGTCTCATTAAAGTTAGATCCACAGTTCTCAAACTTTGTCAGACATTAGGATCACCTCTGGGCCCTCCCCTCAGAATTCCCAATCCTCGTGAAAGGGAGCTGGGAATTTTCATTTCTAACAAAATGCTGGTCCAGGGGCCCTCACTTAGAGAACCAGTGCGTTAGACATTATTGTTACTGGTCCCTGGCTTCCTTTAGGGTGACTGCAGTCACCTAAGGTGCTCTGGATTCGCTTTTTCCGCTGACTCGGCCCTCTGTCTTCTCCTCTCCCTCCCTTCTGGCATCAGTTTGATAGATGAATTCTCTGTGCTGGTAACTGGAGCCCTGAGCACAGCCTTCCTCAGAGAGTAGCCCCAGTCTCCACCTGTTCAGGACACCTGATTGATGGTTCCTTCAACCACAGCCCTTTTAGAACTGCCTCCAGCTTTCTTATATAAGCAGACACTTTCCCTCCTAACTCCTGGAAGGCTGTGGCTGCCTCGTCATTCCGGACGCTAACTGTCCACCCGAACCCCCATCACCTACTCACTCTTCCCCCATCACGGGCATTTTTTTATTCTGCTAATACAAATGATTTTTTAAATCCCAATTATTTCTCTCCCACTCTTTCTCCTTCCTGTCCCCTCTCTAAAAATAAATAAATAAAATATATTTAAAAAAAATAAGATCTTATTTACTTTTAGAGCAAGGGGAAGGGAGGGTAAAAGAGAGGGAGAGAAACACTGATGTGTGAAACATCCATTGGTTGCCTCTCCTACATCCCCAAGTGGGGACTTGGCCCACAGCCCAGGCATGTGCCCTGACTGGGAATTGAACCAGTGACCTCTTGGTTTGCAGGATGACTCCCAACCCACTGAGCTGCACCAGTCAGGGCACAGATGGCTTTAAATGAAGGGCCAATCAATGACCCTCCAGTATACTGCTCTGTAACTTGGCCTGCTAGCTGGAGCAACAAGGTCAGCATGGCTGGACCTGAGGTCAAGGCAGAGAGGATGGCAGGGGAGTAAGCCGGAGACATAGGCAGAAGACTGGACAAGGATGTCCCTGTCATGACAAGTGCTTGGACTCTATCCTAATAGTGGTAAAAAATTTAAATCATTTTTGAAATTGCAGAATTGTATATACACACAGGCATTTATATATATGTGTATAAATAAAATTCTACAGTGAACATACATGTAACCAGCACACCAATGAGAAATGGATTTGCCAGTCAAACTATCCCGAACATCTGTGGGTCCCAGACTATACCCTTCTCTTCCCATTTCTATCTACGTATCAAACCCTTGAGGGGTAACCCATGCATGTATGTGGACAACTAACCTGCATGTCAGAGCTTCTTGCACACTCCCAAATCACTTCTTGCACACCCCTTGGATCTGCAGGTATGCATACTGGCATGGCCTATCGACTGTGCAGGGTGCAAGATCAACTGGGGAGAGACCCACACAGGTACTAGCAACAGACTCAGGAACACTTGAGTAGGGGATTCTATAGAGTTGGGTACTCTGAGCCTGGTCCAGAACAACATTGTCCAAGAAGGTAGCCACTAATCACATATGGCTACTTAAATTCACTTAAAATTTGGTTCCGCAGTTACACTAGCCACATTTAAGTGCTCAGTAGCATAGTGGCTACTGTCTGTGCAGACATAGTACATGTCTCCCACTGCTTAATGTTCTACTGGACACTGCTGGTTCGGAAGGAGAAGTAGCCTGGGTTCTGTAAGACAGGAAAGTATGATCCCAGTGCTGGATAAACACAGGCAACAGAAATTGCCTGTGAGAACATTCAGAGGTTGGATTTAACAGACAGAGCTTTCAAAGTAGTCACTGTAAATACGTTTAATTAAAAGTAATCTTGATTTAAAAATAAAAGGAAGATGACTTCCGGCCAAGATGGAGGCATAGGTGGAAACACTGTACCTCCTTGCACAACCAAGTTTATGAACAACAAATATTAAAAAATCAGAATACAGCCCTGGCTGGTGTAGCTCAGTGGATTGAGCACGGGCCTGAGAACCAGACAATCGCGGTTCGATTCCCAGTCAGGGCACATGGCAGGGTTGCAGACAGGTTCCCTGCAGGCCAGTTCCCAGCAGGGGATGCACGAAAGGCAACCATACATTGATGTTTCTCTCCCTCTCTCCTTCCCTTCCCCTCTAAAGATAAATAAATAAAATCTTAAAAAAAAAAACTGAGTGCCTGGAAAGTCCTTATATAAAAAAAACCAAAACAAAACAAAACAAAAAATCAGAATACAACCAAAACAGAGAAAATTAAACTGTACCATAGTCCGACAATGAACCATTCATCCAGACCAGTAAGAGGGGTGGAGTCAGCAGCTGGCAGAGAGGGGTCACGCGGGATGGACCCAGGCACACAGACGGTGGTCGGCAGATCCCAGGCGTGGGGTGGCAACAGGCAGACCCAGTGAGGGCGCAAGGTGGCGGGCTGACTATGGTCACAGATAAACCACGCAAAGGAGTGAGCAGAGACACAGCCCACACAACCCAGGACCCCAGCACCAGGAAATACAGTCTAAAATCACCAATTAGAAAAACTTTCAGGGGCCGAGGTGCCAAGAGAGGCTCCCAGGCTCACAGAGAGTTAGTTGAAGAGACCCACAGGGTTCTGGGGGGTGCACAAGCCCACACATCTGGGAACCGGCACCAGAAGGGCCCAATTTGCTTGTGGGAAGTGGCAGAGGGGACCAATGAGAGCCCTGGCTGGTGTAGCTCAGTGGATTGAGCACGGGCCTGCAAACTAAGGGATCGCAGTCCGATTCCCAGTCAGGGCACACGCCTGTATGGTAGGCCAGTTCCCAGTGGGGCACACATGAGAGGCAACCACACATTGATATTTCTCTCCCTCTCTCCTTCCCTTCCCCTCTAAAGATAAATGAATAAAATCTTTTTAAAAATATGAACAGTGAAAGCACAGCAAACTCACAGTTATTAACAACCACACCTAAAACAAAAGCAAACTAAGAGGACAGCTAGATCAGGAGCAGAGCCACAGAAATGGAGATCACATGGAGGGTTAGCAACAGGGGAGTGGGAAGGAGGAGAAGGGGGGAGAAGGTACAGAGAATAAGGAGCATAGATGGTAGGTAGAAAATAGACACAAGGAGGACAAGAATAGTATGGGAAATATAGAATCTAAAGAAGTCGTGACACGTGGACATGAACTAAAGGGGGGGAATGGGACAACTGTAATGCCATAATTAATAAAACACTTAAAAAATAAAAGGAAGATATAATAATGACTTATCAAATGGCAAATATTGATTAAAAAGTTAGGCGTCATAAAACAGAACCAAATAAAGTCTGGAGCTGAAAAGTACCATAACTGCGGTGAAGAATTCACTAGGGGCCTCAATGCTGAATTTTAATCAACAGAAGAGTTAGCACACCTGCAGATCAATATTACACAATCCAAAGAACGGAGAGAAAAAGAACAAAGAAGAACAGAGCCCCAGAGAAGGGCAGGCCAACATGAAGAAAAACTACGTCCATGGAATGGGAATCCTAAAAGGAGAGTGAGAAACGGGCAGAAAAATTATTTTTAAAAATAATGGTATACACACATACAGACACATTTGAGGGACCTATAACATACAGAATTGTAATATAATTGCCACTAACAGCTCAAAGAATGTATGTTGGAGCAAAGCTGTACTGAGCTATGGAGATGAGTCCAGAGGGGAACTTGAGTAAGAACAAATAAAGAGAACCAGAAATGATAAGAAGGTTAATATAGCAAACTATAAATATATATGTCTCTTCTTCTCTCAGCCACTTGAAAAGGACATAAAATTATATCAAGTAATAATTATAACAATAAATTTGTGGTAATATTTATAGATTTAATATGTATAACAAAAGTACAACAAAATGGGGGAAAGGTCGTAGACTGATAGACAAGCAATGTTTCCATACCTCACTGGAATTAAGTTCGTATAAATCTGAAGCTCGTTCAGATTAGTTAAGATGTATATTGTAAGCCCTAATCGAGTACTAAGGATATAGCTAAAAAATTAATGAAGTAAAATTAGTAAAGAAATTTAAATGCTCCATTGGAAAGAGTCACTGAATGTAAAAGAAAGCAGGGAAGGAAGAAAAGAGGAGCAAAAAAGTCATGAGACACGGAACTAAGAAGTGAAATGGCAGGTGTAAATCTAACTGTATCAATACCAACACTAAAAGTGAACAGATTAAACTCTCCAACCAAAAGGCATAGGTCGTCAGAAAGAAACACTCCAGATCTGGTGGTACGATATCTACAGGAGACACACTTGCACATTCGTGTCTACAGGAGGTAGAGGTGAATTGAAAGTAAGAGAGTGAAAAAGGTGTGTGTCGTGCAAACAGCAACCACAAGGAAGCTCTAGTAGCTGTACTCACATCAGACAAAATAGACTTTAAAGCAAAAAATTTTACTACAAGTAGAGACATTTTATAATGATAATTGGATCAACCTATTGGGAATATATGACAATTACAGACACATGAGCATAGCAACAGAGCCCCAAAATGCATGAACCAAACCAATTCATTGAAGGGGGAAATATACAATTCAACAATATTTGGAAACTTCAATACACCACTTTCAATAATGGATAGAACAATTAGGCAGATCTAAAAGGAAGGAGAACACTTGAACCACAGTATAAGCCAAGTAGATTTGACAGACACATATAGAATCACAGAAAATACATTTTCATATTTCACTGCTTAAATCACTGCTCGTTTCTGAGAAGTGCTACTGTGTATTTCAGCAACTTGTAGAAAAAGACATTGATTCATTGACTGATCAAATAAAGAGTTGTCAAGCATCTATTATAAGCAAGGCACCTAGTAGTAAACACAAGGGACAACATATCTTCCCTCAATGAACTGCAGATGATAAGAGATGGTCAATTTTTGGTTGCTTTATAAGGTAAGACTATGGGATTTTCAGAAAGAAGAAGGCTGTCCCAAATGACACGTGTTGTCCCCATGGTAGAAACAAAACTTTCAGAAGAAAATTGATAAATGCTTATGTTTGAACTTTTTATAGTTCAGATCATTTTAAATCTAAAGCTTGTTTTACCAAAGTAAATCATGTTGGTAGTTTTCCATATACCGTTCCAAGAGCCAAAATAAGGTGATTAAAATACGAGAACTTATGATAAGAATTATACTGTACATATTTCATAATGACCTGGATACCACATTTATTTAGAGCTATTCCCTCTTTCAGTTCCCAAAGTTCATGCAAAAACCAAATGAGGCCCACGTTGTGCAGAGTGAGACTGAAGAAAAAGCTCCACTACTGTATCTTTCTTAGATTACAAACTTATGTGCTTTTATAAACATACTCTCCATCTAAACAAATCAATTAATAGAACACATAAAAATAAATACCTATGGTTATCACATAAACACCAACACATCTTGAGGATTTTCAGGGGCACAGGCATCACTGAGACCCAGGTGTGGGATGGCAATGGGCAGACTCAGTGAGGGCACAAGATGGCTGGCTGACCACAGTCACACATTTGTGTGCAGATCAACCAGGTGAAAAAATGGACAGTGAGAGAAACCATGCAATACAGGGCCCCAGCACCAGGCAATAAAGCCTAAAAGCACCGATTGGAAAAACTTTCAGGGGTCGAGGTGCCAGCAGAGGTTCCTGGCCTTGCAGGAGAGTTTGCTGGAGAGACCCACAAGGTCCTAGAACTACACAAGCCCAGCCACCCAGGAACCAGCACCAGAAAAGCCCAATTTGCTGGTGGTAAGAGGCAAAGGGGACTGAAATCTGAGAGAGAGCAGAACAAATGCCATTGCTCCCTCTCTGACCCTGCCCCCAGTCATAACCCAGTGACTGGGTGGGCCCATCGTGGTGAATACCTCAGCTTTTACCCCTCATATGTAACAGGTGCGAACAGACCAAAACATTACGGCTCAAGCAGAAAAATAGCTCAAAGCCCCAGAAGCCAATACTTTTAAGTGACCAAGAGATCGCCAACCTATCAGATGCACAGTTCAAAAACACTGGTGATCAGGATGTTCACAGAACTGGTTGATTTTAGTCACAAATTAGGTGAAAAAATGAAGGCTTCACTAAGTAAAATGAAGCAAAATACACAGGGAAACAGTAGTGATGGAAAGGAAACTGGGACTCATATCAATGGAGTGGATCAGAAGGAAGAAAGAAACATCCAACCAGAAAAGAATAAAGAAATAAGAATTCAGACAAATGAGAAGAGGCTTAGGAACCTTCAGGACATCTTTAAACATTCCAACATCCGAATTATAAGGGTACCAGAAGGGGAAGAGGAAGAGCAACAAGTGGAAAATTTGTTTGAACAAATAATAAAGGAGAACGTCCCCAATCTGGCAAAGGAAATAGACTTCCAGGAAATCCAGGAAGCTCAGAGAGTCCCAAAGAAGGTGGACCCAAAGAGGAACACACCAAGGCACATCATCATTACATTAGCCAAGATAAAAATGAAGGAGAGAATCCTAGAAGCAGCAAGAGATAAGGGGACAGTCACCTACAAAGGAGTTCCCATCAGACTGTCGGCTGATTTCTCAAAAGAGACCTTACAGGCAAGAAGGGGCTGGAAAGAAGTATTCCAAGTCATGAAAACCAAAGACCTACATCCAAGATTGCTCTATTTAACAAAGCTTTCATTTAGAATGGAAGGACAGATAAAATGCTTCTCAGATAAGATCAAGTTCAAGGAGCCCTTATTATATGAAATGTTAAAGGGACTTATCTAAGAAAAAGAAGATAAAAAATATGAACAATATGAACAGTAAAAAGACAGCAAACTCACAGTTACTAACAACCACACCTAAAACAAAAGCAAACTAAGCAGACAGGTAGATCAGGAACGAAACCATAAAAATGGAGATCACATGGAGGGTTAGCAACAAGGGAGTGGGAGGAGGAGAGAGGGGGGAAAGGTACAGAAAATAAGTAGCATAGATGGTAGGAAGAAAATAGATGGGGGGAGGGCAAGAATAGTATGGGAAATGTAGAAGCTAAAGAACTTGTAACACATGGACATGAACTAAAAGGGGGAATAGAGGGAGGGAGTATGCAGGGTGGAGGGGAATGAAGGGGGGAAATGGGACAACTGTAATGGCATAATCAATTAAATATATTTTTAAAATAGAATAAAATTAGAAGATAATAGCTATTTTCTCTGATTCATGGAAACAAACAGGAAGTCAAACAAAATGAAAATGAAAAGAAATAAGTTCCAAATGAAAAGACTCAAATGCTTCCCCTGGCTGGTGTAGCTCAGTGGATCGAGCCGTGGGCCTTCGAACCAGACATCCAAGGTTCGATTCTCAGTCAGGGCACATGCCTGGGTTGCAGGCCGGTTCCCTGTAGGCCAGTTCCCAGCAGGGAATGCAGGACGCACAAAAGGCAACAATACATTGATGTTTCTCTCCCTCTCTCCTTCCCTTCCCCTCTAAAGATAAATAAATAAAACCTAAAAAAAAAAGACTCAAATGCTAATGAAATAAAATTGCCTGACAAAGAATTCAAAGTAACAGTGGTAAGGATGCTCATCAAACTTGGGAGAATAGAGGAACCAGTGAGAACTTTAATGAAGATTTAGAAAATATCGGGACTTCTGCCAAGATGGAGGCATAGGTGGAAACACTTTCCTTCCTCACACGACCAAATCTAAAAACAACAAAGTTTTAACAATAAATGCAATCAAACCACAGAAAATCAAACAATACAGAGTCCGAAAACAATAAACCGCTCAGCTAAACGGGTGAGAGGGGCGAAGCCAGCAGTGGAGCGGATCAGGCAAAAAAGATTCCTCTGACCTAGGCAGCATGCAGGCAACTGAGAGTGCGGATCCCAGGTGTAGGGTAGCTAGGGGCAGACCCAGGGAAGGTGCGGCTGGCTGTCTGCAGTCACGCGATGAGCATGGAGAAAGACTGTGTGCAGGCATCGGCGCAGGACAGTGGGCTCCCACATCTGCGCTCATATAAACAGGCAGGGGGCGAGCAGTGAGGTGGATAGGGTGATCAGAGAGGACCACCATTGCTCCCTCTCTGACCCCGCCCCCACATACAGCATCACAAACCAGCAACCTGGGTGGCCCTGCCCTGGTGAACACCTAAGGCACCTCTCCTCATACCTAACAGGCACAAACAGATCAAAACATAGCTCAAGAACAACTCAGAGCCCCAGAGCCAATAAATCTAAGCAATGAAGAAATAGCCAAACTTTCAAATGCACAGTTCAAAACACTGGTGATCAGGATGCTCACAGAACTGGTTGATTTTAGTCACAAATTAGAGGAACATATGAAGGATAAACTAATTGAAATGAATGGAAATGCACAGGAAACCAAAAGTAATGGAAAGGAAACTGGGACTCAAATCAAAGGAGCAGACCAGAAGGAAGGAAAAAATGACCAAACAGAAAAATATGAAGAAACAAGAATTCAAAAAAATGAGATCTGGCTGGTGTAGCTCAGTGGATTGAGCGCGGGCCTGTGAAGCACACAATCGTGGTTCGATTCCCAGTCAGGGCACATGCCTGGGTTGCAGGCCAGTTCCCAGTAGGGGACTCACAAGAGGCAACTATACATTGATATTTCTCTCCTTCTCTCCTTCACTTCCTCTCTAAAGATAAATAAATAAAATCTTTAAAAAAAATGAGGAGAGGCTTAGGAACCTCCAGGACATCTTTAAACGCTCCAACATCCAAATTATAGGGGTACCAGAAGGGGAAGAGGAACAGCCACCAGTGGAAAACTTACTTGAACAAATAATAAAGGAGAATTTCCCCAATCTGGCAAAGGAAATAGACTTCCAGGAAGTCCAGGAAGCTCGGAGAGTACCAAAGAAGTTGCACCCAAAGAGGAACACACCAAGGCACATCATCATTACATTAGCCAAGATAAAAATGAAGGAGAGAATCCTAGAAGCAGCAAGAGCTAAGGGGACAGTCACCTACAAAGGAGCTCCCATCAGACTGTCAGCTGATTTCTCAAGAGACCTTACAGGCAAGAAGGGGCTGGAAAGAAGTATTCCAAGTCATGAAATCCAAAGACCTACATCCAAGATTGCTCTATCCAGCAAAGCTTTCATTTAGAATGGAAGGGCAGATAAAGTGCTTCTCAGATAAGGCCAAGTTCAAGGAGTTCATCATCACCAAGCCCTTATTATATGAAATGTTAAAGGGACTTATCTAAGAAAAAGAAGTTAAAGAAACATGAACAGTGAAAGGACAGCAAACTCAGTTATTAACAACCACACCTAAAACAAAAGCAAACTAAGGGGTCAGCTAGATCAGGAGCAGAACCATAAAAATGGAGATCACTTGGAAGGATAGCAACAAGGGAGTGGAGGAGGAGAGAGGGGGAAAGGTATGGAGAATAAGTAGCATAGATGGCAGGCAGAAAATAGACAGGGGAGGGCAAGAATAGTATGGGAAATGTAAAAGCTAAAGAACTTAAGACACATGGACATGAACTAAAGGGGGGAATGTGAGAAGGAGAGGGTGTGCAGGGTGGAGGGGAATGAAGGGGGGAAATTGGACAACTGTAATAACATAATAAAATATATTTTTAAAAAACATGGTACATTTACACAATGGAATACTATGCAGCAGAAAGAAAGAAGGAACTCCTACCCTCTGTGACAGAATGAATGGACTGGAGAGTATTATGCTAGGTGAAATAAGCCAGGCAGTGAAAGACAAACACCATATGATCTCACCTATAAGTGGAACCTAATCAACAAAACAAACAAGCAAAATAGAACCAGAGGCATGGAAATAATGAACAAATGAACAGTAACCAGAGCAGAGGGGGAAGGTTTGTCAAAGAACATGTATAAAGGACCATGGACAAAGACAACAAGGGTGAGGATTGAAGGTGGGTGGTGGGAGTGGGTAGGTCAGGGGAGAGAGTAAAGGGGGAAGATGGGGACAACTGTAATTGAACAACAATAAAAAAAATTTTTTAAGGTAAGTTTAAATATTCTAACATGGGTAGGGAAAAATTAATGTCATATTAGGATTAAGATAAGGCATCTTTTCATATACTTTAAAGCTGATTAAAAATAATATCATAATACTTAGCCATCAGTACTATTTCACTTTCTAAAGAATATTTGAATTTCACTGTTTACTATAATAACCTGAAATCTGGACTGCTCAAAGATAAAACTGAGTTATCAGGAGTAAATAGCAGCACAACTTTAGTTTTGTAACACTCTAATGCACTCAGTAAATACCTATCAACCATGTAGGCTGTGATCTCTGTGCAAGATACAGAGACTCAAGATTCATGAGCCAGTTCTTGGCCACAAGAATCTTCTAGACTAGAGGGAAGGCCATGCAAACATAGTGTGACAGAATGTGATATCACAGAAAACAGAGTGAACAACTGTCCGAAATAGTCGCAAAAGATAGGCTATAAAAAGAAGCATACCTACTTGAATTTTAAGTGTGACTAGCAGATTCTAGTTGGATGATATATGTATAGGGCAGAAGTGGAAAAGAAGACAGTGAGATTGTTTGGTGACATACTGTATTTCTGACACATTTTTCCTTCCAGTTAATAGTAAATGGTCACCATTATTACGCTTTCCCCCATCAACTCCCGCCAGGGATCTGTGGAGATTATCCAGGTTTGGAGAGATGTCTCCCTGTCTTCGGTGAGTGTCTGCTAGAGAACAATGTGGCCAGACTCCCCATTGTCAAGGGGATCCCTGCTTCTAAGTGACCATGTGATTCCCAGAGCTCACTAACAGCATGGGTTCTCTTCTCCCACACTTGGTCTATAAACTCTGAAAAGCTTAACAAGATTTTCTTCTGGCCTCAGAGGGGAAAAAAGAGAAAGAAGATTAAGTGGTCATCACCAAGAGGGGCATGAGAGAACTGTGAGAGAGATGGAGGAATCAAAGTTATAAATATTTCCCTGACACAAGGAGTGAATGACAGGGTTGCTGAAATGTCTGAGAAGATATTGGAACAATATCCTTCATCATACTTACTATGTGTCACACATTCCGAAGCAAAATTCTTCCCTAATTCCAAAGAACTAAACCAAAATATTCTGCATATTTGTCTAAAGCCACAGAGCTATGATTGGTGATTTGGGGAAGAAACTTTGTACTTTGAGGACAATCAGGTAAAATTTCTTAATTCTTTCTCTATTCTAAGGATGTTTCATATATATCTACTCTCTGCCTGGCTTTGCATAAGATGTATTTTTTAAAAAAGACAAAAGGACAAGGCCAGCCCTTAACCATGTATAATCCAAGAAATAATTGAAAAACCAAAATTTACCTCAAAAAATTAATTTTGTTCTATTACTAAGACAATTGCAAGATTTTTCCAACTTATTGAACAGAAGCCTGGGGCATGTTTAATAATGAATTGTTATGGCATTAGACCAGAGAGGGATACAATTTATTATTAAAACAAGAACAATTTATACACATGGATGCAGTGACCAGACTCTAGTTTTGATCTTGTCTCAGAGAACCATTGCACAACAACAAAAGTCCCCAGAATATATTGGTTTAAACAGTAATTTATTATTACCTCTCCCAGTTTTGCAAGTTTACTGCACTCATGTGGGTAGTGTACTATTTGATCTTAATCAGATTGTAGTGGGAAGTTGAATTTTCTGATGGATGCTTTCCTCACAGCTGACACTTCACTTGGGCTGGCTGAAACAGCTGAGGGGGCTGCCTGGTTATTTCTCTTTACATGACCTTCATGGCTTTCTTAGACCTCTTCAAATCATGACTGTCTCATAGTTGTTTTTTGTTTTGTTTTGTTTTTTACTTAATAAATGGTGACTGGCTTTCACCATAGTAAGCCCTTGAAAAGACTCCAGTGAAGGTGCAAGTTGTAACAAGACCTAGCTCTAGAAGCCATGCAGCATCACTCTCATCACATCCTATTGTTCAAAGGCAAGTCAGAGAGATGGCCGTAGTCATGTGGAGCAGACCACACTAGGGCATGGGACTGTTGACTTGAGGTTTACAGGAGGTCATCCGAGGAGACTAGCCCCAGAGACGTTCACACTTCCCACATACCCAAAGCACTATGTTCTGTAAGGAACTTCCAAATGAGATACAATTACAGCAACAAGCTCAGGACTGAAGTCCAGGATCTCCCCATCTGATCCAGGAACTGGTGCTCCTGAAGTGAACTGAGTATAACTTCTCAGGTGCAGTTCCTCTCAATATGTGTGCTATAGGTACAAAACACCTGCTTCATACATGCCAAACATATGTGCCAAAACAGACACAGAAAAATGCAATCCATACCTCCAAGAGGCAACAATAGGAGATGTATAGCAGTCACTAGTTTATACTGTATCTGAAAGCCAGGCAGGTTCACATCTACCATTGTCTCCGGGACTGTTTTCTCTGTGGAAATGGGGTCTACCCTCCAACCTCAGCTTCTTTGAGTTTTTGCCAAGATGGTAGAATGGCAACTCCTTCCCTCTAGAGGTTCTGATAGCTTCTTAGCAAGTCTGAAGAACCTCTTGGGAGGCATAAGATATTACCTAAAAATAAAACCAAGGTAGATTTAAGAAAACTATCCTGGAGTCCCTGGCTTGCTGAGCAGAGCAGGAGTTAGATTTCATATCTACTTTCCCCTTGGCTTGTGGTCCTTTTACTTGAATATCCTACACAACCTTACCTAGTGGCCCTGCTAAAAAAGTCAGAATAACTGCCCTTCCTTGAATTATACTTGTTGACTCAGTCCACTTCCTTTTAGATACTGTTTTGTGCTCATTCTCCTCAAGAATAAAGGGTAGACTACTTTAGGCCATAAAACAAGTCTTGAAAAATTAAAAGACTGAAATCATACAGAATATGTTCACAAAAATGAAATTAAATTTAGAAATCAATAACAGAAGGAAATTTGGAGCAACCACAAATATATGAAAATTACACACCACACTCCTAAATAACCAATGGGTCAAAGAAGAAATCACAAGAAACTAGAAAATAATTCAAGGTGAATGAAAACGAAAACACAACATACCAAAACTTATGAAACGTAGCAAATGCAATGTTTGGAATAAAATTTATAGTTGTAGATGACTATATTAACAAAAAAAAGATTCCAAATTAATAACCTAACCTTCCACCTTAAAAAACTAGAAGAGCAAACTAAACCCAAATAAGCCCAAGAAAGGAAATAACATAGATAAGAACAGAAATAAATAAAATAGAAAGAAAAAAAACTATGGAAAAAAATCAGTGAAATCAAAAGTTGTTTCCCTGAAAAGATTAATAAAACTGACAAACCTTTTTAGGTAGACAGACAAGGAGAAAGAGAGAAGGCTCAAGTTATTTTCAATAGCTAAGAAAATATTTCTTTAATTTTTTAATTTTTAAATTACAATTTACATTATATATTAGTTTTAGGTATGCAATATAGTGGTTAGACATTTATATAACTTACGAAGTTATCCTCCAAAAAATATCCTATACTCACCTAACATCATACATAGCTATTACAGTATTATTGACTGTATTCCCTATGCTGTACATTACATACACATGGCTGTTTTATAACTGCTTATTTGTACTTCTTAATTTCTTTGCCTTTTTCTCCTAGCACCCTAACTCTCCCCAATCTGGCAAACATTACTTGTTCTCTGTATTTTTTAATTTGTTTCTGTTTTGTTTATTTGTTTTGTTTTGTCTTTCTGTCTGTCTGACTTATTTTACTTAGCATAATACCCTCTGGGTTCATTCATGTTGTCACATATAAACTCTGGAAAGTTTAACAAGATTTGCTTTTGGCCTCAGAGGGAAAAAAGTGTAAGAATATTAAGTGGTCATCACCAAGAGGGGCATGAGAGTACTGTGAGAGAGATGGAGGAATCCAAGACATAAATATTTCTCTGATGCAAGGAGTGAATGACAGGGTTTTTTTTGTTATGGCTGAGTAATATTTCATTGTGTATATGGACCACACCTTCTTTGCCCATATGTCTTTCAATGGACATTTAAGTTGGTTCCATATCTTGGCTATTGTAAATAGTGCTTCAGTGACCAAAGGGATGAATATAACTTTTCAAATTAGTGTTTTGGATTTCTTCAGATAATTACCCACAGGTGGCACAGGTGGAATTGCTAGGTCGTATTGGCAGTTCTATTTTTAATTTTTAAAGAATCTCAAGGACTTCTGCCAAGATGGAGGCATAGGTGGAAGCACTGTGCCTCCTCCCACAACCAAGTTTAAAAACAACAAAGTTTTAGCAATAAAAACCCAGCCAAAACCACAGAAAATTGAACTTCACGGAAGTCTGACAACAATGAACCCTTCAGCCAAACCGATAAACTGGTAAAGGAGGGAGCGGTGAGACAGACTGTGCAGGCCCCAGTGACAGGAAGTGGCAGAGGGGACAGCCATTGTCCCTCTCTGACCCCGCCCCCACATACAGCATCACAAACCAGCAACCTGGGTGGCCCTGCCCTGGTAAACAACTAAGGCTCCACTCCTCATACCTAACAGGCACAAACAGATCAAAACATGGCTCAGGAAGAACTTAGAGCCCCAGAGCCGATAACTCTAAGCAATGAAGAAATAGCCAAACTTTCAGATGCACAGTTCAAAACACTGGTCATCAGGATGCTCACAGAACTGGTTGATTTTAGTCACAAATTAGAGAAACATATGAAGGCAAAACTAATTGAAATGAAGGGAAATGCACAGGAGACCATAAGTAATGGAAAGGAAACTGGGACTCAAATCAAAGGAGTGGACCAGAAAGAGGAAAAAAATGACCAAACAGAAAAGAATGTAGAAACAAGAATTCAAAAAAATGAGGAGAGGCTTAGGAACCTCCAGGACATCTTTAAACATTCAAACATCAGAATTATAGGGGTACCAGAAGTGGAAGAGGAACAGCCATGAATGGAAAACTTATTTGAACAAATAATAAAAGAGAATTTCCTCAATCTGGCAAAGGAAATAGACTTTCAGGAAATCCAGGAAGCTCAGAGAGTCCCAAAGAAGTTGGACTCAAGAAGGAACACACTAAAGCACATCATCATTACATTAGCCAAGATTCAAATGAAGAAGAGAATCCTAGAAGCAGCAAGAGCTAAGGGGACAGTCACCTACAAAGGAGTCCCCATCAGACTGTCAGCTGATTTCTCAAAAGAGACCTTACAGGCAAGAAGGGGCTGGAAAGAGGTATTCCAAGTCATGAAATCCAAAGACCTACATCCAAGATTGCTCTATCCAGCAAAGCTTTCATTTAGAATGGAAGGGCAGATAAAGTGCTTCTCAGATAAGGCCAAGTTCAAGGAGTTCATCATCACCAAGCCCTTATTATATGAAATGTTAAAGGGACTTACCTAAGAAAAAGAAGAGAAAAAAGATAAACAGTGAAAGGACAGCAAACTCACAGTTATCAACAACCACACCTAAAACAAAAGCAAACTAAGAGGACAGCTAGATCAGGAGCAGAACCATAGAAATGAAGATCACATGGAGGGTTAGCAACAGGGGAGTGGGAGGAGGAGAAGGGGGAGAAGGTACAGAGAATAAGTAGCATAGATGATAGGTAGAAAATAGATAGGGGGAGGGCAAGAATAGTAGGGGAGACATAGAATCTAAAGAACTTGAGACACGTGTTCATAAACTAAAGGGGGAATGGTGGGGGAGGGGGTGTGCAGGGTGGGGGGGAATGAAGGGGGAATAGAACAACTGTAATGGCATAATCAATAAAATATATTTTTAAAAAAAGAATCACCACACTGTTTTCCATAGTGGCCGCACCAATTTACATTCTTACCAACGGGGCACAAGGGTTCGCTATTCTCTACATCCTCACTATACTTGTTATTCATTGATTTATTGATGACAGCCATTCTTACAGGTGTGAGGTAACATCTCATTGTGGTCTGAATTTGCATTTCCCTGATTAGTGATGTTGAGCATTTTTTTATGTCTACTGACCATCTGTATGTCCATTGGCAGAAACGTCTTTATAGATCCTCTGCCCATTTTTAAATAGGATTGCTTCGAGTTTTGGGTGTTAAGTTGGCAAGTAAAATATTTTTAAAAGTGTATTAGAACATATACACATTCAGAAAGTTTACTGGATACAAGACATCACATGAATCATTCGCATGCTTACATGCCAGTATTATCCATTCACAATAAAATTAATGTAATAAAAGGCATAGAAGACTTCATTGTGAAATGTATCATGCACACAAAACACATACGGCAAACTAGAATAATTAAACTACAAAAAATACAATACTTATGTACCCACCACCTAGTTTCTGAAATAAAACATTAGTGCCCTAGAAACTCCTTTCAGAGACTTAGATTTAAGAGGGAGGGCAAGGAAGAGAAAAGGGATGGGAGGCATGGACAAGGGAGGGAGGCATAGAGAAGAAGGGAATAAAACATGAAAGAACCCAGCCCTGGCTGGGTGGTTCAGTTGGTTGGAGTGCTGTCCTGTACATCAAAAGGTTGTGGATCTGATTCAGGTCAGGGTACATACCTAGCTTGCAGGTTTCATCTCCAGTTGAAGCACAAAAGAAAGGCAATCAACAGATGTTTCTCACATCAATGTTTCTCTTTCTCTCTCCCACTGCCCCCCAACCCTTCCTCTCTACCTGAAATAAATAGGCATGTACTCAGGTAAGGATTTTTTAAAAACACAAAAGAAGAAGGGAGAGAGGGTGAAAAGAGGGCTAAAGACAGAGAAGTGGCCTAAGTCTCATGTTCCTTCACTCTGTCCTTACTCTTCTCTGATGTCCTTCAGCTTTGAAAATTTTACCTTTTTCTTGAAGTTATGTAAGCTTTTTGACTGGAGTATAGTAATAAAAAAGGTAAAGTGCACGAATAAATCTCCATATCCAGCTCAGTGGCTGGGAATATTGAGGTGAGTAAAAAAAAACTCATCTGTCCCTGTCAACTCACAGTGACTGTGGTCTTTGAAGAGGATTCTGGCTCTCTAAGAGTTTTCAAGACAAATGTTTTAGGTGTAGGAAAATATCAGAAAGTTGATGTATCACCGCTTTTTTATCATTCTTTAAGCACTTCTATTTTAGTTCATTTTTATATCATATATATTAATACAGTGCAATATATCCATGACACTCAAATCTACATATACTGGAGATGCACACTCATATACTTTTATAGGGTATGTGGTCAAATAGATTTCAGGACTCCTGGTCTAGACTGGGGGGAACACATATAAACAGAACAATTTAAGAGGACTAACATTGGGAGGGAATGTGGGGTGTCATGAGTGGTTTTCTGGAGGAGAGGACAGTAAAGCTAAGATGTGAAGGTTAGTTAAGTCTGGAGCTACATGTGCATAAAACCTATAAATGACATTGTTGAGTAATTTTAAAAAGTATGCAGCTGGCTGTAAGCAGCATCCAGATCAAGGAACGGCATAAGCAGGACTTCCAGACAAAATGGAGACATAGAGGGAGGGCTGGGGGGGTGGGCTGGAGTTGGGGGAAAAGGCAGAAAGCTCTACTTGAACAAAAATTAAAATAAAATATAATAAAACAAAACAAAATAAAATAAAATATGGAGGCATACGTACATATACTGTGCCTCCTTGCACAACCAAAAGGACAACAATAATTTTAAAAACAAAAAAAACAACCAGAACTGACAGAAAATCAAGCTGTATGAAAGTCTGACAACCACGAAATTAGAGAAGAAATATTCATCCTGACTGGTAGGAGGGGCAGAGATGGGCAGCCAGGCTGAGAGGACTCATGGCAAGGCAATGGCTGGAGGACCAGGGTGGGTGAGGCTGCAGCTGGCAGAGTGAGTGGTCTCACATTTGCATGCAGATAAACCAGGAAGAACAACTGGGGAGCTAGACAGACCCTGCAACCCAGGGTTCCAGTGTGGGGAAATAAAGCCTCAAAACCTCTGATTGAAACAACCTGTGGTTGCTTTGGCAGGACAAACTCCCAGACTCACAGCAGAGTTCACTGGACAGACTCATAGTGTTCTAGAACATACACAAAACTACCCAAATCAGCACCAGAAGGGCCCATTTGCTTGTGGGTAGCAGAGGAAGTGACTGAAAGCCTGCCAAGAGCTGAGTAAGTGGCATCGTTCCCTCTGGAACCCCTCCCCCACATACAGCACCACACAGCAACAAGGGTTGCCCCACCCTGGCAAATATCTAAGGCTCCACTTCTTACAACATAACAGGTGGCTGAGACAAAAAAAAAAAGGCCCAAATGAAAGAACAGATCAAAACTACAGAAAAAATACAACTAAGTGATGAACAAATAGCCAACCTACCAGGTGCACAGTTCAAAACACTGGTAATCAGGATGCTCACAGAATTAGTTGAGTATGTTTGCAAAATGGAGGGAAAAAAATGAAGGCTTTAAAAAGTGAAATAAAGGAAAATAGGGAACCAACAGTGAAGGGAAAGAAACCAGGAGTCAAATCAATGGTGCAGAACAGAAGGAACAAAGAAACATTGAACCAGAACAGAATGAAGAAACAAGAATTCAAGAAAATGAGGAGAGGCTTAGGAACCTCCAGGACAACTTTAAAAATTCTAACATCTGAATCATAGGGTGCCAGGAGAAGAGGAAGAACAAGAAATTGAAAACTCTGAAAACATAATGAAGGAGAACTTCCCCTATCTGGCAAAGGAAATAGACTTCCAGAAAGTCCAGGAAGCTCAGATAGTCCCAAAGAAGTTGAACACAAGGAAGCACACGCCAAGACACATCATAATTATATTTCCCAAGATTAAAGATAAGGAGAGAATCTCAAGAGCAGCAAGAGAAAAAGAGACAGTTACCTACAAAGGAGTTCCCATGAGACTATCAGCTGATTTCTCTAAAGAAAACTTACAGGCAAGAAGGGGCTGGAAAGATGCATTCAAAGCCATGAAAGGCAAGGACCTCCATCTGAGATAACTATCCAGCAAAGCTATCATTTAGAATGAAAGGGCAATAAAATGCTTCCCAGATAAGGTCAAGTTAAAGGAGTTCATCATCATCAAGCCCTTTCTTAGATGAAATGTTAAAGATACTTATCAAAAAAAAAAAAAAAGATGATCACAACTATGAGCAGTAGCCCTGGCTGGTGTAGCTCAGTGGATTGAGCATGGGCCTGTGAACCAAAGGACTGTGGTTCAATTTCCAGTCAGGACTCATGCCTGGGTTGCAGGCCAGTTCCAAGCAGAGAATGCATCAGAGACAACCATACATTGATATTTCTCTCCCTCTCTCCTTCCCTTCCCCCTCTAAGGATAAATAAATAAAATCTTTTAAAAAAATTTTACAAAACTAAGCAATAAAATGACAACAAACAGATATTAACAACCAACCTAAAACAAAAGAAAAACAAAACAAAACTGAGCAAACAACTAGAACAGGGACAGAATCATGGGAACGGAGATCACACAGAGAGTTATCAAGCAGGGAGAAAGGGGTAAATGGTACAGGGAATAAGTAGTATAAATGGTAGGTACAAAATCAACAGAGGGATGTTAAAAATAGTATAGAAAATTGTTGGGGACCCCCCTGCCTGGTTTCAGGAATTGTAAACCATCTCCCACATCTAAGGCTGCGAGCGACCTCTGGAATGTGAGCCACTGAGGAGACAAGGCTTGTCTCTGGCAGCAGATGCTGCCCCTGCTTCATCTCCCTGCCCCCAAAGTATGGTCAATGGTCAGAGACAGGTGAGACCCCTCAGAGGAGGGGCAACCTAGGCCAGACATGATCACTTGGGAAGCCAACATGGAAGGACTCGGGGGCTGCGACAAAGAGGGAGTGATAAACCCTTGTCCCCCCAGCTCTGACAAAGCCTGAGTCCCCATGTCCTCTGGGAGAAGCACTTTCTGGCTCTAATCCACTTAAGCCTAAAAGCTTATGACGGGGAAGGCGGTGCAAGCCTTGTGCTGGGAATGGTAGGCTCCCTGGGCAATTAGGCCTGAGAAGGAATATGTGAAACCCTGTAAGACCTGCTTTGTGGGGAGTGGGAGAAGGAGAAAGGGGGAGAAGGTACAGAAAATAAGTAGCACAGACAGTAGATAGAAAATAGAGAGGGGGGAGGGTAAGAATAGTAGGGGAAATACAGAATCTAAAGAACTTGAGACACGTGTTCATGAACTAAAGGGGGAGAATGGTGGGAGAGGGGTGTGCAGGGTGGAGGGGAAAGAAGGGGGGAATAGGACAAATGTAATGGCATAATCAATAAAAATGTTAAAAAAATAAATAAAAGATAGATCTAACAACAACAACAAAAAAGAATGCTTTTAGTTAGATGATAAGGGCCCAAGCAGAAGAAGAGTTTATGTTCCCAAAGTTCTGTAGCCTTTTAGCTGACAGGCCCTGATTTAGAAGAAGCCCTAATGATTCTTTGTATACTATCTACTGTTTACTGCTTGACAATGATTAATAAGCTGTACCTAAACTCCTGTGCAAAAATCCCAGTAAAAGCCTGACTAGGCAAGGCTCAGGGTGCTCTCTCTCCCCTGGTGAGAGAGTTGCCTGGCCACTCCAAGTTGCTCTCCCCTTGAGAGGGTAGCAAGGCCATTCTGAGGCTCTCCCCCCTTGAGGGAGTAGCCTTGCCAGCCCTTTTCCTCCCCAGGACTCGGTAGTCCGTGTAAATTTGTCTCATGTCTCATCCATGACGCTGCAGGCACTGCTTGTCAGTGCATGTGTGAGAAATGGAGAAGCCAAAGAACTTCTAGCAGCAACCCATGGACATGAACCAAGGGGGGAATGCAGGTGGGAAGGGAAGTGCAGAGCGGAGATGAGACAACTGTAATAGCATAATCAACAACATATACTTTAAAACAAAATAAACAGCATTAGTAGCCCCCGAATCCTTCTCATGCCCCCTCCTAGTCATTACCTCCCCGTGACATGTCTTCCAAAAGTGACTGTCACAATGTTCCACATGCTTTTCTTCCAATGTGCCACTGCCACATAGAAAGATAAAGTCTGCGGCCACTCCTCCTAATGCCAGGCACACATTGATGATTAGGACAACGAAGAGAGTGTGACAGAAATGACACCGTGTGACATCCTAAGAGAAATGGAAATGCTCACCTTTGGAGCCCAGCTGCTGTGCTGAGAGGAAGCCCAGGCCACGTGGACGGTTAATGGGTGAGCATTCTGGCCAACAGCCAGCACAGCTGCCCGGTGTGGAGTGAGGAAGCCTTCAAGAGGACCCCAGCTGCAGCCACCATCTGGTCCAATCCCATGAGAAACCCCAAGAGGGAACCACCTTGCTGAACTCAGCCAACATCCAGAAACTTGATGGGTGACAGTGATCAGTGAGCACTGTTTTATGTCACTAAGTTAGGGAGGTTTGTTATGCCACAATAGAGAACTGATACACCCACTCTCCCCAAGGGTAGCCACCAAGCTGACTTCAACACCCTATGTTAGTGTTGCTTGATTCTTTATCTGAATGAACTAATAAAACATATCAACCTCTGGGTTTTCTCAATTGACACAGTCTCTGGTGGGGCCCATCTTGTGAGAGACCGACCGGGTTCCCATCTTGGCCTCCAGTTTCTTGTCCTTTGAGGGTGGTGTAGTGGACGTTGGTTACATGGGCCTGTCCAGCATCCTTCCCCTTTTGTGGTTACAGCACCCCAAATCCCCTTCGCTCTCGGTCTGAGTCCCCCTGCTGACTCTTCTAGGGATGAGCCCGTTGCCAGGGCCTGACTGATGAGAATGTATTTTGGATATTAACTCCTTATCAGATAGATGGTTTGCAAATATTTTGTTCTGTAGGTTGTATTTTCATTTTGTTGGGTGTTTCTTTTTAAAATTATTTATTTATTTATATTTTTATTATTTTAAACCTTTTTTTATTATTGTTCAAATATAGTTTTCTGCCTTTTCCCCACCCCTCCCACCACCCTAGTCCCCCCACCTCCCTCCCCTGCTTCCACCCTCCCTAGTTATTGTGAACATTTCAAAGCTTTCTTCCAAATCAGGTAACATCCAGCGTTTCTGTGGATTAGAATGTGGACATCCCACTACAGTAGCTAGTCTTTTTCAGAAAGGAGGTAGAAGATTAGGTGTTCTGTTTAATCTTTTTGCACAAGATACTCATTATTTAACATGGAAATGGCCCGATTAGTTCCTGTCCACACTGTCTGGATTCACTTCAGAGGCAGCGAAGACAAAGACAACCAAGGTGCAGTCAAAAGAAAGGCAGGTTTGCACTGATGATAGAGTTCAGTTCAGCTAGAAACCAAAAATTGAAGTCAAATGCAAAAACTTTCTGTGCATACAGACATTTAATGCTGTTTCCTTAAAGATATTTATTTCTCCAGGCTTTGGATCTGGAGTGGGAAGTAGGTTTAAGATTCTATTTGGGGTAAAAAGTTATGCCAGTGGTAAGACATTATTAATTTAAATGATGTAATTAAACATTGTTCTAGGGGACATTATTCTTCAGTGTCACCAATCAGACAGATGTAGTTGTGACCCCCAGCTCGGATGGGTGATGGTCTTCTTTGTGAATTTCAGTAGATAACCTGTGCATGTTGATGGAGATTCCATATCCTGGATTCCCTGTCTCACTGACTTCTGGCTGGTGAGAAACTCAATGACAGTTCTTGCCTCTGTGCATTTTCTTCTTTGGTCTCAATGTGTTGGGGTTTTTTCTCATGAATTCTCCTAGTTCACTTGGTATTAATTTATAGGGTGTAGCATTTCCCCAATATCCCATTGGATCTTCAAAAGAGGAGGGTATCAACCTTGTAACAACATCTCTCCCCCAAAAGATATCTTCTAACCAAATCCTTACAGCAGGCCAATGATGGCAAATAAGATGAGCAGTGATTAGACCAAGACCTCAGTGATGTTAATTCTGTTCCATTCTCTTTATTTTCTGTTGTTCCTGACCCACCCATCATAAAGGCCAACTTAATAATTATCGGTAAACATTTCACTGTAATGATACTATGGACCACCCTTTGTCTCCTTGAGCACTGCTGACAAAATCTGCTACATATGCAATGTTTAATGCATATTTATTGAATGATATAATGAATTCTTTTTTCTTTTGACAGACACAATATTATCAATGTGGCACAACAATTCTTCCCAATTCTTAAAGAAATAATTTATGTTACACTGAGCTTTTGACAGATTAATAATCATTTAATAGATTGATGACTTCGGCCCTGGCTGGTATGGCTCAGTGGACTGAGTGCCGGCCTGTGAACTAAACTTTGCGAGTTCAATTTCCAGTCAGGGCACATGCCTGGGTTTTGGGCCAGGTCCCCATTTGGAACATGTGAGAGGCAACCAATCGATGTATCTCTTGCCCTCTCTTTCTCCTTCCCTTCCTTTCTTTCTAAAAATAAACAAATAAAATCTTAAAAAATAGATTTATGACTTCTTCTTGGTTCTTTAAAAAGGGTATTTAGAAAAAGATGATTAATTTGCTTTCATCTTTAGCATATAAAGCCTAGCTCAAATTTTGGTAGCGTTCTTCTGCTGTGCACGTTTAGTATTTTTTTTGCTGTCCTTTCCCCAAAGTCACTATAAACGGACCCCAGAAAGAGAAATTTCTTCATGAATCTATAACAGGGTTGAATATTCAGAGCATCCTGGAAATGGTTGTCCAGAATCCACACTCCAGTTAGGACCACTAAGCAAAGGACAATTCTCTCCAACTCTTTTTTCGATTCTCACCCTTTGGTTGGTGTTCTGGCCACTAGAGGGCAGCCAAGTCCAATTCTTGATAGAAACAAGGGCTTGGTAGTACACATTTCTAAGGACCTTTTCCAGAGCTGTTGATGCCTTCTGAGCTTTTTGAATCAGAGAGAAAATTATGCAAGCTCTCATGTGTAGTTCATTTCTTCCTGTGAGTGTTATTTAGCTTCATCTCAGGTTATTTAGTGCTTCCTCTATCATTGACTTGTTGAGTAGGGGTTTCCTCTGAAATTTTGTATGTATTTTGAGACAGACTGTTTCTGGAAGTCCCCTCAGAAGTAGAATTGAGGACTTTGGGCCAAGATGGAGGTGTAGGTGGAAACACAGTACCTCCTCGGACAACCAAGTTTATGAACAACAAAGATTTAAAAACCAGAACAGAGAGAAAATTGAACTGTACCGAAGTCTGACAATAATGAACCATTCATTCAGACCGGTAAGAGGGGCAGAGTCAGCGGCTGGCATAAAGGGGTTGTAGCAAAAAAAAAGTGGCCAGACAGACCCAAGTGCACAGGCAGTGGTTGGCAGATCCTAGGTGTGGGGTGGCAACAGGCAGACCCAGTGAGGGTGCAAGGCAGCTGGCTGACCGTGGTCACACATTCACATGCAGATAAACCAGGTGAAAAAATGGACAGTGAGACAGACCATGCAACCCTGGGCCCCAGCGATGAGAATTAAAGCCTTAAAAGCACCAATTGGAAAAACTTTTGAGGGTGAGGTGCTGGGAGAGGCTCCCAGGCTCACAGAGAGTTTGTGGAGAGACCCATAGGGTTCTGGAAGGTGCACAGGCCCACACACCCAGGAACCAGCACCAGAAAGGCCCAATTTGCTTTTGGGAAGTGACAGAGGGGACTGAAATCCAAGAGAGAGCAGAACAAACGCCACTGCCCCTCTCTGACTCTGCCCCCACATACAGCGTCACAACCCAGTGACCTGGGTTACCCCACCCTGGTGAACACCTAAGGCTCCGCCCCTCACACATAACAGGCGTGACCAAACCAAAACATTATGGCTCAAGAAGAACAGTTCAAAGTCCCAAAGCCAATACTTCTAAGAGACCAAGAAAAAGCTGATCTATCAGATGCACAGTTCAAAACACTGGTGATCAGGATGCTCACAGAACTGGTTGGTTTTAATCACAAATTAGAGGAACAAATGAAGGCTAAACTAAGTTAAATGAAGAGAAATGCACAGGGAAACAATAGTGATGGGAAGGAAACTGGGACTCAAATCAATGGAGTGGACCAGAAGGAAGAAAGAAATGACCAAACAGAAAACAATGAAGAAACAGGAATTCAAAAAAATGAGGAGAGGCTTAGGAAACTCCAGGACATCTTTAAATGTTCCAACATCCAAATTATAGGGGTACCAGAAGGGGAAGAAGAACAGTCACCAGTGGAAAACTTATTTGAACAAATAATACAGGAGAACTTCCCCAATCTGGCAAAGGAAATAAATAGACCTCTAGGAAATCCAGGAAGCTCAGAGAGTTCCAAAGAAGTTGGACCCAAGGAAGAACACACCAAGATGCATCATAATTACATTAGCCAAGATTAAAATGAAGGAGAGAATCCTAGAAGCAGCAAGAGCTAAGGGGACAGTCACCTACAAAGGAGTTCCCATAAGACTGTCAGCAGATTTCTCAAAAGAGACCTTACAGGCAAGAAGGGGCTGGAAACAAAACCAAAGACCTACATCCAAGATTGCTCTATCCAGCAAAGCTTTCATTTAGAATGGAAGGGCAGATAAAGTGCTTCTCAGATAAGGCCAAGTTCAAGTAGTTCATCATCACCAAGCCCTTATCACATGAAATATTAAAGGGACTTATCTAAGAAAAAGAAGAGAAAAAATATGAACAGTGAAAGGACAGCAAAGTCACAGTTATCAACAACCACACCTAAAACAAAAGCAAACTAAGAGGACAGCTAGATCAGGAGCAGAACTGTAGAAATGAAGATCACATGGAGGGTTAGTGACAGGGGAGTGGGAGGAGGAGAAGGGGGAGAAGGTACAGAGAATAAGTAGCATAAATGATAGGTAGAAAATAGACAGGGGGGAGGGCAAGAATAGTGTGGGAAATGTAGAAGCTAAAGAACTTGTGACACATGGACATGAACCAAAGGGGAGGAATGGCGGGGGAGGAGGTGTGCAGCGGGGAGGGGAATGAAGGGGGAGAATGGGACAACTGTATTGGCACAACCAATAAAACATATTTTTAAAAAAGAAATAGAATTGAGGTTCCCCATTTAAAATGTACTGGTACCTGATTTTTAATACACAAAACATTTGGTGAAGCATTCTTGTCTTTGTACCTTTTTCTCCTTTATGTTTCACTAAAGAAAATGAAGCAGAAGCTGGGCTTCTTCATTCTCCTGGGCCAGTTAAAATTAGGCTATACTGAGCCCTGGCTGATGTGGCTCAGTGGATTGAGTGCTGGCCTGTGAACCAAAGGGTCACTGGTTTGATTCCCAGTCAGGGCACATACCTGGGTTGCAGGCCAGGTCCCCAGTAGAGGGCACACCAGAGGCAACTGCACACTGACGTTTCTCTCCCTTTCTTTCTCCCTCCCTTCCCCTGTCTCTAAAAATAAATAAATAAAATCTTTAAAAATTTTAGGTTACACTCAGATAAGTGTTTCCAAAACCCAGCAACAAATCATTCTTCTAACCCACTGACCAGCCAGTTATCAGTCCTGTTTAGATCACTGGGAAGCTTTGCAAGCCTCTGATACCTAGGCCCCTCTCACAGACATTCCGATTTGATCATCATTAGAAGCAGCCTAACACTGGGATTCTTAAGAGCTCCCCAGGTGATTTTGAACATGCAACCATCTAATCTGGGGTCATATGCTCTACTGTTGCACCCCAAGACCTTCCAGCTCTCCATGTCATTTTAACGGGTAGTCAACAATAGATAGAATGGCAGTTCTAACAAACCCTTGCAATTGCCAAATAATTACAGTTTGAAAACTAATGAAAATATCACTTGTTCTAGATCACACTGTTAATTCAGTTACATTGCCTTTATTTCTGGTTATTCCAAACCCACACACAATACTGGCCAACTGAAATACCATAAAACATTCCACTTTAATACGCCTGTATTCCCCACCCTTTGTATATTCTGGCACCAATAACAGTTCTTGACAAACATATATCTTGACTGAATAAATGAGTTCATATTCTTGGGACATACTCATTCAAAATACCAAGGTTTCCAACATACTCAGAACCGTTCTCTTGTTGTTTAAATTTAAAAACATAAGAGACATTGTGTTTCCTGGGAAATCATTACTCATTTAGTGCAGTTTCTTACTTGTGTCTCTTTCACCAGGCAAAGGTGTGTTAAAGATGGATAGTTTGTTTCCATGTCTAACCTGTAAAGCCAGAAAGCTTACAAAGGAAAATTGTGGCTGTGCTTGGCAGGACTCCACTCTCCAGGACAGCGTGCTCTTGCAGAGAAATGACGCTTCACCACCTCAGGAGAGACGTGGCTGTGTTTCCCAGACCTAGCAGTTTCACAGATACTTATCTTCATAAGTATTAATGAATGCAGCCAATTATGCGTGACCATACTTACTAACTTAACTGAATTATTAAGTAACTCAGGCTGAGTCATTGCAACCTCTACCCCTGGAGACAAGAAAGTACAGAACCTTTCTCCTCCTTAAACACGTCGTTTATCAAGCTGCAGTGCTGGGGCTTCCTGAATAGATAGATCCCTCCTGGGAACCAAGCCGTTTCCGGGAGTCCTGGTGCCAAGCCATGGAGACAGCGCCCCTAGCGGAGGCTAAAGTTCTCTTCTAAATGCTTGAGCTGCTATCCCACCTCCCTGCTGATGGCTACAGCTCCCACAAATAACAGGGGGGAGAGATATTACTAGTCTCTTCCCTGTCCCAAGGATATAGTTACGGTAGTTTGTATTATAGGCACACTCAAATTTCAAGCTGAAATATTTGGAAACTTGAACTTTAGGATCTTTCAGATCTGGGTCCAAGCACCTTTTAGTGAGTTTTCTAAGCTCAGCCCCAAGCCAACAAGAGCCTCATTCAGTTGTGAGGGAAGCCTGCTCTCCCCAGGGGCAGGCTACAGGATGTTGTTGGATATCCAGGTGAGGCCTCCACATAATGCAATCCAGTGGTTAAGTATTTAGATAATTGACCAACCACAATCACTTGACAGGCCAAGAGGAATAATAACCCTGTTACCATGGTTTGTTGTGCTGATTCCCTTCCCATTAATATTATTATTATTATCATTACTCCCAGCTTTTTTTTAAAGGTTTTATTTATTTATCTTTAGAGAGGAAGGGAAGGAGAGGGGGAGAAGAGACATCAATGTATGGTTGCCTTTCGTGCGTCCCCTGCTGGGAACTGGCCTGCAGGGAACCAGCCTGCAACCCTGGCATGTGCCCTGACTGGGAATGGAACTGTGATTGTCTGGTTCGCAGGCCCGCGCTCAATCCACTGTGCTACACCAGCCAGGGCTTACTCCCAGCTTTTGAGTGCTTACTAGATACCAGCTACTATACCATGCACTTTCTAGTTCAGGTTATAGACTGAATATGTGTCTTCCCCAAATCCCTATGTTGAGGCCCTTACCTCCAGTGTGACCATATTTGGAGATAGGGACTTTAAGGGAAAATTAAGTAATAAGGGTGGGGCCCTAACCCAATGGAACTGGTGTCCTTATAAGAGACACTGGTTACCAACCTCCTACTCATTTTTTCTTGGCTCACCAGAAAGAGAAGGCTCACCTCCCTCTGTGCCTAGTGCAGCCACGGCTCGTGGTCCCAAGAACCATCTGCAGCGTGTAGCAGCTCCACAGCACTGGATGCCGGATGAACTAACAGGTATGTTTGCTCCTTGGCCCCCTACCCATCCCCAGAAGCTGAAAGAATGTCTCCCTGTCATCATTTTCTTAAAGGACCTATCTCCAAATATGGTAGACTTAAGTATACACTAACAGGGGGTGAAATAAAGGTCTGCATGCAGCGGTTTATTAAGATTGGTGGCTAGGTCTGAACCGATATAACCTACCTTGCTGATTTTATGAATGTCATCAGCATTGACAAGACCAGAGAGAATATTTATCTGACCTATGACACCAAGGGTTGCTTTGCTGTTCATCATATCACACCTGAGGAGGCCAAGTAAAAGTTGTGCAAAGTGAGGAAGATCTTCGTGGGCACAAAAGGAATCCTGCCTTTGGTAACCCATGATGCCGCACCATCCGCTACCCTGATCCCCTCATTGAGGTGAACGATGCCATTCAGATTGATTTAGAGGCTGGCAAAAGTACTGGTTTCATCAAGTGTGACACTGGTAACCTGTGTATGGTGCCCAGAGGTGCTAACCTGAGGAGAACTGGCATGACATTTACCAGAGAAAGACCCTTTGGTTCACTTGATGTAGTTCATGTGAAAGATACCATTGGCAACAGCTTTGCCACCTGGCTCTCCAACATTTTTGTTATTGGCAAAGGCAACAGACCATGTACTTCACTTCCCTTTGGAGGGTATCCACCTCACCACTGCTGAAAAGAGAGGCAAGAGACTGGCAGCCAGACAGAGCAGTGGGTGGAATGAGTTCTCAGTGACATGCTTGGAAAAGCCTTTTGTACATAATTAAAGATAATACGGCATAGGAAAATAGAGGAAGAGATACCAGGGATGGGTGTGCACAAAGAAAAGACGCTGTAGGGACAGAGAGAAGCCAGCCATCTGCAAGCCAAAGAGAGAAGTCGGACCAGAAACCGACCCTTCTGGCTCCTTGATCTTGAACTTCCAGCCTTCAGATCTGTAAGGCAATTAGTAGCTATTGTTTGAGCTGCTGTCTGTGTTATTGTTATGACATCGCTCATAGACTAATACAGCTCGCCTATTTCTCTTTGACAGCCTCCCTGGCCCTATGTCCCCTAGGCCATGTGACGGCTCCAAGCTCAGGAGGAACTGCTCAAATGACTTTCTGTCACTCGGGGGTCATGCTGTTGACTTTCCTCTTGTACCTCCCTAGTCAAGGTCTCATGGGGACAAAAAGGGATGATGGGGTCATCATCCCTTTCACCAGGGATGATGGCTTTCACCAGGTGGTGGAGGGAGTAGAAAGAGAACTTTGAATATGCCACCTAATCAGCCTTGAAAATCTTTTCTCCACTCGTATCTCTTAACTGGAAAGTGCAATCATTTCTGCTGGGATACAACTCCACGGCAAGTATTCTGGTGAGTTAGAGCTGTGTTGCACATATGTGTAGCCTC
This sequence comes from Artibeus jamaicensis, assembly GCF_021234435.1. Lineage (NCBI taxonomy): Eukaryota > Metazoa > Chordata > Mammalia > Chiroptera > Phyllostomidae > Artibeus > Artibeus jamaicensis. Next base: position 1,289,590 of record NW_026521848.1, read on the forward strand.
CTACACTGGCTTAATAGCTCTGTGACTCAGTTTCCTCATGTATAAAGTGGACATATTAGTACTTAGCACATAGGGTTGTTGTGAGGAATGAGTAAGTGAACTTATGTAACACTCCAATAATAGTGTCTGAGACATATTAAACTCTACGTAAATGTCAGGATATTATCATTATTATTACTACCCATCAATGGGTGCAAGCTCCTCACCTTCAATTTCCCCGAAGGCTGTGCAGGTGCAGCTGGTGTTGGCACTGGGGATAGGCTACTCTCTTTTCTCCTGAAGGTTGGAATGATCCCACAGACAACACGGGGAACAGGACAGCTGGTTTGGTGCAGGCTTGGAAATTGGAAAAGCAGGAGAGGCCACAGGCACATTCATCCTCACCCAGTGCCTTCTGACTGAGGCAGAGGCAATGACCATCAGCCCACATCCAGGTCAGTTACAAGACATGAGGCCCACAATGGGGTACATGCTCATTTTCTCTCCTCTCCTTAAGGAGCTGTGGTTAAGGGCCCCCAGAGTGGGGCCCACTCCTAGCCCCCACCTTACCAGGTTGGCAGGCATTGAGTAAGAGCCCTTCCCTGTGTCTGGGAGTTCTGAGAGGGCTTTTTAGAAGCCAGTTGGTGGGGCATCCTCAGGCCACTTCCCCAACACCTGCCCTGTCCTCAGAGCCTCTCCTGTGACTGAAGTTGTTCTCAGGAACTTTGCTCCAGGGCTTGATTGTGACACAAGTACATCATTTTCTTCATCCTTCATCTAAGATTTATATGGCTCCAAAGGTCAGAAGCTACAGCTGTTGGGAGCGAGGCTGGATGGACTAAGGGCTGTAGTCCACGGTTGCTTTTGTGAACCAGAGACCTGAGGGTCATCCTGACGTCCAGCTTCCTCTTCATGCTCCATGAAAGAATGTAGTAGGAGCATCTTAAAGAGAGGAAACAGTGCAGAGGCCATAAGGAGAGATAGACTTGGCAGGTTCGAGGAAGATCAAGGTCAGTGTGATCAGAGCAACGTGGGTCCAGGAGAGTATGAAAGAGATGAAGTCAGATCAGTGGGCATGGCCCAGATTTATATTCAATCTTTGAGACTGTTCAACAGAAATGTCCAACATAGGGCTTGGATAAATCAATTGTAAGTTAGCTGAATGATTGGCTTTTTGGGGGGACCAATTATAATAGTGCTGGCTGGTGTAGCTCAGTGGATTGAGCACGGGCCTGTGAAGCAAAGGGTTGCTGGTTCAATTCCTAGTCAGGGCACATGCCTGGGTTGCAGGCCAGGTCCCCAGTAGGGGACACATGAGAGGCAACCACACATTGATGTTTCTCTCCCACTCTTTCTCCTTCCCTTCCCCTCTCTCAGAAAATAAATAAATTAATAAATTAATTAACTATTTGCCCTGGCTGGTGTAGCTCAGTGGATTGAGCACCAGGCTGCAAACCAAAGGGTCGCTGGTTCGATTCCCAGTCGGGGCACATGCCTGGGTTGCAGGCCAGGTCCCCAGTGGGGGGTGTGCAGGAGGCAGCCACACATTGATGTTTCTCCCTCTCTCTTTCTCCCTCCCTTTCCTTCTTTCTAAAAATAAATAAATAAAATATTTTTAAAAAATAACTCAGAACAGGGGACTTCCGCCAAGATGGAGGGGTAGGTGGAAACATTGTGCCTTCTCTCACAACCAAGTTTAAAAACAACAAAGTTTTAGCAACAAAAACGCAGCCAATTCTCAGAAAATTGAACTATATGGAAGTCTGACAACAACGACCTTTCAGCGAGACCGGTAAGAAAGGCGAAGCCAGCAGCAGAGCAGGGTTGGGTAGGAAACATCCACGGGACTAACTGGGCGCGCAACCCAGGTGCGCAACCCAGGCGTGCAGGCAGTCGTGGGCAGATCCCAGGTGTGGAGTAGCAGCAGGTGGACCCACTGAGGGCACAAGGCAGCGGACCCACTGAGGGCTGACCGCAGTCACACATTTGCCCACAGATAAACCAGCAATGGAGCAAGCAGTGAGACGGACCAGACCGCGCAGGCCCCAGTGGTGGGAAGCAGCAGAGGGGACCACTATTGTCCCTCTCTGACCCCGCCCCCACATACAGCATCACAAACCAGCAACCTGGGCAGCCCGCCCTGGTGAACACCTAAAGCTCCCCTCCTCATACATAACAGGTGCGAACAGACCAAACATGGCTCAAGAAGAACTCAAAGTCCCAGAGCCCATAACTCTAAGTGATGAAGAAATAGCCAAATTTTCAGATGCACAGTTCAAAACACTGGTGATCAGGATGCTCACAGAACTGGATGATTTTAGTCACAAATTAGAGGAACATATGAAGGTTAAACTAATGGACATGAATGAAAATGCACAGGAGACCAATAGTAATGGAAAGGAAACTGGGACTCAGATCAAGGGAGTGAACCAGAAGGAAGAAAAAAATGACCAAACAGAAAAGGATGAAGAAACAAGAATTCAAAAAAATGAGGAGAGGCTCAGGAACCTCCAGGACATCTTTAAATGCTCCAACATCTGAATTATAGGGGTACCAGAAGGGGAAGAGGAACAGTCATGAGTAGAAACCTTATCTGAACAAATAATAAAAGAGAACTTCCCCATTCTGGCAAAGGAAATAGACTTCCAGGAAATCCAGGAAGCTCAGAGAGTCCCAAAGAAGTTGGACCCAAGGAGGAACACACCAAGGCACATCATCATTACATTAGCCAAGATTAAAATGAAGGAGAGAATCCTAGAAGCAGCAAGAGCTAAGGGGACAGTCACCTACAAAGGAGTTCCCATTAGACTGTCAGGTGATTTCTCAAAAGAGACCTTACAGGCAAGAAGGGGCTGGAAAGAAGTATTCCAAGTCATGAAAACCAAAGACCTACATCCAAGATTGCTCCATCCAGCAAAGCTTTCATTTAGAATGGAAGGACAGATAAAGTGCTTCTCAGATAAGATCAGGTTCAGGGAGTTCATCATCACCAAACCCTTATTATATGAAATGTTAAAGGGACTTACCTAAGAAAAAGAAGATAAAAAAAGATGAACAGTGAAAGGACAGCAAACTCAGTTATTAACAACCACACCTAAAACAAAAGCAAACTAAGAGGACAGCTAGATCAGGAGCAGAACCATAGAAATGAAGATCACATGGAGGGTTAGCAACAGGGGAGTGGAAGGAGGAGAAGGGGGGAGAAGGAACAGAAAATAAGTAGCATAGACGGTAGGTATAAAATAGATAGGGGGGAGGGCAAGAATAGTAGAGGAAATACAGAATCTAAAGAACTTGAGACACGTGGTCATAAACTAAAGGGGGGAATGGTGGGGGAGGAGGTGTGCAGCGTGGAGGGGAATGAAGGGGGGAAATAGAATAACTGTAATGGCATAATCAATAAACTATATTTTAAAAAACAAAACAGCCCTGGCTGGCGTGGCTCAGTGGATTGAGCACGAGCCTGCGAACCAGAGTATCGCGGTTCGATTCCCAGTCAGGGCACATGCCTGGGTTGCAGGCCAGTTCCCAGCAGGGGACTCACAAGAGGCAACCACACATTGATGTTTCTCTCCCACTCTTTCTCCTTCCCTTCTCCTCTCTCTAAAAATAAGCAAATAAAATATTTTAAAAAACCAAAAAGATATGTTGAAATACAAGCTAATAAAGATCTTAATGATAAAAAATAATTCAGAATAAAATAAAATGCTATAAATTTTCATGGGAGACATTAAAATTGAAGAAGGTTAATCTATAATAATATAGATGCCAATTTATTAAAATAAATGTTTTAATAAATGTTAAAAAATGAAATGAACAAAATAAAATTTTAACAGCGATGGTCTCTGAGTGCTATGTTGGTGAGTTATTGTTCTTTAGTTTCCTAACATTTTTACTTTTACTAGTACTATAAAAATGTTCTTACTACTTTGAAAATTAGCATATTCTCTTCTTTCAGAATCGTGTTTTTCCTTGGAGATGTTTCCCTTTGTCATCTAATCAGTCCCCTGCATCCTGCCCATGCCAGGGGAAAAGAAAGCGTGTGTTGTTTTTCCTTGCAAAATATAATGGGAGGAAATGAGGACCATTTTAGCATTTTTTTCAGTAGCCAATGGGATGAAAGAACGGGCTTTCCCCTTTTTTTTCTGTCTACCTGTCTTTTCCCAGAAGTGCTAGCTCTGGTCCCTCCCATCTGGAGCTGGCTGTCTGCTGCCTTCTCCGTGGGAGCTCTTCCCATGACCGTGCATCTGTGCGGGGCTGGTAATGAGCACTTCTCCAAAACCAGCCGAGTCTAGAACTCAGGTGTGAATTGATACAGTCAAGTTACCATCATCAAGAGAACTGAGAATGCACCTGTTGGCATGCACTCACCTAATCTGTGTGTGAGTCTAGGGACTCTAGATTCTTTGTTCCTTCCCTCACAAATCTCAACGGCCTGCAAGTCCCACCCCATCTGACATTGTGTGTCTATTAAAGAGGGAAAAAATGGATGGTTTAATATAAACCTGTGAGGCACAGAAGGCTCAAGAAATATTGCTAGGGTCATACTTTTGCCAATGTCAGCATCAGGACTGGAGTCCAGGCAGTGGCTCCAGAGGATATGCTCTTAACCACTTTGCTCTACTTTGTTCCCTTGACTTGACCCTCAGGGCTACTCCCTCTGCCCTCTTCAGGGGCCAACTCTACCCTGTGAGTTCAGTGTGGGGGGAAGAGTTCAGTGTGCGCAGTCAAACGGACCATGGAAAATTGCTTCACATCCACTCCCAGTCTCAGTGCTCTCACTGGTGCAATCAAATTCAAGTAATCCAAATGGGTGACTAAGCTGTTGACAAAGCAACAATGCAGAGGAATGAAAGTTCTTAAAGTTTATTTTTTAAATATATTTTATTATTTATTTTTAGAGAGAGGGGAAAGTAAGGAGAAAGAGAGGGAGAGAAACATCAATGTGTGGTTGCCTCTCACATGCCCCCCACTGGGGACCTGGCCTTCAGTCCTGGCATGTGCCCTGACTGGGAACTAAACCCGCAACCCTTTGGTTCACAGGCTGGCATTCAATCCATTGAGCCACACCAGCCAGGGCAGTTCTTAAAGTTTAAATTGTTTGATTGGCAGCAAGTACCTCTTTCTCTAGGCCTGACCCTAACTCTCATTAGAGGGCAGAATCTCTTCACCAATGTAAGTGGCCTCCCTGGGGGGTCCCTTAGTAACCTAGTGAAACAAAGACTCCAGGCTGGTTTCTGAAATTCAAGGAAATTCAAGAAAACTCTGTTAACCTTTAGATGTCCACCAGTACTGTCACAGCAGGAAATGGTGAAGCTCAAATAGAAATCTGAGGAGAAATCTTTAGAATCTGTTTAATGTTAAGGAGATTGACACATTACCTGATAATTCTAGTTGTTCAGGAAAGCCTGCTACAAACATAACGTGGTAAGTGAGGAACGTGATGAGTAAATACAGGATAAACAATTCAGAAACTGCTATATTCTAAGATGGCAATGCAGGCAGACAGGCTCACTTCTTCACACAACCACATCAAAATTACAACTAAAATATAGAACCATCACTCAGAACTGTCAGAAATCTAGTTGAATGGACGTCTGACAGCTACAGAATTAAAGAAACCGAATCCATTCAGACTGGTTGGAGAGGTGCAGAGGGGGAACTGGCCGGCCCCTCACCCATGTATGGTGGACAAAAATTCAGGATTAATACCTAGGGAACAAGGAATCCCAGACCCACACCAGGCCCACACCAGGCCCACACCAGGCCCTCCCAGTGCCAAGAAGATGAGTCCCCACAACTACTGGCTGCAAAAACCAGCAGGGATTGAGTTGGTAGAAAAAACTGCTGGAACTCCAAGTAGTTCCTCTTAAAAAACCCACACACAGACTCACCCATGGAGACTTACTTCCTCTGAGCTCCAGCACTGAGGTAGCATCTTGAAAGGCACCAGTGGTATATGGGGAGAAACTGAATGTCCGGCATCAGGCGAGCAGAGGCCACTGACCCTTTTCTAAACCCACCCCCGACACAGCCAGCAAGCTGGTGCCATATCTGAGATTCCGTCAACCTAACTAACACTGTTTGACCCACCTTCAAGGTCCCCACAGACTCCGCCCCACCCAATTTACAGGCCCACCCAAATTGCTTTTCCATATGAGTGACTGGTCTTGGCTCAGGCTGCACTGCTTCCTAAATCCTCTCAAACAAGTAACAGCTGGCCTCTGTGAGCCACGGGCCCAGCACTAGCAGCAGCCAGCCTAGATTCACAGTTTGGCTTCACCTGGGAATCTCCAAGCCCAGCACAAGTAGCAACCACCTCAGATTGCTTTATACCTTCAGGCAGGGTGGCCCCAGGCAAAAACACAAGTGGGGGCTAACCTCAGCCGGCACCACCCAGGAAACCCCAGGGCCAGCACATCCAGTGGACAGCTACGGACCACATTGGAACACTACTACCCTGCCCCTTCACAGCTGATCCTCCACAGAGGGTGGAGGTTGGTGGTCAGTGGTCACAGCCAATCCTTACAGCTGACTGCCCTGGGTAAATCCCTCCCATTGATCTGCCAACAGCAATCAAGTCTCTACTACAGGAGGAGGGTGTACTCAGCCCACACAACGGGTGCACATCCAGTACCCAACTTGGGTGATAGGGAAGGCTGTGCTACTGGGCCCTATAGGACACCTACTACACTATCTCACACTACCAAAACACAGAATCAAAGCAGCTCTACCTAATACACTGAAACAAACACATGGAGTCTGACAAAATGAGGAGAAAAAGAAACATGACCTATACTGACTGGTGTGGCTCAGTGGACTGAGCACCAGCCTGCAAACTAAACTATCACCAATTCAATTCCCAGTCAGGTCACATGCCCGGGTTGCAGCCCAGGTCACCAGTAGGGAGCATGTGACAGGCAACCACGCACTGATGTTTCTCCCCCCTTGCTTTCTCCTTCCCTTCACCCTCTCTAAAAATAAGTAAAATTGTTTTTTAAGAACCGTTAAAAAAAGAAAAAAGAAACATAGTTCAAAAGAAAGAACAGATCAAAACTCCAAAAAGAGCTAAACAAAATGGAGATAAGCAGTCTATCAGATGCAGAGAAGAAAATAGCAGTTATAAGGATGTTCAGGGAACTTACTGAAGACTCAACAGGATAAAAAAGGTCCATTTGGGCCCTGACTGATGTGGCTCAGTGGATTGAGTGCCAGTCTTCAAATCAAAGGAGATGCTGGTTAGATTCTCATTCAGACCGCATGCCTGAGTTGCAGACCAGATCTCCAGTAGGAGGCACGCAAGAGGCAACCACACACTGATGTTTCTCTCCCACTCTCTCTCCCTCCCTTGCCCTCTCTCTAAAAATAAATATTTTTAAATATTTTATTTATTTGTTTTTAGCGAGAGGGGAAGGAAAGGAGAAAGAGTGGGAGAGAAACATCAATGTGTAGTTGCCTCTCATGTGTCCTCCACTGGGGACCTGTCCCACAACCCAGGCATGTGCCCTGACGGGGAATTGAACCAGCAACCCCTTGCTTCACAGGCCCATGCTCAATCCACTGAGCTACACCAGCCAGGGCTATTTTTGTTAAAGATCCATTTAGAGGAATTCCAGCCAAGATGGAGGCATAGGTAGATACACTTTGCCTCCTCATACAACCAAAAGAAAGAAAATAACAAATTAAAAAAAAAACAAAAACAGAACTGCCAGAAATTCAAACTGTATGCATGTCCAACAACCAAGAAGTTAAAGAAGAAACATTCATCTAGACTGGTAGGAGGGGTGGAGATGGGCAGTGGGGCCAGAAAGGACTCTCAGCAGAGGCTGGCTGGAGGACTAGGGTGGACAAGGCAGCGGCTGGCAGACCAGGTGCATGCAAATAAACAGGGAGGAACAATGGGGAGCAAGACAGATGCTGAGACAGACAACCTAGGGTTGCAACATGGGGAAATAAAACCTCAAAACCTCTGACTGTAAAAACGTGTGCAGATTGCTGCAGTGGGAGAAACTCCCAGCCTCACAGGAAAGTTAGTGGAGAGACCCACAGGTCATAGAGCATACAGAAAACTACCCACCTAGGAATCAGCACCAGAAGGGCCCAACTTGCTTGTGAGTAGCAGAGGGAGTAACTGAAACCTAGCAGAGGGCTGAGCAAGCGGCAGTATTCCCTTTCTGACCCCTCCCCCACATATAGTGCCACAACGCAGCAACCAGAGTTGGTCTGCCCAGATGAATACCTAAGGCTCTGCCCCTTACTATGTAACAAGCACTCTAAGACAAAAAAAATATGGCCCAAATGAAAGAACAGATCAAAGCTCAAGAAAAAAATACAACTAACCAATGAAGAGCTAGCCAACCTATCAGATGCAGTGTTCAAAACACTGGTAATTAGGATGCTCACAGAAATGGTGAGTATGGTCACAAAATAGAGGAAGAAGTGAAGGCTATGAAAAGTGAAATAAAGAAAAATAGACAGGGAACCAACAGTGAAGGGAAGGAAACCAGGACTCAACAGTTTGGACCAAAAGGAAGAAATAAACATTGAACCAGAACAGAATGAAGAAACAAGAATTCAAAAAAATTAGGAGAGGCTTAGGAACCTCCAGGACAATTTTAAAAGTTCCAACATCTGAATCACATGGGGTAACAGAAGGAGAAGAAGAAGAGAAAGAAATGGAAAACTTATTTGAAAACATAATGAAGAACTTCCCCAACCTGGCAAAAAAAATAGACTTCCAGGAAGCTCAGAGTCCCAAAGAAGTTGGACCCAAGGAAGCACACACCAAGGCACATCATAATTACATTCCCCAAGATTAAAGATAAGGAGAGAATCTCAAGAGCAGCAAAAGAAAAAGAGATAGTTCCCTACAAAGGAGTTCCCATCAGACTATCAGCTGATTTCTCGAAAGAAACATTACAGGCAAGAAGGGGCTGAAAAGAATCATTCAGAGCCATGAAAGGCAAGGACATGCATCCAAAATTATCCAGCAAAGCTATCATTTAGAATGGGAGGGCAGATAAAGTTCTTCCCAGATAAGGTCAAGTTAAAGGAGTTCATCATCAGCAAGCCCTTATTATATGAAATGTTAAAAGGACGTATCTAAGAAAAAGAAGATCAAAACTATGAACAGTAAAATGACAACAAACTCACAAATATGAACAACCGAACCTAAAAAAACAACAAAAACAAAAATGAACTAAGCAAGCAACTAGAACAGGAACAGATTCACAGAAATAGAAATCACATGGAGGGTTATCAGCAGGGAGTAGAAGGAGGGAGAATGAGGGGAAAAGGTACAGGGAATATGAAGCATAAATGGTAGGTACAAAATAGACAGGAGGAGGTTAAGAGTAGTATAGGAAATGAAGAAGCCAAAGCACTTATAGGTATGACCCACAGACATGAACTAAAGTGGGGGAATAACGGTGAGAGGGGTGATACAGGGCAGAGTGGAATAAAGGGGAGAAAAAATGGGACAACTGTAATAGCATAATCAATAAAATATATATTTTTAAAGAAAATTGAATTAGCCCTGGCTGTTGTGACTCAGTGATTGAGTGCTGACCTGCAAACCAAAGGGTCACTGGTTCAATTCCAAGCCCAGTGCACATGCCTGGGTTGAGGGCCAAGTCCCCAGTAAGGAGAATGTGAGAGGCAACCACACATTGATGTTTCTCTCCCTCACTCCTTCCCTTCTCTTTTCTAAAAATAAATAAATAAAATATTTTTAAAAAAGAAAATTGAAATCATATCAAGCATTTTCTTGAACCACAATGGGTTGAAACTAGAAGCCAATCTAAAGTAAAAAACTCAAAAACAGTCAAATTTATGGAGACTGAATAACATGTTATTTAATAATGAATGGGTTAATGATGTAATTAAGGAAAAATCAAAAAGTTTCTGAAAACGAATGAAAATGAACACACAACAGTCTGAAATCTATGGGACACAGCAAAGGCAGTCCTGAGAAGGAAATTCATAACAATACAGTCCTACCTAAAAAAAGATAGAAATATTTCAAATAAACAACCTAACTGTAAACCTACAAAAACTGGAGGAACAACAACAAACAAGGCCCAGAGCAAGTAGAAGGAAGGAAAGAATCAAGATCAGAGCAGAATTAAATGACATAGAAACTAAATTCAAAGGATCAATAAATCCAGAGTTCTTTGGAAATATAATCAAAATCAACAAGCCTTTAACCAAACTTGTCAAGAAAAAAAAGAGAGGATCCAAATAAATAATATCAGAAATGAAAGAGGAGAAAATACAACTGATACCATAGAAACACAAAGGATTGAAAGAAATTACTATGAACAACTATATGCCAAGAAATTTGAAATCCTGGTTGAAAAGTACAAATTTCTAGAAACATATAATCTTCCAGAACTAAATCAAGAAGAAGCAGAAAGCCTGAACAGACCAATAACAGCTAGTGAAATAGAAGCAGTAATCAAAAAACTCCTGGCACACAAAAGCCCTGGACCAGAAGGTTTCACTGGAGAATTTTAAAAAACATTTAAGAGCTAACCCCTATTCTTTTCAAACTATTACAAAAAATCCATGAGGAAAGACTCCCAAACTCTTTTTATGAGGCCAGTATCAACCTAAACCCGAAACCAGATAAAGACACAAGAAAAACAGAAAACTACAGGCCAATATCACTGATGAAAGTAGATGCTAAAATCCTCAACAAAATATTGGCAAACTGGGGCTTGCGCCAAGATGGAGGCATAGGTGGAAAGGACGGAGCACTTTCCGTCCTCACACAACCAAATCTAAAAACAACAAAGTTTTAACAACAATAAATGCAATCAAACCACACAGAAAATCGACAACACGGAGTCCAAAAACAACAAAATGCTCAGTTAAACCAGTGAGAGGGGCGAAGCCAGCAGCAGAGTGGGTAGAGCAAAAAAGATCCCCGACCCAGTCGGTGAGCAGGCAGCTGAGGGCGTGGATCCCAGGTGCGGGGTAGCTATGGGCATAACCCAGGGAAGAGGCACGGCTGACTGTCTGCTGTCGGTCATGCATTTGCTCGCAGATAAACCAGTGAAGAGGCAAGCGTTGAGACTGAGAGGCACAGGGCGGCAGGCTCGCACATTTATGCTCAGATAAACAGGCGGGGGCCAGCGGTGAGGCAGACTGGGCAAGCGGAGAGGACCGCCATTGCTCCCTCTCTGACCCCACCCCACATAAAGCATCACAAACCAGCAACCTGGGTGGCCCCACCGGGGTAAACAAATAAGCCTCCACTCCTCATACATAACAGGTACAAACAGATAAAAACATGGCTCAAGAACAACTCAGAGTCCCAGAGCCAATAAATCTAGGTGATGAAGAAATAGCCAAACTTTCAGATGCACAGTTCAAAACACTAGTGATCAGGATGCTCACAGAACTGGTTTATTTTAGTCACAAATTAGAGGAATAAATGAAGGTGTTATATCCACCGGACACAAGAATAATTTTCGAAGATCTTTCAGGGTTTTGATCTTATTTTATTGGCCAAGCTTAACCTGCTCAGGGGCGAACTCTCGGGGTGTCCAGAGACACGGTGCCCAAAAGGGCTGCAGATGAGAGTCACGCCGAGCTCTTACAGCTAAGTCCTTATATAGGGATGAGCAAGCAAGCATTGAACAGAAGCAGACATGGCAGTTAGCTATTTGCTGACAGAGACCATGCGTGGGAACAGGGTGGGGTTTCAAAATTCAAAATTAAACAGATTAGAATCTGCCTATCTTGCTCTAAGTAGAGCACTCACATACTGCAGGATGTCTGCTCAGCCGTTGTTTGCATGTTGTTCCTTGTTCCTGTTTTGCTGTGGTCAGGCTATGTTCTCAATTTCCCAGACCTCAGCAAAGGCTAAACTAATTGAAATGAAGGGAAATGCACAGGAAACCAATAGTGATGGAAAGGAAACTGGGACTCAAATCAAGGGAGCAGACCAAAAGGAAGGAAAAAAAATGACTAAACAAAAAAATATGAACAATCAAGAATTCAAAAAAAATGAGGAGAGGCTTAGGAACCTCCAGGACATCTTTAAATGCTCCAACATCTGAATTATAGGGGTACCAGAAGGGGAAGAGGAACAGTCATGAGTGGAAACCTTATTTGAACAAATAATAAAAGAGAATTCCCCATTCTGGCAAAGGAAATAGACTTCCAGGAAATCCAGGAAGCTCAGAGAGTCCCAAAGAAGTTGGACCCAAGAAGGAACACACCAAGGCACATCATAATTATATTAGCCAAGATTAAAATGAAGGAGAGAATCCTAGAAGCAGCAAGAGATAAGGGGACTGTCACCTACAAAGGAGTTCCCATTAGACTGTCAGAGGATTTCTCAAAAGAGACCTTACAGGCAAGAAGGGGCTAGAAAGAAGTATTCCAAGTCATGAAAACCAAAGACCTACAACCAAGATTGCTCTATCCAGCAAAGTTTTCATTTAGAATGGAAGGACAAATAAAGCGCTTCTCAGATAAGACCAAATTCAAGGAGTTCATCATCACTAAGCCCTTATTATATAAAATGTTAAAGGGACTTACCTAAGAAAAAGAAGATAAAAAAGATGAACAGTGAAAGGACAGCAAACTCACAGTTATCAACAACCACACCTAAAACAAAAGCAAATTAAGAGGACAGCTAGATCAGGAGTGAACCATAGAAATGAAGATCACGTGGAGGGTTAGCAACAGGGGAGTGGGAGGAGGAGAAGGGGGGAGAAGGTACAGAAAATAAGTAGCATAGACAGTAGATAGAAAATAGATGGGGGGCCAAGAATAGCATGGGAAATATAGAATCTAAAGGACTTGAGACACATGGTCATAAACTAAAGGGGGTAATGGTGGGGACGGGGGGTAGGGTGGAGGGGAACGAAGGGGGGAATAGAACAACTGTAACAGCATAATCAATAAAAAAATTTTAAAAAAAAGAACTTACAAAACTCAACACCAAAAGACAATTTTTAAATAGGTAGAGGACCTGAATAAACACTTCTCTAAAGAGGACATATAGATGGCCAATAGACATATGAAAAGATCTCAATGTCACTAATCATCAGAGAAATGCAAATTAAAATCAAATTGAGATATCACCTCACACCTGTCAGAATGGCCTATCATTAACAAGTCAACAAACAAGTGTTGCTGAAGATGTGGAGAAAGGGGGACCCTTCTGCACTGTTGGTGGGAATGTAGATTGGTGCAGCCACTGAGGGGAATGCAGTCTGGAAAGAAGTATAGAGACACATCAAAAATTGAAGGTAGATCTGCCTTTTAACCCAGCAATCTTGCTTCTGGGAATATATCCAAAGGAACTCAAAACACTAATTTAAAAGAACGTAAGCACCTCTATGTTCATTGCAGCATTATTTATAATGGCCAAGATATGGAAGAAGCTCAACTGTCCACCAATAGCTGAGTGAATAAAACAACTATGGGACATTGATATAGTGGAATACTACCAGCCGTATAAAAGAAGAAAATTTTACCATTTTTCTGCAGTATGAATGGATCTGGAGAACGTATGCCAAGTGAAATAATCCAGTTGAAGAAAGACAAATACCATATCATATGATTTCACTCATATGTGGAATCTAACGAACAGACTGAACCAGCAAGCAAAATAGAGACAGACTCCTAAGTAGGATGACAGCTGAGGGTGAGGGGAATGGTATGAGCAGAGGGACTGAGCAAAAAGGAAAAAGGATTCATGGACATGGACAACAGTGTGGTGATTGGGCAGGGAGGGAGGTATAAGGAGACTAAATGGTAGTGGAAAAAATACAATACAAAATTGCAATATTTAAAACTATATAAATAAATAAAATAAAAAGAAAACCCAGCTGATGTCAATGCAGTAGTGTCCAGGACTATGGCCGGTGAGCTGTGCTGAAGTCTGCTGCTGCTCCTGGAGGTACTCCTGTGACTGGCTGCTTCTCTCCTGGGACTTCCACTAACCACATCCAGGCAGCCTTCTGGGAGCCATTGCAACAGGGTGCAGCCAACAGGGGGGCCCCAAATAGGTATTTGTAATGGGGCCCAGAAGAGCTCGGAGATGATTGGCTCCACACCACAAGGCCTCACGAGCCTGGAATGCTGGCAGCTGCGGCCAATTGTGGGAGGAGCCGGAAATGGGGAAGCAGAGGAAGACAGGTGCTGGGATATAAACCCAGGCATAGCAGCCGTTTGGTGTCTTTCGGGGACCATGTGGCATGGGTGAAAGTCAGGACCACGCGGCTTCAGAAGTGCTCCCTTTTTGCCTCACGGATGGTGCCGAGAGCCTGAATCATGGACTTGTACTTCTTTCCTGAGATACAGTCCCCCAGACTGGGCAGAGGGAGAAGAAAGGACTGTGTGTTTGTGGGTATTCTAAAGAACTTTAGTCTGCATAACTTTTACATAAATAATAATTCCTTTCCTTTTTACCAATCTCTGGCCTTGGGAAATGTCTTTCCTCTGGCAGCAGCCAAGCAAACCTAGTACGAACCCCTGGAGAAAAAGGGGGGTCTTTTATATCACTCAGCTCCTCCCCCCTCACCATCTGTTCTGTAACACCATGGGTTCTGGTGATTGCTGATCCCAGGGCTGACCATCAGCCTCTCACAAAGGCGTCTTATGTTAGTCTGCCTACCAGTGCTCTGTGTAACACAGACTGTCCTCTGCACTATGTGGACACTGCCTTCCCTTGCAACTGCAAGGAGGCTCACGCAGTGTCAGCTCTGACGTGGTGCATGCTGGCCCAGGAAGCATGTGTGTGCACAGCACCATCTCCTGTGAACATCTGTGGGAGGTCCTGCCTGATCTCCACTTCTACAGAGATCCTAAAGAGATTGAAAAGAAAGAGCTGAGAAGGCTGTGACTGAAATGAATTTCAGGGTGAATGGACTGCTCTGGCTCCCAAGTTCAATACTGCTCAGCCCTGGGTCACTGACTGGTCTGAAGGCGCAGGTGCCCTCTGTGTCTATTCAGCAGTTCCCCACTGAAGACTGGGGCACTCAGCTGCCACTGAGGACAGGTATGCAGCCCCCACTGTGCAGGCCACTAAATGGGTAGGAACAACCACTGAGTGGTCTTAAACTAGCCTTCCACAAATTCTTAACAGAATGGAAATAAAGTTAACAGAAAATAAACAGTTTCTTTAAAAATTTTAGTAAAAAATTTTTTCGTAATGCATAAGTAAATAACCAGCATTATGCCTAGAGCTCTCCTTAGCCAAATATCTGGAAATTTTTCCATCTTCTAAGTGGCCACAGGCAACAGTTTATGGGTTACTTCACTACATTATAATGTGGGTCACCATTTTTCTGCTCCAATAACAATTTCCTCACTATTTTCCCCACATGCTTTAATCCTTTGTTAGGGCAGTACCCAACATCTGGTAGCAATTTCTGGAGCCCTTTTCTATTGCCACAATAATGTTGTCTAACAAATCATAGGAAGAACTGTGACATAAAGCCATAAGCATTTAGTTAGCTCGTGAGTCAGCGGAGGACTGACTGATCTGGGACCGCCTTGTCTGAGACTGCGTTCCTCAGCTCCACCCTCCAGCAAGCTCATGGCAGAAACCAGGGTCTGAGAGAGAACACAAACGGGAAATGCCCCTTGAGGCTGTGTGAAAACTGACACACCGTCATTCCCCCATGTCCTACCGATCAAAGCAAGTCATAAGCAGCTCAGATTCAAGGGGTGAGGAAAAAAAATCTACCTCTTGATGAGAGGAGCAGCAAACTCATATCACAAGGGGCGTAGACACAGAGAGGGTGGAGATGTAGAGGCTCTTTGCACCACAGCATTAAATAAATTGGGAGAGGTTAGAAAAATCTGGAAAATCCCCCCAGTCAGATTTTAAAGGAAGAAGCACCTATGTCTACCAATGACACAAATCAGCTAATCCAGTGCACCAAGGACATAGTCCAAGGATAATCGGGGGGATAGAGATGCAGAATGATATCATGACTTACCCAGGTGTCCTAAGCCAGGTGCTGACTCTGAGTCATGGTTTTATCCCACACCCATAATTCAGAGGTTAACATGGGTTATTTACCCTTCAAGGAAGTCTGTTCACAGTAAGAACAAATTTTCCACCAGTGCTATTTATTACAGTCTTTGCATTCTCTGGGAGGAGTAGATCCAACCCATTTCCTTATAAACTCTCATCTCCTCTTTTAAAATGTTAATTGCATGGCCATGTGTTTAATTCTCTTCTCTATTATTTTTTCCTGTAAAAGAAAAAAAGTCATCCCTGACTGGTGTGGCTCAGTGGATTCAGCACCAGCCTGTAAACCAAAGGGTTGCCAGTTTGAGTCCTGGTCAGGGCACATGCCTGGGTTGCAGGCCAGGTCCCCAGTAGTGGGCGCACAAGAGGCAATTACACATTGATGTTTCTCTCTCTCTCTCTCTTTCTCCTTTCATTCCCCTCTGTCTAAAATAAATAATAGATCTTCAACTACTGGCCAAGATGGAGGTGTAGGTAGATACACTTTGCCTCCTCATACAACTAAAAGAAAGACAACGACAAATTTAAAAACACAAAATAACGAAGATTGCCAGAAAATCAAACTGTATGGAAGTCTGACAACCAAAGAGTTAAAGCAGAAATGTTCATTTAGACTGGTAGGATGGGCAGAAATAGGCAGCCAGGGCAGAGAGGACACTCAGCAAGGTGGTGGCTGGAGGACCACCATGTCCTACCTATGTGTGCAGATAAACCAGGAGGAACAACACAAGACAGATCATGCAACCCAGAATTCCAACGTGGGGAAATAAAGCCTCAAAACCTTTGGCTCCAAAATCCTGTGGGTGTTACAGCAGCGGGAGAAACTCCTAGCCTTAGGAAAGTTCATTGGAGAGACCCACAGGGTCCTAGAACATACACAAAATCACCCACCCAGGAATCAGCACCAGCAGGGCCCAATTTGCTTGTGGGTGGCAGAGGAAATGACTGAAAGCTGGCAGAGAACTGAACAAGCAGCATTGTTCCCTCTTGGACCCCTCCCCTACAGATAGCACCTCAACACAGTGATGATGTGTATTGCCCCACCCTGGAGAATACCTAAGGCTCTGCCGCTTACTATGCAACAGGTGTGCCACAACTGAAAAAATATATAGGCAAAATTAAAGAACAGATCAAAGCTCCAAAAATAAAACTAAATGATGAAGAGATAGCCAACCTACCAGATGCACAGTTCAAACACTGGTAATCAGGATGCTCACAGAATTGGGTGAGTATGATCACAAAATAGAGAAAAAAGTGAAGGCTATGAAAAGTGAAATAAAGAAAAATAAACAGGGAACCAACAGTAGAGGAAAGGAAACTGGGATTCAATTCAATGATTTGGAGTAGAAGGAAGAAATAAACATTGAACCAGAACAGAATGAAGAAACAAGAATTTTAAAAAATTAGGAGAGGCTTAGGAACCTCCAGGACAACTTTAAACATTCCCATATCCAAATCATAGGGATCCCAGAAGGAGAAGAGAAAGAGCAAAAAATTGAAAACTTATTTGAGCAAACAATAAAGGAGAACTTCCCCAATCTGGCAAAGGAAATAGACTTCCAGGGAGTCCAGGAAGCTCAGAGTCCCAGAGAAGTTGGACCCAAGGAAGCACACTCCAAGGCACATCATAATTGCATTATCCAAGATTAAAGATAAGGAGAGAATCTCAAAAGCAGCAAGAGAAAAGGAGACAGATACATACAAAGGAGCTCCCATAAGACTATCAAAAGTATTTCTCAAAAGCCCTGGCTGTTGTGGCTCAGTGGTTGAGTGCTGGCCTGTGAATCAAAGGGTCACTGGTTTGATACTCAGTCTAGGGCATATGCTTGGGTTTTAGGCCTGGTACTCATTGTGGGGCATGAGAGAAGCAACTACATATTAATGTTTCTTTCCCTCCTCTTTCTCCCTTCTCCTCTCTAAAAAATAAATAAATAAAATTATTTTTAAAAATAAAAAATATTTCTCGAAAGAAATGCATCAACTGATTTCTTAAAAGAAACCTTACAGGCAAGAAGGGGCTGGAAAGAAGCATTCAATGACATGAAAAGCAAGGACCTACATCCAAGATTGCTCTATCCAGCAAGGCTTTCATTTAGAATGGAAGGGCAGATAAAGTGCTCCCCAGATAAGGTCAAATTTAAAAAGTTGATCATCACCAAGCCCTTATTAGATGAAATGTTAAAGGGACTTATCTAAGAAAAAGAAAATCAAAACTATGAGCAGTAAAATGACAACAAAAAATCACAACTATCAACAACTAAACCTAAAAAAATAAAAACAAAAACAAACTAAGCAGAAAACTAGAACAGGAACAGAATCATAGAAATGGAGATCACATGGAGGGTTGTCAGTGGGGAGTGGGAGGGGAAGAATTGGAGGAAAGGTACAGGGAATAAGAAACAAATGGTAGGTACAAAATAGACAGGGGGAGGTTAAGAATAGTATAGGAAATGAAGAAGCCAAAGAATTTATATGTACAACCCATGGACATGAACGAAGCGGGGATGGAATGCTGGTAGGGAGTGGGGTCCAGGGCAGAGGGGAATAAAGGGGAGAAAAAGGGTACAACTTTAATAGCATAATTAATAAAATATATTTAAAAATGGCTTTTTACAGTTGGTTTTTAATCAGAATTCCAAGAAGATCCACACATTGCATTTGATTGATGTCTCATAAGACTCTTTAAATCTACAAGAGTTCCCCCTTCCATCCATTTTTGTGCCATTTATTTTAAGAAACTAGGTCAATATCCTGTAGTTACATTAACGAAATGACTTAATTCCATTTTGCTACAATGTACAGTTAAATACTGTATTTTAAAACCACATTTTCTGTTTGGTCATGTCATCAACTTGAAATACAGTTAGCTTTAGTGGTTTCAATTTGTTTTGTATTTGTAAAGATTGCTCTGTTATCTTCTTAATTTTAGATTTGTTAATACAACTCCACCAGGCAGAGCCTCTCTCCAAATCCTTCAGAGACCCTTGATTTGGAAGGGACCTAAAGATGGGACTAAGGTCAAGGGGACAAAGGAAGTCAGGGGGACTCCCTAGAACCCACTTTGAGGTGGGATCTCCAGGGAGTCCTTCGTGGCAGACACTGTCACAATGCAGCCGAGTCAGCAAGCCTCAGGAAGAGACCCAGGCTTGTCTGGACAGGGTGCACTCTGGAGTCTTCCCTTCCCTGGTGCCCAGAAGCAAAAGGACCAAGGAAAAGGCTAACGGTTGTGTGAGATGGTGTGAGCACCTGGGTCAGGGAGTGTGACTGGGTGAGTTTCCTCCTGCATCTGAGTGACCATGTAGACTCTGCCCTGCTGTGTGACAGTCGGGTGAGGGGAGCCTGTGTTTCTTGGCGTCATTCTGTAAGGTTTGGTGTGATTGAGAAGCTGCATAGAAAAGTAATAATAGTAACTGGTGTCCTGGGTTCAAAAGCAGGTTCCTTCCCATTTTTCTAATAAAGCCCACTCACACTACAAACCCCTTCACTTTGTAGACTTGAGCGAAGATCAAAACTTGAGGGGTCACAGGGCTGGGGTCACCCCATGGAGGACACAGCCTTCCCACCTGGCCAGCTTTCACCTCCTCTGCACCTCAACCTTTTCTCCCCTTCTCCTCTTCCCCTTTCATCTCAGGAGCGTTCTTATCTCACAAAGCATTTTCAGGAACGTGAACAACTTAAGGGGCCATATCAGCACGGGCAGTGACTTCCTATATCAACTCCCCAGAGTTAACCCAGACTCACAGGTTAAGGACAGAGTCCTCCACAAGACTGTCCTCACTGCAGACACTAGCTCCAGGTTCAGGGGTCCCCAGGCCACTCTCACTTTTGACCAGGTGGCTACAAGTTCGAGAATTCCCACCACCACCTCGGGTTCAATAACCTGATTCTCAGAACTCAGGGAAGCACTATAGTTATGAATATAGTTTCATTATAAAAAAGAATACAAATCATGGGCCGCTGAGGGGAAAGACGTGTAGAGCATGGTCTGGGGGAGCCCCAAATGGGACACTTCTGTCATCTTCAGGGACGCATCACTGTCCTGCCTCAACCATCTCTAAAAATACGCAGTGTTGTCAACCAGGCAAGTCCGCCGAGCCCTGCAGGCAGACTGACATCCCAGGGCTCAGAGCCTCAACCCTCTAAAACCACCAGGCAAATTCCTTACAGGCTCAGCGATTGTGAAAAAGCACTTAGCACAATGCTTTTACTTCTTAAAATTTATTTATTTATTTAATTTGGAAGAGAGGGAGAGAAATATTGATGTGTGAGAGATCTATCGAGCAGTTGCCTCCCTCGCACTCCTTCAACTGGGGACTTGGTCGGCAACCCAGGTGTGTTCCCTGCTCAGGAATTGAACTGGTGCCCCTTCCATTTGCAGGCCAGCGCTCAATCCACCGAGCCATGCCAGAGAGGGCACAATTTACTTACTTTTATAGACATTTATTAACAGAGCATAATTTGCATTAATGCTTACATGCTTGTTACTTGACTATGTCTATTTAATAAAATGTCCTGGTAACAATGACAAATAAGTACATAAATGAATGAATGAATGAACTATCAGGTGTGCTCCAAGGTGCACACCACGCATGAGAGACACCCCTGTCCCTGGAAATTCCAAAGATTTACAAGTTACCTCCTGGGAACCAGAGACAAAGACTAGCCAAATTAGTTATAACACTGTGATGCTTCTTCCAAACTAATACTGGCCTTGCCCTGACCAGTTGGTTGCGCATCACCCGAAAAGCAAAAAGTTGCTGGTTTGATTCCTGGTCAGGGCACATGACTGGGTCACTCATTCAGTCCCCTCCTTAGGCAGTTGATTGATGTTTCTCTCTCACAGCAATGTCTCTCTCCCTCTCTTTCTCTTTTACCCTCTCTCTACAATTAAATACAATCTTTTTTTAGAAAAAAAAAAAGAATTCTGATAGCACCCTGGCCAGTGTGGCTCAGTTGGTTTGGATATTGTCCTGTAAACCAGAAGGTCACAGGTTCAATTCCTGGTGAGGGCACATGCCTAGGCTGTGGGTTCAGTCACCAGCTAAAGTGTGTACAGGAGGCAACCCATCGATGTTTCTCCCTCACATTGATGTTTCTCCCTCTCCCTCCTTCTAAAATCAATAAGGATGTCCTCAGGTGAGGATTAAAAACAAAGAATTCTGCCCTGGCTGGAGTGGCTCAGGAGATTCAGTGCCAGCCTGCAACCAAAGGGTCACCGGTTTGATCCCTGGTCAGGACACATGCCTGGGTTGCGGGCCAGGTTCCCAGTAGGGGGCATGCGAGAGACAACCAGTCACTGTGTCTTCTCACACATCAGTGTTTCTCTCCCTTTCTTTCTCCCTCCCTTTCCCTCTTTCTAAATATAAATACAGTCTTTTAAAAAAGAATCTGACAAAAATGAGTCTCCATCTGGTAACAGTCATATTTCAGTCATCTATTGCTGTGTGACAAACAACTCTCAAACCTAGTGACTTTCAGTGACAACCGTTTTATTATCATGCACTGTCCTGAAGGTGGGTGGGGCTCAGCTGAGCAGTTCTGCTCCACACAATGGTGGCTGGAAGCTCAGCTGGACTGGGACACCCACGGGGGCTCATTCACGTGTCTGCCACCTTGGGGGGCATGGTGGACTGGAAGGCGGAGCCTCTTCTTTGTGTCTTTCCAAGGCCTCTGCCTCTCCACCTGGTGTCTCCAACAGGGTAGCCAGATTTTCTTTATGATGATCTCAGGCTCCCAAAAGCACAAAGGTGAAAGCTTCCAGCTCTTTTTAAGGCTCAGGCGCAGCGTGAGCGCCTCTGCCTCATTGTGTTGGTTCCATAGGCTCAGCCTGATTCAAGGGAAGGGCGTGACCTATGGGAGAGAGTCTGAGAGCCGTGACCCATTGGCCGCCATTTGAAAACCGACCACCACAAAAGACATTACCATCATTGCCATTTCTTAAGAGTTTATGGTGAGCCAGGCACAGATCTTGGTAATTTACATGGGGTATCTGAACGAGTTCTCACAATGCCATGAGGGAAAGAATGTTGGTATATCCATTTGTAGATGGGAAAAACTAAACTGAGGCTTATTTGCTATATTAGTCAGGATTCTCCCAAGAAACACTAACAGGAGAGGCCTTTCTCTTTCCCTGAATACATGTACACTGTGCATCTACCTCAGAGAAGTGCCTTATCAAAAATTACCCAGCCCTGGCCAGATAGCTCTGTTGGCTGGAACATCAACCTGCACATGAAAGGTTTCAGGTTTGACCCTCAGTCAGGGCACAGACCTAGGCTGCAAGTTCAATCACCAGTCAGGGCATGTGCAGGAGGCAACCAATAGATGTCTCTCTCTTCTCTTTCTCTCTCTCTCTCTCTCTCTCACCCCTGTCCTCTCTTTCTGAAATCAATAAACATATTGTCAGGTAAAGATAAAAATGTATCCAAAGCCTGTATAGTTTCAATAATGGGAGTCTTCAACCTTGACCAAGGAGACAAGTGAGGCGAAGGAGGCAAGGAACCGCCCCGCCCTGCTGGCAGATGTGGGTTGGCCATTCAGCCGTTTCAGAGAACCTGCCCTGCTGAGCCCTCAGTTCAAGCGAGAATGTCCACAAGCACATCGGTCCAGCTCTCTCAGTAAAACAGGACACGTGACCAGTCATAACTATGAGCGTCCTGCACTCCCTGTGAGGATAAAATCTGCCCCAGCAAGTATTGTTTGACCAAGGATTCTCTTCAGATTCCCACAACCTCAGACACCAGTGCCAAGTCCCAGGAAAACGCCCTCCAGGAGGAATGTGCGGTCCCACTTGGTGGCCAGGTTGAGGCTCAGTTGCCCTGGTGATGATGGTGGCGTGGGCATCTCTGCATTCCCAGTCAACACAAACGTGCAGAATTTTTGTCTGCCCCAGTCAGTGAGGCTCACAGTGTTTTCTCCTCTGCCACAGCGTGTCAGGGAAACACACAAACCCTTGCGCCTGGCAGAGTTCTTGTTTTCAAAAAACTATTAAGGGCTTGACTCAGTCCCTCACTTGCTGGAATGACACGCTTTGTTCGCCCCACAAAACTGCATGCGCACCAGGGCTTGTGGCCGCCTCGCTCGTCCCCTCCCTCACCTGCCCCACAGAACTCAGCACTTTCTATATTCAATTTCAGTCACTTACGTATGTTGTTCATTGATTCCCCCATGAGATGTGAGTTCCACGAGGGTGGGGATTTCTGTCCAGTTATGTCCCCAACGCTTAACAGTGCGTGGCTCACAGAAGGTGCTGAGTACCCGTGGATGGCATGAGCGAGTGGATGGCCGAATGAACAGATGGGTCTGAAAGTGTCACGTGTCTCACTGGGCATGTTGCCATGGGGCCCGGTGTGAGGACGTGTGTCTCCGTGAGCCCACCGATTCGCATGTGCATTTGTGTCTCCACGTCTCTGAACTCCTTATTCGGGTGGGGTGAGGAGCTCTGAAGCTGCATCCCTGTTCTGTGTCCTCCTGTCTGTCCTGGCATCTGAATGAGGAGGAGAAAGGAGACCTGGCCCTCTCTGAGTCCACTCCCGCCTGCCCCCTCCCCAACCCGTCCCCAAAGACTGGAGATAAGCCCAACTGTGGGTCACATAGTGACCTTCCGGGGAATCTCAAAACTCCCTTTTTGTAGGATCCCCAGCCAATGGGCGGTGAGGGGGCGAAGCCTACGGGGGTGGTAGCCAAGCTAGGGGGGCTTCAGAGAAGTCATCTCAGCCCCCTTTAAGGGTCCCAGTTGTCCAGCCTGAATGAGCTGAGGTGGCGGAAAAAAAGACTGCAGTTAAATTTCAGGCAGGACTTCCTGACCCTCGAAATGTGAGATCAGAGAGGGGTTGTGCAGGTTTACAGAAGTTAGGGTTTCACCCGTGAGAAAGGACTCCACAAACGCCGGGGAGAAGATGCCTGACGCCCTTCCGAGGCGGGATTCCTCAGTTGCTGGAGTACAGTATCTCCATCACTAAGGCGCACAGAAGGGCACCTTAGATACATGAGTCCACACTGATTAATTTTATCACAACAGAACAAGGGATTTCTCTTCACCAAAGGTTAGCACAGGACAGAGTCAATAAATGACAGGAAACCTTATCTGCAAACTCTAAAGAGGAGAAAAGTTAACATCTAGACAGGACAAAGAATTTACGCAGATCAACCACAAAAAAGACAGAAACCCGCGTAGAATAAAGAGCACGAGACGTGAACAACCTGCAGACGAATCACACCAGGCCACTTTCTTTCCCAAGGAAACGCCAGACGGCGGATGATGCCAGTGCTGCAGGAGGACCCGGGCCCGGGAATAGGAGGCCGAGGTCACGGCTGGGTGGGGGCAGGGGCAGGTTTGGGGTCCAGGCTGGCAGTGGAGCTCGCAGAGGCAAGGCTGAGGACAAGAAGTGGGTTCCTGTCCCCAAGTTGGGCCGCCTGGTCAAGGACATGAAGATCGAGTTCCTGGAGGAGATCTGTCTCTTCTCCCTGCCCCTCGGGAATCTGAGTCACTGACTTTTTCTTGGGGGCATCCATCAAGGCCGAGCTTTTGAAAATTATGCTCATGCAGGGGCAGCCACATGCTGGCCAGAAGACCCAGTTCAAGGTGTCTGTCGCCACTGGGGACTACAGTAAACATGCAGGCCTGGGTGCTGAGTGCTCACAGGAAGTAGCTGCTACTGTCCCTGGGGCCATCATCACGGCCAAGCTCTCTGTTGTCGCTGTGTGGTGAGGCTGCTAGGGGAACAAGAGCAGCAAGCGCCCTTGGAAGGTGACCGACCAGGTGCTGTGTCTCCCTGCTGGTGCGCCTCTTCCCCACCCCCAGGGGCGCTGAGACCACCTCAGCCCCTGGGCCCAAGAAGCTGCTGCAGATGGCCGGTATGAACGGCTGCTACACCACGGTCAGGGGCTGCACTGCCTGCCTGGGCAACTCTGCCAAGGCCATGTTCGACGTCATCTCTAAGACCTACAGCTGTCTCACCGCTGGCCTCTGGAAAGAAACTATGTTCACCAAGTCTCCCTTATCAGGAATTCATGGACCGTCTGGTAAAGCCCCACGCCAGAGGCTCTGTGCGGAGGACCCAGGCTGCACCTGTGCTACCACATGACTTTATACAAGAAAAATCAAGTGAATTAAGCTTGTTAATAAAAAGAGAGAAAAAGAAACACACAAGACTATTAGACATATGATGAGTAGTCAAATAAATGCAAATGAAAACAAGACGCTGTCATTTACACCTAGTAGACTGGCAACGAGCAGAGCGCTGGCTAATGCCACGTGGGCTGCGGACACAGGGCAGCCATTCTGGAGGCCAGTATGTTCCCTCCTTGAGTAAAGGCAGCCTGTGACCCAGCAATTCTGCTCCTGGGTGTCATCCTAAAGAAGAGGAGGGGCATGAGGGTGTGCACTGCAGCATTATTTACAGCAGTGGCCAGAGCTAGAGACGGCCTGGGTGTCCACCCCTCTGGGGAGAGTAACCGAGGCGGACACATAGCAGGGAGCCTGTCAGGGGTGGTGGGCTACACCTGCACTGAGAAACACAGGGGGGTGTTCGCACACAGTGCTTGCAGTGAGGAGCTGTGAGTCACTGGAAAACACAGAAAGTCCGGAGTCCATACCTGTGGTAAGTAAATAAATGCACGCCTTCGTGAAGAGGGTGATGATGTGCTCTTGCCTGCAGGATGAGACACTGGCTGGCAGATGGAATGAACTCTGAAGCCGGAAAGCCAGGTTGTGCACATCCTGGTAAAGACTGGGTCAGCCGAGGATCACGGATGGACACTGACTCTGTGGGAATTCGGTAATGAGGAACAGGATATTTGCACGTTCTTAACGCATCTGCCCCACAGACGGCCTGTTGGCTGCAAAGAGAGGCAGTGGTAACTGCACAGAGGGGAAGTGGACACCGCGGTGACTGAGTGAGCCCAGTGAGGGGCAATGGACAGGTCACCTTCAGACACCTCCGGGGACGAGGACATGCCACCTCGGCAGCATTCCATCTGAGGACAGATCATCTCAACCTAATCATGAGGCAACACCAAACAAGCGCTGAATGAAAACGTTCTATTAAGGGGGAGGCGCTGCGTCGTTCATACGTGCCAACGTCATTAAGAAAAAGCAGGCTGTGGGAACGTCCCAGATTCAGGAAAGATGAAGAGATGAGACAATTAAAGGAAATGCCCGACCTTAGGCTGGCTTTTGTAAGTAAGAGAGACACTACAAAGGACATTATTGTGCCACTAAAAATCATTGGAATAGGGACAGAATCTGACATGAAAGTGTGGTGTAATGTTGCAATGATGAGGTGATAACTCTTGTGGTTATAGCAGAGAACATGCTTACTCTTTGGAGAGATACTCCAACGTATTTAGGGGTGAAGAGCCAGGATGTAACTTACCCTCAAAAGGTTCAGGAAAAAAAATTGTGTGTGTGTGTGTGTGTGTGTGTGTGTGTGTGTGTGTGTGAGGGGGGGGACAGTATGTGAAGTAAAACATTAATACGCAAATCTAGATAAAGATTATACGAGTGTTTTTATTCTTGCAACTTTTTTGTTAGTTTGAATCACTCTTAAGTAAAATTTTTTTAAGTTGTAAAACAGCTCTTAGAAAAGTAAATGAAACAAAAATCTTATTATAATGCCCTTGGTAAAAATTAAAAACACAAACCTTCAAGACACCAAAACACATTTGTTAAGGACCCACAGAACAGAAATGGCCGATGGGCAAGGTAAAAAAAGGGAACTCACAGATCAGCCCGCTGCAGAAGGCAGTCCTCCGTGGGCCAGTGAGGATGCCGTGGGCTGCGTGGGTTTAGGGGAGGGTTGCACTTCACTTTCCGCACCTGGGCTGCCCCAGTTTCCCAGTTTCCTCCCACACCCGATCCTGGAGCTTCCCCATGGCCACCTCTCAGGGTTGTGCTCAGTGTGGGGCTGGAGATCTGCCAACCAGACACCCCAGGCAGGCCTGGCTCTCTGGAGGTTCCTGTCCTCACCCTCCACTGTCCTCTCCCCCTACGTACAGTTTCCAGACACCAAGCCCCGCCCACAGAGTCGTCCCCCCCACTCCCCTGCAAACGGCAGAAATCTGTAGAAAACCCTGTCCAACGTCTATCTAGCGAATGCACTGAGCCAGCCCCTGTGCGGAGCGCTGGGATACAGGACTGTGGGGGGAGTGGTCCCCCCAGAGTGGCCCAGAGGCAGCACGGTCAGCAGCAGTCAGGGGCGCAGGTGCAGTGCCTGTCTCAGCCCAGAGAGAGAGAATGGGGACTGTCCGGGAGCGGAAGGGTCACTAACTGGGGTCGGGAAGCTTCCTGATAAAGAATTAAAGAACACAAGAGGTTTGCCCTGGCCAGTGTGGCTCACTTGGTTGCAGCGTCATCCCATAACCAAAAGATTGTGGGGTTTGGTCCCTGGTCCCGGCCCATCTGATCCGGGCTTACACGGGAAGCAACCATTGATGTTTCTCTTTCTTCCTTCTTCTCCCACTAAAAGCAATGGGGAAAAAAATGTCCTCGGTGAGGATTAAAAAAAAGAAAGAAAGAAAACAAGAGAATTGGGCTGTGAAGCGTGGGTGTGGGTAGGAGTTTATGAACCCCCAAAGCGCAGGGCACGGTTGTCTGCAGGGACAGCGAAGGAAAGGGGCTCCAGGTGGCCTGGGTGTTCCTGCAGCCACCCGGCCCGGTGTTCACCCTGCCTCCCCTCCCCCACGGCGCAGCCCTAGGAGATGCTGGGAGCACCCACGTGACCGGCAACTTTCACAGACCTCACGACCGAGTGCAGGGACGCAGACGCAGTAAGACCAGGACCAAGGAGCCAGAATCTGTATGTATTTTCTCCTTCACTCCACCCGACATGGCCCCAGCCCCAGCCACCATCAAAAAAGGACCTGACCCTGACGGCAACATTTCAGCCCTTCTTGTCATCCTGCTGAGGCTCCTGAGGTGGGAAGAGAAGAGAGAAAAAATATTAATAACAATAATGATTAAAAACTCCATAAAATAATAGCGTTGCCCTGGCCAGTGTGGCTCAGTTGGTTGGAGGGTTGTCCTGTAACCAAATGGTTGCAGGTTCCATTCCCTGTGGGGGCACATACCTAGGTTGTGGGTTCCATCCCCAGGCCAGGCTCTTATGGGAGGCAACTGATTGGTGCTTCTTTCCCACATCGATGTTTCTCTCTCTTCCCCTCTTCCTTTCTCTTTCTCTAAAAGCAATGGGGAAAAAATGTCCTCAGGTGAGGAGAAAAAATAATATTAGCGCCTATTTCAGGCTTACTCTGTGTCAGGCACCATTCTACATTTTCGGTGGGTTACAGCGCCCACTTGTGTGTCCTTGCCATTTTCCAGACACACCTACCACAGGGCCTTTGCATGTGCTGCTCCCTCTGCCTGGAATACTCTGTGCCCACCTGCTTTGATTCCTTCTTTCAAGTGTGTAAGTATCACCTCCCCTATGAAGTCTCCCTGACCACTCAATTTAGAGTTGAAAAACCTCCCAGCACTCCCCACCCCCTTCCCTGCCGTGTCTTCCTCTCACCACTCATCTCCTTCTAAAACGCTTTCATTTGCCTGTGTCTTGTTCATGGTCTGCACCCCCCCCCCCCACACACACACACACAATGTCAGCTCCATGAGGCAGCGGTTTGTATCTCTTTTGTTCACTGCTGTATCATCCCCAGAGCTCAGGACAGCCTCCAGCACATTGTCTGTACTTAGTAAATAAAATGAAACCCATTGAGGTAAAAGCTATCATAAATAGTTTTTACTTTACAGAGGAAGAAACCCAGGTACAGAGGGGTTAAGGTGTTTGCCCCCAGTCACACAGCCAGTAAATGACAGCACTACCCCCAGATCTGTAACATGGGCATTATTGTTCTTGCCCACCCAACATTCCACCCCCATTATCCCTTCCCAGAAGGTTCAGTGGGACCAACTCCACCCCTAGCTCCCACAATGGGCATATGATGCAAGACTGGCCAATGACGGCACTACATTCCCTCAGACCTCAGTGATTGGTTCAGGGATGGACATGTGACCTAAACCAGGCCAATGGGAACCTCTGCAGGAGATGAAATAACATGAGGTCTGGAATATATTTTGAAATACTACCTACAAAAAAAAAAAATAGGGGAGAAAATAGGTAAAATGAGACAAGAGAAAGACAGTGATAGTTGACCTGGGCAATGGGTTCATGGACTTTATTATGCTACTGTACTCTCAACTAGTGTGTATATCTAAGTGTTTCCACCAAAAAATGTTTTTAAAATTATAGTCCTCATTTATATAAAATTCTAGAAAAAGCAAACTAATCTATGGTGACAGAAAGCAGATCAGTCATGCCCTGGGGTAGGAGAGAGGCTGGGAGAAATTACAGAAGTTCTGAGGAAACTTTGGGAGGTGATGGATACGTTCTTCATCATCTTCATTTTGGTGATCATTTCACAGGTGTATTCATATGTCAAAATTCATGTACTGCCTCTTATATATCACACCTCAATAAAACTGAAAACAAATGTAAACATAGATATACCACAGTTGAAGTATTAAATAAGCAACAGCTTAAAAATAAAATAAAAACTTTAAAATCAGTAGCAGCTTGCAAATATGTACAAATTAAGTGGCTTCAAAATTTAGTCCCCAGGCAAATCACCCTGCTGCGCATGTGCTTTGACGCTGTCAAACAATGACGTCAGCAAGAGCGCATCTGCCACGCTGGCTCCACCCCGTGCCTGTGCTGGCCAATCCTGTGGCTACAGAGCACTTGAAATGTGTGTGGTATGACTGTTAATCTGAGATTTTAATGTATTTCATTTTCATTAACTTAATTAACTTAACTTTAAATGGAAAAGCCACGTAGTGTTATTGGATAGCTCAGCTTTACAACTAAAAGTTTAAAAAATAAATCTAGAATTTAGGGGTGGGGGGCGAGGATGAGAAGTGGGAAGGGGAAAAGACAAACATATAAATAAATAAATAAATAAATAAGTCTAAAGCTATTATGAAAGTAAGTTTATAGCTGACATACCCTGAAACTTACTCTGAGCTCTGCACTATTTAGTGGTTTGTAGGAGGCACCTCACAGAATCATCTCAACACCCCCATTTTACAGATGAAAAATCCGAGGCTCAAAAATGGTGTGGATGGCTCGTCCTGATGTTAGCACCGAGGACTGGCTGAGCTAGGATTAGGGCTGGGCATCTTTGTCCAGCCCCCTGTCCGCCTCCTCCCCTACAGCCCAGCCCCGGCCCCTCCCTCCTCACCTCCAGCTCACCCGTTGCCTGCTACATCTTCCTGATCCCTTCACTGATAATGTTCACAATTTTCTTCAGCTTGGCCTCATCCACAAAGCCATCACCTTTCTGGACGCGGAGGGGAAAGAGCACAGACATGTGTGGCTCCCACAATCCAGGACCCCAGCACCACCCTCCTGCCCTATCTGGGACCCTCGTTCAGAATCACCTTCTTTGAATGAACCAATTTTCCATCCACAAACACTTCAAACTCCCCGGTAGCCTGTGAAGATATGTCCTCCTCCTGGGAAGGGAATGTTGGGGGTGAGAGAAAGCTAAGAGCTCCCCTCCAAGCTCCTCGGGGGGCTCTCGGACCCCTGACTACCCCCACTCCCCCGGCCACCATCGCACTCACAAAGAGCAGACAATTTGGGAACTGCTGCTCCAGACTCTTTTTCAGTAGAATGTACTGGGGGGGGAGATGAAATCATGTGATCACAGGGTCACAGGGTCACAGGGTCACAGGGTCACAGGTCTTACAGGGAGTAGAAACAGAAACTCCCAGATTTCATGCCCCACGCTCTTCCCACCTCCAAAGCCAAAACTACTCACCCGGAGGTTATAGCTTCAGAGGCCACTGTAGGCCAAGGACAAAAGAAGGGAGGCAGAAAGAGACAGAAGACACAGCATTAGTATTTCCCCAAGCCCAGAGGGACCCTGTGAGCACCTGAGTGAGGTCACATCCTTGCCCTGCTCGGAAGCCTCCCACAGTGCATCTTTCTCCTGGCAGAAAACCACAGCCAGCACTCCCCATGATCCACAAGCCCCCACAGGGTCTCCTCCCACTCTGCCCCTGGCCGACTCCACTCCCGCCACAGGGGCCCCCAGCCTCGCTCTCAGCGCTCAGGCGTGCCTTGCTCAGAGCCCTCACGCTGGCTCTTCCTTCCGCAAAATGCCATTTCTCTGGTATCTGCATGGCTCCTTCTCTCCCCTCCTTCAGGTCTCTGCTCATATGTTGCTTTCTCAGTGATGGCTTCCTGACCACCCAGTTAAAACTGCGATCCCTCCCAAGATGCCCTTGGTTCATAGCACTGATCACCTTCTAAGATGCTAGATGATTTACTATGTATCATACATATTCCACACCAAAATGTCAGTACCACAAGGACAATAATCTCTGTCTTATTCACTGTTGCGTCCCTACTAGGTCTGGCACATGGGAGGTGCTTAATAAATAGCTGTTGAATGAATGAAATAATGAATCCATGGAGTCGGAGAAAGAGATAGAATGGAGGAGATGGGCAGAGAGATGAGCAAATGAGCAGACAGGTAGGAAGAGACACACACAACGTGGGAAAAGGAGAGGAGATGAACTAGAGGCACAGACAGCCCCGGGCAGAGACGGGAGAGAGAAAAAGTGGGAGACGTAGGGGAAGAAAACCTTGTAGAGCAGGACAGAGGCGTGGGGACTGAGGGAGTGTCCCTCCTTCAGGGACATTTAGTCCTGCATCTCAGGGAGGTCAAGGAAGGCCATTTCTGACACTATCGTCCTTGACACAAAGAGACATTCTGAATCTGAGCCAGCCTTCACCTAGCAGATGCCTTCTCGTCACTGTGAAGGCCCATCTCAAGTGCCACCTCCTAAGAAAGACTGTCCTTAACCACCCGATGTGAAGTTCCCTGCCCCATGTCATCCTTCAGGGCACTCTGTCTTTGGGTCTGCCTTGTCTTGCTTCCCCTCAGGAGGAAAGCTGGTGGCTTTGCTCAGCACTTCACCCCCAGCTCAGGCCTGGCCCATGGAAGGCAGGCCACTCTGTAGTGAAGGGAGGAAGAGAGGGAGGTAGGAATTTGAGTCAACGAATGAAGCTTGGAGCTAGGACTCACTTCTGGCAGCAGAGCGGGAATTTGAACCCAGAGCTCTTTAGCCCCCAAGAAGCGATAGAGGGAGCCAAGTTTCCCACCTGGCAATTGGGACTTCCTCCCTCACCCTACCTTCAAATCCCCAAAGCCACAGCACCTACCCTTCCTGCCCTTTCCCCATGGGGAGGAAGGCACGTGTGAGTGGGGACGGCCCCTCACCAGTAGATCACTCTAATTAGGATCTTGTTGTCCACTTGAAAGTACTGGCTGGTGGAGGCAAATGTGTTGGCAGAAATAGGTAAGGAAGTGGCCAAGGGGATGGCCCCCAGGACGGGCGTGGAGATAGGTCCAGCCGTGGAATCTGTCAACTTCGTGGCCACTGGGTCTGCCCCCGGGGTGGACCCGAGACTGGGCCCCAGTAAATCAGTGGCCAATGGAGTGAGCTCAGGAAGGGGCTCTTGTGTGGTTCCGGATCCACTGGCAGCCGCCGGGACGTACCTCAGCCCCGGCGTAGGAGCCTTACCAGGCCACAAAGCGGGCTCTGGAGCGGGCTCTGGAGCGGGTTCTGGGGGTGGGCCCAGAGGTGGGGCGGAGCTCCGGAGGGACTCCAGGTCGGAGCCCGCGGGCGGGACCAGGACTGGGACCAGGATCTCAGACGAGATAGGCGTTAAGGCCGGAACCGCAGACGGGGTTCTGCCCCGGGGCACGGCCTGGAGTGGAATCAGGGTCCCGACCGGGGTCGGGGTTGGGGGCCGGACTGGGGTCGGAGTCAGGGGCCGGACCGGGGTCGAGGGCCTGGCCGGAGACAGGAACTGGACCGGGATCGAGGGCCTGGCCGGAGTCAGGGACTGGACCGGGTTCGAGGGCCTGGCTGGAGACAGGAACTGGACCGGGATCGATGGCCTGGCCGGAGACAGGGACTGGACCGGGGTCAAGGCCGGGGCTGGAGTCATGGACCGGACCCGGATCGAGGGCCTGGCCGGTGTCAGGGACCGGACCCGGATCGAGGGCCTGGCCGGTGTCGGAGCCTGGACCCGGACCGAGGGCCGGGCCGGTGTCGGAGCCCGGACCAAGGCGGAGGTCCGGGCCGGAAGGGGGGCTGAGGCCCTCGCCTGGTTGTTCATGGGGGCCTGCGGTGCCCGGGGAAACCGGGCAGGGACCTCAGCCTCCCTCCCTCCAGGGCAGAGCGCCTGGCCCGCACCAGGGTTCTAAAACGGGACGCGGCCACAAGGGGGCACTGTTACACCGAGTTCCACTCACCCGCGGGTTCTGTTGCCCCGGGGCGGGGATGTGGCAGGACGTCTACATTTTACCAAACGATTCCCATCACCTTAACCCCCACCACGACGGTAAGGAACGCACAGATTACGCCAGAGTTCCCTCATTGTCGTTACCGTTCAAGTGTTCATTGCGTGCCTGTCGTGTGCACGGTCCCGTGCTGGGTGATTCTGCAGACAGAGCAGCGATCAGGAAAGCCCTGGCCCGGGGATCAGGCTCCCTGTCCAGCGGGGGAGACATACCCTCACTAAGCAATGACCTACTGCGGTCAGGACTGAGGCGGCGGAGGCGCCGGCAGAGAGGGGTCAGAGATGTGGTGAGGGAAGCACCTGGACCCGTGGGATCCCAGGGGAGGCGCCAGAACCAGTTTGGGGCGGAGAGGGCCCCTAGAGGAGGGGACGACTGAGAAACCTGGAGAAAAGTAATAACAACAAGAGGTTTTACATTTCTGTAATGCTAAGTGCTGCACACACGCCCACGTGACAGAACCAGGATTCAAGTGGACGCAGGCCTCCAGAGTCCTGGGGCAGAGGAAGAACTCTTTTCACCCTGTGAGCGCCTTCAGGGAGGGATTTTTATCTTGTTCTCCGAGGAATCCCCAGCTCCTAGAATAAGGCCTAGCACACAGTAGGTGCCCAATAAATATTTCACTTTTTATTTTAACCTAGTTTAACTTAACACTTAGAAGAAGTGGGAAATGCCCTCCTGGCTGGTGTGGTTCAGTTGATTGGAGCATCCTCCCTTAGACCAAAAGGTTTTGATTCTCCGTCATGGTACACACCCAGGTTATGGGTTCAGTCCCCTCTCAGGGCAAGTACAACCCCTCATCCCCCTACTGATGTTTCTCTCTCTAGAAGGAATTAAAATATATGCCTGGGTGAAGATGAAAAAAAATTTTAAGAAGTGGGAAAAATAGCCCTGGCTGGTGTGGCTGGGTGGATTGAGTGCTGCCTGGGAACCAAGGGGTCAACGGTTCCATTCCCAGTCCAGGGCACGTGCCTGGGTTGCAGGCTGGGTCCCTGGTAGGGGGGCATGTGAGAGGCAACCACACATTGATGTTTCTCTCTTTCTCCCTCTCTTCCCCTCTCTAAAACAAATAAAGAAATAAAATCTTTTAAAAATATAGAAAGAAATGGGGAAAATAGCACAGAAAATTCCTATGTAACTTTCACATATAAATAAGTAATAATATCTTCTGTACCCCAGGATGTAAAGCCAGGATGATGAGATCTGTCCCATATTACAAAGCACAGCAGGCCTTATTCAGATTCAAGGCAGGTTTCAAACAGAAGAGTCCTGACCCACCACTGTGCTTCCCAGTCCTTGAGCCCTTCCTGTGTTAAATCTTGGACCAAGAAAGACACCCAATTTTTTGTGTGATGCTAAGCAAGTCTCTACCCCACCCCTCTCTGGACTTCAGAGAGGCATGGAGACATGGAATGGGTGGTGCCTCACCCACGTGCGGTAGATAAAAATTGGGGTGGATGCCTCGGGAGTGAGGGGTCCCAGCCCCGGACCAGACCATCCAGCCCAGGGAGATAAATTCCCATAACTTCTGGCTGTAAAAACCACTGGGAGTTGGGGCACCAGAAGAAACTGCAGCATACTCAGGAAACTCTTCTTAAATGGCCTGCAATGGACTTAGGACGTACACAGACTCACTCCCTCTGGGATTCAGCAGCAGGGCAATAGCTGTAAGGGCATCAGTGGCATAGAGGGAGAAAGTAAAGTGACTGGCAACAGAGTGAGTGCCAGGAGACACCTTCCACCTGAACAAAACTCCAGAGGCCAGGCAGTGGCACTGTCTCCTCCTGAGCTCTCCCCCCACACAGAGCCACCCCACCCTGGTGATTACCTAAGGCTCCACCCCATACAACTTACAGGTGTGCTTTTCTACAAGAGGCCATACTACTAAGGGAGTCAAAACAGCTCTATCTAATACACAGAAACAAACACAGGGAGGCTGCCAAATTGAGGACACAAAGAAATATGGCCCAAGGGAAAGACCAGAACTTTAGAAAAAGAACTAAAGAAATGGAGATGAGCAACCTATCAGATGCAGAGTTCAAAGCACTTGTTATCAGGATGCTCAAGGAACTCAGTGGGTACTTCAACAGCATAAAAAAGACCCAGGCAGAAATGAAGGTTACATTAAATGAAATAAAGAAAAATCTACAGGGAACCAATAGTGGAGTGAAGGAAGCTAAGAATCAAATCAATGATTTGAAACATAAGGAAGAAAAAAATTATTCAGTCAGAACAGCAAGAAGAAAGAAGAATTAAAAAAAAAAAAGGATAGGCTAAGGAGCCTCTGTAACATCTTCAAACATACCCACATCAGAATCTTAGGCGTGCCAGAAGAAGAGAAAGCAAGAAATTGAATACTATTTGAAAAAATAATGAAAGAAAACTTTCCTGACTTGGCCAAGGAAATAGACATACAAGTCCAGGAAGCACAGGGAGTCCCAAACAAGATAACCCCAAGGAGGACCACACCAAGAAACATCATAATTAAAATGCCAAAGGTTAAACATAAAGAGAGAATCTTAAAAGCAACAATAGAAAAGCAGATAGTTACTACAAAGGAGTTCCCATAAGACTGTCAGCTGATTATTAAAAAAAAAAACTTTGCAGGTGAGAAGGGACCAGCAAGAAGTATTCAAAGTGATGCAAAGATCTACAACCTAGATTACTCTATCTAGCAAAGCTATCATTCAGAAATGAATGATAAAGCACTCCCCAGAAAGAGTAAAACTAAAGAAGTTCATCATCACAAAGCCATTTTTATATGAAATGTTAAAGGGAATTATACAAGAAAAAGATAAAAACTATGAGCATTAAAATGGCAATACATTCACAACTATCACCAATTCAATCTAAAAAATAAAACAATTTAAGCAAACAAGCAAAACAGGAACAATTATACATATAGATATCTTGGAAGATTATCAGTTGGGAGGGGGTAGAGGAAAATGGGAGAAAAGGTGCAGTGATTAAGTATAAATTGGTAGGCACAAAACAGATAGGGGGGTGTTAAGAACAGTATATGAAATGGAGAAGCCAAATAACATATGCACGACACATGGACATGAACTAAGGGGTGGGGTACTGCTGAAGGGAATGCAGATACAGGTGGAGAAGGGCAAAAGGCAAAAATTGGGACAACTATAATAGTATAACCAATGAAATATTTTTAAAATACAACTTATATGACAACATATGGTGATACTATCATGCAACTATACCTGCAACCACCACATGTGAAGACAGTAGCTTCTCATAATCGCTCTGCATACCCCCTCCCAAACAATTTCCAGTGTTCCCCTACCATATCGATATTATGTTGGAGGCCTGGCCAGGAATCCCAGTGGTTAGAGCATTATCCCGATACGCCAAGGTTGTGGGTTTGTTCCCTGGTCGGGGCACATCGAAGAAGGAAACAATGAAATGCATAAGCGAGTGGAACAACAAATCAATGCTCATCTCTTTCCTTCTCCTTTCCTTTCTCTAAAACAAGTAAGTAAATAAGACATTATACTGATTTTTATGGTAATCATGTCATTGCTTCTTTTATATCTCTTCTGTTTCTTTTCATTTATAGGTTTACCCTTCATTCCTTTAACTCCCTTGATAATTATTTGCTTTTTTCTTTTGCTTTTTTTATAAAACAACTTTACTGAGGTATAATTTACAGATCATAAAATTCACCTGTTTTAAGTGTACAGCTCAAAGATTTTTAGTAAATTGGCCGAGTTGTGCACCACCGCCAGGATCACTTTTAGGACATTCCCTTCATCCCAGTCAGATCCCTCCCGCCCACTCTCGGTTAATCTCCAGTCCCTCCCCAGACCCACGCAACCACTAATCTCCTTTCTGTCCCTACAGATTTACTTCTTCTGCACATTTAGTATAAATGGAATCATAAGTGACCAGCTTCTTTCATTTGAGCAGGTTTTTATGGTTTATCCAGGTGGTGGCACCAAACTTCATTCCTTTTTACAGCTAAATGATATCCCACTGTAGGGAGACACTGTATTCTGTTTCACCTCTCACCAACTGATGGACACTTGGGTTGTGTTCACGTTTTGGCTATGCTAAATAATGCCTCTGTGAACATTTGCATGCAAGTTTTTTTATACATATGTTTTTCTCTTGGGTAGATACCTAAAAGTTGATGTGTTGGGTCATATACTATCTGTGTTTAACTTTAAAACATTTTTTATTTACTTATTTATTTTTAGAGAATGAGGAAGGGAGGAAGAAAGAGAGGGAGAGAAACATCAGTGTGTGGTTGCCTCCCACATGCTCCCCACTGGGGACCTGGCCTGCAACCCAGGCATGTGCCCTGACTGGGAATTGAACTGGTAACTCTTTGGTTCATAGGCTGGCACTCAATCCACTGAGCCATACCATCCAGGGTTCTATGTTTTTGTTTTTGTTTTTAACTGCCAAACTGTTTTCCGAGGAGCTTCCCCGTTTTACATTCTGCCAGCAGGGCATGACAGTCCCCATTTGTCCACATCCTTGCCAACACTTGTTTTTGTCTGTCATTGTGAGCACAGACATTCTTGTAGGTGGGAAGTGAAAGGCTAATTATTTCTCGTAGAAGCCAACCACGTATCCCACAGAATCCCCAGTCTGGGTTGTGCTCATCCCAAATGTGTTACATAACATTTCCTGTAAATTGCTAGTCCGTCGAACTATATCAAATTGCCAACATCCGACGTTTTTGACCTGAGCAGATGTTAGCGCACCTCCCTTTGGGACAACAGAAGGAATCGGCCTCCGATTGTACTTGCTACCAGTGAGGAAGAAAAAGTCGTTACCTGGTGATGTCATGGGGGACCTTCCTGAGGCTTTCCAAAACAATAATATGTACGCATGGGAAAATTTTTCAAATACAACAAAGGTGTGCACAGAGGAAAGACAGTCTCCCCAGGAATTCTTGTACAGCAGGGTGGGAGTGTGGCCTGAGGGAGCAATCTGTCAGTACTTGGTGAAATTGGGAGCTATGTCCTAAAATCAAGCAATTTCTCTCCTGAGTATATATCTGTGACAGACTCTGTTCTATTCAAAATATTCAGTCTCTCTCTCACAGGGGATTTACTTACTGGCCCACGGACACAAGACAGCCATGTGGCTTGCTTCCACCGATAAAATGTGAGCAGAAGTGTTAAGAGCCCCAGCACATGGTTCACTATTCCCTTTCCCATGCTGCCTGGAAGTGTGCCAGACAGAGGCTGCTCTTAGCCTCAGCCCCAGAGTGAAAACCACGGGAGCAGCCCCAACACCAGATACAAAGCACACAGCTGATAAGCCAAAACTATTCAAAATACGAGTCTTTACAGATGTCTCTGGACATGGTGAGAAAAAGATATGACATAATCATTATGTACTTCCAACGGTAAAATTCTCCCAGCCACCCCTTCCGGCTTGAACTCCCAAGTGCCTGAGGCAAAGATTGGATGGGCACCATCAAGGAAACACAAACTATCCAGGCTCTGTCTCCAGATCAGGCCTGGAAAGGAAATGAGGAAGAGGCACTAGAAAGGGCTGCCCCCCCCCGCCCCTCCCCCGTGGGGGCAGACCAATGGCGGTCCGCTCCCCGCTCGGACTGGGCCACTGGTCTTCCAAAGAGAAGGTAGCAAGCAGCTCAAAAGGGCAGCAAGGGGGCTAGTGACAGAATTAAATTGAGTCAGAACTGAAAAGTAGGCTACGGACCTTCCGAAGCCCCTGTCCTCCAGACTTTACAGATACAGTAAAGGAAGGGCACAGGGGAAGCAGGGGCCGCCTCCGCCCAGCGCGCGCGCGATGTTGGGGGGGGGGGGTAGCTACCTCCCGAGTATAGACTGAAGGAGCTGATATCACGTAAATCTCAGGAGAGTCTCCATCTTCGGGGTGGTTCCAATCTACAGACGGGCTGCGAGAAAAAAAAGAAGTGTAGGACCAAGGCTCTTTTAAATTTTCAGATCTTGTTTTTCTCACCAACCACAGAGGGGAACCCAAAGCCAACTCGGGGAACTGTGGAACGCCCCCACCAGAAAGGGGCTGGGTCAGGGATAACAGGAGGGGACGATCAGGGAAGCCCGTCAAGGAGCCGGGCCTACCGCACAATGGAGATTGACAGCAAGCCCCCAGAGGAGCGAGGCCTGCCTCTGCGCCCGGCCCCTCACCTCGGGCCATCCCCGGAACCCTCCTGCGACCTCCTGTTGTTGAGGGCATCCGGGAGAGCATGGACGAATGGCTCCGGAGTCCCCGGTAGCAGGCGAGACCCAGTATGTCGGCCAGGGCCACCGCATCGCACGTGAACCAGCAAAAGCGCAGTGCCGGCTAAGCCTGCAGCCACCAGCAACCCCAAAGCTGGTGGCAAAAGGAAGCGCTGTGGGTCACTCTGCCGCAGGCCGGGTGGCGCCGCAGGCAATGCACCTGCGCTGTCGTCGGAGTGAACCGAAAACTCGCAGCGTGCGCCCATGTAGCCGGGAGCGCAGGCGCACACAAGGCCAGAGAAGTGGGCGTA
Organism: Artibeus jamaicensis; assembly: GCF_021234435.1. Classification (NCBI taxonomy): domain Eukaryota; kingdom Metazoa; phylum Chordata; class Mammalia; order Chiroptera; family Phyllostomidae; genus Artibeus; species Artibeus jamaicensis. Next base: position 1,329,426 of record NW_026521848.1, read on the forward strand.
GCAGCGGCCACCGTGGGCGCAGGGCCGAGCGGCACAAGGATCGGCGCGTTCGCTGCAGTCACGGCCGCCGAAGCCCAGCGCACAGGAGCAGCGGCGCGAGCCAGCGCCCTCCAGGCACGTGCCACCGTTGGCACAGGCACGGCCTGCACAGTCGTCCAAGTCGTGCTCGCAGCGAGGCCCCGCGAAGCCGGCGCGGCAGCTGCAGCGCAGGGCGTGGCCTAGGTCCAGGCAGAGCCCACCTGTGGGGTAGCGGCGTCAGGGGCGGGCCATCCCCGCAACCCGCCCAGGCTAGTTCCTCGGCTCTGCAAACCCCTTTTCTCCAGTTCCCATCCCTCTGCCTCCATCTAACTCGAGGGCCAGCCTCTGGGAGTGTGCCTAGAGCTTCTTGCCCGCTGGCGAAGTCTTGGATTAACTCAGCCTCACCTGGTTGGCTGTTTTCCTCTAGACTTCAACCGTACTTAAATAATTAATGATTTCAGAACGGTGGGTCTGAACTACCAGGCCTTTGCCCATGACTTCTCCCTCGTCCCTTCCTTCTTTTCAATCTTCAGGTCTCTGCTCAGATGTCCCCTCCTCCAGGAAGCCCCCTGGGAGTCCTCCGCCACTCTCCCCTCACAACCCTGACTACCCCGGACTCTAGCTGAGGAAGACTGTCTTCTTCTATGGGCTGGTAGCCCCAATGAAGGCTGGAACCAGAGCTGTCCTGGTCACTGTTGTGTCCCTAGTACCACTCAGTGCAGAATGCATATTCAGTGAGTGTTTTGGTGAGAATTCGAAGAATGCACCAAGCCCTTTACATCATATTTAAACTTTTAACACCCAGTTCAAATCAGGTCTCTTCACCACTCAGACACCTCCTATGGCTCTGTCTTGGGGTAAAACCAAAACTCTCCCTACAGACCACGAAGTCCCAAAAGAGCTGCCCTGGCCACCTCCCTGACCTCATCTCTCACCATTCTCCCCTCCTCCCCTCACTCACTGCTCCAACCACGTGGGCTTCCCTGTGATCCTCAACACGCCGCCACTCACGTTCCTACCTCGGGCCGTAACGTGCCCAGAGGTCCGCCCATTGCTCCCTCCCTCGCTACCATCAGCAAGGTCTTCCCTAACCGTTCTAGCTAAAATGCCCACCCGCCCCTCCACCCACTTCTGGCTTTATTTGTCTTAGATTTTATCACCATCTAACCTCCCACATCATTTACTTACTTATCTTGTTTGTTCTCTATCTGCCCTATCAGTTCTATTAGGGCAGGGGTTTGGGTTTCATTCCCTGCTGTATCCTCAGGGCCTAGAATAAAGTCTGGTGCACAACAGATGCTCCATGAACATTTATGAGTTAGGAGTATCACCTCGCCCATCTGACAAAAGAATAAACTGGGGCTGGGAGGAGGAGCACTTCCCCAGGCCACGGGGCTAATGGAGCCAAAGCCAGGACTTCCACCCAGGACTGTCTGAACCAAGCCCTGCTCTTACCCACGGACCATGCAGGGCTCCCCACCCCCAACCCCGACCCTCTGGTCTCCCCGCCTCACCGTTCCGGCATGGCCGCAGGCTGCACCGGTCCACCCTCTTCTCACAGTTGGAGCCTTGGAACCCGGGCGGGCAGTGGCAGATGTAAGCAGAGTTGGGGTCTACACCTCCCACACACAAGCCGCCATTGAAACAAGGTCCATCCGCACATGTCACCCCGCTCACCTCACACAGCAACCCGTAAAACCCACGGGGACAGGCACATTCGAAGGACCCGAGTGTCTCCTGGGCAAGGGCAAGAGGACTTCAGACTGAGTCTTCCTCGGAGCAAGAATCCCTCCCCCTTCCTTGGTCTTGACTATGGGAGCTGCTCCTTGTCACATCCCACCTCCCGGCATGTGGCGCCTCACCTGGAAAGTCCTTCCAAGACAAACCCTCCCTCCACCCCACCCCCCCGTTTCTGGGTCTGCCTGTCCAACTTCACAGGGAGGAGGGTCTGGGTACCCACATTCCCACCTCTACTGCCTTGCCTACCAACCGCTGCCTGCTTAGTCTGCCCTCCCCAGTTCTGACTGCATAGCCAGTCCTACTCTGAACTCCCAGCTCTGAGCTCCCCTCTCTGTGGAGCCCTCCCTAGATCCCCCCTTTGCAGGCCCTACCCCTAACTCGAACCCTGAGTGCGTCTCCCTGTCCCATGCTGGCAGTGTCCAGGCCACCTACTCTGGGCTCTGCATTATCCCAGTGGGCACCAGGCTCACTCCAACAGCCACACCTTTGCTTAGCCCAGGACACTCTCCTGGTCCATCCTTGTCAGGCGCCTCCCCTCAGCCAGATTGGACTTCAGAAGCCCCAGCACCAGGCGCATCTCCAGGAAGCCCTCTCTGATGGGCCCCAGTCCCAAATCCCCATGCCACCTACCTTGAGTCCAGAGTTGCTCCCTGTCCCACAGGAAGGACAGTTTGTGGCCCCACAGCACTCAACAGTCCCACACCACACCTTTAGGTGCCACCCACTGGGCCTGCTCTCCCCAACCCCACTCCTAGAACCTCATCCTCGATGCAGGTTGGACACCTCCTGGAAGCCCGACCCGGACAGCTATCCCCAGCCACCCGCAGACTGTTATCTCCTGGAGCCCCAGTCAGGGGGTGGTGGGAGCTCCCAGGGTAAAACACTGATCAGGATGAGGTGGGAGGGCGGGATACTAACACTACAGCTGCCCCCGTTGGCACACGGATTCCCATCACAGGGCCCAGGACCAGGTACGAGGCACCCAGCAGCAGCAGAGGATGGGCTGCGGGAACTCAGGCAGGTGCTGGTGGAGACTGGGACTGTGCAGAGGGGCCCCGTCCAGCCCTCCAGGCATCGACATTCATCAGGCTGCTCACAGAAGCCGTGCTCTGGGCTGCAACCAGCTCGACAGGCCGCTGTGGTGGACAAAGAGGCAGAGGGAAGAGGAATGCTGATGAGGGCCGAGTCGGGAGGACAGAAATCAGAGGCGTTTCCGAGCACTTTCTGTGCACCGACTCGTTTCTTCCATACGACAGACAACCCTCTGGGCTGGATGGTATGGCAACCCCCAGTTAACAGAGAGCGAAACTGAGGCCCAGAGAGGTGGGATGACTCGCCTAGCCAGAAAGTGAAGTAGTGAGGAGCTGAACCCAGGCCACTGGCTCCAGACCAAGAATGGAGTGGGGACTCACAGGTCTGAGCTTAGACAAGGGAGAATGAGGGAAGGGTGTCTGGAAATTGGGGAGGGGTCCCTGGCTTTTCAGGGGAGATAGGAGAACCTCGGATTAGGGCAGGCCTGGGAGATTCTGGATAAGCCTGGGAGTCCTAGGAGCTTTGCAGGGCTCAGAAACTTGGGGAGCAGTCTGAGGGTAGCCGGATGGAGGTCGGGGATCCCAAGCTTTAGAAAGCAATGAGGTCTGGTTTGCATTTGCAGGTAGGGTGAAGGATCTTTTTTTCGGGGGAGGAGGATCCAAAGGATTTCCATAGCACCTGGGTGGGTGTAGAGAAGGCTCCAGAATTAGAAGAGCTTTGGGGGGTCCTAGCATCTGGAAAGGGGAGGAAGGGGCGCATCAGCATGGGGAATGGGCGTGGGGTTTCTAGTTGGGGCAGCAAGAGTGCTGGGGAGAGGGAAGGGTGCTGGAGTGCCCAGGTAAGGCTGGAGAAAAGTCTAGCCTCAGTGTACCCGTAGTGGGTAGCTGGACCCTGGGAGGGAGCTAAGGCTTGTGAATGAAACTAGAGCAGAGCCTGGGGGTACATAGGCAGCAGTCAACGGCATGCCCTAGTTTCCTGGAGTGGGGTGTCTGTGGTACCTGGAGAAGGTTCTCGAGTCCCCAGTTCCCTGAAAAGGGTAACCGGGTTCCAAAATGGGCTCAGAGACGGTGAGTGGAGCTAAAGAAGGGCTGGGAATGGGTTGGGGCTACTCAGGACTCACGCTCTGCCTCGCATTCATCCTCGACGGGTGTGCAGGGGCGCAGTCCTGGGCCGCACTGCGAGGAGGCGCCTCGGGAGCCGCAGAGGCGTGCACAGGTGGCCCCAACCCCGGGCGGCTCGCAGCGCGCTCGGTAAGAGAAGCGCAGCTCCCAGGCGCCTGCGCGCTGCACGTCCCGAGCCCACGGGCCCCCGGCCGCCAGGCGGCGCCGGCCGGCCACACGCGCCAACAGGCTCCAGGCGGCTCCTGCAGGGAGAAGAGACAGACACTGGGTTGAGCCCGGCAGGATCCCAGCCACATTCAGTCTCCCGACGGAGCCGAGCATACCCACTCGCACTCTTCCCCGTTTGCGAAGCCAAAACATCCCTTCTCAGCTCAGACAATGGCACTTACCCCTTAGCCGGGCGGTCAACTCCCCTATTGCATCCTGGGACCTTCGATGTTGCAATTATCACAGTTCTTCCTTAGAAGCCGAAATACCCCAATGTTTTGCCCCACAATGTTTGTATATTAGTGAGGAGACTTCTAACACCCTGTGACATTTAATATCTTTTATATGGTCAAGAGACAGTAACCGGTCCTTTTGAAGTGATGTCATAATACCCCCAAATTGTGCCTGGGGATCTTTCTAAATCAAAATGGTGACAGAGACCCCAATGACTAAATCATAAATTACCTTTGCTGCTTGAGATCTTGGGTGACCAGGAGAGGAGCAGTTCCCCCTACCAAGGCTGTCCCACCCCAACACTGGGCCACAGCTTTTCTCTACCAAAATGATGACACAACCCCCACTGTGGGCCTGACGTGACACCAAAGTCCCCTCAAATTAAGGATAAGATTACCCCATATCTGCCCTGGCTAATGTGGCTCAGGGGATTGAGTGCTGGCCTGTGAAGCAAAAGGTCACCAGTTTGATTCCCAGTCTGGGCACATGCCTGGGTTGCAGGCCTGATCCCCGGAAGGGGCCTTTGAGAGGCAACCACACATTGATGTTTCTCTCCCTCCCTTCCCCTCTCTCTAAAAATAAGTAAAATAAATTTTAAAAAGATTATCCCATATCTCTCCCTGAAACCTTTGCTCAATATTTTGATAAAACTGCAACATCCCAGGCTCCCTGGGACCTCTCCGTGGACACAGTGATAGAGCTCCATGTAAGAACCAGAAGTAACTCATATTATACCCTCGGTTGTCAAAACCAAATGGTGACAGAGCAGGACTGTTGCTGTGAGATGCTCTATCATGTCCTGGCAGCTTCAACTGTAAGACAGTAAGAGCTTCCTCCGCTTTACCTGGTATTGGAACTACAGACTCCTACATCCAGTGCCAGGACACTTAGATATCAACATGCCAAGAGCCCCGAAGCTGTCGAGACCCAGCACCGCTCTCCAGGAGCTGGGATGACATCACGGGTCTAGAAACCCACCCTACCAACAGCCCCATGTCACTCTCCTGGACCCCACATCAGACCCCAACTCCCGGCTCCCACAGTCAGTCTACACAGTCGTCCTGAGACTAAAGACACTCACCTCCCATCTGCTCTCCTAGCTGCTCTCTCCAGGTTTCGATGACGAGAGAGAAGGTGCCCTGGAAGGGCGAGAGAAAAGAATGAAAAACCGTGGTCAGGGTGAGTACTCGCTGAGGGCCAGAGTTTAGGGGTGACCATTCCAAGCACCAGGCAGGCAAGGGACAATTTCCAGATGGGCTGGCCCAGGGAAGGAATGGCAAGTTTGGCTTTCTTTATTGAGTGCTTTGTAAGTGGGAAGGACTATACTCAAGATAACCTGGCTGAATTCCTCCAAAGAGACCCTTGTGAAGTACCATGATGACCCCCATTTTACAGATGAGGAAACTGAAGCTAGAAAAGGACCTCACCTGCCCCAAAGAACAAGGATCTAGAATTCAAATACAGGTCTGTTCACTTCTGGGCTTTTGGGGTTATGGGATATCAGATAGGATTTTTGAGGTGAGTCATGAATACAGGCTCCAATTGGAAGATCTGAGAAGGGATAAGGTGAGAGGAGATTGCGGGTCCCCAAGACAAGGATGTAGGAGGGTCCCTAGGCACAAGGAGACTTGGAGATAAAGATAAGGATCCCAGTAGTTAGAGATCCCCAAGGAATAGAGGTAAGGTTCTGTGAATTTATGAATTTTCAGAGGGTGAGTTGGGAGGTTCCGGGAATTTGGGGTCCCAAGCATGCAGGGCTGAGGTAACATTTTGGATAATTAGTGGGCAAGTGGAGTCAGAAATTTTGGGGTCCACAGTAAGTAGGGTTTGTGGGTCTCAGAAAGAGGGATTCCAGGTGGTAGTTACTGGTCTAGGAATTTCAAATTAGGGGGACAAGGTTGGGAACTTGGAAGTTGGAGGGCAGAAAGGGGTCAAGGTTTGGGTAAGGACTCCATCACGGGAGTGCCCCCGGCGCTGGGTCTCACCGGCCAGGCTTCCCGGAAGGGTACGCGCATGAGGCCGTCGGGCAGTGGCAGGTCAAGCGCTGGAGCCCGGGACTGCTCTGTGTAGACTGGTCCACGCGCACTCAGCGCCGCGCCCAGGGCGCACGGAGATTCCGCAGCCTCCTCAGAGACCCCTGGTTTCAAGCAGACCCTGAAGAAGAGGCGACAGGGGGGCCTGGTGCTGCAGGGAGACCTGGGGCCCCCCGGGTCTGGTCCCGGCCCGAAAGAGTGGATCTGAAGCTCAAAAACACCGGCCAGCCGTGCCTGGAGCGGAAGGAGCAAAGGGTGAGGCGACCGCGCATACCCAGGAGTTCCACCCTCCCCCCGGGGGGGGGGCGGGGGGGGCTTCCCAAGACCTCCAGCTCACACCCCCTCCCATCCATTCCTTTCTACTCTGCTCTGACCTGGGGAAGGAAAAAGAGCGCCAGGACCGCCGTCCGGGACAGCAGTTGGGGCATCCCAGGGCAGACCATGGCCTTCCTTTGGGAGATCTGAGGAGCTGCAGCTGCTTACTCCCAAGCCTTATATCTGAGAGGGCGGCTCCGCCCCTTCAAGCAGCCGCGGGACTTGGGGGAACCCTAGAGGAGGAGGTTGAAGAAACCGTGATTGAGTCGTGGGTACAGGCAATATAGTGAGCATGTATGATCTTGTGTGTGGTTGTGCGCACGACTGTATGTGGCTAAGGATGGGGTGGGGTGGGGGGTTGTATATAATCTGTGTGCGTGGCGGGAACAAGAGCTATTGGAGGGTGTTCATGGCTTTGATAGTGTCTAGGTGAGATTACGTGACTCCACGTATGTCTCAAATTTTACATGGTTATGCCTGTTTGTGAGGCTGTAATTCTAAGACTGTATATCACATGCCAACCCGCACCTGCCTGAGAGAATGGAGGTGTACGTGACTTCATGTTTATGTGACTGAGATTGGCCGTGGCTGCTTCTCTGCTCATGTATAAAATATATGGGAGACGCTGGACCTGTGACTTCGTGGTCTGTACAGGTGGCTCTTAGGTTGACCTGTGGAGGGGGTGAGGGAAGGTCTGTGCAACGTTGTGAAAGACCGAGTGCGGCAGGTCCATGGGCGTAGCCACGTGTGAATACAATGAAGATTCGGGTTCTTTGTGGCCCTGAGAATGTTTCCCTACCCCAAGACAAAGCCGTACTCCCAGACCCGAGTCACGGATGCACCAGTCGTCAAGGCAAGGAGCTCCGGTCTCCGCGGGGGTCTCCCAGCTGTATGTAAATGCCGCCATCTGTCGGGCGGCGGCGCCCCTCCCCCTTACAGCTGCAGCTGGGCAACCCATTTGGCCTCCAGAAGGTGTGAGGGGCAAATGGGCAGGAAATTCCATCTTCACATATCAAGGGCCCGCTCCCTCACTCCAGGGTGAATGGAGGGGGTGGAAGGGAACTCCAGGGGCCCGCCAGAAATCCCTCAGTATCTCAGGACCAGGGAAGGAAAGCCAGTTAGGAGCAAATGTCCAGCCCACTCACTGTGACAGGTGCTGAACAAAACTCTTGAGTTATAGTCAACTTTTTACCACCACCCCCAGCATAAAAACTTTAATACTTAGAACCTAATAGTCATAGAAAAAAAAAAAACAGGTTCAACTTGTATATATATTTTGCTTTTAGTGAAGTATGACACAGTGAACAATAAACCATAGCCCAGCAGAGCCAGGCATACAGTAAGTGCTTAGTAGTTTTTAATGAAAGAATTCAACCCAAAGCGTTTTCTGAAGTTGGTAGTCATGGAGTTTTGAGCAGAAGACCATGGTCAAATTTTGCAGAACACCCCAGGTTCCTTTGCACAGATTTTCCCTCTACTCGTTCCCGCTGTTCAGACTTCACCTCCTGTGGGAGGCCTTGCCCGCCACTCCCAGGCCAGGCATCTCCCAGGTTCCCAGTCCCCCGTGAGTCCTCCAACCCAACCCTGACCACTGACCTATGGTGTCTAAGCACACATCCGACCATGTCACTTCCCTGCAGCCTCCCATGGCTCCCCAGTGCCTTTGAAATACATTTCGATTCTAAGGTTGACATTGAGGCCCTTCTTCCACATCACCCTTACTCAAACAGGTCTGTGGCCCCGAAAGTGTAGTGCCAGACCTCATGGGCCAGTTACTGGGAGGCAAATTAGGCCCTGTACTGGGGTAAGTAGAAGGAGCTTCCCACCATGAGCCATGCAAATACAATTTGGACAGCCATTAGAACCAGCAGTGGAAAAGGCAAATCCCCACTCTGGATAGTAACTTGGGAGGTTAACATTCCAGGTCTTGAATTTTAAGGATCATAAAAATAGCCAGCTTTTATCAAGGGCCTATGTCAGGCGCCACAGCATCTCACATCTGTGTGTGAAGTACTTTAAAGGATTTCTAAGCTGCTTTTTGGCTAATCAGGAGTTTTCCTCATGTGTCCACAGGCAGTGCTTAAGTGAGCAAAGACCTAAAGGAGGGGAGTAAGCCACGTGGACCCTGGGGGAAAATATTTATGGCAGAGTATCCAATGCAAAGGTTTTGGAGATGGCCGTGCCTGGCACACCGACATCCCCATGGCTTTCCTCATTTCCTTTTGGCCTCAGCTGAAATACACCATCCAAAGTCTTTTCCCGACTGTTCCATCCCACCTAAAACAGTACCTCAAATGCCCAAACCACTCCGTATCCTTCTATACTTTTCTTTAAGAACTTATTATCCAAAGAAATATGTGGCCATTGTCTAGCTCCTCTATGAGACTATCAGCTCCATCAGGGCAGTTTTTAATCCAACCTGTGCGCTGACGCACCCTAGTGCCAGGACCACAGGTGTCCAACAGAGGCCCGGGGCCCCTTGTTTTGTCCAGCCCGGCACCTTGTTTCTATCCAGCGGCAGTGCCCAGCTTTTGCTTAACTGTTAAGGAGCAGTTACATTTATACAGACATAAAATTACATTCGGCCCTTTGAAGGCAACCGTGAGGCTGATGTGGCTCCTAGTGAAAATGAGTTTGACACTCCCGACCTAAATCAAGGCCTGGCAATTGGAGCTTAGAAAATAATGAATGAATGTGGAAGGCATTATTAACCTCTTATGAGGAAAATGAGAAGCTGGAGGCCTCCTCCAGGGTCACAGGGCTTGCGAATGGTATGTGACATGGGAATGCAGACCCCGTTGGGGTGGGCCTTCACGCCGGCCTGATCCTGCCTTATGGGTGATGCCACGATGCAGCCCTAGAGCATTTCAGGAAAATACCGGAGGCCGTACAACTTCACCAGTGTCTCAGAAGCCACCTGTGCACAACTCAAACCCCCTCCTGCCCTCTGGCCCCGAGTAGGTGTGGCCTGACAGCACCACCCTTGAGCCAGCACCAGGGCTGGAGAGGCCTGGGGAGCCCACTGGGCACTGATGCATGGGCCACCGAGAGTGCCAGAGCCTGAACCCCCAGTGGCCACTCCTGACCACTGGAGGACAGGGGCCAAGGGGCAAACACACTTCCTCCTTTCATGCCTTGTGCAGACAGGTCTGAGTTCCATTCCAACAGGCTCCTCGGGTTCTGTGGGACAGTGTGTCACCCATGAGGTAGCCAGCACACACTTGTGGTGGCTCTACCTCCAGACACACACATTCTTCCCAGGGTCACACGGCCTAAACACATATAAGCCTTCTGTTAAGACAGCCTCCAATTCTTACACATGATGTGAAAAAAAGCAAAACAAAAAAAGTCACAGTCCCCTCCCTCGATTCCACGGAAGTGCTCAAGCCAGGGAAACCTGAGGAGGTGACACGGCTTCCCCGTGTTACAGGCAGTACAACTCGGAAGGGCTGCCCAACTGTACGTGTTACTTTAATCCGTGGACGAGCAGCATGACCTGCTAACAAGCTCCGCGCGAGTCCACACAGCCAATCTACTAAGACAGGTGCTACCATCACCTCCGTTTCAGAGGTGAGGAAACTAAGGTGGCAAGGTATTGCCCAAAGTTCACACAGCTACCGGGTGAGTGCCTTCCTGGAGTGCCTCACTCAGCCCTCAAGCCTGTACTGCTGGGCAATAATACCAGCACGTGCCTCTCCAGCGTGGGGCATCTACTGTTATTATTGTTTTATAAATGTGGAAACTGAGGAGGCACTGAGAAGTGCAGTAATTGCCTAACATCACAGAATCAGAAAGTGGTAGAGCTTGGATTTGAACTCAGACAGTCTGCAACCCATACTCTTTAATTAGTGTTATCCAATGCAAGACTCAGAAGCCACATGTGGCTATTTAAATTAAAATAGAACAAATTTTTAAATTCCGTTTTTCAGTTACCCTAGCCACATTTCAAGTACTTAATAACCCTCTGCGGCCACTGCACAGTGCAGACTTAGAACAGTACCAACATTGGCAGAAAGTTCCATTGACAGTGCTGCTATAATCTGCCTATTTTAACTAGAAGCCAACATTTAAAAAATTGGAACACTTAATATAAAAATCCCAACTTCTGATTTCCATTAAAAACCAGAAGATTGCCCCAGTTAGTGTGGCTCAGTGGACTGAGTGTCTGGCCTATGAACCAACCAGTCGCTGGTTCGATTCCCAGTGGGGGCACGTGCCTGGGTTGTGGGACAGGTCCCCAGTAGGGGGTGCATGACAGGCAACCACACATTGATGGTTCTCTCCCTCTTCCTCCCTCCCTTCCCCTCTAAAAATAAATAAATAAAGTCTCCCAAAAGAAGAAATGTAAAAAAAATCATAAGATAACACAACTCTTTACCCACCTTTCCATGGGGCCACAGTTGGCAGAGCTGAGCAGCAGCTGCCCTCTGGGGCCAGCTGGTCTCTGTCACCAGAGCCCACCGAGCCCCTGCTTCGCATATTTACACAGCAACCTGGCAGCTACCTGCTTTTAAACCCCCAGGGCAGTCCTTTCTTCTCTTTTCCACAGATGGCCACAGATGGGGAATCTGAGGCCAGAAAAGGGAGATCAAGTTTTTGCAGATCACGCAGTACATCGGGAAAATGGCCAGAGCAGGGACCCGGGTTTTCAGATTCCCAGGCCTGGGTTAAAAACCAGCCCTGATCCACCAAATCACCCACTCCGTGCTTGGCAGCTGATCAGCCACTCGAACCTCACCCTGATGCCCCCATCTGGAGACCCTCCGGACACAGGAGTATGGCATCTGTGATGGACTTTATTGGACATGTGGCTGCCCAAGCTGTGGTCTGGGAGCACTGCAGCCTGGGGTCCGGGACCCAGGCACCAAGTTTGAGGAGGCGCAGAGGTCAAGGCTGTTTGGAGCGAGGCCACAAGCGGCTGGTGAGAGAGCTGAAGAAGAGGTTCTGCTTGCTGGATTTGGAGAGCTCGGCTAGGCGCTGCTGCTCTTCCTGGTATTGGGGCATAGATGAGGGAGGGTCAGCCGGGATGGGCAGAACCTCTTCCCAGACTCCCAGGTCCCCAGCACTCAGCCCAGGGGCCACCTTCTTTAAAGCTCTGCCTAGCCCAGACCCCCTTTCCCAAGCTCCCCAAACCCAGCCCAGACACTAGCTGGAGCAAGCTCTGAGTCACAGGGGCCCGGACTCAAATCCCAGGACCCCCACGATCCCCTTCCCCAGGTCCCACAGGGCCCCTCTCCTCAATCCTGGGAACCTATTTGCCCCAATGTGAACGCTGGTGAGACTCTATGCCCTTTACCACATTGCACTGTTCTGCTCCCCGGGCCTCCAGTGCCTAGCCCTAGGCCCTGTGACCTGTCTTGGATGCAGGGGGATCTCAGGCCCCAATCTCCAGGGACTCCTCCTTTGGGCACCAGGAACTCTGGCCCTACTCCCAGGAACCCCACTCAGGATCTAGTCAACCTCAGCCTAGATCTTTCCCAGACTCAAACCACACTGTCTGCCCCACTTCCACGTCACCAGGATCACGTTAGATCATGGAACTTTGCCCAGACTTTTGGGCCAGTGTCCATGGATCCCACTTCCTAGACTTGAACCAATCCACGGTCCACAGTAAACCAGGGCTCCCACACCAGCTCAAGACCACCAAAGACAGCCTCTCCCCCAGACCTATGTCAAAGGCTTGGTGTTTCCTGCCTCCTTTTCTCAGAGCAGGCGCAGAATCAATTTGTCTGTCATTACAAGAGCCCTACGGGACAGGTGGTGTGGGAAAGAAGGTATTGGCTCAAGGCTACACAGTCCAAAGGGAAACTGCTATAACGCCCCCCACCTGGGGTGGGATCCAAATACCCACCTGCTCTAGCCGGCTCTGCCGCTGTTTGAAAGCCTCCAGTGGGTCATCCTCGAGGGCGTAGTGCTCCAGCACGGTCCGGACATCCTCCACACCGTTCAGTGCGATGGCTGTGGGGAAAGCAGGTGGGGGTCAGCCAGGCAGGCCAGAGGCAGGCAGGGCCCATGAGGGTACAGGTTAGAGGTCAGATATGGGGGGGGGGGCATGCAGTTGGTGCTACCTGGAATGCTTCTCAACACTTTAAAGGGCTCCTCTAAACATTCCCGAGAACTACTCCAAACATTCTAAGAAGCTTCTAAAGACTATAAAATGTTCATAGACCTCCCACATCTCAAGTACTCAGTTTTACATGAAAAACAAGCCAGAATCAAATGGCTATCATTTCCCTTGAGTGTCAAAGGTCCTGGGGTCAGAGGCCAGGTCAGGGGTCAGCCTCACTCTTGAGAAAGGCAGAGAGATCCAACAAGACCCGGTCATCGGAGTTGCCATCCCAGGGCCGCAGGGCAACACCATTGTAGGGCTGTAGGCGAAAGGCTTCCTTCTTGCAGTCCACAACTACCACACGGGCCGGGTCCCGATTCAGACAGGAAATATCCTAGAAGGGGTGACAGATCAGATCAAGGCCTATGCTCCTCCCCTTCCCACCAGGAACCACAGAGAAACAGACAGACACAAACGCACACTCACACACATACACACAGCACTGCCGTCTGTGATCATCACAACTGAGCCTCCCAAAGACCAGGCTGGAATGATGACATCAAATCCCCCATGGAGCAGGTCACATCGATCCCCGGACCCAAGGCCTGGCGCAAAGATTTAGAGTCTCCCTGGGGAGGGAGTGAGGCACTTGTGTGTTCAACCACTGCCCCAAACGACTGCAAGTTCAAGGTCTGTGAACCTCTCAAGGAGATAAAGAGATGCAGACAAATCTATGGCCAGAGTCACTCCAAGACAGGTACCTAGAAGCAGACTCTTCAAAATCCTCAATCACAGTCCATGTCCTTCTGAACCTTGCACGACTATGTAAACCCACCAACACACAGTGAAAAAAACAGCACACACCCGAACACATGGGAACTTGAACGCAGACCCACAAAGAGACCCATTCACAGACCCATAAATTCCTGGACCCATGCAGATGCTGCTGCTAACAGGTCAAACCAACCCCAACATGGTCTCAGATAAAACACTCTCAGTACACAGGCCAGACTACAGATAAACAAAAATGGTTTCTAAACTTCATGCCCTACCCTGCCCCCTCTTTGGGGAGAACCCAATTTCCCCCCACTCCCATTGCCAGATTCTGGGGAACAGAGAAGGGCCTAGAAGCCCAGCCCAACTTGGGGGCAGGCTGGTGTCCTGACAGAATCAGACCTGGGAAGAACCAGAAGCAGGGATGACACTGAGGTCAGAGCTGGGTCCTCCTTCCCTCAGGAAGTGCCAGCCCTCCACGAATCCCAGAGATCTACCCACGGCCCCCACATGGCACCTTAACATGGTGCCCATCCATATATCGCGTGGCGTCCCGGAAGAGGCGGTAGGAGATGAAGCCGTGGGGGTCCACACTGTCGATGAGTGGAAATGCAGTCTGGGGTACGATGGAAGGAGAACAAGGTCAGGCCGGGCCCTAGCCCTGCAGTTCTCTCATACCTCCCCCATGTCAGCCATCCCTCCCCTACACCAGGGCCTCACCATGCCAGTCTCTGACGTAAAGATGACAATTTCATACAAAGGGGCAAGCTGCTGGAATAAGGTCTCGATGCCCGGACGCTTCTTAAACCTCCAGCCAGTGGCCAGCTGGGGAGGCAGTAAGAACAGTGAAACACTGAGACCCAGAGGGCCCCAAATCCCCCAAGAGAACAAAGACCCAGCCTGAGGGGCTCCCAGAACCAGAATGTTCTCCCTCTCTTTATGGCTCTTGGGGGTTCAAAGTATATGGCTGTGACTGGGAGTCTGAAGGGTCTGGGTCCCAGAACAACAGCTGGCTCTTCCGTAGCACTTACTATGTGCCGAGGCACACATGTGACAACCTACGGGGTGGGGGTATCACAGCTGAAGAAAACGAGGCAATGATAGTAACACCGCTGCCCCACGACCACAGAGCGGAGCATGGGCTAAACCCCAGCCTCGCTGCAGAGTCTATGCTCCTAGCCACATCACCATGTTCTGGCCACCCAGGTCGATCCAGTGTCCCCAACCCGCTGTCTTCCCCAGGACACACCGACCACTCAGGGTGCAAGAGGACACCAGTGAGCTCCAAGACCAGCGTGTAGGGCGGCTGGTAGTATGGCTCCCGAAGAGGGTCTGGGAGAAGGCAGGGGCTGGTGGGCTCGATGATCATCTGTGGTACAGGAGCAGAACGGGGGCATCAGACAAAGGGGTTGAGGATGGAGGGACAGGGACTGGGCCCAGGGCTCCTACTCACCTGTCTATAATCTTTGAAATATTTGTATGTCCGGCGCAACTGCTGTACCAGAATTGGATCTAGGAGAACACCAGGGCACAAAAGTATTCCAAGATAAACCACTGTTCTACCTCTGGAAAAACCAGGGCTTTATTTATCTATTAGATACAAACAGTATATATATCCACCTGGTTCGAACCAGCACATTTTTAAGTCCAAAGGTAGAAGGTAATGACATAATCCTCAGACAGGAACAAATACCTTTACTCACCTGTTCAGCTTTAACTTAAACACTTCTATCCGCATACTACCCCAGATATAAAATAAAATGTTTATGCATCTGCCCGCTTAAAACCCACTTATAACTCTGCTGACACGATCACTATATTTAGTCCATTTGGAACTACTAGGCTTCCCGATCTAACTGCTTTACGCCACTATGCTGAACCTAGTTAAAAATACTAACAATATACCCACATCTGTGTACTTTAAACCAGTGGCTCTCAATTAGGAGCAATTTTGTCTCCTCCTCTTCCCAGGAAATTTGGCAATGTCTGGAGACATTTCTGATTGCCAGGATACTGGCATCTAGTGGGGTCGAGGCCCAGGATGCTGCTAAACACCCTATAATGCACAGGACACTCCCTTCCAACAAAGAAGTATCTGGTCCAAAGTATTAAGAGGGCCAAGACTGAAAAACCCTGGTTTAAGTGAATTTACTAAATCCAGTTTAAAGCAGGAAACTTATAACTGCCTATTTCAATGCAGTATTTTTTAGTCTTAGAAACCAAAACACTGAAACCAGTTAAGCAAGTGAACACATTTTAAACCAGTTTCTTTACCTAATCAGTTTATATCAGTATACTGATTTGTTTAAACCAGTATGATTCAGTTTCTGCCCAGTTAAAATTTACCCACCTGCCCAGTTTAAAACAATCAATGAATCAACATGCCAGTTTACAAATATCCCCAGCACAAACAGGTAGCTTTCTGGGCCCATCAATTGTTATTTTTCTCCTGGGAAGGGCCAGGTGTAACACAACTGACAACTACTTTCTACTCTACAATTGTCAGAAATTCCCCACCAAAAGCTGGTTAACTAAAGGAGGGGGGGCAGCATTGTTTTGGAAATGAGCTGGATGGGGTAAGGGTTGGGGGGAGCGGCAGCCATAAAGAGGAGGGGGTTAGGGACTGCATATGCTCAGATCTAAGACACAGGAAGCCATGTGTCTGGCACAGTTAGTGCCTTATCCCCAAACACTTCCATCCCAGACTCCCCTCCCCCATCTGTCCCTGACCATCTGCTTTTGGGCTGAGGGGCCAGGAAAGGGGACTGGGGCTTTGTAGTGCCCCTCTGCCTAAAGCCATCCAGCTGCTGACTCCCCTACCCCCCCAGTAGAAGAGGGAGGGGCTAGGGCCACCAGATGGCCAGGGCAACATCCCTACAAATAGCAAAGCAAAGCAGGGGGCGGGTCTGGGGACCCTAGAATTCGTGCTTGTTTACTCACCATTGTCGAATTCATCAGGAATCTATGAGGTAGAGAGAAAAATGGAGGGTTTGGGATGGCAGAGGCAAAACACCATCACACCCACACACAGTATTCTCTGGGGCCCTGGAAGGAGCAGGCAAAGATGCCTGAGAGGGTGAGACTCACCCCAGACCAGAAATGAGTCTCAACAGACCAAAGGGGAGGGTACCCACAGGATGGGACCCCTGGCAAGGCCTCTGTGTCTCTTTCCCTCTCACCTTGGCACCACTTTCATCCACAGAGTTGTTTCCTGCAAGAAAGACAGGGATGAATGAGAAGAATTGAGACCCAGTGTTGTGGGAGGAAGAAAGCAGGGGACCTGAACTCCTGGATGTAAGGGAAGAGCATTAAACCATGTTCTCCTAAGATTTAGAGAGGAGGGAGTTGGTAGCCAGGATCCCTGAGTCCATGAGAAAACAGGGGATGGGGCTGAATCTCCTGGGTCTCTGAGGGAAATAGAGACTAGGGGAAGAATGAAGTTTTAGGTGCAGAGGAAAGAAGAAGCTTAGGAGACTGGTCCAGGCCTATCCTTCCCCTCTTCCCCTCTTCCAAGTGATTCTCTATAGCCTAATGCAGGAGCCAACTAGAAACAGTGAAACCTTGCACACAGAGAGTAGAAGGGAGAATGATACTTCTCCCTTTCCAAGGCAGATGTTCTACATGGCTGCTGTACTGCGGGAGGAGCCAGGGAGTGATACGGGTAAAGCCTTTAGGGTAAACATGGAAACGTTCTTCGCTAAAACAAAAACAAAACAAAACCGCGTAGGACAGACAGGGATATGTCCCTCACCGAAGATATAGACGACACTCACGGTTCCTCCGGCCCCAAGCAGCCCAGCAAGCCAAAGTGCAACTTTTTTGGCGTAGCTGGGACCCTCCTTGCCCCGCTGCTGCTGTGACCCCTGTGCCTGGGCCTTAGTGCTGGGTTGGCTCCCAATCTCCTTGGCCTACAGTTGAGAAAGGGTAGGTTAGCCAAAACAGGAGAGAAGGTCAGGATAGCCTGGGCATCCTGGTCAGATTAAAATCAAGGTCGCACAAGGAAGCAGTCACCCACATGGCCTCTAGGGTTGTGTCACTGGTGGGGCAGCCAACCAGGAGATTGATTGGGTCTCTCAGAAAGGTCAAGAAATACTGTCCGGCTCCAGGATCCCAAGGATTCAAAAGATGATAGACCAGGTGCCCAGGATCCTGGAGGCAAAGGCCTGGAGAACCTGGAGCCCAGAAAAGCAGGGCAGGGAGATGAAATCAGGGAGCCTGGCGGTACATTGGGATGCTGAGAATAAGGCAATGGAGGCCACACAAGGGGATAGAACGGGGAGTTAATGTATTCAGATGTTTGGGACTCAAGATACAGCGGGGAAGGGATTGGGAGTGGAGCAGAGGGGCAATCATTTGTCTAGGGCTTAGGAAAGTAGGGCACGGAAGTGATGGATCTGGAGGTCAGAAAGGCTAGTTCTCAGTCAGCATGCGGCAGGTCAAATCAAGGGCCCGAACATCTACTTCACCACCACCACGGGGAAAAAAAAATACCCTCAAGGCCAGGCTGGGACCCCAGCGTCCCGAGTCTCTTTCCTTCAAGTTATTATCTGAGCGGTCACTGAGACGAGGAGCAGGTGACCCCTTTCCCCCGGCACCCACGTGGTGTCCAAAACGGTTGGGAGTCCAGAGGACGTACTTGAGCCCCCAACATCTAGCCCTGGGGAGCAAGTGTCGGCCACCACGGGAGGCTGGGAAGGGCCCCCGAAATGCGGACGGCGTTCCATTCAGCACCCTGAAGTGCTACATGCCAGAACCCTGAGGCGGCGAAGGTCTCCCAGGAACTCCAGGAAGGGACCTCCACAGCCGGAGCCCACCACTGTCCGGCTTACCTGGTCCGAAGCCCGGGGGGGCGGTGTCACCAGCCTCGCGCACAACCCCCGCGCGCCTAGCCGGAGCCCGCTCCACAAGCGCAGGGCCAGCGCCGCTGAGGCCGCCATCTTGTGCTGACGCCACATGGCCCCGCCCATTCACCTCCTTCACGTTAGTCCCGTTCCAGGGCTTCGACAAATGGAGATGCAGGGGCGGGGCAGGTGGATGGCGGCCGGAAGGAGTCAAAGGACTTCGGACGGACAGCTGCGGGCGTGCTCCTCCGAGGCGATCCTCTCGCGGGCCCCCGCGCGCCTACAGAGCGGGAGTCTGCCTGCGCCACGCCCCACTCGGCCCTGGCGCACGCTACCTCCACGGACACCAGACCGGCCTGACACCCATTGCTCGGAGGTAAAGCTGAGGCCATAAGGAAGGAATCCTAGGGCTGGCAGCCCTCACAATCTCGCTTCCTCAACGCGGAGCCGGGAAGCCCACGTATCCGCTTTCCTGTTCTCAGAGCCCTTTCTTGTCCTTGCGCCCATGAGCGTCTCCTTAAGGGTGTGAGACGCCAGTCATTTCATGGCGACGGCCAAAGGAACAGGGCTGTGTCGGGCCAGGTCGGGAGTGTTCACAATCAATGAATTAGAGGCCACAGGTAGCCACGATGGAGCTCCTTCAAATTATTTTGAGGGGAAAAAAGGCTGACAGTGTTTACGTAAACTTTAAAAACATGTATCGTTTAGGGATACATACTATGGTACAAAGCATTAAAGCACCAAGTTGGTCAAAAGACAAGTGGAATTAAGGGTTGTGGACACCTCTGGAAGGGAATGGACTGGGAGTACCTCTAAAGTGGGCCCTATCTTGTACATTTGCTTCCTAAACCGGGTGGTGGGGACACGGGTCCTTACATTTTTTTTTTAAACATCAGAAATATATCTTTTGTTACATTTGTAAAAAGACGTGACTATGAGGAAGGTGAAGGAAGGTCAAGGTACTAAGTGCCATTCTCTACACTGTCCCCATCCTGTGAGACAAGCTACGGCAATGCTGGGGGTCAAGAGAAAGGACCATCAAATGCTCTACACTGCACCACAGGAGGGACTTGGGTTTCCTGGGGGACACTGACTGATTTTCACCCAACTCAAGCATGAGTTAAAATGTAAGTTCATCCATCACATGGCAGGCTCTGTTCCAACAAATTCTTTCCATGTCTTCTCACACATTCCTCTCAAGGGCCCTCTGGTGGAGGCAGTATCATTTTCTACACGGGGAAACTGAGGCTTAAGTAGGACCTAGTCCACAAGACCACACACAAGGAAGTGGGGTCTACAAAGTACCCCACTTACAAACCAGACCACACACACACAAAGGACTTTTTGATAGCTTTTTATTGAAAGACAAAAACATAAAAGCAAGCTGGTCAAGGGGAAATACAAGAATGTAGGGACCCTCCCCCAGACTCTACTCATTCCCATGAACATCAGGGAGAATGATAGGAACCCAGAAAGGAAAACAAAGGAAATCCTGAACAACCAGGATAGGGCCTACTCCACACCCAGATCCTCTGTCATGGCCAAGGGCCAGGGAAGGAAGGAGGGACACCCTCTTATCTGCCAGATATCTACTGAGGTCCACCTGCCTGGCCTGCCTCAGGCCTCCAGGAGCTTCCCCAGGAAGCGGAGGTTGAGGATCTTGAGCTGTTCATCAAGGTCCATGCGTACGATGCCATCCTCACCATCGATGCTTAGCAGTACACCTGTGGCTTCCCGATCCTCACCCAGAATCACCTTTACCTGGAGAGGGGGACGTGGAGTCAGGGTCCATGTCAATAGTCCAGCATTCCCACAACTCCTTGCCCCTCCTTACCTTGTTGTTCTTGGTGGGGGTGATGGGCTCCAGGTGCTCACTAGAGATGCTGACAACTTTCTCACTGTCCTTCAGGTACACGGAGCACATGCCTCCCTGAGGGTGGGGATAGCCTGGTCAGCCTGGCCTGCTCCCAACATAGGACTGATAGTCATACTTAAGACACAAGCTCGGGGCTCATTCTAAGAAGTCACTTTCCCAAGGTGACATAAAGCAGGAAAGGCCAAGACTGGGCCAGGTTCCAAGGCTGGATGGAGTCTATGGTGTATGGAGGCGGGGTGACCAGATCAGCAAGGGAAGCACCAGAATGAAGCTCAGGCCAGCCAAGAAGACGCTTCTCAGGCACTTAAATCTTCAGAACCCAAACTGGCTTCAGCTTCTTCCCTGCCCTTGTTCCTCCCGTCTCCAGTCAGCACTCTGCACCTTGTCTTGGTCAGCTCTTTCACTGACAATGTCCAGATGAGGCCTGTCCATACAGCCGCCTGAGAATCTCTCCCACCCCCCCACCCCCGTTTATTCCTCAGGCCCTGTAGTGCAGCCTGAGCTTCCCCCAGGCTTCCAGCCCCGAGTGTCACCACCTCAACCCATCCCTGATAAAGCAACATGATGAATTAATTCCAAACCATATATCTGATCCCTGCTTAGTTTTTTCCATGACCTCCCAGTGTCCTCAGGACACAGTCCACGTTCCCCAGCTGGCATGTGTGCTGGCCCCAGCCACTTCTCTGGCTTCATCACAGTCCACCTTGGTTCTTTATGTTCCAACCACAATGAACATATTTCAGCTCCCCCAGATGTGCCAGGCTTTCCCTCACCTCTAGGCCTCTGTGAGTCCCCTCTATCTGGAACACACTTAACCCCTACCCCAGCCACTTCTCTGGGCTTACTCCTATTATTCAGGTCTCAGTGCAGGTATCTCCAGAAGTCTTCCCTGATCCCCTGAAAAGTTGGTAAGATGCCTTCTCTGGGTTTACATATGTCCTCTTGCCCTCTGGGGCTTCCTGTATCCCAGGTCTGGCCACTCAGGCTGCCAGTGTCAGGGACATGTCTGGGGATACGTCCCACCGGAAAAGTGAGATCCTGAGGGCAGGGCCTGGAGCTCTCTTGGTCTCTGATGCTTAATTAATTCAACTAATATTTACTGGAGGGCCAATGAGATGCCAGTTTCTTGTCTAGGAACTGGGACTACTTAGGAATAAAACACAGGATTAGTAATCAAAGAATCACCAGGGCAAACTAAGCCTTTAGACAGAAGTGGATAACATGAAAAAGAATTACATGGACCTGTAAGAAACACACCTGAAATAAATAGCCTAGGTGCTTCCCTGAGGATGAACAGAAGTTAACTAGACAAAGAATGGAAGGAAGAGATTTCTAGACAGAGGAAAGTGATGAGCAAAGGTCCTCAGGCTAGAGGGAACTTGGTAACTGAAAATGGAGAGGCAGGTAGCGCTGCTGCAGGCAGAGCCTAGGGGCTGTGGGTACCCAGGAGAAGCCTGGCACAATGGAGCAATCAGTCTGTGTTACTGAATTGATCTCAGAGGAGTATGTCATGAAGTTACCATACTCATGGATGCCAATCACTGTCCCAGGCAGCTGTGACCCCAATCATGAGCACAACAGGCAGAAAGAAATCCCAGCCTTGTGGAACTTGCATGCCAAACCTTTCCCCATCTTTTTATATACAGCTATAAACGAGTACTGAAAGACGTGGTTAGACAATTTAAAAAAAAGAAAGACAAACAATAACCACAGAGATTGGGAACCCCAAAGGAGAGGGTGCCTGCCCATCCACCAGCCTGGGCCCCACTTACCGTGACACTGCGGATGACACCTGTCTGCCCCACCACCTGCGTATCCAGGTAGGTGTCCCGCACCTTCACCTGGATGTCAGTGGTTACCCAGTCACTAGAGTTCTGCTCAATGCCTGAGCCTGGTGTGTGCGGGTTGTAGCCACCAGGGGAGGGGGCTCCAGGTGTCATCGGACTGTAGCCAACAGGGCTTGGGCTTGGACTAGCCTGTAAAGGAATTAGGAGCAGCGTTGTTGGGAACAGATCACCTGGCATGGCTGTCATTAAAGGCCTGAGGCCCACCCTACCCCACCACCTCAAGGGTATGCCAGCTGACCAGCACCTGATAGGCCATGGGGGAAGGCGTGGGGTGGTAGCTGGCTGGAGAGTGGGTGTTCTGGTAGCCAGCTGGACTTGGTGCCACCTGGTGGTAGCTCTGGGGGCTGGGACTGGGCTGGTAGGAGCCTTGTGGAGAGGGAGCAGCATAGGGGGAAAACTGGTCCGTGTTGTACCTGCAGAGACAAGGCAAGAAGGGAGCATTTGTTGAGACTGGCGAAGAGGTGGTGGCAGAGAGGGGAATTTGGGCAGGGGTTATTAGGGCTAGCCCCATTGTACTCACATGGCTGGTGTTCCTGGCGTCTGCGGGTTATACTGTGGGTTAACCTGTGGGGATGAGGGGTCTGGATAGCCAGGTGTTTGGGGATTGGGAGTACCCCCATAGGCCTGTGGTGATGGGGTGGGCTCATCGTCAAAGGCGTACTCATATTCTTCCTCAGCCCTGTTGGGGAAGAAGTTTGTTGAGAATGGTGATCACAGCAATGTAGCAAATTCTTCCAGGACACCACTGTACCCAGTCAAACTGAGGCAGCTTCACCCTCACAGCAGCCTCATCCAAAGGCCTCCATTTCACAGATGAGGAGACTGGGAGTCAGAGATTAGGATGCCAGCCCACAGTCACACGCCTTGTCACATGACCAAGGTCACACACTCTGTCTCCAAAGCCAGGTTTTAACCACAGTGTGCTACTGTGGTTAGGCCAGAGAGACTATTTTACCACCAGCCATGCCTACTCCTCAGACCAGCCTGGAGCTGGGAGCAGAGAATTCGGGGTGGGTCATACAGACCCCTCTACTCCCCAGACACCCAGCATAACCACTCAGCATGTCCCCAGGAGCTCAGGAAAACTTGGCCCCCCCAAACTCCTGGTCCTCACCGTGATGGCGTGTTAGGGTTGTTGGGGTCCCAGGCCCCACTCTGGGCTGGAGTACGGCTGCCATCATGCAGGGGTGTCTGTGAGCCATAATGCGGGGTGCGGCTGCCTGTGACAGGAGAGATGCTGTATGCATCGGTTCTGTCCTGTCTCCAGTCACGGCCCCCCACCCCAATCACCCCTCCTCCCTGTCTCCCGGGGAGTGCTCACCATCTTGGAGAGGTGTCTGAGAGCCATACATGGGTGTGCGGGAGCCAGAACCATACATGGGCGTCTGAGAGCCATACATGGGCGTCCGCCCATAAGTTGAGGTCATGCCACCCGGGCGCCGTGAGCCCCTGTGCACACAGAGAACTAGAGAGGTGAGTAGGGCCTTCTCACCACCTGGTAACCCCCTCCGTGCCCTGCCATGGCCCAGCCTTACACTGTGGTGAGACGCTGACGGTCTACAGAGATGGTCTGGCAGGTGGAATGCAGCTCCACTCGGGCCGTGGACTCCGTGGCATCCTTCACCACACCGATGTAGCCTGGTAGGGAGCAGGAGGTCACGCCGAGTGGGGCTCTCCCTCACCATTCCCCTTCCCAGGCCTCCATATGCTATTGAAGATCACCTTTGTAGGGCCCCTGGGAGATGCGCACAGTCTGGCCAATGAGCTCATTGTCTCTCCGCCCCCGGCCCCTGCTCATGCCACCGCTGCTGCCACCTGGGCTACCAAAGCCACCACGCTGACCTGAGGAGGGAAGAGAACATCACCAGTCCCTAGAGCTGTGACTTCTTGTATTCTTTTTTTTTTTAAGATTTTATTTTTAGAGAGAGGAGAAGAAAGGGAAGAAAAGAGAAAAGAAACACTGATGTTCGAGAAAAACATTAATCAAATGCCTCTCACACTCCTTCAAGCCCCCAACCCGGAATCTGGCCCACAACCCAGGCATGTGCCCTGACCAGGAACTGAACCAGTAACTTTTCACTTTGTGGGATGACACCCAACCAAATGAGCCACGCAGCCAGGGCTCCTTGCCCATAGTCACAAAACTCTCTTCACCTGCTTGACTCTCCCCCTCCCCTGTTAGGTTAAGAGCCTCTTCTAGGCTTTCCCATTACGGCTCTTACTACCCTGGGCTGTCATGGTAGAGTGAGATCTGGTCTCCAGTGGGCTGTGGCCCCATCAGGGCTGAGCCAGCCCAGAGCAGGTGCTCAGTGACTGTGGGCTGAACAACCTTCCTCCCCCATCCCACACACAGCCCCAGCCCGACTCCCCCTCACCTCCAGCACTGGGGTGCATGGGGCTGCTGATCCGGGGGCTCATAGGGGCAAAGCCGCCCACAGTGAAGTTGGTCACATCTCGGGGCTAGAAGAGGGACAAGAAGTGAACTGGCAGGCAGGGTCTGGGTGACTGACTCACAGACTCTTGTGCCAAACTGCCTGCCTGCATTTGGGAACAGATCCTGTTTGAAGCTTCTGGCAGCCATCATTCTCTTTTTCCGGGGACAAGGCCTCAATTTCCTTTTGGTGAAACTGCCACAACCCCATGCCATTGTGGGCCTGTTTAACAAGAGGCTCTAGGCAAGGAGTGGGACTAAAATGTGGTAGTTAGGAATGTAAATCCCCTAGTGCAGGAGTGTCAAACTCATTCTTGCTGGGGGCCGTATCAGCCTCATGGTTGCCTTCAAAGGGCCAAATGTAATTTTAGAACTGTATAAAGGTAACTACCCCTTAACATTTTTAGCGAGAGTTCAGCACTGCCACTGGGTAGAAACAAGGTGCCGGGCTGTATAAAACAAGGTAGAGGGCCAGATGCGGCCTGCGGGCCTTGTGTTTGCCACCTGTGCCCTAGTGACACAAAAGCTGCATACCATGATCTCATCACCCCACTTGCGAGGTCCTAAAGAAACCACCTCCTGGTCCCAACTACCCAGATCTCAGGCCTGATTTACTTTCTGATACCTGGTTCTACACAACCTTCCTACAAGTACTATCCCAAGGTCTTTGCACTTGCTGTTCCTGAGATATTCATGGCTCTCCACCCCTTCACTCAGGATCTGCTCCAATGTCACCACCTCAACGAAGCCTTTAACTTCTGTTTAGAGCAGCAGCCCCCATCATTCTCTCCTATCTCTACCCTTTATAGATCACAGTAGTTTAAAAAATGGGAGGGGTGTGTGGGCGGTAGAGGGTGAAGCTAGGAAAACTTTCAGTATAAATGCTAATTATACATATTTCTCTTCAATGCCAGCAAGATTCTTTGGGGTTTTCTCACAAATACAAAGAAAATAATGTAGAATGAAAGTGAAATATACCATATTAACAATGTATTTAAAAATAAATAAATAAAATACAGCAGCACCCCATCCCCACCATTCTCTACCTCCCTTTCCGGTTTTATTTTCCTTGTGTTTCTCATCGTCCCACACTGCATGGAGTACCATGTATGTACTTGTCTATCTGTTGACCTCCAAAGCAGCAGCTCTAGGAGGGCGGGCAGCTTTGCCTCCTGTTCACTACTGTATCTCCAGTGTCTGGCACCTAACAGGTAGGTGCTCAATAAAACCACATGAAAAAATAAATGATTTGGTAAACAGCTCAGAAACCCAATATGCCTTTTTTTACACTTTGCCAAGGACCTGACACTGACATCTGCCCATTTTTTGTCACTCCTGGGGTCAGGGAAGGCCAGAAAGCTGAGCCAGGTACCCATTAACACAGAGTGCCACCCTGCCCACCTCACCTTTGAGCCTCCGGCCAGCACCAGGTGACGTGTCTTGCAGACAAACATGCCCCCATTCTCCACCAGTTTCTTACAATGCAGAAAGGCAAAGCTACGGAAAAGATGGCGAATCTCGCCCTCCCGACCCTGGAGGAACAAAAACGGTCACTCTCGTGGCGACGTGCCACCCCTATTCTTTTGGACACAGCTGATAGGCAGGAGCTCATACTTACTGAGTGGGGGCCATCAATGACCTTGACGATGTCTTTCACATGGATGTTGTTCTGTTCCGAGTCCAGGGCCACGGCAAAGCGATTGTCCTTCTTCCGGGTCACAGCCTGGTGCCTAACAGTCACCACCTTCCCGTACATATTTAGCACCTATGGAGGGAGAGGGGAGATACTGAAGGGTTAAGAGTGGAAAGGATGACATGGAGTAGGGTTTCCCTAAAGTGAGATGGTCCTTCCTTTCGAGAGCCTGCAGGGAGCTCTTGGGCAGGTGAGGTCAGAGTGCCAACCCCAAGGCACTGGGTCAACCAAAAATGTTCCCCATCATTTGGGAGAAGACTCCACTCCGCTGATTAAACATTAGGGATTGGAGAGATGGGCAGAGGAGGAGATACTAACTAAGCTAATGTCTACCTATCACTCTGTACCAAGCAGGCCCCATGCTAAATTCTTCATTTAAGATTTCAAAACTTCCCTCTGAGATGGATGCTGTCATGATTCCCATCTTACACAGGAGGTGTCTCAGGCCCCGAAAAAGCAAGTCAGCAGCCCAGGGTAACACTGCACCAAAGTAATAGAGCTGAGATGTGAATCCAAAGTCCAGGTTCTAAGCACTATGTATGCTGTGTAGCTACCACATCCATGGGGAGGAGGTGAAGGGAAGAGGGTACCTGTGGCACCCCACCCTTCAGCAAGCACTGAATGTCAGGGTGCATATCTGACCTCAGAGATTCATTTACAACTACTCAAGTAAAGCTGCCATTACCTCTACTTTACAGGGTAAAGAACTGAAGCAGAGAAGGTAACTGACTTGCTACTTGCTTAATCTCACATAGCCAGTTGTGGGTGACAGAGGCAGGTCTGCAACCCAGAGCAATCTGGGCTCTTGGCCACCACGCTCTGCCGCCTCCCAGGATGAGGAGCTTGAGAAAGAGTGAAGCCCCTAAGCCCTGCCACTGAATGCAGCACACGCACCTGGAAGGTCTCCCGCTCCAGTCGCACAATGACACCCACGGTCTGGGGGTCCAGCTGCACCAGCTCTCCCCATTCATGCTGGCCCCCAACATCCACACCTGATGCCGTCTCCGAGCAGAGCTGCAGGTCCCGGGGGAGCACTTTCAGCTGCCAGGAAAGGGGGAAGGGTGAAACAGGACCCAAGTGGCTGGCCTGCCTTGCCTGAGCATTCTCCTTTGGGTATATATGCTCACCTTTTACTCTTCTGACCTACCTCATGCATGGTGAGGTCGGAGAAGAGGATGACAAAGTTTTCCTCTACTCGCACAATTAGGCCTGTGTCACCCTCAAATCGCCCAGCAATCACCTTCACGTGATCCCCCATCTTGAAGTACTTCCTAAGTTCCTGAGCTGGGAATTCCAGCATGTCCTAGAGATCAGGTGTGGGGATAACAAGCAGATGAGAAGAAGCTACCACAAATCACCTGCCCCATCCATCTTCAGAATCCACTTCAGTTCTCAGAAAAAGCCCTGGCCAAGACCTACTCCAGGCTCACACCACTGAACCAAAGACCACCTTAGGCCACCAGTACAATCCTCAGACTGCCCCAAAGACAGCTGACCTCAAACAGAACATCAGCCTAGACAACTCTTCACCCCACACAGAGCCAGTCTGTCCCGTAGACATGACACCAGACTAGACAGACACCACCTCAGACCCACTGGAGACAGTCTCACCTTAGACACACCACACTAGCCTAGACAAGCCCTCAGACTCACAGACACACACACACAGACACACACACACACACACCACCACCACCACCACCACCACCACCCCAGCAAACTAAACCCAGTAGCCACTTTGGATTACTCATGGTTACAATATCACCCCCTTAACCCAGTACATATGGGGAGGACAGTAGGGGACCCACCTTTAGGTCCTCGTGCTTGGGCATGATGGTGATTTTGTTGCCATCCACACTGAGAATCTTGCCCTGCAGGTTGATGAGCTCACCCTCACAAACCTCCACATTGTCCCCAGGTTGGAAGTTATGTTCCCGTTCCTTCCCTGTAGGGGCAGACATGGGGCTGATTGGGGGGCTGCCTGCCATGGGCCATCTGCTCCTCCTTGGCCTAAGTTACAGCTAAGAGCAAGTACCTGTGCTCTCAGTCACCACCTCCAGGTCAATGCCCTCTGGCTGGTCCTCAAACTTCTCCAGCTCAGAGAGTGTGGGCTTCACGCCCTCTGTGATCTAAGCCCCAAGAGACAAGGGGAAGAAGAAGTAGACAAAGGTCAGTGTCACAGCCCAGCTGAGTAGGCTAAAGAGACAGGGAGTATTACTGCCCTAGGGACACTAGTGACTTGAGGATTACCCAGTACAGACCCAGATAACCCACTGCTCTGGGCTCGGGGTACAAGAGGGAAAACCTGGCCTCCCCATTCCCCACTGCCATCAGCATGAACCCCTCCGAGACCCTCACCACAGCAGACATGGCAAAGCTCTTAAACAGAAAGCCCTTCCGGCTGTAGCGGTTCCCTTCGAAGATGAGGAAGTCACCATCAGAGGCAACATCGCCCCCCAGGGACCTGGGGTTTTGTGAGGGAGAGAAAATTGGAAGGGTATGTTAAGAAGAGGATCTGCTTTTTAATTAAAAATAATTTTTTGGAAAAAAAAAAAGAGAGAGAATCTGCTGCACCTCCCTCCTCGCTGGCAAGGGGGGCAGAAGACCTCAGGTGACTGATCCATCCCATCCTAACACACACCCTCTTGGCAGAGGGACCTCTCACAGAGCCCAAAGGAGGGGTCCACCGACCCCACCTCTCTGCACGCCCATGCCCTTTCCCTGCTTTATTTTCAACACAGTACACGTCGCCCTCCGATGGACTACTGTTTGATTCACCTCCCTAACCAGGATGGCAGTCCAGAGGGGCAGGGACTTATCTTTTCTCACGCTTTCCCCTGTAAGTGTCTGCACAGTCAATAACAACTGGACCATCATAGACAGTCAATACGAACTGGACAAAGTATCAGAGTTAACATTCACAGAGCACTCAGCCCCTGCCTGGCTTACACACGTACCACCTGAATGACTCTTCCCCAAAGCCTGTGACATCAGTAATATGAGGAAATGACGCTCGAAGAGGGCATACCACATAGCCCAACTACGAGTCTGAGAGTCAGATTCAAACACAGGCAGAGGGACTCCCAAGCCTGTGCCTCAACTCTTCTGGCCCTGCATGTGGGGTGGGGTGGGACCACTTAGTTGCTGCCCCATGCTTTTACAATGGGGAGGAAAAGCCTCCCCTATTTCCCAAAAGGAAAATGCAAGGAAGAGCTGCTCATTCAAATGTTTTCTCATTCACATGGTGAATCTGGGAAACAGACTGGCATACTCTGCTGGGCATGTTTGAGTACTGTTGCCTCAGCTCGCTTGGGGGTAGGGAGGGGTCACTCTGGTTTGTTCTCTGCCTCACAGTAAAGGGAAGTCCAGTCGGGTGGAGACCAGTGGTGTAAATGGGCCCAATTTGGGCATAGCAGGTGTCAGTCGAAAGGCACATTCTGCAATCTAGACAATGCAAAATTGTCTGGCTGACTCCCAGCTGGTACCAGAGTAAGACCAGAGGGAAAGTGTCACTGACAAATCTTGTTCCTCTACCTCCTCTTCTCCTGCCCCTCTTGCCCCTGTTGGAAGTCCTGGTATGCCTGGAATACTGGAATCCCTGAGCTGCTCTGCTTTCTATCCAGCTGGGGAAATTAAGGGAGACATCCTGAGGAAAAGGAGCTCTATACCCCCATCTTGGTTGCCCAGGCATCAGGAGATCAGGGAGAGACTTTATAAAGCCTGACACATTGATAAATCCCTTTTCAATATATGATACCATTAATCACACTTACTACATGAAATGTGATACTCTGGGCACACATGCAGATTAATTTATTCAATTCTCTCTACCATCTGAGGAAGCAGGGCTGTCATTATCAATCTTTGTAAGCAGAGGAAACTGAGGCATGATAATGTTAAGTAACGTAGTTGAGGCTATACTGACAGCTAAACACTCACAAACTAAACCTGCACAGGGTTTCATTTCTGTGAGGGAAACTGTAAAGGCACGATCTGCACCCTAGCTCTGGGGACTCAACCCAGCCAGTCCCCAAGGACACTCACCTGATCTTCTCAGCATCAAACAGCCTCTGTGGGGGTCGCTTAAACTTCTTCCTTTTGGCAAACCAGTCTTTCTGTGGAGGAAAAGGGGCATGGGTGGGAAGGATGAGAGAGGAGGGCTTGGCCACCAGCTGGGATAAAGCATTCCCTCTCCCACACACAGCCCCATGGTACCAAGCTCATGCGGGCCTTGATGCGGTCATAGTCAATGCGTGGAATCATCTTCAGAGAGATGGTGTTTTGGCTGGGCTCCACATAATCTACCTGAAAAGGACAGGTGAGTGGTCAGGAAAGGGCCTGTCCCTCCATCCCTAACCCCAGACATAGGAAAGGCAAAATGATACCAGAAAGGGTAAGGGAGAGAGGGTGATGGGTAAGAAATCTGACTGCTAAACTAACACCTCCCAAATTCCCTCCGAATTGGACTCTGAAATGGACTATTCATGGCCTGCTTGACACCTCCACTTGGCTACCTAAAAGGTCCCTCAAACTAGCACAACCACAACTAACCTCCTGATTTCCTCCAAACCTGCTCTCAATCTCTTCCCACTCCATTCTTCCTTCTCCTCAGGCACACCTAGGAGTCATTTTTTTTATTGCTTTTTTTTTTTGGACAGAGAGGCGAGAGAGAAACATCACGTGTTGTTCTGCTTACTTATGTATTCATTGGATGCTTCTTCTATGTACCCTGACCGAAGATCGAACCCACAACCTTGGCCTATTGAAACAATTGTCTAACCAACTGAGCTACCGAGCCAGGACAACCTGGAAGTCATTCTTTACTCCTTTCTCTTTTACCTCCATATCTAATCTGTCAGCAAATCCTGTCAGCTGTGCTTTCAAAAACTCGGATCTTTTTCCTCTCCTCTGATGCTCCAACCGTAGTCCCATCCCACCATCAACGGCCACCTTTACCAAAGCATCACTGGTCTGTCTCCTTGCTGGTCTCCCTGCTCCTGTGGTCCCATAAAGTCTATTTAAGGGTTTCTCAGCCAGGTAATTTTTTGTTGTGGGGGGCTGTCCCATGCATTGTAGAATGTTAGCAGCATTCCTGCCATCTATCCACTAGAAAGAATCAACTCTCCAGCTGAAAAAACCAAAAATGTTTCCATGCATTGCTAAATATTCCCTGAGAGCAACATCCCCCGTTTCAGAACCAGTCACCACAGTAATCCTATTAAAACCAAAATCATACTTCTCATCTTACTCCAGTAAAAACTGAAGCCCAATGAGGGGCCTCCCTGAGCTCATGTCCTGCCTCAGCTAGAGACAGTTCTGTCTCACATGCTGTTCCTTTTGTCACAATACGCTTCCCCAGTAACTCCACATGGCTCACTCCCTCTCCGCCTTCAGATCTTTACTCACATGTTGCTTTCATCAAACACAGAAGATGGTCATCCACTTCCTGTGTGCTCACAACAAAACCCAGGCTCTGATTTTCCTAATCTGAGTGGGGTACTGCTCTCTCTATCACAAAGGGGGCTGGGGAGGTCAAAAGGAAAGGAGAGGAGAGAGGAGCAGAAATGTGAATATGAGTCCTGACCCCCTCAGCCACCCCACCCGACCCCACCAGTCACCTGTGCGATGTCATCCTTGTAGATGCCCCGCTTGAGGCGGACCCATGATTTTGGTTTCAGGTTGGCCACCTCCTTCACCACTTTGAGCACATCTGTCATCTCCTTGATGGGCACCATCTGCTGGTTCCAGTACCCAAGCCGCAAGTTGCCCACGCCCTCAATGGCTTGCTTCACATGGGTTTGCTTGTAGGCCTCCACATAGATGTAGCCCTTCACATGCTCTGGTGCCACTACTGACTTAATCTGTAGGGGCTGGAGGGCCAAGCCCATGAAAGGAGACAGTGAGACACAACTGCTAATAACAGCAACAATGCCACCTCAGCAGTATCTCTTCCAGGAATTCATCCCACAGAAACGTGTCGGCTCAGTGACACAGACACAAGGATGTTCACTGCAGAGTTATATATTATAGCAAACAAACAAGACTAGAAATCGTAAATGCCCCCCCCAAAAGGATTTGTTAAAATATGGCTTAACTATATCATGAAATGTAACAGATAAAGGAGCAATGAGATGAATCTATACAGTGACACAGAAAGAAAGCCAACATATATTATGTATAAAAAGCAACTAGAACCAAAGAAAGCTGGAGGAGCTATACCAATATCAGGCAGAGCAGATTTAAGACAAAAATTGCTACCAGAGATAAAAAAGGATATTTTATAATAATAAAAGGGTCAACCTATCAAAAAGACATAAGATTATAAATATATGCGAACCTAACAACAGATCCTCAAAATACATTTAGAAGGAACAACTTATAAAGGACACATGGACAAAACAAAGGTGGGGTGGAAGCAGAGGAGGGAGGTGGGGATGGCTGGGCTGGGACGGGAGTGGCGAGGGTAAATGCAGACAACTGTACTTGAACAACAATAATAAAAGCTTAAAAAATACAAGAAGAATTAATAGAAATGAAGGGGGAAATTGACAGTTCACTAATAATAATCAGAGGTTACAATATCCCATGTTTGACAATGGACTGAACAACTAGATGGAAGATCAAGGAGGAAAGAGAACACTTTAGCAACACTATAAACACTGTGTAGCCCTAACAGACATCCGTATACAACACTCTTTCAAACCACAGCAGGATGACATTCCTCTCACAGGCACACTGAACACTCCCTAGGAAAAACCGAAGGTTAGGCCATAAAACAAGCCTCAATAAATGTAAAAGGGCTGAAATCATATAAAATGTATTCTCCAAACCCACGAAATTAAATTAGAAATCAGTAACAGAGGTAGTTTAGGAAATTCACCAACATGTGAAACTAACTTTTTGGGGTTTTATTTTCTTTACCAGTCACCTTTTATTCAGTACTAATTGGGGTATGAAAGATTCAGGTTGCTGGGAAAACGTCATGATCAGGCATCTGGAGTGTGCCCTCCATCTGGGCCCTCCTCACTGGTATTTGTGGTGCCCCTCAAGTGACCAATGGATTGAAGAAGAAATTGCAAGAGGAATTAGAAAATATTTTTGAGACAAATGAAAACAAAAACATGTATACTAAGATAAAACTTATTATAATGTGCCCTGGCTGGTGTGCCTCAGTGGATTGAGTGCTGGCCTGAGAACCAAAGGGTTGTCAGTTCAATTCCCAGTCAGAGCACACGCCTGGGTTGCGGGTCAGGTCCCCAGTAGGGGGTGCATGAGAGGCAACCACACATTAATGTTTCTCTCTTCCCCTATCTAAAAATAAATAAAATCTTTTAAAAAACATTATAACGTGAAGATAGTAATGCGCAGAAGTTTACAGCTGTAAATGCCAACTTAAAAATGAAAAAAAAAATCTCAAATCCATAACCTAACCTTCCACCTCTAAGAAACTGGAAAAAAGGAAACTAAACCCAAAGCAAGCAGAAGGAAAGAAATAATAAAGATCAGCATGGAAACAAATGAAATACAAAAGAGAAAAACAGTAAGAGAGTGCATTACAACCAAACATTAGTTCTTTAGAAAAAATTAACAGATTTGACAAACCTTTACCAGAATGACCAAGAGAAAAAAGAGAAAACTCAAATTACTAAAATCAGGAATGAAAAAAAAAGGATATTACTACCATTCTCACGGAATGACAAGGCAATACCAAGTATAACTACCTGCCAACAAATGAGATAACCTAAACAAAATGAATATTCTCATAGAAAGATAAACTACTACAACTAACTCAAAAAGAAAGAGAATCTGAAAAGACATGCAAGAAGTAAAGACAGCCTGGCTGGTGTAGCTCAGTGGATTGAGTGCGGGCCTGGGAACCAAAGGATCGCGGTTCCATTCCCAGTCAGGGCACATGCCTGGGTTGTAGGCCAGTTCCCAGCAGGGAACACACAAGAGGCAGCCATACATTGATATTTCTCTCCCTCTCTCCTTCCCTTCCCCTCTAAAGATAAATAAATAAACTCTTAAAAGAAAGTAAAGATAATGAATTAGTAATAAAAAAAAACTTCCACACAAACACAAAAAGCCCAGAACTAGTTGGCTTCACTGGTGACTCTACCAAATATTTAAATAATTAACAACAATCCTTCACAAAACTCTTTTCAGAAAACAGAGAAACATTTCCCAATTCATCCTATGAATCCACTATTACCCTGGTATCAAAACCAAAGACATTATAAGAAAACTACAGATCATTATCCCTTCTGAATATAAATGCAAAAATCTTTAATAGAACAGTAGAGCACCAAATTCTATAATACTTAAAAAGGACCATACGCCATGACCATCAATTTATGAAATGTGAAGACTTCCAGCCAGAATGGAGGCGTAGGCAGAAACACTTTGCCTCCTCAGACAACCAAAAGAAGGACAACAACAAATTTAAAAACAAAAAACAACCAGTACTGACAGAAAATAAAACTGTATGAAAGCCTGACAACTAAAGAACATTCATCCAGACCGGTAGGAGGGATGGAGACATGCAGCTGGGCGGAAAGGACTCTTAGCAAGGTGGCGGCTGGAGCACCAGGTAAGGGAGCTGCTGGTGGAGCCGGTGGTCCCACACTTGTGTGCTGATAAACCTGGAGGAACAACTAGGGAGCCAGACAGACCCCACAACCCAGGGTTCCAGCGCAGGGAAATAAAAGCCTCAAAACCTCCAACTGAAAAAACCTGTGGGGGTTGAGGCAGTGAGAGAAACTCCCAGCCTCACAAAGAGTTCATTGGAGAAACCCACAGGGTCCTAAAAAGTATACAAACCCACCTGCCCAGGAACCAACACCAGAAGGGTCCAATATGCTTGTGTAGCAGAGGAAAGCCAGCAGAGGGCTGAACAAGCAGTACTGTTCCCTCTTGGACCCCTCCCTTACATACAGCCCCACAATGCAATAACCAGGGTTGCCCCGCCCTAGCGAATACCTAAGGCTCCGCCCCTTACAACGTAACAGGTGCCAGAGACAAAAAAAAAGGGACCCAAATGAAAGAACAAATCAAAGCTCCAGAAAAAATACAACTAAAGCACAAAAAGATAGCCAACCTATCAGATGCACAGTTCAAAACACTGGTAATCAGGATGATCACAGAATTAGGTACCTAGAATATGGTCACAAAACAGAGAGAAAAGTAAAGGGTCTGATATGTGAAATAAAGAAAAATGTGCAGGGAATCAACAGCGAAAGAAGGAAACCAGGACTCAAGTCAACAATTTAGAACAGAAGAAGAAATAAACATTCAACCAGGACAGAATGAAGAAACAAGAATTCAAAAATAGGAGAGGGTTAGGAACCTTCGGGACAACTTTAAATGTAACAACATCCGAATCATAGGGGTGCCAAAAGGAGAAGAGGAAGAGCAACAAACTGGGAACTTATTTGAAATCATAATGAAGGAGAACTTCCCCAATCTAGCCAAGGAAATAGACTTCCAGGAAGTCCAGGAAGTTCAGAGAGTCCAAAAAAAGTTGGACCCAAGGAAGCACACACCAAAGCACATCATCATTACATTAACCAAGATTAAAAATAAGGAGAGAATCTCAAAAGCAGCAAGAGAAAAGGAGACAGTTACCTACAAAGGAGTTCCCATCAGACTATCAGCTGATTTCTCAAAAGAGACCTTACAGGCAAGAAGGGGCTGGAAAAGATACATTCAAAGTCATGAAAGGCACCTGGCTAGTGTAGCTCAGTGGATTAAGCACGGGCCTGCTAACTAGAGTATCGCGGTTCGATTCCCAGTCAGGGCACATGCCTGGGTTGCCGGCCAGGTCCCAGCAGGGGACCCATGAGAGGCAACCATACATTGATATTTCTCTCTCTCTCTTCTTTCCTTCCCCTCTGAAGATAAATAAATAAAATCTTAAAAAAAAAAAGTCATGAAAGGCAAGGACCTCCATCCAAAATGACTCTATGTAGCAAAGCTATGATTTAGAATGGAAAGGCAGATAAAGTGCTTCACAGATAAAGTCAAGTTAAAGGAGTTCATCATCACCAAGCCCTTGTTTTATGAAATGTTAAAGGGATTTAGCTAAGAAAAAGAAGATCAAAACTATGAACAGTAAAATGACAACAAACTCACAACTATCAGCAACCAAACCTAAATAAAACAAATAAAAACACACTAAGCAAACAACTAGAACAGGAACAGAATCACAGAAATGGAGATCACATGGAGGGTTATGGGGGGAGAGGGGCGGGAGGAAAATGGGGGAAAAGATACAGGGAATAAGTGGCATAATTAGTAGGCAGAAACTAGACAGGGGGAGGTTAAGAACAGTACAGAAAATTTAGAAGCCAAACAACTTGTATGTATAACCCATGGACATGAACTAAGGGTGGGGGAATGTGGGTAAAAGGGGATGTGCAGGGCAGAGGGGAAAAAAGGGTACAATTGTAATAGATAATCAATAAAGTATATTTAAAAAACAAAAATAACAATCAGTCATAACTCAAACAGGTCACTAGAATTTAGCCCAGGGCACAATGTAGAAGTCTGTGCACACTTAAAATCATAATCTGCAAACCCTACAACTGTCCACTTGGCCCTACTGACGTAGGCCTACTGCTTCGGCAGGTTAAAAGCAATGCACTCAGCTGAACACAAATCATATAAAATGAGAAAATTACCATGCAATATGCAGTTAATAGTAGCCCCATGTTTCACAAATTTTGAGGACACCTTTCATAAGATTTATCCTGGTTTCAAAACTGGGAATTACATCTATTGAACATAAGCTGCTGGACATATCCCGAGCTATTTAAATCTAATGATGCTGAAGAGCAAGCAAGGAAGGGCCCCAGAGAGGGAAAGTGGTTTCAAGGTCACACAGTTAGCAAGTGGCAGGGACACTTCAAACCCTGGCAATCTGAACCTGTGATCTTAGTGCAGCATTTGCTGCCCTGCAGGCAGGTGGCATTACTTTGTGTTTTGTGTGCCGAGTGAGCCCTGAGGGGGCAGGAACCAGCTCTGGCATGGTCACTACTGCATTCTCAGCATCTCCCAGCTCAGGGACCAGCCCAGAGGAGGGGCTCAGCACACATCTGACTGTGTGAAAGAGAAGGAAGGACTTCTCCTACAGACAGGCCTGTTCCCTGACCCCCCAGCCAAACTGTCCTATTGTAGGACTTCCTTCAAAACAGTAAAAGGGTGAAAGCTACTGAACAGGGTTGGTAAATAGGCACAGGTGACTCTCATGTAGAAAAGCCTCAGGAAGCTGGATGGTTGACTTCCAGAGGGCTACAGACACTTGGGAACCCAGTCAGACACAGAGAAAGACCAAAGACAACACCTCTGACAGGCACAGAAGAAAGCCTCAGTCCAGGAAGTGGTTGTTTTCTAGCTGAAACAGCTCTCTTAATAGGCAGTGGCACCCCTGAACCTACCCGCTCCCTCCCTCTGGACTCTGGCCAGTCTCTCATCCCCAAGCTGCCTGCCTAGACTTACCGTGTCTGTGAACTGGTAGGCAATGAACTTGCGCATCAAAGAAATGGCTGTGGCCCGTTCCTCCCCAATCTGGAAAACAGGCAGACTTAAGAGATATGAAATTGAGGACAGGACACATGAAAGGAGGCAGGAGAGAGTAAGAAAGACAGACTCATCAGGCAAGAAAAAGTAGAAGAGGAACATGAAAAGGAGAGATACATTGAGAGGGATGACCAACGAGAAAAATGAAGGTGGGACACAGTGAGGGGGAGGAAAGATAGAAGGATGGAGAGGCAGAAAAAGGATGACTAAGAGGCTGACAGGCCAAGACAACCCAGAAGAAACACAGGACAGTTCTCCCAGAGGAGGCCACCTCCCTCTCCTGCCTGCCTCCCCCAGGCCATGAGGCCAGAACACACACCTTACATTTGACAGTCCACAGATTTGGATCCCTAGACAGGACAGAAAAGAAAGCCCTTTTGTGAAACTGTCTTCTCATCATGAAACATTCAAATAATCACACCCATCTTTCTTCCTCTTGTTCCATATCCTCTCCCTTCCCCATCCTTCCACATAAAAGCAGAAGGAAGGAAAGAAAAAAGTGCCATCTTGCCCCTCCCTCCCCTCCCTTCTCATCCACCACTCTGCTTGGGTGACTCTGTGTCCTGATTTATTTCATGGAATGATCCGTATGGGCACATAACCCTGGTACAGTACAAAAGTCTCAGCACTGCTGTCCCACCCCCTTACTTGACTCCCGGGAGCAGCTGTTGCTGGGTGATGTCATCGGAGAGCTCATCAGATCCTCCATACACCCTGGAAAGAGAAGGGCAGTTGATTAGGAGAGGTGAAGCTCTGTCAGATCCCTGACCCTTCCTGCAAATGGTTCCCCACCCACCCACCCACCCATCCCATGCCCTTACGTCTCTCCCACAGATGACTTGGCGTATTTCTTCATGTAATACTCGCCTAGTTCTTCTTCTCGCTGGTCCCTGGAGTGTGAGGGGCGGAGGAAGTAAACATGAATTGAAGGTTGAAGAGAGGAGGTGGGCTGACCTGCCCCCAAACCTTCCCATGGGAACCAGTCTCACCACTCTTCCCCACCCTGCCTACCTCCAGAGGTTCTGCAGGCGGCGAGCCCCAGAACGGTCTTCATCCAGGACAACATTATCGATATTGGAGGCTGTAGGGAAAATAGGCAGATGGAGTGAGTAAGGGGATGTAAAGAGCAGGGGTCTGGAGAAAGTGGTAGGGCTAAGAGTACCAGAGGTGGGCCCTGGGGAGGAGATACCTCACTGAGGAAACCCATATCCCTCACCCTCTCTGTCTTGCTTAGGTTTCTGCTTCTTATGGAAAGACTTGGGGATGGGGCCCAACCCCTGGGAACATCCAGCTGTTCCCCATGTCACAGCCACTGTCTAAGCACACGTTGAATTCCATCCCATCCCACACCCCTGCATCCCTGCCCCCCACAAGGTTCACACACACACATACATACACACGCACTTTCCCAGGTCAACCACTGCTGGAGGCCTGGCCCCAGAACCCTCTGACTCTGGACCCTAACATGAATTAGAGACCCCAGGGCCAGATAGGGATCGGGACGAGGGAGGGTGCCAAGGGCAGGAAGGAGGAGATGTCAGGATATGGGAGGAGGATTGGGGAATCACACTTTTCAGATTCTTACCTTCAATCTCTTCTACTTGTAGGAAGAGGAGGTGGTGGTGGTGGTGGTGGTGGTGGTGGGCGAGGGCAGACAAAGTATGAGCCAAATTATAGCAGCAAAATCAACCAATGGGTTAGGGGAGGGGAAGGGGAAGGGAAGGACACAGTAAGGTTGAAAATCAAAAGTAAAGGCCAGGCACCAGGTGTTTGGGGGAGAAGCCGAAATGTATGAGGTGCACAAAACGGAAAATAACAGGGAAGGGAGCACTGGCCCAGGAAGTGGGGGGTATCTTGGGACAGAGCCCACCCACCCTACAACCCCAGAAGGGATTTATTGGGGCCCTGGGATCCCAGAGTCCTCTCCCCATAATACCTACCACCCCACAGCCCCTGCCCCCCCAACTCATGGGCCTCAAAGGAAAAGGGTACAGCATTGATCTCTCTGGCAAGGACAGAAAGAAGCAAGGTGAGGAGGGTGGGGGTTGGGGTGGTACAGGGCATGGGGGTGCAGGATGGGCTCTCAAGACCCTCTCTCTGGGTCACATCCCCCAGTGGTCTTCCAGAGGCAGGCCCACACATACCTTTCTCTAGGATGTCCTCTGCTCCATCCTCCCACTGGTCCTCATCCTCATACTCATCATCCACATCTGAAACAAGAAGGCCAAGTGGTCAGGGGCAGCAGGGGCAAAGGGTCCTCACCATAACAGCTTCTAGGAAACCTCCTCTGGGGGCTGGGAACAAACCCCTGCTTTACAGATTAGAAGACTGAGGCTTGGACAGGTGAGGTTCTTACCCAGGGCCACGAAGCTGCTCCAAGCAGCAGGTCAGGTTTCCTGTGCAGATCCACCTGGCTCTAAATCACCCCTCCCTGCAATGCCACCCACAGATCCATCTTAGAAAACACCTCAAGCAAGCAGAAAAGTTCCCTCTCAACTATCAAGTAAAGACAGGTATATAGACTTTTCTTTTTCAAACAGGGTTCAAGGTTGGTTGATTTTTTTAATTAATTTTTTAAAAGATTTTATTCATTTATCTTTAGAGGGGAAGGGAAGGAGAGAGGGAGAGAAATATCAATGTAGGGTTGCCTCTTCTGCGTTCCCTGCTGGGAACTGGCCTGCAACCCAGGCATGTGCCCTGACTGGGAATGGAACTTCGATCCCTAAATTCATAGGCCCGCACTCAATCCACTGAGCTACACCAGCCAGGGTGGTAAGTTTCATTATTATTCTCTTACAATAATAATGGCTAACACTTCCTGAAATCTTACTATGTATCTATGGCCTCACCACCCAGTATGCACCCAATCTCATCTGAAATCGTATTATGTGCCCTGCCTTGTCCTGAGTACTTGCCACAGATTACCACTGAATCTTCCTGGCAACTCTATGAGAGATATCATTGTTCCAACTTTTACAGCAAGGGCTCTGAAACCCAGAGAGGTTATCTAACTCGTCCAAAGACTCTCAGCTGGTACTTAAGTGGCACTGGGGCCTCCGGGGTCCATGCACTTAACCTCTTCACTATGTTACAAATACCCTTAAAAAAAAAAAGATTTTTAAAAAACATTTTTAGGGAGAGAAGGGAAGGAGAAAGAGAGGGAAAGAAACATCAATGTGTGGTTGCCTCTTGTCAGTCCCCTACTGGGGACTTTATCCACAACCCAGGCATATGCCCTGACTGGGACTTGAACCAGAGACCCTTTGGTTTACAGGCTGGTACTCAATCCACTAAGCCACACCAGTCAGGACACAAATACCGTTTTGTATGCATCAAATATACACTAACAACTCTGCCCTGACTGGTGTTGCTCAGTTGGGTGCCATCCCACAGAGCAAAATACTACCAGTTCAATTTCCAGTCAGGGAACATGCCTGGGTTATGGGTTCGGTCCCCAGATGGGGGTGCACAAGAGGCAAAAGATCAATATTTCTCTTGTATCAATGTTTTTCTCCCTCTCTTTCTCCCTTCCTTCCCTTCTCTAAAATTAGTAAGTAAAATCTTTAAAATATACATATACACATGCTAAAAACTTAAATAATAGTGATACTAGCACATGAGGAAAAACTCCAAAGTGTACAGGTAACATTAAGTGTACAAGCAAGTCTCTGCCCTATTTCTAACCCCACCATCCTAGTTCTTTTCCAGAGGCACCTCTGTGGCTTCTTGTCCAGAGGTAATCTGTGCATATATAAAAGAAATGGATATAAACCTTCCACCACTATTCACTCTAAATCCCTGTACAATTTAAATTTTTTTTAATTGTGCAGGGGCTTACTGATTTCAGACAGAGGAAGCAGGAAGGAGAAAGAAATAGAAAGAGAGAAACACTGATTTGTTGTTCCACTTATGCATTCATCACCGTATGTGCTCTGACTGGGATCAAACCCATAACCTTGGCAAATCTGGATGATGCTCTAACCAACTGAGCTACCTGGTCAGGGCACAATTTTTAACACACTGTTCTCTACCATCCTCTTTTTCTAAGCTGTAACACTAGCTTGGAGCTCTTTGTATCAACACATGCCTCATAAGCTATCTGACTTCTGTCCCATAGTTCATTTTACCAGGCACTATCATCAATGAACATTTAGATCACCAACACTTGCAACTGCAAAGAGGATTGCATCAAGTATCTTTGTCCTCATGTCTTTATGTACCTGTGTGAGTCTAACTGTAGGGCAAATTCCTAAAGAGGAATTGCTGAATCAAAGGGTCCCTGCATGTTAAGTGCTAATGGGTACTGCCACATCCATAGCCTTTAAACAGGCAGTGCCTAATAACACCCCTGTCACAAACACATGGGTGTCCCTAGTGGACAGTATCTTGGTCAGATGGCATACGAGTATTATCCATCTCTTCTCTTGATCTGGGCCCATCCACAATCTAAGCAAGGACTCCCTGCCCCTCAGCCTTTGAGAAAGGGCCGAATCTCTGTGAGAACCGGGAACACCCAGAGCACCTCCTAGCCCCTCTGTTCTGTTCTTCCCTGGGTAAGGAGTCCCTAGAAAATGGAGGACGACATTTCAAGTCACTCCCCTTTACAGGGGTGTGGGGGAAACAAGCGCTCTCACATACGACTGGTGGGAGCATCAACTAGTGTAATCTTTTCAGGGGTCAGTATTTGGCCACGGATATCAAAAGCTCTAAAAACATATGCCTTTTTGCAAAGCAGCTTGACTTGAAAGGATTTACCAGATAGAAAATCTGTGAGGCACACATTGGAAAAAAAAAACCTTCATGCCTGGCTGGTATGGCTCAGTGGATTGAGCGAGGGCTGCGAACCAAAGGATCGCTGGTTCAGTTTCCAGTCGGGGCACATGCCTGGGTTGCGGGCCAGGTCCCCAATGGGGGATGCATGAGAGGCAAACACACAATGATGTTCTCTCCTTCTCTTTCTCCTTCCCTTCTCCTCTCTCTAAAAAATAAAGTCTTAAAAAAACCCCGAAACTTCGTTTTCATTAATCTCCCATTGAAATTTAGCATTTCCATTAATTATGGATATTGACAACAATCCA
The DNA here is from genome assembly GCF_021234435.1 of Artibeus jamaicensis. Taxonomy (NCBI): domain Eukaryota; kingdom Metazoa; phylum Chordata; class Mammalia; order Chiroptera; family Phyllostomidae; genus Artibeus; species Artibeus jamaicensis. The sequence continues at coordinate 1,372,292 of NW_026521848.1, forward strand.
CAGTATGTTAGCAGTGAAAGCTGATTATTTTCTTAGCACATTACAGCTGCAGATATCTTTGCTATGTCAAAATGAGTTTCTTACCAGCTGTCCCTCTACTAAATCTCATTTAAATGTGTTAATAAAGGAGCATATCTATCACAATGTTCTTTTAATATTTTGATACTGCATTTTAATATAACTGTTCTCTTTGGAATCTATGAATTTCATCTCACATTTCAGAACACGACCCTGAGAGGGGTTCACAGACTTTATCAGATTTATCAGATATGCAAAAGGGGCCACAGAAATGGTTAAGAACCCCAGTCTACAAAATATCTTGCATATGTGTATCTAAATATATATGAAGGTGTTCACAGCAGTGCTGTTTAAAACAGTGAAAAATATGAACAACTGCAATGTCCAACAAGAGACTGATTAAATAAAATGTAATAGAATACTATGCAGCCACTGGAAAAAAATAGCTATTTTGATGGTGATGATGATAGCAGCTAACATATATGTTGCGGACTTAGGTGCCACAAGTTTTTCAGATAACTTTCACATGAATTAACTAATTTAACCTAAACTATGTTATGTCCACCTCCACAAGCATTGAGTAAAAAATGAAGTTTATAGAACAGTAGGTATAAGCCAGGTATGAGCCTCAGTAGGTATGAGCCTATATAATGTAAATTAATAGCCACTCTGCCGTCTAAGGGCCTACTCTATGCTGGGCATTACAGTTTGGGTTGCCATTACAGTTTTGTGTTTTACATGCATGGTCCCCCAAATCCTCAAATTACCCTAGCTAAAGTAGGAAGAACTGTTTGCCCCCCTTGTAAAAAGAGGAGAACCAGACCGGGAGGGACCCAAATATATCAGCCTCCACTACTTTGTCCTATTGTCTACTTCTAGGTCATCTGAGCTTTCCACGACAAGCACAAGTTTGTTTTTTATTTTTTTAAAAGAGTTTATTTACTTATCTTTAGAGGGGAAGGAGAAAGGGAAAGAAATATCAATGTATGGTTGCCTCTCGTGCATCCCCTGCTGGGAACTGGCCTACAACCCAGACACGTGCCCTGACTGGGAATCGAACTGTGGTTGCTTGGTTCCCAGGTCTGCGCTCAATCCACTGAGCTGCACCAGCCAGGGCACTAGTCTGGTTTTTAAAGGATGATAATGGTATTATGAGTATGTGTATCTAAAAGTACCTATACAGAAATATTTTGGGGTAAAATTATATATTTGGGATTTGATTCAACATCACCCATTGGTGGGTGGGAGTGAGAAGGAATAAGCAAAATGAGTTGGTATAAGCTGTTAACTGTTGACACAAGGCAATGGAACATGAGTGCTCCACATACTACCCTACTATTATGTGTTTGACATTTACCATAATTCTTTTAAGTACATTCAAGAAAAGGAACTAAAGGTGAAAATCCAGCCTCTGCTCAGCACTCGCTGGCCCTATGACATACCAGCCTCATCCAGAATGAAGCCACCGTGGCGGGGTTTCTTGGGAGGCCGGTCATCATCTTCCTCCTCTTCTTCCTCATCATATTCTTCCTCTTCTTCTTCCTCTTCTTCTTCCTCAGGCTCTTCCTCCTTCTCACTGCCTGCTGCACTCCGCCGCTCCTCTACCTGCAGGGTCAGGTAGGGATGGGTCGCCAGAGTCCTACACCCCAAAGTCCAGACACTAATCTCTCTACCCCCAAACTAACTGCAACTCACTCTGCTCTGTGTGTGCACTCTTTCAGCCCTGGCCAGGTCTCTCTGGTAGCCATCCTATAACAGTGAGAGCACCACTATCTACCCAACCAACATCTGGGAGCTGATGTGGACTACTCCTTCCACTAGACCTTCTTGCTAGCCTCCGCCTGGCCTTTAAATTTGATAGCGACATGAGGAATGGTCCTTGGCCCTGGTCTCTCTGCACTCTACAACTCCCTGGACCATCGCACCCACTCCCTTGGCTGTGAAAGGGAGGTCATTAACCACCTCTTGCTGCTAATTCTGTGGACACTCTCTGGTTGGTCCTTACCTACATGACATCTCACGTCATTCCCTCCCTATGAAAATGTTCTTCCCTTGGCATCTATCACATTGTGCTCTCCAGGCTTTTCTCCAACCTCTTCAACTGCTCCTCCACAGGTTTCTCTTACTCAGCTCACACCTCAAACACTGGCTTCGATCACCATGGCTCAACCAAGGGGCCACTTTGCTTCTTCCTCCATTCACTCTCTCCCTGGCCATTTTATTGGGTTAGCCAAAAAGCCCGTTTAGTTTTTTTTCCATAAAACAAAAGAGAGTTTTCGTTTTCACCAACAATTTTATTGATCTCCCCCTAAGCTATCTCCCCCTATTGGCTTCTAGTGGGTAGAGGTCAGGGGTGCTTGCTAAACATCTTCCAATGCATTAAACTGCCCCACAGCAAAGAATTCTTTGGCCAAAATGTCAATAGTACCAAAATACTTCACAAATCCCTTTAACACGTTCTATCAGTCACAGCACCTTCTCCATACACTTCGAAAATCTTTGTTGACATTCAGTTGCGGTTTTACCTTTCTTGAAATAATAAAGCATAAGATGCCAAAAATGTTGCATACTTTCTTCCATCTTCAATATTAATATGGCTACACAAAAATCCACCAATTTTGATTTTTTTTAATGCACGCTGATATGACAGCTGTCACAATACATACAATCCAACAAAATTGTTCGAATGAAGTTAAACACAACTAAACCCTACTTAGAGCCACTATATGGGAAAAAAGTGACTTTTTGGCCAACCGAGTATTTTGGCTTACTATATTCCAGGTCTTTACATCACCTCTTATCGCACTGTCCCTGGAGCATCCCTGGCCTTCAGCAGCACCGGTCTCTCTGCTTGACTTGCCTAATTCTCTCTCCCAATAGCCTGGAAACTCCCATAGACCAGAGCTCATTCTGATTCCTTCCGAGCTCCCACCGGGGTCTTTCTGCCCTGGTCCTGCCCCCGGAAGCAACGCCTCCCCCCCCCGGCATCCCAGCCACAGACCTCGGCCTCCTCGCCGTCACTGCTGCGCTCGCTGTCCTCCTCCTCAGAGAAGTTGCTGTCCTCGCTGTCAGACATCTTCTGCTCTTGCAGGAAAAAAACGGCGGTCTCACCCCACGCCCCAATTCCGAACCCCACCCCGAGCCTCAGTTTCCCCGTCGGTACTCGGAAAGAAAAGCCTCTCAGCGCACTTCCGGCAGTCTCATTCTGGCAACCGTGAACTCGAAAGAAGACCCCCTAACCCCAACTACTACACCTCTAGAGTCCTCAAATCTGGTCTCTACACCACCCTAGCTCCCGGCGACCCCCAGGCCTGCCTCATCGGCATCCAACCCACTCCTCACCGCTCCAGTCCCACCTCCGCCCTCAGAGCCAGCTGCGATTCACACGACGCCTGACCGAGACTGACGTAACCTCTCGCGAGAACGTGCCGTTGGCGTTACCTAACGCGAGATTTCAGGGGCTTCTTCCGTAAGACGCGCTGTTAGAACGCCATCTTGAGAGTGGCGTGGCTGTGTTAATGTGAAGCCTGGAGCCGACATTTTGAAAGAGTCAAATGGTGGGGAAAGTTATGCTCTCTAGGACCTGGTCTTTTCTAGCCGAAATAAGTGCTTGAATTTAGTCCAGACCACTAACGCAGCATGCCATGCTACGAGGATGCAGGGGATTAGCAAAGAAGTCATACTTTATTTTATAGACACTCAAAAATATTCCCTAGGAAATTTTGCAGACAAGGAAACTGACATCAGAAGGATAAACTAATTGAAAAGTGGCAGACCCAAGAATCCTCCCCAAGTTTCGGTGACTCTAAAGCCCTTGTCCCCAAATTGATTAAATGTGAATATTTGTATTAATAAAATAATTATTCGTCAGAGATGGCAAAGACAGCCAGGCCTGTGGGAGAGGTATGAACAATTAACGTGATGGGGGAAAGAATTCTGAAGCTTAGAACACATTGCTAATTCTCCCATAAGCATTGAGACCCCCAGATTCAATTTACAGAAATTTAATATACATCTAGTTAGTTACAGGGGAATGTACTGGTATTGGGCTGCCTGCCAGCAGGGTCCCAAGGCAGCTACCAGAGAGAGCATACACCGGTGCACCTTTGCATAAGCACAAGCTCCAATCCAACAATCCCCCCAATTGTACCCAAGACAGATTGGGGAGGGCCTGGTACCCTACAGAAATGTTCCTCTTCCTATAAGCTTGATCCCTCTACACAGCAGCTGTTTACAATAGGATTCTACATATAAACAGCCTCTTGACACTTCTGCGGAAAGACATTTACTCCAGGAAAGAGAGGGAACAGTCATTTTCTCCCCATGGAAAGTTCTTCCCTGGTGTATCAGTGGTTTTCAACTCTCAATCCTGGCAGCACATCAGAATACTTAAGAAGGTTAAGAGAGAGAGATGCATGATAGCCCCAAACTAGAAACAACCAATGCCATCCCGAGGAGTAGCACATCCATGAAATGTAATAGTAACAAGCTACTGATACACACTTGAATGAGTTTCAAAAGCATTATGCTGAGTGAAAGAAGCCAGCACTAGGATATGTACAATATGATTCCGTTCATATGAAACTCTAGGGAAGCAAAATTAATCTATACAGACAGAAAACAGATTAGTTTGTGTCTAGGACTGAAGGTGGAGATCAACTGCAAAGGGGCATGAAAATTGCTTTGGGGCAATGGAAATGTAGCTTTGTGTTTTAAACATTTGTCAGAATGCAATGAAATGTGCACTTAAAATGGGCACCTTTTACTGTATGTAAATTACACCTCAGTGAAGTTGATTAAAAAATATAGATGTTCGAGATCCCTCAGAGACCAATGATCAAATTCTCTGGGCTGGGGCCTGGCCATCTGTATTACTTGAAAGTTCTCCAGGCGGCAATTATTTGCAGCCAGGGATGTGAACCACAAGATTCTCCTGGTCCTCAAGGGGTGGGGATCAGTTTAATAGACACCTAGACAATATTCTGTCCCTTCCTGGGAAAGAGAGAGAGCAGGGAGTTTCTGAAAGAGGGAGAATAAAAGTAGTTGGGGCCAATTATCCAACCCCTTGTCCCAGTAGGTCAAAATCTTCAGACTTCAGATCTCACCATATTTTCCTTCTTCCCTTTTCCTCCCCTTGGCTTCTGAGGCTCCAGGGGCATCTCTGGCTCAGAAGGAGAAAGCTCAGGGTTTGGGAGTGGGGGCTGAGATCAAGTGTCCTCTCTCTGTCTTCACCCACTCTCTCCAGGAGTACCAGGGAGTCTGCATCCTACAAGGCTCATGCTGAGGGTAGGTGCTGAGCACAAGCCTTCTGTAATAACTCCAAGAGTTTGGCCAGGAAGAGAGAGACAGGTCTCTGGGAATGTTCTTCACAGGGTGGACAATGGCCCTGGGCTGCTACCCACAGCCGGGACCCCAGGGCATCCAGCAGGCGCTGTAGCCGAAATATAGCAGTCCCCACAGATGGGCCCTCCTCAAACCCAATCACAGACAGCTCCAGCCGGAAGCAGCCTAGAGTCTCAGCAGGACACACCTGTGGGGACAGAGTGACTTGGTGTCTCTGGGCAAGGGCCTGATCCCAAATCCCCACTCCCAGGTTTTCTGACTTGGGGCATGGGACAAGTCTCTTCACCTCTTTGGGCACCCAATTCCTCATCTGTAAAACAGAGCTCTGAATAATCCCTATCTTGAGGGCTGACACTAGCCTACCACTGTACCTGTGTAAGTTAGAAAGAGACACTTATGAGCCCTGGCTGGTGTAGCTCAGTGGATTGAGCTCGAGCCTGCGAACCAGACTATCGCAGTTCGGTTTCCAGTCAGGGCACATGCCTGGGTTGCAGGCCCATTCCCTGCAGGCCAGTTCCCAGCAAGGGACACACAAGAGGCAACCATACATTGATGTTTCTCTCCCTCTATCCTTCCCTTCCCCTCTAAATAAATAAAATCTTTAAAAAAAAGTTTAAAAAAAAGAAAGAGACACTTATTCCTTAAAACAATTCTAAATGCTATTTTGTTAAAAAAATAAAATGCTTTACTGCTCTATGCTGGAAATTGACAAACATGTCCAGGATGTGAACACTGTCCCTGTGTATGTGGGACCTTTGTATAGTACACAACCTTCACATCCATACTCGCTGGCCCTGTGTACCTCACGGAACCAGTGTGAAGAGTAAATAAGCTAATACGCTTACAGCATTTAGATAGTATCTGGCACAGAGTAAGTGCTATTTATGTGTGACTATAATCACCACCATTTGTTGTTATTATGTGCCAGTCACTGCTCTAGGTTTCAGAGAGAGCGGTGAACAAAATATATTGGTCAAGGTTGGGGGCTGGGTTGGGGACCGGACATCTACACACCAGCCCTACTGCCTCCTGCCCCTAACATTCAAGGCATCCAAGCCTAGTGGATTCTCCCCAAACTTCCAACTTCACTAGGGAGCTAATAAAATACTTACTGAGAGATCATCTGGGGTGTAGAGAGTGCCATCATTTTTGTTTTCCTACAGTTTGGGGGTAGGAAAGAGAATCAGATGTTGGAGGGGGAGAGCCTGACCTTCCTCAAACACACCCCCACCTCACCCCTTCCCTGCCCCTGTCTGCTGGTTCTCCTCTCCTGCTCCTCACCAGCATCTTCATGATGGCGACCAGGAAGTAGAAAGGCTCCCGAGGACAGAGGGGTGGTCCTGGGCCCCCCGAAGGCCTTATCAGCAGGAGGATGATCCAGACAGGCCACATGGGCACCCTGCCCACCCCCAGGCTTTCTCTGATCTCAGTGGCCCAGGGTCCTGGAAGGAAAAGGTACACAGAGAGGGAGCAAATCAAAAGACTGCATCTCCGGTCTGAGATGCAAAATATTGCCTTCTTTGAGACGTTTTATCAAGTGAGATTTATACTCTTTTTCCCTAATTTTCAAATAGAGACACTATTTGCACTTTTTCCTGCATAACATAAACCTATATACTTACATATTAAAGAAAGAAAAAGAAGGCCCTGGCTGGCGTAGCTCAGTAGATTGAGCGCGGGCCTGCGAACCAGAGTATCGCGGTTCGATTCCCAGTCAGGGCACATGCCTGGGTTGCAGGCCAGTTCCCAGCAGGGGACTCAAGAGAGGCAACCACACATTGATGTTTCTCTCCCACTCTTTCTCCTTCCCTTCCCCTCTCTCTAAAAATAAATAAATAAAATATTTTTTAAAAAAAAGAAAGAAAGAAAAAGAGATTGCCCTGGTTGATGTGGCTCAGTGGATTGAGCACCCGTCTGAGAACCAAAGGGTCACCAGTTCCATTCCCAGCCAGGGCCTATGCCTGGGTTGCAGGCCAGATTCCCCAGTAGGGGGCACTCAAGAGGCAACTACACATTGATGTTTCTCTCTCCCTCCCCCTCTCTAAAAATAAATAAATAACATCTCTTAAAAAATATTTTTAAGAGATTTTGAGAGGGGAAGGGAGGGAGAAAGAGAGGGAAGCATCAATGGTTGCCTCTTGAGTGCCCCCTACTAGGTACTTGGCCTGCAACCCAGACATGTGCCCTGACTGGGAATTGAACTGGTGACCCTTTGGTTCTCAGGCTGGCATTCAATCCACTGAGCCACACCAGCCAGGGCAATAAAAATCTTAAAAAAAAAAAAAAAAAGACTGCAGGGTGTGCCCCATTTCCTTCCTGTCCAGCTCCACTCAATCCACAGATACATAGGGAATGTTCTCCAAGAGGCAGGGGAAGACAGTGACCCTAGAGTAGGGAGGGCCTAAGTTAGGAAGCTTACTGACACAATTTTCCCACCTCCCCCCAAGAAAGCTAGAAGACTCGGCAACGGTGTGAGGATCACCCTGGAGACACTGGACACTGGAAGCCTTCCACACCCACCCACCAATAGGCCCATAAGGTAGTAGAATGTGGTGTGAGAGTGTGCGTGTTCTGTGGCCTGTCTTCTCATTAGAAAACACTGTGCTAGGTCTTGTCAGTGTCTGCAGGTGCATATTTGGGGGGTCTTTGCTCTCCTTTCTGCTTTAACTTGTTTCAAGTATCTTGGAATCACCATTCCTGCCTATACCTGTCTGTCTCCTTTTCTGAGCGTTGGCCTGTCTGCCTCTGAATTTCCATTGCTTGTGTTTTCTGGGTCTGTCTCTGACTGACATGGTGTCTCTCCTTTTTCCTCTTTTCCATTTGCCCCTTCTGTCTTTGTCCCCCATGTGTGCCCGTCTGTCTGTCTGTCTCTCTCGTGCTGTTATCTTGTCTAGAGTCCCTCCAGGTCAGGCTGTGGGTGCTCCCTTCTTCCATCCCCCTTCCCCTCTCTCACCCTTTTGGAGATGGACTGTGGCTGGAGGATCCTCCCTCTGTCTCAGACTCGCTTACCAACCTATGACCCTGACTCAGGCCTCCAGGGACAGGGTGAGTCACCACAACCCTTTGAACATTGGACCCCAGACCAGTGCTCCCAGAAAAACTGAGGCAACTGTGAGCACCCTGCAGCCCTGAGAGAGAAGCCTCTTGACTGGGAGGGGAATATTCTGAGTAGGGGGTAGGATGGAACAAGGTAGGTATCTGTGGAGAGGAGTCTAGAGAAGTGATTTGGGGGAGAGAACGAAGAGATGATTTAGGGGATCCAGTAGGGATTCTAGGGCAGAGGACAATTTCAGAGGGAGGGTCTCTATGGAGCAGAAGATTCTAGAAAAGACAAATTCCAGGGAAGGTAGTTGCTGGAGAAAGGCTCTGAAGGGAAAAAAATTCTTAGGAATGGTAGATTTTGAGAGAGAGGGCTCTGAAACGGAGGAAGATTTTGTGAAGGGGGATTCTACAAGAGTGGTTTTGGGAAAGGTGTATTGAAGAAGAGCGAGAGTCGGAAGGTAGGGTCCTGAGAAGAGGAAGACTCTCCGCGGAATGACTGGGGAGAAGGCCCTTCAGTGGAGGGAGATTCAGGGAAAGAAGTCTGCCCAGGAGGCAGATCTGGGAGTGGACTTCTGCCAGGACTCTAGGAAGAGGAGACTTTAAAAGCAAGCAACTTTTGTTGAAAGGTAGATTGGGCGGGAGGGAACTCTTAAGAGGAAAAGAACTCTGGGAGAGGAAGCACGACGGGAGCATCCCAGGGAATAAAAGGACTAGGAATCCTAAATCCGGGAACCTGCTTAACTTCTTGCTTAACTTCCCTTCTTTCCGGAGGGAAGATTCTGGTGGAGGAGGCTTTTGGGGCGGAGACAAGCTAGAGGGGAGGAAGACTGTGGATAGTGAGGGGTTAAGAAGGGACTCTTTAGAAGGGGTTAAGAAAAAATAAGTGATTAAGAATCAATTTTAGTGGGGTGTAGGGAAGGGGTCGGAGGGAAATTATTAAAGAGCCGAATGCAAATGAGAAGCAGTTGTTTGCGCTTACTCCTCACCCTTCTTTGTCTGCCCCTTTCCACTCCCAGGCCCCGCCTCTTGCCCTCCCCAGGTCCCGCCCACCGCTCTTGGGATCCGCCTTCCTGCCGCCAATCCGAAGGCCCGCCCCCTGGCTACAACACGAGCCGTAAAGCTCCTTCTGGTCGCGACGCGACGCTCAATGCGCCTGCGCAGACCCTGAAAATCGCCGGGGTGGTGTAGGCTTTTCCTTTTCCGGTCTGGTCGCCGAGGAGAGAGGATCCCTCGTTCACGTGCGGCTACAGCGATGCCATCCAAAGGTCCTCTGCAGTCCGTGCAGGTCTTCGGACGCAAGGTGAGCCGAGAGCCGAATGGGAGGGGTCGGGGGAGGCCTGGGGTTGGGAGAGGTGGATGGGCAGCGGTCGGGAGTCTACATGGGAGCCGGAACCTTGAGCTCACGAGGCCTGGTTCTCTTTCCCCTTGCTTTCCGCAGAAGACGGCCACAGCGGTGGCGCACTGCAAACGGGGCAATGGTCTCATCAAGGTGAACGGGCGGCCCCTGGAGATGATCGAGCCCCGCACGCTCCAATACAAGGTGCTGGGAGTCAATACGGGAGTTTGGGTTGAGTGGAGGACTTTGGGACAGGGATGTTGTGGTAAACAGATTACTGGAGTACGTTGATATCGGAAACGGAAGGATCTGGTATTAATAATGGGATGTTTAGAGGCTGAGTTGGGGCCAAAAAAATGGAGTATTTGGCGATGGTGGTTTTAGGGGTACAGAAGATGTGGTAAAAGCTTAAGGTAAGAGTGAGAACGTGGATGTTAAGAAAGGCAGGGTAGGGGGAAGTAGAAGGAGATAAAGGGTATACATAGTGATGGGAGGAGACTTGATTTCGGGTAGTAAACACAATTCGATATACAGATGACGTATTACAGGATTAATTGTACACCTAGTGTAATGTTATTTACCAGTGTCACTCCGGTAAATTCAATTTAAAAATGCAGCCCCTGGCTGGTGTAGCTCAGTGGATTGAGCGCGGGCCTGCAAACCAAAGGATTGCGGTTAGATTCCCAGTCAGGGCACATGCCTGGGTTGCAGGCCAGTTCCCAGCAGGGGGTGCATGAGAAGCAACCACACATGGTATTTTTCTTCTCTCCTTCCCTGCCTCTCTAAAGATAAGTAAATAAAATCTTAAAAAAAAAAAAACAAACCACGGGTGTTGAAGATGAAGAAGGTGCTTTTGAAAACTGGGACGTTGGGAGTCCACTCATTTGGGGGCTAGTTGACAAGAGCTTTACCAGAGTTTTAGCAGCCTGCTTTCTTGGGGGATGTGTGTCACGTTTACAACTGACTGTCATCTTCCACTCCTCTGGACATTGTAGGAACTCACTAAGTTTTAAAAGAATGGGAAGGGAATTTGGGTTTTCGTGTGTGGCTGTGAGGGGCTCCTGTCCTCCCTGTTTGAGCCTAAGTTTCTTTGGCTCAGAATGGAAAGAGATTGGAGTCTGGTTTCTGTTTTTGTTAGACTGTGTTACTTGAGGCAGATAACTTCTCATCCTTGGGTAAAATGGGGATAATTTCTACCTCGAAGGGCTGTTGTGAGGATAATTAGAGTCTCTCGCAAAGTCTGTTACTTTTCTTTTAAAGATTTTATTTATTTATCTTTAGAGGGGAAGGGAAGGAGAGAGGGAGAGAAGTATCAGTCTATGGTTGCCTTTCATGGGTCCCCCCGTTGGGAACAGGCCTGCAACCCAGGCATGTGCCCTGACTGGGAATCAAACCACAATCCTCTGGTTCGCAGGCCGAGCTCAATCAATCCACTGAGCTACACCAGCCAGGGCCTGTTTTGTTTTGTTTTGTTTTGTTTTGTTTTGTTTTGTTTTGTTTTGAAGGAAGTAAATAAATGTCATTTAAAAAAATTGATTTTAGAGAAAGGGGAAGGGGTGGGGAGAGAGAAAAACATCAGTTTGTTGTTCCACTTATTAATGTGTTCATTGGTTGATTGTCATTTGTGCCCGCACCAGGGATGGAGCCCACAACCTTGGTGTATCAGGACGATTAACCAACTGAGCTACCCAGCCAGAGCAAATCTATTTTAAATTTCAGGGTTAATTAGAATTTAATAAGGTAGGGTCTGAGATCCTTAGCAGGCATTGAGTATTGTAGCTTGTTCTTATCGTCGGTGTGTTTGAAGGTGTTGTTTGCACACTCTTAGAGGGCTGGAGACACATCGGTGACCCAGATGGCCCCAGGCCCTGCCGCCTGGGGAGACAGAATGGATCCAATGCCAGGCATTGCTCCAGAGTAGTTGGGGCTGAGGTGGGGGTGTCCAGGCAAAGCTGCTGCCATCTGAGTCCAGGGGAGACTTTGAAGGCAGGGGGGACTTGGGAGCTGAGGCCTAAAGTAGGTAAAACAAGTGTCTGGGCACATGCAGAAGGCCTGTAGCTGACAAGGTGAGAGCATGGCTTGGGTTACAGTTTGGTGGTAATTTCTCTTGAAATTTGTGAGGCTTAAAGGTAGGACGGGGAGCTCAGGTGGGAAATCCAGGAAAGGCACCTGGCATAGCCCAAAAGTGTCTTTCACTGTTAGAGGCAGCTTTGGGACTGAAAAATTTCTTTATTATTGAGCTGAAGAACCAGTCTGAGATGGGAATCAGGCACAGGGTGCCTTGAGCAGTAACATCTGTCTTCAAATCTTCCTTGCCTCTGGCTATGTAAGAGGGCCTTGCAGTAACAGCACAGCCCTCTTTCACTAGTACTTTGAGGTCAGTGGTGGCAGAAGCTACTTGGAGAGAGGTAAGAAGAATACTGGGGACGGTGACTCAGCTGCCCAGGCCATGATCCAAACCCTGTTGCGCCCCCCGTTCCTTAGCTACTGGAACCTGTTCTGCTTCTGGGGAAGGAGCGATTTGCCGGCGTGGACATCCGAGTCCGCGTGAAGGGTGGTGGTCATGTGGCCCAGATTTATGGTGAGTCCCAGGAACTAGACACTGAGTGGGAGGTAGCTCTGGGAGCAAGGCCCTTCCCTTGGACTGTCACAAAACTGATACACTGTTTTTTGTTTTTTTTTTGTTTTTGTATGTTTACAGCAATCCGCCAGTCCATCTCCAAAGCCCTGGTGGCTTATTATCAGAAATGTGAGTGGGAATGGGTCCTTCCCAACAGGTGGGTGGGTGGTGGAGGGCAAATCAAGGACCAGGTCTGGCATTCATTTAGCTTCAGAGAGTAGGTGTATGCTTCTATAGCTGTCTGAGTCTTTCCCCATTTCGCATCTCCAGATGTGGATGAGGCTTCGAAGAAAGAGATCAAAGACATCCTAATCCAGTATGACCGGACCCTGCTGGTAGCGGATCCTCGTCGCTGCGAATCCAAAAAGTTCGGAGGTCCTGGTGCCCGTGCTCGCTACCAGAAATCCTACCGATAAGCCCATCAGAGTTTTTGCCTTTATAATAAAGTGATCGTGGGTTTTAAGGTTTCATGGATTGTGTTATCTTTTGTGGTGGGTTTTCGGCGAAAAGAATGATAGGAAATGTGTCCAGCCTGTTGCTAGTCTGGATTTTAAGCCAGAAGCCGCCACTCTGGGTTTGGTGTGGGTGGGAAGGCAGGTCGGAGCCAACCTGGTCTCTCCCTGCACCTGTGGTGGAGTTTGTTTGGCCTGCGGGCACAGCCAGGATGGGGGTGGTTCTGGGCCACTGGTTGAGTAGGGTGTCCTTATGACTTCGTTTTTATCTTTTTCTGTTTCTTTGCTGTTGTTTAAATTGCATTACTGGGGAAAGCAGGGGAGTGTGCTATCTGTAATTTTTAATACAAAGAAAGGGAAAACTGTGGGTGGAGTCTGAAGTCAGCAACTGTGGGCCGTGAAGCCCACAGGGTCGGGGAATGGGGTGGATTCCCCTTGCCTGGCTTCCTCCAGGATATCAACACTGTTCTGGGGAGAGGTCCCCAAGGCACCCTTAAAGCAAGTCCCAGCTATGTTCAATGTAACCATCCTCGTGGGGCTCAGAACATGGCTCTGAGGACTTAGATGGTGTGCCTGCTGTGTAATAAAAGCCAACATGTGGTGGGTTCTCAGTTGCTACCACTGGGCTACAGCATGTGACATTTCCACCATTGAGGAAATTTCTCTGGGATGTGCACGTACAAGTACAGCTAGTGCTTCCAGGACCACCGTGATAGCAAGATCCAGGGATGTTCAAGTCCCTTAGCCCTCCACGTCCAGTGCAGAGTTCCATGTTGGGGGGTTCAAAACCTGCAGATACAAGGGGCCAACGTTGTGTTACTTGTGAAATTAGTTGCCTTTAGTTTTTCTTTCCATTTTTGTTGGGAGCTAGTGAGCTCTGTCGCTCTGGGATAGGCACCTCTGCTTCCACGTGAGTCTCGTCTTCGCAGCCAACCTGGGTATCCCGGATGTCTGCCGAGTGGAGTCCCACTATATTCCCCCTGCTGGGAGTACTTGCAACATTTTACCGCCTTAGAACGTTGATTGAGCGGTGAAGTTAAACAAATTTTTATAGCAGAAGAAACAGATTTACTGCCCAGTTGCCCTGTTGTATCTCTGCCCTACCCAGCAGCTCCATGTGGCTACCGAGCTGGGTTGCACAGGTGAGAACGTTTTCCTTCCAAGTTGTCATGCACTGCTTCGTTAGTGAGAAACGTGTGGGTAGGCAATTTTGTTTTGTTGCATGAACATTGTCCAGTGCACTTAATAGTTTTTTCAGTTGGAGACAAAACACAACGGGTGGGGAGGTGTTATGGGAGATGACCAGAAAGCACGGTAACCAAAGGTGAGGTTAACTCTGAAGTCCCATCATCCTGCTCTTCGTGGTACAGTGAGGGGGACCCTTACAAATGGAGAGCTCCCTTATGTAAATGTCCTTCGCAGAGACTAACTTGGTTTTCAGAGCTTTCCCTATACCTGCTGTTTCTTTTTTTTTAAAAATATTTTATTTATTTTTCGAGAGAGGGGAAGGGAAGGAGAAAGAGTGGGAGAGAAATATCAATGTATGGTTGCCTCTCATGCATCCCCTGCTGGGAACTGGCCTGCAACCCAGGCATGTGCCCTGACTGGGAATCGAACCGCGATACTCTGGTTCGCAGGCCCGTGCTCAATCCACTGAGCTACGCCAGCCAGGGCCCCTATACCTGCTGTTTCTTAAAAATTTCACCAGCCTGAAATAAACGTTACGCCAAATAGGCATATTTTGAAGTGACAAATTCTGTTCCCCCAGTCTCCAGGCTACACACCTAGCGGACATATTACTATACCAAATACTGTAGGCAATTGTAACGATGGTATTTGAGAACTGCATTGCACTGTATTACAAAGGCTACATCAAGCAATAGGAATCTCAGTTCTTTTATAATCTTAGGGGACTACCAATTTATGTGCAGTACGCCATTCACGGAAACCTTATATGGCATGTGACTGTCAAGTCCTTGGTGATGTTGAGTGGGTTAAATGAGCAGTTAGGTGCTAGGCGAAGCGTCGTTGGACGTATTTTCACAGTATCTCTTTGAGGTTGGTGTCAGGCAGGTGTCTTGTTAGCAAATGAGAAAATGAGGCTAGTAGCAAAATAAAATGCCACTCACCAAGTTTTGCATGGGAACTGGCGTTTGGGTGACTGGCATTGACCTAACCCTCCCAAGGAGGGCAGCAGCCAACCCACCCACCCCTCCCTCTTTGAGCCTGATTTTGCTGCGGCTTTAAAGAGTGGGCTTACAACAGACAGGCTGCGGACAAACAAGAAAGGTTTTTCCTGAGGAGGCTTTGGGACTGGGCTATGGTTCTGCAGGCTGGCCTGATAGAATTCAGGGGTAGACACCAGGAGGGGCTAAGGTGGACCTGGTGGTACCCATGCTTTTCCCACAGGACCCAGAAACAGTCCCCAATTCCCCACCCTTACTGAGGCTCCTGGCTTCTTCCCAGAGGCACAGCTGGGACGCATCTGGAGGAGCTAGGGCACTTGCCTCTCCTTCCCCGCTCCAGGCCTTGGAGTAGACAGCCCCTTTCTCCCTCCCTGACGCCTCCTCAAATACCGGGAATTCCGGCGCCGCTGGGAGCCCAAGTCAGGCTGGGAACTTTCCTTCAGCTGGGAATGTACAGCTGGGGGTGGCTGGGAATGTGCAGCTGGGGCGGAGGAGGGGAGGGCCAGCATCTATCCTGACCTTGTGGAGGCTGCAGAGGAGCAGGCCCAGCCCGGCTATAGGGCATGACAACCGTTCAAACTGAGTAAAAGCCAGCAGCTAACATTTATTGAGCCAGGCCTTGTCCTGGCTGCCTTATCACCTAAGGCCCTTGGAGTGCCAGCCTGTGCCTCAAGCGGGCAGGGCAGTGTTCCTTGTGGCTCCCAGTGACAAAGACAGTGCCTGGCATGGGATCGGCATTCAGTAATGCCAATGGATGGCCTGAGCTATGGGGACAGAGTCCCAGCTCTGCCCCTTCCTGTGTGACTGGGCAAGTCCCTTACCTAATCTTTACCTCAGTTTCCTCATCTCTAAAGTGAGGATTAAAATCCTCACTTGCCATTTAGGGCTATTGTAAGGACTCAAAATGAATGAGTTCATACAAAGTGACTAATGCCCATGCTATGCCATTATTACCAATAAAACTCAGCTTTTTGCTGCTGTTAATTGTTTGCTGAAACTTCAGATTCCTAAGGTTCCTGCCTTGGAGGTTCTGATTCCATAAACTGAACTAGATCCTGGGGCATCTGTGACTCAAACAGTGCACCAGCTCGTCAGAGGCTCAGACACACTTGGGAATTGGAGATCCCCTCACTGACTCTTCACTGTGATCTTGTAAGACCAGTATGTCTGTCCTCACTGTACAGGAGAAAACCAGGCACAGAAGGTGGTCACACACTAAGGAAGTTGGGACTGGAGCTCAGCCATGACACTGCTGCCTCAGACACACAGGGAAGGTCCAGTAAGATAATGTGCTGAAGCACAAGGGGCTAAGTGTTCAATGAAAGAAGGTATTACCAAAGAGACCAAGTTATGCGTCTCACGGGGTGTGCCATGGCTGGGAGGGCACAGGATCCTGATATAAAAGCCTGTCTCTATGACCCAAATTTGTGTGTGTGTGTGTGTGTGTGTGTGTGTGGGCGCCATGAAGCACTTTGTAAAGGTCTCAAACTAGAGAAGGGGGGAAGGGATCCGAGGGTGTGGGTGAGCACAGGAACTGGGCTATTCATGAGGGTGGGGAGAAGTCAGACAGATGGGGACAGACTTTTCTCAGAATCTCAAAACTCAATCCACTCTGGTGTTAGCCTGGAGCTGTCTGAATTTCTGTAGTTACCAAGACCAAGCAGACTCCAGTTAAGGGTGGAGGTGGTCGAGACGGTCGCCTTGATGGCTTAGGTGATGGTTGTGTAAGATGTACGGCTGACAGAGATGGAGATACGGAGGGACACATGGCTGACGTAAGGGCTGGGTGGAGATGGACAGGTGGGATGAGAGATGGGTCAAGGGACTGACAAAGAGATGAATGCTAGATGGGGCCGTAGCATGATGAGAGGAGGAGATGAATGAACTGAGGCACATGGGTGACATGGACAGGAAGACGGATGAAGCAGATGGACACAGCAGCATGGGTGCACGAGACAGCCGAGTGCCTGAGTTAAATGGATGGTGCTGGAACACATGAACTGGGTGAACTGCTAAAGGAATGAATTTCTCCTTGGAACAAAGCCTCTTAACTTGGCTTTTCCAGGTGGGCAGCAAGTGGTTCATAAACCCTCTGAAATCATACAGCAGTTTGTCATGGGTCCTGTTTCCGGGACATCTCAAGAGTGAGATTCTCCAAATTTTCAGAACCCAGCTGTGCTGTGACAGACCTTCCCACCCCAGTCATTGTTATCTTGTTACCCTCCCCCCATCTCCAGAATTGGAAAAGAGACATAATTTCATAATATTAACAAAATATTAATGACCCCCTCTCCCATCCCTGTTAATCAGGGTAAGTAATAAGGCCCATTTGGCAAAGCAGACCCCAGGAGGAGGAAGCTGCGGCAGTTTCAGGCTTGTGTTCAGTGTTTGAAGCCAACTTCAGTGAAGTTCTGAGTCTGCAGCATGTGGTTGAAGTCCTTGCTTTTCAAGAAGCCCGATATCCCAGCTCACATGTGGAAAGGGGCATCAGGAGCCCCCTGGACTCTGCGAAGGCCCACAGATTCCTGGGTGGAGGACAGCAGAGCAGGGTGGTTCAACCTGACCTGGGCCTTGGCTGGCCGCAGCCGCCCGCCACCCCCGACTTGGATGTTCACTGTGGTGGCATAGCTGAGCTTCCTGGCCGGGGGCGGTGGGGGTTGGGGCTGGGGCGGTGGTGAAGGTGCCCGTGACGTGGGGGCAGAAGACCAAGGACCCCGGGAGGTTGGGGGGGCCTCTCCCCCAGGCCCTTGACGCCGAGCTAGGCTCTGGCTGATGTACGAGGCTGCCAGGTATCTTGACAGAGCCGCTGCACTGGGGCCCAGGAGCTGACGGGTTGGGGGTGGGGGACTGTGAGGTGGAGTCAAGTCTGAACACTCTGACCTGGCAACGTGAGAGGCTAAGTGGCCTCCTGGTTTGAACAAAATCACAGTGGTTTGTGTAGGGGTGGGTGACAGGCCTTGAGTGTCCCAAGAGCCTCCTTGCTCAGGCAGAGGTGTGGCAGCTGGAACACTGATGTCCGGGAGGCCCTTCTGCTCCAACTGAGGTGCAGGTTTTGGGGCCTGGAGGTCTGTGAGGCTTTGCTCCTGAAGCAAAGGGACAGCAGTGGAACCCTGAGGGTCTGGCAGGCCCCCCTGCTTGGGCAAAGGCAGGGATGCTTGTATCCTTGTGTCCATGATGCCTTGGGGCTGGGGCCAACCTGTGGCAGCCTGAGCCCGAACGTCTGGGAGGTCCGGGGGCAAAGACAACGAAGCACCGGCTGGGACCCGACAGTCTAGGTGGCCCCCACATGTAGGCAAAGGTGAGGTATCCGGAAGCTGAATGTCTGAGAGGTCATGTTCCAAGGGCATTGCGTTGTTGGCTGGGATCCGAGGGTCCAGACTGCTTCCACTCGGAAGCAAAGGGTCGATGGCTTGGCTGCCGGCAGTGGCTGGGGACTGAACATCCCTGGAACCTCCTTGCTTTGTTAACGGGGTGTTGTCTGGGCTCTGGTAGTCTAGGTGGCCTTCTTGCTTGGGCACAGGACTGGTGGCTAAAACTGGGACATGAGAACAAGTTCCCTGCTTTGGCAAGGCTGGGGTGGTTGGAACTTGGATGTCTACCTGGCATCCCTGCTGAGGGAAAGCAGTGGTAGCTGGAAGCTGTATATCCTTGTGGCCTCTACGCTCAGGCAAAGGGCTGGTAACCGGAACTTGCATTTCCAGGTGGCCTTCTTGATCGGGTGGAGCTCCAACAGCCGGAACCTGAACATGTGGCAGGTCTTCCTGCTCGGGCAAAGGTGTGGTGGCTGGAACCCAGAGGCCTTGCTCAGGCAAAGTGGTAGCAGCTGGAATCTGGATGCCCTGATGGTCTTGCTCAGGCCAATTGGAGACATCTAGACCCTGGCCACCCAGGCTGCCTGCCTGTTTAGATAGGGGTGCAGCAGCTTGAACATGGGCAGCAGGGCCCAGAGGGACAGACTCCTGGGCCATGGTCAGCGGGAAGGCCAGCTCACATACCAGCACATGTCCAAAGGCAGGCAGGGGCCCTGTATGCAAAGAAAGGAATGAATCAGGACTGGAATCTCAGTGTGAGCCACCTCTGCTGACCACGTATCTGGACCTTACCTGGCTCAGCCTGCTCCTGGGGCAGGCAAGGGAACAGCTGGGGTTGGGCCAGAGCCCGCGGCCGGCGGCGGGGGGCATTAGCTGATGCCCGGGTCTCAGCCCGCTGCATCTGCTGGATCCGCTCACTGTAAAGCCGGGCCAGCTCTCGCACGCGGGACGCGGCCCGCTCCGCAATGGGGACGCCAGCCTTCCCACTCCTGCTGCTTCTACCCAGATCAGAGTCTTCCAGAATCAGAAGCGGCTCTGGGAAACCAGGCCGGGCCAACTGCCCCTGCTCCAGAGCCTGCCAGGCACTCCGGATTTCTGAGCAAGAGCGGAATTCCAGCTCATCTTGGAATCCCTCATCTCGGGTGCCATCCTGGGGCCGGAAATCAGGAAACGATACCCCTTTTTCCTCCTCCTCCTCCTCCTCCTGCCCTGCTTGGCTGCCTGAGGAAGGCCCTCCCAGTTCTCCAGAACTGCCTCCAGAGATCAGTTCTCTCCTGGTGGCTAGAGCCTCGCCCGGTTCCCGCAGAGAGCCCTGCAGCCAGGCGTCACAGGGGAGGGAGGCAGCAATCTCAGGAACACTGGGTATGGCTGGGAGGCAAGGCATTTCAAAAACACTAGAAATGTCAGAGAGACTGGGAAGGCGGGGAAGTGGGGGAATTTCAGAAAGGCTGGACATTTCAGGGAGGTTGGGCACAGCAGGGTTTTTGGTAAGGCCAGGAATGTCGGGAACTTCAGCTGCACTGGGACTTCCGAGTCCCTCTAGGATGTGGAGTGGGGAAGGGCCCCGTTCATCCATCTCCAGCTCTTCCTCCTCCTCCTCTGAAGAGTCCTGATTGGGCAGGGCTGGGAATGCAAAGCTTTCGCCATCACCTGGCACCTGGGAGTCTCCTGGGAACTTGGGAATGTCGTTGGGGGGTGGCTGTAGTGAGCACTGGGGAAGAGACCAAGGATCACAGTGGGTTGGCCACCCTGGTCCCTGGTCTGTGCCTGCCCATGAGCAGAGCCCTAAGGACACGGGGACGGGATGCCCAGCTCACCCCCGCATCCTGGAGGCCTCTTTGGTTCAGCAGTTCCAGGATTTCTTCAGTGATTGACGTCCCAGAGGGATCCAGCGCGGGAGGTCCAGTGTCCTCCAAGTCCTCAGTGGGTCCAGAAGCTGGGCCCCGTCCCTGAGGTTCTAAGGGAGGGTAGAGCTCCCCCTCACTGCCAGCATGCTACGAGGAAGCAAAGGATGGAGGGCAAGCACCGAGGGCCCCCAGCCCCTTATCCCTCAGATGGAGGAACCCGCCCCCAGCCCCTTTCTTATTCAGACCCAGGAGTTTAGAACTCAAGTTTCCCCGAGTCTGGGTCCCGAGACCCCGTCCCAAGAGACTGCTTACCTTGAGTCCAGGCTTAGCTAAGAATGGAGAGATGAGAAAAAGAGTGAGATACAGGAATAACTGCTACTCCTTGTGGCTGATGGGCTGCCCGATCACCCCCCGCCCATGAAAACTGGACCTCCCCGGGAAGAAACACACAGGCAGGGCTGGACCTGGCTGGGCTGGGCGACCACTTACTGTGCTGTGGCAACACGACGTATGGGTCCTTCACTGGCTCTGGGGAGAGGACACACTGACGTTAGGGGCCCAGCTCCCACCCCAATCCCTAGTTGACCTTTCAGTGGGGGGAACTCACCGGACTGTCTGCGGCCACGGCGCGTAGTGGAGGGGGCTGGAGACGGGGCTGTGGAAGAGGCAGAGGAGAAACTTAGGAGCCCAGCCCCAGGCTTCTGGGAGAGGGGGGCGCTGAGGGTACAATTCCTGAGTCCTGGGGGAGACGCGGGGAGTGCGACTCCGGGTTCCATCCCCTTTACCTGTGTTCCTTCGTCCAGGGGTAAAACTTCTAGCATCTCGAGGTCGGGGAGACCCAAGTAGGAGTGTCACGGGCTCTGGGACAGGCTTACTTTTAGGAGCACCTGTGGGGAGAGATTTGGGGCTAATAGTCTACGTTCTCTTGAAAGTAATTCCTCTACTTCCATACCTTCTCACCCAAGGCCCAAACTCACAGTACAGGCTGCTTTCAAGGAGAACTTGTTTTGCCTGAAAGACACAAAGATGAGGGTTATGGGCCGGTCTCTGGGCACCCCAGTCCTAGTCCCAGTGATGGGTGCTGCTACGCGACAGGCATATTACATGACCGATGATAGTTAATCCTCATCACAGCCCCGTGAGGTCGATGCTATTACCCCTGCTGGTTAGTAAACTGAGCTCAGAGAGGTTGCTCAAAGTCACAAAGCAGAGACATGGTGGAGCTGGGATTCACACCCAGGCAGCCTACTCTACAATGTAACTGTCATGTTCTAAGAGGGTTCCCTGAACTCAGGGTCTTCTGGAACTGCTGGGGGGGCGGGAGGGCGAGTGTCTCCGGCACTGTGCTGGCCGCCATCCGTGACGGCAGCTGTACCTTGGCCGGGATGGAGGCAGGGTGGTTCTCAAAGAAGAGGCTCTGGAGACAGTGGATCCACAGCTTCTTCTCTTCTTGGTTCTTGGCCTGCGGGGTAGGTGGGGGCAGAGTCAGATGTAAGGTGTAGGGGCTAGAGGGAACCCTGCCCGCTCCACCCCCCTCTGCTCACCTGGAGCAGGTACCTGTGCTTGGGAATGGTCAGGTCAGCCACCTTGAACCCTAGAGGGTCACGAGGACTCTCGCTCACACTCAGGTTGCAGCACTGGAAGGGGGAGCAGAAGGGGCGGCAGGCTCAGAGTCCTTGGACCCAGCAATGCGCCCCTTGTATGTGGGTCCCTGTATGGTTGTATGGGGGTCCTCTTTCCCCCACTGACCCCTCACCAGGCTGGGCTCTGCTCTCCCTCACCAACCCTCCCTACCCTCACCTGGACTAAGATGTGCTTCTCCCCTTGAAGACACCTGCCTGGTGGGCAAATCCAGGTCCCTCCCCTGTGCATCCTGCTGGCCTCACCCCTCCTTATTGCACTTTGCCCCACCCTCAGCCTCAAGAGTATGTGGCTCTTTTAATTCAAGCTGTCCTTCCTTGGAGGCCCTGCCCCTGGCCACCCCTTTAGGGGTGCAGGTACAGGTACACAGAATATCGCTTGTAGGTAACATTCCAGCCCCATTCCCATCCCTGAACTCACAAAGATGTGACCCTTGTAGGTGTATTCCGGCCCCCGGCGCTTGGCCACAAGCAGCATCCGTGAGAAGAGAAAGAGCAGCCGCTCACCCCCTCGAAGGCGGGGACCGCCCCCTCCACCACCGCGGAATGAGCCTTCCAGCACCAGCTCCCCAAAAGCACTGAGCTCCGGGCCGGTCCAGCCACCTAGCCGCCGCTGCACTTCCTGCCGGCATCCCGCCAGGTGCACAGGACACAGAAACACACCGAAGGGCAGCAGATACATGCCAACACGAGGGGGTTAACAACCAGGCCGTGCTGTCTAATCACACCCTCTGGGGTTACCTTTGAAGTACTGACCACCCCCCTCCCATGGCCCACACGCCCACTCCTCCCATCCAGCCCACCCTGGAGGCACCTGGAGGCGTGCAGCATGCTCCTGCTTGCGCTTCATGTCGTTGATGTACCAGGCAACCGCTGTCATGGACACAATGGCCTCCTCCACCATCTCACGGCCCCCCGTGTCAGGGCCCTCCGCCCAATGCTTGCCTAGCTCCTGCCAGGCAGCAACCGGGCACCCAAGGAGGAAAAGAGAAACAGAGAAAGAGTGATAATGATAGGAGACAGAGAGAAATAGAAAGGTAGAGGCAGAGATGGGAGACCCAGGGACGAAGAGAGACAAACAGGAAGAAAACCTGGAATCAGCTGATGCCAGCAAGACCCACCCCAAACACTGACCCAGTGTGTAGGGACCACATGCCTCCCCAGGCCTTGCCCAGCTTGTCCTGGTTCACCACCAGGTGGTCCATGGGCAGAACCTGGCCCCTCACCAAGCAACCCCCAAGGGCCATAGCGAACCTGTAGCAACAGATGGTACTTGAGGATGCGCTGAACAGGTTTCAACAGGAAGCTCTGCAGGGGCAGCGAGTGGTGGAGCTGGGCCTGGCGCTCCTGCAGCCAAAGGGCTGCTGGTGGAGACAGCGAGAGCTCCCGGAGCAGGGCCAGGGAGCTGGGGGCACAGCAGCACAGGTCAGAGGGGCTGGCAATTCTGGTGGGCAGGGCTAGGAGGGGTTGGAGGCTGGCAGGGGTTAGGGAAGGATTAGGGAGTTCAGTTACTGTCACCGTCTAGCAGAGGTTGGAGCCGGATGAGTTGGACAGAGGGAGGTTGGGTGGTATATCAGCTCATGGGCACGACCTGGGACCCCATACCTCGGGTAGTTCATGCAGTACAATGTGTAGATGTCAAAATCCTCACTCTGCAGGTGACAGGGGAGTCAGGGAGACCTCAGACTCTCCATGACCTGTTTGCACAGGCCGGCTCCCCACTCACCCAGGGGCCAGCCCAGAGCACTGGCCCCCGGACTCACCCTCTGCACGAAGCACTCCGCAATGCCCCCTGCACTGCTGCTGCCTTCCAGCTCCTCCAGGAGCTCGCTGTAGGGAGAGGAAAGGGTGAGGGACTGCCCTGCCCCACAGTGCCCACAGGGGAGGCCTAGGGGAGGCTGGGTAGGGGCTGGGTGGCGGCCAGGCTCTCTCTAGGGGATGCCGTGTCCTGAATTAGAGTTCTCTGATGCCTACACGGAACACAACACGCTCCGACTTCCTTGGGCTACCCTGGTCACATTCCTCAGCCTGAAATCTTGTCATAGCTGGCCTGAGCCTGGGTGTCTCATGCCGTGACCCAGGGATAGCAGTGTCATAACCTTCAGAGATGTGATGATCTTAAGCTCTTGTTGCAATCTTGAGATCTTGTCCTGACTCTCAGACCTCCTGCAATAATCTCACGATCTTGCCAGGACTCTCGAGTGTCCTGATTCTTGGGAGTCCAGCGTCCTCCTCACTGGGGACCAACCATCCTGGTTTGTCTAGGACTGAGGGGTCCCCAGAACACACGAGCTCACACCGTCATGATCTTCAGGCCCCACCTGAGCCTCGGATTCATCGTGCTCCCACGTCTGACAGTGTTGAGCTCCATCCCGATGCCTGGCTCTGTCTCCTTATTTGGACTTGGACCTTACCCGGATCCTCGGGCTCTGCCCCTCCACTCCTCCACCACCCTGGATCCTTCCTCCCCACTGTGATCCCTGCCTAATGTCTCGACACCCCATGGATGAGCCTAAACCAGGCCCTGCGGGGCTCCAAGCTTTGGGTTCGAACCTAGCCCTCCTCCCATGGTCCACCAACCCGCACCCCGGCCCAGCCCACCCACTGCTGACCTGCTGAACTCGTAGATGTCCTCGATGTTTGCAAACAGCGTGCCCACCTGCTCTGTACTCAGCCCCAGGACCCCGCCATCCAGCAGGGGGCCCAGGTAGTCCTGTGAGAAAGACTGGGGTCACTGGGGCAGAGGAACCGGCCTGGGTCCCCACTGTGCTCAGGTGCCCTCTGGCCTCACCTCTACGATGCTGCGGAGGTCTCGGACATAGGCCCGCTCTGTCTCCACAATCTCACGGGCCACACGCTCCAGCCTTGAGGGTTTCACAGACCCGGGGGTCCCCACAGGCGACAGATGCAGGCGGATGGGGGGTCCTGGAAGGGGCTCTGGCCTGGAGGCTGTACAGGCAGGGGTGGGCCCCGGGGCCAGGTCCCCCTCAGAGCCCACTGTGCTCAGGGATGTGGAGCTCCCAGAACCTCGTGGGGAGGCCATGGCAGGGGTTGCGGAAACTGCTGGGGATGTGGAACAGGAGGTCAGGGGGTCTCCCCAGCTGGGTAAAGTGAGTGCTCTCAGCCCCCATACTCACCCACACTTAGTATCTCTCCCACGGCTCCCTCCTCCTCTTCCTACCGTGCTGCCTTGGGCCAGTCCTGTCCTCTCCCATCAGGGTCCTTTCTGGGCTTCTGACCTCCGCCTCTCTAGTCCATATCCATACATCGGCCTAGGATATCTTTATTAATTTGCCTGTCTGACTCGGTCACTCCCACGACTATAACCCCCTCATACCCTCAGGATGAAGTGCAAACTCCTCAAGTCGAAAGACTCTGTGCAAGGCAGTCTTTAGAGACCTTTCCGGGACGTGCTCTTCCCGCAGCCAGGCCACTTTCTACACTCCAGTCTCCAGTCACACTTAGCTTCTTTCAGTTACTTAAAGAAGCAGCCTCTTCTTACCTCTTGGCCTTCGCACACACTGGTCTCATTGTGTGGAGTGCTCTTCCCTGCCTTTCCCAATTCATACTTCTTACTCTCCTCAGTCTATTTATATATATTTCTTAATTTCTTTTTAAAAATTTCCATCTGAGGAGAAAATTTTTTTATCGCTTTTTAGAGAGAGAGAGGAGGGGAACGAGAGAGAAACATCCATTGGTCGCCCCCTGTCAGCACCTGGACCTGGGGTGGTACCCACCCAGTCCAGGGATTGAACCCACCGCCCTTCAGTTACAGACCACACTCCAACAAACCGAGCCACACGGATCAGAGCTCTGTTTTCAGTTTAGATGGTCCCGTCTCCAGGAAGCCTCCCCTGACCTCCCCGACTAGGCTCCCACGGCCCCTTGAAGCTTTCTCAATCCCAGCTCTGACCACTCTGCCCTGGGATATATATCCCTGTGAACTCTCAATGTCTAGGGATGGGCCCAACTCCACCCCCCCCCCACCAGGCCTGCAGCTCTGTGCAGGCAGGCCTGGGACTGTCTCGGTCACCCTGTGTTGCCAGCATAACCTGGCACCGGGCCAGCCACAGAGGGCTGCACTGTGTCTTGAATAAAGGCATGAATGTCCAGCAGGCTCTGCCCCTCCCTTGCGTGCTCACCTGTCTGAGTCTCACACACAGTTGCACAGTCACACACTTCACCTCTGCGGCAGGGGCCAAGGCGAGGGCTGGGTTTGGACAGGCTCAGTCCCCGGGCTCCCTCTGGCATGGCTGAGTGGCTCAACCGCTTCTGCAGAAAGACCCCCTTATTGGATATCAGGACCCCGTAGGCCTCCCTGCCGCCCACACTCATAGATTGGGGGCTGAGAACTAGGGGTGTGGTCTAAACCCAGGGAAGGGCCTCTCATGGGGTAGACAGAAGCAAAGCGATAGAAGGATGGGGCAAAAAGAGATAACACAGAAAAAAATGGAAAGATTGAGACAAAGAACAGTGAAGATAGCAAGAGTCGCTGAAACTAGCAGTCCGGTCACTCTGGGGCCGGAGGCTCAGGGATCCTGGGAAGGGTTGGGCTCCGGCTGGACTCCGGCTGGAGACGAAGGCTTGGGGCAGGGCTGGGAAAAGCCGTGGGCGGGAGGCGGCGGGGTCCCAGGGGAGGGCGGAGGAGGCTGGGGGACCGGATGCCGGGGTCCCGCAGACGGCTCCCTCCCCCACCGAGAGCTGTGAGGTGGGGCGCTGGCCTTGAGCCCTCGATCTCCCTGCAGCCAGTCCCCCTGCGACCGGCTTTCAGACCCCAGCGCCTTCCTATCTCCGCCAGCCCCAAACTCCCGCCAGCGCCTCCGCTCGCCCCCCGCCGGCACGCCCCCTCATTGTTTAGCAGCAGCGGCGCTGCCCCCTCCCCCAGCCGGTCCAGGCCTCTCGCCTCCCTCCTCACCTCTCCGGGAGTCCCCAGCCCCGAACCGAGGCAACCCAGCTACTATTCGACCCTCAGCATGGTCCCCAGGGAGGCGCAGAGCCGGCTCCTGGGTCCCTGGGTCTCTCTGAAAGTCAGCGGCAGGAGGGCTCCAGGACCCAGAATCCGAGGTCTCTTGGAAAATGGGGTGCAGCGGTCCGAATTTCCTGGTTCCTACATGCAGGTTGCTGGAAGCCTGACTCTTGAGTCTCCGATGGGGATGCTGGGGACCCAAATCCTGTGACTTCCAGATATGGCCGTAGGCAGCCCGGACTCCTGAGTTTTCCTAACTCTAAGAGTAGGAATTAAACTACCTCCAGGCGGGAGTGCACGGGAGTCCCAAAATCCTGGGTCCCTTTGAAGTAGTGGGCGCTTCTGCCCCAAACAGACTTGCTGGGGTGCTAGACGCCCATAATACAAGCTTCTCCTGGGAATTCCTGGATGGTATCTCTGGTAGGGGATCCTAAATTCTTCAAACCGGGGTGCAAAGAGCTCGCCCTCCACGGTCGCTCGGGGCTGATGTCCCGGACTTCTGGGAAGGCGCTGGGAAGTTGGAATCTGGGGTCCTTTGACCTGTAGGCGAAAGCCTGTGCTTCTGGGTCTCTCAGGATGCAGTGCAGACTCTCGGAAAGCCGGAGTCCGTGACTCTGGACCCCTGAAGCTGCAGGATGGGTGGCACCCGGCTAAAGCGGCTGGGGTGCCAGCGCCGCTTCTGCGGCGGGAGTGTCTGATCCCAGCTGTGAGACTGGGGGCGGTTGACTGGGGCTTACCCTCCCCCTAGGCGCCTGGGCTCACATCCTGTTCCCGCCCGCGGGGGGGAGGGGCCGCCTTCCGGCCGGCCAGCCAGGAAAGAGTTAAAACCACCTCTTTGGATTCTGAATATTCATGAGAAGGCCAGTCCCAGGCAGGTTACACTCCCACATTCCAAATGCCTCGCGGACATTTCCCTTTTTCAGCAAAGGCCTTCCAGGCGTGAGAATTCGGAACTGGTTACCCCTTTCTCCTATTGGCCAATCAAAATATTTCGATTTGCATATACAATATAAAACGGAGCTGTCCGGGGGAGGTCACGTGGTCAAAAGCAACTGAAGGACCCCACGACGAGAGGGTGCGGCCGGAGCTCCAGTGGCGCAATCGGTTAGCGCGCGGTACTTATAAGACAGTGCACAGCGGAGCAATGCCGAGGTTGTGAGTTCGATCCTCACCTGGAGCAGTTTCAGTTTTCTCTCATCAGCCTCTATAAACTTAAGACATTTTACAAATCAACCAAAAATACGCCTTACTTAAAGGAATGGACATTTCGATTTTCGGACTGGAAAGACCCCCGGGACTCTAGCGATCATCGGTTAAGAAGTGTTATGCATCGCGGGGGGAAGTGTCGTTTTTATCTTGGCCGCCAGAGGGTGGTATTGCCTCTTAGATGCCTGCACACTTCATTGAACTTGCAAATCTCAGTTTGAGTTGTGCAGAGACAGACATATTTGTCTTTCTACCATATGATTTCACTCATATGTGGAATCTAACAAACAAACTCAGCTAACAAGAAAAACAGAGACAGACTCAGAGATGGAGAACAGATGACAGCTAGTGGGGGGTGTAAGGGGTGGAGAGATTGAGCAAAACAGTAAGGACTCATGGATGTGGGCAACAGCGTGGTGATTCCTGGGGTGAGGTGTATCAGCGGGCTAAATGGTAATGGAAAAATATAATGAAGATTATAGTTTTTAAAAAAGGGCTTGTGCAGATGTGTCAGGCTGTGGGTCCTCTGCAAACAGTGTTTATGGCATTGCCTCCTTCTCTGTCTTGGATTTTTTTTTCCAGTTTCACTGAGGTATAATTGCCACATAATGCTGTATGGCATAGGTTCAAGGTGTACAACATGATTTATGTATAAAATGTGAAATGATTGTCACAATAAGTTTAGTTAACACACATCATCTCAAGTAGTCACTAATTTCTTGTGTGTTTTGGAATTTTAACTCTTTCCCTCCCCATTTCCAAATCAGTTTGTGTTTCTCAACAAATACTGAACATCCACTCTATGACCAACTGCTACTTAGGGTTTAGTGATACTATTGCAGTGCACAAGACCAAGTCTCTGTCCCTAAGGACTTGACATTCTAGTGGGGGAGGCAGATTTCTATACACATAGGAACCAACTATATTTCATATGTTAGGTGGTGATAAATGTCATGGAAAAAGTACGGCAAGGTAAGAAGGATGGTGGAATGGGAGGTGGGGTGTGGGCTGAACTAAGAGTAGTCAGGGACCTCTCACTGAGGAGACATTTGAACAGAGAACTGAAAGAGGGGAGTGAGTGACTGGGGCGCCTGGGGGGCGGGATTCCACGCAGAGTGCCACAGCCAGCACAAAGGCCCTGCAGCTGAATGAAGCATGTCAGATACACTTACTGTGGAGCAGCTAGGAAGACAGTGTGGCTACAGCAAGATTGAGCAAAGAGAGAGTCAGTCCGTGTAAACTGGTAAGAATTTAGGACTTTGGCTTTTGTGTGATCTGACTCAGGTGTCATGACAGGTTCCCTTTGGTTGTCTAGTGGGGCAGTGGAGAGAGACTGAGGGCAGAGGTTCAGGTTCAGAGGTGATGGAGATAAAACCAGGGTAAAGGCCAGAGGACGAAGTGAATCAAAGAGGATTGCTGTTGGACTGGGGTGTGGATTTGAGAGACAAGTCAAGGGGACTCCCAGGTATTTGGCATTTGTAGCTGGTGGTAGGTGCCATTTTTTTAAATGATTTTTTTTTTTTGAGAAGGGACAGAATGCATTTTTGGGTAAGAGAAGGACCAGAGATGTCTGTTTCTTGTTCTTTCAGTATCTGTAAATGTCTCTGCAAGGTTTGCTCTTCCTCTTGGCCTCCCCAGTGTCTTTAGGCTTCTTGGTTTCTATCTTTCCCAGCCCTCTTTTCCTCCGTTTGGGGACCACAGCCCTTTCCCACATTAGGGGGAGTTTCCAGGAAAAGATCAAAAGGCCTGCCGCTGGGCACGGGGGAGGGCGAAGCAGGGGTGAGAGGGCCGGGAGGGGAGGTGGGAAAGGAGAAGAGGAAGGAGCAGGAGGGGAGGAGGAGAGGGAGAATGCTAACTCTGGGTAACGGGTTGGAGGAGGGCAGAGGGAGCAGAGGGGTGGGAAGGGAAGGTGCAGTTGAGGGGAGAACGAAGAATGAGGGCAGGAGGGAGGGAAAGGATGGAGAGGGTAGGGGCGGGAGAAAGGGGGAGGATAAGGGGAACTGGAAGGAAAGAAAAGAGGGGGTAAAGAGGTGGAACTGAGAGGGAGGGGAGGGGTGAGGATGTGGAGAGAACCGAGGGGAGTCGCGGGGAGGGGGGGAGAGGAAAAAGAGTGGGTCAAGAAGGAAGAGGGGTCGACGGGGAAGAGGCCGGGGTGGAGGGGGGCGGGGGGCGGGGCGCGGGCACTGACGCGAGGCTGTTTCCGGGCTCCCCGCCCCAGGGTGGGTCTGGCCGCCTCTTGCCTTCTTTGGTCTGAGGACACAGAGCTGTCCGGGCCCCGCCCCCACGAGCTTGTGACCCACACACCCGGGCCTCCCGCTTCCTCGGCGGAAAGGCCGATATCCCGCAAGCCTGAACTTCTCAACTCCTGGCGGGCCGAAGGGGGTACTTCCACAGTCCTGGGTCCCGGAAAGGCAGAAGCTACAACTCCGCCCTTCACCCAACGCGCGGAGACATCAGGACCTAGAATTCTCAGTGGCCGGGAGACTAGCTCTGAGATTCCAAAGTGTTACGTCCACCTAAGAAATGTCCAAACCTGTAAAAAAAAATTTTTTTTGTTTAGTTGAGGCAAACTAACGACAATTTCCAGGAAGCAAAATCTCAACCGACTGAGAAAAATGCTCCTGAGAATGACAGATTTGCACCCTAACTTTCTACGGTGCAAAGGAGGAGGCGTAAAAGGGTATGTAAAGCCCATTGGGAGGCAAGAGAAAGCAAAGCCCGGAAATGTCTTGAGAGTGGACCAAAAGTGAAATGAAGAAACAAATACTTCTTTTACATTGGTGGGTACAGGATAGTTAATGAATATTTACAGCACATAGAGATGTTATGTAGTCCAATAACGTACGAATAATGAGGGGTTTTGTGGTCTACTGTTTTGGTGGGAGATTGTGCCCTGAGGGTGTCTGGAAGAGAGGGATTACTCTGCCATTATTGTAGCTGCAAAAAGACAATGGGCAGGCTCAGTTAAGGCAAAGATTGACCTTAGTTAAGAGACATATCCACCATGACTCACTTTTAGGTAGAAAACTGTAAGACCATATCTTATGTGGTTACTTTAGGTTTCTGAGTTTATAAGGCTTGCCATGCAGGCCTCCCCTGAGTTTGTCAGGTGTAGTATGTGCCCCCCCCTTTCATCAACAGCTGCGATCCCGAGACTTTCTAAAGCTGCCTCTCCCATATTGCGAGTGTCTGAGTCCCCCAGTTCCTCAGGTCCTGGAAGACTTGGTGGTGGGCCCCCAGGACATCAGGGTTTCCGGGCTGACTCGCCCCCGCCCGCCCAGGGCCAGCGCCCCAGCACATTCCGTCCTCCCTGCACCGCCCCACCCTCCCCACTCAGCCCACGGGGACGGAAACAACTCGATCTCGCCCGCGCCCCGCCAAGGGCTGGGTCAAAGAGCCGGACAAGACACGAACGCCTGGCCCAGCGCCTCCGACTGCTTCTCTTGGTTCCTACCGAGTGACCTCACCTGGACCCACCCCCTCAGGTAAACGGCGGGGCCAGGTGACGTCACTTCCTGCCAGGTAAGCGCCTTCGCGCAGCTCTGCTGTGAAAGCTTTGGAGGAGCTACGGATCAAGTCTACCCGCTTCAAAACAAGGCAACACCACCCACCCCACAAGTCACTGCCTCTAGACCGCAGAAAAGCCAGGATTCGAGTTTACACACAGATGCCTTTTATTTAAAAATTCCAAAAAACAAAAAATAAAATTTAATATATATTAATATATTATAGCATATTACTCCATCGTTTCCAATATTAAAAAAGTAGGAAGAATACAAGGGAAGCAGACGACCCAATATATATAAATACTATAAAATCTATTAGAATAAATAAAGTCGTCATAAATAGAGCCCAATGGCTGGGGGTGGGGGTTTGGCAATGACTTTGGCTACTTTCTTTTCAAAGGTAATTTGAGCACCAGGGTTGACCCTCAGAAGGAGGTTCCAGTCACCAGAACCTCAGGGGTCTAGGAAAAATGAGGATGGGATAGGAGGGGATTAATTATTCACAGCATTGGGAAAGGGAGAAGTGGGGTGGAGAGGGCTTATGGCTTACTGCCACCCTCAAATTTGCTACATCTTTAAAAAGAAAAAACACTCCAGAATACACTCCTTCCTCCATCACCATGAACACCGAGCTTGCACACTGGGGACCTGCCCCAGCATGGGGTCAGGGGAGTGGGTTAATGCATTTTGCAAGGCAGTGGGGCTACTTAAGAGCGAGCCCCCCAGTTCCCCAAGCCCCCAGGCTCCTGTGGAGCCCACAGCACTAGAGAAATGGCCCCCTTGAGATCCAGCTGATCTGTACTGGGCAGGCACACTTGTCACTTGTCACTCAGACACTGAGATGCGATTGAAGATGGGGAGTCGCCGAGGGGCTGTAGGTGGCTGGGGTGGCCCAAACACCCCAGCCTCAAAGACGGGCGAGTCAGAGCCTCCCAGGCTACTGCCACTGCTAGCATATTCATCGGGATCAGATCCCAGGGAGTGTGCAGAGGGGCTCCGAGCCAGGCCACCCACAGGTCCCCAGACGCTGCTGGGGGTGGCCCTTCGGCAGGAGGGGCAACAGGCTGGTGTGGGGTCCCTTCGGGCCACAGGGGTCCCAGGGGCAGCAGAAAAGGCAGAGGGTGAAAGTGGAAGGTCCCCAGGTGGTGGTGGGGAGCTGGAGGGTGAGAAGGAGCAGGAGGACAGAGAAGGGCCTGCCAGGCCTGCTGGTGGTGGCGAGGATCGGCGGCCCGAGGGCAGGCCCGAGAAACTGATGCTCTGGCGCAGCACATGGGGGTGGCCAGGGGCAGCCAGGTCTTCACTGGGGTTGTGGATGAAGTGGCAACGTGAACCATAGGGACAGCGGCCCTGGAGGTAGAACTTGTGGCAGAGTTCCGTCTTGTACTTGGGGTGGCGACTGGCCTGGCGCAGCTCGCCTGGGCCATGAGCAAACTGGCATTTAGCGCCATAGCGACAGCGCCCGCTCTCTGAGAAGGTCCGGCACAACTCAGTCTTGTATCGGGATGAGGTGGTGGGGGTCGAAGTTGGTGAAGGTGACAGCTCAGTACCTGGGCGGGGAGCCAGAGGTGCGAAACCTGGGGGTGGAGGCACCCAGCCACAGCTTCGACCCTCCACCAGGCTGGTAGACCGGCCGGGCAGGCGGGCAGCAACCCCAGCTGGGCTGGAGTCGGATGAGCTGAAGCTCCAGAGTCCTGAGGAGGCCCAGCCGGGACTGGACTCAGTATCTCCATGGTCAGATGGGAGATCAGGGCTCAGCGACAGGAGGCTCTGTGGGTACGGGGATTGGTTAAGACACGGAAAATGCTGGGTGACACCCTTCCCACCTGCAGGGCACCTAAGAGCTTGCCAATCCGGTTTGTGGCTTCTGTTCTGAGCCCCACCCGCCCGCAGAAACCCATGGGTTCGGGATCCCAGGGATCCGGAACTGGGAGTTCTGAGTTTTTTCGGCAACGATGGAACCCAGGAATCCTGCCTGGCTCCCTGTCTCAGGGCACACGACCTTCCACCAATTTTTGAGCCTCTGGGCTTCTCAGGATCTGACCCTGAGCATCGTGTTCTCCAGTTTCACAACGGGCGGGCCGGCAAAGTTAACGAAGAAGTCCAATATCTTGGGCTTTTGAGTTCTAGAGTCTTCCTTTGGGTCTGGGAGTGAAGACAGAAGTTGCCTTCCCCTCACCCCAAAGACTCAAGCCCCAGAAACGCCTCCGCGCAAAACCGCACCCTCAGCAACTACTGGGGGGAAGCCAGGTGTGGGGCCATTTCCGCCTCCAGACAGCCCTAGTCTGAAAAAACTCTTCCAGCTTTCCATCTTTAAGGGCCACCCTACTCATGTTTGGGCTGAGACCCGAAAGTCGCGGGCTCCATTTTTCACTTCAGGAGAGAGTCACACTGGTCTGAGAAAGGAGACCGGACCCCGGGCTGGAGCGCACCGCGCGGAGGGGCTCCAGTCTGAGTAGGGAGCCATGGAGTGTGCGGCCCCAGAGGGGCCCAGGCTGAGAAGGGAGTCGGTGGGACACGGGGACCCCAGGGTGCCGGACAGTGGGAACTCACCTCGTAGATGGCAGTGAGATCCATGGCGGCGCGGACGGCCGACTTGAGGAGAACCAGAGCAAAAGTGGGAACGCAGGAGACTCGCTGCGTCTGCCTGGAGGAGCCGGCGGTTTTATAGACCAATGGGGCCTGGCCCGGGAGGGGAGGGGCGGGCCGGGGGGCGGGGCCAGGGGCGCTTCCCGGACGCGCGCCCGCAGAGCAGCCCGCCAGGCCTGGGACCGGCCCTCTTCCTCTCGGCCCCCAGCCGGGAAGCGCCAGAACTGTGCCCACTGGTGGCCGCGACCCGGCGGGGGGTGCGTGGGGTGGGAGTATCGGCCGAATTTTAAAGGCTGGAGACTGAGGCGCCGGGAAGGGAACTGGGACGGAGGTGGGGGCAGGGCTCCAGAGAGAACTGACGAGGGCAGAGGCCGAGGCGGTGGGCGTGCGCGTGAGAGACCTGCAAGCGAGGAGAGAGGCGCGGAAAGAGCGAGAGACCGAGAAACGGGGAGACGCAGAGAAACAAAGACACAAATCAGGGAGGGTAGACACACTCAGGTAGAGGCATATGAAGAGAGGGAAAGATAGGTAAAGAGAGGTGAGGAGACAGAAAAACGTGAAGAGAATCCCAAGAGACAAAATTCAGAGCGAGAAGCTAGAGGGAAGGTCACAAATAAACAAACAAAAAAGGGAGAAACAAACCCCCCCAAGACAGAAGTCCGCAAGAGCTAAACGGAGGAGACCAACAGGTCTGGCAGAGAATTCCCTTGTGAGACCTGCCCGCCTGCCTTGGTCTCCATCTCGAACAACTCAGATCCAGAGACCTTGACCATCCCTACCCACACTCGCAAGGGTGGGATCCTTGATATTTGGTAAGACTGGAAAGGTGCCTACTTTGCCAATTTCAGAGCTACTGTAGCCTCTCACCCTCCCATAGATAGTGGCATTTCTGATGGCTTCCTCTGGACTAGGCACCGTATGAAAGTGCTTTACATACGTTAACTCGAGGGGTTATTGTACTCATTTTACACAAGAGGAAACCCAGAGACCAACTTACTCTCCTAGTTCTGTTTAATAAATGGCAGCAGCCTAACGCCAAGGATGTTAAATCATGCTAAAAGTTTGCCGTCTGAGAAAACTCAAGATTGAAAAGGGTGAGATATTTTATTATGGTGGGTTGCCTTGATTAAGAATTGTTTTGAAATGGAAATGGGTTACCCCCAACTGACGGTCAGATGGGTCTCATAAACGGGAATTTTAAACTTGCTAGGTTCACTCCCCACATTCGCAAGTCGGTGGTCAGGGGGTTGCCCTGCGTGAGACTTTTAAGATCTGGGAAGAAAACTAGTTTTTTTTTTTTTTTTTGCTTTTTTTTTTAAGGGAACCTTGGTAGGCTGGCTGATCTGAGTGAAAATACAGGGGCAGAAATCGTTTCCACGGAGTGCAATTATAATGGTGCAAAGTTCATTTTTGCAAGCTGTAACTACGGGCTTGTATTGAGGTGAGGAGATTGGGCCAGGCGCGCGGACCTGCCTCCTCGGACAGAGCTCAGGGGAATCCCTGGTGCCGCGCCTTCTGGGGCCTAGGGGCCTTCCCGGCGGGTCTCGTGAGCTGAGCGGCTGCGGGCGGCTTTGGCACGGTTGCAGCCTCCCGCTCGCCCGTGACTCACTCGTAAGGGGCGGGGGAAGGGGGCTTCCTGGAAGCCGTGACGAGGAGGCTCAGCCCGGACGCCCAGGTTCCTCTCCTGTAACCAGGGCTTCTGTCGCCTGTAAACAGAGGCTCGAGGACAACGGGAAAAGAGTGAAAGGGGAGGTGTCTGGAACCCGCCTCCGGGTAGGCTCCAAATTCCCGGGCCGCTAATAGGACAAAGGCGGCAGGAAAGCGGGGGGCACCCTCGGATCCCCAGAGCTCAGCTTGGCTTCGGCCTCAATCCTGGAGGAGGAGGGATTCCAGTTTCGATTCCCTGGAGATAGGGAGCATTTCCCATCCCTGAGTCAGGCCGACCCCCGCCTCTCTCCCAAGTGCTGAGTCACCGGCCTGAGAGCCAGGATGCTTGGGAAAGAGAGACTTTTGAAGACATTGGAGGGGGTGTGGGCAGGACAGCCCACCCATCGAAGCACAGGCCGGTGGGCCCAGAAGCCAGGGTCTCTGCCCCTCCTTGCTCAGATCTAGGGTCCGAGTCTCCAGGCCACCTCCACACTCACGCATGATGGCGTGACCCCAACTCCTTCCTTCATCAGACCTAAGTGTCTGAGACCCCAACCCCTCTTCCCTCCAATTTAGCAGCCAGCTCCCATCCCCCCTCCAACCTCGTCCTGCCCTCAGGCGTCCCAGCCCTGGAGGAAGTTAAGGGCTGGGTTCCTCCCCACGTAGCCAGCGGGAAAATCCGTGGCACCAGCAGCAGCCGGGAATCCCCTCTGGAATGACGGTGGAGAAGGGGATGGCCGGGGTACCCCCCGGGGCATGGGGGGGTGGGGCAGGTCCTGGGCCCTGGGCGGGCGGGAGGAGGGGGAAGGGGGCGGAAACCAGAGAGGCTAAAAATACAGTGAGCACTTCCGGCCTAGGGGGGAGGGGAACGGAGAGCAGAGTTTCCAGAAAAACAAGTCGGGACGGGAAACGCGGGGGTGTGAGAGCCAGAGCGAGTGCGAGGGCGAGCTGGGCCGTGTACTCACGGCACGTGTGCCAGGGCCGGGTGTGGGCCTGGCGGGATTACTGAGCGTGAGCGGGTGGGGAGGGCGCTGTGCAACTGCAGGGGCCACTGGTATGTGTGACACTGTGTGAAGCGTGGGCGCTGCAGTTGTAAAGGTGTGTGCCCTAGTGTGACTGGGTGAGACCTGCGGGCCACTTTCCTATGTGAGACTTGTGTCTTCCAATCCCACTTGACGTGCCTGTGAATAAATGTGTGAAGCCGCTGGGGCCTGTGTGACTGATTATATTGTTTATTTTAACCACCTTGGGGTATGGGTGTATATACTCAACCCTGTCTTTGAGGCGGCGTTCTTGAGAATATGTGACTTACATACCCACATACATGCCTGTGTGTGGCTCTGAACCACTGTGGGGTCTGGAGTGACTATGGGTCACTCCTCGAGGGAACCTAGTGAAGGTATGACTGACATTTTGTGAGATGAAGATCTCTGCACACACACTTCAAAGTTGAGTGTGTAAGTGTGAGATGTAGGCAGCTGTGGCTGTGTGCAAAGTCCCTGCTGCTTAGTGTGTGTAGTGAATAGTGTTATGTGTCCTTATTTGGGGGGTGTCTCTGAGAACAGGCAAGATCATTGTCTGGATGCAGTTCCTCTGTGGCCAGTCACAAGGTAGTGAAACTGGTGAACTTTGGTTCCTGACGTCTAGAACGCATAAGATGAGGAGGGCGGCTGGCGCACATCCCACTTTATGTCGCTGTTCCTTGTGGCCTCTGTGGGCAGGCTGACACACACGAGCACACACACTGGCACCTGGGAAACCTTATCTCTCCACAGCCCAGGCTGCTTTTGATAATGTTGAGCCGAGGGCAGGTCTGAGTCAGCCTATGATAAAGTCTGAGATGGGGTGGGAGATAGCAGGTTAGGTGGGAGAGGGTTGTTTATGTATTCACATGTTGAATTGTTCCTTTGGTCTGTTTGTGGGCTTATGTTGAGACCCTGGGGACACCATGACTGTAGGATGGTGGGTTATGGTATCCTCTGCTGGGTGTGGTAAGTCCTCCTGTACCATTTTACTGTGTGGTTGCGCATTTCATGTACTTTGCCTGAAGTGTGTGGTTGTGTACCAGGCTGTATAATCTCTCCCTCTGGGTCGAAAATCTAATGAAGATCTAAACCAAGGTCCTCCATAACCTGCGTTGACTTTATCCCAGCCCATTCACTGTGGTCCAGGCCTCACACTGTCCTATAAACACACCATCACATTCCTGCCTCAGGGTCTTTGCACTTGCCATCTCTTCTCTCTAGAATGCTCTTTCCCCCAGTGTCCACATGACTTATTCTACTTCAAGTCTTCTCAGTGAGGCTGTCATATCTTCCAGCAAGGATTTAAAAATTACAAACAAACCTTGCTATCTACTTAACAAATAAAGACATGTAACATCTATTTACAGACCATAATAATGATACCCATGAACCACTACCCAACCTAAGCTCTCAAACTTTGTTTCTTGCATTTGTGTTACAATTATTCCTGAATATTTTTTCTATTAAAATTTTTATCTTTAGATAAAGGGAAAGGGAGGGACAGAAACATCCATGTGAGATACATCAATCAGTTGCCTCCTGTGCACCCCCAACTGGGCACAACAAACCCAGACGTGTGCTTTGACAGGGAATCAAACTGGTGTCCTTTAGGTTCTCTGGCTGCCACTCAATCCAGTGAACCACACCAGCCAGGGTTCATCTTTTTTTTTTTTTTAATTTTTGATTTTAGAGAGGGAGAAACACCAATGTGAGAAACATTTATTGGCAACCAAGGTATGTACCCTGGCTGGGAATCAAACCTGCAAACTTTTGGTGTCTAGGACAAAGCTCCAGTCCAGCCACCCGGCTGGTGCTCTCTCCACTTTTGATCCTACTTTTCTGGTCTATTTTTCTTCTTGGAACTTATGTCTGATATGTTGACCCTTGAACTGTGCGGATCCACTTACACATGGATTTTTAAAAAATACTCTTACGAATTTTTATTCCTTATAAGTTTATTGTGTCTACGGTACCTCACGAGGCCAGCTGTACCTCAGTCTTGAGTGTGTGTGCCTATGGTGTAACGCATCTCCACTAGTACATGTCATGTACCCCACAGCTGGGAGCCAGCGGGAAAAGTGCATTATTCCATAGAGGCTGTCCATAGAAAACTGCATCATGTTAGGTGGGAATACAGCTTTGTTCTTGTATTTAATATAGAGATGTACATGGGTGCCAAATTAACAGGGGCTAGATTACAATAGTCAGTTTTACGGGTCAACTTGGTGAGGTTACAGTCCCCAGTTACTCAAACACTAATCTAGATGATGCTGTTGAAGGTATTTTGTAGATGTGATTGAAGTCCTAATCAGTTCATTTTAAGTAAAGGAATCCACAGCCCCCAGGCTGCATGTGGCCCTGGATGGCTATAAATGGGACCCACCACAAAATTGTAAATTTACTTAAAACATGATGAGATTTATTTGTGATTATGTGTTGCAAGGTATTTAATGTGTGGCCAAAGACAATGGTTCTTTCACGGTGGCCCTGAGATGCCAAAAGTTTGAACCCCCGTGCCCTAGATGATGATCTGGAGAATCAGGTAGGGAAGCTGATTCAGTCAAGTAAATGGGCAGACATGTGGTTTCCCTGAGGAAGAAATTCTACCTGTGAACAGCAGCTTCAGCTAGTGACCCAGAGGCCAGCTGCCTTTCCTGCGGGCCTGTCCTACTTGCCTGGTACACACACACTCTCACACAGCTGGCCATTTCCCAGGACCCCAGCGTGGGGACCTGGGCTTTGGGTAGATCATGGGTCTCTAGGGTCCTGGGGTTTTCTCGCAGCGGTGGGGTCCACAACAGGAGGCCTCTGGGTGGTGACATGGGAATCGGGACACAGAAGGTGTTGGGTGGGGCAGTCCCCAGGACCAGGATGAGTCACTTGGGCCTTTCACACCCACCAGCTGGGCCTGGGCAGGTAGCTCCACCCTGCACTTGCCCAGGCCTGAAGGCCACGGCTGGGCTCCCCAAAGCTTGCTCTCAGAGAAGTGGGGAGCCTAGTGAGCACACCCAAAGCCCCCTCCCCAAGATGTGCTTCCTGGAGCTGGGGCCCAGGCGCCTGGGTTCTTCCCCAGGACTGATGATTCACCCCTTCTGGGGCCTTTTCACTTCTCCTTTGGGGCTAAAAATATAGGGACCCAGGCATCCAGCTGGGCCAGGCTTCACCACTGATTGCACAATACCCCTAGTTTAAGTACTGCTGACGCAGGCACTGTGTATGGGTGGGGGCCTCAATTGCTCCCCAACTGGGCATGCTGAGATCAGGGCTTAGACCCCTTTACTTCCCCTTTCCTGGGCCAAGGATACTGGGGGATGGGCTGACATGGGAGGTGCCCGGGATCTCTGGGCTTGGCTATAGCCCCTGGAAATGAAGCTCCCTCCCCCCTAGCCGTAGGGTATCCCAGGGGTTCTGGCTCCCAGAATCTAGTCTCCTTCATAGACACAGAGTCCCAGTGAGGAGTTGGGGGCAGAAGACAGTGAAGGAGACTGAAAGAGAAAGAGTCAGAGACAGGGAGACATAGGACCACAGAGGCAGAGACATACGGACAAAGAGACTGAATGAGAATGTCAACAGACACACAGCAGACACACAAGGGAACAGCTAGAAAAGGGGCAGAGGCCATGCCCGTACTCAGACAGAATCAGGTAAGGATGGAGGGAGAGGGGCCCAGTTCGGGCTTCATACCCAGTGCGGGTAGTAGAAGTGCCCCAGAAAGAGGTCCTCCACAGGCGCAGTCCAAAGTTCACCCTCCCTAGGGAGGAGAGCAGGCGGCCGGCAGAGCTGCTCCCTCTACCCACTTCCCGTTGTGCTCCCTACTGGCCTCTGCTGCCCCCTGCTGGCTGCCACCCAAGAGCTTAGGCCGGAAGAAAAGTCAGAGACAAAGTTGCTTTGAGGCTACTTTTCATTCCCTCCCAGTCCCTCTCTCCCACAGTCTGCCCCCCTCCTAGCCCGCTCCCCTCCCAGCCCTGCCACCTCACAGGGCGCCCCCAGGGCCTGTAGGTGGTGCAGGAGTCTTCCCCGTGACCTTGTTGGCACAGTCCAGCAGAGCGGTGTGAATGTCCTTGGCACAGGCAATCTGGGCTTTGATGAGCGCCAGGTACTGAGGGTAGGGTTGACTGTCGGGCTGTACTGCATCTGGTTTGGTGGCTGTGGGTACCAGCAGGGGAGAGTGCTTGGCACTGTCGCAACTCTGTGACAGGCACTCATGTGCCAGGCGCTGTGGACAGGCAGGCAAGGTACAGCATCAGCCTCACTCAGGGTATTACCAACCCTGCCCCAACGGCCAGCCTCGGGTAACCTGCCTGGCCTCTGAACTCCGTCTATGTACTTAATCTACCCAGGTCTTAAATACAGCAATTCCCATGGCCCATCTCCTCCTCTTATTCTCATGCCCTCTTGTGGCTGTCTCATCCCCTCATACCACTCAGTGCCCACCTCTGCACTGATGACACAACATGCGAGTCTCCAGACTTCCCTGGAATCCAGAGCTTTCACACTCTCCCCCCAAACCAGTCCCCATCCTAGGTCCCTGTCTAAGGGATGGCCCTGTCTAGAGCCCTGGGCCTCATCCTGGAGGCTCCTCCTACAGCAACCCGTCAGTTCCAAGGTCTCTCCCATCTGCGTTCTCCCACTTCTTCAGGGCCCTGCCTTGGTGGAATCTTGCCCATTGAATCCTGTCATGGCTGTCTCCTTGAACTCCCAGCCTCTGTTCCTGAACAGTCCTTTAACTCACCCTTCATTTGGAAGCCAAAGGGATATTTTTAAAAAAGCAATGGGTCCATGTTCTTCCCTGCTTGAAACCATGGATGGCTCCCCAGCCCCCTCAGGGCTTATTGAAAATTCAGCAACCCTGCAGCAACAACCCCTGCCTTCCTTCCTTCAGACCATACTTTGCTTTCTTTTCTCCTAAATGCTAAAGGGTCCCCATGAGACTTGCAACCAAGGGAGAAGTGGGCTTTAAAGAGTCTCCTTTTGGTCCTGGCTAGTGTGGCTCACTGAATTGAGCACCGGCCTGTGAACAGAAGTGTCCTGTTCAATTCCAGTCAGGGTACATGCCTGGGTTGTCGGCCAGGTCCTCAGTAGGGGGCGAGTGAGAGGTAATCACACATTGATGTTTCTCTCCCTCTCTTTCTACTCACTTCCCCTGTCTACAAATAAATAAATAGAAGCTTAAAAACAAAAACAAAAACAAAGAGAGAGTCTCCTTTTGCCTCTGTCTTTCCTTCCTGAGTCTAAACTGCCCAGTCTAGGCTTCCTCTTGCAGCTGTGATCTTGCCTCTTCTATCCTAAGCCCTTCTTTTGTTTTTGTTCTAATAAATCTTGCCACTAACACTTAAAAAAAAAATTCAACAAGTCCTAATGGCAAGTCCACCTCAGCCAGACTGTATTTCATGACATCTCTGAAGGGAACTTAAAGCAGCTGTTCCTTTGGGTTGGAATACCTTTCCGCCACTACCAGGCTGCTCAAACTCCAACTTTTCTTTCAAAACCTGGTTCAAAATAACGATGACAACGACAATATGATGAAAACAATGGTAACAATTGATACTACAGGACGTGGTTGCTATGTACTTTGTACCATATTAAGTACTCTACATGCATGAACTTGCTGAGTCTTTCCTGAAAATCCATTTTCCAAGGGAGGAACCCAAGGCTTAAAGGTAGAGGTTGCTGGTCCATTTGATTTCAGATGCTGTATTCTTAACCACTTGCTCTCTTCCCCCTCTTCGGTTTTGTTACTGCCTCAGCTCCAAAACGCTCTCTACCAATAGTGTTCCCTGGGCCAATCTCTCCCTAGAACCATGCTAGGTAAGGTCAGATGCCTTCTCTGGGCTTCCACAGCTCCTTGAGCTTCCCTTGTTTTAATGCTGACTTTTCTACCTGTCCCCACCCCCATCTGAGCCCTCACCTCTGAGGCCTGGGCTTCTCCCACCATAGCTCTTAGCACTTAGAGCCATCGCTGTTGGGGAATGTATATCATCCCACTGAACTGGAAGCTCCATGAGGGCAAAGATCAGGACATCACTGTGTCCCTAACATCAGCTGAAGCACAGGTCTGGCCTGCAGGAGGTGCTCATGTGTGTTGACTGACCGAAGATTCCTGAAGACCCAGGGAATGAATCAGGGTTGTGGTCACCCAGTGTTTAGGAGGCCTCTTACCAGGCAGAGCTCCAGCTGGTCACAGAG
Organism: Artibeus jamaicensis; assembly: GCF_021234435.1. Taxonomy (NCBI): domain Eukaryota; kingdom Metazoa; phylum Chordata; class Mammalia; order Chiroptera; family Phyllostomidae; genus Artibeus; species Artibeus jamaicensis. The sequence goes on from NW_026521848.1 coordinate 1,415,209, forward strand.
GGCGTAGAACTCCTCCAGACACTTGTCAAAGCGCTGTATGGGTCCGTCACTGCTTTTTCTACAGACCAGGAGAAGGAGATTGAGGAATGGATTTCCAATTTCTGGTACATCAGCGTCCACCCAGCCAAGTATTTACCAGAAAACCAGGTAAAGGCCCTGGAGCCCTGAGACAGGGACTAGGTAGGGGATTGGTAGTTGTAGAAGAGGCAGAAAGAACGAGGCCGGGAGATAGGGAACCTGGACTGAAAATAGGAAGGTAGGTGGGTGGGACTTGGGGGATGAGTTTCAAAGAATAGGGTGGACACAGGAGGACACCCTGGGACACAGGACTACACTCACTGTCCGTTGTCAATGTTAGTGTTCTGAACCAAGTTCTGGGCTGCAACCTTCATCAAGGTCTAGTTAAAAAAAAAAAAAAAAAAGATGCGGGAGGTGGAGAAACAGAAGGGGACACTTTTGGTAATCTACATTCTTCCTTAAGATCCAATAAACTTCAGGCCTCATCTTCACATGACACCTCTCCTCCTGTAAATCCCGAGTAACCCCTTCCTTTATGGCCGGGGTGCCAAACTCATTTTAAACGGGGGCCACATCAATCTCGTGGTTGCCTTCAAAGGGCTGAAATAATTTTAGGACTGTATAAATGTCACTGCTCCTTAACTGTTAAGGAGTTGAAATTACATTCGGCCCTTTGAAGACAACCGGGAGGCTGATGTGGCCCCGGGTGAAAATGAGTTTGACACTCCTGCTCTACAGCAATAACCACTCGTATTTTTCCAGCGGCCCACTCTCACCTAGGGTTCTTGCCAATGACTTCCGGACATACCTTAGAAGCCTCTCCCACCCACCAAATCACTAGCAGAATCTCCATACGAGCCGTTCTTGCCTCAGGCTTTAACAAGAGACCGGTTTCTCTTTTAAACTCCCTCCCAGTCGAGTTCCGGCCAATACCAGCCTATTCCCACGAAGACCAAGTCTAACTCTTTTTCCCTGCGTAAGACTTCTTTTGCTCGCTCCCTGCCTAAGCATCCCCTCCGCCTGCCCCCTTCTGAGTCGGAGAACCAGACCCCGCTACTTTCCAGAAGGTCCTGGCGAATCACCTGAAGACTCTCCTTCAGCTGTGGGATTAGCATCTTATAGCGCTGCACAGGGTCGAAGTCCTGTTGCTGCTGCTGCAAAAGCCCACTCTGGGCAGACCCCACAAGTTGTGTCGGTGGTTGCGGTTGCTGCTGGGTACCCGGGCCACCAGCCGAACCGGGTCCCGACACACCAGCAGCGGAGGAAGCCGCAGAAACTTGCTGCTGGGACGCAGCCATCTTCCTCACATACCCCGCCGGAAGTGCGTTAACAAGTGCGTCTCTCCAGGTTTCTTTCCAGCTTCAGGCCTCTTTGGCTAGGTAGGGACACTCAAACAATTCAGCCAATGGGAGGAAAGAAGGCCCCCCGACTCTCCAACACGACTTTCGACTGCGACGTCCGAACTGAAACCTCTTTACCAATCACAAAAGACCTTTCCATCGCTCCGCCCCTTCCAATCACCCTCTGGCCAATCCGAGTGTGAGTTTAACTCGGGACTCCATTTCCCAGAAGGCCTCGCGGCCCGAAGGGACTAGTTCGTGGTTCGTAGTACTGCCGGCAGTTGGTGGGTTAGCAGCTGGGGATAGCGGCTACGGGTTTACTTTAGTCTTCACTGAAATTCCTTTTATCAGCCCACCTCTTTCCGACGCTAACCCCACAGGGACAGGGGCGCCAACCCGAGCACTGCCTCGGAGTGGTGTCCGTTGAAGTCAGCACGCCCCACCTTGTATCCCCGCAGCTCAGTCGGGGCCCAGTCCAGACCTCGGTCGTCGCCTCGTCGCCATGGCGCCCACCATCCAGACCCAGGCCCAGCGGGAAGATGGTCACAGGTAGACTCCCCCACTTTGCTCTATCGTTTATCCAAGTTTCGGGCAAGGCGGAGTGTCGGGATCGAGTATCTATCTAGAAAGTCACTAGCCCTCCAGGTCTTTCTCCCCGTGACGTTACGGAGCGCTCACCTTTGATGGAGAGGGGTTATTTCAGGGATGGGGTGTTTCCCCTTTTTCTCTCCATGGAATTCGGAAATTAAGCTCTTGGAGATTTTATTCAGAAGGGATTGAGCCCTATGTCTCCAGTCAAGGGTCTGGACATCCCTTTTTCCAAAAACAATTAAGTACGTTATTTTTATTAAACACCTGAAGACTCTCCCTTGAAAAGGGATTGAGTACTTGGCTTCATTCATTTAAGCAGTGAGGGACAGTTTTCTCTCAAATGAATCGAATAATTGGTTTCCTCTATTAAAGTACTCGAAGCACCCATGCCAAAAGAAATTACCCTTTAAAAACTTGGAGAAGGCGCCTTTACTCTCCTGTCAATCCCGTCTTCTCCATCTGTCTGCTAATGCCTCTCTCTCTCTCTCTCTCTCACACCTACCAGGCCCAATTCCCACCGGACTCTGCCTGAGAGGTGAGTCCATTATGTTTCCCCCCCCGCAATTTTCTTATAAAAGGGGTGGGCCGATGGGGGCTGGAAGCAGAGGTGGGCAGCAGGAGCCGGTTCCCCCTGCCTGTCCCCATGTATCAGTGGTTTTTATTTTTCCCCCCAAAACTCCCACCTTCCTTCAGCAAATATTAGCTTGTTCTCTATCTGTGGGTCTTCTTCTGTTTTGTTTCATTTATTATTTTTTTAGATTCTACATGTAAGTGGAATCATGTATGTTTCTGTCTGACATACTTCATTAAGCATATCTTCTAGGTCCACCTGCGTTGTCCCAAATGGCAAAAATCTATTTTTTTTTATTGCTGAATAATATCCCATTATATATAAACACCAGCTTTTCCTTATCTACTTATCTGTTGATGGACATCTAGGTTGCTAATGTATCTTGGCTATTACTAGTAATGCTGCAAATGAACATGGGGTGCATGTGCTGTTTCCAATTAGGGTTTTGGTTTTCTTCCAATACCTAGAAGTGGAATTATATAGCAGACCTATTTTTAATTTTTTGAGGAATCTATGTATTGTTTCCTATAGTGGCTGCACTAATTTACAATCCCACCAATAGTGTGTGGAGAGTTCCCTTTTCTCTGCCTCCTCACCAGAGCTTATTTTATTCTGGCAGGTGAAAGGCGATATCTTGTCACCAGCACTTATTTGTTCATCCTGGCAGGTGTATGGTGATATCTCGTTGTGGCTTTAACTTGCATTTACCTGGTGATTTGGAGCATCTTTTCATGTCTGTTGGCCACCTGTTTGTTCTTTTTGGAGAAACATCTGTTCAGGTCCTCTGCCTATTTTTAAATTGGATTTTTTTGTGTCCTTTATATATTTGGGATATTAATTACTTATCAGATGTATCATTTGCTAATATCTTCTCCCACTTAGTAGGTTATCTCTTCATTTTGTTGATGGTTTCCTTAGGTGTGCAAATTGTTTTTAGTTTGATGTAGTCTCATTTATTTTTTTCTTTTGTTGTTTTGGTCTAGGGAGAAGTATTCAAAAAGATATTGCTAAGAATGATGTCAAAGACTTTACTGCCTATGTTTTTTTCTAGGTGTTTTATGGTTTCAGGATTAAATTTTTAATCCATTTTGAGTTTATTTTTGTGTATAGTATAAGAAAGTGGTCCAATTGCACTTTTCATGTATCTGTCCAGTTTTCCCAACAACTTATTAAAGAGATTATCTTTACCTTATTGTATATCCTTGGTTCTTTTGACCATGTAAGTATTTCTGGGCTCTTTATTTTCTACCATTAATCTATATTTTTATGCCAGCACCATATTATTTTGATTATTGTAACTTTATAGCATAGTATATCAGGGAGCATGAGACCTCCCACTTTGTTCTTTTGCAAAATTTATTTGGCTATTTGGGGTATTGTGTGGTTCTATATAAATTTTAGGATTAGTTGTAGTTCTGAGAGGAATGCCATTGTTGGCTTAATAGGGATTGCATTGCTTCTGTAAGTTGCTTGAGGTAAAGGACATTTTAATAATATTAATCCTTTCAGTCCATGTGCAAGGTGTATCTTCCATTTATTCACATCTTCTTCAATGTTCTATAGTTTTCTGAGTTCAGGTCCCTCACTTCTTTGGTTAAATTTACTCCTCCATATTTTATATTTTTTGATGCAATCAAAATGTTGTATTTGTAAATATTGTATGGAAAGGCAACGGATTTTTCTATTTATTCTGTGTCCTGCAACCTTACTGAATTCATTTAAATTTTTTGAGGTGGATTCTTTAGGGTTTTTTACATATAGTATTATGTCATCTGCAAATAACGAGTTTTACTTTTTCCTTTCTGATTTGGATGCCTTTTGTTTCTTATTCCTGTCTGATTGCTGTGGCTAGGACTTCCAATACTATGGTAATAGGCATCCTTGTCCTGTTCCTTAGAACAAAAGGAAAAGCTTTCAGTTTTTCACCATTGAGTATATTGGCTGTGGGTTTGTCATACATAAACATTATGTTGAGATTTTTTTCTATATGTACTTCGTTGAGAGTTTTTATCATAAAATGATGCTGAATTTTAGCAAATGCTTTTTCTGCTTCTACTGAGGTGATCATATGCCCCCAATTTGGGGACCTGGCCTGCAACCCAGGTATGTGCCCTGACTGGAATTGAACTGGCAACCTTTCAGTCTGCAGGCCAATGCTCAATCCGCTGAGCCACACCAGCCAGGGCTGTCCTTGTCTTTTTAATTTTTTTTTTTAAGGGCACTTACTATAAATGTATGGTTACCTTTTGTGAGTCCCCTGCTGGGAACTGGCCTGCAACCCAGGCATGTGCCCTGACTGGGAATCAAACTGCGATCCTTTGGTTCGCAGGCCTGTGCTCAATCCACTGAGCTACACCACCCAGGTTTTTTTTTTTTTTTAGTTTTTAATGAAGTCCATTTAATCTCATAAGTATCGCTACTCCCGTTTTCGTTTCTAGTTACATGGGGTGTCTTGTTAACTAATTTCCAAGTACAAGCAAAAGTTTATTTACAAAGTCACAGAAGTTGAAGTGAGGTGTGGAAGAAGTGAGCCCAGCTAGGCTTTGTGGACTCAGGAAGCAAGAGGCAAAAAAAAAAAAGGGGTGGTGGTGGTGGTCTTTGAAGCTTAGAAGAAAAGCTATGTGCCCTGAGGGGAAGAAAGGAGGGGGGGAGAAATTCAGGTGGGGAGAGGCACAGGTATACTCAAGGGCTAGAAAAAGGGGGGATGTTTTTCATCCTCTCACTTTCAGTCTGTATGTCTTTCAATTATAAGTATGTACTTACTGCCATTTTGTTCATTGTTCTTTTTTTTTTTTCATAGTTCTGTTCCTTTCTTCTCTTGAGGTTTGGTTTTCTTTAGTTTTGTTGGGGTTCCCTTTTTTATTATTTGTATATCTTTTGTTAGTTTTTGGTTTGTGGTTAACATGAAGTTTATGGGTATCATTAGCAGTCTATTTTCAAGCTGATTAGCATTTCAGTTCAAATATATTTTATAAGAACTACATTTTTACTACCCCCTCTACATTTTATGTTACTGATGTTTTATGTTTTAGGTCTTTCTGTGTTGTGTGTCTCCTCCCTACTTACTGTAGCTTGAGAGTTAAGTCTGATACTTTCTTTTGGCCTTCATAGTAGCTTTTTAAATGAGCTGTTGTGTTCCCAGATCTGGAGTGGTCTGCAGAGTCAAGTACTGCAATAGCCTCCCTGACATCCCCTTCGACCCCAAGTTCATTACCTACCCCTTCGACCAGAACAGGTGAGACTAAGATTGTGAATGGGAAACAACTGAGGGCAGGGACCTCTTCTTTTGTTTATTGCTCTCTCCTCAGGGCCTAGAACAGTACTGAATACATACTGTAGTGGTAGATGCCTGATATACTTGATGAGCAAGCAGTGTCCAAGCCTTTTCCCAATGGGAGAGCCAGCCTTCAGACTCCAACATCAGGGACATTCCACTCTTGAATTCCTCCCTATAGAAGTTTAGTGTCTGTGAAGCAGGGATTTGAGTGTTAAAACTGAAATCAGGAAATCATAATGGGCATGTTTTTCCTACCCAGGTTTGTCCAGTACAAAGCAACTTCCTTGGAAAAACAGCACAAACATGATCTCCTGACTGAGCCAGACCTGGGGGTCACCATTGACCTCATCAACCCTGACACCTACCGAATTGACCCCAATGGTATGTAGGAAAGCAGGGAGGACCTGCTTTAAGATAGCAAAGGTCAGGCCTGGGTCTCCATCGTGGTCTTATTGCTTCCTTGCTCTCTTCTAGTACTCTTAGACCCAGCTGATGAGAAGCTTCTGGAAGAGGAGATTCAGGCCCCCACTAGCTCCAAGAGGTGAGAGAGTGCTGAGAGGGGACTGGCTCTAACAGAAGGAGGGTGGTGGTGTCCTGAAGGGCTTGATCCTCTACCCTAGGTCTCAGCAGCATGCGAAGGTGGTGCCGTGGATGCGGAAGACAGAGTATATCTCCACAGAGTTCAACCGTTACGGCATCTCTAATGAGAAACCTGAGGTCAAGTAAGTTGTGGGTATGGAAGGAAGGTGGAAATTTCAGGTGGGTCCAGTGTCCCCTAAAGTCTTCTCTCTTCACCTGTAGGATTGGGGTTTCTGTGAAACAACAGTTTACTGAGGAGGAAATTTATAAAGACAGGGATAGCCAGATTACAGCCATTGAGAAGACTTTTGAGGATGCCCAAAAATCGGTAATTGAGGGACTAAGATGGGGAGAGGCATAAAAAGGAGTTGGCTCCAGAGCTCTTTATCCTGTTCATCCTGTTCTTGTTTCTACCAGATTTCCCAGCATTATAGCAAGCCCCGAGTGACACCAGTGGAGGTCATGCCTGTCTTCCCAGACTTTAAGGTCAGATCTGGGACAAGAGACAGAGGGGGATAGCCTGCCATCTCTGCTCATCTCACTTTTAATTCTGATGCTCTCCATCCCCCAGATGTGGATTAATCCGTGCGCTCAGGTAATCTTTGACTCAGACCCAGCCCCCAAGGACACCAGTGGTGCAGCTGCGTTGGAGATGATGTCTCAGGCCATGATCAGGTAAGTGGCCCTGCTTTCAATCTTGGCATGTTCCTCATTGCCCTTTGTCCTCATTTATCACTGCTCCTTCTCTTCTCCCAACCAGAGGCATGATGGATGAGGAAGGGAACCAGTTTGTGGCCTACTTCCTGCCTGTGGAAGAGACATTGAAGAAACGAAAGCGGGACCAGGAAGAGGAGATGGACTATGCACCAGATGATGTGTGCGTGGGTTGGGATTAGGTTTTGGAGATTAAGAAGCGTGTCTCCCTTTTTCCCTCATTAGGGAATAAATGGGGCTGACCCTGTTCCCCTCATCCTCAGGTATGACTACAAGATTGCTCGGGAATACAACTGGAACGTGAAGAACAAGGCTAGCAAGGGTTATGAGGAAAACTACTTCTTCATTTTCCGAGAGGGTGATGGAGTTTACTACAATGAGCTGGAGACCAGGTACTCAGTGGGCATTCTTACCTCGGATTAGTCTGGGTCTGTGCTTCAGGATCAAGACCCTGGGATATACCACCTTGGAGGTCATTTGTACCTAAGGATTTGTCACATGCATTTGTAAGCAAGAGCAGCAGAAGCCTGCTCATGCATGTGGGCTATACCTGTTTCTAACAAAAGAACACACACAGAAGATCTTAATGTAATGCTGGAGAAATTTAGACCTTTTGTGTAGACAACCAAAGCTTCCTGATATTAAGAGACTTCATGAGAAAGTAAACATAACCAAAGTCTAGGACTACACATAAAGTTAGCATGTTTTAAATGAAATGCTGGGTACCCGAGTGCAAAAATGTGATCCTAAAAACTCTTCCCTGGTGGTTAAAATTTTACTGTTGGCTGGGACCTTTGGGTGTAAAGGTTGGGTGGAGGTGGGGGAGTGTGACCTCAAATTTCTTTTTAAAACTGAAATTACAAATTCTGATCCTGGAAGCCAGGCAGGAAATATGAAAGGCAGCACAGTGAGCTGGTGGAACATGGGTGACCTAGAGCTGTTGGCACCTCCTAGGGACACAACAACCCAGCCCAGCAAAGGACTCCAACGTAAAAAGGCCCACTGGGGCCGTAGATTCATATTTTCCCTAAGCCAGAAATCTAGGTTCTTTGTTTTTAAGTGTTGGTAACTACTTCATGTTAAAATCTATACACACAGGCAACCAAAATGCCATCTTGAGAGCTATTATCCTTCTCCTCCCCTGCCTCAAACCAGTTATTCTCCCTTATTCAGTCTGTACTTATTCTGGTCTGTTCTGGGCTAAGCATTAGTGAGTAACTTAAGAACCAAGTCAAACCAGGTCCCCACTGGGGGGTCTTTAACTACATCTTCCATATCCCTCCCCCCCAACTTGCCCACTGCAGGGTCCGCCTGAGTAAGCGCAGGGCCAAGGCTGGGGTTCAGTCGGGTACCAATGCCTTGCTTGTGGTTAAGCACCGGGACATGAATGAGAAGGAATTAGAAGCCCAGGTAATAAGCACCACTGGCTCAGGGCACCCATGGGGAGTGTGGTGGTGGGTGAAGAGGGAAACAGAAGCCTGATATAATACTGGCTCTTCTTCTAAACCCTGCTGCTTGCCAGGAGGCACGGAAGGCCCAGCTGGAGAATCACGAACCCGAGGAGGAAGAGGAGGAGGAAATGGAGACAGAAGAGAAAGAAGCTGGGGGCTCAGGTAAAAGCAGCATAGATGAAACCCTGGGAGCCCTGGGAGGGTAGGAAACTGGGTCTCACATTCTTTTGTTTCCCTTACAGATGAGGAGCGAGAGAAGGGGAGCAGCAGTGAGAAAGAAGGCAGTGAGGATGAGCGCTCAGGCAGTGAGAGTGAACGGGAAGACGGTGACAGGGACGAGGCGAGTGACAAGAGTGGTAGCGGCGAGGATGAGAGCAGTGAGGATGAGGCCCGAGCCGCCCGGGACAAAGAGGAAATCTTTGGCAGTGATGCGGATTCAGAGGATGCTGATTCTGATGATGAGGACAGAGGACGAGTCCATGGCAGTGACAATGAATCAGAAAGTGGCAGCGATGGGGGTGGTCAGAGGAGCCATAGTCCAAGCCCCAGCCCCAGTCATAGCCCCAGCCCAAGCCGCAGCGCCAGTCCCTTCCCCAGTGGCAGTGAACGATCAGCCCAGGAAGATGGCAGTGAAGCTGCAGCTTCTGATTCTAGTGACGCAGACAGTGACAGTGACTGAGTCCTTTCAGGGCTGGCACGGACATATTATGTGCAGGAAGGCACTTTTCTGTGGTCTATTTGCAAGCCTTTCACTTCACTTCCCTCTCCTGTTGTAAACCTTTGCTGTTAATAAAGCCACTTCTCTATTTCCTGTCACAGGCCTTATGGTCTCACTCTGGCTACATCTCCCCACTCCCACCCCGACCTCAGGTACTCAGTGGCCTCAGCTTGAGGCATAGAAGCAAAGGCCACAGAGGCAGGACCATATTAGGCTTTCAATGAAATGTAGCACAACAAAGGTCAGAATACTTTTTTGTTGTTGCTTTTTTTTTCCAAAATAAGCCCAGACCATTAAACAAGTGAAACTCAAACAAATAAATCTCCAACAGCGAGAAAAACTGTACAGTTACTCAAAGCTGATTCTGCCAGTGGGGCTGGGGAGAAAAGGGAGGGTGAAATCATGGCAGAGGGGCTAGGGAGGGGCTAGAACTGGATAGGTTTAGGGTCCTGCCCATCAGAGTGGGGCCGCCTGCGTCCTGCACACTCTGGTCAGGTAGGGGGAGGGGGCAGCTCTTGCCTCCCATTGTATGGGTATGTATGTGTGGATATCCCTCACTACCTCCTAGTACCAGGCAGAGCCAGCTCACTCTGATGGATAGTGAACCAGACAGGACTGGCTGGGAAGAGGTGAGGGTCCTTTAAGAGGGACACCCTGCTGATTCCAAACGAGGTGGCCCCTGTCCATCCCACTTCCCTGGGCTAGTGGGAGGGGAACTGGAGAAGCCCTGGGAGTTTGAGGGGAATGAGCAAAGGCACAGAAACAAGGAGGGGCCGGGGTGGGGGACTTGCATAGGTTGATGAGTGTGCAAGAGGTACATAAATAAACCTGACACCCCACCCAGCCCGGCACTGGGAGAGGAGGTGGGGACCTGAAGCAGATCCCCAGGGCTATACCACCCCCTGGCTTTCTCCCCTTCCCTGGGCTGAGAGCTGAGGGAGGTCCAGACCAGGAGGGCAGGGGCAAAAAGATTAGGGGGATGGGGTGAGAGTGCAGGGAGGGCAGTGGTTTTAAATTTTTTTTTTTTGGTTTTTTGTTTTTTCCCAACATTTTGTATCTTTAATAACATACACAATGGTTACCAGCCATATTCATAACAAAAGTTATTCATAAAATGTATCTAAAAATAACATTTTTTCCCTTTTCGGTGTGAAAAGCTTGATAATGTCCCAGTGTGGGGGTGTTGAGGGGGTAGAAGGGGTTGGAATAGGGGACCCTGGCTCCCACAACCTGAATCCCCAAATCCCCTTCCCTCCACCTGGGCCCCAGTACAACCCCATAGTAGGAACAGGGACCAGAGGATCTGTATGACTCAGGGCTGGATGAATCTCTGGGATATGCTATAGTGTTCCACTTGATGAGGACATGAAAGGGAGTGGGGGGAGGTTGAAAGAAAAGGAGGTGGGGAAAGAAACCAAAAACCAAACAATCCCCTTCCCTTATTCCTTATCCCCGAATCTTTCAGCAACCAGACCCGGGAGTGGAGAAGAGTATATGTTGGTGGGGGAAGGGGATGTTAAGGCAACAGACTTCCTGACCTCACTTGGCTGTCCTAGCCCCCAACTTCAACCTCTGCATCTGGGGAGCCAGGGCTGGGATTGGGCGGGGGAGTGGGGAAGGGCTAGGGAGTCTGGAGGAGGGGGCTCTGCCCTCTCCCCTCATAAAATTCAGGTTCCCCCTGCCACTTTCTTGGCTCAGAGAGAGGCCTGGGGATTCTAAATATGAGAGGGAATGATCAGAGAAAAACCGTTAAGAACTATATAAATATGTATCTTAAATAGGTCTAAGAAATTAATTGTAGAGAACCTCTGATAAACAGGGCAAAAGGAGGTGAGTGAGAAGACGGTGGCTCCTGTCCTGGGAGAATGATGGGAAGGGGGAAGGAGAAGAAGGTGGCGAGGACAGTGGTTCCTCTCCTCACCAGCCTTCTCCTTAATTAGCGCCTCTCAAAATAACATTCAGGAGAGCAGGTTATCTACCCCACTTCTCTCCCCAAATGCCAGATGGTTCTGAGCAGGCCCCACAAGATAGTGGGTGAGTCCCTGGGGGAAGCTGCTCCCTCAGGAGGGGCAGGTTGTGAGTGGTCTGGAGGAGGCAGAGGTGGGATGGGGCCAGGTGGGAGATGAGGGACGGAAGGAGGGGCAGGCAGGCTGGCCAGTTCCTGCCCTCTCTACTCTGGCTGCCCCCTACTCCCATCCTCATCCTGGCCTCAGCAGAGATCCCTCGATGGGCCTGGGAGTGAGCAAGGCATGTGCCAATGTTAAACAAAAATTAAAAGGATAAGAGAGTAGAAAAATATTAGAATGTATAGCTGAGCCAGCCCACCCTCTCTCGCTGTCGAAGAGAAGCCCGTTGGGGGTTGGCCCCCGCCCGCCGCCCGGGGAGCCTATGAGTGCGCTGGGCTGTGGGTCCTGTCAGATGGTGGAGGTTTTGTCTGTCCCATCTGTGGTAAGAAAGGGAGGAAGGGAGGAAGATCAGGAGCTGGTGGAGGCTTGAGAAAAGGTGCTCAGGTAGCCTGTCATCCCATTCAGGCCCTCCCTGAAGTCCAGCCTCCCCTAGGGACCCCTCAGGATGACTCTTAAGTTGCTCAGTTCAGAGGTGGAGACGCTGCCGGGCAGGTGGGAGCTGGGTCAGGGAAAGAGGAAATGCTCACCACCCAAGGCGTGTTCTGTCATGCTCAGACACAGAGACTCCAGAGTGGGATTGATCTCCAGATCAGGCCCAGGGACCGGACAGTCTGTGGGATACAGCAGAATGGAGGTGTTAAGGACTGGACTGGGGTGGAAAGTAGAGCCAGGAAGACAATGGAAGGGATGGGCTGGCATTGAAAAAAGAATGGGAGATACAAGAGGGAAAAGGAGGGAGAGATGGAGAGACAGAGAAACAGAGCAGAACAGAAATGTTCTGAGACAGGAACACACTAGGAGAGGTGTGGTGATGGACAGAGACGGCCTGGGTGTGTCACAAAGCAGGCACAGGCTGCAAGGGCAGAGGCTCGTCCAACAGAGAAAGCTGGACTTGGCAGACAGAGGAAGTGATGTGAAGCCGAGGGAGCTTCCTGGAGACCACACAGGCTGTGACTATTTCGGACGTACACTGCACACTCTCTTGGGCTCAGAGTCTGGGCATCTACTGGGTGGGTGCTGGGCAGCCCTGTGCTCCGACTGATGACCTGCTCTGCAGAAGTTTAATTAGAACTCTTCCCTCTTGGACTTGCTCCTCTGGGCAGGATTTGATCCAGGCAGGCCACACAGATGGGGCAAATCAGGACAGCAGCCACGGGGCTTGTCCTCAAACTACCTCTCCGGAGGGCTTTCTGTTCTGGAGTCTCAGAGACAGCCCCTTTCCTGGGCTCCTCATTGCTGCTGGGAGGAAGCCTGAGCTTTTTACCTGGTTAGGAAGACCCTGCTCTCAATTCCAGCTTCACCTTTCATCACATCCCCTCTGAACCCTGAGCTCAGGCTGTGTCAGACTACCTAAGTGCCTTCCCTTTTGACCTTGAGCAAGTCACCTCTTTGTGTCTTAGATCAGTAACTGATCAGATAGGAATGACATCTGTGCATTAGGAAGGTTTGATCTGACAGTGCAGTAAAGATGTCTGACAAACAGCCTGGCAAACAGCATACCAGCACAAACAATTGTTCTTATTTTTTGTTCTGTAGTTCATCCACCCAGTCTTTTAACATCATTTACTGATGTCAATCTTTGTGCCAGGACGAACACAATGAACAGGGTCTCCTGTCTTCAATAGCTGGCAGCCCATATTATCTCATATACCAAGAATCCCTACTGATTGGCAGTTTGTGACATGAAGAGTTGAGACCACCTGCATGTCTAAGATCTCTCCAGAGGCAGTCATCCCAGACTAGCCTTACTTGCCTCTGCAGCCTTGTTGCCCAGCAATGGACCTGGCACAGGGTGGAGGCGTCATCCTCGCTCATTGAGCAGGGAGGGCTAATGCTTCTCTGCTCTCCCTTCTGTCTACTTCCCCCTCATTCTGATCTATCCCTGGGCTTGTCTGTGAACACAGACAACAACCCTTCTACTTCAAACAGCCTTTCATGTAAAATCTGATCTAAGAGCTCATGGTTCCGGCCTGGTCACCTGGCTTCTAAAAGAAATTCTGGTGGATTGATAGACAGGACTTCCCTCCATAGAAATCTCCCTGCTTTGACTCTCTCATCCCCCTCAACCCCCTCCAAACTGAGTATTTAATAACCCTTTACAAAGATGGTGACAGAGACCACCAACATGGATACCAAAATTAAGACAGGGAGGGAAAGATGTGGACATGTGGATATGGAAGCAAGGGGTTAGAGAAGGGAGAGAAACGAAGGCAGGATCTGAGAGAGAACACTGAGATGGGGGTGGGGAAGAGTACAAGAAGACCCATGATGAGGGGAGATGGATGCCGAGTGGTGCAAAGGATGGGGAGGGGTGCTTGAGCATATGAGACACAAAAGAGACGCTAAAGGCCAGCTAAGTGTTGTGGAGGCAGAGTCCCAAGTGCTGGGGCGCTTTACCTGGAGGAAACATGAGAATGGCCTGGGGCGACGAGTGGACTGGGAGCGAGTGAGTACGCTGCACAGAGCTGCGGCTCTGGCTGGGCATGCTGTTGCTGCCTCCAGGGTTGGCAAACCAAAGGTTCTGCAAAGGGCATGGGGAGAAAGAAAGTGGGTGAGTGGGGAAGAGGCCCAGGCCCAGGAGGGGTGGAGCAGGCAAAGGAGCACCCTCACCTCTAAGCCAGACCCAGATGTAAAGATATGGACACACACACCCCAGGTACCATCATCCCAACCCCAGAAGCACTAGGTCCTTTATTTTCAGTCGCTCACCTGTCGGCCCTGTCCAAGGCTGGGGCTGGTAAGGGCGTGCCTGGGGGAGATGCCTCCAATACCCGAGGGGCTCAGAAGGCCCATTCTGCTGGGCGGGAGGGCCCGGGGAGGCATTGGGAACTGCCGCTGGGTCCGCCTGGCCACCCCCATCCCCACAGAGCCAGCTATGGGGAGTGAGTTGGAGCCAAACGCCCAGCTGTGAAAGAGCAGAAAGAGTGTCAGTTTAGGTGGATGGGGCTCATCTGTCCACCATTCCTCACCTCTCCCCACAATCCCAATGGGTAGGACAGAACACAGATCTCCCTGAGCCAAGATTCCCTGTCCAAGTTCCTAAATCTTACATTCTGTCACTTCTTGCCCAAGGGTACCCCCAGGATAGAGATGGGGAATGTTCCTTAGCAAAGCAGGTCTCCTAACTTCAATACTCAGCTGTGGTATTTCTGTTATTTGTTTATGGTGAGAAGGGATTCTGTGCCTTCTGCATATAGATAGAGAACAAGGGACAGGCAAGGGGCCTGCTATCAGGACATGAGCTGGTTTTGCCAGCTTATTATCCTACTCTAGTGGTAAAAATATCTTGATTTTTTCTGAAAAAGTCCTCACTGGGTGACAAGTGTAAGTCACCCAGTGACTGAATGAGTCCCATGGATTCCCAGCCCTGAATGCAATCACCCCTCTAAGCACCAGCTGTCAACCAGAAGGGCTTAGGGAGGGAAGGCCTGCCTGGGCTGCCTGCCTACCCTTTCTGCTGCCGGTAGTTCTGCATCTCTAGTGCAGCTTTGCGAGGGAAGGTCCGGAGGAGCTTCAGCACTTGCTGTTTCCAGGACAGCAGACGTTTCTTCTGCGTCTCCGTGAAAGCCTAGAACCAGGGAAGTGAAGCGGGGTGTGTGTGGGGGGGTGGGTGTGTGCTTCTTTCAAATCTGCCTTCTGTTCATTTGCTCAAATATTTATCGACTGCCTGCTCTGTGCTAGGCAATGCGGGGGAATTGGAGGTGACACGTGCACATGTTTAGTTGGGGAGAAGATAATACAATTATGATGAGCACTGCGAGGGAGAAGCACAGAAGGCACCAGAAACCTGATCTAAATATGAGGGGCTGGTTAAGGCATCCTTGAGGTACAAACGTCTGAACTGGGAGCTGAGGGGCCAACAGATTGAGATGAGGACTGGAGAGGTGGGCAGGAGCCAGCCAGGTCATATAAAGAATGCTGGTTCTGCCTGGCTAGTGTGGCTCAGTGGATTGAGTGCCAGCCTGTGAATCAAAGGGTCACTGGTTCAATTTCCAGTTTAGGGTACATGCCTGGGTCAAGGGCCAGGTTCCCAGTACAGGGGTGCGTGAAAGGCAACCACACATTGATGGTTCTCTCCCTCTCTTTCCCCCTCCCTTCCCCTCTCTAAAAAAGAAATAAATAAAATCTTTTTTAATATGTTAAAAAAATAAAGAATGTTGGTTCTGAGAGGGATGGGGTCACCTTTACCTTCCTGGGAGCTCTAGGGAAAGTCTCACCTCATGAGTTAGGCACTTTTCGATGAGCTGGAGGTAACTGGTGATGTTCTCCTCGTCTGGTCGGGACACCAGCAGCTGGGTGCACACTGGAAGACACGGGAAAGGGCAGGTTAGCCTCCAATATGCCCTCTGCTACAGGAGGGACAGGAACTCAGGCTGGTTGAGTACTAGCTATGTGCCAAGCGTGATACCTGGCTTATCATGAAGATATATAAAGTGCCTAGCATAGAGACTGGCATAAGGCAGACAGAAAGTCAGTGGTACCTTTTCTCCTTCTAACTCTTACAAGAATCTCATCAATGGGCATTTGCAGCATGAGGAACCTGAAGCTCAGAGAAGTTGAGTCACTTATGTAGGCCACACAGACAAAAGGATCTAGACCTGGGTGTAAAGTCTGCTCTATCATGCTGCCTTAGAAAAGTGCTTTCAGAGCTTTACCAAACCCATCCCATGGCCTTCAGTCAACTCGGAGAGAATCAAAGAATTCTTTACCTGTTCACTCTGTACTGTATGCAGTTTCTAGTGTCACACTATCCTGTCTTTTTCTCTCGCTGGAGATGCTTTGAGGGTAAGGGTTTGTCTTCCATCACCAGCCTGGACACACCTGAGGGCAGGGGCCTTGCCATGTCACTCTTAAGTCACTCTCTGTGGTGCTCTCGTCCCCAGGCTGATTTAAAAAGCTCTGCTTCCGCTGTTTAACTTGAATTTGATCCTTAAGGCCTAGGTTCACTTGGATCTCTGCCCCAGAACTCCATGCTGGGCCCTGGTGGTCTCACCTTTGCCCATCACCCGTGTAAACTGGCTGGGGATGTCTCCGTCGGCGACGGGAGCCGGGGCTGGCTCACTGCCATCAGTGGGAACTGGAGCTGGTGGAGGGGGGTAGCTCTCTGCAGCTGGAGGGTCCTTGGCCTCAGTGCCCTTGTCCATGCTAGGATTAGCCAGGGGAGGCTCAGCACCAGGCAGCAGTGGCTCCCCGCGACCCCCGTCCTTGGAAGTAGGGGTTGCGGAGGTGGTGGTAGTGGTCACAGTGGCCTGGAGGACACTGTAGGCCTTGATGGGGGTGATGATGATCTGCTGCAGCTCCTGCAGAGCGTTTCTCAGGTTTCCTCCTTCCAGCACGTCCTGCGTGAGGAGGACATGGTTGGGGTCACATGGTGACCCCACATTTTTGTAGAATGATTACACAAATGGGGTCAGACACAAATGATTACACAAATGATTACACCAATCTTGGAGAGTGCTTGGTGGGGCCCTGGGTTCCAGCTCATAGAGAAGGCAGGTAAAGGCACCACAAGCCCATAGGCATGCATTTGTACACACACATTCCCTCTTCCCCCTTCAAGGTGGAGTCCCACGGAGCTCAAAAGAAGGTGGCCTAATCCTGGGGCCTTAGGGTCCCACCAAAGATGGAACCAGATTTGGATGCAGAGATCTGGACTATGACATGAAGTGGGTAAAAAACAGAAGACAAGAGACAGAGTAAGGTGTAAAGGAATGCAAATCAAGGCAGATATTTAAGGAAAGTGCGTAGATGAGAAACAAACCAAATGGAGACATTACGCACCCAGGGAGACACTTGGTCTACCAGAAAGACTGGTCAGAAATGAAAGGGGAGAGGAGAGGTTAAATTGACAGACAGAGAGACTCTGGGGACACACACCAGGACAGACAGGGAGGGGAGCCTCTTAGCCACAGGCAAGTGAGGCTTCTGATCCAACTTGTACTTGAGTCTGGCTCCCTAAGGCTGTGGTCACTGAAGGTCGGACCTGAGGGCTGGGGAGGTCCTGAGGGGAGGCTACATAGGTAGCAAGGATGACCCAGAACCTTCAGTGTACTGGTACTGCTGGGCACCCAGCTGACCTTGGAGATGGGGATACCAGATCCTCACCTTCTCCAGGGACTTGAGGACGCTCTGCCTCTCACGCAGCTTCTGGATGCTCAGAGCTATCTTGTGGCGGGCACCTTTGGTGACATTCTGTGGTAGGACAGAAGGGGATAGAGAGCTGGAAATGGGAGGCTGAGGTATTTAGGGGTGCCCCGACAAGGCCTAGAGATATGGAGGAGGCTCAGGCCACAAGAGTACTATCAAAATGGTACTGCCCCCAACTTTGCCCTGATGATTTCCTGAGCTTTACCTGAGACTCCAGGTGCTGCTCAGTCAGTGTCATCATCTCCTCGTAGCTCATCTGTGAGAAAAGGGCTGCGTACTTGTGCAAGCGGAGGCTCTTGAGCCATGAGGGCACATCTGTAGAAAAGGAGGGAGGGCAGGGCATAAGGTCAGGAGTCGTTCCATCAGTTACCTGTTTCCTGGCTTTCTTATCAGACTGGGGTGTCTGAGGGCAGGGACTTCTCCCCCATCATACCAGGGTCTGTGGGGGTCTCTCAGATCAGTGTGAACCCCAAGGGCAGGCTTCTCCCCTTCTCTGGAAGGGAGAAGTTGGGGGTTGGAGGGCTGGGATAGGTAGAGTAGTAGCTACAAGCTCCCTTCTGTCCTCTGAGCTCTACAGAAGAGTCCTAGTGCTGCCCTCCCAACCATTGTACCTTTCATGCCACTGCCATCCTCTTGGAAAGTGTTCCGGCTGGAGCCCTGCTCCTCCGTCTGTTCACTACCAGAGGAGGCCACGCTGCTCTGGGGTGAGAGGGGTGCGTGGTCGGGCGTAGTGAAAGCAGCCCGGGCCCCCAGCTCTTCTGGACTTGGCCACTCACCAGGGGCCTGGGGACTTGTGGGAATGAGAGACATAGAGCGCTTCAGCGGGCTGGGGTGAATTTGGCAGGGGAGACCTGGCCAAAGGGGGAGAGAAGCAAAATGTCAGGTTTGGGGATCTGATCACAGGAGACCACTCTGCCCTGGTGAGTGCCATGGATGGCAGCTCAGCTCCAGAATCCAATTAAAGAGAAGGGACCCTGGCATCTGAGGGGAATCGCCTACCAGATGCTGCCCATTCCCTCATCCTTCATACCCAAGCCATCAGCATGCTGTGAGCTACTTCTTTGAACCTCTCCACTTCCTCTGCTTTGCAACCTGGTCTGAGTCAAGAACATCCCTAACTGGAATCACTGTCATAGCATCCTCATTGGTTTCCTGCCTCCTACAGTCCATTCACCTCACAGCAGCCACACTGATCCTTCTAAAAATGCAAATCTGACCAAGTCAGTTTCTGCTTAAATACCACCGTGGTTTCCCTTCATGCTGGGAATAAAATACAAACCCTTTCACATACATCACTACAAGGCCCTGCAGGCCTGGGCCCTATTAATCTCTGACCTCTCCTTTTCTACTCACCTTTTGGTCAAGCTTTCTAGCCTTTGCCCCCACCCCCATTCGTTCCTGGAACACCCAAGCTTGTTCCAGCCTCAGGAGTTTTGCTTTAGCTCTTCTTGTCCTCTTGATTTTAGCAGTTGGCTCCCTCAGGTCTCAGCAAGTGTCACCTCTTCCAAAACCTCCCATGAACCCTCAATATGAAGTAGCTGTCCCCGCCAATCCTAGGTTACTCGATCATGTTACTCTGTCTTGTCTTCCTTACAATACCTATCACAACCTGGAATCATCTTATCTAGTTATCTGTTTACTTGCTTATTCACTATATGCCTCTGATGCAATAGATCTGTAAAGGATAGGGACCTGTCCTGTCCTAGGTATCTTTGTAACCTCAGTAATTAGTGGGGCCAAGAGCAGAGGAATTTCTTCAGAAGTACTTGTAAACGAATGAAATACATCAAATGCACCCTCAACATCCCTGTCCTTGGGCTTCATCACCTCCTCCGGATTTTTTCTTGAACTAAGCGCAAATCGGGGTGAATTCAGGCCCACTTCCACAGGAGGCTGCACACCCTCCATCCATCCATCCATCCCATTCCTAAGGTAGGAAGAGGAATCCAACTTGACTTTTTACCCTTCTCAAGCCAGGGCAGGTTCCCACAGCTCCCAGACCTTTATGCACGCTATTCCCTCTGCCTAGCTCACCACTGTTCCACCCTCATTTGCATGCCACTTCAGCCTTTGTTCCGTCCTCTGTACTCCCTGGGCCCCAGAGCAGCTGCCACCTCAAGCCCAGCACCTACTGCCCTCTTCACTAGCCTGCCTGACTCACTGGACTTTGGGCTTGTATGGAATGGCAACCCTGCCCAATCATTTCTGCAACCCCAGGATCAGGAGGAGCTCAAAGTAGGGCCCCAATGACCTTAAGGGTGGTAACAGCTTCTGAGCTCAACACAGTGACTCTGGAGTAGCTCAAATCCAAGAAAAGGAAAGGAAACAAAGCTGAATGTCTCATCTTAGACAGGGAAGAACATCAAGGCCCAGGGAACTGAAGCCCTTTTGCCCCAGTTACCACAGAGTTGGGAAGCAAAGCAGAAAAACCCGTTTTAATTCTCACGGAAAGGCTGATTCCTGCCAGCACTCCACTGACACCAGCCCAGGAAGGAGGTCCAGCCTGGTACAGACTCCTAAGCACATTCTCTCATCGGTGACATTATCTATGCTTCTGGCCAGGAAGTCATCTGAGGGAGAGAGCAGTGCACTAACCCACTCCCTAAGGCCAGCCTCCAGCCCTGACTGTGACCTCTGGGATCCTCTGCTCAGAGCTCCTTCTAGGCCTCTGAACTCCTAGAAAAAGGTGGTACACTTTGGGCCCAGAAGGGCTGGAGAACCCTCAGTACAGGTCTTTTTATGCCTGCCTTGGTACCTTGGCCTCTTTCTCCCTCCCTTCTCAGCCAAGAAGGAGGCAGGCAAGGCAGAGAGGGAAAGAAATGATCCTGACTGGAATGATTGTGCAGTTTCTAAGGAGCCCTGCTTAGCCCCACACTGGGGTGGAGGCTGACCACAGCATGAGAACTATAAAAACAGGAATGCCGGCCGGAGATCCAGGGCCTCACTCTCTCCAAGAAACCCCAGTCTGTCCTTGGCAGCCCCCCAAACCTACCCTGCTTGCCCTTACAGGCCAATCCTTGCTTCCCACTCAAAAATATTTTAATGGTTTCCTGTTTCCTGCAACTGCTAGAAATTGAAAAGCTTCATCCTATCCTTTAAGGCCCCCCACAATGTGGCCCTAACATGCTGATATCTGGGAGTCAAGACAGACTCAAGTTTAAATCCTGGCTCTACCACATATTAACTATACAATCCCAAGCAAGTCACTTCATTTGCTCCCCTTCATTTCTATTTGAAGTCTTTGGCACAGGGGGAGGCACAGGATAAACACGAATGTTTGCTACAGTTATTACTCATTTAAATCCTTGCACCTCTCCGGCCCTGCCAAACCTGTCTGCATACTGTCTCCTCCAATTCGCCACCCCCATGCCTTCAATCCGAGCCGTGCCTTCTATTTGGAATGCCCAATTCCTTTCTCTCTTCTGGTTCAAACCTCCCTCCAACATTGTTTCAACTTGGCCCTGCAATAGCTGGACCCCGTAGTGAGGAAGAAATGTATGGGCACCCTCCTCTTGATGAGGTCTGAGTATCTTTAGGAGTGTCACTTTTAGGTGGAGGCAGCATAACACCATAGTTAAGAGTATAGTTGTGGAGCCAGACTGCTTGCATTTAAATTCTGGCTACAGCACCTTGAACAAGTGACTTTCCTGTGATGGCCAATGAATGCTTATGTATAACGTTCTAAGAATAGCCCCTGACAAAGACTAAACACTTAATATATTTTAATTACAATTATCATCATTAGTATATCCTCCCAACCTGGATCCAGAAATTGTCATGTTCTGAGACTGAAAAACACCTCCAGTTGCTTGAGTTCCCAGAAATGCCCCCCATCCCTCTATCTTCCCTGATTCTCGCCAGCACCTGGCGGGGAGGCAGGCTACCAGGACACACAGATTTAACTGAAGAAGAAAGGGGCTCGGGGGTAACTGAAGTGTACTAAGTGCTGTACAACTGTGCCCCAGAGACCCAGGGTTCACCCCACCCACTGGCATGGATGACATTTCACTGTCACTTATTCCTAGCCTGTTTTAACCAGTGCCTACCAAAGGGGACCAGCCACACTATAGATAAACCCTACAAATCTCTTGCCTTGAGTCAGGTCATGTTATCACTCCTTGGAAATACCTCTCTCCCCTATCCTGTTCATTTCAACTAACATTTCAAAAACTCATTGGAATACCAAAGTCCTCCTGCTCACCCCAGCCTCCAGGGAGCTTAATAAGAGAGCCTTTTCAAAACCACTTAGTTGGAGGCCAGTGCAGTGGCCTGAGGCCGGCTCTGGTGGCAGACCGCCAGGGTCCGAACCTTGGCCAGTTCTACCTCTTGTTCTGTGTGTGAGCTTGAAAACGTGACTTCACCTCTTGAGTTTCAAGTGTCCTCATCTGTAGAATGGGGCTAATGATTTGGTTGTAATGAGGATTAAATGGGATAATATGTGAAAAGCACTTATAAAGCAGTGTCAAGCACAGTCAATGCTCGGCAGTGTTACCTACCATTACTAATTCACAGCAGCCTGAGTTACAGCTTATTCAAACAGGCTGGGAACAGATTTCTCAGAAATAACACTTTAAGCCGAGACTAGATACAAAAATCAAAATGTCTGAGCTCAAAGGACCCTCAGATTATGGTCATTAACTTAATGCCTTTAGAGGTCGGGCAAATACCAGATATGACCAAAGGTGGGGCAGGGGCGGCAGAGGCAGAGCTGTACTGGGGCACGTGTGTAGAATGTAGAGAGATGGTGACTATTAAATTGCATCTTACTGTTACCACCAGAAA
Organism: Artibeus jamaicensis; assembly: GCF_021234435.1. NCBI lineage: Eukaryota > Metazoa > Chordata > Mammalia > Chiroptera > Phyllostomidae > Artibeus > Artibeus jamaicensis. The sequence continues at coordinate 1,437,523 of NW_026521848.1, forward strand.
TACAGGCCTTGAGCTGCCATAGCTTTTGACTTTTTAAGAGAAGCTAAAATGTGGATCTTTAGGGGAAAACTCCTGATTCCTTCTGTAACCAAATTTATTTAAAAACATAATAAAACCAAAGTGTTGTTCAGTCTGGACTCAATAAAAACACGTCTACAGGTCAGATATGGCTCTGGGAATGCCAGTTCACTACCCCTGCATTGCCTCGTAAGGTGAGACCCAGAGAGGTTGTGTGACTTGCCCAGCATCACAAAGCAAGAAAAGAAAAAGCCCAGCCTGTCCCTTTTCAAGTATGCATGGCCTTCTGAGACCCACTACACCATCACCTGCATTCGCATTGCTCCCAATACTGTTGATGACTGGCGGCACCGAGCTGGGTGGATGGAAGGGCACGTGTCCATTTTCTCGGGGCGGCTTGTCTTGCCAGCCTGGCCCTGCCTCCCCAGGGCCCAGCTCTGCAGGCCCACCCCACTCATCTGAGCCCTGGCGTGAGTGGTAAGTGGGCTCAGGCCGGGTGCGGAAGCCAGTAGCCAGCCGCTCTTCCAGGTGGCTCAGCCAAAGGGCCAGGGAGTTGCGGTCCTCCAGCGTGGTGGCTGGGTGGATAAGGGCATAGGAGAGCAACTGGCGGCTCTCCTCGATGAAGGCATTGCTCTCGATCGAGTAGGCCAGCACTTTCTGCAGCAGCCTCATGTACTCTGACTTGGCCTCCGTGTTGCGTGGCTGAAGCAGGGGCAGGTGGGAGAGCAGGAGAGACACCACCTTCTCTTTGGATTCCTGCTGCCACTGGCTGACGATGGCTGCAGAGGAGACAAGAAAGTGTCAAAGGAGCCAAAGTGGTGAACTTCTCCTATAAATCTAAGAGAGGTGCCTATAGACTGCTCCCTCAGCTCCAATCTCTTCTGCCTTCTCTTTTCATAACCCCCAACCTTGATCCTTATACAGGTAAGGTAAAAAACACTCACTCTGTTTTCAGAGTAAATTTTTCTGGTTCCATCACTCCTATTTTCAAAAACCTGCTGTGGCTCCCCATGAGCCAACCTTGACACTCTATAATCTGATCTGAGCTCCTTCTACTATCTCCAGGACCTATTCTTTTTATTCTTTTTCTTCAGGGCCCCTACCCACTTTCCCTATCAAAACAGCCTCCTGCCAGCCCTGGCTGGTGTGGCTCAGTGGATTGAGCCTAAGAATCAAAGTGTCACCAGTTCGATTCCCGGTCAGGGCACATATCTGGTTATGTGCCAGGTCAGGTCCCCAGTGGGGGGGGGGGGGTGAGTGAGAGGCAGCCACACACTGATGTTTCTCTCCTTCTCTTTCTCCCGCCCTTCCCCTCTAGAATGGCATAATAGCCTGGGGTCTAGAATCACATAACATGACTGCTCTGACTTACCAGCTGGACCTTGAGTGTGTCACCTTGAACCTCACTAGCACTAATTTCCTCACAGTACCCAATTCAGTGTTGCTTTGAGATTCAATGGGCTAATAAAGAATGGAAAGTTGCCTGCCATACAGAACATATTTAATAAATGTTCATTGTTGTTTAACTGATCTCTATAACCTCTATATTTCCCCCTTCCAATCTGTCCCATAAAGCGAGATGAACTGTATCTTCCTTAAGCACACCAGGATGTCATATTTCTGACCTGGAGGTTACAGTATAAACCAGTACCAACAGACTCAAGTTCAAAAAGTCCTAGCCCTAACACATCACCACCATTTCTAGGGCATTTACCACCTCCTATTCTTCCAGGTAAAGACTCAGCTCAGGGTACCCCCATCTTCCCTGAGCCTCTCTCCATGCCATATTTATCTAAGCTCCCACTCAGGCTAAGATTCAAGGCTTTAGCCTACAGCAATCTCCTTCCTCCTGTGTCTTTTTTTTTTTTTTTTAAGATTAAAAAAAATTTTATCTTTAGAGGGGAAGGGAAGGAGAGAGGGGGAGAAATATCAATGTATGGTTGCCTCTCGTGCATCCCCTGCTGGGAACTGGCCTGCAACCCAGACATGTGCCCTGACTGGGAATCGAACTGTGGGCCTTTGGTTTGCAGGCCTGCACTCAATCCACTGAGCTACACCAGCCAGGGCCCTCCTGTGTCTTTTATGACTGCCAAAACCTGCCTTCCTCCGGGGAGCCTCCCCTGGCTACTCCAGGCCATAGCAATCTGGTGGTATCTCCTTCCAATCACACAGTCTGCGGGCCTGAGTCTGTCCTGTGGAGATGAGCTAGGTTTCCTGTCTTGACCCAGAAGGGAGCTCCCTAAGAATAAGGCCCAGGCTGGTTATATACAGGAGGCTTTGGAGGAACTGTTACATGTCTCACTGTCTCATCCTTGAAAACGTGTTAGTCCTTCCATAAGTAGCTCAGTAGAGGATTGGGGGTAATGCTGACAGGGCAAAGAAAAGTGACAAAGAATACCAATAGTTGAGAAAAGAGATAATGATCAAGGACTGGAGTCAACTCTGCCCTTACTCCTGGGCATCAGTTACTATATCTTACTATGGCTCCTTGCTTTTATTTATTTATTTTAAAAGATTTTAGCTCTGTCTGGTGTGGCTCAGTGGACTGAGTGCCAGCCTGTGAATCAAAGGGTCGTTGGTTTGATTCCTGGTCAGGGCACATGCCTGGGTTGTGGACCAGGTCCCCAGTAGGGGATGCATGAGACGCAATCACACAATGATGTTTCTCTCCCTCTTTCTCCTTCCCTTTCCAGCTCTCTAAAAATAAATTAAAAAATATATACAGGGAATCAACAGGAAAGGAAAGGAAAGGAAACCAGGACTCATGATTTGGAAGAAAAGGAAGAAATAAACATTCGACTGGTACAAAATGAAGAAAACAAAAGACTTCAAAAAAATCAGGAGAGGCTTAGAACCTCTGGGACAACTTTAAATGTCCCAACATCCAAATCATAGAGATGCCAGAAGGAGAAGAGGAAGAGCAAGAAATGGAAAACTTATCTGAAAAAATAATGAAAAAAAAACTTCCCCTGCCTGGTAAAGGAACTAGACACGCAGTCCAGGAAGCTTAAGAAGTTGGATCCAAGGAGAAACACACCATGACACACCATAATTATATTATCCAAGATTAAAGGTAAAGAGAATCTTAAAAGCAGCAAGAGAAAAAGAGACAATTACCTACAAAGGAGTTCGCACTATCAGCTGATTTCTTAAAAGAAATCTTATAGGCAAGAAAGGGCCGAAAGAAGTATTCAAAGTAAGGAAAGACAAGGACCTCCGTTCAAGATGACTCTATACAGCAAAGCTATCATTTAGAATGGGGGAAAAAAAATGGAAGGGCAGATGAAGTGCTTCCCAGATAAAGTCAAGTTAAAGGAGTTCATTATCACCAAGCCTTTGTTATATGAAATGTTAAAGGGATTTATCTAAGAAAATGAAGACCAAAACTATGAACAGTAAAATGACAACAAACTCACAACTATCAACAACTGAACCTAAAAAAACAAAACAAAACAAACTAGGCAAACGAAACTAGAACAGGAACAGAATCACAGAAATGGAAGTCACATGGAAGGTTATCAGAGAGGTGGTAGGGGGGAGTATGGGGGCAAAAGGTACAGGAAATAAGAGGTACAACTAACTGGTAGGCACAAAATAGACAGGCAGAGGTTAAGAACAGGAAATGCAGAAGCCAAAGAACTTATAAGTATAACCCACAAACATGAACTAAGGGTGTGGGGGAGAGTGCTGGAAGGGAAGGTACAAGGTGAAGGGGGATAAAAGGGAGGAAAAAATGGGACAACTCCTGGCTGGTGTAGCTCAGTGGATTGAGCGTGGGCCTGCGAACCAGACAATTGCGGTTTGATTCCCAGTCAGGGCACATGCCTGGGTTGTAGGCCGGTTCCCAGCAGGGGACGCACGAAAGGCAACCATACATTGATGTTTCTCCTCCTCTCTCCTTCCCTTCCCCTCTAAAGATAAATAAAAATCTTTAAAAAAATACTTTAAAAAATGGGACAACTGTAATAGCATAATCAATAAAATAACAAAAAACCAAATACAATAAAAGCAAAAGGTTGCTGGTTTGATTCCCAGTCAGGGCACATGCCTGGGTTGTAGGCCATGTCCCCGGCTGGGGGCAAGTGAAAGGCAGCCAACTGATATTTCTCACTGATGTTTCTCTCCCTCCCTTCCCCTCTCTCTGAAAATAAATCAATAAAATTTTTACTAAAAAGAAAAATATTTTATTTTATTTTTTTTTAGAAAGAGAGAAGAGAGGGAGAAACAGAGGGAGAGAAACATCGATGTGAGAGAGAAACATCCATTGGTTGCCTCTTATAGATGCCCGGTCTGGGACTGAACCCATAATCCAGGCATGTGCCCTGACTGGGAATCGAACCTGTGACCTTTCACTTTGTGGGATGACACCCAACCAAGCCACACCAGTCAGGGCTCATGCATGGTTCCTTTCTTCTAAATATCCAGTTGGCATAAACCAACTCCTGGCCCAGGAAACAGAGAGGCTGGAAATGGGCATGTATATAAGGAGAGCCAAAGAATTTTGGGCATCTAGATCCCTCTGCACCTGACAATGTCTCAACACAATTTCCTTAGGTCTTAAGATTCCAGGGACCTCCAGTCTTCCCTGTCTACACTACAGGCTGACACCTGGCCACTGAGACCTATGAATAAAAAATCCTTTTGCATCTCTCTTTTAATGACCTGTTTGGAAATCTATGGCTAGGAACTCACATAAACTTCTGGTTCTGCTTAAATTGGTAGCTTTGTGAATATGACACACACAGCTCCCAACTCCTGGCCATATTTAACTGCATATTGTCTTGGCCTGGGCCTCTCTGCTCCAAGCTTCCTAGAGAATCCCTGTTAAAACTGCCCAGGGATCCATTTATTCAGAGTCATCAGTTCATGCTATACCCACAGTACCGATTAAAATAGAATAGTAATACAGTCACCTCCCCACCTGATCCATGGGGAATACGTTCCAACACCCCAGGTGATACTTGAAACTGCAGATAGTACTGAACACTATATTTACTATTTTTCTCCAATATACATACCTATGATAAAGTGTAATTTATAAATTAGGCATAGTAAGAGATTAACAACAATAACAGAACAATTATAACAATATGCTCCAATAAAAGTTATGTGAATGTGGTCTCTCTCTCTCAAAACATCTGATAACCAATCTGATATTGAGGATGGCTGCTAAGTAATTAATGGGAGGGTAGCGTATATAACACGGATATGCTGGATGAAGGGATAATGCACATCCCAGGTGGGATGGAATGGGATGGTGTAAGATTTCATCACACTTCTCAGAATGGCACACAGTTTGGTCCCAGCCAGGTAGCTCAGTTGGTTAGAGCATTGCCCTGATATGCCAAGGTTGTAGGTTCTATCCCCAGTCAGGGCACATATAAGAATCAACCAATGAATGCATAAATAAGTGGAACAACAAATCAATATTTCTCTTTCAAATCAATAATATAAAAAATGACACACAATTTGTAACTTATCTGCCTCCAGAATTGGGAGGAACTTTACCCGTAACCCTCTACTCTCTCCCCAATGCCAGGTCTCTTCTTCTTCTTCCCTGTTCCTGGCTTTCCAGAGTCCCTTCAGGACCCATCACTCAAGGCTAGGAAACCTCATCTTTTCTGTCTCTTCTCTCGAACCAGCTTCCATGACCACAAAACTTTCTCTTGGGTCATCTCCATATTTAAAGATCTTCCCAAGGTGAGACAGGCCTTCCTGACTTCAGGGAGCCTTCACCTTTCCTAACCTCCCACTTCCATCTGGCACTGGATCACATGGGAAGAAATTTCCTGACACCCGGTTTCCCTGACTTAGTCCCTGGGTTTTTTTTTTTTTTTTTAGTTCTTGATAAGAGGAAGAATAGAGTGATTAAGATTAGGGAGAGAAAACCAAGGACTTGTATCCAAGCTGTGTGATGCAGTTGCAGGGGCAGTATGCATCCTCCCCAGTAAAAGACGGATTATAGCGCTGCCGAGAGAATTTAGGGAGACAGTCCATGGAAAGCACCTGACAGAGTCTGCCCACAGTGAGCACTTAGTATGTGACTCAAAGATTGGTGTTTTTCTCCCTTCTCCGACAGTCAGCCTATCCTTTCAGCCCTATCCTGATGTTCTCAGTTGCTGCCATTTAGGCCTTCAGGGTAGCCAGAAGCATCTGGGACAGAGAGAAGCCTTGTCTAGTCCCTCCCCCACCCCGGGTACTGCCAGGACCCTAAGGCTAAGGGACACAGATTCTCCTCTGGTACTGCCAGGGGACGTGACAGAACAGCCCCAAGGGTAGGGCTCAATGAAGGACCTTGTTATACTGTGAAGAAAGGGGAGAGTGGTTTTGGATAAATGGAGGCTGACTCTAGGGAAATGTGTGTTCATGTGTCTGTGCAGCAATGTGCTGGGGAGGGTGGGCCTCCCATGACTGGGAAGCATCAGTGAGCACTGGAACTGGTCCAAGGAATTTGCGTAGCCTCAGGCCCCTTGGGGTAAGCTCAGCTGGGGCTGCAGATGATGGAACTTCTAGTTTCCTGCCCAGATGAGTAAAGTCTGGCTCTGAGTTGAGGCACAGCAGGAGCCCAATGAATACCTGCACAATTGGACCCAGATGGTTCCCTGGAAGGTAGTGGTGTCTACATGTGTGTAATGTGCCCTCTCTAGGATCCCCCTGACCTCAGATTACCCTGGCTTGTGTTTTAGCAGAGTACACTAAAAGCACAAGTCAAACAGGCAAACTTGCCTAAATTCGAAAAATCTAGCTCTGCCTCCATGACCTAAGTCAACATAATTGTGGGCCAATCCTTTAACTTCTTTGAGCCTTAGTATCCTTTTCTGTGCAATGGAGGTAATAGAAGCCCCTTCATCACAGGAATATAATGAAAATTCAATGAGACAACTGTGCCCAGCATTTAACATGTGTAAAGTGTTCCAAATATTTTAACTGTTACTGCTAGTCCTGGTTGAAGACCTACAGCCCATGCTGTTTTGGGACTGAGGGGAACAATTCACATCTGAGGGCACATCTGAGCCTCCTCCTTAAAATTCCCAACAGGGGTGGGGAAATTTCACACAGTTATTTACCAAAGCACACATGTCTCTGGTTCTTCTGGAGCTAGAAGCACAACAAGCAATGATGAAATTCTGGAGTTGGGCAGATGGGGGTGGGGACTGAGGAATGTCATGAAGCCAACTCCTTACCAAGCTGTAAGATGAGGGAGACTGCATACAAGTGCCCTTTTGGTCAGGTGACCAGAGTTAAGTAGGTCATGACCCTGGGTCCTGGCAAATCACAGGAACCAAATATATCTTGGAGACTACCATAGGAACAAACCCATTTTTATGTGCTGGGCTGCTGCAATAATTATGGCAGCCTCAGGCACCAGTTAGAAAGGCTGGGATTTGGCTCCAAACATGCCCCCTTCTCTGCCTCACTCCTGCTCACACAAACATGGGGGTCAGGCCAGGGGCTCACATTTTTGTTTGATGAACTGTGTCAGTAGAGTCTGAAAGGGGAGCGTAGAGTCATCAGAGTTGAGCTCTTGTGACTCACTCAGCAATGCTCCCCCCACCTCAGTTTCCCCACCCAGAGTCAGTGAGCCAGAGAGGGAGGTGCTTAAACCTTGATGGATATGGGGACTCTGATTCAGAGGACAGGAGGAGGAAAGAAATGCAGGAAATGTGACCCAAGAAGCTATAATACCAGGGAGGGAAGGAGATTTCACCTTCCTTGGCCCCACCCTTCTGGTCCAAGTTGGCATCAGGGAAAAAGAGAGACAGGATCACTGTTGTAACTCCAAACAAGAAAGGAAGACAGCACTGGGAGAAGGAACATAGATGACAACAAGGGGCAACCTGGGGACTCTCCCTGCCTGTTCAGATTCTCCTTCCGTGAAACTGAGGCTGGCTGCCTGTGCTGAGGGGTTTTCCAGTTGCTGGAGAGGAAGAGCTGCCCCCACAGGTCATACAATAGTACCCTCATCACCTTTCTAGATCCACTCAGAATCAGCATCAGCATCAAGACAAGGGGTTCTTCACTGGATGCAGGCAAAAGCCAACTAGGGAGCTTAAAAAACATCAGAATCTCTGGGGAGAAGACCCAGGCCTCTGGTTCATTTGAAAAAGAGCCTGGGTGATTCTGATATGAAGCCAGAGTTAGGACCCACTTGCCTAAATCAAGCCTTCTGCATTCCCCACCTTTCCTGAGGAGATGGGCAGGTGTACAGCTCTGATCCAAACCCAACCCTGAATCCAGGATCTCCCTGGTAGAACTGGAGGAAGTAGCAGGGTTCGGGGGGAGGCAGTGAGACATGGACTATAAACCCAGAAAAAAAGCAGAGGACCTCCCTCATTGTTCAGCTCTCCTGTCTGAAGGGACCTGAAGCTGAAGAACCTAGACTCTGTAATAGGCAGCTCTTATTTGGAAATTGGTAGACTGACTGAAGTCAAGATTTAGTTTGTGGCGAAGGTGTACATCTCGGTGGGGAGGAGGGACAGATTCTCTGAGGGTCCATCTCATAAAGTACTAAGAAGCACTGCTTTAGAAGAATGTGCTGGGCTCCCAAACAAAGTAATATGTAGAGCCACAACTCTGCCTTCTTTGGCACATTCTTTCAGAGCCCATAAGGTACTGAAAGAGTATCTACAACAACCTCTTTAATTGTCCAGATGTGATCCTCAGGCCCAAGAGGGGTGCGGCTGGCCCAGGTCTCAAGAGGTGTAAGTGGAAGAGCTGGATCTGGAACTCCTGGGTGTTCCATGACAAATGAATCATCCAGTAGGGCTTCATCTTTCAAACTGCCTGGTCAGCAAAAGAACCTGAGTACTTGTCCCCAGGACCAACCCCTCAGGATTCTAATTTAGTGGGCCTGGGTAAAGAGCCCAGGAATCTGAATTTTAAGTCACCTCCTCCCCCATCAGGTGATTCTGTCATGATGTAAGTTTGGGAAACACAAGGGAGTGGGAAGGCCATATGAGCAGAGGAGAAATAACAATGGATGCATACAGCTCTTTTTTACAAGGCGAGCCTCTAGGCTTAGGAAGTAGTTCCTTCTTTCACAAATAAAGTAGGGTGGTTGTTCTACCTAAGGGTGAGAGTGAGTTAGGAGATAAATACCTCCTTAGTCTTGGAGCCCCCACATCTTTTAGGAAAGCGGTATTCAAGGCCCTACAAAATTTACCTCTTAGGAAAGAGGCATTCAAGCAAGACCCTACTGAATTTCTCTCTAGTCATGCTTTGCCCTAATCCTGTTAGGCTTCCTGCTAACTCTGGAACATACCATGGCCCTCCCTTTCTTTTCTCATTCTCAGTTTTCCCTACATCTCCATTCACCTAACTATCAGCTTATTACATTCTCACCATCTGACATGGGACTGAGGATAAAATCTTGATAATCTATTCATTCATTAGTCCAGTCATTCCACAGCAATTCTCATTCCTAACTAAGACATCACCTCTGACATATCAATGCAAACTGTCTTGGATGGGCCTCAGATTCTTTGTATAAAGTGTACCAAGTCCTTTGAGGGCAGCGACAAATATTGTAAATGAACATAATTTCAAACACAGAAGTCCCACAGAATTCTAGGAATTTATCCTAGAGATGCTTAAAGGGTACTCATTATAATAGCACTGTTTGTAAGAGCAAGACCAAAGAGTAATTGCGTTCAGTAGAGCTCTAAAGTCAAATTCCAACTACACCTCTGACTAGTAGTATGACTCTGGGCAAGTAACTAAACCTTTCCAGACCTCAGTCTCCACATCTGTAAAATGAGGAAATAGTACGACCTACATCACAGAGCTGTTGTGAGCGTAAATGAACAGTAAGGCAATGTACTGTCTGATACACAGGTAGGGCTCTATAAACATTTCCTAGTCTTACTACCAAGCTGCCATTAATAACAATGAGGTATACATTCCTGTGTTAAATATAGAATGATCTTCATTATACTGTTAAGTAGGAAAAAAGCAAACTGGTTAATATGCATAGTGTTCTATGTGTTAAAATAATCAAAACAATGAAAAAGCCAGAGGCAGAATGTTGCTGTGCTCATACCTGCACAGAATATCTCAAAGAATACACACAAACTGGAAACATAGAGGTCTGGAAGGGAGACTTGACTTTTCACCTTTTATCTAGTTTGATTTTACCACGAATTTTGAAAACAAACACAAAAACAAAAAATGCTCTAATAAACAAACAGTAGTACTTGCTGTGGTGAATCTGACATATAGCTAAGATTGGCACCCAGTGCTCATACAATTGCCTGCTCAAGATGGGGTGCTGGGGATGTGACAAAGTGGTATAAAACCTGCCCCAAAGGAACCTCCACACTGGGGGCAGAACCATATTACAACTGAACTCCTGCTCCTGCCGCTAGAGCACAGGAAAGTTCTCCCTGGTGGGGAGGGCAGATGGGGTACCAAATGGCTGAATTCTGGGCCTGCTACAGCCAAGCTGGGTTATTGCTATCCCACTGGAATGGGACTTAAGCTGGTGTGACTCCTGGCCTGAGGGACTGTCTTCTCCTATAACCATAGAGCTTCTGTGACCTGTAAAATAAAGGTGACGGTTTCTAAGGCAAGTGTGCCTGTGGAGATGAGAGAAGCCAGGCAGCTCTGTGGCTCCCTAAATCCCAATTCAAGTAGCCCTTGATGATTTCCTCACCTATACAATGGGAATAATGACAATATCTATCTCATGGGGTTGTTGTGAGGACTGAATGAGTGACAATAAAAACAAGGTGACATTTACTGAGTGTTTACTACATGCCAGGCACAAGTCTCATAGCTCACAATCACCCTAGAAGGTAGGCACAAATATCACCTTGAGTTTAAAGATGAGAAAACCAAGGCTTAGAAAGGTTATGTTACTTGGTTATAATGGCAAGTGACAGAACTGGGACTTAAACCTAGACAGTCTGACCCTACAGCCACCAAAGAACAATGCTTTCAAAGTTACTACACAAGTAAAGCCAGTACCTGGCTTGCTGCAAGGGGTCAGTGTGAACTGCTATTATGGGAAAGAAAGTGGGAAGGGTCTAAACATACTTTATATGGGCTCCCTCTCCAGCTAGCTTTCAGGTGCACACGACTCAATCTCTTTACTGGCCTCCATACCTCCTACTTGTCACCAAGGACAACAGCTCTTCATCCAGGCCTGTGGGGACCCAGAAGGCCAGAATGGCTTCAGTAGAGCCTCTTGAGATGGTTCTCTGGCTTGACTCCTTTTCCTGCCCAGGGCCCTAGGGAGAGGTTCTAGAGAAATCTGGCTTATCCACCCCAATGCCAATCTCATGGGACACAGAGCCCCTCTCTACTGAGTGTTAAGGGAACTGATATGAACTATACCTAAATTCAAAACTTTCTTGAAGTTGTTTATGCTTTAGGTCCAATTTATCTTTCAGGTATTACAGATAATATAAGATGACTTACAAATCTGAAACAATTCTAAAATACCTTCCTAGTTCTAATTTCCTGGAGCTTAAGAAATGAATTATTGCTCACCTTCAATCCCCCTTTCATAAGTAATGACTAGTCTGTTCCTTTGAGTTGCTCAGAGAAGCTACCCTACGTGATCCTTCCTTTGCTATGGGTAGTTTCCAGTTTCTACTGCCTTCCCACAGGAGCCCCTCATTCCATGCCTGAGGATATCTGGCAACAAAGCCCCAGGTGACCCACGATAACTGGGGAGGTCAGGGGCAGTTCCTCAGGGACTCCCCAAGTCTAGAGCCCACATGTCTTAGCACCATTGTTGGGTAGGCCTCCTCAGCCATCTGACAGGTGTTCCTCTTCCAGGTCTCCCTCCTGCTCCCACCTCTGGGGGTGGAGACTCACCAGCACTGTTGGCCTCTGACTCCAGCAGGTGGATGTCATTGCAGTCCGCCAGGGAGTGCTCCAGGCAGAGCTGCAGGAAGCGGGCCTGGGTGCGGGTGACCCGCTTCAGAAGCGACAACAGGGCCACTGTCTGCTCACACTCATTCCAGCCCTTGAACCAGCCAGCGAGGATGCCCACCTGGTCTCGGAACATCATGGTGCCAGGCCTGGGGCCAGGGTGGGGGGGACGGCGGTGGCAAGGGCCAGCGCCGTCACATGGTCTCGGCTCTGGGCTCCTGTTACCTCTTCCCTGAAGGCCAGGGCTTGAGGATGGTCCCTGGCGTGGTGGCAACAAGTGGTGGGCAGAGGACGAAACCTGCTCACATCGGGGGAGGTCTTGGTCCAGCCACGCCTCTCCAGGCTCCTGAAAAAGGAAGCAAGGGGGTCAGATAGAATGAAGGGGCCAGAACTGACCTGGTACTGGGCGGGGGGGGGAGGAGGAGGAGGCCTCATGTCTTCCTCTTTCAGGATATTCACTCTGCAGCACTCCTGGGAGAACAGATACGAAACCAATTCTCCCTCCAATCTTCAGATTCAGAGAGAGACCTACACTAGACAAAGGAAAAGATGCTGCCCCTCAGGCCTGGCTATCACAGGGCCAAAGGATATGGATTTAAGGCAGAGAGTAGATTGGTAAGATTTTCCAGAAATGGGAAATAGGAAAGGCTGCACATTATAGGAAAAGGATCTGAATTAATGGAAACCTGGCCCCAGGTTACTTGACTAAGCAGGCATATGACCGCAAGCACATGCCCTGACCTTAGTGATCTCTGGCTACCTACTGAGAGCTAAACAAAGTGATTGATCACCTGCTAAACAGACCCTATGGACTTTTTATATCATTTTAAGCTAAGACTCACAAAGTTAACTTAATATGGGTGGGTGATGAGGTGGTAACCCTAGCAGAGATCTCAGGTATGTGGATAGCTCTCTGATGAGTAATTGTCTGGGTGGACAGAGGCCTCTTCGGAGATCTCCAATAGGCTGGAGGGATCTCACCTCCTCCAATGTAGCTCACCCACTCTAGAAAAGGTGCAGCTATAATGTCTAAGATCCCATCAATCTCTACTTTGAGGTGAATCTCTCCCAGTCCTCTTCTTCATTCCTCTGAAGACTAATCTTGACCCAAGTCTTCTGGGTTGAGAAGTCCCCTTGGCTTCCAGAGATCCAAGGTTGTAATCTAGAGACACCCAAGAGCCAAGAGAATGCCAACCTGAGGACAAGGGGGACACATTAGAAGTCAAAAACTCTCAAGCAAGAAAAGTGTCCAAATTCTTCTCTTGCAGGAACTACAGAGAAGCTACGTCAACTGGGCAGACAACAGGCCTATTCTTCAGTTGACTGGTTTCTGGACACTACTCTAAAACCTTTTTCTAAGTGTCTCCAGCTCTAGGTCTCCAATCACATTTCCTGTCTTTCCTGCAACCAGTGCCCTTGGCTCCATCCCCATAACACATTCAGCTCTATCCTCCTCTGGCTGCCAAGAGGATTGAGAACTCCATACAAAGACCCATTGAACCTCTTAGGTCTTAGGAAGGTACTGCTATCTCCTTGAAATTCCATGCTCCTGCTGAGAAGGGCTGTGAGGTACACTTGACAATGGCTGTGACTAACCTCACTAAGCCCTGGTGGGACACCTGAACAGAGTAAACCGGCTTGACTCTCAGTCCCTTTGGATTTAGGAAGTGAGTGTGGAGGAAAAATGAAACCTTGCTCCAAGTTAAACAGGCCTTCCAGAAATCTGTCCAAAAGGGAAATCAAATGCTGCCTCCCCAGTTTAAAATCCTCCAATGACTTCCCATTGTACTTAAACAAAATCTACACTAAACCTGAACTTATCTTGTCCTACAGAACACTGCAACACTCCTGTGGCCTCTCTAACCTCATCTTGTACCTAGTCCTTTCTTATTTAATGGAATCCTCTTGCCCCAGACCTATGGCTGGCTCCTGCTTGTCACTTAGGTCTCAACTCCATGTCAATTCCTTGGAGAGATCTTCCCTGACCAATCTAAGGAGTCTCGCTCTTAGTCACTCTGTTAACAGTATTCCATTTCTATCTAGTTCAACACCCTCAAATATCACTTATTTCTGTTTGTTGTTTTTCTCTTCCCACCAAAATACAAGCTATACTGCTGTCACTGTCTAGAACAATGACAGGCACACAGAAGGTGCCATTATATGTGTTCATGAATGAATGAATGAATAAAAAAGGTGAGTATGAAAATCACACTTGGGATTTCTACAGCCCTGGGGGAGAAGACAGAAAAGTGGATCATAGGATGGCAAAGGGATTTGAAAATCCTAAGAGAAACATTTGAAGGCACTGAAGAAATTTCTTCTGGGGAAGAGAAGACTCAGGAGCAACTGCATAACTGACTTTGACTATCTGAAGGAGTATCACACAGAAGAGGAATTAGATTTATTAAGTTACTCCAGAGAAGAACCTGGACGGACAGCTCTACCTGAGAGGCAACATGGGACACAGGAAATGTTGAAAGTCAAGAAAATTGAGTTGTAGTTTGCCCCAGCCACGGATTCACTTTCATCTTTGAGCCCAACTGCTTCTCTTCTCTAGAATGTGTGAGGTAAGTAGCTAGATTGGATCACACATGAAAAATGGGTTTTATTTCTCAGGCTAATTCCAACTGACTGGTAGCGGCAGCCTGGAGTACTGTAGTTAAAAGGATCCTGAAGACATGAAGCAATGGTGAATAATATAATAAACAGGGGCACATCTCTAAGAATGGGCTATTATTTAGCTATTAAAAACATGATTGATCCTGTTAGAATTTTAAAAAAATATCTTAATCTCTAATATAGTATTTGATCTTCAGTGACCTGGAGGATATCCATAAGCTGCACAGTAATATGTACAATGTGATGTCATTTTTGTAAAAAGAAAAGAAGTCATGTACGAAAACCATTTACATCTGAATATATTTACACATATGTATATGTGTATATAGTGAAATGTATGAAGGATATACCCTAAGGCTGTTCACATTGATTACCTGGGAGAGAAGGAGCAATTACTAATACTCTTTACATATTTTTTTACTACTTCACAGTTATAAGTTGAACACATCTATAAATTTTAGAGGAATTAAAAAATGTTTAACCCTGGCTGGTGTAGCTCAGTGGATTGAGCGCGGGCCTGCGAACCAGACAATCGCAGTTCGATTCCCAGTCAGGGCACATACCAGGGTTGCAGGCCAGTTCTCTGCAGGCCAGTTCCCAGCAGGGAATGCATGATGTTTCTCTCCCTCTCTCCTTCCCTTCCCCTCTAAAGATAAATAAATAAAATCTTAAAAAAAAAAATGTTTAAAGGTACATTCTACTTTCTGGCTCAGTGAGAAAGAGTAGTATGACTGATTATCAGTTTCCCTGGATGCAGGATGGGTAAATGATAGCTCACAAGAAGTGAAAAAAAATCTGTTTCCCTTCCCAGTCCCAGCATTTTGTGGCTTTTAGTCCCAAGGAGACAGCAGCAGCCTCAACATAAGGAAAAATTTTAAAATAATGTGTCTGTCCAAGAATGAAACTGGCTGCCATATGAGGAAGTAATAAGCTCTCTGGCTGCTGGAAGTGGTCAAGTGGAGGCTGAAAGAACATCCCTTGGGACTGGGAAGGATTCCTTCACTGGGTGGCAACTGGTAAGATAGAAGGACATGTTACTATTTCAGAGGGAACATCTGTGACGGGAGGTTTGATATGCCAACAGCGTTTACTGCAAAGGATGACCAAACCCACAAACGGACCAAAGTTGTGCACACTCTTTTCCATAAACTCTTTTTATTAAGTTGTTACTTTTCCTAAGTAACAGCACCATCTCCCCCAAATAAATTGTTGACTAAACATTAATCTAGCTTGTTTCCCCAAGTCAAATGCTAGCAGAAAGCCTTGGGACAGAGCAGGGTCTCAAACATGATGTTTTACAAGGCCAGGTTTTAAATAGCAGGCTGGTGAAGATTATGATGAGCTAGAAACCACATACCCTGTCTAAAGGGAGAAGTCACAATTTAGCTCTAATCAACTGCTGCCACGTGGGAATGTAGGTCTGCTGCTGTTAGAAGATTTTTTTTCTTAAAGAGGAGACAAAAATCTGGAATTTTAAATAAGATCCCCCTATTTTTAAGTGTTGGGAATTAATTCACATTAAAATAGCCACTATACAGAACAAACAAAGCCTGTGGCCTGTGGTCCTTTAACAATATAGACATACACTGGGAAAAGACCAGAAGTATGATAATTATCCCTCCCTCAGGCCTCTCTGGTTCACACTTTCAAGCCACCCTCTCTGTTCAGGAAACATGACTGAAAAAAGGATCTAGTGCCTAGGTCAGACAGTCCTCAGCAAACACTGGGGCTTTAGGTTAACGGTCAGTTTTAAGACTGTACTATTAAAAAAAAGTAAAAATCAGCCCTAAAGGGAGGGTTCCTATGCTCTGGAAAGAAAGATGCTGGGTATTTGGTCTTGATGATAAATGGAAAGGACCGAATGGCCTTCTTCCATCAAAGAGACAGTTACAGTGAGAAAGGAAGACCTGGCTGGTGAGATGGGCTGGGAAAGAGGCATCTTACTGTGGTAGATTTTGGTGGATTTGACTGTCAAATATCCATTCTCACCTTCTAGTACCAACCCCTTAAGTTTCCTTTGGAGAATTAACTGCCTTTCTTGAATCTAGGAGGAGACATAGAATAAAGTGGAGACAAGGAAAGTCCTCTCAACTTTTGCTGGAACTACTGGGGGAAATAAGTTCTTGGTTAGGTTGCTCAGATTACACATCTCCTAATGTTACTGATTGCCACTTCTGCTACTTCTCAGTGACAGCCTGCTTTAGAATGAAGCTAGTAGCAGAGATAAAGGCAGAATCAACAAATTAGGTGAAAAAAATGGAGACCTGTTCACAATTGAAGACCTGGAAACAGCAAGCCTGAAGCCCCTCCCCAGCCTGAAAATGTTTCGGTTACATGGACCAATAAACTTCTTTTTGGCCCGTCTGAATTGGGTTTCTATCACTTAAGGTTGAAAAAGCCTTGATTCCTCCCATATAAGACAATCCACCACTGCTCTGGTCTCTTTGTCTTCATGTCACCAAAAATGACTCCTTGCATTTGAGGACATGAGTGGAACCCCTATAGCAGTGTCTCAAAAAGCCCAACAATACTGCTGGCATATTTGGTCTCTGAGAAACCAAGTAACCTTCTTGGGAAGCATCTACCAATCCTGAAGGGTGGGAAATGAAGCCAAAAATTGCCTAAAAGGTTCCAGGAAAAGTGCCCACTAGGTTCCTTCCTTGGCCTGGAAGAATAAGAAGCTGCCCACAGACAGGAGGCACTTATGGAAGTCAACTCTCCACATTCAGAATAGCACCATGGAGTCTGCCAGACTTGAGATTGGGGCTCTCCTGCTGATACTTACTTGCTGTGTTGACCCAGAGGGTAAGTAACTCAGTTTCTTCCTTAGTGAATCTTGTAAGAATGAAATGAAACAATGTATAGAAAAATGCCTAGCATGATGCTTAGCATATCTTCAATATTATTATACATTAAGTATCAGGTCCCAGACTGTATGCTAACAGCTTTTAGTGGATGAGCTCATTTGATCTAAACCTATATATTCTATATCTATCTCATATATGTGTATGTGTGTGTATGTGTATGTACGTATGTATGTATATAATATACACATTTTACAGAGGAAAAAAGTGGCTTGTAGAAGGTGAAGTCACTTATCCAAGGCTGCACACATCTATGCTGAGATTTTCAAGGTCAGGCAGTCTGGCTTTGGAATTCTTGATTGTTCCTGAGAATAATGTTATAGAAAGTTGGGTTGAAGGGGTACACATGCTTTAATGCCAATATCTCTGGATAAAAGAGGGGTTCCTATCAGCCTTCCTACCCATTCCTAACCCTTCTACAGCACCCACCTAGGCCTTTGTGTAATTCACACTTCACGAACAAGGTAAAAGACTAGTTACCTAAGGTTAACTCACTATCCTGACCAAAGAACAGGTGAATGTCAGAAGCCAAGGCAGTCCAACTTCTCTCGTGTAAAAACCAAACAGTATTTTCAGAAACTCCTGAAATATGTACAAAAAACATGTATGCTATTACCTAACCCAAGAATGTGCTCAATCTACTGAGCTATACCAACCAGGGCTAGTCATCTCATCTTGATCATTCTTTTTTTATAAATTTTTAAAAGAAGATTTTAATTATTTATTTTTAGAGAGTAGAAGGGAGGGACAGAGGACAAGACACATCAATGTGTGGTTGCCTCTCACACGCCCCATACTGGGGACCTGGCCTGCAACCCAGGCATGTGCCCTAAATTGGGAATCGAACCAGCAACGCTTTGGTTTGCAGAACACTCAATCCACTGAGTTTGCAGAACACTCAATCCACTGAGCCACAGCAGCCCGGACTAATAACTCTTTTAGTCTTAATGTTGGTTAAACATACCCTCCTTTTTTCTTTCCCAAAACTTAGGTGGCTCTGGAACCAGACTGCCTGGGTTGGAAATATAACCCTACCACTTATTACAATCCTTAATTTGGGCAAATGATTTCACCTTGCTGTACCTGTTCCCTCATATATAAAATGTACTTAATAATAGTATCTATTCTCGGCCCTGGCTGGTGTAGCTCAGTGGATTGAGCGCGGGCCTGCGAACCAAGCAATCGCGGTTCGATTCCCAGTCAGGGCACATGCCTGGGTTGCAGGCTGGTTCCCTGCAGGCCAGTTCCCAGCAGGGGAAGCACAAAGGCAACCATACATTGATGTTTCTCTCCCTCTAACCTTCCCTTCCCCTCTAAAGATAAATAAATAAAATAAAAAAAATAGTATCTATTCTCATAGAGTTGTGAGACATAAATACTCTCAAAGAGTTGTTATCATCATTCTGGATTCCTCTTTCTTTACTGCCATCATCGAGTTCTGATTTCTCTATACCCAAAACGTAACAGCTTCTCTTCATTTTTACTACCAACACTATACTCATCACTATCCTTTCTCATCTGGATAAATGTATTGCCTCCTAACCTGCCTCTTGCTTCCATTTTTGTCCATTTTCCTTGCAGAAACCAGTGAACTTTCTAAAAAGAAAAAAAAAATCAGATTATGTAGCTGTCTTGCTTTAAAAATCCTCCAACAGTTTCCCAATCCTCTTATGTAGCCTCTGTCAACCTCTCTAACCCCTCTGCTCCTCTTGCCTTACTTATACTCCAGCCACACTGGCATCCTTGCTATTCCTTGAACACATTTCAGAGCTTTGCACTTGCTGACCCCTCTACCTAAAATGCTCTTCCCCAGATCATCACATGGCTGGTTCCTTCTTATCAATCAGATCTAGGTATATGTGTGCCCCAGTAGGAAGGAGTCTTTGGTCTGGTACCATCATCGAAAGGTCTTCAAAGACCACATCTCCTCCAGAAATACCTTGACTGTAAGACCCATGAGGGAAGGGAATACTGTGGCTGTATTGTTCACTGCTACATTTTCAACTCCTAGCATAGCACCTAGAACTTAACAGATTCTCAATAAATATCTGTAAAAAATTTCCCCACCTTGCAGCAGTTCTTTCCCCACATGTAACAATGCTTGGGTTAGGGTGCCTCACTACCAGATCATCCACAATTGAGGCCTTCTCATCTTTCAGGTAATCAGGCTCAACTGTCACTCCTCAGAGAGGCCAACTCTGACTACCTTGTGTACAGTGGCCATCCTCACCCTTTCACATTACGGTTTTAATTCCTTCATAGCACATATCACTATCTAATTGTATCTGTTGATATATTCTCTCCCTCGTCAGAATATAAGATTCATGAGATCCAAGACCTTGAATTTTTCATTTAATGCGGTATCTCCAGTATCTAGAAAAGTATCTCTGTAAGTGTTGAATTGCTAGAGACATTTGAGACTTGCATACTCTGCATACTGCTGTTCTGTGACTTGCCCTCAACCAGACTCTATTCAACAAATTTATACCAAAACAAAACAACTCTATTCATTACTTAACTATATTCCAAAGTTCTGGGCCCTGGAAACCCAAAGCTGATTGTAGGAAACTAAACACCAGTACTGCTGGATTCCTTGGCCTTGAGGCTACCACCAAATCAAGCCAGTCATCTCATTCCTATCTTTCCCAGTGAGATCCCAAAGGAAAATCTGACTAGGTCAGACTAGCCATATACTCTCTCTAAATCAAAACAATCACAGATCAGAGCTAGGGGAACAATAAGGAGAGGGACTATCATTAAGGCTCAGAAAGGTCATCAATTTTATCTAGCTCAGCAACAGAGGAGACACTTCCAGGGTAAAGGGCCTAAAACATGTCACTAAGGATCTCTGTCATCATCTCACATTTTTTCAGGGAAAAAACTTTTCAAACTGGGGCTCTCAGGAAAGATTCTCCTTCCCACTGAGACTGCTAAGAGGTAGGACCTGTGCCTGGGGTTGTTGAGGGCCATGTTTTTCACCACAAAGCAGAAATCCACGGAGGATGAAGCTAAGTCAGTGGAGAAACAGGGAGAGATCACTGCATTGTTTAAACTGGATGCAGCTAGTTCTGAAGCCATTCTAGCTCTGAACTTTTTAGTAACATGAATCAATTAATACTCTCTCTCTTTTTAAAGATTTTATTATTTTTTTAGAGAGAGAAGAGGGAGGGAGAAAGAGAGGGAGAGAAACATCTATGTGCAAAAGAGAAACATTGATCCGTTGCCTCACGCACATCGCCAAACCGGGACCTGGCCCACAATCCAGGCATGTGCCCTGACCAGGAATTGAACCAGCGACCTTTCAGTTCCCAGGCAAGCATTCAACCCACTGAGCCACACCAGCCAGGGCTAATTCTCCTTTTTGATTAAACTAGTTTGAGCTAAGGTTCTACCATTTCTGTCTTTAGGATCCTTGCTAATATGAGCTTTTTCTTTTTTGCTAACACTTAGAACTTATGTGCAGGGCACTGTTTTAAGTACTTTATATGCATTAACTTACTTGATCCTTATAATTATTCTATGAAGTAGGATATTATTATTATTATCTTCATTTTTTTAACTGTAAAAAATGATGGCCAGCAAAGTTAAGTAATTTGTCCTAGGTCACAAAACTGGTGACACGCGGGAGGCAAATCCTGTCTGGCTCCAAAGTCTGCATACTTAAGTACTGCACTACAATGCTCCATTGCTCCCAACCCTATCAGAACAGAAAATCCAACTCTCTGACTTCAGACACTATCATCTTGGGACAGACAGGGATCAGGGAGCTTCTATTTGTGCCACCTGTTCTCAATTTCATCCTTTTTAAAATGAAGATAATTGTAGTTTACCTACCTTGTAGGTCCTGTGAATATGAGATGAGATAATACATGTAAAACACTTAAACAGTGACTGGCAAATAATAATAATTCAATGAATAGCAGTCATTATTATTACTCTTTGGCTCACTAAAGTGCAGCTAGCAAATACAATGCAGATGGAAGATCTCTTTCCCTTTATCTCTATCCTTTAGAAGAGAAGAGATGCCATGGGTGAAAAGATGAGGATACTTTCTTGTCTTCAACCCACTGCATAAGCTGTTTCCTCTGTCTGGGAGGCTACTCAGCATTGTCCAAACTCCTGTGGAACACCACCCAGCCCAAATACCTCGTTTCTATGAAGTATAAAGTGCTCCTTCTCTCACTGTTGAATTTCCATAACATAAAATTTGTGCTGCATGTTCTATGCTGTGTACCTGCCCAACCTCTTTACTGTACTGAGAGCTCCCTGAAGGCAGGCCCCAGTATTTATACTGTGATGTTTCCTCTTCTTGACCCCAGAAAGAAACAGAGTCCCTTAAAGAAAGCTGAGAGTCCTGTGGAGGGCTAAGAAGCCAAGCAGGATGGGATGAGGCAAGTCACCAGGAATAGGACTTGGGGTAGCTTGGAATCAGGAGGAAATACAAAGAAAAGCCCCACAGACAGGAGCAGCTGAGGCAGACAGCGTCTCCTTGGAGAAGAGGCAAAAAGGGCTGGGTAGAGAGAAGAGAGGGAGACGGAAACAAGGTGTGGGAAGGTATATTGAACCTGAATAGGGAGTGAGATCTGAGAAACTTGGAGATTTCCAGCCAAACACAAGAACTGCCAATGATCCAATGCTTCCCAATAACTTACAGAGAGCAGATCCGACTTTGTGGGATTCAGAGAGGTATAAGACACATCCAGAGTATTTTCCAAACTCCCAGTCTAGGGAGGGTGGGTAAGTGGGCAAATACATGAAAAACTACAAGGAAGAAGCTGAGTGGTACTCTAAGAAGCACAATGAAGGGCTCTGGGCAGTAACACAGAGAATGAAGACTTGCAGGTGCCTTAAGGGGAGGGTGCCTATGTGGAAAAGGACAAATGTGGAGTAGATGAGAAGAAATGTACATGTGTATTTGAGGAGGTAGCAATGTAGCAATGTGAAGCAGAAGCACCAAAGACTGGAGGGATGGTGTGGAGGGGAAGCCAGAAGGAGAGAGTGCTAAGGGAGATCTGAAAGGGAACCATTTAGAAGTAGAATCTGAAATAATGCTCAGGTGTGGTAACTTTGTGGAGAAGTTAGGAGGAGAGTGAGGGCTCTTTCTGGAGGATGGGTACTTCACAAAGGGTACTCCCAGGAAAATGGGAGGTGGGCCGTAGGGCACAGATTTATACCAAGGCATCTTTTGGGGGCTTTCTGTGGGAAAAGGGAAATCCTCCTATAAGGAAGTGGTTCTCAAACTTGAGCATACACCAGAATCACCAGGAGGGTTCCTAAAAACAGACTACTGGCCCTGATACCCAGATTTTCTGATTCAGTAGATTTGGGGTAGGATCCAAGAATCTGCATTTCTAGTAAGTTCCCCCAGATGATGCAGATGCTGCTAGTCAAGGGACCACACGAGACCCACTACTATAGGGGAAAAGGAAGGTGAAGGCTGCTGACAGAAAAGGGGGTGAGGGGAGTCCTCAAGTAGTCTTTAAGGAGGTGTTAAGGGTATCTCTGTACACAGGAGAAGGTCTATGATGATAGAACCTAAGAAAAATGGTCTGAAAGAAAGGCCTCTGAGGTATGGGATTTCAAGTGCTGAGAGTGTCTCTTGAGAAACTTTTTATTGAAAGGGGACATGGGGCCTTTTAAAAAAAATTATTTATTTTTAGAGAGAGGAGAAGGGAGGGAGGAAGAGAGGGAAAAAAAACCATCAATTGGTTGCCTCTCATATGCTTCCAACTGAGGACCTGGCCCACAACCCAGGCATATACCCTGGCAGCAACTTTTTGGTTCACAGGTCAGCACTTAATCCACTGGACCATACCAGTCAGGGCTAGAGCCTGTTGAGAGGGTTGTCTGAAGGATGTTGGGGGTCCATGACAGGATAAGGGGGGGAGGCTCAGATATGCAAAGGATCTCTAAATTGACTTCAGAGGAAAAAGAATGGAAGAGATGAGAGGGTGTAAACAGGGGTTCTAAAAGGGGTAAAGCTGATAAGGGACTGAATAAAGTTTCTTGGGGATGTAAGAGGGGGAATCTAAGGGAGAGTTCTGAGGAAATCTCATGAAGTGCTGGGGGCTGAGTTGTTAATGCAGGGCAATTTTGGAGAAAATTCTCTAAAGGGTCTCTGGGAGGTATGGTCTACTGAGAGAGATCTTAGATGTACTAGGGCAGGATGACAGAGGTCTTTTTTAGAAACTCCTCAGAGAGCTCAGATGAGGAGAAACCTCTGAGGAAAACCCTCAAAAGAGTATATGGGGAAGGTGGGTCTTCTGAGGGGAATGTGGGAATGTCAGGGTAGAGGGCTTTTCAGAAAGAATTCGGGGACTTTCTAAGAGCAGGAGCTCTGCGTTCTTTTGAGGGGAGATTGGCAGTGGGGGGGTTTCTACAGAGGGTTCTAGAGGATTTGAGTGAACCTGTGAGGGAGAGCCCAGGGAGAAAAAGTCTCTTACTAAGGCAAGAGGTCTCTCAAGGGGCTCCGCTGTGTGTGTGTGTGTGTGTGTGTGTGTGTGTGTGTGTGTGTGTGTGTGTGTGTTGGTGGTGGTGGTGGTGGTGGTTTGAAGGGCCTCTGGGAGGGATTTCAAGGGCACACCTTAGGAGAGCTCAAGGAGATTGCTGGGGTCTCTGAGAAGACGTGAGATTTTGAAAAACTGCACCTCAGAGAGGTCTTGAAAAGGGTCTCAAGGTTTACAGTGGTTGTGAGGAGGATGTTAGAAAATTCAGTTAAAAGTAGGTTTAGAAGGGGTGGGGGAAGTTATAGAGAAGAACCATAAAGGAACTCTTTTCAATTCAGAAGCAATTCTTGGGACATTTGGTGTGGGTTACTAGGAAAGATTTGGGAGTTTTGGAAGGAGCTTTTTAGAATGTGGAAGAGTAGTTCACCATACATTTCAGGGAGTCTCTAAGGAAGATTTCAGGGCACATCAGAGGCTTTCTGAAGGATTTGGGGTCAGGGGTTCTGAGATTTGGGGCTCTGAGTGGAAAATCTCCAGGGTGATTTTTGGTATATGGGTGAAGGTGAGAGGGAAGTCTGTGGGAGACTGGGGGGGCTGTGCCAAATCGATCTCTGGGAAAGATTTCGGGAATGTCCGAGTCTGGAAGGGATTTGAGGAAAACCATGAAGGAGGTTTTCAGGGTTTCAGAGGGAAAAGACATCTGACACATATTGCTGGAATATCCGAGAAGTGGTCAGGGGAATATTTCTGTAAAGAGAAAGAAGATGGGGATTTGGGGCACGGTTCTGTGAGGTCAATTTCCAAGACATGGGACAATCTCTGGACTAGCCTGTGGGAATGGGGGTGGGCTCCTGAGAAGACCTGGGTCCATCGGAGGCGGGATGGCCTGGGGCCCTCAGGGGGGTCTCTGAGGTCGCCGGGGACCGCCCTCCTAGGAGGTGTCTGAGGTAGACAGCGGTGTCGATCCCGAGGGTGTGAGGGGGATCTGGAAGGGAAGCTTCCGAAGTGAACTGTGAAAGCTATTCGGAGGACCGTGATTGGGGCTTCTCTCAAGGGTCGGGACCCTTCAGGCCCGCGCTCCGAGCCCGCCGCCGCCCGTGGCTCGGGGTCCCTGAGGGGGCGGGGCCGTCCGCGCGGCCTGGGGCGCCCTTAGGTGAGCCCCGAGCGCCCAGACCCGCCGCTGCCCCGGGACCGCCCAACTCTGCCCGCGACTCACCGCCTCGGCCGCCGCCGCCTCCGCTCGGGCCTCCTCAGGCCACCGCCACAGCCGTCGCCCCCTCTCCAGCCCGCGAGCTCCCCTCCCTCCTCCCTCACCGACCACCGCCGCCGCCACTGCCGCCGTCGCGCTGCGTCACCGCGCCGTGCGTCACCGCCCCTGGCCCCGCCCCGGCGGAGCTGCCGCGCGCCAGCATTAGCAGACGCCGCAGTGACGAATCGCACACCACCAACGGGCGGCGAGGGCAGCGGGAAGGGCGGGCGGTGAGCGCGGAGGAAGACCGGGTCCTGGAGGCGCGGAGAGCGACTGGGGCTGGATAAGGACTGGGAGGTCCGCCCCTTGCTCCGTGGGATTGGTCGGTCAGGGGGCTGTCGGTCAGAAGGGGAAGGGGCGGGGCGCGCGCAACGTTGCTACGGGCAACGGGCCTGGCGGAGTCCAGCATTGGGCCTCCTGGCCCGCAGGGGGCAGTCTCGTGCGCACATATCTCAACGCCCTCGCGCTAAGTCACAATTCTTCATTCTGGCGTTCAAGGCCGGCTGCCGGCCTCTCGGTGAGCCCCGCCTAAAGCCCTGGCCCGTCGGTGCCTTAGACTGTCCAGGTTGGCGCTCAGGCTTTTGGAGTCTCTGCTTTTTCAGCACAACTCCCCCATCTGAGCCTGTTGCTTATTCTCTCAAATGGAATAGGATTGAAAGAGACGATGCATAGAAAGCGCTGGGCACAAAGGAAACCATCAATAAATGGGAGTTTTTGCTCCTGCTGTTGTTATCTGTTGGTTCATGCACGAACTTCCCTGGCTCGGGGTGAACTTAGCAGAATCGGGGTATTCGCTCGGAAGGCTCTCAGGTGACTGAGACGTGGCTTGTTAGAAGAACTCAGTAAATGCAGTCGAGGTGTATTGTAGAGTTCAAGGCAGAGGATGGTGGGACATGAGCTGCAGCCAGATGTTTGGCCACTTGAGGGAGTTTGGACTTGTCTCTTGGGCACTACGGAGCCGTGGAAAGGCTTCGAGCTGGGAAGAGCCACGGTGAGTTGGTTTGGAAGATGTCTCTGGCTTCCGTATTGGAGGGAAGAGAGAGAGGGGCCGTGAGTAAAGGGAAGCATTAGAGATGGGAGAGGGACGTTTGCACCAGAGTGGAACCGTGGGAAGGGGAGGAAGACGGGTGGGAGAAAAGCCCAGGATGCTGAACTAGCTGGCCCTTGCTGGGACTGGCTGGCTGCAGACGGTAAGAGAGGGGGATATCTAAAGTAAGGCCCTCTGGCTGGGAGATTGGGGGGTTGGGGGGGTATTTCTGAGAAGGAGGCCCAGGAAAGATACAGGTTTTGAAGATACTGAGTTCAGTGGGCCACCCAGCAGCAGGGTCCAGGAGTCTGCGTAGCCCCTGTGTCCGGAGCTTAAGAGAGAAATTGGGGTTGGAAACCAAGATTTGAGGATCATCGAAGATGATAATTGAAGCTGTGGGAATTAGTGACCTAGCCTGGGGAGGAGGGTATGAGGGATATGAATGGAGACAGGGACCCTGAGAAAAAAGGGAACATGGAAGATTTGAGCAAAGAAATGGACAAAGATTTCTTGAGAAGCAGCAGCAGAGAGGAGGGAAATGAGGAAAGTGGCATCATGGATGCTGTGAGGAAAGGCCATTTCAAGCCAGGGTGGGGGATGGCACAAACCCCATCCACTAGCCCCTACATTGAGGCAAGAACTTTAACACCATATAGAGTGATTGTGCTCCATAGATGCTGCTTTATTTACTCATTTAACAGTATTTCTTATGTACTTAATACAAGGGAGACCCAAAAACCAGCTGGAATTTTCTAGTGGGCAGGCCCCTCGTAGAACAGGCTTCCCCTGCTAGGTGAGTGTTCTAGGAACCCATATGCACCAGTGTACCAACTGTATTGTTGTGAGAGGCTTTGTTTGGCCTCTGTGAACTTTTTTTGAAGGCTCTTCAATGCATTTGCTCATTTCATGATGGTGATTTACAAGCGCACATGCCAACACTGCTGCTGAGTGGTTTTTTTTTTTTTTTTTTTTTTTTAAGATTTTAAAATTTATCTTTAGAGGGGCAGGAGCGAGGGAGAGAAACATCAATGTATGGTTGCCTCTAGTGCGACCCCTGCTGGGAACTGGCCTGCAGGGAACTGGCCTGCAACCCAGGCATTTGCCCTGACTGGGAATGGAGCTGCGATCCTCTGGTTTGCAGACCTGCGCTCAGTCCACTGAGCTACACCAGCCAGGGCTGCGCTGAGTTTTTGACAAGAAGCGGCATGACCCCCTTGCCCCACCCTCCCTGTTCACCCAATCTCACCCCAAGTGAAATTTTTTTGTTTCCCTGGATGAAAAACTCCCTCAAAGGGAAACGTTTTGCCAAAGTGGAAGGGGCGAAACAAAAATGGCAGAAGTACTAAAAGGCATCAAAATTGGCAAGTTCAAAAGCAGTGGAAAAACCATCTCAATAGGTGTATTACATCAAATGGAGAGTTCTTTGAAGATGACTGAAGTTTAAACATGTAATAATACACATTTTTTAAGTAAATTCTGTTTTGGGGGGTGTTCCCCCTTGTGTGTGCATGCACTGCTCAAGTTACTGGGATTTCATCAATGAAGAATGCAGACAAAGCTTATCTGTCTTCATGAAGCCCACATTCCTGGGGAGGGGCACAAACAATAAATACAATCTAACATGTTGATAAGTACTATGGAGAAAAATGAAACAAGCTGAGGGGATGGAGAGATAGGGTCAGTACTGTTTTAGCAAAAGACCTTTCTCCAGGTGGGATTTGAACAGAAATCTGAAGGAATTAAGGGGTGAACCGTGAGGGAAAGAGGGTTCCTGAAAGAGGGAATGGCAAGTGCAAAGGCCCAGGGGCAGGATCGGTCACAGAACCACAAAGGCTAATGCAGCTGAAGTGAGCAAAGAGGTGAAAGACAGGGTCCAAGAGGTGGTGGAGGAGTGGTAATGGCAGATAATTTTTTTTAAAGATTATTTTTAGAGGGGAAGGGAGGAAGAAAGGGAAACACCAATGTGTGGTTGCCTCTCATGCGCCCCCAATCGGGACCTGGCCCACACCCCAGGCATGTGCCCTGACCGGGAATCAAACCTTGGTTTGCAAGCCGGCACTCAATCCACTGAGCCACACCAACCAGGGCCAGATAATTTAATTCTAAAGACTACTGTAAGGACGTTTGCTTTTACCCCAATAATAGGAGAGCTGTTGGGAGGGTTTTGAGAGGAGATATGTCATCTGACTTGGGTTTTACTAGGGCTCCCTGGTACTCCCATGAAGAATAGAGTGTGGGGAGAGGGGAGAGAGAGAGAGAGAGAGGAGGGGGCTTCTCTCTCCTTTAAGTGTTCAGGAAGGACATGAAGGTGTCAGGACTAGGGTGTGGGCTGTGGCGGGGGAGAGAAGTGGGCAGGTTCTGGTTACCTTTACAAAGTCTGAGCTGACAAATTCTGATGTATATTGTCAAAGGAAAGAGAAGTGTGAAGGATGACTCTGAGGCATTCAGGTGGAGATGTCGGGTTGGCCACTGAATGTGAGTCTAGAGTTCAGGGAGATGCCCAGTGGAGAAACAATTAAGGTAGCTCTTATGAATGGCCAGAGACCGACGGGATCAGGAAGAGAGGAAGGTAGATGGAAATGAGGAGAGGACCAAGGACTGAGACCTGGGACCCCACTGTCAAAATGAGGAGCAGCTAGAGGAGTCAGAGGAAAACCTGGTGAGGGGGGTGTCCTGAAAGCAAAGTGAAAAAACGTTTCAGAGTGCAGGGAGCAATGGATGGTGTCGGGTGAAGAATTAGAATCGACCATCAGGTCCACCATACAGGTCACTGGTGGCCCTGTCGGTGGAGAGGGACGGGACTGAGAGTCTGCTGGGCAGAGTAGAAGGAAATTGGGAGGGCAGATTCAAGGTAGGCAGTGTAAACGATGTTTTTGAGAAGCTTTGCTGAAAAGGGAAGGAAATGAAAGGGCAGTGGCTGGGCAGGACATAGGGTTTTTAGTTTTTAAGATGGAAGAAATAACACTGCCTATATGAGGAGGAGATCCAGTGGAGACAGGAATGGAGAGGGAGAATTGCGGCAGGGACGCACCTGAGTGGGTCGTGGTGGGATCCAGTGCAGAGAAGAGGGGACGACAAAGGCTTGTTGTCCACTACGGAGGGAAGGAGCTATTATGAGCCTGGAATCCGCAACAATGCTCTTGTTTGCTTGTATTTTTTCACTGAAATACATGGGGTTTTCCTATAAATTACTTCTTTTTCATTTCTCCTTTATACGACAGTTGGAACATTATATTGATTTTTTCAAAAAATTTATGTGTATAAGTAGGGTACATTATTTAGGAATTTTATCTCAGGATGGGACAGGAAGTCATACAAAATGCTCTTAATAAAAAGGGGGTACTGGTTTGACAGGATGAACACCATTGTTGTAGGTCCCTTTATAAAGCCTATGAGGCCAAACGACTTCAAGGAAAAAAATCACCTGTCCTGCTGCTGTGGTGTCTGTCTCCTCTCTCCTCTCCATTTCTCCATCAACACAATTGGTGGCAGTTTGACCGGTAGGTCCCCCTTTTTGGCTCTGGAATTAAAATATTCTAGTTGGGGGGAAATCCAGGAAGGCTTCCTGGGGGAGGGGAGATACCTACTGTGTATCGAACATGTCCACCATGCCTGGAGACGTGTGAAGCTATTTTATCTTCACAATAATCGTGAATCAGAGGTGTGAAGTTACTTAGCTGGGGTCACACAGCAAGGCAGCAGTCAAACCCCAGTCTAGGTGATTGCAAAGGCTAGGAGGTCCTGTAGATAAGGGGAAGGAAGGAGGGGGAGGAGCCCTCTACAACAGTTGTCCTAGAATGGGCATAAACAGGATGTGGTGTTGGATAAAACCTTTCCCCTACCCTACACCCCGCCCTCCTTCCCCCTGCCCTGGTCCCCACCCCTAGAAGACAGCGGAACTGCGAAAGAAGAAGCCTGTGGACAGAAAAGTCATGGTCTGAGGGTCAGGGGTCGTATGGGTGGGTCTGGGGCTGGTAGGGTGCCTGGGTGAAGGTCAGGCTGTGGGTTGGAGGTCAGAGGCTGGGAAGTCCCCCACTGTGGCAAAGGGCCACGCTGGGGGAAGAAAGACTGTAGTTCCGGGTTTAGCCCCAGGCCAGCATCCCTGGGGCTCCTAGACTGCTGACCAAGGGTGCCCGAGGGAGGGCTGGAGCCTGGCCTCTGCTCTGCAGCCCAAGTGTGTGCTCCGGGGAGGGGCAGCATCTGCTTGGGGAAAGGGTGCCTTTTCCTCATGTTCACGAAGGTCTTGTATGGGCTATCGAGGCGTTCCTCATTAGTAGATGGAGAAACTGAGGCTTGGGCAGGGGGCAGGGGCTGAGGCCAGGCCAGCTCAGCTCTTTTTGGGTTCTGCTGTAGTCTGACTCCCTGGTGGTGTGCGAGGTGGACCCAGAGCTAAAGGAAAGGCTGAGGCAATTTCGCTTTCGGAAAGAGACAGACAATGCAGCCATAATAAGTGAGTGTCATTTTCCCCTGTGGAAGGACCGGAGGGCAGTGGGGACCAATGGGGAGGGCTGGCTAGAGTCACTGAGTTGGAAGGGGCGTCCTGACCCCTGTGTGCCATCCCTCCCCAGTGAAGGTGGACAAGGACCGGCAGATGGTGGTGCTGGAGGAAGAATTTCAGGTGAGGGGTGGATGGGGCCTGCAAGAAGCACAGGGTGGGAGTGGGAGGCTCAAGGGTCCGGAACTGATATTAAGAACTTGGCATTGGGAGTCAGAAAGACCTGGAGGTCAAGTCCCAGGTCAGCTGAGACCCTAGGCAAGAGACATTGCCTGCATGGCAACGTGAAGGGAAGATAACTGTACTAACCTCGTAGCGTTTGTGGATTCAATGATTTAATGTTTGTAATGGGTTTAGAAGGAGGCTTGGCACTTAGCATATACTCAATAAAATGATAATGCTGGTAATAACACTTTATTGGCACTTAAAGAATTTCCAGATAAATTAACAAAGCTAGTGGAAATCCTTTATAAAAGGGTAGAGCTCACCCTTGCTTGGACTTCCTGTATCAGTAACATGTGGATGATAATGAGGCTTACTTCACAGTGCTGTGGTAAGGATTTGCAGGGAGTGGATATGGAGACTGAGGCTGGGGGTGGTTGACGGGGGGGGGGGGTGGCCAGGCACTGGGCTCCCTCCCTCAGGACCTTCTGAAAGGAAGTATAGTGAAGTGGTTATGATTTAAACCCAGCTTCAAGTCTGAACTCCTCTGCTCAGAGTTGCTATGCGTCTTGGGCAAGTGCCTTCATACGTTTGGGCCTCAGCTTGCTCACCTGTAAAGCAGGGATAACAATAGGACTTAGCCCACAGGCCAGTGGGAGAGCTCCATGAGTTAATCCACACGTGTTACTTAGACCAGTGTCTTGGCACATAGTAAATGCATGCTTAATGGCAGTATTTTCTTTTCTTCTGATTCCCCCTACCCCCCAGAACATTTCTCCAGAGGAACTAAAAATGGAGTTGCCAGAGAGACAGCCAAGGTATCCCTGGGGGAAGGGACGAGGAACGGGAGGGTCGGGCTGCCGGGAGAGGGGTGATGATGAAGGTGGAGACTGAGGGATTGCTTGGGATCTCTGGGTTTGCCAAGAGTTCTTACCCTAGGACTTTTTTGTACAATATACTCATATCTTATTGCAGAATTTTACACTGATAATCATATGGGACATTAGAGCGTGCTTTTTTAAAAAAAGATTTAAATTATTTTTAGAGAGGGGAAGGGAGGGAGGAAGAAAGGCAGAGAAACATCGATGTGTGATTGTCTGTTGTACACCCCCAACTGTGGACCCAGCCCACAACCCAGGCATGTATCCTTACTGGGAATTGAACTGGCAGCCCTTTGGTTTGCAGGCAGACACTCAATCCACTGAGCCACACCAGCCAGGGCTACAGATGCTTTTTTAAAATACAAACTTTTTCAGGTTTTGGCCTTAACATTGCACTTGCTTCATGAAAAAAAGAAAGAAAGAAATATTCCTTCTTTTTTAATGCTGGGGAATCCTTTGGGCAAAAAAGAAATTAGGTGACATTGAACGATTTGGGAGAGTCCCGCGTGAAGCTGCATGAGCCTGGTGCTTTTTGGGTGTGGAGGAGCTCTTTTTTTTTAAACTTAAAAAAAAAAAAAGATTTCACTTATTTTTTAGAGAGAGGAAGGGAGGGAGAAAGAGCGGGAGAGAGACATCCATGTGAGAAAGAAACATCCATTAGTTGCCTCTCTTATGCGCCCTGACCGGGACCAAACCCGCAACAGGTCTGTGCCCTGACCTGGAATCGAACCAGCCACATTTAACTTTGTGGGACGACACCCCACCCACTGAGTCACATTGGTCAGGGCTGGAGAACCTCTTTGACACTCTTATGGTAACTGGTCTGTTTAGATTTTCCATCTTGCCAGGGATGAATTTTGGGTGCTGAGGATTCTGAGTCTCTCTCCCATCTGGACCCGGCTCCATGGGCGTCTGACAAGGGTAGTCCCGCAGGGCCCCGCACCCAGAAGGGAACCTCGAACATGGGAGCTGATGCTCTGTAGCTGCCTGCTGCCTGGAAACTCTTTACAGTTTTATTTTTGAATCAGTGTTGTGTGTGAATTCTTCTGGGACAACAGAGCATGTGCGGGGCTTGGACCCTCCCTTGGCTCACATGCCGCCCCACCCCTGGCCCTGGACAGGTTCCCTGTACTGCCCAGTGATGGCTGCTGCCCTCTGCCCCAGGCAGGGCGCTTGAGTGCAGATTCACGGAAGGTCAGGGGCAGAAACCTCCA
This sequence comes from Artibeus jamaicensis, assembly GCF_021234435.1. Classification (NCBI taxonomy): domain Eukaryota; kingdom Metazoa; phylum Chordata; class Mammalia; order Chiroptera; family Phyllostomidae; genus Artibeus; species Artibeus jamaicensis. The sequence continues at coordinate 1,470,375 of NW_026521848.1, forward strand.
GAACGACAAGTTCCAGGGTGTGCTTGTAAGCAAGTGCACTCCCCCTTCAAGAGTCCCCATGTCCAAGACAGCAGAGCCAAGACGGGCAGAAGGAAGGGAAAAGCTCTCCTTCTGCCTTTTGAACAAGAGGCCCCCAATTTCCGTGTTGCACTGAGCTTGGCAAATTGGGTAGTGGAGCCTGGTCTCAGCCCGGGGTTCTAGAGCGCTGTACAATATCCGCATAGTGGCTGAGCACTGACAGTCTAGCGCCCAGTTTCCTGGGTTCAAATCTACCCATGAGCCTTGGGCAAGTGACTTCACCTCTCTGGGCCTCAGTACCCCCGTCTGTAGGATGGGGGTAGTGATAGCACCCATGTCAGGTTGTTGTGAGTCAAATCAGCACTGACTATTTTTTGAAGCCATTAAGTTGTTTTTTTAATGTTTTTATTGAGGTGTACTTGACATACAACATTATTGTATATGGCATTACTGTTTCAGGTGCACAGCATACTGATTTGATATTTGGATACATTGCCAAATGATCAGCACAATAAGTCTAGTTAATAGCTGTCACCACACATTTTTTTTTCTTGTGAGGACTTTTAAGATCTACTCTCTCTTTTTTTTAAACATGTTTTTAAAAGATTTTATATATTTACCTTTGGAGGGGAAGGGAAGGAGAGAGGGAGAGAATATCAATGTGTGGTTGCCTCTCATGGGTCCCGTGCTGGGAACTGGCCTGCAACCCAGGCATGTGCTCTGACTGGGAATTGAACCACGGTCCTCTGGTTCGCAGGCCCGTGCTCAATCTACTGAGCTACACCAGCCAGGGTAGATCTACTCTCTTAGCCACCTTCACATATGCAATACAGTATTGTTAATTATAGTCAGCATGCTGTACATTAGATCTCCATGACTTATTTATTTTATAACAAGATTTTTGTATCTTTTGACCCCCTTCGCCTATTTTGCCCACCACGAACCCGTTCCCTGTATCTATGAGCTTGGTTGGTTGTTTCTTTTCTTTTCTTTTTTTTTAAAAATTCTATATGTAAGTGAGATCATATGGTATTTGTCTTTCACTTGGCATAAGGCCCTCGAGATTCCTTTTTTTAATGGCAGAATTATATATATATTACTATATATATATATATATATATATATATATATATAGTGGAATTGCTGGGTAATATGGTAGTTCTATCTAGCACTTACTATCATTGTTATTTTTAATCAGTTACCGTTTTTGAGGTCAGTACCTTCCGTCTCCATTGTTAACCCTAGGTTCTTAGACTCAGGCAGATTTCAAGGTTGTAGACTTAGGGAATGGGCTTTGGCCTGGGCTCCAGGCTGAAGTCCTGAGTCTGAATTCCTTTCACTGGTGTAGGTTCGTGGTTTACAGCTACAAGTATGTGCATGCAGACGGCCGAGTGTCCTACCCCTTGTGTTTCATCTTCTCCAGCCCTGTGGGTGAGACACAGCTCTACCCATCCTTAGAACAGGGTCTTAGATTCTGTGTGGGGGGTGTGTAAGAGTGTGTTTGTGAGTGCAGGTGTGTGTGAAAGTGTGTGTGTGATTTGGTAAGAACGTGAATGAGTGGAGTATGTGGTGTCTGAATACAGGGAGGGCAGTGGGACGGAAGTTGGGGGCTTAGATTCCTCAAGAACCTACCCATCCGTCTTGGTCCTGAGACGTGTAAGTAAACCCATCTTTTCCTCATACCTAGAAACTCCTTCCTGGCCCATAAACCATCTCCAGGGACCCTTACAATAACCTCAAGCCCCTAGGCAAAACTGGAAACTGGACTCCTTAGAACAGCTCCTAGGACCCTTAGAAAACTCCAGGGCCTGCAGGACATTACTGGAGCCTTAGAGAACACCCCAGGGTCCCCCGGTTACGCTCCCTTCTCTTCTTTTTCATGCAGGCTGCAAGCCCGAACAACAGATGATGTATGCAGGCAGTAAAAACAGACTGGTACAAACGGCAGAGCTCACAAAGGTCTGGGCCTGGGGCTGAGGCTCCCAGAGTGTTAGGGAGGAAGGGTCTTGGAGTCTGGGCTTCTGGGTCTGAGGGCAGAGGAGGTTCAGGGGCTGGATTCCTGGGCCTGAGGGAGGAGGGGTCTGGGGCCTGGACTCCTGGTATGGGGGAGGAAAGGACTGGAGTCCTTGCTATCTCAGTTCCTGAGTGGATCATAATGAGAACACTCTTTGCCCAGGTGTTTGAAATCCGCACCACTGATGACCTCACTGAGACCTGGCTCCAAGAGAAGTTGTCCTTTTTTCGTTGATATCTGGGCTGGGGAATATGAGTTCCTGGTGTCTGAGTCCCCAAAGTAACTGGGGACTCTGACTCCTAGGATCTGAACATTCAAGACCCTGAAGAAATTAAAATACAAGAACTAGAGATCTGTTGTGGCTCAGTTTCTGTTTCTCATTGTGGGCACTATTGACAGTCCCTGCAGTACCAACTTTCGGTCAGCAGAGGGCAGGCAGACCAAGTGGATGCCCGCTTTGCATTCCAGGAGGAAAGGAGGGTACTTCTCTGAAAAGAAGCCTGTGGGGTTTCCTAGAGGGTATGGGGGAGGCCCGGTCTCCTGGAGGAACTGGAGAAATATTTGAACTCATGGAGGGGCCACTCCAAAGGGGAACAAGGATCCCTAGGTCCCTGCGAGTCAAGGAGGCAGAATGCCTCCTCCCTTCCTTCCCATCCTCCCTTCCCATCCCCTCCTTCCTTCCCATCCCAGCTCTAGGGACTAGCAGGCAGTAGCTTGCACCGATTGCTACTTTTCTCGGACTCCAAGCAAGAAGAATTTAAAGGCAGAAAAGTTGTTGAAAGATCAGACTTAATTGCTTCAGGGGCTCAGGAGTCGCTGGGGTGGGTGGTTTGAGTGGTTGTGTAGACCTGAGGTCCGAGGGCTGGGGAAGACAAGGAGGATCCAGGATCCTTAGTGGACCCCTGAGGGGTATGAGGTCGAGGGAGGAGGAAAGGGGCATCCTACCTGTCCCTGTCTGAAGATTCTTCTTTCTTTTGGCATCTCTGGGCATTTGATTCCCTCAGGCTCTTTGTTTCTCATCTCTGAGGGACATTTATTGAGCATCAACAGTGTTCCAGGCTCTGAAAATTCTGATATATACAGGTCTTCACAGAGATAAATCACTCTTTCTGTCGTTTCTCCAGGTCTCAGTTCCTCTCTCAATCCTCAGATTCAGGAACCTAGGAGCTCCACCCCCCCCCCCCCCCCCCCTTTCCAGGTTCCCTTTGGAGAGGTGGCTGTTGCCATGGTAACAACGGTACTGACCTCAGGCCTGGGCTGCCCCTTTCTAGCTCCAACCCTTCCCTAGCCCTCCCAGCCAGAACCACCTCACTCTGCTGAGAACAGGAAAGGTCATTCAATTAAGAGGTCAAGCAATTTCTGGCCTGCAGAGGTCAGAGAGGCAAAAAGACTTGTTCAAGGTTGTGCACTTACATGATAAAATTAATAATAGCTAACCCTCTGACTGAGGGCTTCCTAGGTGCCAGGTACTTCTATAAGTATTTTACAGGTATTAACTGATTTAATCCTTACAATACCCCATGAAGAAGGTACATTATCCTCTACAGACGAAGAAAAAGGAACTAAAAATGGTTGCCTTAAGTCCCACAGCTAGGATTCTGTAGCTTTAGAACTTTTACCCAAGGTTATTCTGTGGCCAGTGGCCAGTACCTGTCTTAGGCAGGGGATTGAGGGAACCATCTCCTCTTCCTCCTCTCCCTTCCACAGGTCCTACATCCTCCCCAGTTGTTGAACTTATGTTTGCATTCAGGCTTATGACTGCGAGCAATCCAATCAGAAAGAGGCGTGTGCAAGGAGTTGCCCAATCAGGAGCAGGAAGTTGGGAAAGCAAGAACCAATCAGAGAGTGACTCTGAGGTGCAGAGTAGGTTTGGCTAGAAGTATTAAGGAGAGACCAATCAGAGAAGCCAGAACAGAATACACTATCCAATAAAGAGTCAGCACATTGGGGTGTGGCTTTGGGTTTGGGGCCACTCCTTACAGGGGCGGTACAAACCAGGGACTGCCTCCCCTCTTTCCACCAACCTCCCCTCTAGGGTCCCACAGATCCAGGCTCCCTAATTTTTGAGTCCTGGTCCTTGGCTTTCCTGAGCATTTCCCCGAGCTAACCTAGAATGTAAACGGGGCTTAGGTCGCAAAGGTGGACACTGCATTTTAGGCAGAGCTGAGAATGGAGCTCTGACAGGAGGGCCCAGTGTCTGGGCGGAGAAACTGGCTGCTTATGGGGTGGGGCCTAAGATAGAAGGGCTGGGGCTTTTGCTGAGAAGTGGGGCTTAGGCTTGTGGCAGGCTTACAGCTAAAGAAGTCTGAATACAGTCCTGGCTGTGTGGCTCAGTGGATTGAGTGCTGGCCTCCGAAACAAAGGTCGAGGGTTTGATTCCCAGTGAGGGCATGTGCTTGGGTTGTGGGCCAGGTCCCCAGTAGGGGGTGCACTAGAGGCAACCACACATTGATGTTTCTCTGACTCTCTCCCTCCTTTCCCCTCTGTCTATAAATAAAATCTTAAAAAAAAAGTCTGAATATTATATATTTTACGGTGCTATCTATGGTGTGGGGCTTAGGCTTCGGGGGTGGGACCTAGGACTGAGGGGCTTTGCTTAGGTCAGATAAAGCTGAGGTTTTTGCTTTTGGTCGGAGCCTTAGAGACGTGGTTGAGGGGATTGGTGGTGTAGGAAACAAGTGTTGAGGAGCAAGTGTTAAATAGTGAAAGAATGAGATAGGTCGAGGGCAGAAGTTAGGACCCTTGGGAAATAATCACACTATCTACTTCCACTGGTTGCCCTCTTTTCCAGGTCAACTCACACCCCCTGACCTTAGGGGGCACAGCCCAGCTACTGACTTATAGCCCTCCCCTTCTAGTGACTTCAGGCTAGGAGACCATGTGCATCCCTCAGTGAGCCCGTAGTAGACTGGCTCCCAAGTCCTTTCCCAAGAGGCATTCATTCAAGAAGGCTTGCTAACGGAGCACTCACCAGGGTCAAATGGCCTTTTAAACGCTGGAGAAAATTGGTGCCCATGCCACTTTCGTCAGAAGGCTTACATTTCAATGACTAGACAGTAAGCAATAAATAAATGAGTAAACAATAAGTAGGTAAACAAACAAGGTCATTATCGAGAATGATAAGTGCTAGGGGAGCAATCAAATGAGGTGATACGTCAGGAGTGGTGGGACCTGCTGGGGCTATTTTTTGTTGCCTCTTTGATCTCCAGAAGCGTCCTCCTGCTTTTTTTTCTCCCCCAACATTAGTTTGAAACATTTCAAACATGCAGCAAAGTCAGAATAATTTTACAGTGAATACTCATATACCCACCACCTGGATTCCACCATTAATGTTTCACTGCACTTGCTTTACTGCATATCCATCTATCCATCCATCAACCCATCTCATTTTGTGTGTATTTCAAAGTAATTTTCAGACATCAGGACCATTGGTAGGGGGCAGATGTGTAAACTGGAGGTGGGAAAGGAAGGCTTCTCTGAAGAGATTACATTTGAATGAAGACTTGTATGAAAAGAAGGAATCAGCCATGAAAGGGCAATAACTGCAAATACCCAAGGACTGGAGTGAGCTGGTGTGTGGAAGGAATAGAAAAGTCATCCCCGAGGCCAAAGACAAGAGTGGTCAGGCCTGAGGACAGGAGCTCAAGAGGCCAGAAATGCTGTGAGCAAGGTGGCCCCTGACCCGGTGCAGACTCTTTGTTTCTCATCTCTGTGTATCTCTGTATCTCTCACTTCTTTCTTCTCACACCCCTTTTCCACCCCAGGCCTGCCCTCACGCTCTTTCTCCTTTATTTCCACCCTGTTCTGCCACTTACTCTGTGTGCATGTGTATGTGTGTGTGGCTTTAGGCACCTGACTAAACATCTCTAAGGCTCAATTTTCCTCTTCTGTAGAATGGAGATAGTAATGACACCTTCTCATCTGGCTGCTGTGAAGAGCGAATGGATCCTTAGAAGCATTCCTGGCATGAGTAGTGCTGGACAGCTTTGCTGTTGTTATAATTCTCCCACTTCTGTTTTCCCAGCCCCGGACCTCCACGCCCTGGCAGGTAGCACCAGGAACCAGGGTGGGGGGTGAGACCTGGAGACAAGACTGGTATGTGTGTGTGGGGATTGCGAGTGGGCGGGGGCAGCTAATGGCTGTGAGTGGGGCCAAAGTTCAGGAGAGGAAGCCTCTGCAGAGGTGCCCTTGATTTGCGGAGCAGGGCAGGCTTCCTGTGCTGACACGGAAAGGAAGAATTTAGAGAAGGGGTTTGGGGGAGGACCTTAATACAGTGGGATCCAAAATGGCAAGGGCTTGGGCCTTCAGGGATCTAGGGGACTGCAATAAAACAGATTTTGAGGTGAAGGCTTTCTGGGTTTAGGGGCACAGTGGTTGTCTCAGAAAGAGGTGAAGAGTGGCTTGAGATACTCAGTGGGATTTGGGGGACGGCCCAGGGCTCGTTGAGTAGGAGTTGGGATACGGGGTCTGAACAAGGGAGGAGCAATGAATCCTGGACTCCACTGAAGTCACAGGGAAGGGGGAAGGCTCTGCAGGGTCCAAGAGAGAGAATAGGAAAGGGGAGGAGGCGGGGGTCCTCCAGGAGGGTTAGTCTGGTGGGGAGGATGGGAAGGAATCTGGAGCAAATCAGGGATTCTGGAAACCAAGGAGTGCCTTGGAGCAGAGAACAGCCTGGGTCTCATGGGGATCCGGAGGGGAATTTAGGGTTTCCTATGGGGACAAGAGACGTATTTGGGGCCCCTAGAACTTGGACATAGTCTGGAATCCCTCGTGGGAGTCAGGGAATAGTTTGAGGTCTGGGAGGGAGACGGGCATGGCTAGGGGTCCCCAAGGAGCAGGATATGGTTTGTGGCCCTGGGCGGCTATGGGACACGGGCTGGATCCCCAAAGGGAGTGAGGCACGATCTGGGTTTTCACATATGGTCTGGGGTCCCTGGGGGATGGGTGTGGTCTGGGCGGTCCACCTGAATGTCGGGGTATGATTTAGTGTCCCTGAAGGGGGTGGTTGAATCCCCTTGGATGCTGGGATATACGGTCTGGGGTCCTTGAGGGGGTGTGGGGCAGAGTCTGAGGTCACCAAGGAGAGTGGGACACGGTTTGTGGTCCTGGAGTGCCTGTAGAACATGTTCTGGATCCTTAAAGGAGGTGAGGAAGGCATGGTCTGAGGTCCCCTGGGTATTGGGACATGATCCCAGGTCTCCGTTGGGAGGTCCGGGGTGCCCAGCCAATCGGGGCGTGGTCTGGGGGTCTCTCGGGAAGCCGGCGGGGCTGGGGGTGGGGCTGGGGAGAGGTCGGGGGCGGGCCGGCGGCTCCGCAGTGGAGAGGGGTCTGCGGAGGCCCCGGGCCCTGTCGGAGCCCCCTCCCCCCTTGCGGCGTTGGTGGCGGCGGGGCTCGGGCGGCGGGCGGCGCGAAGGGCGGAGCTCCGCGGCCGCTCCGGAGGGAGGCGGCCCCGCGGCACCGCGCCCCCTCCCCCGGCCCTCCCCCCACCATGGCGCGGAGCGAGGTGGCGGCGGCGGGGCCCGGCCCGGGGCCCCCGCGGGCTGGGTGAGCACGGCCGCAGCGGCCCGGGAGGCGGCGGGAGGGGGCGCCGGTGTGAACGCGGGTGTGAGCGCGCGAGCCTGTGAGTGTGTGTCCGCGGCGCTGCGGCGGCCGGGCGTGCGCTCGCGCGGCCCTGTGTGTGCCCGGCGCCGGCGTGTGCGGCGCTGCTTGTGTGGCCATCCGGGTGTGTGCTGGCTGTCGAGCCGAGGTGCTGGGACCGGCCGCGCGTGTGTGTGCCCCCGAGTGGCTGCCCCTCCGGCTGTGTTCTGGGGGGCTGGTGCGTGCCCATCGGAGGGACTGTGTGCAGGTGTGTGTGCGTGGGTTGTGTGCCCAGGTGTGGGTCCCCTCACCCCCATCCAGTGTGTGCGCTCCACTAGCTGTGTTTGGTGTTTGTGTCCAGGTTGGATGAATGTCCATCTGAGGGTCTGTGTAGCCGGGTGTGCCCGCTCGGGTGTTCATTTTTGCGTGTGTGTCTGCGGGTTGTATGTCTCCGAGGGTGTGTGTCTGTGCATCCACGTAAGGTTCCGGGCCGGGGGGTGGGGGGCTGGGACTCAGAGCCTTGTAGGTCCAGGCCTCTGTGTGGGTTTGGGGGAAGGGAGTTTGCCGCTCCCTGGGTCCCTGTCAACTGGGCGTGGGGGGGTGGTTCTCAGCGGTCCTTGGGGGAGACGGCCATGTCTTCCCCTTCCCGGTGGCTGGGTGGGGGGGATGGGCGGTTGGTAGGTGGACAGATGGAGGGATGAGAGGCTGAGGGATGGACAGATGGGCCTGAGGGGAGGCACGCAGACCCGGCCCTTCCCCACCCACCCCACCCCAATCCCCACATCGGCCAGATCTCCGCAGATAGGGCCAGAGTTGCCTGCATCCAGATGGCCAGGCTGGGGGAACTTTGGGCCGCCGGTGAGAGGACTGCCTTGGACTGGTGCTCTAGGACTCAGCTTCCTCCACCCTCGGAGGCCCGACTTGCTGAACTCTGACCCCTGGCCCTATCTAGTGCTCTGGTGGTGAGGGTGGGTATGGTAGGAATGAAGGATGTTAGGATTTTTTTGGCCTCCGAAGTAGGTGGGGCAAGGGTGCCTTAGGGCTGGGAGAGATGTGTCCCATGTATGTGTGTGAGTGTGAATCTGTTGACATGTCAGTGCGGTTCAGTATTTTGTGTGCATTTGTAAGTGTGTAAATCCCGTACAGGGCTGTTGTGTGAGCATGTGTCTGTTATGAGTTAACATCTCGGAGTTTCTCTGCAAAGGTGAATCTTTTTGTGCTTGTGGTTCTGTGTATGTGTGTGAGGTGTGCAGCGGCTAGTGTGTGCATTTTGCACTTATTGGTGTAGGATTATATCAGCTTTGTGACTGTGCATCATGGGTATGTGTGAAGTTGTGTGAGTGTGTTTGGGCACTTAAGAGCATGTACCTGTGTATCTTTGATTGTGCAAGTGAATATCTGTTATATGTGTGTGCCCCTGTGTGTTGGTGAGTATGCAAGAGATACCTGTTGTAGGTGCATATAGCTGGTTGTCTGCAAGGACAGGTACATGAGTTTTTTGTTTGTGTGCATCTTTGTGTGTGAATGTGCAAGAAGTCAATGTTGTACACGTGTGGTTGTATGCAGGTGTGTCAGCCTTAAGGGTATGTGTCTGTCTATGTTGTGACTGCATTTATGCGTTGGTGTCTCAGGAGTAGGGTAATGTACATTCAAACATATATATGTGCAAGATTGTATGCACACACTTGCCTGTGTCCCTGGCCCAAGGCTGGCCTTATTTCTGGGCCCAGTGAGTTGGGGTCCCTGTGGCATGAACTGTGATATGCTGAGGTCCAGCCAGGGGTCCATGCACACAGATGTGCCACATCCCAGGCCAAGAGCCAGTGGAGTGCGGGGGGGGGGGGCACAGAGATCACACTGATGTGTCCATGGAATCCAGATGTAGAGACTTGGGTTGAGGGCCCCTGTGAGTTTTGGCACATCCACGTGTACTGGTGTGACAGCGATGCAATGGTGAGCATGGCAGCCTCTGAACCTTCCCCAGTACCACTTACGTCACGGAAGTTGGGGGACTGGGATATGAACTCTGGAAGGAGGAGGCCGGTAACCCTGAATCCCAGATCTGAAGGAGAAGAGTGGGGCCCAATTCTTGGGTCTTGAGAATGGACAGGACCGAGGCTTGGGCTCCTGAGTCTGAAGGATTCAAGAAGGGTGGGGTCTCAGACTCTGGGGCCTTGAGGGAGGAGGGTGCTGGTGTCACTGGCCTTTTGAAACCCCAGAGGACAAAGAGCTAAATCCTGGACTCCTGGATTTTGGAGAGTGAACAATCCTGAGGTCAAGACTCCTGGGTTTCCAGAGATGACTTTCTGAGTCCACCTGAGAGTACACACAGAGCCAGAAGCAGGAGTGGCGAGAGTGTGATCACACCAGGGACTTCCTTGGCGGAGATGGTCTCCAAGGCAGGTCTCCAGAGAGAGACCAGAAGGATGTTAACGGGGTCGTTTTGTTCCTTTGCAGGTACTGGCCCAGGCCCTGACTCCCTGAAGAGAGGTGAGTGGGGTGCCTCAGGCTGGGGAGAGAGATGCAAAGTGGTTGGTTTTGTTGTGAGCCCGCTGGAGGCCTGGAGCCCTGCCTCGTAAGTGCAGGGTATGGCAGTGTCTCGAGGGGCCAGGTGCACCCAGGGCTGGGGGTGGAGTGGTGACAAGGTCAGGATCATCATGTTTGGGTAAGGCCTCACGGTAGATAGATCCAGGGCATGGATGGCAGGTGGCCGGGGGAGGGGTCTCAGGCCTGGAGGCACCCCCCCTTAGGAGGGTTAAGGTGGTCAGGAGAGAGGGGTTTCCTCACAATATCAGTAAAGGGTGCAAGAGAGCTTCGTGACATGAAATGACCCGTGCATTTGGAGAACGGCATGAGTGTGGCATTTTGTGTGTGTATGTGCGTGTACATGGGACGGTCTCCTGGTAGTCTAGTCTGCTGGTGGCTGAGAGAGAGCAAGAGGGAAAAAGTTACTACTACTACTACTAATAATAATAGCAGCTGACACACGTACTGTTCACTCTGTCAGGAGCTGTTCTGATCACGTTACACTGCATTATCTCATTTAACCCTTACAACCACCGGATGAGGTAGGTGCTCTTTTTGTCCTCATGTTACAGAGGAACACACAGAGGCACAGGGAAGGGCAGTCACTTCACGAGAGTCATGCAGCAGGGAACTGGGGTGTGAACCTGGGCAGTCGGGTCCAGGCTCTATCCTGCAGTGCTGCACTGCCTCCCAATACACGTTAGCACTTTTATAGCTAGTACTGTTCCTTCAACTGGAGTCCTCCCACAGCTGTAGGGGGCAGAGCTGTGGACTTCTGTACCATAGATCGGGGTTCTGAGCCCTAGATACCCCCCAGCCAGGTAGGTGTAGTGCAGGGCCTTGGAACTCAGGAGTTCCTCCTTCCAGGCCAGGGTTTTCGGTCCAATGCAGTGTCCCAGAGGAAGTGCAAGACAGAGCAGCGGAGGCCTCAGAGATGGTGGGGCTCCCTGATCCTGCCTCTTTTCTCTCCAGCCCGGTCGCGGTCTCCTTCAGTCTCTGTCTGTCTCTGTAAGGCGCTTTCCCCCTCTTCCTGACTCTCTCGTCCACTCTTCATCTTTATGTCTCCGTCTCCGTTTTCTGTCTCCTCCACTCATTTTTTCTGTCTCTTGCTCTCTGTCTCTTCACCTTTCTTTCAGATCCTTTCTCCTTTTTCCTCTCTCTCAGTCTGCCTCTGTTTCTGCCAGTCCATCTCTCCCTCACTTTTGTCTCTCGCTGTCTCTTCACCTCTCTCCCTGACCCTCTTGGTCCCTCCCCTCCACAGGCTGAAGGATCAGGGCCACATCAGGTCACAGCCCTGAACTACAGGTTCCTGGGAGGCGGGCCAGCAGAGACCAAGGTGCAGGGTGGGGTGAAAACAGTTTCAGGGACGGCCCCCTCCTATCCTTTCCTCTTCACCCCCCACCCATCCCGTGTTGTGACGGGAGCTGACATGTCGTGGGCTGCAGCCGCCACGGGGGAATCCCTGCTGGAAGGTTTTGCCTGGAGCAGAGGCATAGCATTAGTGTGTGAGTGTGCGTGTGTGAGCATGTATGGGACCTTGCGTGTGCCCACCGATGTGAGCCCAGAAGTCTGCCCGCTGCTTGGGAGCCCAGAGAACTCTGGATGGAACCAGGCTCCGAGGACGACTTCCAGAGACTGAGCAGGTAGACCGATGTGGTTTTCTGAGTCTCTCCCACCTCCAGACACCCTTTGCCTCTGATAGGGGTGTCATCCTTAACACTTGTCGAATACTTACTGGGTGCCAGGCCCCGCGCTTAGGAGTCCCCATAAATGAGTTCACTGAACTCTTGCAACATCCCAGTGAAGATGGTACAATTATCCCATTTTACAAAACAGGAAAGTATGACCTAACGAGGGGAAGTCATTGGTTTGGGGTCACAGAGCTAGCAAGTGGGAGAAGCAGGCCTTGAGCCTGAGTCCGTCTAATTTCAAAGCCCTTGCTTTTAATGACAGCACATACTTCTATGCCTGGCATGTCATGGGTGCTTGATGATCGTAATAATAATTACTAACGTATCGAACGCATTTTTTTGTGCTAGGCACCGTTCCTCAGTAGTACACCATGGGTGTTAATTCATTTAACCCTCACAAAGGTAAGGCTTGTTTTTTTATCTCTGTTTTGTAGATGAAGAAACCGAGATTCAGAGAGATTCAGACACTCGCCCGAGGTCACACAGCTAGTAAGTGTCAGAGCTGGAATGTGAATCCAGGGATACATACGGCTTTGAAATCCTAGTTAGCAGTGATTTTCCAAAATGTTTAGTGAGTCCCAGAAGGCCCTGGCGGGGCTGCAAGTCCCACCTCCGGCCGGGGATTATGAGAGGTCTCGGAGCCCCTAGGGCAGGGGTGTCCAACTCATGTTCACCAGGGGCCACGTCAGCCTCGAGGTTGCCTTCAAGGGGCCGAAATAATTTTAGGACTGTGTAAATAAATGTAAGTACTCCTTAACTGTTAAGGAGTTGAAATTACGTTCAGCCCTTTGAAGGCAACCCTGAGGCTGATGGGAAAGAGGCCGGCATCCCTGCCCCAGAGGAGGGGCAGAGGTGGGGACAGGACCCTCAGGGGTGGGGCAGCGGTAACCCACCAAGCAGCATTAAAATGCGGTTCTCTGTGAACAAGTGCGTGCCCCCCCACCCCCACCCTGCCAATGGTCAGTGCTGCCTGCCACTGCCCTCTAGCCCCCGGTTGTCAGGAAGGAGGGGCCCGGGTCAGACTCCCAGCAGAACCTCCCAGGGTGGGCGGCCTGGCAAGCAAGCTGGAGGCCCGGGTCACCCGTTCCCCTCTCCTTCAGGCCGCACCGTCTGCTCCTCCCGCCTTCCCACTGCACCATGGCTCCAGGCCCCTTCTCAGCGCTGCTCTCGCCACCACCTGCTGCCCTGTCCTTTCTGCTGCTACTCTGGGTGGGGGCGTCTCGCGGCCAGCCCTGCCCTGGCCGCTGCATCTGCCAGAACGTGGCGCCCACGCTGACCATGCTCTGCGCCAAGACCGGCTTGCTCTTTGTGCCGCCAGCCATCGACCGGCGAGTGGTGGAGCTGCGGCTCACCGACAACTTCATCGCAGCGGTCCGCCGCCGGGACTTCGCCAACATGACCAGCCTGGTGCACCTCACCCTCTCCCGTAACACCATCGGCCAGGTGGCAGCCGGGGCCTTTGCTGACCTCCGTGCTCTCCGGGCCCTGCACCTGGACAGTAACCGACTGGCCGAGGTACGCGGTGACCAGCTCCGCGGCTTGGGCAACCTCCGCCACCTGATCCTTGGCAACAACCAGATCCGCCGGGTGGAGTCGGAGGCCTTCGACGCCTTCTTGTCCACCGTGGAGGACCTGGATTTGTCCTACAACAACCTCGAGGCCCTGCCCTGGGAGGCCGTAGGCCAGATGGTGAACCTCAACACCCTCACTCTGGACCACAATCTCATCGACCACATCGCGGAAGGTACCTTTGTTCAGCTTCACAAACTGGTTCGCCTGGACATGACCTCCAACCGCCTCCATAAACTGCCCCCCGATGGGCTCTTCCTGAGGTCCCAAGGCCCCGGGCCCAAGCCGCCCACGCCACTCACGGTCAGTTTCGGTGGCAACCCCCTGCATTGCAACTGCGAGCTGCTCTGGCTCCGGCGGCTGACCAGAGAGGACGACCTGGAGACGTGTGCCACCCCTGAGCACCTCACTGACCGCTACTTCTGGTCCATCCCCGAAGAGGAGTTCCTGTGCGAACCCCCGCTGATCACGCGGCAGGCGGGGGGCCGGGCTCTGGTGGTGGAGGGCCAGGCGGTCAGCCTGCGGTGCCGAGCCGTGGGTGACCCAGAGCCGGTGGTGCACTGGGTGGCACCTGACGGGCGGTTGCTGGGGAACTCCAGCCGGACCCGGGTCCGAGGGGATGGGACGTTGGATGTAACCATCACCACCTTGCGGGACAGCGGCACCTTCACTTGCATTGCCTCCAATGCCGCTGGGGAAGCCACGGCGCCCGTGGAGGTGTGCGTGGTGCCTCTGCCTCTGATGGCGCCCCCGCCGGCTGCCCCGCCACCTCTCACCGAGCCCGGCTCCTCTGACATTGCTACGCCCGGCCGACCTGGTGCCAACGAATCGGCTGCTGAGCGCCGGCTGGTGGCAGCGGAGCTCACGTCCAACTCCGTGCTCATCCGCTGGCCAGCGCAGAGACCGGTGCCGGGCATCCGCATGTACCAAGTCCAGTATAACAGCTCGGTGGACGACTCCCTCGTCTACAGGTAGGTGTTGCAGTCCCAGGGCCGCGTCCTTTCCCGAGGACCCTCCCTCCCTTCTGGCCACTTCCTCAGCCTTCTCATTCAGCCGTAGTTATAGGTGGCCATGGAGAGTTACCCTGTCTCCCTCTCTCTATTCCTGTCTCACTGCCTCTTTCTGCTTTTCATGCGTGTTGCAAATCTTTGTTAGGCACCCACATGAGCCAGACTGGGCACTGGGGTTGAACAGGGAACATGCCCGGCACCATCCCTATGCCCTTCGGACTCATGGGCCACATCCTTGCTCACCAAGGGTGTTTGATTGTGGACCTTGCCAGTTAAACATTTTGGAGCATGAAATACACACACCCCAGTGTTTAACAGTTACATTTATATTCATAAATTATATGCCAGTGCTACTGTATTAGCACATTGAGTACATTATACAACAGAAAACCAAAGTATATAAATATGTTATTTTCACTGTCCCTTGGGTTAGAAGCCATTGTCCGGGTGCGGACAGACTTGTGTGGTGTGGACAGACTTAAAAAGTTACTTTGTCCCATCATCTCTCTTGTTCTTGTACTTTCACATCTGTCTCTGTCTGTCCCCTCTCTCCCTCCTGCCCTCGTTAGTCCCTGAGCCCCTGCTCTGTGCTGGGCCCTGAGCGGGGTGCTTGGGGCACAGGGAGACTGAAAGTCCGGTCCCTGCCCTCAGGAAGCTCACGGCCCAGAGGAAGGAGGCAGCCAGCACACGCTGACTTATTGCTTTGGCCTTGCAGTGGCTCTCGTCTGGATAGCTTTTTAAGATTTTATTTATTTATTTATTTATTTATTTATCTTTAGAGGGGAAGGGAAGGAGAGAGGGAGAGAAACATCAATGTATGGTTGCCTTTGTGCTTCCCCTGCTGGGAACTGGCCTGCAGGGAACCGGCCTGCAACCCCGGCATGTGCCCTGACTGGGAATCGAACCGCGATTGTCTGGTTCACAGGCCCGTGCTCAATCCACTGAGCTACACCAGCCAGGGCTGGGTAGCTTTTTAAGTATGTCTCACAGCCATGGGCCTGGGACACAGTGGGCATTTGATAAGTGGTTCTTGGCTTCGAGAATGGCTCTCCTTTTCCCTAGCTGTCTCCCTCACGCACACAGCAGAACACCTGCTGAATGCTTAATCCTGTATTTGACTTCCCTTGGGAATGCCCTGGCTCTTGGGGGTGCTTGGACCTGCACCAAAAAGCCTGCCTCTTGGCCTCCATCTTCACCTTTCCCGGGGTTTTCTCGGCCACGGCCCTGATACACAGTAGGCGCTTTCCCATTGTTGGCTGAATGAGGAAATGCCTCTCTTTTTTCTTGTCTCTGTCACCCTCATTTTCTTCCCTTTTAGAATCTGGTTACTAGACACCGAACACATGTCTAGTGAGTGCCAGATTCCATACTGGACCTGGGGCCACCGAGATAGATCAGACACTGGCCCAGTTTTACAAACATTAGGGCAAACAAATGAACAAAACAAAAACCTTGGTAAGGCATCACCCAGGATGCCAGCTCATTTGATCTCTTCAGCTCTGCTGTGCAGTGACGATGGTCCCATTTCATGGATGGGGACACTGAAGCACAGTGGGGGAAGTCCCTTGCCCAAGGTTACGCAGAAAGTTGGCACAGCCGGGATTCCAGCTCTGACCCTTCTAACTCCTAACCCTGCCCTTTTAACGTGAACACACATTTATTGAGCACCTGCCATTTGCCAAGCAGGGATTAGTGGAGACGGTTAACACATTTCTGTAAATAACTCTTGGTTTGTGACTCTCTGCCTCTCTGTTTCTTTCTTTTTCTCTTGCACCTATGGCCACTACATGGTGGGCTGCAGGGAGGTTTGCAGGCCCCCAGACCCTGCATATTTTCAGATGTTGATGGCCCTCTGTTCCTAGCCAGGCCCACAGACCTGGGGACTCTTCCCTTCCCCTGAGGGCCACAGTTCCAGTCCTCTGTCTCCCATTGCAGATGCCTGTGCTATGGTGCTACAGGGGTTAATTTCCTCACTGCTGCCATGGGCGGAGGTGACATCCAATCAGAAGCCTGCTCTGCTGCTTGCTTGGGTCTTGCAGCCAATCAGAGACACATGGGCTTAAGCTTTCTTAAGGAGCCAGCCTCTGTCCTTGAAAAGGGGGGAGCCCCTAGCAACTGTTTTTTTAGGGAAAGGAACAAGAGGAATCCAAGTCTCTCTGGGAGGGGAAATGGAAGGAAAAGGAAGACATAGGCTAGGGACCAAGGTTGGGAGGGAAGGGCTGGCGGGGGGGGGGGGCTGGTCTGTTAAATGGAAGGCAAAGGGAGAGCTGGAGAAGTGGATGGGCCTTTTTGAGGGGGTAAGACCCTCACTTGAAGTCTTTCGCTTGGAGGGTGGCTCTTGGTGGTGGGGAACCTCCAGGAGGTGGGACAGCTGAAGTGGGTTTCAGGACCACAAGGTGGCCTGGAGGGAAGGTCAAACTTTTGAGAGGCAAGAGGCCGATGGAGATGGGGGTACGGCCTCTCAGAGGAGGCAGAGCTCCTGCATCACGGTCCCATGCAGATGAAGAGGTGGGCCTTGCCTCTGGTGCCCCACCAAGGCCTTTGGAGGAGAGGAGAGCTTGTGAGGTCGAGTGCTGGGGGTGCAGCTCCGTGTGGGTGTGGCAGTCCCGGGTTAGCCAAGGCTGGGCATGGCCAACAGAGTGGAAGGTTGTACCCGAAGGGGTAAGGCCTGGTGGGACCGGTCTTATAGACAGGGAGGGGTGCAACTGGCCATAGAGTGTGAGCCACAGCAAAGGTTACTGGCCAACACAGGGTGGGAGGCACACTAATCATGATGAAATTATAAAGTGCCAGGCTTTGGGTACGTTAACTCATTCATACATCACATCATCTCTGTGATGTGCTAATTCTTACTATCCCATTTGGGGGCAGTGAAGCACAGAGCGTTTAAGAGACTTGTCTAAAGTCACAGCTAGCAAGGGGCTGAGGAGAGACTCAAACCCAGGCAGTCTGGCTCCCAGACTTGTCAGCTTAACCATTTCTTTGCATTGCTCCTAATTTGAGGGCAGGGGCCCAGAGCAACAAAAGGGTATGCTTGCTTGGCTACATTTGACCCAGTTATAGATGAGACCTACCTGGGGGTGTGATCTGGTGACTTGTGTCAGCACAGGGTGGGATGCACACACAGTCTGAGGACATGCAGAGAGGCCCAGCGGGGGAACCACGCCCAGTGTGCCACTGCGAATGTGGTACAGGAACACGTAGTTGAGGGGCTTGGGAACCATCTGAGAAGACAGATGCCGCGAGGAGATGTGTTTACCAAAGGTGGGACATGCAGATAAAGGGAGCGGCCTGGACCATGGTTTCTCTGAAAGGGCAGGAATTTGTAGAAAAGAGGAACTAGAGGCCCTGGCTGGGTAGCTCAGTTGGAGTACCATCCAGACAAGCCAGGTTTGCAGGTTTGATCCCCAGTCAGGGCTCATACAAGAATCAACCAAAGGATGCATAAATAAGTGGAACAACCAAAATTGGTTTTCTTTCTCTCTCTCTCTCTCAAACCAATACATACAAATTTAAAAAAAAAAGAAAAGGAACTAGGAAAGCATCTGTTGCCCCACTAGAGCCATGCTGGTCGTGGGAGTGGCCTATAGTAACAGGGCCTCTTAAAGGGTGGAAATGTATAGATAAGAGAGCTTGGATGGTAGTTGTTGTCCTTAATATGGTGAGACACTGCAAAAGGATCATGTCCCTTGAGGGTAAGACATAAAAGCTGTAGCACTCCTCTCCTGCTGGGCCCAGGATATGTAGATGAGGGAATGTGAATGACATATTGTCCTATGGAGGGAGATAAGACAGCAGGTGTGGAGGGGGGAGTGGTCTGACGGGAGGACACACACCTGAAAGGTGTGGCCTGTAGCAACGATCCTAAGAGGTTGGAAATTTCTTGCTTGAATGGCTGCTGTTGTCCCAGTAGAGAATGTGAAACAGGTAGGGACACGTGGTGTGGCGTCCACGGGTCACCACAGGTGGAGCATGCAGGTGAAATGGCTTCGTTCATTGTGGAGCTAACCCCTCACTGATCCCTCCACTTCCCGCAGGATGATCCCCTCCACCAGCCAGACCTTCCTGGTGAATGACCTGGCAGCGGGCCGAGCCTACGACCTGTGTGTGCTGGCAGTCTATGACGACGGGGCCACGGCGCTGCCAGCCACGCGAGTGGTGGGCTGTGTGCAGTTTACCACGGCTGGGGATCCGGCGCCCTGCCGCCCACTAAGGGCCCACTTCTTGGGTGGCACCATGATCATTGCCATCGGGGGCGTCATCGTCGCCTCAGTCCTCGTTTTCATCGTTCTGCTCATGATCCGCTACAAGGTCTATGGCGATGGAGACGGCCGCCGCGTCAAGGGCCTCAGGTCGCCCCCGCGGGTCAGCCACGTGTGCTCACAGACCAACGGGGCAGGTGTGCCGCAGGCCCTGCCCCCGCCGTCGCAAGACCGCTACGAGGCGCTGCGGGAGGTGGCTACGCCGGCTGCGGCCGAAGCGAAGGCCACGACGATGATCGAGATGACCTCCGCAGAGCCGGAGGCGGCCCTTGGACGCTCCCTGGGCGGCTCCGCCACCTCGCTGTGTCTGCTGCCTTCGGAGGAAATCTCCGGGGAGGAGTCTCGGGCCGCAGTGGGTCCTCGGAGGAGCCGTTCTGGGGCCCTTGGGCCGCCAGCTTCGGCGCCTCCCACTCTAGCTCTGGTTCCTGGGGGAGCCCCGGCCCGGCCCAGGCCTCAGCAGCGCTATTCGTTCGACGGAGACTATGGGGCGCTGTTCCAGAGCCACAGTTACCCGCGCCGCGCCCGGCGGACAAAGCGCCACCGGTCCACACCGCACCTGGACGTGGCTGGAGGGGGCGCGGCCGGGGAGGACGGAGACCTGGGGCTGGGTGTCGCCAGGGCACGCCTGGCCTTTACCAGCACGGAGTGGATGCTGGAGAGTACCGTGTGAGCGGCGGGCGGGCGCCGGGACGCCTGGGCGCGGTGGACAAACGCCCAGCTGTCTGGACGCAGGGGCAGGACTTGGGGAGAAAGCACAGCGTCAAGACCTCTGACTGGATGGGAGGCAGGCCCTTCTCCTCCCCGGAGGGGGCGCTGCTGCCTCGGTCTGAGGCTCGAGGCCACGCCCCCTGGTCCTGGGCAGTTAGGGGGCGGGCCACCAGGGTCTCCTCCCCCAAAGACTCTTTGCCCACTCCTGCCCTTCCCCCGCGCACTCGCGGACCTCGCTGGAGCCGGTGCCTTACACAGCGAAGCGCGGGGAGGGGCAGGGTCCCACCAACACTGCAGCACTGAGACACGAGCCCTCTCCCCCCGCCCGGGACCCGGGGCGGGGGCGAGGGGCCCATTTCTTGTATCTGGCTGGACTAGATCCTATTCTGTCCCGCGGCGGCCTCCAAAGCCCCCACCTCCACCCCGTTCACCTCCCTGGTTCTGTCGGGTCTGGCTTGGGGTCCCCTTTTCTCTGTTCCCCGTTTGTCACTGTTCCGCCCTCTGTCTTCTCTGTTCCTTCCTATTTGTCTCTCTTTTCTCTGCTCCATCATCTCTTCTCCTTATGCCCTCTCATATTTTGTCCTGTCTCCAGGTCTCTCCCGATTACCTAACCCCACTACACATTCTCCCGGGCAGGTCCCACTGGATGGACCAGACTCTCCCCATTCCTTTCTCCTCCCCCAAATAAATCCCCACATGAACAAAGTCCAAAACAAAGTCCTCCTCCATACCGGAGCCAGGACCTTCCGCCGCAGCAGAATTAAACTTTTTTCTGTGTCCGAGGCCGCTCTGCTGATGTCTGTGTGTGTCCTTGTGTCTGGGGGGCCGTGGGGTGTGTGTATGACCTGGATTATACCAGAACGACTGAGACTGAAGGAAGGATGGCTAACTGGGACCAGGGAGACTTGGAGACAATTTCCTATCCTCTGAGAGACCTAGAGGTGGGAAATAATAAAATGATAATAGTTAACATTTAGTGAGTGCTTACTATGTGACAAAAACTTAAATCATTTAATTTCACAACAACCCTAGAACATTTACAGTCATCCCACTTCACAGATGAGAAAATTGACACCCAGAAGCGTTAAGTAGCATGCCCAAGGTCACAGAACCCGAAGGTGGCAAAACTGGGTTTGAAAAGGCAGGCAGCCTGACTTCTGAGTCTGTCCTCTTAACCACAGAATGCCACTGCTGAGCAGTTAGTGAATGCTCATTCCGCACTCCGGCTCTGTGCTAAGCCCAGCTCATCTCTCTGGGGTTGGGCAACTGTCCAAGGTGGATATCTCTGGTTCCATTTTACAGACAGAAATCTGAACCAGGGAGAAGTGACTGAAGTCACTTGCCTGAAGATCCCCAAGAAAGTGTGGAGCTGGCAGTTTGGTCTCAGTGTCTGCCTGTTCCTTACCACCACACTATGTTGCTTGTGGGGCTGGGGAAGGGCCCCTGAGGAAGACCTCAGGCTGAGCTCAAGTGTCCAGAGCCAGCCTGGGGAGGGAGGGGATGAGGGGCAGGCTCATTGGTTGTTCTGTCTGGAATAGGAGGGATCATACGTGGGGGAGGGATTTGCTGGGGGCACAGAGGATGGTGTGGGGAGGGGAGTTTCAGGTAAGGTAGTGGCTGGAGAAGGAAAATTGATTGAGGGGCTCCTGAACTCTGGTTGGGGGGCCCTGCAGTGAAAACTTCCTGATCCTGGAGTAGAAGGAAGAGGCTTCATGCCAGCCTGAGGCCCCCTGAGGCCTGGGGAGGAGGAGAGAAAGACAGAAATAGAAACAGAGCAGGAGGGAGGGGAATGATCTGGGCAAACGGGGTGGGAGGCAGCAAGGACAGAGGCGCCAGAGAATCACAGGCCAGGAGGCTCCCTCACCCAGTGACCCAGCCACACTTATCTACCTCAGTCATCAGGACTCCTGGGCCCTGAGGGCTTCCCACACGCCAGGCGCTGAGCTCACAGACCCTCCCTGATGGGTGGAAAGACAGCGTGCCACCCAGCACTGGGCACATAACGCTCACGAAATGAAGCCACTCAGATAGTGAGCATGATCGCCTTTGTACTCTGCAGCTGAGACGTAGTGTGTGCACCCACCTTCTCCAGGTGAGGAAACAGTCCAGAGGTTAGGGAACATGCCCACGATCATACAGCCAGTGGAGGGCGGAGCCGTGACCAGAAAGTTTACTGCCTCCAAATTCTGCACACCTGATCGTCTGACTAGGTTGTCTCTGAGTCACCTGATAAAGCTTTATTGAGCACGTACTGTGTACCTAGTCCTGCACAGGGGATACAGCACTGGACAAAATAGACAGAACAGGCAACCCCTGCCTCTTGAGGGAAGACAGGAAACAAGCAGTAAGTATGTCGTGAGTGTCTGGTGGTAAATCAGCGCCATGAAATGAATGGAGGAGTGAAATCAGGTTGATGGGACAGAACGACTGAGAGGCCTGCTGTAGATTAGTGGGGGTGGGTGAAAACAGGTGATGTTGGAGCTGAAGAAATCCACTGTGGGGAGAGCCAGGGAGCGGCATCCCTGGCGATGGAAATAGCATGTGCGAAGGCTGTGAGACGGGACTGTGCTTGGTGTGTCGGAGGCGGTGAGTCTGGACTGGAGTAGGGGGTGGTGGGGGGAGAGCAGGTGGGAGAGGCGAGCGGGCAGCAGATTGTGCAGAACCTCGTGGACTGTGATGAAGAGTCGAGATTTTAGGGAGAAGTGGACACCGCAGGGAGAAAGAGAAAGAAAAGAAAAGAAGAGTGAAGATTCTTTTCTGAGAGTTATGGGAAGACAATGAGGGGTTGTCAGCCATGAGCACATATGGTCTGATTTGGTGGAAACCCCAGCTTTGGAGTGGGCTGCGCCTGCCTTCACAACAAAGTCAGGAACTGCCATCCCAGAACATGACTCCCATCCATGGACATATTTGGGGCCCACGCGGTCCCTGGTTTAGCCCTTTGGGGACCCAGTCCCAGACCTCCTGGACAGACAGATGACAAATTGGCTGTGATGGGGGAAGAAAAGGAGACTGTGGGAGCTCAGAGGAACTGCCCGACCCCACCTGCAGGTTCAGGGACATGTGTTAGTCAGAGCCTTTTTGTAGCAAGTGACAGAACATAGCTTAACAGAAGAGGCATAAAAAGCAGGCGTTTGTTGGCTCATGTATGTAGAAAGGTGACGATTTAGGGTAAAACTCCAAGGCACTTGGCCTTAGAGACTGGACCTCAGACTCAACCCCACCAAGGCACTCTCCTACTCATTTCACCATCTCGGCGCATGTTATCTGTCCAACTGCATGTGCTGGGAAAATGGACATTTATTTGCAGGCACAGACCCAATCCTTCCAGCACCATAGCCCAGTGAGAAAGTGGCAAAACTCCCGTCTAAAAAAAAAAAAAAATCCCAGGGAAGGGCTTGGATTGGCCCAATCAGTGTCACAGGCCAGCCACCCTTGCACTGGTTGCAGCATCCAAGGGAATGGAATGCTTTGATTGGCCAGGTAGGGGTTGGTTGAGCCCTCAGTATTCAGGTGTCTGGGTTGGGGGTCTGGGGAAGGAGGGTGGCTAAAATAAAAATTGGTGAACTATATGAAATTGCCAGTTGTGTAGGTCAGAAATGGCAAATTATTGGCAATTTCAATTTGGTTGATCCCAAAACTCTCCAGCAAAGTCAAATGGGAAAGTTGTTGGGCTTGTAAAAGTCATAGAAATCCCAGTGGACCACTCAGAAGGGTGTTTGGAAGAGGAGGTGATATCAGCTGAGACTTAGGGGATGAGTGGAAAGGAGCCAGGTAAAGACGTGGCGGAGGTGGAGAGTGGCAGGGCATGTTCCAAGCAGGGAAAACAGCTCCTGCCAGGTCACGAGGGAGGAGCTGGGAAGGCTTGCCACTGTGATCTTCCATGGACTGCTCTGACTGAGCAAGCCTGAGTCTCTGTCCAACCAAATGAAGGATCGGGAGAGGGGCTTTAGCAGAAGAAACGGAGGCGGAGCAGGAAAACCCAAAATATATACAGCTCAGAATTTCTTTGCTAGACCTTTGCTTCTCCATGTAAAGATTTGCAATGTCATTTCCATTGCGGCACTCATATCGAAGGGGGTCATTGGCCCAAAGTCAGACATGTCATATGAGTAAAAAATTTTTGTGAATGTTTTTATTTATTTATTCATTTATTTTTAGAGAAAGGGGAAGGGAGGGAGAAAGAGAGGCAAAGAAACATCAATGTGTGATCCTTTCTCCTGTGTACCCCCCCCCACCCCAGGGACTTGGTGAGCAACTCAGGTATGCGCCCTTGACTGGGAATCAAACCTGCGACCCTTTGGTTCACAGGTCAGCACTGAATCCACTGAGCCCACCAGACAGGGTAGATCAAAAAAAATTTTTGTCATTTATTAACTGACTACTTTTTCTGGATTTGGTGCTGGGCATGCAAAGACCTATTTGTGAGGATTCACTTGTCTGTGAACAAAAAACCCAATTAACACGACAGAAAACATTTGGTTATCTTATTTAATAAGAATTCTGGAATTAAAGCGTTTGGAGGTTTGGTGTAATGGCTTATTGACGTCACCAAGGACCCATTTTCTACCCTTCAGTTTTACCTTCGTGAGGAGGATGGAGTCAGATGGTAGGCCTGTTGTCTCATGGTCACAAAATGGCCACCACAGCCCCAGGCTTCACATCCTCATACCAAAGAACTAAGCAGGAAGGAAGGGAAAAATGGAAGTTTCCTTTGTGTCTAGGAAGAAATAAAGTCTAAAATAGTAAGAGTAACAGCAATAAACACATATATGAGGCTTAACCTGTTTCAAAAATTGTTTTATTCTTTACGTACATTAACTCAGTTTTGAAGCTGCTTAATCCTAAAACCACTCCAAACTGCAAGACAGTTTGGGGACATAGGTATCAAGTTAGGTGGAAAATTCCATGCCCTGGGCTGGGCACCTAGCTGCTCACAACCAAACTGGGGTTCTGACACCTACAATCCATATACTGCAGTGGGGGTGGCTGTGGGATTGTATGTCATTTCCAGTGTATGGCTGTACTCCAGCCTTTATTCCCTAATTGAGAAAACATGAGAATGCAAAGGAGTGACAGTCATAGAATTATGGGAATGATTCTGAAGCCCTTGTAACGTTCAACCATTCAGAAACCTCAGTGGGTTACTCTTGATAATAAATTTCTTGTGACACACCTCATGAGGGATTATGATGGGCTGGTGGCTGTCACAGTTTAGCAATTATCTATTGCCTCATAAAAATCCAAACTTAGTAGCATAAAACGAAAACTACTTTCCTGTGCTCCCAGATTCTGTGGGTCAGGAACTTGATCACAGCACAGTGGAGATGGCTGGAATCGTGGACGCTTCAACACTCATGTGTCTGGTTACCGAGCTGGGATGACCTCAAAGCTGAGTTCAGCTGTGACTGCCAACCAGAGTGTGCTCATGTGGTTTCTCCCTGTGGTTTGGGTTTCTTGCAGCAGGCATGGTGGGTTCCAACAGGGGCAGTCTGAGAATGTGTGTTCCGAGAGTGCTAGGTGGACTGGATGATGGAAGTCCCATGACTTGACTTCCACTGCACTCTATTGAATGAAGAAGTCACAAGTTCAGGTTCAATGAGAGGAGAGCATTGACTCTACCTTTTGAAGGAAGGAATGTCAAAGACTTGGTGGCCAGTTTTCGAAGACCACAACACATACCATGCATGAGCTGGAGATGCCAGCAAACTATTTAACAACTACACTGCTGTCAGAACGCACACTGGTCACACATGGGAGCAGATCATGGAACACCTCCTCCAACCCCTTCTCAGGCAATAATTCTCTCATTTCTGAATCATGGGGAGGTCTAGGGGCTTCAGGGGGCGGGCAAGTTTGCTTAGGGGGATTGAGGAAATAGCTATTTGACAACTGTTATGAAAGCATCTCAGTATTTTAACAACAGAAACAGTGCTCCTGTTGGGGGGGGCTACTGCATTCCATCCTGCAAGAGATTCATCACCTTGGAACCTCCATGTGCCATTTTAGGCTGCTTCCTAGGTCCATCTCTCACTTTTTCCCTACTGACCAAACTCTAAAATTCATTTAGGTACTCACTCTCCCTGGGACACATTTCCCCTAGCCTCCGAGCGGGGTCTTGATTAGTCTAACATTATCTTTGTAATTACATCTTCCTTGCCAGTGACTGTGTTAGGCTTGGGCTTATGACTAAATTCTAGCCAATGAGACAAACAAGTACATCCAACAGGGAGTTTCTGTAAAAGGTTTTCTTTGCTTCTAGGATCTGCGGAAGAATTATGGCCCTAAACTTTGTGAAGCAGAGGCCAGCTGTCCACACTGAACCTTGTCCAAATTTGTGACCCACAGAATTAATGAGCACAATAAGATGATTATTGTTTACTCCATTGTTTGGAGTATTTTGTTATTACTTGGAGGATGTTCTTTATATGTGGCAGCTGAAGCTGTGGCTGCCATCTTGAGACCATGAGGTAACCAGAACAAGAATCAGTCAAAAGAAATGAAAAGAACCTGGTGTCCCAATGACATTATTGAGTGAATGAAAGAAGGAGTCTTAGAACTTCCCTGCCAACTGATATTTTATGTGTGATAATAAAATCACTTTTGTTCTAGTTATTTGAGTTTGGTTTTTGATTCTTATTATATGCAAAGCATCCTGATTGGTATAGACCTTTATCTCTCCTAGGTCCATATGGAAAAGAGAGATATTCAGTTCACAATCAGGAAGAGACAGAGAGATATATAAACCTGTGCATATATGCACACACTTTTGCACAGACGCGGGCATAAATACGCCATTATGCACCTTCAGTTAGACTCAGATTCATGCAGACACTCACTTGGATACATATACACACAGATGTGTCCCAGAAGTCCGGCACACATAAATATACACAACCATCACTAATTTCACCTTCATCACACAGACATCTGCACTCAGTACAGGCACACAGTCACACACACACTCAAGGACTAACTAATCATGGAAGTTCCAATTCCTTCTAATTTACTTGAACATATACATATATTGTATAAAAGTAGAAAAATAAATATTTCTTTTGAACCTGAGTCAGGGCAACATCTCCATAAATAAGGGATGGATGGAAATAACTTAAGGCAGGGGTGGGACTTAGTGTATAAATAAGCTTTGGGCTCCCAGATGAGCTGGGGGTGGGTCCACATCCTCAGATGCACAGATCTCCCCTGGCAACACAATTCAAGTCCTGTTTGAGAAGGCAGAAGAGGTTGAATGTGACAGTGGCTTCAAGGCACTCTTGGGACACCTGTGAGAGATGGGAACATGGTTTCCCATTGCCCAAGCATTACCCTTACCCAGATCCCAGGCATCCATCCTCCCCTCCAATAACTTAACTTGTTTGGGGCTCTCTCGAGCTGGTTAAGCCAGTGCTGGAGGAGGGGACTGGAGCCTGAGGTGGGCAGAGCTGAAACCTGTGGACAGAGGAGAGTATCATGTGACCAGGGCCTGGGACAATTGGGGACATACACCACAGACATGGCCTGGTTTCCTGAGCACTCAACAGGCCTGGACCTCAGAGTGGATGTAGCGCAGCATGTGAAGGGGCTGGTCCAGGATGTCCTCCAGGGATGAGTCAGCCACAGTCTCCAGGACCTTCAGTGTTAAGGCCAGCTCAGCCTCCAAGACCACAGGGCATCCTCATACCTGGAGTGAGAAAGTAGAGATGAGGGGGCAGGTAAGGTGGAAAGGTGAGAAAGGTAAGCAAGAAGGCTCAGGTAGGGAGTACAGGGAAGGAGGGCAAGTGCTAAAGGCACATGTGAGGGGGACAAGTGGTGGGTCAGGTGAGAGAGAATACATAAAGAAGGATGTAGATGAAAACAATACAGGTGGGGCACCAAGATAGGGGAGCAGACAGGTTAGGGGACAGGTGAAAAAGTGAAATGGGGACAAGTGAAAGAGGACCCATGGGGGTCAGAGAGGTTTGAGGGACAAGGGATTGGGACAGATTAGAAGAGAACAGGTTAGGGAGGCAGGTGAAAAGGGGACAATTAGATGCATAGGTAAGAAGGGTAGATGAAGGAGCAGTGTAGGTTAGGAAGAGATCAGTGGAAGAAAGATGACGAGGGGGATAGGTGGGAGTCGGTGGTGAGGAGAACAGGTGATAGGGGAACAGGGAATCACTACTGAGAGTCAACAGTGACAAACTGGGCAGGGCCAGGGCAAAGACCTGAGGGAGAAAGGAGGATAGAAAGAAGAAAGTAGGTAAGAGCAGAGGTATGAGGAATAGGCAAAAAGATGATAAAAGGGACCCAGGGGAGGAACAGAGCCAGGAGAACACTTGTGGAGGGACATGCAAGGAGAGACAAGAGAGAGGAAAGTACTGGTGAGATCCGGGAGGTGAGGGGCCACTTAAGGAGGCAGGGAGAGGGTCCAGGAGAGGGTAAGGGCACCTCAGGTCCAACTCACATGTAGCTGTGTCAGTGTCCAGGGTCTGGGGTAGAGGCAGGAGCTGCAGCTCTGGTTTTTTAGTGAGTTTTCCTAGAGAGCAAGAGCAGAGGTTAGAGCACAACACAGTAGGAGGCTGGACCATTGCAGCAAGGAGGAAGGTCTAGCAGAAGAACTTGAGTTTAACTGACAGCAGAAAAGGTAGTGATGAGTCATAGCTGAAAAGCTAGAGGTCACACTACAGCAGGAGGACAGAGGTTAGCCCGCAGTAGCAGGGCTGCAGCTTGGCTGAAGCAGAAGAGTTAGGGACTAGTCTACAACAATAGGGGCTCACAGGTCCAATCAGTGGCAGTTCAGGAGCATGCTGAACTCCCCCCTTTCTGGGACCACATTGAAATATACACCTGTATAGAGAACAATTACTCCTGACACACAACTGATGGCTGACCGAACAGCTTCTGAACAATAAACTAGAGAAAGGGACTGAGTAGGGAAGGCTGGGAAACTGGGAGCTCTCTGGGAGCTGTGGGAACTCTCCAAGATTGGAGGTGCCAGTGAGCACCATGGGTTATGTCCCTCTCCATCCTGATAGGGCAGGTGGGAACTCCATTTGGGTTCTCTGTCCTACCTGCAGGCTCACTGCCCCATGTTCCAAGGAGCACTGCAGGGAGCCTATTTTCCCCCAGACAAAGTGGGCAAGCAGGATCAACAGGGCATTACTACATGCACCTGTCCTCCCCACCTGGAGCAGCACCATCTCAGTAGGCTAGCTCCCTGGATGCCATAGGCACCTTCTTGGCTCCAGTTGGTATGCCTAAACCACCCTGCAGAGACAGCCTATGCCAAGGTTTTGTTTACATATTTTTTCAAGACTGGGAGAATAATTATTTTGTCTAATTCACATAAAAATAGAAACTAAAATGAAATGAAAAGATGGAAGAATGTCTTTCAAATAAATGAACAAAAGAACCCCTAAAAAATCTTAAGAAAAATAGAGAGAAAAAATTTGCCTGGTAAAAATGGAAAGAAATGGTCATAAGACTGCTCACCAATTTGAGAGTGGAGTAGAGGAACTTAGGGAGAGCTTCAACAAAGAGTAAGAAAGTATAATAGAGAATCAAAAAGAGCTGAAGTATAACATAAGCAAAATGGAAAATATGCTAGAACAAATCAGTAACAGATTAGCTAATGCAGAATAATGGACTAGTGACCTGGAAGATCAGACTACTGGGAATCAACAAACTAGAAAAGCAATAAGATAAGAAAAAAGATTTAAAAATAATGAATATTGTTTTAGACTTCTGGGAGAACATCAAGCTCACAAACATTGATATTATAGGTATCCCAAAAGGAGAAGAAAAACAGAAAGGGACACACTAGCTGAAAAGTTTTCTATCTGAATGAGAAAACAGACATCCAGGTCCAGGAAGCACAGAGAGTTATAAACAAGATGAAACCACAGATATCCACAGTAAGGCATATTGTAATTAAAATGGCAAAGGTAAATATAAATAGGAACTTTTGAAGGCAGCAAGAGGAAAACAACCAGTTACATACAAAGAAACTGTCATAAGGCTATGAGCTGATTCATCAGCAGCACCTTTATAGGCCAGAAGGGAGTAGCCTTTTCAGTACATCTTTCAAGTGCTGAAAGAAAGAAACCTATAACTTTGAGTAATTTAGTTGGCAAATCTATAATTCAGAACTGAAGGAGATATAAAAAGTTTCCTGGAAAAGAAAACCTAAATGAGTTAATCACTATTAACCCAGCTATATAAGAAACATTAAGGAGTCTCCTTTAATCACAAAGAAGGCCATAACCAGAAATATGAAGATATGAGAAAGAATAATACTTCACTGGGAAAGTCAAATATTTAATAAATACAGTGAATCAGATATTTAAAAAGTTGCCACGATGATAAAAGACCAAAGTATAAAACTCAACTCAAACTACAATAATTAGGAGATACACAAAGAGGCCTAAAATATGACATCAAAAACATAAAGCATGGGGGAGTGAATAAAAATGTAATCCTTTTAGAATATATTCAAACTTAAATACCTATCAGTTTAATATAGACTACTTTAGCCCTAGCCTGTGTGGCTTAGTTGGTTGGAGCCTTGTTTTGTAGACTGAAAGGTAATGGGTTCAATTACCAGCCTGGGTACATAGCCAGGTTGTCAGGTAGACCCCCAGTAAGAGCTTTTAGGAGAAGGCAACAAATCAGTGTTTCTCTCTCACATGGATGTTTCTCTCTTCCCCTTCTGTCTCTCTGAAACGCTCTAAAAATGTCCACAGGGGAGGATAAAATAGACTGCTATAGATATGGAATGATATCTATAAACTTCATGGTAACCACAAGCCAAAACATACAAGAGATACATAAAAAACAAAGAGAAATGAAATGACCACTCCCCAACAACAATAACAACAAAACAACACTAAAGAAAACCAACAAACTACAAAGGAAAAGGTCCAGAGAAGAAAGAAACAGAGAGGAGCTACAAAACAATTTTTAAAATGGCAATAAGTATATACTTATTAATAATTACTTTAAATTAAATAAATGCTCTAATAAAAAGACATAGGGTGGCTGAATGGATTCAAAACATGATCCATGTATATGAAGCTTACAATAAACTAATTTCAAAGAAAAGTCATGTTGGGCAAAGAAAAGAAAGTGGAGGCATGGAACAAGCCATTTCATGCAAATATAAATGAAAAGAAAAGCTTGGTTTAAAATATCAGACAAAATAGACTTAAAAAAAATTAAAGGACAAAGAAGAACATTACCTAAATATAGAAGGGTAAATCTAAGAAGAGGATATAACAATCATATATCTATGCACCCAACATAGGAACACCTTAAACATATGAAGTGAATATTAATAATCATAAAGGGAGAAATTCAAAGTTATATAATAATAGTAGGGGATTTTATTACCCCATTCACATCAATAGATAGATCATTATACAGACAGAAAATTAATAAGAACTTACTAGTCTTTTTTAAAAATAAATATTTTATTGATTATGCCATTACAGTTCTATTTCCCCCCTTCATTCCCCTCAACCCTGCACACCCCTCCCTCACCATTCTCCCCCCTTTAGTTTATGACCACCTGTCTCAAGTTCTTTAGATTCTATATTTCCCATACTATTCTTGCCCCCCTATTTTTTACCTACCACCTACGCTACTTATTTTCTGTACCTTCTCCCCCCTTCTCCTTCTCCCACTCCCCTGTTGCTAACCCTCCATGTGATCTTCATTTCTATGCTTTCACTCCTGATCTAGCTGTCCTCTTAGTTTGTTTTTGTTTTAGGTGTGGTTCTTAGTAACTGTGTTTGCTGTCCTTTCACTGTTCATCCTTTTCATCTTCTTTTTCTTAGGTAAGTCCCTTTAACATTTCATATAATAAGGGCTTGGTGATGATGAACTCCTTAAATCTGATCTTATCTGAGAAGCACTTTATCTGTTCTTCCATTCTAAATGAAAGCTTTGATGGATAGAGCAATCTTGGATGTAGGTCTTTGGATTTCATGACTTGGAATACTTCTTTGCAGCCCCTTCTTGCCTGTAAGGTCTCTTTTGAGAAACCCGCTGACAGTTTGATGGGAACTCCTTTGTAGGTGACTGACCCCCTTATCTCTTGCTGCTTCTAGGATTCTCTCCTTCATTTTAATCTTGGCTAATATAATGATGATGTGCCTTGGCGTGTTCCTTCTTGGGTCCAACTTCTCTGGGACTCTCTGAGCTTCCTGGAAATCTATTTCCTTTGCCAGATTGGGGAAGTTCTTCTTTATTATTTGTTCAAATAAGTTTTCCACTTGTTGCTGTTCCTCTTCCTTTTCTGGTACCCCTATAATTCGGATGTTGGAACATTTAAAGATGTCCTAGAGGTTCCTAAGCCTCTCCTCATTTTTTTGAATTCTTGTTTCTTCATCCTTTTCTGTTTGGTCATTTTTATCCTCCTTCTGGTCCACTCCTTTGATTTGAGTCCCAGTTTCCTTTCCGTTACTATTGGTTTCCTGTGTATTTCCATTCATTTCAATTAGTTTAGCCTTCATATGTTCCTCTAATTTGTGACTATAATCAACCAGTTCTGTGAGCATCCTGATCACCAGTGTTTTGAACTGTGCATCTGAAAGTTTGGCTATTTCTTCGTTGCTTAGATTTATTGGCTCTGGGGCTCTGAGTTGTTCTTGAGCCATGTTTTGATCTGTTCGTGTCTGTTATGTACGAGGAGGTGTTCACCAGGGTGGGGCCACCCAGGTCGCTGGTTTGTGACACTGTATGTGGGAGCAGGGTCAGAGAGGGACAATGGCGGTCCCCTCTGCCACTTTCTGCCACTGGGGTCTGCACGGTCTGTCTCACTGCTTCACTCTTTCACCGGTTTATCTGTGTGCGAATGTGTGACTGTGGTCAGCCCTCAGTGGGTCCACTGCCTTGCACCCTCAGTGGGTCCACCTGCTACTCCACACCTGGGATCCGCCCATGGCTGCCAGCGTGCCTGGGTTGCGCGCCCGGGTCGGTCCGGTGGATCTTTTCTGCCCAACCCCACTCTGCTGCTGGCTCTGCCCCTCTTACTGGTTTGGCTGAAGAGTTTGTTGTTGTCAGACTTCCGTGAAGTTCAATTTTCTGTGGTTTGGCTGCATTTTTGTTGCTAAAACTTTGTTGTTTTTAAACTTGGTTGTGTGAGAAGGTGCAGTGCTTCCACCTATGCCTCCATCTTGGCGGAAGTCCAGAACATACTAGTCTTAAACATCATATTATATCACATTGACTTAACAGACAGTTATAAAACATTTCATCCAAAACCTGCTAAACGCACATCTTTCTTTCAAGTGCATATGGAACATTCACCAGGGTAGATATTATATTAGGCCACAAAACAAACCTCAATAAAATTAAAAAATTGAAATTGTATGAGGAAAGGGAGTAACAGAGATAGAAGAAGGTAATGTGTGGATACATTGTGATGAAAGGAGACTTGACTTTGAGTGGTGAACATACACAATATACAGAAGGTTGTATTGTACACCTAAAACCTATATAATTTTTAACTAACGTTACCTTAAAAAATTCAATAAAAATGAAAAGAAATCATATCAAGAATCTTTTTCAACTACAATGGTGTGAAACTAGAAATCACCTACATAAAAAAGTTGTATAAAACAAAAATAGAGATTAAATAATATGCTACTAAACAAATAATATCAAAGAGGAAATAAAACTGGAAATTAAAAATTTCCTTGAGACAAGTGAAAATGAAAAAATAACTTCTCAAAATTCATGGGATATTGCAAAAGCAGTTTTGAGTAATGAGAAAAATCCCAAATAAACAACCTAACTTTACACTTAAACAAATGAGAAAAAGAATAAACAAAAGCCAAACTAAACAGAAGGAAGGAAGATCACAGTAGAAATAAACAAAATTAAAATTCAATAGTAAAAACCAATGAAATTAAGAGGTGGTTTCTTGAAAAAATGAGCAAAATTGGTAAGCCTTTAGTGAAACTCAGCAAGAAAAAAGAGCCCAAACAAATAAAATCATAAATAGAAGACAAGAAGTTATAACTGACACCAGAACATAAAGAAAGCCATTAAAGAATACTACAAACTGCCCTGGTTGGTGTGGCTCAATGGACTGAGTGCTGGCCTACAAACCAAAGACTCTCTGGTTTGATTCCCAGTCAGGGCACATGACTGGGTTGCAGGCCTGGTCCCCAGCAAGGGCTATGCAAAAAGCCAGGTTTTTTTAAAAGATTTTATTTATTTATCTTTAGAGGGGAAGAGAAGGAGAGAGGGAGAGAAATGTTAATATA
This sequence comes from Artibeus jamaicensis, assembly GCF_021234435.1. Classification (NCBI taxonomy): domain Eukaryota; kingdom Metazoa; phylum Chordata; class Mammalia; order Chiroptera; family Phyllostomidae; genus Artibeus; species Artibeus jamaicensis. The sequence continues at coordinate 1,503,999 of NW_026521848.1, forward strand.
TGGTTGCTTCTCATGTGTTCCCTGCTGGGAACTGGCCCGCAATCCAGGCATGTGCCCTGACTGGGATCCAAACAAGCAACCCTTTGGTTTCCAGGCCGGCACTCAGTCCACTGAGCCATACCAGCCAGGGCACAGACCAATATTCTTGATGAACATAGATACAAATGTCCTCAACAAAATATCAACAAACTGAATTTAACTACACATTAAAAAGATCAGGATTTCTGGCCAAGATGGAGGCATAGATAGATATACTTTGTTTCTTTACACAACCAAGAGAAGGACAATGACAAATTTAAAAACAAAAAACAACCAGAACTGCCAGAAAATCGAACTGTATAGAAGTCTGACAATCAAGGAGTTAAAGAAGAAAGATTCATTCAGACTGGTAGGAGGAACAGAGACTGGCAGTCTGGGCAGAGAGGACCCCCAGCAAGATGATGGGTGGTAAATTGGGTGGACCTACATTTGCATGGAAATAAACCATGAGGAACAACTGGGGAGTGAGACAGATCACCCAATCCAGGCTTCCAGTGTGGGAAAAGAAAGCCTCAAAACTTCTGGCCCTAAAAACCTGTGAGGGTTGCTGTGGCAGGAGAAACTCCTAGCCTCACAGGAGGGTTCGCTAGAGGACTCTCCCAGGGTCCTAAAACACACACAAACCCACCTATCTGGGAATCAGCACCAGAAGGGCCCAATCTGCTTGTGGGTAGTGGAGGAAGTGACTGAAAGCTGGCAGAGAGCTGATCAAGTGGCACTGTTCCCTCTCAGACATTTCCCCCACATACAGTACCATGACGCAGCAAAGAGAGTTGCCCCTGCCTGGCAAATACCTAAGGTTCTGTCCCTTACTATGTAACAGGGCACTGAGACAAAAAAAAAAAAAAAAAAGGATCAAATGAAAGAACAGATCAGAGTTCCAAAAATAGAACTAAGAGATGAAGAGATAGCCAATTTATCAGATGCACAGTTCAAAACACTGGTAATCAGGTTGCTCGCAGAAGTGGTTGAGTATGGTCACAAAATAGAGGCAGAAGTAAAAGCTGTGCAAAGCGAAATATACAGGGAACCAACAGTGATGGGAAGAAAATCAGGATTCAAGCCAGAGATTTGGAGGAGAAGAAAGTAAGAAACATTTAACCAGAACAGAGTGAAGAAAAAAGAATTTGAAAAAATGAGGAGAGGCTTGGGAACCTCTGGAAAAACTATAAATGTCCCAAAATCCAAATTCTAAGGGTGGCAGAAGAAGAAGAGGAAGGACAAGAAATTGAAAATATTTGGAAACACTTCCGCCAAGATGGAGGCATAGGTGGAGACGCCATGTTTTCTCACACAACCAAGTTTAGAGACAACAAAGTATTAGCAACAGAAAACACAGTCAGAACACAGAAAATTGAACTTTTCAGAAGTCTGATAACAACAAATTCTTCAGCCCGACCAGTAGGAGGGGCGAAGCCAGCAGCTGGTGGAGTGGGGTTGCACAGGAAAACTTGGTCAGACGGACTCAGGCTTGCGAATCCCATGCATGGGGTTGCAAAGGGCAGACCCAGTGAGTGGACCCAGTGAGGGCGAAGGGCGGGGGGTTGACTGTGGTGGCTCATTCCTGCGCAGATAGACCGGTGAGGGAGTGGGCAGTAAGACGGGACTGAGCAGGCCCCAGAAACGGGAGGGAGGCAGCAGAGGGGGCTGCCATTTCCCCACTCTGACCCCACCCCCACATCATCACAACCCAGCCACCCTGCCCTGGTGGCCCCGCCCCGCCCCTAAGGCTCCACTCCTCATACTTAATGGGTGCGAACAGACCAAAAATGGCTCAAGAAGATCTCAAAGCCCCAGAGCCCATAACTCTAAGTGGCGAAGAAATAGCAAAACTTTCAGATGCACATTTCAAAACACCAGTGATCAGGATGCTCACAGAACTGGTTGATTTTAGTCACAAATTAGAGAAACAAATGAAGGCTAAACTAAGTGAAATGAAGGGAATTGTACAGGAAACCAATAGTGATGAAAAGGAAACTGGGACTCAAATCAAGGGAGTGGACCAGAAGGAAGGAAAAAAATGACCAAACAGAAAAATATGAAGAAACAAGAATTCAAAAAATGAGGAGAGGCTTAGGAACCTCCAGGACATCTTTAAATGCTACAACATCTGAATTATAGGGGTACCAGAAGAAGGAAAGGAACAGCCTATGAGTGGAAAACTTATTTGAACAAATAATAAAGGAGAATTTCCCCAATCTGGCAAAGGAAACAGACTTCCAGGAAATCCAGGAAGCTCAGAGAGTACCAAAGAAGGTGGACCCAAGAAGGAACACACCAAGGCACATCATCATTACATTAGCCAAGATCAAAATGTAAGAGAGAATCCTAGAAGCAGCAAGAGATAAGGGGATAGTCACCTACAAAGGAGTGCCCATCAGACTGTCAGCGGATTTCTCAGAAGAGACCTTACAGGCAAGAAGGGGCTGGAAAGAGGTATTCCAAGTCATGAAATCCAAAGACCTACAACCAAGATTACTCTATCCAGCAAAACTTTCATTTAGAATGGAAGGACAGATAAAGTGCTTCTTAGATAAGACCAAATTCAAGGAGTTCATCATCACCAAGCCCTTATTATATGAAATGTTAAAGGGACTTACCTAAGAAAAAGAAGATAAAAAGGATGAACAGTGAAAGGACAGCAAACACAGTTACTAAGAACCACACCTAAAACAAAAACAAACTAAGAGGACAGCTAGATCAGGAGTGAAAGCATAGAAATGAAGATCTCATGGAGGGTTAGTAACAGGGGAGTGGGAGGAGGAGAAGGGGGAGAAGGTACAGAGAATAAGTAGCATAGACGATAGGTAGAAAATAGGGGGAGGGCAAGAATAGTATGGGAAATATAGAATTTAAAGAATTTGAGACACATGGTCATAAACTAAAGGGGGGAATGGTGAGGGTGGGGGTGTGCAGGGTGGAGGGGAATGAAGGGGGGAATAGAACAACTGTAATGGCATAATCAATAAAATAAAAAGGTAAAAAAAAGGAAACATTTGGAAACGTAATGAGGGAGACCTTTCCCAATCTGGCAAAGGAAATAGACTTCCAGGAAGTCCAGGAAGCTCAGAGAGTCCCAAAGAAGTTGGACACAAGGAAGCACACACCAAGGCACATCATAATTACATTACCCGAGATTAAAAATAAGGAGAGAATCTCAAAAGCACCTAGAGAAGAACTAGACAGTTACCTACAAAGGAGTTCCCGTAAGACTACCTGCTGATTTCTCAAAAGCAACATTGCAGGCAAGAAGGGGCTAGAAAGAAGTATTTGAAGTCACAAAAAGCAAGGACCTCCATCCAAGACTGCTCTATCCAACAAAGATATTATTTAGAATGGAAGGGCAGATAAGGTGCTTCCCAGATAAGGTCAGGTTAGAAGAGTTCATTATCACCAAGCCCTTATTATATGAAATGTTAAGGTAATTTACCTAAAAAAAGGAAAAAGATAAAAATTATGAACAGTAAAATGACAACAAACTCACAACTATCAACAACTGAACCTAAAAAAAAAGCAGAAACAAAAACAATCTAAGCAGCCCTGGGTGGTGTGACTCAGTGGATTGATAATGGGCTTGTGGAGCAAACGGTCTCTGGTTGGATTCCCAGTCAAGATACATTTCTGGATTGCTGGCCAGCTTTCCAGTAGGGGGGCATGCAAGAGGCAACCACGCATTAATGTTTTTCTCCCTCTCTGTCTCCTTCTCTTCCCCTCTCTCTGAAAATAAATAAATAAATAAATATTTGGGAAAAAAACCTAAGCAAACAGCTAGAACAGGAAGAGAAGCACAGCAAGGGAGATCACATGGAGGGTTATCATTGGGGAGGGGGCAGGGAGAGAATGGGGGAAAAAGTACAGAGAGTAAGAAGCATAACTGATAGGTACAAAATAGACAGGAGGAAGTTAAGAATAGTATAGGAAATGGAGAAGCCAAAAAACTTATATGTATGACCCATGGACATGAACTAAGGGAAGGGAATGCTGGTGGAAAGGTGGGCCCAGGGTGGAGCAGAATAAAGGGGAGAAAAAAACGGGACAACTCTAATAGCATAGTCAATATACATTATTTTTTTTTACATTTTTCATTTGTATTTATTTATTTATTTTAGAGAGAGGGGAAGGGAAGGAGATGGAGAGAGAAACATCAATGTGTGGCTGCATCTCACATGCCCCCTGCTGGGGACCCGACCTGCAACCCAGGCATGTGCCCTGACTGGGAATCAAACCAGCGACCTTTTGGTTGAAGACCTGTGCTCAATCCACTGAGCTACACCAGCTAGGGCAATAAAATATACTTAAAAAAAAGGATCATACACCATGACCAAGTTGAATTTATCTCAGGAATAAAAGCATGGTTCAACACCTGTAATTCAATCAAGGTGATACATTACACTTACAAAAAGAAGGATAAAAACCATATGATCATCTCAATAGATACATAAAAAGCATATTACAAAATCCAACATATTTTATGATAACATCTCTTAATAAAGTGGATATAGAAGAAACATATCTTACCAACATAAAGGCTATACATGATAAACCTACAGCCAATACTGTTCTCAATGGTTGGAAAGCTAAAAACTTTTCCACCAAAATCAGGAACAAGACCAGCATGCCCATTAACACACTTCTATTCAACATAGCATTTGAAGCTCTAGTCACAGCAAGCAGACAGGAAAAAAAAATTAAAAAAAGAAAGAAAGGAAAGGCATCCAAATCAGAAAGGAAGAAATAAAATTCTCATTATTTGAAGATTACATAATACTATATATAGAAAACCCTAAAGAACCCACCAAAAACTATTAGAAATAATAAGTAACTTTAATAAAGTTGCAGAATATGAATCAACAGACAGAAATTTGTTGTTTCTATACATCAATAATAAATGATCAGGAGTAAGTAAGAAAACAATCCCATTTACAATCACATCAAAAAGCATAAAATAAATAGGAATAAATTTAACCAAAGAAGTAGAAAACTTGTATACTGAAAACTATAAGATATTGGAGAAATGATTGAGGATACAAGTAAATAAAAGGATATGTCATGCTCAGAGACTGAAAGGATTAACATTGTTAAATGTCCTTACTAACTACAGCAATATACAGATTCAATGCAATTCCTATTAAAACACCAATAGCTTTCATCTTAGAACTAGAGCAACTAATCCTAAAATTTACATGGAACCACAAAATACCTCAAATAGCCAAAAAAAACCCAAAAAACAAAAAACCCAAAAACCTTGAGAAAGAACAGAGTGAGAGGTTTAATGCTCCCTGATTTCAAACCATGTTACAAAGCTACAATAATCAAAAGAAAATGGGTATTGGCATAAAATCAGATTTATAGATCAATGGTAGAGAATACAGAACCCAGAAATAAATCCTCAGTCTCATGGTAAATAATTCTATGACAAAGGAGGGAAGGATATACAACAGGGCAAAGACAGTCTCTTCAATAAGTGGTGTTAGGAAAAATGGACAGATATAGAAATAGACAAAATAAAATAACTTAGACGATTTCCTTATATCATAAACAAAAAAATTACAATGGATTAAAAGTTTACATGGAGGACCTGAAATATAACTTCTAGAAGAAACACAAGCAGTAAACTCTTTGACATTGGTGGTAGCAACATGTTTTTGGATAGATATCTCTATTGGGCAAGGGCAACAAAAGATAAAAATAAGTGGGACTACACCAAACTAAAGAGTTTTGCATGGCAAATGAAACCATCAACAGAATGAAAAGACAATCTACTGAAAGTGAGAAAATATTTACAAATGATACATCCAATAGGGGTTAAGATCCAAAATATATAAGAAACTCATACAATTTTACAACATTTCTGCCCTGAAAACAAACCAATTAAAAAATGGTCAGAGGAACTGAATAAACATTTCTTTAAAAAAAAGATTTTATTTATTTATTTTTAGAGAGAGGGAGTGAAACACTAACATGCGAGAGAAGCATTGATCAGTTGCCTATTGCACTTGCCCTGGCTGGAGACTCAACATACAATGCAGGATGTGCCCCAACTGGGAATTGAACAAGTGACCCTGTGCTATCAAGGATGACACCCAACCAACTGAGCCACACTGGTCAGGGCTGAATAAACATTTCTCCAAAGATGTCATAAAAATGGCCAACAGACATATGAAAAGATGCTCAAATCAATAATTATCAGGAAAATGCAAATTAAAACCACAGTGAGAAATCACCACACACATGCCAGAATGGCTATCATCAGTAAGTTAACAAACAACGAGTACTGGTGAGGATGTGGAGAAAAGGGAACCCTAGTGCACTGTTAGTGGAATTGTAAATTAGTGCAGCTGGTATGGAAAATCGAATGGGATTTCCTCAATTCATTAAAAATAAAGCTGCCATACAAACTATCAATTCCATTTCTGTATTTATCTGAAGAAAATCAAAACACTAATTTGAAAAGACATATGCACTCCTCTGTTTACCTTAGCATTACTTTTTAAAAATGTTTTATTAATTACGTTATTACAGTTGTCCCATTTCCCTGCCTTCATTCCCCTCCACCTTGCACACCCACTCTTCTCATTCCCCCCTTTAGCTCATGTCCATGTGTCACAAGTTCTTTAGCTTCTACATTTCCCCTACTATTCTTGCCCTCCCCTTGTCTATTTTCTACCTACCGTCTATGCTACTTATTCTCTGTACCTTCTCCCCACTTCTCCTCCTCCCACTCCCCTGTTGCTAACCCTCCATGTGATCTCCATTTCTAAGGTTCTGCTCCTGATTTAGCTGTCCACTTAGTTTGCTTTTGTTTTAGGTGTGGTTCTTAATAACTGTGAGTTTGCTGTCCTTTCACTGTTCATATTTTTCTCTTCTTTTTCTTAGATAAGTCCCTTTAACATTTCATAGAGTAAGGGCTTGGTGATGATGAACTCCTTGAACTTGGCCTTATCTGAGAAGCATTTTATCTGTCCTTCTATTCTAAATGGAAGCTTTGCTGGACAGAGCAATCTTGGTTGTAGGTCTTTGGTTTTCATGACTTGGAATAATTCTTTCCAGCCCCTTCTTGCCTGTAAGGTCTCTTTGGAGAAATCCACTGACAGTCTGATGGGCACTCCTTTGTAGGTGACTGTCTCCTTATCTCTTGCTGCTTCTAGGATTCTCTCCTTCATTTTAATCTTGGCTAATGTAATGATGATGTGCCTTGGTGTGTTCCTTCTTGGGTCCACCTTCTTTGGTACTCTCTGAGCTTCCTGGATTTCCTGAAAGTCTATTTCTTTTGCCAGATCGGGGAAGTTCTCCTTTATTATTTATTCGAATAAGTTTTCCACTTGTTGCTGTTCCTCTTCCCCTTCTGGTACCCCTATTATTTGGATGTTGGAATGTTTGAAGATGTCCTGGAGGTTCCTAAGCCTCTCCTCATTTTTTTGAATTCTTGTTTCTTCACTGTTTTCTATTTGGTCATTTTTTTTCTTCCTTCTGGTCCACTCCATTGATTTGAGTCCCAGTTTCCTTTTCATCACTATTGGTTTCCTGTGTATTTCCATTTATTTCACTTAGTTTAGCCTTCATTTGTTTCTCTAATTTGTGACTAAAATCAACCAGTTCTGTGAGCATCCTGATCACCAGTGTTTTGAACTGTGCATCTGATAGGTTGGCCATCTCTTGGTCGCTTAGAAATATTGGTTCTGGGGTTTTGAGCTGTTCTTCTTGAGCCGTAATGTTTTGGTCTGTTTGCGCCTGTTACGTATGAGGGGCAAAGCCTTAGGTGTTCACCAGGGCAGGGCAACCCAAGTCACGGCAACCCAGGTTGCTGGTTTGTGATGCTGTATGTGGGGGCGGGGTCAGAGAGGGGCAATAGCATTTTTTTCTCTCTCAAATTTTGGTCCTCTCTGCCTCTTCCCAAAAGCAAATTGGGCCCTTCTGGTGCTGGTTCCCAGATGTGTGGGCTCGTGTACCCTTCAGAACCCTGTGGGTCTCTCCAATGAACTCTGTGATCCTGGGAGCCTCTCCTGGCACCTCAACCCCCGAAAGTTTTTCCAATAGGCGCTTTTCGGCTTTATTTCCTGGTGCGGGGGCCCTGGGTTTTGCGGTTTGTCTCACTGCTCACTCCTTTGCCTGGTTTATCTGTCTGGTTGAATGGTATGTTGTTGTTGGACTTCGGTACAGTTTAATTTTCTCTCTGTTTTGGTTGCGTTCTGGTTTTTAAATCTTTGTTGTTCATAAACTTGGTTGTGCGAGGAGGTACAGTGTTTCCACCTATGCCTCCATCTTGGCTGGGCAGATTGCTGGAATACCTTAGCATTACTTATAATAACCAGTATATGGAAGCATAACCTAGGTGCCCATTGATAGATGGATGGATAGCAAAATAACACTTTCTCCCTCAGTTTGGGAATAAGACAAAGAAGTTCACTACTAACATATCAATTCAATACACTTTGGACTTATAATCAGTTTAATAAGGTAAGATAAATAACAGATATAAAGAGTGGAAAGGAAGCATGAAATAGTTATTTGCATTTAAATATCTCTACATGGGGAAAATCTAAAATAATTTATGGCAAACTATTAGCATTAATAAGGGAATTTAACAAGAGGATTAGCTTCAAGCCAAAAAAAAGTTCTCATCACAAGAACAAATATTCTGTAACTATGTACAGTGATGGGTGTTAACTAGGCATTGTGATGATTATTTAGCAACATATACAATTATCAAATCATTATGTTGTACATCTCAAATTAATGTAATGTTGTGTATCATTTGTACCTCCATTAAGAAAAAGAAAACCAATAGGTACTCACCAAGGCATCCTTGGTTTTCTTGAGGGCTTTCCACTCCATTGGTAGCAGATATTCGAACTTGCCAATGTCACAGCCCCTCCCTGTTGAATGGGGCTTGGGGGTGGGGACAGGACCTGCTCTGGCCAAGCCCAGGCCCGAGGCCACCATCACCAGGAACCACGCTGCAGCCATGGCCCACCTGCGACTGCTTCCCCTGCTGCATGGCTCCGCTTTTTAAGCACACTAAATGAGCAATCGTGGCTGATGTGTGTAATGTGCGAATGGAAACTGCAATTTCAAAAGGCATGAGTGGGTGGGGCCCGCTGCTGAGCCAGGTGAGCTCACAGGTGTGGGCAGCGCCAGGTGAGTCCAGTGCTCTAAGAGGAGGACACAGAAACTGAAATCAATCCCAAGCGGGACCCTGAGAAATCCCCGAGCCTAGTTTAAGAGTTCCTGGGACTTCGGGGAGCCCTTAACTGAGGATGTGACCAGAAGAAGGATGGGCAGCTGTCCAGCAGGGCAGGGACTGGCCAGGGTGTATGGTGGTGAGGATGCCCGAGTGCCAGCCAGGGAGCTTCCCCCACTGGTTTAAGCGTGTTTTGTTAACTCACTTTATGCTCCGAACATTCCTGAGTGCAGGAAGTCCTCACTCATGTCCTCAATAGGTTCTTGTAACTCGTATAACAAAACCTATCTGGCCACTGGCTGACTGACATAAATGGGAGTTAAGTTCCTATAGCAAGTTTCTGATCACAAGACATCCCCAAAGTTCTAAATGAAGACCCAAAGCATTTCTAATATTAAACACTGAAATAAAATGTGAGCTGTACATTGTTTAAGAGAGATTCATGAAAATGGGCCAGATAACATCTTTTCAGACTCTTCTGTCCTGGGTGGCATGGCCAGAGCCCATTTGGCCCCTTGAGGCAGAGGACAGTGCCCCCCCAGGACAGCGCCCCCCAGGACAGCAGCGCTGCATCGCAGGGCCTCTCACACACACCCACTCCCACTCAGATGGGACACGACTGTTCACCTGGTAAGCACATCTGTGGGCTGTGGGAGGAAATCTCAGACCCTGGACAAAACCTGTGCAGACGTGGGGAGAACCTGCAGTGTCCCCAGAGACAGTGTCCCCAGTGGGGGCTCAATTTTGTTTTTAATTGACAACCATTATGACAAAATGCCTGAATGAAACAATGTTATTAAAGGACCACTGTAGTTATTTTCAGAATCATCCCTCATTTTACCGGTGAGGAAACTGAGGAACAGGAAGGCAAAGTGACTTGCCTGAGATCCCCCAGCGGGGTCATGGCAGAGCTGGGCTTTGAATGGAGTCCCATGTGTATACCCCCTATTCTGCACATGGTCAGAGTAAAAGCTGGGGACCCCTGGGAGTCACAGACAGCTCTCTTTTCCTTCCCTCTGGGTGGCATGACAGGGTGGGGAGCTCCTCATTCACGGGGGTTAGGAGTGCTTGCTGGGGATGGGAGGGGTTGCCTGGGGCAAAGACCCTGAGGAGGGTTTGCAGAAGGCAGGCAGAGTCTGGTTGCTTTGCTATCAGCCCCTGTCCCCCTACGAGCCCCCCCACAGTAATAATATTTGTGTAGCAGGTAGGGAATTGCTCTTCTTATGTGGGCATTTCTATGTTTCATTACTTTATTTCTTTCTTGGCTCTTCGGTGCAGAAGAGTATTAATCAAACTCTTCAGATATAACAGCATCACAAACAGGCCCACGAGGGACCGTCTAGGTTTTTACCTGCCCCCCCCCACCATGCCCAATCTCCACTCCCACCCTTTCCCCTCACAGGCACCCACTTTAATGCACTTGATATATAGCTGCAAAGGTGTATTTTTATAATTTGCAATTTTGTGCATGTATGTGTTTCCAATTTACATAAATGAGATTGTGTTATAAATTTCATTCTATTTCTTTCTTAAAAAAGAAAAACTTAGCAGTACATTTCTGAGATGATGTATAGCTGTGTGTGCACCAAGTTCTCTGCTTCCAACTATTGCATTGTATTCCACAGTGTGTCCAGAGCACTTTTACTGATCTGTTCTTATCTAGGCCCCCAGTGAGGCACACTTTGGTTGCCTTCAACTCTCCATTAGAATAAGGCCTCCCACTTTGTGTTCTGGTGTTATTCTGCTTGTCCTTTGAATTCTTTTTCCTGTCTGCATGCTGAACAGGTCAGAAGTGCCAGGATTAATTCCTCAAAGGCAATTCACATCCATGTGTGTAGGGAGCCAGGAAACAAACTCTGTTTCCCTTTTCCTCAGTGGGTCAGTTCTGAGGTATGTTCTCCATGATTCCTCAAGTCCTTGGAGAGCCCCTGTATGGATGACTCAATCTAGTTACTCACAGCAGTGACCTTTGAAGGCAGGGGCCACTAAGTTACACATGAGCCGCTAAGGCAATAACTCTAGCTGCTGCCTGACCTTTGAACCTGAGCCAGACTAGGGTGAGAAAGCTGAGGTGTCTGGATTCAAAACCTGAGGAGGCCCTCACTTTCAGGTTCAGGCAAGTGCCTTAGGTACCTCACCTGCCTCCCTGTAGTCCAGACTCTGCACTATTTTTTGGCTTTTTTCTCTTCCCATCCCAATTTCCTCACTCACTTCTGCTTCCCGGGGTTGCCTCCTAAATAAACCACTTCTTCCCTTGGCTCTGAGCATGCTTTTGGGAGACCCCAAACTAAGATATATATTAGATATATTCCTGAATATATATACATATTCCTATTCAGGAATCAAATCCCCAATTGCTAGTATTGGGGATCCTAGCAATAGGATCCCCAAACTAAGATGGATAGATAGTTAGATATCTTATATATATATTCCTAAATATGTGTGTGTGTGTATTCAGGATAGGATTTTCTGGGCCACAGGGCAAACCTGCACTTGTATTGTCTAGTCAGTGCTGTTCAACAGAACTTCCTGCGATGATGGGAGTGTTCTACATTTGCGCTGTCCAGTGCAGTAGTCACCAACCATGTGTGGTTGTTGAATGCTTAAATTTGGTAGTGCAATGGAGGAACTGAATGTTCAGTTTCTTTCATTCTCCTTTTAGTGAATGGTTATGTGTGGCTAGTGGCTACCGGAAAGGGCAGCGCAGATCTGAGTACTCATCTATTGCTCTCCCATGTGGTGGCACCTGCTTCCCTGTCTCCGGAAGTGCTGGACAGTTCCTGTACCTGCCCCCAACAGCATGGCCTCCTCAACACAAGGATCTGACTGAGGTGATGTGGTCGGGAACCTTGACAGTGAGCCTGGTGCAAAATAGATGAGACTTTTGAGGTTAAGAGAAAAGATGAGTAAATTCTGCATGTGAAGGAAATGCAAATACTATTTGGCTAGAGGGGAAATACTATGTAATTTAAAGATAAGTTTTCAAAGTCTGACACTTTCCACACTGAGAAGTGGGTCTGTCCCCTTCCCTTGAATTTGGGCTGGCCTTTGTGGGTCATGTGTAACTCTAGGTGCTAATTGACCTCTGAACCTGAGTCAGAAAAGGTCGAGGTAGCTTCTGCTTGGTTCTCTTGAAACTCTCACTCTGGGGAAGGCCTGCTGCCATGATTTCCCTGAAATGACCATCCCCACTTGGCCATTTCAGACATACAGCCCAACTCACAGGTTCCTGAAGCCATGGTTGGGGCTCTTACCCCTCTAGTTCCTACCCACCAAAGATCCTACATGACCATTTTTACTCTATTGCCCCCATGCCTCTGAACCCAGGAAATAAAAGTATTACCTATGGACACATATTTAATCTCCCCTCATATATATATGGCAGTTTGGCAGATAGGAGCAGAATAGGAACTATGGGCAAGGTATGGTGTGTTACCAGAGTGTAGAGCCCTGGGTACTTAGCAATGGGCAAAGCTGGGCTAGGACCTCACTCCCAGAGATGATCTTTCCTCCTCTAGCATACTCTTGGTCATGTGTCTAAACCTCCTGGCTTTTCATATTGCTGGTCATATGGTTTGGACCTTCTCCTGACACTTCCTCTCTTGGAATATTTTTAGTTATGTGGTAGACCCCTCTAGAGGAAGAACAAGGGGGCTGGAGAATAGCCTGATATGACTCTCATACAAACCCCTGTATGACCACTACTTAAGCTTTAAGCCCTGGAGATAACATCTAGGCTTCTGTTGTGTTTCAGCTCCAGGCCAAGAAAAGCAGCCAGGTTGGGTAACCCCATGGCTGACATCAGGAACAGCTTCAATGACCCCATGCCTTGGTGCCAACCAATTGGTGGAGACTGTAGACCTGAAAGGACATACCTGGAAAGCTGATGAATATCCTATGAAGGTCTCCCCCTGAGACCTCCAGATGAAACCCTCAAGAGGAAGGACCCAGTGCAGGATCGTTCTGTCTCTTGAACATGCCTGCACCTTCCCCCTTCTCTTTCTACTGGGATGTTCTCTCTGCCTTTTCTTAAGCCTAAGGTCCAAGGCCCCCCTTTTTTTTTTGTCTCTGTAACTTGTTTTCTGAGCCCATACAGCCCAGCTGGCTCACTTCTTCCACAATTCACTCCTTCTACCTCTGTGATTTTGTAAATAAACTTTTGCTTGTATTTGAGTCTCACCTCTGATTCCTTTCTTAGCCAGAACTCAAATGCTGAGATTGCTGAACCGAGGACATTCTAACTGCCGGAAACATTCTACTGCTGTTGCAGCTAACATACCATCCATGGAGAATGAATGGACAGGTGGATGAATGGATGGACGAACAAACTTTTTAAGGGGCACTAGCAATAAGTTATTTGCAAATGGAAAAAACTAAAGTTTAGAAAAAGGCAAGTATACCACTAAAGGTCAATGGGAAGGAAAATGTCCCCTCAGATTTAGCTCTGACTTCAAAGTCGGACCTCCACCATTCACACTACCTCAGAATGATTGCTTGCACTGCCAGCGGTCACCCCGTCACACAAATGAAAATGAATGAACACCAGGAGAAACAGAGGAACAGCACAAGCACATGGGTCTTACAACTGTAAGGACACATTAGTAACAGGATCACAAATAATCACAACTCAGTCATGAGTAGCATCTTATGATCTTTCGGTTAACAAAGGACCACATACACGACCCTGATATACACCCTGATGTGCAGCCAGTCACATGCAAGTATAGCAGGTACGGCAGTGTACACTCATAACACTTCATCATAAAGGGCTCCCTTACTGTTTTATATATTTACTATGCATTTCATCATTATTTTAGAGTGCGCTCTGTCTATTTCTATAAAGTTTGCTGTATGACAGTATGTGTGTTAGGCTGGCAGCAGCCTCATAAACCTTGTGTTTACTGCAACTTTGCACTATTTTCTCCTGTGCTTGGTGCAATATTGTGTTCTTTTATACATTTAGGTGGCACAAATGTACAGAGTTTGTAAGGTCCATAGTAGTGGGAAGAATGTGCTTGGCCTTCACATTCACTCGCCACTCACTCACTGCCTCGCCCAGAGCAACTCCAGTTCCCTGGTTGCACCCATGTGAGTGCCCTATGCAGGTGTGACATTTTTATCCCCTACAGCACATCTTCACTCTGCCTGTAGGGTGTTTAGATGTGTCCAGACACACAAATACTTATCACTGTGTTCTTCCTGCCGACAGTATCTAATACAGTTCAACCTGCTGCACAGGTTTGTGGTCCAGGAGCTACAGGCTGTACCACACAGCCCAGGTGTGTGGTGACTGCCCCATCGCGGTCAGTGTGAGTGCTCTGTGAAGTCCGTAGAACAACTGATTCCCCTAAGGACACATTCCTCAGAAGGACTCCTTGTGGTTACATCGCTGGGGACTGTACTGAGACTACTGACCTCGGTGCTCTCCAAATCCCTCAGAAATGGGACCCGCTCAGTGGGGAGAGCCAAGAGTCAGAGACTCACAGAACGTCCAGGGAGGCGTTTGGGGGAAACAAGACTGGTCCATGGTCCACAGGGTCAGCAGCAAAGTGGTTCCAGAATGCAGGCCTCTCCCAAACCAGCCCCGGACACTGAATCCCCCCACATATTCCCCACAGCACAAACAGCATCTTTTTCTCATTGTTTATTTGCACAATTTTGACAAAAAATAAAAAAATAAACACTTTATTGGGTGTGAGTTTGAAAATTCACACAGATAAATACATAAATAGTGGATGAGTGGCAATAACTTAAGAAGAGTGAGTGAGGCATAAATAAAATCTAAGGTGATGGGGTAGGTGGTGGGTGGGCCTTGGGGTCAGACACACAGGTCTCCACTGGCGACGCAGTTCAGGTCACGGGCCAGGAGGCGGAACAGGTTGAATGTCACAGAGGCTTCAAGGCAGCCATGGGACTCCTGTGGGGAAGACGGGATGGGTCAGTGACTATCCATGATCTGAGTCCCAGTTGTCCTGAGACACTGGTCACTCCCTGGTCACTCACCTTTGAAGCTACCTGGAGGCGGCACAGCCAGCAGTGGAGGTGGCCCCGGGGCCTGGGGCCTGCTGTGGCCTGAGCTGGGACCTGTGAGGAGAGGAGGGTGGTGTGTGAGGCAGAGCCTAGGACAGGGGTGAACCTATGGGGGTCAGGGGGACTCAGAGCCCACAGACGTGGCCCAGGGGCCCAGAGAACTCACACAGGCCTGAAGCTTGGTGTGGATATAGCGCAGCGTGTGAAGGGGCTGGTCCAGGATGTCCCCCAGGGTGGAGTTAGCCATGGTCTCCAGGACCTTCAGTGTCAGGGCCAGCTCAGCCTCCAAGGCCACAGGGCGCTCCCACACCTGAGGAGGGCAGAGACAGGGGAGAGCTGCATGTGAGAAAGAAACAGGTGAG
The DNA here is from genome assembly GCF_021234435.1 of Artibeus jamaicensis. NCBI lineage: Eukaryota > Metazoa > Chordata > Mammalia > Chiroptera > Phyllostomidae > Artibeus > Artibeus jamaicensis. Next base: position 1,519,611 of record NW_026521848.1, read on the forward strand.
GAGGACTGAGGAAGGAACAGTAAAGGTACAAGGTCAGGACAGGTGAGAGGACACAGCCAATGTGGGCTGATGAGAACAGGTCAAGAAGAGCAAAAAGTCAGAAGAGTGAGGAGGAGAAGGTGAAGAGGCCACTTAAGCAGCTAGAGAAGTGGAGCCAGGTGTGGGCGGGGCTGGCCCTCACTCTGCCAACTCACCTGCAGCTGCTTCAGGTCCCGGGTCCTGGGGAGTGGGTAGGAGCTGCAGCTCCAGTTCTTCAGCAGGAGTGACTCCTCCTGGAGAGCAAGGGCAGGGTCAGTGCACAGCTGGAGGGCTGAGGTTAGACCCCTGCAGTGGGATTGGAGGGAGACTACGACATAAGGAGGGGGGCTAACTTCCAAAACCAGGGTGGAGGTGTCTCCACTGCAGAAGAACAGGAGTCAGCCCAATGCAGCAACAGCAGGAGTCAGCCCACTGTGCCAAAGTGCAGGGCAGCCCAGGGAGGGGAGGGGACAGGTCCACCCTGAGCCACAGGGAGCATGGGAACCCCCAGAGGGCGAGTGGGGGTTGGCCCACAGCAGGTGGGGCAGTGGGGAGACTCACCAAGGCGTCCTTGGCCCTCCTGAAGGCCTTCATGTCTTGTGGGGGCAGAGACTTGAACTGGGCCATGGGGCAGCCCCTTGCACCTGGGAGGACACTGAGGGGCGTGGGGACAGGAACTGTTTCTGTCCTGGTCAGCACTATGGTCATCAGCATCAGCACCAGCATGCAACCCACAGGCAAGTCTGTGTTAGAGAAGGACAGACAGATGAGGGCACGGACAGTGTCAGGGGCTGAGGGTGGGGGCTGTGGGGAGGTGGGGGTCTTGAGCGATGATGTGGGGGCTCACCCAGCTGCATCCTCATCTCTGTCTCTGGTGTCTGTCAGCAGAGGGGGACCCAAGTGTCCACTGAGAGGCTGTCACCAGGGTCTCTCACTCAGCCTTGTTTTGTGTCCGTGACCTCAGCCTCCTCTGCCGGGTCTGAGTCTGCTGCTCTGTCTGCGTCTCTGCACCTCCAGCTCTGCTCTGATGGAACAGCTGCCTGAGCTCCATGGTAGAGCTTTTAGCCTGGAGACATGGGCCATCTTGGCTGCTCCAGGAAAAGTGAAAACACTGGCCACTAGGGGAGGCCCCAGGCTGGGGAAGCCCATGCAGGGCGGGGCCTTGAGCCGGGTGAGCAGCTGGAGGGAAAGAGAAACTGACCAAGATTCAGGTTCACATACAGGAGGTGAGGTTCTAAGAGGAGTCTCAGTGTAGGGGCACAGCCTCAGCCCCACAATGGGTGGTCACGGTGCCCTGATGATGTGGGGACAAAGGGATTTGTCTTTGTGCAGGAGACCACAGTGCAGTGAGAGGAGGAGAAAGGCACCTCTAAGGGTGTTGCCACCAAGACCCTTGAACTTCCAAGACAGATTATTCCCAGGAGGGGAGAAGAGAGAGGGAAAGAGGCTGCTGGTGGGTGAGAGGGAGTCAGAAAGGCAAAGCGGCCCAGAGTTCAGAGAGGAGACCAGCTCTTCCCTCCCTTCCGCACTTGGTCCTGAGAGAGAGAGAATGTGGAGAAGGGGAGCCTCACTAACATCTTAATTGTCCAGGCACCGAGGGACACAGGAATGGGAGGCTCTGCTAGGGAACTGGGGTGTTGCCAAGGACTTCAGGGAACCAGCTCCGTTTGTGACAAACTCCTTCATTCATTCACCAAGTGTTATTCAGCCCCCACTTTGGTCAGGCATGGTTCCAGGTGCCAGGCATTGAAAAAGAACCTATAAAACAATCCTTGAGGAACTTTTACTAGATAGCAGTGACGGAGAGGGGTTAAGCACATGGTGTACAGTACATCAGAGAACGAAAAATGAAAGAACTGAAGTCCGGTGAGCACAGGGCGTAAGACATGGTTGCACTGAATGAGGTGGCCTGAGAAATCATATTTGAGCAAAGACGTAAAGAAAGAAGCGAGGGAGGCTATGTGAAGATTGAGGTGGGGCAGTCGGGGCAAATGGACAACAGAGAGGCCTCCACATTGTTGAGTCCTTTATACATCCCCACTACACAAAGGCTCTGCCACCTGCAATAGTAAATCCATGATAACACGGAGGACATACTAAACATTCCCTACATTTTAAATATGGAGTAACATTGGGAGAAGGGACAGAAGCTTAGTGTTGTGACCTGTTCTAAATATAAAGTATCTTGACATAATATTAAAATACATAAAAATAAGTAAATACTCAGTAAAATGCAGGGAGTCAGAAATGTTAAGGGACCTGCCCAAGGTCATAAAAGAAATCAGGGCTGAGGGCAGAGCTGTACGTAGGTCTTGCGGACACCTGACTGTAGCCACTGTACTCCCCAGTTACTGTGCAGCCAGGTCCCCCGAACAAAAGGAAGATGAATGTGGGCACCCCAGTGCTTTTTGGCAATTGACTCCCACCCCAAACCCTTTTTCATTATTCAAAATTACAGGGAGATTTGGACAGAAATCCTTAGTTGGAAGAATTGAGCCTGATACACAAAAGTGTTAAAAGCCAGGAATAGGCTGGTCCCAAGTCACCCTCCAGGGCAATGGTCCATGTCTGTCAATTGCAGCCTTAACCCCAGGGAGGAGACATTGCATCAACAGAATTCTGGAAAAGGACAAAGCATCTCAAAATTCCTAAAGTTCATACATGTTTTTCTTAGAACGAAGTTCAGTGAGGTGACTAAGAGTGTGGGCTATGGAGCTAAAGGGTCTGGGATTCAAACCTGGCTCTGACCCTCCCAGCTGGGCGACCTTGGCAAAGAGGCCTGCAGTTAGCAACCATGATCGCCAACCCACTGACTTGGACACATGAAAAGTGCAATTGCCTGTGTATGTACGTGTGTGGTCACCTAATAGAGACCATTAGTGAAGACCATCCTATGGCCTCAGCTGGAAGCTTTAGAAACACTACTCCAATGTGCATTACTCATCTGCAAGAAAAGGACAAGAATGACATCGTGTGGATGAGGAAACTGAGGCTCAGAGAGAAGTAATTTGCCCAGTTACAAAATAATCAAGGGGCAGGGTTAGAATTGAAATTGAAGTCACCTGCTTTCCCTGGTTCAGCATTTTTAACTGAAAAGTGCCCCTCGAAATGATCACAAGGGAACAACCAGTGTAAATATGAGACTATTTAATAATGACAGTAAATTACCTCCAGAAGACAGAATAGTAAATTACATAGGGATTTCACAAATACAAAAGTCACATGAGTAACAGAATCCAAAATATTCCAGTCGGCTGAGGACTGTGGGCCCTTCCACTGCCAGATCCCTTAGGGGATGAGGCCTCCCCAGTGGGGAGATCAGAGTCGCAGATTCATAAAGTCTCAGATCAGACAATAAAAGTGTAAATCAGCCCTGGCTGGGTTAGCTCAGTGGATTGAGCCGCAGAAGTAGAAATTGGTCCATGGTACACGGAGTCAGTGATCCATGGTATGGACCCAGGACCCAAGTCTCCTGGTGCCAGACCAGGCCCTTGGAAGACCTTAAGAGAATGCATCCCATTGAAATTTCCTTACTTCTGGTGGACACGTTCTAGTCCTTGGAAAAGTATCTGCGCCTCCTCATGCACAAAACACAGGACATTGAGGTCAGGCCAGCAGTGCTGGAGTCGCCTGGCTGGAGATTGGCATTGGCCTAGGCCTTGAGGAAAGGCCATACTGGAGAGAGGCCTCGCCTGCAAAGCCAAGGGTCCCCTGGAGGCGCTGTGGGGTCAGAGACAAGGCCCCAAGTGCAACGCCAGCCGCAGGTCCCACGTGAGCAGGCGGAGGAAACTGAAGATTACTCTGGCTTCGTGGCATCGAGGCGCGAGTCCCGGGAATCTGGCAGGGAGGTGGAGCCAGGCTGAGGCAGGAATTTTCTCTTGAAAAAACTCTCCTCCATCCATTCTCATCTGTCTGCCGTTCTGGACAGAACCACTTCTCACAGGGGCCTCGCCCCTGCCCTTGACGTCCACCAGCTTCAGCGCCGGCTCCACTCACAGCTCTTAGTGTTTGGGGACCCCTCTCCGGTGGCCAGAGGGCCTTCCTCGAGGAAACTGGCCGCACCAGCTGGAGCTGTAAGGGAACAGGAGATAAATGAAGGAGGCGAAGGACGGAGTCTCCTACTGAGAACCTCCCAGCCCCAGAACAAAGCGCAGATCTGGGGACGCTGTGTGGACTCGAATCGTGTCTTGGACGGGTTAGGGGCTCAGCCCGACTGATCGCAGACCAAGCAGCCAAGCTGCGGGGCCGCAGAGCTCAGAGCAAGCTGGCTGGGGTGGAGGGGCCTGGAGCGAGGACACTCACGCAGGCCACCATGGCCCTCCACGCGACCGACAGCAGCTCCGGGATACAGCGACGCCAAGAAACAACTTGGGGATGGGCGGGTGGCTCAACATGGCCTAGGGGTACGAGAGGCTCCCGGACACCCAGGGCGTGAACGCAGACTGAAATGCACCCCTGGTGGAGCGTGGCACCCCGACGTGACCGAGGACGCCTGGAGGGGCGCCCTTTTGTGACTGGCATGAAGGCAGTTTCTATGATTAGGATGCTGAGGTCAGGGAAGGTCTCCTGACCAGAATTCTGAACCCCTGACTGAAAAAGCCTGCTGGGGGCTACGATGCTAGGGCCTCTTGAGGCAGGGACCTGCATCCCCAATCCCGGGCAGGCCCAGCATCTTCTAGGATGGGGGTCTGGGCATCACTCACGTAGTGGTCCCTCAGGGCCTTGGGGTCCAGCCAGGGATAGTGTGACAGGAGGCAGCACCGGGGTTCAGCCACTCCCTGGTTCGCCTCCATGCTGTCACCCATGCCTACAGCCCCACAGACACCACGGCTGTGCCACTTGGTTTCATTTCTGCTCCTGTAGAAACCGAGGCACATCAGGGAGGCCCAGGGGAAGGCCCCGAGTCCAGCCCCTGCCTCTGGTTAGACTGGCAGAGGGACCGACCTCAGATCGTTGGTGCTGAGCACCCGCAGGGGAAGAGATGCGGTGGGCCCTGAGACCCCTGCTGCCCTGAGCCTGTCCCCTCACTCCTCACCTGCAACGTGCCCTCCATGCCTCATGCGGGAGCGGGGTCTGACTTGTACTGTCCATTTGGAGGTGTCCAGAGTGGTGTCCACCTTGTCCAGCAGGGCCTGCTTCCTCCAGGCAGCTGTAGTGTGGCCGGCTGAGAAATGGTGAGCCGCTGGGCTTCCCAGGTCAGGTTAAGTTCTTGGAACATCAGTGCTGGCCGCTGGCCCAGTGGGATGCTGGGCTAGGCGTGAGGACTTTACCCTCCTGTCCCCAGGGGCCAGCCCTGGCACTGATCCAGCTCTCTAGCTAACTGCTTGTTTCTGTTTTCTGAACATGTGTTTGTCTTTTCTGCTTGTGTTGGTCTTTCTTTTGCCCTCTAGGAGTGAATGGAAAACACACCATTTCCTTCTCTTGGAAGCTACAGACTTGGCAGAGGTGCCCAGACAAGAGTTTGCTTGGGGAGTTCGTACTGGTGGTTCCCAGTGCTCTCTCTCTTATTACATCTGTCTCTTCCTGTTTTCTGTCTCTGCATGAATATTCCCCCCTTCACTTCTCTCTTGTCTTTTTTGTTCTGGGGAATCTTTGTTCTGGGGACACATCTGAGAAATACATCCTTAGGCGATCTGTCGTGTAGGAGCATCAGTGAGTGCACACACACAAACCCAGACGGCACAGCCTGGCACACACCCGTGGTACAGCCAGTGGTACAGCCAGTGGCTCCCAAGCCACAAACCTGTGTAGCACGTGACTGTATGGAATACCGTACCAGTTGTGATACAATGGCTACAATGGTTTCTGTGTTTTCTAAACAGAGAAGGTGCCATAAAAACGTGATAGAAACAGATTTTTCAAATGGAACACCAGTGTAGGACACTTACCATGGAACTTGCAGGGCTGGAGGCTGTTGAGGGTGAGTCAGTGAGCGAGTGAGTCAGCAAGTGAGCGCGAGGCCTGGGACCATGCGTCCACCACCACAGACCTTACCAACACTGCACACTTAGGCTACACTGAGCTGATTAGAAATATTTTTCTTTCTGAAATCACAAAGTAATCTTAGCTTTCTGTAACATTCACTCTATAAACTTTAAAATTTTTAACTTTTCTACTCTTTAGTAACAACAATTAGCTTAAGACACATATTGTACAGCTGTGCAAAAATATTTTATGTCTTTACATCTTTACTCTATAAACATTTTGTATTTAATTTCTTTTTTACTTTTCAAACTCTTTTGCTAAAAGGGAAGGCACAAGCACACACACTACCCTAGGCCGACATAGAGTCAGGATTGTTGTATCGCTTTTTTCCGCCTCCACGCCTGTGCCTCTGGAAGGGCTTCGGGGACAGGGGCACCCACAGAGCCGGCCTGGCCCATGATAACAGTGTCTTCTTCTGGGATGGCCTCCTGAAGGGCCTGCCTGAGGCTCCCCTTGAGGAGGTGTCAGTCTGGTCATAAAATGTCCCTGGGGCTTTGTTTGGCTTGTTTCTCTCCATCACAGATTTCCTTGCAAGTACATAATGCATCATGAACATTCCTCTCTATTAACAGAAACCTTTTGTTGTGGGGGACCATGTTTTCAAGCTTTTTAAGGAGCTTGTTGAGGTCTGCAAATCTGCTAAATCTTTCACTGTGAATTTTTGGAGGGTTCACCTTTTTTTCTTCTCCTACTGTCTCCTTTTTTCTCACCTCTTCTTTGGCCATGAGTGCCTGTTGCAGTTCCAACAGCTCCTAAGTAATCAGGTGCTCAGGGACCGCCCCAGTGTCATCCTCACCCACCTGCAGGGTAAGGGTGTTTGCCGTCTTGTTTAAAAAATTGTATTTTATTGACTCTGCTATTACAGTTGTCCTGATTTTTCCTTCTTGGCTCCCCTCCATCAAACATGCCCCACTCCCTCAGGCAATCTCCCCACCATTGTTCATGTCCATGGGTCATGCGTACAAGTCCTTTGGCTACTCCATTTCCTATGCTGTACTTTACATGCCCATGGCTACTCTGTAACTACCTATTTGTACTTCTTAATCTCCTCACCTCTTCACCCATCTCCCCAAAACCCCTTCCCATCTAGCAACCATCAAAACATCCTCTGTATCCATGATTCTGCCCCTGTTCTTCTTGTTTGCTTAGTTTGTTTTTTAGATTCAGTTGTTGATAGATATGTATTTATTGGCATTTTTGTTCATAGTTTTGATCTTCCTCTGTTTCTTAAATTAGTCTCTTTAACATTTCATATAATAATGATTTGATGATGATGAACTCCTTTAGCTTTCCTTGTCTGGAAAGCGTTATCTGCCCTTTGATTCTAAATTATAGCTTTGCTGGGTAGAGGAATCTGGACTGTAGGTCCCTGCTTTTCATGACTTTGAATATTTCTTGCCAATCTCTTCTATCCTGCCAAGTTTCTTTTGAAAAACCAGCTGACAGTCTTATGGGAATTCTTCTGTAGGTAACTAATTTCTTTCCTCTTGCTGCTTTTAAGACTCTCTCTTTATCTTTAATCTTTGGCATTTTAATTATGCTGTGTCTTGGAGTGGGCCACTTTGCATCCATCTTTTTTGGGGCTCTCTGGGCTTCCTGAACTTGCATGTCTATTACCTTCACCATATTAGAGAATTTTTCTTTCATTATTTTTTCAAATAAATTTCCAATATATTTGGAAAATAAAAGAGAAAGCTTGCTTTCTCTTCTTCTTCTGGCATCCCAATGATGTGAATGTTGGGCCTCTTGAAGTTGTCCCAGAGGGTACTTATACTCTCCTCGTTTTTGTTTTTTTTTCTGGATTCTTTTTTCTTCTTGCTGTTCTGATTGGTTGTTTTTTGTTTCCTTATGTTCTCAGCTTTATCCACTCCATTGTTGTTCTCCTGTCAATTGTTCTTTTTTAAAAGAGATTTTATTTATTTATTTTTAGAGAAAGGGAGGGAGAAAAAGGTAGAGAAACATCAATGTGTGGTTGGCTCTCGCACACCCCCTGCCCTGAAACCCAGGCATGTGCTTTGTCTGGGAATTGTTCGAGTGACCCTTTGGTTCACAGGCTAGTTCCCAATCCATTGAGCCACACTGGCCATGGCTAAATTGTTATTTAATTCAATTAATATATCCTTCCTTTCTGATTTGGTCTTTTTTATGCTGTTGAGGTCCCCACTATGTTCCATGAGCATCCTTATAACCAGTGTTCTGAACTCCACATCTGATAGATTACTTATCTTCATTTCATTTAGTTCTTTTTCTGGAGTTTTGATCTGTTCTTTCAGTGGGGCCATGTTTCTTTGTCCCCTCATTTTGTCAGCCTCCTCGTGTTTGTTTCTATATTAGGTAGATCTGCTTGACTTCGTGTCTTGGTTGTGTGGCCAAATGTAGTAGGTGTCCTGTAGGGTCCAGTGGCACAGCCTCCCCTATCACCCAGGCTGGGTACTCAAGGTGTGTCTTTCATGTGGGCTCAGTAAACCCTCCTCTTATAGTTGAGCCTTGGTTGCTGTTGGCAGATTGGTGGGAGGAATTTACCCAGGCCAGTCAGCTGCAAGGACTGGCTGTAACCACTTACCACCAGCCTCTATTCTCCACGGAAGGTCAGCTGTGCAGGGCCAGGGTGGTGGTGCTTAGCTGTCCACTGAGTGTGTTGGCCCTAGAGTTTCCTGGGTGGTGCAGGCCAAGGGCAGCCCCTACCTGTGTTTGGCTTGGGGACACCCTGCCTGAGGTATAAAGCAACCTGAGATGGCTGCTACTTGTGTTGGGCTTGGAGATTCCCAGGTGAAGCCAAGCTGTGAATCTAGGCTGGTTGCTGCTAATGCTGGGCCTGGGGCTCACTGAGGCCTGCTGCTGCTTATTTGAGAGGGTTTAGGAAGTTGTGCAGCCTGGGCCAAGACCAGCCATTCCTATGGTAAAGCAGCTTGGGTGAACATGTAAATTGGGTGGGGTGGAGTCTCTGGGGATCTCCAAGGCAGGTCAAACAGTGTTAGCCACGTTGATGGAGTCTCCAGTATGAGACTAGCTTGTTGGCTCTGTTGGGGCAATGTTTAGAAAAGGGACTATAGACTCTGCTTGCCTGATGCCGGACACTTCAGTTCCTCCCCACATACCACTCATGATTTTCAAGATGCTACCCTGGTGCTGGAGCTCAGAGGAAGTGAGTCGGAGTAGGTGAGTCCATGTGTGGGTTCTTTAAGAACTGTTTGGGGCTCCAGAAGTTTCTTCTACCAACTCAATCCCTGCTCGTTTTTGCAGCCAGAAGTTGTGGGGGTTTATCTTCCTGGCGATGGAACCCTGTGCTTGGGGGCCTGGTGTGGGGCTGGAACTCCTTACTCCTGAGATATCCCTCCCAAATATTTATCCATCATGGGTGGGTGTGGGACCAGCCCATTCCACATCTACGCCCCTCCTACCAGTCTGGATAGATGTGGTTTCTTTATTTCTGTAGCTGTCAGACTTCAATTCACTGTGATTTCTGATTCTGAGTGATAGTTGTTCTATATTTTAGTTGTAACTTTGAAATTGTTGTGTGAAGAAGCTAGCCATGTCTGCCTATGCTGCCATCTTGACTGGAAGTTGTTTGTGATCTTAATCTCCACCTTGAGGAATTTGGTAATCTCTACATCCTTGGCAAATCCTTTGAAGTTGTAAACACCCTCTCAAGAGTCTTCCAGATGCCAGTCAAAGAGCCCATGGTGACATCACCCCAAGTGCAAGCTGGGTTCTTGATACAGTCATAGGTGTTGCATCAGTGTCATCCTCAGCTGCAGCAATAGCCTGGGCAAAGGTCCTCCTCAGGCAGTGGACTTCAGTTGGTTGGACCAAAGAGGTGGCGTTTGGAAAGGGAAACACTACTTGGTATTGGAATGAAGATCACCAATGAAAGGAGGATGTCTGGGAGCATTATTAGTAATAAGCAAAATCTTGCAAGGTGTGTTATTCACCATACATATTTCCCCACTTTGCCAGCATAGCAATTCAGCAGGGCATCTTTGATGAGGAGCTGGGTCATCCATGACTTTTTATTGTTCCTATAGTACACTGGCTGTGTGTGCTTTTTGATATGCTTGAAGGTTGGGGTTCCCAGTGTGCCGGATCACTGAGGGTTTCAGTTTGTAGCCTGCAATATCACCCCCAGGTAACACTGTTCTCTTGTCCTTAAAAGGCTTAAAACTTGGCATCACCTTGTCCTTATGGGTGAAGGTCCTTTCAGGCATCCATTTCCTGCATATGGAGGTTTCATCCATATCGTCCATATGGAATATTTGCTCTGGTAAATAATTTTCTTTTATTTTTATTTTTATTTACTTTATTTTATTTTTTCCAATACATTTTATTGATTATGCCATTAGAGTAGTCCCATTTCCCCCCTTCATTCCCCCCACCCTGCACACCCCTCCCCCACATTCTCCCCTTTAGTTTATGTCCATGTGTCGCAAGTTCTTTAGATTCTACATTTTCCATACTATTCTTGCCCTCCCCGTCTATTTTCTACCTACCATCTATGCTACTTATTCTCTGTACCTTCTCCCCCCTTCTCCTCCTCCCACTCCCCTGTTGCTAACCCTCCATGTGATCTTCATTTCTATGGTTCTGCTCCTGATCTAGCTGTCCTCTTAATTTGCTTTTGTTTTAGGTGTGGTTGTTATTAACTGTGAGTTTGTTGTCCTTCCACTGTTCATATTTTTTATCTTCATTTTCTTAGATAAGTCCCTTTAACATCTCATATAATAAGGGCTTGGTGATGATGAACTCCTTGAACTTGACCTTATCTGAGAAGCACTTTATCTGCCCTTCCATTCTAAACAAAAGCTTTGCTAGATAGAGCAATCTTGGATGTAGGTCTTTGGATTTCATGACTTGGAATACTTCTTTCCAGCCCCTTCTTGCCTGTAAGGTCTCTTTTGAGAAATCAGCTGACAGTCTTATGGGAACTCCTTTGTAGGTGACTGTCCCCTTATCTCTTGCTGCTTCTAGAATTCTCTCCTTCATTTTAATCTTGGCTAATGTAATTATGATGTGCCTTGGTGTGTTCCTCCTTGGGTCCAACTTCTTTGGGACTCTCTGAGCTTCCTGGATTTCCTGGAAGTCTATTTTCTTTGCCAGATTGGGGAAGTTCTCCTTTATTATTTGTTCAAATAAGTTTTCCACTTGTGGCTGTTCCTGTTCCCCTTCTGGTACCCCTATAATTCTGGTGTTGGAATGTTTGAAGATGTCCTGGAGGTTCCTAAGCCTCTCCTCATTTTTTTGAATTCTTGTTTCTTCATTCTTTTCTGTTTGGTCATTTTTTTCTTCCTTCTGGTTCAGTCCCTTGATTTGAGTCCCAGCTTCCTTTCCATCACTATTGGTTTTCTATGCATTTCCCTTCATTTCAATTAGTTTAGCCTTCATATGTTCCTCTAATTTGTAACTAAAATCAACCAGTTCTGTGAGGATCCTGATAACCAGTGTTTTGAACTGTGCATCTGAAAGGTTAGCTATCTCTTGGTCGCTTAGATTTATTGGCTCTGGGGCTTTGAGTTCTTTTTCTGCTTGAGCCATAATATTTTGGTCTGTTTGCACGTGTTATGTGTGAGGGGCGGAGCCTTAGGTGTTCACCAGGGTGGGGCGACCCAGGTTGCTGGGTTATGATGCTGTATGTGGGGGTGGGGTCAGAGAGAGGCAATGGCATTTGTTCTGCTCTCTCTCAGATTTCTGTCCCCTCTGCCTCTTCCCACAAACAAATTGGGCCCTTCTGGTGCTGGTTCCCAGGTGTGTTGGCTTGTGCCCCCTCCAGGACTCTGTGGGTCTCTCCAATGAACTCTCTGTCAGCCTTGGAGCTTCTCCCGGCACCTCAACCCTGAAAGTCTTTCCAATTGGTGCTTTCAGGCTCTAATTCCTTTCGCTGGGGCCCTGGCCTGAGCAGTCTGTTTCACTGCTTGCTCCTTCACTTGGTTTATCTACGCACCAATGTGTGACTTCGGTCAGCCAGCTGCCTTGCGCCCTCACTGGGTTCGCCAGTTGCCACCCCACACCTGGGATCCGCCAATCACTGCTTGCGCTCCTGCGCTTCTGAGCTCCTGGGTCAGTAGGCTGATCTTTCCTGCCCCACCCTGCTCCTCTGCTGACTCTGCCCCTCTTACTGGTCAGGATGAACGGTTCATTGTTGTCAGACTTTCATACAGTTCAATTTTCTGTGTTTTGGCTGCGTTTTTGTTACTAAAACTTTGTTGTCTTTAAACTTGGTTGTGCGAGGAGGTACAGTGTTTTCACCTACGCCTCCATCTTGGCTGAAAGTCCAATAATTTTCCTTCACAATCAGCTTATCTACATTTTCCAAAAATGCTTCAGCTGCCTTTACACCTGCAGACTCACACTCACGTTCACAGTATGTAATGCATAATGATTCTTATCTAGTTTAAATGACCTAAAGATGGCAGTAAATTCAAGATCATAGTCAGGTCTGGTCTTTTTGTTCAGCATTGCAAACAGAGTTTTTGCTTTAGTGTGATCCTCATGGTGCCGAGAGGGATGCATACACCTCTGTGTCTGGTCTTCAATCCAGGTCATCAGCAGTTTCTCTATGTCTGATATAGGCTCTTCTCGAATTTCTGTTAGCCTCATTGCCGTCGATGAAGTTGTTTCTTTAACAGCTCCCATCAGTGGGGTCTTGGTCCTCAGGATCATGGTTCTGATGGAACAAGGCATGCCTGATGGGCAAGCAATGATGGGCAGTGGTGGGCAGCAATCATTGATTTTTGACCTTCATAGTCCTTAATCACTTTAAAGTTATTTCCAGGTGCGTCTCTTATCATGGCCTCTTTCCAGGAGCATTTGCAGTGGATTTTGTACACTTGGGTACAAGTGAACAAAACAACATGAGATAAAATCAAGCACAAGAGAAAATGATGCTATCAAGACACATGGTAAATTGGGGATGTATGAGACAGCTGCTGGCATAATATCCCATACTGCTTAGAGCAGCAAACATTTCCTAAATGTGGAAAATGTGCTTTCTAAAATAATGATTAAAAGTATAGTAAATACATAATCTAGTAACAATGTTGTTTATTACCATCATCAAGTATTATGTACTGCACATAATTGTATATGCTGTACTTTACCACAACTGGCGGTGCAGATGATTTGTTTGCTCAACATCACCACAAACTCATGACTAATATGTTGCACTATGACAGCTATGATGTCACTGGTGATATAGTTTCCCAGCTGCATTATAATCTTACAGGACCACCGTTGTGTTTGCAGTCTGTGGTTTGCTGACTGAAAGGCAGTTATGTGGCTCACTTACAAACTGTTGTAAGTTTGCTGTTGAACATTGGAATTACAGACATGTTTTTCTCAATCACTGATAGTAATAATTACAGCTAATACATACTGAGCACTGCCCATATGCTAGGCCCCACTTGAAGCCCTTCTCTTGTGTTTGTTGTTTTGTTCTCCTCATTAACACCATGGCAAGGTCCTCTCACTGGTTGATAATTTACATATGAGGAAACTGAAGCACAGAGAAGCTCTGAGTGCTGCTCACGCAGCTCAGAGATGTGGCTTTAGGCATCGATCCCAGGCTGTCTGCTTGTGATCAGTTATGTGCTGCCTTCTCTGGTCTGCAGAGACTCATCTACCCACACACAGAACAGCTCAGGGGTGTTTTGGGCAAGTTTATTCACAATTCCTATGTGAGACCACTTTTAATTAATAACAATTAAATGCATTAATAAATATGATTACAGGCAAGTCAAGACTGATTTGAAGATCTGTGTCTTCCTTAGCATCAATATCCTTTTCTTTTTCAGTGTATAAATTCAAACGCATAGAAGTTTTAAGGAGCATCAAGATGATAAAAACAAAAGGACCCTGAAAAATTAGAAATGTGAGAGAAGATCCCCCAAGATGTCCATGCAGCATACTTTCCAAACTTCCCTTACCCATCTCCCACCTTTCCCAGAATCCCCCATTTAGTTGGAGACCCAAATCTCTTGGGAAAGGTGACTCCAGCCCCCCATTCCAGGGACGGGGCATGTGATCTGGCTGCGGCCACTCAGTTGCCCTCCCCAGACACAGTGACTGGGACTAGGGTGGCCATATGAGCTAAGTCAGTCTATTTAGAATGAATCTCAGTGCTGGCCACCTTGGGGAAAAGATGATGTCTTCTCCCTTCTGGAGAAGAATGAAGTGTAAACCCAGGGAGCTGCTAGCACCCATCTTAGAATTACTAGGGTAAACAGCTTATCCATTTTCTTTGATTCTGAAAGAGCAAAACAAAACACAACACACCAAGAGGTCTGCAATGTCCTACTGGAGTAAACATTATCCGAAGCCTCACCTTTATCCTGGATTCCCATTTTATAAGCCCACAAATTCTTCATTGTTCAAGTCAGCTTGAGCTGGGTCCCAGGATATGTGCCCAGAGTATCCAAACTGATACACACTGGGGGGCTGAAATGAAACCCCATGTCCTCAAAGACCAAAGAACTAGCAGTCCAGTGGGAACTGGCAGGAAGAGGGGCTGGGCTCTGGGATTGGACACAGGAAAATATTAGATGTGAATTCTTGAAAATGAGGGATTCAGAGGGACTTCTGCCAAGATGGACACGTAGGTGGAGGAACCACCTTGCCTCTGTGCACAACCAAATCTAAGAACAACTATTTTTAACAACAATCACAACCAAGCCACACGGAAAATCGACAATACGGAGTCCAAAGACAACTAAATGCTCAGCTAAACCGGTAAGAGAAGCGAAACCAGCAGCGGAGCAGGTTAGCAAGAAAAAATTCCCGGGTGGTGCGTGGTGCGCAGGCAGCTGAAGGCGCTGATTGCGAGCTAGCTACGGGAGCGCACAGGGAAGAGGCGCGGCGGGCTGTCTCGGTCGGTAGTGCATCTGCCTGCGGAGAAACCAGTGAGAAGGGAAGCCTGTGCGGGGCAGCAGGCTCGCACAATTCCGATCAGATCAACAAGCCCTGGGCGAGTGGTGTGACTGGACGGGCTGGGCTAGCGGAGAGGACCACCATTGCTCCCTCTCTGACCATGCCCCCACACACAGCGTCACAAACCAGCGACCTGGGTGGCCCCGTCCTGGTAAACAACTAAGGCTTCGCTCCGCTTACTTAATGGCGCAAACAGACCAAAAGTTGGACCCAAGAAGGAACACACCAAGGCACATCATAATTACATTAGCCAAGATGAAAATGAAGGAGAGAATCCTAGAAGCAGCAAGAGCTAAGGGGACAGTCACCTATAAAGGAGTGCCCATCAGACTGTCAGCAGATTTCTCAAAAGAGACCTTACAGGCAAGAAGGGGCTGGAAAGAGGTATTCCAAGTCATGAAATCCAAAGACCTACAACCAAGATTGCTCTATCCAGCAAAACTTTCATTTAGAATGGAAGGACAGATAAAGTGCTTCTCAGATAAGATCAAATTCAAGGAGTTCATCATCACCAAGCCCTTATTATATGAAATGTTAAAGGGGCTTATCTAAGAAAAAGAAGTTAAAGAAACATGAACAGTGAAAGGACAACAAACTCACAGTTATTAACAACCACACCTAAAACGAAAGCTAACTAAAAGGACAGCTAGATCAGGAGTGTAAACATAGAAATGAAGATCTCAAGGAGGGTTAGCAACAGGGGAGTGGGAGGAGGAGAAGGGGGGAGAAGGTACAGAAAATAAGTAGCATAGACAGTAGATAGAAAATAGATAGGGGGGAGGGTAAGAATAGTAGGGGAAATACAGAATCTAAAGAATTTGAGACACGTGTTCATGAACTAAAGGGGGAAATGGTGGGGTGGTATGCAGGGTGGAGGGGAATGGAGGGGGGAGTAGAGCAAATGTAATGGCATAATCAATAAAAATTTAAAAAAATAAAAAAAAAGAAAATGAGGGATTCAGCTCTGAGCAGCAAAGTGCAGGTTTTTAGCTTGAATCATGTACAATAAAAATGATATTCACTACTGCTATGGTCTGAGTGTCCCTCCAAGCTGATATGTGGAAATCCTAATCTACAGAGATGATGGCATTAGTAGGAAGGGTCGTTAGGAGGTGATAAACTCAGGAGGTAGAACTCCCTAGAATGGGATTTGTTCTCCTTTAAAAGGCAGACCACAGAGCTCCCTAGCACCTTCCGCCATGTGAGGACACAGTGAGGACTTTGCCTCCTGGAACAGGGCCCTCGCCACACCATGCAGACACCTTCATCCTGGACTTCCTGGCCTCCAGAACTGAGAAATAAATTTCTATGGTCTACAAGCCACCCAGTCTATGGTATTTTGTCATAGCAGCTCAACTGGACTTTGATAAATATCTTTATAGAAAGGTTTCCTGTGACCCCACTGTTAGAAATGCCTATTTGAGTATGAAAATACTTCGAGAATTTAACAACAACTACAGCAATGAGCTCTGGAGAACTTTCTTGTAAGTACAACTCAGAAATGATCTGGAAACTGGATCACGCATACATTACTGGTAGAAATGTCAAACAGGTACAGCCACTCTAAAACTCAGTTTGGCAGTTTCTTATAAAACTAAGCATGTAACTGCTGGTTCAATTCCACCCATGGACATTTACTCCAGAAAAATCAAAACTTATGACTACCTGATAATCTGAGTGCAGTGTTCATAGTGGCATTATTAGCAATAGGCCAAAATCTAGAAATGACCTTTAGAAAGTAAATAGCTAACAAACTCTGATGCTTCTGTACCATGAAACAAGGATGAACAACAAATACACACGACAACCTGGGTGCGCATGCAGGGAATTACAGACTGAAAAAGCCCATCCCACAAGGTTAGAACATACTACATGGTCCTGTTTACGTATATTTTTGAAGTGCCAAAATTTTACAACTGGAGAATAGATCAGTGATTGCAAGGTGTTAGGGACAAGGTGGGTGAGGAAGGGGCAGAGATGGGTATGGTTGTAAATAGGACAATCCCAGAGGTTCCTGTGCTGACGGAATTCCTCTGTCTTGACTGTGGTGGTGAAACATGAACCTGCACATGGGGTAAAACTGTCTCGAACTAAACACAAACACTGAATACAAGTAAAGCTGGGGTTATCTGAGTAAGATGGGTGGATTGTATGCATCTCCACATCTCCCTTGTGATATCTTACTACAATTTTTCGATTTTAAAAATATATTTTATTGCATTTGCTATAACAATTGTCCCAATTTTCCCCCGTTAACCACCCCTGCCCAGTACCCCCATTCCCTCCAGCATTTCCCTCCTTTAGTTCATGTCCATGGGTCATGCATATGAGTTCTTTGGTTTCTCCATTTCCTGTTCTTCCCCTCCCCCTATTTTGTTAACTGTAACTACTGGGGAAACCTGGGGAGACAGTGCACAGGAGCTCTCTGTATTATTTCTTGTAAATCATACAAAACTACTATTACCTTAATAAAGAATTCAATGAAAAACATCAGGAAAAAATGGTGTCTTCAGAAAGCTGAAATGTTTAAGCTGGGGAAAGGTGGGAAGAGTTAAGGCAACCAACCAGAGCTGGTGATGCACTCAGAGGCTAGCTACATGGAGAGCATTTACCATCCTGGGTGAGGTGAGTCAGACAGTGTGACTAGATTGAGGAACACGGCCATTGTCAGACCTCACCTCTGCAGGGAGGGAACCAGGGGAACTCAGGATAAAGCCCCCAGCCTTGCTCTTCTTCCTCCCTTCAATCCCCTGCCAGCACCTCCCACTGGCTGAACCTGACCACAAACCAGAGGGCTGGGAAGCCTCTAAGATGCTGTATCCCAGGACCCAGTACAGGCCACTGATCAATGTGGAGGGGTCAACAGAGGTCACCTGCACAGTGGCAGAGTGGTGGAGGGCCAGTCCAGTGTTCTACTCAGCCACTATCATCAGGGCCAGAGGTCAGACCAATGGACTCTACTCTAAGAACACTCTCAAAAATTGTTTACCCTACCAGGAGTTAAGCAATCAAGGAGCTAGTATTTTCCTCATATTTAATGAGCTTGTTTTTCTAATCACTCAGGTAGAATTTCTTCTCCTTGGAAGAAATGAAAATATTATTGATAAAACGAGGTATTCCGATGATCATCCCTTCAATTCCCATGCCCTCCCTACAGACACCTCACTGTGTATGCATACCTATTTATACATCTTGATATACCTCATATAGCTCCCCCCAAAATATGTAATGTTTGTGTGTGATTGTGTTGATTAATCTTTTTATTTTGACATAATTGTAGACTTGCCATTGTAAGAAATGATACAGAGATTCTGTGTGCCTTTTACCCAGTTCCTCTCTGCCATGGTGACAACTTGCAAAACTCTATATAACACAATATCACAGCCTGGATATTGACACTGATACAGTCAAGATACAGAAAATTCCATCACCACAAAAGGTCCCCCATGTTGCCCTTTCAATAGTCACATGACTCCACTCCTTACCCCCTGGCAATCACTGATGCCATTTCCAGAATGCTGTATAAGTGGAATCATACAATAGGTTGCCTTTGGGGATGAGCTTTTTTCACTCAGCATAATTCTTTGGAGACTTACCCAGATAGCTGTGTGTATCAAGCCTTTGCTCCTATTTATTGCTGATGGCATGGATATGCTGCAGTTTAAATATTACCTGTTAAAGAACATCTGGATCATTTCCAGTGTTTGACTGTTTTGCAAATAAAGCTGCTATAAGCACTCATGTGCAGAATTCTGTGGTACCATAAGTCCTCATTTCTCTTGGACAAGTGTTCAGGAATGTGTTTATTAAGTCATATGGTATTTGCATGTTTAGTTTGGTAAGAAACTGCCCAACTATTTTCCAGAGTGGCTGTACCATTTGCATTCATACCAACAGTGTATGGGTGATTCAGTTTCTCTGCATCCTGCTAGTATTTGCTATCACTGTTTTTTATTTTAAATTTTAGCCATCCTGCTAGGTGTGTAATGATGTCTTATTGTGGTTTTAATTTTCATCCCTCTACAGGCTAGTGGTATTGAGCACCTTCTCATGTGCTGCTTCCCCTCTGTGCATCCACTTTGGTGAAATGTGCCTTTGTGTCTTTTGTCCGTCTTCCAAGTGGATTGTTTAACATTTTTACTGTTGAGTTTTGAGAGTTCTTTATCTCTTCTAGATACCAGTCCTTTGTCAGGCCAGCTGATCAATTTTTTTTTTAAGGATTGAGCCCTTGGTGTCAAGCCTAAGAAGTCTTTGCTTAGGCATGGGCCCCAAAAATGTTCTCATAATTTTTTTCTAAATGTTAGATACCTTCATATGTTACATCTAAGTCCATGATCCATTTGGAGGTCATTTTTAGTTTAGGTGTGAGGTTTGAGTCAAGGTTCATTGTTTGCCCTGTGGATATCTGATTGCTCCAGCCCCATTTGTTGAAAAGGCTACTGTTCTTCACTGAACTACTTTTGTGTGTGTGAGTACTTCTAAACACAAGTATGTCAGACCAAGTGTATTGTTCAGCAATTTACTTTTTTTAACTCTTTAATATAACTTGAGGATTTTTCCATTTCCACATATATAGATCCACTACATCCCAGGTAACTGCTGTAGATCTAGTTTAACTTGGGGTCCGTGAACCCTGCCCCCTCCATAGGACTCGGGAAAGAGTGAACATGCATGGGGAAAAGATGCATTTTTATCCTTATTAAGCTAATGAGGATAAAAATTTTGCATTTCCTAATTTTGCATTCCCTCCATTAGGACTGTAAGGAATAATAGCAATCGTACCTAATTTTGCATTCCCTCCATTAAGACTGTAAGGAATAATAGCAATCGTACCACAGTATTATTAGCAGAACCTGTGACTCTGCCATAAGAGAAGCTGTAGATATTTTCATGGCACATTACAGATGTGGCACATACCCTGAAGTATCATTTACTCTCATTACTACCTCCAGTACAGTAGTTAGTAAACCTGTTGGTATATCTTGCTACCTAGTGTAATAATAACATAGTATATCACCGATCACACTGTAATTTTTATGTTCTGGTAACTGTGTTGCAATATAATCAGTTTTCTTTATAGTCCTGTATACTTAATATTACTCATTTTAAAATATTTTGAGCCAATAAGTGATTATAGCAAAGTTGCGAGACACAACCTTAATGTACAAAAGTTGATTGCTTTCTTGTATAACAGAAATGAACAATTTAAATTTGAAATTAAAAACAACATTTTCATTAGCACCTCCAAGATGAAATACCTAGGTATGAATCTAACAAAATATAAACAAACTCTATGTGAGAAAAGCTACAAAACTCTGTGAAAGAATTCAAAGATCTAAAAATAGAGATATTCCACACACATGGATAGGAAGACTCAATATTGTCAAGATGTCAGTTTAATCTATTGACTCAACACAACCTAATCAAAATCTGAGCAAGTCATTTTGTACATATTTTATATCTACAAAATTATATATGAAAGTTACATAGAGATTCTAATAACCCAGAATAGCTACCACAATATTAAAAAAAGAATAGCAAAGTTGGAGGACTGACATTACCTGAAGTCAAGACTTACTCTACAGCTACAGTAATCGAGACAGTGGGGTGTTGAAGAAAGGGTAGACATGAATGAAGAGAATGGAGAGTCCAAGAACCAGGACCACAGAAACATAGTGAACTGGTCTTTGAGGAAGAAGCAAAGGTAATTAAATGGAGGAAAGACAGTCTTCTCAACAAGTGGTACTGTAACATGTAGATATTTACCTGCCAGAAAAACATGAATCTGAATACAGAATTTATACTTGCCACAGAAATTAACTCAAAATGTATCATAAACCCAAATGTGAAGTGCAAAACTATAAAACTTCTAGAATAAAGTATAGAGAAAAATTTAGGAGACCTTGGGCTTGGTGATGACTTTTTTTGACAATTTTATTTATTTATGTTTAGAGTGAGGGGAAGGGAGGAGAAAGAGAAAGAGAACACATGGATACAAGTGAGGAACATGGATCGGCCGTGCCCTGACTGGGGACCTACCCTGCAATCCAGGCATATGCCTTGACCAGGAACTGAATAGGTGACGTTTTGCTTTGTGAAGCTTTACCAGCTGAGCCATACCAGTCAGGGCTGCTGACTTTTGCGTACATGAAAAGCATAATCCATGAAAAAAGAATTGAAGAGTTGGACTTCATTCAAATGTAAACCTGCAGCTCTATGAAAGACATTGTTAGGAGAATGGAGAGACTGATCCCTCCCTCTCCCCCAGCCTTGATAACCATGGCTTGAGCAAAATACCACAAGTAACGTCAATGCTCACTTGAAGGGCATTGGTTACTCAGTGATCCTGTTGAATGGGAGCATCAGTAACAGTATATATGGCATGTTGTCCATTGCCCTGCCAGGTCCACTCTTCCCACATCTCCACCCTGCTCTGGGCTGTAGGAAGCTGGCCCTTGCCCTCCACTGGGTGCAGCCAATTGGTAGTCTAGCAGTAGGAGCAGGGAGAGGAGAAGGACACTCTTTATTCTCTGAGAGGTCAGAGCAATTATTCCCCAGGCTTCCTTCCTTCAGGGCCACCACAACTGGTCTGTTTCCCTGCCCTGTGCACAGGACTGCCCTTCCCTGATCCCCTTCCTCCAGGCCTAAGGGTGGCAGACCCTCCCCCAGGAAGGACCCAAGCCCTTGTACAACCCCCCACCTCACTCTCAAACCCCTTTGTAAACTCTCCTGGTATGAAATCGACTTCAAGTTACCCTAAATTGATTGGGCCTTCTGTCTCCTGCGAGGGCCCTAACTGATGCAGTACAAAGATGTGGGGAGATGCAAATGAGAGGTCATGGTAAGACACATAAAGCAGGCTACCAATCTTTACACAGCCGGTTCCATTGAGGAGAAATCACTCATAAAAAGTGGGGTGGAGGGGCAGGAAGAGGACTAATAGCTACTAACTGTTAAAAAGAATTACTTCCAGGAAGTGGGATTGAAAGATTCCTTTAGTTCTCCAACGTGTATGTTTTCTTTCGTATGGACTAAATCTTTCAAATGAATGTGCTACTATGTCACAAATTATCTATACACACATGTATAATTTCAACACATTGGTAAAATTGTTCCAGATGTGGGGTGAAAGGAGAGAGGTGGATGAAGTTGTAAGTGGGTTTTTGTCTCTTTTTATGCATTTCTGCATTTTTTAAGCTTTAGTCATGAGCCTGCATTATTAACTTTATCATAGAAGGAAAGAGTAGATTTCACTTTAAAACAAAAACAAGAGATAAATTGAGACTGACTAACAGAGAGACAGGGAGACCATGGTCTGGCTATTGGCTAGAAAAAGGGATGAGACACAGATGGACTTGGACAAAGCAGAGACAGAGACAAGAAAGAAACAAAACAAGTGGCGTGTACAGAGGGAAGAAGAGAAATGGGATGAAATTAAGATGGAGAGAGAAGACTGAATCAGATATTTAGGGGTGAACTCTCAGCATAGAGAACAAGCTTTGAAGCTCGACAGCATGTAGGTTCAATCCTGCTGCTGACACTAATTGTGTATTTGGAAAAGTTCCTTCATTTTACCATCTCTCAGTTTTCCCATCTATGAAGTGGGATCATTAGTAGGACACCCCTTGCAGTGTCCTTCTTTGAGAATTCAATGAGATCCCTGCCTCGAGAGGCCCTAGCATCGTAGCCCCCAGCAGGCTTTTTCAGTCGAGGGTTCAGAATTCCGACCAGGAGACCTTCGCTGACCTCAGCATCCTAATCACAGAAAGTGCCTTCATGCCAGTCACAAAAGGGCGCCCCCTCTAGGTGTCCTCGGTCACGTTGGGGTGTCGGGCTCCGCCAGGGGTGTATTTCAGTCCGCGTTCACGCCCTGGAAGAGCTGCTGAGTGCACAATACGCAGGACCGTGCTGCCCAGTCCCAGTCCAGGTCCAGGAATCCCCAACATTGCAGCGATTCGGGGGCCCTGGTGAAGAGGCCCACCCTCACCCCTCCCTTGTCTTTTCCACCCCAGGAGGAAGAGACTGAGCTGGAGGTCACGCAACTGCTCCTTCCGCCCAGGGAGGGATCCCCCAGGGACCTGCGTAGGCCTGCGGGTTGGCGGGGATGCGGGAGGAGGTAGGAGAGGGCGGAGGCCCAGTGCGCCGCAGCGGTCTCTCACTCCGCGGGTCCCTGCAGTGGTGTGTCCCTGCAGTGGTGCGCGGTGTCCGCGGACTCTCCTGCCCCCAGGCGCTGTGGAGCAGCCTCCCCAGCCCCGAGTTGTTTCCCATCGTCGCCCGAACCCAGAGCTGCTGTCAGGGACGTGGTAGGTCCCTCCACCCCCTACCAGCTGGCTCCGGGCTCAGCGGCCCCACAGCTAGGACGAGGGGTTCTCGATCTGTCCAGACTCGATTCGCGTCCCCTCGGCGTCCCCAGATCTGCGCTTTGTTCTGGGGCTGCGAGGTTCGCAGTAGGAGACTCCGTCCTTCGACTCCTTCAGGTATCTCCTGTTCCCTTCCAGCTCCAGCTGGTGTGGCCAATTTCCTCGAGGTCGGTTTCCTCGAGGAAGTCCCTCTGGCCACCTGGGAGGTGTCCCCAAACACCGAGAGCTAAGAATGGAGCCAGCGGTGAAGCCCGTGACGCGAGGGAATTGGAGCTCCGCCCCCCCCCCCCCCCCCCACACACACACACATTCGATTGATGACGAGGGAGGGCGGTTTCTCGGAAGGAAACTCCTGCCTCGGCCTCGCTAGAGGTCATCTTCAACCTCTGCTCCTGATCACGTGGGACCTGGGGCTGGTGGCACACTCATCTCGTCTCTGACCCTCAACGGCTCTCGGTGGGGATCCGTGGCTCTGCAGGCGGATGGCTGCAAATTCCGCTGTGTTGCCTTTTCGTCGAGGCTCATCTCATCCGGGGGATGCTGAAGTTCAGGGAACTCTGCGGCTGCTTGCCTGACCTCCATACCCTGTGCTGGGCACACCAGGAGGGGCGGGTACTTTTCCAAGGATTAAAACGCGTCTCTCGAAAGCAAGGACGTTTTCATGGGATGCTTTCCTTTAAGGTCTTCCAGGGGCCTCGTCTGGCACCAAGAGACTTAAGTCCTGGGTTACTATCATGGATCGCTGACCCCGAGCACCTTGGACCATTTCTGCTTCCTGGTTACAGAAGCCCAGAACACCGTCTCCCATGACAAGCCCCACACGTGGATTTTAACCTTTCCTGTCCTCTTTGAGATTCTGTGAATCTGTGACTCTGATCTCCCCCCTGGGGAGGCCTCATCCCCTAAGGGGTCTGGCAGTGGAAGGGCCCACAGTCCTCAGCTGACTGGAGTATTTTGGATTCTGTTACCCACGTGACATTGTTTGTGAAATCCCTATGTAATTTGCTATTCTGTCTTCTGGTGGTAATGTATTGCCATTATTAAATATACTTGCATTTATATTGGTTGATCCCCTGTGATCATTTTGGGGGGCACTTTTCAGTTCAAAATGCTGAGCCAGGGAAAGCAGGTGACATCAGTTTCAATTCTGAGTCACCCTCTTAGTCATGGTGTTACTGGGTAATCACTTCTCTCTGAGCCTCAGTTTCCTCATCCACATGATGTCATTCTTGTCCTTTTCTTGCAAATGAGTAATGCACATTGGAGTAGTGTTTCTAAAGCTTCCAGCTGAGGCCATAGGATGGTCTTCACTAATGGTCTCTACTAGGTGACCACACAAGTACATACACAGGCAATTGCACTTTTCATGTGTCCAAGTCAGTGGGCTGGCGATCATGGTTGCTAACTGCAGGCCTCTTTGCCAAGGTTGCCCAGCTGGGAGGGTCACACAGCTAATGAAGGTCACATCCAGATTTGATTCCTATACTTTCAACCACCTCATGGAACTTCCTTTCGAACAAAAATGTATGAATTTAGGAATTTTGACATCCTTTGTCCTTTTTCAGAATTCACTGCTAATGCAATATCTCCTGCCCGGGGTTAAGGCCACTGCAATTGACAGAAACTGACCAGTGCCCTGGAAGGTGACTGGGGCACTGCCCTGTCCTTGGCTTTGAAACACTTTTGTTTATCAGAGCTTGATTCTCTCAACTGAGGGTCTGTCCACTCTCTCCCTGGAACTTTGAATAATGGAAACAGGGGGTTGGTGTGGGATTCCGGTGTCAAGAAGCACCTCTGTGCTACAAGTTCACTGTGTCTGTGTCCAGGTCTAGCTGCACAGAAGCTGGAGTGCGAGACGGAACGTGGTGAAGAGCTGCACTTGCCACGTATTTGCTGCGTGATCTTGGGCAGGTCTCTTGTCATCTCTAAGTCCCTGCAGTTTCCTGCATATTTGCTTATTCATTGTTTCAAGTGACTTTGTTTTTAGAATAGATCACATCACTAAGTTTGTGACTCCATATTTAAAATGTAATAAAACTACTGTATGTCCTTGATTTCACCATGGGTTTAATACTATAAGTGGCAAAGCCTTAGTGATAAGGGAGCATATAAAGTACTTGACAAAGTGGGGTGCCTCTGTTTTCCTTTAGTACTGACTGCTCCCCTATCAATCTCCACATAACCGCCTTGCTCACTTAAGTATGCATTCAAATGTGATTTCTCAGGCTGCCTCATTCAGTGCAACCACCTCTTACACCCTGCCACCTCCCTTCTTCCATTTTCTGTTCCTTGATGTAATGTCCACCTGTGCCTAACCCACTTTCCCCTGTTCCCTGTCAGTCCTCTCTAGAAAAAGTTCCTCCAAGGGTGGTCTTGTGGGTTTCCTTTTATTCGGTGCCAGATGCCAGGCACCTGGCACCATGCCTGACACAAAGTGGAGGCTGTATACTTGGTGAATGAATGAAGGTGTTTGTCACAGACTAAGCTAGTTCCCTGAAGTCCGTGGCCACACCCCAATTTCTTAGAGAGGCTCCCATTTCTGTGTCCCTCAGTCTGGACAATTAAGATGTTAGTGAGACTCCCCTTCTCCACATTCTCTCTCTCTCAGGACCAAGTGCGGAAGGGAGGGAAGAGCTGGTCTCCTCTCTGAACTCCGGGCCGCTTTGCCTTTCCGACTCCCTGCACCCGCCAGCAGCCTTTCCCCTCTATCTTCACCCCTCGCGGGAGTAACCTATCTGGAAGTTCAAGGGTCTTGGTGACAACACCCTTAGAGGTGCCATTGTCCTCCCCTCACTGGAATGTGGTTTCGTGCACAAAGACAAGTCCCTTTGTTCCCACATCATCAGAGCACCATGGCCACCCTTTGTGGGACTGAAACTCATCTTAGGACCTCACCTCCTGTAGGTGAACCTCAATCTGGGTCAGTTTCTCTTTCCCTCCAGCTGCTCACCTGGCTCAAGGCCCCGCCCTGCATGGGCTTCCCCAGCCTGGGGCCTCCCCTAGGGGCCAGTGTTTTCACTTTTCCTACATCAGCCGGGGTTACCCATATCTCCAGGCTAAAAGCTCTACCATGGAGCTCAGGTAGCTGTTCCATCCGAGCAGAGCTGGAGGTGCAGAGACGCAGACAGAGCAGCAGACTCAGACCTGTCAGAGGAGACTGAGGTCACAGACACAAAACAAGGCTGAGTGAGAGACCCTGGTGATAGCCTCTCAGTGGACACTTGGGTCCCCCTCTGCTGACAGACACCAGAGACAGAGATGAGGATGCAGCTGGGTGAGCCCCCACATCATTGCCCAAGACCCCCACCTCCCCACAGCCTCCACCCTCAGCCCCTGACACTGTCCGTGCCCTCATCTGTCTGTCCTTCTGTAACACAGGCTTGCCTGTGGGTTGCATGCTGGTGCTCATGCTGATGACCACGGTGCTGACAAGGACAGGAACAGTTCCGGTCCCCACGCCCCTCAGTGCCCTCCCGGGTGCAAGGGGCTGCCCCATGGCCCAGTTCAAGTTTCTGCCCCCACAAGACATGAAGGCCTTCAGGAGGGCCAAGGACGCCTTGGTGAGTCTCCCCACTGCCCCACCTGCTGTGGGCCAACCCCCACCATTTCTCTGGGGGTTCCCATGCACCCTGTGGCTCAGGGTGGACCTGTCCCCTGCCCCTGCCCCAGTCTGCCCTGCACTTTGGCACAGTGGGCTGACTCCTGCTGTTGCTGCATTGGGCTGACTCCTGTTCTTCTGCAGTGGAGACACCTCCACCCTGCTTTTGGAAGTTAGCCTCCCTCCTCATGTCGTAGTCTCCCTCCAATCCCACTGCAGGGGTCTAACCTCAGCCCTCCAGCTGTGCACTGACCCTGCCCTTGCTCTCCAGGAGGAGTCACTCCTGCTGAAGAACTGGAGCTGCAGCTCCTACCCATTCCCCAGGACCCGGGACCTGAGGCAGCTGCAGGTGAGTTGACAGAGTGAGGTCAGCCCCTTCACCTCTTTTTCTCACTTGTCCCCATCTATTCTCATCAGCCCACACTGGCTGTGTCCTCTCACCTGTCCTGACCTTATACCTTTAATGTTCTTTCCTCAGTCCTCCTCACCTGTTTCTTTCTCACCTGCAGCTCTCACCTGTCTCTGCCCTCCTCAGGTGTGGGAGCGCCCTGTGGCCTTGGAGGCTGAGCTGGCCCTCACACTGAAGGTCCTGGGGACCATGGCTAACTCCACCCTGGGGGACATCCTGGAGCAGCCCCTTCACACTCTGCGCTACATCCACACCAAGCTTCAGGCCTGTGTGAGTGCTCTGGGCCCCTGGGCCACGTCTGTGGGCTCTGACTCCCCCTGACCCCCATAGGTTCACCCCTGTCCCAGGCCCTGCCTCACACGCCACCTCCTCTGCCCACAGGTCCCAGCTCAGGCCACAGCAGGCCCCAGGCCCCGGGGCCACCTCCGCCGCTGGCTGCGCCGCCTCCAGGTGGCTTCAAAGAGGGTGAGTGACAAGGGAGTGACCAGTGTCTGGGGACAACTGGGACCCAGATCATGGATAGTCACTGGCCCATCCTGTCTTCCCCACAGGTGTCCCCTGGCTGTCTTGAAGCCTCTGTGACATTCAACCTGTTCCGCCTCCTGGCCCGTGACCTGAACTGTGTCGCCAGTGGAGACCTGTGTGTCTGACCCCAAGGCCCACCCGCCACCTGCCCCATCAGGAGAGTTTATCTGTGCACGTGCCACTGTTCTTAAATTATTGCCAGCCACCCACTATTTATGTACTTGTGTGTGTGAATTTGAAAACTCAGACTTGATAAAATATTTATTTTTCTACTTTTTGTAAGGATATTTCAAATAAATGATAAGAAGGACATGCTTCCTGTGCTGTGAATCTGCATCTGTGTGAGGACTAGTTTTCTCTTGCTGCTGGAACAAGGCACCCCAACCCCGCCTCTGAAAACAGCCCAAGTTTATTATCTCACAGCTCCCGGGGCCGAGCTCCAGGTGGGCTCTGCCTGTGTCTCTGACCTGGGCCCCTCAGGGCTGAAATCCACGTGTGGCCAGTGGGGTTCTTGCAGCGAGGCCTGCAGACAGTGCGCCTGCAGCTGAGGCAAACTGTTGGCAGGACTCTGTCCCTGGCTGTTGTCACCCTGAGGTCCCCGTTTCCTGCTGGACGCAGGGCTCCTTCTCAGCTCTGCCAGCCTCTCTCTGGTGCTTGCTGATGGACCCACATCTCAAGGCTGGCAGCAGTGTGTCAGCGCCTTCTCGTGCTGGGAATCCCTCTGCCTTCCCCTCCTGCCCCCTCTCCC
Organism: Artibeus jamaicensis; assembly: GCF_021234435.1. Lineage (NCBI taxonomy): Eukaryota > Metazoa > Chordata > Mammalia > Chiroptera > Phyllostomidae > Artibeus > Artibeus jamaicensis. Next base: position 1,548,170 of record NW_026521848.1, read on the forward strand.
TTCTGCCTCCAGGTGGAGAAAGCCTGCTGCTTGTCAGGACTCATGTGTTTGGAGGAGGCCTGCTGGGTAAACCAGGACAATCTCTCTATTTTGGCATCTCTAAGGGTTAGTTACATCTGCAAAGTCCCCTTGCCACATCACATGGGATAGTCACAGGTTCCTGGGATGGGGTTGGGTTCTGTCCTTCCCCCATATGCGCGTGAGTGGGTTTGCGTGTGCTCACTTGGAGGGTATGTGAATGGATCACTTAGATGCATTCTGTTATGAGGAAAATAACATGCAATAAACATGCCTTAATAGTGACGTTTATCATTGTGCATCATGGGAAGTCTAGACAGCAAGGTGCATTTAAAACTGTGTTATTTACTACAGTCCACATGCCACAAATAATAATTTTTGTGCCACACAAAATCATTATTTTTCTCTTCATAATAAGGATCCAGAGAGTCTTTGAGACTATGCAAATACCTGCTATTCCTCAAACTTTGAGCCAATCATTTTAGCAAGCATTGATGGTGTTTGTCAGTTCCCAAATGATTTCATCATTCTTTTTACATTGATTCGTTGACATTCTAGCCTTTTTCATCTGTATGTTCTTTGTATTAGTTAGCAATTGCTTCACAACAAAGTGTTATAATCCCTCATGTGTAAACAAACCACATCATGCCACAGTTTCTGTGGGGTGGCAATCTGAGCCTGGTTTACCTGCACCCTCTGACTGAGTCTCACAGGCTGCAATGCAGGCATTTGCGAGGCTGAAAAGGTCTTAGGCTCTTTGCAGGCGAATGTGCTTCTAAACCCCCTCAAGTGGTTGTTGACTGAATCCAGTTCGTTGCGGGCTACAAATCCCCAATGGCAACAGCTGCAGGGGTGGAGAGAACCCAACCTGCTTCCAGCCCTGTGGCCACTGGGACTGGAGACATCAGCAGGTCCTTCCCAGAGGCCATGGTTGTTCTTGTTCATAGTCATGGCCAAAATGTTCCCAGGAAATGCTGTCCTATTCTTGCCTCAGGGCTTTACACAGTTGGTCACTAGCTGTGGCCCTCTGGTGCCATCTGTCTGCTTCTAGTCCCGAGCAGAGCCCAGCACTTTGCTCACATGAGGATGGTACAAAGGAAGAGACACTGGCCCTCAGGCTGGCAGTGGCCAGAGAAGGGCAGCAGGCATGCATTCAAAATGCTGGGCCAGTCTTTCATGAACCGTCTTCTCTGCTGGTCATTTAACAAGTAGATGTATCATGTACAGTTTGGTTCTGTTTCCTTAAAGTATTTCTCTTAGTCTCACTTGAAGCTTCTGGCAGAGAGGAGAGGCACTGGAGGAGGGGGACCAACTGGACTGGCTGGTGACAGACAAGACCAAGTCGGTGTAGTGTGACCACAGGCAACCCCACAATCACAGTGACCACTGTCTACAGCCTGGAGCTGCCGGGGGCCTGGCTACTCTGACTGCCACCACCAGAGCCATGGGATGAGCACACACCCAGGAAGAGTCATCCATGGCATTGCATGCTTAGGAAGAGCTCAGCCCCCCTCCCTCCTCTGTGTATTTACCAACTGTTCATAACAGCATGGAGTGCTGAATTCTCATTTTGTTCAGTACATTAACACTCTTTGCTATAATTCTGTTAATGCTCAAATTGCCCTAGACTAGGCCCATGGGAGCTCTTTCAAGATGGCTCCTGTGCCTTTTCAATGTGTCTCCCTCATCCTCTGAGCACCTCCCTTGCTTTCTGGAACAAGACGTTCCAGGCTCATCTTGTACTTTACCTGCCTCATCTCTGTAACCAGCCATTTCTCCAAGTAGTTCTGGTTCCTTTAAGTGGAGAGCAGTTTTAAGAGACCAAGATCTGGGTGCCAGGTAGGCTGACTGCTGCAGGGATATTGTTGCTTCTACTCCCTCTCAATGGACATAAGTAGGAAATAGATGTGTGTATGTACAGAATTGTACTTATACTGTAAAAAAGTAAAATCTCATTAACAACTTTACGTTGATTATCTATTGAGATAATATTTTGGATATGCTGCATTAAATATAGCGTATGTAAAAATAATTTTGCATATTTCTGTATACCTGGTAAAATATGGCCACACAGAAATTTAAAATTACATATGTGGCTCCCACAATATTCAGATTGAGCAGTGCTGGCTTAGAGGGCATCATGTCAAGTAGACCCAGTCTCTTCACACCTGGCTGATCCTCCCTCCTCAGTGTGGTAGCACTGTCTCCCCTCATGGTCACTGTGTGGAGGCCACAGCTCTAGTCACACAGCAGGAGTGGCAGAGACTCGCTAGCTGTCTCTGTGCTCACTGTCCCCTCTTCCATTACTCGGAGAACCCCTGAATTCAAGTGGACTGAGGAGTGCTCTACTGAAAACAACACGTTTTAGTTGAGATGCTGTATGGCAGTTAGTTCTGGCAACGCCTGGGAGTGAAAGCGATCTCAGCCCCTTGTGAGTTGTTCCTCTGAAGAACAGGCAATACCCTCCCTCCCACTCTTGTTTCTTCTTGCTGAGTGACACAGATGACAGCAGTTAGCTTACTTTGCCTCCAGCTTTCTAGCACATTTTCAATGGATATAGAAGCTTGTGTTGAGAGCTTTCTTTTTTGTCTCAATACATTGAATATTCAGGGGTAATTTATATACTGACTTGGGTCCTCTGCCTCTGGGACTCCCTCCATGTTGGGCTTTCTCCCCTCAATTTCCAGCTGCTCTGACTGTGCCAAACTCTGGTGTCTGAGACCTTCAGTCAAAGACTGGCTCTCTGCCTGAGCTCAAGCCACATGAGTCCCTTGTCACATGGATGGAGGCTGTCCCAAGAAGGAAAGCCATATCAACTTAGTCACAGATCATGTGCCTGTTCTTTACGAGGTTGGACCCCGTCAAGTTTCTGCCTGCTTCTGGTTGCTCTCCAGTGCCTTCAAATGGTTGGGTTTTCCAAAATCATTTGCTCAAGTTGATTATTGTTACCCATGGGGAAGTTAGCTGGCTCCCTCTTACCTGTCCCTGTCTTACATTCTGTCTGTCCTGTTCAACTTCAGGTGAGTGAGCCTCAGTAGGATTCTCTCTTGGGTTCCTGAATCTTCTGCTAAAGAACTATTACTACCTGCCCAATGACATGGAGGAGAATGGTCCAACTCCATCAACATGTATGTGCAAGGACATGCACACACACAGGACACTCTATGTCTTCATTGTATTGTCAATATTGACAAAAATACACATGAAATATGATTACATAAAATACAATCACATTGCACATCCAGTCAAGATAGCAACATAGGCAGAAATGACTCATCTTGCAGAACCACATCAACATTACAATTAAAATATGGAGCAACCACTACCCAGAGCCATCAGAAACCAAGCTGAATGGCAGTCTGACAACTATGGAATTAAAGAGGTTGCATGCATCCAAATTGGTGACAGGGGCACAGACACAGAATGTGCTGGTCCACATACACATGTGGTGGATAAAAATTCAGGAAGGATATCTCAGGAGTGAGGAGTCTCAGCCCCATACCAAGCCCCCCAGTCCAGGGTTCCATTACTAGGAAGTTAAGTCCCCATAACTTCTGGCTACAAAAACCAGCAGCGATTGAGTTGGTGGAAGAGACTTCTGGAGCCCCAAGCAGTTCCTCTTAAAGAACCCACACATAGACTCTAGGGTAAATGGAGTCAGTCAGGCTTCCTCACCCAGATGTCTGGGCAACTAAGATAAGCAGCATTTTCACTGCCTTGAAACTGGGCACAATACACAGTATCCCCATAGCCTTGAATGGGCTCGTGTGCACTGAATCACACTTGTTATACAATATCTTGGTACCCTGCTGGCTTTGTGTACATTTAGTATATAAGGGAGTTAGTAGTTCATGTTGCTTTCAGTGTGTGTGGATCATTCCACCCTTGAATAAAGGCATGTCAGGCATTTCCACAGCTCTGTGAATTTTCTTCCATCTGTCTGAATCCCAAGTTAACCTGCCTGGCCTTGAAAGACTGTAAGACATGGACTTACCTATTCAGATTCACTACCTCTGAGCTCCAGTACTGGGTAGCAGTTTGAAAGGCACCAGTGGCATATAGGGAGCATCTGGAATGTCTGGCATCAAGGTGAGCAGAGGTTATTGTCCCTTTTCCTAACCCTTCCCCCACAAAACCAGTCAGTTGGTGCCATATCTGAGACTCCAACAACCTGGCTAACATAGTTTGACCCACCTTGGAGATCTCCAAAGACTCTGCCCCACCCAATTTTGGGGCCCACCCACCCTGCTTTTCCATATGAATGGCTGGTTTTGGCTCTTGCTTCACAACTTCCTAAACCCTCTTAATAAAACAGCAGCTGGCCTCAGTGAGCCCCAGGCCCAGCACTGGTAGTAGTCAGCCTAAACTCACAGCTTGGCTTTGCCTGGGACTCTCCAAGCCTAGCACAAGTAGCAGCTATCTCTGATTACTTTATAGCTCAGGCAGAGTGGCCCTGGAGAAAACACAGGTGGGGGCTGACCCTGACCTGCACCACCTGGGAAATCCCAGGGCCTGCACACCAGTGGGCAGCTATAGACCATGTCAGAGCTCCACCACCCCACCCCTGCACAGGTGATTCTCCACAGAGGGCAGAGGTTGGTAGTCAGTAGTCACAGCCAGTCCTTGCAGCTGACTACCCTGGATAAATCCTTCCCATTGACCTGCCAACAGCAATCAAGTCTCTACTACAAGAGGAGGGTATACTCAGGCCACAAAAAGGGTACACCTTGAGTACCCAGCTTGGGTGATAGGGGAGGCTGTGCCATTGTACCCTACAGAACACTTACAATATTGGGCTATACAACCAAGACACGGGGTCAAAACAGTTCTACCTAATATAGAAACAAATACAGGGAGGCTGCCAAAATGAGGAGATAAGGAAACATGGCCCATATACAAGGACAGATCAAAACTCCAGAAAAAAAGCTAAATGAAACGGAGATAAGCAATCTATCAGATGCAGAGTTCAGAACACTGGTTCTAAGAATGCTCAAGGAACTTAGTGAGGACCTTAACAGCATAAAAAAGATCCAGTGAGAATTAAAGGATACACTAATTGAAATAAGGAATAATTTACAGGGAAACAACAGTAGAGTGGATAAAACTGAGAATCAAATCAATGGTTTGGAACATAAGGAAACAAAAAACAACCAATCAGAACAAGAAGAAGAAAAAAGAATCCCCCAAAATGAGGCCAGTGTAAGCAGCCTCTGGGCCAACTACAAAAGGTCTAACATTTACATCATAGGCATGCCAGAAGAAGAAAGGAAAGCAAGAAATTGGAAATTTATTTGAAAAAATAATGAAAGAAAACTTCCTTAATTTGGTAAAGGAAATAGACATGCCAGTCCAAGAAGCACAGAGGGTCCCAAACAAGAGGAATGCAAAACAGTCCACACTAAGACACATCATAATTAAAATGCCAAAGGTTAAAGATAAAGAGAGAATCTTAAAAGCAGCAAGAGGAAAGAAGTTAGTTACCTGCAGAGGAGTTCCCATAAGACTGTCAGCTGCTTTTTCAAAAGAAACTTTTCAGTCTATAAGAGATTGACAAGAAATATTCAAAGTCATGAAAAGCAGGGACCTGCAGCCCAGATTGCTATATTCATCAAAGCTATCATGTAGAATCGAGTGGCAGATAAAGAGCTTCCCAGACAAGAAAAACTTAAAGGAGTTCATCATCATCAAACCATTATTATATGAAATGTTAAAGGGACTTATTTAAGAAAAAGAGGAAGATCAAAACTATGAACAAGAAAATGACAATAAATACATATCTATCAACAATTGAATCTAAAAAACACACTAAGCAAACAAGAAGGACAGAGACAGAATCATGGATACAGAGAGCATTTTGATGGTTGCCAGATGGAAGGTGTGTGTGGGGGGATGGGTGAAGAGGGGAGGGGATTAAAAAGTACAAACAGGAAGTTACAGAATAGCCACAGGGATGTAAAATACAGTATAGGAAATGGAGTAGCCAAAGAACTTATACGCATGAGCCATGGACATGAACGATGGTGAGGGGATTGCCTGAGGGAGTAGGGGAGCTGAGTGGAGGCGGGCACAGGGGGAAAAATCAGGATCACTGTAATTGCATGATCAGTAAAATATGATTTTTTAAAAATGAAAAAAGTATGATCACATGCTACCTGAAATGTAACAACTGAACAGGAAGAAGCATCCTCTTTCATAACAATAGCTAAAAAATTTAGTGAAAGATCTCAGTGGATCTTCATATTCTAAGTGCTGCCCAGTGGTGTGGGGGAAGTATAAGTCTTTGAATTCACACAACAACCATGATGTAAGTAGTGTTATCAGCATACATTTTAGGGCCAGAAAAAATGAAAAATTGAGAGGTAAATCTTCTACCCAATTTCACACAGCTAATAAGTTAGGATTTAAAACAAATTAATCTCAGTGTAAGAGTCCATACTGTTGACCACTATGAAATGTGAGCTCTAAAAGCAAACAGAAAACAAAAACAAATGTGAAAAGTGAGTTTTGTGATAACTGTGAAATTTGACTCATTCCCAATAAAACAGACCCAGAAACAGACAAAGGTTTCTAGGGGGTACTAGAACTCATGCCTCTTCTTGGTTCTTCAGCACTCTTGTATAACAGAGTCCAGTAGTTTCTCCACACCCTGGGACATTGCCAACTCCTGCCCAGTCTCTCTCTGGAGTTATGAGTGAGGGTAGAGGGAAGGAGGGTGGGGGACAATGGAGTAGAAGAGAGAAAGGCCATATTGAAACAACAAGACAGACTTAAGTGGGGAGGGGGATAATGGTGGAAAGAAGGGGAAGGGATTAGACAAAGAAAATGTGTGAATGACCCACAGGCATGGACATCCATGTGGGCATTAACTGCAGGAGTGTGGGGTGGGACGGGCAGAGGAGGGCCAAGATGGAAAAATTGGAACAACTGTAATAGAATAACAATAAAAAGATTTTAAAATAATTTAAAAAATAAAAAGAAAAAAGTAATAAAATGCTCATAGTTTTTCTTTGTTTTCCCTGCTCTCTTGATGGAAAATTGGAAAAAGAAATAAAGCCCCCAGTTTTATATTTAATTTACATTGTTCATGTACTAGATAGTTTTAGCATATTTCCTAGAGAGTTTTTTTTCTTTGTGGTTTGATGGGGAAGGTGGCCATGTGCTCACTTCATCAAGTTCCTGATACTTCATCATCTCACACCAGCCACTTCAGGCTGATGATAAGGTGAAAGGAGGAAGAAGGAAGAGTCCTGGTGAGAAGAACTAGGGAAGAGGCCCCAGTAAGCTGAACCAGATTTGCCATAAATCTTACCTTAGATTTAGTTTCCTGGAAACAGATTATGAGATGAGCACTTCCAAGCAGAAGTTTTCCTGGAGAGGACTCTTGGGATTTATACCTATAAAGGCATATGCGAGGCAAAGTTGGGTAGACGGGAAGCTAAGCTACAACACAGTTGAATCCAAGGCCTTACCTTATCCCATACAGAGCTCTGGAACTGGAAAGGTCCTTCAGAATTGTTCCAAACTGATGCAAGGAATTCGGGCCTCTGTATCTTCACATCGGTTACTGGTTGTCGGCTTTCCTCTTGGATTGGGGCACAAACACGGACAAGTTAGTTCCCTGTGGATGAGGGAAATTCCGATGAAGGGACATGGCTGTGTGCTCTCAGAAGCTTGACTCTGATCAGCACAGTCCTCTCTTTGCCTCACTTTGATTCATTTGCTCCAAGTGCTCAGTTTGTCCCATCTGGAAACAGCTTTTCCAGGATTCTGGTTGGTCTGATCTTCTGGAGGAAATTACAATGGAAGGATTATTAGAATGATCTACATTACCACTTCTGCGGCTGGTCACATTCCCTCCTCTACCATACATTCTAGGTTCCCTGTACCTTCAACTAGTACTTCTACTGGTTTAGGTGGCTTACCTAATGTGGTAGCCCAGACCCTTATCCCTGAATGCTGTGAGGCCCTTGTTAGCATGACTTACTCAGGCTATGGCTGCTGTATACCTAGTCATTAGTTTGTTTGTTTTCACTAAAACTAATCAACAGAGTAACTGAAGATATCCTAGTGGATCAGCTGAGCACTCAACACATTCTTCCCTGTCCCCACCATGTAGCAACAGCCCTTACTCTTCCTAACACTCTTGCTGACAACCATATCAATGGCCCCTGCCATGATGTTGCCCCCTCTCTTGGAAGAAGAGCACAGTGACTAGATGACAATCAGACCTTAATGGGATTCTACCTGTCCCAGGTAGAAAGGACCCTTCTTGGGAACCAGGGCTTCCAAATCTGCAAAGCCTGAACTCTTTCTGGTAGGAAGCATTGATTTCTAAGGGGTGGGTGTTAGAGGGAATGATGGTAAGCAATACCATTTGGCATTCATCTCCCAGTTCTCTGACTAATTTTTCTACCTGTTGGGTACCCAACACCATATAGTGATGGTTGACCTAAGGTGTGTACTGCATGCCTAGTAATATACTCTCTTCTTGAAGGGTTTCAGTTCCAAGCTGTCACCTAAGCTGTATCTTTAAGAGGCCCTTTCACTGCTCAATTAGGCCAGAAGCTTCTGGATCGGGGTTTGTAATGGAACAAGTAGATCCCATGTTTGTAAGCCCTCTGCTACATTTTCTTTGTTGTGAAGTCCCTTGATACATGATGTTATGCAGAGTTCTATGTTGGTGGGTCAGAGTTCTGAAATCCCTTGGCAGTTCGGCCAAGGTCTTGAGGCCAGAAGAGGCAAAGCCATGGCTGGATTATCCTGGTCAAGATGAATCACTGCCCCATCCAGCGTGGAAAGAATCCAGTGAAGTCAACTCATTGCCAAACAGTAGGTTGGCCTTCTCAGGGGATGATGTGTCTGGCTGGCAGGCTTGGCACTCATCAGTGGCAGTAGCTGGATCAGCTTTGGTGATGGGAGCTCATGCTGTTGGGCCCCATGTGTAGCCTTCACCAGCCACTATGCTGCTCCATTCAGGTACCCATGGTACCAGAGCTGGGGAAGCTCCAAGGGGAATTGGTCAAGTCGTTATTTCTCTATGGTAGATTAGTGCCACTTTAGTAGTTGATTCTTTCTGGTGACCATTGACAAGCAAAAAAAAAAAAATCTTCCTATTGTGTGCCCACTCATATGTCCACCATATACCTTTATCCCAAACATCCTCATCTGTAATCATCTCATATTTTTCAGACTAACTTCAGGCTGCTGACCAAGCATCAGGACCATTTGCCACTGTGAGTAAATTCCTGTATAGTCGCCTCGGGCTACTTCTCCTGCCATGCAATGGGTGATCAGTTTTATCACTTGGAATGCTGACCATTGGGAGAATTTTCTCTCACCACCAATTTTCAGAGTCACCCTTAAATTGGTCTGAAATGAAACCACAGTCTGTTTTCTTCTTATACCCACATACTGAACAACTCATCCATGGACCAAGCTTAGCCTCTTTCGTTCATCATCAGCCAATCAAAGTCCATACCATAGGACCATAGGGATATGCAGTGAAGCAACAGTGATGGATGACATGGGAACTTGGGCCACCTGCTCATGTAGCTGATTTCTCCACTGGTTCTGCCTGTGCAAGATCCTATATGCACCACTTCCATCTTCCAGTGAGTAGCTGCTTATGATTTGGTGGGTCAGACAGCTCATTACTGATCACTTGACGCCTTGTTGCCCTGTGCTTCCACTCTACCATGACACAGAAGCATGCCAGGTACTGCTGTGTGAATGGCATATGCTTTGTTGTAGGTGCCCCAACCTTGAATCCTAGTAGGCTGAGTTGTGATTTTCCTACTGAGGTTTGTGTAAGCTCCACAGGGGTATTTCCTTAATGCAGATACCTCCAGTTCCATAGGGTGTATAGGATCATATGCTTCAAGTGACAAGCTGCTCTCACCTCTGCCTGGACCTGCTTATAGTGAGCTTTTTGGTTCTGTGCCCCATTCAAAGCTGACACCTTTCCACGGTTAAGGTTTGGGCCATTATTCCCAAGTGTGGAATATGCTGTCTGCTGACCCCAAAGATGCCTAACAAGCCTTGTGCCTTTTTCTTTACAGTGTGAGCTGTGAGTGGCAAGAAATTTGTTTTGGAGGGTATGTCCTGACAAGGCCCAGACTACTGGATCCCTAAGAACTTCACTTAAGGTGCCTAAATGTTTGAAACATTTCTCTTGTTCCCTCTGGTGCATGTCTTTCGATGTACTTGTCACTCCTTCCTCATGCCGTCTGATTAGCATGTTGACACTGAGGAGTGGGCCAATGTAAAGTCTGCAGAAGGTCCAGATGGTCCAGGTCCTTGAAGTTAATATGACAGAAGGAGGCACTGCTGACATATCCCAGGCACCAGATTCTAACTGTGCTTCTCGGCATCCTGCGTATGTGTGAACTACTTCTGATCCTCCTTTGTGGTGGGGATTGCATTCTCCAGATCAACAGCCACATAAGACACAGTGAGACAGTGTGAATCCTCCCTGGCAAGGTTACCATGTCCAGCTCAGCAGTGGCAGTTTGGGCTACCACCGGGTTAAGTTTGTACATCCACTGTCATCCACCATAATCCATGGTGTTTGAAGAGGTTAGACAGATGAACTAAATGGGGTTGTGACAGGGACTACCGCCTCTGCATCCTTCACATCTTTGAGGGTGGCACTAATCTTGCCAGTTATGGAAGATGATGATCTATTTAAAAGATTTTATTTATTTTTAGAAAGAGGGGATGGGAAGAAGAAAGATAGAAATAGAAACATCAGTATGAGAGAGAAACATTGGTTATTTATCAGTTGCCTTCAGTATGCACTTTGAAACCCAGATATATGCCTGACTGGGAATTGAACTAGTGACCTTTTTCTTTGCAGGATAATGCCCAACCAACTGAGCCACGCTGGTCAGGGCTGGGAGGAAACAACTTTTGAAAATCACGGTGGCCAGGATGAGAAAGGACCAGTTTCAGAGGCTTCCATTGGGCTCTCCCCACTATAACAGTCTGGGAGTCAGACCTGGCTCACGACTCCATGTATCACCTGCCTTCACATTTCTCCCAAAGAGAAGAGCTGAGATGGCCCCCTGGGTCCCTAGCATCAATATTAATCCAGACCCTGGGTTCAATAGTAATCCAGAGGTCTACATTTTCCCTTTTCACCAGTGTGCTGTTTGCTACCCAAGGAGACTGCCAGCACAATGGGCAGAAGGACATCGTTGTACAGTGCTTCTGCACAGATATAACAGACAAAATGTTTTCCCTTCCCAGCACTGTCATAATGAAGCACCACAAACTGGGTGCTTTAAAACAACAAAAGTTTATTGACTCACAGTTCTGGAGGCCAGAGTTGAAAATCAAGGTATCAGCAGGGCCAGGGAAGAAATCCTCTGATCCCTTAGGGAGAATCCTTCCCTGCCTTTTTCACCTTCTGGGGTGGGTACGCAATCCTCCGCTTCCTTGGATGCATCACTCCAGCCTCTGCCTCAGTTGTCACATGGCCAGCTTTCCTTGCGTGTCTCTCCCTTTGGGTGCCTTCTTCCTTTTTTATAAACACAACAGTCTATTGGATTAGGGTCCACCCTTATGACTTCATATTAACTGGTTACATTTGCTATGACCCTATTTCCAAATAAGGTCATGTTCTGACTACTGGGGATTAGGACTTCAATGTATCTTGATTTGAGAGAGAGAGGAAGGGAGAGAGAGAGAGAGAAATAATGATTTGGTGTTCCACTTATGGATGTATTCATTATATGTGCCCTGACTGGGAATTGAACTCACGACCTTGGTGTGTTGGGAAGATGTTCTAACCAGCTAAGCTACCCAGCCAGGGCAGGCCTTCAATGTATCTTTTGAGGGGAACACAATTAACCCATAACAAATAAATAACCTCAGGAGCATAGAAAATAGGAAAATGTAGTAAAATAACCAGGAAGTGACTTGTGACTATTTATTATTTTTGTTTTAATATAATTTTTCATTGTGTTTCTATAATTTAATTTTTTTAAGATTTCATTGATTTATTTTTAGAAACAGAGGAAGGAAAAGAGAAAGAGAGGGAGAGAAACATCAATGTGTGGTTGCCTCTCACATGCCTCCCCACAATGGGGACCTGGCCTGCAACCCAGGGCATGTGGCCTAGAATTGGGAATTGAACTAGCGACCCTCTGGTTTGCAGGCCCGTACTCAATCCACTGAGCTACACCAGCCAGGGCTACAATTTAGTTTTTAATGACTTTAACAACTGACTTACAAAATTCCATAATTTAACAATTGGCTCCTGTACATTGTACGACCCAGCTACAGCACACCATGGGTCACAGGTTCCTCTGGGAAAGGACCAGAGAAATCACTAATGAACACATTTGCTGTGGCACTGAGGGGTCATTCTTCACAGGGACCCAAACTTTCCCTGTAGTTGGGGGTCTAAAAATGGATTCAGGTCCAGGAACAGGCAAGGAACCATGATTTTTCCTTAGGGCGTCTGCCCTCACGCTCTGGGTCATTAATACAGAGGGCAAGGTGGTGTGAAGATGGGCAGGGAGAGATTTGGAGACAGTGATGCAGACATAAGCCACAGAGCATCAGCAGCCACCAGAGGCTGGGAGACAAGGAATGGGTCCCCCAGAAGAAGTGAGGCCCTGCTGACACCTTGATTCCCTTTGTTTAAGCCATGAAGTTTGTAGCAGTTCTCTAAAGCAGCCCCAGGGAACTAATACGGGTGTCTTGTAAGCACTTGTTTCATTTGAGGTCTTTGCTTCTCTGTGCATCTGCTCAGATATCCTTATTGTAAGTCTCCCAGTCCCACCTTGGCACAGGGGACTTTTGGGGTTGGGTATCCAACGTTCCCTGAAACCCCACACTCTTAGGAAGGTCTCCTGAGTCTGTTCCTCTGCTTTATCTGCTACCAAGGTGGACTCTGGCCCTCAAGTTCTTCTTTGAATTGGTGATAAATCACCTGAGCCTGTCATCTCTCTTCTGTCAATCAGTGGTCTCAGCAACAGCCATTTAAGTCAATGGTCCTTGTTTTCATTTCTGCTGTTGCCTTGGCACCATGAGTATTGCATTAGTCTGGGCCTCCTGTTTCAGCAATATCTTGTCCCATTCACCTCAGGTATAAATTTTAACTACTGCACCACTGAGTATGGTGATACTTCACCTCCCAGCAGGAATGGGGTCCCCATTGCCAGCCAACCAGAAAGTGATCCCGTCAAAAAGCCCATTGCACAGTTGGCTTGCTAGGACCACTTGTGATACAAATGGCCTTAGATTAGGTTTGCTGTAAACAATCTGAGGCAGCACTGAAGGCGGAAGACTTACTGGGGAGGGGTCTCAGGAGATGCCCTTGTAAGAACACAAGGAAGGCAGAATTGTGGGAGCAATGGAGTTGCCACAGAGATGTCAGCCCATCTACAGTGAGTTTGGCAGGTGGGAAGGCCCTTCAGAGGGACCCATGCTTTGGTATCTCTATGTTAGCCAACCACTGGCCAAGGGCAGTGCCCAGGGAGCAGGACTAATTTGGGGGCAAGGCAGTTCCCTGCAGCTGACAGCACTTCCTCTATGAGGGGTGGAGCTGGGGGCCATCAGCAGCCAGCACTCCCAGCAGCTGGCATGCATGTGAGGGTCCTGAACAGGTGACCTGGGTGGTGCACCACCATGTCCGCTACACAGCTTGAGCTTCAGGGCCTTGCCTTTGGGACGTCTGAGACCGTGCCCTACCAATGTCTTTACATGCTCATACATTTTTCTAACATGAGCAAAGTAAAATATTTTTTATTCCGTTGCTTAAATCGGCCTCTAAATTGTGTAAGCTTAACGCCCAACTAATCCTGTACCTGCCCTTGAAAGTGAACAATGCAAACCAGTCAATCAACGCAGAGTCGATCTCCCATCCAGGCTGAGTGGCTGTAACAAAGAGACCCTCAAACAATGGATGAAAAAAACAGAAGTGTAATTCTCTACCTTCTCACTGGGCTAAGGGGAGCAGTCCTGTTGCAGGATGACCCTACTCAGTGAGCCAGGGACCCAGTTTTTTGCTCTGCAATCCCCTGGGGCAGGTGTTCTTAACCATTTTCATGCATTGGACCCCATGACAGATGGGCAAATCTTCTCAGAATAAAAGAAAATACATAGGGCAAAGGAATCAAATTTTTATTGTAAGGCAGTTATCAAAATATTTTTAAAAGTGTGATATAGTAATTTATGTGCTTCTTCGTTAATGTGTTAAATAAAAAGTAACTCATGGCAGCTTTAAGAGCTAAGTTAGAGATAAGCATAAATGATATTTTAAGATGCCTGTTAGAAAATAGCCCAATATGAAAATGTCTGTGATTCCTTTCAGTGACAAAGTCACAAGTTTTGTTAACACTGTTGTGGTTTGTTGCCTATATTTGTAGCAGACATGTGGTAGACTGAATAATGGCCCCCTTCCAAAGATGTTCCTAATCCCTGGAACCTGTGACTATGTTCCCTTACATGGTAAAAGAGACTTTGTGGATGTGACTAAGGGTCTTGAGATGGGAAGGTTGTACAGGTGGACCAATGTAAGCACAAGGATCCTTTAATGAGGGAAGTGAGAGGGTAGGTGGAAAAGGGGGGATGGTCATCAAGGCACATGGATAAAGGACACATGGACAAAGCCAAAGGGGGTAAGATTGAGGGTGGGAGGTGGGGGTGGGCGGGGTGGGGTGGGGGGTAGTCCTGGGGGGAAATGGAGACAACTGTACTTGAACAACAATAAAAAAAGAAAGAAAAGAAAAAAAATGGAAAAAGAGACAGTGTGACATAAGGGCCTTATGCTGAGGCTCAGAATCAGAAAAATGTGGCTTAAAAAAAAAAAGAAGGAGGTGAAATGGTCAGAGCCATGGCGGGAGGTGACACCAGAAGCAGGAGATTGGAGGCCGGAGTCACGAGAGGAAGGAAACAGGAGCCGAGGAATGGAGGTTTCTTCTGAGAGCTGAAGAAGGTAAGGAAATGGATCGCCCTCTGAAGTTTCCAGAAGACATGAGCCCTGCTGACACTTGGTTGTGGGCTTCTGATCTCTGAAACTGTAGAAGTATAAACTTGTGGGATGTTTTTGTTTCATTCTTTCTTCAGGTGATTTTTAAATTTTTAATTGTAAAAAAATACCCATGAAATTTACCACCTTCGTCATTTCTAAGCACACAGTTTAATAATGCTAAGTATGTTCCATTGTTGTGTACCCCATGTTCAGAGCATTTTCATTTTGTAACAGTGAAACTTGGCACCCATTAAATGATTTCCCCTCCTTTTCCCCCCGGCCCCTGGCAACTACCATTCTACTTTCTGCCTTTCTGAATTTGCCTACTTTAACTCAGTACCTCAGATAAATGGAATTGTACAGTTCTTACCTTTTTGTGACAGGCTTATTTCACCCAGCATAATGACCCAAGTTTTATTTATGTTGTTTGTAGCATGTGTCAGAATTTCCTTCTTTTTTTTTAAGAGCGAGTAATATTCCATCCTATGGGTATGCCAATTTTGTTTATCCAGTCATTGGGTGATGGAACATTTCTGTTGTTTTAAGTCACTAAGTTTGTGGTAATTTGTTACAGCTGCCATAAGAATCTAATATAGGAAGGAAATGCCAATTTTCAGAGAGAGGTTAATGAAAATAAAGATTTTCTTCTGCCCTCCAAGCTCACAGGCCCACCCTGAATTCTGATGCCAGGTCGGAAGCTTTGCCCCAGGTAATGTCCTCATCTGCACTGCAGAGTCTGACTCTGACACACCCAGGTTCCCGATCACCAGAAGGGGAAAGGGAGCAGGACCAGCATCTCCAGCTTTGAAGGCACAGATCCTGGTGAGGATGCAGTCACGTGGCCACACCCAGTGTAGAGGATGCAGAAAATGTCATCTTGCGTTTGGTGACCTAGACCAGCCTCCATCTCTAGTTCTGAGGAAGGAAGGATGAGAGGATTTCAGTGGACAAGGAAAAGTCAGCTCCCAGGCTCCCTAAAGAGACTCTCCAGCTGGGAGGAGTCAGATGAAAGACAGAGCAGCCCAGTTTCTTCAATAAACTCAGTATCTCAGAGGCAGGAGGTGCCAGGATTAGACCTGGTGCCAAGCAAAGCTGTCCACCTTAGGACTCACATCTGCAGTGTAAGCTGGGCAAGTCTCTTGATCTCTCTGAGCATCAGCTTTCTCATTTTCAAAGTGGAGAAAGCACTGTATGTACCTCAGAGGTGCTGGAAGAATTCACTGTTCTCCTGTGTGGAAAGAGAGAACCTCTTCAATGTACTGACTTTGCACTGGTTGTTCCCACTGCCTGGGATGCTGTTCTTCCAGGTGAACTCATGGTTCCCTTCCTTCCTCCTTTAGGTCTTTAGCTGTCACCTTCTCTAACTGTCTTATAAACAACCCCTTCTCTGCACACCTGGTTCCATCTCTGGCTTAATTTTCCTCCAAAGGACTTCTTAATAGTTGACATCATATATATTTAGTTTATTATTGTTGCAGACCTTGTCCAGCAGAGTCCGCCTGTTGTGGTATATGACGAGAATCAATGCACAGGAGACAACAACCCTGTGTGGAAAAAGGGAACAGGCACGACTACTCTCTCAAGGGGAGAGTCCCTATGGTGCCTCGGCCACTCCCTCAAGAAGGGAGCGTCCTCGTGGCTCTTAACTGCTCAACCTGTGCCCGCTGGGTGCCGCAATTGCCAGAGAGAAAGAGCAAGGCTTCTGCTTACTAAAGAAAGTGTGGAAAAATAACCCTTTTCCTAAAACACAACACACCCTATGCCCTCCGAAAAGCACTTGGGGTCGTCTGCCCTTACCTGGGCTTTTGTGCGCGTTCAACCTACGTTGGTGTGTTGACCACAATCTAATATTCTCGGCTCATGGCCTTCAAGTCGCGTCCCTTTTCCAGAGTTAATTATGTCTGTTCTAAAGTTAATTATGTCTGAATGAGTTAAAAAGAGCAAACTAAAATGGGCTAGAAGAGTTGAAGAAGGATTGCGTAAGTTGAAGAGGGTCTGTGTAAATTGAGATAGTCTGTACAAGCTAAAAGAAGATTGTATTAGGGAAAACAAAAAAAATTTAGAAAGTAAATTAAAAGACAGAAAGAAAGGAATTAAGAAAGTAAAGGGTTATGAAAGAGAAGGGTAAAAAGAAATAAAGTAAAAAGACATATACCACATTCATGTGTAGCATAGAAAGAAAGGCCCATCTGTTGCAAACTAGAAAGCCAAGAGTTAAAGGCTAAAAGCCAAGGAGCCCTTCCAGAAGGGCAAAAATCAGACCCCCGAAGTTAAACAGAAAAAGTAATAGAAAAAGTTAAAAGACTGTTTGTTTCTTTATCATTCCCAAGTTAAGCAAAATATTAAACAATGTCCTAACTGCCAAGCCCTTACTAAGACATCTCTGTCCATGGGAGTTAACCCTTAAGGACTAAGTTCTCAAATAATGTGACAAACAGATGTCACTCATTACTCTCCCTTTGGAAAATTCAAATACATTCATATTTCTATTGATACTTACTCTGATGCCCTACATGCATCTGCTTTAACAGGAGAATCTGCTAGAAATATATAAGCCCATTGGCTTGAAGCTTTCAGTCATTTGGGTCGGCCTCAGCAAATTAAAACTAATAATGGCCCAAGATATCTTGCCCATTCTACTCAAACCTTTCTTCAGCATTAAAATATCCAACATAAAACAGGAATACCTTATAATTCAACTGGTCAGGAAATTGTTGAACGGGCACATCATACCTTTAAAAATATTCTCAAAAAACAAAAAAAGGGGAGTCAGGGGTCTACCCCCCAAAATTTGATTATGTTAACTATGTTTACCTATAATTTTCTAAATTGTGATGAATCACTCTGTACTCTAACTGAGAAACATTTTCAGAAACAAGAGCGCTCCCCTCTTGAGGGAGTGGCCGAGGCACCATAGGGACTCTCCCCTTGAGAGAGTAATTGTGCCCATTCCCTTTTTCCACACAGGGTTGTTGTTGCCTGTGCATTGATTCTCGTCATAAACCACAACATGCGGACTCTGCTGGACAGGGTTAGCAACAATTATGTTGTTATTATCTGAGTGAAATGGCAGCTCCATAAAAGGCAGGGAGGTTTTTGGGTTTTGCTCACTGCTGAATCCTCAGTGCCTAGAACAGTGCTGACCTATAGTAGTTGCTCAGTAAATACATTCTTGGATCAATGATTAACTGAACAAATGAAAAGGGATGGGTTGGTCACAATCAATTGGTTGAAGACCTCAGCTGTACTGAAATCCTGAGCAGACCCTTTCATTCCCACCTCCTCTTGGTGGCAGGTGGGGAGGGGTGAGGAGACCTGTCACTTTCCTTATTCTCTGCTGCCTCAGCCTTACTGGCTTTCTCTTCCCACCCCACAGCAGCCCTCTCCCTGGGCTGTCTCCCCTCCCCTAAGCAGCTTCTTCGTGGAAATACTTCCTGGGTATCCTCTTACCAACCCCTCCACATTTGGGGTTGGTGGCACCTATAGAGAGATGTGTCCTCCCCTGCACCACCCCCACCTCATCTGGGCACCTATGACCTTTTTTTGTGGGACTGGATCTGCCCAACCCTGAAATTGTTCTACTTGGAAAGTTACCTTCCCTCCTCAGAGTCCCCTTCCCAGGCTCCCCTGGTCCAACCCTGCTCTTTGCTTCCCAGCCTGGGCCTGCCCCAGACCACCTGTCTGTCCAGGTTAAATATTACAATGTGGAGCTGAAACAAAAATTATATCTCAGAAATAGAGATAGAACATCGGGGAGACTGAGGCCAGAGATCCAGACCAGACCAAGTCCCTGCGGTGGATGGTGAAAGGAGCCAGGAATGAAGTTGGGTGAGGGGCCTTAGGAATGTGAAGGACACTTTTGCCAGCCTCCCCACCATCCCTCTGCCCTTGCTCTCCAGGAGGAGTCACTCCTGCTGAAGAACTGGAGCTGCAGCGCCCGCTGACTCCCCAGGACCTGGGACCTGAGGCAGCTGCAGGTGAGTTGGGAATCAGGCCCAGGCCTGCCCTCACTTGGCCCAGCTCCTCTAGCTCCTTAAGTGGCCTTTTAACTTTCTCCTCCTCACTCTCCCATCTTGTCATTCTCCTTGACCTCTTCTCCTCAGCTGCCCACATTAGCTGTGTCCTCCCACCTGTTCCCTTATGTTTTACCTCAACTATTCATTCCTCAGTCCTCCTCACCTATTCTCTGTCACAAGCAGCTCTCACCTGTCTGTCTTCCCTCCTCAGATGTGGAAGGGCCTATAATTTTTTGATCTATTGTTGAATTTTATGTATTAATATTTTGTTAAGGATCTTTGTGTCTGTATACATTGGTTATTTTTGTGTGGGCTAATAAATTTACTTTAACTTTAAGCCAGTAGAGTTAGGGCTTTCTGTTACTTGCAGCCAAAAGCATTTCTAATGACACACATGGAAATGAAAGGTGAGTTTCCCTTGAAGTGGAAGAATTCTGGCTGCATGAGGTTATTCATCCTTCACTTTTACCTGGGGCTGTCACTGGTATGAAGCTGCAAGGTGTCCACATATTCAGTATTCATAGAGGGGGATGGGAAGATGGATAATCTGGGGCTGCATTTCAGGGAACCAGGCGCTTCTGCCTAAGCCATCTCTGTGACATCACTGTTTCTTCACCCCTCTGTTCCTTGAAAGTTTCACTACAGGTCTTTCAAAGCTTCTCTGCTTCCTCATACCTACTTCTCCATCACATCCTTTCTGTCTCCAAAGAAATTACTTTGCCCTTTTCCTCACAGGAGCTGCAGGTAGAAATTCCTCATCTACACTTCTCTCCTACCTGTGCCTACCCTGCCTTCACTCCTCTGTTACCATAGATGATATGCTTTTCTTCCTAATTTGGGCCAGCGCCTGATTATGGTCCCTCTTATATCATTCCTCTATAAATTACCCCTCTTGAATGCTTTAGTTTTCAAAACTTTCTTTCTACATGTACCTGTCCATCAACAGTCTCCCCTTTCATAAAATCCTTTTCTTAATTCATACTCTCCTCTCCTACTATTTCTCCATCTCTCTTTTTCACTGGGTCCACTTTCTTACCCACCACAGTCTTCCTAGGTCTGGCAGCTGGCTTTTGCCCCAGAGCTCCACTCAATGCCAACAATCTCTTTATAGCTAAATCCTGTGACTGTTTCTCAAGTTCTCACCCCAGAAGACTTCTCAGAAGCATCTAATCCATTCTTCATCGACTCCTTCTTCTGTCTCTCGCACTGATTTTTGTGAAATCACACTCTTTTCCTTCTTCAACTTCTGGCTGCCTCTTCTCAGTCATGTATCTGGGTTCTTTCTTCTTCCCACCTCTTACGTACTGGAGCTTCTTAGGGTCCTATCCCGGACTCTTGCCTCTCTTCCCTCTTTACACTCTCTCTGGGGTTATGCCAGACATCCCTGTGGATAACCTGGAGCTGGAGACCAGCCACCTTCTCACTGATTACCCTTGTATCAGTCTACTTAGGCTGGATTACGCTATTGTGACAAGTGAGCCTTAAATTTCGGTAGCTTATAACAATAATGGTTTACTGCTCAATCATGTGACGACTGTTTTAGGTAGGCTGAGCCTAAGCTCCTTATGAGATCCAAGATGAAGGTACAGATAAAGGTGCAGTCCTAGGGTGTTTTTTTTTAAATTAAGATTTAAAAAATTTATTTATCTTTAGATGGGAAGGGAAGGAGAGAGGGAGAGAAATATCAATGTATGGTTGCCTCTCATGCATCCCCTGCTGGTCTGCAGCCCAGGCATGTGCCCTGACTGGGAATCAAACTGCAATCATCTGGTTTGCAGTCCCGCTCTCAATCCACTGAGCTACACCAGGCGGGGCAGCCCTAGAATGTTTTTGGTCTTAGAGTAGAGGTACGAGTGCACAGTGAACTATGCACTGGCTCTTAGAGCCTCTGCTAAACAATGATGTGCACCACTTGACTTCAACTCCCACTTCATGAGCTCAAACAAGTAACATAACCAAGCCTGAAGTCAAAGATTTGGATTCCTCACTTCAGAAAGGAAAAAGATATCTAGAATAATATTAGCCCCAGCACCAGGGGACACATGAGACAACAACATGAATTTCTCTCCTCTCTTCCTTCCCTTCCCCTCTCTCGAAAAATAAATAAATAAAATATTAAAAAAAAAACAACAACTATTTAAAAAAAAAAAAAAAGATAGTCTAGCACATCCTGAATTCATATCTTCAACTCTGATTTTTAAAAAAGATTTTATTTATAGAGAGAGGGGAAGGGAATGAGAAAGAGAGGGAGAGAAACATTTATGTGTGGTTGCCTCTGGTGTGCCCAGTACCGGGGACCTGGCCCACAACCCAGGCATATGCCCTGACTGGGAACCAAACTGGTGACCCTCTTGTTTGCAGGCCAGTACTCTATCCACTGAGCCACACCAGCCAGGGCTTCAACTCTGATTTTAAGGACAAGGACAAATTAGCTTAACTGTCATGCATAGAAACCACCAGCTCAAGTTGAGATCCAGACTGGACCACCTAATAAGCCAATAGCAACAAAGACTCTGATCCTAAATGTTTTTCTGCCATCCTCTGAATGGGACTGGCTAGTGGAAGCCCCTATAATGACAGTGAGTCCACAGTGCTGAGAAGGTAGCATCTATGTTCTCCATGGTTCTGAACACCCTGTCTGCTAGAGCAGGGAGGTCTCTTCCACCCCTAGGACTCTGGTGGACACTTGTTAACTTCAGCACTTGTAGATTGTTGTAGGTGGTGGGTTTTTTTTAAATGAAACGTTGTCACATCACATATGGTTGTAAATCAAACAGAACTATCCTACTGTGTGTGAAATGCAAATATGTTTATCAGAGTCTTTTTCTTTTATTCTTGAGTAATGAAAAACCTCAACTCAACTTGCTTAAAAATCAGGAATTTATCATCTCAACAAGAACCTGAGGGTGAACTAAGTCAGAAATCACTCTAATGCTATCAATAATTCAGATTCTTCCCATCTTTCAGCCTGGCCATCTTCAGTATTTAAATCTCATCGTTACAAGGTGGCTGTCAGAGTTCCAGACATTACATCCTCTTGGCAATGTCCAGAGAAAGAAAAGAGACAGCATCCTACCATATGCCTTTTTTTTTTTAAACCTGAGGAAAATAATTCCCAGGAGACCCATAGCAAACTCCCCTTCAAGCCCACACTAACATCCCATTAAAACTGGAAACCTGCTCTGGCAGTGTGGCTTAGTTGGTTGGAGTGTCATCCCATAGACCAAAAGGTTGGGTTCGATACCTAGTCATGGCACATACCTAGGTTGTGGGTTCGATCCTTGGTCAATGTACTTACAAAAGGGCAACTAATCGATGTTTCTCTCTCACATTGATCTCTCTCTCTCTCAAAGCAATGAAAAAATGTCCTTGGGTAAGGATAAAAAATTAGAAACAAAATTGCAACCTCTTCTAGTGCTCCTCATGTCCCTTATTCTGTTCCACTTTTCTCCCCATAGCACGTATCACCTTCTAATGCATCATAAATTTGTTCACTTATTATGTTGCTTTCTGTTGCCACCCCCCCACAACCAGGGCAGGGATTTTTGTTTCATTTGCCTCTGTGTTTCCAGCACCCGAAACAGTGCCTGTCACATAGTAGGGGCTCAGTTGATATTTATTGAAATAATAAATGACTGTCACATTGGCCAGCATGTGTCACATGACAGCCTAAACAATTCACTGGCAAGGAACATGAGACAACTGTGATTGGCTCAGACCGAAGATGGTCCCCCTTCATGGAGGTAACAGCTCACTTTCCCTGAAGGCTCAGGCCACCACAAAGAGGACATTTTTAAAAGAAAAATCAAAACTGAGGTTTTTTTCAGGCCTCTATAATCTGTCATAGTTCTCCAGTACCTATTTCATATTGTGCCCTCTCTCCTTAAACCTCCAACTTCCCCTCCCCCATTATCACACTCATGGACGGCTTTGCTTCTTCCACTGAAAACACAGGAGCAATAGCCCACGTGCCCCCATTACCACATCTGCTTACCCACCAGCATCTGGGCCTAGATACTCTGCTGTCCTCTATTTGGACCCTGGATCCCACCCTTTATCACTCAACAGCACCCTTCACAATTTGTCCCCCTTATCCTGTATCATCAGTTGTCCTCTGTGTATTCCTATAATGTCTATTAAAGAAATTTCATCTCATCCCCATATCCCTTCTAGCTACTACTTCATTGCTCTGTCTCCCTGTATTAGTCAGGCTTCTCCAGAGAAACAGAATCAATGGGAGATATATCTTTCTATCTCTATATATTTACCTATCTATAATCTATCTATGAGAGAGAGAGAGAAAGAGAGATTGATTGATCGATTGATTGATTATGAGGAATTGGCTCACACAACTATGGAGGCTAAGTCCCAAGATTTTCAGACAGCAAAGCTGGAGACCAGGAGACTGTTGTGTAGTTCTAGTCCAAGTTCAAGGCCTGAGAACCAGGGAAGCCTATGGTATAAGTTCTAGCCCAATGCCAGAAAGCTCAAGACCCAAGAAGCCAATGTTTCAGTTCAAGTGCACAGGCAATAAAGGACTGATGGCCCAGCTCAAAGCTGTAAGGCAGGTGGAATTCTCTCCCATTCAGCCTTTTTATTCTCTTCATATCTTCAAGTATACGCTGAATCTGACCATTTTTTACTCTGTCCACTCAATGGTCCTGTCCACTCTCTCCCACCTGGACCACGGCAGTAGCCTCCTCCTGGGATTCCCACTCCTGGTCCCAATCCCAGTCTGTTCCCCACGTGCAGCCAGAGGGACCTGTGAACACCTGAGTCAGGTCAGATCCCTCTCCTGCTCAGAGACCTCTCCTGGCGCCATCACACTCAGGGTAAAGCACAAAGCCCTTATAAAAGGTCCCACATGATCCCCCGCTGTGACCACTCTGACTCCATCTCCTTACCTCTCCTCCCACCTCTCCACACATACTCCTTGCCATCCCTCAAATATTCCTTCTTCGCACTGGCTGCTCCCTCTGCCTGGAATGCTCTCACCCCAATTTCACCATAGCTCCCCCCTTCCTCTCCTCAAGTTTTCACCCAAATGTTTCTTCTTTTGGCCCTTCTGAGCCCTCTATTCAAAAATCTCCTACCTACTCCATCCTCCTTGCCTGCCTTACTTCTCTCCATGGCATATACTACTATGTGGCATTGGATCGTTTTATTTTGTTTATTGCTTGTCTTCCCAGCTCACTGTAATCTCTACAAGGGCAATGTTTTAAATCTATTGTGTAAAGTTTGCACTTACCCCCTACGCAATGTGAATGGTATAATGTGTCACAACTGGGCCAAAGCTCTAAAGGTCAGTGCAGGCTTCACTTGTTTTTACCCACGGCCAGAGACCTGTATGTTATAGAAGCTCTGAGGGGTCCAGTGCTGCCTCGGCATGGGCCACTCTGAGAGGAGCAAAGCTTCACATGTAGTCCTTGAACTATCAAGGCAATTTAAAGTTCCTACAAGACAGTCTTGTGGTTGCTGTTACCACACTATGTTTGAGCATGTTGACACCAGTCCATCTAACCCATCCCTTGTCTCCTGGAAGTCTCTTTCCCAGCTTCTCAAAATCACTTTTTTATTGAGATATAACTGACATACATTATGTTAGTTTTGGGTATATAGCATAATTACTCAGTATTTGAATATATTACAAATGATCACCAAATAAATCACATCTGTCACTATATATAGTCACAAATTTTTTTCTTGTGATGAGGACTTTTAGGATCTATAGTCCCTTAGAAATTTTCAAATATGCAATACAGTGTTATTAATTATAGTCAGCATGCTGTACGTAGCATCCCATGACTTATTTCTTTTATAACTGAAAACTTGTGCCTTTCGACCCCCTTCATCCATTGGGCACACCTCCTACAGCTCTGCCCCCAGCAGCCACCCATCTGTCCTCTGTAACTATAAGCTTGATCTTGTTTGTTGGTTTGTTGTTGTCTTTTAAATTCCTCATGGAAGTGAGATCATACAGTATTTGCCTTTCTCTGCCTGGCATGTGTCACTGAGCATAATGCGCTCAGAGTCCATTAATGATGTCACAAATGACAAGATTTTATTCTTTTTTATGAATGACTAGCACTTCATTGAATATATGTACCACATCTTCTTTATTCATTCACCCACTGATAAGTATTTAGGTTTTTCCCATATCTTGGCTATTATAAACAATACTGCAACAAATGTGCGGGTGCAGATATCTTTTTGAATTATTGTTTTCCTTTTCTTTGGGTAAATATCCATAAGTGGAATTGTTGGATCCATAATCACCTTGATTCCTTTGAAAACTTCAGCCAACACCTAATTTTTCAGAGAAATCTCCTACTCTAGTTTTATCTCCTAGGGAACATGGGAGGTTTTAGGGCAAAGTCACTCTATTAATTTCCAGTGGCTGCCATGACAAATCAGCACAAACATATTGGCCGACAACAACACAAATGTATTGTTTCAGAATTCTGGAGGTTGGAAGGTCCAAAAGAGTCTTCAAGGACTAAAACGAGGTGTTGGCATGCTGATCCCTTAGGGAGGATCCAGGGAGGATTCAGTGCCCTTGCCTTCCTTACCTGCCGATGGCCTCCTGTCTTCAAAGAGCATCACTCCAGGCTCTGCTTCTGTCATCATCTCCTTCTCCTCTGAAGTCAAATGTCCCTCTGCCTACCCCGGCCCCATCTTATGAGAACATCCATTTCCTCTTAGGGTCCATTCAGATAATCCAGGACGATCTCCCCATCTCAAGATCCTTAATCACATCTGTAAAGTCCCTTTTGCCCTGTAAGGTCACATCACAGGTTCTAGGACTAGGACCTAGATGTCTTTGAAGGCCATTATCAGCTCACCCCAGCCAACCTCCTCCCTTCTGGGCCCAGGTCCTGGAAAGGCTGGATTTCCTTTTATCCGCTGGACATCTGGGCCCTGTCTGATCCTCCGTCATTCTTCAATCTGTTATTCCTCTCATTCAGGCTTTGTGAAAGTACCTCAGTGTCTGTTCTTCCTTCCATTATAAGAAACTGGATTTTTCATGTGAGGCACATGGGTAACCTGAGTCAAGACTCAGCTTCCTGTGGTGTCGTGTGCCCACCTGCCACCAAGTTCTGACAGCACAATACAGTGCCACAGCAGGATGGTGTGGCACTTCTGGGAAGGGCTCTTAAAGGGCAAGGCATTCTCTTCTTCACTCCTCCCTCCCATACTTCACCTGTTGTGTGGGACGTGAATGTGAAGGATGGAGCTCAAGCAACCATCCTGGACCATGAAGAGGAAGCCACATATTGATGAAGGAGCAACAACATAGAAGGAGCTTGGAGCCCTGGACATTTTTGGCAGCTGCCTTCTTCATATAACAGAAATGAATATTCCTCGCTTATGGTAAACCTCAATACTAATCTGTGGTAGGCAGAATAATGTCCATATCTTAATCTCCAGTCCTCATGAATATGTTATGTTACATGGCAAGGGGAGTTAAATAGCAGATGGAATTTTTAACAGCTGACCTTAAATAAGGAAATTATCCTGAGTTATCTGGGTGAGTCCAATGTAATCGGAAAGGTACTTTAAAGTGGAAGAGGGGGCAGAAGAGGTCAGAGGCAGAGAGAGATTTGAAGATGTTGCATTGTTGGCTTTGAAGAAGGAAGGACACACCAGCCACAGTATGCAAAAAGCCTTTAGAAACGAGAAAATGCCCAGAAATGGGTTCTCCCTGGGAGCCTGCAGAAGGAATGCAGCCCTGGCTCTCACAACACCCTGGCTGTAGCCCAATGTTTACTTTCCGGTCTCCAGACTGGTCAGATAAGAAGTCTGGGTTGTTTTAAACCACTAAGTTTGTAATTATTTGTTATAGCAGCAGTAGAAAACCAATGCTTGCTTGATCCGAGCTCCTTCCCCTGAACCTTTCTCTGTCTGCAAGACCCCTGATTAATAACAGGAATCGAAACCAACACCAACACGAACAGTTAACCTCCTGAGCAGTTCCGGTGTTCCTGACACAGTCTTGGCATGCTACGTTTATTACCTCCCATAAGCAACAACACCCCTACAAAGGAAAGAGAAAGCCTTAAAGGCAAATGAGGGAAACACAAAAGGGGGAAAAAACAGTAAGCTAAACACCATCTCAAATATTTTTAAAAATATTTTATTTATTTATTTTCAGAGAGAGGGGAAGGGAAGGAGAGAGGGAGAGAAATATCCATGTGTGGTTGCCTCTCCTGTGTCCCGCACTGGGAACTGGCCAGCAACCCAAGCATGCGCCCTGACTAGGAATCCAATCGTGATCCTTTGCTTCACAGGCCCGCGCTCAGTCCACTGAGCTACACCAGCCAGGTCAACACCATCTCAAATATTATGACAAGAGCACAAAATTCAAAGAAAGTAGAATGGAAGAAAAAATAAAAAACAAATGCACAATACAAACTAATGCTAATTATTATCGTTAATGAAATAAGATCAAATTAAAGAAAAGACCAATATACAGTAGAGAGGATCTATAAAGCTAAATATCAGTTATTATCAGTAATTGGAAAAGACTAATGAAACTGTTGAAATTATATCTTAAAACTGATTGGTATCTATATCTATCTATCTATATCTCATACAAATGACCAATATAAGCAATCAAAAAGGAAACCAGCGTTCCTTACAAATCTCAGAAATAGGGGATATAACTAGCTTTTACGTTTATTATCTCCACACAGGAGGGAGCTAAAGTTCATACATGTTGAGTAACAGAAGCAGCAGAACCGGGACTTGAACCCACAGTCAGGCACGCCCGAGCCTGCCTTCTGAATTGCTGTGCTATGGCGCCACCTCGTGAACACTTCCAGCCTCCCCTAACCGGTCTTGCTAACCCTGAAGGCAGGGCCTACCTCCGCCCGTTCCCTTTCCATTGGCTTAGCACAAGGTTCCCACCGCCCACCCGCAAGGGCGCTTGAGCCAAACTGGTTCCGGCCCTTAAAGACTTTCACACTCGGCTTCCTTTACGGACTTCCTTCTGAAATTTCATCTGCATTTTTCTTTCAGTCTCAACCACTCCCACTGCATCGACCTTTAGCATTGCTCACCTCTGAATTCCTGCCACGCCCTCCTGGTTGCAGGTTCGGGTTTGGAGCTGTATCTGGGATGAAATGCCAGTTTGTAGAGAGCAGCTTAACTCAATGGCCCCCATAGGCCTGGCATCACCTGAGGGCTTGCAGGAAATGCAGAACCTGAATACTACCCGAGACCGGCTGGATCAGAGCCTGTATCTTAACAGGTGCCCACCCTTAGCCCCAAGAGATCTGCGGGCAAGGAAGGTTGAGTAGCTCTGGCCTAGACCACAAAGGGGCACCGTGGGACCCAGGGAGACTTGGAAACAAGGCTCCTCACCTGGAGCAGGTGTATCTGAGAAAAGGGTCTTCAGCCCTGTCCTGAAGTTAGATGACGAGTGACCTGTCTATGTTAGAGAAGTTCAAGTTCATTCTGGGAATTTGAGTTCCAGGCAGTTGTATGAGGCTCCCCCACCTGGTACTCTTAGAGATATTTCTCTTTCTTTTGTTTATGGATTTTTTTTTAATCAGGAAAATTATATGGGAAATGAGCAAATTGAGGTATCAAAGACAAAATCCCTAAGCCAGTGGTTCTCAAACTCCATTGTGCATCAGAATCGCTAGGAGAGCACGTGAAAACTCAGAGTGTTGTGCTTTCGCCCCTAGAATTTCTGATCCAGTAAAACGGGGGTGGGGCGGGGAATCTGCATTTCTGAGGAGCTCCCAGGAGCTGCTGATGCTGCTGGTTCAGGGGCCCCACTTTGAGGACCACTATTCTGAACCACGCAGTTATTTTGCCTGCATTGGTGAGTGGTGAGAACCCTTAACAAATGGGGACTGAATAGTCCTCATTCAGTGACACCATTACAAAAAATGTAATTAATGAGGTGTGACAAACCAGTGTGAACTTAAGTACTGAACTGAATATTCTCCTGTATTTCGGCAACAGACAGCATTTTCATTGAAATCAGGCACCACCTGTAATAATGTTTATTTTCGGGTATAACCTGGATTGAGAATAATACTTTCTTTTTTCTCCAAGTGGCAGTTTCACATGAATACCAATCTCCATTTCTTTGGTGGATATACCAGTGGATTTTTAAAAACCCTGCTATTCTTCCCACTGCATCTCCAGAGCCCTTTGCAATACCTCTGTTATAACTCTTATATTGTGTTCCAATTATTGATCTACCGTCTGACTCTTTCCAGGGCTCATGGGCTACTCATGGGCAGGTATTCTTCCACTTGAAGAAAAAATGTGTGAAAAGAAGTTGTTTATTTTCTACTATTTGCCCAGTGTGTGCCAACAGTGAGGAAATGGTTTCCGGATGCAGACGCCGTGTATGTCCTCCTGTGGGCGTAGCACTGTGCTCTCGAGTTGAGATTCGTGGGTGTAGAGTGTGAGGAGTTTGGGGCTGAGGGCTTGGTGGTGGTGGTGGGAGTGTGTTTCTGTCGGAGGGACCTTGTCTGGGCCGTTTCGCTGGGACTGAGTAGCAAGCGTGTGTTTCCACTCAGTGCATATACACACCAATGAGATGCGGTGACCATCAGTGGCAGACTGTGTGAAGGATTGTCCCTCGCCCCTGCCCATGTGTGTATCCCTGCACTAGGGACACTGGGATCTCTGTGGGTTCTCTTTGATGCTGGCTGTGTGCTGCGGCCCAGTGGGCCCTGTGTTCCTGTCCCAGGGTCTGCCTCCCTATCCGGGTCTCCTTGCTGTCCCACGTCACCACCTGTGGGGTCTGCTCGTGGCCCCACTGGGCAGGCAGACCTCTAGGTGACTGCGTCCAGACAGCTGCACTTACCACGTCTCCATCCCTGAGGCTCAGCCCTTGCACAGCTGTGGGTGGGGGAGGGTCCATGCCCTTGAGGTCAAAGAGGCCCCCTGGGAAGTCAGCGGCTGGAGATTAGATTTCATGTGGTCAGGGAAGGACAGGAGGGAGCAGGATCCAGGTCTGGCCTGGGGCAGTGCCAGGCTGAGGCCCCGGGGCTCAGACTCATTACAGGGAGAGTCACCGTAGCTCCTATTCATTGAGCACCTACCATGTGCTGGGCACTACGCTTCACGCTTTATATGTTTATAGGTATGTTGTTGTCTTACTCAATGTTACACACTAAGTATTCATGTTACATTTGTAAATAACAAGTATGTGAGGTATTGACGTTTATGAATATTTCATTATATTAGTTATGAAGTGCTTTCTAATATAAAATGATTTTATATTATCAATATTCCACTTCTAATATTGTGTTCTATTATCCCTTTAGAAAGTAGAAGGAAACTAAAGCTCAGAGAGGTGAGTTTACTTGCCCAAGGTCACAGCAAGCAAGGTCATGGCAAGGTGACAGAGTCCAAATTGAACCCATGTTCATGTTACCAGCCTTTTGCTCTTAGTCACTGCATTCCCTCAATGCTAAGGGCTTTCATGATAATGACCATGGCGCGTGGCCCTATGACATTTAGCAAGGGCGCTGCTGTAAGTGTTCTCACGCGGACCGCCCCTCCGACTCCTGACCCCAGCACTCTGAGGCGGGCACCACCACTGTCTCCATGAGGCCCAGAGGTGGAGGCATGTGTGGAAGCTCAGGGAGGAGCTGGGATCTGGTGCCAGGCTGACCCTTGCACCCTCGAATGCTCTGTTATCTCTTACAATCTTCACAACAATCCTATAGCACAGGAAGAAATGGCACCCACTTTACAGATGAGGAAATTGAGGCCCCAGACTTGACTCACCACAGAACCACAGAAGTGAACTACTGTCTCTCTGAACAGCTCATCCTTCTCGACCCTGTTCGTGTCTGGCAGGAGACCAGGGACGCCAAAAAGTCTCTGCAGGGCCTTGGCCAGGCCCCTGTCCCACCCCGTCCCACAAGCCCAGGGCCCTGTCCCACCGAGATTTCAGGCCCTGCCCCTTGCCCTCCTGCTTCTTAATGTTTATGTCCATTCTGCCTCCTGATTGGTAAGCACTCACTGTATGTTACAAGGATTTCCTGATCTCCCCTAGATTAGGTTTTCATTTGGGTTTTTATTAGGGTGTCTTTTGCTATACAAATGTTTTAAAGTTTTATACACTTCAATTGATCCAATTTATTTTACAGATCAGGATTTCCAACCTCATGGAACACCTAGCTCCTAGGAAGTGGCAGTAGGGGTGGCAGCCTCCTCCCCCTCCCTCCCCGCCTCCCAGGCTCCTCCTACTGGGGGTTGGGGGCCTTTGGCACCTTCCTGTCAGTTTGTCAGCACTCTGTTTTTACAGCTCTTTTCTCCCAGCCTTTGCACTTGGCCCTGCAATGGCTTTGAGTGGTTCACCAACAGGCCATCTCACACCTCACAGATGCTGGTTTGGGTCTTTGTTGGGAAGCTCTCCCACTCTGGGAGGAGGGAGGGCCTCCTGGCTCTCCTCCGCCTCCTGTCCCCTCCCCCCTCCAGGGCCTCTCTCTCCTTATCTCCAGCTTCTCCTTTCCCGAGGTCTTGTGACCTGCCAGCCCGGAAGGCCGGTGCCCCTCCTCTTCCCTCCTTCAACCTCTCCTTGTACTGAAAGGGGGCTGGGGGAGAGGAGCGCTCCCTCCCTTGATAATTTTTGAGAATTCTTCCCACCTGTGCCTGTTAACCCTGCTACCCTGTCTGTTGCCAGTCACTGGTCCACAAGTCCAGTTTATTGACTTCCTTTATACTGCTGTTTGCCACATAAAATCTTAAGCTGCTACTTTCATACAGATACGTCCATCTTGTATTTCTGGGTTGTGGGTTTGAGACCTTGGTTAGGGAGGTCTCTGGGCTCCTGGGGGAGGAATACCCTCCCTCCCCTTCTCTCTCCCCTCCTCCCTCCCCTCCCCTCCCCTCCTCTCCCGGAATCCTAATCTCACAGCTTCTCCCTTCCCACGGCGTTAGGAGAATAAAAGCCCACAGGGGACGCAGGGGACGCGCCACGCTGTGTCACCATGTCCTCGCTGTGCCCACTGCTGCTGGTCCTCGCCCTGGTGGCCGTCCCCCGTGTGCGAGGCGCCTGCCCCGCGCCTGCGGACCTCAAGAACGCCGACGGGACCAAGACGTGCGCCAAGCTCCATGACAAGAGCGACCCTTACTACGAGAACTGCTGCGCAGGCGCCGAGCTGGCCATAAAGCCAGACACCGACCTCCCCTTCCTGCCTTCTGACTGGAGGAACGTCATCTCCTCGCTCGTGGTGGCCCCACGCTGCGAGCTCACCGTGTGGTCCCGCAGCGGCAAGAACGGCAAGACTCGCAAGTTCTCCGCCGGCGCCTACCCGCGCCTGGAGGAGTACCGCCGGGGCATCTTCGGCCACTGGTCCAACGCCATCTCCGCCGTCTACTGCAGGTGCGGCCCTGCCCTGCCCTGACCTGGTGCGCACCTCGGCGTCCAGAGCTCTGAACCCGGCACCCAGGCCCAGGCTCACCCCCACCACCTGGCCAACGGGCTTTTCCAGACCCCCGAGCCCCTGACCCAAATTGGGCGTCTCTAGACCCAGTCCTGGAGGTCTCCCTTCTCACTGGCACACGCTCCGTGAAGCACATGCCTCTTGGATCTCTCAGACCCTGTTCTGCTGGTGTTCCCAGACTCAGAGCTCACCCAACACCCCCTCCATTCAGGGAGCAACCCCCTCCAACCTCCCTGAACCCCCCAGCTGCCTACCCACCACACCTGCACCCTCCAGGGGAGGCCACTCAGCCTGCAGTTACCAAACCTAGCTTGGGAATGGGGAGCCATCAACACCCTCACCCTGCAGCCCCCAGAACCAAAGCCAGCGCCCCCCTCCCCAAATCATCAGGTCCCAGAGCTTCCCAGGGTCTCCCAGACTCTCAATCCGACCCAGACCTCAAGACCCCAGACCCAATACCAGGAACACGGTGCCGAGCCCTTATGCTCCCCACCCACCTGGACCTTCCGGGACACCTTCAACCCCAGAACCCAGTGCCAGAGCCTCTGGTAAGGTTCTGGGGCCAAAGACCTAATTTGGAGAGTCCCCTACCCCAGCCCACGCTGCACTCATGTACCCAGACTCACAGACTCTGGGACACTAATCTAGCCATAGCACCCTCACAACCACCCCATCTGCCTCACTACCCCAGGAGTTCCCAGGCCAGGACACTCAGCTCTTGAGGTTGGAGCCCAGCCCCAGCTGCCCACCTCATCTCAGGCTTTTAGAACCTGCCACGCCCTGCATCCTGGAGTCCCTGGCACTTCCTGGTGATAGTTTTTGTGGTTTTTTTTTTCATTCTGTTGCAGGTGTTCCTGATGCCTGAGCAGATCCTCATCTCCAGCCCCCACAGGGTGCTGAGCCCCTCACCTGGACTTGGTCCTGGGGCCTGCTGATGGTCCCAGCCCCACATGGAGAGAGCTTCCCGCCTGCTCCCTGACCCTGCCTTCCCCGCAATACAGCCCTGATGAAGCTGTCCCTGTCGGCCCTCTGCTTGTGTTTGGGACCCAAGTCCACACAGACAGGGGTGGGATGGGAGACAGCAGGGTGGTCATGCTGGGAGCAGCCCATACCTGTGGCAGTGCTATGGAGGGGGACACACCCAGGGACCCCGACATGGATTGAAGCGTGCACAAAGACACAGCTGCAGGACACACGTGTGCATGCAGCGGTGCCGCTGGGCAAGAGTTAAATGCTGCTATGCTTCCCACACTGTGTGGGAGACAGCCCTTCCCCGATGTGCACTCTTGTGAGACAGACAGAAGGACAGAGAGGCACCAAGAAAAATAAGCTTACAGTATAGGCAGAGGGAGGGAAGGAGAGAGGGAGCAGGAGGGAAGGCGTGATTCAGGCTGACAGAGACTCAGGAAGAAATAGAGACAGAGGCAAGGTGCGACAGAGAAGAGGCACAGATGACAGAAAGAGACAGAGAGACAGAAAAAGAGACAGAGAGACAAGGAAACAGATGGAAAGAAAACAAGACAGACATTATGGGTCTAGACCCCTAGAGTTGCTTAGAAAGAAGATGGAGCTGGTGGAAGCCCAGCTGCTCCAGGTCTAGCCCAGGCCAGCCCCTGCACTTCAGCACCTTCAGGGCAGGGCGAATGCAGCAGGTTCCCATAGAGTAACTGCCTCAGGAAGCGTGGCTTCCATGTGTGTATGCACAAGTGCGTGTGCTTGCACAACCATGCTGGTGCAGTTGGACCATTCTTCCCCAGGTCATTGGACAGAGAGGAATCATGTTTTAGCAGAAGATTCAGCACCACGGATAGTGACACCCAGTGAACCGCTGTCCCCCATCCCTGAGGTTAGGCAAAGCCTTCGCAGGTGTTAGGATTTGGGATTCCTCTGTGCACCTGCAACCCTGGACACCAGCAAACATACTCACTCACACAGCATCATGTACTCTTAGAGTATTGAGTATTATGCGGAGGGAAATAGTTGTGTCTTTTGTGGCCAAATGGCATTTCCCAGTGACGATCACAGTCATACCACCATCTCACATGCTCTGCTGCAATGTGACGCTGCCACACCAACACGGAGAGTAAGTTTTATTTTCTCCATTCCCTCAAATCTGGGCAGGGACAAGACTGCTTGCACTGATAGAATACATGTTATTTCTGGGCGTAGCCCTTAACAAGCCTTCAGATTTTACTTCCTGTCCTTAAACACTGCTCTGAGGGCAGCCAGGCCCCATGTAAAAAAGTTCAGCCACTCAAGGACTGCAAAGCTATGAAAAACCTGACACATGGAGAAGCCACCTGCAGGTGCTGGGGTCACCACCCACAGCTGGGCTCCCAGGGGACAGCCAGCCATGCGAGTGAGCCATCACTGACACACACAGATCAAGCCTTCAACCAATCAAGGTCCAGCAGACATCTTGCTGCAAACCTGACAGAGACTCCCAGTGAGGCTCGCTCACCTGAAGTTGAACAGGACAGACAGAATGTAAGACAGGGACAGGTAAGAGGGAGCCGGCTAACTTCCCCACGGGTAACAATAATCAACTTGAGCAAATGATTTTGGAAAACCCCACCATCTGAAGGCACTGGAGAGCAACCAGAAGCAGGCAGAAACTTGAGGGGATCCAACCTCGTAAAGAACAGGTACACAATCTGTGACTAAGTTGATATGGCTTTCCCTCTGGGGACAGCCTCCATCCATGTGACAAGGGACTCATGTGGCTTGAGCTCAGGCAGAGAGCCAGTCTTTGACTGAAGATCTCAGACACCAGAGTTTGGCCCAGTCAGAGCAGCTGGAGATTGAGGGGAGAAAGCCCAACATGGAGGGAGTCCCAGAGGCAGAGGACCCAAGTCAGTATATAAATTACCCCTGAATATTCAATGTATTGAGACAAAAAAGAAAGCTCTCAACACAAGCTTCTATATCCATTGAAAATGTGCTAGAAAGCTGGAGGCAAAGTAAGCTAACTGCTGTCATCTGTGTCACTCAGCAAGAAGAAACAAAAGTGGGAGGGAGGGTATTGCCTGTTCTTCAGAGGAACAACTCACAAGGGGCTGAGATCGCTTTCACTCCCAGGCGTTGCCAGAACTAACTGCCATACAGCATCTCAACTAAAACGTGTTGTTTTCAGTGGAGCACTCCTCAGTCCACTTGAACTCAGGGGTTCTCCAAGTAATGGAAGAGGGGACAGTGAGCACAGAGACAGCTAGCGAGTCTCTGCCACTCCTGCTGTGTGACGAGAGCTGTGGCCTCCACACAGTGACCATGAGGGGAGACGGTGCTGCCACACTGAGGAGGGAGGATCAGCCAGGTGTGAAGACACTGGGTCTACTTGACATGATGCCCTCTAAGCCAGCACGGCTCAATCTGAATATTGTGGGAGCCACATATGTAATTTTAAATTTCTGTGTGGCCATATTTTACCAGGTACACAGAAATATGCAAAATTATTTTACATACACTATATTTAATGCAGCATATCCAAAATATTATTTCAACAGATAATCAATGTAAAGTTGTTAATGAGATTTTACTTTTTTACAGTATAAGTACAATTCCGTACATACACACATCTATTTCCTACTTATGTCCATTGAGAGGGAGTAGAAGCAACAATATCCCTGCAGCAGTCAGCCTACCTGGCACCCAGATCTTGGTCTCTTAAAACTGCTCTCCACTTAAAGGAACCAGAACTACTTGGAGAAATGGCTGGTTACAGAGATGAGGCAGGTAAAGTACAAGATGAGCCTGGAACGTCTTGTTCCAGAAAGCAAGGGAGGTGCTCAGAGGATGAGGGAGACACATTGAAAAGGCACAGGAGCCATCTTGAAAGAGCTCCCATGGGCCTAGTCTAGGGCAATTTGAGCATTAACAGAATTATAGCAAAGAGTGTTAATGTACTGAACAAAATGAGAATTCAGCACTCCATGCTGTTATGAACAGTTGGTAAATACACAGAGGAGGGAGGGGGGCTGAGCTCTTCCTAAGCATGCAATGCCATGGATGACTCTTCCTGGGTGTGTGCTCAGCCCATTGCTCTGGTGGTGGCAGTCAGAGTAGCCAGGCCCCCGGCAGCTCCAGGCTGTAGACAGTGGTCACTGTGATTGTGGGGTTGCCTGTGGTCACACTATACCGACTTGGTCTTGTCTGTCACCAGCCAGTCCAGTCAGTCCCCCTCCTCCAGTGCCTCTCCTCTCTGCCAGAAGCTTCAAGTGAGATTAACAGAAATACTTTAAGGAAACAGAACCAAACTGTACATGATACATCTACTTGTTAAATGACCAGCAGAGAAGACGGTTCATGAAAGACTGGCCCAGCATTTTGAATGCATGCCTGCTGCCCTTCTCTGGCCACTGCCAGCCTGAGGGCCAGTGTCTCTTCCTTTGTACCATCCTCATGTGAGCAAAGTGCTGGGCTCTGCTCGGGACTAGAAGCAGACAGATGGCACCAGAGGGCCACAGCTAGTGACCAACTGTGTAAAGCCCTGAGGCAAGAATAGGACAGCATTTCCTGGGAACATTTTGGCCATGACTATGAACAAGAACAACCATGGCCTCTGGGAAGGACCTGCTGATGTCTC
This sequence comes from Artibeus jamaicensis, assembly GCF_021234435.1. Classification (NCBI taxonomy): domain Eukaryota; kingdom Metazoa; phylum Chordata; class Mammalia; order Chiroptera; family Phyllostomidae; genus Artibeus; species Artibeus jamaicensis. The sequence continues at coordinate 1,585,187 of NW_026521848.1, forward strand.
CAGTCCCAGTGGCCACAGGGCTGGAAGCAGGTTGGGTTCTCTCCACCCCTGCAGCTGTTGCCATTGGGGATTTGTAGCCCACAACAAACTGTTTGTAGCCCAACAACCACTTGAGGGGGTTTAGAAGCACATTCGCCTGCAAAGAGCCTAAGACCTTTTCAGCCTCGCAAATGCCTGCATTGCAGCCTGTGAGACTCAGTCAGAGGGTGCAGGTAAACCAGGCTCAGACTGCCACCCCACAGAAACTGTGGCATGATGTGGTTTGTTTACACATGAGGGATTGTAACACTTTGTCGTGAAGCAATTGCTAACTAATACAAAGAACATACAGATGAAAAAGGCTAGAATGTCAACGAATCAATGTAAAAAGAATGATGAAATCATTTGGGAACTGACAAACACCATCAATGCTTGCTAAAATGATTGGCTCAAAGTTTGAGGAATAGCAGGTATTTGCATAGTCTCAAAGACTCTCTGGATCCTTATTATGAAGAGAAAAATAATGATTTTGTGTGGCACAAAAATTATTATTTGTGGCATGTGGACTGTAGTAAACAACACAGTTTTAAATGCACGTTGCTGTCTAGACTTCCCGTGATGCACAATGATAAACGTCACTATTAAGGCATGTTTATTTCATGTTATTTTCCTCATAACAGAATGCATCTAAGTGATCCATTCAATACCCTCCAAGTGAGCACACGCAAACACACTCACGTGCATATGGAGGAAGGACAGAACCCAACCCAAGCCCAGGAACCTGTGACTATCCCATGTGATGTGGCAAGAGGACTTTGCAGATGTAACTAACCCTTAGAGATGCCAAAATAGAGAGATTGTCCTGGTTTACCCAGCGGGCCTCCTCTAAACACATGAGTCCTGACAAGCAGCAGGCTTTCTCCACCTGGAGGCAGAAGGGAGAGGGGGCAGGAGGGGAAGGCAGAGGGATTCCCAGCACGAGAAGGCGCTGACACACTGCTGCCAGCCTTGAGATGTGGGTCCATCAGCAAGGACCAGAGAGAGGCTGGCAGAGCTGAGAAGGAGCCCTGCGTCCAGCAGGAAACGGGGACCTCAGGGTGACAACAGCCAGGGACAGAGTCCTGCCAACAGTTTGCCTCAGCTGCAGGCCCACTGTCTGCAGGCCTCGCTGCAAGAACCCCACTGGCCACACGTGAATTTCAGCCCTGAGGGGCCCAGGTCAGAGACACAGGCAGAGCCCACCTGGAGCTCGTACCCGGGAGCTGTGAGATAATAAACTTGGGCTGTTTTCAGAGGCGGGGTTGGGGTGCCTTGTTCCAGCAGCAAGAGAAAACTAGTCCTCACACAGATGCAGATTCACAGCACAGGAAGCATGTCCTTCTTATCATTTATTTGAAATATCCTTACAAAAAGTAGAAAAATAAATATTTTATCGAGTCTGAGTTTGCGAATTCACACACACAAGTACATAAATAGTGGGTGGCTGGCAATAACTTAAGAACAGTGGCACGTACACAGATAAACTCTCCTGATGGGGCAGGTGGCGGGTGGGCCTCGGGGTCAGACACACAGGTCTCCACTGGCGACACAGTTCAGGTCACGGGCCAGGAGGCGGAACAGGTTGAATGTCACAGAGGCTTCAAGGCAGGCAGGGGACTCCTGTGGGGAAGACGGGATGGGCCAGTGACTACCCCTGATCTGGGTCCCAGTTGTCCCCAGACACTGGTCACTCCCTGGTCACTCACCCTCTTTGAAGCTTCTTCGAGGCGGCGCAGCCAGCGGCGGAGGTGGCCCCGGGGCCTGGGGCCTGCTGTGGCCTGAGCTGGGACCTGTGAGGAGAGGAGGGTGGTGTGTGAGGCAGGGCCTGGGACAGGGGTGAACCTATGGGGGTCAGGGGGAGTCAGAGCCCACAGACGTGGCCCAAGGGGCCCAGAGAACTCACACAGGCCTGAAGCTTGGTGTGGATGTAGCGCAGCGTATGAAGGGGCTGCTCCAGGATGTCCCCCAGGGTGGAGTTAGCCATGGTCCCCAGGACCTTCAGTGTCAGGGCCAGCTCAGCCTCCAAGGCCACAGGGCGCTCCCACACCTGAGGAGGGCAGAGACAGGTGAGAGCTGCAGGTGAGGGAGAGACAGGTGAGGAGGACTGAGGAAGGAAAAGTAAAGGTCATGACAGGTGAGAGGACACAGCCACTGTGGGATGAGAACAGGTCAGTGGGACAGGGTGGGAGGGCAATAGATGGGGACAAGTGAGAAGAAGAGGTGAAGGGGCCACAAAGGAGCCAGATAAGTGCAGGGCTGGCCCTCACTCTGCCAACTCACCTGCAGCTGCCTCAGGTCCCAGGTCCTGGGCAGTGGGTGGGAGCTGCAGCTCCAGTTCTTCAGCAGGAGTGACTCCTCCTGGAGAGGAAGGGGAGGGTCAGTGCACAGCTGGAGGGCTGAGGTTAGACCCCTGCAGTGCGATTGGAGGGAGACTACGACATAAGGAGGGAGGCTACGACATAAGGAGGGAGGCTAACTTCCAAAAGCAGGGTGGAGGCGTCTCCACTGCAGAAGAACAGGAGTCAGCCCAATGCAGCAACAGCAGGAGTCAGCCCACTGTGCCAAAGTGCAGGGCAGCCCAGGGAGGGGAGGGGACAGGTCCACCCTGAGCCACAGGGAGCATGGGAACCCCCAGAGGGAGGGTGGGGGTTGGCCCACAGCAGGTGGGGCAGTGGGGAGACTCACCAAGGCGTCCTTGGCCCTCCTGAAGGCCTTCATGTCTTGTGGGGGCAGAGACTTGAACTGGGCCATGGGGCAGCCCCTTGCACCCGGGAGGGCACTGAGGGGCGTGGGGACAGGAACTGCTCCTGTCCTGGTCAGCACCATGGTCATCAGCATCAGCACCAGCATGCAACCCACAGGCAAGTCTGTGTTACAGAAGGACAGACAGATGAGGGTACAGACAGTGTCAGGGGCTGAGGGTGGGGGCCGTGGAGAGGTGGGGGTCTTGGGCAATGGTGTGGGGGCTCACCCAGTTGCATCCTCATCTCTGTCTCTGGTGTCTGTCAGCAGAGTGGGACCCAAGCGTCCACTGAGAGGCTGTCACCAGGGTCTCTCACTCAGCCTTGTTTTGTGTCCGTGACCTCAGTCTCCTCTGCCAGGTCTGAGTCTGCTGCTCTGTCTGCGTCTCTGCACCTCCAGCTCTGCTCTGATGGAACAGCTGCCTGAGCTCCATGGTAGAGCTTTTAGCCTGGAGAGATGGGCAATCCCAGCTGATGTAGGAAAAGTGAAAACACACTGGCCACTAGGGGAGGCCCCAGGCTGGGAAAGCCCATGCAGGGCGGGGCCTTGAGCCAGGTGAGCAGCTGGAGGGAAAGAGAAACTGACCCAGATTGAGGTTCGCCTACAGGAGGTGAGGTCCTAAGATGACTCTCAGTGTAGGGGCAGCCTCAGCTCCACAAGGGGCAGTCACGGTGCCCTGACGGGGAAGGGACAAAGGGACTTGTTCTTCAGCAGGATAGCGCAGTTCAGGGAGAGGCGGGAAAAGATGCCTTTACGGGTGGTGACTGAAAGAACCTGGAACTTACAAGAAAAAGTTTACTCATGGGAGGGGAGAAGAGTGAGGGAAAAGGCTGCTGGTGGGTGGGAGGGAGTCAGAGAGGCGAAGCAGCCCATAGTTTAGAGAGGAGACCAGCTCTTCTCTTCCTTTTATACTTGGTCCCGAGAGAGAGGGAACGGGGAGAAGGGGAGCCTCACTAACATGTTACCTGTCCAGGCACCGAGGGACACAGAAATGGGAGGCTCTGCTAGGGAACTGGGGTGTAGCCAAGGACTTCAGGGAACCAGCTCAGTTTGTGACAAACTCCTTCATTCAATCACCAAGTGTTATTAAGCCCCCGCTTTGTGTGATGCATGGTTCCAGGTGCCAGGCACAGGGCATTGGAAACACACTGAAAAACAACCCTTGGAGGAACTTTTTACTGGACAGGAGGAAGGGAGAGCAGTGGGAAGGGCTTACACACATGGAATGCGTTCCATTGGTTAACAGAAAGTAAAGGAACTAAATCCAGGTGAGAGCAGGGTGTAGGAGGGGGTGCACTGAATGAGGTGGCCTGAAAAATCACATATGAACAAAGACTTAAACAAGTGAGGACAGCAGTTATGTGAAGATTGAGAGGGGAGCAGTCAGTGCAAAAGGAAAGCAGACACACCCCATTTTCTCCAGTGCGTTATGTCCCCCTTCACAAAGGCTTTGCCACAAGGCATTGAACTGTGAAACCCACGATGACATCAAGGGACTTCACTGTACTTCATTACATTTAAAAATGGAGTGATATTGGCCGAACGGGCCACAAACTTAGTGCTGTTAACTGTTGTAGAAACAAAGTCACTTGAAACAATGAATAAGCAAATATGCAGGAAACTGCAGGGACCTAGAGATGATAAGAGACCCGCCCAAGATCACGCAGCAAATACGTGGCAAGTGCAGCTCTTCACCACGTTCCGTCTCGCACTCCAGCTTCTGTGCAGCTAGACCTGGACACAGACACAATGAACTTGTAGCACAGAGGTGCTTCTTGAACCGGAATCCCACACCAACCCGTTTCCATTATTCAAAGTTCCAGGGAGAGAGTGGACAGACCCTCAGTTGAGAGAATCAAGCTCTGATAAACAAAAGTGTTTCAAAGCCAAGGACAGGGCAGTGCCCCAGTCACCTTCCAGGGCACTGGTCAGTTTCTGTCAATTGCAGTGGCCTTAACCCCGGGCAGGAGACATTGCATTAGCAGTGAATTCTGAAAAAAGACAAAGGATGTCAAAATTCCTAAATTCATACATTTTTGTTCTAAAGGAAGTTCCATGAGGTGGTTGAGAGTATAGGAATCAAATCTGGATGTGACCTTCATTAGCTGTGTGACCCTCCCAGCTGGGCGACCCTGGCAAAGAGGCCTGCAGTTAGCAACCATGATCGCCAGCCCACTGACTTGGACTCGTGAAAAGTGCAATTGCCTGTGTATGTACGTGTGTGGTCACCTAATAGAGACCATTAGTGAAGACCATCCTATGGCCTCAGCTGGAAGCTTTAGAAACACTACTCCAATGTGCATTACTCATCTGCAAGAAAAGGACAAGAATGACATCGTGTGGATGAGGAAACTGAGGCTCAGAGAGAAGTGATTACCCGGTAACACCATGACTAAGAGGGTGACTCAGAATTGAAACTCATGTCACCTGCTTTCCCTGGTTCAGCATTTTGAACTGAAAAGTGCCCCCCAAATGATCACAGGGCATCATCCACTGTAAATGCAAGTATATTTAATAATGGCAATAAGTCACCACCAGAAGACAGAATAGAGAATTACATAGGGATTTCACAAACACAAATGTCACGTGGGTAACAGAATCCAAAATACTCCAGTCAGCTGAGGACTGTGGGCCCTTCCACTGCCAGATCCCTTAGGGGATGAGGCCTCCTCCAAGGGGGGGAGATCAGAGTCGCAGATTCACAGAATCTGAAAGCAGACACTGAGGACTGAGATGAGGGCGCGGGACCTGCCATGGGAGAAGGAGTTCTGGGCTTCTGTGACCAGAGAAGAGGAGACCAGTTCGTGGTGCCTGCAGTCAGTGTACCGTGTAGACCCAGGACCCAAGTCCCTTGGTGCCAGAGGAGGCCCCTGAAGATCTTAGGGGGACGCATCAGATGGAAATGTCTTTGCTGCCGGGGGACACACGTCTTGGTCCTTGGGAAAGTGTTTGCTCCTCCTGGCGCACCCGGCTCAAACTAAGGAGGCTGGCGGGCAGAGGCAAAGTCCCCTGAGCTTCTCTGCGCCCGGGTGGAGACTCCAGGAAAGGGTGCCCCAGCCACGATCGCAGCCATCCGCCTTCCCCGCGGAGGCTTCGGAGGCTTCGCGGGGTCAGAGACAAGGCCCCGAGTGCGCCACCAGCTTCAGGTCCCACGTGAGCAGGCGAAGGAGGTTGAAAATGACGCTGGCTTGTTGGCATCCAGGCGAGTCCTGGAAGCCGGGAAGGAGGCAAAGCGAGGCTGAGGCAGAAATTTCCTCCACAAAAACTCTCCTCCATCCATTCCCAAACTACCCTCCATTTCAGACAGAGCCTCTCCTCACACAGCCCGGCCCCCGATGCCCACCCGCTTAACCGTCAGCTCCACTCACGGCTCTCCGTGTTTTGGGGCGCCTCCTGGGTGGCCGGAGGGGCTTCCTCGAGGAACCTGGCCTCGCCAGCTCCAGCTGCGGTGGGGACAGCAGGTAAACAAAACAGTCGAAGGACCCAGTGCCCCCGACTTCACCTGCGAGCCTCCCAGCCCCAGACCAAATCCCAGATCTGCGGACCCCAGGTGGACGCTGATCACTTCTGCACGGGTTTGGGGCTCAGCGGGACCGATCGCGGATCTGGCGGCCCCACGTGGGGCCGGAGGGCGCAGAGCAAGCTGGCGGGGGTGGACGGGCCGGGCGCGGGGACACTCACACAGGCCACCACATCCCTCTGCGCGGCCGCCAGCAGCTCCAGGGTCGGCACGACGCCAGGAAACAACTCGGGGCTGGGGAGGCTGCTCAACACGGCCTGGGCGTCCGAGAGGTCCCGGGCCACGAGGCGGAGTCGCGCGCAGGTCTGCGAGGACACCACGGAGTTAGTGGCGGCCGTGCCCCCCCCCCCCCCCCCCGCTCCCGGCTCCTGCCCTCAACCTCAACCCCGGAGCAGGACGGAGGCCTCACCAAGGGCCGCGGGGGGTCCCTCCTTGGGCGGAAGGAGCAGTTGCGTGGCCTCCAGCTCAGGGTCTCTTCCTCCTGGGGTGGGGGATGGGGACAAGGGAGGGGTGAGGGGGCCTCTTCGCCAGGGGCCCCTGAAGCGCTGGGGTGTCGGGGATTCCTGGACGTGGACGCGGACTGGCCAATACAGTCGTAGGTATTGTGCGCTGAATCACAAAGCGCTCAGAGAACGTAAACTGCGACTGAAACGCACCCCCTGCGGAGCCCGGCACCCCCACGTGAGCCGAACTGGCCTACAACAGGCGCCCATCTATGACTGGCACGAAGGTACTTTCTGTGCTGAAAATGCCCGCAGCCCGCAAAGGTCTCGTGGGCCGAATTCTGGACCCTGAGGCCCGAGATGCATCTGCAAGACGCTAGGGTCTCTCGGGGCAGGGACCCCATCCCCGACCCGGGCAGGCCCAGCGTCCCCTGGGACTGGGGGTCTGCGCATCACTCACGTAGTGGTCCCTCAGCGCCTTGACTGCCTCCAGCGCCCTGGGGTCCAGGCAGCGGTAGTGCGACAGGACGCAACGCCCAGGGTTCGCCACCAGGTTCTCTTGTCACCAAGACCCACAGTCCCACGGACGCCGGTGCTGCGCCCCTGGGCCTCATTTCTGCTCCTGTAGAAAGCGAGGCACATCAGGGAGGCCCGGGGAAGGCCCCGAGTCCAGCCCCTGCCTCTGGTTAGATTGGCAGAGGGACCGACCTTAGATCGTTGGTGCTGAGCACCCGCAGGGGAAGAGACGCGGTGGGCCTTGAGACCCCTGCTGCCCTGAGCCTGTCCCCTCACTCCTCACCTGCAACGTGCCCTCCATGCCTCATGCGGGAGCGGGGTCTGACTTGTACTGTCCATTTGGAGGTGTCCAGAGTGGTGTCCACCTTGTCCAGCAGGGCCTGCTTTCTCCAGGCAGCTGTAGTGTGGCCGGCTGAGAAATGGTGAGCGGCTGGGCTTCCCGGGTCAGGTTAAGTTCTTGGAACATCAGTGCTGGCCTCTGGCCTGTGGGATGCCGGTCTAGGCGTGAGGACTTTACCCTCCTGTCCCCAGGTGCCAGCCCTGGCACTGCCCTAACTGTCTGTCACCAGTTGTGGTTCTGACCCTCTCTGAATCCAGTCTTTTCATCACCTTCCTCGTTTGTTTGTTTGTTTGTTTGTTCTAATATAGTAAGAAGCCCTTGTAAGTCCTTACTGTGTAGCGGGCTGTGTGCTGTTCTAAGATACATACATCTCATTTAATTCTCAAAGAAGGACACTGCAAGGGTGTCCTACCAACGCTCCCACTTCATAGATGGGAAAACTGAGGGGTGGTAAAATGAAGGAAGTTTTCCAAATACACAATTAGTGTCAGCAGCAGGATTGAACCTACATGCTGTTGAGCTTCAAAGCTTGTTCTCTGTGCTGAGTTCACCCCTAAATATCTGATTCAGTCTTCTCTCTCTCCATCTTCATTTCATCCCATTTCTCTTCTTCCCTCTGTACACACCACTCATTTTGTTTCTTTCTTGTCTCTCTGTCTCTGCTTTGTCCAAGTCCATCTGTGTCTCATCCCTTTTTCTAGCCAATAGCCAGACCATGGTCTTCCTGTCTCTCTCTGTTAGTCTCAATTTACCTCTTGTTTTTGTTTTAAAGTGAAATCTACTCTTTCTATGATAAAATTAATAATGCAGATTCATGACTAAAGCTTAAAAAATACAGAAATGCATAAAAGGAGACGAAAACCCACTTACAACTTCACCCACCTCTCTCCTTTCACCCCACATCTGGAACAATTTTACCAATGTGTTGAAATTATATGTGTGTGTATAGATAATTTGTGACATAGTAGCACATTCATTTGAAAGATTTAGTCCATACGAAAGAAAACATACAAGTTGGAGAACTAAAAGGAATCTTTCAATCCCACTTCCTGGAAGTAATTCTTTTTAGCAGTTAGTAGCTATTAGTCCTCTTCCTGCCCCTCCACCCCACTTTTTATGAGTGATTTCTCCTCAATGGAACCGGCTGTGTAAAGATTGGTAGCCTGCTTTTTGTGCCTTGAACATGACCTCTCATTTGCATCTCCCCACATCTTTGTACTGCATCAGTTAGGGCCGTAGCAGGAGACAGATGGCCCAATCAATTTAGGGTAACTTGAAGTCGATTTCATACCAGGAGAGTTTACAAAGGGGTTTGAGAGTGAGGTGGGGGGTTGTACAAGGGCTTGGGTCCTTCCTGGGGGAGGGTCTGCCACCCCTAGGCCTGGAGGAAGGGGATCGGGGAAGGGCAGTCCTGTGCACAGGGCAGGGAAACAGACCAGTTGTGGTGGCCCTGAAGGAAGGAAGCCTGGGGAACAATTGCTCTGACCTCTCAGAGAATAAAGAGTGTCCTTCTCCTCTCCCTGCTCCTACTGCTAGGCTACCAATTGGCTGCACCCAGTGGAGGGCAAGGGCCAGCTTCCTACAGCCCAGAGCAGGGTGGAGATGTGGGAAGAGTGGACCTGGCAGGGCAATGGACAACATGCCATATATACTGTTATTGATGCTCCCATTCAACAGGATCACTGAGTAACCAATGCCCGTCAAGTGAGCATTGACATTACTTGTGGTATTTTGCTCAAGCCATGGTTATCAAGACTGGGGGAGAGGGAGGGATCAGTCTCTCCATTCTCCTAACAATGTCTTTCATAGAGCTGCAGGTTTACATTCGAATGAAGTCCAACTCTTCAATTCATTTTTTCATGGATTATGCTTTTCATGTATGCAAAAGTCATCACCCTTATATTTTTTTCTATGATATATTCTAGAAGTTTTATAGTTTTACACTTCACATTTGGGTTTATGATACATTTTGAGTTAATTTTTGTGGAAAGTATAAATTCTGTATTCAGATTCATGGGTTTTTTGGGCGGCAGGTAAATATCTACCTGTTGTAGTACCATTTGTTGAGAAGACTGTCTTTTCTCCTTTGAATTACCTTTGCTTCTTCCTCAATAACCAGTTCACTATGTTTCTGTGGTCCTGGTTCTTGGACTCTCTATTCTCTTCATTCATGTCTACCCTTTCTTCAACACCCCACTGTCTCGATTACTGTAGCTGTAGAGTAAGTCTTGACTTCAGGTGTCAGTCCTCCAACCTGGGTCTTCCCCTTTAGTATTGTGTTAGGCAATCTGGGTTATTTGAATATCAGTATAAACCCTTAGTTTGTCAATTTCCACAAAATGACTTGCTTGGATTTTGATTGGGTTGTGTTGAATAGATAGATCAAACTGAAAAGAACTGACATCTTAACAATATTGAGGCAACTTCCGCCAAGATGGAGGCATAGGTGGATGTGCCGTGCCTTCTCACACAACCAAGTTTAGAGACAACTAAATATTAGCAATAGAAAACACAGCCAGAACATGGAAAATTGAACTTTTCGGAAGTCCGTTAACAACAAATTCTTCAGCCTGACTGGTAAGGGGCGAAACCAGCGGCTGGTGAAGCGGGGTTGCACAGGAGGACTCGGTCAGACACACTCAGGCGCGCGGAATCCAGAGGCGCAGAATCCAGGCGCAGGGTTGGACCTAGTGAGCGACCGAGTGAGCGACCAGGCGAGCAACCGCGGGGGAGACAGCGGGGGAGCAGTGCTGCGTGTTGACTGTGGTCTTGCATTTGTGTGCGGGTGGATAGGCAAGGGAGTGGGCGGTTGGACTGGGCCCGGCGGGTCCCCGCGGCAAGCAGCAGTGGAGGGCGCCGCCATTTCCCTGCTCTGACCCCACCTCCACATACAGAGTCATAACCCAGCGACTCTGAGTGGCCCGGCCCAGGTGAACCACGTAAGGCTCTGCTCTTCACCCAGCTGTGAGAAACAGCAGAGGGGGTCGCCATTTCCCCACTCTGACCACGCCCCCACATACAGCGTCACAACCAAGCCACCTGGGAGTCCAAGGCGCCGCTCCTCACACTTAAAGGGCCAGAACAGACCAAAAATGTCGCAAGAAGATCTCAAAGCCCCAGAGCCAATAGATCTAAGTGATGAAGAAATAGCAAAACTCTCAGACGCACACTTTAAAACACTGGTCATCAGGTTCCTAACAGAACTGGTTGATTATAGCCACAAATTAGACAAATATATGAAGGTGAAACTAACTGAAATGAATGGAATTGCACAGGACACCAATAGCAATGAAAAGGAAACTGGGACTCAAATCAATGGAGTGGACCAGAAGAAAGCAAATAATGGCCAAACAGAAAAGAGTCAGGAAGCAAGAATTCAAAGAAATGAGGAGAGTCTTAGGAACCTCCAGGACATCTTTAAACGCTCCAACATTCGAATTATAGGGGTACCAGAAGGGGGAAAGGCACAGCCAGTGGAAAACTTATTTGAACAAATAATAAAGGAGAATTTCCCCAATCTGGCAAAGGAAATAGACTTCCAGGAAATCCAGGAAGCTCAGAGAGTACCAAAGAAGGTGGACCCAAGAAGGAACACACCAAGGCACATCATAATTACATTAGCCAAGATCAAAATGTAAGAGAGAATCCTAGAAGCAGCAAGAGATAAGGGGACAGTCACCTACAAAGGAGTCCCCATCAGACTGTCAGCTGATTTCTCAAAAGAGACCTTACAGGCAAGAAGGGGCTGGAAAGAGGTATTCCAAGTCATGAAATCCAAAGACCTACAACCAAGATTGCTCTATCCAGCAAAACTTTCATTTAGAATGGAAGGACAGATAAGGTGCTTCTCAGATAAGATCAAATTCAAGGAGTTCATCATCACCAAGCCCTTATTATATGAAATGTTAAAGGGATTTATCTAAGAAAAAGAAGTTAAAGAAACATGAACAGTGAAAGGACAACAAACTCACAGTTATTAACAACCACACCTAAAATGAAATCAAACTAAAAGGACAGCTAGATCAGGAGTGGAAACATAGAAATGAAGATCTCAAGGAGGGTTAGCAACAGGGGAGTGGGAGGAGGAGAAGGGGGGAGAAGGTACAGAAAATAAGTAGCATAGACAGTAGATAGAAAATAGAAGGGGGGGCAAGAATAGCATGGGAAATATAGAATTTAAAGAACTTGAGACACTTGGTCATAAACTAAAGGGGGGTAATGGTGGGGATGGGGGGTAGGGTGGAGGGGAATGAAAGGGGGAATAGAACAACTGTAACAGCATAATCAATAAAATTTAAAAAAAGAAAAAAATATTGAGTCTTCTTATCCATGTACATGGAATATCTATCTATCTATCTATCTATCTATCTATCTATCTATCTATCTTATTTATTTTTATTGGCTTCTGAACCAGTTTTCTCAAATTGGAATCTTTAAGTCTCACAACATTTATTAGAGAGGCTAAAGATAAATGCTTTTTTGGAGCAGAACTGTTAGAAAATGGCTGGTTAAATCATGTTCAGCAAGTTTCTCTGCAGCAGACCTGCTAATATCCTGTGGCTCTCCAAGAGTGTGCTGGTTACTAGACCTTGGTACCCTTCTCCAAGAAACAATTAATGGGAGGAAATACCAGCTTTCTGAGCTGTGCAACCAGGAAAGGCTATTTTCCTGACAGTATTATTTTTCAAGCAAAATTATGAAAAAGTAAAAATGTATCCGATAGTGAAAATGAAAGCTGTAATTAAAGATAATTATTGACAACTAGAACATGATCCACTCTACTTTGGATGGCACTTTCTAGTTTTCCAAGGGAATTTTCTGCATCATCCTCAGCATCACTCACCCTTCCCAGATGAGGAATGAATTATTGGAATTATTTGCCCTTTTTGCAAAGAATGTTGCTGTCTGGGGAAATATCTGTATTATGAGATCTTTGATTTTTTCCATGGGTTTTTGCAATTTTTCCCGTACAGACTTGTTTATATTTTGTTAGATTCTTACCTAGGTATTTCATCTCGGAGGTGTTAATGAAAATGTTGCTTTTAATTTCAAGTTCAAATTGTTCATTGCCATTATACAAGAAAGCAATCGACTTTTGTACATTAAGGTTGTATCTTGCAACTTTGCTATAATCACTTGTTGGCTCAGAAATGTTTTTAAATGAATAATATTAAATACATAGGACTATAAAGAAAACTGATTACATTGTAACACAGTTACCAAAACATAAAAACAACATTGTGATAGGTAATATACTATGTTATTATTACATTAGGTAGCAAGATATAGCGACAGGTTTAATAACTAAGGTACTGGAGGTAGTAATGAGAGTAAATGATATTTCAGGGTATGTGCCATGAAAACATCTATGGCTTCTTTTAGTGAGAAAGTCACAGGTTATGCTAATAATATTGTGGTATGATTGCTATTATTTCTTACATTCCTAATGGAAGGAATACAAAATTGTGGCGACAGGTTAATGAGGATAAAAATGCATTTTTTCACCATGTATGCTCACTCTTTCCCAAGTCCTGTTGAGAGGTAGTTCATGAACCCCAAGTTAAGCTAGACCTACAGCAGTTACCTGGGATGAAATGGATCTATATGAATGGACATGCAAAAACCCTCAAGATATATTATAGAGTAAAGAAAGTAAATTGCTGAACAATACACTTTGTGTGACATACTTGTATTTAGAAGTACTCACACACACAAAAGTAGTTCAGTGAAGAACAGTAGCCTTTTCAATAAATGGGGCTGGAGCAATCGGATATCCACAGGGCAAAAACTGAACCTTGACTCAAAACACACACCTAAACTAAAAATGACCTCCAAATGGATCATGGACTTAGATGTAACATATGAAGGTATCTAACATTTAGAAAAAATTATGAGAACATTTTTGGGACCCATGCCTAAGCAAAGACTTCTTAGGCTTGACACCAAGGGCTCAATCCATAAAAAGAAAAATTGATCAGCTGGCCTGACAAAGGACTGGTATCTAGAAGAGATAAAGAACTCTCAAAACTCAACAGTAAAGATGTTAAACAATCCACTTGGAAGACGGACAAAAGACACAAAGGCACATTTCACCAAAGTGGATGCACAGAGGGGAAGCAGCACATGAGAAGGTGCTCAATACCACTAGCCTGTAGAGGAATGCAAATTAAAACCACAATAAGACATCATTACACACCTAGCAGGATGGCTAAAATTTAAAATAAAAAACAGTGATAGCAAATACTAGCAGGATGCAGAGAAACTGCATCACCCATACACTGTTGGTATGAATGCAAATGGTACGGCCACTCTGGAAAATAGTTGGGCAGTTTCTTACCAAACTAAACATCTAAATACCATATGACTTAATAAACGCATTCCTGAACACTTGTCCCAGAGAAATGAGGACTTATGGTACCACAGAATTCTGCACATGAGTGCTTATAGCAGATTTGCAAAACAGTCAAAAACTGGAAATGATCCAGATGTTCTTTAACAGGTAATATTTAAACTGCAGCATATCCATGCCATCAGCAATAAGTAGGAGCAAAGGCTTGATACACACAGCTATCTGGGTAAGTCTCCAAAGAATTATGCTGAGTGAAAAAAGCTCATCCCCAAAGGCAACCTACTGTATGATTCCACTTATACAGCATTCTGGAAATGGCATCAGTGATTGCCAGGGTGTAAGGAGTGGAGTCATGTGACTATTGAAAGGGCAACATGGGGGACCTTTTGTGGTGATGGAATTTTCTGTATCTTGACTGTATCAGTGTCAATATCCAGGCTGTGATATTGTGTTATATAGAGTTTTTCAAGTCATCACCATGGTGGAAGGGAACTGGGTAAAAGGCACACAGAATCTCTGTATCATTTCTTACAATGGCATGCAAATCTACAATTATGTTAAAATAAAAAGATTAATCAACACAATCACACACAAGCATTACATATTTTGGGAAGAGCTATATGAGATATATCAAGATGTATAAAGAGGTGTGCATACCTATGACCCATATTGATTAATAATGAGGTGTCTGTGGGGAGAGCATGGGAATTGGAGGGATGATCATCGGAATACCTTGTTTTATCAATAATATTTTCATTTCTTCCAAGGAGAAGAAATTCTACCTGAGTGATTAGAACAACAAACTCACTGGATATGAGGAAAATACTAGCTCCTTGATTGCTTAATTCCTGGTAGGGTAAACAATTTTTGAGAGCTTTCTTAGAGTAGAGCCCATTGGTCTGACCTCTAGACCTGATGATAGTGGCTGAGTAGAACACTGGACTGGCCCTCCACCACTCTGCCACTGTGCAGGTGACCTCTGTTGACCCCTCCACATTGATCAGTGGCCTGTACTGGATCCTGGAATACAGCATCTTAGAGGCTTCCCAGCCCTCTGGTTTGTGGTCAGGTTCAGCCAATGGGAGGTACTGGCAGGGGATTGAAGGGAGGAAGAAGAGCAAGGCTGGGGGCTTTATCCTGAGTTCCCCTGGTTCCCTCCCTGCAGAGGTGAGGTCTGACAATGGCTGTGTTCCTCAATCTAGTCGCACTGTCTGACTCACCTCACCCAGGATGGTACCTGTTCTCCATGGAGCTAGCCTCTGGATGTATCACCAGCTCTGGTTGGTTGCCTTAACTCTTCCCTCCTTTCCCCAGGTTAAACATTTTGGCTTTCTGCAGACACCACTTTTTGGATATTTTTAATTGAATTCTTTATTAAGATAATAGTAGTTTCGTATGCTTTATAAGAAATAATACAGAGAGCTCTTGTGCACTGTCTCCCGAGGTTTCCTCAGTAGTTACAGTTAAGAAAATAGGGGGAGGGGAAGAACAGAATAGGAAATGGAGAATCCAAAGAACTTACATGAGGACTTTCAGCCAAGATGGAGGTGTACGTGGAAATACTGTACCTCCTCACACAACCAAATTTAGGGACAATAAAGACTTAGAAACAAAAACACAACCAGAACAGAAAATTGAACTGTACTAAAGTTCAACAACAGCAAACCATTCATCCAGACAGGTAAGGGGTGCAGAGTCGGCGACGGAAGAAGGGTCCTGGCAGACCCTGGCAGAAAGGTGGTGGTTTACAACCCAGGGTGGGGAGGAAACCAGCAAACCCTGTGAAGTGCACAAGCCTCTTGACTGACAGAGGACACACATTCGTGCGCAGATAAACTAGGCAAAAAATGGGCAGTGAGACAAACTGCACAACCCAGGGCCCCAGCAATGAGAAATAAAGCCTAAAATCACAGATTGAAAAAACTTGTGGGGGTTGAGGTGCTGAGAGAGACTCCCAGTCTCACAGGGGAGTTCGTTGGAGAGACCCACAGGGTCCTAGTACATACACAAACCCATCCACCTGGAAACCAGCACCAGAAGGGCCCAATTTGCTTGTGGAAAGTGGCAGAGGGGACTAAAATCTGTGAGAGAGAGGAACAAGGCCACCACTCCCTCTCTGACCCCTCCCCCACATAGAGCATCACAACCCAGGGATGATGTGGGTTGCCCCACCCTGGCGAACACCTAAGGCTCTGCCCCTCATAAATAACAGGTGCAAACAGACCAAAAATGGCTCAATCAGAAGAACAAATCAAAGCCCCAGAGCTAATACTTTTAAGCGACCAAAAGATAGCCAACTTATCAGATGCACAGTTCAAAACACTGGTGATCAGGATGCTCACAGAACTGGTTGATTGTGGTCACAAATTAGATGAAAAAAAAGATGAAGGCTACACTAGGTGAAATGAAGGAAAATGCACAGGGAACCAATAGTGATGTGAAGGAAACTGGGACTCAAATCAATGGAGTGGACTAGAAGGAAGGAAGAAACAACCAAATAGAAAAGAATGAAGAAACAAGAATTCAAAAACACAAGGAAAGGCTTAGGAACCTTCAGGACATCTTTAAACATTTCAGCATTCAAATGATAGGGGTACCAGAAGGGGAAGAGGAACAGCAACAAGTAAAAAACTTATTTGAACAAATAATAAAGGAGAACTTCCCCAATCTGGCAAAGGCAATAGACTTCCAGGAAATCCAGGAAGCTCAGAGAGTCCCAAAGAAGGTGGATCCAAGAAGAAACACACCAAGGCACATCATAATTACATTAGCCCAGATTAAAATGAAGGAGAGAATCTTAGAAGCAGCAAGAGATAAGGGGACAGTCAAAGGAGTGCCCATCAGACTGTCAGCAGATTTCTCAAAAGAGACCTTACAGGCAAGAAGGGGCTGGAAAGAAGTATTCCAAGTCATGAAAACCCAAGACCTACAACCAAGATTGTTCTATCCAGCAAAGTTTTCATTTAGAATAGAAGGGCAGATAAAGTGCTTC
Source organism: Artibeus jamaicensis (assembly GCF_021234435.1). Lineage (NCBI taxonomy): Eukaryota > Metazoa > Chordata > Mammalia > Chiroptera > Phyllostomidae > Artibeus > Artibeus jamaicensis. Next base: position 1,602,107 of record NW_026521848.1, read on the forward strand.
TCAGATAAGATCAAATTCAAGGAGTTCATCATCACCAAGCCCTTATTCTATGAAATGTTAAAGGGACTTACCTAAGAAAAAGAAGATAAAAAAGATGAACAGTGAAAGGACAGCAAACTCACAGTTATCAACAACCACACCTAAAACAAAAGCAAATTAAGAGGACAGCTAGATGAGAAGTGAACCATAGAAATGAAGATCATGTGCAGGGTTAGCAACAGGGGAATGGGAGGAGAAGAAGGGGGGAGAAGGTACAGAAAATAAGTAGCATAGACAGTAGATAGAAAATAGATGGGGAAGGGTGAGAATAGTAGGGGAAATATAGAATCTAAAGAACTTGAGACACGTGTTCATGAACTAAAGGGGGGGATGATGGGAGAGGGTTGTGCAGGGTGGAGGGGAACGGAGGAGGGGAAATAGAACAAATGTAATGGCATAATCAATGAAAAAAAGTTTAAAAAAATCTGCAAGGCTGAGATTAAGATGGCAAACACCCTTACCCTGCAGGTGGGTGAGGATGACACTGGGGCGGTCCCTGAGCACCTGATTACTTAGGAGCTGTTGGAACTGCAACAGGCACTCATGGCTGAAGAAGAGGCGAGAAAAAAGGAGACAGTAGGAGAAGAAAAAAAGGTGAACCCTCCAGAAATTCACAGTGAAAGATTTAGCAGAAGATTTGCAGACCTCAACAAGCTCCTTAAAAAGCTTGAAAACATGGTCCCCCACAACAAAAGGTTTCAGTTAATAGAGAGGAATGTTCATGATGCATTATGTACTTGCAAGGAAATCTGTGATGGAGAGAAACAAGCCAAACAAAGCCCCAGGGACATTTTATGACCAGACTGACACCTCCTCAAGGGGAGCCTCAGGCAGGCCCTTCAGGAGGCCATCCCAGAAGACACTGTTATCATGGGCCAGGCCGGCTCCGTGGGTGCCCCTGTCCCCGAAGCCCTTCCAGAGGCACAGGCGTGGAGGCGGAAAAAAGCGATACAACGATCCTGACTCTATGTCGGCCTAGGGTAGTGTGTGTGCTTGTGCCTTCCCTTTTAGCAAAAGAGTTTGAAAAGCAAAAAAGAAATTAAATACAAAATGTTTATAGAGTAAGGATGTAAAGACATAAAATTTTTTTGCACAGCTGTGCAATATTTGTCTTAAGCTAAGTGTTGTTACTAAAGAGTAGAAAAGTTAAAAATTTTAAAGTTTATAGAGTGAATGTTACAGAAAGCTAAGATTACTTTGTGATTTCAGAAAGAAAAATATTTCTAATCAGCTCAGTGTAGCCTAAGTGTGCAGTGTTGGTAAGGTCCGTGGTGGTGGACGCACGGTCCCAGGCCTCGCCCTCACTTGCTGACTCACTCGCTCACTGACTCACCCTCAACAGCCTCCAGCCCTGCAAGTTCCATGGTAAGTGTCCTACACGGGTGTTCCATTTGAAAAATCTGTTTCTATCACGTTTTTATGGCACCTTCTCTATTTAGAAAACACAGAAACCATTGTAGCCATTGCATCACAACTGGTACGGTATTCCATACAGTCACGTGCTACCCAGGTTTGTGGCTTGGGAGCCACTGGCTGTACCACTGGCTGTACCACGGGTGTGTGCCAGGCTGTGCCGTCTGGGTTTGTGTGTGTGCACTCACTGATGCTCCTACACGACAGATCGCCTAAGGATGTATTTCTCAGATGTGTCCCCAGAACAAAGATCCCCCAGGACAAAAAAGACAAGAGAGAAGTGAAGGGGGGAATATTCATGCAGAGACAGAAAACAGGAAGAGACAGATGTAATAAGAGAGAGAGCACTGGGAACCACCAGTATGAACTTCCCAAGCAAACTCTTGTCTGGGCACCTCTGCCAAGTCTGTAGCTTCCAAGAGAAGGAAATGGTGTGTTTTCCGTTCACTCCTAGAGGGCAAAAGAAAGACCAACACAAGCAGAAAAGACAAACACACGTTTAGAAAACAGAAACAAGCCGTTGCCTAAGGTTAGAGACTTGGGGCAGCACCATGCTTGGCACCCAGGGACAGGTGGGTAAAGTCCCCAGGCCTGGGCCAGCATCCTACTGGGCCAGCAGCCAGCACTGATGTTTGAAAACTTGACCTGAAGGGGGAAGCCCAGCTGGGGTTCATAAAAGCCATCATGGAGGGAGCAGGCCCTGCTGGACAAGGTGGACACCACTCTGGACGCCTGGCAGAGGACAGCACAAGTCAGACCCCACTCCCTCTAGAGGCACAGAGGGCACGTTGCAGGTGAGGAGTGAGGGGCCAGAGGGTCGGGGCAGCAGGGGTCTCAGGGCCCACGGCATCTCTTCCTCTGCGGGTGCTCAGCGCCAGCGACTTGAGGTCTGTCCCTCTGCCAGTCTATCCAGAGGCAGAGGCTGGACTCGGGGCCTTCCCCTCGGCCTCCCTGATGTCCCTCACACTCTACAGGAGCAGAAATGAGACCAAGTGGCACAGCCGCGGTGTTCATGGGGCTGTGGGTTTTGGTGACCCTGACTGTGGTGGCGGATGAGGGCGTAGCTGAACCCCAGCGCTGCCTCCTGTCCCACTACCGCTGGCTGGACCCCAGGGCGCTGGAGGCAGTCAAGGCGCTGAGGGACCACTACGTGAGTGATGCGCAGACCCCCAGTCCCAGGGGACGCTGGGCCTGCCCGGGTCGGGGATGGGGTCCCTGCCCTGAGAGACCCTAGCGTCCTGCAGAGGCATCTTGGGTCTCAGGGTCCAGAATTCGGCCCACGAGACCTTTGCGGGCTGCGGGCATTTTCAGCACAGAAAGTACCTTCGTGCCAGTCACAAATGGGCGCCTCTTGTGGGACTGTTCGGCTCACGTGAGGGTGCCCGGCTCCGCAGGGGGTGCGTTTCAGTCGCAGTTTACGTTCTCTGAGCGCTTTGTGATTCAGCGCACAATACCTACGACTGTATTGGCCAGTCCGCGTCCACGTCCAGGAATCCCCGACACCCCAGCGCTTCAGGGGCCCCTGGCGAAGAGGCCCCCTCACCCCTCCCTTGTCCCCATCCCCCACCCCAGGAGGAAGAGACGCTGAGCTGGAGGCCAAGCAACTGCTCCTTCCGCCCAAGGAGGGACCCCCCGCGGCCCTTGGTGAGGCCTCCGTCCTGCTCCGGGGTTGAGGTTGAGGGCAGGAGCCGGGAGCCCGGGGGGCACGGCCGCCACTAACTCCGTGGTGTCCTCGCAGACCTGCGCGCGACTCCGCCTCGTGGCCCGGGGCCTCTCGGACGCCCAGGCCGTGTTGAGCAGCCTCCCCAGCCCCGAGTTGTTTCCTGGCGTCGTGCCGACCCTGGAGCTGCTGGCGGCCGCGCAGAGGGATGTGGTGGCCTGTGTGAGTGTCCCCGCGCCCGGCCCGTCCACCCCCGCCAGCTTGCTCTGCGCCCTCCGGCCCCACGTGGGGCCGCCAGATCCGCGATCGGTCCGCTGAGCCCCAAACCCGTGCAGAAGTGATCAGCGTCCACCTGGGGTCCGCAGATCTGGGATTTGGTCTGGGGCTGGGAGGCTCGCAGGTGAAGTCGGGGGGCACTGGGTCCTTCGACTGTTTTGTTTACCTGCTGTCCCCACCGCAGCTGGAGCTGGCGAGGCCAGGTTCCTCGAGGAAGCCCCTCAGGTCACCCAGGAGGCGCCCCAAAACACGGAGAGCCGTGAGTGGAGCTGACGGTTAAACGGGTGGGCATCGGGGGCCGGGCCGTGTGAGGAGAGGCTCTGTCTGAAATGGAGGGTAGTTTGGGAATGGATGGAGGAGAGTTTTTGTGGAGGAAATTTCTGCCTCAGCCTCGCTTTGCCTCCTTCCCGGCTTCCAGGACTCGCCTCGATGCCAACAAGCCAGAGTCATTTTCAACCTCCTTCGCCTGCTCACGTGGGACCTGAAGCTGGTGGCGCACTCGGGGCCTTGTCTCTGACCCCGCGAAGCCTCCGCGGGGAAGGCGGATGGCTGCGATCGTGGCTGGGGCACCCTTTCCTGGAGTCTCCACCAGGGCGCAGAGAAGCTCAGGGGACTTCGCCTCTGCCTGCCAGCCTCCTTAGTTTGAGCCGGGTGCGCCAGGAGGAGCAAACACTTTCCCAAGGACCAAGAGGTGTGTCCCCCGGCAGCAAAGACATTTCCATCTGATGCGTCCCCCTAAGATCTTCCAGGGGCCTCCTCTGGCACCAAGAGACTTGGGTCCTGGGTCTACACGGTACACTGACTGCAGGCACCACGAACTGGTCTCCTCTTCTCTGGTCACAGAAGCCCAGAACTCCTTCTCCCATGGAAGGTCCCGCACCCTCATCTCAGCCCTGTGTCCACTCTGAGATTCTGTGAATCTGCGACTCTGATCTCCCCACTGGGGAGGCCTCATCCCCTAAGGGATCTGGCAGTGGAAGGGCCCACAGTCCTCAGGTGACTGGAGTATTTTGGATTCTGTTACTCATGTGACTTTTGTGTTTGTGAGATCCCTATGTAATTCTCTATTCTGTCTTCTGGTGGTGACTTATTGCCATTATTAAATATACTTGCATTTACAATGGATGATGCCCTGTGATCATTTTGGGGGTACTTTTCAGTTCAAAATGCTGAACCAGGGAAAGCAGGTGACATGAGTTTCAATTCTGAGCCATCCTCTCAGTCATGGTGTTACTGGGTAATTACTTCTCTCTGAGCCTCAGTTTCCTCATCCACACGATGTCATTCTTGTCCTTTTCTTGCAAATGAGTAATGCACATTGGAGTAGTGTTTCTAAAGCTTCCAGCTGAGGCCATAGGATGGTCTTCACTAATGGTCTCTATTAGGTGACCACACACGTACATACACAGGCAATTGCACTTTTCACGAGTCCAAGTCAGTGGGCTGGCGATCATGGTTGCTAACTGCAGGCCTCTTTGCCAAGGTCGCCCAGCTGGGAGGATCACACAGTTAATGAAGGTCACATCCAGATTTGATTCCTATACTTTCAACTACCTCATGGAACTTCCTTTCGAACAAAAATGTATGAATTTAGGAATTTTGACATCCTTTATTCTTTTTCAGAATTCACTGCTAATGCAATGTCTCCTGCCCGGGGTTAAGGCCACTGCAATTGACAGAAACTGACCAGTGCCCTGGAAGGTGACTGGGGCACGGCCCTGTCCTTGGCTTTGAAACACTTTTGTTTATCAGAGCTTGATACTCTCAACTGAGGGTCTGTCCACTCTCTCCCTGGAATTTTGAATAAATGGAAAATAGGTTTGGGGTGGGAGTTAATCATCAAACAGCACTTGACGCCTCTTTGCTACAAACTCATTGCTTCGAAATCCACAAGACCTAGCTGCACAGAAGCTGGACAGTGCAGGGTCTCTCCTTGGCTGTCAGAAAAAGGTTGGTTAGAATCTCACCCTCATCACTTGTTTCTTTTCTGAGTCCAGACATTGACTCAGTATTATTGTTTTTAAAAAATTATTTCGAGAAACTGTATGTATAGAACAGGTCACAACACTAAGCCTCTCTCCTTCTGCCAGTGTGACTCCATATTTAACATGTAAGGAGAGTCCAGTGTGCCCTTGGTGATACTGTGACTTCAATACTGCAGGTGGCACGGGCTTTGCGACGAGGTGAGACATAAATACCTGACAAAACAAGGCGGTCTCTGTTTTCCCTCTCCATACCTCTCTCTCTCTCGCTTCTTTAAGTCTTTGCTCACATGTGATTTCTCAGACCACCTCACTCAGTGCAGCCCTCTCCTACCCTCGGCTGCCACTGGGCTTCAGTTCTTTCATTTTCCAGACTCTGATGTATCGTGCGCCCTATGCTAAGCCCATCCCCCGCTCTCTCCATCCTGCCTCTGTAGTAAAAAGTCCTCAAAGAGTTGTTTTCTAGCTGTTTCTCCCCCCCCCCCAATGCCTGGAACCTAGAACCATACCTGACACAAATCGGGGGCTGAATAATACTTGGTGAATGAATGAAGGTGTTTGTCACAAACTGAGCTGGTTCCCTGAAGTCCTTGGCAACACCCCAGTTCCCTAGCAGAGCCTCCCATTCCTGTGTCCCTCGGTGCCTGGACAATTAAGATGTTAGTGAGGCTCCCCTTCTCCACATTCTCTCTCTCTCAGGACCAAGTGCGGAAGGGAGGGAAGAGCTGGTCTCCTCTCTGAACTCTGGGCCGCTTTGCCTTTCTGACTCCCTCTCACCCACCAGCAGCCTCTTTCCCTCTCTCTTCTCCCCTTCTGGGAATAATCTATCTTGGAAGTTCAAGGGTCTTGGTGGCAACACCCTTAGAGGTGCCTTTCTCCTCCTCTCACTGGAATGTGGTTTCCTGCACAAAGACAAGTCCATTTGTCCCCACATCATCAGGGCACCGTGACCACCCTTTGTGGGGCTGAGAGTCATCTTAGGACCTCACCTCCTGTAGGTGAACCTCAATCTGGGTCAGTTTCTCTTTCCCTCCAGCTGCTCACCTGGCTCAAGGCCCCGCCCTGCATGGGCTTCCCCAGCCTGGGGCCTCCCCTAGTGGCCAGTGTGTTTTCACTTTTCCTACATCAGCTGGGATTGCCCATCTCTCCAGGCTAAAAGCTGTACCATGGAGCTCAGGCAGCTGTTCCATCCGAGCAGAGCTGGAGGTGCAGAGACGCAGACAGAGCAGCAGACTCAGACCCAGCAGAGGAGACTGAGGTCACAGACACCAAACAAGGCTGAGTGAGAGACCCTGGTGACAGCCTCTCAGTGGACACTTGGGTCCCCCTCTGCTGACAGACACCAGAGACAGAGATGAGGATGCAGCTGGGTGAGCCCCCACATCATTGCCCAAGACCCCCACCTCTCCACGGCCCCTGCCCTCAGCCCCTGACACTGTCCGTGCCCTCATCTGTCTGTCCTTCTGTAACACAGACTTGCCTGTGGGTTGCATGTTGGTACTGATGCTGATGACCATGGTGCTGACCAGGATGGGAGCAGTTCCTGTCCCCACGCCCCTCAGTGCCCTCCCGGGCTGCCCCATGGCCCAGTTCAAGTCTCTGCCCCCACAAGACATGAAGGCCTTCAGGAGGGCCAAGGACGCCTTGGTGAGTCTCCCCACTGCCCCACCTGCTGTGGGCCAACCCCCACCCTCCCTCTGGGGGTTCCCATGCTCCCTGTGGCTCAGGGTGGACCTGTCCCCTCCCCTCCCTGGGCTGCCCTGCACTTTGGCACAGTGGGCTGACTCCTGCTGTTGCTGCCATGGGCTGACTCCTGTTCTTCTGCAGTGGAGACGCCTCCACCCTGCTTTTGGAAGTTAGCCCCCCTCCTTATGTTGTAGTCCCCCTCCAAACCCACTGCAGGGGTCTAAGCTCAGCCCTCCAGCTGTGCACTGACCCTCCCCTTGCTCTCCAGGAGGAGTCATTCCTGCTGAAGAACTGGAGCTGCAGCTCCCACCCACTGCCCAGGACCCGGGACCTGAGGCAGCTGCAGGTGAGTTGGCAGAGTGAGGGCCAGGCCTGCACTTATCTGGCTCCTTTGTGGCCCCTTCACCTCTTCTTCTCACTTGTCCCCATCTATTGCCCTCCCACCCTGTCCCAGTGACCTGTTCTCATCAGCCCACAGTGGCTGCGTCCTCTCACCTGTCATGACCTTATACCTTTACTTTTCCTTCCTCAGTCCTCCTCACCTGTTTCTCCCTTACCTGCAGCTCTCACCTGTCTCTCCCCTCCTCAGGTGTGGGAGCGCCCTGTGGCCTTGGAGGCTGAGCTGGCCCTGACACTGAAGGTCCTGGGGGCCATGGCTAACTCCACCCTGGGGGACATCCTGGACCAGCCCCTTCACACGCTGCGCTACATCCACACCAAGCTTCAGGCCTGTGTGAGTGCTCTGGGCCCCTGGGCCACGTCTGTGGGCTCTGACTCCCCCTGACCCCCATAGGTTCACCCCTGTCCCAGGCCCTGCCTCACACACCACCCTCCTCTGCCCACAGGTTCCAGCTCAGGCCACAGCAGGCCCCAGGCCCCGGGGTTACCTCCACCGCTGGCTGCGCCACCTCGAAGAAGCTTCAAAGAGGGTGAGTGACCAGGGAGTGACCAGTGTCTGGGGACAACTGGGACCCAGATCAGGGGTAGTCACTGGCCCATCCCGTCTTCCCCACAGGAGTCCCCTGCCTGCCTTGAAGCCTCTGTGACATTCAACTTGTTCCGCCTTCTGGCCCGTGACCTGAACTGTGTCGCCAGTGGAGACCTGTGTGTCTGACCCCGAGGCCCACCTGCCACCTGCCCCATCAGGAGAGTTTATCTGTGCACGTGCCACTGTTCTTAAGTTATTGCCAGCCACCCACTATTTATGTACTTGTGTGTGTGAATTTGCAAATTCAGACTCGATAAAATATTTATTTTTCTACTTTTTGTAAGGATATTTCAAATAAATGATAAGAAAGACATGCTTCCTGTGCTGTGAATATGCATCTGTGTGAGGACTAGTTTTCTCTTGCTGCTGGAACAAGGCACCCCAACCCCACCTCTGAAAACAGCCCAAGTTTATTATCTCACAGCTCCCGGGTCCACGCTCCAGGTGGGCTCTGCCTGTGTCTCTGACCTGGGCCCCTCAGGGCTGAAATCCACGTGTGGCCAGTGGGGTTCTTGCAGCGAGGCCTGCAGACAGTGCGCCTGCAGCTGAGGCAAACTGTTGGCAGGACTCTGTCCCTGGCTGTTGTCACTCTGAGGTCCCCGTTTCCTGCTGGACGCAGGGCTCCTTCTCAGCTCTGCCAGCCTCTCTCTGGTGCTTGCTGATGGACCCACATCTCAAGGCTGGCAGCAGTGTGTCAGCGCCTTCTCGTGCTGGGAATCCCTCTGCCTTCCCCTCCTGCCCCCTCTCCCTTCTGCCTCCAGGTGGAGAAAGCCTGCTGCTTGTCAGGACTCATGTGTTTGGAGGAGGCCTGCTGGGTAAACCAGGACAATCTATTTTGGCATCTCTAAGGGTTAGTTACATCTGCAAAGTCCCATTGTCACATCACATGGGATAGTCACAAGTTCCTGGGATGGGGTTGGGTGCTGCATTGGGCTGACTCATGTTCTTCTGCAGTGGAGACGCCTCCACCCTGCTTTTGGAAGTTAACCCCCCTCCTCATGTTGTAGTCTCCCTCCAATCCCACTGCAGGTTTCTAAGCTCAGCCCTCCAGCTGTGCGCTGACCCTGCCCTTGCTCTCCAGGAGGAGTCACTCCTGCTGAAGAACTGGAGCTGCAGCTCCCACTTGCTTTCCAGGACCTGGGACCTAAGGCAGCTGCAGGTGAGTTGGCAGAGTGAGGTCCAGCCCTGTCCTCCCCTGGCCCTGCTTCTCTGGCTCCTTCGTGGCCCCTTCACCTGGTCTTACTTCTCTCCATCTCCTTGCCCTCGTACCCAGTCCCCCTGACGTCTCTCCCTCACATGCCCACATTCTCTGAGTTCTCTCACCTTTTCTCTGATGCTTTACCTTTAACTGTTCTTTCCTCAGTCCCCCTCACCTGTTCTCTGTTGCAGATAGCTCTCATCTGTCTCTGTGTCCCCTGCTCACGTGTGGGAGCACCCCGTGGCCTTGGAGGCTGAGCTATCCTTGACACTGCAGTTCCTGGGGACTATCACTAACTCAACCCTTGGGGTACCCTGCACCCTGGGTCATTGCCAGTAAGCAGCTTCACATGCTGTGCCACATCCAATCCACACCAAGCTCCAGGCCTGTGTGAGTGCTCTGGGCTCCCAGTCTGTGTTTATTGGCTCTGACTCCCTCCCATCCCCTGAGACCCCCTTTGTCCCAGGTTCTGCCTCACATACCACCCTCCTCATCCCACAGGTCCCAGCTCAGGCCACAGCAGGCCCCAGGCCCCCAGGCCATCTCTGCCAGTGGCTGCATGGCCACCATGAGGCCCAGAGAAAGGTGAGTGACTGTGGAGTGACCAGTTTTGGGGACAACTGGGACCCAGATCATGGATAGTCGCTGCCCCATCCTGTCTTCCCCACAGGAGTCCCCTGGCTGCTTTGAAGACGTGTTTGCCTGACCTGAGGCCCACCTGCCCAGCGTCTTAGATTTTATTTATGCATTGCTTACTTTTATTAGTTTATTACCACCCATTCACTATCTATGCATTTATCTGTATGAATTGTCAAACTTGCACCCAATAAAATGTTTATTTTTTTACATTTTGTAAAAATTGTGCAAATAAACAGTGAGAAAAAGATACTGTTTGTGCTATGGGTTGTGTGCGTTTCATGAGTATTTGAATTTCTAGGGTTGGTTCGGAAGAGGTCTGACTGTTGTGTCCTCTCTGGTGCTGACCCCATGCACCATCGACCAGTCTTATTTACCCCCAAATGCCTCTTTTGACATTCTGTGAGTCTCTGGCTGTTGGCTCTCCCCTCCTGAGCACATCTGATTTCTGAGGGATTTGGGGAGTGCTGGTGTCAAAGTTCTCAGTTACAGTTCCATGCCACCTAATCACTGGAACAGGTTTTGCTACAATTATTTCTAGACGAGTTCAAAGGGCAAACTAAAAGGGACTAGAAGAGCTGCAGAAGGATTGCGTACATTGTAAAGGGTCTGTGTAAGTCATAGAGAGTTTGTGTAAGTCGAAGAGGGTTCATGTAAGTTGAAGAGGGTCCATGCAAGCTGAAGAAGGAATGTGTAGAGGAAGGGAGCAAAGAGAGAAGGAATTGAGGAAGTCCAAAAAAAGGTGAGAAAGGATAAAGGAAAGCGACATGCAGGATGAAAAATCACTGGCGAGGAATTCTCAAGAAGTGAAATGGGAATGGAAAAGGAAGAACTGAGGAAGAAAAAGAAAGGCACATAGAGAGGTGTAAAGCAAACTGATCATTTTAATGACAAGTGAAAAAACCAATAGCTCTCTTTGGTTTTCCAAAACCAATTGTTATTTCCCAATAGAAACCCAGAGATAATTAGACAGTGGAGAAGAAATTAATAGGTTTCTTGGTCTGATACACTTTCATTTGTAATTTTGAGTGTTATCTTAAAATTTAAGTTTTTTTTGTCAATTGTTTCTTTGTCAGGAAAAATAAGTTTCTTTGTCAATTGTAATCTGACCTATAACCATGTCATTTAAAATATTTTCGAGGTCAGTTAGAGACTCATTGTTTTACTTTGGTGAATCTGTAAAAGTGTTACATCTTCTGATTGATTCTAAAATATGAATGTCTGAGAATAAATTTTCAGCTCATACCTTTGGAATAGATGGGGATTTGTGAGGCTGTGGGGAATGACTCAGTTTATAGAGATGCTGGCCGATAATGGGGATAAACAGGAATTTACCGTAGGACTGAATGAACTGAGGGTAATTATTGTTCTTGTGACTTTGTTCAAAATACTGCTAGTTAGAAAAACTTGTTTGATTTCTTAGAGCAATTTGGTAAATTGTAATCATATTGATACATTTATATTTTTCATTCTACTTGATCCCTCCAGAATTTAAAAATTCTTTTTTTTGTAATTAAATTGTTTTTACTTAGTTATTTTTCAAGTACAGTTTTTTGTCTATTTCTCCTATCCAAGCCCACCCCCTGTCCCTCGCTCCTCCCTCCCCCACGCCCCCCAGTCCTCGTCCCTGCATCCCTCACAGTTGTTCCCCCAAATCCCTCCCCCCTTCTTCCTCCTTAAATTCCCTTCTCTCTCCCCTCTGGTCACTATCCCCTTGTTCTCTATTTCAGTATCTTTGTTTTTATTCTGCTTGCTTGTTCATTTTGTTGTTTAGCTTCCTGTTAAAGGTGAGATCATATGGTATTTGTCTTTCAACACCTGGCCTATTTCACTCAGCATAATGCTTTCCAGTTCCATCCATGTTGTTGCAAAAGGTAGTAGCTCCTTCTTTCTCTCTGCTGCATAGAATTCCATTGTGTATATGTACCACAATTTTTGGATCCATTCATTTACTGATGGGCACCTAGGTTGCTTCCAACTCTTGGCTATTGTAAATTGTGCTGCTATGAATATTGTGGTGCATAGGTTCTTTGAAATTGATGTTTTATGATTCTTAGGATATAATCCTAGCAGCGGAATTGCTGGGTCAAAAGGCAGGTCGATTTTTATTTTTCTGAGAAAATTCCATACTGTTTTCCATAATATCTACAATCCCACCAACAGTGCAGAATTTAAAAATTCTTAATGAGTATTATTATTTTCATGGCAATATGTTTATTTGCATGAACTCAGTAGGAATCTGATTTCTTCCAGTTTGCAATTGTGGCTTTATTTACCAAGACTTACTGGCATGTCATATCTCAGAGAGACATGCCTAGACTCTGGCTGTCAAAAAACCTTCAAGAAACAAAGATTGACTTTGAAACCAATAACAGCCTCTCGGAAAAATGGCCTGGTACCTTGCTTATTCATATGGTCCATGGCAGTCTTTCCAGGTAAGGGACAAAAGTTACTTTCTTGAGAGATGGCAAGGAAGAACAAGACATTTCGGGGACCTGGAGAACTTGAGGAATTTACCAAAATCTATGGATTGCAGTCAAAGGCTTATGACAACTGTGTGGCTTAGCTCCTCTGTCCTGTGGAATTAATTAAAATTCAATCTAAAAATTGCTTATAACATTCCAGCAAAAAAGATTTAAGAAAACCTACATGATTAGTTGCTATTCCTGTTGTGTTGATACAAATAGTCAGGCCAGATTGAGACTGGACTTAATACAGTAAATGAATTGGTCTTCACTGGGCTCTAATAAAACTGGGGATGATTTTAGGAGGAAAATTGTGTTTCAGTAAAATCCATAACACACGGTTATGAATAATAAACCCTAATTCAGTGAATTGTCTGTAAAATTTTATTTTTCACCTATAAACTAAACTGAATCCTAGTTTTCTGAAATGTTTTTGCCAAAACCTTCTAAATTCCATAGAAATGGAAGAAAAATTGACAGTGGGGATTTGTAACACTGGAAAATTGTAATGGGGGAAGTCATAACCCACTCACAATTCTTTTGACATTGTTCCTCTAAGTACTAATTCTGACTAATTATGTAGCTTGTAGGTGAACAGCATGCTTGTACAAGATTCCTAGGAACAAATTTAAAAGATATAGATTTCAACCTTCAAGCATCCCAGCTCTGGGAGATTTGCTGACCTTCGTCCCCGGGAGCCAGGATGACATGAAACCAGGATAATGTGAAGTGAGGATGATGCACACCAGACCATCACTTGCCTTATTGAAATGGACGGTGCTTATTTGCAGGTAGAGAACTTTTCAACTCCTTCTCTTGACCTCTTTGTTCTGTTTTCCTCTCCATCCTCATTAAAACTCCTGCCTCTACTTAGAGGAGGAGATGGGCTTTGAGACCTGATTCGCCCATCTTCCAGGTGGCTGGCGCATGAAAATAAGCCACTTTTAAAAAAAATATCAGCACCTGCCTCTCAAGTATTGGCTTTCACAGCAGCAGGCAACCAACTGTGCATTCAGTTACAAGATGATGGTGAGTTCAACCTCCATGAGGGAGAGATGCAGGATATGCATTTATACCTTTTGTGGAATAGGCAAAATATATGCAACACAATTACCATCTCACCTAACCATCTCACGCAATGTGGTTGTGGTGGTTAAAAATGCAAGTTATGACGTCAGAGAGATCTTGGGATTTCGATTTCTGCTCACTTAACCACTGTGTGACTTTAGGGAAGTCACTTAAATTTTTGGTTTTCAATTAGTAAAATAGTTATAATTTCCTTCCTCAATGGGTGGCTGTGTGAATTAAATGTGGTAAATCATGTCAAGTGCTAAGGCACAATTTTTGGCACAAAACAGGACTCAGTATTAAACCAATTAATCCTCATCTAAAGCTCTAATCTGTGAACTGTCAAATAAAAGAGGAAGCTTTATCCCTATCTCTAAAATGGATAAAAGAGACACAGTTGTTGCCAGCCAAACAAAAATTTCTCACTTCCTTCTTTTTGGCAGAGCCCCTCCCCCACATCATTCCTGGTGAACCTTGGGTGGCCTAAACCAATCACAGGATTCCCATTCTTCCTGCTAAGGACGTGTGTGGGTGTAACTATGTGACTGTACCAGCCAGGGGCCCTGCAGGAGACCCATGTCACCATCAGACAGGGTAAGGGGTTTATTTAAGCAGCACTGGATAGATGTGAGGAACACCAGCACAGCTAAGCAGCCCAGGCCCAGCTAACAGCCAGACGCTATTCCCCTTCCCAACCCAGAAAGGACACAACAAGGAGTGGCTACTACTTCCCAGGCAGAGAGATCCTGCCAGCCCACAGCCCAGGAGGGAAGGAGGCAGGAGAGTACAAATGGTGGACCAAAAGAAGGGGCTCTGTGGAAAGGAACCTCCCAGGGTGATCTGATTGTAAATTCCTAACTGGGGAGGTATTCCTAAATATTCCTAAATATTTTCAAAATATTTTTCTTTGCTTTCCATGTAAATTTAGGTATCTGTGAGTTTCTTCAATTTAAAGGAGCATCCTATGTTTTTGATTTGAATTTTATTGAATCTACGCATTTATTTAGTAAGAACTGATAACAATTTTGAGTCTTCTGATGCATAAAAGCATATATCTATTTTTAGATCTTCTTTGATTTCTCTGATTAATATTTCTCAGCTTTCAGCATATACAACTTGCACATATTTTGTTGGAATTATTCCCAAGTATTTCATATTTCTGATGGTACTATAAGTAGAACTTGTATATTTTCAATGTTTAATTGGTAGCATATAAAAATATAGTTTATTTTTGAATAATGATCTTGTTCTCTGTGACATTATTAAACTTATTAATTATAATAGCTTTTTTGTAGATTCTTCAGGATTTTCTATGTAGATGTCATGTTGTCTGTGAATAGGCAATTTTTCTTCCTTTCCAATCTGCATGCCTCTCCCTCTCTTCCCTTATTGCACTGACAAGAACCTTCAAATGTTGAGTAGGTCTGATGAAAGTGGACACCTTTGTTTTGTCCCCAGTCTTATGGGAAAACATTTAGTCTTTCACTGTTACGTGTGATACTGATTCTCCCTTATACCTCTACCCTTCCTTGAATGTGGAAATGATGCCTGAAGTTATGACAGTCATTTTGCTACTAATAAAAGAAAATCTGTTTTGACATTATGGAACCACTAGACTAAAGCAGCAGCTGTCTCCTCCAGATTTGTTGTTAATTGTGGGGGGAAGTCCCTATTTTGAGATATTCTATTACTTAGAGCCAAAGGTGTTTCTAAGTGACACAGTCAGTGATTGCCAAGGGTAGGTGAAGGCCACTCACTCAGTCAGATAATTTGGGGTTGACTAGGTATCTAGAAGCAAATGACTATTTAAAATTCTCAGTGCTTCTGGCACCATTAGGCTGTTAATATGATGTGAAAAGAATCAAAATTCTAAAAAGCATATTTTGGCTTCATGTGTATTATTTTCTCTAAGGAAATTCCCCCTCTGCCCAGTTATTCATTTTATGAGGGCAATCATCAGTATAATAGATACAGATAGAGATAGAGAAAGAAATAAAGAGAGAGAGAGAGAGAGAGAGAGAGAGAGAGAGATTTTAAGGAATTGTCTCACATAATAATTATGGAAGCTGGCAAATCCAAAATCTTCAGGATGAACTGGGAAGCTGGATACACTAGTAAGTGACAACACTGCAGTTCAAGTCGACAGACTTCTGGCAAAATTTCCTCTTAACCGAAAGAGGTCAGTCTTTTGTTCCATTCAGGTTTTCAACTGATCGGATGAGCCAATCACAGGATGAAGGGAAATCCACTTTATGCAAAGTCCATGATTTCCATGTCAATCTCATCCAAAAACACCCTCACAGAAGCATCCAGAGTAATGTTTGGTCAAATATCTGGGCATCATGACCCAGCCAACTTAATACATAAAATTAACCATCACAGTAAGTGCCTAATTCTTACTATAAAATTCTTTTCTGCTTAGAATAGTTAGAACAGTTTATTTCTCCTACAAATGAACCCCGGTGGATATAAATATCAATCTTCTTGCAAGATATTTTAATTATTTATTTTTGCAACATCTCTTTGTTAAAGTTGAAGGGAGTCAGAGAGGTAACCTGTGGTGAGGTCTGGGCCCAGATCCCAGATCTGCCAATTACTGGGTCTGTGACTGATCAGATCATCTAACCCCTCTGTACCTCACTTTCCTTGAATACAATGATAAAAATAGCACCTGCCTCATAAGGTTATTAAAAATATGCAGTTATTTAATACATAGCAATTACTTAGAATAATTCTCGGCACATCATCAGTGCTTCACTGTTGTTATCACTTATCAGTTGCCCTGAAGCTTCATCACCCACTTGAGCTTAATTATTTCTCCAAACACTAGGATAATGCGCTCTTGATCAGTCTTTCCAAGGAATTCTAAACCAGGAGAAGGAACAGGCAATAGGAATAAGAAAGGGAACAGAGATAGACAAATAGATTCAGACTGTAGGGGAATCTAGCTACGAAAAAGATTTCAAGAAAAAGAGCAAAGAAACATATTTCTACATTGTTGTCAAGTAACACCAGAAACACTGGGAATTTGTTGTCTTGATGGGATATCTGGGCTGCTTATATTAGACCCATAATTGATACTTCAAAATCTTCCAGGCATTTTGTAACCACCCATGAAATCACTGATTCAGATAAGGATCATCCCTGGATGCTAAAACATTTGGGTGAAAAGGTATTGAGAAACAGGACATTCATACAGTCTCCAGGATCATTCCACAGATGGTGGATGTAAAGGAAGGAAACTTTTACAGTGGAGAAATCTGGCGGACTCCTCCTTAACCCAACCTCTGAAAATAGACAAACTGACATCCAGTTCTCACGGATGTGATACACTGAGAACATAGCATCATCTATGGATCACTCCTGGCATAAACATTGAACCTGAATTTTAATCATGACGAAAGAATCAGACAAATCCAAGCATATTCTACAGAACAACGGCCTTGGGCTCTTCAAAATGTCAATGTCGTAATAGAATAAAACAAAACAGAAAGGCTGTGGAACTGCTCTGGATCAAAGGACACAAAGAGATGACTTTGGCATCTAAATGCAATGCACAGTCAGTTCTTGGCTGCACTGGGTCTTAAAAAAATACATTTTTAAAGAATGGTTCTATTATTGGTATAACTTGATAAATTTGAATGTGGAGTACATTTTAGGTAATATAGTGTTGATAATGTTACTATCATGTTATAACTTTGGAGTATTGTGACTTGTGTAGGAGAATGTCCTTGTTTTGGGGGGATTTCATAGAAAGTATTGTGATTCTTGCAATTTTTTTTCAAGTGGGAGAGAGAGAGGGAGGCAAAAGGTTAACATCGTGTGTGTAGGTGAGGGGCATATGAGTGTTCATTGTACTAACTTTTCTGTAAGAGTGAAAATTTTCAAAATAAAAAGTTGGGAGCAAACCAATAAGTATTTCTTTTAAAAAAACTTCTATAATGTTCAAAAACTTATAATGTTTTTTTTTTTTGCACCTTGGAGTACCTCCAGCGGTATATTTAACAATTCATTCAATCCTTATTGAGTGCCTATTGTGTGCTAGGCACTGGGTATGTAAACAGTGGTGAACAAAACACAAAACTCCTTGTTCTCATAGAACTGACATTCTAGTAGAGAATGCTTCTCAACCTGACATTTCTGGTATTCTCCACACCGGCACCCTCACCATCTGGCTATAGGTGTGTGGCAAAGATGACCAGTCTATATTCATGCTCCACTTCTTTAATAGCAGAACCTTGATTTAACTGCAGGTGGCAATGCACTCAGCTAAAAGACATTTACCAACCTCCTGTTAAAAGCACTGTTAAATTGAGACTGAGAGGCAACAGAAATCTGCTGTTAAACCAGAAGATTTGTCTTGTCGAATTTATAAAAAACTCAATTCAGAGTTCATGCTTCAAAAAGACTGCTTGTAATATGACAGTGGATGTTTATGGCAAATCAAATAAAGAAATTTCTGACATACTGCAGCAGTGGACATCTAGAAGTTGTATTCTGTTACAATAGAGTACTACAATGTGGAGTTCAAAATGCAATGGACAGGGAGAAATGATGAAGACTTGGGTAATAAAAACCAAGATTCCATCCAAGATGGAGGCATAGGTGGAAACATCGTGCCTTCTCCACATCCAAATTTAAGGACAGCAAAGACTTAGAAACAAAAACACAATCAGAACAGACAGAAAATTGAGCTGTATGGAAGTCTGACAACGAACCATTCATCCAAACTGGTAAGAGGGGCAGAGTCAGCAGCCAGTGGAGAGGGGTCAGGGCAGGAAATAAGTGGTGGTTAGCAGACCTGGGCATGGGGAGGAAACAAGGAAACCCAATCCAGTGAGGCATGCAAGGTGGTTGGCTGACCAGGCAGTCACACATTTGCGAGCAGATAAACAAGAAAAAAATGGGCAGTGAGATAGACCACACAACCCAGGACCCCAGCAATAGGAAATAAAGCCTAACAGCACAAATTGAAAACATTTGTGGGGGTTGAGGTGCTGAGAGAGACTCCCAGCCTCACAGGAGAGTTTGTTGGAGAGACCCATGAGGTCCTAGAACATACACAAGCCCACCCACCTAGGAACCAGCATCAGAAGGGCCCAATTTGCTTGTGGGAAGTGGAAGAGGGGACTGAAATTCGAGAGACAGCAGAGCAAGTGCCATTGTTCGCTCTCTGACCTCGCCCCCACATACAGCATCACAACCCAGCAACTGAGTTGCCCTGCCCTGGTAAACACCTAAGGCTCCACCCCTCATATGTAACAGGCATGACCAGACCAGAAAAACATGGCTCAAACAAACAACAGCTCAAAGCCCCAGAGCCAATACATCTATGCGACCAAGAAATAGCCAACCTATGAGATGCACAGTTCTAAACACTGGTGATCAGGATGCTCACAGAACTGGTTGATTTTAGTCACAAATTAGAGGAACATATGAAGGCTAAACTAATTGAAATGAAGGACAATGAACAGGGAACCAATAGTGATGGGAAGAAAACTGGGACTCAAATCAATGGAGGGGACCCGAAGGAAGAAAAAAATAACAAAACAGAAAACAATGAAGAAACAAAAATTTTAAAAAATGAGGCTTAGGAATCTCCAGGACATCTTTAAACTTTCCAACATCCGAATTATAGGGATACCAGAAGGGGAAGAGGAAGAGCAACAGGTGGAAAACTTATTTGAACAAATAATAAAGGAGAATTTCCCCAATCTGGCAAAGGAAACAGACTTCCAGGGAATCCAGGAAGCTCAGAGAGTCCCAAAGAAGTTGGACCCAAGGAGGAACACATCAAGGCACATCATAAGTACATTAGCCAAGACTATAATTAAGGAGAGAATCTTAGAAGCAGCAAGAGATAAGGGGAAAGTCACCTACAAAGGAGTTCCCATCAGACTGTCAGCTTATTTCTCCAAAGAGACCTTACAGGCAAGAAGGGGCTGGACAGAAGTATTCCAAGTCATGAAATGCAAGGACCTACATCCAGGATTGCTCTATCCAGCAAAGCTTTCATTAAGAATGGAAGGACAGACAAAGTGCTTCTCAGATAAGGTCAAGTTCAAGGAGTTCATCATCACCAAGCCCTTATTATATGAAATGTTAAAGGGACTTATCTAAGAAAAAGAAGATAAAAATATGGACAGTAAAAGGACAGCAAACTCACATTTATTAACAACCACACCGAAAACAAAAGCAAACTGAGCGGACAGCTAGATCAGGAGAGGAGCCACAGAAATGGAGATCATATGGAGGGTTAGCAACAGGGGAGTGGGAGGAGGAGACAGGGAGAAAAGGTACAGAGAATAAGTAGCATAGAAGGTGGGAAGAAAATAGGGGGAGGAAAAGAGTAGTGTGGGAAATGTAAAAGCTAAAGAACTTATGACACATGGACATGAACTAAAGGGGGGGAGTGTGGGCAGGATGGGGTGTGTAGGGTGGAGGGGAATGAAGAGAGAAAATGGGACAACTGTAATGGCATAATCAATAAAATATATTTAGGCTTCTGGGCAAGATGGAGGCATAGGTGGAAACATTGTGCCTCCTCGCACAACCAAGTTTAAAGACAACAAAGTTTTAGTAACAAATACGCAACTAAAACACAGAAAATTGAACTGTACGGAAGTCCGACAACAAGAAAGATCAGAAAGGAAAAAGTGGCTGGACCCATCCAGGATCACAGGTAGCCGCTGGCAGATCTCAGGCGTGGGGTGACAAAGGGTGGACCCAGTGAGGGTGCAAGACAGCTGGCTGACCATGGTCACACATTTGTGCTCAGATAAACCAAGCGAAGGAGTGAGCAGTAAGACAGACCACACAGGCTAGGGCCCCAGCGACGGGAATTAAAGTCTAAAAGCACCAATTGGAAAAACTTTTGGGGTTGAGGTGCCGGGAGAAGCTCCCAGGCCCACTGAGAGTTTGTTGGAGACCCACAGGGTCCTGGAGGGTGCACAGGGCCACACATCCAGGAGCTGGCAGCAGGGGGGCCTGGTTTGCTTGCGGGAAGCAGCAGAAAGGACCGAAACCTGAGAGAGAGCGGAACAAATGCAATTGCCCTTCTCTGACCTTGCCCCCACATACAGCATCACAACCCAGAAACTGGGTTGCCCCATCCTGGTGAACACCTAAGGCTCTTCCCCTCATGTTTAACCAGCGCAAACAGACCAAAACAATATGGCTCAAGAAGAACAGCTCAGAGCCTCAGAGCCCATAAATCTAAGTGAACAAGAAATTGCCAACCTATCAGATGCACAGTTCAAAACACTGGTGATCAGGATGCTCATAGAACTGGCTGATTTTAGTCACAAATTAGAGGAACAAATGAAGGGTAAACTAATTGAAATGAAGGGAAATGCACAGGGAACCAATAGTGATGAAAAGGAAACTGGGACTCAAATCGAGGGAGTAGACCAGAAGGAAGAAGAAAATGACCACACAGAAAAGAATAAAGAAACGAGAAATAAAAAAAAAAAAAGAGGAGAGGCTTAGGAACCTCCAGGACATGTTTAAATGTTCCAACATTCGAATTATAGGGGTACCAGAAGGGGAAGAGGAAGAGCAACAAGTGGAAACCTTATTTGAACAAATAATAAAGAACTTCCCCAATCTGGCAAAGGAAACAGACTTCCAGGAAGTCCAGGAAGCTCAAAGAATCCCAAAGAAGTTGGACCTAAGAAGGAACACACCAAGGCACATCATAATTATATTAGCCAAGATTAAAATGAAGAAGAGAATCCTAGAGGAAGCAAGAGATAAGGGAACAATCACCTACAAAGGAGTTCCCATCAGACTGTCAGCTGATTTCTCAAAAGAGACCGTACAGGCAAGAAGGGGCTGCAAAGAAGTATTCCAAGTCATGAAATCCAAAGACCTACATCCAAGATTTCTCTATGCAGCAAAGCTTTCATTTAGAATGGGTTGTCCCCCCATCATCAAATGTTCATTGTGGATGAAATGTAACATCTCTCCTGTGACAGTCCTTTATTTTAGGATTAACTGTGCTTAGTGTTGAAAAGTCTCCATTTTCTAACAATAATTTAAAATAATCTCATTTATGATTTCTATTTATACATTCATTTCTAACTATAATTGACCAAATTTAAGAACTGCTGAATTTGCAGTGCAATTTTTTTTTCAAATTTCAAGGGATAGCTCTGAAAACAAGTCAAGTGGTCTACAGATCTGAACCTACTGCCAATCACCACTGGAACAGCACCATGGGAATAGAGCCCCTTTCAACACATTGGTCTCAAGAACTATGCTTGACATTAACATCTGCTATTCTTTTTAGATATTAATGTAGGCAAATTGGTATGAATTTATAAGGTAAAAGTGAGTCTACAATTTCTAAACTAGAAATAATTAAATATGGCCCTGGCTGGTGTAGCTCAGTGGATTGAGTGCGGGCCTACCAACCAAAGGGGTCACAGTTCAATTCCCAGTCAGGGCACATGCCTGGGTTTCAGGCCAGTTCCCAGCAGGGGACACACAAGAGGCAACCACACATTGATATTTCTCGTCCTAACCCTTCCCCTCTAAAGATAAAAAAAATAAAAAAATTTAAAAAAGGAATGATTAAGTATGCTCAGTCACTACAGAATCTTTCAAAATTCTGGTTTAATATTTCACAGCAAATCAAACCTTCCTACTTGGTAGAAGAAAACAAGTAATTGTACCAGATCATGATTTTGTATTTGTGCACACACCGCATATACATACAAAAATTCTGTCTTTGGTGGTTCGGTTACAGGAAAATAATAATATGAAAATCTGAACACTGCTTGTAAAGAAACTGTGAAATAGTGGTCAAGAGTAGCATCGTCTGTGTGCTTTTCTCATTTAATGCCATTTATAGGTTCATATTTTAAAATTTAACCTTTATTGTATTTTTTCCATTACCTTTTAATCCTCTTATAGCCCCATCCCCCAACAACCACCACACTGTCAACCATACCCTCTTTTTCCATTTAGCTCAATCCCTCCACCCCCTCATCTTCCCACACTACTGTCATCCTGCTCTCCATCTATGAGTCTGTCCCCATTTTCCTTGTTAGTTCAGTTTATTCATTAGATTCCACATATGAGTGAAATTATATGGTATTTGTCAAAGTTTAATATTTAACCCAAAAGATTTTTTTGGCCACATTTTGAAATAACCCAAACCTCTTCCAACCATTACACGTTCAATCATGATCTTGCTCACAGCAGTAGCATTCACTTATTCAAATGCCCGTGAGATTGTTCCTTGGTTAAGTCATTAGACTTTTGTGTTTTCATAAAAGCTTAGGGACTAAATTAGTCATTGAATAACACCAGATACTTGAGGGGAAAACATGTCATTATACATTTCCTAAAAACTGCAAGGCAAAGAAAAAGACAAAATATATACCCACAATCCCATCCTGTTTTCTTGTTTCCTTATCCACATAAATAATGGCTACTACATCTGTGTGCAAAGTACTCAGGTAATGCAGAGTGCTCTCCAGGAAAGGTCCTACTGTGTGATAGTTCAATGCTGGTGGTTTCATGTCCACTGCCTGCAATGGACATTCCACCAGGAAAAAGCCTAGCATGAAAGAAACAAAAAGGAAAACAAAACAAAACACCTCTCATTTATAATAGGGTGCCTTTTTCAAAGAACTAGAAAATTAGATAGCCTGAAAGCTTAACTAAAAATTCAATCCACAACTAATATCACTCTTCAATTATCAAATGCCAGCAAACCATTGGCTTTCCATGGAGGAGGCAGAGAAGGCATCAGCAGATCACACACTGAGAAGAATGCAAAAGAGAAAGAAAAAAAATCAAACAAAATTTATAAGAGTTTATAACAATTCCATTTTTTAAAAAGGCACAATTTTAGTTTATTCATTTGCACTTATATTAAAATTACTACAGCTTTTCAACATAAAAAAAAAACTCCTTAGACTTCCGCCAAGATGGAGGCGTAGGTGGAAACATTGTGCCTTCTCATACAACCAAGTTTAAAAACAACAAACTTTTAGCAACAAAAACTCAGCCAAAGCACAGAAAATTGAACTATATGAAAGTCTGACAACAACGAACTCTTCAGCCAGACCCATAAACCGGCGAAGGAGCGAGCAGTGAGACAGACCTCTCAGGCCCCAGCAGCTGGAAGCAGCAGAGGGGACCGCTATTGTCCCTCTCTGACCCTGTCCCCACATACGGCGCTACAAACCAGTGACCTGGGTGGCCCCACCTTGGTGAACACCTAAGGCTCCACTCCTGATACGTAACAGGCCCAAACAGAGCAAAACATTATGGCTCAAGAAGAACTCAAAGCCCCAGAGCCCATAACTCTAACCTATGAAGAAATAGCCAAACTTTCAGATGCACAGTTCAAAACACTGGTGATCAGGATGCTCACAGAACTGGTTGACCTTAGTCACAAATTAGAGGAACATATGAAGGCTAAACTAATTGAAATGAAATGAAATGCACAGGACACCAATAGTAATGGAAAGGAAACTGGGACTCAAATCAAGGGAGTGGACCAGAAGGAAGAAAAAAATGACCAAACAGAAAAGGATGAAGAAACAAGAATTTGAAAAAATGAGGAGAGGCTTAGGAACCTCCAGGACATCTTTAAACGCTCCAACATCCGAATTATAGGGGTACCAGAAGGGGGAAAGGAACAGCCACCAGTGGAAAACTTATTTGAACAAATAATAAAGGAGAATTTCCCCAATCTGGCAAAGGAAATAGACTTCCAGGAAATCCAGAAAGCTCAGAGAGTCCCAAAGAAGTTGGACCCAAGGAGGAACACATCAAGGCACATCATAAGTACATTAGCCAAGACTATAATTAAGGAGAGAATCTTAGAGGCAGCAAGAGATAAGGGGACAGTCACCTACAAAGGAGTTCCCATCAGACTGTCAGCTTATTTCTCCAAAGAGACCTTGCAGGCAAGAAGGGGCTGGAAAGAGGTATTCCAAGTCATGAAATCCAAAGACCTACAACCAAGATTGCTCTATCCAGCAAAACTTTCATTTAGAATGGAAGGACAGATAAAGTGCTTCTCAGATAAGATCAAATTCAAGGAGTTCATCATCACCAAGCTCTTATTATATGAAATGTTAAAGGGACTTACCTAAGAAAAAGAAGATAAAAAAGATGAACAGTGAAAGGACAGCAAACTCACAGTTATCAACAACCACATCTAAAACAAAAGCAAAGTAAGAGGACAGCTAGATCAGGAGCAGAACCATAGAAATGAAGATCACATGGAGGGTTAGCAATAGGGGAGTGGGAGAAGGAGAAGGGGGGAGAAGGTACAGAAAATAAGTAGCATAGACAGTAGGTAGAAAATAGATAGGGAGAGGGCAAGAATAGTAGGGGAAATATAGAATCTAAAGAACTTGAGACACGTGGTCATAAACTAAAGGGGGGGAGTGGTGGAGGAGGGGTGTGCAGGGTGGAGGGGAATGAAGGGGGGCATAGAACAACTGTAATGGCGTAATCAATAAAATATGTAAAAAATAAAATAAAACCCTTATGCCTTGCACAGTGGAAATGATTGGTGACATGGTGCATGTCTATGTGCTCAAATAATTGTAAATTTCATCATTTAAAATGTGAATATTTGAGTAAACCAAATTACATTTGGCATATGCCTCTGCAAAGTTATAACTCCCACCCCTTTCCAAAAGTTCGCCTCTACAACAATAGGATGAATTCTGGCAAAACTTACTTATGGTAACAGTTGTCCTGTCTTGTTTTCTGAAATGCTACATTTGAGACCAAATTAAACATAATTGGTTCATTTGAAAAAAGGAACTAGAAATATGGCACAAAAATATTTTTACAATATATTTTGTAGAAATAATCTCTAGGCGAAGTTTTTTCTTTTTATACATATACACAAAATTTACACATAATCACAGTGAGGACATTGGTAAATTCACCAATCTGTAGTATAAATACAAACTACAAAGCAGCTTTCCAAGAGAACAATGCTACACAGCAGGCAGAGCCGGTCCTTTCAACAGCAAACACGAAAAACGTCCTTGCAAAAGCAGACAGTGCAAGAAAAGCAGCCTGCACTTTGATACAAATGGCAATTTATGGCTAACGGTTGGCATAACTGTGGGAACTGTAAATCTTGTGGTGCTATGCATGCAGTCCTAGGACATCTGTTTGTTTTTATACCACATCACAAACTTGTCCAACAAAACTGGCCATGCTCCATCTTTCTCATAGTTGCTGAGGTCAAGATCAATTGTTCTGCTAAACTCTAGCATATTGCATCACTGGTCTTTGATAATAACTTTATATTTTGATTGCTCTAACAATTGGTGAAAAACTGGAAAAAAAGGCCAGATTTTTCCTAATAATAGTCCCAACATGCACTTGGCAATGTTTATGTCTTGGCTGTGCTGGCCCTTTTCCTGTGCAAAGTCAAATAGATATCTGTATATAAGTTTAAAGTTTGTAGAATCACTTACTAATGATCTTAAGTAATCCAAAGTATTTCCAAGTGTTACTGTTGTAACACGTTGTAGAGAAGTCATTCTTTTTAACCATACCTGGAGAGTAAAATAACCAATATTTTGTGCATCCAATTTCCAAGCTTAAACAAGCACAACTCCAGTTTCTGGTTCAATGCCAATGTCTTCACAAAATTTTGCCATGCCTTCAGGACCTACATCATCAGTACCTGCATATTCATAGACCTACTCTAAGCATCTCTTTCTTGAAAAGGATTCTTCTTCAGTCTTATTCTAGTTGAATCATATTTTGTTTTTTAATACATTTTATTGATTATGCTATTACAATTGTCCCATTTTTTACTCCCCTTCATTCCCCTCCACTCTGCTCCCCCATCCCACAAGCATCCCCCCCTTAGTTCATGTCCATGGGTGATACATGTAAGTTCTTTTGGCTTCTCCCTTTCCCATACTATTTTTAACTTATCCCTGTATATTTTCTTTTCTTTTTTGACATTAAACTTTATTGTTTTTTAAAAAGTATTTTAAAGTATTTTTTATTGATTACACTATTACAGTTTTCCCAATTTTTCCCCTTCACCTCCCTTCACCCTGCCTTCTCAACCCTCCAGCTTTCTGCCCCTTCTTAGTTCATGTCCATGGGTTATACATATAAGTTCTCTGAGTCCTCTGTTTCCTATACCATTTTTTCTCTCCCCATCTATTTCATGCCTACCAATTATGCTGCTTCTTCCCTGTACCTTTTTCTCCCTATTCCTCCCTTCCCCCTCCCCACTGAAATCCCTCCATGTGATGTCCATTTCTCTGATTCTATTCCTGTTCTAGTTGTTTGCTTAGTTTTTGTTTTTATTGTTTTTCTTTTCTTTTAGGTTCATTTGTTGATAATTGTGAGTTTGTTGTCATTTTACTGTCCATATTTTTTTAATCTTCTTCTTTTTCTTAGATAAGTCTTTTTAACATTTCATATAATAATGGCTTGGTGATGATGAACTCTTTTAACTTGACCTTATCTGGGAAGCACTTTATCTGTCCTTCCATTCAAAATGATAGCTTTGCTGGATAGAGTAATCTTGGATGGAGATCCTTGCCTTTCATGACTTGGAATACTTCTTTCCAGCCCCTTCTTGCCTGCAGGGTTTCTTTTGAGAAATCAGCTGACAGTCTTATGGGAACTCCTTTGTAGATAACCGTCTCCTTTTCTCTTGCTGTTGTTAAGATTCTCTCCTTATCTTTCATCTTGGGTAACTTATGATGCCGTGTCTTGGTGTGTTCCTCTTTGGGTACAACTTCTTTGGGGTTCTCTGGGCTTCCTGGAAGTCTATTTCCTTTTCCAGATTGGGGAAATTTTCCTTCGTTATTTGTTCAAATAAGTTTTCAATTTCTTGCTGTTGTTCTTCTTCTTCTGGAACCCTTGTAATTTGGATATTGGAATGTTTCAGGTTGTCCCAGAGGTTTCTAAGTCTCTCTTCACTTGTTTGAATTCTTGTTTTTTCATTCTGTTCCAGTTGGATGTTTTTTTTTTTCTTTTGTTCCAGATTGTTGCTCTGAGTCCTGGTTTCCTTCCTGTCAGTGTTGGTTCCCTGAATATTTTGCTTTATTTCATTTTGGGTATCTTTCGTTTGTTGACCAAGCTCAAGCAGTTCTGTAAGCATTTGGATGACCAGGGCTTTAAATTCTCCATCTGATAGGTTGGCTATCTGTTCATTGCTCAGTTCTCTTTCTAAGGTTTTGCTCTGTTCTTTCATTTTGGCCATATTTCTTTGTCTTGGCACACCTGTTAAGTTGTAAGGGGTGGGGCTTAGTTATTCACCAGGACAGGGCAACCCTCTTTGCTATGATGCAGTGCTGCCTGTGGCACAGTCTGTCTTGCTCCCCCGTTGTTCCTCCCAATTTATCCATATGTAAATGTGAGACCCTTGCTCCGAGAGCTGCTGCCTCACCCAGTCCACCAGCCACTGCCTTGCTGCAAGTCCTCTCCACCCCTCCTACCAGTCTGGATGAATAGTTGTTTAACTCCTTGGTGGTCAGACTTTCATACAGTTTGATTTTCTGGCAGTTCTTGTTATTTTTTGTTTTTAAGTTTGTTATTGTCTTTCTTTTTGTTGTGTGAGGAAGCAAAGTGTATCTACCTACACCTCCATCTTGGCTGGAAGTGAATCATATTTTCTATACATGTTATCGTGTCTACTTTTCTTGGCAGATAAATCATCTCCAGGGGCAGGTCTTCTCTTTTTCCTTGGTGGCATGACTTTACTAAATAAGTCTGAAGAACTACAAGACCACAGGCTTCCTGTTTGGTGATCATCTATGCTAATGACTTTTGGTAGAT
Organism: Artibeus jamaicensis; assembly: GCF_021234435.1. NCBI lineage: Eukaryota > Metazoa > Chordata > Mammalia > Chiroptera > Phyllostomidae > Artibeus > Artibeus jamaicensis. Next base: position 1,630,314 of record NW_026521848.1, read on the forward strand.
TTAGCTTATCAAGGGTGTGTTTGATCTTATGAATATTTGCCAGTGTTGAGAGATGAGAATTCAGCTAAAAATTGACAGCAGCAGCCTGTCAGTACATTTTTAGACAGCTCACACCCCACTAGCTGCCCAGGATCCCACATTCACCTCATGGAATCCTCACTGTCTTCAAGAAATAATCTTGAGAATAGAATCCATGTGCTGAGATTGGCAGAGCAGAAGGCTGAAAGGAGGCTGGAGTCCTGGTAATCCGGTGGAACCGAAATACTAGCCCTACCTCTGGATTTGTTTTACATGGGGGGAGGGGTGAATAAACCTGTATCTATCAGCTGGTCTGTGTCCTAACAGTCTCATATCATTCCCGACAGACAGGGTATCAGTCAGGAACACCAACAAATTAGCCAGGAGTAATGGAGGAAAGTGGTAACAATGGCCATTGTTTACCGAGTACTATTACATACCTGACATTAATTTAAGTATTTTGCATGTATTAACTTATTTAATCCTTACGACAACCCCATGAAATAGGTGAATACCCACTCATTCTACAGGTGAACACACTGAGGTACAGAGCAGTTGAGTCATTTGGCCAAAGTCACAGAGTTAACAAATGATAGAGTCAGCCCATCTGACACCTGAGCCCATTCTCGTACAGCAAACTACACTCACTTGAAAACAAGGGGGAGCCCCAGGGCACAGTTATGGGCTTACCTGGGCAGGCCTGACAATCCACTCCTCCCAGAAGCCTCTGTTGTAGTCTCCTCCCACATTGACAGTGGTTTGGACATTTGACTGGCTTTGGTCAATGGGGTATTAAAGTAGAAACTTGACTAGTGCTCATGTACTGGGACTTGGGCACTTGAAAATGCTCTCACCATAAAAGGAAGCTCGGCCAACACTACTGATTGAAGGCCACCAGGAAAGACAGACCCAGCCATAGAAGCATCTCAGCTTCCCCAAACACCAGCCAGCCCACCAGCTGACTATAGCCTCCTGAATGAGCACAGGAGAGATCAGGAGAAGAAACAACAACTCAGTCAACAATGAGAATCTTGAGAAATAATAAAACTCTTGTTTTTATCTATCGAGGTTCGGGGTCATTTGTCTTGAATCAGTAAATCATTGAAACAAGCCCAGAGATACAGAAAGTGACTTCAGGAAATATATAGACAAGAGACGATTAAATTCCCCAACCATTTGTTGTAGGCCCCAGAGAAAGTTGGGTGGGAGACAAAAGGCAATCAGAACACGTAAGGAATCAGACATCCCTGCCCTTGAAGAGCTGACATTTTCTGGTCCCAGAAGATTCCCTTCCAGGCTTTACTGACCAGATGCATCCACATGATGCTGGATTCAAAAGTGAGCACAGTATTCCCGGCAGTGATGACCTCCCCCCCACCACATGATGTTCACGAAGGACCTCCTTCTTCCCTCCTCAGAAGAGGAAAAGAGGAAACACAAGAAGCACCCACTGCAGAGCCCTGGTTCCTACTTTGTGGGTGAGAAAGCCCAGGACACTGTAAAATCACCACTGCTGTCAGCCGTGCACAGACGGTGGTTTTGTGTGTTGGCTGCTCCACTGTCCTGTTGGCCTCCAGGAGGAACAGCCAGGTTGGCAGAGGTTACTCCTCCAGAAGGAAGCAGCACTAAAGTACCTGAATCAAGGTGAGCGGGCAACCATCCCCATAAACACATTTTGTGTACCAAAAACAAAGTGGGTCACAATACCCACAGGAAATAAAAACATATAGCCACACAGAAACTTGCACACAAATGTTAATCACAGCATTACTCATGATAGCCAGTGAGTGGAAAGAACTCCAAAGTCCATCAGCTGATGAATGGATAAACAAAATATGTTATATCCATATAATGCAATATTATCAGCCATAAAAAGGAATGAAGAACTGGCACATGCAACAACAAGGATGGACCTTAAGACATTGTGCTAAGTGAAAGAAGCCAGACATATAAGACTGCATATTATATGAATGAATTTGCATGAAGTGTCTAGAATAGGCAAATGCATAGAGAAAGAAAGTAAATTAGTGGTTGCCTTGGGCTGGGTTCAGGGAAGGGGTCAGAAGAAATGAGGAGTGACTGCTTAAGCACATAGGATTTCTTTTGGAAGTGATGAAAATATTCTAAAATTGATTGTGGTTGTGACTTCACTACTCTGACTATTTAAAAACCCATTGCATTGTACACTTTATTTTTATTTATTTGTTTGTTTGTTTATTTATCTTTAAAGGGGAAGAGAAGGAGAGAGGGAGAGAAATATCAATGTGTGATTTATTTGTTTGTTTGTTTGTTTATTTATCTTTAAAGGGGAAGAGAAGGAGAGAGGGAGAGAAATATCAATGTGTGGTTGCCTCTTGTGCATCCCCTGCTGGGAACTGGCCTGCAACTCAGGCATGTGCCCTGACTGGGAATTAAAGTGCGATCCTTTGGTTTGCAGGCCCGCGCTCAATCCACTGATCTACACAAGCCAGGGAGCATTGTACACTTTAAATGAGTGACTTATATGATATGTGAATTATATCTCAATAATGCTGTTACCAAATATATATATATAATATACAAAGTATATATACAATATATGGTAATATGGTATATATAATGGTATATGTATATATCATATGTTGTATACAGTATATGATATATATGTATTATATTATATATTATATATTATATACAAATTATACAAGTATATAATTTTTTGCATATATATGTATATACACAGTGTGTATGAAGGAAATATGATTATAAAATATGTAAAGCAGAGTTAAGTATGAAGCCTGGCTTTTCCTTACAAATCCTTTGACCTTGAGTAGGTTGCTTCACTTTACTGATGCTCAGTTTTCTCATCTATAAAACTGAGATAACAATAATACCTACTTCATGGAGTGACTGTGAGAATTAAATGAAGCAAATAACAGTAACTGGGAGATAATAAGTGCTCCATAAATGTTCAGTGTTGTTGTAAAAGAAAAAGTGAGTCTTGGCCTGTGTAGCTCATTTGGCTGGGGTGTCATCCATAAACCAAAAGGCCATGGGCTCAATTCCTGATCAGGGCACATGCCTGGGTTGCAAGTTAGGTCCCTAGTTGGGGTTCCTGTGAGAGCCAACTGATCAATGTTTCTCTCTTACATCAGTGTTTCTCTCCCTCCCTTTTTCTCTTTCTAAAGCCAGTGAGCATGTCCTTGAGTGAAGACTTGGAGGCCTGAAAAGGCCAGACCTGAAAGGGCTGTGTAAGTCATGGCAGGGAATTTAGATTTTATTCTGAGTGGACTGGGAACCATGAGAGGAATTTGAATAGAAGTTAGACATAATCACATAATCTCTGATGGTATGTGGAGAACATATTAAGCAGGGGGGGCAACCAGGGTGCAGGTGGCTGTGACTATTTAGGTAACCAGCATAGGGGTGTGGAGAGAATGAGGAGTGAATCTGGAAACACTTTGAAAGTACAGCTAGCAAAATTTGCCGATAAACTAAAAAGTGTGTGTGTGTGTGTGTGTGTGTGTGTGTGTGTAAGAGAGAGAGAGAGAGAGAGAGAGAGAGAGAGAATGAAGTTCATCAAGGATGACTCAATGGGTAAAATGAAACCTCAAATGCATCAGCAGAAAACGAAGAACAATACTTACTGCACAGGGTCATCATAAGGAGTCCATATAATTGTGGGCACAAAGCACTTGCACATTTATGTACCACTGTCATCATTACTTCTTACAGAGTTTTTGAGAAAACTCACCCAAGCCCATCTTCCTTGTTCTGGTACCCCCCAAATCTTATGTGTGTGAGTCTCCCAAGATTTCAGAAAAGGCCTCCCCATGCCCCAGTTGCTTCAAAAACATCTGCTGTCTTACAAGAAAAACCAGAGTGACTCAGGGCAACTTTCTCCCCACCCCACCCACCATTCTGTGGGTTCTAAGGATTTGCTGGTCTACAGGTCTCTTCCCAGAAATCCAGGCTCCCTGCTTCAGCCCACCTTTCTGTTTCTCTTTCAAATTTAATTTCCTATCTGTCATCTCCTGGCCACTGCCTACCTGGACTTCCCCAGACTTGCCCAAACCCTGTGGCAAATTCCAAATTTAGGTGATGTATTTGCATTACTTACATAAAATGAGATAGACCCCTGGCCAACCCAGCACTTTAAAGCCTTCATTTACTTTACAATCACCAGGGAAACTCTAAATATAACAAAGTCTGGGCTGTGGTCCCAGAGATGTGATTGGTCTCTTAAGTTTACACTCTACTAGTGGTTCTCAGACTTTCAGGTGTATCTGAATCAGCGGTGCTCTTGCTAAAACGTAGATTGCTGGACCCCATGCTCAGAATTTCTGACTGGGTAGCACAGAGAATTTGCATTTCTAACAAGTTCTAAGGTGAAGCTGATGCCACTAGTCCAAGGCCCACACTTTGAGAAATGCTGTCCTGTACCAAGAGGCAGTAATATGTGATGGTTCAAACTCTTGCTCCTCATGTGACCAACAGGTTCTTGGCATCACCTTGGGAGAGTGTTAGAAATGTAGAATCTCAGGCCCTACCCACAACCTACTGATCTGGAGAGCATTATGCTAAGTGAAATAGCCAGGCGGTGAAAAGCAAATACTATATGATCTCACTTATAAGTGGAACCTAATCAACAAAACAAACAAGCAAGCAAAATATAACCAGAGATATTGAAATAAAGAACAAACTGACAGTACCCAGAGGAGAGGTGGGAGAGGATAATGGGGGGGAAGGGGGAAGGGTTGTCAAGGAACATGTATAAAGGACACATGGACAAAGCCAAAGTGGGGTAGGATTGGGGTGGGAGGTGGGGACGGATTGGTGGGGGGAGTGGCAATAGGAAAATGGAGACAACTGTACTTGAACAACAATAAAAATAAATCAATAAAATTGGTTACTTAATTTTAAAAAAAGAAATCAACATTTTAGCAAGATTCCCAGATCTGTACCCATGTTAAAGTTTAAGAAGCATGGGGTTCAATCCCAGTTCTGCCGATTGTATTTTTATTGTCATTCAATTATAGTCGTCCCCAGTTTTCCCCCATTACTCTCCCCTGACCTACCAACCCCCCACCTCCCACATTCAATAACCCGCCCCCGCTGTTGTCTTTGTCCATGGGTCCTTTATACATATTCCTTGGCTTGATCCTTCCCCTTCTTTCCCCCATTATCCCTCTCCCCCCTCTGCTCTGGTCACTGTCAGTTTGTTCTTTATTTCCATGTCTCTAATTCTGTTTTGCTCATTTGTTTTTGTTGATTAGATTCCACTTATAGGTGAGATCATATGGTATTTGTCTTTCATCACCTGCTTATTTCACTTAGCATAATACTCTCCATTTCCATCCATGCACTTGCAAAGAATAGGAGTTCCTTCTTTCTTCCTGCTGTGTAGTATTCCATTGTGTCAATTTACAACAGCTTTTTGATCCACTCATTTACTGATGAGCACTGATTAGGCTGTTTCCAGCACTTGGCTATTGTAAATAATGCTGCTGCGAATATTGGGATACATAGGTTCTTTTGAATTGGTGTTTCAGAGTTCTTAGGGTATAATCTCAGTAGTGGAATAGCCAGGTCAAAGAGCAGTTTTGTTTTTAGTTTTTGAGGAAATTTCATATCGTTTTCCACAGTGGCTGCACCAGTCTGCATTCCCACCAACAGTGCACTAGGGTTCCCTTTTCTCTGCAACCTTGCCAGCACTTGTTTGTTGATTTGTTCATGATGGCCACTTTGATTAGTGTGAAGTGGTATCTTATTGTGGTTTTAATTTGCATTTCTGATGGCTAGTGATGCTGAGCATCCTTTCATGTCTCTGGGCCTTCTGGATGTCCTCTTTGGAGAAGTGCCTATTCAGGTCCTTTGCCCATTTTTTAATTAGATTATTTGTCTTCCTCTTGTGGAGTTGTGTGACTTCTTTATATATTTTAGAGATTAAGCCCTTGTCTGAGGTATCGTTGGCAAATATATTTTCCTAGACAGCTGGTTCCCTTTTCGTTTTGCTAATGTTTTCTTTAGCTATGCAGAAGCTTTTTGATTTGATGTAGTCCCATTTGTTTATTCTTTCCTTTATATCCCTTGCTCTAGGGGACATATAGGTGACAATTTTGCTGCATGGAATATCTGAAATTTCCCTGCCTCTGTTCTCCTCTAGGACTTTTATGGCATCGTGGCTTATATTTAAGTCTTTTATCCACCTTGAGTTTATTTCAATGCATAGTGTAAGCTGGTGGTCTGGTTTCATTTCTTTTGCATGTAGCTGTCCAGATCTCCCAACGCCATTTGTTGAGGAAGCTATTTTTACTCCATTTTATGCTCCTACCCTCTTTGTCAAAAGTAAATCATAGAGACATGGGTTTATTTCTAGGCTCTCTATTGTGTTCCATTAGTCTGTGTGTCTGTTCTAAAGTCAGTACCAGGCTGTTTTTATTATAGTGGCCTTGTGATATAGTTCGATATCAGGTATTTTGGTACCTCCTAGCTTATTCTTTCTCAAAATTGCTGCAGCTATTTAAGGTAGTTTGTGGTTCCATATACATTTTTGAAATATTTGTTCTATGTCTGTGAAATATGCCATTGGTATTTTAATAGATTGTGTTGAATCTATGAATTGCTTTGGGTAGTATGGACATTTTGGTGATGTTAATTCTTCCAATCCATGAACAAGGTACATGCTCCTATTTATTTGTGTCTTCCTTAATGTCTTTCTTTAGTGTTATGTAGATTTTTGAGTACAGGTCTTTTAGCTCCTTGGTTAGGTATGTTCCTAGGTACTTCATTTTTCTTGTTGCTATAACAAATAAGATTTTTTTCTTGTTTTCTGTTTCTCATATTTCATTGCTGATGTACAAAAATGCCTTCAATTTTTGAATATTGACTTTGTATCCCACCAGTGAATTTTTGCCAAATTCACTTATTAGGTCAAGTAGTTTTTTGAGGGAGTCTATAGGGATTTCTATGTACACTATCATGTCATCTGCAAACAGTGACAGTTTTACTTCCTCCTTTTCATTTTAGGTGACTTTTATTTCTTCTTCTTGTGTGATTGCTGTGGCTTGAACTTTCAATACTGTGTTGAATAGAAATGGACAAAGTGGACATCCTTGTCTTGTTCCTGACCTTAGCTGCAAAGCTTTTAGCTTTGCCCACTGAGTATGATGTTGGCTGTGGTTTCTCATATATGGCCTTTATATATTTATTTTTAAATATATTTTATTGATTATGCTATTACAGTTGTCCTATTTCCCCCAATTCATTTCCCTCTACCCTGTACACCCCTCCCACCCATATTCCCCCCATTTAGTTCATGTCCATTTGTCACAAGTTCTTTCACTTCTACATTTCCCACACTACTCTTGCCTTCCCCCTGTCTATTTTCTACCTACTGTCTATGCTACTTATTCTCTGTACCTTTTCCCCCTCTCTCCTCCTTCCACTCCCCTGTTGCTAACCCTCCATGTGGTTGTGTTCCTGTTCTAGTTGTTTGCTGAGTTTGCTTTTGTTTTAGGTGTGGTTATTAGTAATTGAATTTGCTGTCCTTTCACGTCCATATTTTTTTTATTAATTTTATTTAGTTATTTTTCAAGTACAGTTTTTTGTCTATTTTTCCCTTCCCAGCCTCCCCCGCCCCTTGCTTCCCACCTCCCTCCCATTTCCACCCCCCTTAGTTCTCGTCCCTGTGTCCTTCTTATTTGTTCCTCCAAATCCCTCCCCCTTTTTCCCCTTAACTTCCCTTCCTTCTCCCCTCTGGTCACTATCCCCTTGTTCTCTATTTCAGTGTCTTTTTTTTCTGCTTGCTTGTTTGTTTTGTTGTTTAGCTTCCTGTTAAAGGTGAGATCATATGGTATTTGTCTTTCAGCACCTGGCCTATTTCACTCAGCATAATGCTTTCCAGTTCCATCCATGTTGTTGCAAAAGGTAGTAGCTCCTTCTTTCTCTCTGCTGCATAGAATTCCATTGTGTATATGTACCACAATTTTTGGATCCATTCATTTACTGATGGGTACCTAGGTTGCTTCCAATTCTTGGCTATTGTAAATTGTGCTGCTATGAACATTGTGGTGCATAGGTTCTTTGATATTGATGTTTTAGGATTCTTAGGATATAATCCCAGCAGCGGAATTGCTGGGTCAAAAGGCAGGTTGATTTTTATTTTTCTGAGAAAATTCCATACTGTTTTGCATAATGGTTGTACCAGTCTGCAATCCCACCAACAGTGAACTAAGGACCCCTTTTCCCCACAACCTCTCCAACATTTGTTGTTTGTTGCCTTGTTTATGATAGCCATCCTGACTGGTGTAAAGTGGTATCTCATTGTGGTTTTAATTTGCATCTCTCTGATAGCTAATGATATTGAGCATCTGTTCATGTGTCTCTGAATGTTCTGTATGTCCTCCTTGGAGAAGTGTTTGTTTAAGTCCTTTTCCCATTTTTTAATTGGGTTGGGTGTCTTCTTAGAGTGGAGTCGTGTAAGTTCTTTGTATATTTTGGAGATTAAACCTTTGTCTGAGGTATCATTGGCAAATATGTTTTCCCATACAGTTGATTGTCTTGCTAATTTAATACTGTTTTCTTTAGCCACGCAGAAGCTTTTTATTTTGATGAGATCCCATTTATTTATTCTTTCCTTTACATTCCTTGCTCTAGGGGACATATCATTAAAGAAGTTGCTGCGTGAAATATCTGAGATTTTCTTGCCGATGTTCTCCTCTAGGACTTTAATGGTGTCATGACTTACATTTAAGTCTTTTATCCACCTTGAATTTATTTTGGTGTATGGTGTAAGTTGGTGCTCAAGTTTCATTTTTTTGCACGTAGCTGTCCAGTTCTCCCAACACCATTGTTGAAGAGGCTATCTTTACTCCATTTTATGTTACTGCCCCCTTTGTCGAATATTAATTGACTGTAGAGAGTTGGGTTGATTTCTGGGCTCTCTGTTCTGTTCCATTGGTCTAGGTGCCTGTTTTTATGCCAGTACCAAGCTGTTTTGATTACAGTGGCCTTGTAATACAGTTTGATATCAGGTATTGTGATCCCCCCTAGTTTGTTCTTCTTTCTCAAAAGTGCAGCTGCTATTCGGGCTCGTTTATGGTTCCATATAAATTTTCGAAGTGTTTGTTCTATGTCTGTGAAATATGCCATTGGTACTTTAATAGGTATTGCATTGAATCTGTATATTGCTTTGGGTAGTATGGACATTTTGATGATGTTAATTCTTCCAATCCATGAACACGGTATATGTTTCCATTTGTTTGTGTCTTCCTTGATTTCTTTCTTCAGTGCTGTGTAGTTTTCTGCATACAGGTTTTTTACCTCCTTAGTTAGGTTTATTCCCAGATATTTTATTTTTCTTTTTGCTATATCGAATGGGATTTTTTCCTTGATTCCTGCTTTTGCTGATTCACTGTTGGTATACAAAAATGCCTTTGATTTCCGGATATTGACTTTGTAACCAGCTGTTTTGCCAAATTCATTAATTAGTTCGAGCAGTTTTTGGGTAGAGTCTATAGGATTTTCCATGTACACTATCATGTCATCTGCAAACAGTGACAGTTTTGCTTCCTCCTTTCCTATTTGGATGCCTTTTATTTCCTTTTCTTGCCTGATCACTGTGGCTAAAACTTCCAATACTATATTGAATAGAAGTGGTGAAAGTGGACATCCTTGTCTTGTTCCTGATCTTAGTGGAAAAGCTTTTAGTTTTTGCCCATTGAGTATGATATTGGCTGTAGGTCTCTCATAAATGGCCTTTATTATTTTGAGAAATGCTCCCTGTATTCCCACTTTGCTGAGTGTTTTTATCATAAATGGGTGTTGTACCTTATCGAAAGCTTTTTCCGCATCTATTGATATGATCATGTGATTTTTGTCTTTGCTTTTGTTTATGTGATGTATTACATTTACTGATTTGCGAATATTGAACCATCCTTGCATACCTGGGATGAATCCCACTTGGTCATGGTGTATGATCTTTTTGATATATTGTTGGATGCGATTTGCCAATATTTTGTTGGGGATTTTAGCATCTATGTTCATCAGCAATATTGGCCTGAAGTTTTCTTTCTTTGTTGTATCTCTATCTGGTTTTGGAATTAAGATGATGCTGGCTTCATAAAAAGAATTTGGGAGTTTTCCATCCTTCTGGATTTCTTGGAATAGTCTGTGGAGAATAGGGGTTAGCTCTTCCTTAAATGCTTTGTAGAATTCTCCTGTGAAACCATCTGGTCCGGGGCTTTTGTGTGATGGGAGTTTTTTGATTACTGCTTCAATTTCTTTTGCTGTTATTGGTGTATTTAGATTTTCCGCTTCTTTTTCACTGAGTTTTGGAAGATTGTATTTTTCTAGAAATGTGTCCATTTCCCCTAGGTTCTCAAATTTCTTGGCATACAGTTCTTCATAGTAATTTCTTACAATCCCTTCTATTTCTGTGGTATCAGTTGTAATCTCTCCTCTTTCATTTCTGATTGTGTTTATTTGTGTCCTCTCTCTTCTTTTCTTGATGAGCCTACTTAAAGGCTTGTCTATTTTGTTTATCTTCTCAAAGAACCAACTCCTGGATTCATTGATCCTTAGAATTGTGCTTTTCGTTTCTATGTCATTTAATTCTACTCTAATCTTGGTTATTTCCTTCCTTCTGCTTGCTCTGGGCTGTCTTTGTTGTTGTTCCTTGAGTTCTTGCAGGCGTAGGGTTAGGTTGTTTGTTTGAAATGTTTCTATCTTCTTTGGGTAGGCCTGTATTGCTATAAACTTCCCTCTCAGGACTGCCTTCGCTGTGTCCCATAAGTTTTGGGTTGTTGTGAGATCATTTTCATTTGTTTCCAGAAACGTTTTGATTTCTTCCCTAATTTCATTCTTGACCCATTCGTTTTTTAATAGCATACCATTCAGTCTCCATGATTTTGGGTGCTTTGGGTTTTTTTCTTTGGGTTGGTTTCCAATTTCAGTCCCTTGTGGTCAGAGAAGATGCTTGGTATGATTTCAATTTTCTTGAATTTGTTGAGGCTCGTTTTGTGTCCTATCATGTGGTCTATCTTTGAAAATGTTCCATGTGCATTTGAAAAGAATGTGTATTTAGCTTCTTTGGGATGAAGGGCTCTATATATATCAGTTAAGTCCATTTCATCTAGGGTGTTGTTTAATGCCACAATATCTTTGTTGATATTTTGTTTGGAAGATCTGTCCATTTCTGATAGTGGGGTGTTAAAATCCCCTACTATAATTGTGTTGCTGTCAATATCTTTCTTGAAGTCCTCTAAGATTTTCTTGATATATTTGGGTGCCCCTATGTTTGGTGCATATATGTTTACAATGTTAATGTCTTCTTGGTGGATTCTTCCCTTGAGTATAATGAAGTGACCTTCTGGGTCTGTCTTTATGGCCTTTATTTTGAGGTCTATTTTGTCCGATATGAGAATTGCTACCCCAGCTTTTTTTTCTTGTCTGTTTGCTTGGAAAACTTGTTTCCAGCCTTTCACTTTTAGTCTGTGATGGTCTTTTGTCCTGAGGTGGGTCTCTTGTAGGCAGCATATGTGTGGGTCATGCTTTCTTATCTATTGAGCTATTCTGTGTCTTTTGATTGGAGCATTTAATCCATTTACATTTAAGGTTATTATTGATAGGTACTTATTCATTGCCATTTTTGTACCTGTGTTTCTCTCTGTCTCCCTCTTATCCTGCCTTCCCTTAAAGCAGTCCTTTTAGTATTTCTTGTAGAGCTGGTTTGGTGGAGGCGTATTCTTTTAGACTTCCTTTGTCTTGGAAGTTCTTTATTTGGCCTTCTATCTTGATTGAGAGCCTTGCTGGGAAAAGTACCCTTGGTTGTAGGCCTCTGGTTCTCATTACTTGGAATATTTCTTGCCATTCTCTTCTTGCTTGGAGTGTTACCATTGAGAAATCAGTAGCTAACCTTATTGGGGCTCCCTTGCATGTTTTCTTTTTTCTCCCTTGCTGCCTTTAAGATTCTCTCTTTGTCTTGGAATTTTGCCATTTTGATGATTATGTGTCATGAAGTGGGCCTCCTTGGGTTCCTCTTGATTGGGACTCTCTGTGATTCCTGGATTTGTGAGACTTTTTCTCTTATCAAATTAGAGAAATTTTCTCTCATTACTCATTCAAATACGTTTTCTGCCCCTTGTTCTTCTTCTTCTCCTTCTGGTATTCCTATTACTCGAATACTATTACGTTTCATATTGTCTTGCATTTCTCTTACTCCCTCTTCATTCTTTCTGAGCCTCTTTTCATTTTCTTGCTCTTTCTGTGAGATGCTTTCTACCTTGTCCTCCAACTCACTAATCTTATCCTCCACTTCATCTATCCTACTTTTGAAACTTTCTACTGTGTTCTTCAATTCGGAAATTGTATTCTTCATTTCCTCTTGTCTCTTGCTGATAGTTTCCATTTCCTTTTTCATGTTGCTGTAGTTTGCAGAGAGATCATTGTAGTTCCCCTGTAGTCTGGTAGTTCACTGTGAGCTCTTTGAACTTCGTAATAACCAATGCTTTGAATTCACTATCTGATAGTTGATCAGCCTCTAGTTCATCTAACATTCTTTCTGAAGTTTCTGCTTTTTCTTTCATTTGGGGATTGTTTCTTTGTCTTCCCATTGTTTGAGACTCTTCTTGTTAGTCTCTGCTTCTAAAATTGATCTGTTCTGAAAACCTGGTTTTATGATGTGAACTTCTGTGGCATGATCCTTGTGAAGTTCAGTGGTGCAGACTCCTTGAAGTTTCTTGATGTTCTTCGTCTCCACCTACTCTCACACTGGTCCTTGCGCTGATCCCTGCATTGGTCGCCTACCACTGCTGAATGTCCCGGCTCTAGTAGCCGCCTCTTCAAGCACCCAGGCCCGTTACTACGGCAGCGGCACAGGGGCTGTGAATGTCCTGGCTCCTGTATCTGGCTCCTCTGCCGCCCAGGGCCGTCACAGGGGTTTGGAGTGTCCCGGCTTCCGCACCTGACTCCCCGGCATCTAGTCCTGTCTCTATGGCAGTGGCACAGGGGCTGAGAACTTTCCCAATCTTTTTGGAATAAAGGTAAACAATTGTATTGTCAGGGGTTCAGGACAACCTACTTTTGTTATAGGTTGTATTGTAGGACAGCCTCTGATGATATGTCAAACTCTGGACCATTGTGAATACCTTCCTTGGGATCCTTTACTACCACACTAGCTCAAAAGACTGGGTCTGATAGATCCAGGCTGTGCACCTCCTTGGATGGTGGCTGATTGTAACAGAAATAACTACAAGGAGAACAAAAAGCAGCCATACCTCTGGTTTGCCAACATTTTGTTGAGGATTTTAGCATCCGTGTTCAGCAGCAATGTTGGCTTGTAGTTTTCTTTCTTTGTTGTATTTTTATCTGGTTTTGGGATTAGGATGATGCTGGTCTCATAAAAAGGGTTTGGGAGTCTTCCCTCTTGGATATTTTGGAATGGTTTGAGAAAGATAGGGCTTAGCTTTTCCTTAAATGTTTTATAAAAATTCTCCTGTGAAACCATCTGGTTTAGGATTTTTTTTTGTGTCAGGAGTTTTTTTATTACTTCTTCAATTTCACTAGCTGTAATCAATTTGTTCAAGTGTTCTGCTTCTTCTAGTTTGGTTTTGGAAGATTATGTGTTTCTAGAAATTTGCCCACTTTACTGAGGTTTTCCAATTTATTGACATATGTTGTTTATAGTAATTTCTTATGATCTTTTGTATTTCTGTGATATCAGTTGTAATTTCTCCTCTTTCATTTCTGACTTTATATATTTGAGTTTTCTTTCTTTTTTTCTTGATGAGTCTAGTTAAAGGCTTGTCAATTTTGTTTATCTTTTCAAAGAACCTTCTCCTGGACTTACTGATCCTTTGAAATATTCTTTTAGTCTCTATGCCATTTAATTCTGCTCTGATCTTTATTATTTCCTTCCTCCTATTTTCCCTGGGCTTTGTTTGTCATTGTTTGTCCAGTACTTATAGATATAAGGTTAAGTTGTTTATTTGAAATGTTTCTATCTTTTTTTTTAAGATTTTTATTTATTTATCTTTAGAGAGGAAGAGAAGGAGAGAAACATCAATGTGTGGTTGCCACTCGTGGGCCCCCTGCAAGGAACTGGCCTGCAACCCAGGCATGTGCCCTGACTGGGAATCGGACCATGATCATGTGGTTCACAGGCCTGTGCTCAATCCACTGAGCTATGCCAGCCAGGGCCATTTCTATCTTTTTTTAGGTAGGCCTGTATTGCTATGAACTTCTCTCTCAAAACTGCCTTCACTGCGCCCCATAGGTTTTGTGTTGCTTTGTGTTCATTTTCATTTGTTTTCAGAAACTTTTAGATTTATGCTTGATCTCATTGCTAACCCATTCATTGTTTAATAGCATGCTATTCAATCTCCATGAATTTGAATATTTTTAATTTTTTTCCTTGAGGTTGGTTTCCAGTTTCAAGCCCTTGTGATCCAAGAGAATGCTTGATAGGATTTCAATTTTTTTTAATTTGTTTGGACTTGTTTTGTGTCCTATCACATGGTCTATCTTTGAAAATACTCTATGTACATTTGAAAAGAACATAAATTTTGGTTCTTTGTGGTGAAAGGTTCTGTATATCAATTAAGTCCATTCTTTGTGGTGAAAGGTTCTGTATATCAATTAAGTCCATCTGATCTAGTGTGTTATTCAGTGCCACAATGTCCGTGTGGATTCTTTATTTAGAAGGTATGTCCATTGTTGACAGTGGGGTATGAAAGTTCCTTACTATGAGTGTGTTGCCGTCTGTAACTTTCTTGAAGTCCTCCAAGATTTTCCTTATACATTTGGGTGATCCTATGTTGGGTGCATATATTTTTACAATATTTATGTCTTCTTGATGGATTCTTCCCTTGAGTGTTATGAAGGATCCTTCTGTCTCTTTTTATGGTCTTTGTTTTGAAGTCTATTTTGTCTGAAATAAATATTGCTACCCCAGCTCTTTTTTCTTTCCTGTCTATTTGCTTGGAATACTTTTTCCAACCCTTCACTTTAAGTATGTGTAGGTCTTTTGTTCTGAGGTGAGTCTCTTGTAGGCAGCATATGTGTGGGTCATGTTTTCTTATCCATTCAGCTACCTTATGTCTTTTGGCTGGAGAATTTAATCCTTTACATTTAAAGTTATTACTGATAAGTACTTATTCATTGCCATTTCCTCCCTTTGTAACCATGTTCCTCTCTCTCTCACTCTTTTTCTTCATCTTCTTAAAGCAGTACCTTTAGCATGTCTTGTAATGCTTGTTTGATGGGGGTGTATTCTTTTAGCCTTCTTTTGTCTGGGAAACTCTTTATTTCGCCTAGCATTTTAATTGAGAGCCTTACTGGATAGAGTATTCTTGGTTGCAGGCCCTTGGTTCTCATTATTTGAAATATTTCTTACCAGTCCCTTCTGGCTTGGAGATTTTCCATTGAGAAGTCAGCTGCTAGCCTTATTGGGACTTCCTTGTATGTTACTTCCTGATTCTCCCATGGTGCCTTTAAGATTCTCTCTTTGTCTTTGAATTTTGCTATTTTAAAACTATGATGTGCCCTGGCTAGTGTGACTCAGTGGATTGAGCACCTGACTGTGAAGTAATGGGTCACCAGTTTGATTCCCAGTCTAGGACACGTGCCTGGGTTGTGGGCCAGGTACCCAGTAGGGGGCGTGTGAGAAGCAGCCACATATTGATGTTTCTCTCCCTCTCTTTCTCCCTCTCTTCCCTTCTCTCAAAATAAATAAATAAAATAAAATATTTTAAAAAATTTTAAACTATGATGTGTCTTGGAGTGGGCCTTTTTGGATTCATCTTGATTGGGAACCCCTGTGCTTTCTAGACTTGTGTGACTTTTATTCTTATCAAATTAGGGAAGTTTTCTGTCATTACTTTTTCAAACAGGTTTTCTGTCCCTTGCTCCTCATCCTCTCCTGGTATCCCTATTACATGGATATTATTATGTTTCATGTCCTACAGTTCCCTTAACGCCTCTTTGTTTGAGTCTTTTTCCCTTTTTTTGTTCTTTCTGGGAATCTTTTTCTACCTTGTCATCTGGGTTGCTAAAGCAATCCTCTGCTTCATCTAGCCTGATTTTGAGTCCTTCCAGTGTGTTCTTCAATGAATAAATTATATTCTTCATTTCTTCATGGCTCTTACTGATAGTTTCTATGTCCTTTTTTATGCTGATGTAATTCACAGTAAATTCCTTTTACCTTCCCTGTAGCTTTCTGTAATTCTCACTGAGCTCATTGAGCTTCCTTATAACCATTGTTTTGAACTTAGTATCTGATAGTTTACTTGCCTGTATTTTATTTGGCACCCTTTCTGGGGATTCCTCCTTTTCTTTTGATTGGGGGTTGTTTCTTTGTCTCCCCATTTTAGTGGAGACTCTCCTTGTTTGCTTCTGCTTCTTAAATTGATCTGCTTTGACTCCCTGTCTTTGTGTTGTGAATTTCTATTGTAGGAGACCTGTGTGATTCAGTGGTGCAGCCTCCTTGATCTCCTGAACTTGAAGCTCTTGGTATGCCTTTATGCCATTTATGTTGGCTCCCTGGATGTAGTTGGGTTTTGATTGCTGTTGGGTTGTTCTTTGGTGGGTCCTTTCCTGCAGCTGGTTGACTGAGGTTCATTCCACCCACCACATCTTGTATGCCATTTTTCAGGTGCTGCCAGAACAAAACCACAAAACCAAGGAAACAAACCCATACCCACACACAAACCCCCACCCTGCAATCCCACTATCAATAGCAAATGAATGAGTATTAATAAGAGTGTAAAGAGATTAAGAATATTATAAGAAATGAGAAGTGAATACCAGGTGACCTACTGAAAAGATAATGATTTTGAGAGGGTAGAGGGAAGAGCACTAATAAGAGTATGGAATCAGAGCAATGCAAAGAGAGAAAGTAAAGTTTACACCATAAGTAAAAGAAGAAATGAAGAAGGCAGAATGGAGTAAGAGAAGGGAAGTATATTAGTTTTAAACGGAAATTTTAAAAAATAAAGTGAGAGAGAGAAAGAAAAAGGAAAAAAGTAAACAAATAATAAAAGAAATAAGAACCAAATTGGATTGAAAGATCCACCACAACACTATCAACAACAAATGAGCTAAAATTAATGTAGGCGGAATGGGAATAAGAAGGAAAAAGAAAGAAAGGAAAGCTTAAGAGATGTGTAGAGGAAAGGTAAGATGATAGAGGGAGAGGGAATACTATCAAGAATGAAAACCAGGCTAAGACAGGGAAAAATTAAAATTTTAGGTGAAAAGAAAAATAAAAATGGAAAAAAATAAAAAGGGCAGAATAAAAGAGAAAAAAACAGGCTATAAGACAAGGTGAAATTAAAATTTGAGATGAAAAAAGAGTAGGAGAGGGGAACGGTAAAATTTGAGATTTGAAATACAAAAATAGTGAGAATCTAGAGATAAAATTGAAAAAAGTGCAGCAACAACTACCCTATCCACAACCAATGAGCAAAGATTGCTAAAGGTGGAGAGAGAACACAGGTATTTTAAGAGTGGGAAAAAAATGACTTTTGACTGACAAGTAAATTAGTTTTGAGAGGCTGGACCAGGTAGAAATAGGAAGAGTACAGAGCAAAAATAAGTGTTAGCAAAAGAGAAAGCAAAATTTAAAATGAAAATAATAAGAGGAGAGAAGGAAAAATGGGGTAAGAGAAAGAAGGAGCCAAATATGTGAGTTGAAATTAACCATATTATAAAATCTAGTGACTTAATATGCACAAATTTGAAGGACAAGAAATGAATGTTAAAAAGATGTGCTTGAAAGAAAACATCACAAATCACGGAGAAGACCACGCTGGATTTTGGCTCAGTAACATCTAGTATTTACCACTGTTTTTTTCTGTCTGGATCCGCCTCTGATGATGTCAGATGATGACCCCCACCTGGCTTTAGGCAGCCTGTTCAAGACTACCAGTGATCTATCATCTGTGGCTCATGCCTTCAGTTGTTAATCTACTCATTCTGCATTCAGCAGTCAGGCTTAGGTACCACATGGGGCAGAGTAACTCCTGGGGGTGCAGCTATTGTTTCCCCTCAAGCTGCTGCTGCTGCTGGGAAGGGCGTGGTCTGCCTGAGCAGAAGGCTCCTGCAGTGCAGAGGATGACTCAGCCCCAGGATCCTGGCAGCTTCTCTCTGAGTTCTCTGCCCAAAGCCTCTGTCCCCAGACTCTCCTCAAGCATCTGTAGTCCTCTCTACTCCTCTCTTTGCCAGATCCCAGTGTAAGTGGCTACAAATGAAAATGTAAGCATTGGCCCTTTAAATGGCTCTTTGCTTCTCTAGTTGTTCATCTCTGGCAGAGAGAAACCCTGCTGCATTTTGCAGCTGGATGTTATCTGTGTACTTTTCACACTCTGCTGCTCTAGGCTGGGGATCCCAGCTTAGGGTCTAGACCCCATACTTCTCAGGGGGGATCTTACCAACTATTTAAATATACTTCCATAATCTCAGCTGCTGTCGGTGTGTGCCCAGCCAGCCCTCTCGAGTTTCCACCACACTCCCTACCAGTGATGTTGTGCTGAAGCTGTTTCTTCTCTCTATGGTTGTATGGCTTCTCTCTCATTATTGTTTAGTTGTTTGTTCTGGATGATTTCTCCACAATTGAGTTGTAACTCCAGATTGGTCCTGGGAGGAGGTTAGAGTGACTTCCACTCATTCCTCTGCCATCTTGGACCTCTGCTGATTATTAACTGTGAGCTTTGGAAGCATCTTCTTGAGTTTCCTCATCTGTAGAATGGGGGTAATATATAAGGTTGTAGTAAGGATTAAATGAATTCACATAAGTATAGCCATACATACTATAGGATATTCACTGTTCACATAAGAAAACTCCAAACCTGTAGAGAAATTTTGTAAGAGTTATTTGGGCCAAACTGACAACGTATGTCAGGGAACTAGATTGCAAATGCTCCAGAGAATAACAGTATTTCAGTTTCTTTCATGCATTTGAAATTAAAGAGAAGGATGTGAGGAAGATTCTATGAAGGTGGGAGAAAGCAAGGCAGGGACTAGATTACAGGATAGTTAGCAATATGCTCTTTTGAGGGTGGTTACATTTCTGAGGGATCTGAAAAAGAAGCATTTCAAAGGTGCGCAGAAAAAAATGGACAGGGCTTCCTTAAGGCAAAGATAAACCTTTTACTACAAAGTTATGTGCCTGGGGCTTGACTACACACCATGACCTGCACAGTTAGGAATTTATGATAAGATCACCTTGTGAGGTTAACTTTCTTTCTTCGACCACACCCTAAGCTATTTCTGTTATAATTATCAGCTTCCCTGTTGTTTCTAATATTCATTCAAGGCTAGAACACTAAGCAAGGCTGAAACCTGTCCCTAGGGCGTTAGGAGTAATGGAGATGTCAATAAAAGTGTAGAAGCAGACTGAACTGGAAATGTAGACACCAAGAAAGAGGCCAGAGCCTGAAAACAAGACAGCAGCATAGAGCTAGATAGAGACTGACACCGAAGAAATCAAAAGCTGAACACAGAGTCACTCATTGTAGGAGAAGCCTGGCTTTCCCACTTACAAATCCTTTGACCTTGAGTAGGTTGATGCTCAATTTTCTCATCTACAGAACTGGAATAAAAATAATACCTACTTGATGAAATAATTGTGAGAATTAAATGAAGCAAATAGCAGTAGCTGGGAGATAATAAGTGTTCAATAAATGCTCAGTTTTGTTGTTTAAAAAAAGCAAGTCCTGGCCAGGGTGGCTCGTTTGCTTGGAGTATCATCCCATGAAACAGAAAGTCACAGATTTGATTCCTGGTCAGAGCTCATACCTGGGTTGCACTTTATGTCTCTAGGTGGGGTTTCTGAGAGAGGCAACTGATCAATGTTTCTCTCTGACATCAATGTTTCTCTCCCTCCATTCTCCTCTCTTTGAAGTCAACTAGCATATCTTTGGGAATTAAAAAAAAAAATGAACCACAAGAGGAAATGGCCACAAAAATAGAGAGTAGCAGCTGGTGGCTTCTGCAATAGAAGCCTCCAGTCCTTTTGGGAAGATTGTGAAGGAGCTTCCTGGAGTTTGGTCCTAACCCCTATAGGTTCTGAACAGCCAATATGGGGATTTCCATCCCCACACTGGAGAGGCCCTTGTTGTGTGTTTGGGTATTATTCCAGGTTATTAGCTTTATAATCTACCACTCTGCCCTCTCTGATAATCTATGAGCTTCCCAAATTCACTTTATATATGGTGTCAGATGGTACGAGATTTATCAGGAAGATCTCTTAGTAAGTTATGTAATGTTAATCACTGGGTTGTACCCCTGAAACTAATATAATATTGTTTGTAGAGTGTAATTAAAAATAAAAGGTTATTTAAAGACAAAACATTTATGCTTTTGGTGTCAAGTCTAAAAACTGTCTAACCCTAGTCATGAAGATTTTCTATGTTCTCTTCTAAAAGTGTACATTTTACATTTTACATGAAGATCTATGACCCATGCTGAGTTAATTTTTGAATAAGGTATGAGGTTTAGGTCCAGGTTCATATTTTTGCCTGTAGATGTCTAATTGTTCCAGCACCATTTTCTGAAAATACTATCCTTCCTTTATTGAATTGCTTTTGCATCTTTTGTCAAAATCCATCTGGCCATGTTTATGTGGCTCTGTGCCTGGATTCCCTATTCTGTTCCATTGATCTACGTATGTGCCTGGGCTTTCCCCAGACCCATGCTGTCTTGATTACTGTTGCTATCTAATAAGCCTTACTATCAAGTAGCATGGTTCTTCCAACATTCATTCTTCTTTTTTAAAATGGTGCTTTAGCTGTTCTAGTTTCTTTCCTTTTCCATGTAAATTGTAAAAGAAGATTGTGTGCTTAAAAAATAATGTTGTGGTGTTTCTGATAGGAGTTGCATTGAATTATAGATCAGTTTGGTGATTTTGTCATTGCAGTCTGTGGATGCAGTATGTTTCTACTTTTATTTAGGTTTCCTTTGATGCCTTTTATCAGGATATTATAGTTCTTAACATACAGATATTATTTACATTCTGTTGATTTATACCTAAAAAGGGTTTTTTTAGCCATTGCAAATGGTGTTGTATTTTCAACTTTAGGTTCAATTCTTTATTGCTGGTGTAAAGAAATATAATTTATTTTATATGTTCACTTTGTATCTTGTGTACTTGGTAAACTCACATATTAGTTCTAAGAGTCTGTAGTTTTATGATCGTTTTTTACATAAACCCCCATACTATCTACAAATAGGAAGCTTTATCTTTTCCCTTTCAATTTTTATGCCATTTATTTGTTTGGTTTTTTTTTTTTTTTTTACTGCTTAGGACATCCAGTACTATGTGAAGTAAGAGTTGTGAGACCTCACACACATTAGGATGATTATTATTTAAATACACACACACACACACACACACACACACACACACACACACACACACACACACAGAGTCCTGGCCAGGTGGTTAAGTTGGTTGTAGCATTGTCTTGTACACCAAAATGTTGTGGGTTCGATTTACGGTCAGAGCACATACCTAGGTTGCATGTTCCATCCCCAGTAGGATTGTGTATGGGAGGCAACCAACTGATGTTTCTCTCTCATGTTGATATTTCTCTCTCTGTCTCCCTTCCTCTCTCTCTAAAATCAATAAACATATCCTTGAGTAAGGATTTAAAAAAAAAACAGAGCACAAGTGACAGCAAGGATGTAGAAGAACTGGAATGTAAAATGAGAGCAGCCACTACTTGAGGAACCACTATGCAGTTCCTCAAAAACTTAAAAATACTATGTCACCCAACAATTCCACTTCTGGGTATATGACCAACAAAAGAATTGAAAGCAGGCATTCTAACAGATATTTGTATGCTCATGTTCAGAATAGCATTATTTGCAACAGACCAGGGATTTCAAAGTAATTTTCACCAGGGGCCACATCGGCCCTGCAGTTTCCTTCAAAGGGTTGAGTGTAATTTTAGGACTCACCATGGAGATCCTCAGAGACACTGCCCCACCCAGATTACAGGCTCAACCAAGCTGCCTTTCCATATGAATAACTTGTCTTGGCTCATACTTCACAGCTTCCTAAATCCTATCAAACAAGCAACAGCTGGCCTTGGTGAGCTCCAGGCTGGGCACTGCCAGAAGCCAGATTAGTTACACAGATTGGCTTCACCTGGGGAATCTCCAAGCCCAGCACAAGTAGCATCCATCTGCAGATCGCTTTATAGCTCCGGCAGGGTGGCCCTGGGAAAAACACAGGTGGGGCCTGACTTTGTCCTACAACACCCAGGAAACCCCAGGGCTAGCACACCCAGTGGACAGGTACAAACCACTTCAGAGCACTACCACCCAGCCTCTGCACAGCTGATCCTCCATGGAGGGTGGAAGTTGATGGTCAGTGGTCACAGCCAATTCTTGCAGCTGACTGGCCTGGATAAACCCCTCTCATTGATCTGCCAACAGAACCAAGGCTCGGCTATAAGAGGAAGGTGTACTCAGCCCACATGTAGGGCACACCTGGAGTACCCAGCTTGGGTGAGAAGGGAGGCTGTGCCACTGCACCCTGAAGGACACCTACTATATTAGGCCATACTACCAAGACACAGAGTCAAAGAAGTTCCACCTAATACATGGGAAATAAACACAGGATGGCTGCCAAAATGAAGAGACAAAGAAACATGGCCCAAATGAAAGAACAGATCAAAACTCCAGAAAAAGAGGTAAACAAAATGGAGATAAGCAATCTTCCAGATGCGGAGTTCAAAACACTGGTTATAAGGATGCTCAAGGAACTATGTGAGGACCTCAGCAACATACAAAAGATCCATTCAGAAAGGAAGGTTACACTAATTGAAGTAAAGAACAATTTGCAGGTAATCAACAGTAGAGAAGATGAAGTCAAGAATCAAATCAATGATTTGGAACATAAGGAAGCAAAAACAACCAATCAGAACAACAAGAAGAAAAAATAATCCAAAAAAATGAGGGTAATATAAGCAGCCTCTGGGACAACTTTAAGAGGTCCAACATTCCCATCATAGGGGTGCCAGAAGGAGAAGAGAAAGAGCAAGAAATTGGAAATCTACTTGAAAAAATAATGAAAGAAAACTTCTCTAACTTGGTGAAGGAAATAGACATGCAAGTCCAGGAAGCAAAGAGACTCAATCAAGTTGGACCCAAAGATGACCACATCAAGACACATCATAATTAAAATGCCAAAGGTTAAAGATAAAGAGAGAATCTTACAAGCAGCAAGAGAAAAGCAGATAGTTACCTGCAAAGGAGTTCGCATAAGACTGTCAACTGATTTCTTAAAAGACCCTCAGCAGGCAAGAAGGGGCTGGCAAGAAGTATTCAAAGTGATGAAAAACAAGGACCCACAACCTAGAGTACTCTATCCAGCAAAGCTATAATTTAGAATTGATGGGCAGATGAAGTGCTTCCCAGACAAGGTAAACTTAAAGGCATTCATCGCCACCAAGCCATTATTACATAAAATGTTAAAGGGACTTACTTAATAAAAAGGAGAGATCAAAACTATGGAGATTAAAATGACAACAACTCACAACTATCAACAACTGAATCTAAAAAATAAAAACAAAAGCAAACTAAGCAAATAAGCAGAACAGGAACAGAATTATATAGGGATCATTTGGAGGGTTATCAGCTGGGAGGGAAGAGAAAAGAAGAAATGGTACAGGGATCAAGAGGCATAATTGGCAGGAACAAAATAGACAGGGGGAGGTTAAGAATAGTATAGGTAAGGGAGAAGCCAAGGAACTTACATGTACAATCCA
This sequence comes from Artibeus jamaicensis, assembly GCF_021234435.1. Lineage (NCBI taxonomy): Eukaryota > Metazoa > Chordata > Mammalia > Chiroptera > Phyllostomidae > Artibeus > Artibeus jamaicensis. Next base: position 1,654,082 of record NW_026521848.1, read on the forward strand.
TGGACATGAACTAAGAGGGCATAGCTAGAGGGAAGGGGTACCAGGTAGAGGGGGGCAAAGGGAAAAATTGGAACAACTGTAACTGCAAGGTCAATAAAATGTATTTTATTTATTTTATAAAAGATTTTATTTATTTATTTTTAGAGAGTGGGGAAGTGAGGGAGAAAGGGAGAGAAACATCAATGTGTCATTGCCTTTTGCATGCCTACTACTGGGGACCTGGTCTGCAACCCAGGCATGTGCCCTAGACTGGGAATGGAACCAGGACCCTTTGGTCCAAGCTCAATCCACTGAGCTACACCAGCCAGGGCAAAATATACTTTAAAAATTAAATAAAAGAGTTTTGTGAATAATTGAGGGTAAAATTGTGGATAAAAGAGGGTGGTGGTGGTAACACCACACTATGAATCTACCTAATGCCACTAAACTGTACAATAAGATGGGCACTGGTTTGTGTGGGTGAGTTAGTTGGAGCATCATCTGGTAACTGAAAGGTTGTGGATGTGATTCCCCATCAGGGCACATACCTGGGCTGTGGGTTGATTCCTGGTTGGTATCTAAGATCCTGGTTCAGTGCTGCTTCTCTCTCTCGCATTGATGTTTCTCTTTCTCCCTCAGCAGACTTGCCCAGGAGAGGAAGAGCTTAGAGAAAAATACCACCCATTGGTTTTGTGGCTGTCCCAATAGTAAGCCCTGATGGCATGATTAACCTTATGAATTGGGATTTCAACATTCCAGGAAAGAAAGGGTCTCTTGGGAAGAAGGCTTGTTTAAACTATGGATGCTCTGCAGAGATGACTATCTATCCTCACCTTCCAAATGCAAATATGAACCACTATTATTTCACCCAAACACGTACCCTTCAGGCACTGTGTGCCTGTCCATCCTCAAGGAAGACAAAGACTGGAGGTCACCCTCATAATTAAAGAGGTCTTATTAGTTCCAACTTCCGCCAAGATGGAGGCATAGGTAGAAGCACAGTACCTCCTTGCACAACCAAGTTTAAAAACAACAAAGTTTTAGCAACAAAAGCTCAGCCAAACCACAGAAAATTGAACTACACGGAAGTCTGAGAACAAAAAACCCTTCGGCCAGACCGGTAAGAGGGGCAGAGCAAGCAGCAGAGTGGGGTTGGGCAGGAAAGATCCACCGGACCAACCTGGGCACGTGACCCAGGCACGCTGACAACCATGGGTGGATCCCAGGTGTGGAGTAGCAGGCGGACCCACTGAGGGCGCAAGGCGGTGGACTCACTGAGGGCTGACCACGGTCACACATTTGCGCACAGATAAACCCGTGTAGGAGCAAGCAGTGAGACAGACCGTACAGGCCCCAGTGGCGGGAAGCAGCAGAGGGGACCGCCATTGTTCCTCTCTGACCCCGCCCCCACATACAGTGTCACAAACCAGTGACCTGGATGACCCTGCCCTAGTGAACACCTAAGGCTCTGCTCCTCATACGTAACAGGCATGAACAGATCAAAATATGGCTCAAGAACAACTCAGAGCCCTAGAGCTGATAAATCTAAGTGGTGAAGAAATAGCCAAACTTTCAGATGAACAGTTCAAAACACTGGTGATCAGGATGCTCACAGAACTGGTTGATTTTAGTCACAAATTAGAGGAACATATGAAGGCTAAACTAATTGAAATGAATGGAAATGCACAGGAAACCAATAGTGATTAAAGGGAAACTGGGGCTCAAATCAAAGGAGTGGACCAGAAGGAAGGAAAAAATGACCACACAGGAAAACATGAAGAAACAAGAATTCGAAAAAAAATGGGAGAGGCTTAGGAACCTCCAGGACATCTTTAAACATTCCAACATCCAAATTATAGGGGTACCAGAAGGGGAAGAGGAACAGCAACAAGTGGAAAACTTATCTGAACAAATAATAAAGGAGAATTTCCTCAATCTGGCAAAGGCAAAAGACTTCCAGGAAATCCAGAAAGCTCAGAGAGTCCCAAAAAAGTTGGACCCAAGAAGGAACACCCCAAGGCACATCATCATTACATTACCCAAGATTAAAATGAAGGAGAAATCCTAGAAGCAGCAAGAGATAAGGGGACAGTCACCTGCAAAGGAGTTCCCATGAGACTGTCAGCTGATTTCTCAAAAGAGACCTTACAGGCAAGAAGGGACTGGAAAGAAATATTCCAAGTCATGAAAACCAAAGACCTACATCCAAGATTGCTCTATCCAGCAAAGCTTTTATTTAGAATGGAAGGACAGATAAAGTGCTTCTCAGATAAGGTCAAATTCAAGGAGTTCATCATCACCAAGCCCTTATTATATGAAACGTTAAAGGGACTTACCAAAGAAAAAGAAGATAAAAAAGATGAGCAGTGAAAGGACAGCAAACTCACAGTTATCAACAACCATACCTAAAACAAAAGCAAATTAAGAGGACAGCTAGATCAGGAGTGAACCATAGAAATGAAGATCACATGGAGGGTTAGCAACAGGGTAGTGGGAGGTGGAGAAGGGGGAGAAGGTACAGAAAATAAGTAGCATAGACAGTAGGTAGAAAATAGATGGGGGGATGGCAAGATTAATATGGGAAATATAGAATCTAAAGAACTTGAGACATGTGTCCATGAACTAAAGGGGGGGAATGGTGGGGGAGGGGTGTGCAGGGTGGAGGGGAATGAAGGGGGGAAATAGAACAACTGTAATGGCATAATCAATAAAATATATTAAAAATAAAAATAAAGAGGTCTTATTATGAATATAGAAACTTCTAAATGAACCAAATAGCCAAGATCTAGCTCAAGCAGAAGCCCACACAATTTACTGCAAAAACAGAGTGGAGACCTGACTGGTGTAGCTCAGTGGATTGAGTGCCAGCCTGTGAACCAAAGGGTCGCTGGTTCCATTCCCAGTCAGGGCACATGCCTGGGTTGTGAGCCACACATTGATGTTTTTCTTCCTCTCTTTCTCCCTCCCTTCCCCATTCTCTAAAAATAAATAAACAAAATCTTAAAAAATATAAAAATAGAGTGGAATATGAGAAAGGGTTCAAGCACAAGCCAACAGGTTTGCACCCTCATAGTAGCAACCTGTGACATTAAAAGGAAGGGATTAGTTTGGTAAAAACTTGTGTACAACACCTGCAGATCTAGTGTTGCTCTTTACAGTTACTAGTCAACAGGGGAGGCTGGTGGGTGCTGTTGTGCATGTTCACAGCTGGTATACAGTTCTCCACTTGCTGAATTGCCCAGTTGTTCATACAGGATCTCTTCCTGCAGTCTTTTGTATTTTTGATTGTTATGGAAAACTTGATTTTCTTTGAATATTGATGTCAGTATTTCCACTGCTGTAGTTATAAACTTTTATACATCTACAAGTCCCTGAGGAGCTAGTTCCCTTTGCTGGCAGATGCAGGCATGCTTCCCACCATCAGAGATACACATGGCCTCCAGCTGGCTGTACAAAAAGGAAATGGGCCTGTCTGTCTGCAGCCCCTGGGTTGTGTTGCTGTGAGTCTCATATCCAACGTCAGCCAGCCTCTTGTTTTTGCCTCGCTTCTTTTATGTTTATATGGTGTTTTGTCTGTGTTGCTGATAGAGTCAATTTTTATATAAAAAATAGTTAGGATGGCAAATTTTATGTTATGTGTATTTTACCACAATAAAAATAACAAGAATTGGTGAGAGTGGACATCCTTGCTTTGTTCCTGCTTTTAGGGTGAAGAGCTTTTAGTATTTCACCATTATGAGGTTAGCTGAAAGTTTTTTATAGATTTTTATTATTAAGTTGAAGAAGTTTTCTTCCATTTGTAGTTTGCTGATGATTTTCAATTAGAAGTGCATGTGAGATTTTGTCAAATGCATTTTCTGTATTGATAAACATGATCACATGCTTCTTTTCTTTAGCCTGTTAACATGGATTCTATTGACAGATTTTCAAATATTGATCCAGCATTGCATTCAGGGAGTGCAACTACGATTTGTTAAAATATGTATAAGACTTTTTTTTTTGGCTTTGGACTACCATTCTTTCAGAAAGGTTATTTTTCCTCTTAATTATGGTAAAATGCATATAACATACAATTTGCCATTTTAACAATTTTAGTGTACAATTCAATGACATTAAGGACATTTCACAATATTGTACAACCATTACCACTGTCTGTTTCCAAAAGTTTTTCAGCACCCCAAGTAGAACTATGTACACATTAATAGTTTCTCCCATCCTCCCAACCCTGGATAACCACTATTCTACTTCCTGTGTCTATCACTGACCAACCCTATGTATTTCCTATAAGCACAAGAGAACCATACAACATTTGGACTTTTGCACCTGGCTTATTTCACATAACGTAATGTTTTCAAGGTTCATCTGTGTTGTAACATGTATCAGAATTTCATTCCTTTTTCTAGCTGAATACTGGACACTTGACTTTTTCCAACCTTTGGCTATAGTGAGTAATGCTGTTATGAACATAGGCACAATATCTTTTTGAGTTTCTGTTTTCAACTTTTCTGGGTATATACTGACCTCTTACCTATTTTTTAAAAATTTTATTTAGTTATTTTTCAAGTACAGTGTTTTTGTCTATTTCTCCCATCCCAGCCTCCCCCGCCCCATGCTCCCCACCTCCCTCCCATTTCCACCCCCCTTAGTTCTCATCCCTGTGTCCTTCCTATTTGTTCCTCCAAATCCCTCCCCCTTTATCCCCTTAAATTCCCTTCCCTCTCCTCTCTGGTCACTGTCCCCTTGTTCTCTATTTCAGTGTCTTTGTTTTGTTTTTTTTCTGCTTGCTTGTTTGTTTTGTTGTTTAGCTTCCTGCTAAAGGAAGATCATAAAGATCATATGGTATTTGTCTTTCAACACCTGGCCTATTTCACTCAGCATAATGCTTTCCAGTTTAATCCATGTTGTTGCAAAGGGTAGTAGCTCCTTCTTTCTCTCTGCTGCATAGAATTCCATTGTGTATATGTACCACAATTTTTGGATCCATTCATTTACTGATGGGCACCTAGGTTGCTTCCAATTCTTGGCTATTGTAAATTGTGCTGCTATGAACATTGTGGTGCATAGGTTTTTTTGAAATTGATGTTTTATGATTCTTAGGATATAATCCTAGCAGTGGAATTGCTGGGTCAAAAGGCAGGTCGATTTTTATTTTTCTGAGAAAATTCCATACTGTTTTCCATAATGGTTGTACCAGTCTGCAATCCCACCAACAATGGACTAAGGACCCCTTTTCCCCACAACCTCTCCAACATTTGTTGTTTGTTGCTTTGTTTATGGTAGCCATCCTGACTGGTGTAAAGTGGTATCTCATTGTGGTTTTAATTTGCATCTCTCTGATAGCTAACGATATTGAGCATCTCTTCATGTGTCTCTGAATGTTCTGTATGTCCTCCTTGGAGAAGTGTCTGTTCAAGTCCTTTTCCCATTTTTTTAATTGTGTTGGGTGTCTTCTTAGAGTGGAGTCATGTAAGTTCTTTGTATATTTTGGAGATTAAACCTTGTCTAAGGTGTCATTGGCAAATATGTTTCCCCATACAGCTGGTTGTCTTTTTAATTTAATACTGTTTTCTTTAGCCATGCAGAAGCTTTTTAGTTTGATGAGATCCCATTTGTTCATTCTTTCCTTTATATTCCTTGCTCTAGGGGACATATCAGTAAAAATGTTGCTGCGTGAAATATCTGAGATTTTCTTTTTTTCATGATTTTTAAAACTTTATTGATTATGCCATTACATTTTTTCTATTCCCCCCTTCATTCCCCTCCACCCTGCACACCCCTCCCCCACCATTCCCCCCCCTTTAGTTCATGAACACGTGTCTCAAGGTCTTTAGCTTCTGTATTTCCTCTACTATTCTTACCCTCCCCCTATCTATTTTCTATCTACTGTCTATGCTACTTATTTTCTGTACCTTCTCCCCCCTTCTCCTTCTCCTTATCCCCTGTTGCTAACCCTCCATGTGATCTTCATTTCTATGGTTCACTCCTGATCTAGCTGTCCTCTTAATTTGCTTTTGTTTTAGGTGTGGTTCTTAATAAATGTGAGTTTGTTGTCCTTTCACTGTTCATGTTTTTTATCTTCTTTTTCTTTGGTAAGTCCCTTTAACATTTCATATAATAAGGGCTTGGTGATGAGGAACTCCTTGAATTTGACCTTATCTGAGAAGCACTTTATCTGTCCTTCCATTCTAAAGGAAAGCTTTGCTGAATAGAGCAATCTTGGATGTAGGTCTTTGGTTTTCATGACTTGGAATACTTCTTTCCAGCCCCTTCTTGCCTGTAAGGTCTCTGTTGAGAAATCAGCTGACAGTCTGATGGGGACTCCTTTGTAGGTGACTGTCCCCTTAGCTCTTGCTGCTTCTAGGATTCTCTCCTTCATTTTAATCTTGGCTAATGTAATGATGATGTGCCTTGGGGTGTTCCTTCTTGGGTCCAACTTCTTTGGGACTCTCTGAGCTTCCTGGATTTCCTGGAAGTCTATTTCCTTTGCTAGATTGGGGAAGTTCTCTTTTATTATTTGTTCAAATAAGGTTTCCACTTGTGGCTGTTCCTCTTCCCCTTCTGGTACCCCTATAATTTGGATATTGGAACATTTAAAGATGTCTTGAAGGTTCCTACGCTTCTCCTCATTTTTCTGAATTCTTATTTCTTCATTCTTTTCTGTTTGATCATTTTTTTCTTCCTTCTGGTCCATTCCCTTGATTTGAGTCCCAATTTTCTTTCCATTACTATTGGTTTCCTTTGTATTACCATTCATTTCAATTAGTTTAGCTTCCATATGTTTCTCTAATTTGTGACTAAAACCAACCAGTTCTGTAAGGATCCTGATAACCAGTGTTTTGAACTGTGCATCTGAAAGACTGGCTATTTCTTCATCGCTTAGATCTATCGGTTCTGGGGCTCTGAGTTGTCCTAGAGCCATTTTTGGTCTATTCGTGCTGTTAAGTAAGCGGAGTGAAGCCTTAGTTGTTTACCAGGACAGGGCAACCCAGGTCACTGGTTTGTGACGCTGTGTGTAGGGGCATGGTCAGAGAGGAAGCAATGGCGGTCCTCTCTGCTAGCCTAGCCCGTTCAGTCACACCACTCGCCCCGATCTTGTTTATCCGATCAGAATTGTGTGAGCCTGCTGCCCCGCGCAGGCTTCCCTTCTCACTGGTTTATCCGCACGCAGATGCACCACCGACCGACCGCAGACAGCCCGCCGCGCCTCCTCCCTGTGCGCTCCCGTAGCTAGCCTGCAATCAGCGCCTTCGGCTGCTTGCGCTCCGCACACCACCCGGGAATTTTTTCTTGCTAACCTGCTCCGCTGCTGGCTTCGCTTCTCTTACCGGTTTAGCTGAGCATTTAGATGTCTTTGGACTCCGTATTGTCCATTTTCCGTGTGGCTTGGTTGTGATGGTTGTTAAAAATAGTTGTTCTCAGATTTGGTTGTGCACAGAGGCAAGGTGGTTCCTCCACCTACGTCTCCATCTTGGCGGAAGTCGGTAGTTTGTGGTTTTTGAAGAATTTGTCCATTTTGTCTAAGTTGTAGAATGTATATGTACAAAATTTTTGTAGTTTTCTCTTCTTTCTGTTTTAACATTTGCGAGGGATGTAGTGATATCTTCTTTTTAATTCATGTTAGTGGCCATTTGTGTCTTTTCTTTCGTTTAATTCTTCCATCTTGCTATAAACTTATCAATTTTATTGGTATTTTCTAAGAACCAGTTTTTTATTTATTTTATTAATTTGGTTATTCTGTTTTTTCACTCTTCCTTATTTCTTTCCTTCTGTTTGTTTTGGGTTTATTTGTTCTTCTGTTTCTATTATTTGAGGTAGATGCTTAGATTATTGATTTAAGAACTTTTTCTTTCTCGAATTAAGTAAGACTTTTGCCAAGATGGAGGTGTATGTGGAAACACTTTACATCCTTGCACAACCAAACCTAAAAATAATAAAGTTTTAACAACAATAAACGCAAACAAACCACACAGAAAATCAACAATACGGAGTCTGAAAACAACGAAATGCTCAGCTAAACTGGTGAGAGGGGCGAAGCCAGCATTGGAGCAGGTCGGGCAGGGAAGATCCACTGACCCGGGAGGTGCACAGGCATCTGAGGGTGCGGATCCCAGGTGCAGGCTAGCTATGGGCGAACACAGGGAAGAGGCGTGGCTGGCTGTCTGTGGTCCAGCATTTGCACGCAGATAAACCAGTGAAAAGGCGAGCATTGAGACTGCGTGGCGCAGAGTGGAGGGCTTGCACATTTGCGCTCAGGTGAACAGGCAGGGGATGAGCGGGGAGGTGGACTGGGAGAGCGGAGAGGACCACCATTGCTCCCTCTCTGACCCTGCCCCCACATACAGCATCACAAACCACCAACCTAGGTGGCCCTGCCCTGGTGAACGCCTCAGGTGCCTCTCCTCATACGTAACAGGCACAAACAGATAAAAACATGGCTCAAGAAGAACTCAGAGCCCCAGATCCAATAAATCTAAGTGATGAAGAAATAGTCAAACTATCAGATGCACAGTTCAAAACACTGGTGATCAGGATGCTCACAGAACTGGTTGATTTTAGTCACAAATTAGAGGACCATATGAAGGCTAAACTAATTGAAATGAATGGTAATGCACAGGAAACCAATAGTAATGGAAAGAAAACTGGGACTCAAATCAAGGGAGTAGACCAGAAGGAAGGAAAAAATAACCAAACAGAAAAATATGAAGAAACAAGAATTCAAAAAATGAGGAGAGTCTTAGGAACCTTCAAGACATCTTTAAATGTTCCAATATCCAAATTATAGGGGTACCAGAAGGGGAAGAGGAACAGCCACAAGTGGAAACCTTATTTGAACAAATAATAAAAGAGAACTTCCCCCTTCTGGTAAAGAAAATAGACTTCCAGGAAATCCAGGAAGCTCAGAGAGTCCCAAAGAATTTGGACCCAAGAAGGAACACACCAAAGCACATCATAATTACATTAGCCAAGATGAAAATGAAGCAGAGAATCCTAGAAGCAGCAAGAGATAAGGGGACAGTCACTTACAAAGGAGTTCCCATCAGACTGTCAGCTGATTTCTCCAAAGAGACCTTACAGGCAAGAAGGGGCTGGAAAGAAGTACTCCAAGTCATGAGATCCAAAGACCTACATCCAAGATTGATCTATCCAGCAAAGTTTTCATTTAGAATGGAAGGACAGATAAGGTGCTTTTCAGATAAGATCAAATTCAAGGAGTTCATCATCACTAAGCCTTTATTTTATGAAATGTTAAAGGGACTTACCAAAGAAAAAGAAGATAAAAAAGATGAACAGTGAAAGGACAGCAAACTCACATTTATTAAGAACCACACCTAAAACAAAAGGAAACTAAGAGGACAGCTAGATCAGGAGCAGAACCATAGAAATGAAGATCACATGGAGGGTTAGCAACAGGGGAGTGGGAGAAAGAGAAGGGGGAGAAGGTACAGAAAATAAGTAGCATAGACAGTAGGGAGAAAATAGATAGGGGGAGGGTAAGAATAGAAGGGGAAATATAGAATCTAAAGAACTCGAGACATGTGTTCATGAACTAAAGTGGGGGAATGGTGGAGGAGGGGTGTGCAGGGTGGAGGGGAACGGAGGAGGGGAAATAGAACAAATGTAATGGCATAATCAATAAAATAAAAAATATATTTAAAGTCAAAAAAAGAAAAGTAATTAAATAAAAAAAGAATTTTAAGTGCAAAAAAAGAACTTTTTCTTCTCAATATAAGCATTTAATGCTTATAAATTTCTAATCATTGCTTTTAATTTTTTATATGGTTTATTTTTATTTTCCTTCAGTTCAGGGTATTTTTTATTTTCCTTGAGATTCCTGCTTTGACTCCTAGATAGCTTAGGAGTACATTGTTTAATTTCTAAGTGTTTGGAAATTTTTCTGTTGTCTCTTTCTATTGGTTTTATATCCAGGATGTGGTCTATCATGTTGAATGTTCCATGTGTACTTGAAAAAATATATATACTCTACAGTGTATGGGTTGAATGTTCTGCAAATGTCAACTAGATACTGTTGGTTGATTATCCAGTGTACTATATCCTGGCCAATATTTTTTTGTCCAGTTATTCTGAGGGAGGGATATGGAAGTACCTAGCTATAACTGTGCATTTTTTGTTTTTGTCCTTTCTATTCTGTTGGTTTTTGCATCATGAATTTTGAAGCTCTATTATTTGGTGCATACATATTTAAAATTGCTTTGTCTCCTTGACACATTGAGCCTTTTATCATCATATAATGTCCTTCTCTGTCTCTGACAATTTTCTTTAGAAATTTCCTAAAGCCTGCTTTACCTAGTACTTGTAGAATCCAACTTCCTCTTGATTGTTATAAATACTTCTATCCCTTTATTTTTAACCTACCCACATCCTTATATTTGAAATAAAATTTCCTGTAGACAACATATGGTTTTTATAAACATATTCCACCATTCTTTTTTTACATGTAGATGTTCTACATTTAATGTAATTGTCGATCTGTCAGCATTTAAGTCTGTCATCTTTTTTTCCTTCTATTTCTTTTATTTTTCATTCTTCTGTTTCCTTTTTCCTGCTTCCCTGTGGATTCCCTAAACATTTTATAGTGTTCCATTTTGTTTTATCTACAGTGTTTTTCACGATATATCTTCGGTTTTTTTTTTTAGTGGTTGCTCTAGGATTTCAATATACATATGATTTATCACAGTGTAACAATATTGACATATTACCACTTCACATAAGTTTAGGAACATTATTGCTATTTAAATCCTTTTATACTCTCTGTTTTATAAATACATAAATACCTTTTTAAATACATGGAGAACAATATCAGATAGTAGTACAATTTGCTTTCAAAAATCTAGTATTATTATTAAAATGAGAAGAGGATATTTTATTATATTTATCTACATATTGACTCATTCCATAAGCCTTTCTTCATCCCTAATGTTCTGGGTTTCCTTTGGCTTTAATTTTCTTTCTGTTTGAAGAACTCTTTCTTCCTTTGGCTTTAATTTTCTTTCTGTTTGAAGAGCAATTCTTTTAATAAAGATCTACTGGTAACAAATCCTCTTAGTTTTCTTCACTTTAAAATGTCTTTATTTTACCTTCTTTCCTGAAGAATATTTTCACTAAATAAAGAAGCCTGAGTAGATAGTTCTTTTCCTTTAGCATTTGAAAAATGTGCCACTGTCTCCTGGAGAACTCCACTGCCAAACTATTGACCCGCTATAAAATGTAATGTGTCATTAATGTCTGGTTCCTTTCAAGATTCTTTCTTCGTTCTTAGTTTTCAGAAGTGTGTATAAAGAAGGGGAGGCCCACATGGCAGGCCTTATAAACTCAGAGACCAAAAGTAACTACAAAAGATGGTCTGAACATACAACTGTTAACTAAAAGCAGATCATGACAGGTAATCACATCCCGGGCCTATATCTTCTTTGACAAAGGCCAATCTTTACATTGAGTGAGCTGTCTATTACCTTTTTGCATCTAATATAAGATACCTTTGGAATGTCAGAGTGATCTTCTTTTCCAAACCCCTCAGGGCGATACCCACTGTCTCCCTCATTGTTATCTTATTCCTCAAATACCATCTCTATGCACTGTAAATGTTTATTATTGACTGTACTGTACCCACCAATGTAGAACAAGCATGTGTCTTGACATTCTCCTTCTTATCCAATTCCAGAGATTTCTCCTCTTTGCTTCCTCCCTCTTCCCTAATCTACCATCAATGGATTTCATGTAATCTTTATGTCTCCTCCTTTGACTCTAATGTATAAAATAAGCTGTAAAACTGACGTTCTGCAGAGCATTTTCTCAATCTGTTGAGAGTTGGCTTTCCAAAACTTGTCATCATTTTGGCTCAAATAAACTCATAAAAATTCTCTACATGTTGGACATTTCTTACACCAACAGAAGTTTGGTTATGGTGTGCCTGGATATGTATTTCTTTGCATATATATTGTTTGGGATTTATTCAGCTTTTTAAATCTGTAGGTTTATATAGTTTGTCAAATATGGAATATTTTCAGTCATTACTTCTCTAAATATTTTTTAGACCCATTCACTTTCAGTTTCTCTTCTGGAACATCAGTGATGTGAATGTAAGATCTCTTGCTATCATTCCAAAGATCCCTGAAGCTCCTTTTGTTCTGCAAGTTTTCTTTTAATCTTTCAAAATCAACTCATCATTTGTTCAGACTTCAATCTGTGTACTCTCCGTTGTTCATAGTGGTTGATTTCTATTTCTATTATGACAATCACAAATTCCTCCCTCTCTCTTCTCCATTTTTTTCTGTTTACTGAGTTTTATTTCAGTTATTGTATTTTTTAGTACCAAAGTTTCCACTAAGTTCCATATTTCTTTTGTTGTTAATGGTACTTTCTATTTTTTAATTTGTTTTAAGAGTATTCATGATTCTACCAGAGGGGAGAGGGAAGGGAACTTAAGGGGAAAAAGGGGGAGGGATTTTAAGGAACAAGTATGAAAGACACAGAGATGAGGACTGGGGGGGGGGAGAATGGGAGGGAGGGGGGAGACCGGGCGGGGGGGGGAAGAGAAAAAAAAATGTACTTGAAAAGTAACTAAATAAAATTTAAAAAAAAGAGTATTCATGATTCTTATTGAAGCAATCTTATTTTATTTTATTTTGACTTGATTGATTGTTACTTTTTATTGGATCTTTTTTATTGTTGTTCAAGTACAGTTGTCTCCATCACTTTCCCACACCCCACTCATCCACACCTCCCACCCTCAATTCTATCCCACTTTGGCTTTGTCCATGGGTCCTTTATACATGTTTCTTGACAACCCTCCCTCTTCTTTCTACCATTATCCCTCTTCCCACTCCCCTCAGGTTACTGTCAGTTTGTTCTTTATTTCAATGACTCTGGTCATATTTTGCTTGCTTGTTTTGTTGACTAGGTTCCACTTATAGGTAAGATCATATGGTATTTGTCTTTCACTGCCTGGCTTATTTTACTTAGCATAATGCTCTCCAGACCCATCCATGCTGTCGCAAAACAGGAGCTTTTTCTTTCTCTCTTCTGTGTGATATTCCATCATGTAAATGTTCCATAGTTTTTTGATCCATTCATTTACTGATGGGCACTTAGGTGCTTCCAGCACTTAGCTATTGTAAACTGTGCTGCTATGAACATTGAGGTGCATAGGTTCTTTTGAATTGGTACACCAGAATTCTTAGGGTATAATCCCAGCAGTGAAATTGCTGGGTCAAAAGGCAGTTCCATTTTTAGTTTTCTGAGGATATTCCATATTGTTTTCCACAGTGGCTGCACCATTCTGCAATCCCACCAACAGTGCACTAGGGTCCCCTGGATGCTATACCTTATCAAATGTTTTTTCTACAGTTTTGATATGACCACGTGATTTTTCTTTCCTTTTGTTTATTTGATGTATTACGTTTATTGATTTGCAAATATTGTACCATACTTGCATCCCTGGGATGAATCCCACTTGATCATGGTGTCTGATCTTTTTAATGTATTTCTGATGTGGTTTGCCAGTATTTTGTTGAGGATTTTAGCATCTATGTTCATTAGTGATAATGGCCTGTAGTTTTCTTTCTTTGTTGTATTTTATTTGGTTTTGGGATTAGGATGATGTTGGTCTCATAAAAAAAAAGTTTGGGAGTCTTCTCTCATTATGGATTTCTTGGAATAGTTTGAGAAGAATCAGGGTTAGGTCTTCTGTAAATGTTCGATAAAATTATCCTGTAAATCTGTTTAGCACAGGGCTATTGTTTGCCAAGAGGTTTTTTTGATTACTGCTTCAATTTCACTAGCTGATATCAGTCTATTGAGGCTTTCTGCTTCTTATTTACTCAGTTTGGAGAATTACGTGTTTCTAGAAATTTGTCCATTTCACCCAGGTTTTCCAATTTACTGACAGTTGTTCATAGTAATTTCTTACAATCCTTTGTTTTCTCTTGTATCAGTTGTAATTTCTCCTCTTTCATTTCTAATTTTATTTATTGGGGCCCTCTTCCTTTTCTTTTCTTGATGAATCTAGTTAAAAGCTTGTCAATTTTGTTTATCTCTTCAGAGAAATTTCTCCTGGACTTATTGATCCTTTGGACTATTCTTTTAGTCTCTATGCCATTTAATTCTGCTCTGATCTGGATTAATTCATTCCTTCTACTTACTCTGGGCTTTCTTTGTTGTTGTTCCTCTAGTTCTTGTAGATGTAGGGTTAGGTTATTTATTTAAATGCTTTTATCTCTTTTAGATAAGCCTGTATTGCTATGAACTCCCCTTTCAGAACTGCCTTCACTATGTCCCATAGGTTTTGGGCTGTTTTGTGTTCATTTTCATTTGTTTCCAGGAACTTTTTATTCTTCCATGATCTCATTGTTAACCCATTCATTGTTTAATAACATGTTATTCAGTCTCCATTTATTTGAATGTTTTTGAGTCTTTTCCTTGAGGTTGATTTCTAGTTTCAAGCCATTGTGATCTGATAAGATGCTTGATATGATTTCAATTTTTCTTTAATCTGTTTGGGCTTGTTTTGTGTACTATCATGTGGTCTATCTTTGAAAATATTCTATGTGGATTTGAAAAGAATGTATATTTTGCTTCTTTTGGGTGAGAGTTTCTGTAAATCAGTTAAGTCCTTCTGATCTAGTGTGCCATTCAGTGCCACAATGTGCTTGTGGACTCTTTTTTTTAGAAGATATGTCTGTTTTTGACAGTTGGGTATGAAACAGCCCTACTATGAGTGTGTTGCTGTCTATATCTTTTTTTTTTTTTACATATAATATGTTACATCCCATCCTTGCAAGCAAGAAGGGTCAGAGACTGCTGGGTAGTCAGAGGTGTTTTACTGGCCAAAGTTTCAAAGTTTTACCTGCGCAGGGGCGAACTCTCGGGGTGCCTCCGGAGACACACGAGTGCCAAAATGGCTGCAAATGAGAGTTGTGCCTAATGCTTACAGGCTAGGGTTCTTATAGAAGCAAGCAAGCAAGCAACTTCCAGAAGCAAAAGGTGGCAGTTAGCTACTGGCTCAGGGGCTTATGCTAGGGCTCGTGATCTTGCTGATGATTGACTGGCAGGGCTCATGAACAGCTCATGCTCAGGTTAGCCATTGGCCTAGGGGCTCATGCTAGGGGTAAAAATTCCCCCCCCCCAACGGATGTTCCAAGAAGCTATCTGCTTAACTTCCTGGAACATTTGCCCGGGGGTGGGGGTGCAGTCCCCCCATCCAAGCTTGAGCAAGCAGCTAAGGTTGAACAAACAACTTAGTTTACTTAAGACTATTTCCCTTAGCCCCTAACATAATACAAAATGCTTTATTTTTTAAAAGATTTTATTTCTTTATATTTAGAGGGGAAGGAAAGGAGAGAGGGAGAGAAATATCAATGTATGGTTGCTTCTGCTGGAGACACACAATGTATCGTGTGTCCCCTGCCAGGAACTGGCCTGTAACCCAAGCATGTGTCCTGACTTGGAATCAAACTATGATCCTCTGGTTCTCAGGACTGTGCTCAATCCACTGAGCTACACCAGCCAGGGCTACAAATGCTTTATTAACAGTTGAGCATTATCCCCTGGGACCATGTGGCCCACCTAGACATTCAGGACCCAGGTGCCAACTCAATGTAGCCTACAAGCCTCTCACTCTGACTCCAGTAGGGTGAGCATGTCGCCCTCATGTGCAGGGCCTTTCATGTTGTGGATGATGGAATGGCTCGTGTTGTCCATGAATTCCATGTGTACCTTCATGCACTGTCCCTGAAAGCCAGTCCTGCCCAGTACCTTGGGGACCCTGGCTAGCTTGGTAGGTTGCATACCACTCGTGTCCATGATAGCGGCAGTGGTTCAGGAGAGAGGAGTCCTATATCTTTCTTGAAGTCCTCCAAGATTTTCCTTATATATTTGGGTGGCCCTATGTTGGGCGCATATATGTTTATAATGTTTATAGTTTTCTAATGAATCTTAGAATTAAGAAATGACCTTCTTTGTCTCTTTTTATGGCCTTTGTTTTGAAGTCTATTTTGTCTGATATTAGTATTGCTATCCCAGCTTTTTTTTTTTTCCAACCCTTCACTTTCAGTGTGTGTAGGTCTTTTGTTCTGAGGTGGGTCTCTTGTAGGCAGCATTTATGTGAGTCATGTTTTCTTATCCATTCAGCTACCCTATATCTTTTGATTGGAGTGTTTAAGTCATTTACATTTAACGTTAGTACTGAAAGGTATTTATTCATTGCCATTTTTTCCTTTTGTACTTGTGTTCCTCTCTCTCTCTCACTCTTTTTCTTCATCTTCTTAAAGCAGTCCTGGTAGCAATCCTTGCAATGCTGGTTATGTGGAGGTGTATTATTTTAGCCTTTTTTTGTCTGGGAAGCTTCTTACTTGGCCTTCCATTTTAAGTGAGAGCCTTGCTGGGTAGAGAAGTCTAGCTTGTAGGCCTTTGGTTCTCATTACTTGAAATATTTCTTGCCATTCTTCTGGCTCGGAGCTTTTCCATCAAGAAGTCAGCTACTAGCCTTATTAGGGCTCCCTTGTATGTTACTTTCTGTTTCTCCCATGCTGCTTTTAATATTCTCCCTTTGTCTTTAATACTTGGCATGTAATTATGATGTATCTTGGAATAGGCCTCTCTGGGTTCATCTTGACTGGGACCAACTGTTTCCGGAACTTGCATGACTTTTCCCCTCTCTAGGTTAGGGAGGTTTTCTGTCATTATTTGTTCAAGCAGGTTTTCTATCCCTTGATCCTTTTCTTCTTCCGGTATTCTGGTATTCTGGTATTCGAATGTTGTTGCATTTCATGTTGTCCTGAAGTTCCCTTAAGCTATCCTCATACATTTTTAGTCTTTGTTCATGCTGTTGTTCTATCTACCTTGTCTTCCAGCTCACTAATTCTGCCCTCTGCTTTATCCAGCCTGTTTGTAATTCCTTCTACTGTATTATTTTTTATTTCAGGTATTGTATTCTTCATTTCTTCCTGGTTCTTGTTTATAGTTTCTATCTCCTTTTTTGTGCCATTGTAGTTCCCACTCGATTCCTTGTAGTTGTCATAGAGTTCCTTGAGCATCCTTATAACTAGTTTTTTAATTCTATGTCTAACAGTTTGCTTGCCTCGATTTCATTTAGCTCTTTTACTAGAGATTCTTCCATTCCTTTCAATTAGGGGTTCTTTGTCTCCCCATTTTAGGTGACTCTTTTTGTTTGTTTCTGCATCTCAGGGTGCTCTGTTTTTCCAGCTATCTTCTTGGGGTGGAATTCTGTGATAGGAGTTCTGTGGGACTCAGTGGTGCAGTCTTTTGATCTCCTTGTCTGGAATGCTCTAGGGTTGCCCTTTGTTCTATTTGTGTGGGCTCTCTTATTGTACTTGGGCTTTACCTGTTGGAGGATTCATTGTTTTGGGGTTCTTGCCTCCAGGGGGCTTACTGGTAGTCACAAGTCCCACCTTGTCTTGTATGCTGTTGTACAGGTGTTGGTTGACAAAGCAGTATTACCAGACAACTAAGCCTATGTCAGCAAAAAGAGCCCCCCCACCATATCAGCAATCTCAACTGCAATTGAGCAAAGATTAATAAAAGTGAAGAGAGATTATAGATATTATAAGATAGGACAATGGGAATATGAGATGACCAAAAAAAGGGAAAATGTTACTGAGTGGTAAGAGGAAGGAGAATCAATAAGAATCAGGATAGAACCAAGGCACAGAAAGGGAGAGAACAAAATTTAAAATGTAAGTAAAAGATGAAAGGGCAATGAGAACACTGGGGTAAGTAGAGGGAAGAGTAAACTATGAGGTTAAAAGTAAAATTGAAAAGGTACTGGATGAATGGGAGTAAAATTGGAGAAAAACCATAACAGGGCCAATAGCAACAAGAGTTGAATGAAATTTGATAAAGGTGGAATGGGAACAAGAATATTGTACAAAAGCAGAAAGTGGATATAAGATGTCTATGGCAAAGAATAATGATTTTGAGAGGATGAGGGATGCAAACTAATAAGAGTAAAGGGTAAACCCCAGGTTGGGGGGGAGAGAAAAAAATAAAATAAAATTCCTCACCCAACTGATGAGGGGCAGGGGGAAGGCAAAAAGGAGTAAGTCAGGAGAAGAGTATTCTATGGGATTTAAAGTAGAAACAAATAATGAACAAAAGGAGCTCCGTTAGAGAAGTACAGCAATAGCCATGGTATTTTGCCTAACTAGCCTCTGTTTATAAAAGGTGGAAAAGAAGTAAGACTCTTATAAGAGGGGGGAAAGAATGTGAGCTGCCAAGAAAGAAGAGCGCTTATGTGAGGTTAGATGGAGGAGAAATAATGAGAATAAGGGGTAGGAAGTCAGCATACTGTGACAGCAAATAAGTTTACCACAATACTAATAAAGCTCAGGAAAATGGTGAAATGGATTAAAACCAGGGAAGGGTGCAGTGTGGGATTTGGAATAACAATAATATGATTACAATATACAATCTGAATAAAAATAATTAAAAACTAAAAGATCAATGGGATTTCCGCCAAGATGGAGGCGTAGGTGGAAACATTGTGCCATCTCGCACAACCAAGTTTAAAAACAGTACAGTTTTAGCAACAAATACGCCGCCAAACCACAGAAAATTGACCTGTATGGAAGTCTGACAACAATGAACCCTTCAGCCAAACTGGTAAGAGGGGTAGAGCTAGCAGCAGAGCAGGGTCGGGCAGGTAAGATCCACTGGACTGACCCAGGTGCGTGACTCAGGCGCGCCAGCAGCCATGGGCGGATCCACTGAGGGCTGACCACAGTTACACGTTAGCGTGCAGATAAACCGGTGAAGGAGCCAGCAGTGAGACAGATTCTGCAGGCCCCAGCAGCGGGAAGCGGCAGAGGGGACTGCTATTGTCCCTCTCTGAGCCGCCTCTACATAAAGCGTCACAGACCAGCGACCTGGGTGGCCCCGCCCTGGTGAACACCTGAGGCTCCACTCCTCACACGTAACAGGTACAAACAGATCAAAACATGGCTCAAGAACAACTCAGAGCCCCAGGGCTGAGAAATCTAAGCAACGAAGAAATAGCCAAACTTTCAGATGAACAGTTCAAAACACTGGTGATCAGGATGCTCACAGAACTGGTTGATTTTAGTCACAAATTAGAGGAACATATGAAGGCTAAACTAATTGAAATGAAGGGAAATGCACAGGAAACCAATAGTAATGGAGAGAAAACTGAGACTCAAATCAAAGGAGTGGACCAGAAGGAAGAAAAAAATGACCAAACAGAAAAGGATGAAGAAATAAGAATTCAAAAAAATGAGGAGAAGCTTAGGAACCTTCAGGACATCTTTAAACGTTCCAACATCCCAATTATAGGGGTACCAGAAGGGGAAGAGGAACAGCCGCAAGTGGAAACCTTATTTGAACAAATAATAAAGGAGAATTTCCCCAATCTGGCAAAGGAAATAGACTTCCAGGGAATCCAGGAAGCTCAGAGAGTCCCAAACAAGTTGGACCCAAGAAGGAACACACCAAGATGCATCATAATTACATTAGCCAAGATGAAAATGAAGGAGAGAATCCTAGAAGCAGCAAGAGCTAAGGGGACAGTCACCTACAAAGGAGTTCCCATCAGACTGTCAGCGGATTTCTTAAAAGAGACACTACAGGCAAGAAGGGGCTGGAAAGAAGTACTCCAAGTCATGAAATCCAAAGACCTACATCCAAAATTGATCTATCCAGCAAAGCTTTCCTTTAGAATGGAAGGACAGATAAAGTGCTTCTCAGATAAGATTAAATTCAAGGAGTTCATCATCACCAAGCCCTTATTATATGAAATGTTAAAGGGACTTATCTAAGGAAAGTAAGATAAAAAAGATGAACAGTGAAAGGATAGCAAACTCACAGTTATTAACAGCCACACCTAAAACAAAAGGAAACTAAGAGGACAGCTAGATCAGGAGCAGAACCATAGAAATGAGGATCACATGGAGGGTTAGCAACAGGAGAGTGGGAGAAGGAGAAGGGGGAAGAAGGTACAGAAAATAAGTAGCATAGACGGTAGGTAGAAAATAGATAGGGAGAGGGCAAGAATAGTAGGGGAAATATAGAATCTAAAGAACTTGAGACACATGGTCATAAACTAAAGGGGGGAATGGTGGGGGAGGGGTGTGCATGGTAGAGGAGAATGAAGGGGGGAAATAGAACAACTGTAATGGCATAATCAATAAAATATATTTTTTTAAAAAGTAAAAGACCAAGAGTAGTGAGTTATTTGAAATACAAGTGAAGTGGAAGAAGAAAAATTAAAATGCAGTATGAAGGGGAGAAGAAAAACTGAACAAGAAAACAGACTAAATAAACAGCAGAAAGAGAAAAATTTTTTAAACATGCAAATTCTGATTGTGCGTAAGGTGAAGTTTGTCTCAATCCTTGGTGTTCACCCTCTGACTTCTTTCTGGATCTGTCTCTGGTTTTCTCTCATGTCCAGATCTTAATTTTGTTAAAAAAAAAAAAAAGAAAGAAAGAAAGAAAAAGCCACCTGCTGATTGATTGTTAAGCCTGCCCAACCAGTTTTGCAGATCTTCCAGGCCCCTGCATGCAGTGGGCGGTTGGCCTCCATGTTCCCTTTCCTGTGGTTTGGCAAGGAAGGGGGTTCAGCCTGGGCTGCAGTAATCACAGGTGCCCAGTTTCCAGTCCACAACCTCAGAGCACTGTGCTGCCTGCAGCCTCCACTCCACACAGTTGCTCTGGGCTGGTGCTGATAAACCACCTCACTCTGCACCCCTTTGATCAATCTGTGAGGTGCACTGAGTGGGAGCACATCACGCCCACAATCCTCCCTCCTTGATGGCCAGGCAGATACGTATCCATGGTCCTTGCCCAGTGCCCCTTTTGAAAAAAGTCTCTGGGTGCTGCTGCTGCTCCGAGCCACTGTCCAGCTTTCCACACACTCCAACTCTCTGGCAAGCCCAGGGTCTATCTCAGTCATGGCCAGTCACGGCTGACCTCTTCTCCCAGCTCCCAGTGCTGCCAGGATCCCCCCTGCTCTTTGGCACTGTCCCAGCCAACGACCTCTGCCCCAGCTTGGGTGCGCCACCAGCTGTGTTTGTGCCTGTGTACTTCCCCCTGCCCTGACCTGTGACTTTACATGTTCAAATCTCTCCTGGCATAGGTCTGGGACTTGCCTGCTCTGGGAGGGGATGGAGCCATTAGGATGCTATCACTGACCCGGCTGTGCTCTGATGCTGTCCCCACAGCAGCCATGGTTTCTGGGTCGGGGAGGTTCTTTCCACATTTGCCTATAAAACCTCCTTACTGTCTGTTTTGAAGCTCCTTCTGCATATTTTGGCTTCCAGACTTCATATCGGCTAAGATTCTGTTGACTGTTCACTTTGTTCTTCAGAAGTTCACCTAAGTGTCCCAGTTGGGCACACGAGCAAGTGGGCTCAGCTCCCACCTGCTCCGCTGCCATCTTCTCTCCAGTCAATGACGTGTTCATCAGCTTTTCTACATGTGTCCTTTCAGGGTTCTGGTCTCTGCTGATGGATGGGCAGCACCAGGGTAGCAGGTCATTGGCCACTGCAACTAGTCCTGATGTCAGCCATGGTGTCACTTATCTGGTTTTGCTGCTTTTCTGGACCTGGAGCTGAGACACAGCTAAGGCCTAGGTGTTATCTCTAGTGTGACCAAAATTCTCTCTGTACTTAACAGAACTGAGACGTGGTCCTTAAGGTCATTGGGCCCTGGCAGGTGTGGCTCAGTAGACTGAGTGCTGGCCTGTGAACCAAGATGTTGCCGGTTTGATTCCCAGTCAGGGCACATGCCTGGGTTACAGGCTGGGTCGCTGGTTTGGGGGTGTGTGAGGGGCAACTGATTAATATATCTCACACCTCTCATACACTGATGTTTCCCTCTCTTTCTCTCTCTCTTTCACTCTCCCTTAAAATAAATTAAATCTTTTTTTTAAGAGTTATTTGAGCCCTGACTGGTTTAGCTCAGTGCATTGAGTACTGGCCTGCAAACCAAGGGATCGCAGGTTGAATTCCCAGTCAGGGCACATGCCTGGGTTGTGGGGCAGGTCCCCAGTAGGGAACACATGAGAGGCAAACACACACTGATGTTTCTCTCCCTCTCTTTCTCCTTCCCCTCCCGTCTGTCTAAAAACAAATAAATAAAGTATTTAAAAGAAGGATTGTTTGAAGTGTTTCAGAACCTCATTGTCCTAAGGGCTTACTGATTAAGGGAGTGGTTGTTCAAGGGCTTACATGGGAGTCATATGAGGCTGTTCTCTGGCCCCCTTCTTTCTCCTCTAACAATATGCCAGGGGACGAAAGGTCACCCTGGGGGTGAGGTTCCAGCCCAGCTTTGCCCACTGCTAAGTACCCAGGGCTTTCCACTCTTGTGACCATTTCTATTCTGCTTGTCTAACTGCCTAATGTATATATAATTCACACACACACATACACTCACAGTGGTACCTTGGTACTCATAAATTTGTTCCAATGAGTGGCAAGCAAGTGACAACTGATGAAGCATTTTCTCTTGCAGGGTGGTGTAGTGGTTCATACAAGTTCTAAAAAGTGTGATGAGTGGTGAGCAAGCATCAGGTGCTGAAACAGATTTTTCTTGTAAAAATGTGACGAGTACCAGGTTTGATGAGTTCTGCAGCCAACAAGTACTGAGGTACCACTGTGTATGTATATGTGTGTACATGTACATGCATATAAAATATATATTTGTATATAAAAAGAGAGATTAAATATATAATTCTTTTGTTTCCTGGGTTCAGAGGCATGGGAGCAGTAGAGTAAAAATGGCCACATAGGATCCTTGGTGGGTAGGGATTAGAGGGGATAGAGCCCCAACCATGGTTTGGGGAACCTGTGAGCTGGGCTGTGTGTCTGAAGTGGCCAAGTGGGGATGGGAGCATGGTCATCTCAGGGAAATCATGGCAGCTGGCCTTCCCCAGAGTGAGAGTCTCAAGAGAACCAAGCAGAAGCTGCCTCAACCTTCTCTGATTCAGGTTCAGAGGTCAAGTAGCACCTAGAGTTACACATGACCCACTAAGGCCAGCCCAGATTCAAGGGAAGGGGACAGACCCACTTCTCAGTGTGGAAAGTGTCAGACTTTGAAAACTTATTGTTAAGTTACAGTTTACCCTCTGGCCACACAATATTTGCATTTCTTTCACATGCAGAATTCACTCATCTTTTCCCTTAATCTCAAAAGTCTTATCTATTTTGCACCAGGCTCACTGTCAAGGTTCCCGACCACATCACCTCAATCAGATCCTTGTGTTGAGGAGGCTGTGCTGTTGGGGGCAGATACAAGAACTGTCCAGCACTTCCGGAGACAGGGAAGCAGGTGCCACCACGTGGGAGAGCAATAGATGAGTACTCAGACCTGCGCTGCCCTTTCCGGTAGCCACCGGCCACACATAACCATTCACTTAAAGGAGAATGAAAGAAACTGAACATTCAGTTCCTCCATTGCACTACCAAATTTTAAGCACTCAACAACCCACATGGTTGGTGACTACTGCACTGGACAGCACAAATGTAGAACACTCCCATCATCGCAGGAAGTTCTGTTGAACAGCACTGACTAGACAGTACAAGTGCAGGTTTGCCCCGTGGCCCAGAAATCCTCTCCTGAATATACATGTATATCTTAGTTTGGGGTCTCCCAAGAGCATGACTTGAGCCAAGGATACCAGTGGTTTCTTTGGGAGGTGACCCCAGAAAGCAGAAGTGAGTGGGGAAATTGGGATTGGGAGAGAAAAAAGCCAAAAATAGTG
The DNA here is from genome assembly GCF_021234435.1 of Artibeus jamaicensis. Classification (NCBI taxonomy): domain Eukaryota; kingdom Metazoa; phylum Chordata; class Mammalia; order Chiroptera; family Phyllostomidae; genus Artibeus; species Artibeus jamaicensis. Next base: position 1,677,807 of record NW_026521848.1, read on the forward strand.
CAGAGTCTGGAATAGAGGGAGGCAGGTGAGGTACTTAAGGCACTTGCCTGAACCTGAAAGTGAGGGCCTCCTCAGGTTTTAAACCCAGACACCTCAGCTTTCCTGCCCTAGTCCCTGCCCTCAAAGGCCACTGCTGTGAGGAACTAGATTGAGTAATCCATACAGGGGCTCTCCAAGGACTTGAGGAATCATGGAGAACACACCTCAGAACCGACACACTGAGGAAAAGGGGAGCAGAGTTTGTTTCCTGGCTCCCTACCCACATCAGATGTGAATTGCCTTTGAGGAATTAATCCTGGTGCTTCCGACCTGTTCTGCATGCAGACAGAAGAAAGAATTCGAAGGAGAAGCAAAACAACACCAGAATACGAGGTGTGTGGGAACTACCTACCATGTCTACATGCAAGTGAAAAAAAACAAGCTGAGTGAATGTGGTGGGGGGCACCAGCTGGGGTGCTCTGATATACCCTAGAAAATTCCCCACAGAGAAGACGTGTGTGAGCCTTATTCTAATGGGGAGCTGAAGACAACTGAAGTGTGCCTCACTGGGGGACTAGATGAGAACAAATAAAACTTGGGTTGACCAAAAAGTTCATTTGTGTTTTTTCACAAAATGAAAGACCCATTTTTTATTTTCACCAATAACTTTATTGGTTTGCATATTTTGAGTATGTTGGCTGCCACCTGCATAGTATAGCATTGATTGTTCTCAATTAATGTCTATATTTGATCGCTATCAACTTCCACTGGTCTACCTGACCACGGAGCATCGTCCAGTGAGAAATCTCCAGCACGAAAGTTCACAAACCACTTTTGACACCTTTGATCGGCCACAGCACCTTCTCCATACACTGCACAAAACTTTCTGCATTTCACTTGCATTTTTACCTTTCTTTAAATAATAAAGCATACTATGTAGAAAATGTTGCACTTCTTCCACCTTCAATATTAAAATACCTACACAAAAATTCACCAATTTTAATAAATTTCTAATGTGTGCTTATATGACAGCTGTCACAATACAATCTAACAGAATTGTTCTGAGTGAAGTTAAAGACAACTAAGTGCTACTAGAGCCAACGTATGGGAAAAAACAAACAAACTTCTTGGCCAACCCAATGAGAGTGCTCTGGGGACACTGTGGGACACAGTGCAGTGGTGGGAGGCAGAGAACTCGGTGCACACAGCTATATAACATCTGAGAAATGTACTGCTAAGGTTTTCTTTTTTAAGAAAGAAGTAGCTCTGGCTGGTGTAGCTCAGTGGATTGAGTGCAGGGTGCAAATCAAAGGTTCAATTCCTGGTCAGGGCACATGCCTGGGTTGCAGGCCAAGTCTCCAGTGGGGGCTACGTGAGAGGCAACCACACGCAGATGTTTCTCTCCCCTTCCTTCTCTCTCACTTCCCCTCTCTCTAAAAATAAATTTAAAAGAAAGAAAGAAATGAAATGAAATTTATAACACAATCCCATTTATGTAAATTGGAAACATATACATGCACAAAATTGCAAATTATAAAAATACAACTTTGTAGCTGTATATCAAGTGCATTAAGGTGGGTGCCTGTGAGGGGAAAGAGTGGGAGTGGGGATTGGGCATGGTGGTGGGGGGGCAGGTAAAAACCTAGACGGTACCTCATGGGCCTGTTTGTGATGCTGTTATATCTGAAGAGTTTGATTAATACTCTTCTGCACCGAAGAGCCAAGAAAGAAATACAGTAATGAAACATAGAAATGCCCACATAAGAAGAGCAATTCCCTACCTGCTACACAAATATTATTACTGTGGGGGGGCTCGTAGGGGGGACAGGGGCTGATAGCAAAGCAACCAGACTCTGCCTGCCTTCTGCAAACCCTCCTCAGGGTCTTTGCCCCAGACAACCACTCCCATCCCAACCAAGCACTCCTAACCCCCGTGAATGAGGAGCTCCCCACCCTGTCATGCCACCCAGAGGGAAGGAAAAGAGAGTTAGCTGTCTGTGACTCCCAGGGGTCCCCAGCTTCTACTCTGACCATGTGCAGAATAGGGGGTATACACATGGGACTCCATTCAAAGCCCAGCTCTGCCATGAACCACCTGGGGGATCTCAGGCAAGTCACTTTGCCTTCCTGTTCCTCAGTTTCCTCACCAGTAAAATGGGGGATAATTTTGCAAATAATTACAGTGGTCCTCTAATAACATTTCATTCAGTCATTTTGTCATAATGGTTGTCAATTAAAAACAAAATTGAGCCCCCACTGGGGACACTGTCTCTGGGGACACTGCAGGTTCTCCCCACGTCTGCACGGGTTTTCTCCAGGGTCTGGGATTTGCTCCCACAGCCCACAGATGTGCTTACCAGGTGAACAGTCGTGTCCCATCTGAGTGGGAGTGGGTGTGTGTGAGAGGCCCTGCGATGCAGCGCTGCTGTCTTGGGGGGGCGCTGTCCTGGGGGGCACTGTCCTCTGCCCCAAGGGGTCAAATGGGCTCTGGCCATGCCACCCAGGACAGAAGAGTCTGAAAAGATGTTATCTGGCCTGTTTTTATGAATCTTTCTTAAACGATGTACAGCTCACATTTTATTTCAGTGTTTAATATTAGAAATGCTTTGGGTCTTCATTTAGAACTTTGGGGATGTCTTGTGACCAGAAACTTGCTGTAGGAACTTAACTCCCATTTATGTCAATCAGCCAGTGGTCAGATAGGTTTTGTTACACAAGTTACAAGAACCTATTGAGGACATGAGTGAGGACTTCCTGCACTCAGGAATGTTCGGAGCATAAAGTGAGTTAACAAAACACGCTTAAACCAGTGGGGGAAGCTCCCTGGCTGGCACTCAGTCATCCTCACCACCGTCCCTGCCCTGCTGGACAGCTGCCCATCCTTCTTCTGGTCACAGAATCAGTTAGGGGCTCCCCGAAGTCCCAGGAACTCTTAAACTAGGCTCGGGGATTTCTCAGGGTCCCACTTGGGATTGATTTCAGTTTCTGTTTCCTCCTCTTAGAGCACTGGACTCACCTGGCGCTGCCCACACCTGTGAGCTCACCTGGCTCAGCAGCGGGCCCCACCCACTCATGCCTTTTGAAATTGCAGTTTCCATTTGCACATTACACACATCAGCCACGATTGCTCATTTAGTGTGCTTAAAAAGCGGAGCCATGCAGCAGGGGAAGCAGTCGCAGGTGGGCCATGGCTGCAGCGTGGTTCCTGGTGATGGTGGCCTCGGGCCTGGGCTTGGCCAGAGCAGGTCCTGTCCCCACCCCCAAGCCCCATTCAACAGGGAGGGGCTGTGACATTGGCAAGTTCGAATATCTGCTACCAACGGAGTGGAATGCCCTCAAGAAAGCCAAGGATGCCTTGGTGAGTACCTATTGGTTTTCTTTTTCTTAATGGAGGTACAAATGATACACAACATTATATTAATTTGAGGTGTACAACATAATGATTTGATAATTGTATATGTTGCTAAATAATCATCACAATGCCTAGTTAACACCCATCACTGTACATAGTTACAGAATATTTGTTCTTGTGATGAGAACTTTTTTTTTGGCTTGAAGCTAATCCTCTTGTTAAATTCCCTTATTAATGCTAATAGTTTGCCATAAATTATTTTAGTTTTTCCCCACGTAGAGATATTTAAATGCAAATAACTATTTCATTCTTCATTCTTTTCTTTATACCTCTTATTTATCTTACCTTATTAAACAGACTGTAAGTCCAAGGTGTGTTGAATCGAAGTGTTAGTAGTGAACTTCTTTGTCTTATTCCCAAACTGAGAGAGAAAAGTGTTATTTCGCTATCCATTCATCTATTGGCAGGCACCTAGGTTGCCTCCATATCCTGGTTATTATAAGTAATGCTGAGGTGAACACAGCGGTGCATACGTCTTTTTAAATTAGTATTTTGGTTTTCTTCAGGTAAATACCAGATATGAAATTGCTGGATTGTGTGCAAGTTTTATTTTTAATTTATTGAGGAAATTCCATACTGTTTTCCATACCGGCTGCACTAATTTACAATTCACTAACAGTGCACTAGGGTTCCCTTTTCTCTGTATCCTCACCAGCACTTGTTGTTTGTTAACTTACTGATGATAGCCATTCTGTGTGGGGATATCTCATTGTGGTTTTAATTTGCATTTTCCTGATGATTATTAATGTTGAGCATCTTTTCATGTCTGTTGACCATTTGTATGATATCATTTGGAGAAACGTCTGTCCAGACCGGTGTGGCTCAGTTGGTTGGGGTTTGTTCCACAAAGTGAAGGGTCACTGGTTTGATTCCCAGTGAGAACTCATACCTGGGTTGCAGGTTCAGTCCCTGGTCAGGGCACATGCAAGAAGTGACTGGTCGATGTGTCTTGCATCAGTGTTTCCCTCCCTCTCTACTATCTGCCTTCCCCTCTCTCTAAAAATAAATAAAATATTATATTTTTTTAAAAAAGAAAATGTCTATTCTGGTCCTCTACCCTTTTTTAAATTAGATTGTTGTGGTGGGGGTGTTGTTGTTGTAAAGTTGTCTGAGTTTCTTATATATTTTGGATCTTAACCCCTATTAGATGTATCATTTGCAAATATCTTCTCACATTCCATAGATTATCTTTTAATTTTAGAATAGATTAAACATAATAGATTATGTTTAAGGTTTCCTTTGCTACGCAAAACTTTTTAGTTTGGTGTAGTCCCACTATTTTTTTGTCTTTTGTTGCCTTTGTCCAAAGGTGATATAGCCAAAAACATATTGCTACATCGATGTCAATGAGTTTATTGCCTATGTTTCTTCTACTAGTTTTATGGTTTCAGGTTTGCATTTAAGCCTTCAATCAATTTTGAATTTATTTTTGTACGTGGTATAAGAAAGAAGTCAAATTTCATTTTTTTGCATGTATCTGTCCATTTTCCCCAATACCACTTATTGAACAGACTGTTTTTACCCCATTATATATCCTTGCCTCCTTTGTCATAGAATTATTTACCATGCAAGTGAGGATTTATTTCTGGGCCTTGTATTCTATACCACTGATCTCTATATGTCTGATTTTATGCCAAGAACCATTTTCTTTTTTAAAAAATATATTTTATTGATTATGCTGTTACAGTTTTCCCATTTTCCCCTTTCATTCCCTTCCCCCCTGCACACCCACTCCCACCCAAATTCCCCCACTTTAGTTCATGTACATGTGTAATAAGTTCTTCAGCTTCTACATTTCCCATACTATTCTTGCCCTCCCCCCTATCTATTTTCTACCTACCGTCTATGCTACTTATTCTCTGTACCTTCTCCCCCTTTATCCTCCTCCCACTCACCTGTTGCTAACCCTCCATGTGATCTCCATTTCTGTGGTCCTGTTCCTGTTCTAGTTGTTTGCTTAGTTTGTTCCTGTTTTTTGTTTTAGGTGTGGTTGTTAGTAATTGTGAGTTTGCTGTCATTTTACTATACATGTTTTTTATCTTCTTTTTCTTAGACAAGTCCCTTTAATATTTCATAAAATAAGGGCTTGGTGCTGATGAACACCTTTAACTTTACCTTATCTGAGAAATGCTTTCTCTGCCCTTCCATTCTAAATGAAAGCTTTGCTGGATTGAGCAATTTTGGATGTAGGTTCTTGCCTTTCATGACTTGGAATACTTCTTTCCAGCCCCTTCTTGCCTGTAAGGTCTCTTTTGAGACATCAGCTGACAATCTGATGGGAACTCCTTTGTAGGTGACTGTCTCCTTAGCTCTTGCTGCTTCTAGGATTCTCTGTTTCATTTTAATCTTGGCTAATGTAATGATGATGTGCCTTGGTGTGTTCCTTTTTGGGTCCAAATCCTTTGGGACTTTCTGAGCTTCCTGGACTTCCTGGAAGTCTATTGCCTTTGCCGGTTTGGGGAAGTTCTCCTTTATTATTTGTTCGAATAAGTGTTCCACTTGTGGCTGTTCTTCTTCCCCTTCTGGTACTTCTATAATTTGGATGTTGGAGCATTTAAAGATGTCCTGGAGGTTCCTAAGCCTCTCCTCATTTTTTTGAATTCCCGTTTCTTCATTCTTTTCTGTTTGCTCATTTCTTTCTTCCTTCTGGTGCACTCCCTTGATTTGAGTCTCAGCTTCCTTTCCATCACTATTGGTTTTCTGTGCATTTCCCTTCATTTCAATTAGTTTAGCCTTCATATGTTCCTCTAATTTGTAACTAAAATCAACCAGTTCTGTGAGCATCCTGATCACCAGTGTTCTGAGCTGTGCATCTGAAAGGTTAGCTATCTCTTGGTTACTTAGATTTATTGGCTCTGGGGCTTTGAGTTCTTTTTCTGCTTGAGCCATAATATTTTTGGGGAGGGTCTGCGAGGGAACAATGGTGCTTGCTCTGCTCTCTGCCAGATTTCGGTCACTTCCCCCACTTCCCACAAGCAAACTGGGCCTTTCTGGTTCTGATTCCCGTGTGGTGGGCTAGTATACATTCTAGGACCCGGTGGGTCTCTTCAGTAAACTCTCCTGTGAGTCTGGGAGTCTCTGCCTATGCCTCAATCCCCACAGGTGTTTTCAATTGGTGTTTTGAGGCTTTTTTTCCACTGTCTTGCTCCCCAATTTCACCTGGTTTATCTGCACGAGAATGTGGGACCACCTAGTCAGCCAGCCGTCTTGTGTGCAGTGCCTCACTTCACAATTGCCACCTCACTGGGTCTGCCAGTTGCCACCCCAGGCCCTGGGTCTGCCAGCCACCTGGGTCCACCTGCTGCCTTCCACCGCGTGCCTGACATGCCTTTTGCCCAGTGCCACTGCTTTTTGTGCTGCGACCCCTCTCCATCTGGCTGCCCGGCTCTGCCCCGCTGGTCTGGATTAATGTGTCTATTTTATTCCCTTGGTTGTCCAACTTCTATACGGTTCAATTTTCTGCCAGTTCTGGTTGTTATTTTGTTTCTAAATTGTTGTCTTCCTTATTTTGGTTGTGTAAGGAGGCACAGTGTGTGTACCTACGCCTCCGTCTTGGCCGGAAGTCCCCAATACCCATTTGCTTTTGACTATTTTTGTTTTGTAATATGGTTTGAAATTGGGAAGCATAAAATCTCTCACTCTGTTCTTTCTCAAGGTTTCTTTGGCTATTTGAGGTATTTTGTGGTTCCATGTAAATTTTAGGATTAGTTGCTCTAGTTCTGAGAGGAAAGCTATTGGTGTTTTAATAGGAATTGCATTGAATCTGTATATCGCTTTAGTTAGTAAGGATATTTAACAATGTTAATCCTTTCAATCTCTGAGCGTGGCATATCCTTCTATTTACTTGTACCCTCAATCATTTCTCCAATATCTTATAGTTTTCAGTATACAAGTCTTCTACGTCTTTGGTTAAATTTATTCCTATTTATTTTATGCTTTTTGATGCGATTGTAAATGGGATTGTTTTCTTACTTACTCCTGATCATTCATTATTGATGTATAGAAACACAAAAAATTTCTGTGTGTTGATTCATATTTTGCAACTTTATGAAATTTACTTATTATTTCTAATAGTTTTTTGGTGGGTTCTTTAGGGTTTTCTATATATAGCATTATGTCATCTACAAATAATGAGAGTTTTACTTCTTCCTTTCTGATTTGGATGCTCTTTCTTTCTTTCTTTTTTTCTTTCTTTCTTTCTTTTTTCTCTGCTTACTGTGGCTAGGGCTTCAAATACTATGTTGAATAGAAGTGGTGTTAATGGGCTTCCTGGTCTTGTTCCTGATTTTGGCAGGAAAGCTTTCAGCTTTTCACCATTGAGAACAGTAATGGCTATAGGTTTATCATGTATAACCTTTACTTTGGTAAGATATGTTTCTTCTTGTTGAGAGATTTTATCATAAAATACCCCTGGGATAAATTCCACTTGGTAATGGTGTATGATCCTTTACTGTATTGTTGGATTCAGTTTGCTAATATTTTGCTGAGGATTTTTTGTATTTATGCTCATCAAGAATATTGGTCTGTCATTTTTGGGGGGGTAACTACTCTGTCTACATTTTTTTTTATCAAGGCAATGGTGGCCTCATAGAATAAATTTGGAAGCTTTGCTGCCTCTTTGATTTTTTGAAATAGTTTTAAAAGGGTAGGTGTTAGTTCTACTTTAAAAGTTTAGTAGAATTTACCTGCAAAGATTCTGGTCCCAGAATTTTATTTGTTGGGAGATTTTCTATTACTGCTCAATTCTATTGCTACTAATCAGTTTTTTAGATTTTGTATCTTCCTGGTTCAGTCTTGGAAGGTCATATAATTGTAGAAATGTATCCACCTCTTCTAAAGTGCCATATAACCATTCATATTATTATTAATTTTTAATTTTTTTAATTTATTTCTAGAGAGAAAGGAAGAGAGGGAGAAAGAGAGGAAGAGAAACATCAATGTGTGGTTGCCTCTCATGTGCCCCCCCTACTGGGAACCTAGCCCACAAAGAAGGCATGTGCCCTGACTGGGAATTGAACCAGTGACCCTTTGGTTCACAGGTGGGCACTCAGTCCACTGAGCCACACCAGCCAGGGCCTACTGTTGATTTCTTCTAGCATATTTTTTATTTTGGTTACAGTATCCTTCAGCTCTTTTGGGTTCTTTATTATACTTTCTTAGAGTTTGTTGAAGCGCTCCCTAAGTTCTTCTGTTCCATTCTCAAATTAGTGAGCATCTTCATGACCATTTCTTTTTCTTCTTTATCAGGCAAGTTACTTATCTCCATTTATCTTAGGGTTTGGGGGTTATTCTTCTTGTTCCTTTATTTGAAAGACATTCTTCCGTCTTCTCATTTGGTTTTGGTTTCTATGTTTAGATGAATTAGACAAAATAATTATCTTTCTCAGTCTTGATAAAACTGTACAAGAAACCTCAGCACAGGCTGCTGGTTTGGGTAGGCCAGCTTGAACCCAGAAAGTGCCTATGGAGTCCAGGGAGCTAGCCTACTGAGATGGAGCTGCTGCAGGTGGGGAGGACAGGTGCATGTAGTAATGCCCTGTTGATCCTGCTTGCCCACTTTGTTTGGGGAAAATAGGCTCCCTTCAGTGTTCCTTGGAACCTGGGGCAATGAGCCTGCAGGTAGGACAGAGAACCCAAATGGAGCCCCACCGGCCCTATCAGGTTGGAGAGGGACATAACCCATGGTGCTCGCTGGCACCTCCAATCCTGGAGAGTTCCCACAACTCCCAGAGAGCTCCCAGTTTCCCAGCCTTCCCTACTCAGTCTCTTTCTCTAGTTTGTTGTTCAGAAACTGTTCGGTCAGCCATCAGTTGTGTGTCAGGAGTAATTGCTCTCTATACAGGTGTATATTTCAATGTGGTCCCAGGAAGGGGAGAGTTCAGCATGCTCCTGCACTGCCACTGATTGGACCTGTGAGCCCCTACTGTTGTAGACTAGTCCCTAACTCTTCTGCTTCAGCCAAGCTGCAACCCTGCTACTGTGGACTAACCTCTGTTCTACTGCTGTAGTGTGACCTCTAGCTTTTCAGCTATGACTCATCACTACCTTTTCTGTTGTCAGTTAAACTCAAGTTCTTCTGCTAGACCTTCCTCCTTGCTTCGATGGTCCAGCCTCCTACTGAGTTGTGCTCTAACCTCTGCTCTTGCTCTCTAGGAAAACTCACTAAAAAACCAGAGCTGCAGCCTCTGCCTCTTCCCCAGACCCTGGACATTGACACAGCTACATGTGAGTTGGACCTGAGGTGCCCTTACCCTCTCCTGGACCCTCTCCCTGCCTCCTTAAGTGGCCCCTCGCCTCCCGGATCTCACCAGTACTTCCCTCTCTCTTGTCTCTCCTTGCATGTCCCTCTACAAGGGTTCCCCTGGCTCCATTCCTCCCCTGGGTCCCTTTTATCATCTTTTTGCCTGTTCCGCACATGTCCACTCTTACCTACTTTCTTCTTTCTATCCTCCTTTCTCCCTCAGGTCTTTGCCCCTTGCCCTGCCCAGTTTGTCACTGTTGACTCTCAGTAGTGATTCCCTGTTCCCCTCTCACCTGTTCTCCTCACCACCAACTCCCACCTATCCCCCTCGTCATCTTTCTTCCACTGATCTCTTCCCAACCTACACTCCTCCTTCATCTACCCTTCTTACCTATGCATCTAATTGTCCCCTTTTCACTTGCCTCCCTAACCTTTTCTCTTCTAATCTGTCCCAATCCCTTGTCCCTCAAACCTCTCTGACCCCCATGGGTCATCTTTCACTTGTCCCCATTTCACTTTTTCATCTGTCCCCTAACCTGTCTGCTCCCCTATCTTGGTGCCCCACCTGTATTGTTTTCATCTACATCCTTCTTTATGTATTCCCTCTCACCTGACCCACCACTTGTCCCCCTCACATGTACCTTTAGCACTTGCCCTCCTTCCCTGTACTCCCTACCTGAGCCTTCTTGCTTACCTTTCTCACCTTTCCACCTTACCTGCCCCCTCATCTCTACTTTCTCACTCCAGGTGTGGGAGCGCCCTGTGGTCTTGGAGGCTGAGCTGGCCTTAACACTGAAGGTCCTGAAGACTGTGGCTGACTCATCCCTGGAGGACATCCTGGACCAGCCCCTTCACATGCTGCGCTACATCCACACCAAGCTTCAGGCCTGTGTGAGTGCTCAGGGACCCAGGTCATGTCTGTGGTGTATGTCCCCAATTGTCCCAGGCCCTGGTCACATGACACTCTCCTCTGTCCACAGGTGTCAGCTCTGCCCACCTCAGGCTCCAGGCCCCTCCTCCAGCACTGGCTTAACCAGCTCAAGAGAGCCCCAAACAAGGTAGGTTATTGGAGGGGAGGATGGATGCCTGGGATCTGAGTAAGGGGATGCCTGGGATCTGGGTAAGGGTAATGCTTGGGCAATGGGAAACCATGTTCCCATCTCTCACAGGTGTCCCAAGAGTGCCTTGAAGCCACTGTCACATTCAACCTCTTCCGCCTCCTCAAACGGGACTTGAATTGTGTTGCCAGGGGAGATCTGTGCATCTGAGGACGTGGACCCACCCCCAGCTCATCTGGGAGCCCAAAGCTTATTTATACACTAAGTCCCACCCCTGCCTTAAGTTATTTCCATCCATCCCTTATTTATGGAGATGTAGCCCTGACTCAGGTTCAAAAGAAATACTTATTTTTCTACTTTTATACAATATATGTATATGTTCAAGTAAACTATAAGGAATTGGAACATCCATGAGTAGTGAGTCCTTGAGCATGTGTGTGACTGTGTGCCTGTACTGAGTGCAGATGTCTGTGTGGTGCAGGTGAAATTAGTGATGGTTGTGTATATTTATGTGTGCCGGACTTCTGAGACACATCTGTGTGTATATGTATCCAAGTGAGTGTCTGCATGAATCTGAGTCTAACTGAAGGTGCATAATGGCGTATTTATGCCCGTGTCTGTGCAAAAGTGTGTGAGTATATGCACAGGTTTATATATCTCTCTGTCTCTTCCTGATTGTGAACTGAATATCTCTCTTTTCCATGTGGACCTAGGACAGATAAAGGTCTATACCAATCAGGATGCTTTACATATAATAAGAATCAAAAACCAAACTCAAATAACTAGAACAAAAATGAGTTTATTACCACACATAAAATGTCAGTTGGCAGGGAAGTTCTAAGACTCCTTCTTTCACTCACTCAATAATGTCATTGGGACACCAGGTTCTTTTCATTTCTTTTGACTGATTCTTGTTCTGGTTACCTCATGGTCTCAAGATGGCAGCCACAGCTTCAGCTGCCACATATAAACAACACTCTCCAAGTAATAACAGAATACTCCAAACAGTGGAGTAAACAATAACCATCTTATTATCTTCATTGATTCTGTGGGTCACGAATTTGGACAAGGCCCAGTGTGGACAGCTGGCCTCTGCTTCACAAAGTTTAGGGTCATAATTCTTCTGCAGATCCTAGAAGCAAAGAAAACCTTTCACAGAAACTCACTGTTGGGTATACATCCTTGTCTCATTGGCTAGAATTTAGTCATATGCCCAAGCCTAACCCAATCACTGGCAAGGAAGATGTAATTACAAAGATAATGTTAGACTAATCAAGACCCTGCTCAGAGGCTAGGGGAAACGTGTCCCAGGGAGAGTGAGTACTTGAGCAAATTTTAGAGTTTGGTCAGCAAGGAAAAAGTGAGAGATGGACCTAGGAAGCAGCCTAAAATGGCACAGGTGATGAATCTCTTGCGGGACTGAATGCAGTAGCCCTCCCCCCCCCAACAGGAGCACTGTTTTTATTGTTAAAATACTGAAATGCTTCCATAACAGTTGTCAAATAGCTATTTCCTCAATCCCCCTAAGCAAACCTACCTGCCCCCTGAAGCCCCTACACCCCCTCATGATTCAGAAATGAGAGAATTATAACTTCTGGCCAAGATGGAGGTGTAGGTGGAAATACTGTACCTCCTCACACAAACAAATTTAAGGACAACAAAAATCTAGAAACAAAACCACAACCAGAACAGACAGAAAATTGAACTGTACTAAAGTCCAACAACAAGGAACCATTCATACAGATCAATAAGAGGGGCGGAGTCAGCGGCCAGCAGAGAGGGGTCCCAGCAAGAAAAGGTGGTGGTTGGCGACCAGGGTGCTGGGAGGAAACAGGCAAACCCAGTACGGGGCGCAAGGCCATTGGCTGACAGCAGACACACATTTGTACACAGATAAACCGGACAAAAAAAAAAGGGGGGGGGCAGTGAGACAGACTGTGCAACCCAGGGCCCCAGTGACAGGAAATGAAGCCTAAAAGCACCACTTGAAAACACCTGTGGGGGTACAGGTGCCAGGAGAGGCTCCAAGCCTCACAGGAGAGTTTGTTGGAGAGACCCACAGGGTTCTAGAATGTACACAAGCCCACCCACCTGGGAACCAGCACCAGAAGGGCCCAATTTGCTTGTGGGAAGTGGCAGAGGGGACCGAAATCTGAGAGAGCAGAATAAGCACCATTGCTCCCTTTCTGACTCTGCCCCCACATACAGCATCACAACCCAGCTACTGGGTTGACCCACCAAGGTGAACACCTAAGGTGCCCCTCATATGTAACAGGTGCAAACAGACAAAAAAAAAGGCTCAAAAAAAGACTAGATCAAAGCTCCAGAGACAATACTTTTAAGTGACCAAGAAATAGCCAACCTATCAGATGCATAGTTCAAAACACTGGTGATCAGGATGCTCACAGAACTGGTTGATTTTGTTCACAAATTAGATGAAAAAATGAAGGCTACACTAAGTGAAATGAAAGAAATGAACAGGAAACCAATAGTGATAGGAAGAAAACTGGGACTCAAATCAATGGAGTGGACCAGAAGGAAGAAAGAAAGAACCAAACAGAAAAGAATGAATAAACAAGAATTCAAAAAAATGAGGAGAGGCTTAGGAACCTCTAGGACATCTTTAAACATTCCAACATCCAAATTGTAGGACTACCAGAAGGGGAAAATAAAGAGCAACAAGTGGAAAGCATATTTGAACAAATAATAAAGGAGAACTTCCCCAATCTGGCAAAGGAAATAGACTTCCAGGAAATCCAGAAAGCTCAGAGTCCCAAAGAAGTTGGACCCAAGAAGGAACACACCAAGGCACATCATAATTACATTAGCCAAGATTAAAATGAAGGAGAGAATCCTAGAAGCAGCAAGAGCTAAGGAGATAGTCACCTGCAAAGAGTTCTCATCAGACTGTCAGGTGATTGAGAGACTGTAAGGTCTCTCCAAAGAGACCTTACAGGCAAGAAGGGGCTGGAAAGAAGTATTCCATGTCACGAAATACAACTGTAATAGCATAATCAATAAAATGTATTTAAAAAAAGAAATGAGAGAATTATTGCCTGAGAAGGGGTTGGAGGAGGTGTTCCATGATCTGCTCCCATGTGTGGCCAGTGTGCCTTCTGACAACAGTGTAGTTGTTAAATAGTTTGGTGGCATCTCCAGCTCATGCATGGTATGTGTTGTGGTCTTTGAAAACTGGCCACCAAGTCTTTGACATTCCTTCCTTCAAAAGGTAGAGTCAATGCTCTCCTCTCATTGAACCTGAACTTGTGACTTCTTCATTCAGTAGAGTGCAGTGGAAGTCAAGTCATGGGACTTCCATCATCAAGTCCACCTAGCACTCTCGGAACACACATTCTCAGACTGCCCCTGTTGGAACCCACCCTGCCTGCTGCAAGAAACCCAAACCACAGGGAGGGGCCACATGAGCACACTCTGGTTGGCAGTCACAGCTGAACTCAGCTTTGAGGTCACCCCAGCTCGGTAACCAGACACATGAGTGTTGAAGTGTCCATGATTCCAACCATCTCCACTGTGCTGTGATCAAGTTCCTGACCCACAGAATCTGAGAGCACAGGAAAGTAGTTTTCGTTTTATGCCACTAAGTTTGGATTTTTATGAGGCAATAGATAATTGCTAAACTGTGACATCCACCAGCCCATCACCATCCCTCATGAGGTGTGTCACAAGAAATTTATTATCAAGAGTAACCCACTGAGGTTTCTGAATGGTTGAACATCACAGAGGCTTCAGAATCATCCCCATAATTCTATGACTGTCACTCCTTTGCATTCTCATGTTTTCTCAATTAGGGAATAAAGGCTGGAGTACAGCCATACACTGGAAATGACATACAATCCCACAGCCACCCCCACTGCAGTATATGGATTGTAGGTGTCAGAACCCCAGTTTGGTTGTGAGCAGCAAGGTGCCCAGCCCAGGGCATAAAAATATTCCCTCTCCCTCAGCACCTGCTTCCCACACAGACTTTCTTGCAGTTTGGAGTGGTTTTAGGATTAAACAGCTTCAAAATTGAGTTAATATATGTAAAGAATAAAACAATTTTTGAAACAGGTTAAGCCTCATATATGTGTTTACTGCTGTTACTCTTATTATTTTAGACTTGTTTTCTTCTTTGACACAAAGAAAACTTTCACTTGTTCCCTTTCTTCCTATTAGTTCTTTGGTATGAGGATGTGAAGCCTGGGGCTGTGGTGGCCATTTTGTGACCATGAGGCAACAAGCCTAGCATCTGACTCCATCCTCCTCACGAAGGTAAAACTGAAGGGTAGGAAATGGGTCCTTGGTGACGTCAATAAGCCATTACACCAAACCTCCAAATGCTCTAATTCCAAAATTCTTATTAAATAAGAACCAAATGTCTTCAGTCATGTTAATTGGGTTTTCTGTTTGCAGCCAAGTGAATCCTCACAAATCCATCTTTGCATGCCCGGCACTGAATCCAGAGAATGTGGTCAATTAATGCTTGATAAAAAAAAGTTGGGCTCAGTACTTCCGCCAAGATGGAGGCATAGGTGGATATCCGTGCCTTCTCACACAACCAAGTTTAGAGACAACTAAATATTAGCAACAGAAAACACAGCCAGAACACAGAAAATTGAACTTTTCGGAAGTCTGTTAACAACAAATTCTTCAGTCTGACCGATAAGGGATGAAACCAGCAGCTGGTAGAGCGGGGTTGCACAGGAAAACTCGGTCGGACGGACTCAGGTGCGCCGAATCCAGGCGCAGGGTTGGACCTAGTGAGCGACGGAGCGACCAAGCGAGCGACCACAAGGAAACAGCAAGGGAGCAGGGCTGTGGGTTGACTGTGGTCGTGCATTTGTGCGCGGATAGACGAGCGAGGGAGTGGGCGATTGGCTTGGCCAGGGATCCAGCAGGTCCGCGAGGCCAGCGGCACGGAGGGCGCCGCCATTTCCCTGCTCTGACCCCACCTCCACATACAGCGTCATAACCCAGTGACTCTGAGTGGCCCGGCCCTCGTGAACCACCTAAGGTTCTGCTCCACAACCAGCGGTGCAAAACAGCAGAGGGTGCCACCATTTCCCCACTCTGACCACGCCCCCACATACAGTGTCACAACCCAGCGACCTGGGAGTCCAAGGTTCCGCTCCTCACACTTAAAGGGCATGAACAGACCAAAATTGGCTCAAGAAGATCTCCAAGCCCCAGAGCCTATAAATCTAAGCGATGAAGAATTAGCAAAACTCTCAGACGCACAGTTTAAAACACTGGTGATCAGGATCCTCACAGAACTGGTTGATTATAGCCACAAATTAGACAAATATATGAAGGCGAAACTAATTTAAATGAATGGAATTGCACAGGAAACTAATAGCAATGAAAAGGAAACTGGGACTCAAATCAATGGAGTGGACCAGAAGAAAGCAAATAATGGTCAAACAGAAAAGAGTCAAGAAGCAAGAATTCAAAAAAATGAGGAGAGTCTTAGGAACCTCCAGGACATCTTTAAACACTCCAACATCCAAATTATAGGGGTATCAGAAGGGGGAAAGGCACAGCCACCAGTAGAAAACTTATTTGAACAAATAATAAAAGAGAGCTTCCTCGTTCTGGCAAAGAAAATAGACTTCCAGGAAATCCAGGAAGCTCAGAGAGTCCCAAAGAAGTTGGACCCAAGAAGGAACACACCAAGGCACATCATAATTACATTAGCCAAAATTAAAATGAAGGAGAGAATCCTAGAAGCAGCAATAATAAGGGGACAGTCACCTACAAAGGAGTCCCCATCAGACTGTCAGCAGATTTCTCAAAAGAGACCTTACAGGCAAGAAGGGGGTGGAAAGAGGTATTCCAAGTCATAAAATCCAAAGACCTACAACCAAGATTGCTCTATCCAGAAAAACTTTCATTTAGAATGGAAGGACAGATAAGGTGCTTCTCAGATAAGATCAAATTCAAGGAGTTCATCATCACCAAGCCCTTATTATATGAAATGTTAAAGGGACTTATCTAAGAAAAAGAAGTTAAAAAAAACATGAACAGTGAAAGGACAACAAACTCACAGTTATTAACAACCACACCTAAAACAAAAGCAAACTAAAAGGACAGCTCTATCAGGAATGGAAACATAGAAATGAAGATCATGTGGAGGGTTAGCAACAGGGGAGTGGGAGGAGGAGAAGGGGGGAGAAGGTACAGAAAATAAGTAGCATAGACAGTAGATAGAAAATAGATGGGGGGCAAGAATAGCATGGGAAATATAGAATCTAAAGAACTTGAGACACAGGGTGATAAACTAAAGGGGGGGTAATGGTGGGGATGGGGGGTAGGGTGGAGGGGAATGAAGGAGGGGAATAGAACAACTGTAACAGCATAATCAATAAAAAATTTTTTTTAAAAAGTTTGGCTCATATAGGACATATCTGACTTTGGGCAAATGACCCCCTTCAATATGAGTGCTGCAATGGAAATGACATTGCAAATCTCTACATGGAGAAGCAAAGGTCTAGCAAAGAAATTCTGAACTGTATATATTTTGGGTTTTCCTGCTCCGCCTCCATTTCTTCTGCTAAAGCCCCTCTCCCAATCCTTCATTTGGTTGGACAGAGACTCAGGCTTGCTCAGTCAGAGCAGTCCATGGCAGATCACAGCGGCAAGCCTTCCCAGCTCCTCCCTCGTGACCTGGCAGGAGCTGTTTTCCCTGCTTGGAACATGCCCTGCCACTCTCCACCTCCGCCGCGTCTTTACCTGGCTCGTTTCCACTCATCCCCTAAGTCTCAGCTGATATCACCTCCTCTTCCAAACACCCTTCTGAGTGGTCCATTGGATTTCTATGACTTTTACAAGCCCAACAAACTTTCCCATTTGACTTTGCTGGAGAGTTTTGGGATCAACCAAATGAAATTGCCAATAATTTGCCATTTCTGACATACACAACTGGCAATTTCAGATAGTTCACCAATTTTTATTTTAGCCACCCTCCTTCCCCAGACCCCCAACCCAGACACCTGAATACTGAGGGCTCAACCAACCCCTACCTGGCCAATCAAAGGATTCCCTTTTCTTGGATGCTGCAACCAGTGCAAGGGTGGCTGGCCTGTGACACTGATTGGGCCAATCCAAGCCCTTCCCTGGGATTTTTTTTTTTTTTTAGACAGGAGATTTTGCCACTTTCTTACTGAGCTATGGTGCTGGAAGGATTGGGTCTGTGCCTGCAAATAAATGTCCATTTTCCCAGCACATGCAGTTGGACAGATAACAGGCGCCGAGATGGTGAAATGAGTAGGAGAGTGCCTTGGTGGGGTTGAGTCTGAGGTCCAGTCTCTAAGGCCAAGTGCCTTGGAGTTTTACCCTAAATCGTCACCTTTCTACCTACATGAGCCAACAAACGCCTGCTTTTTATGCCTCTTCTGTTAAGCTATGTTCTGTCACTTGCTACAAAAAAGACTCTGACTAACACATGTCCCTGAACCTGCAGGTGGGGTCGGGCAGTTCCTCTGGGCTCCCACAGTCTCCTTTTCTTCCCCCATCACGGCTGTTTTGTCATCTATCTGTCCGGGAGGGCTGGGACTGGGTCCCCAAAGGGCTAAACCGGGGACCGCGTGGGCCCCAAATATGTCCATGGATGGGAGTCATGTTCTGAGATGACAGTTCCTGACTTTGTTGTGAAGGCAGGCGCACCCCACACCCCACCAAATCAGACCATATGTGCTCACAGCTGACAACCCTTCATTGTCTTCCCATAACTCTCAGAAAAGAATCTTCACTCTTCTTTTCTTTCTCTTTCTCCCTGCGGTGTCCACTTCTCCCTAAAATCTCGACTCTTCATCACAGTCCACGAGCTTCTGCACAATCTGCTGCCCCCTCGCCTCTCCCACCCGCTCTCCCCCCACCGTCCCCCACTCCAGTCCAGACTCACCGCCTCCGACACACCAAGCACAGTCCCGTCTCACAGCCTTCGCACATGCTATTTCCATCGCCAGGGATGCCGCTCCCTGGTTCTCCCCACAGTGGAATTCTTCGGCTCCAACATCACCTGTTTTCACCCACCCCCACTAATCTACAGCAGGCCTCTCAGTCGTTCTGTCCCATCAACCTGATTTCACTCCTCCATTCATTTCATGGCGCTGATTTACCACCAGACACTCACGACATACTTACTGCTTGTTTCCTGTCTTCCCTCAAGAGGCAGGGGTTGCCTGTTCTGTCTATTTTGTCCAGTGCTGTATCCCCTGTGCAGGACTAGGTACACAGTACGTGCTCAATAAAGCTTTATCAGGTGACTCAGAGACAACCTAGTCAGACGATTAGGTGTGCAGAATTTGGAGGCAGTAAACTTTCTGGTCACGGCTCTGCCCTCCACTGGCTGTATGATCGTGGGCACGTTCCCTAACCTCTGGACTGTTTCCTCACCTGGAGAAGGTGGGTGCACACACTACGTCTCAGCTGCAGAGTACAAAGGCGATTGTGCTCACTATCTGAGTGGCTTTATTTCATGAGCGTTATGTGCCCAGTGCTGGGTGGCACACTCTCTTTCCACCCATCAGGGAGGGTCTGTGAGCTCAGCGCCTGGCGTGTGGGAAGCCCTCAGGGCCCAGGAGTCCTGATGACTGAGGTAGATAAGTGTGGCTGGGTCACTGGGTGAGGGAGCCTCCTGGCCTGTGATTCTCTGGCGCCTCTGTCCTTGCTGCCTCCCACCCCGTTTGCCCAGATCATTCCCCTCCCTCCTGCTCTGTTTCTATTTCTGTCTTTCTCTCCTCCTCCCCAGGCCACAGGGGGCCTCAGACTGGCATGAAGCCTCTTCCTTCTACTCCAGGATCAGGAAGTTTTTACTGCAGGGCCCCCCAACCAGAGTTCAGGAGCCCCTCAATCAATTTTCCTTCTCCAGCCACTACCTTACCTGAAACTCCCCTCCCCACACCATCCTCTGTGCCTCCAGCAAATCCCTCCCCCACGTATGATCCCTCCTATTCCAGACAGAACAACCGATGAGCTCTGCCCCTCATCCCCTCCCTCCCCAGGCTGGCTCTGGACACTTGAGCTCAGCCTGAGGTCTTCCTCGGGGGCCCTTCCCCAGCCCCACAAGCAACATAGTGTGGTGGTAAGGAACAGGCAGACACTGAGACCAAACTGCCAGCTCCACACTTTCTTGGGGATCTTTGGGCAAGTGACTTCAGTCACTTCTCCCTGGTTCAGATTTCTGCCTGTAAAATGGAACCAGAGATATCCACCTTGGACAGTTGCCCAACCCCAGAGAGATGAGCTGGGCTTAGCACAGAGCCGGAGTGCGGAATGAGCATTCACTAACTGCTCAGCAGTGGCATTCTGTGGTTAAGAGGACAGACTCAGAAGTCAGGCTGCCTGCCTTTTCAAACCCAGTTTTGCCACCTTTGGGTTCTGTGACCTTGGGCATGCTACTTAACGCTTCTGGGTGTCATTTCCTCATCTGTGAAGTGGGATGACTGTAAATGTTCTACGGTGGTTGTGAGGAGTAAATGACTTAAGTGCTTGGCACATGGTGAGCACTCACTAAATGTTAACTATTATCATTGTATTATTAATAGTAGTATTTCCCAGGAAATTGTCTCCAAGTCTCCCTGGTCTCAGTTAGCCATCCTTCCTTCAGTCTCAGTCATTATGCTGCAATGAGGAGTCCCCACTCCCAAGAAACAAGGACACACACAGAGGTCAGCAGAGAGGCTTTTGAAAAGGTTTGTTTATTGATCCATGCTCCCACTCCATCATTCATCCACTTTCCATGGATGGTGTTGGCTGTTGCCTGTTGCTGGCCAGGTATTGGGGATACTGACCCACAGCCCCATCATCAGGGGGCTTCAGAATAGAGAGGGAACCAGACATCAAGGTCCAAAGCACAGACAGGAGGCCCTGTGCTGGGTCCGGAGCTCACGGAGGGGTGCCTGGGAGTGAGGTCACACGGGCAGGCAGACAGCTGCCAGATGCACTGGTATCTGTCAGATCTTTTAATGTTGTTCAGTTTTCCTAGAAGGAGACACAAGGAGTCCTTGCAGGGTTTGAAGCCAGGAAGCAACCTCTCCAATGGGTGAGTCTGAAAGTGCAGGCCTCACTAGAGGAGAGTGGACTGGATGAGGGAGCCTGGGTGTGAGAGGACAGTGAGTTCGGCCTCAGGGAGGCAGAGGTGACAGTGAAGTGTATTTGTGCCTTTAGTGGAATAGTCACAATACATGCAAAACACTTACCATCTCAGCTGACATGTGGAAGTATCCCAGGAACTGTAAGTACACACTGTGGTAGTGGTGGTTAGAAATATAAGTTCTGACGTCAGAGAGACCTTAGAATTTCGATTTCTGCCCAGTCCCCTATAGTTCCCAGTGTCACCTAGTCCCTGAAACTACTGGTGGGCTCGCTGTGGGTGTGGTGACCTGTGTGAGTGCCCTTGTCCGCACTGCCCCCACCTGGGGTGCTCCCCGCCTTCCCCCCACCCCAGGCTTGCTCTGTGCTCTCCAGCCCTACAGTCTGGCCGCCCCTTTCCCTTCAGCAATGGGTGCAGCTCAGTCCCAAACTGGTCCACACAACATTTGGCTTCCTCTCCTTGTTGCCAGACCTGCACTTTGGACTGGGGCCCAGAGGGTCCCTGGCGGAGTTGTTGGGAGGCTCGGTCCATTGTCCCTTGGTTTACCTCCTGCCCCCTTCCACCTCCAGCTGGCCAGGTGGAAAGCCCCTCTGGGTCTGCTCCAAAACAGAGCCGTTAGTGGAGCCGGGGGAAGCCGGTGGACCTCCAGGGGACACCAGAGAGTGGAGATCAGCAGGAGCACAGGGTCCATTGCTGACCAACAAAGGGGAGCTTTACAGGAGGAAGTTGCTGCCAGGCCTCGCTCCGCCTCCGTCTCGGGTTCCAGGACTCGCCTCGATGCCTGGAAACCAGCCTCCTCTCCAGCCTCCTGCACCTGTTCACCTGGGGCCTCGTCTCGGCCCCGCGGAGTCCCCCAGAACCCGCGGGTCTGCAGGGGGCGGCTGCGAGCTCCGCTGTGACCCCTTTTCTGCGTCCGGGTCTCCAGCCGCGGACTCCGAATCTCGGGGGACTCTGCCGCTGCTGGACGGACCTGGACAGTCTGCGACCTGTGCTCCAGCAGCCGCGGGTACTTTTCCAAGGATCAGAACGCGTCTCTCTAGGAAGCGAGGACATTTTGATGGGATGCGTCCCCCTAAGATCTTCAGGGGCCTCCTCTGGCACCAAGAGACTTGCGTCCTGGGTCTACACGGTACACTGACTGCAGGCACCACGGACTGGTCTCTTCTTCTCTGGTCACAGAAGCCCAGAACTCCTTCTCCCATGGAAGGTCCCGCATCCTCATCTCAGCCCTCAGTGTCCACTCTGAGATTCTGTGAATCTGCAACTCTGATCTCCCCACGGGGGAGGCCTCATCCCTAAGGGATCTGGCAGTGGAAGGGCCCACAGTCCTCAGCTGACTGGAGTATTTTGGATTCTGTTACCCAAGTGACATTTGTGTTTGTGAAATCCCTATGTAATTCTCTATTCTGGCTTCTGGTGGTGGCTTATTGCCATTATTAAATATACTTGCATTTACAACGGACGATCCCCTGTGATCATTTGGGGAGCACCTTTCAGTTCAAAATGCTGAACCAGGGAAAGCAGGTGACATCAGTTTCAATTCTGAGTCACCCTCTCAGTCATGGTGTTACCGGGTAATTACTTCTCTCTGAGCCTCAGTTTCCTCATCCACACGATGTCATTCTTGTCCTTTTCTTGCAGATGAGTAATGCACATTGGAGTAGTGTTTCTAAAGCTTCCAGCTGAGACCACAGGATGGTCTTCACTAATGGTCTCTATTAGGTGACCACACACGTTCATACACAGGCAATTGCACTTTTCACGAGTCCAAGGCAGTGGGCTAGCGATCATGGTTGCTAACTGCAGGCCTCTTTGCCAAGGTCACCCAGCTGGGAGGGTCAGAACCAGGTTTCAATCTCAACCACCTCACAGAACTTCCTTCCAAGAAAAACAAGTATGAATTCAGAAATGTTGAGACCTTCTGTGCATTTTTAGAATTCACCTTTGATGCAATGTCTCCTGCCCAGGGTTAAGGTTGATGTCATTGACAGAAACCGACCACAGCCCTGGAAGGTGAAGGGGGCACATTTCCCTTCTTGCCTGTGCAACATTTTTAGGTCTCAGAGCTCAGTATTTCCTAATGAGGATTCCATCCACTCTCTCTGGAATTATGAATCATAGACAAAGGGTTTTCAGCAGTAGTCAAAGCCAAAAAGCAGTGGGCACCTCCCATCCTAAATTTCGTTGTCTCCACGACCAGGGAGGGGATCCAGCTGCACAGAAGCTGGACAGTGTCGTCTTTACTGTCTGGGGTGTCAGGAAAAACTTGTTTAAAATTCTGCCCTCACCACATAATTTTTTTGTGACTTTGGGTTGGTCTCTTAGCATCTGAGTCCCCGTATTTTATTATTTTTATTTATTTAGTTAGTTTTATGATTTGATTATTTCTAAATGCTTTATATTTAGAACAGGTGGCAGCATCCAGCTTCTCCCCCTTCTGCTGGCGTGGCTCCGTATTTACACTGCAGGGCAAGTCCAGGAGGCCCTCGGTGCCCCTGTGGGCTCAGCACTGCAAGTGGCAAAGGCTTTGTGTTGGGGTGAGACACAAAGTGCTGAACAAAGTGGGGGCGTCTGGGTTTTCCTTTTGCACTGACTGCTCCCCGCCCAAGTCTTCACATACCTGCCACCCTCACTTTTAAGTCTTCATTCACATGTGCTTTCTCAGGCCGCCTCATTCACTGCAACCACTGCTTACACCCTGCTGTCTCCCTGCTTTAGTTCTTCCACTTTCTGTTCCTTGAAGTAACGTCCACCTGTGCTTAAGCCCCTCTCCCCTAATCCCTGTCATCCTCCCTAGCAAAAGTTCCTCAAAGGGTGGTTTTATGGGTTTTTTTTTAATACATTATGTCAGGCACCTAGAGATGTGCCTGACAGAAAGTGGGGGCTGCATCATACTGGGTGAATGAATGAAGGCGTTTGTCATGAACTGAGCTGGTTCCCTGAAGTCCTTGGCAACACCAAGATTGCCTAGTAGATTGTCCCATTCCTGTGTCCCTCAGTGTCTGGACAATTAACATGTTAGTGAGGCTCCCCCCTTCTCCCTGTTCTTTCTCTCAGTCCCAGCTGTGGAAGGGGGGAAGAGCTGGTCTCCTTGCTCTATTTTAGGCTGCTTTCCCTTTCTCACACTTCTCCCACCACCCACCCTGCCCTCACCCCCCTGCTGCCTCTCCCTTCCTCTTCTCCCCTCCCCATAATCACTTCTCTTGAACGTTCCCAGTTCTCTCTGGCACTACCCTAGCACTGCTTTCCTCCTCCTCTCCCTGCACAGCAGTGTCCTGACAAAGACAAGTTCCTCTGTCCCCTCCCCATCAGGGCACGGTGACTGCACCTTTGTGGGCTGAGGCCGTGGCCCTACGCCGAGACCCATCTTAGGATCTCACCTCCTGTAGGTGAACCTCAATCTGGGTCAGTTTCTCTTTCCCTCCACCTGCTCACCTGGCTCAAGGCCCCGCCCTGCATGGGCTTCCCCAGCCTGGGGCCTCCCCTAGTGGCCAGTGTGTTTTCACTTTTCCTACATCAGCTGGGATTGCCCATCTCTCCAGGCTAAAAGCTGTACCATGGAGATCAGGCAGCTATTCCATCAGAGCAGAGCTGGAGGTGCAGAGACGCAGACAGAGCAGCAGACTCAGACCCAGCAGAGGAGACTTAGGTCACAGACACCAAACAAGGCTGAGTGAGAGACCCTGGTGACAGCCTCTCAGTGGACACTTAGGTCCCCCTCTGCTGACAGACACCAGAGACAGAGATGAGGATGCAACTGGGTGAGCCCCCACATCATTGCCCATGACCCCCACCTCTCCACAGCCCCTAACCTCAGCCCCTGACACTGTTCGTGCCCTCATCTGTCTGTCCTTCTGTAACACAGACTTGCCTGTGGGTTGCATGCTGGTGCTGATGCTGATGACCATGGTGCTGACCAGGACAAGAGCAGTTCCTGTCCCCACGCCCCTCAGTGCCCTCCCGGGTGCAAGGGGCTGCCCCTTGGCCCAGTTCAAGTCTCTGCCCCCAGAAGACATGAAGGCCTTCAGGAGGGCCAAGGACGCCTTGGTGAGTCTCCGCACTGCCCCACCTACTGTGGATGAACCCCCACCCTCCCTCTGGGGGTTCCCATGCTCCCTGTGGCTCAGGGTGGACCTGTCCCCTCCCCTCCCTGGGCTGCCCTGCACTTTGGCACAGTGGGCTGACTCCTGCTGTTGCTGCATTGGGCTGACTCCTGTTCTGCAGTGGAGACGCCTCCACCCTGCTTTTGGAAGTTAGCCCCCCTCCTCATGTCGTAGTCTCCCTCCAATCCCACTGCAGGGGTCTAACCTCAGTCCTCCAGCTGTGCGCTGACCCTCCCCTTCCTCTCCAGGAGGAGTCACTCCTGCTGAAGAACTGGAGCTGCAGCTCCCACCCACTGCCCAGGACCCGGGACCTGAGGCAGCTGCAGGTGAGTTGGCAGAGGGAGGTCCAGCCCTGCCCTCACCTGGCCCCAGCTCCTGTAGCTGCGTAAATGGGCCCTTCACCTTCTCCTCCTCACTCTTCTTGACTTTTCCTCACCTGCCACATTTGCTGTCCTCTTACATTTCCTGACCTTACCTTTACTGCCCCTTCCTCAGTCCTCCTCACCTGTCTCTGCCCTCCTCAGGTGTGGGAGCGCCCAGTGGCCTTGGAGGCTGAGCTGGCCCTGACACTGAAGGTCCTGGGGACCATGGCTAACTCCACCCTGGGGGACATCCTGGAGCAGCCCCTTCACATGCTGCGCTACATCCACACCAAGCTTCAGGCCTGTGTGAGTGCTCTGGGCCCTTGGGCCACATCTGTGAGCTCTGACTCTCCCCCACCCTCATAGGTCTCCCTCTGTCCAGGCCCTGCCTCACACACCACCCTCCTCTCCTCACAGGTCCCAGCTCAGGCCACAGCAGGCCCCAGACCCCGGGGCTACCTCCACCGCTGGCTGCGCCGCCTCCAGGTGGCTTCAAAGGTGAGTGACCAGGGAGTGACCAGTGTCTGGGGACAAACAACTGGGACCCAGATCAGGGGTAGTCACTGGCCCATCCCGTCTTCCCCACAGGAGTCCCCTGCCTGCCTTGAAGCCTCTGTGACATTCAACCTGTTCCGCCTCCTCACCCATGACCTGAACTGTGTCGCCAGTGGAGACCTGTGTGTCTGACCCTGAGGCCCACCCGCCACCTGCCCCAGCATCTTAGATGTTATTTATGCCTCACTCATTTTTCTTAAGTTATTGTCAGTTATTTATATATTTGTATGTGGGCATTTTCAAACTCACACCCAATCAGGAGATTTTATTTATGCCTCATTCACTTTTTAAGTTATTGTCAGTTATTTATGTATTTATCCATGTGAATTTTCAAACTCACAACCAATTAAGTGTTTATTTTTTTACTTTTTGTCAAATTGTGCAAATAAACAACGAGGAAAAGTTGCTGTTTGTGCTGTGGGGTGTGTGGAGGGATTCAGTGTCCAGGGCTGGTTTGGGAGAGGCCTGAATTCTGGAACCACTTTGGTGCTGACCCCATGGACCATGGACCAGTCTTGTTTCCCCTGAACGCCTCCCTGGATGTTCTGTGAGTCTCTGACTGTTGGCTCTCCCCACTGAGCGGGTCCCATTTCTGAGGGATTTGGAGAGCACCGAGGTCAGCAGGCTCAGTTACAGTCCCCAGCCATGTAACCACCAGGAGTCCTTCTGAGGAATGCGTCCTTAGGGGAACCTGTATTGTGCAGATGTCACAGAGCACTCACACTGACCGCGATGGGGCCGTCACCACACACCTAGGCTGTGTGGTACAGCCTGTGGCTCCTGGACCACAAACCTGTGCAGCAGGTTGAAGTGTATTAGATACTGTCGGCAGGTAGAACACAATAAGTATTTGTGTATCTGGACACATCTAAACACACTACAGGCACAGCGAGGATGTGCTGGAGGAGATACAAATGTCACACCTGCATAGGGCACTCACATGGGTGGAACCAGGGAACTGTAGTCACTCTGGGTGAGGCAGTGAGTGAGTGGCGAGTGAATGTGAAGGCCTACCACATTCTTCCCACTACTATGGACCTTACAAACTCTACATTTGTGCCACCTAAATGTATAAAACAACACAATATTGCACCAAGCACAAGAGAAAATAGTGCAAAGATGCAGTAAACACAAGGTTTATGAGGCTGCTGCCAGCCTAACATACATACTGTCTTACAGTAAACTTTTTATAGAAATAGACAGAGCGCACTCTAAAATAATGATGAGATGCATAGTAAATATATAAAACACTAAGGGAGCCCTTTATGATGAAGTGTTATGTACTGTACACTGCCGTATGTGCTGTACTTGCACGTGACTGGCTGCACTTCAGGGTGTATATCAGGGTCGTGTATGTGGCCCACCATTGACCAAAAGATTATCATGCCACTCATGACTGAGTTGTAATTATTTGGTATCCTGTTACTAATGTGTCCTTACAGTTGTAAGACCCATGTGCTTGTGCTGGTCCTCTTTTCTCCTGGTGTTCATTCATTTTCATGTGTGTGATGGTGTGACCACTGGCTGTGCAATCAATCATTCTGAGGTAGTGTGAATGGTAGAGGTACAACTTTGAAGTCAGAGCTAAATCTGAGGGGACATTTTCCTTCCCATTTACCTTTTGTGGTATACTTGCCTTTTTCTGTTCTTTCTAAAGTATATTTTACTGATTATGGTACTACAGTTGTCCCATATCCCCCCTTTATTCCCCTCGACCACGCACACCCCCCTCCCGCTCGCATTCCCCCCCATTTACTTCATGTTCATGGGTCATACACATAAGATCTTTGGCTTCTACATTTCCTATACTGCTCTTACCCTCCCCCTGTCTATTTTCTACCTACCATTTATGCTACTTATTCTCTGTACCTTTTCCCCCTCTCTCTCCTCCCACTCCCCCTCTGATAACCCTCCATGTAATCTCCATTTCTGTGATTCTCTTCCTCATCTAGTTGTTTGCTTAGTTTGTTTATGTTTTCTTTTGTTTTTTCATTTAGTTTTGTTTTAAGGTTTGGTTGTTAATAGCTGTGAGTTTGTTGTCGTTTTACTATTAATATTTTTTATCTGACTTCACCAAGATGGAGGCATAGGTGGAGTCGTCATGCTTTCTCACACAACCAAGTTGAGAGACGACAAAATATTAGCAACAGAAAACATAGCCAGAACACAGAAAATTGAACTTTTGGAAAGTCTGATAACAACTAATTCTTCAGCCTGACCAGTAAGAGTGGAGAAGCCAGCAGCTGGCAGAGCGGGGTTGCACAGGAAAACTCGGTCAGATGGACCCGGACACACAGATCCCAGGCATGGCGTTGCAACGGGTGGACCCAGTGAGAGACCCAGTTAGCGACCCAACGAGGGCACAGGGCGGCGGGTTGACTGTGCTGGCACATTCCTGTGCAGATAGACCCGTGAGGGAGTGGGCAGTGAGATGTGACTGAGCAGGCCCCAGTGGCGGGAACCAGCAGAAGAGGCCGCCATTTCCCCACTCCCACCCCGCTCCCACTATACAGCGTCACAACCTAGTGACCTGGGCGGCCCCGCCCTAATGAGTACCAAAGCCTCCGCTCCTCATACTGAATGGGCCCCAACAGACCAAAAATGGCTCAAGAAGATCTCAAAGCCCCAGAGCCCATAACTCTAAGCGATGAAGAAATAGCAAAACTTTCAGATGCACAGTTAGTTCAAAACACTGGTGATCAGCATGCTCACAGAACTGGTTGATTTTAGTCACAAATTAGAGGAAAATATGAAGGCTAAACTAATTGAAATGAAGGGAATTACACAGGAAACCAATAGTGATGAAAAGGAAACTGGGACTCAAATCAAGGGACTGAACCATAAGGAAGGAAAAAATGACCAAACAGGAAAATATGAAGAAACAAAAATTCAAAAATTGAGGAGAGACTGAGGAACCTCCAGGACATCTTTAAATGCTCCAACATCCGAATAATAGGGGTACCAGAAGGAGGAAAGGAACAGCCACCAGTGGAAAACTTATTTGAATAAATAGTAAAAGAGAATTTCCCCAATCTGGCAAAGGCAATAGACTTCCAGGAAATCCAGGAAGCTCAGAGAGTCCCAAAGAACTTGGACCCAAGAAGAAACACACCAAGGCACATCATCATTACATTAGCCAAGATTAAAATGAAGGGAAGAATCCTAGAACCAGCAAGAGGTAAAGGGACAGTCACCTGCAAAGGAGTTCCCATCAGACTGTCAGCTGATTTCTCAAAAGACACCCTACAGGCAAGAAGAGGCTGGAAAAAGGTATTCCAAGTCATGAAATCCAAAGACCTACAACCAAGATTACTCTATCCAGCAAAGCTTTCATTTAGAATGGAAGGACAGATAAGGTGCTTCTCAGATAAGATCAAATTCAAGGAGTTCATCATCACCAAACCCTTATTATATGAAATGTTAAAGGGACTTATCTAAGAAAGAGCACATAAAAAAGATGAACAGTGAAAAAACAGCAAACTCACAGATATTAACAACCACACCTAAAACAAAAGCAAACTAAAAGGACAGCTAGATCATGAGCAGAAACATAGAAATGAAGATCTCATGGAGGGTTAGCAACAGGGGAGTGGGAGGAGGAGAAAGTGGTAGAAGGTACAGAAAATAAGTAGCAGAGAGGGTAGGTAGAAAATAGATAGGGGAGGGCAAGAATAGTATGGGAAATATAGAATCTAAAGAACTTGAGACACATGTCATAAACTAAAGGGGGGGAAAGGTTGGGTGGAGGGTGCAGGGTCGAGGGGAATGAAGGGGGGAATAGAAAAACTGTAATGGCATAATCAATCAAATAAAAATTTTAAAATATTTTTTACCTTCTTGTTCTTAGATAAGTCTCTTTAACATTTCATATAATAAGGGCTGGGTGATGATGAACTTTATCTGCCCTTCATTCTAAATGAAAGCTTTGTTGGATAGAGCAATCTTGGATGTAGGTCCTTGCCTTTCATGACTTCAAATACTTCTTTCCAGTCCTTTCTTGCCTGTAAGGATTCTTTTGAGACATCAGCTGAAAATCTAATGGGAACTCCTTTTTAGGTAACTATCTCCTTTGCTCTTGCTGCTTTTAAGATTCTCTCTTTATCTTTAATCTTGGCTAATATGATTATGATGTGCCTTATTGTGTTCCTCCTTCGGTCCACTTTCTTTGGGACTCTGAGCTTCCTGGACTTCCTGGTAGTCTATTTCCTTTGCCAGATTGGGGAAGTTCTTCATTATTTGTTCAAATAAGTTTTCAATCTCTTGCTGTTGTTCTTTTCCTTCTGGCACCCCTATGATTCAGATGTTGAAACATTTAAAGATGTCCTGGAGCTTCCTAAACCTCTCTTTTTTTTTTTTGAATTCTCTTTTCTTTATTCTGTTCTGGTTCAATGTTTCTTTCTTTCTGCTGCTCCAATCCATTGATTTGAGTCCTGGTTTTCTTCCCGCCATTGTTGTCTACCTGTAGATTTTTCTTTATTTCACATAGTGCAACCTTCATTGCTGCCTGGGTCTTTTTATGTTGGTGAAGTGCCCAGTGAGTTCCTGGAGCATCCTGATAACCAGTGTTTTACACTCTGCATCTGATAGGTTGGTTTTCTCTTCATTGCTTAGTTTTGTTTGTTTGTTTGTTTGTTTGTTTGTTTGTTTGTTTGTTTTTTCTGGAGCTTTGAACTGGTTTTTCATTTGGGCCTTTTTTTTTTTTTTTTTTTTGGTCTCTGCGTGCCTGTTATGTAGTAAGGGGCAGAGTCTTAGGTGCTCACCAGGGCAGGGCAACCCATTTGGTTTCTGTAAGGGACCACTCTGCCTGGTTTCAGGAGCTGAAACTTCCCATGGCTAAGGCTGAGGGAGCTACCTTCAGACCATAGGCCACTAAAGAGACAAAGCTTGTCTCTAGCAGCAAGCACTGCTTCTGCTTCATCTCCCTGCCCCCAAAGTATGGTCGGATTGTCAGAGACGAGTGCAACCCCCCCAGAGGGGGGGCCAACCTAAGGCACACCCAATCACTTGGAAGGCCATCATGGAAGGATTTGGGGGGCTGCAACAGAAAGGGGGGTGATGAACCCCTCCTCCCACTTTGATGAGGCCCAAGTGAGTTTATTTCCCAAGGTTTGGTAGCCTTTTAACTGATAGACCCTGACTTAGAAGAAGCCCTAATGGTTCTTTGTACACTATCTACTATTTACTGCCTGACAATGATTAATAAGTTCTACCTGAACTCCTGGGGGAAAAAAAAAACAATAAAAGCCTGTCTAGGCAAGGGTCAGCGCTCTCTCTCCCCTGGTGAGAGAGTTGCCACCCACTCCAAGTCGCTTTCCCCTTGACAAGGTGGCCAGGCCATTCTGAGGCTGTCCCCCCTTGAGGGAGTAGCCATGCCATTCCTTTTCCTCCACAGGACATGATAGTTTGGGTGAATTTGTCTCATGTGTCATCCATGACACTGCGGGCACTACGAGCCAGTGCACACATCAGGTTGCATTGTGATGCTGTGTGGGGAGGAGGAGTCTGAGAGGGGACAGTTCTGCTTGCTCCACTCTCTGCTAGTTTTCAGTCACTTTCCCCAGCCACCCACAGTCAGATTCAGCCCTTCTGGTGCTGATTCCCAGGTGGCTGGGCTTCTGTACATTCTGGGACCCTGTGAGTCTCTCCCATGAACTCTCCCATGAGGCCAGGAGTTTCTCCCACTGCCACCTCAACACCCACAGGGGTTTTCAGCCAGAGGTTTTAAGGCTTAATTTCCCCGCTAGACCCTGGGTTGTGCATTCTGTCTTGCTCCCTAGTTGTTCCTCCTGGTTTATCTGCACTCGAATGTAGTGGCCTGCCCAGTCTGCAAGCCACCACCTCACCTGATCCATCAGCCACAATGTTGCTGCCAGTTCTTTCAACCCAGCTGCCATCTCTTCCCCTCTTGTCAGTCTGGATGAATATTTCTTCTTTAACTCCTTGGTTGTTGGACTTCCATACAGTTAGACCTTCTGTCAGTTCTGCTTTTTTCTGTTTTTAAATTTGTTTTTGTTCTTCTTTTGGTTGTGTGAGGAGGCAGAGTGTGTCTACCTATGCCTCCATCTTGGCTGGAAGTCCAGATATACGTAATCTACTTGCTTTTTGCTAAACTTTAGTTTTCTCCATTTGCAAATAACTTATTGCTAGTGCCCCTGGAAAAGTTTGTTTATTTGTCCATCCATCCATCCACCTGTCCATTCATTCTCCATGGACTGTGTTGTTAGCTGCAACGGCAGTAGAATGTTTCCAGCAGTTAGAGTGTCCTCAGTTCAGCAATCTCAGCATTTGAGTTCTGGCTAAGAAAGGAATCAGAGGTGAGACTCAAATACAAGCAAAAGTTTATTTACAAAATCACAGAGGTAGAAGGAGTGAGCTGGGGGAAAAGTGAGCCAGCTGGGCTGTGTGGGCTCAGGAAACAAGTTACAGAGACAAAAAAGGGCCCTTGGACCTTAGGCTTAAAAAAGGGCAGAGAGAATGAATGCCCCTGTGGAAAGAGAAGGGGAAAGGTGCAGGCATGTTCAAGAGACAGAACAACCCTGCACTGGGTCCTTCCCCTTGAGGGTTTCACCTGGGGGTCTCAGGGGGAAACCTCCATAGGATATTCGTCAGCTCTCCAGGTATATCTTTTTAGGGTTGTGGTCTCTACTGATGTTCAGCACCAGGACATGGTGTTAGGGTGGTTGATGACATGGGCTATGAAAGAATTCCCAAAGAGAAGAAAGTGTAGAAAATAAAGCTTTCATTCACACTACAGAAAGGAGAGGGGCGTGGTGTGGAGAGTGGCACCAGCACTGAGGGGTGGGGGCTTTGAGCTCTTATTGGTTTACAATTGGATTTGTTCACAGGTGGGAGGGGGTTGCTTTTGTGTGGCCCCTCAGCTGCTGGGGCGTTGCAACTCGAGGCTGCAGTTTGTTCCAATGTTATCTGCTGCCTGTGGCTGCAGGGAGCTGTGAGGTCTCAAAGTTGGTCCAGAAACCAGGCGGACACAGTGAGCCAAGGAGCAGGGATTTTTCGCAGTAATAAGAGGGAAATTGGAGCCATCCCAGGGCGGTTGGGGAGCCAAGCAAGAGAGGTTAGGACTTGCTCAGTTGTTCTTAGAGAAGGGTTTTTAAGCGCAAATCCTGAGAAGGGTATCTGTTTGGGGTGTCAGAGTCTGATTGGCTAGACCTGGTTGCTGGGTGCCATTTCTGCTGACCATTGTTCTTGATGTATCTTGTCAGGCTCAAGTTAAAGCTGCATCTTGTTATGCCAGACAGGCTGACCCCAGACCCCAGTCTTAGTGGGGCATCTCTTTGTCCAGGGTAGGGTTGGCAGGCAGTTTCCCACAGTACAGTTCCTGCCTGGTGATTTTCCATTCCTCCTAGGCCTACCTAGGTCTGGCAGGAAGTGTTAGTTCTGTTCTTGTTTTCCAGTAATTTCCAGTCCTGGGGGCACAAGCTCAGGAGAGTAAAAGGGGCATCATGTTTCACAAGGTCATAGGCCTGCCCGGCAATTGGAGCCATGAAGGCAAGTGGTGCAGTTTTATCATTGTACATGGGGTCATTAGTCATCACACCTTCCCCACTGTGATCCATGGGGTCAGCCAGCCTGGCTGCTTCTCTGGGCTGGAGCTGAAACATAACTGAGGCCTAGATGTTATCTCCAGGGCTTATTCTTAAGGGAGTGGTCATGCAGGGGCTTCTTAGGGAGTCATATGACGCTATTGTCTGACCACACTTTTCTTCCTTTAGGGGGGTCTACCATATGACTAGCATCATGCCAAGGGAGGAAAGGTCAGGGGATGGTCTGAGCTGAATGACCGTTGATAAGACAGGTCAGGGGTCAAAGCTACATGAACAGCAATATGCCAGGACAGGAAAGGCTACCCAGGGTGTTAAGACCCACCATGCAACCATCTGTTGCAAGGCACCCTCAGCTTTCTGCTCTGGGGAATTTCCATATCCTGTCATCCTTGGTCTCCTGAAGTCCAATACTGCCCACTACAGTATTGCCTGAGCCACAGCCCTGTCATCAGGGGGCTTCAGAATAGAGAGGGAACCAGACATCAAGGTCCAAAGCACAGGCAGGAGGCCCTGTGCTGGGTCCAGAGCTCACGGAGGGGTGCCTGGGAGTGAGGTCACACGGGCAGGCAGACAGCTGCCAGATGCACTGGTATCTGTCAGATCTTTTAATGTTGTTCGGTTTTCCTGGAAGGAGATACAAGGAGTCCTTGCAGGGTTTGAAGCCAGGAAGCAACCTCTGCAATGGGTGAGTCTGAAAGTGCAGGCCTCACTAGAGGAGAGTGGACTGGATGAGGGAACCTGGGTGTGAGAGGACAGTGAGTTTGGCCTCAGGGAGGCAGAGGTGAGAGTGAAGTATATTTGTGCCTTTAGTGGAATAGACACAATACATGCAAAGCAATTACCATCTCAGCTGACATGTGGAAGCATCTCAGGAACCCTAATTACACAATGTGGTTGTGGTGGTTAGAAATATAAGTTCTGACGTCAGAGAGACCTTAGAATTTCTATTTCTCCCCAGTCCCCTATTGTTCCCAGTGTCACCTAGTCCCTGAAACTACTGGTGGGCTCACTGTGGGTGTGGTGACCTGTGTGAGTGCCCTTGTCTGCGCTGCCCCCACCTGGGGTGCTCCCCGCCTTCCCCCCACCCCAGGCTTGTTCTGTGCTCTCCAGGCCCACATTTCCCTTCAGCAATGGGTGCAGCTCAGTCCCAAAGTGGTCCAGACAACATTTGGCGTCCTCTCCTTGTTGCCAGACCTGCACTTTGGTCTGGGGCCCAGAGGGTCCCTGGAGGAGTTGTTGGAACACTCCATCCATTGTCCCTTGGTTTACCTCCTGCCCCCTTCCACCTCCAGCTGGCTAGGCCAGGTTCCTCAAGGAAGCCCCTCTGACCACCCTCCCGAACACGGAGCTGTGAGTGGAGCCGGTGGGGAAGCCAGTGGACCTCCGGGGGACACCAGAGAGTGGAGATCAGCAGGAGCACAGGGTCCATTGCTGACCAACAAAGGGGAGCTTTTCAGGAAGAAGTTGCTGCCAGGCCTTGCTCCGCCTCAGTCTCGGGTTCCAGGACTCGCCTCGATGCCTGGAAACCAGCCTTGTCTGCAGCCTCCTGCGCCTGTCACCTGGGGCCTGAGGCTGGTGGCGCACTCGGGGCCTCGTCTCGACCCCGCGGAGCCCCCCAGGACCCGCGGGTCTGCAGGGGGCGGCTGCGAGCTCCGCTGTGACCCTCTTTCCTGCATCCGCGTCTCCAGCCCTGGAATCCGAATCTCGGGGGACTCTGCCGCTGCTGAGTGGACCTGGACAGTCTGCGACCTGTGCTCCAGCAGCCGCGGGTACTTTTCCAAGGACCAGAACGCGTCTCTCTCAGAAGCGAGGACAATTTGATGGGATGCGTCCCCCTAAGATCTTCAGGGGCCTCCTCTGGCACCAAGAGACTTGCGTCCTGGGTCTACACGGTACACTGACTGCAGGCACCACGGACTGGTCTCTTCTTCTCTGGTCACAGAAGCCCAGAACTCCTTCTCCCATGGAAGGTCCCGCATCCTCATCTCAGCCCTCAGTGTCCACTCTGAGATTCTGTGAATCTGCGACTCTGATCTCCCCAGGGGGGAGGCCTCATCCCCTAAGGGATCTGGCAGTGGAAGGGCCCACAGCCCTCAGCTGACTGGAGTATTTTGGATTCTGTTACCCAAGTGACATTTGTGTTTGTGAAATCCCTATGTAATTCTCTTCTGGCTTCTGATGGTAATTCATTGCCATTATTAAATATACTTGCATTTGCATCGGTTGATCCCCTGTGATCATTTGGGGGGCACCTTTCAGTTCAAAATGCTGAACCAGGGAAAGCAGGTGACATCAGTTTCAATTCTGAGTCACCCTCTCAGTCATGGTGTTACTGGGTAATTACTTCTCTCTGAGCCTCAGTTTCCTCATCCACACGATGTCATTCTTGTCCTTTTCTTGCAGATGAGTAATGCACATTGGAGTAGTGTTTCTAAAACTTCCAGCTGAGGCCATAGGATGGTCTTCACTAATGGTCTCTATCAGGTGACCACACACGTACATACACAGGCAATTGCACTTTTCACGAGTCCAAGGCAGTGGGCTGGCGATCATGGTTGCTAACTGCAGGCCTCTTTGCCAAGGTCGCCCAGCTGGGAGGGTCAGAGCCAGGTTTCAATCTCAACCACCTCACAGAACTTCCTTCCAAGAAAAACAAGTATGAATTCAGAAATGTTGAGACCTTCTGTGCATTTTCAGAATTCACTATTGACAATGTCTCCTGCCCAGGGTTAAGGTTGATGTCATTGACAGAAACCGACCAGAGCCCTGGAAGGTGAAGGGGGCACATTTCCCTTCTTGCCTGTGCAACATTTTTAGGTCTCAGAGCTCAGTATTTCCTAGTGAGGATTCCATCCACTCTCTCTGGAATTATGAATCATAGACAAAGGGTTTTCAGCAGTAGTCAAAGCCAAAAAGCAGTGGGCACCTCCCATCCTAAATTTCATTGTCTCCACGACCAGGGAGGGGATCCAGCTGCACAGAAGCTGGACAGTGTCGTCTTTACTCTCTGGGGTGTCAGGGAAA
Source organism: Artibeus jamaicensis (assembly GCF_021234435.1). Taxonomy (NCBI): domain Eukaryota; kingdom Metazoa; phylum Chordata; class Mammalia; order Chiroptera; family Phyllostomidae; genus Artibeus; species Artibeus jamaicensis. Next base: position 1,714,196 of record NW_026521848.1, read on the forward strand.
ACTTGTTTAAAATTCTGCCCTCACCACTTAATTCTTTTGTGACCTGGGGTCGGTCTCTTAGCATCTGAGTCCCCGTATTTTATTATTTTTATTTAGTTAGTTTTATGATTTGATTATTTCTATATGCTTTATACTTAGAACAGGTGGCAGCATCCAGCTTCTCCCCCTTCTGCTGGCGTGGCTCCGTATTTACACTGCAGGGCAAGTCCAGGAGGCCCTCGGTGCCCCTGTGGGCTCAGCACTGCAAGTGGCAAAGGCTTTGTGTTGGGGTGAGACACAAAGTGCTGAACAAAGTGGGGGCGTCTGTGTTTTCCTTTTGCACTGACTGCTCCCCGCCCAAGTCTTCACATACCTGCCACCCTCACTTTTAAGTCTTCATTCACATGTGCTTTCTCAGGCCGCCTCATTCACTGCAACCACTGCTTACACCCTGCTGTCTCCCTGCTTTAGTTCTTCCACTTTCTGTTCCTTGAAGTAACGTCCACCTGTGCTTAACCCCCTCTCCCCTAATCCCTGTCATTCCTCCCTAGTAAAAGTTCCTCAAAGGGTGGTTTTGTGGGTGTTTTTTTAATACATTATGTCAGGCACCTAGAGCTGTGCCTGACAGAAAGTGGGGGCTGAATCATACTGGGTGAATGAATGAAGGCGTTTGTCACGAACTGAGCTGGTTCCCTGAAGTCCTTGGCAACACCAAGATTGCCTAGTAGATTGTCCCATTCCTGTGTCCCTCAGTGTCTGGACAATTAACATGTTAGTGAGGCTCCCCCTTCTCCCTGTTCTTTCTCTCGGTCCCAGCTGTTGAAGGGAGGGAAGAGCTGGTCTCCTTGCTCCATTTTAGGCTGCTCTCCCTTTCTCACACTCTTCTCCTGGCCCCCAGCCCTCTCCCCCTGCAGCCTCTCCCTTCCTCTTCTCCCCTCCCCATAATCACTTCTCTTGAACGTTCCCAGTTCTCTCTGGCACTACCCTAGCACTGCTTTCCTCCTCCTCTCCCTGCACAGCAGTGTCCTGACAAAGACAAGTTCCTCTGTCCCCTCCCCATCATGGCACCGTTACTGCACCTTTGTGGGCTGAGGCTGTGCCCCTACACTGAGACTCACCTTAGAACCTCACCTCCTGTAGGTGAACCTCAATCTGGGTCAGTTTCTCTTTCCCTCCACCTGCTCACCTGGCTCAAGGCCCCGCCCTGCCAGGGCTTCCCCAGCCTGGGGCCTCCCCTAGTGGCCAGTGTGTTTTCACTTTTCCTACATCAGCTGGGATTGCCCATCTCTCCAGGCTAAAAGCTATACCATGGGGCTCAGGCAGCTGTTCCATCTGAGCAGAGCTGGAGGTGCAGAGACGCAGACAGAGCAGCAGACTCAGACCCAGCAGAGGAGACTGAGGTCACAGACACCAAACAAGGCTCAGTGAGAGACCCTGGTGACAGCCTCTTAGTGGACACTTAGGTCCCCCTCTGCTGACAGACACCAGAGACAGAGATGAGGATGCAACTGGGTGAGCCCCCACATCATTGCCCATGACCCCCACCTCTCCACAGCCCCCACCCTCAGCCCCTGACACTCTGGGTGCCCTCATCTGTCTGTCCTTCTGTAACACAGACTTGCCTGTGGGTTGCATGCTGGTGCTCATGCTGATGACCACAGTGCTGAGAAGGACGGGAGCAGTTCCTGTCCCCACGCCCCCTCAGTGCCCTCCCGGGTGTAAGGGACTGCCCCATGGCCCAGTTCAAGTCTCTGCCCCCACAAGACATGAAGGCCTTCAGGAGGGCCAAGGACGCCTTGGTGAGTCTCCCCACTGCCCCACCTGCTGTGGGCCAACCCCCACCCTCCCTCAGGGGGTTCCTATGCTCCCTGTGGCTCAGGGTGGACCTGTCTCCTGCCCCAGCCCCAGTCTGCCCTACACTTTGGCACAGTGGGCTGACTCCTGCTGTTGCTGCCATGGGCTGACTCCTGTTCTGCAGTGGAGATGCGTCCACCCTGCTTTTGGAAGTTAGCCCCCCTCCTTATGTTGTAGTCTCCCTCCAATCCCACTGCAGGGGTCTAACCTCAGCCCTCCAGCTGTGCGCTGACCCTCCCCTTCCTCTCCAGGAGGAGTCACTCCTGCTGAAGAACTGGAGCTGCAGCTCCCACCCACTGCCCAGGACCCGGGACCTGAGGCAGCTGCAGGTGAGTTGGCAGAGGGAGGTCCAGCCCTGCCCTCACCTGGCCCCAGCTCCTGTAGCTGCGTAAATGGGCCCTTCACCTTCTCCTCCTCACTCTTCTTGACTTTTCCTCACCTGCCACATTTGCTGAGTCCTCTTACCTTTCCTGACCTTACCTTTACTGCCCCTTCCTCAGTCCTCCTCACCTGTCTCTTCCCTCCTCAGGTATGGGAGCGCCCCGTGGCCTTGGAGGCTGAGCTGGCCCTGACACTGAAGGTCCTGGGGACCATGGCTAACTCCACCCTGGGGGACATCCTGGAGCAGCCCCCTTCACATGCTGCGCTACATCCACACCAAGCTTCAGGCCTGTGTGAGTGCTCTGGGCCCCTGGGCCACATCTCTGGGCTCTGACTCTCCCCCACCCCCATAGGTCTCCCTCTGTCCAGGCCCTGCCTCACACACCACCCTCCTCTCCTCACAGGTCCCAGCTCAGGCCACAGCAGGCCCCAGACCCCGGGGCTACCTCCACCGCTGGCTGCGCCGCCTCCAGGTGGCTTCAAAGGTGAGTGACCAGGGAGTGACCAGTGTCTGGGGACAAACAACTGGGACCCAGATCAGGGGTAGTCACTGGCCCATCCCGTCTTCCCCACAGGAGTCCCCTGCCTGCCTTGAAGCCTCTGTGACATTCAACCTGTTCCGCCTCCTCACCCATGACCTGAACTGTGTCGCCAGTGGAGACCTGTGTGTCTGACCCTGAGGCCCACCCACCACCTGCCCCAGCATCTTAGATGTTATTTATGCCTCACTCATTTTTCTTAAGTTATTGTCAGTTATTTATATATTTGTATGTGGGCATTTTCAAACTCACACCCAATCAGGAGATTTTATTTATGCCTCATTCACTTTTTAAGTTATTGTCAGTTATTTATATATTTATCCATGTGAATTTTCAAACTCACAACCAATTAAGTGTTTATTTTTTTACTTTTTGTCAAAATTGTGCAAATAAACAATGAGGAAAAGATGCTGTTTGTGCTGTGGGGTGTGTGGAGGGATTCAGTGTCCAGGGCTGGTTTGGGAGAGGCCTGAATTCTGGAACCACTTTGGTGCTGACCCCATGGACCATGGACCAGTCTTGTTTCCCCTGAACGCCTCCCTGGATGTTCTGTGAGTCTCTGACTGTTGGCTCTCCCCACTGAGCGGGTCCCATTTCTGAGGGATTTGGAGAGCACCGAGGTCAGCAGGCTCAGTTACAGTCCCCTGCCATGTAACCACCAGGAGTCCTTCTGAGGAATGCGTCCTTAGGGGAATCTGTGTTGTGTGGACGTCACAGAGCACACTCACACTGACCGCGATGGGGCCGTCACCACACACCTGGGCTGTGTGGTACAGCCTGTGGCTCCTGGACCACAAACCTGTGCAGCAGGTTGAACTGTATTAGATACTGTCGGCAGGTAGAACACAATAAGTATTTGTGTATCTGGACACATCTAAACACACTACAGGCACAGCGAGGATGTGCTGGAGGAGATACAAATGTCACACCTGCATGGGGCACTCACATGGGTGGAACCAGGGAACTGTAGTCACTCTGGGCTAGGCAGTGAGTGAGTGGCGAGTGAATGTGAAGGCCTACCACATTCTTCCCACTACTATGGACCTTACAGACTCTACATTTGTGCCACCTAAATGTATAAAACAACACAATATTGCACCAAGCACAAGAGAAAATAGTGCAAAGATGCAGTAAACACAAGGTTTATGAGGCTGCTGCCAGCCTAACATACATACTGTCTTACAGTAAACTTTTTTATAGAAATAAGAGCGCATCTAAAATAATGATGAGATGCATGGTAAATATATAAAACACTAAGGGAGCCCTTTATGATGAAGTGTTATGTACTGTACACTGCCGTATGTGCTGTACTTGCACGTGACTGGCTGCACTTCAGGGTGTATATCAGGGTCGTATATGTGTCCCACCATTGACCAAAAGATCATCATGCCACGCATGACTGAGTTGTGATTATTTGGGATCCTGTTACTAATGTGTCCTTACAGTTGTAAGACCCGTGTGCTTGTGCTGGTCCTCTGTTTCTCCTGGTGTTCATTCATTTTCATGTGTGTGATGGTGTGACCACTGGCAGTGCAAGCAATCATTCTGAGGTAGTGTGAATGGTAGAGGTACGACTTTGAAGTCAGAGCTAAATCTGAGGGGACATTTTCCTTCCCATTTACCTTTTGTGGTATACTTGCCTTTTTCTTTTCTTTCTAAAGTATATTTTACTGATTATGGTATTACAGTTGTCCCATATCCCCCTTTATTCCCCTCGACCACGCACACCCTCTCCCGCTCGCATTCCCCCCATTTACTTCATGTTCATGGGTCATACACATAAGATCTTTGGCTTCTACATTTCCTATACTGCTCTTACCCTCCCCCTGTCTATTTTCTACCTACCATTTATGCTACTTATTCTCTGTACCTTTTCCCCCTCTCTCCCCCTCCCACTCCCCCTCTGATAACCCTCCATGTAATCTCCATTTCTGTGATTCTCTTCCTCATCTAGTTGTTTGCTTAGTTTGTTTATGTTTTCTTTTGTTTTTTCATTTAGTTTTGTTTTAAGGTTTGGTTGTTAATAGCTGTGAGTTTGTTGTCGTTTTACTATTAATATTTTTTATCTGACTTCACCAAGATGGAGGCATAGGTGGAGATGCCATGCTTTCTCACACAACCAAGTTGAGAGACGACAAAATATTAGCAACAGAAAACACAGCCAGAACACAGAAAATTGAACTTTTGGAAAGTCTGATAACAACTAATTCTTCAGCCTGACCAGTAAGAGTGGAGAAGCCAGCAGCTGGCAGAGCGGGGTTGCACAGGAAAACTCGGTCAGACGGACCCGGACACACAGATCCCAGGCATGGGGTTGCAACGGGTGGACCCAGTGAGAGACCCAGTGAGCGACCCAACGAGGGCACAGTGGCGGCGGGTTGACTGTGGTGGCACATTCCTGTGCAGACAGACCAGCGAGGGAGTGGGCAGTGAGATGGGACTGAGCAGGCCCCAGCGGCGGGAACCAGCAGAAGAGGCCGCCATTTCCCCACTCCCACCCCGCTCCCACTATACAGCGTCACAACCCAGTGACCTGGGCGGCCTCCTGCCCTAATGAGCACCAAAGCCTCCGCTCCTCATACTGAACGGGCCCCAACAGACCAAAAATGGCTCAAGAAGATCTCAAAGCCCCAGAGCCCATAAATCTAAGCGATGAAGAAATAGCAAAACTTTCAGATGCACAGTAGTTCAAAACACTGGTGATCAGCATGCTCACAGAACTGGTTGATTTTAGTCACAAATTAGAGGAACATATAAAGGCTAAACTAATTGAAATGAAGGGAATTACACAGGAAACCAATAGTGATGAAAAGGAAACTGGGACTCAAATCAAGGGAGTGAACCATAAGGAAGGAAAAAATGACCAAACACGAAAATATGAAGAAACAAAAATTCAAAAAAAATGAGGAGAGACTGAGGAACCTCCAGGACATCTTTAAATGCTCCAACATCCGAATTATAGGGGTACCAGAAGGAGGAAAGGAACAGCCACCAGTGGAAATCTTATCTGAACAAATAGTAAAGGAGAATTTCCCCAATCTGGCAAAGGCAATAGACTTCCAGGAAATCCAGGAAGCTCAGAGAGTCCCAAAGAACTTGGACCCAAGAAGAAACACACCAAGGCACATCATCATTACATTAGCCAAGATTAAAATGAAGGGAAGAATCCTAGAACCAGCAAGAGGTAAAGGGACAGTCACCTGCAAAGGAGTTCCCATCAGACTGTCAGCTGATTTCTCAAAAGACACCCTACAGGCAAGAAGAGGCTGGAAAAAGGTATTCCAAGTCATGAAATCCAAAGACCTACAACCAAGATTACTCTATCCAGCAAAGCTTTCATTTAGAATGGAAGGACAGATAAGGTGCTTCTCAGATAAGACCAAATTCAAGGAGTTCATCATCACCAAACCCTTATTATATGAAATGTTAAAGGGACTTATCTAAGAAAGAGCACATAAAAAAAGATGAACAGTGAAAAAACAGCAAACTCACAGATATTAACAACCACACCTAAAACAAAAGCAAACTAAAAGGACAGCTAGATCATGAGCAGAAACATAGAAATGAAGATGTCATGGAGGGTTAGCAACAGGGGAGTGGGAGGAGGAGAAAGTGGTAGAAGGTACAGAAAATAAGTAGCAGAGAGGGTAGGTAGAAAATAGATAGGGGAGGGCAAGAATAGTATGGGAAATATAGAATCTAAAGAACTTGAGACACATGTCATAAACTAAAGGGGGGAAAGGTTGGGTGGAGGGTGCAGGGTCGAGGGGAATGAAGGGGGGAATAGAAAAACTGTAATGGCATAATCAATCAAATAAAAATTTTAAAATATTTTTTACCTTCTTGTTCTTAGATAAGTCTCTTTAACATTTCATATAATAAGGGCTGGGTGATGATGAACTTTATCTGCCCTTCATTCTAAATGAAAGCTTTGCTGGATAGAGCAATCTTGGATGTAGGTCCTTGCCTTTCATGACTTCAAATACTTCTTTCCAGCCCTTTCTTGCCTGTAAGGATTCTTTTGAGACATCAGCTGAAAATCTAATGGGAACTCCTTTTTTAGGTAACTATCTCCTTTGCTCTTGCTGCTTTTAAGATTCTCTCTTTATCTTTAATCTTGGCTAATATGATTATGATGTGCCTTATTGTGTTCCTCCTTCGGTCCACTTTCTTTGGGACTCTGAGCTTCCTGGACTTCCTGGTAGTCTATTTCCTTTGCCAGATTGGGGAAGTTCTTCATTATTTGTTCAAATAAGTTTTCAATCTCTTGCTGTTGTTCTTTTCCTTCTGGCACCCCTATGATTCAGATGTTGAAACATTTAAAGATGTCCTGGAGCTTCCTAAACCTCTCATTTTTTTTTTTTGAATTCTCTTTTCTTTATTCTGTTCTGGTTCAATGTTTCTTTCTTTCTGCTGCTCCAATCCATTGATTTGAGTCCTGGTTTTCTTCCCCGCCATTGTTGTCTACCTGTAGATTTTTCTTTATTTCACATAGTGCAACCTTCATTGCTGCCTGGGTCTTTTTATGTTGGTGAAGTGCCCAGTGAGTTCCTGGAGCATCCTGATAACCAGTGTTTTACACTCTGCATCTGATAGGTTGGCTTTCTCTTCATTGCTTAGTTTTGTTTGTTGTTTGTTTGTTTGTTTGTTTTTTCTGGAGCTTTGAACTGGTTTTTCATTTGGGCCTTTTTTTTTTTTTTTTTTGGTCTCTGCGTGCCTGTTATGTAGTAAGGGGCAGAGTCTTAGGTGCTCACCAGGGCAGGGCAACCCATTTGGTTTCTGTAAGGGACCACTCTGCCTGGTTTCAGGAGCTGAAACTTCCCATGGCTAAGGCTGAGGGAGCTACCTTCAGACCATAGGCCACTAAAGAGACAAAGCTTGTCTCTAGCAGCAAGCACTGCTTCTGCTTCATCTCCCTGCCCCCAAAGTATGGTCGGATTGTCAGAGACGAGTGCAACCCCCCAGAGGGGGGCCAACCTAAGGCAGACCCAATCACTTGGAAGGCCATCATGGAAGGATTTGGGGGGCTGCAACAGAAAGGGGGTGATGAACCCTCCTCCCACTTTGATGAGGCCCAAGTGAGTTTATTTCCCAAGGTTTGGTAGCCTTTTAACTGATAGACCCTGACTTAGAAGAAGCCCTAATGGTTCTTTGTACACTATCTACTATTTACTGCCTGACAATGATTAATAAGTTCTACCTGAACTCCTGGGGAAAAAAAAAAAACAATAAAAGCCTGTCTAGGCAAGGGTCAGCGCTCTCTCTCCCCTGGTGAGAGAGTTGCCACCCACTCCAAGTCGCTTTCCCCTTGACAAGGTGGCCAGGCCATTCTGAGGCTGTCCCCCCTTGAGGGAGTAGCCATGCCATTCCTTTTCCTCCACAGGACACGATAGTCCATGTGAATTTGTCTCATGTGTCATCCATGACACTGCGGGCACTACGAGCCAGTGCACACATCAGGTTGCATTGTGATGCTGTGTGGGGAGGAGGAGTCTGAGAGGGGACAGTTCTGCTTGCTCCACTCTCTGCTAGTTTTCAGTCACTTTCCCCAGCCACCCACAGTCAGATTCAGCCCTTCTGGTGCTGATTCCCAGGTGGCTGGGCTTCTGTACATTCTGGGACCCTGTGAGTCTCTCCCATGAACTCTCCCATGAGGCCAGGAGTTAATCCTGCTGCCGCCTCAACACCCACAGGGGTTTCCAGCTTGAAGTTTTAAGGCTTTTTTCCTCGCACTGGACCCTGGGTTGTGCATTCTGTCTTGCTCCCTAGTTGTTCCTCCTGGTTTATCTGCACTCGAATGTAGTGGCCTGCCCAGTCTGCAAGCCACCACCTCACCTCATCCATCAGCCACAATGTTGCTGCCAGTTCTTTCAACCCAGCTGCCATCTCTTCCCCTCTTGTCAGTCTGGATGAATATTTCTTCTTTAACTCCTTGGTTGTTGGACTTCCATACAGTTAGACCTTCTGTCAGTTCTGCTTTTTTCTGTTTTTAAATTTGTTTTTGTTCTTCTTTTGGTTGTGTGAGGAGGCAGAGTGTGTCTACCTATGCCTCCATCTTGGCTGGAAGTCCAGATATACGTAATCTACTTGCTTTTTGCTAAACTTTAGTTTTCTCCATTTGCAAATAACTTATTGCTAGTGCCCCTGGAAAAGTTTGTTTATTTGTCCATCCATCCATCCACCTGTCCATTCATTCTCCATGGACTGTGTTGTTAGCTGCAACGGCAGTAGAATGTTTCCAGCAGTTAGAGTGTCCTCAGTTCAGCAATCTCAGCATTTGAGTTCTGGCTAAGAAAGGAATCAGAGGTGAGACTCAAATACAAGCAAAAGTTTATTTACAAAATCACAGAGGTAGAAGGAGTGAGCTGGGGGAAAAGTGAGCCAGCTGGGCTGTGTGGGCTCAGGAAACAAGTTACAGAGACCAAAAAAAGGGCCCTTGGACCTTAGGCTTAAAAAAGGGCAGAGAGAATGAACGCCCCTGTGGAAAGAGAAGGGGAAAGGTGCAGGCATGTTCAAGAGACAGAACAACCCTGCACTGGGTCCTTCCTCTTGAGGGTTTCACCTGGGGGTCTCAGGGGGAAACCTCCATAGGATATTCGTCAGCTCTCCAGGTATATCTTTTTAGGGTTGTGGTCTCTACTGATGTTCAGCACCAGGACATGGTGTTAGGGTGGTTGATGACATGGGCTATGAAAGAATTCCCAAAGAGAAGAAAGTGTAGAAAATAAAGCTTTCATTCACACTACAGAAAGGAGAGGGGCGTGGTGTGGAGAGTGGCACCAGCACTGAGGGGTGGGGGCTTTGAGCTCTTATTGGTTTACAATTGGATTTGTTCACAGGTGGGAGGGGGTTGCTTTTGTGTGGCCCCTCAGCTGCTGGGGTGTGGCAACTCGAGGCTGCAGTTTGTTCCAATGTTATCTGCTGCCTGTGGCTGCAGGGAGCTGTGAGGTCTCAAAGTTGGTCCAGAAACCAGGCGGACACAGTGAGCCAAGGAGCAGGGATTTTTCGCAGTAATAAGAGGGAAATTGGAGCCATCCCAGGGCGGTTGGGGAGCCAAGCAAGAGAGGTTAGGACTTGCTCAGTTGTTCTTAGAGAAGGGTTTTTAAGCGCAAATCCTGAGAAGGGTATCTGTTTGGGGTGTCAGAGTCTGATTGGCTAGACCTGGTTGCTGGGTGCCATTTCTGCTGACCATTGTTCTTGATGTATCTTGTCAGGCTCAAGTTAAAGCTGCATCTTGTTATGCCAGACAGGCTGACCCCAGACCCCAGTCTTAGTGGGGCATCTCTTTGTCCAGGGTAGGGTTGGCAGGCAGTTTCCCACAGTACAGTTCCTGCCTGGTGATTTTCCGTTCCTCCTAGGCCTACCTAGGTCTGGCAGGAAGTGTTAGTTCTGTTCTTGTTTTCCAGTAATTTCCAGTCCTGGGGGCACAAGCTCAGGAGAGTAAAAGGGGCATCATGTTTCACAAGGTCATAGGCCTGCCCGGCAATTGGAGCCATGAAGGCAAGTGGTGCAGTTTTATCATTGTACATGGGGTCATTAGTCATCACACCTTCCCCACTGTGATCCATGGGGTCAGCCAGCCTGGCTGCTTCTCTGGGCTGGAGCTGAAACATAACTGAGGCCTAGATGTTATCTCCAGGGCTTATTCTTAAGGGAGTGGTCATGCAGGGGCTTCTTAGGGAGTCATATGACGCTATTGTCTGACCACACTTTTCTTCCTTTAGGGGGGTCTACCATATGACTAGCATCATGCCAAGGGAGGAAAGGTCAGGGGATGGTCTGAGCTGAATGACCGTTGATAAGACAGGTCAGGGGTCAAAGCTACATGAACAGCAATATGCCAGGACAGGAAAGGCTACCCAGGGTGTTAAGACCCACCATGCAACCATCTGTTGCAAGGCACCCTCAGCTTTCTGCTCTGGGGAATTTCCATATCCTGTCATCCTTGGTCTCCTGAAGTCCAATACTGCCCACTACAGTATTGCCTGAGCCACAGCCCTGTCATCAGGGGGCTTCAGAATAGAGAGGGAACCAGACATCAAGGTCCAAAGCACAGGCAGGAGGCCCTGTGCTGGGTCCAGAGCTCACGGAGGGGTGCCTGGGAGTGAGGTCACACGGGCAGGCAGACAGCTGCCAGGTGCACTGGTATCTGTCAGATCTTTTAATGTTGTTCGGTTTTCCTAGAAGGAGATACAAGGAGTCCTTGCAGGGTTTGAAGCCAGGAAGCAACCTCTGCAATGGGTGAGTCTGAAAGTGCAGGCCTCACTAGAGGAGTGTGGACTGGATGAGGGAACCTGGGTGTGAGAGGACAGTGAGTTTGGCCTCAGGGAGGCAGAGGTGAGAGTGAAGTATATTTGTGCCTTTAGTGGAATAGACACAATACATGCAAAGCAATTACCATCTCAGCTGACATGTGGAAGCATCTCAGGAACCCTAATTACACAATGTGGTTGTGGTGGTTAGAAATATAAGTTCTGACGTCAGAGAGACCTTAGAATTTCTATTTCTCCCCAGTCCCCTATTGTTCCCAGTGTCACCTAGTCCCTGAAACTACTGGTGGGCTCACTGTGGGTGTGGTGACCTGTGTGAGTGCCCTTGTCTGCGCTGCCCCCCACCTGGGGTGCTCCCCCGCCTTCCCCCCACCCCAGGCTTGTTCTGTGCTCTCCAGGCCCACATTTCCCTTCAGCAATGGGTGCAGCTCAGTCCCAAAGTGGTCCAGACAACATTTGGCGTCCTCTCCTTGTTGCCAGACCTGCACTTTGGTCTGGGGCCCAGAGGGTCCCTGGCAGAGTTGTTGGAACACTCCGTCCATTGTCCCTTGGTTTACCTCCTGCCCCCTTCCACCTCCAGCTGGCTAGGCCAGGTTCCTCAAGGAAGCCCCTCTGACCACCCTCCCGAACACGGAGCTGTGAGTGGAGCCGGTGGGGAAGCCAGTGGACCTCCGGGGGACACCAGAGAGTGGAGATCAGCAGGAGCACAGGGTCCATTGCTGACCAACAAAGGGGAGCTTTTCAGGAAGAAGTTGCTGCCAGGCCTTGCTCCGCCTCAGTCTCGGGTTCCAGGACTCGCCTCGATGCCTGGAAACCAGCCTTGTCTGCAGCCTCCTGCGCCTGTCACCTGGGGCCTGAGGCTGGTGGCGCACTCAGGGCCTCGTCTCGACCCCGCGGAGCCCCCCAGGACCCGCGGGTCTGCAGGGGGCGGCTGCGAGCTCCGCTGTGACCCTCTTTCCTGCACCCGCGTCTCCAGCCCTGGAATCCGAATCTCGGGGGACTCTGCCGCTGCTGAGTGGACCTGGACAGTCTGCGACCTGTGCTCCAGCAGCCGCGGGTACTTTTCCAAGGACCAGAACGCGTCTCTCTCGGAAGCGAGGACAATTTGATGGGATGCGTCCCCCCTAAGATCTTCAGGGGCCTCCTCTGGCACCAAGAGACTTGCGTCCTGGGTCTACACGGTACACTGACTGCAGGCACCACGGACTGGTCTCTTCTTCTCTGGTCACAGAAGCCCAGAACTCCTTCTCCCATGGAAGGTCCCGCATCCTCATCTAGGCCTTCAGTGTCCACTCTGAGATTCTGTGAATCTGCGACTCTGATCTCCCCCCGGGGGAGGCCTCATCCCCTAAGGGATCTGGCAGTGGAAGGGCCCACAGTCCTCAGCTGACTGGAGTATTTTGGATTCTGTTACCCAAGTGACATTTGTGTTTGTGAAATCCCTATGTAATTCTCTTCTGGCTTCTGATGGTAATTCATTGCCATTATTAAATATACTTGCATTTGCATCGGTTGATCCCCTGTGATCATTTGGGGGCCACCTTTCAGTTCAAAATGCTGAACCAGGGAAAGCAGGTGACATGAGTTTCAATTCTGAGTCACCCTCTCAGTCATGGTGTTACTGGGTAATTACTTCTCTCTGAGCCTCAGTTTCCTCTTCCACACGATGTCATTCTTGTCCTTTTCTTGCAGATGAGTAATGCACATTGGAGTAGTGTTTCTAAAGCTTCCAGCTGAGGCCATAGGATGGTCTTCACTAATGGTCTCTATCAGGTGACCACACACGTACATACACAGGCAATTGCACTTTTCACGAGTCCAAGGCAGTGGGCTGGCGATCATGGTTGCTAACTGCAGGCCTCTTTGCCAAGGTCACCCAGCTGGGAGGGTCAGAACCAGGTTTCAATCTCAACCACCTCACAGAACTTCCTTCCAAGAAAAACAAGTATGAATTCAGAAATGTTGAGACCTTCTGTGCATTTTCAGAATTCACCTTTGATGCAATGTCTCCTGCCCAGGGTTAAGGTTGATGTCATTGACAGAAACCGACCACAGCCCTGGAAGGTGAAGGGGGCACATTTCCCTTCTTGCCTGTGCAACATTTTTAGGTCTCAGAGCTCAGTATTTCCTAATGAGGATTCCATCCACTCTCTCTGGAATTATGAATCATAGACAAAGGGTTTTCAGCAGTAGTCAAAGCCAAAAAGCAGTGGGCACCTCCCATCCTAAATTTCGTTGTCTCCATGACCAGGGAGGGGATACAGCTGCACAGAAGCTGGACAGTGTCGTCTTTACTGTCTGGGGTGTCAGGAAAAACTTGTTTAAAATTCTGCCCTCACCACATAATTTTTTTGTGACTTTGGGTCGGTCTCTTAGCATCTGAGTCCACGTATTTTATTATTTTTATTTATTTAGTTAGTTTTATGATTTGATTATTTCGATATGCTTTATACTTAGAACAGGTGGCAGCATCCAGCTTCTCCCCCTTCTGCTGGCGTGGCTCCGTATTTACACTGCAGGGCAAGTCCAGGAGGCCCTCGGTGCCCCTGTGGGCTCAGCACTGCAAGTGGCAAAGGCTTTGTGTTGAGGTGAGACACAAAGTGCTGAACAAAGTGGGGGCGTCTGGGTTTTCCTTTTGCACTGACTGCTCCCCGCCCAAGTCTTCACATACCTGCCACCCTCACTTTTAAGTCTTCATTCACATGTGCTTTCTCAGGGCGCCTCATTCACTGCAACCACTGCTTACACCCTGCTGTCTCCCTGCTTTAGTTCTTCCACTTTCTGTTCCTTGAAGTAACGTCCACCTGTGCTTAAGCCCCTCTCCCCTAATCCCTGTCATTCGTCCCTAGTAAAAGTTCCTCAAAGGGTGGTTTTATGGGTTTTTTTTTTTAATACATTATGTCAGGCACCTAGAGATGTGCCTGACAGAAAGTGGGGGCTGCATCATACTGGGTGAATGAATGAAGGCGTTTGTCATGAACTGAGCTGGTTCCCTGAAGTCCTTGGCAACACCAAGATTGCCTAGTAGATTGTCCCATTCCTGTGTCCCTCAGTGTCTGGACAATTAACATGTTAGTGAGGCTCCCCCTTCTCCCTGTTCTTTCTCTCAGTCCCAGCTGTGGAAGGGGGGGAAGAGCTGGTCTCCTTGCTCTATTTTAGGCTGCTTTCCCTTTCTCACACTTCTCCCACCACCCACCCTGCCCTCACCCCCTGCTGCCTCTCCCTTCCTCTTCTCCCCTCCCCATAATCACTTCTCTTGAACGTTCCCAGTTCTCTCTGGCACTACCCTAGCACTGCTTTCCTCCTCCTCTCCCTGCACAGCAGTGTCCTGACAAAGACAAGTTCCTCTGTCCCCTCCCCATCAGGGCACGGTGACTGCACCTTTGTGGGCTGAGGCCGTGGCCCTACACTGAGACCCAGCTTAGGATCTCACCTCCTGTAGGTGAACCTCAATCTGGGTCAGTTTCTCTTTCCCTCCACCTGCTCACCTGGCTCAAGGCCTCGCCCTGCCAGGGCTTCCCCAGCCTGGGGCCTCCCCTAGTGGCCAGTGTGTTTTCACTTTTCCTACATCAGCTGGGATTGCCCATCTCTCCAGGCTAAAAGCTGTACCATGGAGCTCAGGCAGCTATTCCATCCGAGCAGAGCTGGAGGTGCAGAGACGCAGACAGAGCAGCAGACTCAGACCCAGCAGAGGAGACTTAGGTCACGGACACCAAACAAGGCTGAGTGAGAGACCCTGGTGACAGCCTCTCAGTGGACACTTAGGTCCCCCTCTGCTGACAGACACCAGAGACAGAGATGAGGATGCAACTGGGTGAGCCTCCACATCATTGCCCAAGACCCCCACCTCTCCACAGCCCCTGCCCTCAGCCCCTGACACTGTCCGTGCCCTCATCTGTCTGTCCTTCTGTAACACAGACTTGCCTGTGGGTTGCATGCTGGTGCTGATGCTGATGACCATGGTGCTGACCAGGACAAGAGCAGTTCCTGTCCCCACGTCCCTCAGTGCCCTCCCGGGTGCAAGGGGCTGCCCCATGGCCCAGTTCAAGTCTCTGCCCCCACAAGACATGAAGGCCTTCAGGAGGGCCAAGGACGCCTTGGTGAGTCTCCGCACTGCCCCACCTACTGTGGATGAACCCCCACCCTCCCTCTGGGGGTTCCCATGCTCCCTGTGGCTCAGGGTGGACCTGTCCCCTCCCCTCCCTGGGCTGCCCTGCACTTTGGCACAGTAGGCTGACTCCTGCTGTTGCTGCATTGGGCTGACTCCTGTTCTGCAGTGGAGACGCCTCCACCCTGCTTTTGGAAGTTAGCCCCCCTCCTTATGTTGTAGTCTCCCTCCAATCCCACTGCAGGGGTCTAACCTCAGTCCTCCAGCTGTGCACTGACCCTCCCCTTCCTCTCCAGGAGGAGTCACTCCTGCTGAAGAACTGGAGCTGCAGCTCCCACCCACTGCCCAGGACCCGGGACCTGAGGCAGCTGCAGGTGAGTTGGCAGAGGGAGGTCCAGCCCTGCCTTCACCTGGCCCCAGCTCCTGTAGCTGCGTAAATGGGCCCTTCACCTTCTCCTCCTCACTCTTCTTGACTTTTCCTCACCTGCCACATTTGCTGTCCTCTTACATTTCCTGACCTTACCTTTACTGCCCCTTCCTCAGTCCTCCTCACCTGTCTCTGCCCTCCTCAGGTGTGGGAGCGCCCAGTGGCCTTGGAGGCTGAGCTGGCCCTGACACTGAAGGTCCTGGGGACCATGGCTAACTCCACCCTAGGGGACATCCTGGAGCAGCCCCTTCACATGCTGCGCTACATCCACACCAAGCTTCAGGCCTGTGTGAGTGCTCTGGGCCCTTGGGCCACATCTGTGAGCTCTGACTCTCCCCCACCCTCATAGGTCTCCCTCTGTCCAGGCCCTGCCTCACACACCACCCTCCTCTCCTCACAGGTCCCAGCTCAGGCCACAGCAGGCCCCAGACCCCGGGGCTACCTCCACCGCTGGCTGCGCCGCCTCCAGGTGGCTTCAAAGGTGAGTGACCAGGGAGTGACCAGTGTCTGGGGACAAACAACTGGGACCCAGATCAGGGGTAGTCACTGGCCCATCCCGTCTTCCCCACAGGAGTCCCCTGCCTGCCTTGAAGCCTCTGTGACATTCAACCTGTTCCGCCTTCTCACCCATGACCTGAACTGTGTCGCCAGTGGAGACCTGTGTGTCTGACCCTGAGGCCCACCCGCCACCTGCCCCAGCATCTTAGATGTTATTTATGCCTCACTCATTTTTCTTAAGTTATTGTCAGTTATTTATATATTTGTATGTGGGCATTTTCAAACTCACACCCAATCAGGAGATTTTATTTATGCCTCATTCACTTTTTAAGTTATTGTCAGTTATTTATATATTTATCCATGTGAATTTTCAAACTCACAACCAATTAAGTGTTTATTTTTTTACTTTTTGTCAAATTGTGCAAATAAACAACGAGGAAAAGATGCTGTTTGTGCTGTGGGGTGTGTGGAGGGATTCAGTGTCCAGGGCTGGTTTGGGAGAGGCCTGAATTCTGGAACCACTTTGGTGCTGACCCCATGGACCATGGACCAGTCTTGTTTCCCCTGAACGCCTCCCTGGATGTTCTGTGAGTCTCTGACTGTTGGCTCTCCCCACTGAGCGGGTCCCATTTCTGAGGGATTTGGAGAGCACCGAGGTCAGCAGGCTCAGTTACAGTCCCCAGCCATGTAACCACCAGGAGTCCTTCTGAGGATTGCGTCCTTAGGGGAACCTGTCGTTGTGCAGACGTCACAGAGCACTCACACTGACCGCGATGGGGCCGTCACCACACACCTAGGCTGTGTGGTACAGCCTGTGGCTCCTGGACCACAAACCTGTGCAGCAGGTTGAAGTGTATTAGATACTGTCGGCAGGTAGAACACAATAAGTATTTGTGTATCTGGACACATCTAAACACACTACAGGCACAGCGAGGATGTGCTGGAGGAGATACAAATGTCACACCTGCATAGGGCACTCACATGGGTGGAACCAGGGAACTGTAGTCACTCTGGGTGAGGCAGTGAGTGAGTGGCGAGTGAATGTGAAGGCCTACCACATTCTTCCCACTACTATGGACCTTACAAACTCTACATTTGTGCCACCTAAATGTATAAAACAACACAATATTGCACCAAGCACAAGAGAAAATAGTGCAAAGATGCAGTAAACACAAGGTTTATGAGGCTGCTGCCAGCCTAACATACATACTGTCTTACAGTAAACTTTTTATAGAAATAGACAGAGCACACTCTAAAATAATGATGAGATGCATAGTAAATATATAAAACACTAAGGGAGCCCTTTATGATGAAGTGTTATGTACTGTACACTGCCGTATGTGCTGTACTTGCACGTGACTGGCTGCACTTCAGGGTGTATATCAGGGTCGTGTATGTGGTCCACCATTGACCAAAAGATCATCATGCCACTCATGACTGAGTTGTAATTATTTGGTATCCTGTTACTAATGTGTCCTTACAGTTGTAAGACCCGTGTGCTTGTGCTGGTCCTCTTTTCTCCTGGTGTTCATTCATTTTCATGTGTGTGATGGTGTGACCACTGGCTGTGCAATCAATCATTCTGAGGTAGTGTGAATGGTGGAGGTACAACTTTGAAGTCAGAGCTAAATCTGAGGGGACATTTTCCTTCCCATTTACCTTTTGTGGTATACTTGCCTTTTTCTGTTCTTTCTAAAGTATATTTTACTGATTATGGTACTACAGTTGTCCCATATCCCCCCTTTATTCCCCTCGACCACGCACACCCCCTCCCGCTCGCATTCCCCCCATTTACTTCATGTTCATGGGTCATACACATAAGATCTTTGGCTTCTACATTTCCTATACTGCTCTTACCCTCCCCCTGTCTATTTTCTACCTACCATTTATGCTACTTATTCTCTGTACCTTTTCCCCCTCTCTCTCCTCCCACTCCCCCTCTGATAACCCTCCATGTAATCTCCATTTCTGTGATTCTCTTCCTCATCCAGTTGTTTGCTTAGTTTGTTTATGTTTTCTTTTGTTTTTTCATTTAGTTTTGTTTTAAGGTTTGGTTGTTAATAGCTGTGAGTTTGTTGTCGTTTTACTATTAATATTTTTTATCTGACTTCACCAAGATGGAGGCATAGGTGGAGTCGTCATGCTTTCTCACACAACCAAGTTGAGAGACGACAAAATATTAGCAACAGAAAACATAGCCAGAACACAGAAAATTGAACTTTTGGAAAGTCTGATAACAACTAATTCTTCAGCCTGACCAGTAAGAGTGGAGAAGCCAGCAGCTGGCAGAGCGGGGTTGCACAGGAAAACTCGGTCAGATGGACCCGGACACACAGATCCCAGGCATGGCGTTGCAACGGGTGGACCCAGTGAGAGACCCAGTTAGCGACCCAACGAGGGCACAGGGCGGCAGGTTGACTGTGCTGGCACATTCCTGTGCAGATAGACCCGTGAGGGAGTGGGCAGTGAGATGTGACTGAGCAGGCCCCAGCGGCGGGAACCAGCAGAAGAGGCCGCCATTTCCCCACTCCCACCCCGCTCCCACTATACAGCGTCACAACCTAGTGACCTGGGCGGCCCCGCCCTAATGAGTACCAAAGCCTCCGCTCCTCATACTGAATGGGCCCCAACAGACCAAAAATGGCTCAAGAAGATCTCAAAGCCCCAGAGCCCATAACTCTAAGCGATGAAGAAATAGCAAAACTTTCAGATGCACAGTTCAAAACACTGGTGATCAGCATGCTCATAGAACTGGTTGATTTTAGTCACAAATTAGAGGAAAATATGAAGGCTAAACTAATTGAAATGAAGGGAATTACACAGGAAACCAATAGTGATGAAAAGGAAACTGGGACTCAAATCAAGGGACTGAACCATAAGGAAGGAAAAAATGACCAAACAGGAAAATATGAAGAAACAAAAATTCAAAAATTGAGGGAGAGACTGAGGAACCTCCAGGACATCTTTAAATGCTCCAACATCCGAATAATAGGGGTACCAGAAGGAGGAAAGGAACAGCCACCAGTGGAAAACTTATTTGAATAAATAGTAAAAGAGAATTTCCCCAATCTGGCAAAGGCAATAGACTTCCAGGAAATCCAGGAAGCTCAGAGAGTCCCAAAGAACTTGGACCCAAGAGGAAACATACCAAGGCACATCATCATTACATTAGCCAAGATTAAAATGAAGGGAAGAATCCTAGAACCAGCAAGAGGTAAAGGGACAGTCACCTGCAAAGGAGTCCCCATCACACTGTCAGCTGATTGCTCAAAAGAGACCTTACAGGCAAGAAGGGGCTGGAAAGAGGTATTCCAAGTCATGAAATCCAAAGACCTACAACCAAGATTACTCTATCCAGCAAAACTTTCATTTAGAATGGAAGGACAGATAAAGTGCTTCTCAGATAAGATCAAATTCAAGGAGTTCATCATCACCAAACCCTTATTATATGAAATGTTAAAGGGACTTATCTAAGAAAGAGCACATAAAAAAGATGAACAGTGAAAAAACAGCAAACTCACAGATATTAACAACCACACCTAAAACAAAAGCAAACTAAAAGGACAGCTAGATCATGAGCAGAAACATAGAAATGAAGATCTCATGGAGGGTTAGCAACAGGGGAGTGGGAGGAGGAGAAAGTGGTAGAAGGTACAGAAAATAAGTAGCAGAGAGGGTAGGTAGAAAATAGATAGGGGAGGGCAAGAATAGTATGGGAAATATAGAATCTAAAGAACTTGAGACACATGTCATAAACTAAAGGGGGGAAAGGTTGGGTGGAGGGTGCAGGGTCGAGGGGAATGAAGGGGGGGAATAGAAAAACTGTAATGGCATAATCAATCAAATAAAAATTTTAAAATATTTTTTTACCTTCTTGTTCTTAGATAAGTCTCTTTAACATTTCATATAATAAGGGCTGGGTGATGATGAACTTTATCTGCCCTTCATTCTAAATGAAAGCTTTGTTGGATAGAGCAATCTTGGATGTAGGTCCTTGCCTTTCATGACTTCAAATACTTCTTTCCAGTCCTTTCTTGCCTGTAAGGATTCTTTTGAGACATCAGCTGAAAATCTAATGGGAACTCCTTTTTTAGGTAACTATCTCCTTTGCTCTTGCTGCTTTTAAGATTCTCTCTTTATCTTTAATCTTGGCTAATATGATTATGATGTGCCTTATTGTGTTCCTCCTTCAGTCCACTTTCTTTGGGACTCTGAGCTTCCTGGACTTCCTGGTAGTCTATTTCCTTTGCCAGATTGGGGAAGTTCTTCATTATTTGTTCAAATAAGTTTTCAATCTCTTGCTGTTGTTCTTTTCCTTCTGGCACCCCTATGATTCAGATGTTGAAACATTTATTTATTTATTTTTTTAATTTTATTTAGTTATTTTTTCAAGTACAGTTTTTTGTCTATTTTTCCCATCCCAGCCTCCCCTGTCCCCTTACTCCCCACCTCCCTCCCATTTCCTCCCCCCCCCCCCTTAGTTCTCGTCCCTGTGTCCTTCCTATTTGTTCCTCCAAATCCCTCCCCCTTTTTCCCCTTAACTTCCCTTCCTTCTCCCCCTCTGGTCACTATCCCCCTTGTTCTCTATTTCAGTGTCTTTGTTTTTTGGGTTTTTTTTTCTGCTTACTTGTTTGTTTTGTTGTTTAGCTTCCTGTTAAAGGTGAGATCATATGGTATTTGTCTTTCAGCACCTGGCCTATTTCACTCAGCATAATGCTTTCCAGTTCCATCCATGTTGTTGCAAAGGGTAGTAGCTCCTTCTTTCTCTCTGCTGCATAGAATTCCATTGTGTATATGTACCACAATTTTTGGATCCATTCATTTACTGATGGGCACCTAGGTTGCTTCCAACTCTTGGCTATTGTAAATTGTGCTGCTATGAACATTGTGGTGCATAGGTTCTTTGATATTGATGTTTTAGGATTCTTAGGATATAATCCTAGCAGTGGAATTGCTGGGTCAAAAGGCAGGTCGATTTTTATTTTTCTGAGAAAAATCCATACTGTTTTCCATAATGGTTGTACCAGTCTGCACTCCCACCAACAGTGAACTAAGGACCCCGTTTCCCCACAACCCCTCCAACATTTGTTGTTTGTTGCTTTGTTTATGATAGCCATCCTGACTGGTGTAAAGTGGTATCTCATTGTGGTTTTAATTTGCATCTCTCTGATAGCTAATGATATTGAGCATCTGTTCATGTGTCTCTGAATGTTCTGTATGTCCTCCTTGGAGAAGTGTTTGTTCAAGTCCTTTTCCCATTTTCTAATTGGGTTGGGTGTCTTCTTAGGAGTGGAGTCGTGTAAGTTCTTTGTATATTTTAGAGATTAAACCTTTGTCTGAGGTATCATTGGCAAATATGTTTTCCCATACAGTTGGTTGTCTTGCTAATTTAATACTGTTTTCTTTAGCCATGCAGAAGCTTTTTATTTTGATGAGATTCCATTTGTTTATTCTTTCCTTTACATTCCTTGCTCTAGGGGACATATCAGTAAAGAAGTTGCTGCATGAAATATCTGAGATTTTCTTGCCAATGTTCTCCTCTAGGACTTTAATGGTGTTATGACTTACATTTAAGTCTTTTATCCACCTTGAATTTATTTTGGTGTATGGTGTAAGTCTGTGCTCAAGTTTCATTTTTTTGCATGTAGCTGTCCAGTTCTCCCAACACCATTTGTTGAAGAGGCTATCTTTACTCCATTTTATGTTACTGCCCCCTTTGTCGAATATTAATTGACTGTAGAGAGTTGGGTTGATTTCTGGGCTCTCTGTTCTGTTCCATTGGTCTAGGTGCCTGTTTTTATGCCAGTACCAGGCTGTTTTGATTACAGTGGCCTTGTAATACAGTTTGATATCAGGTATTGTGATCCCCCCTAGTTTGTTCTTCTTTCTCAAAAGAGCAGCTGCTATTCGAGCTCGTTTATGGTTCCATATAAATTTTCGAAGTGTTTGTTCTATGTCTGTGAAATATGCCATTGGTACTTTAATAGGTATTGCATTGAATCTGTATATTGCTTTGGGTAGTATGGACATTTTGATAATGTTAATTCTTCCAATCCATGAACAAGGTATATGTTTCCATTTGTTTGTGTCTTCCTTGATTTCGTTCTTCAGGGCTGTGTAGTTTTCTGCATACAGGTTTTTTACCTCCTTGGTTAGGTTTATTCCCAGATATTTTATTTTTCTTTTTGCTATATCAAATGGGATTTTTCTCTTTATTTCTGCTTCTGCTGATTCACTGTTGGTATACAAAAATGCCTTTGATTTCTGGATATTGACTTTATAACCAGCTGTTTTGCCAAACTCATCAATTAGTTTGAGGAGTTTTTGGGTAGAGTCTATAGGATTTTCCATGTACACTATCATGTCATCTGCAAACAGTGACAGTTTTGTTTCCTCCTTTCCTATTTGGATGCCTTTTATTTCCTTTTCTTGCCTGATCGCTGTGGCTAAAACTTCCAATACTATATTGAATAGAAGTGGTGAAAGTGGACAACCTTGTCTTGTTCCTGATCTTAGTGGAAAAGCTTTTAGTTTTTCCCGTTGAGTATGATATTGGCTGTAGGTCTCTCATATATGGCCTTTATTATTTTGAGAAATGCTCCCTGTATTCCCACTTTGCTGAGTGTTTTTATCATAAATGGGTGTTGTACCTTATCGAAAGCTTTTTCTGCATCTATTGATATGATCATGTGATTTTTGTCTTTGCTTTTGTGTATATGATGTATTACATTTACTGATTTGCGAATATTGAACCATCCTTGCATTCCTGGGATGAATCCTACTTGATCATGGTGTATGATCTTTTTGATATGTTGTTGGATGCGATTTGCCAATATTTTGTTGAGGATTTTAGCATCTATGTTCATCAGCGATATTGGCCTGAAGTTTTCTTTCTTTGTTGTGTCTCTATCTGGTTTTGGAATTAAGATGATGCTGGCTTCATAAAAAGAATTTGGGAGTTTTCCATTCTTCTGAATTTTTTGAAATAGTCTGTGGAGAATAGGGGTTAGCTCTTCCTTAAATGCTTTGTAGAATTCTCCTGTGAAACCATCTGGTCCGGGGCTTTTGTGTGATGGGAGTTTTTTGATGACTGCTTCAATTTCTTTTGCTGTTATTGGTGAATTTAGATTTTCTGCTTCTTTTTCACTGAGTTTTGGAAGATTGTATTTTTCTAGAAATGTGTCCATTTCCCCTAGGTTTTCAAATTTCTTGGCATACAGTTCTTCATAGTAATTTCTTACAATCTCTTCTATTTCTGTGGTATCAGTTGTAATCTCTCCTTTTTCATTTCTGATTGTGTTTATTTGTGTCCTCTCCCTTCTTTTCTTGATGAGCCTACTTAAAGGCTTGTCTATTTTGTTTATCTTCTCAAAGAACCAACTCCTGGATTCATTGATCCTTAAAATTGTGCTTTTAGTTTCTATGTCATTTAATTCTGCTCTAATCTTGGTTATTTCCTTCCTTCTGCTTGCTCTGGGCTGTCTTTGTTGTTGTTCCTCAAGTTCTTGCAGGTGTAGGGTTAGGTTGCTTGTTTGAAATGTTTCTATATTCTTTAGGTAGGCCTGTATTGCTATAAACTTCCCTCTCAGGACTGCCTTCGCTGTGTCCCATAAGTTTTGGGTTGTTGTGCGATCATTTTCATTTGTTTCCAGAAATGTTTTGATTTCTTCCCTAATTTCATTCTTGACCCATTCATTGTTTAATAGCATACCATTCAGTCTCCATGTTTTTGGGTGCTTTGGGTTTTTTTCTTTGGGGTTGGTTTCTAATTTCAGTGCCTTGTGGTCAGAGAAGATGCTTGGTATGATTTCAATTTTCTTGAATTTGTTGAGGCTCCTTTTGTGTCCTATCATGTGGTCTATCTTTGAGAATGTTCCATGTACATTTGAAAAGAATGTGTATTTAGCTTCTTTGGGATGAAGGGCTCTATATATATCAGTTAAGTCCATTTCATCTAGGGGTGTTGTTTAATGCCACAATATCTTTTTTGATAATTTGTTTGGAAGATCTGTCCATTTTTGATAGTGGGGTGTTCAAATCCCCTACTATGATTGTGTTGCTGTCAATATCTTTCTTGAAGTCCTCTAAGATTTTCTTGATATATTTGGGTGCCCCTATGTTTGGTGCATATATGTTTACAATGTTAATGTCTTCTTGGTGGATTCTTCCCTTGAGTATAATGAAATGACCTTCTGGGTCTCTCTTTACAGCCTTTTTTTTTGAAGTCTATTTTGTCTGATATGAGAATTGCTACCCCCAGCTTTTTTTTCTTGTCCGTTTGCTTGGAAAACTTGTTTCCAGCCTTTCACTTTTAGTCTGTGATGGTCTTTTGTCCTGAGGTGAGTCTCTTGTAGGCAGCATATGTGTGGGTCATGCTTTCTTATCCATTGAGCTATTCTGTGTCTTTTGATTGGAGAATTTAATCCATTTACGTTTAAGGTTATTATTGATAGGTACTTATTCATTGCCATTTTTGTACCTGTGTTCCTCTCTGTCTCCCTCTTATCCTTCCTTCCCTTAAAGCAGTCCTTTTAGTATTTCTTGTAGAGCTGGTTTGGTGGAGGCATATTCTTTTAGACTTCTTTTGTCTTGGAAGCTCTTTATTTGGCCTTCTATCTTGATTGAGAGCCTTGCTGGGTAAAGTAGCCTTGGTTGTAGGCCTCTGGTTCTCATTACTTGAAATATTTCTTGCCATTCTCTTCTTGCTTGAAGTGTTTCCATTGAGAAGTCGGTAGCTAACCTTATTGGGGCTCCCTTGTATGTTATTTCTTTTTTCTCCCTTGCTGCCTTTAAGATTCTCTCTTTGTCTTGGAATTTTGCCATTTTGATGATGATGTGTCTTGAGGTGGGCCTCCTTGGGTTCCTCTTGATTGGGACTCTCTGTGATTCCTGGATTTGTGAGACTTTTTCTCTTATCAAATTAGGAAAATTTTCTCTCATTACTCGTTCAAATACGTTTTCTATCCCTTGTTCTTCTTCTTCTCCTTCTGGTATTCCTATTATTTGTATATTATTACGTTTCATATTGTCTTGCATTTCTCTTAATCCCTCTTCATTCTTTCTGAGCCTCTTTTCATTTTCTTGCTCTTTCTGTGAGATGCTTTCTACCCTGTCCTCCAACTCACTAATCCTATCCTCCGCTTCATCTATCCTACTTTGGAAACTTTCTACTGTGTACTTCAATTCGGAAATTGTATTCTTCATTTCCTCTTGTCTCTTGCTGATGGTTTCCATTTCCTTTTTGATGTTGCTGTAGTTTGCAGAGAGATCATTATAATTTCCCTGTAGTTTCTGGTAGCTCACTGTGAGCTCTTTGAGCTCTTTGAACTTCGTAATAACCAGTGCTTTGAATTCACTGTCTGATAGTTGATCAGCGTCTATTTCATCTAACATTCTTTCTGGAGTTTCTGCTTTTTCTTTCATTTGGGGATTGTTTCTTTGTCTTCCCATTGTTTGAGACTCTTCTTGTTAGTCTCTGCTTCCAAAATTGATCTGTTCTGAAACACTGGTTTTATGGTGTAAACTTCTGTGGTATGTTCCTTTGAAGTTCAGTGGTACAGACTCCTTGAAGTTTCTTGATGTTCTTCGTCTCCACCTACACTCACGCTGGTCCTCGCACTGGTCTCTGCGTTGGTCGCCTACCACTGCTGAATGTCCCGGCTCTAGTAGCCGCCTCCTCAAGCACCCAGGCCCGTTACTAGGGCAGTGGCACAGAGGCTGGGAATGTCCTGGCTCCCGTATCTGGCTCTCTCTGCCGCCCAGGGCCGTCACAGGGGCTTGGAGTGTCCTGGTTTCCGTACCTGACTCACCTGACTCCCCGGCGTCTAGTCCTGTCTCTATGGCAGTGGCACAGAGGCTTAGAAAGTCCCAACTCCCGTACCTGATTCCCCAGTGTCCAATCCCCTTGCTATGGCAGCAGCACAGGGGTTGTGACCCTCCCAGTTCCCGTAGAGGGATCCTCTGCCACCCCGGGCTGTCTCGGGTTTGGAGTGTCCAGGCTTCCGTACCTGACTCCCCGACGTCCAGTCCCGTCGCTATGGCAGTGGCCCAGGATTTGAGAGCTTCCCGGCTCCCGTAGCTGGCTCCTCAGCTGCGTCACAGGGGCTTGGAGAGTCCCGGCTTCCGTACCTGACTCCCCGACGTCCAGTCCCATCGCTATGGCAGCGGCACAGGATTTGAGAGCTTCCCGGCTCCCGTAGCTGGCTCCTCAGCTGCGTCACAGGGGTTTGGAGAGTCCGGGCTTCCGTACCTGGCTCCCCGGCGTCCAGTCTCGTCGCTATGGCAGTGACACAGGATTTGAGAGCTTCCCGGCTCCGGTAGCTGGCTCCTCAGGGTCCAGGCCTGTCTCTGAGGCCCCGGCTCCCAGGCCTGTTGCTCTGGCGGCAGTACAGGGGCCGCGTGAGACCCATCTCCGGTAGCTGACTCTGCCGCCGTCTGGTGTTTCAGCGTCGGTCACAATCTCTGGTCTTTTAATTTCATAAATGCTGGGTAACCGATGGTTTACTGTGCTGTTTCTCCATAGATATGCCAGGATTTTCACCCATGAGTACAGGAGCTAGTATCCGCTCCATCTTACTCCGTCGCCATCTTCCCAGCATCCCCCCAGATGTTGAAACATTTAAAGATGTCCTGGAGCTTCCTAAACCTCTCATTTTTTTTTTTGAATTCTCTTTTCTTTATTCTGTTCTGGTTCAATGTTTCTTTCTTTCTGCTGCTCCAATCCATTGATTTGAGTCCTGGTTTTCTTCCCACCATTGTTGTCTACCTGTAGATTTTTCTTTATTTCACATAGTGCAACCTTCATTGCTGCCTGGGTCTTTTTATGTTGGTGAAATGCCCAGTGAGTTCCTGGAGCATCCTGATAACCAGTGTTTTACACTCTGCATCTGATAGGTTGGTTTTCTCTTCATTGCTTAGTTTTGTTTGTTTGTTTGTTTGTTTGTTTGTTTTTTCTGGAGCTTTGAACTGGTTTTTCATTTGGGCCTTTTTTTTTTTTTTTTTTTTTGGTCTCTGCGTGCCTGTTATGTAGTAAGGGGCAGAGTCTTAGGTGCTCACCAGGGCAGGGCAACCCATTTGGTTTCTGTAAGGGACCACTCTGCCTGGTTTCAGGAGCTGAAACTTCCCATGGCTAAGGCTGAGGGAGCTACCTTCAGACCATAGGCCACTAAAGAGACAAAGATTGTCTCTAGCAGCAAGCACTGCTTCTGCTTCATCTCCCTGCCCCCAAAGTATGGTCGGATTGTCAGAGACGAGTGCAACCCCCCAGAGGGGGGCCAACCTAAGGCACACCCAATCACTTGGAAGGCCATCATGGAAGGATTTGGGGGCTGCAACAGAAAGGGGGTGATGAACCCTCCTCCCACTTTGATGAGGCCCAAGTGAGTTTATTTCCCAAGGTTTGGTAGCCTTTTAACTGATAGACCCTGACTTAGAAGAAGCCCTAATGGTTCTTTGTACACTATCTACTATTTACTGCCTGACAATGATTAATAAGTTCTACCTGAACTCCTGGGGGAAAAAAAAACAATAAAAGCCTGTCTAGGCAACAGTCAGCCCTCTCTCTCCCCTGGTGAGAGAGTTGCCACCCACTCCAAGTCGCTTTCCCCTTGACAAGGTGGCCAGGCCATTCTGAGGCTGTCCCCCCTTGAGGGAGTAGCCATGCCATTCCTTTTCCTCCACAGGACATGATAGTTTGGGTGAATTTGTCTCATGTGTCATCCATGACACTGCGGGCACTACGAGCCAGTGCACACATCAGGTTGCATTGTGATGCTGTGTGGGGAGGAGGAGTCTGAGAGGGGACAGTTCTGCTTGCTCCACTCTCTGCTAGTTTTCAGTCACTTTCCCCAGCCACCCACAGTCAGATTCAGCCCTTCTGGTGCTGATTCCCAGGTGGCTGGGCTTCTGTACATTCTGGGACCCTGTGAGTCTCTCCCATGAACTCTCCCATGAGGCCAGGAGTTTCTCCCACTGCCACCTCAACACCCACAGGGGTTTCCAGCTTGAAGTTTTAAGGCTTTTTTCCTCGCACTGGACCCTGGGTTGTGCATTCTGTCTTGCTCCCTAGTTGTTCCTCCTGGTTTATCTGCACTCGAATGTAGTGGCCTGCCCAGTCTGCAAGCCACCACCTCACCTGATCCATCAGCCACAATGTTGCTGCCAGTTCTTTCAACCCAGCTGCCCATCTCTTCCCCTCTTGTCAGTCTGGATGAATATTTCTTCTTTAACTCCTTGGTTGTTGGACTTCCATACAGTTAGACCTTCTGTCAGTTCTGCTTTTTTCTGTTTTTAAATTTGTTGTGGTTCTTCTTTTGGTTGTGTGAGGAGGCAGAGTGTGTCTACCTATGCCTCCATCTTGGCTGGAAGTCCAGATATACGTAATCTACTTGCTTTTTGCTAAACTTTAGTTTTCTCCATTTGCAAATAACTTATTGCTAGTGCCCCTGGAAAAGTTTGTTTATTTGTCCATCCATCCATCCACCTGTCCATTCATTCTCCATGGACTGTGTTGTTAGCTGCAACGGCAGTAGAATGTTTCCAGCAGTTAGAGTGTCCTCAGTTCAGCAATCTCAGCATTTGAGTTCTGGCTAAGAAAGGAATCAGAGGTGAGACTCAAATACAAGCAAAAGTTTATTTACAAAATCACAGAGGTAGAAGGAGTGAGCTGGGGGAAAAGTGAGCCAGCTGGGCTGTGTGGGCTCAGGAAACAAGTTACAGAGACAAAAAAGGGCCCTTGGACCTTAGGCTTAAAAAAGGGCAGAGAGAATGAATGCCCCTGTGGAAAGAGAAGGGGAAAGGTGCAGGCATGTTCAAGAGACAGAACAACCCTGCACTGGGTCCTTCCTCTTGAGGGTTTCACCTGGGGGTCTCAGGGGGAAACCTCCATAGGATATTCGTCAGCTCTCCAGGTATATCTTTTTAGGGTTGTGGTCTCTACTGATGTTCAGCACCAGGACATGGTGTTAGGGTGGTTGATGACATGGGCTATGAAAGAATTCCCAAAGAGAAGAAAGTGTAGAAAATAAAGCTTTCATTCACACTACAGAAAGGAGAGGGGCGTGGTGTGGAGAGTGGCACCAGCACTGAGGGGTGGGGGCTTTGAGCTCTTATTGGTTTACAATTGGATTTGTTCACAGGTGGGAGGGGGTTGCTTTTGTGTGGCCCCTCAGCTGCTGGGGTGTGGCAACTCGAGGCTGCAGTTTGTTCCAATGTTATCTGCTGCCTGTGGCTGCAGGGAGCTGTGAGGTCTCAGAGTTGGTCCAGAAACCAGGCGGACACAGTGAGCCAAGGAGCAGGGATTTTTCGCAGTAATAAGAGGGAAATTGGAGCCATCCCAGGGCGGTTGGGGAGCCAAGCAAGAGAGGTTAGGACTTGCTCAGTTGTTCTTAGAGAAGGGTTTTTAAGCGCAAATCCTGAGAAGGGTATCTGTTTGGGGTGTCAGAGTCTGATTGGCTAGACCTGGTTGCTGGGTGCCATTTCTGCTGACCATTGTTCTTGATGTATCTTGTCAGGCTCAAGTTAAAGCTGCATCTTGTTATGCCAGACAGGCTGACCCCAGACCCCAGTCTTAGTGGGGCATCTCTTTGTCCAGGGTAGGGTTGGCAGGCAGTTTCCCACAGTACAGTTCCTGCCTGGTGATTTTCCATTCCTCCTAGGCCTACCTAGGTCTGGCAGGAAGTGTTAGTTCTGTTCTTGTTTTCCAGTAATTTCCAGTCCTGGGGGCACAAGCTCAGGAGAGTAAAAGGGGCATCATGTTTCACAAGGTCATAGGCCTGCCCGGCAATTGGAGCCATGAAGGCAAGTGGTGCAGTTTTATCATTGTACATGGGGTCATTAGTCATCACACCTTCCCCACTGTGATCCATGGGGTCAGCCAGCCTGGCTGCTTCTCTGGGCTGGAGCTGAAACATAACTGAGGCCTAGATGTTATCTCCAGGGCTTATTCTTAAGGGAGTGGTCATGCAGGGGCTTCTTAGGGAGTCATATGACGCTATTGTCTGACCACACTTTTCTTCCTTTAGGGGGGGTCTACCATATGACTAGCATCATGCCAAGGGAGGAAAGGTCAGGGGATGGTCTGAGCTGAATGACCGTTGATAAGACAGGTCAGGGGTCAAAGCTACATGAACAGCAATATGCCAGGACAGGAAAGGCTACCCAGGGTGTTAAGACCCACCATGCAACCATCTGTTGCAAGGCACCCTCAGCTTTCTGCTCTGGGGAATTTCCATATCCTGTCATCCTTGGTCTCCTGAAGTCCAATACTGCCCACTACAGTATTGCCTGAGCCACAGCCCTGTCATCAGGGGGCTTCAGAATAGAGAGGGAACCAGACATCAAGGTCCAAAACACAGGCAGGAGGCCCTGTGCTGGGTCCAGAGCTCACGGAGGGGTGCCTGGGAGTGAGGTCACACGGGCAGGCAGACAGCTGCCAGGTGCACTGGTATCTGTCAGATCTTTTAATGTTGTTCGGTTTTCCTAGAAGGAGATACAAGGAGTCCTTGCAGGGTTTGAAGCCAGGAAGCAACCTCTGCAATGGGTGAGTCTGAAAGTGCAGGCCTCACTAGAGGAGTGTGGACTGGATGAGGGAACCTGGGTGTGAGAGGACAGTGAGTTTGGCCTCAGGGAGGCAGAGGTGAGAGTGAAGTATATTTGTGCCTTTAGTGGAATAGACACAATACATGCAAAGCAATTACCATCTCAGCTGACATGTGGAAGCATCTCAGGAACCCTAATTACACAATGTGGTTGTGGTGGTTAGAAATATAAGTTCTGACGTCAGAGAGACCTTAGAATTTCGATTTCTGCCCAGTCCCCTATTGTTCCCAGAGTCACCTAGTCCCTGAAACTACTGGTGGGCTCGCTGTGGGTGTGGTGACCTGTGTGAGTGCCCTTGTCTGCGCTGCCCCCACCTGGGGTGCTCCCCGCCTTCCCCCCACCCCAGGCTTGTTCTGTGCTCTCCAGGCCCACATTTCCCTTCAGCAATGGGTGCAGCTCAGTCCCAAAGTGGTCCAGACAACATTTGGCGTCCTCTCCTTGTTGCCAGACCTGCACTTTGGTCTGGGGCCCAGAGGGTCCCTGGCAGAGTTGTTGGAACACTCCGTCCATTGTCCCTTGGTTTACCTCCTGCCCCCTTCCACCTCCAGCTGGCTAGGCCAGGTTCCTCAAGGAAGCCCCTCTGACCACCCTCCCGAACACGGAGCTGTGAGTGGAGCCGGCGGGGAAGCCGGTGGACCTCCGGGGGACACCAGAGAGTGGAGATCAGCAGGAGCACAGGGTCCATTGCTGACCAACAAAGGGGAGCTTTTCAGGAAGAAGTTGCTGCCAGGCCTTGCTCCGCCTCAGTCTCGGGTTCCAGGACTCGCCTCGATGCCTGGAAACCAGCCTTGTCTGCAGCCTCCTGCGCCTGTCACCTGGGGCCTGAGGCTGGTGGCGCACTCGGGGCCTCGTCTCGACCCCGCGGAGCCCCCCAGGACCCGCGGGTCTGCAGGGAGCGGCTGCGAGCTCCGCTGTGACCCTCTTTCCTGCATCCGCATCTCCAGCCCTGGAATCCGAATCTCGGGGGACTCTGCCGCTGCTGAGTGGACCTGGACAGTCTGGGACCTGTGCTCCAGCAGCCGCGGGTACTTTTCCAAGGATCAGAACGCGTCTCTCTCGGAAGCGAGGACATTTTGATGGGATGCGTCCCCCTAAGATCTTCAGGGGCCTCCTCTGGCACCAAGAGACTTGCGTCCTGGGTCTACACGGTGCACTGACTGCAGGCACCACGGACTGGTCTCTTCTTCTCTGGTCACAGAAGCCCAGAACTCCTTCTCCCATGGAAGGTCCCGCATCCTCATCTCAGCCCTCAGTGTCCACTCTGAGATTCTGTGAATCTGCGACTCTGATCTCCCCCCTGGGGAGGCCTCATCCCCTAAGGGATCTGGCAGTGGAAGGGCCCACAGCCCTCAGCTGACTGGAGTATTTTGGATTCTGTTACCCAAGTGACATTTGTGTTTGTGAAATCCCTATGTAATTCTCTATTCTGGCTTCTGATGGTAATTCATTGCCATTATTAAATATACTTGCATTTACAACGGACGATCCTCTGTGATCATTTTGGGAGCACCTTTCAGTTCAAAATGCTGAACCAGGGAAAGCAGGTGACATGAGTTTCAATTCTGAGTCACCCTCTCAGTCATGGTGTTACTGGGTAATTACTTCTCTCTGAGCCTCAGTTTCCTCATCCACACGATGTCATTCTTGTCCTTTTCTTGCAAATGAGTAATGTACATTGGAGTAGTGTTTCTAAAGCTTCCAGCTGAGGCCATAGGATGGTCTTCACTAATGGTCTCTATTAGGTGACCACACACGTTCATACACAGGCAATTGCACTTTTCACGAGTCCAAGGCAGTGGGCTAGCGATCATGGTTGCTAACTGCAGGCCTCTTTGCCAAGGTCGCCCAGCTGGGAGGGTCAGAGCCAGGTTTCAATCTCAACCACCTCGCAGAACTTCCTTCCAAGAAAAACAAGTATGAATTCAGAAATGTTGAGACCTTCTGTGCATTTTCAGAATTCACCTTTGATGCAATGTCTCCTGCCCAGGGTTAAGGTTGATGTCATTGACAGAAACCGACCAGAGCCCTGGAAGGTGAAGGGGGCACATTTCCCTTCTTGCCTGTGCAACATTTTTAGGTCTCAGAGCTCAGTATTTCCTAGTGAGGATTCCATCCACTCTCTCTGGAATTATGAATCATAGACAAAGGGTTTTCAACAGTAGTCAAAGCCAAAAAGCAGTGGGCACCTCCCATCCTAAATTTCATTGTCTCCACGACCAGGGAGGGGATCTAGCTGCACAGAAGCTGGACAGTGTCGTCTTTACTGTCTGGGGTGTCAGGAAAACTTGTTTAAAAATCTGTCCTCACCACTTAATTCTTTGTGACCTTTGGGTGGGTCTCTTAACATCTGAGTCCCCGTATTTTATTATTTTTATTTAGTTAGTTAATTTTATGATTTGATTATTTCGATATGCTTTATACTTAGAACAGGTGGCAGCACCCAGCTTCTCCCCCTTCTGCTGGCGTGGCTCTGTATTTACACTGCAGGGCAAGTCCAGGAGGCCCTCGGTGCCCCTGTGGGCTCAGCACTGCAAGTGGCAAAGGCTTTGTGTTGGGGTGAGACACAAAGTGCTGAACAAAGTGGGGGCGTCTGGGTTTTCCTTTTGCACTGACTGCTCCCTACCCAAGTCTTCACATACCTGCCACCCTCACTTTTAAGTCTTCATTCACATGTGCTTTCTCAGGCCGCCTTATTCACTGCAACCACTGCTTACACCCTCCCATCTCCCTGCTTTAGTTCTTCCACTTTCTGTTCCTTGAAGTAACGTCCACCTGTGCTTAAGCCCCTCTGCCCTAATCCCTGTCATTCCTCCCTAGTAAAAGTTCCTCAAAGGGTGGTTTTGTGGGGTTTTTTTTAAATACATTATGTCAGGCACCTAGAGATGTGCCTGACAGAAAGTGGGGGCTGCATCATACTGGGTGAATGAATGAAGGCGTTTATCACGAACTGAGCTGGTTCCCTAAAGTCCTTGGCAACACCAAGATTGCCTAGTAGATTGTCCCATTCCTGTGTCCCTCAGTGTCTGGACAATTAACATGTTAGTGAGGCTCCCCCTTCTCCCTGTTCTTTCTCTCAGTCCCAGCTGTGGAAGGGAGGGAAGAGCTGGTCTCCTTGCTCTATTTTAGGCTGCTTTCCCTTTCTCACACTTCTCCCACCACCCACCCTGCCCTCACCCCCTGCTGCCTCTCCCTTCCTCTTCTCCCCTCCCCATAATCACTTCTCTTGAACGTTCCCAGTTCTCTCTGGCACTACCCTAGCGCTGCTTTCCTCCTCCTCTCCCTGCACAGCAGTGTCCTGCACAAAGACAAGTTCCTCTGTCCCCTCCCCATCATGGCACCGTCACTGCCCCTTTGTGGGCTGAGGCTGTGGCCCTACACCGAGACTCATCTTAGAACCTCACCTCCTGTAGGTGAACCTCAATCTGGGTCAGTTTCTCTTTCCCTCCACCTGCTCACCTGGCTCAAGGCCTCGCCCTGCCAGGGCTTCCCCAGCCTGGGGCCTCCCCTAGTGGCCAGTGTGTTTTCACTTTTCCTACATCAGCTGGGATTGCCCATCTCTCCAGGCTAAAAGCTATACCATGGGGCTCAGGCAGCTGTTCCATCTGAGCAGAGCTGGAGGTGCAGAGACTCAGACAGAGCAGCAGACTCAGACCCAGCAGAGGAGACTGAGGTCACAGACACCAAACAAGGCTGAGTGAGGGACCGTGGTGACAGCCTCTCAGTGGACACTTGGGTCCCCCTTTGCTGACAGACACCAGAGACAGAGATGAGGATCCAGCTGGGTGAGCCCCCACATCATCGCTCAAGACCCCCACTTCTCCACAGCCCCCACCATCAACCTCTGACACTGCCTGTGCCCTCATCTGTCTGTCCTTCCTTAACACAGACTTGCCTGTGGGTTGCATGCTGGTGCTGATGCTGATGATCACAGTGATGAGCAGGACGGGAGCAGTTCCTGTCCCCACGCCCCTCAGTGCCCTCCCGGGTGTAAGGGACTGCCCCATGGCCCAGTTCAAGTCTCTGCCCCCACAAGACATGAAGGCCTTCAGGAGGGCCAAGGACGCCTTGGTGAGTCTTCCCACTCTCCCACCTGGTGTGGGCGAACCCCACCCCCCCTCAGGGGGTTCCTATGCTCCCTGTGGCTCAGGGTGGACCTGTCTCCTGCCCCAGCCCCAGTCTGCCCTACACTTTGGCACAGTGGGCTGACTCCTGCTGTTGCTGCCATGTGCTGACTCCTGTTCTGCAGTGGAGACGCCTCCACCCTGCTTTTGGAAGTTAGCCCCCCTCCTTATGTTGTAGTCTCCCTCCAATCCCACTGTAGGGGTCTAACCTCAGCCCTCCAGCTGTGCACTGACCCTGCCCTTGCTCTCCAGGAGGAGTCACTCCTGCTGAAGAACTGGAGCTGCAGCTCCCACCCACTGCCCAGAACCCGGGACCTGAGGCAGCTGCAGGTGAGTTGGCAGAGGGAGGTCCAGCCCTGCCCTCACCTGGCCCCAGCTCCTGTAGCTGCATAAATGGGCCCTTCACCTTCTCCTCCTCACTCTTCTTGACTTTTTGCTCTTCTTGACTTTTTCTCTCCTGCCACATTTGCTGAGTCCTCTTACCTTTCCCGACCTTACCTTTACTGCCCCTTCCTCAGTCCTCCTCACCTGTCTCTTCCCTCCTCAGGTATGGGAGCGCCCAGTGGCCTTGGAAGCTGAGCTGGCCCTGACACTGAAGGTCCTGGGGACCATGGCTAACTCCACCCTGGGGGACATCCTGGAGCAGCCCCTTCACATGCTGCGCTACATCCACACCAAGCTTCAGGCCTGTGTGAGTGCTCTGGGCCCCTGGGCCACATCTCTGGGCTCTGACTCTCCCTGACCCCCATAGGTTCACCCCTGTCCCAGGCCCTGCCTTACACACCACCCTCCTCTCCTCACAGGTCCCAGCTCAGGCCACAGCAGGCCCCAGACCCCGGGGCTACCTCCACCGCTGGCTGCGCCGCCTCCAGGTGGCTTCAAAGGTGAGTGACCAGGGAGTGACCAGTGTCTGGGGACAATCGGGACCCAGATCAGGGGTAGTCACTGGCCCATCCCGTCTTCCCCACAGGAGTCCCCTGCCTGCCTTGAAGCCTCTGTGACATTCAACCTGTTCCGCCTCCTCACCCATGACCTGAACTGTGTCGCCAGTGGAGACCTGTGTGTCTGACCCTGAGGCCCACCCGCCACCTGCCCCAGCATCTTAGATGTTATTTATGCCTCACTCATTTTTCTTAAGTTATTGTCAGTTATTTATATATTTGTATGTGGGCATTTTCAAACTCACACCCAATCAGGAGATTTTATTTATGCCTCATTCACTTTTTAAGTTATTGTCAGTTATTTATATATTTATCCATGTGAATTTTCAAACTCACAACCAATTAAGTGTTTATTTTTTTACTTTTTGTCAAAATTGTGCAAATAAACAATGAGGAAAAGATGCTGTTTGTGCTGTGGGGAGTGTGTGGGGGGATTCAGTTTCCAGGGCTGGTTTGGGAGAGGCCTGAATTCTGGAACCACTTTGGTGCTGACCCCATGGACCATGGACCAGTCTTGTTTCCCCTGAATGCCTCCCTGGATGTTCTGTGAGTCTCTGACTGTTGGCTCTCCCCACTGAGCGGGTCCCATTTCTGAAGGATTTGGAGAGCACCGAGGTCAGCAGGCTCAGTTACAGTCCCCTGCCATGTAACCACCAGGAGTCCTTCTGAGGAATGCGTCCTCAGGGGGAATCTGTGTTGTGTGGACGTCACAGAGCACACTCACACTGACCGCGATGGGGCCGTCACCACACACCTGGGCTGTGTGGTACAGCCTGTGGCTCCTGGACCACAAACCTGTGCAGCAGTTTGAACTGTATTAGATACTGTCGGCCGGTAGAACACAATAAGTATTTGTGTATCTGGACACATCTAAACACACTACAGGCACAGCGAGGATGTGCTGGAGGAGATAAAAATGTCACACCTGCATGGGGCACTCACATGGGTGGAACCAGGGAACTGTAGTTGCTCTGGGCTAGGCAGTGAGTGAGTGGCGAGTGAATGTGAAGGCCTACCACATTCTTCCCACTACTATGGACCTTATAGACTCTACATTTGTGCCACCTAAATGTATAAAAGAACACAATATTGCACTAAGCACAAGAGAAAATAGTGCAAAGATGCAGTAAACACAAGGTTTATGAGGCTGCTGCCGGCCTAACGCACATGTCTTACAGCAAACTTTTTACAGAAATAGAGCGCACTAAAATAATGATGACATGCATGGTAAATATATAAAACAGTAAGGGAGCCCTTTATGATGAAGTGTTATGAGTGTACACTGCCGTATGTGCTATACTTGCACGTGACTGTCTGTACTTCAGGGTGTATATCAGGGTCTTATATGTGTTCCTTTGTTGACCAAAAGATCATCATGCCACGCATGACTGAGTTGTGATTATTTGGGATCCTGTTACTAATGTGTCCTTACAGTTGTAAGACCCGTGTGCTTGTGCTGGTCCTCTGTTTCTCCTGGTGTTCATTCATTTTCATTTGTGTGACGGGGTGATCACTAGCAGTGCAAGCAATCATTCTGAGGTAGTGTGAATGGTTAAGATCCGACTTTGAAGTCAGAGCTAAATCTGAGGGGACATTTTCCTTCCCATTGACTTTTCGTGGTATACTTGCCTATTTCTTTTCTTTCTAAAGTATATTTTACTGATTATGCTATTACAGTTGTCCCATATACCCCCTTTATTCCCCTCCACCACGCACACCCTCTCCCGCTCGCATTCCCCCCATTTACTTCATGTTCATGGGTCATACACATAAGATCTTTGGCTTCTACATTTCCTATACTGCTCTTACCCTCCCCCTGTCTATTTTCTACCTACCATTTATGCTACTTATTCTCTGTACCTTTTCCCCCTCTCTCCCCCTCCCACTCCCCCTCTGACAACCCTCCATGTGATCTCCATACCTGTGTTTCTCTTCCTCTTCTAGTTGTTTGCTTAGTTTGTTTTTATTTTCTTTTGTTTTTTGTTTAGTTTTGTTTTAAGGTTTGGTTGTTAATAGCTATGAGTTTGTTGTCGTTTTACTATTAATATTTTTTATCTGACTTCACCAAGATGGAGGCATAGGTGGAGATGCCATGCTTTCTCACACAACCAAGTTGAGAGACGACAAAATATTAGCAACAGAAAACACAGCCAGAACACAGAAAATTGAACTTTTCGGAAGTCTGATAACAACAAATTCTTCAGCCTGACCAGTAAGAGGGGTGAAGCCAGCATCTGGCGGAGCGGGATTGCACAGGAAAACTTGGTCAGACGGACTCAGGCCTGCAGATCCCCGGTGTGGGGTTGCAACCGGTGGAGCCAGTGAGTGAGCCAGTGAGCAACCCAGTGAGCGACCGGCGGCCCAGTGAGGGTGCCGGATGGCGGGTTGACAGTGGTCCCGCATTCGTGCACAGACAGACCAGCGAGGGAGTGGACAGTGAGACGACGGGACCCAGCAGGCACCAGCAGTGAGAGGCAGCAGAGGGGGCCGACATTTCCCGGCTCTGACCCCGCCCCCACATACAGCGTCACAACTCAGAGATCTCAGCCATCCTGCCCTGGTCAACACCTAAGGCTCTGCTCCTCATAATTAACTGGCATGAACAGACCAAATGGCTCAAGAATCTCAAAGCCCCAGAGCCCATAAATCTAAGTGACAAAGAAATAGCAAAACTTTCAGATGCACAGTTCAAAACACTGGTGATCAGCATGCTTACAGATCTGGTTGATTATAGTCACAAATTAGAGGAACATATAAAGGCTAAACTAATTGAAATGAAAGGAATTGCACAGAAAACCAATAGTGATGAAGAGGAAACTCAGACTCAAGTCAAGGGAGTGAACCAGAAGGAAGAAAAAGATGACCAAACACAAAAGATTGAAGAAACAAGAATTCAAAAAAAATGAGGAGAGACTGAGGAACCTCCAGGACATCTTTAAATGCTCCAACATCCGAATTATAGGCATACCAGCAGGGGGAAAGGAACAGTCATCAGTGGAAAACTTATTTGAATAAATAATAAAGGAGAATTTCCCCAATCTGGCAAAGGCAATAGACTTCCAGGAAATCCAGGAAGCTCAGAGAGTCCCAAAGAAGTTGGACCCAGGAAAGAACACACCAAGATGCATCATCATTACATTAGCCAAGATTAAAATGTAAGAGAGAAGCCTAGAAGCAGCAAGAGATAAGGGGACAGTCACCTACAAAGGAGTTCCCATCAGACTGTCAGCTG
Source organism: Artibeus jamaicensis (assembly GCF_021234435.1). Classification (NCBI taxonomy): domain Eukaryota; kingdom Metazoa; phylum Chordata; class Mammalia; order Chiroptera; family Phyllostomidae; genus Artibeus; species Artibeus jamaicensis. The sequence goes on from NW_026521848.1 coordinate 1,753,144, forward strand.
ATTTCTCAAAAGACACCCTACAGGCAAGAAGGGGCTGGAAAGAGGTATTCCAAGTCATGAAATCCAAAGACCTACAACCAAGATTACTCTATCCAGCAAAGCTTTCATTTAGAATGGAAGGACAGATAAAGTGCTTCTCAGATAAGACCAAATTCAAGGAGTTCATCATCACCAAGCCCTTAGTATATGAAATGTTAAAGGGACTTACCTAAGAAAAAGAAGATAAAAAAGATGAACAGTGAAAGGAAAGCAAACTCACAGTTATTAAGAACCACACCTAAAACAAAAGCAAACTAAGAGGACAGCTAGTTCAGGAGCAGAACCATAGAAATGAAGATGACATGGAGGGTTAGCAACAGGGGAGTGGGAGAAGAAGAAGGGGGGAGGAGGTACAAAAAATAAGAAGCATAGATGGTAGGTAGAAAATAGATAGGGGGCAGGCAATATAGTACGGGAGATATAGAATCTAAAGAACTTGAGACACGTGGTCATAAACTAAATGGTGGGGGAGGGGGTGTGCGGGGTGGAGGGGAATGAAGGGGGGAAATAGAACAACTGTAATGGCATAATCAATCAAATAAAAATTAGAAAAATATTTTCTGCCTACTTTTTCATAGATAAGTCTCTTGAACATTTCATATAATAAGGGCTGGGTGATGATGAACTTTATCTGCCCTTCCATTCTAAATGAAACCTTTGCTGGATAGAGCAATCTTGGATGTAGGTCCTTGCCTTTCATGACTTCAAATACTTCTTTCCAGCCCTTTCTTGCCTGTAAGGTTTCTTTTGAGACATCAGCTGAGAGTCTAATGGGAACTCCTTTTTAGGCAACTATCTCCTTTGCTCTTGCTGCTTTTAAGATTCTCTCTTTATCTTTAAGCTTGGCTAATATGATTATGATGTGCCTTGGTGTGTTCCTCCTTGGGTCCACCTTCTTTGGGACTCTGAGCTTCCTGGACTTCCTGGTAGTCTATTTCCTTTGCCAGATTGGGGAAGTTCTTCTTCATTATTTGTTCTAATAAGTTTTGGATCTCTTGCTGTTGTTCTCCTTCTGGGACCCCAATGATTCGGATGTTGAAACATTTAAAGATGTCCTGGAGTTCTTGTTTCTTCATTCTGTTCTGGTTCAATGTTTCTTTTTTTTCACTGCTCCAAACCATTGATTTGAGTCCTGATTTCCTTCCCGCCATTCTTGTCTCCCCATAAATTTTTCTTTATTTCACATAATGCAACCTTCATTGCTGCCTCAGGGTTTTTTTTATGTTGTTGAAGTGCCTAGGGAGTTCCTGGAGCATCCCGATAACCAGTGTTTTAAACTCTGCATCTGATAGGTTGGCTATGTCTTCATCACTTAGTTGTATTTTTTCTGGAGCTTTGAACTGTTTTTTCATTTGGGCCTTTTTTTTTTTTTTGTCTCTGTCTGCTTGTTATGTAATAAGGGGCAGAGTCTTAGGTGCTCACCAGGGCAGGGCCACACATTTGGTTGCTGTTGGAGACCACCCTGCCTGGTTTCAGGAGCTGAAACCTCCCATGGCTAAGGCTGAGTGAGCTACCTTCAGACCATAGGCCGCTAAAGAGACAAAGCTTGTCTCTAGCAGCAAGTGCTGCTTCAGCTTCATCTCCCTGCCCCCAAAGTATGGTCAGATTGTCAGAGACGAGTGCAGCCCCCCAGAGGGGGGCCAACCTAAGGCAGACCAAATCACTTGGAAGGCCATCATGGAAGGATTTGGGGGGCTGCAACAGAAAGGGGGTGATGAACCCTCCTCCCACTTTGATGAGGTCTCAGTCCCCTTGACTTCTTAGGAGAAGCGCTTCCTGGCTCTAATCCACTTAAGCCTAAAAACCTATGATGGGGAAGGCAGTGCAGCCCTGTGCTGAAAAGGGCAGGTTCCCTGGATGATCTGGCAAAGGAAAGAATCCCTAAGAATCGTGTGAAGCCTGCTTTGCTAAGAATGCTTATGGTAAATGACAATAAAGGCTCAAGCAGAAAGTGAGTTTATTTCCCAAGGTTTTGTAGCCTTTTAACTGATAGACCCTGACTTAGAAGAAGCCCTAATGGTTCTTTGTACACTATCTACTATTTACTGCCTGACAATGATTAATAAGTTCTACCTGAACTCCTGTGCAAAAAAAACAAAACAATAAAAGCCTGTCTAGGCAACGGTCAGCACTCTCTCTCCCCTGGTGAGAGAGTTGCCAGGCCACTCCAAGTCTCTTTCCCCTTGACAAGGTGGCCAGGCCATTCTGAGGCTGTCCCCCCTTGAGGGAGTACCCATGCTATTCCTTTTCCTCCACAGGACGCGATAGTTTGGGTGAATTTGTCTCATGTGTCATCCATGACGCCGTGGGCACTACGAGCCAGTACACGCATCAGATTGCATTGTGATGCTGTGGGTGGGGGAGGAGTCTGAGAGGGGACAGTTCTGCTTGCTCCACTCTCTGCTAGTTTTCAGTCAATTTCCCCAGCAACCCACAGTCAAATTCAGACCTTCTGGTGCTGATTCCCAGGTGGCTGGGCTTGTGTACATTCTGGGACCCTGTGAGTCTCTCCCATGAACTCTCCCATGAGGCCAGGAGTTTCTCCCACTGCCGCCTCAACACCCACAGGGGTTTCCAGCCTGAAGTTATAAGGCTTTATTTCCTCGCACTGGACCCTGGGTTGTGCATTCTGTCTTGCTCCCTAGTTGTTCCTCCTGGTTTATCTGCACTCTAATGTAGTGGCCTGCTCAGTCTGCAAGCCACCACCTCACCTGATCCATCAGCCACAATGTTGCTGCCAGTTCTTTCAACCTAGCTGCCCATCTCTTCCCCTCGTGTCAATCTGGATGAATATTTCTTCTTTAACTCCTTGGTTGTTGGACTTCCATACAGTTAGACCTTCTGTCAGTTCTGCTTTTTTCTGTTTTTAAATTTGTTGTTGTTCTTCTTTTGGTTGTGTGAGGAGGCACAGTGTGTCTACCTATGCCTCCATCTTCGCTGGAAGTCCAGATATATGTAATCTACTTGCTTTTTGCTAAACTTTAGTTTTCTCCATTTGCAAATAACTTATTGCTAGTGCCCCTGGAAAAAATTGTTTATTTGTCCATCCATCCATCCACCTGTCCATTCATTCTCCATGGACTGTGTTGTTAGCTGCAATGGCAGTAGAATGTTTCCAGCAGTTAGAGTGTCCTCAGTTCAGCAATCTCAGCATTTGAGTTCTGGCTAAGAAAGGAATCAGAGGTGAGACTGAAACACAAGCAAAAGTTTATTTACAAAATCACAGAGGTAGAAGGAGTGAGTTGGGGGAAAAGTGAGCCAGCTGGGCTGTGTGGGCTCAGGAAACAAGTTACAGAGACAAAAAAAAAAAAAGGGCCCTTGGACCTTAGGCTTAAAAAAGGGCAGAGAGAATGAACACCCCTGTGGAAAGAGAAGGGGAAAGGTGCAGTCATGTTCAAGAGACAGAACGACCCTGCACTGGGTCCTTCCTCTTGAGGGTTTCACCTGGAGGTCTCAGGGGGAAACCTCTATAGGATATTCATCAGCTCTCCAGGTGCATCTTTTTAGGGTTGTGGTCTCTACTGATGTTCAGCACCAGGACATGGTGTTAGGGTGGTTGATGACATGGGCTATGAAGGAACTCCCAAAGAGAAGAAAGTGTAGAAAATAAAGCTTTCATTCACACTACAGAAAGGAGAGGGGCGTGGTGTGGAGAGTGGCACCAGCACTGAGGGGTGGGGGCTTTGAGCTCTTATTGGTTTACAATTGGATTTTTTCACAGGTGGGAGGGGGTTGCTTTTGTGTGGCCCCTCAGCTGCTGGGGTGTTGCAACTCGAGGCTGCAGTTTGTTCCAATGTTATCTGCTGCCTGTGGCTGCAGGGAGCTGTGAGGTCTCAGAGTTGGTCCAGAAACCAGGCGGCCACAGTGAGCCAAGGAGCAGGGATTTTTAGCAGGAATAAGAGAGAAATTGGAGCTATCCCGGGGCGGTTGGTGAGCCAAGCAAGGGAGGTTAGGACTTGCTCGTTGTTCTTAGGGCACAGTTTATAAGCGCAAAAACCTGAGAAGGGTATGTGTTTGGGATGTCAGAGTCTGATTGGCTAGAGCTGGTTGCTGGGTGCCATTTCTGCTAACCATTGTTCTTGATGTATCTTGTCAGACTCAAGTTAAAGCTGCATCTTGTTATGCCAGACAGGCTGACCTCAGACCCCAGTCTTAGCAGGGCATCTCTTTGTCCTTTGTATGTTGGCAGGCAGTTTCCCACAGTACAGTTCCTGCCTGGTGATTTTCCATTCCTCTTAGGCCTACCTAGGTCTGGCAGGAACTGTTAGTTCTGTTCCTGCTTTCCAGTAATTTCCAGTCCTGGGGGCACAAGCTCAGGAGAGTAGGAGGGCCATCATGTTTAACAAGTTTATCGGCCTGCCCGGTGATTGGCACTACCATAGCAAATGTTGTGGGCTTTCTCATTGCACATGGGGTCATTAGTCATCACACCTTCCCCACTGTGATCCATGGGGTCAGCCAGCCTGGCTGCTTCTCTGGGCTGGAGCTGAAACGTAACTGAGGCCTAGATGTTATCTCCAGGGCTTAATGCTTAAGGGAGTGGTCATGCAGGGGCTTGTAAGGGAGTCATATGATGCTATTGTCGGACCCCCTTTTTCTTCCTTTAGGGGGGTCTACCATATGACTAGCATCATGCCAAGGGAAGAAATGTAGGGGATGGTCTGAGCTGAATGACCATTGATAAGACAGGTCAGGGGTCAAAGCTACATGAACAGCAATATGCCAGGGCAGGAAAGGCTACCCAGGGTGTTAAGACCCACCATGCAACCATCTGTTGCAGGGCACCCTCAGCTTTCTGCTCCAGGGGACTTTCCATATCCTGTCATCCTTGTCTCCTGAGGTCTAACTGCCCACTACAATAGTGCCCGAGCCACAGCCCCGTCATCAGGGGGCTTCAGAATGGAGAGGGAACCAGACATCAAGGTCCAAAACACAGGCAGGAGGCCCTGTGCTGGGTCCGGAGTTCACGGAGGGGTGCCTGGGAGTGAGGTCACACGGGCAGGCAGACAGCTGCCAGGTGCACTGGTATCTGTCAGATCTTTTAAGTGTTGTTGGGTTTTCCTAGAAGGAGACACAAGGAGTCCTTGCAGGGTTTGAAGTCAGGAAGCAACCTCTCCAATGGGTGAGTCTGAAAGTGCAGGCCTCACTGGAGTTGAGGAGACTGGATGAGGGAACCTGGGTGTGAGAGGACAGTGAGTTCGGCCTCAGGGAGGCAGAGGTGAGAGTGAAGTGTATTTGTGCCTTTAGTGGAATAGACACAATACATGCAAAGCACTTACCATCTCAGCTGACATGTGGAAGTATCCCAGGAACCGTAAGTACGCACTGTGGTTGTGGTGGTTAGAAATATAAGTTCTGATGTCAGAGAGATCTTAGAATTTCGATTTCTGCCCAGTCCCCTATTGTTCCCAGAGTCACCTAGTCCCTGAAACTACTGGTGGGCTCGCTGTGGGTGTGGTGACCTGTGTGAGTGCCCTTGTCCGCGCTGCCCCCACCTGGGGTGCTCCCAGCCTTACCCTCACCCCAGGCTTGGTCTGTGCTCTCCAGCCCCACAGCTTGGCCGCCCCTTTCCCTTCAGCGATGGGTGCAGCTCAGCCCCAAACTGGTCCAGACATCTGGCGTCCTCTCCTTGTTGCCAGACCTGCACTTTGAACTGGGGCCCAGAGGGTCCCTGGAGGAGTTGTTGGGACACTCCGTCCATTGTCCCTTGGTTTACCTCCTGCCCCCTTCCACCTCCAGCTGGATAGGCCAGGTTCCTCAAGGAAGCCCCTCTGGCCACCCTCCCAAACACAGAGTCGTGACTGGAGCCCGCGGGGAAGACAGTGTACCTCCAGGAGAGACCAGAGAGTGGGGAGCAGCCAGAGCACAGAGTCCATTGCTGACCAACGAAGGGGAGTTTTTCAGGAGGAAGTTGCTGCTGTGGCCATGCTCCGCTCCGCCTCAGTCTCGGGTTGCAGGACACGCCTTGATGCCTGGCAGCCAGCCTGCAAGCCAGCCTCGTCTGCAGCCTCCTGCACCTATTCACGTAGGGTCTGAGACTGGTGGCGCACTCGTGGCCTTGTCTCGGCCCCGCGGAGCCCCCCAGTACCAGCGGGTCTGCAGCGGACGCCTGGGAGCTCCGCTGTGACCCCGTTTCCTGCCTCCTGGTCTCCAGCCGCAGGGGCGGAACCTCGGAGGACTCTGCGGCTGCTGGACAGACCTGGACAGTCTCGGACCTGTGCTCCAGCAGCCGCGGGTACTTTTCCAAGGATCAGAACGCGTCTCTCTCGGAAGCGAGGACATTTTGATGGGATGCGTCCCCCTAAGGGGGGACCTCCCCCCTCTACAGGGGCCTCCTCTGGCACCAAGAGACTTGCGTCCTGGGTCTACACGGTACACTGACTGCAGGCACCACGTACTGGTCACTTCTTCTCTGGTCACAGAAGCCCAGAACTCCTTCTCCCATGGAAGGTCCTGCGCCCTCATCTCAGCCCTGTGTCCACTCTGAGATTCTGTGAATCTGCGACTCTGATCTCCCCACGGGGGAGGCCTCATCCCCTAAGGGATCTGGCAGTGGAAGGGCCACAGCCCTCAGCTGACTGGAGTATTTTGGATTCTGTTACCCAAGTGACATTTGTGTTTGTGAAATCCCTATGTAATTCTCTATTCTGTCTTCTGGTGGTGACTTATTGCCATTATTAAATATACTTGCATTTGCATCGGTTGATCCCCTGTGATCATTTGGGGGGCACCTTTCAGTTCAAAATGCTGAACCAGGGAAAGCAGGTGACATGAGTTTCAATTCTGAGTCACCCTCTCAGTCATGGTGTTACTGGGTAATTACTTCTCTCTGAGCCTCAGTTTCCTCATCCACACGATGTCATTCTTGTCCTTTTCTTGCAAATGAGTAATGCACATTGGAGTAGTGTTTCTAAAGCTTCCAGCTGAGGCCATAGGATGGTCTTCACTAATGGTCTCTATCAGGTGACCACACACGTACATACACAGGCAATTGCAGTTTTCTTTTTTTTTTATTGATTATGCCATTACATTTGTTCTATTCCCCCCTTCATTTCCCTCCACCCTGCATACCCCTACGCCTACCACTGCCCCCCCTTTAGTTCATGACCACGCGTCTCAAGTTCTTTGGATTCTATATTTCCCATACTATTCTTGCCCTTTCCCTATTTATTATGTATCTACCGTCTATGCTACTTATTTTTTGTACCCTCTCCCCCCTTCTTCTCCCACTCCCCTGTTGCTAACCCTCCACGAGTGTTTTGAATTGTGCATCTAAAAGTTTGGCTATCTCTTCATTGCTTAAATTTATTGGCTCTGGGTTCTGAGTTGTTCTTGAGTCATGTTTTGATCTGTTTATGCCCCTTACAAATGAGGAGCGGAGCCTTCGTTGTTTACCAAGGCAGGGCCACCCAGGTGGCTGGTTTGTGACGCTGTATGTGGGGGCAGGGTCAGAGAGGGAGCAATGGCGGTCCTCTCCGCTCGCCCAGTCTATGCCACCGCTCACCCCCGCCTGTTTATCTGAGTGGAAATGTGCGAGCCCGCTGCCCTGCACCGGGTTGGGTCTCAGTGCTCGCCTCCTCATTGGTTTATCTGCATGCAAATGCTCGACTGACCACAGACAGCAAGCCGCAGCTCTTGCCTATGTCTGCTGGTAGCCAGCCTGCACCTGGGATCTGTGCCTTCGGCTGCCTGGGCACCACCCCTGTTGGGGATCTTTTTGGCCAACCCGCTCTGCTGCTGGCTTTGCCCCCTTACCGGTTTAGCTGAGCATTTCATTGTTTTCGGACTCCATATTGTCGATTTTATGTGTGGTTTGGTTGCATTTATTGTTGTTAAAATTTTGTTGTTTTTAGATTTGGTTGTGCGAGGACACAAGGTGTATGCACCTACGCCTCCATCTTGGCGGAGGTCCACAATTGCACTTTTCATGTGTCCAAGGCAGTGGGCTGGCAATCATGGTTGCTAACTGCAGGCCTCTTTGCCAAGGTAGCCCAGCTGGGAGGGTCAGAGCCAGGTTTCAATCTCAACCACCTCACAGAACTTCCTTCCAAAAAAAAAACAAGTGTAAATTCAGAAATGTTGAGATCTTCTGTGCATTTTCAGAATTCACTGTTGATGCAATGTCTTCTGCCCGGGGTTAAGGCCATGGAAATTGACACAAACTGACCAGTGCCCTGGAAGATGAAGGGGGCACATTTCGTTCTTGGTTGTAAAACCTTTTTAAGTCTCACAGCTCAATATTCCCTAATGAGGATTCTGTCCACTCTGGAATTATGAATCATAGACAAAGGGTTTTCAGCAGTAGTCAAAGCCAAAAAGCAGTGGGCATCTTCTGTCCTAAATTCCATTGTCTCCACGACCAGGGAGGGGATCTAGCTGCACAGAAGCTGGACAGTGTCGTCATTACTGTCTGGGGTGTCAGGGAAAACTTGTTTAAAAATCTGTCCTCACCACTTAATTCTTTCGTGACCTTGGGCGGGTCTCTTAACATCTGAGTCCCCATATTTTATTATTTTTATTTATTTAATTAGTTTTATGATTTGATTATTTCGAGATGCTTTATATTTAGAACAGGTGGCAGCATCCAGCTTCTCCCCCTTCTGCTGGCGTGGCTCCGTATTTACACTGCAGGGCAAGTCCAGGAGGCCCTCGGTGCCCCTGTGGGCTCAGCACTGCAAGTGGCAAAGGCTTTGTGTTGGGGTGAGACACAAAGTACTAAACAAAGTGGGGGCGTCTGTGTTTTCCTTTTGCACTGACTGCTCCCCGCCCAAGTCTTCACATACCTGCCACCCTCACTTTTAAGTCTTCATTCACATGTGCTTTCTCAGGCCGCCTCATTCACTGCAACCACTGCTTACACCCTGCTGTCTCCCTGCTTTAGTTCTTCCACTTTCTGTTCCTTGAACTAACGTCCACCTGTGCTTAACCCTCTCTCCCCTAATCCCTAATTCCTCTCTAGTAAAAGATCCTCAAAGGGTGGTTTGTGGGGATTTTTTTTAATACATTATGTCAGGCACCTTGAACTGTGCCTGACAGAAAGTGGGGGCTGAATCATACTGGGTGAATGAATGAAGGCGTTTGTCACGGACTGAGCTGGTTCCCTGAAGTCCTTGGCAACACCAAGATTGCCTAGTAGATTGTCCCATTCCTGTGTCCCTCAGTGTCTGGACAATTAACATGTTAGTGAGACTCCCCCTTCTCCCTGTTCTTTCTCTCAGTCCCAGCTGTGGAAGGGAGGGAAGAGCTGGTCTCCTTGCTCTATTCTAGGCTGCTTTCCCTTTCTCACACTTCTCCCACCACCCACCCTGCCCTCACCCCCTGCTGCCTCTCCCTTCCTCTTCTCCCCTCCCCATAATCACTTCTCTTGAACGTTCCCAGTTCTCTCTGGCACTACCATAGCGCTACTTTTCTCCTCCTCTCCCTGCAGGACAGTGTCTTGCACAAAGACAAGTCCCCCTGTCCCCTCCCCATCAGGAAACCGAGACTGCCCTTTGTGGGCTGACCCTGTGCCCCTACACTGAGACTCATCTTAGGATCTCACCTCCTGTAGGTGAACCTCAATCTGGGTCAGTTTCTCTTTCCCTCCACCTGCTCACCTGGCTCAAGGCCTCGCCCTGCCAGGGCTTCCCCAGCCTGGGGCCTCCCCTAGTGGCCAGTGTGTTTTCACTTTTCCTACATCAGCTGGGATTGCCCATCTCTCCAGGCTAAAAGCTGTACCATGGAGCTCAGGCAGCTGTTCCATCCGAGCAGAGCTGGAGGTGCAGAGACTCAGACAGAGCAGCAGACTCAGACCCAGCAGAGGAGACTGAGGTCACAGACACAAAACAAGGCTGAGTGAGAGACCCTGGTGACAGCCTCTCAGTGGACACTTGGGTCCCCCTCTGCTGACAGACACCAGAGACAGAGATGAGGATGCAACTGGGTGAGCCCCCACATCATTGCCCAAGACCCCCACCTCTCCACAGCCCCCACCCTCAGCCCCTGACACTGTCTGTGCCCTCATCTGTCTGTCCTTCCTTAACACAGACTTGCCTGTGGATTGCATGCTGGTGCTGATGCTGATGACCACAGTGCTGACCAGGACAAGAGCAGTTCCTGTCCCCACACCCCTCAGTGCCCTCCCGGGTGCAAGGGGCTGCCCCATGGCCCAGTTCAAGTCTCTGCCCCCACAAGACATGAAGGCCTTCAGGAGGGCCAAGGACGCCTTGGTGAGTCTCCCCCTGCCCTACCTGCTGTGGGCCAACCCCCACCTTCCCTCTGGGGGTTCCCATGCTCCCTGTGGCTCAGGGTGGACCTGTCCCCTCCCCTCCCTGGGCTGCCCTGCACTTTGGCACAGTGGGCTGACTCCTGCTGTTGCTGCCATGGGCTGACTCCTGTTCTTCTGCAGTGGAGACGCCTCCACCCTGCTTTTGGAAGTTAGCCTCCCTCCTCATGTCGTAGTCTCCCTCCAATCCCACTGCAGGGGTCTAAGCTCAGCCCTCCAGCTGTGCGCTGACCCTCCCCTTCCTCTCCAGGAGGAGTCACTCCTGCTGAAGAACTGGAGCTGCAGCTCCCACCCACTGCCCAGGACCCGGGACCTGAGGCAGCTGCAGGTGAGTTGGCAGAGGGAGGTCCAGCCCTGCCCTCACCTGGCCCCAGCTCCTGTAGCTGTGTAAATGGGCCCTTCACCTTCTCCTCCTCACTTTTCTTGACTTTTTCTCACCTGCCACATTTGCTGCCCTCTTACATTTCCTGACCTTACCTTTACTGCCCCTTCCTCAGTCCTCCTCACCTGTCTCTGCCCTCCTCAGGTGTGGGAGCGCCCAGTGGCCTTGGAGGCTGAGCTGGCCCTGACACTGAAGGTCCTGGGGACCATGGCTAACTCCACCCTGGGGGACATCCTGGAGCAGCCCCTTCACATGCTGCGCTACATCCACACCAAGCTTCAGGCCTGTGTGAGTGCTCTGGGCCCTTGGGCCACATCTGTGGGCTCTGACTCTCCCCCACCCTCATAGGTCTCCCTCTGTCCAGGCCCTGCCTCACACACCACCCTCCTCTCCTCACAGGTCCCAGCTCAGGCCACAGCAGGCCCCAGACCCCGGGGCTACCTCCACCGCTGGCTGTGCCGCCTCCAGGTGGCTTCAAAGGTGAGCGACCAGGGAGTGACCAGTGTCTGGGGACAAACAACTGGGACCCAGATCAGGGGTAGTCACTGGCCCATCCTGTCTTCCCCACAGGAGTCCCCTGCCTGCCTTGAAGCCTCTGTGACATTCAACCTGTTCCGCCTCCTCACCCATGACCTGAACTGTGTCGCCAGTGGAGACCTGTGTGTCTGACCCTGAGGCCCACCCACCACCTGCTCCAGCATCTTAGATTTTATTTATGCCTCACTCATTTTTCTTAAGTTATTGTCAGTTATTTATATATTTGTATGTGGGCATTTTCAAACTCACACCCAATCAGGAGATTTTATTTATGCCTCATTCACTTTTTTAAGTTATTGTCAGTTATTTATATATTTATCCATGTGAATTTTCAAACTCTCAACCAATTAAGTGTTTATTTTTTTACTTTTTGTCAAATTGTGCAAATAAACAATGAGGAAAAGATGCTGTTTGTGCTGTGGGGAGTGTGTGGGGGGATTCAGTTTCCAGGGCTGGTTTGGGAGAGGCCTGACCTCTGGAACCACTTTGGTGCTGACCCCGTGGACCATGGACCAGTCTTGTTTCCCCCGAACGCCTCCCTGGACGTTCTGTGAGTCTCTGACTCACAGAGGTCGGTGAGTTCGGCCTCAGGGAGGTGGAACTGAGAGCGAAGTGTATTTGTACCTTTAGTGGAATAGACACAATACATGCAAAGCACTTACCATCTCAGCTGACATGTGGAAGCATCCCAGGAACCCTAAGTACGCACTGTGGTTGTGGTGGTTAGAAATATAAGTTCTGACGTCAGAGAGATCTTGGGATTTCGATTTTAGCTCACTTAACCACTGTGTGACTTTATGGAAATCACTTAAATTTTTAGTTTTCAACAGTAAGATAATTACAATACCCTTCCTTAATGAGTGGCGGTGTGAATTAAATGTGGTAAATCATGTGAAGTGCTAAGGCACAATCCCTGGCACAAAATAATACTCAATATTAAATCGATTTATCATGATTTTAAAAAGCTCTAATTTGTGAACTGTGGATAAGAGAGGAAGCTTTATCCCAATCTCTAAAATGGATAAAAGAGATACACAGAACAGCCAAACAAAAATTGTTCACGCCCTTTTTTTTTTTTTGGCAGAGCCCCTCCCCCACATCATTCCTGGTGAAACTTGGGTGGCCTAAACCAATCACAGGATTCCCATTCTTCCTGCTAAGGACGTGTGTGGGTGTGACTATATGACTGTGCCAGCCAGGGGACCTGCAGGAGACCCATGTCACCATCAGACAGGGTAAGGGGTTTATTTAAGCAGCACCGGACAGATGTGGGGCCTGGGTGAGGAACACCAGCACAGCTAAGCAGCCCAGGCCCAGCTAACAGCCAGACGCTATTCCCCTTCCCAAACCAGAAAGGACACAACAAGGAGTGGCTACTACTTCCCAGGCAGAGAGATCCTGCCAGCCCACAGCCCAGGAGGGAAGGAGGCAGGAGAGTACAAATGGTGGACCAAAAGAAGGGGCTCTGTGGAAAGGAACCTCCCAGGGTGATCTGATTGTAAATTCCTAACTGGGGAGGTCAAGGTGGGCAGTCTCGCCCCAGGCCTGCAACTTCTTTAGTGAGAGGCTTTTAAGCCAGCTCTGTCCATAGTTCTTGTGCATTCAGCTTGACACACCTTTCCAATGTCAGAAGTAATACCCCTGGAAGGCATAACCACCCTTAAGAAAGCACAGAATCTTGTTAACTGGCCTGTAATCCAATCCCCACCTTGCTTTCACCCACCTTCAGATAATCTTCCTTACATTCATACCTTAATTCCAGAAACTGCAAACTGTCATTCTCTGCAACATTTGAGATGTTGGCATAGATCTTCATTTTGGCTCAGAGAGATTCTTATCAAGAATCTTTTCTGTAGACAATACCCAACCGCTCATTCCCCCTCCAATGTTCTGCTAACACCTCCCATGGGCTGAACCCAGCTGGAAGAGAGAAGGCAAGGGAGTTCCTGTTGGTGTCCAGATCCCCGGACCTAGGGCGGGGCAGACAGTGGCTGCACAGGGAAGGAGAGGCATATGCATGGGTATCCCATGCTGGCTGATGAGGGGGAATCAGGCTTGGGGGCGGTGGGCGCTCAAGAAAGCTTTTGTGTTGATGCCTGTGGCAGGCTACAGAATGGCTCTCCAAAAGATATCTATGTCCTGATCCCTGGAACATGTAAATGTCACCTTATTTGCAAAACAGGTCTTTGCAGATGTGCTTGGACTGAAGATTCTGAGATGAGGTTAGACTGGATTATCAGTGTGGGCCCTGAATGCCATGACCAGGGTCAGTGTAAGAGAAAGATAAAGGGAGAGATAACATACACAGAAGAGGAGGAGGCAAAGGCTGCAGAGATGGGGCCACAGGCCAAGGGGTGCCGCCAGCCACCAGCCACAGGGAGAGGAGAGGAACAGGTGTCCCCCCAGTGCCTGCAGAGGGAACGTGGCCCTGCTGGCCCCTCATTTTGGCCCAGTGATACTGATTTCACACTTCTAGCCTCCAGAACTGTGAGAGAATACGTTTCTGTTGTTTTATGCCACAGAGTTTGTGGTAATTTGTTACAGTAGCCATGGCAAACCGACACAGTTCTAGGTCATTTTTGCAGAAAAGGGTTCATTATACTGTTTGGTGTCAGGAAGGCTGAACAAATAGGCTGTGTGTTGACCATTTATGTACAACTTCAAGAGCCAAACTATAATCCTGGGCTTTTGTCAGGCCCACTTCCTTTCTAGTGAGAAAGACTGACTGGAACTTAAAGAAAATACTATATTTTGTCCTGTACAATGCAAACCCATGGATGTGCATAACATGGAATTATTATAGCCATGGTATGTAATCATTATACCCATGTATAATACACATCATTATTTTTCCCTGAAAAATTTGGGCAAAAAGATGTTCGTTACACACAACAAAATACAGTACATTCCATTGGGAGGGTCTGTGGGATGAGGCTGGGCTTGCGGACAGTCTCACACTCTACGTAATCACAAGAACCCTTCAGGAAGTCTCTGTGTTCTAACTCTCCCTCCCCTTTTCTTCCTTTTTCTTTGATAAATATCGCTCCTTCTTGGCACACAGGCCAGAGTGTCCACATGGCTGGGTCACAGCACTTTCATTTTCCCAAATAAGTCCTCGTTGATAACAAAACACCGAGGCAATGTTATTTTTCAGTCGACAGCAGGATCAGGATCTTGACTGCGCATTAGGAAGTGACTTCCACCACCATGAAGAGGAAGGCAGCACCACCAGGAATTTGTCACAATTATGGGACAACTGCCACCAGGAAACTGCTGTAATCAGAAAGGCCACCACAGAAAGGTCGACCCTTCCACAGAGATGGAGTTGGGAGCACAGCCCACAGGGAGGCTGAAAGGTACAGTTTTTAGCTTTTCAGCGCCGACCAGCAGGAAAGCAGACAACAGGGAAGCTGAAAGGGATGCTGGGCACCAACCCACCATACTCAAAACAGGTCTCCCGGTTGTCAGAGGAGACACCAGGTCTCACCCACACGAATGGCTATCATTGGTAAGACTGAGGGAGCATTCGAGGTCTTGCGCTCTGGCATATGCTGCCAGTTTGGCTCACATAAACTCATAAACATTTTCTACAGGTTTATACATTTCTTACACTGTCATTTAGTTGGCGTAGCTGGCAGGATTCCAAATAAGCCCACCCAAGGTCACCATGTGGACCCGGACCTGGTGCTGGGCACAAGCAAGGGCCCATTGTACCCCACTGGCTCCCTGCTTCTCATGGGTGAACTCGGGCGACTTTCTCTCAGAATTGCGGGCCTCCTTGCTTCAAGTAGCAGACCATGCCTTTATTTGAGCTGTTGTTAGAAAATCCTCGAGGTGCATGAGGGATGAGAAGAAGAGAGAAAAACAAAGATTGAAAGTAGCAAGAGCTGGAGTTTAAGAGCAACTGGACTGAGAACTCTGCGGGACCTGCATTTTCCTGGGTCACATGGTGTCCCACTGCCACCATGTTCAGAGCCTGGCATCAAGTAGAGCCTCAGCCGATATTTTTGAATAAATAGATGAAATACTTTCAGGAGACATCTTTTGATGATGACCAGGGTCTTGTTTTTACTCTGAATGTTCTTGGATTTTCACCCCTAGGATTTCTGATTCAGTAGGATGGGGGTCGGGCAGGGAATCTGCATTTCTGAGGAGCTCCCTGGAGCTGCTGATGCTGCTGGTTCAGGGGCCCCACTTTGAGGACTACTATTCCAAACCATGCAGTTATTTTGCCTGCATTGGAACGTGGTGAGAGCCCTTAATAAATAGCCCCATTTGGTGACATCGTTACAGAAATGTAATTAATGGAGTGTGACAAACCAGTGGGAATGTTAAGTACTGATCCAAACATTTCACTGTATTTCTGCAACAGACGGCATTCATGTAAGTCATGTGCCATCTATAATATTTATGTCCAGGTACTAGTCTCATTGAGACTAATACTTTCTTTTTTCTTCTAGAGGCAATTTTCTATATATATATATATATATATATATATATATATATATATATATCAATCTCCTTTTTTGTGGCCTGTTGAAAAGTGTCAAATCACGACTTCCGCCAAGATGGAGGCATAGGTGGATATGCCATGCCTTCTCACACAACCAAGTTTAGAGACAACTAAATATTAGCAACAGAAAACACAGCCAGAACACAGAAAATTGAACTTTTCAGAAGTCTGTTAACAACAAATTCTTCAGCCTGACCGGTAAGGGGCGAAACCAGCAGCTGGTGGAGCAGGGTTGCACAGGAAAACTCAGTCAGATGGACTCAGGCGCATGGAATCCAGGCACAGGGTTGGACCTAGTGAGTGATCGAGCGAGCGACCAAGTGAGCAACGACGGAGAAACAGCAAGGGAGCAGGGCTGCAGGTTGACTGTGGTCGTGCATTGGTGTGCGGATAGATAAGCGAGGGAGTGGGCGATTAGACCAGGACCCAGCGGGTCCCTGCGGCAAGCGGCAGGGAGCGAGCCGCCACTTCCCTGCTCTGACCCCAACTCCACATACAGAGTCATAACCCAGCGACTCTGAGTGGCCCAGCCCAGGTGAACCACCTAAGACACTAATCCTCACCCAGCAGCGAGATACAGCAGAGGAGGTCGCCATTTCCCCGCTCTGACCACGCCCCCACATACAGCTTCACAACCCAGCGACCTGGGAGTCCAAGGCTCCGTTCCTCACACTTAAAGGGCTCGAACAGACCAAAAATGGCTCAAGAAGATCTCAAAGCTGCAGAGCCCATAGATCTAAGCAATGAAGAAATAGCAAAACTCTCAGACGCACAGTTTAAAACACTGGTGATCAGGATCCTCACAGAACTAGTTGAGCCACAAATTAGACAAATATATGAAGGCGAAACTAATTGAAATGAATGGAATTGCACAGGAAACCAATAGCAATGAAAAGGAAACTGGGACTCAAATCAATGGAGTGGACCAGAAGTAAGCAAATAATAGCCAAACATAAAAGAGTGAAGAAGCAAGAATTCAAAGAAATGAGGAGAGTCTTAGGAACCTCCAGGACATCTTTAAATGCTCCAACATCCAAATTATAGGGGTACCAGAAGGGGGAAAGGCACAGCCACCAGTGGAAAACTTATTTGAACAAATAATAAAGGAGAATTTCCCCAATCTGGCAAAGGAAATAGACTTCCAGGAAATCCAGGAAGCTCAGAGAGTCCCAAAGAAGTTGGACCCAAGAAGGAACACACCAAGGCACATCATCATTACATTAGCCAAAATTAAAATGAAGGAGAGAATCCTAGAAGCAGCAAGAGCTAAGGGGACAGTCACCTACAAAGGAGTCCCCATCATACTGTCAGGTGATTTCTCAAAAGAGACCTTACAGGCAAGAAGGGGCTGGAAAGAGGTATTCCAAGTCATGAAATCCAAAGACCTACAACCAAGATTGCTCTATCCAGCAAAACTTTCATTTAGAATGGAAGGACAGATAAAGTGCTTCTCAGATAAGATCAAATTCAAGAAGTTCATCATCACCAAGCCCTTATTATATGAAATGTTAAAGGGACTTATCTAAGAAAAAGAAGTTAAAGAAACATGAACAGTGAAAGGACAACAAACTCACAGTTATTTACAACCACACCTAAACAAAAGCAAACCAAAAGGACAGCTAGATCAGGAATGGAAACATAGAAATGAAGATCTCAAGGAGAGTTAGCAACAGGGGAGTGGGAGGAGGAGAAGGGGGGAGAAGGTACAGAAAATAAGTAGCATAGACAGTAGATAGAAAATAGATGGGGGGGGGGCAAGAATAGCATGGGAAATATAGAATCTAAAGGACTTGAGACACATGGACATAAACTAGAGGAGGGGTAATGGTGGGGACAAGGGGGTAGGGTGGAGGGGAATGAAGGGGGGGAATAGAACAACTGTAACAGCATAATCAATAAAAAAATTTTTAAGTGTCAAATCAAGGTTGTGAGATCTAAAATGAGGATTTTTTCCTTATTATACAAATCAAAATATATAAATGAATTTATTTATTTATTTTAATATATTTTATTGATTATGCCATTACAGTTGTTCTATTCCCCCTCTTCATTCCCCTCCACCCTGCATACACCCTCCCCCACCATTCCTCCTTTTAGTTTATGACCACCTGTCTCAAGTTCTTTAGAGTTTATATTTCCCATACTATTCTTACCCTCCCCCCTATCTATTTTCTACCTACCTTCTATGCTACTTATTTTCTGTACCTTCTCCTCCTCCCAGTCCCATGTTGCTAACCCTCCATGTGATCTCCATTTCTGTGGTTCTGCTCCAGATCTAGCTATTCTCTTAGTTTGCTTTTGTTTTAGGTGTGGTTCTTAATAACTGTGAGTTTGCTGCCCTTTCACTGTTCATCTTTTTTATCTTCTTTTTCTTAGGTAAGTCCCTTTAACATTTCATATAATAAGGGCTTGGTGATGATGAACTCCTTGAATTTGATCTTATCTGAGAAGCACTCTATCTGTCCTTCCATTCTAAAGGAAAGCTTTGCTGGATAGAGCAATCTTGGTTGTAGGTCTTTGGATTTTATGACTTGGAATACTTCTTTCCAGGCCCTTCTTACCTGTAAGGTGTCTTTCGAGAAATTAGCTGACAGTCTGATGGGAACTCTTTTGTAGGTGACTGTCCCCTTATCTCTTAGTGCTTCTAGGATTCTCTCCTTCATTTTAATTTTGGCTAATGTAATTATGATGTGCCTTGGTGTGTTCCTTCTTGGGTTCAACTTCTTTGGGACTCTCTGAGCTTCCTGGATTTCCTGAAGGCCTTTTGCCTTTGCCAGATTGAGGAAGTTCTCCTTTCTTATTTGTTCGAATAAGTTTTCCACCTGTTGCTGTTCCTCTTCCCCGTCTGGCACCCCTATAATTCTGATGTTGGAACGTTTAAACATGTCCTCAAGGTTCCTAAGCCTCTCCTCATTTCTTTGAATTCTTGCTTCTTGACTCTTTTATGTTTGGCTATTATTTGCTTACTTCTGGTCCACTCCTTTGATTTGAGTCCCAGTTTCCTTTTCATTACTATTGGTTTCCTGTGCATTTCCATTCATTTCAATTAGTTTAGCCTTCATATGTTCCTCTAATTTGTGACTAAAATCAACCAGTTCTGTGAGCATCCTGATCACCAGTGTTTTGAACTGTGCATCTGAAAGTTTGGCTATTTCTTCATCGCTTAGATTTATCAGCACTGGGGCTCTAAGTTCTTCCTGAGCCATGTTTTGATCTGTTCATGCTCGTTAGGTATGAGGAGCGGAGCCTTAGTTGGTCACCAGGGTAGGGCCACCCAGGTCGCTGGTTTGTGACGCTGTAGGTGGGGGCGGGGTCAGAGAGGGACAATGGTGGTCCCCTCTGCTGCTTCCTGCCACTGGGGCCTGCATGGTCTGTCTCACCACTCCCTCCTTCACTGGTTTATCTGCGCACAAATGTGTAACCGGTCAGCCCTCAGTAAGTCCACCGCCTTACGCCCTCAGTGGGTCCACCCGCTTCTCCACACCTGGGATCCGCCTACAGCTGCTGGCATGCCTGGGTCGCGTGCCCGGGTCGATCCGGTGGATCTTTCCTGCCTGACCCCGCTCTGCTGCTGGCTCTGCTCCTCTTACCGGTTTGGCTGAAGGGTTCATTGTTGTCAGACTTTCATGAAGTTCAATTTTCTGTGGTTCTTGCTGTGTTTTTGTTGCTAAAACTTTGTTGTTTTTAAACTTGGTTGTGGGAGGAGGCACAGTGCTTTCACCTACACCTCCATCTTGGCAGAAGTCCCAAAATATAGAAATGAATTTAAAATAATAATCCAGAAACCTGCCATTCCTCCCACTGCATCCCCAGAGCCCATTGCAATACCTCTGTTATAACTCTTCTTATATTGTGTTTGAATCATTGATCTACCATCTGATTCTCTCTAGGGCTCACAGGCTCCTCAAGAGCAGGCATTCTTCCACTTGAATAAAAATTTGTGAAAAAAAGTTGTTTCCTGGACTTCCGGCCAAGATGGAGGTGTAGGTAGACACACTGTGCCTCCTCACACAACCAAAATTAAGGACAACAAAAATTGAGAAACAAAAAAACTACCAGAACTGACAGAAAATTGAACTGTACAGAAGTCCGACAACTATTCATCCAGACCCATAAGAGGAGTAGTCAGCGGCCGGTGGAGAGGGGTCATGGCAGGGAAGACCAGTGGCTGGTGGACCCAGGCATGCAGGTGGCAGTTGGCAGACCCCAGGCACAGAGAAGCAACTAGCAGACCCAGTGAGGCGCACAAGGCAACTGGCTGACCAGGCAGTCACACATTCACGTGCAGATAAACCAGACGAAAATGGGCAGCAAGACAGACAGTGCAACCCAAGGCCCCAGTGATGGGAAATAAATCCTAAAAGCACCCATTAAAAACACTTGTGGGGGTTGAGGTGTCAGGAGAGACTCCCAGACTCACAGGAGAGTTTGATGGAGAGACCCACAAGGTCCTAGAACATACACAAGCCCACCTACCTGAGAACTAGCACCAGAAGGGCCTAGTTTGCTTGTGGGAAGCAGCAGAAGGGACTGAAATCCAAAAGAGAGCTGAGCAAGCGCCATTGTTTTCTCTATGACCCCACCCCCACATACAGCATCACAACCCAGCTACCTGGGTTGCCCTGCCTTGGTGAACACCTAAGGTTCCGCCCCTCATATGTAACAGGTATGACCAGACCAAAAAAAAAAAAAAAACAAACTCAAACAAAGAACAGATCAAAGCTGCAGAGCCAATACATCTAAGCGACCAAGACATAGCCAACCTATCAGATACACAGTTCAAAACACTGGTGATCAGGATGCTCACAGAATTGGTTAATTTTGGTGGCAAATTAGATTTTAAAAATGAAGGCTACACTAAGTGAAATGAAAAAAAAAATGAACAGGGAACCAATAGTGATGGGAAAGAAACTGGGACTCAAATCGATGGAGTGGACCAGAAGGAAGAAAGAAAGAACCAAACAGAAAAGAATGAAGAAAGAAGAATTCAAAAAACTGAGGAGAGGCTTAGGAACCTCCAGGACATCGTTAAACATTCCAACATCCCAATTATAGGGGTACTAGAAGGGAAAGAGGAAGAGCAACAAGTGGAAAACTTATTTGAACAAATAATAAAGGAGAACTTCCCCAATCTGGCAAAGGAAATAGACTTCTAGGAAATCCAGGAAGCTCAGAGAGTCCCAAAGAAGTTGAACCCAAGGAGGAACACACCAAGGCACATCATAATTACATTAGCCAAGATGAAAATGAAGGAGAGAATTCTAGAAGCAGTAAGAGATAAGGGGACAGTCACCTACAAAGGAGTTCCCATCAGACTGTCATCAGATTTCCCAAAAGAGACCTTGCAGGCAAGAAGAGGATGGAAAGAAGTATTCTAAGGCAAGGAGTACTTCCAAGAAAACTCATGAAAAGCAAGGCCCTACTTCCAAGATTGCTCTATCCAGCAAAGCTTTCATTTAGAATGAAAGGGCAGATAAAGTGCTTCTCAGATAAGGTCAAGTTCAAGGAGCTCATCATCACCAAGCCCTTATTATATGAAATGTTACAGGGACTTAGCTAAGAAAAAGAAGATAAAAAATATGAACAGTAAAAAGACAGCAAGCTCACAGTTATTAACAACCACACCTAAAACAAAAGCAACCTAAGCAAACAACTAGAACAGGAGCAGAACCACAGAAATGGAGATCACATGGATGGTTAGCCATAGGGGAGTGGGAGGAGGAGAGAAGGGGAACAGGTAGAGAGAATAAGTAGCATAGATGGTAGGTAGAAAATAGACAGGGGGAGGGCAAGGATAGTATAAAAATGTAGAAGCTAAAGAACTTATGACACATGGACATGAACTACAGGGGGGGAATGAGGATGTGAGGGGGTGTGCAAGGTGGAGGAGAATGAAGGGAAGGGAATGGGATAACTATAATAGCATAGTCAATAAAACATATTTAAAAAAAGAAGTTGTTTATTTTCTATTTGCCCAGTGTGTGCCAACAGTGAGGAAATGGTTTCCGGATGCAGACGCCGTGTATGTGTTCCCGTGGGCGCAGCACTGTGCTCTCGAGTTGAGATTCGTGGGTGTAGAGTGTGAGGAGTTTGGGGCTAAGGGCTTGGTGGTGGTGGTGGGAGTGTGTTTCTGTCGGAGGGACCTTGTCTGGGCCGTTTCACTGACACTGAGTAGCAAGCGTGTGTCTCCACTCAGTGCATATACACACCAATGAGATGCGGTGACCATCAGTGGCAGACTGTGTGAAGGATTGTCCCTCGCCCCTGCCCATTGGTGTATCCCTGCACTAGGGACACTGGGATCTCTGTGGGTTCTCTTTGATGCTGGCTGTGTGCTGTGGCCCAGTGGGACCTGTGTTCCTGTCCCAGGGTCTGCCTCCCTATCCGGGTTTCCTTGCTGTCCCACGTCACCACCTGTGGGGTCTGCTCGTGGCCCCACTGGGCAGGCAGACCTCTAGGTGACTGCATCCAGACAGCTGCACTTACCACGTCTCCATCCCTGAGGCCCAGCCCTTGCACAGCTGTGGGTGGGGGAGGGTCCATGCCCTTGAGGTCAAAGAGGCCCTCTGGGAAGTCAGCGGCTGGAGATTAGATTTCATGTGGTCAGGGAAGGACAGGAGGGAGCAGGATCCAGGTCTGGTCTGGGGCAGTGCCAGGCTGAGGCCCCGGGGCTCAAAGTCATCACAGGGAGAGTCACCGTAGCTCCTATTTATTGACCACCTACCATGTGGTGGGCACTACGCTTCACGCTTTATATGTTTATAGGTATGTTGTTGTCTTACTCAATGTTACACACTAAGTATTCATGTTACATTTGTAAATAACAAGTATGTGAGGTATTCACGTTTATGAATATTTCATTATATTAGTTATAAAGTGCTTTCTAACATAAAGTGATTTTATATTATTAATATTCCACTTCTAATATTGTGTTCTATTATCCCTTTAGAAAGTAGAAGGAAACTAAAGCTCAGAGAGGTGAGTTTACTTGCCCAAGGTCACAGCAAGCAAGGTCATGGCAAGGTGACAGAGTCCAAATTGAACCCATGTTCAAGTTACCAGCCTTTTGCTCTTAGTCACTGCATTCCCTCAATGCTAAGGGCTTTCATGATAATGACCATGGCGCGTGGCCCTATGACATTTAGCGAGGGCGCTGCTGTAAGTGTTCTCACGCGGACCGCCCCTCCGACTCCTGACCCCAGCACTCTGAGGCGGGCACCACCACTGTCTCCACGAGGCCCAGAGGTGGAGGCATGTGTGGAAGCTCAGGGAGGAGCTGGGATCTGGTGCCAGGCTGACCCTTGCACCCTCGAATGCTCTGTTATCTCTTACAATCTTCACAACAATCCTATAGCACAGGAAGAAATGGCACCCACTTTACAGATGAGGAAATTGAGGCCCAGACTTGACTCACCACAGAACCACAGAAGTGAACTACTGTCTCTCTGAACAGCTCATCCTTCTGACCCTGTTCGTGTCTGGCAGGAGACCAGGGACGCCAAAAAGTCTCTGCAGGGCCTTGGCCAGGCCCCTGTCCCACCCCGTCCCACAAGCCCAGGGCCCTGTCCCACCGAGATTTCAGGCCCTGCCCCTTGCCCTCCTGCTTCTTAATGTTTATGTCCATTCTGCCTCCTGATTGGTAAGCACTCACTGTATGTTACAAGGATTTCCTGATCTCCCCTAGATTAGGTGTTCATTTGGGTTATTAGGTTGGTTTTTGCTATACAAATGTTTTAAAGTTTTATACACTTCAATTGATCCAATTTATTTTACAGATCAAGATTTCCAACCTCATGGAACACCTAGCTCCTAGGAAGTGGCAGTAGGGGTGGCAGCCTCCTCCCCCTCCCTCCCAACCTCCCAGGCTCGTCCTACTGGGGGTTGGGGGCCTTTGGCACCTTCCTGTCTGTTTTTACAGCTCTTTTCTCCCAGCCTTTGCACTTGGCCCTGCAATGGCTTTGAGTGGTTCACCAACAGGCCATCTCACACCTCACAGATGCTGGTTTGGGTCTTTGTTGGGAAGCTCTCCCACTCTGGGAGGAGGGAGGGCCTCCTGGCTCTCCTCCTGCCCCCTCCCCCCTCCAGGGCCTCTCCCTCCTTATCTCCAGCTTCTCCTTTCCCGAGGTCTTGTGACCTGCCAGCCCGAAGGCCGGTGCCCCTCCTCTTCCCTCCTTCAACCTCTCCTTGTACTGAAAGGGGGCTGGGGGAGAGGAGCGCTCCTTCCCTTGATAATTTTTGAGAGTTCTTCCCACCTGTGCCCGTTAACCCTGCTACCCTGTCTGTTGCCAGGCACTGGTCCACAAGTCCAGTTTATTGACTTCCTTTATACTGCTGTTTGCCACATAAAATCTTAAGCTGCTACTTTCATACAGATACGTCCATCTTGTATTTCTGGGTTGTGGGTTTGAGACCTTGGTTAGGGAGGTCTCTGGGCTCCTGGGGGAGGAATACCCTCCCTCCCCTTCGCTCTCCCCTCCCCTCCCCTCCTCTCCCGAAATCCTAATCTCACAGCTTCTCCCTTCCCACGGGGTTAAGAGAATAAAAGCCCACAGGGGACGCAGGGGACGCGCCACGCTGTGTCACCATGTCCTCGCTGTGCCCACTGCTGCTGGTCCTCGCCCTCGTGGCCGTCCCCCGTGTGCGAGGCGCCTGCCCCGCGCCTGCCGACCTCAAGAACGCCGACGGGACCAAGATATGCGCCAAGCTCTATGACAAGAGCGACCCTTACTACGAGAACTGCTGCGCAGGCGCCGAGCTGGCCATAAAGCCGGACACCGACCTCCCCTTCTTGCCTTCTAACTGGAGGAACGTCATCTCCTCGCTCGTGGTGGCCCCACGTTGCCAGATCACCGTGTGGTCCCGCAGCGGCAAGAAGGGCAAGACTCGCAAGTTCTCTGCCGGCGCCTACCCGCGCCTGGAGGAGTACCGCCGGGGCATCTTTGGCCACTGGTCCAACGCCATCTCCTCCATCTACTGCAGGTGCGGCGCTGCCCTGCCCTGACCTGGTGCGCACCTCGGCATCCAGAGCTCTGAACCCGGCACCCAGGCCCAGGCCCACCCCCACCACCTGGCCAACGGGCTTTTCCAGACCCCGGAGCCCCTGACCCAAATTGGGCGTCTCTAGACCCAGTCCTGGAGGTCTCCCTTCTCACTGGCACACGCTCCGTGAAGCACATGCCTCTTGGATCTCTCAGACCCTGTTCTGCTGGTGTTCCCAGACTCAGAGCTCACCCAGCACCCCCTCCATTCAGGGAGCAACCCCCTCCAACCTCCCTGAACCCCCCAGCTGCCTACCCACCACACCTGCACTCTCCAGGGGAGGCCACTCAGCCTGCAGTTACCAAACCTAGCTTGGGAATGGGGAGCCATCAACACCCTCACCCTGCAGCCCCCAGAACCAAAGCCAGCACCCTCCTCCCCAAATCATCAGGTCCCAGAGCTTCCCAGGGTCTCCCAGACTCTCAATCTGACCCAGACCTCAAGACCCCAGACCCAATACCAGGAACACGGTACCCAGCCCTTATGCTCCCCACCCACCTGGACCTTCTGGGACACCTTCAACCCCAGAACCCAGTGCCAGAGCCTCTGGTAAGGTTTTGGTGCCAAATACCTAATTTGGAGAGTCCCCTTCCCCAGCCCACGCTGCACTCATGTACCCAGACTCACAGACTCTGGGACACTAATCTAGCCATAGCACCCTCACAACCACCCCATCTGCCTCACTACCCCAGGAGCTCCAGGAGCTCCCAGGCCAGGACACTCAGCTCTTGAGGTTGGAGCCCAGCCCCAGCTGCCCACCTCATCTCAGGCTTTTAGAACCTGCCACGCCCTGCATCCTTGGAGTCCCTGGCACTTCCTGGTGATAGTTTTTGTGGTTTTTTTTTCATTCTGTTGCAGGTGTTCCTGATGCCTGAGCAGATCCTCATCTCCAGCCCCCACAGGCTGCTGAGCCCCTCACCTGGACTTGGTCCTGGGGCCTGCTGATGGTCCCAGCCCCAAACAGAGAGAGCTTCCCGCCTGTGCCCCGACCCTGCCTTCCCTGCAATACAGCCCTGATGAAGTTGTCCCTGTCGGCCCTCTGCTTGTGTTTGCGACCCAAGTCCACACAGACAGGGGTGGGATGGGAGACAGCAGGGTGGTCATGCTGGGAGCAGCCCATACCTGTGGCAGTGCTATGCAGGGGGACACACCCAGGAACCCCGACACGGATTGAGGCGTGCACAAAGGCGCAGCCGCAGGACACACGTGTGCATGCAGCGGTGCCGCTGGGCAAGAGTTAAACGCTGCTATGCTTCCCACACTGTTCGGGAGACAGCCCTTCCCTGAGTGTCCCCCAGCTGTCTGGCCTGTTTGGACCTCCAGACTCAGGATTCACACGGAAGACACCGGGCGGCCTTCAAGGACCTGCCGCAGCCTGGGGCCCGGGTCTGCTGTTGGATTTGGCCAGAGCCGGGGCCTCTTGGGTTGTTAGATATTCTCGACCCTCTTCTTCCTAACACATGGAAGACAGTTTAGTTCAAATCTCCATATTTCTGCAAATTTGAATTTGCAACCTATTCCTACCCCCATCCCCAGGGTTAAGGGCCCTTGACGAGTACCTGGGTCTGGGGGGCCTTAAAAGAGGCCAAAGGAAAGGCATGAAGTCTCGGGGGAAGGAAAGGAATGGGGACAGCTCTGGGGGGGTAACTCCGGTTTGGAGGCAGAAATTTGGGAAGATTCTGAGAGTTAAGAAATCCAGGGAAAGGGGTGATGGAGATGCTAAGAGACCATAAATTGGGGATATGTGGCAAGACCGGAGGTCAAGGGGGGTCCAGAAGGGGGAGGGGTTGGGAGGTGCTGGAGGGTCACCGATCAGAGGATGTGGGAAGGGGCAGGAACTCAGCACAGATCTCAGGAGCAAAGATTGTGGACACACTCAGCACCCTTGGCCACACGTATTTATTCATTCAGTCAACAAGCACTTACTGAGCACCTCCTATCTGTCAGGCACTGACTCAGGGAGAAGGGGCTCTGCCCTCGTGGATCCAGAGAGTGCAGGGGAAATGCTAGAGTCGGACATTCAGGGATGTGTGAAGATGTGGAATGAGAAGCCGAGGACCCAGCAGGACCCAGGGAGGGGCCCAGGAGGCCGTACACGATCAGGGAGAAACTGTGGAGTCCGGAGTCCCGAAGGTGTTAAGGGATCGGGGTGGTCCTGAGCGTCAGGGAGGTGCTAAGGGTCAGGGAGCTGTCGGGGTGGGCGGATGAGAGGAGGAAGGGGTCCGAGCAGGCCTGGAGCCAGCCCGTCACTCCCTGAACTGCACGGACACAGAGGAGTCAGTCACCCTCGTCCGGCGCAGCCCACCAGGCTCCAGCCGGTTCTTCGCCTTGTGCAGGAAGTGGACGAAGCGCACGCCAGGGCCGTACTGGCGGAACACGTGGGACACCTGTGGCAGCACCGGGTCAGGAAGAAGTCCTCGCCAGGGACCCACGGACCCGGCTGTCCTCCCCCCTCCCGCTGTGAGGTCGCGGGACCGGTCTGGGTGGCAGCAGGGCAGGGAGTCTCACCTGGACCCAGCAGCTGGGGCGGCCTTTCCCAGAGGTCCGAGGGGCCACGTGGTGCTGGGCGATGGTGGTGTGGCGGTCCGCGGCCAGCAGCCAGACGTGCAGCTCATAGACACACGTGTCCAGCCGGCTGTCCTCAAACCTGGGGGCGGGGTCCAGGCCTTCAGCCACCAGCGCAGCCCCGACATCCCAACCCCAACCTCTGGCCCCAAGCCCCGTTTAAGACCCTCACTGACACCCACCCTGTGCGCCCAGGCTGGGTGGTGCTGGCGACACAGCAGGGACCAAGACGGCCCCACGCCCTGCCCTCGTGAGATTCACACAGTTCAGTGGGGGCGGCAGGCCAGACCCGTCACCAGGCAGTGACAAGCAAGAGTGGCCAGGACAGGGTGGGGCCTGGCCAGGAGAGGCTTCCTGGGGGCGCTGTGTTAACCTGACTCCTAAAGGGTAAGGAGGGTAAGGAGGCGTTAGACAGACAGGCACCCGTGGAGGAACCAGCAGCCTCGGGCCTGGCACATTTCAAAACCTGAAAGTGAGCCCTGGCTCGTGTAGCTCAGTGGATTGAGTGCGGGCCTGCGAACCAGACAATTGCGGTTTGATTCCCAGTCAGGGCACATGCAGACCAGTTCCCTGCAGGCCAGTTCCCAGCAGGGGACACACGAAAGGCAACCATACATTGATGTTTCTCTCCCTCTCTCCTTCCCTTCCCCTCTAAAGATAAATAAATAAAATCTTAAAAAAAAAAAAAAAACACCTGAAAGTGTCAGACAGAAGGGGCCGCGGGCAGGGCTGGATCCTGCAGGGGCAGGAGGGTCCTGGTGGGGAGCTCAGGCCAAAGTGGGGAGGGGGCAAGGCCTGCACTTTGGGGAGCCCCTGAGTGCAGCCTGGCGGGCAGAGGCACGCACCAGTCCATGACCGTGATGTCCGGCTGCTCATCATCAAGCAGCTCCTCCCACAAGCCTTCTGCCAAGAGGTCCACACACTGCTGCTTCACCGTCCAGCTGTGAGAGAGGGCGCAGGGGGGTGGGCTCTGGGATCGGCTGGCATTCGCCGGCCCAGCTGGGCCTGACCCCGGGGAGCAGGAAGCCCTGGGGGTGCTCGCTGAGTGTCTACTCAGCACCCGACAGTCTCCGTGTTAGAGATGGGGAAGCCAAGGCTCGATGGGGGACAGGACCTAACGAGGGCCCCACGGCAAGGAAGGCTGGGGGAGGGAGTGAAGCGCAGGCCACCGGGTCCCGGCCACTCACCTACGGTTGTGCTGCAGCTTCTCGGTGCTGATGCGCCACCCGTGGAAGTTGCCTGCCAGGTGGAGGAGTGAAGGGTGAGAAGGTGCCTGGTCCCCGACGGGCCCTCCCCTGGGGCCCGGCCGGCGAGCACTCACCCAGAGCCTCCAGGGGCTGCTGTGTGGGACCAGTAGGGGGTGCTGGCTCATAAATGTTGATGCCTGGAATGAGTAGGAGACGGAGCCTCAGGCCCAGTGGGACCGGCCGGCTCCACTCTCCAGCCAGGGCCCCCTGCCCCCAGGGCTTCTCCAGCAGGTCAGGAGGCTGTGCCCCACCCGCCAAGCCAGATCGGCCAGGCAGGGATGAGAGTGAGTCGGGGCTCAGGGAGAGCCCCGAGAAGGTCCTGGGGGAGAGGGACGCTGTGCATTCTGGTGAGACAGACAGAGGGACAGAGAGGCACCAAGAAGAACAGACGTGGAATATAGGCAGAGGGAGGGAAAGAGAGAGGGCAGGAGGGAAGGAGTGATTCAGGCTGACAGAGAGACTCGGAGAGAGAGAGACAGGGGCAAGGTGGACAGAGAGTCGAGGGGACGGAGAGAGGCGCGGATGACGAGAACAGCAACAGATGCAGAAGGACAGGGAAACAGACATAAAGAAGAGACAGAGGTCTGGGTAAGTGACTCCGGGGGAAGAAGCTACGGCGGGTGACAGCCGTCTCTTCCAGCTCCGCCGGCCCGCGCCCAGGGCGCACCTTCGGGGTTGGGCGAGCGCAGCAGGTTGCGGTAGAGCGGCCGCCGCAGGAAGAGCAGCTTCCAGGTGAGGCCCGGCGGCAGCTGCAGGCTCCCGCCCGGCGGCCCCCACTCCTCCAGCAGCAGCTGCCGCGCGTAGGCCTCGGACGGCTGCTCCGCTGGGGACAGCGCGGGGCTCCCCGGGGCCACGGGCGACAGCCGCGTCGGCGGTGGAGGCGGTGACGGTGGCGACTGGGGGCTCGCGGGCTCCTCGGCCTCCATCCCGCCACGGAGCTCGCGTGTGTCCTGCGCCTCCTCCATCGGTCGGGTCTGGGAGACTGTCCCTGCTCCTCCGCGGGGCAGGTGTTAACTGGGGCAGGTGGGGGTGGGGCTCTCCGGGTGGCATGTAAGAGAGGGGTGTGTCGGGGGAAGGATCTCGGCTCCCAGCCCCTCCTCCCCGGGACCCAGGAGTCCGGGGCCCCCAGCCGCGGTCCCTCAAACCCAGTGTCCAGGCTCCCAGCCCCTCCTTGTCTCAGAAGGCAGCGGGCCAGGTCCCAGGCCCTCCTCAGCCTCCCACATCTCCTGTTCCAATCTCTGGGGGCCACCAGAGACCCGAACTGGCCCTGGGATTGGGGCTGGACAAATGGGCGAGGGCCTGGGCTCCTTGCACTCTGATGAGACCCATCTGCCTCATTAAGATCCGGCATGGCAGGAGGTTAATTAGTGAAGACCCCTTCTTTCTGCCCCCCTCTCAGAAAAGGGTGGGGATGGAGGGGGAATCCTGCTTCTGCTTTCTCTTCTGCCCTCACCTGGAACACACCCTTGGGGACCCTGACATTTCCTGTTCAGGAAACGAAGGTGGGGGTGGAGGGCAGAAAGAGACCCGGGCTCAGAGATGGGGAGTCACCAGAACGGGCTCCCCCGGGAGACACTGGGTGGCAGAGAGGGGAGCGGCAGCCCCACCTGGGTTTTCAGGGAGCCTGCACCCCTTCCTGGGGCTGGGCCAGCCACACAGGCCGCCAAAGCCTCCTCCCTCAGAGTTCACAGGAAGTTTGGGGTGAGGAATGGGGCGATGGTGGGGGCAGGAGGTTAGGTGAGGAGGAAGTGGGGTGACAGAGAAACCTGTAGGGCCAGATGCCCACGGCCACATCCTGCCCAGGCCACATCCCACCGCAGGTAAGCGCAGGCGGAGGCGCACGGGGGGGACCAGCACCAGCGAGTGCTTGCTGCTTGCTGGGCGCTGGTCTAAGCGCTTACGAGTTCACTTCATCCTCTAAGACCACCGGAGGGAGACGCCACTATTATAGAGGAAAGGCAACAGCAGCCCCGTGTGTGTGTGTGTGTGTGTGTGTGTCTGTCTGTCTGTCTGTCTGTCTGCCAAGGATGCCTTTCAGCCCCCACCTCACCTGTGCACCAACCCTCTGTGGGGCGCTGTGGTCATCCCCACTCCACAGCTGGGGAAACTGAGGTCACGCTCACAGGCTCGGTCCCTTGCTGCCCCATTAACCACATGCTTCCACAGGCGCTTCCGGCCCCAGCGCTGAGAAGAGACACGCCCTGCAGACACTGGGACTGCAGCTCACCTTGGGACAGGCGCCCGGGCCGCTGAGGGCCGGCTGTGTGTCAGGTGTGGCAGGCATGGGTCTAAACTCTTTAGATGAGGTAATGAATTCGTTCTCCACATCCTCCCTGGGAAAAAGAGTCCATTGTTAAGCCCCTTTTGCAGATGAGGAAACTGAGGCACCGTGGTGAGGTCTAATAACTCACGCAAGGTTGCTCAGCCAGTTTGTGTTGAGTTGTCAAGTAGGATACACAGAGCCTCAGATGAGATACACAGGGACACAGATTCAAACGGCTCCCGGGGAGAAAGGCTCACACAGAAGCAGACAGGAGATAATGGCCATATTTGTTGTCTGTCTTAAACTCACTGAACTTCTCAACAACCCCAGGAGACAGAAACTGATATTAGAACCTCCATTCACAGATCAGAGGCAGAGAGGTGACGTGACCTGTCCTGGGAAAGTTGGGGATTAGCCAGGGTCCCGGAGGGCAGGGAGGACCCACGGGAGGGGCAAACCAGCTAATGCACACCAGAGCCTTGCCCCGCCACACCTGGCGGTACCACAGGAGTCCTGGACCAGCACTCGCAGAGCCATGACAACCTGAACAACTAGAGACGCTCAGGGCCCACACGGGCATCTGGCAGCCTGCCTGCCTGTGTTCACTGGAGGAGGAGGAGGAGGGAGGAAGAGGAGGAGGAGGAGGAGGAGGGAGGGAGGGGCAGAGCCAGAACAGGAGTGTGGTGAGTGGAGTCAGAGCTGCCCTGGTTGGAATCCAGAGCAGGGCGTGGCCAGGAGCCAGACGCCTAGAAAGAGCCACCGGGAGGGTCTGCAGAGTGGAAACCAACATCCCTCCTCCACCTGCCCCCTGCCTGCCTGGGTTTCTGCCTCGTCCCCTCCCTGAGGGTGGTTACACACCCACACAGCGGCAGCCAGGGGCGTCCCACGGAAGCCTCACCCAACCGCTCACCCCCCACTTAAACGCACCGAGGCTCCCCGGTGTCCTCAGCAAGTGCCAGATCCCGGGCTGGCGTCTGAGGACCTGGATTCCTGGCCCCTGCCTCCGTGGCCCCTGCATCTGTGGCCTGGCCTCTCCGGCGACGCCCGTTCCGCCTGGCGTGCCTTCCCCCCCACAGCCCCGTGCTCAGAGGCCCCCAAACCTCTAAAACGTGCATTTTCCAGCCCTCTTCCCTGGAGTCAGATTCAGTCCCTCTGCCCCCCACAATCTAAAATGTAGGGCACATGGCACCCCCATGTTTCTGTGAGAAACATTTTTACCCAAATCTGGGGGATCCAGGAAAAGAACCGGGGGGCCCTGCAGAGCCCAGTGGCTCTCAGCGTCAGGTCTCCAAGGGCCCTTTTCCAAAGATGCTGAGGTCGGGTCGGCCAGCCTGGTGCCCCCCCCCCGCCCGGCCCCCCATCCCCTCCACGTGTGGTGGGTGGTGAGAACACGGGGGTGCTGCAGCCGCTGTGGGGAGCAACTGGACAATTTCTTATAAAACTGACCGTCCGCAGACAACCGGGCGGCCCCCCTCCTAGGGTTGAGCCTCCAGAAACGAAAGGGTGTGTCCCCACAAAGACCCCCACACACTTTTTCAAGACACAGCCGACCCTTGAACAACGCAGGTTTGAACTGCAGGGGTCACTTATAGGCAGGTTTTCTTCCGTCAGTACTGGACATGTATTTTCTCTTCCTTATGATTTTCGCAATAGCATGGTCTTTTCTCTAGTTTACTTTACTGTGATGTTGCAGCATACATCACGTATGTCACACACAACACGTGTTAATCGAATGTTTGTGTTATTAGTAAAGCTTCCAGTCAACAGTGGGCTACGAGCCGTTCAGTTTGGGGGGAGTCAAAGGTTACATGTGGATTTTTGACTGTGAGGGGGCAGGAGCGCCCCTCACCCCACATTATTCAAGGGTCAACGGTGGCTTCAAGTCAGAACAACACGCGTGTCCATCAGCAGGTGAACGGATAAGGCGGCTGGCCCCCACCCATGCCACGGAGCACCCTGAGCGAGGAGAGAGCAGAGCCATCGGAGCAACGAAAACCGCCATGTGGGGTGACAAGGGCCAGGGAGAAAAGGAGCGTGGACTGTGTGATTCCATTTCTGTCAAAATCTGGAAAAGGCAGCTGATTCGCCTGGAGCGGGAAGAGCAGGTGGAGGGCAGCCCGGGCTGGGGGGTGGGCTGCAGAGACGCACGACCGTGGCCTTCCCGGGGTGGGGGGAGCTCCTGCCTCTGTTGGGGTGGCTGGTCCGCGGGGGTAGACACTCGCTGAGACCCCGCAGCCTATCCACTTAGCACGGGTGCTTTCCGTGGTAGGTGAGTTACACCTCAGTGAGAAACAAAACTAAAAGACTGCAGCTACTGTCTACATGCCGAAAAGAAAACATCTACAAGTCTATTAAGTGAATAAAAGCTAGATGCAGAACAGCGGGCCTTACCTGCTACCAAGATATTTGGCAGGCTCCTCCGCAAGGAGGCCCAAGGGAGCCTCGGGGCAGAGGTGGGCGGTGGCCCGGGCGCATGCGCGGGAAAGAGACTTTTCAGTCCCTGTGCTTTGCGCCTTTTGGACTTTGTACCATTCATGTGTATTATCTCTTCTAAGAACATATAATGATTTTTATAAAGGAAACACGAATCCGGAGCTTCTTATTACCCTTCCTACCTCTTATTCTTCCAACCAATACTTGTTAAGCATCCACGGGGGTGGGATGGCCTCCAGTCAACAATTAACTACTTGATGTACGAGTAGTTAATAGGACTAAGTGTGTCTGAGGTGAAGAACAGGCCACGGAGACAGAGAAGAGAAACTCGTGGGAAGCCTCTTTTAATGGGTGGCCATGGAGGGCTTCTCGGAGGAGATGACATTTGAACAGAGACCTGAAAAAGGCCAAAGGAGCTAGTTGTGCAAAGGGCTGGGGGAGGAGCATGTCCAGGCAGAGGGGACAGCAAGTGCAAAGGCCCTGAGGCAGGACCGAGCTTGGTGTGTTGGGCGTACAGCAGGGAGGCCAGTGCACCTGGAGAGGAGGGAAGGAAGGGAGCTGATGCCGGAGAGTGGACTGGAGCACCGCTGCGCTGCGGGATTTTTCTAAGGGTAATAATTCCTAGGTGAACTGTGGGGAAGGTTTCAGTTGGGGAGTGAGGAGATACAACTGATCTCTGACTGAGTGAGGGCAGGGAGGGTGTAGGGATACAGTGAGGAGGCAGATGAGGGGTGGACAGGACCAGGGTGAGACCCGGAAGTGGCTGGCAGAGGACAGATTCAAGACTTATTCTGAAGACAGAGTAGAAAGACTTGAGGATTTGAAGGGGCACCATTTACTCCAAGGGAAGGCAGAGGCCAGGACCAGCGGGCAAGGGCAGGAAATCCAGCATTCCGTTGCAGATGAGTTAACTCCGGCACATCCAGAGGGGCAATGCCAGGGGGTGGGTGCCCACAGGGGTCTGGAAGCACCCCCACGTGGACAGCCGAGTAGCGGGAGGGGGAATAAAATCAACAACATGGGCATACCTCAGAGCATCTGCAGGTTCCATTTCAAACCACCACAACAAAGTGAGCATCATAATACACTGAGCCTCGATTTTTTTTTTTAACCAGTGGAGGGTCTTGCCTTCAATTTATAAAAACAACATCTGTAAAGCACCTAACAGCAAAGTGCAATGAAACACGGTGTGCCCGTGACAGCGATCATGGAATGCTTCGTGTGTGCTGGCACTGCTATATCCGCTCTGGGGGTGTGGACCTAAACTCACTTTACAGATGAGGAAACCAAGGCACAGAGAAGTGGGGTGACTTGCTCAAGGTCACACAGCCAGGAAGTGACAGGGCTGGGATCTGAACCCTGACAGTCTGGCCCCAGAGTTTGCATCAGCAGGGAGGGTGGCCAGGGGTAGGGTCCAAGCTCTTTGTGCTAGAACCTGACTTTCAGAACGCTGCCTCCCACCAGCCGCCTGGCCGGGGCTCCTCCCCTTAACCCCTCCTGGCTCCTCAGCAGCCTCAGCTCAGACTCGTTTGCAGTCCACTTTCTCAGTCATCGAGCTGGTCTGACTCCACCTCAACACTCCCCTGCCCCTCTCTCTACATCCCAGCAGCTCCAAATTCTGCTCATGAGAAGATTCGGAGCTCCCGCCTGGCTCTGTGACCGGAAGTGCACAGGCTTCCCCTCAGGTGGCAGGTGTGAAGTCGTGCTGGCGTCTGTCACTCTGTCTGCCCCATCACAGACTGTACTTGTGTCCTGTGGCTGCCACAGCAAATTAGCACAAACTTGGTGGCAGAAAATACGTTTGCTCTCTCACAGCCCTGGAAGCCAAAAGTCTGACGTCAGGGTGTCGGCAGGGAGGGACCCACTCCCTCCGAAGGCTCTAGGGAACAGTCCTTCCTCTCCATCCCCGGCTTCTGGCAGCTGCGAGCACTCCTTGGCTTGTGGCCACATCGCTCCAATCTCGGCTTCTCTGCTCTCAAATTTCCCTCTGCCTCACTCTTGTAAGGACACGTGTCACTGAATTTAGGGCCCACCCAGGTGATCCAGGATGACCTCTTCACCTCTAGGTCCCCAACTCACTGTATCTACACAGACCCTTTTTCCATGTGAGGTGCCATTCAAAGGTTCTGGGGATTAGGGTGTGGACATGTCTTTTTGGGGAGCGCCATTCAACCCACAGTGGACAGTGGTCCCTCAGAGGGCACGAGCAAAGCGTGGGAGACCAGAGAGCCCGGCTCAGTGGTTCTCAAACTTGAACGCACGTCAGAATCACCTGAAAGCCTTGATAAACGCAGACTGCTGGGCTCTATGCCCCTCCTCCCACCCCCAGTTTCTGATTTGGTAGTTCTGGGGTCAGACCGGGAGGCCACGGCGATGCTGCTGGCCTGGGGTCCCTCACTAAGGACCACTGTCCTCACAGTTTAGAGCATTAGGCTGCCTGAGCGGCAGCTCCCACCCTGACCTGGCATGTCCTTGGGCAGAGGGTTCCCCAACCTCTCTCCACTGCAACTCATGGTGTCCCAGAGCTTTGCTGGCCCTTGACCTACAAATTCCTTCACCCTCAGGGCCTTTGCACATGCTGCCCGTCTGCCCGAAAGGCTTTACACTCCTCACCCCCCTGGCTGCTTTCGTCTCCATTCAAACGTCACCTCGTCATAATGCACACACCCGTCTGGCTTTTTTTCTACCTAAGAATATATCCTGGTGATTGTTCCCCGTTGGTACATCAACAGCAATCTGGGCCTTCCCTTGCTATTCCCTGTTGCCACACACCCCGTTCCGTCTTTCTTGAATGTAGTGTGATGTGTAAATATCTATGAGTACGTGATTATGCTCACTTGGTCATGAACCGTGTCACCCCGTGAGAATGTCGGCCTCCCCAGGGAAGGGCCTTGGGCAGGTTTGTTTATCACTT
Organism: Artibeus jamaicensis; assembly: GCF_021234435.1. NCBI lineage: Eukaryota > Metazoa > Chordata > Mammalia > Chiroptera > Phyllostomidae > Artibeus > Artibeus jamaicensis. Next base: position 1,789,340 of record NW_026521848.1, read on the forward strand.
CTTCCCAGCTCAGGGCTGACATGGACTGATTGATCTCCTTGCTGACAGTGAGGGCAAGAAGGCCCGACCCCAGACAGGAAACCACATCCCGTGTACCCGAGTCCAGATCTCACCGTTCTCACTGGAAAGCCAGTATCACGCCCAAGAATGTCAGTCGGTGCATCCCAAAGCCTAATCCCTCTCACAGAGAAAAAGTGGGGGGAGGAGGGAAACTGGAGGGCAGGCACAGGGGCTTAGAGATGCCAGGACTGAGGGAGATGGGAAAGCCCACCCAGGTAAGGACGGGGCTGAGGGTGGGAGAAAGACCAGCTGGGCTGAGTCTCATCTCCCTACAGACCACAGGGGTGGGGAGTAGGAGTGCAGTAGCCAGCTTCACCCTGCAGGGGGCAACAGAGAGGCGGGAATGAGTGGGGCAGAAAGAAGGATAAGAGAAGGGGCAGAGGGAGAGGAGGAGGGTGGAAGGGAGGAAGTCAAAGAGACCAAAAGAGAGCCAAAGATAAAGAGAGAGAAGGAGAGGTAGAGATCTAGAAAGGCTGAAGCATAGAGACAGAAAGACAGAGAGACATACAGACAATGGGATGGGGTTGACCAGAGCCAGGGAGGGATCCGGAGGCCAGACGGACCCAGGAAGCATGACCTGGGGCAGAGAGCAGGTGGGAGTCCAGTAGCAGGTAGGGAAGTTAGCAAAGCGTACGCACACCAGACAAATGTGCCCATGTGCCAAATACAAAGTTCGAGCAGATCTCTGCTTGGCATTGATTGGAACAGCGGACCACTGCCAGCTTCCTGAACGGCCATCAGCTGGGACATTCAGTAAATCACGGTACTAATAATCATGTTTCACATGCTCCACGGAATAGTACCCAGCCATTAACAGGTTGCTTTTCATGCAACAGCCAGGACCAACTACCAAGACAGTGTTAAGTAGAGAAAAGCAAGGCACAGAAGGAGGTGCACTATTTGGAGAGTTGTGCAAAGTAGGACACACGTCTGTAATGCCCGTGGGTGTTGCCTGGTACACGCGCGCATTTCTGGAAGGAGACACAGCAGCCGGTCTCGGGGGAGGGGTGGACCGGCCGGAACAGGGAAGGGGGGAGGGGAGCTTTGCAATTTTGCCTTTGGAATTTTGTACATTTTGTGCCTTGTGCTTGGGTTACCTGTTCAAATACTAGATAAGATTAAAAGATAGAATAAAACAAGAGATAGAGACAGAGAAAGCCAGAGACAAAGGAACAGGGAAGAGAGGAAGGGAAGAAAGGGAGTTGAACTGTTCAACCCAGGAAGCCCCAAACTTCTGATGCCTGTTCTTCCAGGAAAGGCTCCGAGCTGTTCCCACCTCCCAAACCAGAGGCCGGGACCCTGTTCGCTGCCTCATTCATCCCCCAGCCCTGACACCTCTCAGCCCCGTTTTCTCCTCGAGCAACCGTCTCTCTCCCAGACTTCCCTTCTTGGGGCATGTCCCTAGTCCAGTTGACTGACCACCCAGGAAGACAGAGGTTGACCCTCTTCCGTCCAGTTCAGATGTGGGGTCCCTCAGGCACGGAAGTGGAGGGAGCCCTTCCTCACGAGGCTGTGGCCTGGGGATCCTGTGCAGAGTCGCAGGCCAAGTGCCAGGTTCAAGCTCAGCTCCACCCCTTTCTCGTTGTGTGACCTGGTTGGCACTTTGTGCCTCTGTTCCTCAGTCTTCCAGCTGTAAAATGGGGTGAGGGACGTGCCTCCTCAGGGCTGCTGGGAGGATTGTTCTCGTTTCCCGAGGCTGCGTTAAGAAATCGCCACACACTTGGATGCTTAAAACAGCAGAAGTGTGTTTTCTCACAGTTCTGGAAGCCAAAGCGTGAGGTCAGAGTGTCAGCAGGACACCGCTCACCCTGAGGCCTGGGGGGACGTGGCTCCGGGCTCACCGCTCCAGCCTCTGCTCAGCTTCCCCGCGAGTCTCCAACAACCTGCTTTTCTCTTACAAGGGAAGGACACTTTGTCACTGGATTTAGGTCCCACCCAGATAGACCAAGACGATCTTAAGATCCTTAATCACATCTGCAAGGACCCTTTTTCCAAATTCACAGTCACAGGTTTGCAGGGACAGATCTTGGTGGTGGGGAGCACTATTCAACTCACTACAGGTTAACTGAGCTCAGCAATGCCCCCCCCCAACACAGTAAGATCTTTTTTCTTTAATTTATTTTTACTTTTTTATTTTAAAAATTTTATTGCTTTTTAAAGAGAGGGTGAGAAGGGGAGAGGGAGGGAGGGAGAGCAAGAGAGAGAGAGAAGCATCAGGTTTTTGCTCCACTTATTTATTGGATTCGTGGGTTGGTTTTCTATGTGCCCTGACCCGGAATCAAACCTGCAACCTTGGAGAATCGAGACGATGCTCTAACCAAAGTGAACTACGTGGCCAGGGACACAGGAAGGTCTTGATGAATGTTAACTATGACCTTGATTTTGCTTGGCCCACGATATTGTTAAATGTTTTGAGTGAATTGCCTGTCTTTAAGACTCAAGAACTTTCCCATGAAAATGATGATTTCTGGAGAAAAATCAGGACATTTAGCATTGTGGGGCCATATTCCCACAAGGCCACAGCGGCCTGAGAAGTGACTGCCCTTCAGAAAGGCATTCCTGCAGCCCCTTCCGCACTTCCCCTCCCCTGCCGGCCCGGGGCGCATCAGAGTTTGAGCCTCCCTGGACGTCTAGCCTGCTCACTGTCCCAGCCGCGCCGCCCAGCTCCAGGCCTGGCCTTCCTAGGCTCCGGTGCCCAGGGCAGGCCCTTCCCCCCTCTGTGGAGCTCAGTCTCCACATCTGCAAAATGAAGGAAGGTGTGGGATGATTCCCTGGGCCCTTCTCAAGATCTTGTGGGGTGCTGGCAGGAGGTAGGCATGACTTTTGAGGTTGACGATGATGAACTGACATTCTCCCGTTCTCAGTCTGGGCTGCCTGTTAGACTCTGCTGGGTAATCTTCATCTTAGATACCTGTGACTCGGCCGAGACCTGCACCTAAGGCGGTTGCCTTCTACTCACAGAACAGATCCCCAAGACGGCCTTCAAGGCCTTTCCTTCTCCAGAGCCCCAGCTCCGGTTTGCTCATTCTGTCCCTTCAGCCTCCTCCCTCTCCTCCCACTGGGAGCGGTTCTGATATGTAAATGGGTCTCTTTATCGGTCTTGCAAAGTGATGGCTTTATGTACACAATTTGTCATTTATATACCTGGCCCCGTATTATGGCTCTTAATTTTACTTTCCCGTCACCGGTGTGGCTCCCACTCCCCATGGGCACACTTGGCGCCGTCCTGCCAGGTGCATCCCTTTGGTGTAACCACTGCTCCCTGGGTGGGTGGGTGGGGCACCCAGGCTGCCTCCAGCTCCCGTCCCATCAATCCTGCGGCAGTGAACTCCCTCGGGCACCCTCCCACACGGTCCTGAGGGAGAGTTCCTCTGGTAAGTCATCCAGGAGCTGAATTCCTGGAAAATATTAATATGCAATACAACTGACCCTTGAACAATGTGGGGGTTAGGAGTGTCGGCCTCCTCATTCCTGCGTTGAAAATCCGTGACTTCCCCAAAACTTACCCTGTTCCTTGGTATACCCAGAGGGAACTGGTTCCGACCCCTGGCAAGTACCAAACTGCAGAGGCTCAAGTTCCCTATACAGAATGACTCGGGTCAATGCACACAGTCGGCCCAGCACACCCTCGGGCTGTCAGCGGGGACCGAAAACAGTACGGGCAAAAGTCCGTGTGTAAGCGAGCCCGTGGCAATTCAAGCCGTGCCGCGCAGGGCCAGCTCGGTGGTGGAACTCAAGTTTCTCCGGTTACTCACGAGTCTGAGCGCCCGTGCACACCCTTGTGCCCGTTTTTCTGTAGGATTCTGCCTTTTCTTGTTAACAGAAATCTTATTGGTGTTAGATTTTGGAAATATTTCCCCCCATTCTGAACCTGTCACATTTGTTCATGTCCGTCCTTGAGCAATTTCTGATATAATTTATTTTTTTTCTTCATAATTTGTTCCTTTGAAACTTTAAGCCCTTCCCTGCCTCTAGGTCATCAAATGTTTTGGTCTATTGACTTTATAGTTTATCAGCAGGAGGAAATGAGCACAATTCTGCAGTAACGTAATTTTCAGTTAGACACGATAAGACTACATTTCCCAACCTCCACTGCTCTGAGTGTGGTCATATGACTAAGCTCTGACCAATGAGGCCATGGCACAACCACGGGTCCTATCCTTCAACAGGAATGCCCTCTTAGCAGTCCTTCCTTCTGGTGGTGGCAAGTGCCCTTGGTGGGAGAGGCCACAGTGCCAGGGTGGAGGAGCGTGAGACGGAAGGAGGCTGGGACCCTGCTGACTGAGCAGGGCTGAATCCCACATTCCTTGGCCAGTGGTAGGTCTTGTCTCAGTGGCTCTCAAACTTGATTGGGCTCAGGGAATCCCCAGGGCTTGTTACAATACAGATCGCCAGGCCCCACCCAGAGTGTGACTTAACCTGGGCTGGGTGCGGCCCAGGAACGTGCATTCCCACTACTTCCCAGGGCGCTGCAGTCCTGGAACCACACTTTGAGAACCACGAGTCTGACTGGTCTAACCTGACTGGTACACAGCCCTGGCCCCTCTCCTGGGCCTTTGCTGCGGCCGGGTCAGCACTTGCTCCTTGTGGAGCACCGATCCCGGACTGCAACGTCTGGACAAAGTGAGACCCTGTGCCGCCTCCTGGCTCAGGCAGATGCCACCTGTTGCTCTGCCACACCTGCCCTTCCGAGGACTTCCTCGTCACTGGGGCCGGAAGCCAGCTGGGATCGGTAAGGTCCTGGCAAGAAGAGGGTTCCAGTGAGGACAGAGACTGGGAAGGTGGACAGTCGTTCTGCTCAGTGCACCAGGGACACCAGCAGACTCTGGTCCTGCACTGACCCCTTCGCCCCTCCAGCCCCGTGGTGGAGGTTCCTTCCGGCCTTCACTCCTGCCCTGTGTAGCCCCTCCAGCCTCCCCAGGGCCTTGGTAATTGACTCCCTGCATTAAATGCCATCTGAACCCAGAGGGCTTTCTGACTGATCTGTGGGAACGTATCCCCGTGAGTGTCAGCAGCAGCAGGAGCAGGGGGCCTGCAGGAGGTGCTCCCCAAAGCCATTCTTTAAAACCGCAGTGAAGTGACTGACCACACAGGAACAGCTGAGCTGCGCAGAGCTGTCCCTCCACGACCCGAGGGGGCAGACGCCAGGGTCTCTGAGCGGGCCTCCCCATAGGACAGCACACCTCCAGGGGCCAGCGGGGCCAGCGCAGTGTGCAGTGGCCCCGGCGGTCTGCTGGGCACGGTCCTCCTCTGGTTTGGGGATCCTGGGCGCTCCGGCCTCCTGAGTTGGGCAGCAACGCTCTTCCTGATTTCTGGAACAACTTATGCGAGGTGGGAATGACCTGACCCTTCCAAGTCTGCTAGAACTTATTTGTGAAAGCATTCAAGTTCAAAGTATTTTTTTTAAATGTGTGTGTGGGGGGTTATTTTGGTCTTTTTGCCCAATCTCTCCTTATGCTAATTTTGCACTCTCCTCAGACACTCACACGCAGCAGCTGCTGCCCGTGCTGGAGCGTGTGAGTCTGCAGTCCATCTAGACCCTGCGTGCACCCAGCCAGGCTGTCACAGAAACAGCGCCCCAGTGCTCGGGGGGACTCAGGGCCAGCGGAGAGGGGGTTGTGGCGACAGTCATGGGACAGTGGGGGACAGTGGGAGGTGTAGACCAAGCCAGAATCTCTCTGCCCTCAACACACGCTTCCACCCACGAAGCAGGCGGAGGTGGCCGGTGCCAGTTGACGCCTGCAGGGCTCTGGAGAGGGGCCCCTCCTGCGCTGCCAGCTGTCCCCAGGAAGCTGCACCTGCTCCTGACACCGAGTCTCAGCCTGCTGGGGAGGACACACGCAGTCCTGCACTGGCCAGGAGCGCTCGGTGCCCACAGTGCGTTAGTGCGCTGTCACCTCGATGCCAGCTGGAGGCCTTCTCCCCTCGCTGGCACCAGGCTCAGCCCCCGGCAGCCTCTCTGAAGCTGGCAGGCCCAGGATCAGCTGCCTTAGCCAAGCCCCAAAGCCCATCTGCCCGCTGACCAATTACTAACATCAACTCACCATAGGTCAATTCTCACTCACTGAACACATTCAAGACAACCTTTTAAAACGAGTTGTCAGAAATCACAGACTTGGCCCTGGCTGGTGTGGCTCAGTAGGTTGAGTGCCGGCCTATGAACCAAAGGGTCACCATTCAATTCCCAGTCAGGGCACACACCTGGGTTCGTGGGCCAGGTCAGTTGGGGGTGGGTGAAAGGCAACCACACATTGATGTTTCTCTCCCTGTCTCTCTCTCTTCCTCTCTCTCTAGAAATAAATTTTTTAAAATTGTTTTTTTAAAAAAAGGAGTCTCAGATTTAGTAAATTGGTCATTACAGCAAGTGGACTAGCAGGTTGCCTGTTCCAGGCCTGGGAAGGGTGTGCGGTGTGGGTCCTGCCCCTGTGAGCGGGGGCTCTTCCACCCGGAACCCCCCCACCCCCCCAGACATGGCCCTGGCCCTAAGCTGGGCTGGAACCCTGAGTCAGCCAGGCCACCCTGTCCTGACCCTGGAGGCCTCCACTGCCGGACGGCCTGGGGGGGAAGGGGCCACCACACACACCACACACACAGATCAAGAAAATGTTTTAATTGTAAAACTAACGTGAGGAAAGGGAGAACGGGGCTGCGCCTCGGGAGCAGGAACCTGATTCTTCAAGTAGTGGTTCTGTCCCCAGCGCCACCCTGCAGGGCAGGACCCTCTGTCCCCAGCTGGGAGCAGAGGCCAGAGTGTTATAAAATGACAATATAAATAGACTTCTAGAAAAGAGACTGTCCAGGTGCAGTAGTCATTTTCTGCAGAGGCTGGGGCTGGGAGGGACGCCCTGACCCGTCTCCCCATCCGGCCACAGAAAGGGGACGCAGGGCTAAGGGAAAAGGCCACTCTTCAGACATTCACGACCACCCCCCGCCATGGCTCAGTGGGGGAGGGGCTGTATGTCAGGCAAGGTCTCAGAGACACCGCTCACGGCGGGAGGACAGAGGGGCTGGGCCTTCCGCTCCATGCTCGCGTGCGCACGCGCACACACACACACACACACTCTCGCACGTACACGCACGCACACCTCTCTCATAGTGTTCTCTCCACCCCCAGCAGCCCCCGCTGTGGATTTCCAGTGACGGGAGGGCCGCCTGTCCTTCCCAGAGACAGGAAAACACAGGGAGGGCCTGCCCCACAGGGTGGGGGTGGGGGGCCCTGGGAGTCTCACACGCTCCCACCAGTCCCTGTGTTTTCAGTCACAAAATCAAAACCGGACTTCAGTAGTAGGGTCCCACACACACCCCCCCTAAGGAAGGCGGTGGCACACGACGTGTCTCCCAGGCCGGGAGGAACAAGGGCCGGCCCCCCACGAGCCTCTGGCAGGGCAGCGGTGACCCAAAGGGCTCTTTGGTGCGGGGACAGGGCGGCAAGCCTCATCTGACGCGGTTCTGCCGCATGAGGGGCACGATGCTGGAGGGCGGGCCCGCTTTCGCCAGGAACGGGTGCTTCAGCAGCTCGGCCGCCGTGGCCCGCTGCGCCGGGTCCCGCACCAGCAGGCGGTCCAGGAAGCCCTTCAGGGACGGCGACACCTGTGGGGGGGCGGGGGAGGACCCCTGCTCTGAGCACCAGCTCCACTGCTCACTCGCCAGCGTGGGGGCGCCGCCGCCTCCTGTCACGTGGGCTGACATCTGCTGCCCAGGTCAGGAGGGAGGAGGCACCAGGTGTCTAGAGCTTGGCTCTGGGGACTCATTTCCCCGCTATTTTCGAGGTTTGCTGAGAAGCTGGCAGTGGGCGGAACCTGGAGGCACCCTCTTGTCACCAGGTAACCCCTCTACCCGGAAGGCCCCTCTCTGGACCGGGCCGTGTTGTGCGCCCTCAGCCAGGTCAGCCCGGGCACCTCTGTGGGACGAGGAGGGCACAGGGGACCGGAGTTTAAACAGACGCTCGAGACCTGGGAGGGGCAGGGGCAGCACCCAGTACATGCCGTCCCAGGAGACATCAACGCCCAGTCCCACCCACACGCACTGCTCGGCTTCAGTGTGAGGCTGGGTGGCCCCCAGCCACCCTGCAGGCTGTGTCCCCGTCCCCACACCACCTGCCTGCAGGCAGGGCCCACCTTGTGCAGATTCTTCAATCGGGGTGGCAGGTTGTCCCGAATCATCTTCATGGCTTTGAGGGGTGGCTCATTGAAATAGGGGGGCTCTCCATCCACCATCTCGATCACCATCACCCCCAGCGACCAGATGTCCACCTGCGGCAGAGGAATGGGTGGCAGGCAGAGCTGTGCTGGGCAGGCCGGGACTTGGGAGAAGCCTGGGGAGGGACGGCCCCCAGTTCTGCTTTTGCCTCTCTGTGTCCTGAGCCCCTGGGCCCAGACACCCCTCCCCCAGAGAGCCCTCGGAAGGGTTCCACTCATCTAGCCTTTGTTCCCTTTTTTTGCCAAGCACCCCCAGTTTCCTCTGGTGGGCGCCCCCCCTTCACTCTCAGCCAAGGGTGGGTGGCAGACAGGGGGCATGACCAGGTTGGGACACAGTAATTAGGTCAGAACGGGCCCGTGACACAAGCTGTACCGATCGGTCAACCCTGAGACTGCAACCCAAACACCCTACGGAGCCACAGACGGGAAGACACGCCCCAGCTGCCAGGGTCACCTCTGCTGCCACAGGGGAGCGCCTGCCTGAGTGAGTGCATGCTGCAGCCAATCGGGCCCGAAGGGAGAGAACATGCGGCCAGCCAGGCCTGAAGCCTGCTACCTGCTAACAGCAGTTTTGGTTTGGGGTCCCACAGCTTTCAGATTTTGCTAAAAGCATTTGAGCTGGGTTTGTCACTCATAGGCTGTCTTGACTGGGATGTCCCCTCAGAATCTCACACCAGTGTGACCCGACTCCAGCCTGAGGCCCACCCCCGACCGTGACGTGCTCCCCAGGGTGCCTGACTCTCGGCTGGCACTGGGTTAGGTCTCGCTGACTGTGGAGAGAACCTCAGGGCCACAGGCACCAGCTCAAGGGCCTCTGGGCCACAGGTGATGGCAGCGAGGGGAGCAGGTCAGCACAGGCAACAGGAAGGGGTGCGGGCTGCAGCCAAGACACAGGCCCCGTCCGTTCTGCAGCCCAGGGGCCCATGCACGCTGCCCACTGTTGCCACGTGAGAATGCGGCCACTGCAGCCACACATCTTGGTTTTCTGACAGAACACTGAAATTTGGATTTTTATGAGAGACTTCTCTTTTTCAAATGCTCACAAAAGCACCTTGAGGCCAACCAGCAAGGACCTGGCCACTTTGCGGCCTCTGTGACCCCTTCTGCCCAACATTCTGTTCTCATCGCCAGGCACCTGGCTTGGAACTGCTACCTAATCAGGAATGAACGAGTGAGTGAGTGAATGAAGGCATGCATGCCTGCTCTGCTCCCACAGAGTTGTCCCGGAGACCCCTTGTCCAGACTGAGATCCACTTCGCCCCACTACTCTGGCCGCCCTGAACTGTCACGGCATGAACCGGTGCTGAGAGGGGGACACCCAGCCACCTCTGGCTCACCTCTGGCCCGTAGGGAAGGCGGGAGATGAGCTCCGGGGCCATCCAGTAAGGTGTGCCGACCAGTGACTTCCTCCGTGGCACCTCCTTGCTCACCTGGGCGCAGAATCCGAAGTCTGACAGCTTGACCTGGGGCAGGGCACAGACAGGGTCAGAGGGGCTGGCAGGCATCCACCTACTTCACTCTTTGGCCTCCGACATGCCGGGTCTCTGCCGTGGAGCCCAGACCACAGGTGGCTCAGACACCTCTGGAAGGGAGCCCTCGGGGGTGCTGCCGCCCCAAGATGACACCATCTGCCCTCCAGACGGGGTCTGCCCAGGGGGCTGCTGGGAAAGGTGGCTGAGTCCTACAGGGGCCACGGCTGGAGCAGGGGCTGAGACCACACCTGGCTCCCAAAGCTCACACCCTGCACCCCTGCCGCCCTGGAGCGCACGGACGCGGCCTGCCCTGCAACAGTCCGGCCACAGGGACACAGACCCTTGTCTTCTGTGGAGCAGCAGGCCCCTTTCTGACCCTGAAACATCTGTGGGTCTTCTCACCCCCAGAAAGCATGCCCAGCGAGCGTGTACACATTCGAGTGGCTCCCAAATGTCCCTAAAACACATCTGCAGACGTCTTCGGGGTTCACAGACCCTAGGCTGAGACTCCCCACGAGACTGTGCCACCTCCGCCGTCTGCATTAACTTTCCTGAAGGAGGGCAGGCACGGCACCAAGAACTGGGTGGAAGTCCACGTGTGGGATCCAAGTGCAGGTTCGGACACGGAGGCTCATCCACAGACCTGAGCCTCAGAACTTCAGTCCAGAAGACAGGACACAGGACCTGGGTCCGCTGCCCACCCCAGGTACTTGGTCTCAGTGAGGGGGAAGCATGTGGCCAAACTGTGGTGGCCACTGAAAAGCGTTCTCCCCTTTCTGAGCCTAGGGCAAGATTACAGTCGCCAGCACCCGGTGCTGAGGGGAACCCCACCACCAGCCGGGCCCCCAGGGGCTCCTCGAACAGAGCCCCTCACCATCCTGACTCCTCACTATTGCACCAGGAACAAACAAGCTGACTGATTCTCGTGCCACTCAGCGGGGGCCGGAGCCTACCGTGACGGTGCAAGGGGGCCGGGGAGGGCAGCGGAAGGCCAGGTCACCCAGATAGATCCTCACCCTGCCATCGTGGGTCAGCAGGATGGAGTCGCTCTTGATGTCCCGGTGGATGACGCCCTGGGCGTGGAGCACAGACAAGGCCTGCAGCACGGCCAGGCACACTGAGGCGATCTGCTCCTCGTTCATCCTGCGAGGGGAGGGGCAAGCACTGGGGCAAACGGCACCGCCCCAGGGGCCTGAGGGGAACCCAGGCTGGCTCTGGGAGTCTGAGGGGAACACGGCCCTAGCAGCTCTGCCACCCCAAGGGGTCTGAAGGGCACTCAGCCCTGTCGTGGGAGAGGTCTGAGGGGACCCAGCTCCATTCTGCGGGGGCCTGAGGAGACGGCAGGCTGGGTGCCAGCCAGCGTCCAGCTGCCCGGCAGTACCTGGTGTGGGTGACAATGTCGGTGAGCGCGCCTCCCTCCAGGAACTCCATCACCACCCAGAGCTCGTCGCCCACCAGGTAGCTGTTGTACATCTCCACCACGTTCTCGTGCTGGTAGTCCCGCATGATCACCACCTGGCGAGTGGCTGGGTCAGCGTGGCGGTGGGGGCGGGCCGCCGGCCCCTACCTTCAGCCCAGGCCATCAGTCACCACATTGCGGGCCTGGTCCACCCGTCACTCTTGCTCATCAGGATCCCCCTGGACTGCCCTCCCCACGGCCACAGCGAAGAGACCACAAAAGCAGCCTCAGGCCGGAAGCGTCCATTCGGAGAGTCCTCTCTGACCCATGCCCACACCCTTCGGACCCGATTGTGACCAGTCCTGAGCTGGCGCCCTCTGACGGGCCCTGACAACCAGGACTGTGTTGGGAGAGGAAGGTGGGGAGAGGGTGCCGGAGAGCAGGGCTGCGGTCGGGACAAGGGAGCAGCCCAGTCTGGAAAAGGCACTGGGTGGGGGCAGGGAGGCTTTCGCAGCAAGAAGTCCTAGCCAGGTAAAACCTGGGGGATGTGGGGACAAGTGCCCACAGGGCCACACTCCACAGGGGCCCATGGTTCAGGTGGCACCGTAGCACTGGGGGCCGGGGGGCTATGGGGCACAGCTGAGTGCCGGGTGGTCCTGCACCAGAGTCCAGAGGCTGCTCCCACGCCGAGCCCCCTCTGGAAGGAGCCAGATGTCTGTCTGCCTTGGTAACAAGCTTCCTGGCAGAGCGGCCACCAAGAAAGAGCTAAACAAAGTCCAAGGCTGGATAGAGCCACGGACCTAGATGGGGGTGGGTTTCGAACACTAGGCAAAGGGGCCAGGCCTTTACCCTGGGAGCACTGGGGACCTCGAGAGGGTCGGTAAGGCTGGGGGAGTGGTGGCGTGGTAGGCCTGCCGCCATCTGGAGCCCTCTGGCTGCTGTGTGGGGAATACCAAGGGGGAGCCCGGGCCAGAGTGGGGCCCAGTGAGAGAAGGGGGGGCTGGGGCAGGGAGGGCCGGGGCTCTGGCCTGGGGACAGGGTTGGTGCGGCTTCTCTGAGACTGGTGGCCAGAGGACAGGCAGAGGTTTGGGGAGATCCTCTGGGGTCAATCTGGGACTCAGTGGGTGTGTGGGGCCTGGAAGACACTTAGAGGACCGAGCTCAGCTGGGGCTCGGGGAGGGCCCAGGAAAGAGAGAGCGACGTGGCTGAGAACACTGTGGGGACCGAGGAGCAGGAGTGAGGAGTGAGGAGGAGAACACGGCCCTGGGAAGCCCGGCCCTGAAGGGCCCTCTCCCGCCCTTGCGTCGTTAGGGCCTCTACCCCCTGGGGGAGGAGCACCCGGGGGGTGAGGGCAGCACACAGAGACCCACCTCGTTGAAGAGCAGCTCGCGCCTCTGCTGCTTGCGCAGGTCCATCTTCTTGACGGCCACCAGACGGCCCGAGCTGCGCACGGTGGCGATGCACACGACCCCCGTGGAGCCCTCGCCGATCTTGATGAAGTTGTCCAGGTAGGAGCGGGGGTCCCCAGGGTCCACCACCAACTGCAGAGCAGCCCGGAACTGCTCATGGGACACGCGCTGGGGCTCCCGCTGTGGCGAGCGGGGCCCGGGAGGCCCAGGGGCGGGGACGCCAGCGGGGGCAGCAAGGGTCCGGGCTGGAGGGGCCAGCTGGGGCTCGGAGGCATGGGGGCCCAGCACTCCAGGGTTGGGGGGGCCACGGGCTCGGGCAGGAGGCCGGGAGGAGGACTGGGGGACAGCCAGGCCCCGCACTGATGGCCCGTTGGGGGCCATGCTGTGAGGCTCCCCCTGAAACAGAAGAGAGACGAGGCTGTCAGTGGAGGGGCCGGGGGCCGGCTCTGCTCTCCTGAGCAGGACAAGGCCCGGCTGTGGCACAGACACACGGAGGTCAGGATGCAGATGGATGGGGGCTGGGCACAGGCTGGCGTTGGTGGGTGGGGACAGGGACAGCTTGGGCAAGGGGATGCGGGGGTCCTGAGGCAGGGGGATCAGTTACCTGGGTGCCCCGGGATGGGTGATCCGTATCGGCCCGCGGGTACGTGTTAAAGGGCCGACCAGCTGCCACTTTCGCCCCACTGGCCACACCAGCAGGCTGCGGGGTGCTGACGTCAGGCCCAGAGAGGGGACGCTTGTCCCGGGAGGATTCCTGGGGCCCCCCTGAGCCCTCCCTGGAAGACTTGGGCTTCTTCTCTGGCCCCGCCCGCCGCCGGTCACCACTGCTGCCAGCCCCCTCGCTGCGACCAGCAACCCGGCCTTGGCCGCCTGCCTTCTCTGGGCCCCCTCTGGCCGTGGCGACCTGCTCCGGGGGCATCCCATTTTCCTGGCGGGCACGGGTGGGTGGCGGCGGTGGGCTGTCTCTCCTCAGGGAATTGGAGCGTGTCACCGACATGTTCTCAAACTCGTCCAGTAGCAGCGTGAGGGCCCCATCCTTGGCACCTTTGCTGCCCCGCACGATGGTCTGGGGTCCCGGGTCCGGGGCAATGGTGGGATAGGGGCCAGGCAAGGAGGAGGGCGACAAAGGACATGTAACCAACACACAAAGACAGGACAACACAACACACACAGAGACAAGACAGACAAATGAAGAAATGCCATGGGGTGATGAGGGGACTGGGCAGGTGGGGGCAGCCCCAGAGGCCTGGCAGCCCCTCCCCGGCCCAGAGAGGTCAGTGGGGGGGCGGGGCTGGAGGAGTAACTGCCCCCCAGTCAGGCTGCCACCTCCCCACCCTGCACCCAGAGACTGGTGGCCCCAGAGGCACCCTGCTGTCTTCGGCCTGCTCTCCTGGGGGGAGGGGGGACGAGGTTCCTGCCCTGGGGGGTGAAGGAGAAGGAGGGCAGAGGCCACGCCACTCCATAATCAGCCCTGGAGAGCTGCAAATTACAGGACCTGGGGCCCGGGCACAGCCAGGCACTTCCTCCCCTGCAGTCTGCCAGCGTTGCTGACCCTGGACGCCACGGGCGGGGGGGGGGGTACAGGGAGAGCCAGAAAGGCCTAGGCCCTGTGTGGAGGGCGACAGTGCCCCAGGGGCGGGGGAGGCGATGGGAATGCCCGTGGGGGCCGGGCAGAGTGTGCAGTGTGCCCCCAATCCACCCAGTGCTCACCCTGCACTCCCGCCACCTGATCCAGGTCAGGGCCACCTGTGAGTCACTGTCTCCAGGGTCCCCTGCCCCCAACTGCACTCCAGGCACATGGACTGCACTGCTCCTCCAACACTCTGGCAGCTCCTACATCAGGGCCTTTGTACCACCTGTGCACTCTGCCTGAACACCCTCGCCGGGTATGCCACGGCTGCCTCCCTGCCCTCCTCAGGTCTCTGCTGGGAACTCAGCCTCTCAGAGGGAGGCTGTGCTGACCCGCCGTCTAACATGCCAGCCCTTAGCACTTCTTACCGCCCCCCCAAACCAGTGGACACCGGCACACCCACAGCTCCCCTGGTGCACCAGTGTGAGGGCAGCGACTGGGTCCTCCTCCTGCTCTTGCTAAACCTGAGCGCCTAGAACAGCGTCTGGTATGCAGAAGGTGCTCAATAAACATTTGCTGAACCACTGAGTGAGTGAGGGGAGCTGGGTGGACACTGTGAGAAGCAGAGAATGTGGCCCCCAGCCCTGTGCTGTCAATCACTGACACGAAGGAACAGGGGCCCGGGGCTGCCCGACGCCCTGAAGTCAGAACTCCTCTCCTGTGCAGAGGACACTAATCCCACGAAACCCACCTACTGGCCCCAGTGCCCCCGTGGGGCCTGCCCCTGCCTCTCCTGGGCCTTGGCTGCCAGCCCAGACGCCTGGCTTTGCCCAGGGACCCTGTGAAGCAAAGCAGACAGCTGGTCAGGCTGTAGTATCAGAAGTGCCCAGGGGCTGGAGAGCGCCCAGGACTGGGCAGCAAACACAAAGGCCACAGGGGCCCCGGGACGGCACTAGCCTGTGGGACACCTCTGTGTGAATTAAGACAAGGTGCCCCTTCCTCCTGGTGGACACAGCCCCAAGCAGGGCTGGAATTTAGGAGACACCCTAGTGAGGGCATAAACAGCACCCAAGCAGCTACAGGGCTGGGTAGGGGACAGAATCGAGGTGGCCCAGGTGGGGCCTGTGGCTCAGGGGAGCCCGTGCTTTGCCGGCGGAGGAGCTGCCTCTCAGCTCCAGCTGCTCCATCAGCAGAAGCCAGAAATGGAGGTTTGGACATGAGATCGCTCATCTTTTTAAGCAATGACAAACACTCCAAAATATTCAGAGGCGCCATGCATGGGGCACAGGAACATCTCAGAGGGCCACCTGATCAAGACCCTGGTGGGAGAATGTCCCCATTTGCATCTACACCCACCTCACTGACCCTGGGGCCTCTTCCCAACCAAGCTGAGCCGGGCAACCCTGACCCTAACCCTAACCCAGCCTGAGAGGATGAGTCAGCCGCGGGCCTGGCCGCAGGCACTAGGCCTGCCGCACCCACCTCCACCCTGGAACAGCCCTGGCTTCGTTCCCGGGCTGAGGCCCTTCCTGTTCCCACTGCCCTTGGGATCAAGCCCATGCTCCCCGGCAGGCGTGGCCTTACGCCCCTCACCATCCCAGGCTGGCCTCACCGCAAGCCACGCCTGTGCACCTGACCCATGAAGACAGGAAAGGGTTTTATGAGCACAAGCCTTTTAAACAGACCTTGGTTCAAATGCCAGCTCTGCCCTTTTGCTCGTGATAGTAGGGAAAAAATCCCTACTAAAAACCGAACGCTCCCAGTGCTCACCTGGGCCTCTTCCTCCACTAAAAGCCCTGCTGCCCCACTTTCTGCTCAGCGCTCAGTTCAGGTGTCCCCTCCTCCCAGAAGTGGGTCTGAACCCCAGACGCCTCCTCTGGGTTTCCCCAGACCAGCCTGGAGCACTTGGGGTGCTCACTGCAGGGAACAGGTCTGCCCCCACCACTGTCATGGGCGCTCCGTGAAGGCCCAAGGACAAGTTTGTGGCACCGGGGTCAGGAACACAGAGCTCTAGGTGTGCGGCTCCGGGAGAGCACAACTTAGAAGCTGGTGGAAGGGCGTTGGAGGGACCAGGTAAACGTGAGCTTCTCAGGGCTGGGGTCTGTGTTGAGAAGCAAGGTAAGGGGTCAGTGGGTGGGGAGGCAGGTGAAAGCCACCCCTGGGGGTGAGGGTAAGGGTGGAGGGTTGGGGTGCGTGTTTGGAGATCATGAGGGATGGGGGTCAGCGAAGAGATGCTGGCCACAGGGTCAAGTGTGAGGCTAAGGGCTGGGGTCCCACTCTGGGGGTCAGTGTGGCTCACGAGAGGCAGTGGTGGGTGCCGCGTACCTTGGGGGCCTCATGCTGAATGGAGGTGATGCAGGCAGGGTCAATGAGGGGCTTGGGCCGGCGAGCTGACTCCTCGATCAGGCTCTGCCACTGGCGGGGCAGCCCCGTGAACTTCTGCTCGTGCTGGTCGAAGCCCGTGTGCACACGGTGCTCAAAGTTGGACGGCGCCGAGATCTCTACCCGCTTCTTCTTCTTCCCAAACATGGTGCCAAGGCTCTTAGTACCAGGAGGGCTCAGACCTGGGCTCCGCAGCAGGCCTGCAGGAGGGGCACTCACTAGCAAACGCCCTGCCCATTCCTGTCCCCTTCCTGGTCTCCCTCCCCTTCCTCCCCCTCCACGGCCTGTCCTTCACATGTGACCCGAGGGACCCCATGAGCACCTGAGTCAAGTCACATCTCTCCTCTGCTGCGTGCCTTCCTGTGGCTCCATCTCACTCAGGGGGAAGCCAAGTCCCCCCTGTGGCCCACCCCACGTGACCCGGCCCCATCCCCTCTTCTCGCATCTCCCCCTTGCTCACACTAGCTTTCCACCTGTAGGGCCTTTGCACTGGCTGTTCCCTTCATGAAAGACCCTTCCCCAGAATCCACGCACGATGCCGCCCTTTGGGTCTCCGAGTCCTTGGTGAGTCCTTTCCTGACTGCCCCAGATAAAAGAGCCCCCAGGCCCCACGAGCGTTCCCCCACTTCGCTTCACAGCACGTTTACCTTCCAGAAATCCAGCTGCTCATTCTTGTGTTTATAATTTCATCCCCACAGCCCAGCACTAGAGTATCAGTGCCCCCGTCCAGGTCTCACCTGTCCCGTGCTCCACCCCACATCTAGCAGTGTCCGGCACAGGGGGTGATCAGCGGCCGGCTGTGAACAGCCTGCCCGCCTCCATCCTGCTGTCCCAGCCTGGACTCCAGGCCAGGAACACCACACACCTTTGGTTACTTATTCAACAAATGGTTCCTGAGGCTCTGTTCTACGCTCACCGCCTAGACAGCCTCACTGTGACACATGCACTTCACAGGAGGCTCTGGCTCCGAGGAGGGAAGTTCTTCACCAAGAGCACACAGTGGGGAAGACCCACTTCATAACAGGTACTAACAGACAAAGCAGCCTGCTAAAAGCAGGGGTCTGGGGTCTCCAGTCATGTACTCAGAATAGTACCAGGTACAGTATAAATGCTTAATGAAAGCTGGCTCAACAACCAAAGGGGCCTGGCTGGTGTGGCTCAGTGGACTGAGCGCCGGCCTGTGAACCAAAGGGTCACCAGTTTGATTCCCAGTCAGGAAACATGCCTGGGTTGCAGGCCAGGTCCCCGGTTGCAGGTGCACGAGAGGCAACCACACATTGATGTTTCTCTCCCTCTCTTTCTCCCTCCCTATCCCTCTGTCTAAAACATAAATAAATCTTAAAAACAACAACAACAACCACTAAGGGGCCAAAGGGAAAAACGCTGACGGTGGTGTCCCAGAGGGAGACCAGAGAAACAATGGGGAGAGAGATGACCAGAGAGTAAATCATTCTCTGCCACTTCCTCTGTGTGACCTTGGACAAGTGACTTAACTTCTCTGTGCTCTGGATCAACCCCGAGCACAGCTGGACACCAAGCTGGGCACAGAGGGTAGGCCCTGTCCTCTTTGCTATTCTGATGGTCAGGGTTCCTCCTCAAAGTGTCTGAGGGAGGAGGGGCCCAGGTCCGGCCCCCCGTCCCACACATGGGCCCCGGGGTCCACAGACCTTGTTTGTGTCTGGCTGTGCTAGAAGTGCCCTTGGGCGGGAGACTTCTCCTCTTGGGGCTTCGGGTTATTCATCTGTAAAATGGGAAGAAAACGTCACTCACCTACCCATTCATTAACTCATCACTCACGCACTCGGAACAACTCACTCCTTTGTGCCCAGCCTGTGCCGGTTGGTGTTAGGGACACAGTGGTGATGGAGACAGCTCTGACAGCCCCGAGTGGCTGGGACGGGGGTCGAGGCGCACCAGACCAGCCTGGGGGGATGGCACGAATGGCAAGGGGAGGCTTCCCAGAAGAGCTGCCATGTGCGCGCAGACCCGGAGGACCAGGGAAACACCCTGGGTGGGGATTCTGTCTGGTTCGTGGCTGGCTGCCCAGCGCCTGGCACAGTGCCCAGCACAGGTCAGCCCCAAGCTCTCCTCCCATGAGGGGGCTGCTCCTTTCCTATGGGAGCGGCGCTGTGAGGTGAGGCCAAACAGGCTGCCACCCCTTTCTCAGAGGAAGGACCATCAATGGGCAGCCCCTTGGAGAACCGGTTTGGCAGGGAGAGGAAGGTGGGTGGGGACCTCGCAGTCAACCTGCCTCAGCTGGTCCCAGGTGGCCACCACCAGGTCCAGCCAGGACTCCCCCAGCGGCCCGGTTGCCCGGTTTCTCACAGGGCAGCAGGGACTGCAGCTGCCAGGATGTGGGGTGGGACAACCCTGGCCAGGAGGGGGCCCCTCTGCCTCTGCCTCAACCCCTTCTAAGCCCCCACCAAGCCAGGAGCCCTTTCATCACCCCCCAACCATGGCCCAACCCTCTGAACACTGCCCTGCCCCCCCCCCGACCCCCACTGGTGGCCCCGACCCGCCCTGTTCTCTAGTTCTCTCCCTCAGCTTCTCTGCCCACAGCTCTGTCATTCTAGCTCTGGTTCCTTGTTTCGTCCCTACACCTGACCCTCTTCCATCTTCCCTGCTCTGTCGTGACAGGTCTTCACCCTGTGTCCTATCACCTCTTGTCTTCCCAGACACGACCGTCTTTGGCCCCAGACCTGGCTGGCCTCACTCCTCCCCTTGGCCTTTCTCACTCTTCACCCTGCCCATCCCCCTTCCCCTGCCTGAGACCTCTGCAGTATAGGATTAGCCACGTGAACCCTTAGTAATCCTCGGATAGGGAAAAACTCAGCATTCGGATGGGGTTGGCAGGAGGGAGCTTGGAACCTGGGGCAGACAACCCAGAATCCCACCCAGAAACCCCCGAGCCCTCCCAGCACAGCGCAGCTGGTCCCACCCGCAGCCGAGTGTAACCCCACAGGGGGAGGGGGTGAGAAGGAACACCTCCGGATATTTGCCAGGGCCGCCCCTTTCCTCTGGGCACTGCATGGAAGGCAGGACAAACAGAGGAACTGACCATGTTTATAATGATCAGGCCAGAGCCCCACCCTGGGGCAGCTCCAAGCACAGCCGGCTCCTTCACCTCCTTCATGGGCGCCCCCCTCCCACCAAGTCTCCAAGCTCCTGACCTAACGGGGGCTTCAGAAGAAAAGGGAGAGGAACTGCTACTTCTAGGGGCCTGCACAGGAGTGGGGTGGGGGCTGGGCAAAGAGTGGGTGCTGAGGTTCCAGGGCGAGCTCGGAACTTAGCAGTTGGACAGCCCAGGGTCCAAGCTTGGGCTCTGCTGCTACGCACCACGCCAGCTACTCTTCTGTGCCTGTGAAGTGGGGCGAGCCAGCCCACCTCGGAGCTCACTGTGTGGCCCCGGGCCTGCAGTTGGGCTGCTCCGAGTCTCAGCTGCCTTCTCTGTTAAAAGAGGGCTAGGGCAGCACGAGCCTCCCGGAGCTTTCATACGGAGTCGCAGAGAGCGCAGGCAACTGCGCACAGTGGGGAACTGTGTCACCTCTGGAGCAGCAGCAGCCACTTACAGAGCACCTACTGGGCTCTGGCCCCCTTCTAAGCATTCAGCCCAGAGGCCCTCATTTACTCTGCACACCCGACCCAGGAGGAAGGGGCCATTACAAGCTTCCTGTTACAAGACAAAACAAACAAACAAATAAAAAAACCATGACAGAAAGACAAAAAACACAAGGGCCAGAAGACACACCCCTTGCCCAGTGACACAGTTTGGTGGCAGTGTGGACGTGCGACTCCAGTCCAGCCCAGAGCCCGGGGTCCCGAATCCCCGGAATTAGCAGCAGCTGCCTCTTGGGAGATTACGGGCACTGGGCCCTGCTGGGTATTCATCCCATTCCATCCCCTGTGAGTGAGGTACTCTCATCATCCCCAATTCACAGACGGGGGGGCCGAGGCCCAGAGACAGGAGTCCCTTGTCCACAGCACCCAGGATTTGAGCCTGGGGAGTTCGACACCCGAGTCCAGACTCTTACCTGCCTGTCCTGCCCCTGAGGGCTGCGGCGAGAGGCGACTCACATCATCATCACCTCCAAGGCGGGTCCTGGCCTCCCCAACCCCCCATGCCAGACCTTGCCCTTCCTCTCCTGCCCTGAACCTTACTGTGGGGGAGGGTCCCTACTTCCTATCTGACTGTCCCAGGACCCCAGGGGCGGCAAGAGGCAGCACAAAGTGGGGTTCTTGACCCACTCCCCCATGGTTCCTTATCTACCTTTTCCACTAGCCTTTAGCACAAAAAAGATGTTGGAAAGCCACTCCCTGCCACCAAATGTGGCTCGCTGAGGCTCAGCCCCGGTCCTTACACTACCATCACCACAAGGGGATCCCACGACCCAACCCCCAACCCCACACAGGAGTGGATGCTGAGCTCACTGACCCCCTACAACCTCAGTGACGTGGCTACTTCCCTCCCCATTTTGCAGATGTGGAACCTGAGGCTCAAAAGGTGAAACACTGCATGAAGGTCGCGAGCAGAGCTGGACCTGGAAGACAGTCCGACCCACTCCAGAGCCGAGCTCCTTAAAGCCTGCGCTGGCTCCCTAGACTCTGCCCCGTGGCCCAAACGGCCCATCACCTCTCCCCTCCTGCCCTTCTTTACTCCCCCTCGCTCACTCTGTCCCAGCTACACGGGTCCCCTCAGTACTCTTCAAATCCTAGACATGCCCAGCCTCAGGGCCTTTGCACTGGTGGTTGCTACCTCCTGGAGTTTTCTTCTCACTGATTTGCACACGGCGTCTGCCTTCTTCCCTCCACCCCCCACCCCGTGTGCTCAAATTCCCTGTTCCTGTCCCTTCACTCCCCACACCCCCTTTCTCTGCTTCACTCCTCCTCACCGCACTTGCCACGCATCGTGTGTGTGATTCTTCAGGATCCGCCTCACCCACTAGAATGTCAGCTCCAGGACAGCAGGGCCTGCCATGCACACTGCTCCGCACTGTACCCCAACACCTGCCTGCAGTGTGGCTGGGCCCACGGCTGGCACTGATCCATCACTACCCAGGACGCGACGCCCCTGTTCTCCTGCCTCAGCCTGTCCCCAGGCAGACTTGGGGAACTGGCGAAGAAGGGCCTGGATCCAGAGGTGGAGCGTGGAGGCAGGAGGCCAGCGCGAGGCCTGCAGCCACCTGCTGGGGCGCGGACGCCTCTGCCGTCCGGCGTTTGATCCCAAGAGTACAGGCACATTTTGCACTCTGCTCTAAAGTGTTTGCTTCAATTTAAAAAAAAAACATTTTAAATGATTTCTCATGTGGAACAGCAGTTTTCAGCCTGCCCTGGCAAAAGCTTTAGATTTTCCAGTCACCTTTCACTGGCTTGTTCCACCCTCTGGCCTTTCATGATAAGAAAATGCCCCACCCCAATCCAACACCCCCCACCAAAAGTCAGCCCAGGCAGCAGAGCAAGAGCCACGGTAGGACACAGCTGGCTGGGCGGGTGTGTGTCTGTTAACACTCTTAGCCCCGCCCTCCCCAGGCTCTAAACACCGCTCCCCTGGCAGCGAAGGGAGCTGACCCCGCTGGTGCCCAGGGGAAGAGCAGGGGATGGGACTGGGGCCATGGCTACCCTTCCATCTTCACCAAATTGAAACCCCTAAACCAAGAAGGGGACCATGAAGTGCTCACTGTCCCCAGTCTGTACTTGAGGTTTCCGCCACTGGCTCCTGCTCACTCCTCTGCCACAGTCTTTACCTACCAGCTCTAGGAAGCCCTTTCCCTGCCTCAGTTTACCTCCTACCTCTCTGGGTTGTGCTCTAACAATGGATGGGGAATCCAGCCTACTTTCTGGCCGACAGCAGGCTCCTCACTGCCCCCCGCCCCCTGCCGTTGACCTCCCACGCCATTCCCACCCCGATACCCTTCCTCAGCTCTTGCTGCCCGCCTGCTTCCTATCATGAGCCAAGGAATCCTCACATAACGAGCCCCCAGGCCCTGCCTCAAGCTTTGGGACTGACACATGCCCCCCTCCTTGGCAAACACCTACTCTGCCCAAAATGACCCCATGACACTCCCGCACCACCCACCATCTGAACATCACTGTCTACCGCGGGCTGGTACCTGCCAGACCCGAACTGGGCTGCCAGCAGGGGCCTGAACAGCCAGAAACACCCCTGCCCTTACACAGGTCACGTCCTAAGGGCAGGGAGCCTGGCAATAGATGTGATGAGTCGGAAAAACAGCTAGGAAGCCGCTGTAAAGTGGTGCGAAGAAAAATACAACAGAGATCAGGAGGGTGGGGGAGGTGAGAATTTTCACGGAAGTCTGGGAGGGCCTCGCTGAGAAGACGACACTCAAGCAGGGACCTGAGGGGCAGGGACAGGGAGCCATGTGGGTATCTGGAGGAAGAGCTCGGGGCAGCAAGAAACGCCAGGGCAAATGTCCTGAGGCAGAACGTGCTTGATGTGGTGGAAGAGCAGAAGGGAGGCTGAGCGGCAGGGCCCTGGAACAAGTGATGAGAAGAGAGGCAGGCAGGCAGTGAGGGCAGGGCAGGTAGGGCCTTGTGGGCCCCGGGAGCCCTTTACCTGAGTGAGACGGAGCCACAGGAAGGTTTGGAGTAGGGGAGAGACGGGGCCTGATGTTCACAGGTTCCCTCTGGCTGCGGGCAGAGCATGGAGTCTGCTGTTAGGACAGAAGCAGGGGGACCAGGGTTGGGTAGGGGGAGGAAGTGAGCAGGGAAGAAGGGATCACTATAAAGGTCAAGTTGGTAGGACAGGCCAAGTGCTGCTGATACCACTGCAGTCCCAGCTGGAGCGTGAGTGGCCCAGGGGCAGGGGCGCGGTCTGGTCCTGCCCATCACCGCATCCTCCTGTGCCTGGCACGTTCCAGCACTTGGTCCACTCTCTCTTGGCCCTTAGCATCATCTAACATGTTATTCGGTTATAAGTGTATCTACTGATACCCCCTAACAAGGTCGGTGGCGTGGCGCAGGCAGGAACCACATTCCTTTGGTTATCTAGATGCCAGATCCCGGCACCTAGAACACGCCACCCCTTGGAGGCAGCTGATGGAGGGGACGCACACCTGCTCCGGTGCTGACCCTGGCCTGGGCCTGTGCCAGCCATGCAGATCGGGCCACACCAAACCCTCCAAACAGTCCTTGATGTGCAGGGTGGGGTGAGTATGGAGTCCTCCTCCTTCCTGTTTCCCAAACCAGGAAACAGGCCCAGAGAGGGGAAGTCACTGCCCAGCACCAAGTCACAGAAGCGCCCCCTCTGATCCAGAAGGTCGTGTTGACACCCCCTCAGCCTCCTGCTTCCCAGAGGCCCCGGCCCCAGCCAAAGCCTCCTCTCCAGACAACAGACTGCAGAGGTTTACAGGACCAGAGCCAGGGCAGAGACAACCCCACTAGTGATGACCAGAATCCAGATCAGAAAGGCTACTTTGGTTAGGGGGGAATCTGAAAAATGTTAAGCAAAACTCCCCGAGGGCATTCCCCTTGGCTCAAACTGTGACTTCACTGGCACTGCCCAGTGGGCCTGGCCCAGCTCAGGACCTCGTCTCTTCCCCTTGCTTCATGCCACCACGCTGGGGGTCTCTTCTTTAGTTCTGGACTCGGGACTCTTGTTCCAGCCTCAGGACCTTTGTACCTACTGTTTCCTCTGCCCAGAGTTGCATGGCTCACCTTTTCTTGATATTCAGGTGTTGGTACAAATAAAACTGTCTCAGAGAGGCCTTTCCTGGCCCCTTGACACAATTTGTGCCCTTGCTTTATATTTCTCCGTGGCATTTATTACCACCTGGCATCACACACCTGTTGACTGTAGCCCCCTCTCCCACCCTCCCCGCGGTAGGATGGCCTCTGTCTTGTTCTCGCTGCGTCCCTGGCATCTAGAGCAGGGCCTGGGCATACAGCAGGCACTCAGTAAGTATCAGCCGAACAAAGGAGTGAGGCCCTTGCCAACGGGATGAGCTGGACCCTGAAGACAGGCAAGGAAGGGTGTTGGGGGTAGAGGGCAGACAGCAGTCCCCAAGGCCACTCCACACTGCCTGTAAGTCCAACCTTAATGCCTGAGAAGGAACTGGGGCCAAGTCTTCAGAGAGCGAACCTGGCTATTCAGTAAATAACCAGGTGTATGTTCCAAACACAAGAAGTCCCCGCTGGGAGTCCATGCCCGGCCCTGTGACCTGGGCTGGAGACCTGAGGAAGGGGCAGCATATGCGGCTGCAGACCAGAGGCAAGTCACACAGTGGGGATGCGGAGGGAAACCTCTGAGTCCTCCCGGTGGGTAAGCTCGCCCAACACCACACAGATCTGGGCTCATCCTGGCCTGGAGTCAGCAGTCTGGGGAGGGAGGAGCACCCTGCTCTCTGAATTCTGGGCAGATGCGGTTACACGGCGCCCAGCAGGCCTTCACACACTCTGTGCCACACAAGGACGCAGCAGGCAGCTGGCGGCTGAGAGCAGGGTGCCCAGGCTCAGGGACCGGCTCCACCACTGCCAAGCTGTGTGCCTCTGAGCAAGGGTCGCATGTCTCTGGGCCTCAGTGTCCTCACGTGCAACCTACAGGGAATGACAGTCCCTATCTCCTGGGAATGTCTGGATGATCAAATGAGATGACATGTGCGAAGCATTTATAAAAGTGCATGGTGCCCAGTGGGTCCTCACTACATGTTAGCTGCTGTATTATTACTGTCTCTGTTATTATCGCTGCTGCTGAATGCACGAATAAAGGAACAAATAAATAAAAGAGGATGCTGGGCAGGGGCCTCTCTGGCCAGGGCAGAAGGGCCAGTCTTAACTACCTCCGTGCAGTCGTGCCTTCGCCAGGGCTGGGACGGGGGAGTGCGACAGGCTGCCACCGCCCATCTCTGCAGCTGCTCCGGGAGTCTCCACGAGGACAGGGCCTGCAGCCGCCTCAGCCACCCTGTGTCCCAGCCGGCCCAGCAAGAGGGGCCACAGCTCAGAGTGTGGCTGAATGAAAAGATGCTGCTTCCTTTACCCAGCTGGGCCCAGGCCAGTGCTCAGAACCCCGAGGGAGGCCGGTCGGCTCCTCTGACAGCCCCAGGCTGGAACACCCCCTTCCCTCCTGGGCAGACACGACAGCCCACAGACACAAAGGGCCCTGTTGGTGTCCCTCGCCCTCCAGAGGCACCCAGGGTGGGGACAAACACCACGACAAACCTGAGTGTGGGGGAGCCCACAGGGACTGGGGAGATCAGATTAGACTTCATTCACTCCCCGCTAAGGCAGGCCAGGAAGCAGGGAGGGGGCACAGGTAGAAGGAGGCTCTGGAGCCCTCCCAGGCCCCACGGCCCCAGCCCGCCCCACCCCCACCCACTCTAGACACAGCAGCACATGCAGACGCACCACAGTGCACAGGCCCTCCACAGAGACCGTGACACAGACGCCGCACAGGCGTCCGGCCACACAGCCAGACACATGGGAACTCACGCGGTGGCCGCACGGAAAACTCCCTGAGCGGCCAGAGACAGCAGCAGCTGCCCCAACTTCGCACAGGCAGAGGCTGTACTGGAGCCTGGGCGTGGGAAGGGACATCGCACCCAGAGCCTCGGCTCCTGCCTCTCGGATACGGGCCCCTGCAGAGTGACCCCAAGGGAAACTCGAGGCATCAGAGGGAGAACGTGGGGCATGCGGCCTTAAAGAGGGGCCTGGCTCAAGGGACAAGCTCGGCATGGAGAGGCCAGGACACGAGGGCAGCCACGGCTGGGCCCCTGAAGCCCCATGGACCCAGGACCCTTCCAAAAACCCTGCAAAGACCCACACACACCCCAGAGATACAGACACTCCTGAAAGAGACCCACAGACACATGCCAATAACATGTATGATCCCAACCTGGGCCACCACCCAGAAACACAGGCACACGTATGCACACGCGCAATTCCACAGACACTTCCTAACTGCTGGGCTTCCCTAGAGAGACGGACCCACACGCACACACAGAGGAAAACTCCGAAGTCGGTCAGGATCACCAGACCCACACAAGCCTAGATCTGTACACAGAACGTAAAGGCCCCCACGGCAGACCCAGGCACACCCACGGCCGACTCCTGAGTCAGTCACCCAGAGTGACCCAGGGAGGCACAGCCTCAGAACCACCCCCGTGCAAACCAGAGCCCAGGGTCCCGCTCCCACTGAGATACTCAGGGACCTGCGCTGAGACCTGTGGTAAGCCCCAGCAAAGACACCTGCCACCACTGACACACGGAAACACCATGACCCTGCCCATGGCCCCAGTAAAGGTGTGGCCCCTGGATCACATGCTCACACTGGCTCAGGTGACCAGGCAGCAGGACTGCCCTCCTCACACCCAGGGCAGCCCTCCCCACTCCTCCCCTCCTGCCTGAGGCCAGGGCAGCTCACCTTCACCATCCTCCTCCCTCAGTCCTGGGCCACCCTCAGTGGGGGAGCCGGCAGACAGAGGCTTCAAGTTGGGAGAGCAGGCAGCAGGTGTCCAGGGGCACCCACCAAGGAGGGCTGGCGGGGCTCTGTGCCCCAGCTTCCCTGGCAGCGGGTGGTGACGCGGCCCTGGCCCTGCCCTGGCAGTTGAGCTCAGTGCAGCTCCAGCCCACGGGAGAGGGGAGGAGGGAGAGTGGAAGGGAGGGACAGAAGGAGGCGGGGTGAGCCTGGAAAGCCTGGGCTACATCACCCACAACTGTGCCGGCAGAGGGAGGGGCTAGGCAGGGACACAGGAAGAGGGGATTCCAACCACAGCCCTTCCTTTGGTGGGGCCAGCCCCCCACTAGCACACCCACACCCCACTCCCTCATTCCCATGGCAGGCGAGGGGCCGAGGAGGCAGTGGCTCTGCACAGCGCCTCAGAGCAGCTGGCCGGGCAGCGAGGTTTGAAACAATGACCCGGGCTGGGGGACAGGTCGAATGGATGTGGGGTGAGTGGAATTAGATATGGAGGGGTGGCCAGAGACCTGGGTTCACTGTGGTCCCTACTCCCCGCCTTCCAGGCTGTGAGTCCAGCAAGAGTCTGAGAAGGCAAAACGAAGGTGGCCTCTCCAGCTCTGCCCACTCATGCATGAGGACGAACCTGAGAGAAAGATCAAGTTCACGGTGAAGCCCCGACCACACTATCCCGAGGTGTGAGAGTGGGGCTGGGAGGTGAGGCTGGCGGCAATTGGGCAAGAGAAAGGTGGGGACAGCTGCGCCATGCTGGCTCTGGCCTGGAACTGAGCGGCCCACCTTAACGGAGAACTCGCTTCGGGCTGGGCCTGCTCTGAGCGCTGATACACACTGAGTCACTGAACCTCAGCGCTGCCCTCAGTGGACAGGCCCTTTACCGGGCCCATTAACAACAGAGGAAACTGAGGCCTGGGGAGGTTGAGTGATGTGCCCAAGGGACGTGACATAGCAGGGAAGTTAGGCGCCCGCCATCTGTCCGAGTGCCCGTGCCCCGAACCAGCTGTCCTGAGCAGCGGCCTAGCTGGTCCAGAACCCTCGTTCCAGAACAGGAGAGCAAGACACTCGGAGAGGGGCAACAAGGAAGGGGCCGTGCTGGCCCTGCCTCATGGCCCACGCCCTTCAGGTCTCGCCTCCTCTGCAGAACCTTTGTAGGCTCAGGCCAGAGCTCCTGGTGTGACGTTTGTGTCCTCCTGTGTCTCACCACCATGAAGGACGGCAGAGGTCAGGCTGCTCCCGCAGCCCACCCTGACACCCAGGCTGGGTCTGGTGCCTCCTCTGGGCCCTATCCCAGTGCTGCCCCTCCCCACTGTCCCTGTCTCTGACAACACTGTCTGTCGCCCCCAGTGGTCCACACATCTGCCGAGCTCCTAGCACATACGAGGCAGGCCTGTTGAAGGCCCTGAGAACTCAGCAATGAACAAACTAGACAAAACTCACTGTTCTGGGGACTGACGTGGAATAGGACTGCTCTCTCACCGAGGGGTCCTGTGAGGGACAGGAACTGGGTTCAAGGCTTCCCATTCCCAACAATGGCCAACTCCTGCAGGACTTCATCCTTCACACCAGCAGGGCCTGCAAATCCCTCACCCCCTTCAGTCAGTCCCTCACCCACTCAGAGCCAGAGGCTCCCAGCAGGGCCAGGGCTGTGCCTGGGGCCACAGCAGGGCAGGAAGGAGACCCCAGAAGCCCCAGATCCCAGGCCACCCCTCCCCCACCCAGGGTGGAGCACCTGTCAGGCAGCCACCCAGACAGGAGCCAAGTGGGGCGGCTCTCCTAACCTCCCCAAACCAGATAGGCTGGTTTGGGCTCTGGCAGCGGAGGCGGTCAGGGATGGGGCAGTTCTGGCCAGTCAAGGGGAACCAGGGCCTAAGGTGAGGGACAAGGGAGAGAAGGGGGATGGAGGAAGGAGGGAGCCCCCAGCCCCCGGAAGTCTCAATGGAAACAAGGGGTTCTGCTGGTGGTAGGCCTCAGAGGCAAGAGAGGTTGTCCAAGATCTTCCCACACAGAATCAGACCTTTATTATAAAACTTTTTAAACACAGCCCAGAACAGAGACTAAACCAGTGAGCCCGCATAAAACGCACTGTTCAGATTCTTAACTATTACCATTCTGCCCATTTGGGCTTCATCGCTCCCCTCTTTCCTGTCCTCTCCGTCTCAGGGTCTGTCTCTCTACAAAACAGGCACATGATTCAAAAGCCAATGGCACCGAGGGCACACAGTGATAGGCCTGCCCCTCCCGCCCTGCTCGGCCCTGGAAGCAACCTCTGCTAGTCCTTCCTTCTTCCGTTCTGACAGAGCCTACAAATGCACGTGAGTGCAGGTGCACACTCATGCTCACACACTCTTTTAAGAAGACCATAAACGACAGCGCGCCACACAGACTGATCTGCACCTGGCTTTTCTCAAGAACGTGCCTTGGCTCTCCTGTGCTGCCGGCACCAGGGGGAGCTCGGCAGCACCCAGCAAAGGTGAGGATGCACACTGGGGACCTGGCAAGCGCCCTCCTGGGTAACTACCAAGCAAATCGCGGCCCGTAGGCCCCAGGAACACGTGTGGGAAGGTCCACGAAGCACAGTCTGACTCTGCCAGACGGAAAACGATGCAAATGCTCATCCACGGGAAACAGGCAATCGCGACCTACTGGCTCTGTGGGATGACACCCAACGGTGCCGGCGAATGACTGAAGTAGTGCCGCGTGCGCTCGAGGGCCAAACAATGTCAAACAAAAGAAGCGTAACATATAACACATCCTAAGATTTTGTTCAGAAAAAGGTCAGAACCAGACAAAATGAAATACACTGTTTAGGAAAGTGTGCAGAGGTGGTGAAACCAAAAAGAAAGCAAGGCAGTGACTGCCGGCAAAGCTGGGGAAGGGAGACGTGGAAGGGGCTCCGGGGGCTGGCACCTGCTCCTTCACCGGGAGGGGCACCGCGTGGTCTTCCCACTGCAAGGACTGGTTATGCCGTGCAGTTAGGCTTTTATGCCTTTTCCAGCAAGTATGCTAACAATCTGTATTATTTTAAAATGTTATTATATTTATCTATATTACTTATCTACTTATGGTTGTTCTATTTTTATTTATTTTATGTTTACTTATTAAAAGAACCTTATTATAAATTTAAAGAAAAGATATACACAATATGAGGTTTATCTGGAAAAAGTCCAGCCATTGTTAAAGGAGAATGGTTTGTGTGACATCAATGTAACATGGCAGCCAAGAAGAATGGACTGGAATGCACATGAGTGAACAATGATGACTTCAATGTACTAGTCAGTGGGGCAGTAGACGCCGTTGAGTGAGCATGTGCACCGTGTGGCCATCACATTCAAAATGACTGAGCGAGTAGAGTAACAAATCTGCATCAAAATTTTGCATTAAGTGTGAACATTCCTCTACTGAATGTTCAGAAGGCCACAGCCACGGGCGACTGGTGACTGGCAGCTTCATAAGGACAACACACCCACTCACGCATCACATCGTGTGCAGAGTTCTTTGGTGAAACATCAAATCACCCAGGTGACTCAGCCCCCCTACAGCCCAGATCTGGTGCCCTGCGACTTCTGGCTTTCCCCAAAACTAAAGTCACCTTTGAAAGGGAAGAGATTTCAGACCACTGATGAGACTCAGGAAAATATGATGGGGTAGGTGATGGTGATTGGGAGAACTGTGTGAGGTCCTAAGGAGCCTACTTTGAAGGGGACTGAGGCTTCACTGTCCTATGTACAATGTTTATTGTGTCTCGTATCTTCTTCAATAGGTGTCTCTGTTTTTCACAGTACATGGCTGGATGCCTTCTGGACAGACCTTGTATGTCTGAATCCCCACAAAGTGTGGCCCTGAGTGGAAGGACCGAGGTGCTGTGGGCCAGTCCCTGTGAGGCCACATTGGTGGTTTCCAGCCTTGAGCTCTTACAAACAGTGCAGCCATGACAACTGAGTGCACAAGTCAGTTCATAGGTGAGCCGGCGCGTCTGTGGGCCAAGTGCCTAGAAGCGGAATTGCGGGGCAAGTTTGCCCCATGTGCAGGCTTCACAGCCCAGGGCGTTGTCAAACTCTGATCCTTGCCAGTCCGACAGGTGAAGTGTGGCCCCTCACAGCCTACGTGTCACCTGCATTTTTCCACGTAGCAGGATGCACGTCCTCTCAGTTACAAAAGCAATCAGAATTCCTTTTCTGCTAAGTGTCTCTTCAAAGTAACTGCCTACCTTTCTGTGAGGTCAGGGACACCTTAGTAAACACAACGTCCCTAGCGTTCAGCAACAGGGGCCAGCACAGCCAAAGCTGCCTCTTCCCCAGCTCCCGCCACCTCTCAGCCTCATTTCTCCACACTCCCCTCCCCCAGGCATGGGCTCCAGCAGCAGGCAACTTCCTTCCCATGTCCATGGATTCCACCAACAGAAGTCCAAAGCACGTCCACTATGCACTGCCCAGGCTGGGCCAGCGGTGCAGTATGGTCCTTGCCCTGTGGGGCTTAGAGTCAAGGATCACACAAATGAAATGTGAAATTCAGCCAAGAGTCTCTGGCTGGAGGGACGAGGGTGTGGTGCAGCCAGGCCACAGATGAGCCAGGGGGCCTGCCATCTGGAAGATGTAACTCTGGCTGCCTTCTCTGTGGAGGATGGGACCAAGGGGGGCTGAGTAGGTATGGGGACAAGTGACAAGAGCACACAACTGCTCCAGGCAATTGATGAAGGTAGCGAGGCAGTTAGACATGAAGAGAGGGGGACAGATCGGAGCCATGTCTACCAAGAAAAAGCAACACTTATCAGTGAGGGGGCTGAGGACGAGGCAGGTGCCAAGGGTGGCTCTGAAGCCGGGTAAACCACAGTGCTGCCTTGGGTTTACCCACAGGCTAACATCAGACAGCATTCCCTGTTCCCTCCTTCCCCCTGCCCCAGTGACTTCTATTCCACTTTCTGTCTCTATGAATTCATCTATTCTAGGGACTTCGGAGAAGTGTAATCTTACAATATTTCTCCTATGTTTGGCTAATTTCACTTAGCATAACGTTTTCAAGGTCCAATCACATGGTAGCATATATCAAAAATTCCTTCCATTTTTATGACTGAATAATATTCCACTGTGTATATATACCACATTTTATTTATCCATGTATGTATTAACAGACATCTGAGTTGTCTCTACATTTTAGTTTCTGTGAATAATGCCACAATGCACACTGGTGTATAAATATCTGCCCAAGTCTCTGCCCTCGATTCTCTTGGACACATGTAGACACAGGAGCAGCAGTGCCAGTCACATGGCAGTTCCATATTCAACCTTTCCAGAAACTACCGAACTGCCTCCCACGGTGGCTGGACCATCTTGTATTCCTACCCGCAATGCATGAGGGTTCCAATTTTCCCACATCCTCACCAACACTTGTTATTTTCCTTTAAAAAAAAGCCATCCTGGTAGGTGTGAAGTGATGTCTTACTGTGGTAACTTATTTTTTACAAGGAAGCACAGCAATTCAATGAAGGAAAGACACTATTTTCAACAAATGGTGCTAGAACAACTGGACATCCATATGCAAAAAAAAAAAGAAAAGAAAAAAAGAGAGGGGGAGAGGAGAAGAAAAAAGAAAAAAGAACCTTGATCCAAACCTCACACTTTGCACAAATATTAACTCATTATGGACCACAGACTTTTAAAAAAACAAACAAGCAAATTTCCAGAACCCAGGGCTAGGCACAGAGGCCTTAAATTCGACACCAAAAGCACGGCCCACAAAAGGAAAATGTAACAAAGTACACCTCATCGAAATTAAAACCACTTGTTCCGCAAAAGCCTGTATGAAGAGGGTACAAAAGCTACACACTGGTAGAAAATATCATATTTACAAACTCCACAACTGGCAAAGGAGTAGTATCTAGAAGAGATTAAAAAAAAAAAAACTCTAAAAACTTAGTTAAAAAAAAAAACAACCAAATTAGCAAAAGGGCAGAAAACACAAAGAGACAGTTCACCAAAGAGGATGCACAGGTGGCAGAGAAGCACCTGACAGGGAGTTCAACACATCAGCCATTAGAAGAACGCAAACTGAAGCCACAATTAGTTATCGTTACACACCTATTAGACCAGCTAAAGTAAAAAATAGAGACAACGACTAATGCTGGTGAGGATGCAGAGAAACGGGTCACCCGCGCGTTGCTGGTGGGTCCGGATGATGGCGCAGCCCTCGGGAAAGAGCGCGACAGCTGCTTTACACGTGCAGCTACCAGGCTGCCCGGCAACCGCGCTTCTGAGTATCCGTCCCCGGGGAATGAAAATTTACGTTCACACAAAACCCTTCATGCGTCTGTTCATGGCAGCTTTCTCTGTAACAGCCCCGAACTGGAAATAACCCAGATGTCCTTCAATGGGTGAATGGTTAAACAGGCTGCGGTACATCTACACCCCGGAGTACACGGTATTCTCAGTGACAAAAAGGAATGAATATTGAGACAGGCAACAACCTGGATGACTCTCCAGGGAATATGCTGAATGAAAAGAAGTCAACCCCAAAAGGTTACATACAGCATGATTCCGTTTATATAACATTCTTGAAACAACAGAATTATAAAAATGGGAAATAGAGAAGTGGTTGCCAGGAGTCAGGGATGCGTCAGGGAGGAAATGTGGCTATAAAAAGGCATCAGGAAGGATCCTTGTGAAAAAATGTTCTGTATGTCGACCATATCCCTATCGATATGCAGGTTGTGGTCTTGTACAAACTACAGATTTGCAGGATATTACTGCTGGAGAAACTGGGTAAAGGGTACAGGGGCTCTCTCTCTGAATTACTTCTTAGAATTGCATGTGAATCTACAATTATTTCAAGTGTTTTAATTAAAACAGTAACTTATTAAAATGCCACACCCTTTCCCATCTTTCAGCTTTTGAACATGCTGTTCACATGCCGTAAAACACCCTTCCACACACTAACTTCTGCTCCTTTTGCAGCCAGTAGCTCAGATGTCTCCTCCTCCAGGAAGCCTCCTTCCCTGATCTCCTAGGCCAAAGCCAGGGCCTACCAGGGTCCTCTGGACTTCTACCAGCACAGCCAGGCCACTCTGGACTTTGCTTTCCCCAAGGTGACTCTGGGCTGTCTCTGCCTCTAGCTCCAATAGAGTGGGACCGTGGGCTCTCAGGTTACCAGCCTGTCCCAGGCATCGGCCAGCACAGGGCTAGACTCGGAGGAGGTACACGGTGAATATCTACAAAATGGAAAGAGTGAATGGCAATAATGACAATAATACTGACAGCTAGGACTCATTAAGGGGT
This sequence comes from Artibeus jamaicensis, assembly GCF_021234435.1. Lineage (NCBI taxonomy): Eukaryota > Metazoa > Chordata > Mammalia > Chiroptera > Phyllostomidae > Artibeus > Artibeus jamaicensis. The sequence goes on from NW_026521848.1 coordinate 1,823,521, forward strand.
TTCTATGTGCCTCTTCTGAGTGCTTTACATTGATGAAACAACCTTTACGCAACCCCACTTTATAAATGGGGAAACAGGTTGAAGGGCTGAGGCCACATGCCCAAGGCCACCTGGCTAGCAGGTGGCAGAGCCAGGTAGCAAACCCAGCTTCCAGATCCAGAGCCTTTGATAATATGTCCAACCAGAGGGGTTGGAAGGCTAGAGTGAGTACTAAACAGGCCCCCGGGGAAGCAGAGGCGCACAGAGGACAGGGGAAGGGAAGAGAAGAGACCCTCCACCCCCGGCCCCCAGGCCATTCCCAAATGGAGGAAGGGGGTCTCGTCTTTCTCCAGACGGACCTGGGATGATACCAGAGTCCCATTCCTACCAGAGTCCCATTCCCTGACGTGCTCAGGGAAAGCCCCTTACACATCAGAACCCGGTGGCAATGGTTTCAGACCAGGCTGGGGCAGGGGCTGTGGGCCCCGAGCAGAGGTCCAGCCCCGGGGCACCCTCCTGAGGCTCCAGCAAGGCTGCAGTTGTGGGGGACGCTGACCCACGCCACCAGGAGCATCCCTGTTGGCACGGGACTTCATTTATCCACCCAGAGAAACCTCAAGAGCAAAATATTGAGAGCAAGCTGCAGCCAAGTGCTGGCGGCCTGGGACCATTTACACGCAGTTTTAAAACCTGCAGAACCATCCAGTGTACTATTTAGGGAAGCCCAGGAGGGACCACAGTGAGGCTCTGGCTACCTGGGGGAGGACATCCGGGGGGCTTTAACCCTGGCAAGGGTGTTTTCTCTCTTGGCTGTGCACTGGCCCAAGGGGGTTCATCAGACGATTCTCTATTCTCCTGGGACACCTGAAATCTTTCATAATTCGCAAGAAGAGGCAATAATTAAAAGAAAGATGGTTGAATTTATTTGATAATGCTAGAAAGAGCACATAAAGGAAGTGGCTTTTAGGGTGCTGGCGATGCTTGTCTTGATTTGGTTGTTGATAGATGAGTGTTTGCTTTATAATTATTCATTAAACTGAACAGGGAGGTTTTATACACTTTTATGTACACATCATATTTTACACTCCCACACAGGAAACACCAGTGGTAGCGATTCTGACAGCTGGAAGCTTCATCTACACACGCGTGTGTGCACTGGCTCGCTCTCTCTCTCAGCCTGTCTCTGTCTGTCTGTCTCACATACACAGACACACACCCAGGGCTGAACCACTGCAGTAATCAGAGCAGCAGTCCTCCTTGGCCCCTTGCAGCTCTTTGCCTGCTTCCTGCAAGGAGGACAAAGGCCTGGAAGCAGCCAGCCCAGAGCTCTCAGACCCGGCCGCAGCACACAGCTCCCTCCACGTCCTGGCACTCTCATGTCCTGCATGCGTCACATTCCCCAGGGAGCCCTTTCTGGCCACAGAAGCAGTCCCTGGCCTACCCTGGGGCACCACAGCTGGTCACACAGACTAGAAGGTATTATTAAAGATTTGATAAAGTATCCCCATGGCAGGGACAGTCCTGGCTGGCTCACTGGAGCCCTGTGCTGGAGACACAGAGCAGCGGAGAGGACAGCTACAAAGCGTTACCTGTGGGCAGCGTGCTGGTGCAAAACAAGGCAGCGAGAAGGGTGCCACAAACACACCCGCGCTGCAGAGGAGGACAGCGAGGCTCGGCGAGAAGAGGTAGGTACCAGCCCGAGGTCACACAGTATGTATCAAGAATCGGGATTCTACTTGAACAACAATTAAATAAATCATTTAAGTACAAAAAAAAAAAAGAATCAGGATTCCACAGCAGGTGTGACCCGGGGCCCAAGTCCACTCACTTAACCACGTTCATTCTCTCCTTCATTCACGCACTAAGCAATTCTTTATTATGCACTCAGTTGCCAGGCACTGTTTTAGGCACTGGGGACCCAGGAGCGAGTAAGACAGACCCCCTTTCTCAGAACTGATACTCTAGTGGAGGAGATAAGCAACACCCAAGTAAATAAAAATGCACATAACAAATGGAAGAGGGCCAGAGAGTACAGTCAGGGAGGTCTGGGGGTGGCATGTGAGCAGGACCAGAGGAAGTGAGGGAGCCATGTGGGGACCTGGGGGAGGGCACTGAAGGTCGAGGGAGTGGTCACTGCAAAGGGCCGAGCACTGGAGCCCACGTGGTGCGTTCCAGATGTGCTGGGAGGCCGCATGGCAGGGAGAGAGGGCGGGAGAGGAGAGTGGTGCAGTTGAGGTCAAAGAGACCTACACCGATGCAGAACAGCAGCTTCAGAACACACGCACGCACCGTGCCTTTTACTGCGTGGTCAGTGAGTCCTGACCACAGCCCTCCAAGGGAGGCACAGTGCCCATCATGTGGAGGAGGAAGCAGGCCGGGGATGGGAAAGATTCCGGGGTGGCCCAGCTGGCCAAAGGCAGAGCCAGGGCAGGAGTCTAGCTCTGTCCCTAAGCCCTAACCACAGGCCAGGCTGGAGGGGGCAGGGGTTCGGGACAATTCTCAGCTGGGACCCTCTGGTCCCAGCAAAGCAGGATCCCAAAGCTGTGCATTTATAACAGCGGTTCACTGGAAGTGGGGGCTAACACGGGGCCCTCCGTTCGCAGAAGTTCCCGAACCTCGGTCCTTAAGGTCCCCACCCCGCAACTCCGCTGTATCTGCGTACCCACCCTACTAGGAGCAACTGAAGATTTTTTTCAATCTACTCACTTTTTAAGAAACTTAATTAAAATTATTTTAAAAAGCACTCAGGGCCCTGGCTGGCGTAGCTCAGTGGATTGAGCATGGGCCTGCGAACCAGAGTATTGCGGTTCAATTCCCAGTCAGGGCACATGCCTGGGTTGCAGGCCAGTTCCCAGCAGGGGACCAATAAGAGGCAAACACACATTGATATTTCTCTCCCACTTTCTCCTTCCCTTCCCCTCTCTCAAAAAATAAATAAAATGTTTAAAAAAAAAAAAGCACTCAGGAACTACTGTTCATAAATACCACCATGTAGGAAAGAAATGCAACCTAAACAGAACCAAGCTTCTAGACCTAAGTCCCAATTTACAGGGAGCACATGGGACAGAGGAACATGTCAGATGACACCCCAAAGCATCAACCACATCCAGACGACAGGACAGGGTCTGTGCTGGAAAAACCACCCAAACGGCGAGCACACAGAAGTGACGGAGGAAATCTTACGGATCACAGAGCACACACGGGGCTGCCAACCAAATTCGAAAGCACGGACCTCGCCTGCACTCCAGCCCAAAGAGACAAATTGAAAAAAGGATGCTAGACAGTTGGGGAAACATGAGGATATAAAGAAATTACTCTGTTTATTCCTGTGACAAGAGTATTGTGGCTATTTTTTAAAGATTCCTTATCTCTTATGGGAGAAAAATCTGAAATGTAAATAGCTAAAGTATATGATATTTGAGAATTGCTTCAAAACGATCAGGCAGGTAGGGGTGAGGTGTGGATGAAAAACCCTGGTCTCGGCCTGGCTGGTGTGGCTCAGTGAACCGAGTGCCGGCCTGCAAACTGAAAGGTCACTGCCGCTGATTCCCAGTCAGGGCACAAGCTGGGTTTCGGACCAGGTCCCCAGGTGGGGGGTGTGCAAGAGGCAACCAATCAATATATCTCTCGCACATCGATGTTACTCTCCCTCTTTCTCCCATCCTTCCCCTCTCTCTAAAAATAAATAAATAAAATCTTTAAAAAAAAAAGGAAAAACTCTGGTCATGACAGGTAACTGATAAGGGTGGTATTGAGATGTGGGGAAACCATTAGAATATACATGAACATTTCCTTAACACAAAGGTTTTAAACATTTTACAAAAGGAAATGTGACCAAGTCATAAGAGCAAAGAATTATGAATCACTCACCCTGTGAATCCCAACTACTAAATCCGAACATATCCCCAGCCTCTAATGACTGTAACAGTACTCGAGGCAACAGTGTCCATAATGACATGATGATGGCAGCCCTCTGCTGAGCGTCACACACGCACACTGACTCACTCCGCCCAGCTGCCCTGGGAGGCAGCAAGAATCATTCCCCTGCTCCAGATGTGGGAAGCAACGCAGAGACACCTGGGGCTCAGGGCCTGACCGAGCGTCACAGAGGAGGCTCTCCTGCAGCTGGGAGAGGCCGGAAGCGAGGCTGGGGGCCCCAGCCCCTGACCGAGCACTGGACTCTCATTCCCATCCAGTAACGAAGGCTCCTGCAATGCAATGATCACATTTCAGCATAAACTTTCGCTGAAATTAAACCATCAGCCACTCCACAGAAGCCTGAATGGTAACGGCAACAGATGACACAGATTTGGGGCTCATGGAGGCGTAAGGGTCACAGAATCTGTCAGTGTGCACTGGCGTGGACGGTCCCCCTGGAAAGGTTGCACAGTTAGCCCCAGTGCCCCCACCCTTAGTGGGAGGGGTGCCCTCCCCCGATAACCCCCTCTCCAGGTGCAGCAAAGGAGGCTGGCGCAGAATGACATCAGCATCCTTCCCATCCTTGTCCTGGGCCTGCAGAAACCATCTCCCTTCTGTGGCCTCAGCAGGATCCGGGCTCTAAGCAGGGAAGCCTGGAAAAGTTTCTGAAGGGTGGGGGGTGGGGAGCGGGGGCGGTGAGGGAAACGGAAATTGAGGGTGTAAAAGAGGAACAGAGACAAGGAGAAAGAAAGAAGGGGGGCATGTTGGGGGGACGGGACAGTGACAGAGGCTGCACTGCCAGGGACAGAAAGGCCTCAGCTGCCTTGTCTGTAACGTGGGAGCGATGTCATAGTTTCCTACAGTGTGGCTGTGGGGTGACATGACTCAATCATGCCACATAAGAAGCCTAGAAAACTGTCCCAAACATCACAAAAGCGCGTACGTATATGATGTCATGTACATAGGTCAGTGGTTCGCACTCCAGCGGCTATCATCCCCGTCACGCCGGGGTCCCCCAGAGAGCGTGAAGAAAAACCACCAACGCTCAGGCCCCACAGCCAGAGATGCGGAGTCTAACGGTCGGAGCTCGAGCCCCTACACGGAGGCCCCACCAGGTGACTCTAATGTGCAGCCAAGGGTGAGCACGGGATCAGGGGAGTATGGGGGCTGGACGCATCATCCTGGTCCTGGGCCCCTGGAGGGGTGGGTGTAAAGTGAGAAGGACAGATGAGGCAGGCAGGGGAGGAGTAGGGAGGGGTGGGGAGGGACAGGGTCGGTGCCCGGGAGGTCCCTCTCTGCCTGCTCACCCTCCCCCCCTTTAGGCCACTGGGAGTCTGGGGCCTGCTAAGGAATGCAAGGAATGAAGCCAGGCCTGGCACGGCCATCTCCATCTCCGGGTCCCCTCCCCCTTCAACCAACTCCCGGGAGCCTATCCTCAGTCCAGTCCAGTCCAGTCCCGTCCAGCCAGCTGCCACCCCAGAGAAGGCCTCGGCCATTGCCTGCTCCTCCCCGCCTGCACACTTACTCCCAGCCCTCACTCGGGAGCACCAGTCCTGAACTGCCTCCCCTCTGGGGTCCCCGACGACTCAAATGCTGGACCACAGGCCCCGTCACGGCACCTTCTTCACGGCACCCCCTTCACAATGCACTTTTCAGTGGTGTAATGAGCAACCCTGGCAACAGGCAAGAGGAGGGCAGAACTTATCACCTGCTCTGGACCTGCTCTGGCCGGTGGGGCAGCCTGAGATGGCTTCCCCGAGCCAAGTGACCTTCAGGCCAAGAGCCAAAGGATAAGTGAAGTGAGTGCTCTAAACAAAGGCCAGCCAGGCCTCAGTGCGGCCAGCAAGGAGAAGGAGGCAGGCCCGTGGACCAGAGGAGGGACTGGGCCCTGACCCCCTCCCTGGGCAGCAGGAGCTGTGGAAGGCTTCTCAGCAGGAAGGGACCCACTCTAACCCCCACGGCCCCTGCTGCCCTCCCCCTCTTCTCCCACAGGCACGGAGAAGCGCAGCTGGACCACGGCAGGGTGCCGGGCTATTCCCAGTCCCGCCTGGTTCCTTCTGGCCACACTATGAGGAGACCCCACCAGAGCTGCTTCCCACATCCCTGAGTCTGTTCCCAGATAATTAAACTGTAAGCTGATTAGTCAAGAAAAACCTTTAATTAGCCCTTGAAATCATTCAGGAAAATTACAACCTCCTCTGCGGGCGCTGTGCCTGCCCTCTGCCAGGGCCCAGGGTGGTGCCAGGGAGGAAGCAGAGGATGGGGGAGGTGGGCCCTGAGCTGCCGTGAGAGCCTCACCCAGCAAGGCCCAGCCGAGGGAGCAAGGTGCCTGGTGGGGAGGAGGGCACTGGCCCCCTGCCACGTCATGAAGACCTGGGAATAAATCCAACACGAGGTGGGCAAGGACTACGATGGAAAACTATGGCAGTTTTCTGAGAGACATCAGAGAAGACGTAAGTGGAGAGAGAGAGACCAGGTTCAACGTCATGTCTGTGTATGTGACAGCGGCTTATCTCACACTTAAAGGAAATTACAAAAAGCCAAGCATGGCCAAGACAAGTAGGAGGGCCTGTTCTCCAATGCTCAAGACTTACTACACCAACAGAAATCAGGACAGGGACAGGAAAACAGAGAAGGAGGAAGGAAGTGAGCCCCAGAAACAGGCCCACTACATGGAGATGTGACTTGCGATCGGGCAACGGAGAAGAGGGGTCCATTTTTAACAAACGGGGGTCCAGGTGGAAAATATAAAACTGGATGCCCACCTCACACATGCACACCCCACCCCCCAATTCCGGAACAAATAGACTAGATGTGAAAAGCAGAACCGTAAAACTATAAAGAAAATGAGTGACAATTTTGACTATATTAAAATTAAGCACTTTTGTTCAACAAAAGACAATTTTTTTAAAGTAAAAAGGCAAACCTCAGACTGGGAGAAGACAGCGCAACATTTTAGAAACAAGGCCCTTCTCCGGAACAAGGATCCACGCAAAGAGACAGGAAATACACGGGCAGCCCGCCCGGGAGAACAGGCGCGGGCCGTGAACAGCCCCCCACAGAGGCGCTCCAGGCGCTGCAGGAGCCTGTGGAGGGAGAGGTGCTCCACCGGACTGGCCGCCAGGGAAATGTGAGTCAGCGCCAGGAGGAGAGGCCACCCCATCGGACCAGGACCAGCCTGCACGATGGGCCACAGGTCCCACGGCTAGAGCCGCCTTCCAGGATTCCAGGAAGGGCTGGGCAGCAGTGGGGAGCACTGTGTGGACCACTGGGTGCGGCACGTGCAAACCCTCCATCAGTTTTCCCAATTAATCAATCAACCTAATGAATAAGGTCTCACCGGGCCCAAGATTATTTCAGGCCTTTCTCCGCCTCCAGGCAGGGGTGCCTCAGAAGGCCAAGAGTCCAAGAGACAGGCTCCGAAATGGGTAGCAACAGAGTCTGCATCCACCAGTGTGTCCCTGGAGGCCACTAAGGGTCAGGCACTCCAGAGTATTTGTAGGAAGAAAAAGGAAACAATCACATTCAGATGAATAAGCCAGGCCCTGAGGAAGTATGAGCTTCCTCAGGGCCTGGCTTATTAGGAGCAGAACTTCAGAGATGCCCCAGGACACCCAGAGCAGCCTCAGTCCTAGAGAGAAAGAAACTGGGCCATGGAGAGGCCAGAGTGGCTGTCAACAATCGAACCCAGACCACCTCAAAACCTGACACTGATGCTAGTCTTCCGTCTGTTCCTCAAGTGCCCCGGCAGGAGAGTGCCGGGAGCCCCGCACAGGCAGCTCCCTTGGCCTCACGCCCCGCCCTGACTCCTCTCTAAGCTAATGGGGGGGGGGGGGGTGCCATTTCCTCCTCTGGAAGCCTGCCTCTGCTCCTCACCTAGGGAGGAACCCCGATCCTACATTCTGCAATGACACTCACTGCTTATTACAGCTCATTTGCTCCTTCCCTCCCCACTCACTGACCCATCCATTCAGTCAGTCCGCCAGCGCTCACTGAGTGACTGCTACACCTCATGCTCTGAGGATCCAGCAAAGGGACACAGTGAGCTAAGTTCGGAAGCTAAGTTATGGGCAGTGGGACAATACGTCAGGAGAACCACAAATCATAATGTAATGTGAGTAGCAACGAGGAGTGAAAATCAGCAGGGAAGAGGCGGGGAGAGAGACAGGTCACAGAGAGAGCAGCAAGAACAAAGGCCCTGAGATAGGACCCAGCTTGAAATGTTCTCCGAATGGTACGGCAACGGTGAGCAGAAAAGCCGGGCCTGAATCTTGTGGGGCCTTGGAGGCTTTTTGTGAGATGAAGCCACGGGAGGGTCACCAGCAGGAAAGGGTCATGATCTGCTCCAGGCTCCCTCTGGCTTCTGTGGGGACTGACTGTGGGCAGTGGAGAAGGGAAGAGTGAGGAGACTGGTCGGAGATGAGGGTGGCTTGAATTGGGGGTGATGATGAAAAAGCATGAAGGGTACCAGGTTCTCGTCCGAAGGCAGAGCAACAGGCTTCCCAGACCCAGTGGATGTGGAGGGAAAGGACAAGGGGAGCCAGGATGGTACCGGATTCTTGGCTCCGTCCAGAGAGCGAATGGGGCGCCAGTGACAGGGTTACTGGAGGAGAGGGGTGGTTTACCTGTCTCTGTGTGGCTCTTTTGTCAAGGTCTGTGTACATGCCAGACCGAGCTCGGTAAGAGAGCCTGCTGTGTTCGGTTCTGGGCCTCATGGCCTCAGCTCAGGGCTCACGGAGGAGTGAGCGCTTGACCCTATTGGTAGGGTGGTTAAGAGTGGGCAGGAAAAAACAACACAACGGAACTCATCTCCGTGATAACAAGTGCATGTTACTTCTGCAGAAGAACAGAATATAAACTGTTTCCAAGTCAATTAAAAAATCTGGCAAACCCAGTGTTGGTGAGGATGTGAAGCAGCGGCCGGGCATGTACACAGGCACAAGCACCTGGAAAGATGCGGGGCGGCGTTCACTGACGGTGACAACCCCCCACCCTCAGACCCAAGCAATGCACCCTGCACACGTTCCCTGGAGAAACACGTGCCTGCGCGCACCGTGGATGCATTCAAAGAGGACGTTCGCACTAGCACGGCAAGAGACCGAGAACGAAGTTATGGTTCAGTCACATCATAGAATATCACACAGTAATGAGGGTGAACAAACTGCCAATATGGGTGACCATGTGGACAAAGGGTGAGAGAAGGCAGACACAAGCGGGGACATGCAAAGATCCCATTATTGTGAAGTTCAAAAGCAGGCAAGGCGGCAATCTAAAATTCAGGGATGTACTCCTGATAAAAGCTACCCAGAGAAGCAGAGACACGGTGACCCCCCAGATCAGGGGAGTGGACACTACTGGGGTTGTGGTCAAGAGGGTGATGGGGGCTTCTGAGCTCTCTGCCTTCGCCCTGGCATGGGAAAGTGACTGCTCCCCTTATCATCTAGCAACCTGACCTGTGCCCTTAGCCACTATTCTGTGTGTACATGGCATTTCAGAGTCAAATAACCTGGGGCTATGGAAGTGTGGGGGAAGTGGTAATGGGGCTGTGGAGGCCCCTGCAGACAGCAGAGGAGGGGTCCCTAGAGAGAGAGGGGGGCTAACTCCCTTGGGAGATCCTCGCCTGGGGGCTGATACACAAAGAGGCCTGTCCTCCTGCAGTGCCCTACTTTTCCCCCAAGCCCGGCACTGACTGAGGAGGGAAAGGCAGAGGGAGGGGAGGAGGGGGAGGAGAGCCAGGACAGGAGGCCACTTCCCTGGTGTGGGAGTGGCTGAAACCAGACTGGGGAAGCCAGCCGAAACCACAGCACAATGCCGCTTTATCAGGAGTTTCCAAGCTGGGGCACCTGGGGAGAAAGGAGGGAGGGCCGAAGAGAAAAGCATGTGGGGACTCCACCAGGTCACCCCACCTGTCAAGGTGCTCTCCTTCAAAGCTCTGCTGCAGCTGGCCTGGACTGAGGACACAGTAGAGGCAGCGGGGAGGGGGAGGGAGAGCTTCCTCATCCCTCAGGCTTAGCCGGGCAGGGGCAGGGTGGAGGCGGTGTGCCCTAGTGGCTGGAGCCAGAGTGGGCAGCCAGCAGCCTGCAGCCAAATCCCAGCCCCACTGGCTCTGTGACCCCAGACAAGTCGCCCAGGTTCTCGATTTCCTCCCCTATAAAAGGGGAATAGTAACACCTACAACTTGGGGGTACTGGGAAGATCCAGTAAGTTAGTTCACCAAAAGCACTCGAGCACTTTCTGTGAATACTAGCAATATAGAGTAACACAGATACTAATGCTGGCAGGCAACCATCTTTGAGCACTTGCTGTGCATTCTGCCTGATGATTATGCATTTATGAAGGCAAGATATCCCATGAAGAGATGCCATTAATGTCCCACTTTACAGATGAGGACACCGAGGCACAGAGAGTTGAAGTGACCTGTCTGGGACCACACAGCCATCAGTGGCAAAGCCAGCTCCGGAGTCCACGCACTCCACTGCGTCAAATAGGTCAAGAGCTCCAAATTGGAGCCCGGTAAGCCTGGGTTTGAGCCCTGGATCTGCCAGTCACTTGCTGTGGGGTTGCCAGCCTATGCTTCAGTCTCCGCTTCTTAAGGAAGGTAAAAGTGTCATGAATGGACAGCTCCCAGAGAAGGAAGCCCAGATGGCTTTCGACAAACACAAAGATGCTCCACTGTACTCATAGTAAAATCAGAGCTACAACAAGAGCGTTGGGTACCTACCTGAGAGGCTAAGTCTAAAGCATCAGGTAACACCTTGTCCGCATGGCCAGCACGTGAGGAAACCACAGCGCCCTCAGCCCTTGGGGTGGGGCACGTAAACGGGCACACACGCCCCCCGAGCACCACCAGTGAGCTCTGGGAGCACACACCCCGGACCCCCCAGCCCAAGTCCAGAGGCAAACCCTCAGCTGCACTCACAGGCACATGCAGCCCGGTTCAGCGGAGGGAAAGCCCGGAAGGCCCTGAATGGCCATCTGCAGGGACACATGTGCCACAGAACGTGACACAGCCACAGCAAGCACAGGACAGCACTCTGTCCTGACACAGAATTTAAGAGTGAAAAGTGCAAGGGGGCAGGACAGAATACAAACACGCGAAGTCAGCGCCGCTGAAGTAAAAACGAAGGGGGGAGAACACATGCAGGAGCAAGTACCACAGGAAAGAGAACGAGGGCTGGCCCCTGGGAGGGGACCGCCGGCCAGGGTGAGCGAGGAATGCCCTTGTCACCGTGTACCCTTCTGCGCTGTGCTCAGCGTTTCACTGATTATTTAGGACAGTAATACATGCATAAGGAGCAAAAACGTGCCTTCTGAAAATTAAAATGCAGGAAAAGAGAAATGAGGTTAATAACACCTCCTCCTCAGGGTCTGCGGGCGGTACCACCCTGATGACGGCCATAAGGCACGCACCCAGCGCCCAGTAAGCAGGAAGCTGGGTTAGTGCAGTGTCACTACAGGCTGGGAGCAGGTGAGGAGGAGGCTGCAGTCCAGAGGAGGACACTTTTCACCAGCTCACTGCACGCCAGGCAATGTGCCAGGTACTTCACAGCCTGATCTCCTCCAACCCTCCCAACAGGTTATGAACACCCCTTCTTTGGGGGTCCCCAGCTAGGGGAAGGGGGATCGGGCCAGGGCCCATGAGGCCCTGGCAGGGAAGTTGCCATTATTACCCCTGAGGATGGCAGCAGAGCACCTTGCACCCTAGGGAAGGTCAGGGCAGGGCCAGAGGGGGACCCATGAGACAGGCTGCAGTGAGGGGTCACTTCTGTTGTATCTGCCACCATTGGCTCCCCTGGACTTAGGAAAGCTCCCTTTCTGACCCTCCCGGCCCCCCCAACAACCCTTCCTGTGGGCCAAGGCAGCTGGCAGACAATGAGTCCCAGCCCCCGGATGGGTGGCTAGGGCGGGAAGGGTCCCATTTCCCCAACTGTGCCTTGGAAGGAGACTGCTTCCTGCTGGCTGCATCTGCGGCCACCCGGCTCGGCTGATGGGAGAAACAGCTGCTGGGGACACCCCGAGCGGCGTCTGGCCAGGAAGTCTGGTTCGCTCTGAGCCAGCAGGACAAGGAGATGTGAGGCAACAGACAAAAGAGGGAAGGGGCTTGTGGGGGGCCCTGAGGGAGGTAGGGACCCAGTGTCCAGAAACTACTCAGGTTGAACAGGCCCCAAGGAGCTTCCACCCAAAGAGCAGCCTGGGTAAGAACCAACTGAGCAGGAAGTGACCTTGTCTTATCAAAACCACTTCCAAATCACTGGCAGTAACTGTAATAAGCAGTGACTCTGGAGCCTGAAGGTGTGAAGCTCAAATCCTGCCTCTGCCACTTGCCTGCTGTGTGACTTTAAACAAGTCACAGACTCCCTGGGTCTCTGTTTCCTCATCTCTAAAATGAGGATAGTAACAGTCCTTAGTAGGTCACGAAAATCAAAGGAGTTACTGTGGGTAAAGTACTCATACTCTTGGCCAGCACACAGGACCCTCCTCCACCATGGCCACCCTCGTCCTATCTACCCTCTTCTGTTGGACTATCCCTCAGGTCTCCCTGCCAGCTGCCCCCCAAATCTGTCCCCAACACAGTAGCCTGAGCAGTCTGTAACAGGAAACCAAATACCTAGTAAAGCCCTCCAATGACTCCCCTCCCACACAGAGAGAAATCCACTCCCTCCCCTCAGCCTGAGAGCTGCCCCTCCCCCGCCCAGTTCCACCTGCCAAATCTCCCCCACCTCCCTGACCTCGATGCCTGCTCTGTCATGCTGGCCTCCTTGATAGTACTTGACCACCCCAAACTAACTTGGACCTCAGGGCCTTTGCACTTTCAGTACTCACTACCCGTCCTATTCTTTCCACCTTTCTAGGCCTGGCTTGCTCTCACTGATCAGATGCCTCCTCCAGAAAGTCCTCAGTGACTCCCCAGGCTTGGTCGGGCACCTCCTCAAGGATTCCTACGGACCCTGTGCCTCCCACAGCCCAGCCCTGACCACTCTGGGCTGTCACTGCCTGAGGACAGTCTGTCCCCCTCACTGTACTATAGTACGATGGGTCAAGGAGGGAGGGGCAGGGCCGGTGGTTCCGCTGGTCACCCAAAACCAATGGTGAGATGCACGAGAGTTGAACACGGCTTTGCCCTTCCCTTTCCAAGCTTCACCTCCTGCCTCCGTGCCTCCTTCCTGAGGAGGTTCAAGTCGGTATAATTTCCTTCCCCAACTATGGCCCTGGGAGAAGCCCCCCAAGGATACCTGGGTCAAAGTTGCAGCCACTACCCTGCATGCCCTAGAAGGCAAAGGTCAAAGCCCTCTGGGGCTCAGCTATGTGGGTCCCATGAACCATCTCCCCAGCTGTTCCCCAGCAGCCTCCAATGTCATAAAACCTACCATCTTATGGCTGAGTAAATCATTTCAGCAAGGGCCACCAAGTTGCCCAAAGCAGGACACAGAGCGAAGGCAACCTTCGAGTCCAGCCGGGAAGCCCACTGGTTCAAGCACTTAGGAAAGCTGTTTGGAAGGTCCAGTGAGACATCTGCCCAAGAGAGACTCTAGCCATGGTGCACAAGGAAACACCTTCAAGAAGGTTCACTGAAGCGCTGTTTGTTCCAGTCCTGATGGGAAACCACCTAAATGTTTAGCCACCAAAAGGTGAACGGAACTCCTGCGCGGCAAAATCACCAAAGGAAACACCTGGCGGCGAGGAAACGAATGCCTGTCCCAGACCCGCACGTCCACACGGACGTACCGAAGCCCTCACGCTGAGCGGGAGAAGCCGAGTGTTTATCCTGATCCCACTTACCCAGTCTGTTAACTGAAAGCAGCGGCGGCCAACCCTGGCGGGCTGGGAAAACCGCGTGCTGCTGCCGTCCCACCCCACACCACGAACCGGCATCAGAATCTCTGTGGTGGGCCCGGGCAACAGCGGTTCTGAAAGCTCCCTGGGTGACTGCAGTAGGCAGCGGTGTGCAGCCAGGGCTGAAGCTCTAGCATTTGTGAATACTGTCGAGGACAGCAAAGGTGTGGACGCCTGCAGAGAAACGCTGCGCACCAAACTCCGGTTCAGAAGCTGCCCCTGGCAGAGGACCAGGGGTGGGGGTGGGCAGAGCAGTGGAGCCTTTAACTGTATCCACTGCGTGTTCTGCCCCGGGCCCATGCCGGGGACGCAGGTATTTGGTGGAAGCTCCATTTTTTTCGATAGTCTGAAATATATCATAAGGAACAAAACTGGCACATAAAAAATTTCTTGACCACCCTGGTCAGGTGGCTCAGTCGATTGGAGTGTCATCCCATACACCAAAAGGCTGCAGGTTCAATCCCCAGTCAGGGCACATACCCAGGTTGTTCAGGGGTGGGGTGGGGGGAGTGGGCAACCGCTCAATGTTTCTCTTACATCAATGTTTCTCTCACTGTTTTCTCCCTTCCTCTCTAAAATCAATAATAATATATTGTCAGGTAAGGATTAAAAGATAATAAAAATTAATAAAAAGAAATCTCTTGCCCAAGGTCCCATAGCTGTAAGCGGCAGGGCAGGTACCAGAACAATGCCAAACCCCAACACTCCTTCCCTGTGCTGAGCCCTGAGATGCTGAGTGAGGTTGTACCACAAAGGCCGGAGACTGGGCTGGCCTCACAAGGTTGCCTGGAAGGTCCTCAGCAATGCTGCCAGAGCTAGGGGTAGAGTAGCTGCCCGAGAAGCCAGGAGGCAAGTGGAGAGAGACCCCTTCACCATCTCTGAGGCCCTCCCTAGGCAGCAGGAGCAGCAGCAGCAGCAAGACTACTGAATACACAGCACCTCCTGTATGCCAGGCCTTGGGCCGAGCACTGTACACTGTGCACCCTCACAGCAATTCTGTGAGGTAGCACTATCATGCCCATTTTGCAGATGAGGAAACTGAGGTCCAGAAAAGTTAAGCAACCTGCCCATGGTCACACAGCCTGAGACTGATGGGTCAGGACCACTCCCAGTACTGCTTCGCAGCTCCACAGACACGCAAAGCTACTCATCCGCCCCTGCTCCATCCCTCTCCAAGGCCAGGCACCCTAGTGGTCTCACACAGGCTACATGTGACCTAGAAGGCAACTTTATACCCATCCCCTGACCTCCCCTCAGAAACAAGACTTTTCTCTCTGTCTGGCTTGCTGATTCCCATCCCTCCTACTCATCCTTCAGAACTTATCCAGGGGGGTTGCCACAGTCTCCAGCCCAGGTTGGGGCCAGGATCTGGGCCCTCTCCTGGCTCACTGAACACATCTTCGTGGATTATGTCACCACTGGTGGAGATGTAGCCATGTATCACCAGCTGGGGGTCTAGGTTCAGTCTGCTCCCACCAGGGGACACTTGAGAGCCCTTGCGAGCCAGGGGCTCCACGTGTCTTATCCATTGCTGCGGTCCCAGCACCCAGCACAGTGCCAAACATTCAACCCTCAGTAACTGAGCATCCTCTGCCAGGCGGCGCTTCGGGTGGGGATTCAGGGAAGGAGTGACAAGGGCAACTCCCGCCCAATAAAGGGCTCACATTCTAGTGGAAGGGGATGACAACCAACAAGGTAAGGACAGAGTGAGGGCTGGGAAGAAAGCAACTGTGAGAGTGTCAGGGGAGGGAGGGCTGGGTGGTCCTGGTAAGGCTGTGAGTGACAAGAGTGAGAGGGGCAGGGTGGGGAATCGAGGCTCGGGGAACAGGAGGGTTAAAGACCTGGAGGGAGGCGTAAGCCTGTAGAGTTGAAGAACAGCAAAGAGGCCGGGGTATTTGGACCAAGGCAAGGGGAGAGCAGTAGGAAATGAGGTGGGGGAAGATAGAGGACCTGATGAGAGTTTGGGGTTTTTAGTACAGAGAACACCAACTCTGTACAGGGTACCACCCAAGGATATCTTCCCCAGCCAAGAGTCCACTAGACACACTTGAACTCTGGGCCACCCACAAACACCCGATCCCACAGGCCCAGGGAACCTCTCCTCCCAGATCACACCCTTCCACGGGGGCCAAACAGACAATCCTTTTCTGCTCAGGGAGTGGCCTGGCCTTGCCCAGTTGCCTGCTTCCAGAAACAGACCTTCAGCAGTCTACAATGCAGTGAGCAGGGGTAGGAGCTCTGGAATTCAGACCCAGGCTGGAATCTGTCTCTGAACCTCACTTTTTCTGCCTGAGAAGTGTATCTGGTACACACTTCACAAGATAGGAGTATAGAAGTCCAGGCACACGTGGTACCGCGGACAGTGTTAGGCCTCATTAAATATTAACCAATACTATGATTATTTAAGAGGCAGAAGACCGGAGAACTTGGGGCCCAGAACTTCAGGGTTCAAATCCCAGAGCACAACTTCCTCATCAGGTAACCCTGGACAAGTCACTTAGCCTCTTAGTAATGGCACCAACCCCGTAAGGTCGTAGTCAGGATTCAACATGCGAAGCGTTAAAGTGCTTTACCAGTGCTGCTATTTTCATTATTCGTGGAAGGGGCTCCCCTCTCCCCCACCAGCAAGCACCTTCGACCTCTCTCTTGGATGTCTTGTCCCTCCTCCCCAGCAACATGTCCCACTTGGGTTTTAACTTTTCACCCTTGGGAACATGATCTGTCCTGCAATCAGAGCCTGATCTCTGTCCCCTTTGGCCACTCCTCACCTTTGATCTCGCAGAAGATGCCCCCCAACCTATATCTCATTCATCTGCTCCGCTGGCTGCTGCATTTATCTTCCGACCCGCCGCCCCCATGGTTGTGACCTTTAACCCCCCTGAGGAGCACCCTCTCCTCAAATTATTTTGACCCTCCTTTTTTGATACTCACCCCAACCTCCTCTAACGCGCCCCCACTTCAAATTTTCAAACATTGCGCTCTCATAGGCCACGCCCCCTTTGTTGGTTTGACCTTTGACCTCCACACCTTCCCCCCCCCAGTGTCCACCCGGGACCCCCACCCCGGACACGACCCTTCCCACCATGAGTGAACTTTGACCCCAGCGGCCCCGCCCCCTACGTGCGTTACCCCACTCCCACAGCCATCACCCAGCCCATTCCAACCCCCTAGCTAGACCGCCTATCCTACCAGCTCGGTGCCGCAGTCACTCGCGGCCTAGCTGCTCGGACCGGAATCCCACGTCCTCGCGTCCCCCCTCAGCTCTCTTGCGCCGCCGCCAGCGCGGCCACTGCCGCCGCCATGTTGAATACCCAACGAACATCCGGGGCTTCCCCCCCCCATCACCGCCCACCAGTCCCCATAGCAACAGGGCGGATCGAGTTGTGGGCAGGGCCCGCTCAGGGGCGGGGCTGGACGCGAGCAGAGCCGGCTGTAGCCGCTGATTGGTAAAGACTATCCAATCGGAGACCTGTGGGCGGAAAATGCCAAGCCAGGATTGGGAAATTTGGAAAGGGTGCGGGAAGGCTGGTTCCCAACCCACTCGAGTTCTTAAAGGGGAAATGACTGTTCTCTGGTAACAGTCACTCCCACTTTCCTCCTAAAGGAGTTAGGAGGTGGAGGGCAGTATTGCACAATAAGGACGGGAAACAGTTCTAAAGCACCTACTATCTGCTGGACTCCCAGCCTGGTGCTTTACTTGCATTATCTCACTGAATACTCACTACAACCCGACTGTATTATTGATAACTGTTTTGCAGATAAAGAAACTGAGGTTCAGAGGGGCTAACTAACTGGTTTAGGATCCCAGGAAGTAAATACTGAGTCATGGACCTCTGTCTGTCAGAGTCCGGAAACTCTAACTGGAACCAAGACACTATTTGATCTTAATCTTTTAAATAAAATTTTAAAAGTTATTAATGTGTGTGTGAATACAATAAAAATAAAAATAAACCCCTTGCATCAGAAATCAGAAACTAAACTCGGACAACCTCTTCTACGATTTCACTCACTGAGCTCCAGCCACTTTGCTCTTCCAGAAAAATATCAGGTACTCTCCCAATTCAAGGTCTTGGCATTAACTTTTCCCTTTTCTGGAATACTCCCCCACATATCCTTATGGTTCCTTCCCTCCCCTCCTCAATGTCACCTTACTGGCAGGACTGTTCTTCCTCACCTTAACTACAGCAGCAAACGTCCCTCTCACATGCTAGTAAATCCCTTACTTTGTCTGCTTTTTCTTATTTTCTGTTGCTCAAATCACCTTTTAGCATACTAGTTAATTAGTACCTATTTGTAGTTATTGATTTTTGGTCGTCTCTCCTGCTGGAATGTCAGATCCACGAGAGAATGGATTTTTGTGTTTCGTTCACTGTTCATGCCAGCACCCTGGCATTATTGGCATGTAGATGCTCAATAAACATTTGTTGAATGTATGGTTGGATGAATCGTTAATTCCATCTCCCCAGAGATACTCTTAAATGTTTAGTGCATCTCCCCTGCCCCAGAACAGTGTCTAGCACATAATAGGCATTTAATTAATGTCTGCAGAAGCAATGAATGAATAAGTGATTGCATGAGTCATTTTTTCTGTACTTTCACCTATAATTTTAAACAGAACCAGAAACACACATTCACAAAGAATTGTGGGGGATTGGTAGGGGAAGGTGGAAGAGGGTGGAAGAGAGATAAATGATAATGGAAAAAACAACAATAAAAAAGAAAGAAAAAGGGAAAAACAAAAATAATTTTGTATGTTTTTACAGAGAACAAACTGATGGTTGCCAGATAGGAGCGGGGTTGGGGGACTAGGTGAAAAATGTGGCGGGATTAAAAAGCACATATTGATAGTTAGAAAATAGTTATAAGATGTAAAGTGCAGCATATGGAATATAGTCAATAATATAATAACTATGTGTGGTGCCGCGTGGGTGCTAAACTTATCAAACACATCACTGATATAATAATGAATGTCCACTATAATTTAAAAAATTAAGTATATTTAAAAAGAAAAGAATTTTCTATCTTTTGAAGCAACGTTATAAATATCACCAGTATCTCCTCATGCCATTAAGTATTTTTCAAATCCATTAGTTTTAATGGCTGCATAAGAGGCCGCTCTATCAATGAACTCTAATTTAACGACTTTTTTCCTGTTGAACACCTAAGCTGTGATAAATATTTTGCTATTATTTAATCTCTCCTCACACACACACACACAAAAAAACAAAAAACAAGCAGCCGAATATTTCTGCACATCGATAATTATCTCCTTTGAATAGATTACCACAAATAGAACGGCTGGGTCAAAAGGCTGGGTCAAAGGAATGTACAAAGGAATGTACATCTTGAAGATTTAATAATAGTAACAGTTTCCATGTTTTCAGCATTTCTATCCATGATGCTCAACCGTGAAATTTAACAACAGAGGCTGTGATTATGCCTGTTTCGCAGAGGAGGAAACTGAAGCTTACAGAAGTAACTGCATTTGCTCAAAGCCACACAAGATAAGGGGCGGAGGCAGAGCTCCCCCCCACCCCCACCCCAGGCGCTCTCTCACTGCGCTCTGCTGCCTCCCCACGGCCTAGGACGCACATCGCCAAACTGTTACAGGGATCCAATTCGCACTCCCACCAGCATTCACAGGGCATTTACCCTTCCTCGCCAGCGTTAAACATCCTTGGTTCTGTGCACTTTTAAAATCTTTATGCCTCACAGAGTTTCTGTTAAAAAAAAAAAAAAAGCAAGGCTAGTAACTCAGATGACGGAACTTTATTCAGGTCACAGTGATGGGAGTAGGGCCAGGTGCAGCCTTTGCCTGCAAATTGCAAAGCATTCCGCTCTAGAACCCATGTTTAAGAAAGTGCTCTAGTAACTTAGCAGGGGATTTCAGAGATCAGACCTCTGGAACAATTCTACCTATAGACTTGCTCCAAGGGCTTACTAAGGATGGGTGATCAGACCCTCCTACTTTGGGGCCCTGGGAGAGAGAAATCAGCCCCAACCAACCTTCTCCAGAGAAGGCTTCTTGGAGGTGGTGGTGAGGAGGTGACCCCTAAAAAATGGAAACAGGAAAGGCGAATGAAGTGGATTAGCTTAATAGAAATGACACATTTCAATACATCAGGGAAAGAGATAAGTGGTAATACATGAATGGCAAACAAAGCTTTTTGTCCATCATCTGTAAAGCACATTTAGAAATCACTATGAAAGGTGAACATACAGCAGAAAAATAGGCAAAGAACAGGAACAAAAACTTAACATACAAACAATAAAAAAGAACTAATGGAATAGGTGAACAAGAAATTAATAAAATGGCTATTGTTTTTTAAAAAGAAAGAAAGAACCCAAATGGAGTTACTTTTGCTAAACCAGTCACCAGCCCAAAACTTAATAACTAACCTAATTGTGGCTCTAGTCTCTGCTGTGAAAGGAGTTGCAAACCAATCGGGCAGGAAGTTCTTGCTGAACACTAGCGAGGTTATCTGCCTGCTGAGAAACCCACCCCCTTCCCCTAGGGGAAGGTGACCTTGCCTTAAACAATCACACTTTTCTTATTTCCACCCTTTTCTGTCTACGAAAACCTGTCGCTTTATACAGCTTCTTGGAGTTCCCTCCTGGTTGCTAGATAAAACACTGCCTGATTCATGAATCACTTAATAAAGCCAATTAGGTCCTCAAGGGTATTTGGTTGAATTTTGTTCTTTAACGCTATTTTAAACGATCCCCTTTTTCCATCTCTTAGCAAAATATTTTTAAATATTAGAATCAGTGCTACTGAAATACTAAGTAACAGCCATGCCCACAGTCCCCGTGTATCGCTGATCTGGGGCGGGCTTTTGGTGCTGTCCACCAGAAGACTCAGCAACGCTGTCTGGTGTTTAGCACAGCGGTTCTAATTCTAGAAAATGTTCTTACAGGAAAAGAGGTACAGACAATGATGTAAATGTCAGCTCTTTATTGTTAGCGTTCTTTTAGTAAGAATTTTTTAAATCACTATTTTTCTGCCCTTGCTAGTATGCCTCAGTGGATTGAGTGCACTGAAAAATGGCCAGTTCGATCCCCAGTCACAGCACACGCCTGGGTTGCAGGCCAGGTCCCCAGATGGGGACCTGCAAGAGGAAACCAAACTCTCGCACATTGATGTTTTTCTCACCTGCTTCCCCTCTCTCTAAAAGTAAATAAATAAAATCTTTAAAAATGTTGAGGGGAGGACTTCCAGTCCTAAGTTGGCTGCATAGGCAAACATGGCTCACCAATTTGCACAACCACATCAAATTACAACTAGAATAAAGAACAGCCATCACTCAGAACCATCAGATATCAAGTTGAATGGAAGTATGACAACTACGGAATTAAAGAAACTGCATCCATCCAGACTGGTAGGAAGGGCGCAGACACAGGATGGGCTAGCCCCACACCCACACATGGTGGATAAAAATTCAGGAGGGATATCTCAGGAGCTAGGAGTCCGGGCCCCACACCAGAGCCCCCCAGCCCAGGGCTCCAGTGCCAGGAAGTTAAATCCTCATAACTTCAGGCTGAAAAAACCAGTGAGGATTGAGTTGGTGGAGAAACTTCTGGAGCCCCAAGCAGTTCCTCTTAAAGAACCCACACGACGACTCACCTACTCAGACTCACTCCCTTTGGGCTCCAGCACTGGGGAACATCTTAAAAGGCACCAGTGACACACAGGGAGAAACTGAAGTGTCTGGCAACGAGAGGAGCAGAGGCCTTTGTCCCTTTTCTAATCCTTCTCCCACAAAGCTGGCAAGCTGATGCCCTATCTGAGACTCCAACAACCTGGCTAACATTGACCCACCTTGGTGATCCCCACAGACTCCGCCCCACCCAATTTATGGGCCCACCCAAGCTGCTTTTCCATGTGAATGGCTGGTCATGGCTCAGACTGCATAATTTCCTAAATCCTATCAAACAAGGAACAGCTAGTTTCAGTGAACCTCAGGCTCAGCATTAGCAGCAGACACATTAGATTCACAACTTGTCTTTGCCTGAGAATCTCCAAGCCCAGAACAAGTAGCGGCCATCTCAGATTGCTTTACAGCTCAGGTAGGGTGGCTCCAGGCGAAACACAGGTGGGCCTGACCTTGGCCTGCACCACCCAGGAAACTGCAGGGCCGGTGTACCTAGTGGACAGCTACAGACCATGTCAGAGCACCAGCACCCTGCCCCTGCATAGCTGATCCTCCACAGAGGGCTGGTGGTCAGTGGTCACAGTAAGTCCTTGCAGCTGACTGGCCTAGGTAAATCCCTCCCATTGATCTGCCAACAGCAACCAAGGCTCAACTACAAGAGGAGGGTGTACTCAGCCTTCACAAAGGGCACGCCTCAAGTATCCGGTTTGGGTGATAGGGGAGGCTGTGCCACTGGACCCTACGGGACCCTATTACAATTGGCCACACAACTACCATGCCTCAGAGTCAAAGTAGCTCTACACGGAAACAAACAGCAGGTCCGTCAAAATGAGTAGACAAAAAAACACGGCTCAAAACTCCAGAAAAAGAGCTAAAGAAAATGGAGTTAAGCAATCCGTCAGATGCAGAGTTCGAAATACTGGTTATAAGGATGCTCAGGGAACTGAGTGAGGACCTCAACAGCATAAAAAAGATCCAGTCAGAAATGAAGAATATGCTAATTGAAATAAAGAACAATTTATAGGGAATCAAAAGTGGAGTGGATGAAGCCGAGAATCAAATCAATGATTTGGAACATAAGAAAGCAAAAGTCAACCAACCAGAACAACAAGAAGAAAATAGAATCCAAAAAAATTAGGACAGTATAAGTGATAGCTGGGACAACTTCAAGAGGTCCAACATTCTCATCATACGAGTACCAGAAGGAGAAGAGAAAGAGGAAGAAATTGGAAATCTATTTGAAAAAATAATAACATAAAACTTCTAATTTAGTGAAGGAAATAGACATGCAAGTCCAGGAAGCACAGAGAGTCCCAAACAAGATGGATGCAAACAGGCCCTCTCCAAATTACATCATAATTAACCAAAGCTTAAAGATAAAGAAAGAATCTTAAAAGCAGCAAGAGAAAAAAGTTAGTTACCTACAAGGGAGTTCCCATAGACTGTCAGCTGATTTTTCAAAAGAAACTTTGCAGGTTAGAAGGGATTGGCAAGAAATATTCAGTCATGACAAGCAGGGACCTACAGACAAGATTGCTCTACCCAGCAAAGCTATCGTTTAGACTCGAAGGGCAGATAGAAAACTTCCCTTAAAGGAGGTCATCCTCACCAAACCACTATTTTATAAAATGTTTAAGGGACTTATTTAAGAAAAAGGGGAAAATAAAAACTATGAACAATAAAATGCCAATAAATACGTATCTATCAACAATTAAGTCTAAAACACAAACTAAGCAAACAAGAAGGACAGAGACAGAATCATGGATACAGAGAACATTTTGATGGTTGCCGGATGGAGGTGTGTGGGGGGGGATGGGTGAAGAGGTGAGGGGATTAAGAAGTACAAATAGGAAGTTACAGAATAGCCATGCGGATGTAAAGTACAGTGTGGGAAATGAAGTAGACAAAGAACTACGTGCATGAGCCGTGGACACGAACAATGGTGTAGGGATGCCTGAGGGAATGGAGGTGCTGGGTGGAAGGGGGCAAAGGGAGAAAAATTGGGACAACTGTAATAGCATAATCAATAATATATAATTAAAATTTTTAAATCACCATTTTTTAAGATTTTGGTGTATTATGCTGTACTTAACATTCTCCCTATCCTGGCACATTTAAGTTGCTCCCAGTTATTTTCACTGCTCTCCGTGCCACACATCTCTAAACAGCACACGATTTTACCTAATTCTCATCAATTATCTGTAGATGGGATCCTCAGCCTCAGTTAACAGGCGAGGAAACCAAAGCATAGAAGTAGGGTGTGAAGTGGAGCAAAGCCCCACCACCTCTGAGCAGCTTTGCTGGAGTTTCACCCAGGAAGTCTGACTTTAGAGCTGACGCTCTTAAACACTGCTCAAATTCATTTAATTAATATGTTCTTTGAATACCATCTGTGTGGCAAGCATGTTGAAAAGTGATAACTACAAACATTTACTGAGCATTTTGTATATAGCAGGCCCTTTACTACTTCCTTTAATCTAAGCGACAACCCAACTAACCTTATCTTCATCCAACGTATCTGCAAACAACCACGGAGAGGTTAAGTAACTTCTCCAAAGTCACACAGGCAGCCGGGCTTCAGGGTCTAGACTCCTGGCTCTTGAATATTTCTCTCCTTTTTCAGAGAACAAATGCCTGAGAAATAGATAATAAACACATGAACAAATAAATAATATGCCATAAAATAAAGTGATGGCAGAGCTCAAGTCATGGAACATACCCAGGCAGCCACAGAATGCGGAACACAGAGCACCCAGCAGCTCCACTCCTAAGTATTCACTCAAGAGAAGTGACACCTATGTGTGTACACAGGAGTGTACGGGGACATTCACAGCAGCCATTTTCATAATTGGCCCAAACTGGAAACAGCCCCAGATGTCCTTCAACTGGTTACGGGTAAGTGCATTGCAGTGAATCCATGCCATGTGATCGGACTCAGCAATGAAAAGGCACAATGGATAAGCAGGGCAAGGATGGGTTACACACGTACTAGGCTGGGCGAAAGCAGCCGATCTCAAAGGGCTTCGAAGATACTGTGTATCTGATTCCACTGGGAGCATTCTGGAAAAGGTAAACCTCTAGTGACAGAGAACAGATTGGTTACTGCCTGAGGCTGGGGACCGAGGGAAGGATTAACAGCAAAGGGACAGGAGGGAAATTGGGGTGATGAAAATATTCAGAATCTTGACTGGGGTGGCTCCTTCATAGGAATGTACATCTGTCAAAACTCAAATTGTACTCTTTGAAAGGGTATAGTTAATTGTACCAAATTCCATCTTAATCAAGATGTATTTAAACATTTTTAAAGTGCAGTAAAGCATGGATTCCAGTTAATAACGATGTATCACTAAAATAGACAGTTAATGACAGTATAGGAAACAGAGAAGTCAAAGAACTTATATGTACGACCCATGGACATGAACTAAGGGGAGTGCTGGAGGGGGGTGCAGGAGAGAGGGGGATAAGGGGGGAAATTATAATAACATAATCGATAAAATATACTTAAAAATTAAAAAAATAAGATAATGTATCAATAGTGGCTCCTTACTTGTAACAAATGAATTCTACTGAGGTGAAGGTTTTAATAATAGGAGAAACCGGCTATGGGGCTTATGGGAACTCTGTACTATCTTTGAAATTTTTCTGTGAATCTAAAACTATTTGAAAAATAATGTTTATGCTTAAAAATGAAAAAAAAACCAGAATGGACATATTATGCCCATGTTAATTTATGTGGGAAAGAAAAACTGGTTACAAACTCACCCATATCATATAATAGTATTTTCTTTTTTATTGAGCTATAATTGATATATGACATTATATTACTTTCAGGTGTACAACATATTCAGTCAGTATTTGGATATATTGCCCTGTGGACCACTTCGTGAGTTCGCATGCCATGCTCGTGCGGGGCCATGCTATTCTCTTCTGTGTATAGTTTGGACTTCAGCGCATGCGTTGCTGACAAGAGCATGAGAGTGCCTATATTTTTTTAATAATCGAGGGTTATAAGGGAAAATATTAAAATGTTCAAAGTTAGAAGCTGTGAGTAAGGGAACAGCTGGGAAATTTCTGGTTCTGTTTTATTTATTTATTTTTGCATGGTTTGGACTTGTTTCAACGATGAGAGTGTTATTTTTCTCTCCTGAAGAAAAATAAGGATATTATCGTTTGTTTGTTTGTTTTTTAATTTGCTGACATGTCGCAGCAAAGACGTGGAAGGAGGTCCTGGGAGGGAAGAGGGGGCGCTGCGCCGGGAGCGGAGCCCCTCCCCCCGCCCCCCAGCGCGCTGTGCCCTGCACGCGGGAGCCAGGGCCCGGCGTTCTCCGTCCTCTGCGTTCCACTTCCCTCCACTTTCTCTCCTGCTCCCCCATAGGATTGCAGTAAACATTTAGCCAGTACGAATACTGGATGTTCAACGAAAATCGGATTTCAGACACACTCCAAGTCATTTTCTAGGATAAGTGTATCTCATGTCATATTTGTGAGGTACTTACTGTATTTATTCTTTATCTGAAATCCACATTTCATTGGGCGCCCAGTTACATTCGCCAGTGTTTCACCTGGCAACTCTACGCCCTCCATGCCAGCCAGCCTGGCCTCAAGGCTGTCTCTCACACACAGGCTCAGCCCTGCCTCAGGGCCTGTGCACCTGCTGGTCCCTCCGCCTGATCACTCTTCCCAGTCTTTGCTTTGACCAGCTCCTAATCTTTTGGTTCAAATGTCACCTCCTCAGGGAGGCCTTCCCTGGATACCATGTCTAAAGCAACTTGACTATCCCACACTGGAATTACCATGTGATGGTGTGCTCATTTTCAGGGTTTCTTCTTTACCAACCTGGGTACAATTTAAGCTTCAGAAGAGGAAAACTGTCATCTGGGCCACCACACTGTTTCCCACACTTGCATCATAGAAAGTGTACAGGTCTTCCACGGTTCTCATTTTTTGTTTGTTTAATTCTCACCCAAGGACATTTTCTCACTGCTTTATAGAGACAGAGGATGGGAGGGCATCCGTTGGTTGGTTGGTTGGTTGGTTGGTTACCTCCCACATGTGCCCAGACTAGGGATCACACTCACCCAGACTGGCGGCCAAACCGGCAACCTAGTTATAAGCCCTGACCAGGCATCGAACCCACAACATTTCAGCTACAGGATGATGCTCCAACCAACTGAGCCACACTGGCCAGGGCTCCTGGTTCTCAGCTATAAACAACAGAAACCGTTTCTGACGGACCTGAGAAACAAAGGGCGTCAGTAAATAAGACACGTTAATAAATGAATCCAGACACCTGCAGCTTCCCCCTCTTGTCTCTGCACAGATCCCAGCCACCGGCGAGCTCTCTCCCCGCTGGGCCCGGATGCCCCCTCTGGGAGCGCTCGTCCCAGTCCTACTAGGCAGGCCTCTGTGTAGCCTCCAAAAGCCTGGTTCTGCTTCGTCTCCCAGAAGCCTCAGGGTCTCCGGCTCTGTCACCTGTCACTTGTCACATGTCACAGGTGTGGCAATCAGCAGTACGTGCTTGTCTCCTGTGCACCCAGCAATGGGAGCCCCAAGGGTTGGGCCTTTATCTGATTCACCTGAATCACTGTCATTCCTACTACATGTTACATGCTCCCTCAGCTCCAAGTGCTGCGTGAGGCATTTGACGTATTTCTCCTTCCTTTATTCATCTGACCAACTGCTATCCATTCAAACTACTGCAATGAGCAACTACTGTGTTGGGTACTGAAACCCCTGCACCCAGGCTCACATTCCGATGGAGGAAATAAAGGGTACACAAAGTCCAAATGGCCCGAAGGAAAATAAAGCAGGGAAAGGGGATGGGAAGTGGGGGATGGAATGCCGTTTTGAACAGGTGAGCAGTAAAGGCCTCTCTGAAAAGATGATTTTGATCAGAGGCCTGGAGGAGTGGGAGGGAGCCATGTGAATACCTGGCAGCAGAGTCCCAGGCCCAGGGAACAGCCAGTGCCAACCCGGGAGGGTGACCCGATAGGCCTGAGGCCACCAAGGGCGACTAGTGGGAGATGAGGTCAGGGAGGCGTCGGGGACAGGTCATGTGAGATGGACCGCAGGGAGAACTCTGGTTTTTTCCCCTGAGAGAGATGGTGCCCCGAGAAGGCTGAGGCCAGGGAGGGACTAGATCTGACGCAGGCGTCCACAGGTCTGTTTGCTGCACGTGGGGAGCAGACTGTGGGGGCGGGAACAGGAGCAGGGAGACCAGGCAGGAGGTGAGAGAGAAGATGGACAGGCCCAGGGCCGGGGCCTTGCAGGCGGGAGAAGGAGACAAATTCTAGATAGATTTTTAAAGACAAAGCCAACCGAATGAACTAGGTAACTGAATATGGGGCGTTGAAAAAGAGGAGCCAAGGACAACACCGAGGCTCTCAACCTCATTTATTCCCAAGGCAGCACCACAAAGTATGACCTTTCTTTCTGATACACGTAAAGAAACGGAGGTTCAGAGAGGGCTGGTGGCTCCACATGCCACAGGCAGAGGCAGAGCTGAGGTTTGAACCTGGCTCCTGCCTGGCTCTCCGAGCCTGGCCTTTGCTCTCTGGACCCCATCGCCTGGGCATGCTCAGTCTGGCCGCACTGCGCAATGATGACTCCCCACCTTCGCGGGCTTGCTGCACCCTTGCGTGGCATGCTCTCACTGCTTGTCACTCACGTTGGGTAACCGGGTTTCCTCGCCTGCCTGCAACCTCCCACGGGGCCTGACCGGCTCTGATTCATTGCTGTCCCTGGTGTTGCCTGGAGCCTGGCATGTGGCAGCCTTCATTAAGGCAACAAATATTTATTAAGCATCTGTCTCGTGCGGGGCTGGGCCCGACTGAGCCCTGAACACCACCCTCCTGGGTCGGCAGTCCAGTGGTAGAGACAGGCTCACTCCCAGGCAGCGACGGCCCAGAAAGGGCGAGGCTGAAATGGCAGCGCCCAGGGCCCCGACCCAGCCTGAGAAGGGGCAGGGAGGGCCTGGTGGAGGAGACAGACCCAGGAATGAACAAGATGGTTTTGGTCTCCACCCTCCCAGACCCCCGCCCAGCAGGGTTCATCGACAGTGACCAGTTAACAAACCAATGAGAGAACTGCAGAATGCTAGGGGCTAGAAACGAAGTAGACAGATGGGACACAGAGTGACTGCAGTGATTTTAGCTGGGGCTGTCAGGGAAGGCTGAGGCCGGGGCTGAGAAGGCGCCAGCCTGGGGCGAGCGGGGGAGAGGGCACTCAGGGGACGAAGTGCACAGGCCCTACGGTGAGAAAGAGCTCGGTGTGTCCCGGAAACTGCCAGGAGCCATGGCGCCCTGGGCTGAGCGGCAGTGGGTGGGAATAAGATGTGGGCAGGCCGACAGTGTCAGTGAGGGGGAAGAACAGACCGAGGTCGGCTGCCAGAGTTGGGACTCCAGGGCTTCCCTCCAGGAAGGCCTCAGCCTTTGCCTAGAACTACGGGAGTCACACCATGTTTGCCAACCAGCTCAGAGCCCTCCTGTGGCTCCATCTCACTCAGGAAAAAGGACGAAGTCCTCCCGATGGCCCACAAGACCCCAGACAATCTGCACCATCACCCTGCTGCCTCCATCTTCCCCTTATTCTCTCCGCTCTAGACACACCGGCCTCCCCACTGATGCCCTGACAGGGCAGGCACGTTTCTGTCTCAGGGCCTTTGCACTGGCTTTTCCTCTGCCCGGAGCACTGCCAGCTGGGTTCCTCACCTGGCTTCTCCCTCAGACTCCTCCCCTGCTCTCCATCCCCTTTCCTACATTTTCTGAGCACTCAACACTAAATAGCGACACTGTTGTGTAGTTTATTTATTTATTGGGTTCACTGTCTGTCCCCTGGGTAGAATGCCAGCTCTACTAGGGCAGAGCTCTCTGCCTGTTCGTGGCTGTCTCCCGGTACTGAGAGCAGGGCCTGGTGCATGATGGGCGCTCAATAAATAGCTGTTGAATAGTGCAAGGAAGAAGGGAAACAGGGTGGGGGGGTGGAAGAAGGGAGAAAAACATCGGGTCTGTGAACACCCAGGTTTGCTAGCCGCCCCAGCTTGGAGGCAGTGTTAACACTTCTCCGCTTCCGGGGTAAGTCAGTGCCAGGCTGGGAAACGGTGGCACAAAGGGACGTTTCTTAGCACTTTCTGGCCATTGGCGCACTGAGGGGCGGCTGAAGGGAAGAAAGTCACTGTCGCCACCTGCCGAAGAGGGGTGCCAGGATGGCCGTGTCCACCTTGCAAGTTGAGGCTGGTGACGCTTCTTGCCCCCACAGACAGAAGAGGGGCAGCCCAGGGGGCGCCCCCAGCAGAAGTGCAGAGTCCACGGAGCCACGGCCACAAGCCTCTTTATTCCCCAGGCCTGTGGCACCTCGCCCAGTCAGTGCTATGCAGCAGGGCAAGGCCGTGCCACCCACCTGAGTCTGTCTGTGTGTGTGTCCACACCTGCCCTCCAGCACAGCTGCCGGGACCCTCGCCTCTCCAGGAGGGGGAGAGCTGCCCGGCCCCCTCACGCTGTATTCACCCACGAGGGGCCTCAGGAAGGCAGAGGAGTCCAGGCCCGCCCTGACTCCCCAGCCTGCCAGCCCTGACTCCCAGCCGGGCCTGGGTAGCGTCCTGTTGCACCAGCCAAGGCAGCAAGGCCGGTGGTTCCTGATGAGAGCTGCTCCCTCCCTAGAGGTACATCATCCGGTGGAGCAGAGGTCTCACCACCCATACATCATCCACAATCTTCCCATCCTGCAAGGAACAAAAACAGTGAAGGTATAAAGGGCTGCAAGCCCAGACTCAGAGGCCAGGTGGCCTGGGTCAAATCCCAGCTTTGCCTTTGATGGGCTGTGTGACCTCCAACAAATTGCTAGATGTCTCTGAGCCTCCGCTTTCCTTATCTGCCAGGTGGGATGATAGTAATAGTACATAGCTCATCGATGTTGTGGGCATTAAATGAGATATTCGAAAAGGGCACTTGACAAGGACTGTGTGAGTTCAGGTTATTGCTATTAGAGCGCACCCTGGAGTCAGACAAAATCCTCACTTTAATCCTAGGAGAGCCACCCTCTATGTGGCCTTAAGCACATGCCCCAACTCTGAGCCCAGCTTTCATCTTCTGTAAACTGGGGAGAACCGAAAAAGATAACACACACGAAAGCCTGCCCCTGGTGCATGAGCCACTCAGTAGAACGGTAGTTATTTGTAATGAACAGAGCATGTTCTTTGGGGTCAGATACCAGCTTCGCCACCCTCCGGCTGTGTGACCCTGGGAAAATTACTTCCTCTCTCTGAGCCGCAGTTCTCTCATCTCTAAAATGAAAAGACAATCCTCCGCAATGGACTGTTGCGATTCAGGTGCTGCTCAATATAAAGTGTCTAGCCCGGCATCTGGTACACAATAAGTGCTCAACAAATCATAGTGATTATCCTTGTTTTAAAATTATAATGACAATATAATGGGTTCATCTAACCTTATACCAGCAGGACCACGCACGCGGCTTCCTTTACCCACCTCCCACCATCTATCTCTTCCCCCTGCTTCAAGTTGGTGAATAGCTACAGAATTTACCATGTTTTAGAAGCTGTTCTAAGCATTTTATACATAATAAGTCACTTAACCCCCATAAAATCCTATGAGGGAGAAACTATTAAATGTTTCCATTTTGCGGATGGGACAACTGTGGCTCAAAGTTAAGTAAGTTACTTCAGGTTATCTAGCTGGGAAGTGGCAGGGGCAGGATTTGAACCCAGGATTTCCAGCTCTAGAGTCCTCGGCTCCAGAGCACGCTGAGCCTGGCTACTCGGATTGGTGGCTCAGGCACCCCTCACTGACCTGGTCATCAGACACCTGCTGGATGTGGACGTGGGTCCCATTGAGGATGTGTAGCCGCGTGTACCCATACTCTTTCACCCGCACGGCGCTCCAGGGCCGTGGGAAGAGGGTGAAGCTAGTCAGCCGCTCCTCGCAGCCCTGTGGGAGACAGTCGTTCAGACCCGCGTCGGGGCGAGTGCGGGGACCCGCAGAGCAGCAGAAAGAACCTGCCGGGCCAGGGCCCTGCTGCCCCCAGGGAAGACAGCGTCAGTTAAGACTTGACCTCAATCATGCTCACAATCGAGTGTTTTGACCCAGCCAGGCTTCCGGTGCGCAGGTCTTCTAGAAAGTGCATGGACGCACGAGACTGCATTGCAGCATTTTCTGCAAAAGCCCTGAGCTAGAAGCCACCCAAATGCCCGTCTGTGGGGTCAGTTAAGCAAATGATAGCATCACCATCGCGAAGCAGGGCAATACAGAAACATGACCAGGATGTACCATTAAAGGGAAAACGCAACTGCAGAAGAGAAGAAATCAGAGAGGCCCAACCCTCGCCGCCCAGCAGACCCTCCAAGAACATCTTTTAAAATCACCCGCGCCCAGGGCGGAGGGAGACCTCATCCCTGCAGCAGAGGGCCCGACAAATGAGGGACCTCGAAAGAAATCAGCATTTTGCAGCCATCATTCTAACACTGAGTGAAGCAAAAATCATCGATAGATGGCAAAACTAGTGGTGAAAGTTTGAAGAATAACAGGATATTTGCATGGTTGTAGAATATCTCCAGGAGACACTTGTTAATTATGAAGGGGAGGGAGGAGCATGGGGGGGGAGGCCGGCAGATACCACCTTCACTGAGCAGCAGTGAGACGGGTCCCCACCGCATCTACAGACAGGAAGCTGAGGCTTAAAGGGGTTAGAGAGACACCACGCGCCTCCTAGTAGTGTTCCCTGAAAACACACGTCTCTTTTGTGTATGCTTACCACAAGGGTGTAACTTCCACCTGACCGTGAGCACACAGACCCACACTGAGGGCTATTCTACAAAAGGGTTTTGCTGTACTCTTCAAATTTTTCAAGGTCACGAAGATTGGAGAGCGAGGAAACATTTCTGATTAAAGGATGCTAAAGAGGCAAGACACCAGAATAGCACATGTGAACTTAGACTAGATCCTGGGCCAGAAAAAAAAAATCTCTCTGCTTTGATTTAAAGCACACAAATGGGGCATTGGCTAAATTTGAGTGAGATCTGTAGATTAGATAATAATAGTACATTATCAAGGTTAACTACTTGAATTGTATTATTACACCGTAGTGACGAGAGATAACATAATGCCCTTGGTTTGTTTTTTTTTTTTTTTTTAGGAAATATAGACCAAAGGGTAAAGGGGCATCATTTCGGCAACTTATTCTTCATTGGATCTGAAAATGATAATAAAATGTGTGTACACACATATGTACATGCATATGCGTATATATATAAAGAGAGAGATTAAAACAGGTGTGATGAAAGGTTCCCTTTTGGAAAATCTTCGTATTATTATTGCAACTTTCCTGTAAGTCTGACATCATTTCAAAATTTTAAATTGAAGGAAAAAACTAATCTGTGCTAAGACACATCAGAATAGCAATCACCTATGGGCCTTAGGAGCCTCTGGTGCCGATAAGCTTCTGTTTCCGGCTCCGGACCTGGCTACACCGGGCGGCGCCGTCCGGGCCCCGCCCCCCGGGGGGGTTCCCCTTGCGGTCTGGGCAAGGGCCCAGGCACCGGTGTTTTAAAACCTCCCCAGGTCATTCTAAGAAGCACCAAGGTTGAGAGCTGCAAGGGTATGAAGCATGATTCGAGTTGTTTTGAAAAGAGGGTGATGCCATAACCCATTTCTGTGTAGACAATTACTCATTTGCACATACAGGGAACATTCTAAAATGCCACGGAGACTGGGAGTAAGACGGGGCGTGGCTGGCTGGTGTTCACCTCCTGCCCTCTCTACAGCTTGAATTTTCATCATGAGAGGCTCTTACTAATCTGTAAGAATCAGCTTAAAAAATAAGCTTTCTCTGCCCTGGCTGGGTGGCTCAGTTGGTTGGAGCGTTGTCCCGAACACCAAAAGGTGGGTTCGATCCCTGGTCAGGGCGCACACCTAGGTTTCAGGTTCAATCCCGCGTAGGGGAGGCAACAGATCGATGCATCTCTCTCTCCCTCCCTCTCCCTCTAAAATCAGTAAGCATATCCTTGAGTGAGGAATTAAATAAATATGTAAGACTTCTCTCCTTGCAGAAGTGATTGATTCCCAGGTGGGGGCAGGGAAACACTACAGGATGGTCCTGGAGCGCCTTGCGCTGCCAGAAAGTAAGGAGGTGCCCCTTTCAGAGGGACAGGGGCCAACCCGGAGGTTTCCCAACGGCCAGAGCTGAGACGCCAGCTGGGCAGCAACACAGGCAACGGCGCTGGATCGTAGCCCACGGAGCAAAATAATTACCCACGAGACCACGTAGTTACAAATCAATAACTAACTAACCAAATAAATGAGGCAGAGGGAGGGACAGCTCTTCCTCACAAGAGGATTCTAATAAATCTAGGAGGAATGAGAGAAATAGAAGATTCCAGGGGGGCGCCACGGCATTCATTGTTGCAGGCTAGACCCACCGACAGCCGAAAATTAGTGGGTGAAATTTGAGGAGAAACAGAACAGCTGCATGGTGTGAAAGAATCTCCCCCAAGATACCTATTAATTAAAATGGGAGATACGATAACTCTGTGGAGCAGGAGTCCAGCAGGCACCTCCTTAAGCCAATGCCTCGGAGAATCACCTGCAGGACAGACCCATCGACATGCGCCCCCTGGGAATCGCTGAGAGGGAATGCGCCCCCTGCTAGGAAGCGCGGAGAGGACACACATCACTTCTGTGACTGCCTTGCCCGGAATGCATCACCCGAGTCTCAGCCTGAGAAAATGTCTAGTAAACCCAAACTGAGGTCGCTCTCCAAGACATGAGCGTCGGCAAATGTGCGAAGACCAGGGAAGACTGAGGGACTGTCAGAGATTGGAGGGGCCTAAGAAGACACGACAACTAAATACTCTGTGGGATTCTAGAACAGAAGAAGGTCATTAGTGAGAGAGGGGGTGGAGTGGGAATATAGTCTGGAGTTCCGTTACAGTAATAATAATAATAATAATAAGCCCTCTGTCCGTGGATGCGTTTGTTCCACCTGGGCAAACCCCCAGCCCCTGCAATCTATTGAACTTGTGGCTTTGAACGAGCAGTTTACTGTCTGGGCCTCTGTTTTCACATCTGTGTAATGGGCACGTTTCCAGGTGTACCTAAACTCTAGGGCTGAGTACGTGATAGTGACTATGAAACGCACAGCACCCCAGCTGGTCCAAGTGGGACCCTGAATAAGAGAAAAGTCAGAAGCCCCCTGCCCCGCCCTGCTCACGGCAGATCCTGTGATGATGTGGACAGGGCCTCGAGGGTTGGTGTAGGGCATCTCTTGACTGCCATTAAATACCTGGAGAAGGGACCAGGGAGAGGGGCGAGTCACACCAGACCGTGCCAGAGAGTCTGACTACGGGTGTAGACACCAGCCCTCAGCCCTCCCTGAGCCTCACCTTGTAGTTGTAAATTGGCCACAGCCGTTCGTACGAGTGCTCATGAGCCCACAGCTGCAGGTCGACCCCTGAGACAGAGCAAGTGGGGGTCAGGCCCCTGGATCCAGGAGAGGTAGGAGTTGGAACCTGGGGCTGGGGAGCCTCCCCGCCCACCCTCAGTCACTTACCATGTTTGTAGAAAAGGTCCTCTAACCCAAATAACTTGCCGAAGAGGCCTTTTCGAACCTGGGCAAGAGGAGCAAGGGTGAGGGGTGACTCAGGCTGATCGCCGCCCGGGTCTCAGCGCCCTGCCCCCAGGGAAGGGGCCCTCACCTTGCTTTCATGCCAAGTGCAGTCGTCCACATCAGCATTGGAACAGTACATGGGCCGGTGACCCATGGTGATGATCCACGGCCGGGCGGCCCGGTTCTTATTGGCTTTCTAGAAAGAAAGACCAGAGTGAGAGGTGGAGGCCAGGGGAGGGGAGGGGAGGCAGGTCCAAGAGGTGACCTCTACCCAGGTTACCTGGAGGTCTCTCTCCAGCCAGTGAAACTGTCTCTCTACCAGGTGGCGGCCGTAGTGGAGGTAGAAATATACCTCCGTGGAGAAGGAGATGATGTGCGCAGGGCCCACGTCCCAGCTGAGGGGTCAAAGGGCAGGGGTCAGAGATGGGGTCTGGCTGCATCTCCCATCCTTCAGGAGAGGGAGGCCAGTCCCCTAGCCGCCCCCTCTCCAGCTTACCTGTACCACAGGCCCTCAGTGTTCCCCGGCATGCTAAAGCGAGCTTTGTAGTTAGAGAAGTTGCTGGATAAAGAGAAGTAAAATGCTAGGGGGCGCGGGAGGGTCTGGGTGCCCCACCCACCCACCTCCCAGGACTATGAAGTCAAGTCTGGCTTGAAGTCCGTCCCTCCCCTCCTCTCCTTCCCTCTCCTCTCGCTACCACAAATGAGCTGTTGCAGCATGAGGAACTAAGGTGAGACACCAAGAAGAACACACGTGTTCTCACTGGCCAGGCCCGTGCCCACCCTGAGGCCCCTGGTCCTCACTAGCGTTCCTCGTGATTCCCAGGGCAGGTCATGTACGGCAGGCTGGCAGCCACGGGCTCGATGAGCCGCATGAACTCATCACCGACTCGAGCGTTGTCCTGGTCCATGTTGTAGGCAAAGTCTCCTGGGGGGTGGGCAAGGGGGGTGGTTAGAGAGCGAGGACCCAGACCCAGCTCTGCTCTCGCCAGAACTGAGAGCCCTGGCTGCTCAGGTGTGGGCTGGGCCATCCCAGTTCTCTGATCCCTACCTCACGCCCACCGTGTACACATTTGGAAGTGTTCCCCGAGTCTCTGGGCCCTGGTCTCCTGTGCTCCAATCACGTCTCTGCCTGCCCTCTCGGGCCCTCCCAGAGCGACAACTCGAAGACCGACATAGTCTGGTACTGGTTTTATGCTAGGCACAGTTCCAAATGCTTTACATGCTTGATCGTTTAAATCTTTAAAACACCCTCTGAGGTGGGTGTTGTTATTATTATCCCCACTTCAGGTGGAAAAACTGAGGCCCAAAGCGGTTCAGTGCTCCCCCCGAGGTCGCAGAGCTGGTTAGCAAAGATCCAGGAGGCAAACCCTGGGAGTCCAGTTCCAGACTCTGTGGCTTTGAACCACACCAGCCCCAGTCTTCACGTCCCATTGGCTCCCTGTCCCCACAAATCACAACAGCAGTGATAACAACTAACACAGCATACCAGACAAGGCCGACTTATTTAGTCATCACAACAGTCCTGAGAATGCTGAACTGGCCTGGGCTCTAACAATAATAACACGGGGAGGAAACCAGAAGGCCGGGCTCTAAGGATGCGACTTGGGGCTTTAAACTGGGCGGTCTGGCCACCCCAGACACCATCTGCACAACCAGACCAGTCCCCAGTCCCTTCAGGGCCCTGCCCAGGCCCCTCCACAGCCCTGGGGTGGCTGCCACCCCAGCCTCCCTCCCCCCACACCTCCGGGCAAGCCCTCGCCAATGCCTCACCCACATGGAGAACAGCATCGTACATGCCCTGCTGAGTGTCCCTGCGCAGCCTGGGTAGGGCCCTCGGGTTGTCAGCCCCCAGGTCCCCAAACACAGCCAGACGGGGGCTCCAGTGGGGTCCTTTCTTTAGGGCCCTGAAGCGGAACCGCCGGCTCCAGCCCCGAGGACTGCCGCAGCGGTAAACTGAAGGGAAGGGGAAGGACACGGGAAAGGTCACGGTCAGCTGGGAGCCCCCAGTATATTTCCTCCCCCTCCCCCCACACACACCTTCCGTCGGGCAGGGAACGGGGTAGGCACTGAACAGGTTTGGCCCGCGCCCCTCTGCGCACCTCACTCCAGGTCCCCACCCCTCCCGTCCCAGGGTCTCAGACAACCGCTGGCATCCGCCGCAGAGTCGGCAGCCCGGCCTGACCCACCTGCCAGTGCCGGCTTCTCATCCCTTTCCCTCCCCCCTTCCGTTCCCCCCTGAACACCCGGCCCGGAACCCCTCTCACCGTACTGGGCGCCCGGCAGCAGCCCCCGCAGCGTGACGCGGTGTATGTAGAGCCTCCGCCGGAGGAAGCCGCCGTCCACAAAGGGGCTGGCGGTGCCCTGGGCCCGGAGCGGCAGGGGCCCCGAGAACCGCAGCCCGAACTGCACTTCGGACGGGGTCGGAACCCAGGTGGTCCAGGTGACGGTCATGGATCCCGGCTCATCTAGGCAGAAAGGGACAGAGAGGGACTGAGCAGTGACGCCGGGGCAGGGCGGGGGGGGATGCGCGGAGAGAGCGAGGGGCAGGGACCGACAACTCCTGAACACGCAGGAGTTAAGGACACAGGTAGTCGAACTTCCCAGGTTCAATCCCAGCTCCGCCGTTTCCAAGCTGTGCTTCCCTTGGACAAGTCACTGCCTCTCTAAGCCTCAGTTACTTTATCTGTCAAGTGGAATAATAATAGTATCTACTCTATAAGGTTGATATGAGGCATAGATTAACAAATAATAGGTAAAGCACTTGAAATAATGGATAGCACGTTAGGGTTATAAAAGTGAATGGATACTATTATTATTAATATCAGTATTTACTGTGTACATGCCTTTGTGACAAGCATGTTGCACACATGATATCATTTAGGGGTCATAAACTCAAACAAATGTCTAGAGGCCAGCCAGGTCACATAAATGGAGGAAAGGGTCAGCTGCAGCGAGTAAGGCAGTAGGGAGCTCTGGGGAGTGTGGCAAACTGCAGGCCCTGCTGGGTCTTAAAGGGGCAGCCACCGCCCAGCTCGGCTGATACCTGCCATGCAGGAAGCAGGCCCAGTGCCACCAGGTCCGTCCATTTCTAGAGTCAACCTTTATACAGTGTTTTTTTATGTCCAGGAGCATATATAGATAGATATTCA
The DNA here is from genome assembly GCF_021234435.1 of Artibeus jamaicensis. Lineage (NCBI taxonomy): Eukaryota > Metazoa > Chordata > Mammalia > Chiroptera > Phyllostomidae > Artibeus > Artibeus jamaicensis. The sequence goes on from NW_026521848.1 coordinate 1,861,667, forward strand.
AAAGCAGACTTTTACATGATTGATTACTCCAAATTCTTAAAAGTTCTTAAAAGAACTTGATTCTCCAAAATTCTTAAAAGAGCAACCAAATCATGGTTTTAAAAATATTGTGAGGTAGCCCTGGCTGGTGTGGCTCAGTGAACTGAGTGCTGGCCTGCAAACCAAGGGTCCCCGGTTCGATTCCCAGTCAGGGCACATGCCTGGGTTGAGAGCCAGGTCCCCAGTAGGGGGTGCCAGAGAGGCAACCACACACTGATCTTTCTCTTCCTCTCTTTCTCCCTTCACTTCCCCTCTCTCTAAAAATAAATAAATAAAATCTTTAAAAAATATATTATGAAGTATAGTGTAACGTTTACAGCAGAAGTTCTCCCTCTAGCAACACGAAAATGCACACGCATGAGGTAACACGTTGCGGCGCTGCGTGTAATCGCAAAATACCAGAAGCAACGGGAGCGCCCACATACCGCGGAGTGACCGAATGAGCTCTACAACGCGCACACAGCGGAGCACCGTGCAGCTGTCAAAGGGAAAGAGGACAAGCTCCAGGAACTCTAGGGTATGGAATGATATCCGGGACGTAAAATTCAAAACGCAAAGCATATGCGAGTATGTATAGTCAGCTACTCTTCATGGAGGAGAGTACAATAAAGAAACACAAGGATGTGCTCGTTTGCACAAAAGAAATGCAGGCCGGCTATGCCAGAAACTGAAGAGATGGGTTGCTAACCAGAGGTGGATGGGAAGGGAAGGCGTAGAAGACAAGGAGAAACGGGGTAGCAGGAATGAGGAGGGAGACTGCCTCTGGGAGTCTATCTTTTTTGCATAAAAATTCTGACTCCTAGAATCATAGTCATGTTTCATATTTCCTTCATACTTCCCCCAAAACAAACCAACAAAACTACCCAGGGTGCGAGGAGAAGCTAGTGCGGAATACAAATACTAACAAATGGTTGAAACTATATTTAAAAATGAATAAAGTAACCACACTGAAGGGGCGGGGAAGAAAAGCCACGTGGGAAGCAGCCCTGACTGGGCCCTGGAGTGGACAGAGGGGGAGGGCTGCATGCGGCGCCGTCGCCCAGGAAGTGTCCCCACAGGGACATGGCGAGCGGCTCTGAAGCCACTTCCTGCCTCCACCGGCACTGAACCAGTGAGGAAGCATGCTGGAGGTCGCAGGAGCTAGGTGTATCAAGGTTAAAGAAAACAGTCACAAACAAGTACAGAAGGCAACAATAAACTTTAAAAAAAAATTCACATTTGAGCCCTGGCTGGTGCGCCTCAGTTTGCTGAAACATCGTCCCATATACGGAAAAGTTGCCAATTCAATTTGCAGTCACGTGCCTAGGTTGCAAGTTCAATCCCCAGTTTCGGGGTGCCTATGGGAGGCAACCAGCCAATGTTTCTCTCTCTCCCTCCCTCCCTTCCCCTCTCTCTGAAATCAATAAGCATGTCCTTGGGTGAGGATGAACAAAAAAAGAAACAAACGAACATTTGATGTTGGACTGAAATCAAGGTGTCAGTATGATCCCCTTGTATTTAATATGCGTGTATGTAGATACAGAAATATAGATGTGGCACATGCTTATAAACACACACACGTATGCCCTTGCTCCATTTGTGAGAAGGCCTAGAAACAATGATGCCTCACTAGCAATGAGCACACCTACTGCTCAGACCTTGGTCTCTAAATACCCGTTCTCCAATGGAAGGAATTAGGGAGCCTGGCAGAAGTTGGTGATTCCAGAGATGGGGCAGGAAATATATAGGATGAGCCTGGAATAATTTGTGGTGGTAGAAAGTTAGGAAATGCTCCCCCAAAAGATGTGTTTTTTGTTCAAAGAACACAGAAGCCAATCCAAAGGAACTGCAAAAGACCAAATCAGGGACAATTTGAGCCACAAAATAAATAATGATAATATAGGTTTTAACCCATGGAATAAAATAAATATCCACGAGCCCCTACTGATATAAATAAATAATTGAATAAATAAATAAATAAAGGGTGGAAGAACAGCCTTTCCTTAGGGTAAAATTTTAATTAGATGGAAAGAGAATTAGTAGATTACAGCTAGCCAAACACCACACCAGCAATTGTTGCAGACAGGATCCACTGATGGATACTAAAATTAGCGAGCAAAAGTTTCAAAAGAAACGCGATGTTTGTAGTCTCAAGAAATCTTCCCCAAGATATTTATTAACAACACAGGAAAGAATAAGAACCGTACAGTGGAGAAACCCAGGGATTAAGCAATGACGGCGAACAGCACCAGGAACAGCGATAAGCCACGACACCAGGACGTAGGAAGGACACAGCATCACACCGACTGTCGCCTTGCCAGAAAATCACATCACTGAGTTCCAATCACGAGAAAATTGCAGACAAACCCCAAGTGAGGGATATCCTACCAAATAACTGCTTAGTACTCAAAAATGTCAAAATCACAAAGGTTAGGAAAGACAGAAATTGGCCGATTTGGAGGAGACACGACTAACTGCTGAATAACTAAATCAATGAGAAAATTGGTGAAATTCTAATCAGGTCTGTAGTTCAGCTAATAAATAGCATCGTACCAAGGAAACTGGCATCAGTTACAGTGCCCTGGTTAGGTAAGACACATCAGGAGAGACTGGGTGAAGGGGATATAGAAACTCTGTAATATTTTTGCAGAATTTCTGTTCAATCTACAATCAGTACAAAATTTAACGTTTCAGAAGCAATACCATGGCTCTGGAGCTGCTTAGGTTTGACTTGCAGACTGGGTGACCCAGAGGGCAGACTCTTCACCCCGGGAGCCTCAGTTCACTCTTTCGTAGAAGGGGAGAAACAACAGCGCTTACAGCTTAAAGGCCAAATGAGGTTCACTGTGTTATCTAACTGAGGCGCTAGCCCAAAGTGTATTCGCCACTGTTGTTTTGTGGGCCGAAGGACAGCTGTGATCTCGCTGGGTTTTCTCAGCAGCACCAAGATACAGATCTTCGTGTTGTTCCCTTTACAGAGGCCCCCAGGCAAAGTGCCTTATCCAAGGTCACTTGGTTAGCAAGTGCCAAAGCCAGTTTATTCATGCAGATTCCACCTTGCAACTAATCTTTAAGAAATTATGCTCCTTAAAAGGGTCAAGGACACAAACAACAAAGAAAAACTGAGGAAGTGTCACAGATAGGAGGGGACCAGAGACACGGTGGCTAGATGCAATAGGGGATCCTGCAGCAGATCCTGGGATAAAATGAAGACATGAGCAGAAAAACTGGTGAAGTCCGAAAAAAAAAAAAAACCCATGTTTTAGTTAGTAATGTGATGCCAATGTCAATTTCTTAGCTTTGACGATAGTACCATGGACATGAAAGAGATGAACATTAAGGGAAGCTGGGTGAAGGGGTACAGGAACTATATTATCTTTGCAACTCTTCTGTACATTTAAAATTATTTCAAAATAAAAAGCTAAAATAAACAGAAAGGGAGGGAGGGACCAAGAGAGAGGAAGGGAGGAAGGAAGGAAGGAAGGAAGGAAGGAAGGAAGGAAGGAAGGAAGGAAGGAAGGAAAGAGAAAAGATTTGGGTTTTGGTGGAAAAGAAACAGCCACAATTATTGGAAATTCCTTTCAAAATCCTCCTCTATTTCAACCGCATGTCTGCATGAGACCCAATTTTCTCCATGTATGTCATCCAAAGCAGCATATTGAAACAGGCTGGCTCAGAAGCAGATGTGAGGAGGACCTGACTGTCTGCAGACATTAAAGAGACTTAAAAAGATGTAATTCAATGCCATTCTTCTTACAAGATTTCTTTTCTTTGTATAGTTATTTTTCATGAAAAAATATAATTTACCTTAATACAGAATGGGTTTATTATTGTTCCCTTCAAATGACAATAAACATTTCTAAATGCCTCAGTCTTGGTTGCTAATATGGCAAACACTGTGGATATAACTCACATATACTAAAGCTCTTTGAGGTTCTCAATAATTTTAGCTGTGCTAAGCAGTCCTGAGACAAACGCACGTGAGACCGCCTGCCACACATCAAGCTCCATTTTTGCCACTTTGTAGGTAATATATCACTTATTCCTCACTGTGAGGTCACACTGCTATCAACCCACTGTGCAGATGAGGAGGCTGAGGCCAGAGGAGTTAAGTCGTTTGCCCGAGGCCACACAGCAAAGTTGAGATTCAAACCCAGGGAATCTGGGTGCAAAGGATTCAGAGTCTGGAGTCCGACCACTTAGTGCACGACCACCTCGTGATCGAGAATCAGGAGGCAGCCTTGTGGGAGCACAGTGAGCAGTGACACCATGAGCGTGGGCAACAGCAGCCCCCTTGGAGAGCGCTCACTAGAGGCTGGGCTCCAGAACCTTCTCCCACACAGCCAGATGCACCGCTGCTTGTGATTCCCATTTAACAGATGCGGACCACTGAGGCTCGGGAAGAGTCAGCCACCAGACTAGGGTCCCACAGCAATCAGTGTGGGACTCCTGAGACCCCAACCCAATGGGCCTCCATGGGAAATGCCCTGGGAGGGGTCCCACTTACCTGGGTAGGACAGGTGGACTTGCTCCGGAGCAGCGTTGGGGTCCTGTGGGATGCCCTGGATTCCCAGGGAGAAAAACAGGAGCAGACAGCAACAGCACCGGCAGGGAAGGCAGGGGCTCATAGTGGAGGGGTGGGGTGCAGAGATGGGGGAAGGGTGGGGGGCTGGGCCGGAGTAGATCAGATTTGGTCAGGGACAGTAGGAGAGGCCCGGAGGAAGGAGAATGGAGAGACACCAGGTAACGTCACTGCGGGGGAGGCCGGGTGGTAGGGAGGTCTTCGAGGGAACTGGTTGTCCAGATGCTGGCAAGCAAACAAAAATAATGGTCACTCCCTGGCAGCTAATGCTCTCTGAGCCTCAAGGGGTGCTAAGCACATTGCACAGATGAAGTCCCGGGAGCCTCGCGGCATTCCTCTGTGTGGTGGCCACTGTGATCAGCAGCCCCAAAGCACAGGTCAGGAAAATGAGCAACCCAGTGATGAGTTGCAAGGCTGGGATGTGATGGAGCCAGTGTTGGAACCCAGGAGGTCCCGGCTCCAGAGCCCTGGCTCTGAACCACAGCTCCCGCTCCCATTTGGGAGTGGGATGGGGGCTCCTGCAGGAAATTGCGTTTGGCAACCCCACCCCAGCATTCCATCCTGGCCTTAGTAACCCCGGTGCCTTCTACCTGATTCCCTGCATCCCTAGCATTCCGCCCTGCCCTCAGGGACCTCACCAGTGAGCTCCAGCCTCCAGCTTTCTATTTCGGTCTTAGTGACCTCGATTCTCCATGCCGTCCCCAGATCCCCCAGAAGCCCATCCCACCTGGAGCGGCTCCATCCCCTCTACCATCCCCCTTCCAGAACCCCATCCTGGCTTTGCGACCCCCACGCCCACCCCCACCCCATCTCCACCTGCATATCCACCCCCCTTCTCCGCAGCCCATTCCTGCCAGCTCCAGTCAGGTCTCCAGCTCCCCAGGACCCGCCAGGCCCGGAGGCCCGGAGGCCCGGAGCTGAGGCGGGGGGCGCCCTCCCTGTGCCCCGCTCACCCTCGAGGGCACCAACTGCCCGCACGCAGGTCTCCGGCCACCAGTGCGGCTGCAGTATTTATGAGTTTGCAGCGCCGAGGCATCCCGCCGCCCACAGCCGTCCCAGCCCCGGAAGAGCCTGGCTTCTCCAGGTGACAGGCTCCGCAGACAGCTGGGGCCCCGGGTCCCACAGGTCTGGCCGGTCCTGGGTGCCCCACGCCCACCCGCCCCCCGCCCCCAGGGCGGGGCGTGAGAAGGAGGACCCAGAAAAGTTTGGTGCGCCGCCGCTGCCGCCTCCAAGTCGGCCACCAGGTGAGCGCCGGGACGGGTAAGGCTGCCCTGGCCCCCCGGCGCCCCTCCCCGCGGCTGCGGGACCCCCGACGTGCGGACGTCGGCCCCGCAGCCCGGGCCCTGTAGGATCCCACCGTACCCAGGCGCGCGGGCACCGAGGCCTGCGACCCTGGGGGTACCCCATCCGGTCGTGCCGGCTTCGTCTTCCTCTCAGTTCCTTCCACCTCGCTCCCTCAGCAAGCTAAACCCGCCGATTCCTCCCGAGACTGCCCCGGCAGGCTGAACACGCAAAATCCAACTCCAGGGTGTCAGTGCTGCTTTCGAGCTGCGCGCCCCGGGCCGGTTACGCGACCTCGCTGGGCCTGGGATTCCTCACCTACAGAAGGAAGGTGACAATGGTACTCATTCTATGGGCTGTCGTGAGGATTAAACCTGTTGACGCACGAAATTTCATGCAGAGAACGCACCTGGCCCAGAGTAACAGGTGGATAAGAATCAGCCTGTTATTTCCACTATTAATGCATGAACTCCAGAAATCGCCCCGGGGTCCGGGACGAAGCAACCGAGAATTTGCTGACGTCTGTGATGGGTTGGAGGCTTGTGAGTGGCTTGCCCCAAAGTCCGCTCGGGGGTTCCCGGCGCAGCAGGAGGTCTGGCGACAGATACACAAATGTTTGCAAAACAAGTATGTGATACAGTAACGCATGCTCGTGAGCCCTTATGTTTGAGTTAATCCTTCGCGGAACTTTTAAAACACCACTATGTTTGAATTACTTGCTTCTTTTTTAAATTTCACTTTCAGTTACAGTATACATTCAATATTATGTTGTATTAGTTGCACATGTACAGCACACTATATGCTTCTTTCTTAACTCATTGAACTTCGAGATCGAGCCCTGCGGTGTGGCTCCGTTGGTTGGGGCGCATCTCCAGTCCCGCTGGGGTCAGGGTGCAGGCCTAGGTTGCAGGGTCGGCCGTGGGACCGACGTCTCTCTCTGTCTCTCCCTCCCCTCTGCTCTCCCTAAAATCAATAAGCCTATCCGTGGGTGAGAATTAAAATAAAGAAATAAAAACAAAGACACTTTAAGATCTAGCGGCAGGTCACAAAATCATGGTCATTTAGAAGTGTGGGTGACTGTGCCAGAGTCCTGCAATGACTGCGGTGGGATTTGGAAACGTCTGTGTTTTCTCCTCATGACGAAGCCAGTGGCGCGCCGTGGTCCCGCGGCCTGTTCCCCACCGTCCCACCCCTCCCCCTACACTGTCCCTGCCCCACGACCGAAGACGCGCTCAATTTCAGTTACACCCGCCGTTCCTAGACTCTACTCTCTCTTAGTTTATGGTGAAAGAGAGTTTATTTGTGAGGCAGTGGGACAGAGACAAGGCTAATCCACAGGCGGAGCAGCCCAACTTGACCTCCTTAAAAAATCACTGAGGTGCCCCAAAGAGCTTTTGTATGTGCAGCTTCTAATATGGATATTGGCCAACTGCACTATGTTGTACACCCGAAACTAACATATTGTCGTGTGTCAACTGGAATTTAAAAATAAAAATAAATGAAGAAAACTGAGAAGTTTTAAAACACAATGCACATGTATATATTCATATGTGTTCATATGCAAACATATATGAACATATGTGAACATATATGTTCCATTAGCCAGCGGGGTGGTGACGTCATCACAGGTCAGATAGGCTTCGGAGGGTGAAAAAAAACAGACTCACATTAGTGTTTTTAGGAAATGGCTTTGACCTCACTAACCCCTGGAAAAGGTCTTGAGGGCTCACCAGCATTCCCAAGCTGCATTTTGAGGACTGCTAAAGTAATGGAGAGTAAAAGCAACAAGGTCATGGTTTCTCCCATCGAAGTTCACACAACTGCTGAATGGCATGCACCACTTGGGTGCAAAGCCCCACTCGAACCGTGGTGGGCGAGGGCTCGGAGCTCACTTACAGCCCCTCCCCCCTCTCAGAATGGCCGTGAAACTATTTCCAGTTCCTCTTTTTAGATACTTTTGTGTTTTGAGAGATACACTTCTACCTCCCTATTTTTTATTCCACTCTTCAGAGTGAAGACTCTTGTGGTGCTAAGCAGAGCACATACTCTGACACTAGACGGCCTGTGTTTAGATCCAGCATGAGCATAGCTCACTGTGCCTCAGTGTCCCCATCTGCTAAATGCAGACAACAATAGTAACAACCTCAAAGGGTTATTGTGGAGATTAAATGAGGTAGCAGCTGTAAACCTCTCAGCAGAGTCCCTGAACAGAGGCAAATGCCACAAGCAGCCCTTGCAATCCTATGTTGTACCCGAGACATCTGGTCTGTCCAGTTTGGGAGATAAGCGATGGTGAGCCTACTTTTCAAAGTCATTTTTACATTATTCAAATCTTCAGTATGGTAAAGTATGACACACATACAGAAAAGTGCCTGAAACATAGATATTCCACCTAATGAATTATGACAAAGGGAACACACCTGTATCACCGCCCCCAGGTGACGAAACAAACCTTCCCAGCTTCCCACAGGCCCCCGCTGCCTCCTCCGGGCACTACCTTCTCCCTGCGGAGGCCCCCACTTTACTGACTTCTACCCGACTCAGGTTTAAGGATGCCTCCCTGCAGGGGAGGCAGGGGTTTCATTTTGCCTACTTTCCACGTGATGTAAACAGAATTATATAGTGTGAACTCTTGGGCCCAGCTTCTTTCTCTCAATATCACGATGGTGAAATTCATCTGGGTTGGGTGTAGAAACGCAGGCCATTCCTCCCCATTGCCGAGTAGCATTGCATTGTGGGAGTGCACCGCAGTTTATTTATATGCCAGCTGGGAATCTGAATTGTTTCCATTTTTGTGTCTTCCAAATAATATGGAGCTTATCATTCTAGTACATATTTTGTCCTAGTACATTCACAACATAAGTGAACATATATACACGTTTCTCTTGGATACAAAGGCAGGAGGAGAATGGCTTGGTCACAGAGTGTGTGTGTGTGTGTGTGTGTGTGTGTGTGTGTGTGTGTGTGTGTTTACTAGACACCACCAAAAAGGTTTCCAAAGTGATTGTAATCATTTCTTCTCCCCCCTCCAGCCATGTTTGGGCACTTCCATTGCTTCACATCCTCGCCAACGCTTGGCCGTATCAGGTGTTTTCATTTTAACCATCACACTGGATGTGTAGTGGTAGCTGGTTGTAGTTTTAGTTTGTTTCCCTGATAAGTAATAGAATTAAACACTTTTTCATTCGCATGTTGGCCTTTTGGATGTCCTTTTTCATTATGGGCTTGTTCAAGTGTCTTGCTCACGTTCCTACTGGGTCATTCTTTTTTTGAAATTTGTATTTATTTACTTTTAGAGAGGGGGGAGGGAGAGAGAAAAAGAGGAAGAGACACATTCATGTGTGAGAAATACATCAATCAGTTGCTTCCCCCATGCCCCCACCTGGGGACCTGGTCCGCAAGCCATGCATGTGCCCTGACTGGGAATCGAACCAGCAACCTTTTGGTTTGCAGGCTGGTGCTCAATCCACTGAGCCACACCAGCCAGGGCAGGTTGTCCATTTTTTAAATGGACTTGTTCTTTATATATTCTGGACACCAGTCATTTGTTAGTTGTACATACTATATACATCTTCTACTCAATGGCTTGCCTTTTCACTCTCTGAATGGCACTTTTTAATGCACAGAAGGTCTTAACTTTAAAAGGCAAAATATTTATATGATCTAAAGAAAAACCAGAGTATGAGAAGGTCTTATCTTTAACATAGTCCAATTTCTCAATCTTTTCCTTAAGGATAGTTACTTTTACATCCTATTTAAGAAATGTTTCCATACCTCAGAAATATGCTGATACTCTCTTACGTTATTTTCCAAAAACATTATCATTTTGCATTACATTTAAGTTGGCAATTGATCAGAACTTGTTTTTGAGTGTGAAGTAGGGTTTTCCATTTCATCAAAGGAACACACATGGCTAATAAAATAAGGATAAACGAGTCTGCTTTTATAAAGAAATTTCTTCTTAAAAAGTGTTTTCCACTATGAAAGTAATAGTATCTTATTACTGAAATATAAGAAGGTAGAAACAGTCAGAAATTAATGGTTCATGGAACTGATGAGCCTGGATTTGGATCCTGGTTCCACAACCAGGAGAGCCTCGGGCAAGTCCTACCCTTCTCTTAGCCTCAGTGCCTTAATCTCTAAAGTGGGTCTGCCAGTGTCTACCTCACAAATGCTTGGGAAGATACAGCATGTAAAGCCTGCAATACAGGGTGGGGCACAAAGAAAGAGCTACGCAATCAGTAGTAGCTACGATTATTAACAACGGATTTTATTCAACCACTCAGGGTCCACTTACCCCTAAGCTACCTTTGGTAACAGCGGGTGCCCCTCCTTGGTGCATTTTTTTTTCTCAGACGTGGGATCTGGGCTGTATCAGGGTCATGCCATAGTCCAGGGCTATTGTCACCGGAGTCTTCTAAACATTCTCGTACACTGGCTGCATGCTGTCCCACTGCGTGGCATACTTCCCCCAGTCTGAGAAGAAAAGAGTAAGCATTAGTGGTAAAAGTCCTTTGATATAAGTCCTTTGCTTCTCTTTGCCTCAGTTTCCTCACCTGTAAAAGGGAGCTAATATACCACACCGCTTACTGGATATGTTTCAGGGAGTCACTAAGAACCAGATGAGTGGGTGTACGTAATGGACTAAGAACAGTGCTAAAAATGGTGCTAGTGTAAACCGAGTCCTCAAAATCCTAACAAAAATATCTCACGGTTTTGAAATTCATCACGACAGAGAATGAACTGACGGGTGGGTAGGGGAACGAACAAATGTGTGGCGAAAGCAAAAGTAGTCAGGTGTTTAATGGTAGGATCCAGGTGGTAGGTAGATGTGTGTAATCCTTGGAAAATTCTTTCACTTTTCCTTCATGTTTGAAAATGTTCATAATAAAATGTTGGGAGAAATATTTAAAGAGATCCATGTAGCTATTGTTGTTGATGATTGTGGTAAAAACAGAGCAGCTACTCGTTCCTGAGAACCTGGTGTGTGCCAGGCGCCCCGGGTGTGAAAGGGTTTATCGAATGGCCCTGACAACCTGTACTGAAAACATTACAAAGCCCATTTTACAGATGAGGAAACTGAGGCTCAACAGGCCTTAGCACCTTATTGTGCTGCCTTCAGATTCCTGATGCAGCAAGGGGCAGAGGAGGAGTGTAGGACCCAGACAAGTGGAACAGGGGAGGGGGGTGGCGTACGGGTCTTGAAGTCTTTCCTGGGGAATGACCATCATTATCTCAGCTTCCTTGTAGGGACCACTCCCCAGGTGCCAGGTCCCATACTTAGTGCTTTGCATGAATAATCTCACTGATATTACATCCCAGTTATTAACCCCATTGTATAGATGGGAAGATGGAGGCTACATAGATTGAGCAGCACTCTGCCCAGAGCCCCCAGTGGCTCCATCTTACTCAGGGTAAAAGCCTAGGTCCTCCCTGTGGCCCAGTCCACATGATTGGTCCCTGTCACCATTCTGCCCTCAACTCCCACTACACACCCCCTTGCTCACTCTGCTGCCGGAACAGGGGCTGCTGCATTGCTCCTCGAACACAGCAGACACACAGCTACCTCAGGACCCTTGCACTGGGCTTCCTCCCCGCTCCTTCAGGCTTTACCCAAACATCACTTTCTCAGTGAGGCTGTTCTTGACTTTCTAATGTAAATAAAACTGCAATCCACCTTCACATACCACTCCCAATCTCCAAGCCAGAGAGACGTCTGCAAACCTTTTCAACGAAGGGCAAGATATTAAATAGTTTAGGCTTTGTGGGCTCTACACGGGCTCTGTTGAACTCTGTGGTTATAACACGAAAGCAGCCACAGTCAATATGTAACCCATAAGCCTAGCTGTGTTCCAATAAAACTTTACTGATGGACACTGAAATGTGAATTTCATGTAAATTTTACTCATCACAAAATCTTTTTCTCTTGACTTCCCAAGCATTAAAAAATGCAAAAACCGCTTAGTTTGGAAACTGTACAGAAACAAAAGATGGCCTAGCCTTGACTCGCAGGCTGCAGTTTGCCAGCCACTGCCCTGGCTTACCCTGCCCGGTAGTGTCACATGGCATGCGTCACCTCCTAACAGAGCACATTTGCTTATGTGCTATGTTCATTGTCTGACTTCCCCACTAGACTGTCACCTTCAGGGTGGCAGGAGCGTGTCTATCTGGCACATGTAGATGCACAATAAAGATTTCTTCAATGACTGCACACGTGAATGAGTCCCATTTTTTAAATTTATTTATTTATTTATTTTCTGAGAAAGGGGAAGGAGGGAGTGAGAGAGGGAGCGAAACATCGGTGTGTGAGAGAAACATAGATCAGATCTCAGATCTTTTGCCTCTCACACACCAACCAGGGACCTGGCCGACAACCCAGGAAAGTGCCCTGACAGGGGAATCGAACTGGCGACCTTTCAGTTCACAGGCTAGCGCTTAATCCACTGAGCCACACCAGCCAGAACCCTACCGACTATTGAAAGCATGAATCCACTCTCAACTTCCATACCACCTTCCTGACTGGGGGTTACATGCCCAGTGCCCACACCCAGGGGCCCCTCTGCTTCAGAGGAAACCTGGTAAATGCTGGGTCCAAGAATTTGAGACTGGGAGGAAGAGGCAAGGAGAGATCCATTTCCTCTCATCCCAACATTTGGGCTCCGTGATTTCATCCTGACTATGGTGTCACATGTCAGGCGACCTGTGAGCCACCGAAGGTGAGGGGCAGACCCAGGACATAGCTCACCTCCTGGAAGATTCCGCCCTGCCTCAAATTATGGCAGGAAGGAAGGGTGACTCACCATCCTGCACATGGAAACTTCCTGTGACAGACCCAGGGCAGCCCCCTGAGCTCTCAGTCTTCCGCCCACCTGAGGCCTCATCCTTGTAATCATGGCCACAACCAGCTGGGCGCTCACTATGTGTCAGGTACCATGAATGTGATTGTGTGGATTCCATACAAGCCCCCTCATATCCTCACTTTCTGGAAGAGGAAACTGAGGCTCAGAGAAGTAAGTTCACTTACCTGACTAAGAAGTAAGCACACTTAGGAGAAGAGCTGGGATTCATCCCCAGGGCCCTCTGCCTCCAGCCTTAACCACTGATCTCCACTGCCTTCAATTCATCCCTTTATCCAGAGACATCAGCCGTCACACCCTAGAGTTCAGGCCTCAAGTCCAGCAGCATCTTTAACACTGTCCAGCCATGAGGTGGGAGTGGTGGCTCTGTAAGATCCAGGACTGAGGCCTGGGACAGGGTAGACCCTCAACAAATGTGAGCCATCAGTATCCGCCCAACTATTATTGTACCATTGTTTGGCTACATTTTCGTTAAAGTCTTGTTGAGGAGTGGTGGAGGATTTTAATCAATATTTAAGAGTTAAAAGCAGGTGTTATTTAAAATTACCTTAAAAAAACTCTTCACATGTTATTTTTTCAATAAAAAAACTTCTAGTGCAGTCAGTGGGTTCCAGGCGCCATCCTTAGGGCTTTACCCATCTTCGTAACAAGGCTGTGAGGTAGGGATTGTATTATACCCGCTTCACTGATGAGGAAAGTCAAGCACTAAGTTCTCATCTGTGGGTAAGCCACCACACAGATGACTTGTTTTTCCTCAAAGTTTGGAGTTGATCACTCAGTGGTGGTTTGGATAGAGCTTAAGTTGAAGTTAAAATCTGAGAACAAAGAAAGCCACTAAACATGGTTGGCTTGCATTTAGGATCCTTAAAAATGCATATTATTATATCTAGGACAACAATCACCATGAGAAAGATCTTCATACTATGAGAAGGAACAGCAAAAACATGAAACACACGCTTACCAAGTGGAAGAGCCATTTGGGAGCTGGTTTTGTTTTGGACGGAGGATCTTCCCTTGAGAACACAGAACTAAACGCCTGTGATGTGTGTGTTCATGCTGGCTGGGAGTGTCATTAGTGGCAAGAGATTACAACTAGGCGTTGTGTAAGACATTATCCAAATGTTGTATTTTGTTTCATGTAACATAGAACGGAGTATAAAACCTGTATGTACAGCTTAAAGAATAACAACTTAAAAACCTGTACATTCATTGCCTAGGTGAGAAATCTGATCTTTACAAGCACCTTAGCCCTGCCTGTGTGTCTCACCCAAGTGTTCTATAACCATTACATGTAATGGTTGAGTTTTCTTTTTAATATTTTTATTTTGGAATTATTTTAGATTTACAGAAAAGCTGCAAAGATAGTACAGAAAGTTCCAGTATACCCCTCATTTAGTTTCCCCTAATGTTAGCATCTTACAAAACCATGGTACATTTAGCAAAATTAAGAAACTTACGTTGGTACAATACTATTCATTAGACAACAGATTTTATTTGGATTTTTACCTGTTTTCTGCTATATGATTGAGTTTTTAAAAACTGATTAGAGAGGAAGGACCATCTATCTTAAGTAGAAGCCCCAGGAGAAGATGAGCTAGACTGTATCCAGGACACAATCTGGTGTTAGCTGACTTGAGGGTACGCAGACCCCTCCTGGTGAACTGAGTGGGTGAGGCCATGAGTGAATCCTAGAAAGCATGTGGTAACCACAAATGAGAGTAGCCATCAGGGCAGAAATGTGGGCCACATTCTGCATGGCCAGCAGGAGTGCAATCAGCTCTGTATTTTCCACTTCTGAGAACTCCCCAGCCTTCGAAAAGTGCTCACGAGTGGGAGCCAAGCAGCACATTTACTGGGGGAGAAGCGAGCATCTCAGTGGATCTAGCAGCCAGTCACAAAGGGAGAACAGGATCTTCATCATGGTCAAGACAAGTCAAGTGCAGACAAGAATGTGGTTCACCTTCCCCCAGCCATTATCTTCTCAGGTTAAAAATCAGAACAAAACAAAACAGTATAATGGCATTTGGCTTGCCAATGATGACAGCCCTCAAAATGACTGTCCCCTGAGTCACATGGTCCTATTGAAACTATTGACCTTTAACCTTGATACTCAGCTGGCACACTGGGATTTTCATCACCCTGGGATTCCCCTCACCTCTCTCCTGTGTCAAGTCCCCCAATTCTTCCTCTTTCTTGGTGGGGCCCCTATTTGGGGGCAGCACATTCTGTAGCTTTTTTGTTTTTGTTTTTGTTTTAAGTTTTTTAAAATATATTTTATTGATTATGCCATTACAGTTGTTCTATTTCCCCACTTCATTCCCCTCCACCCTGCACACCTCTCCCCTACCATTCCCCCCTTTAGTTTATGACCACGTGTCTCAAGTTCTTTAGATTCTGTATTTCCCATACTATTCTTGCCCTCCCCCTATCTATTTTCTACCTACCATCTATGCCACTTATTTTCTGTACCTTCTCCCCCCCTTCTCCTTCTCCCACTCCCCTACAGCTAACCCTCCATGTGATCTTCATTTCTATGGTTCTGCTCCTGATCTAGCTGTCCTCTTAGTTTGCTTCTGTTTTAGGTGTGGTTGTTAATAACTGTGAGTTGGCTGTCCTTTCACTGTTCCTCTTTTTTATCTTCTTTTTCTTAGGTAAGTCCCTTTAACATTTCATATAATAAGGGATTGGTGATGATGAACTCCTTGAATTTGGTCTTATCTGAGAAGCCCTTTATCTGTCCTTCCATTCTAAATGAAAGTTTTGCTGGATAGATCAATCTTGGATATAAGTCTTTGGATTTCATGACTTGCAATACTTCTTTCCAGCCCCTTCTTGCCTGTAAGGTCTCTTTTGAGAAATCAGCTGACAGTCTGTTGGGAACTTCTTTGTAGGTGACTGTCCCCTTATCTCTTGCTGCTTCTAGGATTCTCTCCTTCATTTTCATCTTGGCTAATATAATGATGTGCCTTATTGTGTTCCCTCTTGGGTCCAAATTCTTTGGGACTCTCTGAGCTTCCTGGATTTCCTGGAAGTCTATTTCCTTTGCCAGATTGGGGAAATTCTCCTTTATTATTTGTTCAAATAAGTTTTCCACCTGTTGCTGTTCCTCTTCCCCTTCTGGTACCCCTATAATTCGGGTGTTGGAACACTTAAACATGTCCTGGAGGTTCCTAAGTCTCTCCTCATTTTTTTGAATTCTTATTTATTCATTGTTTTCTGTTTGGTCATTTTTTCTTCCTTCTGATCCCTTGATTTGAGTCCCAGTTTCCTTTCCATTACTATTGGTTTCCTGTACAATTCCATTCATTTCAATTAGTTTAGCCTTCATATGTTCCTCTAATTTGTGAGTAAAATCAACCAGTTCTGTGAGCATCCTGATCACTAGTGTTTTGAACTGTGCATCTGAAAGTTTGGCTATTTCTTCGTCGCTTAGAGTTATGGGCTCTGGGGCTTTGAGTTCTTGAGCCATAACGTTTTTGTCTGTTCATGCCTGTTACATATGAGGAGCGGAGACTTAGGTGTTCACCAGGGCAGGACCACCAAGTCTCTGTTTTTGATGCTGTATGTGGGGGCGGGGTCAGAGAGGGACAATAGCGGTCCCCTCTGCTGCTTCCCACTGCTGGGGCCTGAGAGGTCCGTCTCACTGCTTGCTCCTTCGCTGGTTTATCTGCATGCGAATGTGTGACCATGGTCAGCCCTCAGTGGGTCCGCTGCCTTGTGCCCTCAGTGGGTTCGCCCACTGCTACTCCACACCTGGGATCCACCCACAGCTGCCTACATGCCTGGGTCACACGCCCCGGTCGGTCTGGTGGATCTTTTCTGCCCAACCCTGCTCCACTGCTGGCTTCACCCCTCTTACCGGTCTGGCTGAAAGTTTCTTTGTTGTCGGATTTCTGTATAGTTCAATTTTCTGTGGTTTGGCTGTGTTTTTGTTGCTAAAACTTTGTTGTTTTTAAACTTGGTTGTGCGAGAAGGTACAGTGTTTCCACCCACACCTCCTTCTTGGCGGAAGTTCCATTCTTTAGCTTCTTAAGGAAGGTTTCTCAGGAGGTCAATTTTTGAAAGTATGCACATCAGAAAACTTCTTTAACTTCCTTGCTTGATAATTTAGCTGGCTACAAAATTCAGGGACAGAAAGTAATTTCCTTCAGAATTTTGAAGGTGTTGCTCCCTTATCTTCTTGTTGATGGTATTGTTCTTGAAAGATCTAAATCCATTCTGTTTCTTGACAGTTTGTTGTTGATATGATGATGATGATGATAGTGATGATAATCTGTCACCACCCTCCACCCCAAAGCTTGTTAAATCTTTTTTCCCCACAGTTCTGAAATTTTACGGTGATGTATCCTGGAAAGGGTCTATTTTTATCAACTCTGGTGGATACAAGGAGGGGACAGGTAGAAGTAGGGAGATTGGTGAGGAGGCTGCTTAGATGGTCCAGGAAGGAAATAAGAGTGGACAAGACTCGTGGGGAGCACAGAGGTGGAGAGATGTGATTATGTTTTGAATAGATTTGGAAGGTAGAATTGACAGAATTTGAAGTCAAATTATATAGATGATGATAGAGAAAGAAGGATAAATGACAACCCCAAAGTTTTTGGCTTGAGCAACTGGAAGAATGAGTCACTTTTCACTGTGATTGGGCAGAGAGAAAGGATTTGGGTAAGAAAATCAAGAATTTGATTTTCAATGTGTTCATTTGGAGATGCCTATTAAGTCATCCAAATGGAGATGTCGAATAGGCAGCTGAACGAAGAGTCTGGAGTTCAGGAGAGAGATCAAGCTAGAGAGAGAAATTTGAGTGCCAATGGCTTAGCAGTGGTATTTAAGGCCATGAGACTGGCTGTGAACATCAATGGGAAGAGGTCAGGAATAAGACCAAGACTTGAAAGGAGACTTTTGGTGAAGATGGAAGCATAGGCAGATACACTTTGCCTCTCTGCACAACCAAAAGAAGGACAATAACAAATTTAAAAACAAAAAAATGTAAGTATTTTTCCCATGTTGTTAATGTTAATTCTGGATTGATCAAATTTAGAAATTCCTTATGAAAGTTGAAGATTTAGATTTTGTAGCCCACCGCCCTTTCTCTCCCTTCCCTGCGATTCCCGTTATAAGAACTAAAGCAAACATAAGCTCCTGACTGGCAGGTTTCTTGGGTGAAACCAGAATGATGTGATCACATTAAAAAACATTGCTGTAAAAGAATCAGAAGTTATCAAGAAAACTATGTGACAGGTACCACCATTTGAAACCTTTGCCCTGAGTGGGTATTATGCCAAAAGACAGGTGATCCTTTTGGAGATACAGTCATTCCTACTTTAGAATGTGGTTTTCAAGCTGTCTTGCCTATAATTCAGAACCAGAAATAGTCACATACACATATCTGTGCATCTGTTATTTATTTATTTACTTACTTTAGAAGAAAAGGGGAAGGGAGGGAAGAAGAGGAGGAGAGAAACCTCTTTGTGAGAGAGAAACATCAATCAGTTGCTTCTCATATGTATCCTGAGTGGGACCAAACCTGCAGCCCAGGCATGTGCCCTGACTGGGGATTGAACCAGCAGCCTTTTGGTTTGTGGGACAACACCCAATCCGCTGAGCCACACAGGTCAGGGCTCTGCATCTGTTATTGAATTGAAAGTTCTGTATATCTTACATAGGATTCACAACACAGCACTGTCCACAGGCAGCACTGGCTGAGACACTAGCAGGTCCTACACCTTCTTTCTACAACAAATACAGTGGAACATCGGTTCTCAAACCTAATTTGTTCTGGAAGACTGTCCAAGAAGCAATTTGCTCAAAAATCAAATTTCCTGTTTGTCCCCAGAGAGATAATTGACTGATCACATAAGTATCAGCATGAAAGTGTTATTGGGTAGAGAATCAAGACCCAAAGTTTTGTTAGACAACTGAGACATTTTTTCCCACGGACAACTTGGTTGAGAACCGAATTGTTCAAGAACTGAACTTTGATTGCGTGTATTTTTTAATTTTTCTATACAGTTATTTTTAAGTTCATGTTTTCTTCAACTTGACTGAGGTATAATTTACTTTACAGTGACAATGAAATGCGCCCACTTTAAATGTATGCTTTGATGAGCTTTGACAATTGTATACCACCCCAGTCAAGGTGCAGGACATTTCCATCACTCCAGAAAGTGCCTTTGTGCCCCTTTGCAGTATGTCCTCTCATCCTCCACCCCCAGCCCCGGGATAACTGCTGTTCTGATATTATCACCATAGATGAATGTTATAATAAATATTTTATAGGCTCCTTTTACTATTTCATAATAAAATTTATAGATACTATAACCTACCCACCTACAAATTTTTTTTTCATCCAGATAAAGTTCTTATTGTAATATAAAGGAAAAATGAGAAGAAAGTTATTTGTAATACAATGGTGAAAGACTCAGGTCTGATTACACTGCAAGACACAGTGATGGGGTTTAGGGGTCGGTACCAGGACAGAACCCTCCGGGGCACTGTGGGGACTACCACACATGAAGACAGAGTAGTGGCCATTCAAAGAACAAAATGATGGATGATGAGAAAACCTCCCTAGTTTTACCCAGTATTTGCATTCTGGAAAATTTTAAATGTTGTTTATAAGTAAAACGAAGCTCAGTACTGACTTGGGTAACTAGAAACAGCTTCTTTACCTCCAGCGTCTTGTGGGACACAGCGTGGGACTGCCTGTATGGGACGCTATGGGTCACGTCACGGGACACTTGGCCTCCTAGCAGCACCCCCTAGTCCCTGTAACAAAAACCTTCCTCCAGTGTCCCTAACACTCCCGGAGGGAGCAGCAGCCACTTGAGGGATGAGTCTCTGCTACAATTCCAAAAGCACTGCTTTAGAAAATACTCTCTTATTGGGGGCAGGGGGGTGGGCGGTCCTAGGTTCAAATATTGGGCTGCCTGGGCTTTGCAGTGGGGAGGAGCAGGAAGGAACAGGGTGTGAGCAGCCAGCCAGCACAGCTACAGCCCCCCACCTCCCTCCCACTTCTCACCTGGCCCCACCTTCCTTGTCCTGAAGGCCTTTCCTGCAGTCCCTGGGCCAGAGCCCCTCTCACTGTCCCAGGCCCAGCCCCTTCCCAAACAAGTTCCTTCCTCTGGAAATTTGTCCACATGTCTATCTCTTTGCCTGGTCATCCCCCCAGTTCCTTTCCTTTCCAGCTGGGGATTTGCCCTCTTTTATTCCTTTACAGGCATTTCAGTGGAACCTCCAGATGCATGCAGGCTGCAGGCCTTTGAGCCAGTTTGGCCCACAGTCATGTTTTCTCTGGCCCAGAGAGTGGGCCCTAGTGGTGTGGCCAACTTGAGAGGGGCACTTGAAGCAGAAACACCAAGAACTTAAGAGGTCCACCACTTACTTATTAGCTGGGTGCCTTTGGATACATCTCTTAACCGTTCTGGATCTCCATTTCCTCAAATTAAAAAATGTTGATGGCCCTGGCTGGTGTCTCGGTTGGTTTTAATGTCAGTCCCTGGTCAGGGCACATACCTACGTTGTGGGTTTGATCTCTGTTAGGAGCACGTACAGGAGGCAACCAATCAATGTTTCTCTCTCACATTGATGTTTCTTTCTCTCTTCACCCCCTCTAAAATCAATAAATATATCCTCAGGTAAGAATTTAAGAAAAAAATTGAGGTTGGCCCCGGCTGAGTAGTTCAGTTGGCCATAGCATCATCCTCATACACCAGGGTTGTAGGTTCAATCCCTTATGAGGACACATACAAGAATCAACCAATGAATACATAAATAAGTGGAACAACAAATTGATGTTTCTCCCTCTCTTCCATCTCTCTAAATATAATTAAATACAATATTTTTTTAAATGCATACATGGCATTTGGTTCTTGTGTGCCTTTAGTTGCTCCGAGTTTAGAGCAGTTTCGCACATGCACATACACATACCTTTATTTTCTATGATAGTGATTTTTTGAAGCAGTCCAGGATGGTTGCTCTTTCCAGTGTCCCACATTCTGGGTGTGTCTGATTATTTTTTCATGGACTCACCTGCCTTGTCCCTCTATCCTCCCTAGCTTACTGATTTCAAGCACTCAAAGCATTTTCTATTCCTTATCTCATTTAGTGCTCACAGCACAGGAATTAGTTTTCATTATTAGTCATTTCCACTTTACAAATGAGGAAACTGAGGTCAGAGAGATGAAGTAGTTTGTCCATATGACATGATTAGTCAGTGGTAAAGCCTGGAATTGAACTCTGGTCTCTAGTGTTCTACAGCTTAACCCAATACTCTATTGGTCCACCCCCCCCCACCCCCATGCTGTCAAGGGCATTGAGAAACATGAATGTGAGCATCACTTGCAAGTGCTATTTCAGCAGAAGTTTCCTAAGTTTCAGCTGACTTCGAATCATGTAAATGTGATCTCTTTGATGCTTCTCACAAAGACCTCTGGCTGCTTGGTGACCACCATCAACCCTCCTCACTTTGGCCAGGAGTGGGGCACTCATGCATTTGAGAAAAAGACCCAGTACAGAAGAAGGGTGAGTCCCATGCTTGAGCCACACAAACTGAAGCCATCACTGGGGAGAAACATAGCACAGAGTTTCTCTAAGGGCAGGTTTCCCAAACCTCATTGGTTCATGTACCATTTGAGACTTTTTAGCCATATTTGAGGACTATGTCAACTGTTATTTACTTACTATTCTTCCTCTTTAAAACATTTTATTGTTGTAAGAACACTTAACATGAGATCTACCCTCTTAAGGAAAACTTAATGTACACAACACCTATTATTGATTACAGGGGCACTGTTGTACAGCAGCTTTCTAGGACTTATGTATCTTGCTTAACAGACACTTTATGTCCGCTGACTAGTAACTCCCCATTTCCCCTGTGCCCTGGAAACTGCCATTCTATTCTTTGATTCTATGAATTTGACTGAATTTCTATGATTTCACATAAGTGGAGTCACGCAGGGTTTGTTTTTTCCCTCTGGCTGTCTTATTGCATATAGTATAATGTCTTCAGAGTTTATTTATGTTGTCACATATTACAGAATTTCCTACTTTTTAAAGATTGTATAATATTTCATTGTATGCATTACTATTCTTCTTTAAATCGATTTGAGAGTTGTTTAGTTTAAAAGATAACTTTTTATGACTACTTAGCATTTTCTCAAAGAAAGTATGGAGCTATTTCCATAACAAATGTTCATTTTTTTGGTACCACCTAAGATTTCACTAGCATGTTCCACTCTTTGAAAGCAGCTGTTCTGGGAGGCAATAGGTGACAACTTCCAGAAAGATTGCTTTGTTGATGATGGGAAAGTGGCCCAGCAATGTTGAAGAGAAGATTGGAATGATTGGCTGCATATCTGAGGGGTGGTAACAAGGCTAGAGCCCCTCAGGGCTGGAGACGAAAGAGTTTTCTGGTACGTCAGTGGTGTTGAGGAGATGGGGTACAAGGTGCCTCTGAGCACCTTCGAACAACAACATCCAATAATCAGACTGTTCTACTGGGCTTCCCAGAGTTCTATGGCATGGAGTGGCAACAGAGGCCTGTCTGAGAGAATAAATTAGGTGACTCAGAGTGGGCAAGAGGCCAAAGAAAAACATCTGGCGTTCAGAACGCTCAGAACACACCAGTGCTTTAGGGAGAATGTTTACACACACACACACACACTCACACACACATGTACACCCACATATACACACAACCTCCACGGATGAATGCTTTGGGCTGCAAATAAACATACAGAGATTTGATAGGCCGTCCAGATGCTCAGCAATGTCGTTGGTACTCCAGGTTCCTGTTTTTCTACTCTGTGGTCTCTGGCTTCAGCTTCAGCCTAACACTGCAGCAAGGCTGCCAACACCAATGCAACACGCCACCCTCCTTGTTTGAGTCCAGCAGGAGAGAGGGAGAGAGAGACATAGTGACAGAGATAGAGGGAGGACCTTGTCTTCTTGAGGGACCCTCCCTCAAGAGTGAGGAGGATCCTGTTGGGGTGTTCAGAAGGAGCAAGTAGTTGTATCACTGATTAACACTTGTCTGGCACTTTCTGTGCTCCTGGCACCATCCTTAGTTGTTCCATACACCCTATGTCATCAACTCTAAAATACCTCCTTATAAGAGGTATTTCAGAAAAGACACAGCTAACTAAACCACAACAGACCAGCTATTCTAACACCTGTCCCAATCCCTTAGCTCAGTGAATCCTATGAGGTAGTTAGCATCATCTTCCCCATTTTACCCATGGGGAAACTGAGGCCACAGAGACTGACTAGCAGGAATAACTGGTCCCAGCTAGGAAAACGTAGAGGCGGACTTAGAACCCAGGCAGTCTGGCTGCAGAGAACTAGTTCTAATCTCCTCACACCTGCTTCCTTCATTCCCATGAAGCATTTGAGAAGTCAACCCAGGAATCAAACTGACAGATTCAAAGATCTGCTTGTTGGTAAGGTTTAAATGGGTGGTCACAGCTGGCTTCCCAACACCCTCAAATGGAACTTACTCTCCGAAATGTACTCTTCTCTCTGTCAGGATTAGAAGTGTTGTCCGTGGAAATGGGTCCTTTCATGGAGTCACAAAAAAAGCATTTCTGGGGACCCACATATGGAGGTTGAAGTGTTGTGGTGACCTACTGCTATAGAAACACAAGGCTGCCCCCAGGTTCCCAGTATCTCATCTCCATCCGTCCCACTGGGGAAGAAGTCCAGCCTTGTCTTCATCGGGCCCAGAAGTAGGGTCAGTGTCCAGAAATTCTGTGCCACACCAAGGCTTAGTCTAGTTGAGTTTGTCCCCTGTCAGTTAGTTTAAGTCTGTTCCAGACTGTGCTTTGGCACTGCACCCAGGCTCATGCTCGGAGCCTGTCCTTGGAGTCCGTGCAGCTGCTAGAGCCACTACTAGAGCACATAAGGAGAGAGAACTTGTGACACAAACAGGGCAAAGTAAGCACGTGTTACCAGAAGACAGAAAGAGAGAGAGAGAGTGCGTGTTAAGCTTGTATTATCTCCCAGTTTGGGAAAGGCCAGGAGCTTTTTCAAACTAACCAATGAACTTCCCAACCTTTCCCGGGCTTCTGATTGGTCCTTCCCCTAACCAATCCATCTCCTTAATCTTCCGGGGTTTTGTGTCCCTTGTCCAATCTGATCCTTTTCCCAGGCTAGACTCCTCCCCTTGGTAGTGATCATTTTACCTCCTACTACACATGCGCCCAGCAGAGGAATTTCTCCTGGTGTTTTTATTCCGCCCTTGGTAATGAATGACTGGTAACATCCTTCCTGATTGCTGGTATTAGGTCCTGAGGACACAAAGGATGTAGCGGTCCCCTGGGGAGTGTGTGAAGCTGTAGCTTCCTAATGAAACAGGTTTATTGTCCCATCCAGCTCCCTAGTCCCCCAGGCTTCTTAATGTCTGATTCCCTCTCTTCCTTCCTTTATTAATATCTAGCTACCTCCGCTAACAGAAGCACAAGGATGAGCTCCAATAAATCATCCTTCCTCCTTGGGGGGGAATTATGAAGGGCAAAAACAAGCTGGAGCGTTCTTCCTCAGCTTCTCCCTCCTGGTGAGAGGAATGGAAAACACTACATACAAAAGAGAAGAAGGCAATGTGACTTCAGAGATAAAGAGATAGAAGTGATGCAGCCACAAGCCAAAAGAGTGCTGGCTGCCCCCAGAAGCTGAGTCAAGGAAGGAATTTCCTTTATAGCCTCTAGAAAGAACACAGCCATGTTGCTACCTTGACTTGAGCCTAGCGAAGCTGTTTTGGACTTCAGGCCAACAAAACAGTGAGACAGTGGATTTGTTTTAAGCCACGAAATTGACCAGCCACCCTGGAGCATTGGCCCAGGGAATTCTGGGAAAGTGGCCCTGTTCGGTAGCTGGGTGGGTGAGACCATGAAGGCTACTGTGTGGAGAAACCTATGGACGGCTTCTGAGGAAAATAGAGCAGGGTCAGAAACAAAGAAAAGGTGGCTGGTAATATTAACCTGATGGTCAGAGATAGCCTGGCTGAGAAGGTGGCAAAAGATGGTCAGAGATAGCCTGGCTGAGAAGGTGGCAAAAGATTCAAAGGAGAAGAGCGAGGGGGGGATGGGGATACCCAGAGAAGAGGATTCCACCGGGAGGAAACAACCAGTGCAAAGGCCCTGAGGTGGAACATGCTCTATGTGGCCATGGAACAGCAAGGAAGCCTGAGTGGCTGGAGCAAAGTAGTCAAAGGGGCAAGTGGGAGGCCACGGGGCAAAGAGGTGATAGGGGCAGACCCTGTGGGGCCTCTGGGGCCATGGTGAGGACTGTGACCTTTACCCAGAGTGGGAAAGCATGACCACAGGGCTCCGAATAGAAGAAACTGATCTGGTCCCGGTGTTCCTAGGAACCTTCTGTGTGTGGGGGCAGAGTGCAGGCAAGGGAGATGCAGAGGGAAAACTGTAGACCGGGAGCTATTCCAACTGTCCAGGCAGGAGATGAGGGTGAACAGGCCCAGGGTGGCCCCCGTGGTGAGAAGAGGAGGGGGAGCTCTGGGTGGATTTGTGGAGTTGGAACCAGCAGGGTTTGCTGAGAGGTTGAAGCAAGCGTGAGAAAACGGAGTCGAGTACTTAACCTGGGCACCCGGCAGGCCTGGGGCCCAGTCCACAGTGAGGTCCCTCGTGCCAGCACTGCAAGAACCGTGCTTCCAGGTACACCTGGGTCCTGGAGGTGTGCACAGGCCCACAGAGGCTGTTTCCCAGTGTGCCAGGTGGAGTGGCACCTTTTTTTGAGTGCCTCTTGCATGGCCTTTGCATGGGGCCCTTGCAGGGCTGGTGACACATGGGGAATAGGTCCAGCTGGGTCCAAGCAACACAAAGAAAATAGCAGGAACGAGACCCTGCGGCTCCCAGGGAGGCAAAGATGAGGCCCCTCAGCTCTCTGGTTCCCAGAGGGAGCACTGGAGGGAAAGGAGGGGACGTCAGGACAACCCGGCCCAGGGCAGACGGGGAGAAATGGTGTGTGACACACGTGGCCTGGATTCAGGGCCCACTGATCTCTGCCTCCCCCTTAGTGTGAGGCCTTGAGCCAGAGCTCTCCTGAGCCTCTTTTGTTTGCCCTGAAAAGGGATCAGAATGCCCATTGCTGGGAAGACAAACTGAGATCTTGTACGAAACAGGCACAGCACCGGGCCCGGTGTATCATCAGTGCTTTAAATGGCACTTCACATGGGGCTGGGCAGGTAGTGTGGCTGGGGGGGGATGAGACACGGTGGGTTCCCGTCCTTACCCTGCTACACCTTTGAGCTTAACCTTTCTGAGCCTTGGTTTCCCCAAAATTGAGTCTTAATTTCCCCACCCTTCTTCATCCTCATGCTTCCCGCTCAGTCAATAGCAGCGCAATCTCTTCCATCCTTAGACCAGAAACCTCAGAGTTGACCAGGAATTTTCTGTGCTCCTTACACCCCACCAAAAGCGTCCTTAGACCAGGAAGTGGGGGCCCTGCACTCTGTAGCACTTTCCTCAATATCCTCTAAGCCAGGGCTGCCCTGATGCCTGGGCAGGTTACCCCAAATGTAGACCAAGACCCATGTGGGTTCCATCCTGTTTCTCCCCTTAAAGTGTTCTCTAAGGCTCTACCTCTAACCACATACCCCCACTTTGGCATGGGGTCCTCTGAAAGCCCTGAGGAATTCTGAGGTTTTGTCCTAGTGGGGTTAGCAGCACTGGAGTGCAGATTTTGGTTGCCTCACCCAGAAACACAGGGCAAGTTCAAGGCTCTGGGACATCAGCTGTCTGCCACTAGCCCTTGGGCTAGAGCCGAGCTGGTGGGTCCAACCACCAGTTCTCACCACCCTGCTGCCTCCAATCCACGGCACCCAGGGCAGGGTGTGGGTGACACAGGTGTCTTTTCTGCTGAAGTCTCGCCGTCCCTCCCATGGTTCCAGGCAAAGGTCGGGTAGCCTCCCTCGCCCCCAAGAGCTTTTCTTTTCTTAACCACATAAAGGAGAAAGAAATTTTATTACTTAAAATATAATAACATATAGTCTGTGAGATAGTAGAAAAGATATGTATTGGTAGGAGTATCTATTGTTCTAATAGTTGGTCTCTGACCCCAGCCTTGACACAAGGCTCCTGATCCCTTGTCAATTCCTAAGTGATCAGAACAGCGGGAGTACTTTTTGTTCTAATGCGGTGACTCGGGTGGGCTCCTGGATGGCGGCTGGTCACCGGAAGGACCAAGCCATGCTTAGAAGCCTGGAGTTTTCAGCCCTTCCTCCTTACCTTTTCTAGAGAGGAGAGGGGGTTGGAAACAGAGTTACCAGAAAGACTGATCACGCCTACTTGAGGAAGCCTCCATAATATAGTACGAGGTTTGCAGAGCTTACAGACGGAAACACACATTTACACTGGGACAGTGACACACCCCAGGACCATGGGCATGAAACTCCTGTGCTCAGGACCTGCCCAGCCCCGGCCTTCTGTGCTCCCTCATCTGGTTGTTTATCCATATACTTTAATGGACATGTTTCCCTGGGTTCTGTGTGATGCTCTAGTAGTTTAATCAAACCTGAGGAGCAGGTCGTGGAGCCCAGCGGTCAGAAGCACGGAAGACAGCCTGAGCTGCAACTGGCAACGTGTTTGCTGAGGGGGGTGTTGGGGGACAGTGTGGTGGGACCGAGCCCTTCACCTGTGGGATCCGACACTGTTTCCCGGTAGATAGTGTCAGCAGACAATTGCTTGCCGTGGGGAAAGCACCCATGCATTTCGTGACCAAAAGCATCAGAAGTGAAGTGTTTTGTGTGGAAAGTAAAGGAGAAACACACAGAAGGGAAAACTAGGTTTTTCCCTTGGCAGAAAGGAAAAATCTGGGTTTTTTCTTTTACAAGTCTAAATAAAGCATCATCAAAATTCACCATATGCCTCCTGACCAAAATACAGATTATAAATGCTCAGCCTGTTCTTCTAATCTAAATGGCCTATTATCTGAGAATTATGCTTTCCCCAATTTTCAATGCAGAGGCAATTATTTAGTAAATTTGAATTTACAATAAGACCGTGTCCCTTCAGAGAGCATTTACCAACTTCTTTCTCTGCTGTCTATCTGTGACAATCCACGGATTTCTACCCCAGAAACTATTATTCAAGGCCTGTAACTCCTGCTCCCAGGAAAAGACATCAGGCTCTTAAAGGACTGGCCGGTGTGTTCTCCAGACTCAGGAAATGCTAAGACCTCTTTCCCCCAGGGCTGTGGAGACCATGACTCCACCACCCCATGGGCCCCTCCAGGCCATAGGCAACAACTTGCTCCCCCAGGTCAGTCTTAAGCTGCTACAGATAAGGAGGACAAGAAACCACTCATTTTGCATCCTTCATCCTCACTGGGGGCCATGCATAGGAGACAAGGGCACAGTCAAGGTTGAAAGACTCTAGGACTGCAGGGATCATGGTCTAAAAAAAATAAGATAAGGAACACCTGGTCAGAAGGTGTGTTCAGCACTTACACTAGGAAATTCCAAACATGATCATTTAACATAAATGGAAAAATTCTCGCTCATATTTTTCCAGAATCCTCTGGTAAAGAATTGCATTTGCGAGAGGAGCAGAGAGGGGGGAAATGGGACAACTGTAATAGCATAAACAATTAAAGAAAAAAGAACTGCATTTGTGGTCACCATCAACGTAGGCCAGTTAAACCTTGAGAGAGCTACTGGAAGCCGGTGTTCACAATGGCATGATGGATGAGACGGTGTCATGAGTAGTGACATAACCAAGGCTAAATAAATGGCATGAGAGATCAGCAGAGGCAAGAAGAACATGAAGAATAACAGTACTGCAGCCTCTTTCTCGTGATGAGCACTATTCAATTAGCCAGAAATGACACAACCGGCATTATAAAGGACACAGAGAGACAGTACTTGGATGCTGTGAATGATAAGCAAATACGTAATACTTCTCTAACCATTATTCTAAACCTTCATTGGATCATCTCTAAATCTCACTTGGGTCCATGAATTTTATAACACATTTTTTCAATCAAATAATTTCTATAGACAGGGACTCCACAAAAAATCTTTGCCTGCAGCCTCATGCGTCCTCAGCGTGGCTCTGCACCCCACACCTCCAGCAAATCCAGTAGGTTTCCTTACAGATAAATTCAGCAGCAGCCCACTTTTCCCTGCCCCAAGGCCCCTGCCCTGGTCCTGTCCACCCTCATCTGCTGACACCTGTGCCATGGCAGCTTCCTTCTTCCTGTGTTCCCTACTTCCTCCTGCTCCCACGTACAGCAGACGTCCGTGAACACAGAGTCCGGCTCATCCCTCCCCTGCTCAGAGTTCTCCTGGGGCTCCATCTCACTAAGGAGAAAAGACAAGGTCCCTAACACAGCCCACAAAGCCCCCACAGTCTGCCCACATCATTTCTCCAAGAACATTTTCCATCACTCTTCCTTTGCTCCCTGGGCTCCAGCCTATAGGCCTTCTTGCTCCTTGCTCCTGCCACAGGGCCTTTGCACTTTCTTCGCCCTCTCCAGGAGCACTCCTTCCCCAGACATTGATGTGACCTATTCCCCTATCCCCTTCAGATCTTAGCTCAAATGTCCATTTCTTTGTGAGGCCCCTCATCCTCTGTACTCTTTAGTCTCCTTCTCTGCTTTGTTTTTTTTTCTTTCCCCTAACACCTACCAACCCTTCTCTATTCTATTTATCTACATCTTTACTTATTTATTGCCTGTTTTCAGCTCCAGAAGGGTGACTAACCACTTTGCCTAACACATTCATTGTGTGTGCCCAGTGCCTAGCCCAGGGCCTTGCAAACATTTGGTGCTGCATAAATACTTGTGGGATTCAGGAGTTACCTGCAGGCTTCCTCACAAGGTTGCAGTTCCATTTTAACTAGATTCTGCATGGGGTTTCCATGAATGATAGTTACAGGTCATGTTAGGAAATCATTGTCCAACTCTAAGAGTACAGATGATAACCGCATTTCATTCAGGAAGAAACTGAACTTCCGAGGGAAGACAAGTGACTTGCCCAGCAGTGGGGAAGGGGGTGTGCTGGGAGTGTCTGAATCCTGATTTTGTGCACACATCGTTGGAGGGAAGTGCTATTAGCGCAGTGTTGCCGTGGGGATGCTGTCTCAGGTGTGCGGATGGGGAGGTCAAGGGCTGACTGATCACCACGGAATGACGGCTGAGCTTCCTCGAGCCCTTCCACCCAGGCAGCATGGTAATGATAGCAATAAAAACAACAGCAATATTAATGCCCTCCCACATCCCAGGCACGTTGCTAAAAGTCTCAGGAGCACTATTTCACCAGTTCCCTTCATTTCTACATTGCTGCCATTCCATTTTACAAGATGAGAGACAATCTCACATGGAGAGGACAGCAGTGTGCCCAAAGTCACACAGCTGGACCCGATCCACGGTGGGCCGGCTCCTGAACCGGCCTCGTGCCTGCTGTGCGAGCATCTGGTCAGGGCGATGAATAGATGCAGGAGTCAGCCTTGTCCAGGAGCTGAGCCTCAGATGCAGGCAGGTGCCTGAGCCCCTGACCCTTCTTCACCAAGAACCCATGGACTTGGCCTAGTGCCTAGAAGAATGGTTAGATTCGAAGCCAAGGCTGCTGGGTTTCAAATCTTAGATCTGAGAAACCAAATACTCACTATCTTCCCCTCAGCCCCCCCCACCCCGCTTCAGTCCCACCCCTCACTCCCAACCACAGTCCTGGGAAGGATAACACTTTGAGTTGTTTTCTCCTTTTCTACATACTTGTGTCGACAATCATATAGCATTGTTTTATGTGTTTAAAAGTTTCTTACAGCCCTGGCTGGTGTAGCTCAGTGGATTGAGCACAGGGCTGCGAACCAGAGTATCGCGGTTCAATTCCCAGTCAGGGCACATGCCTAGGTTGCAGGCCAGTTCCCAGCAGGGGACACACGAGAGGCAACCATACATTGATATTTCTCTCTCTCCTTCCCTTCCCCTCTAAAAATAAATAAATAAAATCTTTTTTAAAAAAAGTTCCATACAAAAGGTATTTTGTGTATTATGTATTTTTAAGTACTATCTAGATGGTATTTTGTACTCAGCAACCTGTGACTTTATGTTGCCCTGAGGATGTGCTTTTGGATTGGCCGGTTAATTGTGGTAAAAGGTCAGATTTACCGACTTGACCGTCTTTGAGGATACAGTTCAATGATACAGTACATATACACGGTTGTGTACCCAAACTTCAGATCCCTTTTTCCTCTTGTCAAACTGAAAATGCACCCTTTAAATACTAGCTCCCCGCTTCCCTCACCTCCAGCCCCTAGCTACCACCATTCGTCTGCCTGAATTTGCCTACTCTAGGTACCTCATATGAGGGGAATCATACGTATAGTGTTTGTCTTTCCGTGACAGGCTTATTTCACTTCACATAACCTCCTCAAGGTCCGTCCATGTGGTAGCACGTATCAGATTCCTTTCCTTCTTACAGCTGAGTGATGCTGCCCTGCGCGCACGCGCCACGCTGTGTTTATTCAGCCGTCCGTCCCTGGGCACTTGAGTCACTTCCACCCTTTGGTGCCATGAACATGGATGTCCAAATATCTCTCTGAAACTCTGCTTTCCATTCTATTAGGTATATAACTGTAACCACAGAACCACCTCGAAGCGGTCCTCTCTCATTTAATGAGATACTGAGTTGTCTTTTGGAGTCAACAGACCCAAACTGCATGTCATGCAGCTGAAGCATGTGCAGAAGAGAGAATTTGGATCTCCAGCTGCCCTGAGAACCAGTATCATTCCTCCTCCATCCTCAACAGAACCAAAGGAACAGGGACTTGAACACAGACCCTTTCAGAAGACAAGGGGCCATGAAGATCCAGTATTGCCACCCCTTTACCACAGATGGCCGAATTTCCAGGCCCTCCAATTAAAATGCGCATCGCCAGCATTTCCAGCGACCTGTTTCCCCAACCCCTTAAAATGCCTGGGCCTGACCCAGCGAGCGAGATGCATCTGAGGCGCCACCAAGTGTCCTAGCTTCTTGGTTGGCGCCTTCCGGATCAAAGACCTTCCCTTACTCCAAACCCTGACGTTTTGAGATTTGGCTTTTCAAAGCACTGGGTACAGACACTTTGGTCTGGTTGTTAATGTAGGTACCTAAATATTAATAAAGAAAGGGGCGTATGCAGCTACGTATTAAGAAAGAAAGAGAGCAAAGGGAATCAGACATCAAGCCTAATAAACTAGGGAGCCGAATCAGACAATAAGCCTGCTTCACTGGGGAGCTGCAGCACTGGCCGGCTCCCCAGGACTCTGCCGCACACCTCGCCCTCGGACCTAATCCCTGAAATAGACAGAGGATTATTGTTGTCATTACGGAAGGAGGAGTAAAACTAGGGGAAATGTCTCTGCTGAGCGCATGCCCAGTAGAGGCCAAGACAGCATGGGGGAGGTGCTTCGTGTGCAGTGGGAGCTACACTGGGGACTGTAAGAGAAAGGGCCTGGCCTGGGGAACCGACTGGATTGGGTGAGGGACCCTGGAAGACCTAGGAGATGGATTGGTTAAGGGAGAACCCACCACAAGCTGTGCAAGACTGAGAAATTGGTTGGTTCGAAAGGACACTTAGGCCTTCCCACGCCCAAGATAATCCAAGCTTAACAAAGCAAGTTTAACGAAACTAACATTCTCTCTCTCCCCGCCCCCCCTCAAGTGGATCATATATGAAATTTGAAATTTCTTTAAACTTTTACACACACACACAAGTAGAGGGAACAACATAATAAACCTTCATATCCCCATCGCCCTGATTCAACAAAAATCAATTCAAGGCCAATCCCTTGATTGTTTCTATGTTTATTTTATGTTTTTCTTTAAGATTAATGTACACACAGAAAAGCACAACCTGAGCCCATCTATCACCAAGCAGTCGGGCTGAGAAATGAGAAATCAATCAGATCTGGCCTCTCCCACCTCCAGGCTAATTACCGTCCTGACTTCTACCCTCACTGACGGGGTCTTCTCTCCTGGACTATATTAAATGGACTCACATGGTACTTGCTTCTTTGTGTCTGGCTGTGACTTTAGACTTCCAAAGTCCATCCATGTTGTCCCCAGTGGCTGCAGCTTGGTCCTCTCATTTCTGCCTGGTATTGATATATCCATCTGCTGGGAGGGGGGGGAATTGGTCTGTTTCTGGTTTGAGCCGCTGATAAATAAAGCTGCAGTGAACATTCTAGTATAGATGGTCCCCCACTTACAATGGCTCGCCTTAATGATTTTTTTGACTTGGTGTGAAAGCAATATACATTCAGTAGAAACTGTATTCTGAATTTTGACTTTTGATCTTTCCCCAGGCTGGTAGTAAGATGGTCTTTCTTGATATTGGGCAGCCACAGAAAAGGATTTTGCCCAACTATAAGCTAATGAAAGTATCTGATCACATTTAAGGTAGGCCAGGCTGAGCTGTGGTGTTTATTAGGTTAGGTGTATTTAATGCATTTTTTGCCCTGGCTGGTGTGGCTCAGTGAATTGAGTGACTAGCCTGTGAACTGAAAGGTTGCCAATCCGATTCCCAGTCAGGGCACATGCCTGGGCTGCGGGCCAGGTCCCCAGATGGAGGAACGCAAGAGGCAACTAATTGATGTTTCTCACACCGATCTTTCTCTCTCTCTCCCTCCCTTCCCCTCTCTCTAAAAATAAGTAAATAAAATCTTTTAAAAATCTTTAAAAAGCAATCCTGGACATCATATTTCATCCAAGAACACTTCAGTATATCTCTCTACCCCTCCAACCCTTGGCCTTGCCTGCCTCATTCTTTGTTTCAAAGCCTGCTAGATTTGTCCCCCCTCCGGGTCGACACACATTTGGGCTTTAAAACCTCTTATATTGTTGGTGTGTTTAACCTTGAAAACTGGCTCTGACTGAACTTTTCTCAAAGTCTTGATTATTTGTAAGGGTAGCTTCCGTAGGAGGAATTATTTCTTTAGGGCAAAGAGTTTTGTAGGTGTGTGTTTTAGTTGAGCCCCTAGAAGCTGGGTTGGGTGGGGAGCTGAAAGCTTTTACAGTGATAGCCGTTTCCCTCCCTATCCCACCCCCAAGCCCCAGGAATGATGGGTGGTCCAGGCCAAAATCACCAGGTAGAGGGAGCCTGATTACTCTTTCCCAGGGCTGGCCTCTTTCTGAATCCCTCTCACCTTCTGAAAATGCAGGTTTTGGTTACTGTACACCTCCTCTCTCTCAGCTCCCCCTTGACACAGAAGACCTATTTGCAGAATCAAAATACATCTCTGGAATCAAAATGCAGCAACATTCCAGTCCTATTAGCAATGGCCTCTTGCAGGAGAGCCGGGAGCATGGATGGTATCTCTAAATGTCCTTGGAATTAATTGTGTGTCCAGCGCCCAAGTTTCAGAATTTTTTCTCCTTTTACAAACCAGACTGGCAGATCCCCCAACCCACCCCACAGCCTCCCAACCACACTGCCAGTGAGGAGGTGCTGCCTGGGGCTGTCAGCACAAAACCCCCATTTACAACAATTTCTCAGGCCTTTACTATCTTTTATTTTTTAAATCCTCACCCAAGGATATGTTCATGGATTTTAGAGATCAAGGAAGAGGGTAGAAGGAGAGAGAGAGAGAAACATTGATATGAGACAGAAACACTGACTGGATGCCTCCCATATGCACCTTGATGGGGATTGAACCCATAACCTAGGTATGTGCCCTGACCAGGGATCAAACTGGCAACCTTTGGGTGTATGAAGCAGTCCTCCAAACAATGAAGTCACCTGGCTGGGGCTGCCTTTACTGTCTTGAAATAAAATACTTGGATAATGAGACCTACCTCCACAGATAACTCTCATATTGTTAATAAAATACCTTAACTATAATGTAAAGGTAAAATAAAAGGAGAGAATTTAAAACATACAATTTTCAACCCAACCTCCATACCCCCCAAATTTGTTCCACATGCAGACCCGAAAATTCAGAATCTGTGTATTGTTTTTGTTTTTAAATTTTATTTATTGATTTTAGGGAGAGAGAGAGAAGGAGGTGGAGAGAGAGAAAAACATCGACTTTGTTGTTCTACTTATGTATGAATTCATTGGTTGCTTCTTGAATGTGCCCTGACCAGGGATTGAACCCACAACATTGGCTTATCTGGACAATGCTCTAACCAATGAGCTACCTGGCCAGGATGAGAATCTGCATTTCAAAAATCTCCCCAGAGGATATGGTATCTCCCCAGGAGGTTGGTCTCTCAAGGTGAAGTCCCTGCAGCTCCATAAAACCCACCTCTGGCACTGCCTAGGTGAAGAAACTTTCTGCTTTTCTGAATTGGAGAACAATCAGCAGAGTCCCAGCCAAGCCAAGGACATTATTCCAGTTGACCCAGTAGTTGCAGTCCTGGGTAATTCCTGTTTATCAACACACTTGACATTTACATGCAAAATGGAACTGGGATCTAGGCTCAGATAAACAGGTTTCCCTCCTACATGAGGA
Organism: Artibeus jamaicensis; assembly: GCF_021234435.1. Taxonomy (NCBI): domain Eukaryota; kingdom Metazoa; phylum Chordata; class Mammalia; order Chiroptera; family Phyllostomidae; genus Artibeus; species Artibeus jamaicensis. The sequence goes on from NW_026521848.1 coordinate 1,896,845, forward strand.
TGCATAGGACATCAAATAGGGGGAGGAATCCAGGCCAATTCTCCACTGGGTGGCATTGTCCTGTTCATGGCTCTTCCCAAAGCACATGACTGTGACACCAGAATGCCCTCATAATTTTCTCAAATGGCCCCTGGGGTGCTTTGCACACCACTCCTCCTGAGAGCCATTATTCTCTAGTCATTGTCTTCTAGGTGATAGGCCCTTCCAAAACCTATTCATATTTTTATAGCATGGCATGTGACTCCAGCAATTTACACATTGCCCCTGAGAACTGAGCAATGGAAAAGGAAACTGGCTTGTCAGTGTCTGCCCTTTTATCCTACTTGAAGTTATGAAACCTTTTTTTTTACCATTTTTGAACTCATACAGTTGAGTCATAATCAATTTTCATAATCTCATTAGCAAAAAGATTTCCACAGAAAAAAAATGTATTGTTATGGACAAGTATGACCCACACCCTGCTTCCTTCTGACCTTCAGTTTACTTTGTCACCCTTTTATAGTTTACTTGGTGTGCTTCCAATCGCCTGGGAGAGCAAGTCAGTGGGAGTAGAGATGTAACCAGATTGGCTCAAAGATAACTGTTGGAGCTGGGTGCTGAGTAGGCTGTTTCCTTTTTGGAGGTGAAAAGTTTATTGTAAAATGTATGGAGGCTGGGGGTGCAGAGCTACTGGATCAGTTAGAGATGGCAGAGTTGGAGAGACAATGAAGCAACTTCAGAGCCAGCACGCGTGTAGGGAATCATCGTGGTGAACGCAGAATACATTCCCATCAAGAACACAAAGGACAATCCCACCACCACACAGTATGCCAGCCCCATGCACGACTTTGCACAACCTCATCTTGCAGCCCCAGAACACAAGCATGAAACTGACCCCCAGAAAGACCTCACCCTTCTCCTAATTCACTCCAAGAAAAATGAAATTATGATTGCACCAGATAGAGACTATTTAGTGATTCTGGTTCAGAATACATCTGGATAGGCAACTGTCTAGGCTCTATGCATCATTCCTTAATTTAGTGCCCCCCAAGGATAATAGTGCTGGCCATGCCAACTGATGAGCAGGTAGAAATCACCTTATATCCCATGCATATCAATCCAGTGACCCAGGTGGGCTGCAGCTCCATCCTCTCGCACCAAAGTCATCCCTCTTCTGGCAGTCACCCCTGAGTTCCCAGGAGAGCCCTCTTTCCTCAAGTCCAAGTTTTAGAGCAAGAGTTTATGAGAAGCCCACACCCTGCTTCTTTCTGACGTTCAGTATACTTTGTTGCCCTTTGAAAAGGCTGTTTTTCTTTAACTAAAAATAATTGAAATGGAAAAAATATACTTCAAAATGCATGTATGAGAAAGAAATTGGGACAGTGTAACAGTCAGTCCTCTCAGAAGCAAAAGTTTCTTGGCCCAGACTGCTTATGCCCCACTCCCTTTATGCCCTGCTTTATTTTTTCAATGTTAATCCCCTTTTAACACACTATATAATTTATTTATTTTTAAATATATTTTATTGATTATGCTATTTCAGTTGTCCCAATTTTTCTTCCTTTGCCTCCCTCCACATGGTACCCACCATTCCCTCTAGCAAACCACCCACTTAGTTCATGTCCATGGGTCATGAATATAAGTTCTTTGGCTTCTCCATTTCCTATGTGATTCCCAAAGACCCTTGGTCAGGCCCTAGGCCACTAGCTCATTCTGTAAGAGTGACATTCCAACACACAGTAGCCGTGGGTTCAGTACTTAGTCAGAAACAACCAATGAATGCATAAATAATTGGAACAACAAAGTAATGTTTCTTTCTCTCTCTCCTAAAAGTAACAAGTAAATTTTTCTTTTTACTTTTTAAAAGATTTTATTTATTTATTTTCAGAGAGAGGGGAAAGGACAAAGAGAAATATTGATGTGTGGGGGAAACATCAGTTGGTTGCCTCTGACATGTCCCCAAACAGGGACCTGGCCCACAACCCAGGCATGTGCCCTGACTGGGAATCAAACTGGCAACCTTTTGGTTCATAGGCTGACACTCAATCAACTGAGCCACACCAGCCAAAACTAAAATTTCCTTTTAGAAAATAAATGGGAACTTTCAGCCAAGATGGAGATTTAAGTAGATACAGTTTAAGTCCTCACACAACCAAGAGAAAGACAACAAATTTAAAAACCAAAAATAACCAGAACTGCCAGAAAATCGAACTATATGGAGGTCTGACAACTAAGGAGTTAAGGAGAAAACATTCATTTAGACTGGTAGAAGAAGCAGAGATGGGCAACCAGGGAAGAGAGGATGCATGCAGCTTGGTGGCAGCTGGAGGACCAGGCGGGTGAGGTGGTGGCTGGCAGGCTGGGCAGTCTCACATCTCTGTGCAAACAAACTGGGAGGAACAACTGGGGAGTGAGACAGACCAGGCAACCCAGGGTTCCAGCATGGGAAAAGAAAGCCTCAAAACCTCTAGCTGTAAGAACCGCTGGGGGTTGCAGTGGCAAGAGAATAAATAAGGCTCCATCCCTTACAATGTCACAGGAGAGCCAAGGCAAAGAAATATGGCCCAAATGAAAGAACAGATCAAAGCTTCAGAAAAGATATAACTAAGCAATCAAGAGATAGCCAACCTATCAGATGCACAGTTCAAAACACTGGCAATCAGGATGCTCACACAAATGGTTGAGTATGGTCACTAAATAGAGAAAAAAGTCCAGGTTGTGCAAACTGAAATAAGGAATAATATACAGGGAACCAACAGTGATGGGAAGGAAACCAGGACTCCAATCAACAGTTTGGACAAGAAGGAAGAAATAAATGTTCAGCCAGAACAGAATGAAGAAAGAAGAATTAAAAAAATTGAGAGAGTCTCAGGAACCTCAGGGACAACTTTAAATGTCCCAACATCCAAGTCATAGGAGTGACAAAAGGAGAAGAAGAACAAGAAATCGGAAACTTCTTTGAAAAAATAATTAAAGAAAACTTTCCAAATCTGGTGAAGGAAATAGACATACAAGTCCAAGAAGCTCAGAGAATCCCAAAGGAGTTGGACCTAAGGAAACACACACCAAGGCACATCATAATCACATTACCCAAGATGAAAGATGAGGAGAGAATCTTAAAAGCAGCAAGAGAAAAGGAGACAGTTACCTACAAAGGAGTTCCCGTAAGACTATCAGCTGATTTCTCAAAAGAAACCTTATAGGCAAGAAGGGCTGGAAAGATACATTCAAAGTCATGAAAGGTAAGGACCTCCATCCAAGATTGCTCTATCCAGCAAAGCTTTCATTTACAATGGTAGGGCAGATAGAGTATTTCCCAGAGAAGTTCTAGTTAAAGGAGTTCATCATCACCAAGCCCTTATTATATGAAATGTTAAAGGGACTTATCTATGAAAAACATGATAAAAAATTTAAACAGTAAAATGACAACAAACTCACAACTATCGACAACTGAACCTAAAAAAATAAAAACAAAATAAAAAAACAAACTAAGCAAACAACTAGAACAGGAACAGAATCACAGAAATGGAGATCATATGGACACTTATCAGCAGGGAGGGAAGAGGGAAGAAAGAGGGAAAAAAGTACAGGGAATAAAAAGCATAAATGGCAGGTACAAAATAAACAGAGGGAGGTTAAGAATAGTATAGGAAATGTAGAAACCAAAGAACTTATATGTATAACCCATGAACATGAACTAAGGTGGGGGAATGATGGTGGGAGGAGGTACAGGGTGGAAGAAAATAAAGGGGAGATTAAAATGGGACAACTGTCATGGCATAATCAATAAAATGTATTAAAAAAATAAACATCCATCGGGTTGCCTCTCACATGCCCCCATTTGGTGATCTGGCTCACAACCCAGGCATGTGCTTCTACCACAAATCCATCAACAAACTTTGGATTTGCGGGAGGACATCCAACCCACTGAACCACACCAGTCAGGGCTTAGCAATATTTTTTTAGATGTCTCCTTGAGCAAGAGCAACAATAACAAAAATAATCATCAAACTAAGTTTTTTCACAGTTAAGGAAATCACTAACAAAACAAAAAGACAACCTACTGAATGAGTGGAAATATTTGTAAATGATACCTACGGTAAAGGCTTAATATTCAAAATATATAATTAACTTATACAACTCAACCAAAATAATAAGAAATCTAATTTAAAAATAGGCCGAGGACCTGAATAGATGTTTCTTCAAAGAGGACAAACAGATGGCAAACAGATATATGAAAAGATGCTCAACATAATTAATCATCGGGGAAATACAAATTAAAACCATAATGATATATCACCACACTCTTGTCAGAGTATCTATCATCAATAAATCAACAAATGAGAAATGCTGGTGAGGATGTAGAGAAAAGAGAAGCCTCATACACTATTGATGAAACTGTAAATTAGCACAGTCACTACAGTAAACAGTATGAAGATTCCCCCCAAAATTAAAAATAAAGCTGCCATATGATCCCGCAATTCCACTTCTGGATATTTATCCTAAGAAAATAAAACTCCTAATTCTAGGCCCTGGCCAGGTAGCTCAGCTGGTCAGAGCAGTGTCCCAATACACCAAGGTTCAATCCCCAGTCAGCGCACATAAAGAATCGACCAATGAATGCATAAATAATTGAAAGAACAAATTGATATTACTCTCTCTTCCTCCCTCAAATCCATTTAAAAAAAACAACAAAAAACCTAATTCATGCCCTGGCTGTTATGACTCAGTGGATTAAGCGCCAGCCTAAGAACCAAGGGGTTGCCAGTTCAATTCCCAGTCAGGGCACACGCTTGGTTATGGGCCAGGTATCTAGTAGGGGCGCTTGAGAGGCAACCACACATTGATATTTCTCTCCCTCTCTCCCTCCCTTCCCCTCTCTAAAAATAAATAAATAAACTCTTTTTTAAAAACCTAATTCAAAAACATATATGCACCCCTAAATTCACTGCAGCATTATCAGTATTAGCTAAGATATAGAAGCAACCTACGTGTCCATCAACAGATGAATGGTAAAAAAAGGTCCAACATATATATATATATATATATATATAGTTCAGTGATTAAAAAAAAACAATGAAATCGTGCTGTGACAAATGGATACCCCTGGAGGATATTATGCTAAGTGAAATAAGTCAGACGGAGAAAGAGCTGCGGTATGATTTCACTTACATGTAGAATCTAAAGAAAAAAAGCAAATGAATAAAAAATAGAAATAGACCTATAGATATAGAGAACAAGCTAATGGTTGCAACAAGGCAAGAGGAGAAAATGAATAGGAGTAACAAAAATCATTTAAGCCCTGGCTGGTGTGGCTCAGTGGGTTGAGTGCTGGCCTGGGAACCAAAAGGTGGCTGGTTTGATTCCCAGTCAAGGCCCATGCCTGGGTTGCAGGCCAGGTCCCCATTTGGGGGCGTGCAAGAGGCAACTGATTGATGTATCTCTCACACATGGATGTTTTCCTCCTTCTCTTTCTCCCTCCCTTCCCCTCTCTGTAAAAATAAATAAATAAAATCTTTAAAAAATAGAATGCAAATCTGACCATGCACACACACATACACAAGCCACCCTGGTTGGGTAGCTCAATTGCCTAGAATTTCATCTCAGTTTGTCACAGTTTCAGGTTTGATCCCCAGTCAGGGTGCATACAAGAATTAATCAATGAATGCATAAATAAGAGGAACAACAAATCAGTATTGCTTTCTCTCTCTCCCCTTTTCTCTCTTTCTAAGATCAATCAATAATTTTTTTATTTTAAGAAAAAAGATATATATTTCTCTTCTTGCTAAAAAAAAAGGATACATATTTGATAAGATCAAAGTTTCAAATGGTCACTTTTCTTGGCTCACCAGTAGTCTTTACATCTAGGGAGCATACAACATAGAGAGGGGCTTTTCCCCCCTTCCCAGATTGGAGGACTATACTGAGAAAAGAATTGGGAAATGATAATCATATGATGTGATCTGTAGCAGACTGATTTTAGATGTGGGGAACATGCAGCTGTAGATGATCTGGAATAAAAGAATCTGGGTCATGTATCTCTTGGTAAGTCTGCTCGTACGTACCCCAGTTTCAAGGCCATTTCATAGAGCCCAAGTTTGAGCACCATTCCAGGTCCTAGCTCTGAAGCCAGGGCCAGTCATTCCCCTTTCTGAACCTCTCAATTTCTCATGGAGCCCTAAAGATCTCAGGTCTTGAAATATACTTTCTCAAAGGATCAAGGTTCAAAAAGGGTACTAAAGCAGAGCACACCTATAAGGCACTCCTATGTGCTTGACATGTAACCCTATGGTATAAAGACAGGGAAAATGAGGTACATTGTGACTTGCCCAGGGCCACAAAGGTGCAGAGCTAGCATTTGAACCTGGGAGGTCTGGAGAATCTAAACTCTCAACCAGCTATCCTATATTGCTTCCCACTAAGGCAAGGAGCATCTCATTCAGGACAAGGCCTCTGTCTGTATTTGGATCCAACCTGCCATCTTCCATTCTAGTTCCCTTTGGAGGCAAGAAGAGAGGGTGAGGGTGTGTACACTAGTAACTAGAGCTATGATGCTGGTTCAGTCACTCACCTCCCTGAGCTTCCATCTCTTTCTCTGCGAGCAGTTGTTAGAGGCCTAAATGAAACCACTCATGCAAAGGTCATGGTGCATGTCATCAGTGGTTAGCAAAGGGCTGCTTTTATCATTTTTTAAGTCTTTTAAAAATATATTTTTTATTGATTATGCTATGACAGTTGTCCCATTTTAATTTCCCCTTTATTCCCCTCCACCCTGTACCTCCTCTTACCATCATTTCCCCACCTTAGTTCACGTTCATGGGTTATACATATAAGTTCTTTGGTTTCTACATTTCCTAAACTATTCTTAACCTCCCTCTGTTTATTTTGTACCTGCCATTTATGCTTCTTATTCCCCGTACCTTTTCCCCCATTCTCTCTCTGCCCCCTCCCTGCTGAGAAGCATCCATATGATCTCCATTTCTGTGATTCTGTTCCTGTTCTAGTTGTTTGCTTAGTTTGTTTTTTATTTTGTTTTTATTTTTTTAGGTTCAGTTGTTGATAGTTGTGAGTTTGTTGTCATTTTACTGTTTAAATTTTGATCATGTTTTTCATAGATAAGTCCCTTTAACATTTCACATAATAAGGGCTTGATGATGATGAACTCCTTTAACTAGACCTTCTCTGGGAAATACTCTATCTGCCCTTCCATTGTAAATGAAAGCTTTGCTGGATAGAGTAATCTTGGATGGAGGTCCTTACCTTTCATGACTTTGAATGTATCTTTCCAGCCCTTCTTGCCTATAAGATTTCTTTTGAGAAATCAGCTGATAGTCTTATGGGAACTTTTTTGTATGTAACTGTCTTCTTTTCTCTTGCTGCTTTTAAGATTCTCTCCTCATCTTTCATCTTGGGTAATATAATTATGATGTGCCTTGGTGTGTGTTTCCTTAGGTCCAACTCCTTTGGGATTCTCTGAGCTTCTTGGACTTGTATGTTTATTTCCTTCACCAGATTTGGAAAGTTTTCTTTAATTATTTTTTCAAAGAAGTTTCCGATTTCTTGTTCTTCTTCTTCTCCTTTTGTCACTCCTATGACTTGGATGTTGGGACATTTAAAGTTGTCCCTGAGGTTCCTGAGACTCTCTTGATTTTTTGAATTCTTGTTTCTTCATTCTGTTCTGGCTGAACATTTATTTCTTCCTTCTTGTCCAAACTGTTGATTGGAGTCCTGGTTTCCTTCCCATCACTGTTGGTTCCCTGTATATTATTCCTTATTTCAGTTTGCACAACCTGAACTTTTTTCTCTATTTAGTGACCATACTCAACCATTTGCGTGAGCATCCTGATTACCAGTGTTTTGAACTGTGCATCTGATAGGTTGGCTATCTCTTCATTGCTTAGTTATATCTTTTCTGAAGCTTTGATCTGTTCTTTCATTTGGGATATATATATATATATTTTTTGGTCTCAGCACACCTGTTACATATAAGGGGCAGAGCCTTATGTATTAGCCAGGGTGGGGCAACACACATTGCTATGTAGTAGCATGGTATGTGGAAGAGGGGTCAGAGACGAAACAATGCCACTTGCTCAGCTCTCAACCAACTATCAGTCACTCCCTCCTCTACCCACAAGCAAGTTAAGCCCTTCTAGTCCTGATTCATGGGGGAGGGTGTGTTGTGTACATTCTAGGACCCTGTGGGTCTCTCCAATGAACTCTCCTGTGAGGCTGGGAGTTTCTCCTGCTACCTCAAACCCCACAGGTTTTTTTAGTCAGAGGTTTTGAGGTGTTTATATCCCCACGCTGGAACCCTGGGTTGTGTGGTCTGTCTCATTCCCCCATTGTTGCTCCTGGTTTATCCACATGCAAATGTGGGACTGCCTGCTCCACTAGCTGCCAGCCACCAGCCACTGCCTTGCCTGGTCTGCCAGGTGCCACTTAATTTGCCCTGGTCCTCTAGCCGCCAGGTTGCCATGAGTCCTCTCCACCGTGGTTGCCCTTCTCCACCCCTTCTACCAGTCTGGATGCATGTTTTTCTTTAACTCCTTGGTTGTTAGACTTCTATACAACTCAATTTTCTGGCAGTTATGGTTATTTTTTTGTTTCTAAATTTGTTGCTGTCCTTCTTTTGTTTCTGCAAGGAGGCAAAGTATATCTACCTATACCTCCATCTTGGCTAGAAGTTCCCAATGGATGTTTCTCACTCTCTCTTTCCCCCTCCCTCTCTCTAAAAATAAATAAATAAAATCCTAAAAAAGAAGTATTGCTAAAAGTGATGTCAGAGTCTTTATTGCCTATGTTTTCTAGGATTTTAATGGTTTCAGGTCTTAATTTAATTCTTTAATTTATTTGAGTTTATTTTTGTATGTGATGTAAGAAAGTGGTCCAATTTAATTTAGTTTTTGCCTGTATGTGTCCCAGTTTCCCAACACCATTTATTAAAGACACTGTCTTTACCCCATTGTATATCTTTGCCTCCTTTGTTGTGGATTAGTTGACCATATGAGTGAGGCTTTCTGGGCTCTCTGTTCTATATCTATATCTATATCTATATCTATATCTATATCTATATCTATATCTATCTATATGCTTTTATGCAAGTACAAAAATGTTTTGATTATTGTACCATAATGCTTTTTTATATTTTCCTAGAATTATTTTTTAAAAATTTAGCCCTGGCTGGTGTGGCTCAGTGGGTTGAGCGCAGGTCTGTGAACCCAAAGATTGCAGTTCGATTCCCAGTCAGGGCACATGCCTGGATTGTGGGCCAGTTCCCAGCAGGGGACACATGAGAGGCAACCACACATTGGTGTTTCTCTCCTTCTCTCCTTCCCTTCCCCTCTAAAGATAAATAAATAAAATCTTATTTTAAAAAGCACTGAAAAAATACTCTCTAAAAAAAGGAAGAAAATATATATGAAACCACAATTTTTTTAAAGTCAGCAAATATAAACTCTAGCTTAGTGATCTTACACTGGTATCTGGTGGGATAGATTTCAATTTCTGACATGTCTTGCTAGACATACACAGTTGTTTAAAATTTTTTTGTTTTTGTTTTTTTAATATATTTTATTGATTATGCCATTACAGTTGTCCTATTTCCCCCCTTCATTCCCCTCCACCCTGCACACCCCCTTCCCCACCATTCCCCCACCTTTAGTTTATGTCCACATGTCTCAAGTTCTTTAGATTCTATATTTCCCATACTATTCTTGCCCTCCCCCCTATCTATTTTCTATCTACTGTCTATGCTACTTATTCTCTGTACCTTCTCCCCCTTCTCCTCCTCCCACTCCCCTGTGGCTAACTCTCCATGTGATCGCCATTTCTATGGTTCGGCTCCTGATCTAGCTGTCCTCTTAGTTTGCTTTTGTTTTAGGTTGTTGTTAATAACTGTGAGTTTGCTGACTTTTTACTGTTCATATTTTTTATCTTCTTTTACTTAGATAAGTCCCTTTAACATTTCATATAATAAGGGCTTAGTGATGATGAACTCCTTGAATTTGATCTTATCTGAGAAGCACTTTATCTGTCCTTCCATTCTAAATTAAAGTTTTGCTGGATAGAGCAATCTTGGTTGTAGGTCCTTGCATTTCATGACTTGGAATACCTCTTTCCAGCCCCTTCTTGCCTGTAGGGTCTCTTTTGAGAAATCAGCTGACAGTCTGATGGGAACTCCTTTGTAAGTGACTGTCCCCTTATCTCTTGCTGCTTCTAGGATTCTCTCCTTCATTTTCATCTTGGCTAATATAATGATGATGTGCCTTGGTGTGTTCATCCTTGGGTCCACCTTCTTTGGGATTCTCTGAGCTTCCTGGACTTCCTGGAAGTCTATTGCCTTTGCCAGATTGGGGAAGTTCTCCTTTATTATTTGTTCAAATAAGTGTTCCACTTGTGGCTGTTCCTCTTCCCCTTCTGGCACCCCTATAATTCAGATGTTGGAACATTTAAAGATGTCCTTGAGGTTCCTAAGCCTCTCCTCATTTTTTTTGAATTCTTGTTCCTTCATGTTTTTCTGTTTGGTCATTTTTTTCTTCCTTCTGGTCCACTCCCTTGATTTTAGTCCCAGTTTCCTTCCATCACTATTGGTTCCCTGTGCATTTTCCTTCATTTCACCTAGTGTAGCCTTCATTTTTTTTCATCTAATTTGTGACCACAATAAACCAGTTCTGTGAGCATCCTGATCACCAGTGTTTTGAACTGTGCATCTGATAGGTTGGCTATTTCTTGGTCACTTAGGGTTATTGGCTTTGGGGCTTTGAGTTCTTCTTGAGCCATGTTTTGGTCTGTTCATGCCTGTTACATATGAGAAATGGAGCCCTAGGTGTTCAGCAGGGTGGGGCCACCCAGGCTGCTGGGTTGTGACACTGTATGTGGGGGCGGGGTCAGAGAGGGGCAATAGTGGTGCCCGCTGCTGCTTCCCACTGCCGGGACCTGTGTGGTCTCTCACTGCCTGCTCCTTCGCCTGGTTTATCTGAGTGTGAATGTGTGACCGTGGTCAGCCTGCTGCCTTGCACCCTCACTGGGTTCACCTGTTGCTACCCCACACCTGGGATCCCCCCACAGCTGCCTGTGCACCTAGGTCAGTCCGGGGGATCTTTCCTGCCTGACCCAGATCCACCGCTGGCTCCACCCCTCTTACCGGTCTAGCTGAAGGGTTTGTTGTTGTCGGACTTCCATATAGTTCAATTTTCTGTGTTTTGGTTGCATTTTCATTACTAAAACTTTGTTGTCTTTAAACTTGGTTGTGCGAGGAGGCACAGTGTTTCCACCTACACCTCCATCTTGAGTGGAAGTCAGTTGTTTAAAATTTTTTAAAATTAGTTCCCAGTATTTAAAAATTGAGAGACATCATATACAAATCCATATTTCCAGCCATTCTGGAACTACTTGGCTGATGCCTGCACTGGCTCTTGGTGCCCACAACATCATAGATAAGACATAAGACAAATTCACATGGACCACCCTGTGGAGGCCCCACCTTTCCCTGTGGAAGGAAAGGTGGGGCCTGGCAATTCTCTCAAGGGGAGAGCTTGCTGACCTTTGCTGTCTACAGGTTATTATTGGTTTAATTTGCACAGGAATACAGGCACAGCTCATTAATCATTGTCAGGCAGTAAGGATCAGATGATAGATAGCATACAAAGAACTATTAGGGCTTCTTCTGAGTCAGGGTCTATCACCTAAAAGGCTACAAAACTTTGGGAAACAAACTCACTTCCTGCTTGGGCCTTTATTATTTAACTAAGAGCATTCTTAGCAAAGCAGGCTTCACAGGATTTCACATATCCTTTTTCAGGCCTGATCACCCAGGGAGCCTGCCCCTTCCAGCACAGGGTTGCACCACCCTCTCTCATTGTTTCAGGCTTAAATCAGGCAGATGAGGCAAGATAGCCAAGGAATTAGGAGAAATGAGGACTCGGGCTTCGTCAAAGCCAAGGGCCAATGGTCCATCACCTCCTTTCTCCACAGCCCCCCAAGTCCTTCCCTAGGGACTCCACTTGATCATGCCTGTCTTAGGTCATTCACCCCTTGGGGAATCTTACCCGTCACTGGCTAACTAATCAAGCATTGGAGGCCAGTTATGGGAAAAGGAGCAGAAGCAGCACTCCTGCCAGGGAGATAAGCTTTATCTCCTTGGTGGCTTAAGGTCCGAAGATCACTCACTCAGCCTTAGCCAAGCAGGGATTACAGCTCCTGAAACCAGGCAGGGCAGTTCTCAACATCTGGCAACATTATACTCACATTTCCTTACATTACCACCTGCCAAAGCTGAACAGGAGCTGCCCCTTTAGGTAGGATGTGCACTCTAGCCACCTATGAGGCTTAGTTCACTTATTTTACTATTTCATTCTCTACAACACCTGAGTTTGCTTGCTTCTTCCACACTGTAAAAAGTTTAAAATTTCTTTTTTTTTTTTTAGATTTTATTTATTTATTTTTAGACAGAGGGGAAAGGATGGAGAAAGAGAGGGAGGGAAACAACAATGTGTGGTTACCTTTTGCACGCCCCCTAATGGGGATCTGGCCCACAACCCAGGCATGTGCCCCGACTGGGAATTGAACCAGCAAGTCTGGTTTGCAAGTTGGCACTCAATCCACTGAGCCACTCCAGCCAGAGCTACACAATACTTTATTGTATAGTTTGTTCCACTTTTTATGCATTCATTGGTTGCTTCATGTGTGTGTCCTGACCAGGAATCAAAGCCACAACCCTGGCATATTGGGGCAACGCTCTAACCAATTCAACTACCTGGCCAGCACTACTTTACAGTATAGTTTGATATCAAGGAGCATGATATCTCCCACTTTGTTCTATCTCAAAAAATTTTTGGCTATTCTGGGTCTTTTGTGGTTCCATATAAATTTTAGGAATTCTGAAAAGAATGCCATTGTTTTTTTTTATAGTAATTGCCTTGAATCTGTAAATTGTTTTAGGTATTAAGGACATTTTAACAATATTAATCCTTCTAATCCATGAGCAAGGTACAGCCTTCTATTTATTTGTATCTTCTTCAGTTTCATCAATTTTCTTTTAGTTTTCAGAGTACAGGTCTTTCTCCTCTTTGGTTAAATTTATTTGTAAGTATTTTATGCTTTTGATGCAATTGTAAATGGGATTGTTTTATAAATTTCTCCTTCTGACCATTCATTATTGGTCTATAGACAAGCAACAGATTTCTGTATATATTGATTTTTTATCTTATAACTTTATTCTACTCATATATTAGTTCTAATAGTCTTTTAGGATTTTCTATATATATAGTATCATGCCATCTGCAAATAATAAGATTTACTTCTTCCTTTCTGATTTTAGTGTCCTTTATTTTTCTTGCCTGATTGTGTGGTTAAGAATTCCAAAACTATGTTGAATAAAAGTGGTGATACTGGCATCTTTGTCTTCTTCCTGATCCTGGAGGAAAAGCTTCCAGCTTTGCACCATTTAGGGTGATATTAGCTGTGGGCTTGCCGTATGTCGCCTTTATGCTGAAATACATTCCTTCTATACCCATTCTGCTGTGTTTTTATCATTAAAGAATATTGAATGTTGTCATGCTTTTTATTCATCTATTAAAATGATCATATGGTTTTTATGCTTTATTTTGTTAATGTGATGCATAATGTTGATTGGTTTATGATGTTTGAACCATTTTTGCATCTCTGAGATGAATTCCATTTGGTCATGGCCTATAATCTTTTTAAGGTATTGCTAAATTCTATTTGCTAATTTTGTTGATAATTTTTGCATCTATGCTTATCAAGAATATTTGCCTATAAAATTTTCTTGTAATAAACTGGTTTTAGTGTTAGGGTAATGCTGGCCTCATAGAGTTATTTTGGAAGCTTTCTGTCATCTTCAATTTTTTGGAATAGTTTGAGATGGATAGATATTAATGCATTGAATGTTTTGTAGAATTTACCTGTGAAGACTTCTGTCCCTGGGCTTTTGTTTGTTGGGAGTTTTTTTATTACTGCTTTAATTTTATTGCTTGTAATCAGTCTGTTCAGATTCTGTTTCTTCCTGGTTCAATCTTAGAAGGTTCTATATAGAAATTTAAATATTTTTTCTAGATTGTCCAATTTGCTGGCATATTATTGTTCATAGTATTCTTTAATGATCCTTTGTACAATATTTCTTGTGTCAGTTGTAATCTCTCTTCTTTCATTTCTGATTTTATTTATTTGGACTCTGTCTTTTTTTCTTGAGTCTCACTAGAGGTTTCTCAGTGTTATTTATCCTTGCAAAGAATCAGCTCTTAGTTCATTGATCTTTTATACCTTTTAATCTCTATTTTGTTTATTTCCATTTTGATCTTATTCCTTTCCTTCTAATTACTTTAGATTTTGTTTGTTATTCTGTTTGTAGTTCCTTTAGGTGTAGAGTTAGATTATTTATTTGGTATTTTTCTTGTTTTCTGAGGTAGGCCTGGATGAACTCCCCTCTTAGAACTGCTTTTGCAGCATCCCATAAATTTTGATAAGTTGTTTTTGCATTTTCATTTGTCTCAAGTTAGTTTTTAATTTCCTGTTTTATTTCCTTTTTGGTATTGGTTGTTCAGTAGCATGGTTTTTAATCTCCACATATTTGTGTTTTTTCCAACTTTCTTCCTGTAGTTGATTTCTTATATCATGCATTATAGTCAGAAAAGATGCTTGATATGATTTCACTCTTTCTGCTTTTTCTGAAGTTTTTTTCCTGCCTATTATGGGATCTATCCTAGAGAATGTTCCATGTGCACTTAAAAAAACACATGCATTCTGCTGTTTTAAAATTAAACATTCTATAAACATCTGTTTAAAATTGATCTATTCTAATGTGACATTTAAGGCAATTATTTCCTTATTAATTTTCTGTCTAAATGATCTATCTATCAATGTTAGAAAGATATTAAAATCCCTACTGTTGTTGTATAATTGTTAATTTCTCCCTTTATGTCTATTAATATTTGTATTATATATCTAGGTGCTCCTGTGTTGGGTGTGTAGATATTTATGATTGTTATATTCTCTTATATTGACCTCTTTATAATTATGTAATGCTCATCTTTTGTTTTTTACATTTTTTGCTTTAAAGTCGATTTTGTCTGACTATTGCTACCTCAGCTTTCTTTTCATTTCTATTTGCATGGACTCTTTTTCCATCTCTTCACTCTGTAAGTGTCTTTTGATTTAAAGCTATTCTCTTGTGAGCAGCATACAGATAGGTCATGTTTTTGAGTCCATGCAGCCATTCTATGTATTTTTATTAGAGCATTTAATCCATTTATATTTAAAGTAATTACTATTTAACTATGCATTGTACTTATTGGCATTTTGTTGATTGTGCTTTGGCTATTTTTGTAGTTCTCCTCTGTTCCTTTCTTCTCCTAATCACTTCCCTTGTGATTTGTTTGTTTTCTCCCATCTAAGTACTAAGCAGGCCTGACCCTGCTTAGCTTCCAAGATCAAGTGGGTGTGTTCAGGATGGTATGGCTGTAGACATGATTTGTTTGTCTCCTTTACTGTTTTGTTTGGGTTCCTTTCTCTTTATTCTTTGTGTATCTTTCGTTCATTTTTGGTTTATGGTTACCATGAGGTTAGTGGATATAAATCTATATCTAAAAGCAGTCTATTCTCAGCAATCAGTATTTACATTATAAAAGAACTGCTGCATTTTTTTTTAATTTATTGATTTTAGAGAGAGTGGGAGAGAGAAAAAAATTGATTTGTTTTTTCACTTATTCATACATTCTTTGATTGACTTTTTTCATTTGAAAGTATGTTTTATTTTTTCCTTTTAATTATATTTCATTGATTATGCTATTACAGTTGTCCCAATTTTTCCCCCTTTACCCTCTTTCACCCTGCTCCCCTTGCTCCCTCAGGCAATCCCCCCACCATAGTTCATGTCCATGGGTCATGCATGTGATTTCTTTGGCTGCTCCATTTCCTATATTGTACTTTACATTCCCATGGCTATTTGGTAACTAGCTATTTGTACTTCTTAATCCCCTCACCTCTTTACTCATTTCCCCAAACACACTCCCATCTGGCAACCATCAAAATACTTTCCATTTCTATAATTCTGTCTATGCATTTCTTATTTGCTTAGTTTGTTTTTTAGTTTCAATTTTTTATAGTTAGGAATTTATTACCTTTTAATGTTTGTAGTCATGGTCTTCTTTTTCTTAAATAAGTCCCTTTAACATTTCCTATAATAATGGTTTGGAAATTATGAACTCCTTTAGGTTTTTCTTGTCCAGGAAGCCCTTTATCTGCCCTTCCATTCTAAATGATAGCTTTGCTGGGTAGAGCAGTCTTGTCTGTAGGTCCCTGCTTTTCATGACTTTGAATATTTCTTGCCAGTCCCTTCTAACCTGCAAAGTTTCTTGTGAGAAATCAACCAACAGTCTTATAGGGATTCCCCTGTAGGTAACTACCTGCTTTCCTCTTGCTGCTTTTAAGATTCTCTCTTTATCATTAACGTTTAGCATTTTAATTATGATGTGTCTTGGAGTCAGCCTCTTTGCAACCATGTTCTTTGGGACTCTGTATTTCCATGTCCATTTCCTTCACCAGTTAGGGAAGTTTTCTTTCATTGTTTTTTTCAGATAGATTTCCTATTTCTAGCTCTTTTTCTTCTCCTCTGGCACCCCTATAATATGAGTGTTGTAATGCTTGAAGTTGGTCCAGAAGCTATTTATGCTATCCTCATTTTCTGAGTTTTTTACTCTTTTTATTGTTCTAGTTGGTTATTATATGCTTCCTTATTTTCCAAATCATTGATTTGATTCCCAGCTTCATCCATTTTATTATCATTTCCCTGTAAATTTTTCTTCATTTCTGACTGGATCTTTTTTATGCTTTTGAGGTCCTCACTAAGTTCCTTGAACATCCTTATAATTAGTGTTTTGAACTCTGCCTCTGATAGATTGTTTATCTACATTTTGTTTAGTTCTTCTTTTGGAGTTTTGATGTGTTCTTTCATTTGGGCCATATTTCTTTGTCTCCTCATTTTGGCAGCCTTCCTGTGTTTGTTTCTATGTATTAAGCAAAGCTGCTATGACTCCCTCTCTTGGTAGCATGGCCTAATGTACAGGTGTCCTATAAGGTCCAGTGGCACGGCCTTCCTTTATCACCCAAGGTGGATCTTGAGGTGCACCCTTTGTGTGGGCTGAGTACACCCTCCTCTTGTAGTTGTGACTTGGTTACTGTTGACAGATGAATGGGAGAGATTCACCAGGCCAGTCAGGTGCAAGGACTGGCTGTGACCACTGATCAGCCCTCTGTGAAGAATCAGCTGTGCAGGGGCAGAGTGGCGGTGCTCCAACATGGTCTGTAGTTGTTTACTGGGTGCTCTGGCCCTGAAGTTTCCTGGATGGTACAGGCCAAGGTCGGTCCCCACCTATTTTTTACCTGGGGCTACCCTGCCTGAGCTGTAAAGCAATCTGAGATGGCTGCTACTTGTGCTGGGCTTTAAGATTCCTAGGCAAAGCCAAGTTGTGAATCTGGGATGGCTGGGGCTACTGATGGCCCTGAGGCCACTTAGCAAGAGGTATGGAAGCTGGGGGTTTACTGAGTCCAGTTGTTGCTTGTTTGATAGGATTTAGGAAGTTGTGGAGCCTGAGCCAAGACCAGCCTTTCATATGGAAAAGTCACAGTTTAACAGTTTGGGTGGGCCCATAACTTGGGTAGGACAGATTCTCAGGGTATCTCCATAGCAGGGCCAACATCATTGGCAAGGTTTATGAAGTCTCAGATATGGCACCCGCCTGCTAGCAGTGTGGCTCTGTGGGGGGTGGGTTCAGAAAAGGGACAGTGGCCTCTGCCCATCTTTCCCCCTGCTCCTACCTTGATGCCAGATGCTTCGGTTCCTCCCTTTATGCCACTTGTGCCTTTCAAGCTGCTGCCCCAGTGCTGGAGCTCAGAGGGAGTGAGTCTGAGGAAATCCATATGTGGATTCTTTAAGGGGAACTGCTTGGGACTCCAGAGTTTCTTCAATCTCAATGGAGATCAATTCAATCTCCATTGGTTTTTGCAGCCAGAAGTTATGGGAACTTATCTTCCTGGCACTGGAACCCTGGGCTGGGGGGCCTGGTGTGGGGCTGGGACTCCTTGCTCCTGAAATATCCCTCCCAAATTTTTATCCTCCACACACGGATGTGGGACCAGCCCATTCCATGCTGCCAGTCTGGATGTATGTGGTTTCTTTAATTCTGTAGTTGTTGGACTTTTATTCAACTTGATTTCTGATGGTTCTGAGTAATGGTTGTTCTATAGTTTAGTTGTAATTTTAATGTGGTTGTGCGAGGAAGCGATCTGTGTTTACCTATGCTGCCATATTGATCAGGAGTCTCATTGGTTAATTCTTGTATTAGTTTGTGTACTGACCAGAAATCAAACCTGCAACCTTGGCATATAGGGACTATCTTTTGCTCCATGCTTTATGCTGTTGATGTCCCATTTGAGATTTTTTTCTTTTGTTTTTTCTATCTCCTAACTATTTATTGTAGTTTGAATTGAGTTTGCCACTTTGTAACCAAACAAATGGAGGTTTGGTAGCCTACTGCAATCAAAGCCAAACCCTTGAGGCAGATGCTAGTACAAAAGGAAAGAGATTTTATTCAGGTGCCACACAGCCTGGGAGAATGGTGGACTCCTGTCTCAAAGATCATCTTCGCTTCCTGCTCAAGCCTGCAGTTCTTATACGGGTAGGGAGGTGATGGCTTTTTTCTATTCAATTATCTTGCTAGCTTTTGGCATGTTCAGGACCTGTCCATTCACCTTTCTAGCTGTTGGTGCACTCAGTGTAAGAAGCTCTTCCTGCTGCCACCTTGGCCTCTGGGGGAAAATGCTCACACTCCAACTGACTGTCCATAGTAACAACCCCCCCACCCTGGTAATCTTACAAGGGTAAATAGATGAATGTCTCAGCTTCTGTAGTTTCTCACTGCTGTCAAAGGGCATCTTACCATCCCCAGGTCCAGAGAGTCTTACCATCTAGTAGAGGAAGAGGGACATCAGGAATGGAGGGAAGCATTTACAGGAGAGAGAAGGTTTGTCACTTTGGACACATACATGGTGTCTAGAGAATGGTATTGCTGAACAAGCAAAGCTGGTAGACTGCTTCATGTTTCAAGAGATGGTGTTTCAAATGGGCTTCCAAAGTGAGACCTATTGTGCAGACAAATAATCCAGTGTTTCCTGAGGGGTGTGCCTAGTAGTACAGGGGGAATTGTAGTGAAATCAGAAACTGGAGAGACTAAAGGATGGGATCTAATCTTGAGTGGAGCTTTGTATGTCACACCCAACAGCAAGATAAATTTACCAAGGAAGCCACTGTCTGGGAAATGCAGAGTAAAATAAAAAGTAGCAATGTCAGCTAGCTTTGGGAGGTGCTGTCCCTTTCTGAAAGAGAAATTTTAAATCTCCTTCAGGACTGCAGGTCCAGTTTCCCCTTGCAATATCCATGGCAGCAGCAGGATCCCAGTCCTCCTCAGGCAGCATCTGCTTAATCCGTGTGTGATAGGTCCAAGACTTGATTCCATGAGCTGCAGGGAAGAGTGTGTTGTCAGCAGGGCATCACAGGGACTGGTCCATTGCTCTGCTAACTGATGTTCAGGACCTTGAATCTTCCAGGTCTTTAGTAAGATCAGTCTTCCAGCTGGAAAATGTGTAAGGGCTCATTAGACAGGTAGATGGACCGGCAATGAGCAAACTTGTGCAAAATTGTTAGTGTTTGCCTTAAATATTGTACATATTCTTTGATTTTTTTATGCATGTTCTAAATCTAAAGGGGGTATCCCTAAAAAAGAAACTTGGAAGGGTCTCCCATAAACTATTTCAAAAGGGGTTAATTTAAGTCCATTCAGGGTGCAACCCTAATTTGGAGCAAGGCCTGGCCCCATTTCAAATGTGTTTCCTGGCATATTTTCCCCAGGTCTTCTTTATTGTATGGTTCTTTTTCTGTCTTCCCCATAGAGTGGGGTCTCCAAGATGCATGTAGTTTCCATTGAATCTGTAGTGCCTGTCCTATCTTCTGGGAGATTTCTGACGAGAATGACAGTTCATTGTCACTTCAAATGATGTAAGGAAGTCCAAACCTAGGGATTATGTCTTCGAGTAGAAGCTTTGCTACCTCAGTTGCCTCAGTTCTAGTGAGGGATGTCTCTACCCACCCAGAAAAAAGTTGTCTACAAAAACTAATACAAATTTAAAGTTCCCTGTGGTTTTAGGAATCTGTAAAGTCAACTTACCAGTCCTCAAACGGGCATATCCCTTTATACCATACTCCCTTTCCTGTTGGGGCAGGTTCTGTCTTAGGTTTGTTTTTGGAATATACTGTATTCTGCCATGTATAATGTGCACTTTTCCCCAAATTTTCAAGAGAAAAATAAGGATGTGCACTATACATGGGTAGTACTAATTTCATATCTACATAAATGTTAATTATTTTATTTATGCTTATGCATTAAAAGTGTAACTCTAGAAAGCAATAGTGATATCCATATGCAAAATAATACACTGGAATATGATCATCGGTTTTATTTCTAAATATAAATAAATAAATAATTGAATTAAAATGATAGATTTTTTCCCCTGAAAGTTAGGGTTAAAAATGTGGGTGCACATTATATATATATACAGGAGCACATTATACATGGAAAAATACAGTATCTGACAAGTTTGGATAATCTTCTGAATTAATGGTTCTTTGTAAATGGGGGCCCTTATAAAGTGATCTAAGAAGTCCATCAAAGCATCCCTTCATTTGGTGGATCCACTATGAGGTCCATCATAATGGACCCCTTCATGTAGGCATTTGAGGATGGGATATACCAGAGCCTTAGGGAATAAGATCATACCATGAGAGCTGATCTGCCATATAGAATTAGGATTAGTATTAGAGAATCCCCACTCACAGGTCTATTCCTCATCTTATTCTGCATGATGGGTTTAAATTCTGACTAGTCCAGGTGGGAAATTATAGCCCCAAGAAGCGGTGGCCCTCGGGCTGCTGGTCTTGCTGCTTTTTTGGCAGTTGGGTTTCCCAGATTGTTTGGAACTGTCCTTCAGGCTTCCTGGGCAGTGCACTATGGTGATCTCCTTTGGCAGATTCATTGCCTGTAGCAATTGTAAAGTGTCTTCTGTACGTATGATGTCCTTAGTCCCAGAAGTTCCTCTTTCTTTCCCTGTTGTCCCATGGGCATGGACTACCATGAAGGCATATTTAGAATCAGTGTAGATGTTAACATTCTTCCCCTGAGATAATTCTAAGGCTCTGGTGAGGGCTATCAGTTCAGACTCTTGTGTTGTGTTTCCTATGGCAAGGTCTTGGGTTTCTACTACCTTGTCTATGTGACTACCACATACCTGTCTTGTCACTGACCATTCTCCATGAAGTCGCTCCCATTTGTGTATAATTCCCAGTCAGGTTCTCTCAGTGGCTGGTCCAATAGATCGAATCTGCTGGAATAAAACTGATTCATGATTTCTAAGTAATCATGTTGGAGGTCTGAGCTTCTCTATGAGTCAAGGGATAGGGTGGTTGGACTTACAACAGTGGTGGTTTGCGAGATGACATTTGGATTGTCTAATAAAGTTGCCTGATATTTTCTCATGCAACCTGCTGTCAACCAATGCCCTCCTTTCTGTTTCAATAGGGTTAGAATCTGGTGTGGTACAAATACCATAGTAGGTTGCCCCAGAGTGAATTTCTGTTTCCTGTAAAATGTCACAGGTACCTGCTGTTGCCCAGAGGCATGGCAGCCATCCTTTTGTCCTGTGATCTAGTGTCTTTGAGAGATAGACTATCGATTGAAGGGTATTTCCCAGGGTCTGGGTTAGTACCCCAAGCCCAATCTCTTGCCTTTCATGAATGTATAATTTGAAAGGTTTCTGTAAATTGTGCAGTCCTAGTATGAAAACCAAAACTAGTTTTTCCTTCTAGGTGTTAAATGCCACCTGATAGTCTCTTGTCCATCCAAGAGGTTCAGAGTCTAGTCCTTTCAAAGAATTATACAATGGTTTCACTATAAGGGCAAAATTTGAAATCCAAATTCAGCAAAACCTATCCCTAAGAATCTATATAGCTGCCTCCAGTTCTCTGGGATTTTTATTGTAGCAATAGATTGTTTTCGATCAGCCATCAAGCTCCTAGTGCCCTGTTTCAGTTGGAATCCCAGGTGTGCCACCTCCTGTTTCCAAATCTGAGCCTTGTGAGGGTGTACTTTATAATCTCTTTTTGCCAAATGATTCCAGCCTGTGATGGTGTTGAGCAAATAATCTTCATAAGCGTTGCTAGCTATTGGTTGTCAATAGTTGGTGAGGAATTCCTGATTTCAATTGAATATCCCTCAAATTTCTTGCTAATATTTCCACAAATATAGTCAGGTAGTTCTTAAATACTTGTGGAAACACAGTTCAAGAGTATTGGAGTGTTTCTGGGTCCTGCCATTCAAAGGCAAATAATAGTTGAGCCTGTTCCTCTGTTGGGATGCAGATAAAAAGCCTCCTTCAACTCTGGAACTAGAGTCCATTTACCATTTCCAGGCATCATCTTCAACAAAGTACAAGGGTTGGGCCCCGCAGGACAAAGGTCTTGGACAACGTCACTTGTGGCCCTAAGATCCTATACAAATTGATATTAATCAAAGTGAGGCTCTTGACGGACAATAGGGGT
The DNA here is from genome assembly GCF_021234435.1 of Artibeus jamaicensis. Taxonomy (NCBI): domain Eukaryota; kingdom Metazoa; phylum Chordata; class Mammalia; order Chiroptera; family Phyllostomidae; genus Artibeus; species Artibeus jamaicensis. Next base: position 1,919,487 of record NW_026521848.1, read on the forward strand.
GTTATAGGGAGACTGGCATGGCTGAATCAACCCCAATTTTAAAAACTTCTGCAATACTGCTTGAATTTCCTCTAAAGCTTCCTTTTAAAAGAGGTATTCTTTCTTACTTGGATCCATGCCCCTTCTTTTAAATGAATTTTTACAGGTTAGACATTAACTACTCTGCTTGGGGTTCCACTGACCCAAACAGCTCAGTCAACCCGCTTATAGATCTCAGGTGGGAATTCACCGCCAAGACCTTCCAGGCAAGTCAGGAGCTGGAGGAGAGCATGTTCCAGTGGGACTTCTACACGTAATTGCTGCTTCTCAGGAGAAAAAGTTGTTTGTGCATGGAATTTACACAGTAAATCTTGACCCGACAATGAACAGTGTGGCATGTAGAGAAAACAACACCTGTTTTTTGATCCCCAAGCTGACATTCTAGAGGTTGAAGGAATGCTTGTTTTTGTAATTGTCCACTCACTCCAGTAACTGGCACCGCAGCTGAACTTTTCTTGGTTAATTTTGTATTTAGCACTGGGTATGTAGCTCTCATATCTACAAGGAAGTCAATTAGTTTGTTCCTCATTGTCAATTGTACCCAGGGCTCCTGTGGGAAAATAATAATAAGTCAGGAGATGTCTAGGGGTGTACCCCTGGGCCTCCTCATTTGTCATCAAATTTGTCATTCCTTTATAACACTTCTCAGTGATAGTTTTCATACTTTTTATTTTTCTTTTTGAGTTGCTGGAAGTTGTTTCTCCAGTGGCCTTCCTCTTTGCAGTAGGTGCATTGTTTTGCACCTGGTGGGTGCAAACCTTTTCCTTTTAGGTCCCGCCTTTCCTTATAGTTTACCTGAAATGTTTCTGAGAGAACAATGGTCTGCTTTAACAATGGTCTCCCTTCCTCATTTTCTGGTCATGGTAAACTTTAAATATCTTTTTTTTTAATCCTCACCTGAGGACATGCTTATTGATTTTAGAAAGAAGGGAAGGGGGGTGGGAGAGAAACATTGATCAGTTGCCTCTTGTGCGTGCCCCAAATTGGGACTGAACCCAAAACCCAGGCATGTGCCCTGACCAGGAATCAAACCTGCAATCTTTCAGTTTATAGGATGATGCCCCAACTGAGTGAGCCACACCAGCCAGGGCTGCTTGCATGGTAAACTTTAAAGGCTATGTCCACCACCTGGGAAGTATTCATTCCCAACACCTTGTCTAAACATGGGAGCTTCCTTCTGCTAATTGGGGCACTTTGCCCAATAAAAGTCATGTTTACTATCCAGACATTTTCTGGTGCCTGTGGGTCAGCATCAGGGTGCTTTTGATAGGCCATTCTAAAAACTCAGAAGGGTTTTCATTGATTTCTGTTGAACAGCCTACATTATACTCAGGCTCTTTTGTTCAGGCACCCCTTTGTTAAGCCCTTCCAATAGACACCTTTTGTAATGTTCTAGGGAAGCCAGGTCCCCACTATTTGGGTCCCAGTTGGGCTCTGTTAAGGGAGTTGCCCCAGCTGGGTTGGGGATCCCACTGGCATTCTCTTGATGGAGGCAATGGGCCTCTTCACTAGCCTTATTTATAACTAGCTGCCTTCCATCTTCCATTAGCAGAATGTTAAGGAGAGCTTGTACATCTGCCCAGTTTGGTTGTTGAGTGGCAAAAATGGAGGTGATAAGACCTGCTGTTTTCTGAGGATTCTCTGTATACGAGGGGTTGGGATTCTTCCAGTTCAGTAAATGTGATGTGAAAAATGGAGTATGGACCCAATAGTAGCCAGCAGCCTGGCCATCCTGGTTTATTCTCACTGTAGGGTATTGCCTCAGAGGGAACTGTCCTGCTCCAGGTAGGGATGCTCCCTGGTCACTGTCATCCCTCTGGCCCTTATTTCAGGGGTATCTAGCAGCAAGGGTGGGGCCTGCGGATCTTCCTATTGCTAACCTTGCATCCCCTGGGTTTAGGGCATTAAACAGGCTCATTTCTTTGTTTGAAGCCACTTCCCTTCTCTGGATCATTAGTTTGTTCCCTTTCTTTGCAGAATCCTTATTGTGTAAAGATATAAATACTTTTAGATATAAAGGATTTCATCCCATTTCCCTGATTGTTGGCAAAACGGTTCCATTTGCATGATGATGTAGTAATTTAGGGAACCATTTAGGGGCCATTTTCCCCTGGAGTCTAAAGTATACATAGGCAAAGCAGTGTTACAATGGAAAACCAATTCTTTCTCCCTCCTTGGATCATAGCTGTATGTGGTGGACCAATCTGCTAAAACTGAACCCAGTGGCCTCCCTTCAGCAGTCAAAAGAGAACAACCCCTGATGGCATGAAAGTATCAACCCATGGCCATAACACGACCCCAGAAAAAGGGGGAACATGTAAACAAAACTTGAATCCACAATTCCATTATTCCAAATGAGTGCTCACGAGCAAGTCTTAGTGTCTTAACCCCTGCCAGCTGATAGAACAAGCAGTGCCACCCAAACCAAAACAGCACAAAGCCCACGTAGCAGGAATAGCCTACCAACTGGCACTGCAAGTGGCTTTGACTAGACACAAGTGGCACAAAGCCCCAGCGGCCATGGATAGAGGACCCCGCAGTGTGCACTCCAATTACACTTACCCAGTCTGGGAGTCCATCTGCTCCCCCAAAACCCATTTCCTTTCTCTAGTCAAGCATTTCAGGCAGCTGGAACCTTGAGGAGAGCAGAGAAATTCCCCCAGAAAAATATCTCGGCAGCTGCTGGGAAATTTCCACAGTCCCACTCTCCCACAGTGCACCTGTCACTAGCAGCTGGGACCCTAGCCCAGGCTCTCTGGGACTTACTGAGGTCCACACTGTCCCACCAGAGTTGCTCAAAACTAACCAAACAAGAAAGGTTCAGCTGCCTGCCACAACAAAAGCCAAACTCATGAGGCAGGTGCTGGTGCAAAAGGAAAGAGGTTTATTCAGGTGCTACATGACCTGGGAGAACAGTGGACTTCTGTCTAAAAAATCATCTAGCCTGCCCACTCAAGGCTACAGTTCTATGGGGATAGGGAGGGGAGGGCTTTTGTGCTATATAATTGTCTTGCTCTCTTTTGGCATGTTCAGGTCCCATCCTCTCCCCTTTCTATCTTTGTGCTCAGTTCCTGTCCATTCACCTTTCTAGCTTTCAGGCCCATTCAGGCTCTATCCATTCATATTTCTAGCTTTTGGCGCACTCAAGTGTAAGAACCTCCCCCTGCTGCCACCTTGGCCAATGGGGGCAACACTTTTATCTTTTGACCTCCATGGTAGCTTTCTAAATGTCTGTTCACTGTATTTATTAAATATTTGGCTTCACCTGTGAGATTTTTTCCTTGCTTATATTTTCTTATTTCTGGTTTTGGCCTTTCCTTTTCTGCTTGAAGAAGACCCTTTAACGTTCCTTCAAAATCTCATTTAATGGTGATAAACTCCTTTAGTTTTTGCCTGTCCAGGAAACTCTTTTATCTCTCCTTCAATTCCGAATGATTACCTTGCCAAGTAAATCATTCTAGGCTGTAGGTTCCTTCCTTTCCAAACTTTTAAAGACGTGCTGCCACTTTCTTCTGTTGTGCAAAGTTTTTGCTGAAAAATCAGCTGAATAGTCTTATGAGGTTTCCTTTATATGCAACTAGTGATTTTTTTCTTGCTGCCTCCAAAATTGTCTCTTTATCTTTAACCTTTGTCACTGTAATTACATGTTGGTATGGATCTCTTCGGGTTCATCTTGTTTAGAACTCTCTGCTTGCCAGGCCTGGATGTCTGTCTCCTCTCCCACAGTAAGGAAGTTTTTAGGCACTATTTCTTCAAATAATGTTTCTCCTCCTTTTTTCTCCTTCTTTAATCCCTATTATAGGAATTTTTGTGTGTTTGTTTCAGAGGTCCATGAAACTATCCTCTTTTTTAAGTTCTCTTTGCTGTTCTGATTAGTTGGTTTATTTCCAATAGTCTGATCTTCCATGTCACTGATTCATTCTTTTTTTTTTTAACATATTTTATTTATTTTATTTTTAGAAAGAAGGGGAGGGAGAGATAGAAGGAGAGAAACATCCATGTGTGATTGCCTCTCGCACACCCCCTGCTGGGTGCTTGGCCTGCAACCCAGGCATGTGCCCTGACTGGGAATCAAACTAGCGACCCTTTGGTTTACAGTCTGGCATTCAATCCACCGAGCCACACCAGCCAGGGCTGATTTATTCTTTTGTGTTAGCTATTCTGCTGTCGATTCCTTCTAATGTAGTTTTCATTTCAGTTGTTGTATTATTTAGGTCTGTTTGGTTTTTATTATACTTTCTCTTTGTTGAAGTTCTAAATTTCTCTATTCCCCTCTCAGTTTTAGTCAGCACTCTTATGACTTTTTTTGGATTATCTGGTGAATTAGTTATCTCTGTTTCCTATTTTTTTCGAATATTTTTCTTGTTTCTTCATTTGAAAGAATTCTCTTTTCATTTTGTTTGACTTTCTATGTGTTTGTTTATATAAATTAGACATAGCTATTTCTTCCAGTCTTGAAAAAGTGGCTGTGTAGGCTGTGTGCTAGGTGATTTTGACAGGCTTGCAGGAGCTAAGCAGGTGTCTAAGGCATTCAGGGCACTGGCCCACCCAGCTGGAGCTGCTCCAGGTGTAGAAGCCAGATGCATGTTGGTCCTGCTTAATTCCTTTGTTTGGAAATAACAAAGGAATCATGTGACTTCATCACAAGATTAATCTCAGCCTCCAGGTCAACTGATACTTCATGACCCAGAGCCTTCACCCTAAGTCACATTGTTGGTCTCTCTGAGTGGCCATCCCCAACCAAATTGCATTGGTAAACTATCCAGTATGACCCAAGGCTCCCACGCAAACAAAGATATTCTTACCAAGTATAACATTCCAGAGGCCCACAGATTACTTCCCAGAAGCTGAAGGCGAAGGCCAGACCTTTGGCTCAGGCTACATTATTTTCTACGCATTATTTTTAGGCATTCTAAGATTATTTTAATCTGCAGCAAAGTTTGGGAACCACTAATGGGTAATATTGTAATTTAACCTAAATAAAAACAATGTTAACACTTAGAGCTTTATGGTCGCAAGATAAATTTAAAATTTCTATTTATGTTCTTTATTTTTGTGGTTGGCTCAGCAGTACGAAAGGGCACTTGATAAAAGTCTTCTGAATGTAAAAATCCATTAACGATACATTAGGACAAAATTCTGTGGAGGAACAGGCATCTAATTCTAAAAAGCAGAGTGATGTGAAATCTCTCTAAAAGAAGGTAGTTGTTCGTGGATTTTTACAGCCCATTACTCTTGAGTTTTTTCATTTTCATTTCTAACATCAAAAGTGCCTATATAATTATCCTAAAGTGAACACATTTCTGTTACCAGCCCCAGGGTGAGGAACAGAAGGTGCCAGCAAATCCCATGCCTAACACCCACATGCCCCTTCCCACGACTACCCACTCAACTATAGGTGTTTTTGCTCATTTCTGTACTTTATATATAATTACATATACATAAAGTATGTATGTTTATATATAGAAAGTACAAGTGTTTATGTATACATACATACATAAAGTACAAATGCATATAAATATATACATATGACTTCTTTCATTCAATAACATGTTTGTAGATTCATCCATAATTGGACGTAGCTGGACTTAGTTTCATTGCTATTTAGTATTGCATTATGTGAACATACCATGATTTATTCACTTATCATGGATGAGCGTTGGACTTCTTTAAATGTTGCTGGTGTTTCATTACCAATTCATTTAGATTCCCCTGGATCCTTTTGAATGACTGAAAATTGTGTTTAAAGCATCGACATTTCGTGGACAACAGTGTGGTGATTGCCGTGAGGAGGCAGTATAAGAGGGCTAATTGGTAATGAAAAAAATACAATAAAGATTAAATTTTAAAGACATCAACATTATAGCCCTGGCTGGTGTGGCTCTGTTGGTCTGAGCATCACCCCCTAACCAAAAGGTCGCCAGCTGGATTCCCGGTCGGGGCACACGCCCCGGCTGTGCGCTCGGTCCTCCACTGGGGCGCGTGCAGGAGGAACTTATCAGTGTTTCTCTCCCCCCTTCTTCTCTCTCTTCAATGAGAATAAAATAAACTTCTTTAAAAATGTAAAAAATATCAGTATTTTTTACAATACACATTGTAAATTACATTATTTGCCACCATTTAAACATAGAGTGGAAAATTTTAATTGTCTCCTTAACAGTGTGGGAGGAGGCACCTTGGAGAGCACCGCTCTAGGTCATTCCTTCCAAAATGAACGCGCATGCAGACCTGCTAGGGAGCCGGTTTAATGCACATTCTGATGTATTGGGTATGGTGGGGGAAGCTCCCAGGTGACGCTGATGGTGCTAGTCTGAGGGCCACATTTTTCATTTGCATCCACTGGGAATTCAGGCAGGTGGGGCTGGTAGACACCCAAAGAGATAGGGTAGCATCTCCAGCCATCCAGGCCTCCCTCTTCCCACAGGTGGGCAGCCTGACCAACAGTAGGTGTGTATATTGAACCACTGTCTGACTTTTGGATGCCAATCGGATCATCCTGGATGAATTCTCTGATATACCTTATCCCAGCTGGTGGTGGAACTACAGGGCCAGAGCCCTGACAATGTCTGCTGTCAGGGCTCCGGCCGCTCTTGTAGTTGTACGCAGACAGTGGCTGGAGCTGAAGGGCAGGGTGGGGCATGTGCGTATGTGTGTGTGCGTGTGTGTACAGCAGCTGGTAGCTGGCCAAGCAACTCTTTTCATTTGGAGCCTCACTGTGGGATGCCTCTGCTTAGTTTGGGCTTCCTCACATCCTGGCGTCCCTGTGACTGCTTACTAGTGCTCAGAGTTCTACCCTGGGGTTCTCGAGAAGCCAGGAGAGGCTACATTGCTCAATCTTTCTTCCTTTCTTTCTTTTTATCCTCACCCGAGTACATTTTTTTCATTGCTTTTAGAAAGAGAGGAAGAGAGAGAGTATAACATCGAAGTGAGAGAGAAACAGCAATTGGTTGCCTCCCATACACGCCCAGACCAAGAATTGAACCTGCAGCCTAGGTAAGTGCCCTGAAAAGGAATCAAACCCTCAACTTTTCAGTTACATGACAACATCCCAACCATGTGAGCCACACTGGCTAGGGCTGCATTGCCTTTTCCAACCCAGACTTGGACATCACCGGCCAAAGTCACTTGGCATCACCTGCCACACTCTTGGTTACAAGCAAACCCACCCACATCTAAGGGGACAGGAATTAGACTTCACCACTTGAACGCCATCATGCTGCAACAAGTTGTGGAACCCGGGGTGTTGTTGCAGCCGACTTTGGAAAATGCCATCAGCCCAAAGGCCCCAAACTCAGCTTTTGAAGGCAAGGCTGTGGGTGCCGATCTCTTCTTGTACCTACAGGCCATGTTTTGAACACTTGCATCGATTGTGACCTGACCCCCATGGAGCTCATGTGACTGACCAGGTCCCTCTGTCCTAGTCAAGGGCTCCTTGTGCAACAACCAGACTGTGCCTTCCGAGAGCTGGGACCAGTGGCCAGTACAAGGGCTTATACCTCCCTGGCATCCTGAGAACTCCTGGGTCCAGTCAAGGGTCCTGCTGTTCCCTGTCTTCAAGTTCTGGAAACTACTGGAAAAAAGTCACTGCAACAGACCTACCTACAACTGCTGCCCTAGGTCAGCCCCTGTGCTACTGAGGGGAGACTGACAGGTGAGCCGCGGGAATGCTGTTCCCAGAGAGGGCTCCTTGTCACCTCATCCAGACCCCCTGGTTCAACCTCGTGCCCTCTGCCCACCTCTTGTTGCTGCTTCAGGGGCTTTAACTGGTCCCTTCATGGAAACCCCTGCTCCTCTATGAACTAGATTCTCATCCTTGTGGCTGAGAAAATTCCAGCCACCTTTGGTGGCAAACTTAACCTCTTGGGGGTTGCCAGGCTGGGACCAGGTCTCCCAAATGAAAGCTGACTACCTCAAAAAAAGTGTGGTTCTGCCCATTCTGATTTCTCTGAAAAATGAGTTAGTCCCCTGAACCCAAACCTAATCCTCAAGGACCGCCGTTATTGTGCAAAATTAAATATATATATTTTTTATTTTGCCCTGGCTGGTGTGGTTCAGTGGATTGAGTGCCAGTCTGCGAATCAAAGGGTGGCTGTTTGGATTCCCAGGCAGGGCACATGCCTGGGTTGCAGGCTCAGGTCACCAGTAGGGGGTGCACAAGAGGGAACCACACATTGATGTTTCTCTCCCTCTCTCCTTCCCTTCCACTCTCTCTAAAAATAAATACATAAAACATATTTTTAATTATTTTATTTTGAAATTTTTTAATCTTGAGAGAATAATATATCAGCAACATCTATCTGCCAACCATATGGAATAAATTTATTATTTTGTCCAGTGTGCCTCGGATCTGTTTAATAACAATGCGGTGTTACTGCCTTCATTACTAATTGATTCAAAGTAACAAGCTGCCTGTTGAGGAGGAAAAACTCTAAAGAAGCCACCAGTTGAAGATGCTTTACAGTAGAAACAACGGCGAGTTAGAACAGTATTTCCCAAGCCCTGTGGAAATCCTCAGTTCAGGCAAAAATTGTCAACCAGGGTTTATCAAGAGCATGAGGTAGATGGTGGACGTGGGTACAGTGTTGCAGGGACACACACTTGTAACCTCCTAATCATGAGGGTTAGACTGCACCACGCAGTGGCTGGGTCGGGCGGCCCCATCCCGATCCGGGGGCCATGACCAGCCTCCCACAGCACTGAGCAGTTCCGGGTGTCCTGACGTGATGCCAGCGACATGTGCCACTGCTTCTGACGTACTCCTCCCGGAACTGCCTGGCGGGACAGACGGCCTTCAGCCCCACCCCGCGGCGTAGACAGAACCGGAGGGAGAGCAGGCCAAGGCCAGCCAAGCAGCAGCCAGACACACCCAGAGGTGGCGAGTTTTGCCGGTTTCATAAAAAAGGGGTGGGGACAGGTTGAAGCAGATCTAAGAGTCCTGGCCAGATGAGGTGTGTGGTCCTGCAGTAGTAAATCCTGCTTTGCACAATCCAGCTCTGGAAGGTATTTTAGGGTCAACTGGGGGGATTTGGATGTGAAGAATGTGAGTTAAGCCTTTACAATAAGGGAAAGGTGGAGACACTTGCCTGGGGGAAAAGCAGCAGTATACCTTTCGGCATATACATTATTGTGTCTGTATGCATGTGTGTGTGTGTGCCAAAACTCAATTATGTTGCTTTATACACACACCCATATATATGTATATGTGTGTACATCCTGGGTTACCTTCTGGATGCGTGCACACATATATGCAGAAGAATAAAAGCGTGAACTACAGTGTAATAAGATTCCTGCAGTGTGATTGCTGGGGGGGTGATTTTGTATTCACTAATTCTGCTTATCCGTATCTCATTTCTTATGTACAGTGTACAGATATACAAAAATACAATGTTACAGGTAAATATAAAGTATCCTCCAGTGCAATTTCCCTCTCCTTCCAGAAATAACCACAGTTAGGAGGCATCTGTGCTGACAGGGTTTTTGTTGGTTGGTTTAATTTGGTCGTGGAGAATTCTAAACATAACGAAGGCAGAGAGGAGAGTGTCGTGACCTCAATGTGTCTGTCACCCAGCAACAGCTATCACCGTGGGGCCGGTCCTCGATCCACACCCCTATTGATTCTCCCCTCTTTCATACTATTTTAAAATATGTTCATTTTGAAATAATCTCAGACTAACAGAGAAGTTATAGATATGGCACAAAGAGCATTTTCCGCCCGAAGCATTTAGTGCATTTCCAACTTATTGTGCCTTTAACGTCACAGCGAATCCTTCGGTGTGTGTATTTCCTACATAGGAGGGCATTCTGCTGCATAAGTACAATACAACCATCCAAATCATGACAGCCACGTGGATTCAGTGACTGTCTGTGCAGAAAAGGATTAATGTAGCTGGCCTCTCCTTAGAGGCAAGTTTGTGCGGTGGCCCTTGGCTGGGTCTGGGAAATCGATCCATTAGGAAGGTTCACTGTGCTTAGCCCCCCCCCCCCCCCGCCTGCGCAAACAGTGTGGGTTCGGCTGCGCATCTGCTTTCCTTCCCAGTGTCTGGAATGGTGGTCCGCGCCGGTGGAGGGACCAGCTCCCCAGACGACCAGCTCCCCAGACAGGTGAAACCCTAGGGGGCGGGGCCTAATCAGCTTCCCTACACATCACACGTGTTATTCCATTTTTGTTGCTGCGGGGAAGGACACTGTGCGGTCCCTCAGGGAAGAGACAGGACAGAAGGACCTGCACAGGGTTCCTCCAGCCTCTGCCTGTCTTTTCCCCTAACGGTACCTCTGTGCATCCTTCTCACCTTGTAGTGAGAGGACAGAGCTCTGCTTTATTCTGAGTTCCAGGAGTCCTGGCGAATATCAGAACACAGGGCGGGCTTGGAATCACACACAACCATACACCCAGAGGTGGGACTGCTGTGGGGATCCTGACCAAGCAAGCTATGGCTACTGTATTTTGGGGGAAGGAGGAGTGGGGTGAGGGGTGATGGACCCCTGGAGCGTTGTGGCCATGAAGTTCCCCTTGAGCTAAAAGTTACCTGTGGAACTAACCTGAGCTCCAGCCCTGGGGAGTTGGTTCACCAGATCCCCTGCTGACTTGGCCTGGTGATGCCTTTGGTATTTTCCACCTTCCTCCCGGCAGGAGGAGGGACCCAGACATCCCCACAAGCGAGTGTGAAGTGGATCAAAGACAATACACATTAGTCTGTAACTGCTCCCTACTCTAGGCAGCAGAGAAGGGAGCCAAATTTCAAATAAGTGGGTTTATTTTTTTCTCTCTAATGTACTTTCTTTTGTTATTACAATTTACTTTCCATATTACTTTGTATCAGTTTCAGGTGAACAGCAGAGTGGTCAGACAATCATATCATTTACATGGTGTTCCGCTGCCCCCACCCCTTATTGCTAGTACCCACCTGGCACCGTACATATTTATCACAATATTATTGACTTATTTCTTACACTGGACTTCATATCCCTGTGACTATTTTCTAACTACCAATAAGACTTCTTAATCCCTTTGCCTCTTTCACCCAGCTCTGCCCCCAATCTCCACAACTCTGGCAACTATCACTCTGCTCACTGTGTCTGTGAGTCTGTTTCAATTTTGTTTGCTCATTTATTTCCTTCTTTAGATTCCACATACAAGCAAAATCATATGGTATTTGTCTTTCTCTGACTGACTTATTTTACTTAGCATAATACACTCTGGGTCCATGCATGCTGTCATAAATGATAATGTTACCGAACGAGAGGTCCAAGGGATGGGGCAATACAATATTCGGCCCACCTAGGGACGCCAAAAACTGCTACACAACAGGGGCCCCTCCCAAGGACAAAATACTAATATCTACTGGGCTCTTCTGTCCGCCGCCAATTGGAAAGACATCTCTCAATGCCAGAGATTTGTGAAAAGGACACAAAATGTTTATTTAATGCTATTCAGGCCTAATGCCTCCACTAAAATATCAAAGTCCTTTAGGTTGTACACCTACACCCACACAGCACTCCCTTCTCCCACTGTCCCAACTCCGGGTACCGTAAATCAGGAAAAGAGCACACGTCTGTGTTGCAGGCCGCTGGCACCGTCAGCTGTGTCACCGCGCAGGCAGGATCTCTCTCTAGTTAATCCAAAGTACTGTGGTACCCTCTCATGGTCCACTGGCAAGAGTTCTTTGTACCCAATTCCAGTCAAAGTCTCTCTTGCTTTCCAGGCCACGCGGCCAAACAGGGGCACCCCAAAGCCGCATGGGCCTCTTCTACCAAAGCTGCAGGGGTTTGCACTCCACCAAAAGCATGTGGCTTTCTTCTTCACCTGGCTGCAGGGATCTCCATTCTGGCAAAGCTGCGTGGTTTTCCCTTTCACCTGGGCAGTTATCCCCTCATGCTCTCGAGCCCATCTTTTCCAAGCTCTCACACAGGTGCTCCCCACTTAGGAGTGCAGCCCCTAGTTACATCCTGGGTCCAAGTCCACTCCCTTCTCCCTCTCTCTCCAAACTTCGACACAGCTATTTAACATATCTATGAAACCAGTTAAAGGTTATAGATATGTTAAATAACCATTCCAGAGGTTAGCTACAAAACTATTGCTATGCAAAACAGCTCTCAATGGCCTGGCTCCATTCATTTCTTCCCCCTGGGGGGAGGTGTGAGGACATCTTATATGTCTCTCCAATATTCCTATACACTTTGAGTTCTGGACGCCATTCTAAATCTTTTTTTTTGGGGGGTCCCCCCTGGCTGTACCCTGTATCAATAAGATATTCTTTTTTACATCCAAGAAATACTCTATTGTATATACGTACCACTCCTTTTTTATCTATTTGTATATTGATGAGCATTTGGGTTGCTTCCCTGTCTTGGCTATTGTAAATAATGCTGCAATAAACATCTTTTAAGTAAATGTTTTTAGTTTCTTCACATCTATTCCCAGAATCGCTGTGTCAAACGGCAGTTCCATTTTTAATTTTTTGAGGAATTTCCATCCTGCTTTCCACAGTGACTGCACCAACCTGCATTCCCACCGACACTGCATGAGGGTTCCCTTTTCTCCACAACCTCGATAGCACTTGTCATTATGTTACCGAACAAGGAGGGAGGTGGGAGGGGCAACACAATATTTAGCCCACCTAGGGATGCCCAAAACTGCTATACAACAGGGGCCCCTCCCGAAAACCAAATACTAAAATCTACTGGGCCCTTCTGTCCGCCGCCAATTGGAAAGACATCTCTTAAAGCCAGAGATTTGTGAAAAGGAAACAAAATGTTTATTTAATGCTATTCAGGCCTAATGCCACCACTAAAATATCAAAGTCCTTTAGGGTATACACCTACACCCACACAGAGCTCCCTTCCCCCACTGTCCCAACTCTGGGTACCGTAAATCAGGAAAAGGGCACACGTCTGTGTTGCAGGCCGCTGGCACCATCAGCTGTGTCACTGTGCAGGATCTCGAGTTAATCCAAAGTACTGTGGTACCCTCTCATGGTCCACTGGCAAGAGTCCTTTGTACCCAGTTCCAGTCAAAGTCTCTGTTGCTTTTCAGGCCCCGCAGCCAAAGGGGCACCCCAAAGCCGCGTGGGCCTCTTCTACCAAAGCTGCAGGAGTCCGCACTCTACCAAAAGCATGTGGCTGTCTTCTTCACCTGGCTGCAGGGATCTCCATTCTGGCAAAGCTGCATGGTTTTTCCCTTTCACCTGGGAAAGAGGGGGTCCGCACCCTGCCAAAACCACGTGGCTCCCTCTTTCACCTCACCAAGAGGGGGGTCCTCACTCTGCTGAAACCGCGTGGCTCTCTCCCATCTGGCCAAGCGGGGACCCTTCATGTCTTGGAGCCAGTCTTTTCCAAGCTCTCACCCAGGCCATCTCGCTCAGGAGTGCAGCCCCTAGTTTCTTCTGAGTCTCCGCTAGTTCCTTCTCTCTCAGGAGTGCAGACCTTAGTTACATCTTCCTGAGTCCAAGCCCTCTCACTCAGGAGAGCAGCCTCTCAGTTCCCATCTTGAGTCCCAGCACTCCCAGTTCCATCCTGAGTCCCCCTAGTTCCATCCTCAGTCCCTGCTAGTTCCATCTTGAGTCCCTGCTAGTTCCATCTTGAGTCCCTGCTACTCTCCTTCTCCTTCAGGAGTCCAGACTTTAGTTACACCCTCCTGAGTCCCAGTCCACTCACTCAGGAGGGCAGCCTCTCAGTTCCCATCTTGAGTCCCTGCTAGTTCCTTCTCTCTTCTCCCTTCCCCCTTCTCAGGAGCGCCGACCCTAGTTACATTCTGAGTCTCTGCCACTACCTTCTCCCTCCTCCTTGGCTCCAAACTTGGCCACTGCTATTTAACGTATCTATGAAACCAGTTAAAGGTTATAGATATGTTAAATAATCATTCCAGAGGTTAGCTGCAAAACTATTGCTATGCAAAATAGCTCTCAATGGCCCTGGCTCCATTCTTTCTTCCCCCTGTGTGTGTGTGTGTGGGGGGGGGGGGGGGGTGAGGACATCTTATATGTCTCTCCAATATTCCTATACACTTTGAATTCTGGACCTTTCTAAATCTTTTTTTTTGGGGGGCCCCCCTTGCTGCACCCTGTATCAATTAGATGAACAAAAAAGGTTTGCATTGCTCTCTCCACCACAGGGGAGGAAAAGAGGTTATATCTATTCCTAGGGCTGAATCAAAGCTTTAGAGAAGCCAGAGGGAAAAAGAAAAACAACCACCACAAAAAAACCACAGCTCTTCAGCCCCTATTCTAGAACTGGGATCTCTGGGCAGCCATGGTTTAACCCTGTGAATGCTGAATTTACTTCAAGGGATTTAAGTAATCTTGCAGCGAGGACAAGAAATGGGAGATTTATAATACAATGTGGTCTGCTGATTATATCTAAAAGAAAAAGGGACATTTGAAAAACCACTGTGTATTTTAAGGCCATTTCATTTGGATGTATGATTTTTTAAAAAAATCAATGATCAATTTATGTATTATATTTATATATAATATACCACATTTTTCAAACAATAAGATGCACCTCCCCCAAGTTTGGGAGGAATCATGGTGGTTATTGCTGCTGTTGAGTTCTGTTTACATTTACATTGTTGAAATATTATTTATGTTATTAAATATTTTACCACATTTTTTGCTTCAAAATTTTTTTTCCTATTTTCCTCCTCTAAAACCTAGGTGTGTCCTATGGTCTGAAAAATATGGTACCTATAAATATATATTTTTATATGTAGTTGTTTGCTTTCTGTGTAGTATGACATTTTGACCACTTACAAGTCCTTTCTGGCTGGAGAGAGGCTGCCACTCCCAGAGCTGGCCAGGTTTTAGAACCCAGACAGACCATGCCTTTGGTTCACAAATGGCCAAGTCCAGAGCCAGGGACCCTCTATTTGGTTCCCGCACCCCAGGAGGCAATATGCCTCTGTCTTACTCACCCAAGAGCCAGGTGCCAGGCAATTGAGGACCACCCCTGGAGTACAAAGCCACCCCCGAAAAAAGAAATTATTCAACCTGGCCAGTCCTAAACTATTTACCCTGCCTGCCTTTCCCAAGGAATCCCCAATAAAGGTCACGACCTAAATCTTCCTCTTGGTCCTGCCTCCTGCCCCCTGGCCTCCCTGTGGCCTTTCATGGCACACCTGTGTCTAGGACACTCGCGTCTAATAAACTTGGTTTTCCTGAGCTTCTTTACTGTTTCCTCTTGTGGTTGCACCTCATTGATCATCTTGTTACCGAACAAGAGGAGTGGTCCGAGGGAGGGGCAATACAATATTCGGCCCACCTAGGGATGCCCAAAACTGCTATACCACAGGGGCCCCTCCCAAAAACCAAAATACTAAAATCTACTGGGCCCTTCTGTCCGCCGCCAATTGGAAACACATCTCTTAATGCCAGAGATTTGTGAAAAGGAAACAAAATGTTTATTTAATGCTATTCAGGCCTAATGCCACCACTAAAATATCAAAGTCCTTTAGGTTGTACACCTACACCCACACAGCGCTCCCCTTCTCCCTCTGTCCCAACTCCGGGTACCGTAAATCAGGAAAAGAGCACACGTCTGTGTTGCAGGCCGCTGGCACCGTCAGCTGTGTCACCGTGCAGGATCTCGAGTTAATCCAAAGTACTGTGGTACCCCTCTCATAGTCCACTGGCAAGAGTCCTTTGTACCCAGTTCCAGTCAAAGTCTCTGTTGCTTTTCAGGCCCCGCGGCCAAAGGGGGCACCCCAAAGCCGCGTGGGCCTCTTCTACCAAAGCTGCAGGAGTCCGCACTCCACCAAAAGCATGTGGCTGTCTTCTTCACCTGGCTGCAGGGATCTCCATTCTGGCAAAGCTGCGTGGTTTTTCCCTTTCACCTGGGAAAGAGGGGGGTCCACACTCCGCCAAAACCACGTGGCTCCCCTCTTTCACCCCACCAACAGGGGGTCCTCACTCTGCTGAAACCGCGTGGCTCTCTCTCATCTGCCCAAGCAGGGACCCTTCATGTCCTGGAGCCAGTCTTTTCCAAGCTCCCACACAGCGGCCCTTCCACTCAGGGGCGCAGCCCCTAGTTACATCCTGAGTCCAAGCCCCTCCTCACTCAGGAGAGCAGCTCATAGATCCCATCTTGAGTCCCAGCTACTACCTTCTCCCTTCTGCCTGGCTCCAAACTTGGCCACTGCTATTTAACATATCTATGAAACCAGTTAAAGGTTATAGATATGTTAAATAACCATTCCTCCAGAGGTTAGCTCCAAAACTGTTGCTATGCAAAATAGCTCTCAATGGCCTGGCTCCATTCTTTCCCCCCCTGTGGGGGGGGGGGGGGGTGAGGACATCTTATATGTCTCTCCAATATTCCTATACACTTTGAACTCTGGACACCTTTCCAAATCTTCTCGGGGGGCCCCCCTGTCTGCACCCTGTATCAATCTCATGAAAGAATATAAAACAATAAAATGTTGTATGCTTGTAATGTACCCTAGAGAGGTAATTTGGATCAGAGAAAGCCACTAAAACAAGTGTGTGTGCTTATTTTACTTAGCATAATACACTCTGGGTCCATCCATGCCGTCCTTGAGAGTCACTCTGCTTCCTTGTCACCACTGGAATTTAAACCCTGTGAGTACTGGGAACAACAAATACAGGTCTTTGTAAGTGATGGTTTGGGCTGTCATTTTGGCCTGTTGGAAACTCTGGGGGACAAGGAGACAATGTAAAATGAGAAACAATCTCCAGTCCACTGGCAAATATGCTTTACAGTTTTTACTTTGCCAATGGGGCCTTGTTAAGGCCAAAAACCTGGCTCCTCAAGACAAAAGTGAGCGTAAGTATAGATCCAATACCCGCCCCTCCCCACACACAGGCACAGCCCACCAGCAACATTTCCCCCCAGAGAGGGACATGTTTTACATCCAAGAACCTACATCAGCATCATTATGACCCAGAGTCTACAGTTTGCATTAGAGTACACTCTTGCTGTTGTACATTCTATGTGTTTAGACAAACACATACTGACATGTACCACCATTTTTTAAGTAAAATTTTAATTGATTTTTTGAGAGAGAGAGAGAGAAGCATTGATCCATTGGTCCACCCATCCATGCATTCATTGGTTGACTCCAGCAGGTGCCTCAACCTGGGATGGAATCCACAACCCTGGCACATGGGGATGATGCTCCAACCAACCGGGCCACCTGGGCAGGGTGACACGTAACCACCATTACATTATCATACACTACCTCTGTGCTTCGCCTGTTCATCCCTCCCTTCTCCCAACCACTGGTGACCATTGACCTTTTATAGTCTCCACAGCTTTGTCTTGTCCAGAGTGTCGTACGGGTGAAATCATGTGCTGTGCAGCTGTTCAGCTGGGCTTCTTTCACTTAGAAAGTGCATTGAAGATAGACTTCCGCCAAGATGGAGGTATAGGTGGATGTGCCGCGCCTTCTCACACAACCAAGTTTAGAGACAATTAAATATTACCAACAGAAAACACAGCCAGAACACGGAAAATTGAACTTTTCAGAAGTCCGATAACAACAAATTCTTCAGCCCGACCAGTAAGGGGTGAAACCAGCGGCTGGTGAAGCGGGATTACACAGGAGGACTCGGTCAGATGGACTCAGGTGCGCGGAATCCAGACGCGTGGAATCCAGGCGCAAGGTTGGACCTAGTGAGCGACCGAGCGAGCGAACAGGCCAGCAACCGCGGGGGAGACAGTGGGGCAGCGGGGCTGCGTGTTGACTGTGGTCGCGCATTTGTGCACGGGTGGACAGGCAAGAGAGTGGGCGGTTGGACCGGGACCGGGTCCCCATGTCAAGCGGCAGTGGAGGGCGCCACCATTTCCCTGCTCTGACCCCACCTCCACATACAGCGTCATAACTCAGCGACTCTGAGTGGCCCAGCCCAGGTGAACCACCTAAGACGCTGCTCCTCACTCAGCTGTGAGAAACAGCAGAGGGGGTCGCCATTTCCCTGCTCTGACCACGCCCCCACATACAGCGTCACAACCCAGCCACCTGGGAGTCCAAGGCACCGCTTCTCACACTTAAAGGGCCAGAACAGACCAAAAATGGTGCAAGAAGATCTCAAAGCCCCAGAGCCAATAGATCTAAGCGATGAAGAAATAGCAAAACTCTCAGATGCACAGTTTAAAACATTGGTGATCAGGATCCTCACAGAACTGGTTGATTATAGCCACAAATTAGACAAATATATGAAGGCGAAACTAATTGAAATGAATGGAATTGCACAGGACACCAATAGCAATGAAAAGGAAACTGGGACTCAAATCAATGGAGTGGACCAGAAGAAAGCAAATAATGGCCAAACAGAAAAGAGTCAAGGAGCAAGAATTCAAAGAAATGAGGAGAGGCTTAGGAACCTCCAGGATATCTTTAAACGCTCCAACATCCGAATTATAGGGGTACCAGAAGGGGGAAAGGAACAGCCACCAGTGGAAAACTTATTTGAACAAATAATAAAGGAGAATTTCCCCAATCTGGCAAAGGAAATAGACTTCCAGGAAATCCAGGAAGCTCAGAGAGTACCAAAGAAGTTGGACCCAAGAAGGAACACACCAAGGCACATCATAATTACTTTAGCCAAAATTAAAATGAAGGAGAGAATCCTAGAAGCAGCAAGAGCTAAGGGGACAGTCACCTACAAAGGAGTCCCCATCGGACTGTCAGCAGATTTCTCAAAAGAGACCTTACAGGCAAGAAGGGGCTGGAAAGAGGTATTCCAAGTCATGAAATCTAAAGACCTACAACCAAGATTGCTCTATCCAGCAAAACTTTCATTTAGAATGGAAGGACAGATAAGGTGCTTCTCAGATAAGATCAAATTCAAGGAGTTCATCATCACCAAGCCCTTATTATATGAAATGTTAAAGGGACTTATCTAAGAAAAAGAAGTTAAAGAAACATGAACAGTGAAAGGACAGCAAACTCACAGTTATTAACAACCACACCTAAAACGAAAGCAAACTAAAAGGACAGCTAGATCAGGAGTGGAAACATAGAAATGAAGATCTCAAGGAGGGTTAGCAACAGGGGAGTGGGAGGAGGAGATGGGGGGAGAAGGTACAGAAAATAAGTAGCATAGACATTAGATAGAAAATAGATGGGGGGGCAAGAATAGCATGGGAAATATAGAATCTAAAGGACTTGAGACACATGGTCATAAACTAAAGGGGGGTAGTGGTGGGGTGGGGGGGTAGGGTGGAGGGGAATGAAAGGGTGAATAGAACAACTGTAACAGCATAATCAATAAAAAAAAATTTTTTAAACAAACAAAATAAACAACCAAGCAGTACAGAAACAAAACAAACAAAAAAAACAAACAAAAAAGTGCATTGAAGGTTCTCCCATGGCTTTCCATAGCTTAATAGCTCATTTCTTTGTAGCACTAAATAATATTCCATTGACTGGATGGGTGAATAATATTATTTAACCATTCACCAACAGAAGGACATCTTGGTTGCTTCCAAGTATTGGCAGTTATGAATAAAGCTTCTGCAAACATCCATGTACAGGTTTTTGTGTACACATAAATTTCCAACTCATTTGGGTAAATACCAAGGAGTTCAGGCTGGATCCTTTTTTAAAAATTATTTATTTATTTATTTAGAGAGAGAGAGAGGAAGGGAGGAAGAAAAAGAGGGAGAGAAACACCAATATGTGGTTGCCTCTCACATGGCCCCCACTTGAGGGGCCATAACCTCCCTCAGGGGGCATTTGGCCTGCAACCCAAGCATGTGCCCCAACTGAGAATTGAACCAGCAATCCCCTGGTTCGCAGCCCATGCTCAATCCACTGAGCTACACCAGCCAGGGCTCAAGGCTGGATCTTATGATAAGATATGTTTAATTTGGTAAGAAACTACCCAATTGTCTTCCAAAGTGGCTGGACCATTTGGCACTCCCACCATCACTGAGTGACAGTCCCTGCTGCTCCACATCCACGATGGCATTTGTTGCCGTCCCTGTTCCAGGTTTCGGTCACGCTAACAGGTGCGTCATAGGTAGCTCGTGGTTGTTTTAATTTGCCTTTGCCTAATGACATATGATGTTAAGCATCTTATCATAGGTTTATTTGCCATCTGTATATCTTCTTCTGTGAGGTGTCTGTTCAAGCCTTTTGTCCATTTTTAATCAGGTCGTTCATTTTCTTATTGTTGAATTTTAAGAGTTCTTTCAATATTTTGAATAAGTCTCTATTAGATACAACTTTTACAAATACCTTCTCCCAGTCTGTGGCTTACACTCTCAGTCTCTGGAAGGGGTGTGTCTTTTTAAGTGGGTCCTTTTGGGCACGAAGGCTGACAAGGGCTTGGGAAAGCTGTTATTGTCCTTTGGAGTTGGAACACAGTCGCAGGCAGGTGCCTGGGCTTGCTGATGCTGAAGAAAACCCTCTGGCTTTTCTGAATTCCTGAATTCACAGATCCTAATTGCCTGGACCTGACTGTAAGCCGAAACCTGATACTGTCTGCTGTGAGCTGTTTCATTCTCAGCATGCACTGTGCTCAGCTGAAAGCAAGCATGTGCTCAGTGAACAGGAGCCAGTTCTGGGACCTCAGCAGATTTAGATGTCCCCTGACCTGTGAAAACATCATGGGTGCTGGCTGGACCATCTGGGTCACATAAACATGCCCACAGGAAAATGCTTCTTCTTTGAGGGAACTGTCTGAAATCAAGCCCCTGCTCAGCTCTTTCTTTCTGAGGCAGATGCTAATCTCTGATGCATTTCCAACTCATGATTCCTGCCAAAGCTGTAAGTTAGGGGAGGGCACAAGACAGGGACTGTCACCCTCTGGGTGTTCCTAACTGACTGGACTATGGACCCCCAAGGGTGGGGGGTTACCCACTGCCATTGACTTGTATTCCACTTTCCCAGTTAGATGCAGTTTGCAACAGTGGTCCCGCAGCCTGACTCTGGGTCCCTCGCCTTTCTCCTGGTGCACATACCTTACTTAGGAAGCAGCTTGATTACTAAACGCAGAGTCCTCGGAAAGCGGTTGGTCTTCTCCAGGATGCTCACTGGATAAGAGATCAGAAGAAAAGGGAATTGTATAAATTGATTCTGAAAATTGTTGAAATTTAGGATTGCATCCTGACCAATTCCTGGACATAATGTGTCTTTCTAGTTGTATAAAAATGTGTGTGTGTGTGTGTGTGTGTGTGTGTGTGTGTGTGTGTGTGTTGTGTGAAAATGTTTTTAACCCTTATTGCACCCAACCCTTTTGGATGAAATGCTTGGATAAAAATTTTAAATAATTAGAATTCTAAAGTTCTCACACAGAAATAAAACTGTTAGAGCTAACATAAGAATTCAGGAGTATTGTAGGAAACAAGGTCAACACATAAAAATCACTTGAATTTCTATGCACTAGCAATGACAATCTGAAAATTAAATTGAGAAAACAATTTCATTTATAATAGCATCAAAATGAATAAAATATTGGGGAATAAGTTTAACCATGGAACTGAAAGACTTATACACTGAAAAGTACAAAACATTGCTGAAAGAAACTAAAGGCTTTATTTTCCAAATAAATGGAAAGATACCCATGTTCATCAATTGGAAGACTTAATATTGTTAAGATGGCAACACTCTCCAAATTGATCTACAGATTCAATATAATCCCCATCAAAATTCCAACTACCTTTTTCTGTAGAAATGGACAAGCTGATCCTAAAATTTATATAGAATTGCAAGGGGTCCCAAATTGCCAAAATAATATTTTTTTAAAAGTTGGAAGACTCACACTTACTACAATGCTACAGTAATCAAAACAGTGAAGCATAAGAATAGACATATAGATCAATGAAATGAAATTGAGAGTCTAGAAACAAACTCATACATCTATGGTCAACTGACTTTCAACAAGATGGGAAAAGGATAGTTTTTAAAAATATATTTTATTGATTATGCTATTACAGTTGTCCAATTTCTCCCCCCTTTATTCCCCTCCACTCTGCACACCCTCTCCCACCCACATTCCCCTCCTTTAGTACATATCCATGTGTCTTAAGTTCTTCAGCTTCTACATTTCCCATACTACTCTTGCCCTCTCCCTGTCTATTTTCTACCTACCATCTATGCTACTTATTCTCTGTACCTTTTCCCCCTCACTCCTCCTCCCACTCCCCTGTGGCTAACCCTCCATGTGATCTCCATTTCTGTGGTTCTGTTCCTGTTCTAGATGTTTGCTTAGTTTGTTTTTGTTTTTATTTTAGGTGTAGTTGTTAGTAATTGTGACTTTGCTGTCATTTTACTATACATGTTTATCTTTTTTTCTTAGATAAGTCCCTTTAACATTTTTTATAATAAGGGCTTGGTGATGATGAACTCCTTGAACTTGACCTTATCTGAGAAGTACTTTATCTGCCCTTCCATTCTAAATGAAAGCTTTGCTATATAGAACAATCTTGGATGTAGGTCTTTGGATTTCATGACTTGGAATACTTCTTTCCAGCCCCTTCTTGCCTGTAAGGTCTCTTTTGAGAAATCAGCTGACAGTCTGATGGGAACTCCTTTGTAGGTAATTGTCTCCTTATCTCTTGCTGCTTCTAGATTCTCTCCTTCATTTTAATCTTGGCTAATGTAATTATGATGTGCCTCAGCATGTTCCTCCTTGGGTCCATCTTTTTTGGAACTTTCTGAGTTTCCTAGACTGCCTGGGAGTCTATTTCCTTTGCCAGATTGGGGAAATTCTCCTTTATTATTTGTTCAAATAAGTTTTACACTTGTTGCTCTTCCTCTTCCCCTTCTGGTACCCCTATAATTCAGATGTTGGAACGTTTAAAGATGCCCTGGAGGTTCCTAAGCATCTCCTCATATGTTTGAATTCTTGTTTCTTTATTCTTTTCTGTTTGGTTGTTTCTTTTTTCCTTCTGGTCCACTCCACTGATTTGAGACCCAGTTTCCTTTCCATTACTATTGGTTCCTGTGCATTTTCCTTCATTTCACTTAGCATAGCCTTCATTTTTTCATCTAGTTTTTGACCAAATTCAACTAATTCTGTGAGCATCCTGATCACCAGTGCTTTCAATTGTGCATCTGATAGGTTGACTATCTGTTTGTCGCTTAGTTGTATTTGCTGTGGAGCCTCGATCTGTTCTTCCATTTCAGCCTTTTTTTTTTTTTTGTCTTGTCATGCCTGTTAAGTATGAGGGGCAGAGCCTTAGGTATCCACTGGGGCAGGGCAACCCAGTGACTGGGTTGTGATGCTGTATGTGGGGGTGGGGTCCAATAGGGAACAATGGTGCTTGCTCCACTCTCTGTCAAATTTCAGTCCCTTCCGCCACTTCCCCCCAGCAAACTGGGTCCTTCTGGTGCTGATTCCCATGTGGGTGGGCTTTTGTATGTTCTAGGACCCTGTGGGTCTCTCCAATGAACTCTCCTGTGAGGCTGGGAGTCTCTCCCTGCGCCTCAACCCCCACAGGTGTTTTCAATCGGTGTTTTGAGGCTATATTTCCCAGTACTGGGACCCTGGATTATGCAGTCTGTCTCACTCCCTAGTTTTGTCTGGTTTATTTGCCTGCGAATGTGGGACCACCCTGTCAGCCAGCTGCCTTGCTCGTAGTGCCTTGCTTCACAATCACCACCTTGCTGGGTGTGCCCATTGCCATCCCGTGCCCTGGGTCTGCCCGCTGCCATCTTGCATGCCCCGGGTGCCTTGCACACCCGGTGCCACTGCTTTTTGTGCCTCGAACCCTCTCCAATTGGCTGCTTAACTTCGCTCCACCTACCAGTCTGGATGAATGTGTCTATTTTAACTCCTTGGTTGTCTGACTTCCATACAGTTCAATTTTCTGTCAGTTCTGATTGTTCTTTTGTTTCTAAATTGTTGTTGTCTTTATTTTGGTTGTTTGAGGAGGCACAGTGTGTCTACCTATGCCTCCATCTTGGCCAGAAGTCCCAGGATAGTTTTTTTCAACAGTGTAGGACAACTAGATAGCCACATGTAAAAAAAATTAATTCAGATTCTTACCTCTCACCATACACAAAAATTTACTCAAAGATCAAAGACTTAAATGTAAGCATTAAAACTATAACATTTTTAGATGAAAGCACAGTAATAAATCTTCATGACCTTGGATTTGGTGGTTGATTCTCATATATGACATAAAAAGCATAAGCAACAAAAGAAAAAAATAGATAAATTGAACTTTGTCAAAGTTAAAAGCATTTATGCATCAAAGGGCACAATAAATATATTGAAAAGCAGCCTTCAGAATGGGTAAGAATATTTGAAAATAACATACCTGATAAGAGCCTAGTATACAAAAAATATAAATAACTCTTACAAACTTAAGAATAACAACAAAAAAATTTTTTTAATGGTAAAAGAACTTGAACAGACATTTCTCCAAAGATCTATAAATGGCTAGTAAGTACATGAAAAGAGGTTCAACATCATTAGTCATTAGAGAAATGCAAATCAAAACCACAATGAGATACATCTTTACACCCACATAAACATGGAAAATAAATGTCTGTGCTGATGTGGGGAAATTCCAACCCTTGTACATTGCAGATGGAAAGGTAAAATGGTGTGGCTGCTTTGGAAAGCAGTTTGGCAATTCTTCAAAAAGTTAAACATAGAATTAACATTTGATATAGAAATTTAACCTCTCCATATATACCCAAAGACATTGAAAACAAGTGTTCAAAAAAAAACTTGCAGAATTATTCATAGTATCCAAAAAGCGAAAGTAATTCAAATGTCCACCCACTGATAAATGGAAAACCCAAATGGGCTATAACCATGAAATGGAATGTTACTCAGACAGAAAGAGGAAATGCAGGGGGAGGAGTGAGGTACCGATCCATACTGCAGCCTGGATGAACCCTGGAAACATTATGTTTAGTGAAAGAAAGCTACATATCATGTGATTCCATTGATATGAAATACCCAGAACAGGCAAACCCATAGAGACAGAAAATAGATTAGCGGTTGCCTGGGATGAGGAGGAGGAATGGGGAGTGACTACTCACAGGCACAGAGTTGCTTTACGGAGTAATGAAAGTGTTCTGAAACTAGATAGCGGAGACAGTTACACAACATTGTGAATGTACTTCAAGCCACTGAATTGTACTTTTCTTTTTGAATCCTCACCCAAGGATATGTTTTTATTGATTTTAGAGAGAGAGGAAGGGGAAGAGAGAGAAAGAGGGAAACATCAGTGTGAGGGAGAAGCATCGATCAGTTGCCTCCCGTACATGCCCTGACAGGGAATCAAACTTGCTACCTTTTGGTGTACGGAATGACATTCCAACCAACTGAGCCACCCAGCCAGTGTTGAACTATAGACTTTCAAATGGCTGAAATGGCAAATGATACATTATGTGAACTTTACCTCAGAAAAATATTTGGGACAAAAATGTAGTTATAATTACGGAATGAGCCACACTAATTTTGTAACAAAAAAAAGAAGACACACAAACTTATCAGAGTTTGGGGAGAAACATTAATGATCTTTGTCTTTCAGAATTGTTCCTGGAAGGTTTCCTCTTCCCTCCAACTGAGAAAGAGAGAGACGGGGAGAGAGAGAGAGAGAGAGAGAGAGGGAGAAATATGCCCACTGTTGACTTTCCAAGCTGCTGGACCACTTTGAATCAAACTGGGAGCCTATCCCAGATATCTATCCCTCCAACTGGTCACACCTGACAGCTGACTAGGGGATGACAGCAGGTGTGGCCTGGGTCTCAAATACCTCCAGGTGTTGTCCATGCTCATGAAGCAGATGAACTGGTGTCATGGAAGAGCCAACTGTTGGGAGCTGATTTCCTTCACATTTCCCTCTGAAAGCAAGGACTGAATGAAACCATTTGGCCTGGTCTCAGAGGGCCCAGGGTGGAACATGACCCTGAGGACCCTGTTAACTTGTCCTGCCTGACCAACACATGTCCTGCTTGGGATCCCTTACTAACTATAAACTCTTTGCTTCCAGGGTTCCACATGTGCCCTCTGGGGTTGTGTGTCTGGTGGCCTGGTGCTGCCTCAGCCCTGGAAAGCTTTCCAGTCGACTGGCTTAGTGGCTGGAGTGTGTTCTACCCAACTGATATCTCAGATGCTTCAGACCAAGTGACAAGTTCAAGCAGAAACTTGAAGAAGCCACTTCACTTTTCAGGCTAGACTTATGGTTAATGGGATTCGTTTTAACTGGCTAAATCCAGGACCCTGGAAGGCATAACTGAGGCCAATACCACACCTTGGTGTTACCCTGCCCTGTCCTACTGATAATGATTTTGCTGTAAAGATGTCTGGGCCAAGGATCAATGAAGTGGACTGAACAAAAGAATCACCATAGCAGTCCTGGGACAGCGGTCTTCGGAAGGGCCCACTTACAAGGCTGGCCACTGGCTGGCATCTGCAAACTTGACACCCAGAGTGTACCCATCATTCCCTGATGAGGGGATTGATGAGGGTGGTTCGCTGAGCTGGGATGGTGCAAACATGTGGTTTATGCTGAGCACTTGCATTCTTTCTTGGAGTCTGAAATTTTGGTAAACACTAGGCAGAGCATACCTATGTGACAGCCCCCAACAAAAACCACAGATGCTGAAATTCTAATGGGCTTCCTATATCAGACACATGTGGTTGACATTTTTTTATGCTCTGTGACACCTCCTGGGAGGGAGAAAACATAAAGAAGTCTGCCTATGATTCCTTCAGACCCTACCTTGTCTTTCCCTTTCTGATCTGGCAGTGTATCCTTAGTACATTGCTATCATAACCTTAGCTGAGTACAGTTATATACTGAGTCTCATGAGTCCTTCTAGAAAAATCTCTGATAAAGACAAACTGTGACTTGAAGCAAACACAGTCAATAAAGAGGGTCTATGGAAGGAGCTAAGGCTTATGAAAGTTCTTAAACTCTAGGTAATTGCAAGGACCCTACAGGAAGAACTCTATGTTTATAATAAATCTCTGTGTTCTAACTTCCCCTTCCCTTGTCTTCCTTTTCCTTCTATAAATATCCCTCCTTCTTGGCCAGCAGGCCAGAGCATGCACGTGACTGCCATGTCTGTACGCACTGGGCTGCACCCTTTCGTTTTCCTCATTAAATCCTTGTTGGTGACAAAACACCTATTGATATCATTTTTCAGTCAATATCTCCAAATATTGCATGGTCTTGAGAAGTCCCAATAGTGTGCTACTAATCTCTAGATTCCATTCAAGTCTTGCCAAATATACCAGTAATATTATCTGAAGCAAAAGGATCCAGGTCAAAATCACATGCAGTGGCTTCTACATGTCATGTCTCCATACTGATCTGAAACATTTCTTCTGTCTCTTTTATACTTTCATGATCTCGGCAGTTTTGTACAATATCAGCCAGTTTTTCTTCAGAGAATGCCCCTCAATTTCTTTTTGTTTAATGTTTCCTTATAGAGTCAGATTATACATCTTTGACAAGAATATCATAGAAGTGACTTTTGCCCTCATTGCATCCCATCAGGTTATACATAACTTCAATTTGTCCTGCTACTGATGACGCTTACCTTAACCATTGGATTTCAGGTGTAGTCTGCCAACCTTCACTGCCAAGCTACTCCTTTCTCTTTCTAAATAGTGTTTTGGGAACTTCCAGCCAAGACGGAGGTGTAAGTAGATACACTGTGTTGTGTATCTGGTTGTGTCCTTGCACAACCAAAAGAAGGACAACAACATATTTAAAAACAAAAAAACAACCAGAACAGACAGAAAATCAAATTGTATGAAAGTCTGACAACCAAGGAGTTAAAGAAGAAACATTCATCCAGACCAGCAGGAGAAGTGGAAACAAGAAGCCAGGTGGAGCGGACTCATGGCAAGGTGGTAGCTGGTAGACCAAGCGGTCCCATATTTGCATGCAGATAAACCAGGAGGAACAACTGGGGAGCAAGACAAATGTGAAGCCCAGGGTTCCAGTGTGGAGAAATAAAGCCTCCGAACCTCTGACTGGAAAAACCTCTGGGGGTTGAGGCAGCAGGAGAAACTCCCAGCTTCACAAGAGAGTTCACTGGAGAGACCTACAGGGTCCTAGAACATACACATACACACACCTGGGAATCAGCACCAGAAGGGCCCAATTTGCTTGTGGGTAGTGGCGGAAGTGATGGAATGCCAGCAAAGAGCTGAACAAGCAGCATTGATCCTTCTCAGACTCCTCCCCCATATACAGCGTCACAATGCAGCAAGGTGGGTTGCCCCACCCTGGGAATCCCCAAGGCTCCTCCCCTTACTATGTAATAAGCCCACTGAGACAAAAAAAAAAGGGGGGGGGGGCCAAATGAAAGAACAGATCAAAACTCCAGAAAAAAAGTACAACTAAATGATGAAGAGATAGCCAATCTATCAGATGCAGAGTTCAAAACACTGGTAATCAGAGTGTTCACACAAGTGGTTGAGTATGGTCACAAAATAGAGGAAAACTGAAGGCTATGAAAAGTGAAATAAAGGAAAATATACTAAGAACCAAGAGTGAAGGGAAGGAAACTGGGACTCAAATCAATGGTTTGGAGCAGAAGGAAGAAATAAACATTCAACTAGAACACAATGAAGAAACAAGAATTCGAAAAAATGAGGAGAGGCTTAGGAACCTCCGGGGCAACTTTAAACATTCCAACATCTGAATCATAGGGGTACCAGAAGAAGAAGAGCAAGAAATTGAACACTCATTTGAAAAAGCAATGGAGAACTTCCCTAATCTGGCAAAGGAAATAGACTTCCAAGAAGTCCAGGAAGCTCAGAGAGTCCCAAAGAAGGTAGGCCCAAGGAAGCACACACCAAGGCACACATAGTTACATTACCCAAGATGAAAAATAAGGAGAGACTCTTAAAAGCAGCAAAAGAAAAGGAAACAGTTACTTACAAAGGAGTGCCCATAAGAGTATCAGCTGATTTCTCAAAAGAAATCTTGCAGGCAAGAAGGGGCTGGAAAGAAATATTCAAAGTCATGAAAAGGCAAGGACCTCCATCCAAGATTACTCTATTCAGCAAATCTATCATTTAGAATAGAAGGGCAGATAAAGTGCCCTTCTCAGGTAAGGTCAAGTTAAAGGAGTTCATCATCACCAAACCCTTATTATATGAAATGTTAAAAGGACTTATCTAAGAAAAAAGAAAATCAAAACTATGAACAGTGAAATAACAAAAAACTCACAAATATCAACAATTGAACCTAAAAAACAACAAACTAAGCAAACAACTAGAACAGGAACAGAATTGCAGAAACGGAAATTACATGGTTATCAGTGGGCAGGTGGGGAGGGGAGAATGGGGGAAAAGGCACAGGGAATAAGAAGCATAAACGGTAGGTAGAAAATGGATGGGGGAGATTAAGAATAGTATAGGAAATGTAGAAGCCAAAGAACTTATACATTATGACCCATGGATATGAACTAAGTGGGGGGGGGGTAAGGGTGGGCAGGTGTGCAGGGTGGAAGGGAATAAAGGAGGCAAAATGAAACAACTGTATTAGCGTAATCAATAAAATATATATTCTAAAAAATAGTGTTTTGGATGTAGCATCTTTAAGAGGTCTACTTGGAAAGTTGGCCCTTGGCCAGTATCTAGAATGTTGGATTTGGAGAATGACAAGGGACTGATAAGAGTGATTCACTGTGCCGAGATTGTGTGACAGTAGTTTTCGCTCTTTTCCTTCTGAAATTTGTGTTATGTGCTAGAAGTAGGTCCATGCTACGTTCAGCATAAGCCACATTGTTTGCACAGACAGTCCAGCCACAGTGATGCACCTTTATGGGTTAGGGAATGATAGGAACACTTTCAAAAGCCAAGTTTCCAGATGCTGACCAAGGGCCAACCTTGCACGCAGACCCTTCTGAAGACAGAAGCCTCAGGCTCGCTGTGCTGGCTGTCTTCCACAAAGTTCCCATCCAATTCTATGTGAACAGACCCATACCCCCAGATCTCTTTTAGTTATCTCTCTGAAATACATGGACACATTTTTTAAATTTATGTATTCTTTGAGCACCCCAACCCTCTTACCTTTGACTGAAAGGTTGCAACCTTGAAGTTATCTAAATCAGGAGCTTGAGTGAGATCTTCCAAAAGATGTTTGCAGCTGGGTTGCCTTCCACTGTCTCACGGGACACGTGAATGGAAGATTTTTAGAGGGGTCCAAATGACAGGAGCTTAGCTTTCCCAACTCTGCCACGTGAGAAGTGTCTGGAGTCCAGTTATTTTAGGCTAAGGCCACAGGCTGAGAAGAATCCCTTAGTGGAGTCTGTGTCCTTCCATCTCTGCTTACAAACTGGCCAGTTCTTGCCTGCACTCTCTGTCTTACAAGGATACTGGAGAAAACAAAAGGGGGCAATATAGATACCAACCAGTTCCCTAGGGCTGCAAGCTGAGGTGATCAAACAGACTGCCAACCTAATTATCAAAGAAGATAGTTCTACAAAATGTTTTCTCCCTGATGTGTTCACAAAGACAGCGCCACCTGTCTTAGTTAGACTCCTGTTTTTGACATCAGCACACCATGTCTGGTAGTAATTGCTATATTAAGATACAGGCTAAGCTATTGTAACAGACTCTAAAACATAGTACCTCTGTCCTGGCTGGTGTGGCTCAGTGGATTGAGCACCAGCCTGCAAACCAAAGGTTCGCTGTTTCAATTCCCAGTCAGGGCACATGCCTCTGTTAGGGACCAGGTCCCCAGTTTAGGGCACTCGAGAGAAACCCAGGACATCAATGTTTCTCTCCCTCTCTTTCTCCCTCCCTTCCCATCTTTCTAAAAATAAATTCATGAAATCTAAAAATAAATAAAAATACAACACGGTCTCTCGGGCAACATGGAAGCTCATCTCTCAGTTAATATTTTTCTGGTTGTGGGCAGCATGCAGCAGGTAAATGGCTCTGACCCTTGACCCATCAGTTTTACCATCTTCGGTATGTGCCTTCCATCTCTAGTCCAATGAAGCTACCGAAATTATTATGTCTATCCAATAGCATGGGAGAGAAGAGGAAGTATAGAAAATTGGCTTTGCCCGATTGGTGTGGCTCAGTGGGCTGACCATCATCCTGCAAAATGAAAGGTCACCAGTTCAATTCCCAGTCACAGTACATGCCTAGGCTGTGGGCCACGTTCCCAGTTGAGGCAAGAGGCAACTGAGAGGAATTAGAAATTGCAGTGTCTGTACTTAACCTCCCATTGTCCTGAACTTAGGCACATGGCCACCTCTAGCTGCAAAGGAAGCTGGAAAGTGTAGCCCGTGTCTGGGTAGCCAGCTAAAACTTGGGGGCTTTTATTACCAAGAGAAAGAAAGGGAAATGGGCATTGAAGAAACTGATGGAGTTAACAGCCTCTGTCATTTACGCTGAGGTAATACCTACTCAATATCCTCCCATATCCATTCTCTCTATAATATCTCTGGCCACGGGCTTCCTGAAATAAAAACTACATATCCTGGTTCCCTAGCAGCCAAGGGTGACCATGTGACTAAGTCCTGCCTAATGGAATGTAAGGGAAAATGATGTGAGCCGCTTCGGAGATGTGATTTTTATGGAGGGAGAAAGCACACCCTTTTTATTCCCTCTTCCGCATTCCTGCTTCTTGGAGGGTGGATGAGACGCCACAGCTCCGTCATGGGCCATGAAGTCAAAGATGAGGGGCCAGAAGCAGCCGAGGTCCTGGACAATGGCTGAGCCATTGTACCCAACCTAAACAACCTACGTTTGAATTTTACCTAAGAAAAAAATAAACTTACACCTTATGTAAGTTCTTATGAGTTTTAGTTTCCATTACACACGGCCAAATCCAAATCCTAATTAACACAGAGAATGTCACACTTAATGTGCCCTTTGCAACTTACTATTTTCACTTACGATTATAGCTTTTACATGTTAATATTGATTTATGTGTAGCTAATTTTTTTCATAATTCCTTCAGGAGTCATTACCCTGAGGCTCTTCATTTTACTGTGGTATAATAAAAATAACATAAAATGTATCCGTTTATCCATGTTTAAGTATAAAATTCAGTGGCGTTAAGTGCATTTACAACGTTGGATTACACAACCACCACTACCCATTTTCATCATCCCTGACAGAAACTTCATGCCCTTAAACAGCCGCGCCCCACTCCCCCTGCTCCCCAGCCCCTGGCGACCTCTCGTCTATTTTCCATCTCTATAAATTCGCCTCTTGTAGGTACCTCATGTAAGCGGAATCTTACAATATTTGTCTTTTTGTGTCTGGTCTAGTTCATTCACTTGAATCACCAAATGACGTGGTGTCTGTCTCTTTGTTCAGATCATCTTGTCTTCCTTTACTGAAGTCTCATAACTTACTCCAAAATGAACTTGGATGTCCTTTCTTGATCTTTGGGCTAGGCACCTTATGTGTCTAGGAACATGGAACCTTTTTTTAAGAATTACATTTTCTAAATGGTAATGGAAAAAGTACAATAAACTATTAAAAATTATATTTTCTAATTGGTCACTGCTGCCATTATAGACGTGCTATTGATCTTTTTTTAGATGTTAATCTTATACCCAGCAGACTTGCTAAAATTTCTTCTTAGTTCTTAACAGGGAATTTTTCTAATTAACTTGGGTATTTGTTACAGGTTTCTGGTTGGCTCCTTATATCAGGTTGGTGCTTCCTTTTTATCTCTTACTGGTCATCCAAGTTTTATTATAAATCAGTGTTGAATCGCATCCAGTATTTTTCGACTTGAATGTGTTAATATGGTATGTTACATCAGTAGATTCACTGTTGAATTTTTATTGTGGATGCTCACAGGTAGGAAAGTGGAGTGGATGCTATCATGTGCCACCAAGACGCCTTCTTGAGGACGGAGGCAATCCTCCCACCAGCTGCCAGGACGGTTGGCAGATGAGGGCTTACAGCTGGGCCTGTCTGGGCAGTGCCCTCGGCTGAAGGGAACCACCTTGCTCGAGCGTATGCCCCTTTCCGAGGGGCAGCCCTCATTCCATGCCTGGTCAACAAGGGGGACAAAATCCTGGCTCCATGCCTCAATTAGATACAACCCAGAGGGCCACCGCAACTCCAGGTTCCCTTCTTGTAACCACAGCAACGTCTCTCTGTGCCCATCCCGCCCACTCCCTTCCTTACCCAGAAACCATCTGCTTGCGCAGCACATCTCCAGCTCACAGCCTGTTTCCCGGGAGACCCTACCTGTCAAAAACTAGGCGTATGCATGTGTGTTTATTTTTAAACAAAAATAAATACTTAGGTATCTACCAACTAAGTTCTGGAATAGATCATTGCCACTGCCTAGGAAGCCTGCTCTGGGTCCTTCTGCTTGCATCCTGTTCGGAGATCATCAACATCCTGCATGTTGTAATAACGTTACTCCTGGTGGTTTTTGAGTGTCTGCATCCATGTATATATCTATGCATGTCATACACATGAATGGCTTTGTCTGCTTTTGAATGTTCAATAAATGGAAGCACACAACATGTCTTCTTCTGTGACCTGCTTCTTCCATACGGTCTTGATGTGACATTCACCCATTTTGACGGGATAGCTAGTGTTTGTTAATTTTGTCCAACATGTGAATAGACTACAATGTGTGCAACTGTCCCACCTTTGACGGACGCGGGCGCTGTCTCTGGCTTGGGGGATATTACTCTCAGCTGCTATGAAAGTTCTCATACTTGTGTGCGGGGCAGGGTTTCTCAGCACCGTTGACATTTGGCCTGGAGAAGCCTTGGCTGTGATGGGCTGTCCTCAGGATTGTGGAATGTTTAGCAGCATAGCATCCCCTCCCCTTCGTTGTGACAACCAAGAATGTCTCCAGATTCCACCAAATGTCCCCTGGGGAGCAACACCACCCCAGTTGAGAACCAGTGCCCCGGGAAGCCATTTAATTTCTAAGAGCTTCTTCCTGTAGGTAATGGTGCCAACAACTGTATTTGCTATACCATAGTGACACTATGTACTGTTAAAAGGGGCAACAGGCCCAATGGAGCCACTTGCGCTAAGCCTATGTCACCTAACCAAGACTCAGTACCTAACCTAATTGCAGTTTCAGCCTCTCCCATGAATGTAATCTTTAACCAGTCAATCTGGAATTACCTAGCCGGCTCTAGTGAGGTAATCCACCCGATAAACCCTTTCTGCCCCCAAAGGAAGGTGATCTCGCCACAGACAATCCACCCTTGTTCTGCCTCCTTCTGCCTATCAAAATCTTGCATTTTGCACAGTTCCTCAGAGCTCCTCACTACCTATTAGGCGGGATGCTGCTCAATTCATGAATTGTAGAATGAAGTCAACTAGATCTTCAAATTTACTCAGCTGAATTTTGTTTGGGGCTATATTTACCTATAAATTAAGCTGAGTGTTACATGCATGATGTGCTTAGAACAAAGCTTGGCACAGAGGACAACTGTTAGACTGTTGTTGTTGTTGTTGCTGTTATAGACGAACGATAAGAAGCTGCGCTACCTCCTCCCCGGCATCCTGACTTGGCTCCCCCTCCCCGCCAGCCTTTTCCTCCTGTGAAAAACGGTGATGTTCTTTCCTGAGCGTTCCTAGGGGATCCCAGAGCAAACAGCAGGAGGGGCTCAGGCTCTTGACAGACCTCATGAGATTCTGAGGCAGGGTCCTCCGTCAGCCAAACAGGTTGTTTAGATACTGACATACTACCTGGCTGGTGTGGCTCAGTGGATTGAGTACCAGACTGCAAAGCAAAAGGCCACCAGTTCAATTCCCAGTCAGGGGACATACCTGGGTTGCAGGCCAGGTCTCCAGTGCAGGGCATGTGAGAGGCAACCACACATTGATGTTTCTCTTCCTCTCTTCCCCTCTCTCTAAAAATATTTTTTTTTAAATGACATACTCCACGCAGACTGGTGAATGTCCACTGCTGAGCGCTCTCTTCTCCTCAGGACCTCCTCCCCTCCCCATATGCAAAAGGGCGCCCAGGGCATTTGAGACCCAGCCTGTGTCAGTCACGACTGGGCCCTGCCATACTATGCCATTATTACAGGCTGTGATGTTACCCTGGCTGGGTGGCCCAGTTGCTTGGAACATCATCCAGTACACCAAGGTTGTAGGTTCAATTCCCAGTCAGGGCACATGCCTAGGTTGCAGGTTCAGTCCCTGGTTGGGGCAAGTATGGGAGGCAACTTATCAATGTTTCTCTTTCACTTTGATGTTTATCTCTTTCCTTCCCCATCAATAAAAATACTCTCAGTCCTAGCTGATGTGGCTGAGTGGGTTAAGCACCGGCCTGCAAACCAAAAGGTCACAAGTTCGATTCCCCCTAAGGTCACATGCCTGGGTTGCGGGCCAGGTCCCTGGTTTGCGTGTGCAAGAGGCAACCACACATCAATGTTTCTCTCCCTTTCTTTCTCCCTCCCTTCCCCTCTCTAGAAATTAATAAATAAAATGTTTGTTTGTTTGCTTATTTGTCTCATATCCTCAGATGGGGATTAAGAAAAAAGACTGAGGCGTGACCACTAATCCTACTGGGGCAGATCTCTTACTTTTCAACTGTTCCCCCTCCTGGCTAACAGAGCCCCAGTGTATTTTCAGTGCAGCAAGAACCCGGCCTCTGGAGATGAACCGAGGTCAGCCAGCCACGGCTGACCTGCTCCCTGTGCTGGATGCCTGCCCTCTCAGCCTCCTTTGCAGAGAAGGTGGCCCTGTGACCCCGTTCTGAGCAGGAAAGGTCTGCTGGGTGGCCTCCCTCCCGCTTCTTCCTGCACCCATGTGTGGTTACAGAACCCGCAGCCGAGGCCCCCGCCTTGG
Source organism: Artibeus jamaicensis (assembly GCF_021234435.1). Classification (NCBI taxonomy): domain Eukaryota; kingdom Metazoa; phylum Chordata; class Mammalia; order Chiroptera; family Phyllostomidae; genus Artibeus; species Artibeus jamaicensis. The sequence continues at coordinate 1,955,213 of NW_026521848.1, forward strand.
AGGATGGAAGGAGAAACAGACCGGCTCCTTGATGACAGCAACACTGAGCTGCGTGTGGGAGCCGCTCTGCGTCCATGGGGGCCCAGGGCGAACACTCGCCCGCTGCGAGTCACAGAGTAGGCCCTCAGTGTGGTGGGATCTGTTCTCCCCTCCACGTGTCACTCCCTCCACGTCACAGATCCAGGCAGTCCTCTGCAGACGGAGGGGAAACAGGTGCCTGCCCCAGCCACCCCGCAGCCTACTCACCCTGCCCCAGCCTCACGCACCCGCGCTGCTGGGCGGAGCTGGTTCCTACCGCTTCCCCACACTGGCCCAGGGCCCGTCCTTGAACTCTTCCCTAAGGACATCAACATCCCCTGAGGACCTTCAGGAGCCTCAGCACCCCCTCCCACCTCCACGGTCCCGCCAGCCATCACCACGGCCCCCCTCAGGCACCGGCGTTCCTGACGCCCCACGGTCAGCCCGGGCTCCCCGATTTCTCCTGGTCAGTAATAAGCCCAAGTTAAGTTTTGAGGGGGATAGAATATAGGACAGTGGTTTCCAATTTTCAGGCTATGACTCATTGATAAGTCACAAAATTAGCACTTTTTAAAAAATAAAATACAATAAAAAACTGATTTACCAGAGTACACTGCACATAGTCTGGGTAAATGTGACTGCAAGATATTCTGTCTGCTGGTGTGAGTAGTGATTGTCTTGGAAAAGGTAGTCGTGTGACGGCTACAACGTTCAGAAAGTCACTGTGCCCTGAAGCTCCCAGCGCGTGCCCAGGAAGAAGCGATGGTACCGACCCTGAGCCTCTTCCCCAGGCACCTTCGGGACAAGGCCTCTCTGTCTAACCAGTCGCTCAGATCCGAGACCTTGGCCTTATCCGACCCCTCTCTCTCCCTCTATCTCACACCACATCCAATCCCGCAGCCGCAAATCCGGTTTATTTCTTTTGAATTACATGCAGACTCTGCCACACTTCTGCCGCCACGTGGCTCTTGTCCCAGGGAGGGCCCCCTCTCATTTCAGCCATGACACTTAGCACCACAACAGCAGGATCAAGGAAGAGCACCTGGCACATAGTAGGTGCTATACAAGGTAAGGCTGACTCTCTCCGGGCAAAATCACCCCTTGAAACCCATGTCCGTACCTGCGGAAGGGGCAGGGCTGAGGTCTGAGGTGGTTTGGCCAGCCTCCCCGCACTGTCCTCAACCAGGACCCCCATCCCACACCGCCTATTACCTGCTCTCCCTGCCACGTGGGCCCTTCGTATCCCCTCCTCCAGGACACAGGGCCTGCTGTGTGGCTCAGCGGGTTCAGCACCGGCCTGCAAACCAAAAGGTCGCCAGTTTGATTCCCAGTCAAGGCACATGCCTAGGTTGCAGGCCAGGTCCCTGGTTAGAGGCGTGTTGAGAGGCAACCAGTCAATGTTTCTCTCTCTCTTTCTCCCTCCCTTCCCATCTCTCTAAAAATAAATGAATAAAATTAAAAAAAAAAAAAAAAAAAGAAGTTGAACCCAGCTGTGTGACAGGCTGCCGTCCAAGCTGGTCATACCTCCCCAATTTCCACTGACACAATCCATCCCAGGGACAATCTCCAGGTCCCTGATGCCCGAGGGCCCCTCTGAGACCCCCCTATTTATTTCTGGGTCACAACCCTGACTTCAGCCTGGCCAGGAGCAGAGACAGAGAAACTGATGATAAGCAGGTCCACCAGCACACTAACCATCATTTAACCGTCTCCGGGGCTTGTGAACAGGCCAGACAGTGAGACTCGGGGAAGAATTCGGAATAGAGCCGGGCAGCCAACAGAGTGGCAGACGCCAGGCCAGCTGGGAGCCAGCCGGGCAGCGCCACAGACTCCCTCTGATTTCAATGGCTGTGAAATGGTACACATGCGAGGCGATGCTCCACCAGGCCTGGGATGCAGGCCAGACGACCGAAATTTTGTAGCTAAGAAGCCCCTTTGTCATGGTAACCATTTGTCAGCAGCTTTGTCTGTTTTCGACACTAGAAATTCAGAGCACCCCTTCCGACCCCAAACCTCTGGCCAAGAATTAACTTCACCTTGTTAGTAACATTTTCCTTGAGAGTATCTTTTAATGCCCGGTTGTAAGGAAGACATACAATTAAACAGAAAGCCGATCAAACCCACAGGATTAAATACTTTTGTGTTATGTTTAAGACACCCAGGATATTGGTATTTAAAGGGTTTGCTATGTTTAAGAGAATTTGGGCCCTGGCTGGCGTAGCTCAGTGGATTTAGCACGGGCCTGTAAAGCAAAGGGTCACCAGTTCGATTCCTAGTCAGGGCACATGCCTGGGTTGCAGGCCAGTTCCCCAGTGGGGGACACATGAGAGGCAATCACACATTGATGTTTCTCTCCCACTCTTTCTCCTTCCCTTCCCCTCTCTCTAAAAATAAATAAATATTTTGGGAAAAAAAAAAAGAGAGAGAATTTGGCATAGGGAGAAATGTGACAAATTTGTCCTGTAAACATAGCCTTCCAATGTAAATTGTAATGGACTCATTTGTTATTTCAGACTTGTAATTTTTCATGGAAATGTGAAAGAGAACTTTTCTAAATGACTAAATGGTCCTGGAATGTTTAAAAGATCTTGATACTCTTGTAATTTATTCTAAGAGTTAAGTACTTGGGAAGGTTTAGCTTCCGTTGAGTTTCAGAAGAAAATTGAACAGTTTAAATTTGTGAAGGCAGAACAGTTAAGGGGATTTAATTAACTGAGATTCAACATGGCATGTGAAGCTGTTGAAACTGAAGTTGGTTGAACATTAATCAAAGACCTCCCTGAAAGTGACAGTTTGAATTTACTAGATTTATAAATAGACTAACTTTTGAAAGAACTTTGAAGCCTAAGAAAGACAGTGTTTTTAATTGGTAGTTTCAATACACTGAAGGTTAATTTAGATATGAAGTCTTTTCTATGCACAAATGTCTCCCCCAAAGACACCAGAATGCTCACTCAGACACTGGCTCTCGTGGCGGCTGGAAGCCACTCCCCTCATCAGGGTAAATGACTGACTTCCCCTTAGAAAAGTGGTTCCAGTCACAGTCAATTGCCCCCAAATCCATCTCCCTTCAGTCCACGGTTGTGGGAGGCCACCTCTGAGATGGCCCCATTGACCCGGCCTCCTGGTGTTTATGGCCCCCGCAAACCACTCTTCTGGAGCACAGGCTGCAGCTAGTGAGTCTCCTGTAACAAACAGAAAGTGGCAAAAGCAATGAGATGTCATTTCTGGGACTGGACTGTAGAAGGACTGACCCTGACTTCTGTCTTGCTCTCTTGCTCAGAGGAAAGCCACATGGGGAGCTGCCTGGTGGTGAGGCCCACTGGCTGGGGACTGGTGTCCCACCGACAGCCAGAGGCCCACTGGCTGGGGACCGGTATCCCACCGACAGCCAGCCACAGAGGACCCGAGGCCACCCCCAAGCACGCCCATGAGTCCATGAGCGCGGAAAGGGGTCCTCCCTCGCGTGACCGAGGTGACTGCCACTCTGACCAGCACGCTGCTCAGAGTTTGGGGAGAAACCCTCAGCCAGACATACCAGATTCCTGACCACAGAAAACATCAGATAATAAGTGTTCGTTGTTTTAAGGAGGTTTTTTTTTTGGGGGGGCGGATATTTGGTACATGGCAGTAGCTAACTAACACAATAGCAATATAATCTTATTGGCCATAAGATGCCACCCCTGAAAGGAAACCTTCCTTTCCCACACTCCCTTGCAGCCAGGCATGGTGACATGTGGAGATGACAGTGCTGACAAGCCATCTGACCACACAGACAAGGCCAACACCTAGAAGGAATTAAGGAGTTTCACTTCTTGGGCAGAACCATTTTATCAGCCTGAGGAGCAGTAGGGAGAGCAAAATAAACTTTGAACAGTTAAATCTCAGCTGGTCCCAAGACCCACATATTCATTTAACCATCTTCTAATCGACACCCTCTTTTTCAAATTAGTCTCCTTCTGACCAATGATAACCAAGATCTTATGGCTTGATGTGCTTGGTACCTGTTTTTGTTTATTTTTCCAAAAAAATATATATGACAATGGCTAGTAAACACTTGTTGCCTCCTGTGTGTCATAGAGCAGCCCACACCGGCACACATGCCATCGGTCATGGAAACACTGTTCTCCTCTTTATTTGCTCAGGGAAGTATCTTTGTGAAAGCTAGATTCTTCCTTGCCTTTTCAAATTGTGTTCTCGTTTGCCAACAGCCGTCTGGCAACCCCTGGGCTCCTGGTGCCTCGGCCAGCCAGCTTGACAAAAGCTACTGGCTGCCTTTCCTTCTAAGCCTGAATCTTCAAAGCAGATCCATGTTACAGACACTTGATATTTGGCAAATACTCCGCTAGAGAAAACTATGCCCAGTGGTCCCCTGGAAGGATCGCTTGTGTAGGCAGGACTGAGCCCATGGTTCTCGGGGAGTCCCCGCAGTATGCCGGCACCAACAGGTAATCCACAGCCCTGAGTTCTCTGACTCCCAGGGCCTCTCCTGCTGGGGTGGGCCAACCTCACAATATGATGGCAGGAGGAATTCATGGCGGGCCAGCACAACGAAACGATTAATAAGACTTGACATACACAAGGCTTTAGCAAACTCTGGGAGGGGGGCATCTGAGGGTAACCAGGGTTTTATGCTCATAGATGGGTAAGCCCAGGATGGCGGCTGCGGACTCTTGGTCAGACCTGGGCTCCTCCCTGTCCTGTGTGGTCTTCCCCTGTACCTTGGGGATAGCGGTGGTACCAACCTCAGAGGGTTGCTGGGAGGATCAGATGAGATAATGTACTTCGAGTCCTTAGCCCAGTCTCTGGCACATAAGATCCTAGGGCAAATAATTACAGAACTGTAGTGTGTGATAACAAGCAGGATGATGACCACTGTCATTAAAAAGGACTACAGTCTGTGGTAGGCTAAACAATGGCCCCCTTAAATTATCTAGGTGCCTTGACTTTGAAAACATTACCTTATAGGGCAAAAAGGACTTTACAGGGCCCTAAGAGGAGAAGATTATCCTGGATCACCCAGTGGGTGTATTAACGGTCCCTTAACTACCATCACTGGGCAGCTCTGAGTGGGGGTTTCTTCTCTCTCCTAAGGTCTCACAGCGAAGTGGTCTGCAAGGCCAAGTGCATTGAAGGGTATCCATGAGGAGCAGCCGCCACAAATGCCCCAAAGGCCAGGCAGACATTGTGACATGGGATGGGCCTGGGCATGGCTCAGTGTAGGGTGGGGACCATGACAGTGGGAGACAGTGTCCTCTCTTACAGTCATTTCCTGCCACCAGAGTGCGGGCCAGGACTCCTAAGCCTTTCCGTTTCCAAGAGAGGCTGAAAAATTAGGTTTTTTCGTGACATCACCCCTGTGGTTTTCATGTGTTTGCAACCAATACACCATTTTTAAAACACAGCAGATGACCAGCAGCATCAAAGAAGTGGGCAAAGGTTGATTAACAGGCAAATCATGGAAAAGAAATCGTACTGGTTCTTAAACACAAAAAAAGATGATCTTCCTCCTCATCACAAGAGAAACACAAAGTAAGACTACGGCAAGGAACCATTTTCCACTACTCAAGCAAAGATTTAAAACATCTGGGGACTGCCAGTCAAGATGGCAACATAGGCAGATGAGGCTGGCTCTTCACACAACCACATCAAAATGACAAATAAGCCCTGGCTGGTGTAGCTCAGTGAATTGAGTACCAGCCTGCAAACCAAAACGTCTCTGGTTTAATCCCTGGTCAGGGCACATGCCTGGGTTGCAGGTTGATTGATGTATCTCTCACACATCGATATTTCTCTTTCTCCCTCCTTTCCCCTCTCTCTATAAATAAATAAATAAAATCTTTGAAAAAACGAAACTTAAAAAAAATTACAAATAAAATATAGAACAACCATCCCTCAGAACCATCAGAAATCGAGTTGAATGGAAGTCTGACAACTACACAATTAAAGAAACTACATCCAGACTGATAGGAGGGGCACAGACACGGAACAGGCTGTTCCCACACGCTGTGTTGTAGATAAAAATTCAGGCAAGATATCTGAGGAGCGAGGAGCCCCAGCCTCACACCAGGCCCCCCAGCCCGGGTTTCCAGTGCCAGGAAGATAAGTCCCCATAACTTTTGGCTGCAAAAAGCAGCAGAGAGTAAGTCAGTGGAAGAAACTGCTAGAGCCCCCAAAAGTTCCTCTTAAAGAACCCACACACGGACTCATTTATTCAGAGTCGATCCCCCTGAGCTCCAGCACCAGGGTAACAGCACCGAAAGTCACCAGTGCTGTACGGGCGAGGAACTGAAGTGCCTGGCATCAAGGCAAGCGGAGGCCATTGTCCTTTCCTAACCCTCCCCCAAAAGAGCTGGCAAGCTGGTGCCATATCTGAGACTCCATCAACCCGGCTGACGTTGCTTGACCCACCTGGAGGATCCCCAGAGACTCCACCCCACCCAATTTACAGGCCCACTCAAGCTTCTTTTCTTTTTTTTTTTTATTATGTTTAAGATTCTATTTCTTTATTTTCAGAGAGAGGGAAAGGGAAGGAAAAAGACAAAAGCATCGATGACTGAGAGAAACATGGATTGGTTGCCTCTCACATGCTCACAGCCGGAGGCCTGGCCTGCAACTCAGGCATGTGTCCTGATGGGGAATCGAATCAGCAACCTTTTGGTTCGCTCGCCAGTGCTCAATTCACTGAGCCACACCAGCCAGGGCACCAAGCTGCTTTTCCATACAAATGGATGGCCATGACTCACACTTCAAACTTCTTGAATCCTACCAAACAAGCAACGGCTGTCTCAGTGAGCCCCAAGCCTGGCACTAGCAGCAGCCAGCTTAGATTCACAGCTTGGCTTTACCTGGGAATCTCCAAGCCCGGCATGAGTAGCAGCTATCTCAGATTGCTTTATAGCTCAGGCATGGTAGCCCTAGGTAAAACACAGGTGGGGGCTGACCTTGGCTGCACCAGTCAGGAAACTCCAGTACCCAGTGGACTGCTAGAGATCACATTGGAACACTGTCATCCTGCCCCTGTACAGCTGATCTCTACAGAGGGTGGAGGTTGGTTGTAAGTGGTCACAGCTGACTGGCCTGGGTAAATTCCTCCCATTGATATTCCAACAGCAATCAAGGCTCAACTACAAGAGGAGGGTTTACTCAGTCCACACAAAGGGTGCACCTCAAGTACCCAGTTTGAGTGACAGGAGAGGCTGTGCCACTGGACCCTGCAGGACACCTTCTACATTAGGCCATGCTACCAACACACAGTCAAAGCAGCTCTACCTAATACATAGAAACAAACACAGGGAGGCTGCCAAAATGAGGGGACAAAGAAACACGGCCCAAATGAAAAAACAGATCAAACAAAATGGAGACAAGCAATCTATCAGATGCAGAGTCCAAAGCACAGGTTATAAGGATGCTCAAAGGAACTTAGTGAGGACCTCAGTTGCACAAAAAAGATCCAGTCAGAAATGAAGGATACATTAACTGAAATGAAAAGCAATTTACAGGGAATCAAAAGTAAAGTGAATGAAGCCCAGAATCAAAACAGTGATATGGAACATAAGGAAGCAAAAAACAACCTATCAGAACAACAAGAAGAAAAGAGAATCCAAAAAGTGAGGATAGTGTAAGCAGCCTCTGGGACAACTTCAAACATTCCAACATTCACATCATAGTCATGCCAGAATGAGAAGAGAAAGAACAAGAAAATGGGAATTTATTTGAAAAAATAGTGAAAGAACACTTCCCCAGAGGGGTGTAGGGGAAAGGCAGAAAACAAACGAAAGAAAGAAAGAAAGAAAAAAGAAAGGAAGGAAGGAAGGAAGGAAGGAAGGAAGGAAGGAAGGAAGGAAGGAAGGAAGAAAGGAAGGAAGGAAGAAAGAAAAGAAAGCTTCCCTACTTTGGTGAAGGAAATAGACGTACAAGTCCAGGAAGCACAGAGAGTCCCAAACAAGATGGTTGCAATGAGACCAACTCCAAGACACGTCATAATTAAAATGCCAAAGGTTAAAGATAAAAGAGACTCTGAAAAGCAAAAAAAGTTAGTTACCTACAGGGGAATTCCCATAAGACCGTCAGCTAATTTCTCAAAAGAAACTTTGCAGGTTAGAAGGGACTGGCAAGAAATATTCAAAGTCATGAAAAGCAGGGACCTGTAGTCAAGATTGCTCTAAAAAGCAAAGCTATCATTTAGAATGGAGGAGCAGATAAAGAGCTTCCTGGACAAGAAAAAACGAAAGGCATTCATCATTACCAAACCATTATTCTATGAAATGTTAAAGGGACTTATTTAAGAAAAAGAAAAAGATAAAAACTATGAACGATAAAATGGCAAAAAATGCAAATCTATCGACAACTGAATCTAAGAAACAAATGAAGCAAACAAGAAGGACAGAGAGAACCACTGATACAGAGAGTGTTTTGATGGTTGTCAGAGGGGCGTGGAGGAATGGGGGAAGAGGTAAAGGGATTAAAAAGTACAAAGAGGTAGTTACAGAACAGTATAGAGATGGAAAGTACAGTATAGGAAATGGAATAGCCAAAGAACTTATACACATGACCCATGAACAATGGCGGGGGGATTGCCTGAGGGAAAAACCCATTCTTGGGTTTCTTCTAGGTGGGTGGGGGGCAAAGAGGGAAAAGTCAGGACAACTGTAATAGCACAATCAGTGAACTCTAATTTAAAAAAAGAAAAAAGAACCCCCCTGAAAAGAATAATGAAACATCTTATAATACACTGAATCGGCAAACATTCGTTTTGATATTTCATGTCTTCATGGTTGATAAAAAATAAAAGTTGGGATTGCCTACCACTTCACACCTAAATAGGACAGCTATGGTAATAATGATGATGGTGATGATGGTGATGATGATGATGATGGAAAATAAGTGGTGGTGAGGATGTGGAGAAATTGGAACCCTTGTAAATTGCTGGTAAGAATGTAAAATGGTGCAGCCTCTGTGGAAAACAGTTTGGTTGATCCTCAAACAATTAAACAGAATTCCCATAAGCATATGACCCAGCCATTCCACTTCTTGGTATATATACCCAGAAGAATTAAAAACAGGGACTGAAGCAGATCCTTGTCGGTGAATGTTTATAGCAACTTTATCCAAAGTAGCCAAAAGGTAGGCACAAACCAAACATCTATCCACGGGATAAATAAAATATAGCATATTCTGTATTTTTCATCTACAAAAAGGAATGAAGTACTGATGCATGCTATCACATGAATGAATCTTAAATATTGTGCTATGTGAAATAAACCAGACACAAAAGAACAAATATTGCACGACTCCACTTATATAAAATGTGGGATGCCCTGTCTCGTGAAGCTCTCCCAGCCTCGGATGAAATAAGCCATCCTGGACATAATCTGTGCCGGTGGGAAAGGGGGTGGTGATTCCCTCTAGTGGAGAATATCCCAAGCCCTTCACTGAAATGGCTTTTATTGGGATCAGCGTGTGCAGGGGTATACAGTATGCATGCGAGGCTCATAAATCAGCCCTGGCTGGTGTAGCTCAGTGGATTGAGTGCAGGCCTGCGAACCAAAGGATCACAGTTCCATTCCCAGTCAGGGCACATGCCTGGGTTGCAGGCCAGCTCCTAGGAGGGGACGCACGAGAGGCAGCCATACGTTGATATTTCTCTCCCTCTCTCCTTACCTTCCCCTCTAAAGATAAATAAAATCTTTAAAAATAAAAATTTAAAAAGCTCATAAATCAATGTCCAAAGGCTACAGTTACAGAAAACAGATATTATCTATAGATAACAAATTGAGAAAACACAGAGATCTGCCTCAGGTCAGAGTCTACTAGATATGCTGACGCCAGAGGGTCGTTAAGGTGTGGTCCATGAAATCAGGAGTTCACTCCCTTACATTCTGAATTTAAGTATCTGGTTTATATCAACAGGGATATACAAAGAAAAGCAAGCTTCAAATTCTTCAGGCCTGATTTCCCTCGGGCACCCTGGGTGTTAGTATCAGGTCGCGCCTGCCACCTGCATCCCCAGTGTTCCGGTCGAGACTTACAGGTAAGGCCTTGCCTGTGCAGAGCTACTGTTTTTGACACCACACAAAGTGGTCCCCAACAATAAAATATCAAAAATAGGCAAAAAGATCTAAAATTTGTAGAGACAGAAAGATCAGCAGTTACCAGGGGATTGCCTGGGATTGGGAGAGAATGGAATGGGGAATTATTACTGAAAGAGTAAAGTTTTTGTTTAGAGTGATGAAAACTTTGGGTCCTGGTTGGTGTGGCTCAGTGGACTGAGTGCCAGCCTATGGACCAAAACAAGGTTCAATTCCTGGTCAGGGCACACGCCTGAGTTGACGGGCAGGTCCCCAGTTGAGGGCATGTGAGAGGCAGCCAATCAGTGTTTCACTCACTCACACATCAATGTTTTTTCCCCTCTCTTTCTCCCTCCTTTCCCCATTTTCTAGAAATAAATAAGTAAATCTTTTTAAAAAGAAAGAAAATTCTGGGACACAATGGTGATAGTTACCAAGCAGTTGCATGAATGCAACTAATGCTATTACATCGTACACTTAAAAAGAGCTACTAAACTGGCAAATGTTTCATATCTATTTTACCACGATAAAAATAACTTAGGGCTTTATTAAGCCACACTGATCAAAGGCTTTGGATTTAACTGGATAGAAACAGGTCTGGTCCTGCTCAGAACAGAGCTCAGAGGAGGCAGGCCAGCCTGCACCATGTGAGAAGATGTTTGGGATACCTGTGACCCTGAGAGGAACACAGAACCGGGCCATGGACAAAGTCCATCTGCTGGTGCAGAGCCAATCTCAAAGACAGTCTCAGAGTAACGATTCCTTTGGAGCTCCCTGGTCCTATCACTGGTCTGGTCACTTACACCTAAAACTCAGCAGCTCTGAGGTTGTGACCTGACTCTTTCTTTACATTGTGTGAGTGAAATGCTCCCGGCAGGAAAGAAGAATACAACTGAAGTAGTAATAATGAAGACACAAATTCAAATCCATGGTGTCAGCACATCTGTGACGTGTGTCAGTACAGTTATTAGTTTTATCATCATAAAATATCATACAACTGCTTTGTGAATTTGTTAAGGTAGTTACAATGTTTGAAAGCATCTTCTATTAGATTTCTGAAGAGTTTAAGTGATTGCCTTTAGAACAAGTGCCTAAATGGTTACGGAAATCTGATTTTTAAGAACCACCGATTTAACAATTTTGTCGAAGAATAAATATTAGTTAGTATTCCTGTCCGTACACAAGTCCATGTTTGTTAGACAGTCTAGCATCATGGAAAAATGGCTACTTGAATACATTTCTGGTGAGTGATGAGTAATTTTTTAATAGTTAAGAAATCTTTATGCATATACCTTTTCTAAAGTATCACTTCTTTATTGAGATATAATTCACATAAAAATTTTAATTGTTTTAGGCCAAGAGGGAGGCACAGGTAGATACTTTGCCTTCTTGCACAACCAAAAGTAGGAAACAACCAATTTAAAAACAATAAACAACCAGAACTGCCAGAAAATCTAACTGTATGGAAGTTCAATAACCAAGGAATTAAGGAAGAAATATTCAGTCAGACTGGTAGAAGGGGTGGAGACAAGCCAGAGAGAAGAGGCATGGGAGGTTGGTGGCTGGCAGACTGGGTGGTCCCACATTCATATGCAGATAAACCAGGAGGAACAACTGGGGAGCAAGACAGACCATGCAACTGAGAGCTCCAGTGTGGGGAAATAAAACCTCAAAACCTCTGGCTGTAAAAATCTGTGGGGGTTATGGTGGCAGGAGAAACTGCCAGTCTCTTGAAAGCAGGGCAAGAGTTGAGCAAGTGGCATTGTTCCCTCTTTGACCCTTCCCCCACATACAGAGCCACAAAGCATTGAAGTGGGTTTTCCCGCCCTGACAAATATGTAAGGCTCCGCCCCTTACAACATAACAGGTGAGCCAAGACAAAGAAATATGGCCCAAATGAAAGAACAGATCAAAACTCCAGAAAAAGAACTAAGCAACAAGAAGATAGCCCACCTATCAGATGCAGAGTTTAAAACTCTGGTAATCAGGATGTTCACAGGAATGATTGAGTATGGCCACTAAATAAAGGAAGAAGTGAAGGCTAAGCAAAGTGAAACAGAGAAAAATATATTGGGAACTAACAGTGAAGGGGAGGAAACCAGGACTGGAATCAACAATTTGGAACAAAAGGAAGAAATATACATTCAACCAGAACACAATGAAGAAACAAGAATTCGAAAAAAATGAGGAGAGGCTTAGGAACCTCTGGGACAACTCTAAATGTTCCAACATCTGAATCACAGGGATGCCAAAGGGAGAAGAGGAAGAGCAAGAAATTGGAAATTTATTTGAAAAAATAATGAAAGAAAACTTTCCAAATCTGTTGAAGGAAATAGACATACAAGTCCAGGAAGCTCAGAGAGTCCCAAAGAAGTTGGACCCAAGGAAGCACACACCAAGGCACATTATAATTATATTACCCAAGATGAAAAATAAGGAGAGACTCTTAAAAGCAGCAAGAGAAAAGGAGACACTTACCTACAAAGGAGTTCTCATAAGACTCTCAGCTGATTTCTCAAAAGAAACCTTACAGGCAAGAAGGGGCTGGAAAGATACATTCAAAGTCATGAAAAGGCAAGGAGGACCTCCATCCAAGATTACTCTATCCAGCAAAGCTATCATTTAGAATAGAAGGGCAGATAAAGAGCTTCCTGGACAAGAAAAAACTAAAGAAGTTCATCATCACCAAACCATTAACCTATGAAATGTTAAAGGGACTTATCTAAGAAAAAGAAGAAGATCAAAACTATGAAGAGTAAAATGACAACAAACTCACAGCCATCAACAACTGAACCTAAAAAATCAAAAACAAAAACGAACTAAGCAAACAACTAGAACAGGAACAGAATCACAGAAATGGGGATCACATGGAGGGTTATCAGCAGGGAGGGAGAGGGAGGAGAACAGGGGAAAAGGTACAGGGAATAAGAAGCATAATTGGTGGGCACAAAATAGACAGGGGGAGGTTAAGAATAGCATAGGAAATGGAAAAGCCAAAGAACTTACATGTACGACCCATGGACACGAACTAAGGAGAGTGGGGGGAATCCTGAGGGAATGGGGGTACCAGGTGGAGGGGGTAAAAGGGAGAAAAAGAATGGGACAACTGTAATAGCATAATCAATAAAATATACTTTAAAAATGTAATCATTTTAAAGTGTATGAATCAGCAGTTTCTGGTACATTTACAATGTTATATAATCACCACCACTATCTAATTCCAGAGCATTCTCATCACTCCATTCTCTCTAACTCTCCCAGCCCCTGGCAACCACTAACCTGCTTTCTCTCTCTATGACTTTGCCTTGTCATTCTCTATAAATGGAATCAGTACGAGACATGGCCCTTCGTATCCAGCTCCTTTAGCTTATAATGTTTTCGAGGTTCGTCCATGTTATAGCATGCATCTGCATACTTCATACCTGTTTTTGGGCTGAGTAATTCCATTCCAATAATCCCATTGTATGAATATGCCACATTATGTTTACTTACTCATTCATTTAAGGACATTTTGATTGTTTCTAACTTTTGGCGAGTATAAGGAATGCTGCTATGAACATCTGTATACCGGTTTTTGTGTGGAGATATGTTTCATTTCTCTTCAGTATATACCTGGGAGTGGAATTGTGGTTCATATGGTAACTCTAAGTTCAACTTTTTGAGGACCCACCAGGCTGCTTTCCAAAGCTGCTGCACCATTTCACACTCCCACAGTGTGCAAACAGTGTGCAAGCAGTGTGCAAGGGTGCCAACGTCTCCACGTCCTCAGCAACAGTGACCACTGTTTCTTTTAACAGTTACAGCCATGCACACAACTTTTGACCCAGGAGTTCCACTTCCAGAAATGTCTACTCTGATGACACATCGTGTTTGGCAACACTGTAATACCTTGTATTTCCATCAGTAAGGGACAAAAGGAAAACGCTAGGTACCTTCGTACAACTGAGATCTATGCAGCTACTAAGGAAAAATAAGGAAGCTTTAGACCGTGATACTGAAAGATCACCAAAATACATTAAACAACCAAAGCAAAGTATCAAGCATGAAGTGTGTGGTATGTTACTGTTTAAGTGTGTGTGTGTGTGTGTGAAATTCCTTGACTATGAATAAAAAAAAAACCTCTGCAAGAACATGTCATGAGCCCTGGCCAGGTAGCTCAGTTGGTCAGAGCTTCGCCCAACACACCAAGGTTATGGGTGCGATCTCCAGTCAGGGCACGTACGAAAAGCAACAACCCGTGAATGCATAAATAGGGGAACAACAAATTGATGTTTATCTCTCTTCCTCTCTCTCTCTCTCTCTCTCTCTCTCTGCCCTTTCCTCTCTCTAAAATCAATCAACAGATTTTTTATTAGAAAAAAAAGAAAGCCGGGGTGGTTGAGGGCAGTGGCAGAAGACATTAGCTCTGGACACATTTTTCATATATTAAGAATTTTATACAATATGACTATGTCATCCAATTCAAAATAAATACAAAGAGAAATTTAAAACACTGAAAGCTAAACAGAACATATCTGTGATATAAACTGGAGGCTGCCTGGCCCCGACCTCCATATTGTCCAATGTGACCCTCATTCCATAAGGAGACTGACAACACTGGTCTCTCGGGAATCAGAGGTGCCACCAGAAGAAGTCTGACCCCAGAGCCCACCGTCTTAGACCTCAGAGAACCCTCAGACACTCTTACCTGTATAAAGTAATGGAATTGAGAAGGGAATCAGCTGGCAGTGATAAAGAGACTGGAAAGGGAAATGTCCCAGTTTCCTGTTGCTGCTATAACAAGTCGTTATAAACTTAATGACTTAAAACAACAAAATTTATCCTTTTACCATCCAAAATCAGTTTCACTGGGCTAAAGTCAAGGTGTTGGCTGGGGTGGTTTCTCCTAGAACTGCCCAGGGAAGATCCCTGGACTTTTCAGCTTCTTGGGGCCGCCTCTGTTCCTGGGCTGCGGCTCCTGCCTCCATCTTCAAAGCGCATCACTCCAGTCTTGCTTCTGACAATCTCCCCATCTCAAGATCCTTACTTCAATAATATCTGCGGAGTCCCTTTTGCCCTGTAAGGTCACATTCACGGGTTCCAAGGATTAGGGCATGAATATTTGAGGGGGGCGTGTAGCCCACTAGAGACCATCTACACTTGAGAGATTCCAACACATTTATTTCTAGTAGACAAATCAGGTCGAGGCTTGGGGACATGAATCACGGGCAGTCATTGCATTCTGGAGAGGACTGCAGAGAAGAGGGGCCCAGCACTCCCTGGGTTGCAGGGAGTGGGCAGGAGTGAGAAAAGACAGCTGAGGCAGGCTGGGAAGAATGTCTGTCCGCTCTTCCTGCACCCTTTCTCACCCCGTTCCCCAGGGCCCAGGCCACCCAACATGCACACACAGGGAAACAAGGACTAAAGAGCAGTTCCCTACAGAGATCCAGCTCTCTGACAACCTGAAATGGTAAGTAGGGTGGGCGCTGGCTTATAAAAAAGCCAGTCCTATTCTGGCAGCCAGTAGTGGGGCTCCTGGCCTCTTACCCACCCACGTGAAACCTGCCGGTGGGCAAGCCCCACACCAGGCACAAGGCTCCCACTCATGCTCCCACTCAGGGCAGAAGCTCGGAGGGAAAATAATCCAACATTTATAACAGGAACCACACCCCCATCACCTACAGACACGAGCTTTGTCCCTCCTGTGAGAATGGCAAGCAAGAACACCAAACAGGAAAAGAAAGCCTGCGCTGAGCAACGAGCAAGAGCGCACCCAAAGGCAATGGCCCATTCGGGGCCCAATCAAGGTGCGTGAACCGTCCGCGGTTGTTATGTCTCCTTGGTCTCTTTTTGTTTTTCATATATTGGCTTTTTTTTTCTTTTTGTCATATGCTGACCTTTTTTTTTGAGAAGTCCTGGCCAGTTATTTGGGGTATATCCCTTATTGTCAATGTCAGATTGTTTCCTCATTATTAAATGGAGATTTCACTTTAAAAAAAATAAAAGAATTCTGCATAAGCAATCTTGTGCCCTTCCAGTAATGTCACATCAAGAGACAAGGTATCAGGCTGTCCCACTATGGGGACACTATGTGATCGCTCGCTGAAGAAGAGGGTGTCGGCCAGAAAGTACCCCACACACACAGTAGGAGGACATGTTTTCCCTCTGTAATGACTAAGTCTTCCGTCAAATGCTGATTCTGAACTGTTCCCCAGCAACCTTTCATGGGTGGCTTTAGCATCCTTCGACCAACCCGTTATTTATTTCATTGGGGATCCCTGTGTTTTTCCCAATTTACCTGTAATACACAGGTATTATTTGTTGAAATAAGTTGTTCAGTGCCTGTGAACCTACGTATTTACGTAGTCAGATTCACAGCGAGTGTTTAATAACACAATCAATTTTTTAAAAGATCCCTGCACTAAGAGGGGTACAATCTCATCCACAAGCATAAACTTTCTTCATAAATTAGCTCCCTACGCTGTTTAAGCAGTAAGAACTGAGTGGACTGACCTCCGATTATTTATAACTGTGTTTTCCTCTCTAAACAGACTTCGAAGCAGGAGTATCACGTGATAACGGAGCGCTGCCCACCCTGCTGGGAACACTGGAGTATTCTAAAAACGAAAAACAAAACAAGAAAAACAAGAATCAAGCCATCTATCTCTAAACCTTTCATGTAAGGGACTGTGTGTGCATCTGCACTAAAAACACGACCAATAATGCTGCCATTTTACAATCCGAGGTAGAAAATGATTCAAAAGGCAGTTGGTACAACTAATAAGTACTGTTCACTCGGCAAGAGCATGATCTCACGCCGTCCTTAGGGGGGCGCTGTGGTGCCTTGCTTGCGAGGGGATGTGGGGACCCCATGCTCAAATCCTGCCCCATGGTGTGACCTCCCCCAAAGCAAACGACTTGTGCTGCGTGCACAAGTATCTCTGGGCCTCAGTTTCCCAGGAGAGGCCTCCGTGGGAGCAAGCGCTGAGGGAGGCCTGGCATTCAAGACTTGGCTCTGGGATTTCTAAAATCAGTCACCTGAGGTCCCTTCTGCAATCCAGGGCCATCAGAAGGAACTTTGAAAGTCCAAGGGAGAACTGGCTTCTGGCCCCATTTTCACTGGTACTGAACCTTCGGATTCTGTTGTCTACAATTTAGGGGATGGGGCGGGGGGAGGTTTGAAGTAGGATGTGTGGTAGAAAGGTTTAATTTAAGAACAGGCCTGGGCCTGTTATTATCTAACTTGACTATATCAGTGGTTTATTACAAAAGGATATAACTCGGTAACATCCAGGTGCCTAGGGCAAGGTATGAGGACAGGGTCTCAGAACTTCCATAACCTCTCTGAGCAAGCGGCCCTTCCCAAGTCTCCATGTGGCCACCAGCTCGGAAGCTCTCCAAACCCTGTTCCTGTTGGATTTTCAAGGAGGCTTCCTTAGACAGTCACGATTGATTAAATCATGGCCCACTGTTTCACCTGCAGCCGTTCGCCCCTCCTCTGGAGTGAGGGTGGGGAATGGGTGGGCCTGGAAGTTCCAACCCTCTAATCACTTGCGAGAGCCCCCAGGCAAGCAGCCCCCAAACTTAGGTTATCTGGGGTCTTTCCGAGTGTCCTGTCATTAACACCACAAAAGACTTTTATTGCTATGATCACTTAAGAAATTCCAAGGGTTTTAAGGAGTGCACTGCCAGGAATGGGATGAAAACCAAATATATATTTTTATTATAAATCATAATATCACCATAGGCATATTGTCAATTGTAATGAATGTTAATAGCACATTTCAAGGACTGCTTTCTAGAAACGGGAACCTGTGTTAGAATTGTGAGCTTCCGTGGAATACTTGAAACCCACTGATAAAGATTCGATTTCTCCTAGGTAATTATAGTGCAGGCCAGAGCTATGTATGGGCAGTTAGTTATGGGTCATGGCCCAGAAAACGGCGATAGATGAAACTTTCAGTTTGGGAAAAGATAGTAACTGCTGATCCAGAAGCAGTTAAAATACTTTTAAAACTAGTAGTTTTAATATTGTATCTCTCCAATAACTGGTTCTTTGGTTTCCACATCGCTACTCTCTTTTATAGGCGTAGCCAAAGAGGAAGGTTCCGAGTTCTGCCCTGGCGCCCGGGCTTCTGAGACTCCACACTAAGGTCACACGGTAACTACGGGTGGGTGAAATTTTCATCCAAGTGTTTCCATAGAGCCCAGGATCGGAGTCACAGCCCCGCCCTTTACCAGCCGCGGACAGATGGTGGGATGCAGGTTTTGAAAGGCGTAGGCGTCTGCAGGAGTTCGCTGGAATGAGGAGTTTGGCGGGGGGGGGGGCGGCCAGGCCACTGCCGCGGCGAGGGGCTCCTGAGAAGGGCAAGCTCGCGCGGAGGAGGCGCCGGGGAGGCTGGGCAGTGAGTGACCACGTGGGGAAAGTGTAGGCTCCTTCAGGGGCGGGCCGCCAGGTGCCGGAGCGCCGGGGCTGCGTTTCCCGCCCGCCACCAGGCAGCTGCGCCCTCTCGCGGCGCCGCTGCGCTCCCCGATCCCGCCCCTCCGTCGCTCCGGCCCGCCCCGGCGCCCATCTTCAGCGACCAACCTCAGGAAAGGACCGAGGACGGCCCTCGCCGCTGTCCCGGGGCTCCTTGGGCGGGGCCGACTCCGGGGAGCCCCTGGCTGCTTCCCAGAGCTGGGTTGGGAAGGGGACCTTAGCCCGCTGCCGCCTCCGAGCGGACCGCCAGGTGAGCGCCAGGACAGGTAGGGACCCAGGTCGGACCCCAGGTCCAGGTCGCATTCTCAGACGGGGCGCCCGGGGCAGGATTTCAGCCCCTGGCTCTTCCCAGAGGGGAGGACCCCGGGGAGTCCCATACCTCGGCAACCCTTCCCCGGCGTCCTGGGCTGTCGCGGCCAGCTGGGTCCCCTTCAGCCCAGAGCCACACGGCGCACGTCTGAGAGCCCCAGGTCGCCGTGCGCTTTACTGAGGTCCTCTGGCGCCCCCGCGCGCGCGCGCCCGCCGCCTCTCCGCGGACGCCGCTCAGCCCCGGGTCCTAAGGTCCGCAGCGCACGTGCTCACCGCAGCGGCCGAAAGACCAGCCCTGGGTGGTGGTCCTTGGGCCTGGCAGCTCCCGTGCGGTCTGGCAATCAAGCCTCCGAGCGCCGTCTTGATTCGGCAACTGGGGCACCGTATGTCTTTAGCTGTGGCCGCTCCTCCCAGCTTAAATTTTGTTTTTGTAAATTAAGTTTTGCTGTTCAGTCACGTGTTTTCACACTCCACATCTTGTTAGAGCGAGTCTAGACAGCATTTATTTACTCCCTTTTGAAAGACGGCCATACTATGAACCTACTTTTAAAATAAATACAATTTGTAAGTGTCCCAGTAACACACAAAAACAAAAGACGAGACAAAGCTTTGCAGGAAAAGTAACAGTCCTTTCAATAGCTGCGCCTCCCCCCGCCCCCGCAGCCAATTAAAAACTTTCGTAATCAAATTACTTTTCAAAAATGGCAAAAGTATCTTGTGGTCCGTGGTGCATCGCTTTAATCCTTTTTCTGCTTTTTAGTCCTCTGGCAGTTATTTTCAAACCTCTAATGCGAATTCTTGGATTATTTCTTAGTTTACCTAAGAAATTTCTTAGTTTACATTCTAGGCAATGTCCACTAATCCCTTGCTAAAAGTAGGTGGGAACAGCTTTCACGGCCCGCACAGCTCCCTCCGCCTCCCGGGTCCCCAACTGCCCTCCTCCCTCGCGGTGCCGCTGGAGCCCCGCTCGGCTTCCAGTCTCACCGCCACTCCCACCGGGTGCCCGGCAAAGAGGCTGGGGACCGCTGCTTAAACACAGAATTCCTTTTAGTTTCCCTATTGGCTACTTGTGGAACATTAAATAATTTTTTAAAGCTGTTATTTCAGCTGTTCCATTGAATATATATTGGATCTGTTGATTACCATTTTTATAAGATCTGGATGAAGAGCCTGCCTAAAAACTGGGTTTTTTATTTATATTTATGTAAATACGATTTTTTATACTATCAACTTAGATATATGGTTCACAAATCAAATAGAAGTGAGTCTGCCTTGTTTTTTTACTATGATAAAAATAATAGAATCTAGAGAGAAAAGGCAGGGCAGTGTTTTAGATTAACGGGGAGACAACTCCGCGAGGCCCCGACCTCGTGGGGGGGGAGGCAAAGACCTTGGGGCGTGGGGAGCGCGCTGCCTGCTGGGAGGCGGGGTGCGTCTCCCCGCGGGTTGTTCAGTGGGGTCACAGTGCAGACCTGCAGACCGCTCTTCCTTTTTTCTGGAAGATACACAAGGAAGTATTTCAGGGTTTATCAAAAGAGAGAGTGAAAGAAACTGTGGCAGAATTGGTGTTCATTTTCCTAACCTTTCAACTTTTCAATGTGATTAAATTTTCATGGTAAAAATTTGCATAAAATAGAGACAATTCAGAAACTCAGAGATGAAGATACAGGCACAGTGGCGCAAACCCGTCCCCACACACCAAGGTTCCCATCCTGATTCTGCCTCTCCCATGTCTGGCGACCTAGGGTGTGTTGACTCCCTCCTCCCAGCCTCAGTTTGCCCAGCTGAAAAATGGCCCCTACCTCTCAGGGTGGTTTGTGAGATTCTGTGCGCACTTTCCTGGTGCCCAGAGCAGAGTCAGTGCACCGTCCACAGTGGCTGTTTGTATTTTGTGAAGGGTTTTTCTTAACTACCATAGTCTGCCCACCTGCGAATGACTGCCGTTTCCATCCTCAGAGCTGTCGGCCCTCCTTGTACTCTTTCTTTCTAGAGGTGGGTTTTGATCTTGGCGTGTTCTTTTTCCTTTTGAAAATTCCTCAGATGGCTCTGATCTTGCCACTGGCACACTTCAGTGTTCTGCCCTGTCTCATCCCATCACTTCCTGAGCCTGTGTCCCCTTAGCCCACATCCTCCAGTCAGGGTTCCAGTGGCCACACAGCCCCGCACATAGGGGTGCCCACGCCACGACCCGCAGCCGGACCTTAACTACTGCTGATCATAGTAACAGGGTCACCGTGGCAGCTAACATTTGTCCGAGGCCAGGCCTCGGTCTTCATCACACATGATGTCCATTACATTTAAATTAGAGTATGCCAAAAAGCCAAAGGGACTCTGCTTCCACTTCACCCACGCTGTGGCCCAGAGGGCAGCTGGGCAGTGAGAGGGCAATGACAGTGAAATGCAGAGAAACAGAGAGAAATTCCAAATCCATTCCCGTCTGCTGGGAAAGACAGCATTGCCCGCCGCGTCTCTCCCTGCTTCACCACTCCATCGAGGTTTAATAATTGTACTTTTTTAGATCGTTTCTTATTTACCTTTGCAACTTTGCATTTTATGCCTCGCTGCTCTCTTTTTTATTCTGACAGCTTGTGATTGCCATGATGATAGAAAGTAGCGGAGCCCAACATCTTGGCTTCCCCTCCCCCCACCCTTCATTTCCCATCTTCTGTCGGTTATGTGGTTCCTTGCCGCACACTGTCAAGGCTGATAACATCTACAGTCTGTTCTGACACCATATGTGGGCCTCCCATGCTTTCACTGTCAAATCTGCGGGGGCTGGGGTTTGGACAGCTTTATTGAGGTGTAATTTACATACCGTGAAATTCAGCCCATTTAAGTGCACACTTCCATGATTTTTAGTGAATTCCCAGAGTTGTGCCGCCATCACCACGACTTTGAAGCATTTCTGTTGCCTCTCAAATGTCCCTTGTGTCTAGCTATGGTCACTCTCTGTTCCCATGCCCAGCCTCAGGCAACTACTAACCTCCTTTCTGTATCTTTAGGTGCATTCTTTTCTGGATGTTTCACGTGACCACATCATACAGTATGTGGCTTCTCTAACCTAGCATGGCTACTCTCTGGGAGTTCATTCGGACTGTAGCATGGACCAGTATTTTACTCCTCATGCTACTGAACAACAATATTCCATTGTACAGATAGACTGCACTTTATTTATCCACCCACCAGTCGACGGACATGTGGGTTGTTTCCAAGTTTATAATGCCGCTGTGAGCACCTACAATCAAGTCTGTGTGGACACGGGCTTTCATTTCTCTTGGGTAGGTAGCCCAGCAGGAAAATTGCTGGATTTCAGGTTAAGTTTATGTTTCACTCTTGTTTTTAATATTCAGCTTTTAAAATAACTGCCTACCTGTGGTCCGAAGTGGCCGTGCCATTGTGCATTTCCGGCAGCTGGGTGCGATGTGAGGGTTCCAGTCTCTGCGCCTCCTCACCGGCCTTTTGAAGGTTAGCCATTCTAAGTGAGCGTGAAGTGGTGTCTCATTTTGATTTTAGTTTGCATTTCCGTAATGAATGATGATGTTGAACATCCTTTTTTTAAAGATTTTATTTATTTATCTTTAGAGGGGAAGGAGAGAGGGAGAGAAATATCAATGTATGGTTGCCTCTCGTGTGTCCCCTGCTGGGAACTGGCCTGCAACCCAGGCATGTGCCCTGACTGGGAATTGAACCGAGATCCTTTGGTTCACAGGCCCGCGCTCAATCCACTGAGCTACACCAGCCAAGGTGCATCTTTTCATGTGCTTATTAACTTGTATATCTTCATTGGTGAAATGTCTGTTCAAATCCTTTGTCCATTTTTTAGTTGGTTGTTTGTCTTATTATTGAATTTTAAGTGTTCTTTATATTATATATTATAGATACAAGTCCTTTATAGATATATGATTTACAAATATTTTCTGCCAATCTATAGCCAGTCTTTTCATTTTCTTAAAGGTGTCTTTTGAAGTACAAAAGTTTTCAATTTTGATGATGTTTAGTTAATCCATGTTTTTCTTTGATGAATTATACCTCGGTGTTGTATCTAAGAAATCTTTACCTAACCCTAAATCATGAGGTTTTCTCCTGTTTTCTTCTAATTTTAAAGACTTACCCTTAGGTCTGTGATTCATATTGAATTGATATTTGTGTACGGTGTGAGGTAAAGGCCCAAACTCACCTTTTTGCATGTAGGTTTCCTAGCACCATTTGTTTTGTGTGTTTTATATTTCCCCTTTTTTATTGTATTTTTCCATTACCCTTTATCCCCCTTATATCCCCCTCCCCCCAGGAATCACCACACTGTCATCCATGTCCTTGGGTCCCTTTTTCCTTTTTGCTCCATCCCTCCACCCCCACCCCCACCCCCACCCCAGAGCTGCCAGCCTGCTCTCTGTCTGTGAGTCCGTCTCTATTTTGCATGTTAGTTCAGTTTGTTCATTAGATTTCACATGTGTGTGAGATCATATGGTATTTGTCTTTCTCTAACTAGCTCATTTCACTCAGCATAATGTTCTCCAGGTCCATCCACGCTGTTGCAAAGGGTAAAGTTTTCTTTTTCACGGCCAAGTAATATTGCACTGTGTAAATGTCCCGTAGTTGTTGTATCCACTCATCTACTGATGGACACTTGGGCTGCTTCCATATCTTGGCTACTGTAAATAATGCTGCAGTGAACATTGGGGTACTTATGTTCTTTCAAATTAGTGTTTCGGGTTTCGTTTTTTTGGATATGTTCCCGTAAGGGGATTGCTGGGTCAAAAGGCAGATCCATTTTTAATTTGTTGAGATACCTCCACACTGCTCTGCTCAGCGGCTGCGCCAGTCTGCATTCCCACCAACAGTGCATGAGGGTTCCCCTCTCTGCACCAGCACCATTTGTTGAAAAGACAGTCTTCATACTAAGAGACCAGATCATAAAGGTTCTCACCACAAAAAGAACTGATAACATGTGACTGGATAGAGGTGACCTAACGCTACAGGGGTGATCATATTGCAATATATAAATATATTAAATCAGTACGTTGTATACCTTAAATTTACACAATGTTACATGTCAATTATATCTCTTTTGTTAGAATTTTATTGATTTATTTTTAGAGAGAGGGGAAGAGAGGGCAAGAAACATCAGTGTGTGGTTGCCTCTTGAGCATCCCTACTGGGGACCCGGCCCGCAACCCAGGTATGTGCCCTGCCTGGGAATCGAACTGGCAGCCCTTTGGTTCGCAGGCTGGCGCTCAATCCACTGAGCCACGCCAGCCAGGGCTCTTTTTTTTAAACAGTCTTTTCGCAATGAAAACTAATCAATGGGGTACTGTAAGGAGAACGCCCCTAGCCCTCGGGTCAGTGGACTCCTTTTCTCGCATTTTGTCAGAGGGACAGGATACCGATACGGGCTGGTGTGTATCATGTTTGGTCCATGATTCCTTAGCCAGTTTTTTGCTTATCCTGCAGTTTCTCATAGCTTTAGTTTTTCCCTTTTTGAGAGAAGCATTTTCCTGTTACTAATGCATCTAAGCTATTTCCTGGAATTTTTTCCTTCTCGAACGTATTCTTCCTTTTCTAACGTCCTGTGCTTGTTCTGAGTATCTTCTCAAATCTAAGTGTATCCAGGACCAGCTCCGTAACCTTCAGGGCCCAATGCAGAATGAAAAGGCAGGCGTCTTGTTCCAAAACGAGTAAGGGTTTTGCCCTGGCCAGGCAGCACGGTTGGTCAGAGCGTCATCCCTGTATGCCAGGGTGTGGGTTCCATCACCAGTCAGGGCACAAACAACAAGTGCATAAAAAAGTGGAACAACACACTGATGTCTGTCTGTCTGTCTCTCTTTACCCCCCTCCTTCCTTCCTTCCTCCCTCTCTCTCTCTAAAATCAGTAAATTTTTAGTGACTTTAAAAATATATGTATTATTGATTTATTTTTATAGAGAGGGGATGGGAAGGAGAAAGAGTGGGAGGGAAACATCAATGTGTGGTTGCCTCTCATGTGCCCCCCACTGGGGACCTGGCCTGCAACCCAGGCATGTGCCCTGACTGGGAATGGAACCAGTGACCCTTTGCTTCACAGGCCCGTGCTCAGTCCACTGAGCTACACCAGCCAGGGCTGAAACCAGTAATTTTTTTTTTTAATGATTAAGAATTTCAAGTTGAGTCCTGGCTGGGTGGCTCAATTGGTTGGAGCGCCATCCCATACACCAAAAGGTTGCAGGTTTGATCCCCAGTCAGGCGCATACAGGAGGCCACTGGATATTTCTCTCTCACATCAATGTTTCTCTCTCTCCCTTCCTCTTTTTCTAAAGTCAATAAACATATTCTCAGGTAAGAATTTTTTTGAACAAGAATTTTATGTTGGCAACAGCAGAGCATTAAAACCAGCGTGGATCCCTTCTAAGTGGGGGCCCGTGTGTGACCACGCAGGCCCCTGAAGCCTGAAGCCGGCCTTACATGCACTGATGAGGGTTTTTCCTTTTCCTTCAAGTTCTATTCGGGCCTCTGAATTGTCTGTTTCCTCCAGGGCCCGTTCACTTTAGCTTTGTCTGTTTATCTTGATATTTCTCTTTCAGCCCTGGCTGGTGTGGCTCAGGGGATTGAGTGCCAGCCTATGAACCTAAGGGTCACCGGTTCAATTCCCAGCCAGGGCACATGCCTGGGTGGTGGGCCAGGTCCTTGGTTGAGAGCATCTGAAAGGCAACCAATGGATGGATCTCTTGCACATCCATGTTTCTCTTTTTTTCTTTCTCCTCCTCTCTAGAAATGAATAAATAAAAAATCTAAAAAAAATTTCTTTTCCAGGCTGCTAGTTTTTTCCAAACATCTGGTTACCCTTGCTTGTCCGATCACATTTTCAAACAAGGAGCCAGATGACTTTTTTTTTTAATTTAACAGAGTACTTATTTATTTTTTTTAATTATCATACAGTAAAGTTGACTTCTTGGGCAAGGATGATACAGTTCTATGATTTTCTCTCAGTTTTATGAATTTTAACTCATTTTTTTTATGTAGCCACCACCACAGTCGGGAGACATAAATATTCCGTTACTCCAAAAAAAGCTCCCTTTATAATTACACACCAAGCCCTCACATCTCGCAACTGTAGATTTGCTCTCCGTCCCTATAGTTTGTCTTTTCTAAAGTGTCAGATAGAATTATGATGCCTTTTCAGGCCGGGTGACATTTTTTAGAGTCACTGCCGTGAGATCCGGTGCTATGTTATGAATGCAGCCTTGGCGTCCCGCAGGTGTGCTGCTCCCCGTGGGGGGGTGGCTGAGACCCTGCTTGGAGACGCACTCACTGGCCGGGAGAGAGTCCGTCTTTGCTGGGAGTTCATTCCCAGATGCCAGGATGGGGAGGGCTGTGCTCAGGAATAGCAGCCCTGGCACCTCCCAGACGCTCCATGGGATTTCTCTGGACAAGAGTCATTCGGTACTGTTTTGTTTTCCTGTGTGTGAATATTTATCAGCCTGAGATCTGTGTGGCAGAGCATGAGGGAAGAAAGAGGAATCAGGGAGCCAGGAAGCACGGTTTTTGCAATGGTGACGAACCTCTGCCCGCACCCTGCCCTCTCCCTGCTGGGCTGCGTGCCTGCCCCAGCCGAGGCCTCTTGAACCCCTGGCTTTGGGTCCAGGGCCTCTGGGGGTCCCCGAGGTTCCATCGTCCCCACCTTGAGTTCTGTCCTAACCCCCACACTTCCGCCTGCTCTCCATCTTTCAGAAATACATCAGCCTTTCTTCTTTGGTTGATGGTCTTCCGTCCGTTCACTTCCTGCTTTTTAACTTCTTTACTGAATATAGAGAGAAGGCCCTTTGCGAGGGAGAGGAGACGGCCCAGACCCAGGCCCCACTGCAGTGTGGATTGCTGTGTGGCCTTCTGTGGGTCATGTCACCTCTCTGGGCCTCAGTTTCTTCCTCTGTGAAGATCAACCGGGATAATACAGAAGTCACAGAGCAGCCGCCCCAGTGTACCCCTCGGTCTGTAGGTGTCTTATCTGGCCCATACTGTGCTGTAATTTTTTTTTAATGCATTGTTAACATTTAAAAATTGGGTGATTTCTCAGTGGATTGAGCGCGGGGCTGGGAACCAAAGGATTGAGGTTCGATTCCCAGTCAGGGCACATGCCTGGGTTGCAGGCCAGTTCCCAGCAGGGGATGCACGAGAGGCAACCATACATTGATAGTTCTCTCCCTCTCTCCTTCCCTTCCCCTCTAAGGATAAATAAATAAAATCTTTTTAAAAATAAATAAAAATTAAAATTGGGTGATTTGACATAAAAACTGGAACTGCCTGTTTCTTTCAAAAAACTGGAAGATGTGGCCAAACTGGCCCACCTTCCTTTGTGGCAGTAAATCAGGCAGAGTGAGTATGTCACAGCATCCAGGTGGGCTGTTCTGACTTGCCAGAGTCTCCACCACTCCCTGTTCCTCCCACCTAGTCAGCCTCATTTAGAATACAGCCTGTCTCTTGTAGGCATTTGAACTTGGGACTCCTGGGATACTGTTTGAGAGCACCTGGGCAGGAGCAGACACTTCCGAGCCCTTATTATTATGAGACTAGCTGGGGGGCGGGGGGCGGAAGCCCAGATCCAGGGCTGCATTCACCCAGAAGGGCTGCCTTTTTAAACACCGACCCGAAGGCTCATGGAGGCCAGTACGGGTCCTGATTATCAGCAGCTCTTTCAGCTTTCTTAAAGGGCGGAGCCACACTGACTCTTTGAATGCATAAATAGTTCCGAAGATCGAAGGATTTTAATCCTGTCTTACTGATGATTTTTATGTAAGGAAACAGGTTAGACACAATACAGGCACTACCATTCAAAAGCAAAGAGTTACCGTGAATAAGGGAGAATGTCAGGTAGAGGAAAACCTCCCAGAGGTATGAAAAGGAAGTCACTCTGCCTAAAATGTAAAAGATTGATAATACCAGGTGCTGCTGGCAAAGGCAACTGTCATGTGTAATTGATGAGAATGTAAGTGGCACAATCAGAACTATTGGTGGGTTTGTTTTGGTGGTTTTTTTGTCAAGTGAAATATACACATATCATGTGATCCAAGAATTTCACTCGCAGGCATTTTCTCATAAGAAATAAAAACAGGACTTCCACCAAGATGGAGACGTAGGTGGAAACACTGTGCCTTCTCGCACAACCAAGTTTAAAGACAACAAAGCTTTAGTAAAAAAAAAGGCGCAACCAAAACACAGAAAATTGAACTATACCGAAGTCCGACAACAACGAGCCCTTCAGCCAGACCAGTAAGAGGGACGGAGCCAGCGGCTGGCGGAGCGGGGTTGCACAGGAAAAATCAGCCAGACCAGCCCAGGCGTGGGCAGTCTGTGGTTGGCGAATCCCCAGATGTGGGGTTGTGAGCAGTGAGACAGACTACGCAGGCCCCAGCAGCGGGAAGCAGCAGAGGGGACCACTATTGCCCCTCTCTGACCGCCCCCACATACAACGTCACATCCCAGCGACCTGAGTGGCCCCGCCCTGGTGAACACCTAAGGCTCCACTCCTCATATGTAACAGGCGCAAATAGACTAAACATGGCTCAAGAAGAACTCAAAGTCCCAGAGCCCATAACTCTAAGTGACCAAGAAATAGCCAAACTTTCAGATGCACAGTTCAAAATACTGGTGATCAGGATGCTCACAGAACTGGTTGATTTCAGTTACAAATGGGAGGAACATATGAAGGCTAAACTGATTGAAATGAAGGGAAATGCACAGGAAACCAATAGTGATGGAAAGGAAACTGGGACTCAAATCAAGGGACTGGACCAGAAGGAAGAAAGAAACAACCAAACAGAAAAATATGAAGAAACAGAATTCAAAAAAATGAGGAGAGGCTAAGGAACATCCAGGACATCTTTAAACGCTCCAACATCCAAATTATAGGGGTGCCAGAAGGGGAAGAGGAACAGCCACCAGTGGAAAACTTATTTGAACAAATAATAAAGGAGAATTTCCCCAATCCGGCAAAGGAAATAGACTTCCAGGAAATCCAGGAAGCTCAGAGAGTTCCAAAGAAGTTGGACCCAAGAAGGAACACACTAAGGCACATCATAATTACATTAGCCAAGATAAAAATGAAGGAGAGAATCCTAGAAGCAGCAAGAGCTAAGGGGACAGTCACCTACAAAGGAGTTCCCATTTGACAGACTGTCAGCTCAAAAGACAAGTTACAGGCAAGAAGGGGCTGGAAAGAAGTATTCCAAGTCACAAAAGCCAAAGACCTACATCCAAGATTGCTCTATCCAGCAAAGCTTTCCTTTACAATGGAAGGACAGATAAAGTGCTTCTCAGATAAGATCAAATTCAAGGAGTTCATCATCACCAAGCCCTTATTATATGAAATGTTAAAGGGACTTATCTAAGAAAAAGAAGATAAAAAATGTGAACAGTGAAAGGACAGCAAACTCACAGTTATTAACAACCACACCTAAAACAAAAGCAAACTAAGAGGACAGCTAGATCAGGAGTAGAACCATAGAAATGAAAATCTCACGGAGAGTTAGCCACAGGGGAGTGGGAGGAGGAGAAGGGGGGAGAAGGTACAGAAAATAAGTGGCATAGATGGTAGGTAGAAAATAGGGGGGAGGGCAAGAATAGTATGGGAAATATAAAATCTAAAGAACTTGAGACACATGGTCATAAATTAAAGGGGGAAATGGTGGGGGAGGGGTGTGCAGGGTGGAGGGGAATGAAGGGGAGGAAATAGAACAACTGTAATGGCATAATCAATAAAAATTTTTTTAAAAGATCTTAGTGATAAAAATAGGAAATTTAGAAAATAAAAAATATTAACAGTTAAAAAAAAGAAAGAAAAACATATGTCCACATAAACCTTGTGTATGAATGTTCATAGCAGCTTTATTCATAATCACCTCAAATGGGAAACAACCCAGATGTCCACCACGGTGAGTGCAGAACAGGCTGCTGCATAGCAGTTCAATGGAATACTACTGAGCAATGACAAGGCATGCACCACTGACTGACACCTGCAACAGTGTGGCTGCATCATGCAGACAGTGTACTGAAGGGAAAAAGACACAGGAAGCATATGATATATTTAATCAGTCAGGGTCCAGTCAGGAGACTGAACCCACACAGTAATTTGAAGAGAGAATGCTATAGCAGGGGATTGGAGTAAGGGGTTAGCTACTAAGAAATAAAGAGAATGAATGCCAGAGAATGTAGAAACAGCAGATCAAAAGAGCAGCCACTAACCCTAAGATCTAAGACAGGCAGCTCAAAACAGAGGACAGTCCTGAGCTGTCCTTGATGGTTTGGGGACCCTCATCTCATTGGAAAACACTCGGCCCCGACTCACTAAAGGGCAAAGGATTCTGTGTGGTGCTGCTCCTGTGGAACCTGCTGGAAATCCACCCTCTGGAACTTAACAGAAGCCAATTCTCTGGGATGCTGGCGAAAGCAGCTCACAGGAAGTGCCTGGAACCACCTGAGGTGCCTGGGGAAGGAGCTGACTGTGTGCCGGGCGCTGCTGACTACTAGCACTGGAGAAGCTGCTTGCCCTGGGGAACCGGGTCTGGCAGCTCCAGGCAAAAACCCTTTCCTCCTGCAACGTCTCTCGGGCTCCCCCTACTGGAGAAAGTTAACATCACGTCAGCCAGTAAAGGGGGGAGATCCTAAGGGCCAAACTCCAGTTCAGCAACTTGGGGCTGTGAGGCAGTAAATCGATAAATGGCACACCATATGACTCCGTTTATATAAAATTCTAGGAAAAGAAAATCGAACTTATAGTGACAGAAAGCAGATTAGTGGTTGCCTCGGAGTGGGGGTTGGGGTTGACAGCAAAGGGGTAAACACTTTTGAGTGACATGCTCTGTACTTTGGTCGTGATGGTCACACACTGTATACTGTTGTTAAAATTTTAAGTACGCACTTGAAATGTATGCATTTTACTGGATGTAAAGAATACACCGATAAAGGTATTTTCATTTTTAAAGCTTCGTTCTGGGAAACAGAGGACTCCCGTGCAAACGTCAATGGAAAGACGGCAGGTGCTCACTCACACGGCAGAAATGCGCCCAGAAGCCGACAGACGCCGGTGAACAGGTCTCCAGCAGGGTCGCTGCACCCTGGCTTGGTGGCCTGCCCAGGGATTCTCCCCCAGGAGCTCAAGCTCAAGAGGGGCGCCGCGGATAGTTGGCAGAGCTGGGGTATCCGCTCCCCTCTCCCAGTTTCCCTCCCCTCACGGGGAATCCCCAGAGGGCATCTCACCACAGGTTCCTAATTCTTTTAGATGATCGAATCTGCATCCAAGGAGCTAAAACTATTTGTTGTTTTATTACCATTGGGTCTTATTCCTTGAGACCTGGGCAGGCTGGCGGGTATTTGTCCTTCACTACCTTTGTCAATCCTTTGAGGTAGGGAAGTAGTCATCCCCGTATTACAGATAAGATTCAGACGTCAGCAACATACCTGAGAGACTGCCTGTCCCAGAAGAGGCAGAACCAGGATTTGAACCCAGATGATTGGCCTCTATAGTGGGAGCTCTTGACCACCACCAGCCCAGTTGGGGACAGTAGCCCAGGTCCTAGAAACCCTCAGATTCTGCCCTCGCCAGAGGGTCCCAAGAGGCTTTATGGATATTGAATCTTTGCCAACTGGACCTTTTTACCCTCATGGTTTTATTATGAAACTTGTCGAGCATAAAGAAAGTTGAGCCCTGGCTGGTGTAGCTCAGTGGATTGAGTGCAGGCCTACGAACCACACAATTGTGGTTCGATTCCCAGCCAGGACACATGCCTGGGTTGCAGGCCAGTTCCCAGCAGGGGATGCACGAAAGGCAACCATACATTGATGTTTCTCTCCCTCTCTCCTTCCCTTCCTCTCTAAAGATAAATAAAATAAAATAAGAAAACTGAAATAATTATGCAGTGAACAAACATTCCTAAGAACAGGGCACAATGATAACGCCCGTATTTTTTTTTTTTTTTGGCCCTGATACTGACATAGTACTATTCATAGTAACAGTTTGTTCAGTCTTCCAAATTCCTAAAACAAAATAAAGGTAGTGGAATGAGCCCTGACTAGTGTGGCTCAGCCGGGCATTGTCCCACAAAGCAAAGGGTCACCAGTTCGATCCCTGGTCAGGGCACATGTCTGGGTTGCGGGCTGAGTCCCCAATCGGGACATGAGCAACAAGCAGCCCAGCGATTTGACTCTCACACGTCAATGTTTCTCTCTCTCTCCCTGTCTTCCCCTCTCTCTAAAAAGAAATAAATAAAATCTTTTTTAAAAAGTTAGTGAAATGACATTTTAAGTACTAAAGTGTGGAAATATCACATCAAGTACAATTACATTGATAAATATCTGAGTTATACATTATTCTAATAACAGCTGATAAAATTTTAACATCTATAAAGTTGCTAGAATTAATAAAGATTAATAAAATTAGTGAAGTAAAAAGTGAAAGTTTAATGAATCATGAGCCTTGAAAATGAAATTGTATTATTATTTTTGAATCCTCACCCAAGGGCATATGTATTGATTTTTTTTAATTTATTTATTTTTGGAGAGAGGGGAGGGGAGGAAGAGAGGGAGAGAAACATCAGTGTGTGGTTGCCCCTGGTCCACCCCCTACTTGGGGCTTGGCCTGCAACCCAGGCATGTGCCCTGACTGGGAACGGAACCTCGGACCCTTTGGTTCACAGGCCAGCACTCAGTCCACTGAGCCACACCAGCAGAGCATATTTACTGATTTTTTAAAGAGAGAGGAAGGTGAGGGGGTGCGGGAGAAAGAGAGAAACAGCAATGTGAGGGAGAAGCATCAATCGGTTGCCTCCTGCTCATGTCCTGACTGGGGATCAAACCCACAGCTTAGTATGTACCCTGACCAGGAATAAAAGCTGCAACATTTTGGTGTACACAACAGCGCTCCAACCAACTAGGACACCGAGCCAGGGCTCAAATTGTATTACTGGATCTTTGTCAAGAGTGTACACTCTGGAACAAGTATGGCCTAGCTGGAGAGACCATGTGGAGGTAGAGAAATGGCTGAGGAGCCCGGATCGTTGAGTCTCCCAATCCCAGGTGTTAGATGTAGGACTGAACAAGCCTTCAGAGGACACGGCCCCAACCCTCTGCCCGAGGGCAACTGCACGCAGCCCTAGGAACTGCTTAGCTGAGCCCTGTAGTCCCCAGAGCCACAAAAAATAAATAAACGATGGTCATTGTAAGTATCACCTCCAGCAAACAAATACACCATTGTCAATGGTGTCTTTTGGGGCGGGGTGGGAGGTCAAATTACAAGAGAAACTTTAGAAAGTTAGGGAGGTAGTAGAAGTGAGCCAGCTGGGCTGCCTGGACTCAGGAAAAAGTTAGAGGCAAAAGAAGGGCCCTTGGAGCTTAGGAGAGAGAAAGGCCCAGGTAAACGGGCCGGGGGAGAAGAGGGAGAAGGGAAAGGTGCGGGCGTGCTCCTGAGGAGAGCGGGGCCAAGGGCGTCTTCGCTGAGACACGGACATATTTTTGTGTACAATTTTCCAGTCACCGTAAAACGGTCTGACCCTACACAATTTGAGGAACCGCTGAGAAGCCAGGTAAGGGAACTGTAAATAGTTTGCTTGAGTTTAATCATTTTAAAATTGTCCTATCTTATATAGCTTTGGGGAGAGGTTTTTGAACATCTTTTGTTCGTTTCTATGGGCTAGCATCTCATTTTACTGTTATTGTTCATACCTTTTATAGAATGTACAAAGGTACAGTCTGATGAATTTTTATAAGTAAATGTGCACACATAGCCAGCCCTCACCTCTGCCCAGTTTGAAATTTGCTGCCTGAATGTCTTTTAGCAGAGAAGTTCTTGTTGGTGCTCAGCACATAAATTCATCGTGAAATAAATCATTGAGTCATACTCAAGATGCAAAACATTCCAGCCCTGGTTGGTGTAGCTCAGTGGACTGAGCATGGGCTGTGAACCAAAGGCTCTCTGGTTCAATCCCCAGTTAGGGCACATTGCCTGGGTTGCAGGCCAGGTCCCCAGTGGGGGCCATGAGAGGCAATCACACATTGATGTTTCTCTCCCTCTCTTTCTCCCTCCCTTCCTCTCTCTCTAAAAATAAGAAAATAAGATCTTTAAAAAAAAATATTCTAGACTTTTAAGTAAAGTGATATAAAGGTATTACACCAACAAAAATACCAGTAGTCAGAATAGCTAAAACATGGAAGCAACCACTGTCTATCAGCAGATAAATGAATAAGCAGAACAGGATATGCTTACAATGGAATATTACTCTGCCATAAAAAGGAAGGAAATCCTGACACTTGTTGCAACATGGACGGGCCATGCTAAGTGCAATAGGCCAGTTACAAAAGGACAAACACTGATTTGTCTTACATGGATTACTTAGTCAAGACCAGAAATAGCGTAACAGTGGTTATTGGGGGCAGAAGGGAAGGAGCTATGGGAATTGCCGTTTCGAAAGATGGAAAGGCTTCTGGAGATGGTAGCACACACATTATAAATGAACTTAGTACCACTGACCTGCACAGTTAAGGATGGTCAAGATAGTAAACTTTGTTATGTGAACTTGACCACAATTTTTTAAATGTTGCCCATAAAATAGGCAACTAGTAAGAACAACAAAAAAGAAAGATTTCTGCCCTGGCTGGTGAGCACTGGCCTGTGAACCAAAAGGTCACCGGTTCGATTCCCAGTCAGGGCACATGCCTGGGTTGTGGGTCTGGTCCCCAGTTGGGGGTGTGTGATAGGCAGCTGATCAATGTATCTCTCACACATTGATGTTTCTCTCCCTCTCTTTCTCTTTCCCTTCCCCTGTCTCTAAAAGTAAGAAAATTTTTTAAAAAAGGAAAAATTTCTGATCATTTAAAAAAAAACCAGCAGTCAGTTTTTTAAAATAACACCATTTAAAAACAAAACAACAAGTTGTTCCTGAATCACGTGTACGAGGCTCATGGGAGATTTTTGTTTTGGCCCCAGTTCACACAGATTGAAAGCGGCGAGTCAGGATTTGAATCCGGTTTGGTGTACGTTTACAGTCGGGGCCCCTGGCACTGGGGGCAGGCCAGTTGTCTGTGGGGGTACCAGTCCCCTACAACGCAGGTCACTGAGCCTCTTTCCACTCAGCCAGTGCTGCATAACAGGCCACTCAGAACCCAGTGACTTAAACCTTTATTGTGTTATTATTATTTTTTTATGGAGCGTGACTTGGCCCAGCTAAGCAGTCCTCACAGGCCGCTAACAGTAGACCATGGCTGGAGCTGGGTCATCTGGCAGCTTATCCAGCGCCTGGGACTGAAGCCAAGCAGCTGGGGCGCTCCAGGCGCTTCTTGCTGTCCTGCCGTGGTCTCTCCAGTGCGGACTTCAGGGCAACTGGATTTCAGGGGTGACCCAGGCGGCGGTGTGCTGGGGCAGTTCCCACCAGCGCATGTGGATTTGGGGCAACTCTTCCTACCATTCAGGCACTTCACGCTGGTAGTTTGCAGTCAGCTGTGGTCAGTATATTTACACCAGAGAAGTCAGCAAACTTACAGACCTAGACTTCCTTCCCCCTGGAGAGCTAGCTGTTCACCGTTGAGCCG
Source organism: Artibeus jamaicensis (assembly GCF_021234435.1). Lineage (NCBI taxonomy): Eukaryota > Metazoa > Chordata > Mammalia > Chiroptera > Phyllostomidae > Artibeus > Artibeus jamaicensis. The sequence continues at coordinate 1,990,616 of NW_026521848.1, forward strand.
CACACCGCTGGACTTGACTCCTGGCACGCATCAGAGAGAATCCGGCAGAGCAGGATCTTCCGTTGCAGCGTGGCCTCGGGAGTCCCTTAGCAATGCCATGTCTGTGGTCACAAAGGCCTGCCCGTGGCAAAGGGAGGGGTGTGGACTCCACTTCTCACTGGAGAGTGGTCAGGTCCAGGAAGAGCATGTCAGGACGTGTTATTACAGCCACTTTGGGAAGATACGCTTTGCCATGGCAGCATGGATCCCTGGAAACCAAATACCAGTACATCCCCCAGTCCTTGTGACAACCAGTAAAATAACCTCCCTCCCAAACACCGGGAGGCAGGTGGCGCTGTGCCTCCCGCGTCCCACAGGACCCAGGCGGTTGTTGGCATGCAGCTGTGTGGACATGGCGGCTGCCAGGCACCTCGCGGCTCTCAGCAGAGCATCCCACACACGTTTTATATACCCAGGGCTCGGAAGATACATCAGTTGAAGGTCCTTGAGTTACTGGGGGGAGGCACTGGACCATGGAGGCCTGTTGGTCTAACCTGGGGAAGCAGGGGACAGGTTGGGAGGTGGACCCACCCAAACGAAGTGCACAGAAGTTTGGGGAGTTGACTGGGCATTTTGAAAAAGCACCTTGTCCATCCCACATCCAAACTAACATAATCCCAGGAGAACAAAGAATCTGTCCCTCTCTCTTGCTCGTGACCTGCACTCACAGGGTGTGAGCATCTGTTCTCTCCATGGGCCATGTGGCCTTGGCAGCCACATGGGCCCTGGCCTCCAGGAAGGAGCCTCTCTCACTCCCTTGCCCGACTGGTGATGCACTTGCCAGTGCGTTTGCGCGCTCTCTTACCTGGGAGCAAGCAATCTTGAGGCCCTGGCAGCTGCACGACCCATGGCCGTGCAGGCTCCACACCAGGCTCCAGGAGGGAGCCTGCAGTGGACAGCAGCCAGGAACAAGCTAAGCGACCTGGATGGGGACTGAGACTGCTTGGCATGCCTGGACTGTACTTTACAGTATAGCAGGGCCCCTGGACACTGGCTTTTGTCTTGGCCTTACTGAGGACAGTGGACTTTTTCCACAGCAGAAACAGGAGATGGTCTTTGAGAGAGGAGTCTGCCATTCTCCCAGGTCCTGCAGCACCCGAATAAAACCGCTTCCTTTTGTACCAGCATCAGCCTCACAAGTTTGGCTTTCATGACGACAGGTAGCCAAACCTCTGTTTTTTGTTTGGTTACAGTCTCAAGGGAGGATTTGAGCAGAATATCTACCTGTTTTCCAGGTGTGCTCTTTCAGGGTCTCCCACCGCCAACTGGCTGGGTGTCAGGGAAGAGGGTCACTAGTCACTGCAGCTGGTCCTGGCATTGCCGACCTTGTTTTCCTGCTTTTCTGGAGCTGAAATACAACTGAGGCCTGGATGTTACCTCTAGGGAGATGACCTTCCATATCTGGCTATAAATCGGCCAGTTTGTTCAACAGTCTCAGTTTCCCTACAACACTTGTTCTGACTTGCCAGCCTGTGGGGGATTTGCTTATAAACTGCTCCTAATTTTTTAAATTATATTTTATTGATTATGCTGTTACAGTTGTCCTGATTTTGCCACCTTTGCCCCAGCCACCCACCAGCAGCCCCATTCCCTCGGGCAATCCTCACACCAAGGGTCCATGGGTCATGCGTGGAAGTTCTTTGGCTGCTCTATTGCCGATACTGTACTTTACATCCCTGTGGCTGTTCTGTAACTACCTATTTGTGCTCCTTAGTCCCTTCACCTCTTCACCCATCCTTTCCCTCCCCACTCCCATCTAACAACTATCAAAACATTCTCTATATCCATGATTCTGTCTTGTTTGCTTAGTTTGTTTTTTGGATTCAATTGTTGATAGATTTGTATTTTTTGCCATTTTATTGTTTACTGTTTTGATCTTCTTAAAGAAGTTCCTTTAACATTTCATATAGTAATAGTTTGGTGACAGTGAACTTCTTTATTTTTTCTTGTCTGGAAAACACCATCTGCTCTTCCATTCTAAACAATAGCTTTGCTGGGTAGAGCAGTCTTGGCTGTGGGTCCCTGCTTTTCATGACTTTGAATATTTCTTTCCAGTCCCTTCTAACCTGCAGTTTCTTTTGAGAAATCAGCTGACAGCCTTATGGGGACTCCCCTGTAGATAACTAACTACTTTTCTCTTGCTGCTTTAAAGATTCTCTCTTTATCATTAACCTTTGGCATTTTAAGTATGATGTGTCTTGGTGTGAGCCTTTTTGCATCCGAATTGTTTGGGACTCTCTGTGCTTCCTGGACTTGGATGTCTATTTCCTTCACCAAATTAGGGAAGCTTTCTTTCTTTCACTAATTTTCCAGATAAATTTCCAATTTATCGCTCTTTCTCTTCTCCTTCTGCAACAACCCCTATGATGTGAATGTTGGACCTCTTGAAGTTGTTCCAGAGGTTGCTTATACTATCCTCATTTTTTTCAAATTCTTTTTTCTTCTTGTGGTTCTGATTGGTTGTTTTTTGTTTCCTTATGTTCCAAATCATTGATTTGATCTGCAGCTTCATCACAACAGCTCCATTGTTGATTCCCTGTAAGTGGTTATTTCAACTAGTTATCCTTTGTTTCTCACTGGATAACTCACTGTTTTTATGCTGCTGAGGGCCTCATAAGTTCCTTGAGCATCCTTAGAACCAGTGTTTTGAACTCTGCATCTGATAGATTGCTTATCTCCATTTTTTTAGCTCTTTTTCTGGAGTTTTGATCTGTTCCTTCATTTGGGCCATGTTTCTTTGTCTCCTCATTTTGGCAGCCTCCCTGTGTTTGTTTCTATGTATTAGGTAGAGCTATTTTGGCCCCATGTCTTGGTTGTGTGGCCTGATGTAGTAGGTGTCCCGTAGGGTCCAGTGGCACAGCCTCCCCTATCACCCAAGCTGGGTACTCATGGTTCGCCCTTCATGTGGGCTGAGTAAACCCTCCTCTGCAGTTGAGCCTTGGTTGCTGTTGACAGATCAATGGGAGGTATTTACCCAGGCCAGTCAGGTGCAAAGACTGGCTGTGACCACTGACTAAGCTCTCCTTGGAGGGTCTGCTGTGCAGGGCAGGATGGAGTTGCTCTGATGTGGTCTGTAGCTGCCCACTGGCTGTACAGGGTCTGAGGTTTCCTGGATGGCGCAGGCCAAGGTCAGCCCCCACCTGTGTTTTGCCCAGGGCACCCTGCCTGAGCTGGAAAGCAATCTGAGATGGCTGCTACTTGTGCTGGGCTTGGAGATTCCCAGGTGAAGCCAAGCTGTGAATCTAAGGTGGCTGCTTCTAATGTGCAGCCTGGGGCTGAGTAAAACCAACTCTTGCTTGTTTGAGAGGATTTAGGAAGTTGTGAAGCAGGAGACGAGACCAGACATTCACATGGAAAAGCAGCTTGGGTGGGCCCGGAAGTTGGGTGGGGCAGAGTCTCTGGGGATCTCTAAGGCAAGTAAAACAGTGTTAGCCAGTTGGATGGAGCCTCAGATATGGCACCACTTACCATCTCTGTGAGGAGAGGGTTTCAAAAAGGGACGATGGCCCCTGCTCACCTTGATGCCAGATACTTCTGTTTCTCACCGTGTAACAGTGGTGCCTTTCAAGTTGCTACCGCGGTGCTGGAGCTCAGAGAGAAGCGCGTCTGAGTAGGTGAGTCCACGTGAGGATTCTTTCAAAGGAACTGCTTGGAGCTCTAGCGGTATCTTCCACCGTCTCAATCCCTGCTGGTTTTTGCAGCCAGAAGTTGTGGGGACTTATCTTCTTGTCACTGGAATCCTGGGCTGGGAGGCCCAGTGTGGGGCTGGGACTCTTTGCTCCCAAGATATCTCTCTCCAATGTGTATTCACCACACATGGGTACAGGACCAGCTCATTGCGCATCTGCACCTCTCCTACTAGTCTGGATGAATATGGTTTCTTTAATCTGGTAGTTGTCAGACTTCCATTCAACTAGTTTTCTGATGGTTCTGCATGATGGTTGTTCTGTGTTTTAGTTGTAATTTTGATGTGGTTTGTGCAAAGAGGCGAGCCGTGTCCGCCTATGCCACCATCTTAACTGGAAGTCTAATTTTTTTCCCACTGATTTAGAAAGAGATAAAGGAGAGAATGAGACAAACATTGTTTTGTTGTTCCATTCATTTACGCATTCATCGGTTGATTCCTGTATGAGCCCCAACAGGGGATGGAACCCACAACCTTGGTGTATTAGGACAACGCTCTCACCAGCTGAGCTCCCCGGCCAGAGTTCAGTGCAACTAATCACCCCCTGGGGCAGAGCACAGCCTGGTTTCTACAGCCTGTCTGCACAGCTGAGTCCCTCTGTAGTGGGGGTGAAGAGGTGTCAGGCTTCTTGCCGTGTCCACAGACCACTTGCCTGAGATAGGCTTATTTCTTAACAAAACCTTAATCAGTTTATTTTAAAATTTTAACAGCTGACATGGCAGTAAGTAACAGTACAAGCATTAGATCATTGCAGCCTCTTAACCCAGGGCAACCTGCAAGGATCCTTTTGGCCATTAAAACAAGATAATGGGACTCAGTGAGGTGCTCCAGCTTAAATGTTCAGTACAGTGGCTTATAAGGGCCCAATAAATGTCACCAGATGAAAGGCTCATCACTAAATGGTTGCTCATCATTTTTTATGATGTGCGATAATAATAGCAACTAATATAATTTAATGCTTAATTTTATATCAATATCATTCTTATTTATGAGACACCAATGGTTTTACTTAAACATTTTACAAGTATTACTGCATTTCATTATCACAACCCTAAGAAGTAGGTGCTGATAGTATCCCCATTTTCAGAAGAGGAAACTGAGGCACACGGAGATTAAGTGAAGTGCCCTCGGTCATGTAACTAGCAGAAAGCATAGCTGGGACTTGAACCCAAGCACAAGGCTTTTATTTCTTGGCTGTTCTGCCTCTGATGAGGAAATGAAATGATTTTCTGATTAGGTCTTTTTTTTGGGAAGGAGAGAGGGAGAGAAACATCAATGTATGGTTGCCTTTTGTGCATCCCCTGCTGGGAACTGGCCTGCAACCCAGGCGGCATGTGCCCTGACTGGGAATCGAACCGCGTTTGTCTGGTTCACAGGCCCGCGCTCAGTCCACTGAGCTACGCCAGCCGGGGCCTGATTAGGTCTTAACCACTGAGTTCTTATTGAATAAAGGTGTTTCACCTCACTGTGCCTCGGTTTTCTAATCTGTGCAGTGGGTTTTTTTTTTTTAAAGATTTTATTTATTTATTTTTAGAGAAAGGGAAAAGGAGGGAGAGCAACATCAATGTGTGGTTGCTTCTTGAGTCCCCTATTTGGGACCTGGCCTGCAACCCAGGCATGAGCCTTGACTGGGAATCAAACTGGAATACTCTGGTTCGCAGGCCCGTGCTCAATCCACTGAGCTACTCCAGCCGGGGCAATTAATATTTCTTTATTGAGCACTGGCGTGGACACTGTGGAATGTTGTATGCAAAGGAAACAACAGTGCTGCCCTCATGGCAGTTACAATGTGGTGAGGGAGTCAGACAAGAAAGCAGATAATTAAGTAAATTTTACCTACTTAGGTATGGGGTGTTAGAAGGTGAAAGAAGTTTGAGAGAAGTATAAATAAGGAAAAGGGGAGAGGAGGCTGTGGTTGGTCACGAGGCTCTGAAATTATAAATAAGGCAGCCAGGGAAGGTTTCAGGGAGAGATCGATATTTGAGCAAAGACCTGAAGGAAGTACAGCGGTGAACAGAAAAATACTCTGGATCCGGGTGGAGCACACGGCCCATGCCAAGGCCCTGCGGTGTGGAGGCTGGTGCGGCCAGGTCAGTGAGTGGAAGATGAGGGCAAGGAGATGAGGAGGGACAGGTTGGGGGCCGCAGGGAGGACTTTGCCTTTACCCTGAGTGAGATGAAGCCACAGGAGGGCTCTGGGCAGGGAGAGACAGGACCTGACGCAGGTATTCACACCTGACCTGGATGCTTGTGAGCAACAGTCATTGGAGGAAAAATGCAGGGAGAGAGATGGTCCAGGTGAGAGATGATGAGGACAGATGAAATCCCCGGGGGAGTGAGTGGCGATGGAGAATAGAGGAGCTTCGAAGGCTGAACCCTGACTTTTGGAGGTTAGAGATAAGAGGACAAACAGCCTAGGAGGCTCACTAGGAACCACCAGGCAGATGGGAGGGGTCCAGAAGGGTGTGCTGGCCCGGAGCCAAGCGTAGGGGGGAGTAACCCCACTGTGTCAGGTACTGCTGACAGGTCAAGCAAGGGGAGGGCTGAACAGAACTATTGGCTCAGCACCAAGGGGATCGTTGGTGACCTTGACATTTCAGGGTGGTGGAGAAGAGCAAAGTTTGACTGGAGAAGGTTTAAGAGAAAACAGGAGTAGAAAATATGGAGACAACAAGTATAGACAACTTTTCTGACAAGATTTATTATAAAGAGGAGCAAAGAAATGGGGCCATAGCTGGGAGGGGAGGCGGGGTCAAGAGAGGGTTGGTTTCCTGATAAGAGAGATGACACAGTGCGACCGACGGGAATGATCCAGTGCAGAAGTGGTTCTGAAGGTGCAGCAGAAAGTAGACAACTGAGATCGTGGCCTGGAGTGGGCGGGAGGGATGGGTAGATATACACAGAGGGACGTGTGTGGGTCCCAGGCACGTAGGTAGTAGGCGGGGCACTGGCAGCCTGTAGAAGTTCATTTCTCATCACTTGTATATTTTTCTGCAAGATAGGAAGCAAGAAGAGAGTGAAGAGGTGGAAGGAGGTGTGACGAAATAGGAGGTAGGGGAGAAGGTATGAAACAGTTATCTAGCCCTAGTCAGGCAGCTCAGTTGGTTGGAGCATTGTCCCAATATCCAAGGTTGTGGGTTTAATCCCATCAGGGCACATACAAGAAGCAACAACCCGTGAATGCATAAATAGGGGGAACAACAAATTAATGTGCTTCTCTTTCTCTCAATATCAATTTTTTTAAATAAAGAAATAGTTATCTATAGAAAGGAGGAGTGAGTGGATAGGAGAAACATAATCTGATTGTCAGTCAGCTTTAGGGGCTTGAGGGTCAAGTTCAAAACTTTGAAGTGAGACCCGCCAGTAGAGTTGTGTATTGCTCTTCAGCCACTTTAACTGTGTGGGTGCAGGAACAGGGTAGGTGGAAGGCTGAATTTAACCAGGGTCACATGTATTGAATAGGAGGAAGCCAGAGGAGGCAGGATGTATGCAAAGAACATGAGGCCGGTTCAGAAAAAGTCCAGCCATTGTTAATATAACGAGAAAGGTCTGTGCAACATCAATGTAACGTGGCAGCCTAGAAAAGTAGACTGAAATGCAGATGCGTGAACGATGAGAACTTCACTGTACTAGTCAGCGGGGGCAGTAGACACCGCTGAGGGAGCATGTGTGCTGTGTGGCCATCGCATTCAAAATGACTGAATGAGTAGCAGGCATGTCCAACCCACAGCCTGCGGGCTGTGCGTGGCCCAGGATGACTATGAATGTGGCCCAACTCAAAATCAGAAACTTACTTAAAACCTTTTTTTTGTTCATAAGTTTTTGTTAGTATTTGTGTATGTAATATGTGGCCCAGGACAACTCTTCTCCCGCTGTGGCCCAGAGATGCCAAAACGTTGGACACCCCTGGTAGAACAATGAATTGTATCATTTTGCGTTAAGCTTGAACTTTCCTCTGTGGAAACTATTCGGATGATTCAGAAGGCCACAGCTATGGACAACTGGTGACTGGCATCTTCATCATGACAATATGCCCACTCATGCATCACATCGTGTGCAGAGTTCTTTGGTGAAACATCAAATCACCCAGGTGACTCAGCTCCACTACAGCCCAGATCTGGTGCCCTGCAACTTACAGCTTTTCCCAAAAGTAAAATCACCTTTGAAAGGGAAGAGATTTCAGACCACCAGTGAGATTTAGGAAAATATGACGGGGCAGCTGATGGCAATTTGGAGAACCGTGTAAGGTCCCAAGGTGCCTACTTTGAAGGGGACTGAGGCATCATTGTCCTCTGTACAGGGTTTCTTGTGTCTTGTATCTTCTTCAATACATGTCTCTTTTCCACAGTACATGGCTGGATACCTTCTGGACAGATCATGTATTTTCCACAATTAATCAATGAATGTAAATGATTAAGAAGAAATGAGGACCTAAGGAGTGAGGGAAAGTGAAAAAGAGGTAAGCACCTAGGATGGCAGATCCCAGTGGTTTGGAAGGGTTGTGGGGACTTGGGACACTGGAGGGAGAACACTGGAAAGACAGGTGGTGATGGGTGGGAGAGAGGTGCCCAAGACTGAAATTCTGAAGAGGCTGTGATTGAGACAAGGTCTCAGAACAACCATGGTGTGTGGGGGGGAGGTCTGAGAGGAGGCCAGGTCGGGGAACAGAGGCTGGGGTGGCAGAAGGAAGGATCGCCTACCTGGATATGGAAATCACCAAGAATGATGGGAGTAGGGGAGGTGACAGTGAGCTTGAAGCTAAAATCATGGAGGAGTGAGCAATAACAATCTGGGCCAGCAGATGGTTCACAAGGTGGGTACCATCTACTTTGATGACAAGATTCATAGCTGGGACTTTAGGGAAGGATGGAGAGTTGTCTGGAAGCAGCACCAAGGAGCAAGGAGATGTACCCATTTCTCCCATGTACCCAGAAGGGTCATGGGAGAGCTGGGTTCTGGTTAGAGCAAGAAGGTGACAAGAATGTTCAGTGAAGAGATTGGGGTAATTCATAAATTCTGAAGGCCCCTGGACTTAGGACATGTTGAGCGATGGGATGGAAATGGTTTCCTCCTGGTGGTTTTCTCGTCTGTCCTCAGTGTGCTTATGGTCACATATATAAAGTGCAAATATATAATAGTGCACTGACCAGACATGGAAGCCATGGTTAGCAGTCCTGGTGGAGTAGGTCTGGACAGCGGTCTTTTGCCCAAGAGAGAAAAATCACGCTCCACAGCCTAGGTGCCCGGTTTTCATGGCCGTGGCAGTGCCCCTGTCATCTATTAAAGTTGGTGGGGTAACAAACAAGCCGCAGGAGCTGTGTGTCCTGAGAGCACTAGAGGGCAGCCACACTGCCCTCACCCTCTATCCCCTCTCCACCTGCAGGATTCCAGCCACTGAAGATGGGCGCCCAACCCTCGCTGCAGTGGCGGCTGCCAGCGGACAAGCCCCACAGCCTTGGATGCACTCACTGCCCCCAGAACTGCTCGTGCAGGTGCTGAGCTATGTGCCGCCGGGCGCACTGGTGACCTACTGCCGCTTAGTGTGCCATGCAACGGGCCCACAGTGTGACTGCTGCAGCTGGCTCGTGACTGCAACGCTGAAAGCCATAGACTCTATTCGGTGGTCCAGCACTGCCCACCCAATAGCAAGGCCATTGCTATTGACAGTTTCCACTTTGCGCCCTGGTGCGCTACTGCCTGCGAGCGCCCCTAGGCCGCAACCTCATCTTCAACTCCTGCGGTGAGCAGTGTGTGAGTATGAAGGCCAGAGCCAAAGAACTGTGGGGCAAGGGCGGGTAAACTAAAGCGATAAATGAGTTGGGGAAAGCCAGGAGGCGGAATAAGTGGGCGTGGCCCGGCTAAGAAAACGGGGGTGGGGCCATGGCAGGGAGTCAGGGGCGTGACCGAGGTAGAGGCCCTTGGGAAACTGGGTGGGCAAGGCTAGGCTGTGCGCCATAGAAGGAGACAAAGTGGATGGGCAGGGCAGAACAGAAGGAAGCAGGGGACCGGGCAGTGTCAGGAACCACTAGTGCTGGGACTGTAGAGTCCCGCGAGCTGGGCAAAGGGGGTGGAGCCAGGGGGAGGGCTGAGAAGAAGCCGATTGGTACTGGCGGGGGTGGAGTTTGCATAGAAACTCTTTGGAAGCAAGTGGGTGGGGCCAGTGCAGGTGACGCTAGCAGCAAGTGGGGCCTGGGGCGGGGCCAGGGGACAAGCCGAGTAGTTAAGAGGCAGAAGGAAGATATCTGTGTAGTAGGGTGCCGGAGTGGGCCTGAGGAGAGCTGAGTGACGCGATTGTGGGGTGGAGCCAGGAATGCCAGCTGTTGGGAGGCGGGGCCAGAGTAGAAGAAGCAGGAGGGAGGAGCTTGGTCGGGGAGGGCACGTGGGGTGGTGGTGGACCCTGCTGGGCCAGCTGGCAGGTGAATCTCTTGTCTTCAACCCCATTGTACCACAGAGAGGGCGTCAAAGGCTCAAAGGTGGAACACGGTGGGAATGGCTGGTCCGTGGAAAAGAACCCAACAGTGGTGCTGGGGGCTCCTCCCAGACCTGTTTTGTGACTTCTTTTGAGTGAGTGGCCTTGATCCCTGGGGCAGGGGCTTAAAGGAGGGTGGCGGACCCTACACCACTGTCCTCATCCTCACCCTCACCCACCTTCACCTTCCCCTTATTTATTCATTCAACGAATGGTTGTTGAGGGCTTACTATATACCAGGCAGTGTTTTGTAGGTCAAGATACAAGGAAAAATCGGAAAAATCAGGAACCTGCTGTTTTCATTTGCATTTTAGATGTAGGGTGGGAGGAGACATTAAACACATAAACAGTAAAATAACAAGAACACAACAAAGTACTTACTCTCTGATGCTTTACATATAACTCCTTTAATCCACGACATAGATACATACCATCGTTACCTCCACTTACAAGGCACAAAGGGTTACCAACATCTGGTAAATGGTGGAGCTGGGATTTGAACCCAGGTTATCTGGCTCCAGAGCTTCTGATTAGTTGGTTGATTCTCTTTATCCTTGTGCCCCATCCCCATTTCCTTGTTTCCTGCCCCCATGGTCAACCATTCTCACATGGCATTATCCAGCCTTCTAGTACTTGCCAGTATATTAGGGGTGAAGTAATATCTCATTGCTGTTTTAATTTTAATTTGCATGTTTTTGATTTAGTAATAACTAAGCATCTCTTCATATGCTTGTTAGCTTCTCCGATTCCCTTTTTTATAAATTTCCTGTTCATATTTTCTATTAGAGCTGATGTCTTATTCTTCTTAATAAACAAAAATTTCTCATCTATTCTAGATGTCTGTCCCTTGTCCATCCTGGAAATTGGGAAAATTTCTGTATTAACTCTGTCCATGGTGTTCTTTGTAGTTATTTTCCTATGATCAAATTCCCAGCTCCCCAGCTCCCACAAAGAGAGCCAACCAAAATAAAACCTCGCCACATTCCCTGCTTGCGTGCGGCTTCTTTGGCCCCCACTTTGCGGACCAGAGAACCTCGCCCAGGTGCGCAGACCCCAATAAAGCTCTGTACTGCCTAACTTTGTGGCCGGTTAGCATTTCTTCCTCGGCGGAGCCTAAGAAAACCTTTCATCTATCTCTCTGTCCCTGAGCACTGTGTTCTGTTCCACTGGGCACCTTTGCAGTCTTCCTCCAGTGCGACACAATTTCTGTATTATGGTATATTCAAATGATGGGAGAAGAAGGGCTGTTTACAAAGCTGTAGGCAGACCACAAGGGATGCCACATGACCCCGGGGGCTAGTAACAATGGGGGAAGGGTCATTACCACCTCTAGGCCTGACAGGGGTAAGGGCAGGAAGCAGTTACTGAAAAGTAGGTCAGAGAAGGCTGCGAGGAGAGGGCCCTGTGGAGCTGTGTCTTTCCGTTGACAAACACAGGAGTCCCAAGTGATCCCTTGGGAGGGAGCCAGGAGGTTAAGTAGCCTGATTTTACTCTCTCTTCTCACTTCCATCTTCTGCTGGAGCTTCATTGGCTGACCCGACAGGAAGGAAAGGGTAAGGGTGACTAGTCCATACAGACCTCAGATCTTGGGCCCCCCACACACACACACTTTAGGAGGTCCCAAAATTCCCTGCTCAGTGTGGGCCTCCATTTGTACTCATGTCCTGGTCCCCACAAATATCAGAGGCGGGCCTGCATCCGGGAGTCCAGGACAGGGTGGAAAATAGTGGAGGGATGTGAGCAGCCAATGGGGATGCCCAGCCCATCACCCATCTTGTCTACAGAGCAAACCCCTCAGGCCACTTTGACAGGGTTATCAGAGGAGGCTTCTGGGAGGAGATGACTTTGGGGCTGTGACTGTCTGCTCCACATACTACCCACCACCCACACACCTTCTCCCCTCCCCAGATGGTGCTTCAAGAGGCAGCTTGTGGACCTGGTGATGGAAGGGGTGTGGCAGGAGCTACTGGACAGTGCCCAGGTCGAGATCTGTGTGGCTGACTGGTGAGTGAAGAATGGCAACCTGCCCCTGAACCAATGGTGGTGGCAGCAATTCTGCAAAAGGGACTCGGTTCATGCCCCCATCGATGCCATGAGCTGGCCACTGGTCCTGTGCCCCCTTCATAGTGAGGCTGAGAGGGGAAGTGACACCGCAGTGAGCCCAGAGCTGATGAGGACACCAGCCCACAGTGTCCGTGTCATTATGGATGAGATGAGACATTCACACAGACTACCGAGTCCGGTGGAGGAAAAGGGACAACATGGCTTTCTCTCAAGGGGAGCAAAAGCTGTGGCCCTTGCCGTGACCAACCTTTATTAGGTTTCTCCACACATTACATGATGGTCCTCATTTACTGTGCACAGGTTGCTTTAGGTGGTTACCTTTTACAGAAAACAAAGGAGCCCATGCCACTAATCACATCACAGAAGAGGGAAAATCGCAAATGAAAAGGCAAAAGTGGATGGACCAGTTACACTGGTCCTAGGAAGGTTTAGCATGGATTTTAGGAAGTTATTTTGCAGTAAATGTTTATCCGGTAAGGGAGTTTTTTAGCAAAAAGCAAGACTCAAAGCAGCCTAGGCATATTGCAGGCCCGATTACCCATGAAGAACCTATCCACGGGTGTCGGTCCTGTGCATCTCCGAGCTGGAGCTGGGCCCACGCCACGCAGAACAGTCTCCTACACAGAGCCCCCACTCTGCGTTCCTCTCCATCCTCTTCCCAGCGGTCCTGGGGTTTGCTGTTGGCATGGGGGCCACTGACCGGCTTGGCTCAGTCTGAAACAAGGTATCTCCCCTCACCCACTTCACCACCATCGCCTGCAGCTCTGCCCTGACAAGGGCTTGTGGACACCAAGGCCTCAGAAGGGTTGGCAGCATTGTGCCCTGAAAACTGAGGCTCAGAAGGGGCGGAGTTGGGCCTCCACAGCCTGCAGGCCTATGAGGAGCCCCTCCTCTGAGGGCACTTAGCTCTTGCTCCTCCACAGAAAATCCCGTTGTTTTATTTTTTTAGATTTATTTCTTTATTTTTAGAGAGAGGGAAACAACCATGTGTAGTTGTTTCTCACATGGCCCCCACTGGGGACCTGGCCTGCAACCCAGGCATGTGCCCTGACTGGGAATCCAACTGGTGATTATTTGGTTCGCAGCCCTCGCTCAATCCACTGAGCCACACCATCCAGGGCAGAAAATCCAGTTTCTTCCCTGGGGTTCTGACTCCTCCCCAGAGCAACCAGACTGCTCAGGCTCCTCACCCCGCCCCCCAGGCCATGGTTTCTCCCAGAGCACCACACTCATGCCCCGCCCCACACACACACACCTGATCCAGTCAGTCTCTAGAATCCACCCCAGGAGGGCCCAGGTTCCTCCCCCAGGCTCTGGCCCCATCCTTGGAGCACCAGCCTCTTCCCCCCAGAATCCCAGGCTGATATGGGGTGTGGGCGTGTGCAGCTCTGACCTGATCAAAGTGCCGGGAGGCTCAGCCCCCAGCCTCCCTCCTCCCAACCCATGGACTGGGGGCGTGGTGGGGGAATCAAGGCTCACCGCTACCCGGCAGGTGGGGCACCTAAGAGAACTGCGGCTGCACCTACCAGCTCCGGGTCCGCCTTCTGGATGCGTACAGATATGAAGTGGTCAAGTTCTCTGCCTCACCCAAGCAGTCCTTCAGTGGATGGAGGGAGGCTGCGGACTGGTGGGCCCAGGCACACCTAACCTCTCGCTGTGCTCAGACTCCCGTGTTTGTCCCACCGCTGGGTATCTCTACTAGTAAGGGCCAGCAATCCTGAGTCCTTATCTCATCCCAGGCCCTGTTCGTAGAGTTTCCCCTTTCCTTTCATCAGTACAACAGCCTAGTTGTTGGACATACGTTTACTGAGCACCTGGCTCTATTCCCATTCTAGAGGTGAGGAAACTGAGGCACAGGAGGTCGAGTGACTGCCCCAAAGTCACACTCAAGTGTGCAGGGCTGGATTCAAGCCCAGGATGGCACCTAAGCCTGTGCTGTCAAAATCATCACATCACAGTTATCAAAGTAGCCCTTCGGGTAGTCTGTTTCCACCCCTGCTCCCTCGCCATCCAACGGACCCACCATCCAGAAAGGTTCCATTACGAAGTGAGTCAGATCACCAGTCTGCCCTGCTTGTGGCCCTCCCGTGGCTACATCCCAGAGTAAGAGCCAAAGTCCTCTCATCCTGCTACAGAAGGCAAGGTACCGATCCACACCCCAACATGGATGGGCCTCGCAAACAGTATATTAAACCAAAGAGGCCAGGCCCAAAGGCCACATATTGTAGGACTGCATCTCTATGAAATGTCCAAAATAAGCAAAGCCTTAGAGACAGACAGCAGATACATTAGTGGTTGCCAGGGCGCAGGAGGAGGGAGGAATTGGGGGTAATGGCTAATGGATATGAGGGTTTTTTCCAATGGGGTGATGGAACGTTCCAGAATTAGACAGTGGTGATGGTGGCATAACATTGTGAATCTACTAAAAAAACAACAACACCGAATTGTACAGTTTAAAATGGTTCATTTTATGTTGAGTGAATTTTAGGTCAATAAAAAAAATTTCGAGATAAAAAAGCCAGAAACCAAAGTCCTCCCGTGGCCCCGCGGCCCCACGTTGCCTACTGAGTACCTACCTGACCTCATTTCCTACTTCTGTCCTCACTGTGCTCCAGTCACCCCGACCTCGGGACCTTTGCACTGTGCTCGTATCCGGAACACCTTCCTCCAGATCCTCACCTGGCTCTCTCCCTGCCCTCAGGTGTGTCTGCTCAACTGTCACCTCAGCAGGGCCTTTGCTTACTCACTTCACAGCCTCAGCCTCCTGCAGAATCCCCTCTGCCCACCCCCAGCCCTCCCCAGTGTCTGGGTCCCCTACTGGACGGTCAGTTCCACCAGGCCAGGATCTCTGAGGCGCTTTCTTCATTGCTGTATCCCCAGCACCTACGGCGGGGCCTGGCACCTACTCGATTTGGGGGAATATCAGTCCAGTTGGAGGAACAGGAGCCCACAGGTCCTCACCATCTCATTTTCCTTCCCCACGCAGGTCTCCCACGTCTTCACCGACTTTGCAAGGGCATCGGATACGTGTCTTTTGAGTATGGAAGAGACACACAGTGCTCCTGGGTGGGGCACTGCGGCACCCTTGTGACCCACTCCAGCGTGAGGGTCAGGATCCCACTGTCCCTGAGTAGGCCTTCCAGGACCTACTACCGCCCGCCAGACATCATTGCCAATCACCAGCAGCTTTGTAGCCGGAGCCAGAGGATGCCCAGGGAGCGCTGGGGCCCATGCGGCTTGTTCCCAGCCGGCTTCCTGCAAACCCCACTTGCTGCTTTAGCATGGTAACCCACGTGCCGTGCACCAGGCTGTTCACAGCTTCCCGAGTCAGGGATTCAAGGATTAACTGAGAGTTTTACTTTGCCTGCAAATGGTTTCCTCACATGGGGATGTCAACTGGTAGAACAAGTCAGAAGACAAAGGCCAAAACTATTGCCAATGGGGGGAAACCACTACCAACCTGGGACAGGACCCTCATTGGCAAGTTTCTGAGTTAAGCTGATTGCTGGCAGGGAGCAGAAGCCAGTTCTTAAAGCCTGCCCTGGAGGGAACCCTTTGTTGTTTGGGGGAGTCTCTGGGATTCAGCTCTGAGGCCCCTGCAACTTCCTCCAGCACTAGCCCATCAGCACCTCCCCTTTGCCAGACTGGCACTTTCTTACAGAATCTGAAACCAGGTCTGTGCTGTGCCATCCACCCACACCTCCTGCCTCTGCCTCAGGGGCAGCTTGTTTCCTGTAAGGCCACTCCCTCCTTTTGCCCAGTCAGGTCCATTTACATCCAAATTCCAGGAGCAAGGCAAGCTCTCCTGTCCAGATGCCCCTTGTGTCTCCAGCTCTTTCCCAAGATGGGCACAGCCACCAAAGTAGCTCAGTGAAATTAGTGCTAAATGGGAGGTGACGGGGTGTTGTCTGCAATCAATGCACTTATCTGCCCCCTGCTCTGATCCTAAAAGGCCTTGTGGAGTTTTCTTAACTGTGACAACTTTGCAGGTATGCTAAGCACGGTGCTAGAAGCAGAGGCGGGCAACACGGCTGCAGGGAACAGCTCCGATGCCAGTTCTCAGTGGTTCTCCCAGCAGCGCTCAGGCAGGCACCATTATCAGTGCCATTTAGTCTGGGAGGAAACAGACTGAGTGTAAGGACCTGCCCGAGGCCACCTGGCCAGTAAATGAGGGAGGGGCAGGACTTGGACCTGAGTCAGGCTCCAGAGCCCAAAAATATAAGAACAACCCTGACTGGTGTGGCTCCGCTGGCTAAGCATCATTCAGTAAAGCAAAAGGCCTGCAGTTCAAATCCGAGTCAGAGCACATGCCCGGGTTGCAGTTTTAGTTCCCAGTCAGGGTGCATACGAGAGGCTACCAATCAATGTTTCTCTCTCACATGGATGTTTCTCTCCCTCTCTTTCTCACTCCCTTCCCCTCAAAAAAATAAATAAAACCTTAAAAAAAAAAAGGCTATAAGCACATCTAATCTTAAACTCTAACATGGCCAAGCATAAGATCAGGTCAGGGCAGCATTACTTTCAGGACTGTCTTCTGAGGGATCAAACAGGCCCAGAGAGGGATAACAAACAGACCCAAAGTCACAGAACAACTAGGACACAGAATTCTGGAGAAGCTCCCATGTAGGCAGCAGCAACCCCCATTCAGTCCTTTCTCAATGCCCCCCTTCACTGTCCTCATTACAATTACTTCCATTTTCAGGAGGAAGCATGGGGGTGGGGCTCCCCTTGCCCAGGCCCCAGGGCCAGCAGGAAGGGGAACTGGGTCTCAGTTCTGCCACCAGATGCCAAAACTTAAAACCGAGTCCCTGTCAGCATGTGCTGTGTTCACAGTGTCTACTATCCACCAAAGCCAGCAAAGGGGATGCTGTGGGTAGAGGGCGGGGCGGAGGCCCAGAGGGCATGTCAGCTGCCAAGACCACAGAGAGGGTGAACACGGCAAGTGGTAAACATCACAACCACAGGGTCTGTGTATTTATTGCAAGCCCTTCCTGTGAGGGGGCAATACAGTGCACTGGCCCAGCAGACACAGCCTCCTGACCAACACTCTATACATGGACACCAAGGGTGCTGGCAGAGGGGCACCCTTTTCTAATTCGCACCCAGGACCTCCATGGGCTATGACTGATAGTCCTGATGGAAGAGGGAAAGCCAGGATTTGAACCAGGACAGACTGCTTCGAGAGCTGGCCTGGCTTCCCAAAGATATTGTAGGAACCCAGACACGAAGGTTCTCGTTCTGCATGAATCCCAGCACACCACGCACTTGGTGGTCACTTCTTCTTCTGCACATGGCCACAGTCATACTTGCCACGCACAACCTTGAGCTTGACGCCAGGAAGGTCTTGGGTACGGCCGCCCTGCACAAGCACGACATGATGCTCCTGTAGGGTGTGGCCCTCTCCGGGGATGAAGCAGACCGCCTCGCGGCCTGTGCTGAGGCGCACGCGGCAGCACTTGCGGTTGGCCGAGTTGGGCTTTTTGGGTTTACGAATGAATGTGCGGAGAACTACACCCTTCAGCTGCGGCCGGCCTTCCGTGGGACCCAGTTTTGTAGGTGGCCACTTCGGAGGGCCCCGGCGGTGCATCTGGTTCAGGGTGGCCATGGGGCGAGTGGCCCAGAGCTGGGGGACCAGGGCTATACCTGGAGAGACACAACCGGGAGGGCGCAGGGGAGTTATTATCCCAGGGAACAAACAACAGTACTAGCGATTCAATTCCTGCGTTCCAGGCACTGTTCCAAGCACTTTAAAGATCCCTATTTATATCTCAGGGTACTCATAGATAACAGCAATAACAACTACCATTTATCAAGCAACCACCATGTGTAAGGTTCTATTTTCAGCATTTTACATGAATTAACTCATTTCATTCTGCAAGGGAAGTATTCATTATAATGCTGTTTAAAAACAGTAAAAGCAAACGGGCTCGCAATGTCCGTCTACTGTTCTGTAGTATCACACCTACACTAATTCACGCCATCCCCACAGCAACCCCGTGAGCAGACCGTCAGCTGAACTTTCAAACAGACCCCTTCCCCTCTTCCACTGCACCCACTAGGGTCCTGTCCACCCTCTTCTTCTGTGTCCTCCTCCTGCGTCTTCCCACTCCCACTACCTGCTCCAACATGCAGCCAGAGGGACCCCGTGCACACCTGGGTCAGATAACATCCCTCCTCTTCTCAGAGCCTCCTGTGGGGCCACCTCACTCAGGGTATGAATCAAAGTCCTCCCACAAGTCCCCACACGGCCTGCCCCTGGTACTTCCTTCACCTCATCTCCCCACTCATCCCCTCGTTCACCCGGCTGCAGCCTGTGTCCCCAAACACACCAACAGAAATCACAGCAGTGTGGCTGCACTGTAGGAAGAGGAAAGGCAGGTGGGGGAGGGAATATATTTCCAAGGCAGACCCATGGGATCTGCTCATGGATAGAATGGAGGATGCAAAAAGACTCAAAGATAGCTGGATTCTCGACAGCACTCATTGTGCACCTACTGTGTCTTGGCCCCAGTAATGGAGACACAGCGGTGACTGAGACAGCCCTGGATCTCCATGCCCCCTTAAGAGTTCCAGGTCCAATTTGAGGTCCATTCTTTCCTCTGTCACTGGCATAGATGACCTTTCTTTTCTTTTTAAGATTTTATTTATTTACTTTTAGAAAGAGGGGAAGGGAGGGAGAAAGAGAGTTAAAGAAACATCGGTGTGTGAGAGATACATTGACCGATTGCTTCTTGCATGTACCCAACTGGGAAACCTGAGCCACACCCAGGTATGTGCCCTGACCAGGAATCAAACCTGCAACCTTTTGGTTTGCAGACCAGTGCTCAACCCACTAAGCCACACCAGCCAGGGCCGGATGCCCTTTCATACCCTAAGTCCCCTCTATATACAGGATAGGTCCTGGCCCTCCTGTCCATTTCCACATCTTTGTCTCTTACAGCAGAATCCTCAAAGGGAATGAAACATTTCTAGCAGTCTCTTCCTAGTGGTGTGCCTTTCAGCAAGACTCTTCACCTCTCAGTGTCTCAGTGTCCTCCTTAATCAAGTCTCCCTCCTGAGCACCATGTGTGAGAGGCTACCATGAAACCTGCATGTTAAGCTAACCCAGATTCTCCAGGCAGAGTGCAGGCCTATCGTGCTCAGCCTTGTGATCCTTGGTGAGTGGCAAACAGAAGGTGCTTAATAAAGGTTTGCATAGTAAATAAATGAATGAAATACCTCACAAAGGGCATGGCCCATGAGAAGTATTTTAACGTTTGTAGGAGTTCATAAACAAAGCATCCCACTCAGTGCCTGGCACATACACGGCTCTTGAAAAATATCTGCTGAATGAATGAGTTAAACACCTTGCTTGGATGTCTCCACCACGGTGGTAATTTAGTAAGTACAGCAGTTACTAAAGAAATAAGTAACTGAACCAAACTCCTGGTACTCAACCGATGCAAAGTAGCCCTCAATGCAACCACTGTTCACATCTTGCTTTTTGCACCCCGAGCTCCGCCAAAACCCATTGTGCAACCATCCTTGACTTAAAACCCTGATTCCCTCAGGTCTGCGGCAGAGGCACTTAAGTCCCAGAGGAGATAACCCTCATCCAGCCTCATCTCTGCAGCCCAAGCCTCCCACTTACCATAACTTAGGGATGTGTTGAGACCACGAAGAAGATGGGACCAGGACATTCCGCGCCTGCAGGGTTCCTGTATTAGTGGATAACAGACTCAGTAAGGAGTAAGGAGAAGTGGCTGTAGTTGGGCAAAGATCCAAATCCTCCCCTTCCCGCCCTCAGAACCTTCTGGTTAAACTTAAGGAATGTCCTGTAACGCCCTTCTGTGGATAGGCTCTGGATACTAAAGTAAAGGGAAACTGAGAGAACAGGAGAGGTTTACAGATGGCCCAGAATCCCTTCGACCTTACCTAAACCCTAGTAAGGCCCGCAGACACGCTAAACCCGGCTCTTTGTGCTTCCGGAGGCTAGCCTGGCCGGGATTGGCTAGTTCTGCCTCTCACGTCAACGAAGGGCGTAGCACAGACTGCTATTGGGCAAGGACAGAGTCAATCTCGGTAAATTTTTCTTGGATACGGGAGGGGCTCAACTGTTCCAGGGTCTGAGTGGCTCATCCTAACCAGGACGACTGCTTTGCAATTGGTCTAAACGCGGAGTGGACGGGACGAAGGGTGTGTGTCTGCTAATCTTCCTGCCAAGATGGCTGCGTCCACAGCGCGGCGTTTGTGGTCTTTGGTGACCTGCCGACGGATCCGGCCCCGGAGAGGTTGCCTCTGCAACCAGAGCCCAAGGAGGAGTTTCACAACCGAGAGACGAAACCGGAACCTCCTGTACGAACACGCACGCGATGGCTATAGTGCACTCCCTCAGCTGGACATGGAGCGGCTCTGCGCATGCCCTGAAGAAGCCGCGCTCACCCTGGAGCACCGCAAGGGGGAGCTGCGGCCGGAAGACCTGCAGGCGATCGTGAGTGCGCTTGCGCGGGTCAGCCTTCAGGGGCCGGGGTGCTTTGCCTACTAGCTGTACGCTTTACGGGGGGAAATGTGCGTGCGAGACACTCTCCAGCTGGGAGCGGTCTTGTTGCAGGAATTTTAGTTCCCTCCCGAGTGTAACCAGTATTGTGCCACGTGGCCCTGCACAGAGTGTGCCAGTTGTGCACGGAGTGCAAAGTCCCTGTTCTCTAAACTAACCATTATGCGCCTGTCCCATAAAGCGGGCTGGGTATCTACTCTGCACTAGGAACTTTGTGCCAATGTCCCCTGTGCTTCGATTTCATGCCAGGCTTAGCCTGGGACCAAATGCAAAGGCGAGGGGAGGAGGGGAGTGAATCTGACGGGGTGGGAGAGTGGGAGTGGTTCTTGCCTTTAGAGAATGAAAGATCCTGCATCTGCCCCACGCATAACAGGCAGTTAAATAGGGTTATTTAACGAATGAACCGGTATGTGGGAAGCGCCTGTCTATGTTTCTGGTGTTGAGAATAGGTGGTGAATAATAATAAAATACTCAGCATTTATGTAATGCTATCTTTTGGGGAACTGGAACCTGGATCACCATACTTCTAGGTGGGGAATGGTGAGGACCCCAAATCCATGCGGCCCTCGCTTGGATTTGCCTACCATTCTCTTCCAAGTGCTTTGTACATATGAACCTCATTTAAGTTTTGCAAGAACGCTGGGAAGAAGGTGTCATTCTTTCCCCCATTTTATCAGAGGAGAAGCTAAGGCTCAGAAAAGATAATTACCCATATTTTTCGGATTATAAGGCGCACTCCCCCCTCCCCACCCCCACTGCCACCATTTGGGTGGAATAATGGCTGTTAATGCTGCTGTTGAGTTCTGTTTACATTTACAGTAGCGGAATATTATGTTATTTATGTTATTAAATATTTTACCACTTTTTTTTGCTTCAAAATTTTTTTCCTATTTTCCTATAAAACCCGGATGCAACTTATGGTCCAAAAAATACAGTAACTTACCCCAAATCATGATGCTTGTAAGTGACAGGTGGGAATTTGAACAATGCTGTTTGGCTCCGGAAGCCAGTCTTGACTACTCCACTATGCTTACTGGTGAGCAGGGCAATCTGAGTTCACAGTCTATGAAAGAAAGATATTTAACATAAAAACATAAAATAAGTCTTTGGTAAGTGCTGTGATGAGAGTAAAGGACATAGTACTGGGAGGGCTTCTCAGAGGAGGTGGCATTGGGCAGACATTTGTGGAGTGAGTGAGGTTAGCCAGGGGAACAGAGGAGAAGAGTGTACCAAGTAGAAGGACCAGCACTACCCCCAAAGCATACAGGCAGGTAATTTAGATTGTCACCGCCTTTACTCGGGTCTTCCAAACTTTGTGGCTGAGAGTAAGAAACATCGCACATCCTGATCGTGGACACACAGCCAAAGATGAAGCCAAAGTTTTATCGACAATACTTGCTCTTACTATGCGTGATGTATTCTTATGTTTTATTATATTTAATTTTAAAACTGCTAGCTTAGACCCCCTTTAGGATGGCTCTTATCAAGAAAGCAGGAAATAACAAGTTTGGGCAAGGGTATAAAGAAATTAGAACCCTCTGCTTTGTTGGTGGGAATGTAAAATGTTACGTCCACTTTGGGAAAACGGTCTGGCAGTGCATCCAAAAATGAAATACAGAGTTACCATGTGACCCAGCAATTCCTCTTCTGGGTATATGTCCCAAAGAACTGAAAGCAGGTACTTGAACAGATATTTGTACACTGATTCTTGTGGCAGCATTGTTGACAATAGCCAGTGTGTGGAAATAACCTGCGTGTCCATTGACAGATGAATGGATAAGCAAAATGGGATGCGCGCGCGCGCACACACACACACACACACACACACCGGAATATTGAGCCTTAAAAAGGAAGTCTTGCCGTATGCTATATCATGGATGAACCTTGAGGACATTGTGCTGAGTGAAAAAGTCCACTTATAAAAAGACATACTATGTGATTCCACTTAGAGTAGTCAGTTTCATAGAGACAGAAGAATGGTGGTTGCCAGGGGCTAGGGGAGGGGAGAATGGCAGTTAGTGTTTAAGGCTGCACAGTTTCAGGTGGGGAAGATGAACAAGTTCTGTAGACAGGTAGGGGTCAAGATAGCACAACAGTGTGAATGTACTTTATGCCACTGAACTGTACGCTTAAAAATGACAAAATCGGTAAATTTGATGTACATCTACCACAGTGTTTTAAAGTGCAGATTTAGAGATCCTAAATGAATGTTATAACCCAGTAATGGGTCACATTCCAAAGCTTAAAAAACACTTCTTTGGGGTATGAAGTGTGAAGCCGGATGTGGCACGTGGCTTTACAGGTACTAGCAGCCCACGGTGAGCATGAAGTGTCCAGGGATCATTCAGGAGGAGCCACCAAGCGGGTAGCAGCCCACCCTGGGGTTAGCTTGTCCCTTCAGACTCCCAGCCCGGAGCAGTAAGACAGCATCTGTACCATTTTGTCAAAGGGTAACTGCAACCAGAGAGGGCAAAGGGGCTTGCCCAGGGACCTGGGCTCCCAGAGAGCCCCCACTCCAATATGTGTACCCAGGGAGGGATAGCTGCAGTGCCGGCCTTTCTCGCCCCTCCTGACCTGAGTAGAAGAGTGCAGGGTTAGCGGCTGTGGCAGCCCCTAGGATAGAGGCTCTTTTGCTCTAACGTGGGAATCAAGAGTTGAGTGCTGGCAGGGCCTCAGCTCCACGTCCCTTAGTGTCCAGATCCTGTCGTCTTCTTGCTTCGTGTCCCGTAGGATGTTGTCATGTTCAGCGATCCTTAGGGTCCACCGTCCAATCCAAAAGGACTGAAAAAGAAGCAACGGGAAGTCCAGTAATGAAGAGAAGCAGGGAAGAACGGCAACCCTGCGCAGTGAGGGTCTCCAGCTCGCCCGACCGCTGGTCTGGGCAGCCAGTGGGGTGAGGTTCCAGCCAGAAGAGGCAAAGGATGGGGGCCACTTCACACCTTTCCCTGCTGTGTCTGCCCCCAGATCTCGACATGGCAGGAGCTGAGGCAGCTGCAAGAGCAGATCCAGAGCCTGGAGGATGAGAAGGGAGCCGTGGCTGAGGCAGTGCGGGCCCTGCTGGTGAGCATGGGGGTCCCAGGTCGGGGGAGGGGGGCCAGGATGCCTCTGGCAGCTTTTTCTTCTTTTTTTTTTTTAATCCTCATCCAAGGATATGTTATTGATTTTAGAGAAAGAAGAAATGGGGGAGGTGAGAGAGAAACATTGATGTGAGAAACATCAATCAGTTGCCTCCCGTACGTGCCCTGACCAGGAATCAAACTTGAAGCCCTTGGGTGTATGGGACGATGCCCCAACCAACTGAGCCGCACAGCCGGGGCACCTCTGGCTGCTGTAACGAGAAACCCAGTGGGAGGAACTTGAAGGAGGACGTGGACATTGATCACCTCACACAACAGGCTGTCCGGGACACTGGGGTTGATAAATCAGCAGCTCCCCCAGCATCCCCACCCCAGTTTCTTCCCCTCTCCCTCTACCCGTGACTTCACTGTGGTGATTTGAACTCAGTTTCCCTCTCACAGTTCCAAGATGGATGCCGTAGTACAGTGTCTCCTAGTGACTCTGCCAGAGGCAGGAAATGGCACTTCTCTGGCTTGAGTGCCTTTCGAGAGCAGGGAGACCTTCGCTGGAGCCTCCAGCAGAGTGCCCTCATCCTCATAGGCCAAGACCCCACCTCCACACCTGTCAGCAGCAAGAGGCAGCCTCAGCTGCGCCCACGTTCCCTGAACCCCAGGCTGCCTGGGCGGGCAAACTGAGCCCGGGGCCTGTGGGAAAGGAGGAAGGAGGGCAGGCGAGTTTGGAATAGACAGCCAGCGGCATCCACCATGGAGGGCTGAAAAATAGTCACAAAAATAATAGCAGACGTTTACATATGAAACACTGTGTACCGGGCACTGTCCTAGGTTCTTTCCTTACTCTTGATTCTCTCAACTCTGAGACAGTTACAGTACAAACCCAGTTCAGGCTGAGGCTCAGAGCCAGGAAGTGTGAGCGGCAGGATTTGCACCCCGCCCGCATTGGGGCTGCTCTTCACCACCCTGCTGGAAGGCCTCTCGCAACACTGAATGCATCTCCCAGGGACCTACTGCGGCCGTGCCGGGCCCTGGGCCGCATGAAGCACAGGGGCAGATAACGAAAACAATACAGCTGAGCCCTGGCCGGGTGGCTTGGCTGGTGGGGGTGTTGTCTCATGCACCAAACGTTTGCGGGATTGATTCCCGTCAGGGCACATACCCAGGTTGCAAGTTCAACCCTGGTCCAGTCATATACAGGAGGCAACCAATCAATGTTCCTCTCTCACGTGGATGTTCCTCTCTTTCTCCTTTCCTCCGTCCCTCTCTTTCTACAAACGATGAAACCCGTCCTCAGGTGAGGATTAAAAAACAAACAGACACACAGTGGACCTTGGTGAGTGGTCAGTGAGTGCCAGCACATCGTCTCAGGGAAACTGCGCGCTGGGCTGCTGGGGGCCCTGCTATTGTCCCGTTTTGCAGTGGGGATACCAAGGCTCAGAGAGGGCAGAGAGGGCACACAGCTGCTCAGCACGGAGCACCCAGACCAGGTCTGTCTGATTCCCTCTGCTGCTCGGCTTCATAGAGGCTCAGAGTGTCAAAGGCCCTTGGTTGCAGGCCTCTAAATACATACTCACGGGCTGCCTTTCCGAGCCTCAGTTTTCTGGTCTACAAAGCGAGGTCATGTTGGTGCCAACCTCACGGAGTACACTATGAAGAAACAGGATTGTGGGAGGGCCCTCTGTACAGAGCCAGGCATGAGGCAGCACTCAATAAAGAGGGCTGCAGCGATGATTACTGTTAGGTAATTTTGCCTCCTCCCAGCTTTACTGGCAAAAACTGAGGCGCAGGCCAGGAGGGGCCCAGCCAGGCATTAGCAAAGCAAGGAATTTGGATCCCTTGGCCCTGTTTGACTTTTCACCCTCCCCCCTCCCCACTTCCAACTTCATCAACCTAATCACCTTGTCTCTCTCTATTCTACCAGGTGAACCAGGACAATAAGCAAGTGCAGCAGGTACGGGGGGAGGTGCCGTCCTATCCCTGGTGGGGGCTGGGCAGCAGGTATCATATCAGTCATGACTGCCCCATTCTGTGTGACAGTGACGGTCATGATTCCTCCATTGTATGTGGCAACTCAAACAGGATTAAGGAAAAAAGAAAACCAGGCAGTATCGATTCATGAGGCACTATCGAACTAAAATGTGAGCTTCAGGTACAGCTGGATCCAGGTCCTGGCTTCATATTTGGTTCTGCTTCCCTCTTATTCCCAGACCAGCATTCTCCCTCTGGTGGAAGGATGCAGTCAGGCACGGAGAGAACTGCGTCCCTGATAGCTCCAGCCATAGTCCTAGGGCCGATTCTCATGAGTTTGGCTTGTGCCATGTGCCTGTCTTTGAGCCAATCACTGGCCGAGGCAGTGGAATGTTCTAGTAATCCAGGCCTGAGTCACATCCCCATGGACGTGCCATGTGAAGGGGAGGGGAGAAGGGAGGTTTCCTAAAGGAAATTAAGGATATTGGGCCCAAAGAAGAGGCAACAAATGTCTCCCACAAGGATCTGCCGGCTAGGATCCTGGTCGGGCTGGTTGAGGGACTCCGCCACCCTGTCCTGGGGTGACCCTGCTTGCTCCGCCCCCAGGACCCCCAATATCAGAGTCTACGGGCACATGGTCGGGAGCTCCGGAAGCAGCTCGTGCTCCTGTACCCCAAGAAGGCCCTGCTTGAGGAGCAGTTCTACTTGCAGGCACTGAGGCTGCCCAACCAGACCCACCCAGACGTGGTAAGCCCAGCGCTGGGCAGCCGGCGGCCAGGGGCTTGCCTCGTGTCCCCTTCCCAGTGATGCCCTCTGTCTCCCTTCAGCCCATCGGGGATGAGAGCCGGGCCCGAGTGCTGCACGTGATTGGAGACAAACCAGGTGGGCCACGCAGACCTAGGAACCCTGGGCCGGGGGCGGGGCTCCTAGGGTCCGGGACTGTGCTGGCACCTGTAGAACCCCGGGCACAGTGGGAGGTGGCTCCAGCTCGCTGCCTCGCCGGCTCTGGCTGGGCTCTGGCCAGGGTGTCTGTGGGGCGGTCACCTCACCCCATTGTGCCCGCTCCCCCTGCCGTCTCTGTGTGTACCCAAGTGGGCGTCTGGCTGGCTGGCGGGCTCCGTCATGGGCCCCTTCTCTCATGCGCTTTTCCTCCCCGGCTCTGTGTGTCTCCCTCTCTCTCCAGTTCTCTCCTTTCCACCCAGTGTTCCCTTCTCCTCTCCTGTCTCCCTTCCCCTCCTCTCTACCTCCTTTCCAGCTTCCATCTCTGCCTCCGTCTCGTTCCCTCTCTTTCTCTTTGTTCCTCACTCTGTGTCTTTCTCTCTTCTCTTTCTTCCTCTCTCTGTCCCTTTTCCAGGGCTGTTTGCCTCTGTCTCCCTTTCCCTCCCTCTGTCTTACCGCCTTTCCTTCCCACTGTCTCTCTAACCTTTTTCTCTGTCCCAGTCCCCCTGCCCCTTCTCACCCCATTGCTTTTTATCCACATCCAGCTTTCTCCTTCCAACCCCGGGGCCACCTGGAAATTGCCGAGAAACTCGACATCATCCGTCAGAAGTGAGCCCCCCCCCCCCCCCCGCCACCCCAACAGCTGGCTGCCGGCTCTGCCTCCCCCTGCCCAGCACGGGATGTTGAACCACCAAGGCCACACCCTACATGAATGTTTGATGCCCGGTCTCCCGTTTGACAGCTGGGCCTCTGCCCCAGGGTGCATGGGGCCCCCTCTCCCCACCCAGCCCTCCCCCACACGCCCCACCGCTGTGCCCATCTGTCTCCCAGGCGCCTGTCCCACGTGTCTGGCCACCGCTCCTATTACCTGCGCGGGGCTGGAGCCCTCCTGCAACACGGCCTGGTCAACTTTACACTCAACAAGCTCATCCACCGGGTATGGGCAAGGCCGGGCAGGCTGCCTGGAGGGGGAGGCATTGAAGCTGAGCTCAGAAGGCTCAAAAAGTGCTGAGAAGGGGTACGACCTGTTCCAGTCCCTGTTTTCAGAACTTTCTGTATCATTCATTTATGTACCACTTAATGTTTATGGCAACTTTATGAGGTGGGTGCTAGTGTTACCCCCACTGTAGAGATGGAGAAATTGAGGCCTAGGCAGGGAAGTAAGTAGCCCAAGGCCTTAAGGCTCAGCAGTGGGTGCAAGGCAGAGCCGTCCTTGTAACGACTACACTCGCCGCCTGCCCGTCACATAAAGGAGTGTTGGGGAGACCGTGTGCTCTGAAACCGGAGGGGTCAGCAGGCGCTGAACGCATGGGTCATGGCCGTGGTGAGGGCCTTGGATGTTACCCGGGGACCCCCGGGTCTTTATTTAAGCAGGCGAGGAACACAGGCACACTGTACTTCTGGCTGCCCCTTGCGGGATAATTTGAGTGTGGAAGCCATGAAGCACCAGAAGAGGGTCCCAGAGACAGGGACCCCAGGGCCGGCCCCAAGCCCACTGCTTGGGCTTTGCTCAGTTTCCTCTGGAGTGGGTGGAGTGACAGGGGCACCACTGGCCCGTCTGCAGTGTCCCTTCTTCAGGCCCCAGCTCGGCATCCGGCGGGGGTCCTGCCTGTGCTCCTCACCCCTCCCCCTCCCCCACACAGGGCTTCACCCCCATGGCGGTGCCGGACCTTCTCCGAGGAGCTGTGTTTGTGAGTGAGGACTCTGTTCTCTCTGCCAGGCTGTGCCTCAGGCCCTGTTCGGGGGGGCTCCGGGCAGGGAGACCAGTCTGTCCCCTGAGGAAAGAGTCCTGGGGCTGGTTTGAGGGATCAGGACGGAACTGGGAGGCCGGGGTGATGCCAGATGCTTCTAGGGGACAAGTAGGGGTTGTGACCGCAAGGATGGAGGATGCCATGGTTACCTGCCCCACACCCCTGTGGTTTGGCCTCCTCCTCAGGAAGGCTGCGGGATGACCCCAAATGCCAACCCGTCCCAAATTTACAACATTGACCCCTGCCGCTTTGAAGACCTCAGCCTGGCCGGGACAGCAGAGGTGGGGCTTGCAGGTGAGCGCCCGCCCGGGGCCAGGGGCTGTGAGTCCACCTCCAGTGTCCTCAGAGCAGGGGGACAGCGGGGGGACAACCCGGAGCATACTGATGGGGGCAGCCGCCTGCCTGGGACACCTCAGCAACCCCAAGGCCGGACAGGTGCATCCTCAGGTTGTCGGCTGCACCCCGACAGGAGGTTGCATCTGCCAGAGGGGACACCTTTTCTGATCCTCTCAGAAGTTGTCTATGGATGGGAGGAGGCCCTGGCTGACCCATTCTGTCCCCCTCTCCTCCCAGGCTACTTCATGGACCACTCTGTAGCCTTCAGGGACCTGCCGGTCAGGTGATGCCCAGTTCCTGTATACCTTGTCCCCACCTGTGTGTGACATGCCCTCTCCCCTCCCTGACCTCCCCCCTGCCCCCCCAGAATGGTTTGTTCCAGTACCTGCTACCGGGCAGAGACGGACACTGGGAAGGAGCCGTGGGGGCTGTATCGAGTGCACCACTTCACCAAGGTTGGCGCAGTGGGCGCTGCGGGGGGTCCCCCCAACAGCCTGGGGTCTCCTGACTCCCGTGCCCCTGCTCTGCCCCAGGTGGAGATGTTTGGGGTGACAGGCCCAGGGCTGGAGCAGAGCTCGCAGCTGCTGGAGGAGTTCCTGTCCCTGCAGATGGAGATCCTGACGGAGCTGGGCTTGCACTTCCGGTGCGGAGGGGGCGGCTGTGGTGGGGGGTGAGGGGCTCAAGGAGGCAGATGCCAGGCTGGTGCTTCTCCATTTTGAAAATCCTCCCACTTCTCCCACTGCCCCCTTTTCCCTGTATTACCATTATATACAGGCTCTCTGCCCACCAGTCTCTGAAGTCCTCGTTAGGGTTATGGGATTGTAACCACAGCATAAAGAGCACGGGGTTGAGACCCAGGCCCCTTCCTCCCTGTTGCTCTCCATCCCCAGGGTGCTGCCTCCCCACGGCCCCGCGAGAAGGGGGCACGCCCCTGGGTGTTGGATGTCTGCTTCCCCTCTCACCGCCAGTCACGTGTAGCTTTCAAAAGAGACAAATGGAAACATTTTTCTGGGTGACCCATTACAAAAACTGGGGGTGCCGTTATTACAGGCGGTGTGACTGGCCGTGGTGAACGGCCCGGAGATGTGGCCCAGGGCCTTTTCCCCTCCCCGGCCTCTCCCATCAGCTCCTCCTGTCCCTCCTCCTGTATCAGCTGCTCCGTCACCAGCCCCTGCCTCAAGGAGGTGCCCCCTCTGCCACTGTCTTTGTGACTTCCATTGCCCACCCTTTTGGCTGCCTTCTCTTCCATCGTTTCTCTTTTTTCCCTCCTCTTCCTCACCCTGAACTTCGCCTTTTCTTGCTCCATGGCTGCAGGGTTCTGGACATGCCCACCCAGGAACTGGGCCTTCCTGCCTACCGCAAGTTCGACATTGAGGCCTGGATGCCAGGCCGGGGTCGCTTTGGCGAGGTGAGCCCCCGCTCCCGTGGGGACGCGGGGTGGAAGGCGGATGACAGCGCCCCCCACGCCTGATCCCCTCAGCCCAACCCCACCCCCTTTTCCAGGTCACCAGTGCTTCCAACTGCACAGACTTCCAGAGCCGCCGCCTCCACATCATGTTCCAGACGGAGGCTGGGGAGCTGCAGTTCGCCCACACGGTGAGCACCTGCACCTCCCCGCGCCCACACCCACACCCACACCATGGCCTCAGCCCCTCCCTGGGACGCCTGGCAGGCGCCGTCTGAGCATGGCCCTCTCCCAGGTGAATGCCACCGCCTGTGCTGTCCCCCGCCTGCTCATCGCCCTCCTGGAGAGCAATCAGCAAAAGGTGAGAGGCTGAAGGACTGCGCCCGGAGGGGCAGAGGGCTCCTGCAGCGGCAGCGGCCTGAGCTCTGCTCTGTCCCCAGGACGGCTCGGTCCTCGTGCCACCTGCTCTCCAGCCCTACCTCGGCACCGAGCGGATCACGGCTCCCACCCATGTGCCTCTCCAGTACATCGGGCCCAACCAGCGCCAGAAGCCCAGGCTCCCGGGACAGCCTGTCTTGAGCTGAGGACTCATCAGCCACCGGGGTCATTGCTGCTTCTTGGACCTCAGGGGACCCTGGGGCCCTGGGATCTGTTGTCCTGGGACCGTCCTGACATCTGTGTGCCTCACATCAGCTCCACGCCTGGGCCTGTGGACTTCAGGGTCTACCTCTCCCTCTTCCCTACTTCCTTACAATCAGTTAGTGACCCTGTTGTCACTGGGGGTCCCAGCCTGTACTGAGAGGCAGGACATCTGGGAACCTGAAGGCTCTAGGGGTGGGGAAAGGAGAGAGGCCTCCACACTTCCTTCCTCCTCCCCTCCCTACCTCAGTGCTTAGCAGAAGGTCCACAATAAATGGTCAGAACATTGGCCTTCATGGATCTGTGAGCAAAGGAGATGGTCTTGGCCAGCTTGCGGGGGTACTGGGCAGTTGCTCAGAAGTGCTCAACCATCAAAGAGCCGTTGCCGGAAGTGTCCAGCAACTTCCAGGGCACCTGCACAGTAGCGTGGGGGCCACCAAGGGGGCTGAGAGGATGCCGAGGTCTCTCCCCTTACACTTAGGACAGTGGCATCTCATGCTCACCTGTTTCACCCTCACCCCTTGGTTTCCAGATTCCGTCCAGGGGCCAGTAGGCAGTACAGACGGTAAAACCAAAACTTGCCCTTCCCCTGGGTGTGCCCGTGGCCCATGGAGCTATTCTCCCAGCTCCTGTGGCCACAGCCCTGCAGGTCACGTTCACATCCACGCCATGTGCTGACCAGACGGCTCCACCTCCAAAACATTCCCAGGTCCCGCCCTCTGTCTCTCGTCCCTGGCCCCTTATGGTCCTGTCCACCACTGTCTCCCATTTGGAGAGTCATGCCACCTCTGCTGTCTCCCTGCTCCTTGTCCCACACAGCCCGAGGGACCCAGGGACACCAACATCAGCCACGCCCCTCCTGCCCAGAGCCCTCCTGTGGTTCCAGCTCACGCAGGAAAGGACAGAGTTGTCACGGTGGCCCACAAGGCCCCACACAATTTGCTCCCTACCTTTCTCTTCCACCCTCCCTCTCTCTCTGTGTGGCCATCCCCAACTCTGGACTTTGCACTCACTCATCCCCTCCCTGGCTCCCGCTCCCCTAGATCTTGTGTGGTTGCTTCGTTTTAATCACTCAGGTCTCCGCCCAGGTGTCACCTCAGAGAGGACCACCCGGAGCTTCCTGGCCACAAAGTAAAACCC
The DNA here is from genome assembly GCF_021234435.1 of Artibeus jamaicensis. Classification (NCBI taxonomy): domain Eukaryota; kingdom Metazoa; phylum Chordata; class Mammalia; order Chiroptera; family Phyllostomidae; genus Artibeus; species Artibeus jamaicensis. The sequence continues at coordinate 2,022,657 of NW_026521848.1, forward strand.
CCAGCACCCAGTGATGCACCCACACACACGTGACACATCACAGTCCCTCCCTCTCTCCTTACACACTGTGAGTGTTGTATGCCAACCCCTCTTCAAATATCTGTGCCTTCACTGCAGCAGCCTCTGGGTCTGCAAGAGGGTCGGCATGTAGTAGGTGCTCAACAAAAATTACAGCACAGCCAGTCACGTGTAGCTGAAGGTGCTACAGCCCCCGGAATTGCCTGTCAGCGTATACACACGTTCATTTATTTAATCCTCACTGTCGGACCTCAGCTACAGAGGAAGTTGTCACCAGCTCTATTTTACAAACAAAGGAACAGGTCTGAGAGGTGAAGCAATTGTCCCAGGACTGCAGGGATGGCCACTGTGGAGCTGGGAGTCAGGAGGAGCCCAGCCACATCCTCAGGAAACAGGCTTTGAGGCCCACTTTCCAGATGAGGAAACGGGGGCCAAGGAAGGGTAGGAGTTGCATGAGGTCGGTCAGTAAGTGGCTGCTGCTGGATTTGAACCCAGCCCTGCCTCCCAGCTAAGACTTAAGCTTGTCGGGCCTTGTTTCTGTGGGGAAACCTACCTACCTCCCGCCGCCCCCATATCCTGATGCTGAGGCGCCAAAAGCAGGAGCGGAGCGGGCGCAGGGTGTGGGTTCCCATGAATAATTGAGGGTCTCAGGCATGTCGGGCGCCCCACAGCTGTTGTCTAGCCGCGGGCGGGGAGGGGGCGGCGGTGACGTCACTTCCTCCCTCGCGGAGGCCAGGGGCGCGGGTTATAAGGAGCTGCCACCCTAGTCTTCACGGCACCAAGGCCCTGGTCAGGAAGCCTCGCCATGCCGCGCTGTGGGCGCCCGGTGCTGCAGGTGCTGCCGCTGTCCCCGCTGCTGGTGCTGCTGCTGGGGGCGTGTGAGTGTCAGAAACTGAGGAGGCAGCGCCTCGGAGGCAGTCTGGGGATCAGGGACTCGGGGGCTGGGGGGCTGGGACAGTGCACCCCACGGGGTCGGATGAGGGACTCCGGTGGACGGGTTTCCCCGTGGGGACAGTGCATCTGGCAGGTGGACCGGGGAGGAGACTGTAGGTACCAGGACGCCCTTGGCGCTTGGAGACAGCCGGGGTCTTGAGCCCAGTTCCCACCTCCTTCCTCCGCAGCCTCCGCTGCTCCGTTGGCACCGAGGCCGTCCAAGGAGGAGGTAAAAAGTGCGGGCCCCCTGCCCTGGCTCACACCCCGGGGAGGGGGGGCCCCGGCCATCCCTGCCCAGCCGCCTCCAGGTCATCTCTTCTGCAGCTGCTCCCCTTACGCCCACCCGCCCTAACCTCAGGTTCCCCTCTGACCCTACCCCCCCAGCTGACCCGCTGCCTGGCAGAGGTGGTCACAGAAGTGCTGACCCTGGGTCAGGCCCAGCGAGGCCCTTGTACAACTCTCCTCCACAAAGGTAAGGAGGGCCCAGGCTGCAGTTCCTCCGGGAGCTCCCACCCCACCTGGGGTTCTGCTCCGGGCTGCCTGGAGGGTGTCCTCAAACCCCCAACCCGCCCTTGCCTCCTCCGCTCACCTCCCTCTCCGAAGCCTCTTCCTCCTACTTGGGCTCAGGTTCGGGCTGGCAGAGATGGCGGTGCCCTATCTTCTCCCAGCACGTCCGGCCTGGCCCCAGCCAGCCCCGGGGGCTCCCCGACAGAGGCCCAGGGGTGGGGCAGACAGTGTCCTCAGCACCTGACCCTCCGCTCCCAGTCCTGGGCAGTCCCCCCGTGGGGCTCGGGGTGGGCCCCAGAACTCCTGCAGGTGTTTCCCAACTTCCTGGAGAAGAGCGTCCGCCCTCTTTCCGCCAGAGATGTGTGAGACAGAACCCTACAGCTGCGTGTCCGCTGAGGGAAAAGGCCCGCTGGCTGGAGATTTCAAGAAGCACGAGGCTGGCGAGATGAGGTCCAGCCAGGAGATGAGGGATGAGGAAGAGGAGGAGGCAGCAGAGAGGATCCACGAGTCTGAAGTGCAAGAACAGGGAATCCGCAAGCAGCTCCACAGCCAGCTCCGCCAGGAGGACCATGAAGAGGAGGAGGAGGGGGGGAGGGAGAGGGGGCCCTCGGAGACCTCTGAGGGCCTGTGGAAGCAGCAGCCAGAGGATGGAGGTGGCCCCCAGAAGCGGGTGGCAGAGCAGGCCAGTGACGAGGAGACGGCCCAGTTCGAGGCTGAGAAGGGCATGCAGGTGCTGGGCGGGGGCCACAGCCTGTGGAAGGGGGCGGAGGGCAGGGGAAGAGAGAGGCCCGAGGAGCTGCCGCACCACCACCACCGCCGGCCGGGGACTGAGCCCAAGCAGAAGGAAGAGGCTGCAGAGAGGGAGGTGAGCGGAGGGGGCGGTGGGAGTGGGGTAGACCCATCCGAGGCGTTCCTGCCCCGCAGCTGCCAGTGAGTGCAAGGCCCACCGTGAAAGGATCGCCGTGACCAGGACTGGACAGGAACATCCAAGCAGGGCCTCTACCTGACCAAGATGGTTCCCACTCATTATAGCGACCCAGACAGCCACTGTTAGTGCACAGAAGTGTCTGAATTAGCCACCATTGCTAGTCCCCGACGACCAAATTGGCCACATGGACAGGCCGCTGCTGGGCCTGGTTCTCTGAACTATAAGACGGGCACCCCTGCGGAAAGCAGGCTGTAACCGAAATGGCCATCACCTCCCAGATGGGTCCTGGCACCCCAGTGGGCACCTTTGCTAGTCCCGTGTCTGCTGCTGCTGTTGCCTGTGGCGGTCACCATAGCCCCACCACTGGTCACGCTGTCCAACATTACTCTTCTGGGGCTGTGGCAACCACTGTGGTCACTGTCGTAGCCCAGGATGACCCCTGCCGGCTGCCACTGTGCAAGCCGACATGGCCCCCGTGCACAGGCGACCATGGAGGAGACCTGCCTCTGGCGGGCGCTGACCCCCCCATTTCTGACCCCGCCAGGAGCAGGACGCAGAGAGGCTGGAGCACGCGAGAGAGGAGCTGACGAAGGCTGCGGAGGTGCTGAGGCAGGAGCTCCGGAGGGCGGGCTGACTCCCGACTCACGTCCTCCTTCTTCCCCATACACCCCGTGGCTTAGGACTGTTGGCTCCCAAAGCCCCCACCTCACCAGGCACCCCACTCCACTCCCAACCGCAGGGGTGGGAGGAGGGTGTGCCTTGGAACCAGGCCTGAGGGGCCGAGTCTGCACTGGCCAGAGGGCCTGGCTCAGACCCACTCAGGAGACGCTCCGCCCCCACGAAACCCACTCCCACCCTTCTGAGTGAATAAAGCACAAGGAAAACCACCCAGGCCAACTGTGCAGCACTCAATTCGGGATGAATGGGGCCCAGGAGTAAACTGGAAAACTGGGGAGGCAACAGGCAATCTAGTCTCTGGTTGTCAGAACTGGGATTTTATTACATTGGAAATTCTATTAACAACTGAGTCAGACAGGGTCATCAGGGAGAGGTTTGGAGGCTTGGGTAGGAGGTATTCGGTTTGCGGTCCGGCTGCTGTGGACCACGATGTCGTCATATTCATCCTGTGGGCAGAGCAGGCCAAACAGGGGCTCAGGTGGCTGCCACCTTGCCCGCTGCCCAATTTCTCCCACTCACCCAAAACACTGGGTCTTGTCTTGAAACCTGAGTTTCCCTGCTTGTAGTTCAACTTCCCAGCTCCTGGTCCTCCACCCAGCAATCTCAAGGCCGGCTGTGTTTTCCCACGACTACCGCTGGGCTCTAGCCCGCCTGCTTCTCCAGTCCTTTAGCAGCCGCAGCCACTGAGGTCTCCCTCCCCGGCCCCTCCCCTCTGCCTTTACCCAGATTCCTCAGTGCCCCCATTCCACACCACCCTCTGCCCAAAGTAGCAGCCTGGGTTCAAAGAAACATCCTCACCGCTGCCCAGGGTCTTTCCCCACTGCTGCCAGTGTCCAAATCACTGCTGCCCAAGGTCATCTCCCCACAGCCTGAGCACTCCCCACGCTGCTGCTTGCTCACTGCTGCCTATTTATAGGTCACTGCACCCGAGGTCTTTTCTCTCCCTCTGCCATTGCCGTAATTTCTCAACCACCATAGCCCCAGTTCTTGCTGCCCCCCACCCCCCACCATCCAGCTCACTTGGCACTGCTTGCCTGAGTTCTCTAATTGCAGCAGCCCGAGCTGTCTCTGCACGCTGCCTAATTTCTCCTAATGAGGGCATTGCATCTGACCGGCTACCCTGAGCCCGCAGCTGGGCTGCCCAGTCTCTCCTCCTGACTCACGCCCTCATCCCTGCTGTCGCTGTCGCTACTGCTGCTGCAGGGGCCAGGCTTGTCGTCCTCATCCTCAGGTTCAGGGGCGCCGTGTGCACGGAGGAGGCAGGCGAGGACGGGGTTGGGCCGGAGCATGGCGCTGCCCAGTGGGGTGCGGCCACCGTACATGCGGGCAGTGGGGTCAGCACCCGCCTTCAGAAGAAGCTCCAGCACATCGGCTGCTTGGGCCTCCACTGCCAAGTGCAAGGGGCTCCGGCCGCACGTGGGCTCCTGTGGGGTGTAGCAGAGAGGTCATAGGAAGCCCTACCCCACCCTGGGGACAGCCCCATCCTGCCACACCTTCGCCCCCGCGAGGCTCACCGGTTTGTTGAGGTCAGCTCCGGCCTCCCGGAGCAGTCGGACCATCTCTGCGTCTTTGTGGATAATGGCCACATGGAGTGGGGTATGGCCTGAGGACAGAGCGACTAATGTCAGATGATGAGGGTGAGGGGCCTGGGTACCCAACACCACACTCCTGGGGGAGAGCTCCGTGGCCTGAGGGTGACTGAGCTTGGGGTCTGGCTCCTGAATTGCTGGGTATGTCAAAGAGCCACCTGCACTGCAAATGCCTCAGTCTCAGGTGGACTGAAAGTGGCTGGTGGTGCCAGGGCCCTGGCTGTGGGGTGTCTGGGGCCTGACAGCTGAAGAGCCTGTGGCTACGGACGAGAGGCCTGGATCTTGGGGTCAGGAGCCATGAGTCTCTGGTCTTACTTTACAAAGAACCTGGAACCCAAATCCCTGGGTCCTGAGTGGTTGAAGGGCCTGTACATTGGAGGCCTAGGGTAAGCCCTAAACACTGACTGGGTTGTGGATGACCTCAGGCCCCTTGCGAAAGGGCCTTGTCTCAGGTGGCTGGACTTACAGACGGGAGAGTTGAGACCCAGGCACCAGGGCCCTGGGTAGACGGTCTTTTGTCCCATGAGGACTGGCTGCAGGTGGCTGTCCCTGAACTCCAATGTCAATCTCTGGGAACCTGGGCTGCCAGAATCTCAGAGGGCCTGGGCCTACAGTTCCATAATCCTGGGTGGACTAGGACCCCTGGCTGAGGGTAGGGGGGTGTCCAGGGTGAGTTGTGCCTTCTGACTACAGAGACTGGGCCCAACACCTGGATTTGGCCCTAGTAGCTCTGCCCTGTGGGTTACAAGTGATCTGGAGCCTTCGGGTGGAGGTCCTGGGTCCCATGTGGCCAGTTCTCAATGATCTGGGGCCTGAGCAGGACTCTTTGGTCCCAATGCCTGAGTCCCTGAAGCCTCAATATTATTTCCCAGGGGACTGGACGTTGAGTCCGAAGAGCTGAGCCCAGAGCCAGGTGCTGTCACCTGGCCCTTCTCAGTGACTGCAGACCCTCACCGTGGTAGTTTTCAGCCTCCAGCTGCAGCTTCCAGTCCTCATTCTTATCCTTTTCCTTCTCCAAGTCGGGTTCGGGGTATGAGGCAACAGGGGTGTGGCTGGTGTCAGGGGTGTGGTCCAGGCCCTGAGTGAGGTAGGTGCTGGGGGCTTCCCTGGGCCTTGGGGGGCGGGGCTGGAGCAGCACTCGAGCACAGGCATGTGCCCCCACACGGCAGGCCAGATGCAGAGCTGTATGGCCCCCACGCTCTGCCACGTGCAATCCGGAGCCTGCAGCATACAACTTCTCCACTGTGGATGCCTCCCCCAGGATGGCTGCCAGGTGCAGGGCTGTCTGCAGGAGCAGAGTGCAGGGGTTAGGAGCTGCACTGAGAACCCTGGCCCCCAGCTTTGCACTGTCCTCCAGTGGCTCACCTGGCCCAGGTCATTCTGCAGGTCCAGGTACTCAGTGCCAGCCACATAGCCTAGGAGGAAATCCAGGAAGGGCTCATGCTGATGAATCACAGCCAAGTGTAGTGCTCTGAGAACAAGGACAGGCATCAGAAGACAGAGGTCAAGTCCTCTTGCATTTACTCATTCAATACGCATGGAGTGCCCACCGTGTACTAGCTAGCCACTGTGACCACAGCTCTGGAACCAGCTGTCAGGAATCTCAAAGGGTCAGGTAGGCGTTAACTCAGAAAATTTGTTTAATCAATGTATACTAAGTAGGACTTCTACCTCCCCTCAAACAGGGACCAGATTTCCCTCCTATCTGAATCAACCAACAAATCAAACAAAACATAGTATACAAAACAGCATCTTTCTTTCTTTCTTTCTTTCTTCTTGTATGAAACAAAAGTCTGCAATATACTGGACATCATGCAATGAATGACAGGGAGAGACAGGAAATAAACGAGGTGAACCCTTCAACTGACTGTTTCCATGACACAGTGCAGGGAGGCGCCTGGGTGAGGAGATGGAGCCGAGTTTGGGGGAAGCCAGGTGGCCAGAATCAGAGGATACAGAACTCGAGAGGAGAGATGTACAGAGAGACCCCCACGTCTGCAGAGGGGCCTCTCCTGTATGTAGGAGGATACTGATCAGGGCCTGGGTGTGAGGGAATTACCCCAGTGTGAGGAAGCATCATCCAAAAGCACTAGAGAAACATGCCCATCGCTCACCCGAGACTGGGAATGGCACCTGTCCCCACCAGCCAGACTAGGAAAAACCCATCCTCCACAGGGCACTGAGTAGAACAGTCCAGAGGGGCCTACCTCAATAGTGGGGAACGATGAGCACGAGGCGGGACAATGTTCGGGACGCACCTAACAAGTCATAAAAGCAAAACCCACAAGGATCAAACCACCTACAGGTAATTTAGCTGAAACCCAAAACAAAACTCAGGAATATTTATAGGAACACAAACGGACCAGCCTAACGAGGTAAATTCCACAATGTCTGACATCGACTCAAAGATTATCAGGCAATGCAAAGAGGCAGAAACACATGATCCTAATCAGAATTATCGATTGACTGAAGTTGACCTAGAAGTGATCCAGACATTAGAATTAGCAAACAGAATATTACAACAGTTCATTAACTAGATCTCACACATTGCAAAAGCGAAGACATGGATGATAAAAGAAAAAGACTCCAGCCCCAGCCAGGTGGCTCGGTTGGTTGGAGTGTCATCCTGTGCACCAAAGGTCACAGGTTTGATCCGTGGTTGAAGCATGTAAAGAAGATAACAGATCAATGTTTCTCTCTCACATCGAATTTTCTCTCTCTCTTCTCCTACTCCCTTTTTCTCTTTCTAAAATGAATAAAAACACTTCCGGTCGATATGGTGCATCGGTAAACACGGCTCACCCTCCTCTCACAACCACATCAAAATTACAACTAAAATATAGAACCATCGCTCAGAACCATCAGAAATCAAGGTGAATGGAAGTCTGACAACTACAGAACTAAAGAAACCACAGCCATCCACACTGCCAGGGGGGCAGAGATGTGGAAAAGGGTGGTCCCACATCCACGTGTGGTAGATGAAAATTCAGAAGGAATATCTTGGGAGCAAGGAGTCCCAGCCCCACACCACGCCCCTCAGCCCAGAATTCCAGTGCCAAGAAGATAGGCCCCCATAATTTCTCGCTGCAAAAACCAGTGGGGACTGAGTAGGTGGAAGAAACTTCTGGAGTCCCAAGCAGTTCCTCTTAAAGAAACCATACACGGATTTAATCAGACTCACTCCTTCTGAGCTCCAGCACTGGGGCATCTCGAAAGGCACCATGGCACACAGGGAGAAAGTGAAGAGTCTGGCATCAAGGCGAGAGCTGGGGGAGATCCTTCTCCTAGACAGAAAGGTGGGCAAAGGCCATTGTCCCTTTTCTGAACCTTCCCCTTACAAAGCCAGACAGGCAGGTGCCATATCTGAGACCCCATCAACCTGGCTAATACTGTTTGCCCTGACCTGGAGATCCCCAGACTCGGTCCCACCAAACCTACAGACCACCCCCACCTCAAGGTGCTTTTCTATATGAATGGCTAGTCTTGGATCACGCTTCCCAACTTCCTAAACCCTTTCCAACAAGCAACAGCCAACCTCAGTGAGTCCTTAGCCCCCGCCTTCCCCGCCCCCGTACTTCTTGCTAAGGGGCCCCAGGCCCAGCACTAGCAACAACCAGCCTAGATTCACAGCTTGGCTTCGCCTGGGACTCTCCAAGCCCAGCCCAAGTAGCAGTCATCTCAGATTGCTTTACAACATAGTAGGGGCTGACCTTCTCCTGCACCACCCGAGAAACCCCAGGGCCTGCGCACCCTACAGCTGTAGTTGTAGTAAACAACCACAGACCACACTGGAGCACCACCACCCTGCCCTGCACAGCTGATCCTCCATGAAGAGTAGAAGTTTGTCCTCAGTGGTCACGGCCAACCCTCACAGCTGACTGACCTGGGGAAATCCCTCTCACTGACCTGCCGACGGTAATCAAGGTTCAACTACAGGAGGAGGGCGCGCTCAGCCCACACAAATGGTGCACCTCGAGTACCCAGCTTGGGTGATGGATCCTACAGGACACTTATTACATTAGGCCACACTACCAAGACAGGGAATCATAGCAGTTCTACCTAATACATGGAAACAAACACATGGAGGCTGCCAAAATGAGGAGAGAAACATGAAAGAACAAATGAAAGAACAGAATCAAAACTCCAGAAAAAGAGCTAAAGAAAATGGAGATTAGCAATCTATCAGATGCAGAGCTCAAAACACTGGTTATAAGGATGCTCAAGGGACTTGGTGAGGATCTCAGCAGCATAAAAAAGATCCAGTCAGAAATGAAGGATACACTAATTAAAATAAAAAAACAATTTACAGAGAATCAACAGTAGAGTGAATGAAGCCCAGAATTAAATCAATGATTTGGAACCTATGAAAGCAAAAAACAACCAAACAGAACAAGAAGTAAAAAGAACCCCCCAAAATGAGAATAAGCAGACTCTGGGACAGCTTCAAGAGGTCCAACATTTGCATCATAGGGATGCCAGAAGGAGAAGGGAAAGAGCAAGAAATTAGTCATCTGTTTGAAAAAGTAATGAAAGAAAACTTCCCTCAGCTGCTGAAGGAAATAGACATGCAAGCCCAGAAGCACAACAAAGTCCCAAACGAGATGGATGCAAACAGGCTCACTCTAAGACACATCATAATTAAAATGCCAAAGGTTAAAAATAAAGAGAGAATCTTAAAAGTGGCAAGAGAAAAGCAGTTAGTTATATACAGCAGAACTCCCATAAGACTGTCAGCTGATTTCTTAAAAGAAACGGCAGGCTAGAAGGGACTGGCAAGAAATATTCAAAGTTATGAAAAGCAGGGACCTACAGCCAAGATTGCTCTACCCAGCAAAGCTATCATTTAGAATCAAAAGACAGATAAAGATCTTCCCAGCCTAGAAAACACAGGAGTTCATCATCACCAAATCATTGTTATATGAAATGTTAAAAGCACTAACTTAAGAAAAAGATCAAAATTACAAACAATAAAATGGCAACAAATACATACCTATCAACAACTGAATCTAAAAAATAAACTCAGCAAACAAGAATAGCCCTGGCTGGTGTAGCTCAGCGGACTGAGCATGGGCCTGCAAACCAAAGGAGATTGCAGTTCGATTCCCAGTCAGGGCACATGCCTGGGTTGCAGGCCAGTTCCCATCAGGAGATGCACGAAAGGCGACCATACATTGATATTTCTTTCCCTAACCCTTCCCCTCTAAGATAAATAAATAAAATCTTTAAAAAGAAGAAGAAAAAGAACAGAGAGAGAGACTGATGCAGAGAGCATTTTGATGGGTTCTAAAATGGAGGGGGATCTGGGGGAATGGGTGAAGAGGTGAGCAGACTAAGTACACACAGGTAGTTAGAGAACAGCCATGGGGATGTACAGTACAGTACAGGAAATGGAGTAGCCAAAGAACCTATGCACAACCCATGGACATGAACAATGGGGGTGGGACTGCCTGAGGGAGTGGGGGATGCTGGATGGAGGGGGGCAAAGTGGAAAGAACCAGGGCAACTGTAATAGCATAATCATAAAAATATCATTAAAAATAAGATAAAATCAATAAAACATATCCTCAGATGAGGATAAAACAAAAAAATTAAAAAAGAAAGAAAAAGATTCAACTACAACTAGAGATAAAAACTACAGCACATGATGAAAAACACTCTGGATGGGATTAACAGCAGATTACACACTGCAGAAGGGAGACTCACATATTGGAAGACTTCATAACAGAAACTTTCCAGAATAAAACACAAAGAGCATATTAAAAAATGGCCCTGGCTGGTGTGGCTCAGTGGAATGAGCACAGGTGTGTGAACCAAGAGGTTACCAGTTCGATTCCCAGTCATGGCACACGCCTGGGTTTCGGGCCAGGTGCCCAGTGGGGGCCACCTGAGAGGCAAGCACATATCAATGTTTCTCCCCCTCTCTTTCTCCCTCCCTTCCCTTTGCTCTAAAAATAAATAAATAAAATCTTTTTTAAAAAATGGAAGAATATCAGTGAGCTGTGGAACAATGTCCCTAAAGGAGGAGGTGGATTATTTTTAAAAAGTGCATATATATATATATATATATATATATATATATATTTGAAGAAACAGTATCTAGAAAATCCCTCAAACTTGCTGAAAACTCTAAACTCACAGAACCAAGATGGTGACTGCCAAGAACAAGAAATATGAAGTAAACTACACCAAGATCTATCATTAAAAAACCTGCTTAAAACCAATGATAAAGACCAAAATCTTAAAAGCAGCCAGAGATCAATAATATACATATATATATATTAAAAGTAGCCAGGGAGCCCTGGCTGGTGTAGCTCAGTGGATTGAGTGCGGGCCTGCAAACCAAAGGATCGTGGTTCGATTCCCAGTCAGGGCACATGCCTGGGTTGCAGGCCAGTTCCCAGTGGGGGACACATGAAGGGCAACTGCACATTGATGTTTCTCTCCCTCTCTCCTTCCCTTCCCCTCTAAAGATAAATAAATAAGATCTTTTAAAAAAATTAAAAAAAAAAAAGTAGCCAGAGAAAAGATACATTAAATATAGAGGACTAGAAATAAGAATGACGGCAGATTTTGCATAGGGAAAAATGCAAGAAAACCCACAATGGAGCGACATCTTCAATGTACTCAAAGATAGTAACTATCCAACCAGAATTCTTTGATCTTTTGCTTTCATTCTTTGAAAGCAAAAATAGCTTTAAAAAAAATGAATACAAAATCCAGATGTTTTCAGATACACAAAAGCTGAAGGAACTCATCACCACCCGACCCACCCCACAAGAAATGTCAGAGGAAACTGCGAGGAAAGGAAAATGGGACCAAATGGAATATGGATCTACACAAAGGCTAAGGAACGCTGAAAACGGTAATGCTGGGGATCAATGGGCAAGGGTTTTTTATTATGTAAGCCTCTTTCTAAGATAATTTTTTAATATAATTGACTATTCAAGCAAAAATAGTAACAATGTATGGCGGGGTTTATAACACCTGTGGGAGTAAAATGTGCGACCACAACAACATAGAGGCCAGGAGGGCTGAATGGAACGCTGTCTAGGGTTCTTTCACGCCCGGGAGCTGGCGTCCTGTCAATCAAGGTCAATTTGTACACCACGAGCTCTCAGGGAGGGATCCACAAACATTTTCTGTAAAGGGCCAGATAAATATTTTAGGCTTTGGGGGCCAAGCGGTCTCTTTTACCTACTCTGCTCTGCTGCAGCGAAGCCAAAGCAGCCGCCAGCGATACGGAAATGGATGAGTGGGGCTGTACTGAAACTGAACTTGATTTACAGAGTCTGAAATCGGAATCCCACATGATTTTCACTGGTAACACAATATTCTTTTTATTTTCTTTTCATCTATTTAAAACCCATTCTTTTTTTTTTTTTTTTTTTTTAGAGAGAGAGGAGAAGGGAAGGAGAAAGAGTGGGAGAGAAACATCAATGTGTGGTTGCCTCTCATGTGTCCCCCACTGGGGACCTGGCCCATAACCCAGGCATGTGCCCTGACTGAGAATCGAACTGGCAACCCTTTGCTTCACAGGCATGTGCTCAATCCACTGAGCCACACTGGCCAGGGCTTAAAACCCATTCTTAGCTCACTGCCACACAAAAGCAGCTGGCTGGCTGGACTCTCCTGGAGCCCAGAGTCTGCCAGCCCCGTCTTTCAGAGCAGCCACTAAAATAACAAAACAAAGGGTTAAAGCTAATAAGCCAACAAAGAAATACAAGGGAACAAAATGTACCAGTTCCAAAAGAAGGAAGATAAAGAGAAGCTGAGAAACAAAGGAGAGATAAGTATAAAACCAATAGCAATATAATAAATATAACCTCATCAATAATTAATGTAAATGGCCTAAACACTCTAATTACAAAGCAGACATTGTCACATTGACTATAAAAGCAAAACCCAAATATACGCTGCCTATAAAAAACTCATTAAATATAAATATTTTAAAATAGGTTAAAAATAAAAGGGTGGAAAGCAGTGTATCATGCTCACACTAGTCAGCCAAAAGAAAGCAGGGCTTGAGTATTTTAATATCAAAGTAGATCTCAAAGCAAGGAATATTATCAAGGATAAAGGTTATTTCATAATGAGAAAGGGGTCAATGAAGCAAGAGATATAATTCTAAACACTTGTGCCCCTAATAACAGAGTGTTCAATTACACAAAGCAAAACCTGATAGAACTACAAGGAGAAATAGACAAATCCACAATTCTTATTGGAAATTTCAATACATCTCTCAATAATTGATAGAACAGGTAGACAGAAATCATCAGCAAGGACATGGTAGAATGGAACACTATACCCAACAACAGCAGAATACATATTCTGGACCATAGGACAAGTCTTAATAAGTTTAAAAGGATTCTAGTCATACAAAGTATGTTCTCAGTCCACAATGGAATCAAATTAAAAATCAATAAAGAAGGTTACTCACCAAAAAACCACTCCCCCCTTTTCCTCTAAAGATAAATAAATAAAATCTTAAAAAAAAAAAAAAAAAGAATGGTATCTGGAAAGTCTTCTAAATGTCTGGAGACTAAATAGAACACTTCTAAATACTCCACCAACCAAATAAGATATCAAAAGAGAAATGATAAAGTATAGTGAATTGAATAAAAGTCAAAACTCAACACATCAGAATTGGTGAGATACCACTAAAACTGTGCTTGAGGAACTTAATAGTACCCAATACCTGTAACAAAGAAGGAAGGTCTCAATGACCTCAGTTTCTACCTCAAATACCAGAAAAAGAAAAATAAGTTAAACCCAAAGCAAGCAAAAGAAAGGAAATAATGAAAGTAAGAACACAGGTCAGTAAAATAGCCAAAAAAAAAAAGACAGAAAAATTATGAAACCAGCTGGGTTTTTTGAGATCAGTGTTTACTGAATGCCCCCTACGGGTCAGGCCCTGTTCAGTCACTGGGGATATAGCAAAAACACAGCACACAGCAAAAACCCCAGGTACAGTCCCTCACTTGGGCCTTTCCAAGGTTGCTCTTTTTACCCTCTTACCCAGAATGCTCTCCCCGAATAATCTACTCATTTCATTTTCCTTCTTGATTTTTCTCCAAAGAAGTTACTGCCCTACAGCACACCATTATCCTGTCCTTTTTATTTTTGTCATTTTTTTCTTTTCTTTTCTGTCTTACTTTGTGTCTTTCTGTTGTCTTTGTCTTTCTCTCCGTCTCTTTTTTCCTTCCTTTCTTTTTTTCAGTCCCTTCCTCCCTTCCTGTCTTTCTGCCTATCTACCCTCCTCCCTCAAATGTATACTCCCAACAGGCATAAGTTTTTTCTATTTTCTTCGCTGTCTTATCACCAGCACCTAAAACAGCCCCTAAAACATGGCAGTGTTTGATAAACATTTGTTTGCCTAACAGATGAATCCCTGCTATCATGGAGCTTACAAATTTTCTCTTTGAATGTGAGGTGCGAAGATCAGTGCCCAGAAGGTGGGACCTTAGAGTCAAAGTCCAAGTGTCAATTTTGGAATTCAAGGTCTAATGCTCATAAATCAGGAGCAAAAGATCAAAGACCATACACATTTTTGGAGGTTAGAGGTCAGGACGTGCCTGCCTGAGCTGCAGTTCTAATAAAGGTTTTAGGACTGGGGTCAGGAAGGTCAAATCGAGTTTTAGGATCAATGAAACAGAATGTGGAACTCTGAGAACAAGAAGGGAGGTCAGAAAGTACTGAATGAGGATCAAAGTGGAGTAGGAAATTGGTTTTATTAAAGGTTAAGAGCCCTGGCTGGTGTGGCTAAGTGGATTAAGCGCCAGCCTGCGAACAAAAGGGTCACTGGTTCGATTCTCAGTCAGGGCACATCCTGGGTTGATTGTTGGCCAGGTCCCCAGTACGAGGCACACGAAAGGCACCCACACATTGATATTTCTCTCCCTCTCTTTCTCCCCTTTCTCCCTCCCCTCTCTCTAAAAATACACATCTAAAATCTTTTAAAAAGTCAGGTCAGGAAGTCAAGCATCTGAAATCAGAAGTCAGATTAAGGAGTGACTGGGAAGCCGGGATCAGAGACTAGGAAATCAGATGTAGTATCCTAGGGCCCAGTTTGGCAGCCTAAATTTCACTCACGTGTCCCCATCCTCAGTGACGTAGCTGAAGACAAGGTGAGCCCACGACAGCCCCGGATCCAACTCTGAGCCCAGTCCCGGTCCTCCGGGAGCCGCTGCATCTGGACCCAGAGAGCCCAGGCCACTGTCGCACCATTCGTCGGCATCCACAGCTTTCCCCAAGCAAGCGACCCCGGCCATGGCCCCCAAAGCCTCAGGGGGCCCTGCGCGGCCGCCCGCCTTTCGCTGGGCTATACCTGAAGCTCTGGAGCTTCCGCCCTGCGGGAAATTCCCCAACACGCCCCCCTAATCCATCCAATCAGAGTAGGCTAAACGCTCACGCTTCGCCCCCGTACCACACCACGACCAATCAGAGTCTTCATATGGACTACGGCTCTCTACCGGTTCCCACATTTTCCGGCCGCCCTTTATCAGCATGGCTACCGGCGCGGGGCACTTTGGGACTCGTAGTCCGGACCTCGCCTATTTTTTTTCGTACTTCGAAAGGGCGTACGCCACTGGTTAAGCGAAAGCTTTTATGTGGCCGCGCTGGCTGCTGGGAGTAGTAGTTCTCTGCCCTATCTCGGCCACATCTCTGCCCCTACTGTTTCCGGTGCTGTCACGGGACAGAGCAGTCGGTGACAGCCCCAAGGGCTCCCGCCCCGTGCCCATGGCCGAACGGGACGGTGAGTCGGGGTCCTCGGTGGGAAAGTCGGGCCGGGCCTCGCCGGGGCCTGGCTGAGAGCTGCAGGCCCCGGGGCTCGAGGGCGGGTGTGGTGGGGAAGGAGATTGGGGCTGCATGCAGGAGAAGTGGGGTTCGGGGGGGCTGTTGCTAAGTGATCCATATTGGTAGGCTGGTGGGTTTCTGGGTCGCGAAGTTTTAAGGGGCCTTTTGACATGTCTCCCAAGTTACTAATGATCCCGTGTTTCACTAGCCTTGGTTGTCAAGGACCTTGGTTGCTAAGGGCTTAAGTTGCTGCAGCCCCGGTTGCCAAGGGTACCTGGTTGTTTGGGGGAACTGTAGGATGCTAGGGCACCCCTGGTGCCTCTTCCTATCTCTTCCCTCTAGTTCCTGTACCTCTCCTAAACATACCACCCTCATCGCACCTTGTCCCCCACACCTATTTTCAGTCCGAATATCTCTTACTTTCTCTCCTCCTTTCTAAACTTACCACTCCTTGTAAACCGAGCCCTCCCCGCACATACACTCACACACTATATGTCGTCCTAACTCCTCCTAAGGTTTCCTCCATGCCCTGTATCCTTTACTTTCTCCTCCCTCTCCTAAACCTTCATCTCTGGCCCTTTGTCCCTCCCAGCACCCTCCACTCTGCTTTTCCCCAGCCCTTCCCTCCCTCTACTCCATTTTTACCACCACCCCGTACCCCAGTATAGCTAGGTTGGTGGGTATTCTTGCCTCCATCCCCCTGCTTTGAAGCCCTTGATAACCCCTTAACCATTCCCCCCACTATAACCACATCTGCTCCCCCTCCTCCCCCAGCCTCTGACCCTCTGGAGACCCAGGCAGGGAAGGTGCAGGAGGCTCAGGTGAGATGGGGGAAGGGTGGAGGGAAGGAGAGAGATGGACTTGTTCCTACACCCCACTCCCCTGGGGGGAGGTGACAATAGGGAGAGTTACCCCAGGGCCCTCAGCACACAGCCCCACTCTCTTGTCCCAGGGCCCAGTTCAGCCTCCTGGGGAGTGGTGGATGCTGAGGACTGAGAATCAAAGGAGGGTGGGCAGCCTCAAGCCGAGGCCTGCCCTACTGAGCTTTCCTCTCTCCTTCCCCGTCCTGCCCCGCCCCCCACACACCTCAGTCCCTTCTGAACTTCATTATGCTGTTCCTGGGACAGGCATCCAGCTTGGTCCCTGAACTCACAGATCTCATCAACAAGTGACTAGCAAATGACCTTACATGAAAATGATTGTGAAAGTAGCCCAGGGCATTGTGGGAGCCCAGAAGAAACTTTGTGGGGTCACAGAGATTGCAGCCAGTCCATCCCGGAGGAGTCCACAGGCTAGTCTAGGCGTCAGATTGAGGTAGACACATTTGTAGTACATGAAGAATAACTTAGAATTTTCTCAGGCGAGTTGAGAAGTGGTATTTCACACAGAGGTATTTCCCCCAGCTAGTGCAGAGTCCTGGGAGCATGGAAGAGTGTGGTGGGTTTTGTAGGCAGTGATTGGGGGTGGTCAACTAACTGTATGGCTGGCATTCATTGAGTACTTACTTCAGCCGGGTACTCTGCTTAGTGCTTTACGGCCATCACCTCATTTCATCTTCCCAGCATTCCCATGGGGGTCAAGGCGTATTGTGGCCATTTTACAGAAAAGGAACTTGAGACAGAGTTGTTAAGTATCCTGTTCTCTGTCACTCAGAATACCAGAGAAGCATTTGCAACCCACAGCGCACAGCACAATGCCTTTCAGAATGTCCAGGGAGAGGTAGGCAGCTGCCTCAGGGAGGCCCGAAGGCCCCGTGAGCAATGCCAGCTCCCGCTTAGGCCAAGTTGCTCCCGCCTGCTGGGCAGGGCCCTCGAGTCCTTCCGCAGAGCCTGTCTGCAGCCTGAAGGCCTGCTGCCCACCCCCGCAGTGAAGTCGCTGTTCAGATGCAGGCGATGCAGAAGCTGTGAGTAAAGCACCTCCCAGGTGCACACAGAGCGTATAAGAGTTTCTTGTCAGGCCAAGGCTTCTCCCTCGCCTGGCTCCCAAAATAGGGCCACTGTCAGAGAAAAAGGTTTAATGTTATAAAGGATCCTCAGTCCCAAAGAGAGATTCGAAGGCGTAAATTGCAGCATTGTCCATAATGGGGCAAAACTGGAAGCAGCCCAAGTGGCTGTCAGTAGACAGTTAAGTGAACTGTGGGGCCTCCTTACAATGAATGCAACACAGTGTAGCTGGTTAAAAGAATGAGGTAGGTCTACAGTATCTTGTCCTGCAGAAGATGCAAGGTGTGGCATTGTGTTTTGGTATGACCCATATCTGGGAAATAATGTTTTATATTCAGATTTAAAAAATCTGGCGAAATGACCATTGTGTGGTTAATAGTGGTTATCTTGGGGGGAGGGAGTGAAATTACAAGGCAGGTGCCCCAAGTTACACCTTATCTGAAAGTCGGACTTTTTGCAAAGCGTATATAATCTAAAATGCAATAAAAATGTACTGGTACATTTGTTTGGAAGAGAGGTTCCTATTCAAAAAGACTTGAAACCAGATAGTGAGTGATGGGCCAGAGGGGTTGTTGGAGGGGTTTGAAGCAGGAGAGTGAGTTGGTAAGAATCGTTTTTACCAGAGCCATTATAGGGCCCAGCCCCGGCATAACACGTAGGTACTCATTCATTCAGTGCGGGATACTTCTGGAGCACTGCCGCATGCCAGACCCTATTCTTGGTGCTGGACATCCTGTGGTGAAAAAACCCCGCCTCCTGGAGCTGGCATCACGGGGAACCCCGTAGATACTCCAATGAGATGATTAGAGTGGAGACACCAAAGAGAAGAGACGAAGGTGGAGGGGACAGGCCCTCACACAGAGGGTGGTGGGGTCGATCAGAGGTGGAGAGCAAGGCCGGGAGGCTGAGACAGGCTCCCCTAGGGGAGAGAACAGGCTGGACCTGGGGGAACACTGAGGAGGGGACACATTGTGGCAGGCGATCAGGGGAAGGAGGTTAGAGGCATCAGGTAGACTGTGAGTTGGAGGCCACACTGAGATGATGCTGTCTCATCTCCCACCATCAGGGGGAGGAGCAGGTTTGAGGGAGATGCTGAGGCCAGTTTGGCACACAGTGGGAGTGAGGTCCTGGGGTCCCTTAGAGGGAGGCATCCAGGAGGCCACAGGAACCTTGGATCAGAGAGGTGGCATCATCAGTGACTGGACAGAGGCTATTGGCTTGGAAGAGGCAGCCACCCCAGGGAAGGTGCAGAGAGAAAGCAGGGAGCACCCAGGACAGTCCCAAGACCTGCAATTTGGGAGCCTGGCCAGGAGGGGTCAGTAACAAGATGGAGGTGTTAGATAGGTGGTATCCGAGGCTTCTAGCAGGCAGGGTGCCGGCCACAGGGTGAAGGCTGAAGTGTTTTCACTGGCATTATCCCGTCATTACAGAGTGACTTTGGTGAGGAGGGCACAGGCTACAGGGGGCAGTGGCGATGCAAGGCGAGGATGTGGCCTGGGCACATGAAATAACAAGAGCCAGCGCTTCCTGCACACTCACCCTGCTGGATGCTGCCTGAGCACCTCACTTAGGTTAACTCACTTCATCTCACAATGGCCCCTTAGTGGGGGGCCCTTGAGCTCCATCTCCAAGATGAGGGGCTCTGAGAGGAGCAGAGTCCCTTGCATGAGATTATGTCCTTGGGAGTGGCAGGCCAGGTCCCACTGCAGGCTCCCTGTCCCAGAGCCCCCGCACTGCCCCCCAGAGCTATCCCTCCACTGCCCCTCACTTCCTTGGGTCCACCTCCCAGCCAGAGCCTTTTCCCAAACTGGGGTGTCACCCATCCCCCACTCCCTAACCCCACTTCTTGGGCCTGGCCACCCCACCCCCACCCCTTCCAGGACTCAGATTCAGACACTGAGGAAGGAGCAGCTGGTGGAGAAGCAGAGAGTGAGTATCTTCCTCAGAAGCCTGGTTCTGTGGGGGGAGGGGGAGGGGCGGTTTAGGGGAGGGTGATACCCCTCGCCTCCATGGCTCCATCAGGGGTGACATTCGGGTACGTAATAATGGGTACAGTGCCAACTCCCGGAGGCCGATGGCTGGGTCAGGCATGGGAGGCTGAATGGAGGGGGGGGGCAGGAGACCCCTGGGCTGGGGCAGGGCCGCTCTGGGCCTCTGCGCACCCGGGCTGAATGCTACTGCTGTCTCTCTTCGACCAGTGGACTTCCTGCGGAATCTCTTCTCCCAGGCCCTGGGCCTGGGCACCCAGAAAGAGCGTCTGCTGGACAGCCTGACCCTGGAAGGGGTGGCCCGCTACATGATGAGTGAGCGCTGTAAGTCCCCCCCCTCCCTGTGCTGCGCCGCTCTCCCCTCCTCAGCCCCAGCCCCAGCCACTTGAACCATTCATACCTTCTATCTGCCAGTAACAAGAAACCCAATTCAAACTGGTTTGTGCAAAAAAAAAAAGGGGGGGGAGTCTGTTGACCCCTTAATTAAAATCCAGCTTGAAGCCTGGGGCCAGGGGCTTCCATGTTGTCAAAAGTCTTAACCATCTCTGGTGCTGCTTTGTGTTGGGGCAAAGGTAGCTCCTAGCAGGTCCAAATGCAGGTCCAAATGCAATTCCACTGGCCTTGCAGCTCCGACTGAAGAGAGCATCTTTCTCCAAGTGGTTGAAGCAAAAAAGCAGAAATTGGCTTCAGTTGGCCCAGGCTGGCTTGTGTTCTCACCCCAAACCAATCCCTATTGTCGCTGATTGGCCAAACCTGGGTTACATCTGCATTGCCGAATGACCGTGCTCTGATGACTGGCCAGTCCTATTTGATGGAATGATAATAGCGTTTACCTCAGAGTCACTAGGGGTTAAAACAATAAATATGTAAATGCCTGGGACAGGACTGGAACAGAGCAAGAGCTGTGTAGGTGTTCCCTATGATTATTAATGATTACAGGAAGCTTCTTTCAGCTGGTGTGTGTAGGTGCCTCTTTACTGGGTCACCGTGTGGTTTATATTTCTTGCTGTGAGTTGAGGTCACCAGAGTTTGAGAAACCAAGCCCTCAGCAGTCCTCAACTACAACAATCAACCCTTTGAGGGTCCTGAACAGCCCTTTGTTGAGGACGTCTTCTCCAGTTTCCCTGTCCTCCAGCCGCTGCCGGCTCCCTCCTCCAGCAGCCAGGCCCACCACCCTGGGCCTCCCTCTCCCGGGCAGGCCGGGCAGCTGTCTGCAGCCAGCTTCCGGCTTGGGTGTGCCCCGGAGGACGCAGGCAGTGGCTACAGAGCTTTTGTTTCTTCCGTCCTCCTGCACCTGGATTTTAGGATAATTGGCTCATGACAGGGCCTACGAAGGGATAATAATAACAGTTCATCGAGCCTTCACCACTTGCCAAGCACTGGACCAAGCACTTGACAGGCCTCCTCCACATTGTATCTGTGAGGTCATCACAGAGGAGGGAGCTGAGACAGAGAGGCAGTGAATTGGTGCAGGGTCACACAGCCGGTTAGAAGCAACCTGAGGCCCCTGAATCCAGACACAGGCCCCCTGCCCCGGAGCCCCCCACTGGGTCCAGCCAGGCCCTGTCTGCTGGCATCCCTGAGATGGAAGCTGAGGGCTGAGGCTGTGGCAGGCCTCAGCCTTTGTCACCCCTGCTGTCCTGCTTTGGACAGGACACCCCAGAGGCGCCTGGCTCGCAGGGCCTCACCCGCGTCTGTCCCTCAGCCGACGGGCAGATGCCGGGGCTCTGTGCCGCAGGGCCGTCTGCCAGCCAGCAGCTGAAGAGGCAGCCGGGCTGTAGGGAAGTGATTCAACCCCTGCCAAGGCCTTCCTGTCCTCTTCTCTGAAAGCTGGTGAAAATGGGGGAATACACTGCTTGTTGCTACACAAATTATGAGTCTCATGCTTAGTACAATTGACTCAAAGAACAACCGCAAACACATACAGCTGACCCTTAAACAATGCGGGTTTGAACTGCACGGGCCCACTTATAGGCAGGTTTTTTCAATAAATGCTGTGACTATTTTTCTTAGGATTTTCATAATAATTTTATTTTCTCTAGCTTACTTCATTGTAAGAACAAAGTGTGTAATACATATAGCATAGCTATGTATCAATTACTCTTTACATTATAGGTAAAGGTTCCGTCAACAGTAGGGTATCGTGGATAAGTTTAGGAGCGGTCAAAAGTTCTACAGAGATTTTCAGCGGCCAGGGTGGGGGTGGCGCCATCTCTAGGAAGCCCTCACATTGATCGAGGGTCAACCGTGTGGCGTTTGCTCAGTCTGGGCACAGATCAAAGCTTTACATGAATACATTCATTCATCTGCCTGCAAGGTCATTGCTGCATGCTCATTTAATTAGTAGAGCAGGCAGCCGAAGTCAGACGGCTGATCTGACTGAGACGCCCTGTCAGTGAGCAGGAGAGCCAGGATTTGAAGCCCCCACCCGCTGTCCTGTCCACTGTCCTGGGCTGAGGGTGGCAAATCTTCAGTCCTCACCCGGAAAATTGCCAGACTTCGGGTGGCTGGTGGGTGTTTGATTGCAGAGGAAAGGAATGTGTATAATGTGCTAGAAATGGATGGTCATTCAGGATTATGTCCAAAAGACGAGGTGCTGCCAGAGAATTGTACAGTAACCTGTAGCTTTTCTAGGGGAACCTCCAGCTCCAGCCTCCTCGTTAAGGTCTTGTGTTTTTCTCTAGCTCTGGTTAGGGACAGAAATTTCTCTCCAACTTAGGGGTCTTTTCTTGATGAAGTTGGTATAATTTCAAATGGTAGATTCTTTGTCCTCATCCTGGCTCTTTCAACTGTGTGACTGCTTCCCCTCTCTGAGCCTTGGTTTCCTCATCTGTAAAATGGGGGTGTTAACACCACCTGCCTCAAGATGGTTGAGAGGAACATTCATGCATTGGAACTGAGGACCCGGCACCTGGAACTGAGTAAACAGTGTCAGGGGCTGTGATGGGTGGTATTATTTGGGGGATGAGCAAACCAAGTCACATGATACCTATACTCTTTTTCAGGTCGCAGGGTCATCTGTTTGGTGGGAGCTGGGATCTCCACATGTAAGTACCCCTCCCCCAGTAGCCACGCCCTGGTTTGGGGAGCCCCTTCCAGGAGCCGAAGGAGCCATGTCTGGGACCTCACTCAGGAGGGTCACTGTGGAATAGATGGGGCCCAAGTCCCTGATGGACTGCTCCCTGCCCCTCCTCCCCTAGCCGCGGGCATCCCCGACTTCCGCTCCCCATCCACGGGCCTCTATGCCAACCTGCAGAAGTACCATCTTCCCTACCCGGAGGCCATCTTTGAGGTTGGCTACTTCAAGGTACGTGCAGGGAGGAAGGTCTGCAATGGTGGGGTCGGGGGGGAGGGGTCCCTCCACTCTCCTCTCACCAGGGGCATCTGGGTACCCACCTGCCCTTCGCTGTCTCTCCCACAGAAACATCCAGAGCCCTTCTTTGCTCTCGCCAAGGAGCTGTATCCTGGGCAATTCAAGGTGAGCTCTTTTTTCAGCCGAGGGCAACAGAAAAGGGTGGCAGACAGGAGGCATGGGAAAGACCGCTTGGGCGAGCGTCACGTGGTCAAGGAGCTCCTGGGCTCTGGGCCCAGACTGTCTGGGTCCAACTCCTAATCCCTTCTATCCTGCTCTTTTGATCCTGAGCCTCAGTTTCCCCACCTATAAAATGAGGCTGCTGATATCATCCGAAGAGGGTTGCTGTGAGGCTTAAATGAGTTAACAGTACGTGTAAATGCCCGGACTCTGGAGCCAGCCTGCTTTTGTACAAATCCCAACTCGACAGCTTGGCCCCCGTGTGACTGTCAAGACAGTCAGCCTCCCTGTGCTTCAGTTTCCTCACCACGAAAGGGGGATAATGATGGACTGCGCCTCGCAAGGTCGATGTGGTGCCTCCCCGAGGTAAAACGGGGTCTTCTGTGTCACTGTCAGCCTTGTTCTGATTGCTCCCCTCCAGCCGACCCTGTGTCACTACTTCATCCGCCTGTTGAAGGAGAAAGGGCTGCTCCTGCGCTGCTACACTCAGGTAGGCGGGCCAGTGGGCGTCAGTCCGGGAGGAAGAGTGCGGGCTGCAGGCGCCCTGGTGCCTCAGGGCTCAGAGCTCAGGCCGCTGCTTCTTTGTCAGGTGACCTGCAGTGAGTCATTTCCCTTCTCAGCCTCAGTTTGCCCTTCCATAAAGCAGAGGCCGGAAAAGCTTCCCGCTCTCAGGTCTGTGGTGACATGATGGGGCAGTCCTCTCGGAGCCGTGCCCTGTGCACTGAGAAAGGACCTCGTGTCTGAGGGGGTGGTCACCATGTGCACTGTAGATTTCATATACGTTAGGGTTTTCCAGCAGGTGATACCAGAGCGACTCGATCTAACAAAATCCATGTACTGTGATAGCACCCTAACGGGTGACGTAGTACTTTAAGAAAGGGACATCTTTCTGTAATTTTCACAAAGGCCTCATAGGTGCCATGTCAGGCGCTGAGCCAGATGGCCTCACCCTGCAGCAGGCAGGCGAGGGCGGCTCACCTTTTTGGCTTCTGGACTAGTCAGCAAGAATTCCGGGATCTCACACCCCTGACAGTAAAACATGTTTGTGCCTCTACCTTTGTTTTATGATTGTGTATTGAAATTCTGTCATGCTACTATAAATTATACCTAAGAACTCAAAATTATAAAATAGAGAACACATGAATATAAAGAGGTAGTCTATTCATTTTTAAAAGATTTTGTTTTTATTCATTCTTAGGGGCATGGGAAGGGAGGGAGAGAAACATCAGTCAGTTGCTCTGACTGGGGCTCAAACTGATGACCTTTGAGTTCGCAGGCTAGCACTCAGCCCGCTGAGCCCACCGGCCGCCAGCCAGCCGGGGGAAGCAAGCGCCCTCATTTTTCCTTCCTGACCTGGCGCTTTGCAGCCTGCAACCTCAGAAGCTGCCACCAGGGGGGGAGATGAATTCTTTGTAGGTCCAGATTTGGCACCTGGGGGCGAGTGGCCCGTCAGGGCTGCTTGGCGGGTCACCTTCCAGCTCTGCCAGGGCCAAGACCCTTGCGGTCGACCCTAAAAGCACACTGACTGCCCGCTATTTTTACAAGAGTGCTGACATGAGTACATTCTGGGGTCAAAGTGCACTCTCAGGCACTCTTCCCACCAGCTGCAATATTTAGTGCATGAAACTTACACATAACACTCTGAAAAGCATACCACCTAAAGTAGATATGGGTGGAAAAAATCTTTCCTCTCTCACATTTCATGAAACCATTTTTTTTCAAGTTTGACACCCTCTTCTTTGATCTTGGCCACTATTTGAGTCACTGACCCAGTTTTCTGGAACATGTTGTCTTCACTTCTTTCTGAATTGTGGTGACGCAGCAATCCTGAAGCGTGTCTCGAGCTATTTTTATCTCAGGCACATGTGTCCACTCAAACGTGGGAACAGTTGTCCTGCTCCTTGAGGTCGCTGTGATCGCCACAGCCAAACATTCTTTTAAATATACACGGCATCTGTACTTTCTTTATGACCAGTTTATTTGCCTCTCTTTATTTCTCTTAACATTTATCGTGAAAATCTTTTTTTTATTAATTTTATTTAGTTATTTTTCTATCGTGAAAATCTTTTAACAGGGCAGCTAAAAGAAGGAAATTTCTTGTCACCACAAATTCATTGGCTTCTGACTCAGATTGCCTTTTGGTAAGGCACAGCCACACTATTGTCTATTTTTTTTTAAAGATTTTTTAAATTTATTTTTAGAGAGAGGGGAAGGGAGGGAGAAAGAGAGGAAGAAAAACATCAAATCAGTTGCCTCTTGCACACCCCCGACTGGAGACCTGGCCTGCACCCCAGGCATGTGCCCTGACTGGGAATCCAACTGGCGACCCTTTGGTTTGCAGGCTGGCACTCAATCCACTGAGCCACACCAGCCAGGGCAACAGCCACAGTTTTAAAACAGAAAACTATTGTGCGTATTTTAGCCACACTGATGCCATGTGCTCCCTGGGCTTGGCTCTCTCACCTGACTCCTTGTCGAGGAGACTATTCTATATTCACACCCACGTAGCAACTTCATGCTTTAAAAATTTTTTTTTTTTACTTTATTTAATTTCAGAGAGAAGGGAAGGGAGGGAGAAAGCAAGGGAGAGAAACACCAGCATGAGGGAGAAATAGCAATCGACTGTCTCTCGTGTGTACCCCAGCGGGGGACCAAACGCTCAACCCAGGCATGTGCCCTGACCGGGAATCGAACCGGCAACCCTTTGCTTTGTGGCATGACACCCAACCAACGGAGCCCACACTGGTCAGGCATTTTTTTAAAAGATTTTGTTTATTTAATTTTTAGAAGAGAAGGGAGGGAGAAAGAGGGAGAAAACATTGATGTGAATGAGAAACATCCACCATCTTCATGCTTTTTAAAAGCTGCCACTGGCGATGTGTCAACCAGGCACATGACGTTTTGAAATAAAAAGGGAACCAAGGTTTAAAAATCAGATTTCAGGTGAAAATCCAGACTTCAGTCTCCTCCTGAAAACCGGGAGGAGCTGCACCCTGGGTGGCGGTCCTAGGGAGAACAGTGGGCTGGAGTTGGGTAGCCACTACCCACTCCGGGAACGGCCCACCCTTGTCCCAGGCCCCACCTCCTCCCCACTGCCAGCTTCCTGCCCAGCCCTGGGGCCACCGGGGCGGTGGCTGCGTATCACCTGGAGTTCAGTGCTGGTCCTCGGTGCAGAGCCTGCCTGGGCCACGCTGCCCCGCCCCACCGCGGGCTGCTGCTGCTGACTCCTCCGTGTGTCTCCTTTGAAGATACCCTATACCTAGGCAAGCAGATACATAAATTCAAATGTGTTTTTTCACATCCTGTACACGCTGCTTCTGTGCTTTTGGGCCTTTTAACCTCTTGGTGAGATCATTTCGTATCAGTACATACAGGTTAGCCTCATTCTTTGATTTTGTTTGTGGTTTCTTGATTACGCGTGGCGTCAGAGAATGTCAGGGTCATTTAGGCAGTTCTTCACGCTCTTGAATTATTTGCATGCACACTGCTTAAGCAAGGGAGTCAGGAGTAGGCTGAATCAAGTAACAGGCAAAACTAGGATTCCTAGTAGAGAAGGGCTGACCGCAGGCAGGGAGCTGACAGGGCCGATGGGCCATCTGTCCTTGAAAGGGAGCCTTTCAGCTGTTCGTGGAGACTCCAGGAAGCCTTGTCAGCTCAGATAGGGGCGGCACGCAACGCGCCGTGTCTGCCACGTCTGCCACTGTCCTACGTCTGCACCTGCCTGGTGGGCAAACAGAAGCTGCTCCAGAGGGGCTGCGCGTTTAGAGAGAAATGAGGGAGCACAGACGTCTCTGTGGAAGAGGACGCTGTTGTTCGGTCAAAATGCAGAGTATCTCTGTCTTAGAGAAATACAGATTAGGATGCCATCTGTGAAACAGACCACAGTCAGAAACCTCGCTGCGAAACAGGAACGGTGTGATTAAAACCAAATCGTAACCCCTGAGTTTTTCATTTCTTTCAGTGCTCGGCCGGGGCTGCCACACGCAGCTGTGCGGCTTGGGCTGTGCACCAGGACGCCACGTCTGGGGGAGGGGCTCCACGTCTGGGGGAGGGGCTCCACGTCTGGGGGAGGGGCTCCACGTCTGGGGGAGGGGCTCCAGCGTCAGTGGAAATAGTGTGCATTTCTACATTATTTCAACAGATTTCTGGTTGGTGGCACTGAAGTGTGTGGTTCTGACAAAACAAATAATCTAAAAAACAGAAGAAAAGTGGCCTGAATTTTCAGAAAAACACCATGTGGGCTGGGTGGTGGCCATGAGCCTGGCCCACATACATTTGAGTTTGGGGCCCTGCCTGGAAGCATCCCTTTTACCTTTTAGTGGCACCATCAGAATAAACAGGAATTTTCAGACACACTTTGCCCCTTGCCTGTCTTCTCTTTCCTTCTCCCCGTCCCACTGGTTTTTCTTGGTTACAACCCCCTGCCCCGCCTTCTGCCCCTGAGGAGAGTGGTTCACTCCTGACCCTCCTCCCTCCGTCTCTCCTTCCAGAACATAGACACCCTGGAGCGCGTGGCCGGCCTGGAGCCCGAGGACCTGGTGGAGGCCCACGGCACCTTCCACACGTCGCACTGCGTCAGCCCCCTCTGCCGGCAGGAGTATCCGCTCAGCTGGATGAAAGGTGAGGGGCTGGAGGTCACCTGCCAGGGCAGGCCTCCCGCCCACTGTCCACCGCTCGGCACCAGGGGCAGGACCTCTACCCCGTGGGCCCTTGTTCTGCCCTGCACAGCTCTGTGTCTGGTAATGGCAGCCTCCGAAGGTGTGAGGTGACCGTGACATCGCCTCCAGCACCACCTCACAGCCACCGTAGGGTGGGTGCGAGCTCCAGACCCAGTTCCGTCACACACGGAGACGTGAGTTAGCAGAGAGGGTCCCGAGTGGTCCCACGGCCTGTTCTGTGAGGTCATAAAACCTTCGCTGTCGTCCTTTGAGGGGCTCCCACCCTATTGTACATGAGGTGCTCATCAAGAAAAGTGGAACTAAGTTCTTTTTTTAAATTCTTTAAAATTGTATTTATTTCTTTTTAGAGAGAGGGGAAGGGAAGGAGAGGAAGAGAAACATTGCTGTGTGAGATCAGTTGCCTCTCACATACCCCCTACAGGGGACCTGGCCCGCAACCCAGGCATGTGCCGGCTGGGAATCCAACCTGCAACCCTTTGGTTCACAGGCCAACACTCAAGCCACTGAGCCACACCAGCCAGGGCGGGGCTGAGCTCTAAGAAGAGCAGAACTGTACAACAGAACTTTCCGAAATGTGGGAGACCTTCCATATCTACATTGTCCAGTGTGTCAGCCACTTGATACTTGTGACAGCAAAACATGGCTAGTGGGACCGAGGAACTGAATTTTAGATCTTATTAACTTAAATGTAAAAAGCCATTATCTGCTATGATGACTGTATGGGACAGCACTTGCACGAGCAGCACAGGACCCAGCCCAGAGTTTCAGGGGAGCAGAGTCGCCTGAATGGGATGGAGTGTGAAGCCAGACACAGGCCCCCAGACACAGGGCCGGGGGCTGGGGCTGCCCCGCCGGGGCAGACTGCAGGGCTTGCTGAAGTCGTGGTGTCTGTTCACGTAAGGACAGAGGGTTCAGAAGGGGGAATGCCAGCCAATCCTTATTTCTTGGATGCCAGCAAGAGACTGTTTGTGACATCCATTGTGCTGACTAAGAAGTCACTTATTTCACCCTGGAAACCCATTTCTGGCATTCTTTATGCTGACTTCACAAAGCCTCTGGTGTCCCTGCGAGATAAGGACAGCCCTTATAGCAGGGCCTCTGGAGTGTGGCCTTTTTGAGAAAACACCAGCTGACCAGCCCTGGGGTGGGGAGGCCTGAATAGGGAGCCACGCACAGCTGGGGGTCCTGTACAATTAGCACTACCCATTGTGGCCACGTGCCGCCCCCACAAAGTGGCATAATGTCCGTGCAGAAGTGTCTTACAGCAAATGGCAGACATTGGAACAGTGCTCTAAGTATTTGTTGAAGAAACGAATAAATAGTTGAATGAGCAAGCCAGGATTCTGTGGGTTGCAGGTGACAGAACACTTTTCAAGTTTCTTTAATCAATAAGCAATAATGAGCATGATTGTCTCGAGGAAAGTGTGCGTGTGGTGTGTGTGTGGTGGGGGGTCAGTCACCGACCCAGGGTGGGAAGCAGCTGCACCTACAGACTTCTCCCCACCCCAGGACCATCTGCATACTCTTTCCTCTTGTTTTGCCACGGCCTGCGCCCACCAGGCCTCTCTGACCCAGGAGGAAGGGGGGCTGCCCTCAGAGACCCGCGGGCAAGCTCCGTTCCCCATTCCCCAGTGGGGGGTCGGGCGTCCAGTGGCCTCTATTAGGAGCAAGTGTCTGCTCATTCGTTTATTCTTCCATTCAGCAGCCTGGTGCTGGGAGCCACCCCTGGACTCCTGAGGCATGGGGGAGGGAAGGGGTAGTTTTCTGAGAGGAGGCCCTTTCTGAGCAGGTCAGATGCCCCAGGAGGTTCCCCGTGACTAAGGTGTGTTTGTGTGGAGAGCGAAGGAAGGGGCAGGGGGAGGCGGCAGGCAGGCTGCAGCCCCCGGCCCGGAGCCTCTCACCACCTTCTCCCCGTCCCCTTCTCCACGCCCAGAGAAGATCTTCTCCGAGGTGACTCCCAAGTGTGAGAAGTGCCAGAGCGTGGTGAAGCCCGGTGAGCCTTGGGGCTGGAACGACCAAGGGGGATTTGGACTGGGAACCCCCCTCCCTGCGCTAATCCTTCCCACGAAGACCACACTCACCCTCCACCTGCCCTCTGGTCCCCCTCTCTCCGGGGAGAGGTTTCCGTTCTCTGGCCTGTCCCCGCTGCTCTGCACTCCCGCACAGCGCTGCGGTCTGCCTCCTGCTCCTGCCTGTTCGCACCTCCTTCCCTTTCTCCGCCTCCCCCACTCACTGACTCTTTCTGTCCGGTGTTGTTTGTCCGTCCGTCTCCACCTCAGACATCGTGTTCTTCGGTGAGAACCTCCCAGCCCGTTTCTTCTCCTGCATTCAGTCGGTAAGTATCTCCGCCACCGCCCTGTGCTTGGCCCACGCAGGGACAGCCGGGCCCTGCCCCGGGCAGGGTCACGAGCTTGTGGTGAGGTGGGGGTGGGGACGGCCACCCAGACCACCCCGTCGCAGAGCTCTCATGGCACTGCCCCTCCACAGGACTTCCTGAAGGTGGACCTGCTCATCATCATGGGCACCTCCCTGCAGGTGCAGCCCTTTGCATCCCTCATTGGCAAGTAGGTTGCGGGTCAGGGCTGGGGGGATGCTGGGGCACGGGGCAGTGGGGGGGCAGGGAGGGGACGGGAGCCAGAGCAGGTCCTTACCACTCAGTTCGACATCCCCCCAGGGCACCCCTGTCTACCCCTCGCCTGCTCATCAACAAGGAAAAAACTGGCCAGGTGAGTCAGCTTTTATTCATGCACCACCACTGCCCCTCCCCCACATTCTTTCCTTGCTGCATCTGGATGAGTCTGTAGGGATCCCAGCAGTTCAGGCCCCTGGGGCTCAGGACGAGGGGTTCCAGAGTCCGAAGGGATCAGTAGTTCCCTGGGCCTTCAGGAGCCTTCCGAGTAAGTGACCAAACCCCAACTCCAAAGCGACTGAAGCCAAAACAGGGATGTTGCAGTTCCTGGGACTGAAGGGTCGGGGTGAGCTGGAGCCGGCGCCTTGGGCCCTGGGGAATGATGTTTCCCCAAACAGGCAAAAACATACCTCACGCCAGACACTCTTGTAAGCATTTTTCTTGCGTTAATTTACTGACAGTACAACCCCAGGAGTGATTCGATGATCGTCCCTCTCCACAGGTAGGGAAACTGAGATTTGGAGAGGCCAGGTCACTTGAGCAGAGTCACAGAGCTGGGATACAAACCCAGGCCGCCTGGCTCGAGGGTCTGTGCTCTTAGCCCCCCCACACTCCCCTTTCCTGCAGACTGACCCCTTCCTGGGAATGATGATGGGCCTCGGAGGAGGCATGGACTTTGACTCCAAGAAGGCCTACAGGTGAGGCTTGGGTCTGCTGTGAGGGGCAGAGCCTGCAAGGGACAGGTCCAAGGTGGGAGGAAGGGCATGAAGCCACAGGGACAGGGCGGAGCTGGCAGGGGCCTGGGCCGAGCCTGGGAGAGCTGACTCTCACTCACCCGCAGGGATGTGGCCTGGCTGGGTGACTGTGACCAGGGCTGCCTGGCTCTTGCTGACCTTCTCGGATGGAAGGTGAGGAGCTCCGGCCACCCCGGGCCACCCCAAACCCAGTCCCTGGGCCCCTGTCTCACGGGTCCTCTGACTTCATGAGGCATGGTGACCTCTGACCGCTGGAAATCCTGTCCCCCGCAGAAGGAGCTGGAGGACCTTGTCCGGAAGGAGCACGCCAGCATAGATGCTCAGTCAGAGTCGGGGCGCCCCAACCCCACCACGTCAGCTTCCTCCAGCAAGTCCCCACCTCCTGCCAAGGAAGAGGCCAGGACCACGGACGGGGAGAAACCCCAGTGACAGCTGTCTCCCAGGCAGGGCACCCAGCTCCTTTGGGACCGCCGAGCCCCAACCAGCCGCGGACCTCCCTAACTTGAAGCTCTTGTCTGGGGAGCTCAGAGCATTCCCTCGATCTCATAACCACTCTCTCCCCAAACTGGTGTCCAGCCCCCACCCCCACCCCTGCCAGATCTCTAACATCTCCTGGGGGCTGAGGCCTGGGCAGCTCTGTCTAACAGCCCAGAGCCTCTAACCTCTCCCAAGGGCCGAGGATCGAACTCCCCTAATCTCTAACTGCTCCCAGGGGGCTGGAGGGCCTCCAAATTTCTAACCATCCCAGGACAGGTCCCCAGGACCCCATACTACTGCTCCCAGAGGCCTGTGGCCAAGTAGACAAAATCTAACCTACCCTGGGAAAGGGGGGGCTCCGAACATAGTTCATCCAGTGGTGGGGGTTGGACCTCCCACTTCTCGGCCTCCAACTCCCAAAGTGGGTGCTTGGCCACCTGCACTCAGGACTCACCTCCATGTGTGGATGGAAAGATGATGTTGCTTATTGGAGACAGATTAAAAACAAGAACTAACAATCAGCCGTCTGGCCTCGCTGTTCCTTTCTGCCGGCACACCAGGAAGCAGCTGGAGGGAGGGGGGGAGATCTCGGGCCACTGAGGAAACCAGGACATCTAGATGCTCACGTCAGAAACAGAGTGAGGGGTGCCGCCAGGGGACTGCAGGGCGGGCGGGGGCCTCAGGGCTCTTAGCCCTGGACTTTGAGTCTGCCAGGGCCCCTTCCTCCAAAGTCCTGCCACCTGAGGCCTGAGCCGCCAGAAATAGGGAGGAAGGTCGATTTCAGATACCCCAGCCCCGCCTCTTCCCCTGGAACTCAGCTTCCTCTCTGAGAGGAGCACTTTCACTTCCTCCTCCTCCAGCCTCCGTGAACAGGTAGGGCCCCCAGGGACCCAGCAGCTGGCCTCGTTACCTGAGACTCTGCCTCCTTTGGTATTAGGCAGCTCCCCATCCTGCCCTGCCCAGCACCACCCACCTCCTCCTGCCCCTCATGGGACCCAGGTGAGCATCTGCCTCCCCCGCCCCACCCCTGCCACCTGCTCCTCGCTGGACAGGGTTCCTGCCTTGGTCCTCTCTTCCTAACACTCTGGGCTCTGATCAGCAGGCTGGTTGGTTTGCTTAGCTGTTTATTATCCATATTTTCTATCCACCCCAAGAAGAATGGATGCCCCTGAGAGCAGGGCCTGTTCTGTGTCCAGAGCACCTAATTCTGGGCCTGTACTCAATAAATAGTTGTGGGAATGCATGGATGCATGG
Organism: Artibeus jamaicensis; assembly: GCF_021234435.1. NCBI lineage: Eukaryota > Metazoa > Chordata > Mammalia > Chiroptera > Phyllostomidae > Artibeus > Artibeus jamaicensis. The sequence goes on from NW_026521848.1 coordinate 2,055,361, forward strand.
ACCTAAGCTCCCTACTCCCGGGAGGGCTGCAGGGGAACTAATGCCCGCCTCAGCCGGTGGCCCACGCTAGGTCTCCATACCCGGCTAAGAGCTGAGGTCTGACGGACACACGGCTAGACAGACGGCTGTGTGAGAAAGCAGAGAAAAATAACGGTAGAATCTATGTAGTGAGTGTGTGGATGTTCCCTGTAAAATTCTTTCCATTTTGCTCAATGTTTGAAACTTTCATTAAAAAAATTGTTGGGGGAAAATATTTGAGGGCCCCTTCGTCATCAGGGAAGGGAGGAGGAGGGGATGTGGTGTAACATTTGTCTCATTTATGGAACCTCCTGTGGGCGGAGCCCTTTTCCAGGCACTGGGTTATGGGTGGGTTTGTTACTCAGCTCGTCCACATTCACACGGCCGCGCTGAATGTTAAACCCTGAAATACTGCCCTACCACTTGGTAAATGCTTGTCATTTTGAGTCCTCTCCCTCTCCCCTCACCCCAAGACACACTGACCTCCCTCCTGGGATCCCAGAGCACCCCACCATCCAGTGATGAAAGAATTCACTCCTGGCACAGCAAGGAGCCTGGGGTCCATTCTGATTGGTCAGGGTCTTTGCCATATTGGTTGTAAATGTTTTGAACTTTACCCCTGAACTGGAGCAGCCTTGAGCCTTATCTTCCGCCCCCCCCCCCACGCCCTGCCAGAGGCCAGGCCATGACCCGCTGGCCTCCCAAATCGTGAGGATGGCCCAGCCAGAGGACCAGGCCTCGGCAGGCCCCACCTATGGGGACAGGTAAGGGCTCCTGGGCTGGGGTCTCCATCTCCTGCCCCTGGATTCAGAAATCCCTTCCATCCAGTGTTGCCCCCCACGGGACCCAGAACCCCATGTCTCACTCTCTACCCCTGGGCTACCCCTTCCTGACCTCTGGCCCCACCTCAGTATCCAACTGCCCCTTCCTGACCCCTGGTCTCCTGGACCCTCCACATCCCAGCCTGGAGAACGGAGCAGGAGAGGCCTGCTTAGGCATCCTCGGGGCCCCAGAACCAGTTCTTCGCCTGCAGAGGACGTCGGGGGTGTGGCAGATCCCAGAGCTGGACACCCAGGGCGCAGAAGCCCTTCTGGAGCTGTGGCCACCAGGGGTGAGTACTCACAGCCGGGGACCCTTTCTGACACTCCTATGACACCCTGGATCAGTCAGAACTCTGCAAGTTGGTAGCGACATACACAACACAAACAGGCCAAACCTAAAAAGCCACTTATTGATTCAAATGACCGAATAACCCAGAAATGATTTCAGGAATGCCTGGATCCTTCAAATCAGACGACTTACAAATTTTTCTTCATCCTATTTCTTGGCCTATCTTTTTTTTTAAATTAATTTATTTTTTATTGATTATGCCATTACAGTTGTTCTATTCCCCCCCTTCATTCCCCTCCACTCTACCCCCCGTCCCCACCATTACGCCCCCTTTAGTTTATGACCATGTGTCTCAACTTCTTTAGATTCTATATCTCCCATACTATTCTTGCCCCCCCATCTATTTTCTATCTACTGTCTATGCTACTTATTTTCTGTACCTTCTCCCCCCTTCTCCTCCTCCCACTCCCCTGTTGCTAACCCTCCTTGAGATCTTCATTTCTGTTTCCACTCCTGATCTAGCTGTCCTTTTAGTTTGCTTTTGTTTTAGGTGTGGTTGTTAATAACTGTGAGTTTGCTGTCCTTTCGCTGTTCATGTTTCTTTAACTTCTTTTTCTTAGATAAGTCCCTTTAACATTTCATATAATAAGGGCTTGGTGATGATGAACTCCTTGAATTTGATCTTATCTGAGAACCACTTTATCTGTCCTTCCATTCTAAATGGAAATTTTGCTGGATAGAGCAATCTTGGTTGTAGGTCTTTGGATTTCATGACTTGGAATACCTCTTTCCAGCCCCTTCTTGCCTGTAAGGTCTCTTTTGAGAAATCCGCTGACAGTCTGATGGGAACTCCTTTGTAGGTGACTGTCCTCTTAGCTCTTGCTGCTTCTAGGATTCTCTCCTTAATTTTAATCTTGGCTAATGTAATGATGATGTGCCTTGGTGTGTTCCTTCTTGGGTCCAACTTCTTTGGGACTCTCTGAGCTTCCTGGATTTCCTGGAAGTCTATTTCCTTTGCCAGATTGGGGAAATTCTCCTTTATTATTTGTTCAAATAAGTTTTCCACTGGTGGCTGTTCGTTTCCCCCTTCTGGTACCCCTATAATTCGGATGTTGGAGCATTTAAAGATGTCCTGAAGGTTCCTAAGACTCTCCTCATTTTTTTGAATTCTTGCTTCTTCACTCTTTTCTGTTTGGCCATTACTTGCTTTCTTCTGGTCCACTCCATTGATTTGAGTCCCAGTTTCCTTTTCATTGCTCTTGGTTTCCTGTACAATTCCATTCATTTCAATTAGTTTCGCCTTCATATGTTTCTCTAATTTGTGGCTATAATCAACCAGTTCTGTGAGGATCCTGATCACCAGTGTTTTAAACTGTGCGTCTGAGAGTTTTGCTATTTCTTCATCACTTAGATTTATAGGCTCTGGGGCTTTGAGATCTTCTTGAGCCATTCTTGGTCTGTTCGGGCCCTTTAAGTGTGAGGAGCGGAGCCCTGGACTCCCAGGTCGCTGGGTTGTGACGCTGTATGTGGAGGCGGGGTCAGAGCAGGGAATCTTGGCCTATCTTGAAACTGGGGAATTCTGAATGTTTGGGGCTGTAAGTAACAAGCACTCATTCTACAGTTGTTTAAACAAATAGGCATTTATCTTTCCACCATAACCGGGAAAGCAGCTGCTGACTCTGGTTCAGCAGCTTGGGTAGCATCAAGGGCAGAGACTCTGCAGTTCTCTTGAACTCTGTCCTGGTTGCCCAGTGGCTGCTGCCCCAGGTCCAAGCACACACGTGTGTTCTAGGCAGAAAAAGAGGAAAAAGGGAAGCTCCAGTTGCATCTATTTAAAAGATTTTTAAAATTTATTTATTTATTTTTTGGAGAGAGGGAAAAAGAGTGGGAAAGAAACATTGATGTGCAAGAGAAACACCCATCTGTTGCCTCTTGCACTCCCCCAACTGGGCCTGTGGCCCACAACCCAGGCATGTGCCCTGACAGGAATCGAACCAGTGACCTTTCATTTTGCAGGCCGGCACTCAATCCAGTGAGCCACACCAGCCAGGGTGCACCCATTTTTTTTTTTAATCAGCAAAGGCAATATCCTTTAATTTGATTCAGAATATACGGATGGGGTCCCATAGCAATATTTTTTAAAGCTCATCTAGGAGTTATACAGCCAGAGATAGGAAGTACTCAGTTATTATTCATCTTTGATGGCTCTGCATATTAATGCCCTGAGCAAAGCTGGTGTGCTGCAAGGCATGGGGGATAGGCTGGATAAGATAACTAAGGGGTCTACCGTAGCTTCCTCCTTGGGGAAGCTCTCTCCCTGTGGTGGCAGAGATAGCTGTCCCCAGCTCAGCCCTGCATCTCACCAAGTTAGTAACCCCATCGTAAAAAGAGGCCTCTTCCCAAAGTGCTCCAGCAAAAGTCTTATGGAAGATTTCTGTTGGCTGACCTTGGGTCACATGCCCATCTCTGAACCAATCACAATGGTCAGCACTGTCGTCCTACTGGCTAGGTCAGGGCCTGGACCCGCTCTGAGGACTTATGGGAAGTCAGTCCTACCCACAAGTGGACTGGGAAGGAGGGGGACCTTCTCTAAAGGAAATTTGCCTCATGCAGCCCTAAATAAGGGAAATGGAGGCTAGGCAGGCAAAAAATAACACATCTGCACAAATCCTGTTCATGCTGACCTTTGTCTCCACCCCCAGAGTTTCCTGGTCACAGGACACGACCCCAGCCGGGTCCTGGTGTTGAGGACAGGACCTTCACCAGGGGAAGTCAACACTTACCAGATCCAGAAGCTTCCTGGAGGTGAGCAGCCTACCCCCACATTTCCAGTCAACAGCAAATTTAGCATCAAGAGCTGTCAACTTTACTTCCCAAACATCTCTCGAATCTTCCCAATCCCTTCCGCCTCCATAACCCCAGTCCGAGCCAACATCAGCCCGTTCCCAGACAAGTTCGGCAGGCCCTTCTCTGGTACCCCTGTGCCCACCCCTTCCTTCCCGCAATCCATTCTGAGCCCAGCGGCCAGAGTGGTATTTTCAGTCAATCAGATGCTACACATTTCTGCAAAGGATATACGATATCCTTAAATAAAAATGTAAAGTCATTGTCATGGTTCATAAGGTGTTTCAGTAGCCAGCCGGCCCACCCGTCCATCTACTGCCCCTCATTCACTCTGCCCCAGCCACACCGTTCTGTCCTCTCTTCCTCGAGCACACTAGATGAATCCCAGCCCCAGGGCCTTTGCATCTGCTCACCCCATCTGAATTGACGCTCCTCCCCAAATGACTGGTTTGGTCTCCACCCTACAGCCCTCTGTGCAACTGTAACCTTCTTGACCACCACAGTGAGGACAGCCCTGGCCATTTTCAATCACTCTGCTTTGTTCATTGCACACAATACAATATATTTATCTTTATTTTTCTACTCATTTATTTTCTGTCTCCCCCCACTAAAAACGTAAGCTACAGGAAAGCAGTGATTGTGTCTGCCTTTTCACAACTGGATCCCCAGTACCTGGGAATGAAAAGGTGCTGGACAAATACTTGTCTAAGGAATAAATACTCGGGGGCATAACTGGGATCCAAACATAAAGACGCAGGAAAAGGTGCAGACTCCAAGAAATAGAAATTTCCCTGGGTAAAGGTGCTTGGAGAGATTCAGGACTTGGGGGAGAGAGTCGCAGGGAAGAGGAGGCGGCCACCCTCACATTTTCTAACTTGTCCCTCCTGGCTCCCTCCCACAGGTGTGTGTCTGGAATCCTCTAACCTCTGCATGCCAGACCTGCCCCATCTCCTGGCCTTCCTGTCAGCCAGCAGGTACAGTTCACCCATCACGAGGGTTAAGGGGGATCCTTTCCTAAGCTACCTTACCCACACCATGGCTCCCACTAATCTTTTCTCAGGGATGTTTTGCCCAGAACTCTGCTCTTGCCCCCTCCTGCTCTGGGACCTGGGGAGCAACACGCAGGTGAGGCACAGTTGTGTAAGGGAGGGGGAGGCCGGCTTTCTGCCTACGTGGCCCAGAAGGGTGGCACTTGGGGGACCAGATCCTCTGCAGATTGGCAGTGTCCAACTCGACTGCTCAGGGAGGGTGCTGTCCGTGGTGAACAAGGTCTACCTGGAGCTCCACAGAGGGCAGGGGATGGAGCAAACTTCCCCAGAGACGCCTCCAGAGACTGCCGAGAAAAGTGATCCAGGTCAGCTGGGCGTGGCCCTGGGGTGAGGGAGCTCTTTGCTGCTGTTTGGAGGACCAACCCTCTCCTCACATCCAGCCCCCAGGCACTCTGCCCCTCATCGGGTCTCCTGGGTGGAAGGCCCACTCAGCTCAGAAGCACACTCTCCTGGGCCAGCTCTGCCCAGCCTGGGGGAGGAGGAAGAGGAGACTGACGACTACAAAGATGAAGAGGAAGGACCTGAGGATGTGCTTACTAGTCATGTCCAGGCTCTGGCCAGGTCCAGAAGCAGCTATGTGGCCAGACAGTTCCGAGGTCTCAAGGCACGCCTCACCTCAGACGCCGGGGGCCCCCACAGGCCCGGGGACCCCGCCACGGAGCTGCTTCAGGATGTGCGGCACCTCCTTACCGACCTCCAGGATCACTTAGCAAAGGACCCCAGTGTCAGGGCTTTCGTTGGGAGCAGGGGGCCTGGGGTCCCCCAGAAGGACGAGGATCTGGGTAATGAGGAGGCCTGGGAGGGGACTTAGGGCCGCTCCCTGAACCCACGCTGTCCACATTTGCCACCACCTGGTCCTACGTATGTGTTCACATGCAAGTTCTTCCTCTCTATCCCTGTGCACACCTGTTCTACTCACACGCCCTTTGCCACACAGAGTAACCCCTATTGTGTTCATCGCTCTGTCTCACACAGGCGTGACAGCCCTGATTCCCTCTCTCACACATGTGTTCGCACCCAGGGTCCCTCTTCCACACATATTCATACCCATGTCTGCACTTATGGGTGGCCAGAAGCTGGGGAGGGGTGGCAGTCGTCCAGGATGGGTTGGTGGAGCGAGCAGGTGGGCGCAGGGCAGCCCAGTGACTCTTCCCTCCCCGACTCCACACCTCGCAGGCCCCGCGGTGGAAGCGGCCTTGTGCCGGGCGGTACTGGCACCTCTGAAGCCGGCCCTGTGGGCACGACTCCGCACGCTCCGCGCCCCGGACCTGCGGCGACTGCGGCGGCGACAAACAGCTCTGCGGGCTGGGGCTGGGCCTCCGGGAGCTCAGGGGGCGGGACCTGAGGGCCAGGGCCCCGCCCTGCGCAGCCGCATCCACTCGCGCCTTGCGCACCTCCACGCCGCTTGCGCCCCACGCCGCAAGGTGGCGTTGCTGCTGGCGGTGTGCAGTGATGTCTACGCGGGGCTGGCTTCAGGCAAGAACGAAGGTAAAGGAGGAGTCTGCATCTACCTGGATGTGGAGCAGCCTTGAGGGTTGCGGGAGCCAGGTAGGAGGCTCCTGTGTGGACGTCCTTGGGGCAGGGCGCCATGCTCTATGGGAGGCGTCTTCGCAGGCCTGGGGGTCAGGTAAGAGGCATTTGCACACCCAGCAAGGTGAGAGACAGCCAGAGTTTGTGGTCCTGGGGATCAGATGGAAGGGGCCTGCACGCCCCCATCTATCTCAGAGCCCGCCCTCGGCTTCCACAGAGCCCCTGGGCGCCGACGCCTTCCTCCCAGCGTTGACCGAGGAGCTTATCTGGAGTCCGGACATTGGGGAGACACAGCTGGACGTGGAGTTTCTTATGGAGCTCTTGGATCCGGAAGAGCTACTGGGAGAAGGTGAGGCCCCATCCCCAGAGCGTCAGGACCCGACAGGGTGGGGCCCCAAACAGCCTGCCCCTGCAGCAGGTGGAAAGGCGGCAAACTGAAGGGGCCTTCCTGCCACAAGGGAAGCCAGGAGAGCTGCGCCAACCTCTTCTTCTTGCCCCTAGCTGGGTACTACCTGACCACTTGGTTTGGGGCACTGCACCACATCGCCAACTACCAGCCCGACGCGGGACGTGCACCGAAGGGGCTCAGCTCGGAGGCCCGTGCCTCCTTGCGCCAGTGGCACCACAGGCGGACACTGCACAGACAGGGCCTCGCCAGATCCCAGGTGACCGGCCATTTGGACTGTGGGTAGAGGGGCGGGCTGATCCTGTTGCCTTTCTGACACAAGGCGCCTGCCTGCCCCTTAGGGCTAACCCGCCCTTTGAGGAACCCTGGGGAATAGAGACTGTGACGAGAGACCAATGATGAATAGGGATCTCAAACCTTTCTGTTCTTCAAGCAAGATGCAGAGGCACCAGCTCTTCGGGGGCAGCAAGGAGGAGGAGGTCCCAGGAAAAGGGAATGTCCTACCACTGGGCCTCTGCATTGGCTGTTTCCGCTTCTTGGAATGCCCTTCCCTAACATTCACACTGCTCCTGCCCTCCCTTCTTTCAGATCTTTAGGCAGATTTCACAGTCTCAGAGACGACTGTGTAACGCGGTAACTCCTCTCCTGTGACCTAACCCGTGGAAGGCAGAATAATGCACCCCGCCCCCAATGTCCACTTCCTGGTCCCCAGATTCTGTGACTATGTTACTTCATGTGGTAAAAGAGACTTCACAGATGCAATTAAATTAAGGATCTTAAAATGGGGAGGTTATCCTGAGTTCCGGTGGACCCAAGGTAATCACAGGGGCCTCATAAGGGGGCAGGCAGGAGGCTCAGAGTCAGAGGAAGAGATACCATGATGCAGGCAGGGGCTGGAATGAGGGCTGGGAGCCAAGAAAGGCAGAAGCCCTCTGGAAGCTGAAAAAGACGAAGAATGCATTTCCCCCTGGAATCTCCAGCAGAAACTCAGGCTTTAATTTTAGATCCCTAAGGTATGTTTTGGACTTCTGACTTTCAGAACTGCAAGATAATAAATTGGTGGGGGGGGAGGGGTTAAGCCACGAAGTTTGCGGTAATTTGTTACAACAGCACCAGGAAACCAATGTACTCCCTTACCCTAATCTTTATCTTTTTTTCATAGAAGTTATCACTTCCTAATACACCATATAATATGCTTATTTCTTGTGTTAATTGTCCATAGTCTCCCCCTCCCCTTAGAATAGCTCCATCCAAGAGGAATACAATGCAAGCTATACATGTAATTCTAAATATTCTAGTAGCTACATTTAAAAAAAATGAAAAAGGAACAAGCGAGGTTAACTTTAATAACATTTGATTTAACCCAATATATCCCAAATATTACTTATCATGTAATCAATATTTTTAAATTATTGAGATACTTACCATTCTTCGTGTATATGTGCTCAGTCTTCAAGATCCGCTGTGCAGATCACGCTTCAGCGCACCTCGGTTCAGAGTAGCCGCATTTCAAATGCGCAGTGGCCATATCAGGGCTTGTGGCTACCATTTGGACAATGCAGCTTTAGAATGTCAGCTCTGGGAGGCTGGAATCTCTGTTTGGTTCATAGCTGGATCCTCAGTGCCTACCAAATGCCTAGCACACAGTAGGTGTTCAATAAATACTTGCCGAATGATTCAACGAACACAGTTTCTGTGGTAAACTGAAACGGGCTTCCCAGAAGATATCCGTGTCCTAATCTCTAGAATCCATGATTGTTACCTTATTTGGAAAAGGGCCTTTGCAGATGTTATTAAATTAAGGATCTTAAAATGGGGAGATTGTCCTGGATTATCCAGGGGGCCTCTTAATGCAATCATGTGTATCCTCATAAAAAGGAGGCAGACAGAAATTTGACACAAATAGGAAAAAGCAGCATGAAGACAGAGCATAGAATTGAAGATAATGGCCTTGCGGTGACATAGCCTGAAGCCAGCAGGAATGTTATCAGCCACCAGGAATGCTGTCAGGCACCAGAAATCGGACCAGGCAGGCAGCAGTTCTCCTTAGTCTCAGAGCCTCCAGGAGGGGCCCTGCTGACCCCTTGATTAAGCCTGGTGATACTGATTTCAGGCTTACAGTCTCCAGAACTGTAGCAGAATAAATCTGTTGTTTTCAGGCACCAAATTTTTAGTCATTTGTTACCGCAGGCAATGGCAATGTAACAGTTCCTCAGCTCTTAACATCAAAAAAGAGTAGAATTAATATCCAACTCACTGTAACAAGGGACAGTCATCTACATATACAGTAATTACATAGAAAAACAGGAATGTCACCAGATAAGGACTGGGCCTGGGGTTGGTCTGCACAAGCCAGTCAGTGGTGTGTGGGTTCTTGACTTCTTGTGGGTAAGATCTTAGAACACGAGTCCAGGTGATTTTGAGAGTATGTTCATTAAAGCTGGGGACAGTGAAGCAAGGACGGGCTTAGCATGGAAGCAACAGGAGACAGGCTAGGCGCTGCTCTGCTTTGGCTCCCTGGAGATGCTATAGGAAAGGAGTGAGCCAAGGCGGGGCTGCTGTTAGCTCACTGGGAAGTCAGAGAAAAAGGGGTTTTGGAGACAGGTTCGGGGGTAAGACCAGGATGAGCTGCCGCTGCTGCTGCCCACTGGTTTCTAAGTCTTACGGGGACCCTTAGATTTAGAAGGAAGTAAAAGGTTCCTGCCCGTCAAAGGACAGGGCATGCTCTACAGCAGGGGTCCCCAACCTCAGGCCTGCAGACCAGTGTCGGTCCGGGCCTGTTAGGAACCGGGCCGCACAGCAGGAGGTGAGCTTGAATGCAATGCACTTGAATCATTCCAAAACCATCTCCAACCCCCAGCCCCGGTCCACAGAAAAGTCATCTTCTATGAAACCAGTTCCTAGTACCAAAAAGGCTAGGGACCACTGCTCTAGAGTGAGCCCACCCATGGCTTTGTTGTAAGGGTGTTTATTTCTCCTCCGCAGGTGAGAATCTCAGGGGGAGGGTTTCAATAGAATATTCACCAACTTTCCAGTTGCATTTTTATTTTGCTTGTAAGCTTTTATCTATTTATTTTCAGAGTGAGGGGAAAGGGAGGGAGAAGAAAAAACATCAATACCTCTCATGAACCCCCTACTGGAGACCTGGCCTGCCACCCAGGCATGTACCCTGACTGGGAATTGAACCTGTGACCCTTTGGTTCCTAGGCCGGCACTCAATCCACTGAGCCACACCAGCCAGGGCCCCAGTTACATTTTTAATATGCTGATGTATCAAAATGAGCATATAGAGGAGTTTGGAGGGGTTTTTTTGGTCTATTTTATTGTTTCACTTTGATCTTGGGTCCCTCTGGCCTTGATGGGGTTTTGGTTTACTTGTTCTCCTGATTTCATCTGTCTTTGGGTTTAGCTGGCACAAATGGCATTAACTAACTGGGTCTCTGTCATCTATCTCCCTGACCAGGGTTGTGTAAACTATGTATTCTCTGGTCCGCGAGGAGAAACCATTTGTTCTCTCGTGTTCCCTTTTTTTTTTAAAGATTTTATTTAATTTTAAACAGAGGGGAAGGTAGGGAGAAAGAGGGAGAGAAACATCAGTGTGTGGTTGCCTCTTGCACACCCCACAGCGGGGACTTGGCCTGCAACCCAGGTATGTGCCCCGGATGGGAATCGAACTGGCGACCCTTTGGTTCACAGGCCAGCGCTCAACCCGCTGAGCCACACCAGCCAGGGCTGTTCTCTAGTGTTTTTAGGGAAGATAAGGTCTTGCGGTTCACTAGCTGGCAATGAGTTGTTCAAACTGTTTGGCCTTGTTTAATTTTCTTGTCTCGGTGTCCCCCATTCTGCTTGCCCAGGAATTGTCCTGGCTTCTTACTACCCTGCCTCAGAAAGATCCCTCTCAATCCATCTGACAAAGAAATGCCTTGTCATTAAAATTTTACATTTTATAATGATCGAAATTGTGTCATTTTAGATGTCAATTAAAAATTGCGCCAGGAAAGAGTTTTTGCAATTGTTTTTCCAAGTCCAAAAGCTTGAAGAAGGCCGTGGCCTGTGATCTTCTGTTCAGACAGAACTAAGGGGAACCACCAGGCCCTGAGAGAACTGAGAGGGGCATCTCCGCCTTCGAGAAAGAGCGGACCTCCAGGGCAAGCAGGGCACCCAGAATTGAGCTGCATTTATTTATTATCTGTTTATGTGTGTATTGTTAATTTTTTAAATTGTGGTAAAAACATAAAGTTTACTCTCTTAACTACTTTTAAGTGTATGGTTCAGTGGTGTTCGTTATATTCACACTATTGTGTAACAGTTCTCTGGAACTGTTTCATCCTGTAAAACTAGAACCGTAACTAGGGAGCACAATTCCCAGCTCCCCCTCCCGCAGTCCCTGGCAACCGCCCTCCTACTTTCTGTTTCCCTGACTTTGACTGCTGTAGGTACCTCGTGTAAGTGGAGTCGTGCAGCATTTGTTTCTTGGTGAACGGGTTTATTCCACTCAGCATAATGGTCTCAAGGTCCATTCATGTTGTGGCACATGACAGGATTTCTATCTTTTTTTTAAAGGGTTCTATTTATTTATTTTTAGGGAGACAGAAAGAGAGGGAGAGAAATGGTTGCCTCTCACATGCCCCCAACAGGGGACCCGGCCCATAACCCAGGCGTGTGCCTGACTGGGAATCAAATCAGCCACCCTTAATTCTCAGGCAGGTGCTCAATCCACTGAGCCACACCAGCCAGGGCAATATCCATCTTTTTAGAGGCTGAAACATTTCCACTGTATGCATACACCACATTGTGTTCATCCAGCCATCCGTCAATGGACACTTGGGTTGCTTCCACCTCTTGGCTGTTGTGAGTAAGCTGCAGTGAACTTGGGTGTACATGGTTTGGTTTGGGTTTTGTGTTTTTCTTTCTTTCTTGATTTTTTTTTTTTTTTGAGGAAACTCTAAACTGTTTCCAATAGCAGCTGCAGCATTTTACATCCCCACCGGCAGTGCCCAAGGGTTCCAGTTTTTCCCCGTCGTTATTCCTGCCCACACTTATTTTCTGTTTGTTTGTTTGTTGTTTGATAGCAGGGATCTTTATGGTTGTGAAGTGACACCTCATGGTAGTTGTGGTTTGCATTTCTCTAATGATTAGTGATGCTGAACATCTTCTCATGTTATTTTTATTTTTTCCATTTTATTTTTTAATTTAGTTATTGTTCAAGTACAGTTTTCTGTCTTTTACTCCCATCCCAGCCCACCCCCCATCTTCTCATATTCTTGTTGGCCTTCTGCGTATCTTCTTTGGAGAAATGTGTAATCGAGTCCTTTGCCTCCTTTTAAATTGGGTCATGTCCTTTGTTGTTGTTGAGTTGTAGGAGTTCTTTATATTCTGGATATTGATCTCTTATCAGATACATGGTTTGCAGATAAATTTCTGCATTCTGTAAGATTACCTTTCACTTTGTTGATTGTTTCCTTTGATGCACAAAAGATTTTGACTCAGTCGAAAGTATCTATTTTTATTTTTGTTGCCTACTTTTTTGGTGTCATATCCAAGAAGTCATTGACAAATTCAATATCATGTACACTTTCCCCATGTTTTTTTCTAGGAGTTCTATAGTATTAGGTTGCATATATGTAATTTTTTAAGAGTTTATTTATTTATTTTTAGAGAGGGGAAGGGAGGGAGAGAGGTAGAGAAACATCGATGTGTGGTTGCCTCTTGCACGTCCCCTCCTGGAGACCTGGCCTACAACCCAGGCATGTGCCCTGACTGGGAATCGAACCAGCAACCCTTTGCTTCACAGGCCTGTGCTCAAACCACTGAGCTACACCAGCCAGGGCTATGCATGTATTTTTAACATCGTTTTGGTCACATTATCCAACATGCAGTCCAAAGTCTTATTTCTCCACCTGTCTCTCCCAAAACAGCTGTTGTGTCTTTTTTTTTATACTAAAATTGAATCTGGGCCCTGGCCAGGGGGCTCAGTTGCTCAGAGCATCATCCTGTACATCAAAAGGTTGCCAGTTGATTGATGTGTCTCTCACACATTCATGTTTCTCTCCCTCCTTCCCCTTGTCTCCAAAAATAAAATCTTTAAAAAGAAAAGAATACAATAAAATCTGGGATGACGTGCTGCAGTTGGTTGGCACATCTCTTGGGTCCCACCTAATCTGAAACAGCCCCCTTGTCTCTTTTGTTTTGTCTTCGCCGACATCGGCTTTTGGAAGAGCCCCAGCCGGCTGTCCTGTGGACAGTCCCACTTTCTGGATTTGCCCGGTGTGTCCTCCTGATCAGACTCTGGTCCTGCACTTAGAGGAAGAATACCTCCCGGGTGACATCCAGTCAGGGGCCCCACGAGCAGTGATGCTAACTCTGCCTGTGGCGTTAAGGAGCACAGTAGTTTGGTGGAGCCGCCGTAACAGAATACCACAGGCTGGGGGGTTAAATAAAAGAAATTTGGGTGCAAATAAAAAGAAATTTGTGTTCTTACAGTTCCGGAGGCCGGAAGTCTGAGACCCAGGTGTCAGCAAGGTTGACTTCATTCTGAGCCCTCTCTTCTTGGCGTGTCGGTGGCTGTCTTCTCCCTTTTGTCTTCACACGGTGTCCCCTCGGTGCATGTCTGTGTCCTAATCTCTTATGAGGACCCCACACGTATTACATCAGGACCCACCCATATTGTTAGGTAGGACAAGGGTCCCAAGGTCTGGGCCATTCTTACTAAACACTGTTCTTGCTAAATGGTAAATGTAGCACAATACTTGGCAGACCAGCTGTAGACAGGATGAGCTGACAGGAAGCCCCGGCCAATAGCGGAGCCGACTGAAATCAGTGTGTGGTTCACCGAATAGCATAGGAAGGCAGTGGCTACGCCTGCCTTCCTGGAGGCAGGCCTTTCCACATGAATCCCCCATCTCCTTCACTTGTTGCAAGTAAATAAAACTACCTTGTGGCAACCACGTGTTAGTTTTGAATAGAGCAGCCCAGTGGTGAGCCCCTTGAGTTTGGTAACGGTATGACCTTATTTTATCTTTATCTTTTTTTTTAAATTAATTTATTTATCTTAGAGGGGAAGGGGAGAGAAGGAGAGAAACATCAATGTATGGTTGCCTCTCGTGTGTCCCTCACTGAAAACTGGCCTGCAACCCAGGCATGTGCCCTGACTGGGAATCAAACCGAGATTGTTTGGCTCATAGGCCCACGCTCAGTCCACCAAGCTACACCAGCCAGGGCTATCTTTTTCTTTTTTTAATTGAATTTATTGGGATGACATTGGTTAATAAAATTATATAAGTGTAGAATTCTATACTACATCATTCTATCTTAATTACCTCTTTAAAGGCTCTATTCTGAATACAGTCACGTTCTGAGAACTTCAACATAGGAATTCAGGGAGGGGACACAGTTCAGTCCATAACAGGAAGTGGGTGCCAGATCTCTTCCCCGCGAAGATGTCTTTCCCTCTCTGCATGAGGATGTCACCTGCGGGTAGTTCTTTGTGACCCTGTGACTAACCTGTCTCCAACAGTCTTTCACCCAATGCACTGAGCACCTCTTGATCCTTGCTGAATTATTTGTCTATTATATTCTATTTATGTCAGTTGACACTGGGGGCCATGTTATATGAAAAATATATTTAGCCCTGGCTAGTGTGGCTCAGTGGATTGAATGCCAACTTGCAAAGCAAGGGGTCACTTATTCAATTCCAAGTCAGGGCACATGCCTGGGTTGTGGGCCAGGTCCCCAGTAGGGGGCAACCACACACTGATGTTTCTTTTCCTCTCTTCCTCCCTCCCTTCCCCTCTAAAAAGAAATAAATAAAATATTTTTAACCCTGGCTGGTGTAGCTCAGTGGATTGAGTGCGGACTGCAAACCAAAGGGTCGCTGGTTCAATTTCCAGTTGGGGCGCGTGCCTGGGTTGCGGGCCAGGTCCCCAGTGGGGGACATGTGAGATGCAACCACACACATTGATATTTCTCTCTCTTTCTCCCTCCCTTCCCCTCTAAAAATAAATAAATAAAATCTTCAAAAAATATTTTTTTAAAAAGGGAAAACAAAAGGAAAAATACACTCAGATCACATTCAGACAAGAGCTAGGAACCAAGGGAGCATCAGATTACTGCCTCAGATCTCATGCACACTTGGGGCATATTTTGCTCACCGAGTGAGTGGAATGGAGGGCGGGGTAATTTTTCTGGTTGAAACATTTCTTATGACCTCTTTTGGTTTGTTGTGGGAGGCTCAATTCTTCCTGCCGATTCAGTAAAGTGTTACGGATCAGCAAGCCGATTGGTATGCGAGGAAAGTTTATTAGTGATACGTCCTCATGGAAGAGAATGGGCCTAGCCCAGGTCGGGGAGAAGGGCACAGGTGCTCGGGCTCTTTGTTCTGAGGACTTACATGACTGTGTGGTGGGGGGAGGGAATTACACGTCGATTTGGTGGGGGAAGGTGGTAAACACTCTCCCAAGGGAGGGCATGACCCCCTAAGCATAAATATGGGTGCAGGTCTGTTAACTCAGATTTTTATCTGGTTCCAGACCACCTCTTGTTATCCTGTTAAAAACAGGAGGCAGTTAATCAAAGTTATTTATGAGCTTTTTCTGCCAGTACTATGGACCCTCCTTCTTCTTGTAAACTCCTGCCTAACAGGTTTATTATTAACGTATAAACTGAACATGCATACAAAATGACTCTGATATAGTAGGCAGGTAGACCGGCGTGAGCAGAGTTAGAACCAAGTCAGGTATGGGAAGTCACCATGGCAGAAAGCCCCGGGTACCTAGCAATGGGTAAAACTGGGGTGGGACCTCCCCCACCAGGGTGGCCTTTCCCCCCTTCGAGTACCCGTGGTCATACAGATTAGACCCCCTGACCTTTCCTCCCTGGCATGTTGCTATTCATGTTGAAACCATAAACGTCTGTGGTGGTGCTGCCTGTCACCACCAGGACCAACAAGCAGAGACAAGGATTGTATCTTTATGGGCACTTTATTGACATGTCAGCTATCTGAGCAGAGAGCGGGTTAGGTACCCTCAAAGCTGTCTAATGTCTCATCTCAAGCTGAGAGAAGGAAGGACAGATAAAGGGTTTGGAATAAAGTTTAGTTGGATGATTTGCAGTCCAAGAGGTGATTTTCCCAGCACTCCTCCATCTGGTGATCAAGTATTTTTTTAAAGGTTTTATTTATTTATTTTTAGAGAGAGGGAAAGGGAGGGAGAAAAACAGCGATGTATGAGAGACACATCAACTGGTTGCCTCTTGCACACCCCCAACTGGGGACCCGGCCAGGAACCCAGGCATGTGCCCTGACTGGGAATCGAACCAGCAACCTTTTGTTTCACAGGCCAGCACTCAACCCACTGAGCCACACAAGCCAGGGATATTGATCTATTCTTTATCTGCATCGTGGATGTTCCCTCCCTGGAACACAGTGGCTCAGATACCATCTTCATCTACCTGCAGACCACCTGAGGCATAAAGGTTAACTGCTGGTGGACCTCCCTGCATTCCAGGGGAACCACAGCTTCCCACACGCATTAATCACTTAAGCCTATCAACTAAGGCTCACATTTTTAATGCTTCAGTTCCCCTATCAGTTTTCTACCTTTTGGTGTGAAATGACATTTCCTGTTTGTTTAAAGATTTTCTTTTTTTTTTAAATTTTTTTTATTATTATTTTTTTTTCGAGAGAGAGGGGAAGGGAAGGAGAAAGAGTGGGAGAGAAATATCAATGTATGGTTGCCTCTCGTGTGTCCCCTGCCGGAAACTGGCCTGCAACCCAGGCATGTGCCCTGACTGGGAATCGAACCATGATACTCTAGTTCGCAGGCCCGTGCTCAATCCACTGAACTACACCAGCCAGGGCTAAAGATTTTCTATATTTATCTTTAGAGAGGGGGAATGGAGAAAGAGGAGGAGAGAAACATCAATGTGTGGTTGCCCCCACACGCCCCTCAATGGGGCCCTGGCCTGCAACCCAGCCATGTGCCCTGACCGGGGATCAAACCAGGAACTTTTGCTTCATAGGCCGGCATTCAATCTACTGAGCCACGCCAGTCAGGGCGACATTTCCTGTTTAAATAAATGTGTTGAATTTAAAAAAGAATGAGTCAATTTAAAAAAATTATTGAGAATTTAAAACATATTGGATGGGTTTCTTTAAAAATGTTATTAGTCCTGGCTGGCGTAGCTCAGTGGATTGGGTGCCAGCCTGAGAACCAAAGGGTCATAGATTCAATTCCCAGTCAGGGCACATGACTGGGTTGCAGGCCACGTTCCCAGTAGGGGGTCTGCAACCTAATTTATTTTATTTTTTAAAATATTTTATTTATTAATAAAATAAATTTTAAAAGATTTTATTTATTAATTTTTAGAGAGAGGGCAAGGGAGGGAGAAAGAGGAGAGAAACCTCAATGTGTGAGAGATACATCAATCGGTTGCCTCTCACACACCCCCAACTGGGGACCTGGCTCACAACCCAGGCATGTGCCCTGGGAACATACCCTATGACCTTTCGATCAACAGCCTGGCATTCAATCCACTGAGCCATACCGGCCAGTGCCGAAAATTTTAAAATACATTATACGTAGACCTCTTAGGCCAGAATTTAGGTTTGCAAGAAATACAATTTCAGGGCTTAAAAAAACAAAGATTGCATTTATTTATTTTTAGAGAGAAGGGAAGGAGAAAGAGAGGGAGAGAAATTTCAATGTGTGGCACCCCCACACTGGGGACCTAGCCCACACCCCAGGCATGTGCCCTGACTGGGAATCAAACCAGCGACCCTTTGATTCATAGCCTGTGCTCAATCAGCTGAGCTACACTAGCCAGGGTGGTTTTTATATTTTTGGTATCTAAATTAAGCTCGTGTCCCTTGCTAATTGGGCTACATCAAAATTAAAAATTTCTGCCCTGGCTGGTGTGGCTCAGTAGATTGAGCGCAGGCCTGGGAACCAAACAACCATGGTTCGATTCCCAGTCAGGGCACATGCCTGGGTTGCGGGCCAGTTCCCATCAGGGGATGCATGAGAGGCAACCATACATTGATATTCTCTCCCTCTCTCCTTCCCTTCCCCTGTAAAGATAAATAAATAAAATCTTTTTAAAAATTAAAAATTTCTGTGCATCAAAGGAAACAATGAACAGAGTGAAAAAGTAATCTACAGAATGGGAGGAAATATTTGCAAATCATAAGGAATTAAGATTCAGAATACACACAGATTTCCTAAAACTCAGCAACCAAAAAACAAACAACCCATTTAAAAATGGGCAAACGACTTAAATATATCTCTTCAAAGAAGCTCTAAAAGAAGAAGAAGATAAACAAATGGCTAATAGGCACAAGAAAAGACGCTAAACATCACTAACCACTAGGGAAATGCAAACCCAAACACAATGGGCCAACACCATTTCTCCTCTGGTTTCCCCAGGGGATACTGGTTAGTGCTTAGTGGCTCACTGCCTGTTGGAGGAGGTCATGGAGAAGACATGACTTCCAGTTGACCCTTGAGCTGCACCTGGGCGATCAGAAGCTCCTCCTTCCTTCCCCTGTCCTTGAAATGTACTTCTGCCTACTGTTTCCACAGAGGGCGCTGTTCCAAGGACATAGCCTTGAAAGAGAAAGGAGGCGTTGAAAGAGAAAGGAGCCGTTGAAACCATCTGGCTGTAATGGCCATTAGTAGTGGAAACATAGGGATAGCCGTTAGGCATCTGCAGTTCCTGAGACTGGGTAATAAATAATCCTCCGGGAACAGTTGGGTTCAAAAAAAAAAAAAAAGAAAAATTCTAGCCAAATAAGGTAACTAACCAGGGCCCACCAGCAGCAATACCCACCAATTAGAGAGACCCTCACCGTTTTCAATTTAGCAACCTAGCTAATAGCTAACCGCCACATCTGCTTCTGTAAGCCCGCATTCGCTTGCTCTGCCCTATAAAAACCCCATAGTTTGTAAGCCACGTGCGGCTTCCATGTTGTAGCTCTGAGAAGCTACCTGACTCCCCAGGGGGGGAAGGAAGCCGCCCCTGCGCAGGTAAAAAAACTTTTGGCCAATAAATACCATCATAAGCTCTAAGTTTCTGGATGTCTGATTTCTCGCCCATCGAATGCAACACTGGCCAGTACAGGTGACCGAGCCCAGTTCAGGCCTCAGTGGTTAAGGGGCTAACATGCGGGTGCAGGAATCTACCCATCTTGCAGCAGCCCAAGTCACGCTTCAGAAGTTCCCTTACTAATGAAACCTGCCACCTACCAATCTGGAGGGGCCTGCCTCTTGCTTGGGTCTCTCCCTGCCCTCTATGTATAGCAACCAGTTTGTGAGCCAAGGCCACAACCTTAGTAGGTAATGATTGTGCCGCCAGCATCCCCTTTCTACAGAGTCAGACTCAGAGATCAGAGGACTGGCCCAAAGCTAAGAAAGGGCAGAGCCAAGATTTGGACCTGGGGCATCTATCTCCTGAGCAATGTGTGCTCCCAGCCTCCAAACCGCGTGAGGCTTGCAGAGAGGATCTAAGTCAAACCTTCGCTTCCAAGGGTGGGGATTTTCTGTGCCTTGTTCACTGCTGCATTCCCAGTGCCTGGACCGGGGCCCGGCACACAGAAGCGCCCAATAAATATCTTTTGAATAAAAGAATGAATGAATGAAAATAAAGCCTATATGTTCAGCCAGTTTATTATTATTATTAAATAAATGGTACCATGTTAGAACTACTTGGGAAAATAACTGGGCGGTTTCTGACAATGTTAAATGTACACCTGCCGTAGGACCCAGGCACTCCGCTCCCAAGAGTATATGCTGGAGGAAAGAAATGGCCAGACACGCCCTGACTGGTATGGCTCCGTTTGTTGGGCATTGTCCTGCAAAGCGAAAGGCGACCAGTTTGATTCCCAATCAGGAAACATGCTTGGGTTGTGGGCCCAGTCCCTGGTTGGGGGCGTGTGCAAAAGGCACACTTCCCCAGTATGTGCGAATCTATGTTTCTCTCACACATTGATATTTCTCTTCCTCACTTTTTCCTTCCTTTCCTCTCTCTCCAGAAATAAATTCTTTTTAAAAAAAAATGTCCACGCAAAGACTTATACACCAATGTTCCTATCACCTTCATGTGTAATTGCCAAAACTGGAAACAACCCAAATATCCAGCAGTGGGTAACTCAGTAAACAAATCGCAGTGACAAACTATTCCATGCAATGGAGTAATACTTAGAAATAAAAAGAATGAATTCTTGTTCAACATTTATGAATCTGCAAAAAATAATATTGAATGAAAAAAGCCAGACACGAGAGTTAATGCTATATAAATTCATTCTGGAAAATAAAAGTTAACCCATAGTGACAGCAATCAGATCTGTGGTTGCCTGGGGATGCGTGTGTGGAGGGCGAGGGCTGGAGGGTTTACTGAGAGGCATGAAGAAACTTGGGGATGACAGAGATGTTCGTTAGCTTACGGCGATTATCTTGATTGTGGTGGTGGTTTCACAGGTTTAAACTCGTAAGTTAAAACTCATCAACTTGGATTCTTGAAATATGTGTGGTTTCGTCTATGTCAGTTATACCTCAGTAATGGTGGGGAAACAGCGTTACGACTATGTAATGAAACTGAGAGCTTGTTGTTCACAGGCTGGCTTTACCCAGTGGCCCCAGAGAGCATCTGAGTTTTCAATCTGAGGTGTGACAGACCGTGAAGCTATTTCCGCTTGGAGCCCTGGGGAGGCTAAAGAAAAGAGTGAAAAAGCAAGCTGGCCTAATGCTGCTTTGGGGCTTGTCACAGTTCTCCTCTGAGACCCCTAGCCCACAGGGGAACAATTTCTTGAATGGGGAAGAGAAAAATGAGAATACGCACAGGGGAAAAGCAGCTCAGCAGATGGGAACAGTCACTGGTGGGAAGGCAGCCGGGGCGGCGAAGGCACAGAAGGACGGTAGACGAGGTGGAAAGCGGCTGTAGTTCTCAGGAAACGAGAAGGTCAGGGCTGAGAGTGAGGACGAGGAAGAGCTGTTGGAGTTTTGATGAGGTCTGATATATCGCTGGGAGAGTGAGAAGATAAGGGACATAGGCAAATTTGCTGGGCAGCATTATGGGTCTACTCCAAGTCAGTGGGCACGAATTTAAGGTAAGACCAGTTAACGTGGGCGAATATTTTTCTCCATCCCGATTCCCTTGCATAGACACAGGCGTGCAACAGGTGGAATCTTAGATTTAGCAAGGATTGTGGTTTCATCAGATGAACAGGACAGAGAGTGGTGTGTTCAGAGTGTCCATAAAGTGTGATTATAATGATTGGTCATGGCCTTTCACCTGTGTGACGACAGTGAGGAGCCTTAGAGGTGGTGGAATGATGGTAGAGCCAATGGATTTTTGGAGTTGAGCTTCTGAAAGGAATGAACTAGAAAAAAGACAGGTGATAGGTAGAGGGCAAGATGCCTGAAATTAAGTTCTGATAGGCCTGTGGTTATTGAGACAAGGTCTAAGTGTGACCATGGGGAAGGGCAATATCACTGGAGGGAAGGTCTAGGAACCAAGAGACTGGGGTGGTGTGAAGGTCACCTACCTGGATACGGAAATTACCAACAATGAGGACAGGAGCAGGAACAGAGACAGTGAGCTGGGAGCTAAAACCGTGGAGAAGCAAGGAGTAGGGACCATTACTAACTGCTGACGAGATAAAACAAAATGTGGTAGATCCATACACGGAATATTTGGCTGCAGAAAGGAATGAAGCACATCCTATCACCTGGGTGAACCCTGAAAACAGTACTAAGGAAAAGAAGCTAGTCAATCACATATTGTATGTTGCCACTTGTATGAAATGACCAGAACAGACAGATCCACAGAGACAGAAGGTAGGTTAGTGGTTGCTAGAAGTTGAAAGGAGGTGGCTATTAATGTGTATAAAGTTTCTTGGGGGGGGGCGGCTGATGAAAATGTTATGGAATTAGACAGTGGTGATGGTTGCACGACTTTGTGCATATACTAAACAGCCGGCCCTGCAGATTCTACTTTCAAACCAGATCCACAACCTGCCCATGTCAACTCCACCACAGACGCTGTTCCCATCTACCTTCTTCAACCTGCTCCACTGAATAGGGCTACTGTCTTTCTGCTCTCACCAACATCCCAGTGTTTCTGTATCCACTTCCTTGTAGCCACAGGCCTCCTGTGAATAACTGAGCCAGATCAGGGACCTCCCCTACCAAGAACCCTCCTATGGCTCCACCTCTAAGTCCTTCCCATGGCCCACAAGGCCCCTCACAGATTGCCCCTTCCCCCATTTTTCTGACAGCATGGCCTACCACATACCCCTCACTAACTCTGCTCCAGCTACGAAGGCCTCTAACAATTCCTGGAACACACTAGGCACACTTCCATCTCAGGGCCTTTGTACTGGCTCTACCCTCTACTTGGAGCCCCTTTCCCTAGTATCAACATGACTTCCTCTCTCCTCCCCTGCAGGTCTTTACTAAAATGTCACTTTCTCGGTGAGGTTTCCCCCAATACCCTTTTGGGCATAGCCAACTTCCCCATACAGTCCTCCTCCTTCCCTCTTTTATTTTCTTCATAGCAGTTATCACAATCTGATACAATGTTTCACTTATCTTATTACTTCTTACTCTAGAATGTAAAGCCCAGAGGAACATTCTGTATCTTGGTCACCATTTTATCCCAGGTGCTCTGAATAGTGTTGGCTCAATAGAATACCTATTGAAAGACTGAATGACACCAAGGTAGGTCCTTAGGAGGTTTAAAACACACCCACCCACTTCTGGCTCCCCAAAGCCCAGATTCTAGTGAGGAGAAATTTAACAAATAGATGTTTGCACGTGGCAATAAGAGCAAAGAGGGAAATAAACAGGAAGCCAAAATTATGGGGTGGTCAGGAGGAGCAGATGAGGAGCAAAGATCTGGGGGGGAGTAATGTAGGTAGAGAAAACAGCCAGTACAAATCCAGGAATGAGCTCTGGGCGTTTGGGCCATGCCCAGGAAAGTGGAAAGGATTGGATTTAGATGGGCCTGCAAAGGTCAGATTATACCTTGGGGGTGTTGAGGCGATCTACTTGCTTTCAGAAGCTGCCTAGCTGTGATTTTCCATTGGCCTTTACCCACTCCGGGCCGGTTTTACCTAATCTGAAATGGGGGTAAGCTTCTGACATCCTGTCTGCTTCCAGACTTCTCAACATTCCTTAAGACCATCCTTCGAGGCAGGTGCTATCACTTTCCTTTTATTGGATGAGGAAACGCAGGCCCAACAAGGTTAAATCACTTTTACATGGGCCACAGAACTACTAAGCGTGGCCTCTGCAGGCACTCTGGCCCCAAGGCCTGTGCCCTTAACTTCTATTTTGCATATTGCAGCCCCCATAACCTTAACAGGCACTGCAACGCAGTGGTTATGCGTCTTTTGCAGCAAACAAATTCTTGTATGTCACTTACAAGCTGTGGGATTCTGGCCTAGTCGTTTGGGTCCTTTGAGTCCATTTCCATATTTGTACGATGTGCACCCCAGCATTTACTTCAACCAACACTACTGACTGACTAGGAAGAGTGAGGCATGATTTCCAGACAACTGCGCGCCTTTCGTGAGGGAAAGAGGCAGGGGGCTTAAGGGGTTGGGGGCGCTTGGAGAAAAGGGACATGGAGCCCGAACGCAGAGACCCTACGGTCTTCCCATTGTTTTTGTACCTTCTTTCCTCCACTCAACCGCGGACCAACTCTCCGTCTGCCCCCCCCCACGCCCCCGCCATTTTTTTCCAGGTTGAAAAAAGGTCGTGGTCCCTTTAAGGTCCGTCCCTCCCTCTCCAAAACTTCCCAGTGTCTGCTCTCTTTTCGATTCCGAACGGCCGGCCAGGCTCGCCGCCGAGCTGGTAGGGGTTGGGGGCGAGGGGCTGGGGAGGGGTGCGGGGGGGGGGGAGGTGGGAGGTGCCACCCGCCTCCAGTTGCCGTTGCCGGAGCGCAAGGTGGGAAGGGTGGAGGCCAGCAGCACCGGGATACAAATACCGCGGCCGCCCGGTTGCCCGCCGTGGGCCGGGAAATAACGCGAAGAGGACGGTTCCAACGCGTCCGGTCCGCACGCGCCGGCGCGAGGGGCATCCGGGCCGAGCTCGGGGGCGGGGAGGGGAGGGGCCCCTTCTCTCCCCCTCCCCCCACCGCATTCCTCTGACGTCTGTACCTCGCGACCCCGCCCTTGTGTGGGACCAGCCCCGCCTCAATTCTGACGCCCTGATCGCGAGGCATCCCCCTCATCTGGGTTCTGCGGACCTTTTTGGATCTTCCCAGATTCAGTGGTAGCTGGTTTAGATCTCCATCAGCTCACTCCCAAATTTATTGTCTCCTCAAACCGGCGGGCGCACCAGGCTTGTCCCTCGCTGGTAGCGTCACTGACCCCATTTCAAACTTAGTTTCCACAAGGACCTCCATTTCGGGAACCCCCTTTCACCTGGTTGGAAAGGAGTATTGGAGTATTGGGGGGCATCCCCGCATTTCCCACAACTCTAACATCGTTTTCTGAATGCAGTGCCCCACTCCCCCCAGCAGGCAACCTCCTAACATTTTAGAGCCTTTAGGACTGGATCCCGAATCAGACGCCCGCCCTGCCCCCAGGTTCGGGATCCTAGACTATGAGGAAGCGCTTTCTATGGAAGAAGGAAGGTCCGGTTAGAATACCGTTAACGACTCCCTTTGGCAAAGCGCTAGTACTGTGTCGTATACTGCACCGTGTGCCTGGTACAGGGACCAGCCCCGAGGCAGGGACCACCTCTCCCTCGCCCATAAACGATTTCCATGCTAAAGGAAGAGACAGTCACCGGACTGAGAGAACCTAAGAGAGATCAAGGCTGTTCCGTTAAAACCAGTGGCCAGAGTGATCAGGGGTACCCGGGAGTCGGGGCTGGTAGGGACGAGAAAGTCTTTTCAGAGTTAACTGGGACCGCACGGACAGAAGGGATCATTTCTTAGCTCCGGCAAAGATATAGAGGTGCGCGGCATATGATTCCCTCTTGTGCAAAGTTGAAGGAGTTACTGTGGCTGAATTTAGAGGTGGAGTGGTGAAATGACGCCAGCGAGCTGGACAGGGTTCGGCAGGTTTTCTGCTATGTAAAGGGACAAATTCGGTTTAAAAAGATCCTCTGGCACTGTGAAGGCTTAAGATGGAGAGGAATTAGGTATACAGATAGGGACACAGCTGCACTGGTAGTTGCCACTCTGTCTGGTCTAGTCTTCCGGAGCGGCACACGCCACTCACTGAATACTTTTAAGTACTAAAGGCCTTCGCTGCTTCAGAGTGTGCCCTGTCTCCGGTGGCGCCCGAAAGCATATTCGCGCATGCGTTCTCATCTCCGATCATTTCCAAGACAGCCAAAGAGAGCCTACTGGGTGGGCTCAACCCTTTTCCACCCAATTGGAGACCACCAGTGGTCCTACATCCTCGTGTGGGATGTGCTGAAGACGGGCATCTGATGTAACCAATGGAAAGAGGCCACAGGGAGGGGCTTCCTTGCCTTCTTGCCGAGTGGCGCGGGGAGATAATCTTTGTGATTGGAAGACTAAGAGCTTTTGGTTTAATGGATTAGCTAAAAAGCCAATGAAAGTGGGAGGGAGGCGGGGCTTTTCAGGAGCGTGGGGAGCCCGGTTCCAGAGCTCCGGCCTATCAAATTGGAGTTTATTTTAAGGCAGCAGGGTTGGTAAAGTGATTGGCAGAAAGCGCTCGCTTATAACGAGTATCCCAAACAAACGAGGGCGGGCACTCCAGTCGAACGGAGTTGGCTTTATCCAATAGAGGCTCAAGTCATGCAAAGCCTTCCTCCCCCCGCGGCGGGACCAGTGGCTCCCCCTATCGGGTGGGGACGGCGGGTGACGGGCGTGTCCCTCCCCCAATGAGAGGCGGGGGGAGGCGGGTTCTGCACCGCCATGTCGCGGAGGCTGCTGCCCCGGGCGGAGAAACGGCGTCGGCGGCTGGAGCAGAGGCAGCAGCCGGAGGAGCAGCGGAGGCGGTCTGGAGCGATGGTGAAGATGGCGGCGGCGGGCGGCGGAGGCGGCGGTGGCCGCTACTACGGCGGCGGCAGTGAGGGCGGCCGAGCCCCGAAGCGGCTCAAGACTGACAACGCCGGCGACCAGCACGGAGGCGGTGGCGGCGGTGGCGGAGGAGCCGGGGCGGCAGGCGGCGGAGGCGGGGTGAGGCCAGGGCTCTAGGTCCCGGTGTGGCCTGGAAGTGAGGGGAAATTTCCCACCTTGAAGATATTTCTTTGGGGCGAGGGGTCTCTGCGCAGGCGCCCCTGCACTCGCGCAGTTGAGGAGGTGGGGGAGGGGCAGGCGTTGGGCAAACGGCGGGGTTTGCCCGAGGACAAGCGCTTGCGTGTGGGAGCTATTCAGAGCTGAGAGCTCGCGCTGCGGGTGGTGCAGTGCGCAGGCGCCGCGGGCTGGTGCGGGTAGGGGCGGGTTTGCGGCCCAGACGATTTTTCTCTCGTTTTCTTCTTCGGCCCCCTGCGCAGGCGCACTTTTCTCTCGTCGGCCTCGTGGGTGGATGGGGGCGCACCGCGTGAGCGGGAACGGGTAGGCGGCGGCCTTTCCGCGCCCGAGAGAATTTTGTTGGAACGCTTTTCAGTTTTTATAGCGCCATGGTTTATCTCGAGACGGAAATCAGTGTTTTTTAGAGTAATACACTTTATGTCCCGTATTTTGTGGACATTGAAAACTGGAAGAAAGGCTTGTGAGAGGTCTTCTAGGCGTTTGGGAGTTGAGCCAAGCTTTGGAGCCATCACAGTTTTGCTTGTAATTTCTGGGGCTTAACCGGGTGCAGGGGATTTGATGAACCAAAATGTTCCCTCTGAGTGGGCATTTTGGAAGGCATTCACCCTCGTTAGTTTCCACTGCAAAGACCACCGGTTCCTTGTGGCTTGGAGCCCATTCCCTCTAAGTTGAGAAAGTCCTCTCTCGGTCAGCCATGTGCAGGGTTTTCCAGGGGTTAGCTGCGATGTATACTATGGTTAAGATACTTTAATTGAATTCTCGACACTTTTATGAGATAGGGGATAGTACTACAGTTTCCGGCTTCAGATATGAGGTAAATTCGTTTAGGTCCTATAGCTAGTGAGGGTCGGGGCTAGGATTAGAACTCAGCCTTGGAACTCCTTGGTCTGTTCCTTGGTGCAGACCTGGTACCTATCTGGCATGTGTGTGCCTCCCGTTGTTTGTGTAGTTTATTTCTGAAATAGAGCACGATTATGTGCTTTGGTTTGGTGGTTTTCAGAAAGCAGTCTAGGCCCAGAGTTCACAAGAGGTGGAAAAATTTAACTTGCCCCCTGATTCTCAAAGGCTTCAGAGTGGGAGGATGCTTCATCCCCTGGGAAATGAGCTGTCTTTTTTTTAGTGGCATGGGTTGGTTTTTCTCTTCTTTCTGAAAGAACTTTCTCTCTTTCGTGGTTTGGCTTAGGTAGTTGTTTCCCAACACAGATTTTGGTGGGAAAGTGATTAAAAACTAGAAGTAGTCAAGACTGCCTGGACTACCACAGCTTCTGGGGCATATGCTCTTTCACCCAGTCTGAATCTGGGGATGAGTGATGGGGAATAGTAACGCTTCACTGGGTGATGGATGTAGCTTGCTCTAGTGGCGACAGGGCAAAGAAGTCGGAATGGATGCAGACAGATCGCCTGATTCAGACTGCAAGAGAGAATTGTGTAGGCCCCTCTTGCCAGGAGTGTCCACTTCCAAGCCACTCCCTTCCCACATTTCTTTGACCAGTGGGAAGAGGCAGGTTCTGGGAGGAATGTAAGATAAGCAATCTGCCTAGTCCTCCATTTTTCCTTTCTCAGAAGCTACAGCAAGAGGCATTACACAAGTAGCCACCTGCTGTCTCAGAATCCCTTTGAGGTGGTTGGCTTAAGTTGCTATTCCTTGTCTGATTTGTGTGTCTTTCCTGGGTGACACTCAACTGTCTTACCTGACTGGGTCCTCAATAACACATAGGTCAGTGGGCCACCATCTTGTACAGTAATAAACAAAATCTTGTTTTTGCTTCTTTTCTCAGGAGAACTACGATGACCCACACAAAACCCCTGCCTCCCCAGTTGTACATATTAGGGGCCTGATTGATGGCGTGGTGGAAGCTGACCTTGTGGAGGCCTTGCAGGAGTTTGGACCCATCAGGTACTCTACTCAGAGGCCACAGGTTGAATGTGCAGACAAGTCAACTTTTTGGTGTCCCGTGTGTCACCAGTTTCTGGTTGGCAGTGGCTTGGCCACTTTGGTTCAGGGTCCTTTGATTTAAGTTCTGAGACTCCTGCTCATCAGGTTGACCATTGTCAAGTTCCGGCAAGTTCTGTGGCCTTTTGCTTTCTTTCTCTACTTTGCACCTTCTAAGCAGCATTCTCATATTCAGCAAGTATTTACTGAAAATGTGGTACATGCTAGGTACTGGGGGGGAAAGCAGTGAGTAAAACTGTCTTGGCCCTGGCTGCTGTGGATCAATGGATTGAGTGCTAGCCTGCAAACCAAAGGGTTGCAGGTTTGATTTCCAGTCATGCCTGGTTTGCAGACCAGGTCCCCAGTGTTGGGGGCGGGGTGTGAGAGGCAACCACACGTTGATTTTTCTCTCCCTCTTTTTCTCACTTCTCTCTGAAAATAAATAAATAAATAAACAAATAAACAAACAAATAAATAAAATCTTAAAAAAACAAAACTGCCCTGGTCTTCTCCTAGACAGTTGCCCACACAGAGTGATCAGCATGGTGATGGGGGAAACTCAGGAGTCTATGGGGAGCATTGGACTGAGTCATGAGGAGAGGGGTCAGGAAGGAAAGCTTTCCAGAGGAGGTAATGCCAAAGCTACACCTCTTTTTGCCTGTCTTGCCACTTACGACAAGGGGAGTTCAGATCAGAAAACTGTGATAGGAGTATACAGGAGTTCCAAGGCCAGGGAAGTGTCAGTTCATAGGAAATTGAAGGTCATTCTCCTGCTGTTCTTGTTGCCATTCTGTTCTCTTGTCTCCGTCCTCCTGAGAGGGTTAAAACTTGTGTTCTCTCTACCAGCTATGTGGTGGTGATGCCTAAAAAGAGACAAGCGTTGGTGGAGTTTGAAGATGTGTTGGGGGCTTGCAACGCTGTGAACTATGCAGCTGACAACCAAATCTACATTGCTGGTCACCCAGCTTTTGTTAATTATTCTACCAGCCAGAAGATCTCCCGCCCTGGAGACTCAGATGACTCCCGGAGCGTCAACAGTGTGCTTCTCTTTACCATCTTGAACCCCATCTATTCCATTACCACGGTGCGTGCTAGCAGACATTCCTTTAGGCCCCTCCGTGAGATCTCCTTTCTTCCCTTTCTCTCTGTCTCCTTCACCAAGCTAGACTGACCTGCCAGTGCCCCTTCATATTGCCTGTCTTTGCCTTTACAGGATGTTCTTTACACTATCTGTAACCCTTGTGGCCCTGTCCAGAGAATTGTCATTTTCCGGAAGAATGGAGTCCAGGCCATGGTGGAATATCCTTTGCTAGGAAACAGGTGTTCCTTGGGATGGGTGCTCAGAACTGGGCAAGGAGCCATCCTTTTAATCATGTATCTGCTGAATGCCTGCCATGTGCCAGATGCTCTCATAAAGCCCGCAGTCTGATGGGAGGGGCCGTCAATAAATAATCAGATGTGTAGTGTAAAAGTGCAGAACGTAAAGTGCTGTGAGATACAAGAGGATCTGGGAAGGTCTCTGATAATGTGATATTTAATTTCCATGAAGAGGTAGGAGCTGGTATTCAAGGTGGAAGAATCAGTTTCTGCAAAGATCTTCCGGTGGACAGGAGCTTAGTGTTGGAGAAAGCAAATGACCTGATGACTGAAGAATAGCAGGCACGGGGAGGGGGTTAAGCTATGGACATTCAGAGAAGTTAATAGGGCATCCACAACAGTAACGAAGCTTGGGTCAGGGTGCAGTGGGAAGCCACTGATGGACTTTCAGAACAGGATCATAATCTAGTTGACATTTTGCAGAGATTGTCAGACTTAGTGAAAGCACAAGAGAGGTGGCCTGGCCTGCTGGAGTGGTGCCAGAGGAGGTTGCTGCCACCTCTTGGCTGGTGGGGTTGGACTGCAGATCATAAAGGAACTCTGGCCAGTGGTTTTTCACCCAGGGTAGCACTCCAGCCCATCTTCATGTGAGTGGCTGGTGGCTGTGGCAATGAACAGACCCCAAAACACATATGTAACACAGTCTTTGGGTGCTTGTCTTCATCCATTTCTGGGACAGCTTGAAGCTCTCTCCAAAGAGGTTCTGTGATGGGGCTTTTCTTAACTTTACTTACATTTGACTCTGTGCAAAGTGCCCAGCGGGCCAAGGCCTCACTTAATGGGGCTGATATCTACTCCGGCTGTTGCACTCTGAAGATTGAATATGCGAAGGTAGGTCTGGGGAGTGAATGCCCCTTGGCAGCTGGCAGCTGAGTTGGGCCCTGGCTGATCTTAAACTCTTTCTTGTTCCTATAGCCTACACGTTTGAATGTATTCAAGAATGATCAGGATACTTGGGACTACACAAACCCCAACCTCAGTGGACAAGGTAATCCTGATGGCCACTTTGTTCTAAACACACCCGCCTTGTCTTCACTTGACTAGCGCACTTCATAGACCTGGGCTCAAGGTTATGTAATGCCATTGGGCTCCCTGTGGACATGGGAGGGCCTTGGATCAGTTCTTAAAAGAAGACACTTTAGTGGGAGAGGGTGAGTGAGAGCCCTTTGGGTTCTAGCTGCTGTTTGGGGCCCTTTGGTGCAGCTGAGGGTACAGAATCAAAGTAGGGGTTTGGATTGGGTGGGGAGTAGGACCTCACTGAGTGCTGGGTGTGACAATGACTTATAAACCAGTAGCAGCTTCCAAATGAATTCTGCTCCCCTTCTGTGATCCTACTTGGGCCCACTCCATTCTCACTGGGCTGGGAATGGTCTTCAATAGTGGAGAATGGCTGTCCACTATTGAGAGGGTTTCCTTGGGGTGGCGGGTTGGTGGGGGGGGGCAGCTTGGGGAGGTGATGAAGGCTCCCAGGCCCCTGCATCAGAGTCTCAGCAAGTTGACCTTGTGTAGAGGTGAAACCCTGGATTGGAACAGGGTGGAGACGCCTTACCTCACTTGTAGAGGGGACTCAACTTCTCTGCAGGGGGCCCAAACGGACAACCCTCTTCCTAGAATTTGTCAAGAATGGTTTGCCTTGGATGGGAGGGAGAGGTGGAGGATTGCCTTTGAAAAGCAGCAGTACTGCCTCAGCAAGACCGTCCAGCTCTGTGTCTGTCTTGGTCTGATACATCGGACTAGGCCATGGGCTGAGGGAGGAGGCTGGTTGCTGCCAT
The DNA here is from genome assembly GCF_021234435.1 of Artibeus jamaicensis. NCBI lineage: Eukaryota > Metazoa > Chordata > Mammalia > Chiroptera > Phyllostomidae > Artibeus > Artibeus jamaicensis. Next base: position 2,086,627 of record NW_026521848.1, read on the forward strand.
CTCACAGGCCCTGGGAGGCCAGAGGACCCCATTTCTAGCCAGTCCTGTCTTTTTCGTCCTTGAAGCTGGGCAAGCAGTGGAGTGCGGTGGGGTGGGGTGGGCTAGACGCTTCCCCAGGACCCTCGCAGTGGGTGCTGTGGGCCCGGCTTCTCCCTCCAGAGGTCAGAGACAAATTGGTGACCAAGTGAATGTACCAGAGCGGGCAATGGCATTACATGACTGCTAACAGAAACATGGCAACCAACCATTTCTTCTCCAAGGAACATAAATAGAAGATGTGCAGACCAGCAGGGGCTAGTGGCAGGGGCTGGCTGGGCATTGGTTTTGATGCCTCTCAGTTTTGGCTGTCCCAAGGCTGGGGGTCAAAAACGAGAGCTGATGAGGTAACCTGGAGTGAGGGCGGTGCTTCGCCACCCCCCTCGGGAACCATACTTCAGCGGCTCTGCCTCTGCACATTGCTCACCAACACACAGGGTAGAAACCACTAGCTCTTCCTGGAGAGAACAGAACATGCAGCCTCCACCACGTCCCCAGAAACAGCTGCAGACTTGAGCTCATTACATCAAGAACACCACACCGCGCTCCAAGGAACAGCTACAAGCACAGAGACAGAGGCAGACAGAGACAAAGAAAGAGACGCAACATGGCAGCAGACACTGCTTTTTTATTAAACATTAAAAACAAGGTCAAAATCCAAGCAAACTCGAACCCGAGAATGTACACAGAAGTAGGAAACACAGAGAACAGAGCTCTCAGCCAGCCAGCGGCGCTCTTGGCGGAAACCGTTTCACAGACTGAAGTAGATTCCATGGGCCTCCAAGACAATAGGATCCTCTCCATTCCTCGCCATATGGGTTTTGTTTTGTTTTTTAAGTCCTTTGGTTTGGGGAGGGCCTCTTTTGTTTGCTTTGATATTTTTATTTTTTCTGCAGTCAACAGCTGCCAACATAATCTGCACCAACTGGAGATAAGAAACCAAAAATTAAACCACAACCAAAAAATCAAAAACCAAAACAGACCTAAAACCAGACAAACAGCTCAGAGGTACACAGTTACCTGCTGGTGGGTAACCGGGCGCGCTCACAAGGCCAAAAGCTCGGGCGTAGTGGGGCCGCTGGCACACCTCATAACATGGAGCGCTACACAGCCAGAAGCACCGCACTGCAGCACACAATGTGAGGAGGTGACAACATGGAGGGACACTACCCACTTCATACACCTTTATTTTCCACTTTTCTGATATCTTCTGAGGACAGAACATCTGTGAGCCATTTTTGATTTAATCAAAACATTGACTGTTAAAAACAATTCTTTAAAGAAATTGTAGCGGATGTGTACTGTAACTTGTATTTATGACTGTAAAACCATGTGATGCAGGGTCGCAGTGTATGTTTGATGGGACGCCATCTTTCAGAACTGTGCTAACTCACTGTTGAAGCGTCCAATGGTAAGAGAAAATACAGATTTGTTTTTTGTGACAAATGGACATTGTACTCTGTACTGCTGTAAGTAGCCCTTTTCCATCTTTGTAATGACTGATTGTTGAAAACGAAACACAGGCCGGGTGGCAGGAAAGGGCAGTGGTCTTGAGCCCTGGGTTTTGGAGTCAGCCAGACCTGGGTTCAAGTCCCGGCTCAGCCACTAACTTGTTTTGTGACCTTGGGCTAAAATGTCTCTTAACTGCTCAGTTAAAAGTTAACTGCTCAGTTTTCTGATCTGTAAAATGGGGCTAAAACAGAACCTACCTCATAGGGTTGTTGTGAGGAATTTTAGAAGCTGTGATGTCTGTAAAGCGCTTAGCACAGTGTTTGCCACTCGAGCGCTAAATTAATGGTAGCAGTTATGAACTGCAGCTGGGGTCGGGGTGGATCTGCGCCATTGTCGGGGTCTGAGAATGTTGATGCCTTGTACATGATTGCTCACGTGAACTGATTTCTGACTTTGCCCTGCTTGTCCTTTTCTCCAGTCCCTGTTTGAGTTGGACGTGTCTGGGCGGGAGGGTGACTGGGACCAGGATTGAGGAAAAAGGGACCTAGAAACCAGGGTCTAGAGCTCCTAGAACTGGGGGGCTTTGGGAGCCAGTTGATATCTTTCTGCTCTTCCCGGGTTATTTTCTGTTCTTAATCTTCTCTCCCTTCATTGGGTGTTATTTTAGAAAACTTATTCTTTAGAAAACCTATTACCTTCCATAGCAGCTTCAGGTTCCACAGAGGGCCCAAGAGCTGGGCTTCCCACCAGGCCCAAGGAAGATGACAGTGCTCAGAGCCTTGCCTTATCCTTCATAGAGAAAGGAAAGCAGCCCGGTTGGTATTAGCAAAGGAGGTAAAGTGGGTTCCAGCCTTGGGCTTCATGCCCGCCTTGGGCCAGGCCACAGAGGGGAGGCCCCAGCAACCCTCATGAGATACAGAGGGTTGCATCCAGGCTTGCAGGAGCTAAGGGACTTGGAGCTGATACAGAGGGTTGCATCCAGGCTTGCAGGAGCTAAGGGACTTGGAGCTTAGCTTCTTAGTCAAGAGGGAAAGAACCACCTCTCATACTACGCTAGGCTCTAACTGCTTTCTCTGTCCATAGGTGACCCTGGCAGCAACCCTAACAAACGCCAGAGGCAGCCCCCTCTCCTGGGAGATCACCCCGCAGAATATGGTGAGGGCAGGGGGTTCCCCTCCGTGGACTCCCGTGGCTCATGTGCCCCTGCCCGCCGCCCGCCACGCAAATTCTCACCCGCCCTCCCTCTCTTTCCTTCCCACCCCCCAGGAGGGCCCCATGGTGGGTACCACAGCCATTACCATGATGAGGGCTACGGGCCCCCCCCACCTCACTACGAAGGGAGAAGGATGGGCCCACCCGTGGGGGGTCACCGCCGGGGCCCAAGTCGCTACGGCCCCCAATATGGGCACCCCCCACCCCCTCCCCCACCACCCGAGTATGGCCCCCACGCTGACAGCCCTGTGCTGATGGTCTATGGCTTGGATCAATCCAAGATGAACTGTGACAGAGTCTTCAATGTGTTCTGCTTATACGGCAATGTGGAGAAGGTGAGTTTCTGGTAGGTCCACTGCTTTCCTTGTAAACATGGCAGGCGCCAAGGAAGCCTTGAACCTCATGGCATGCCGGTCAGCAAAGAGGGGGAAGTAGCCGACAAGGAGATCCAGAAAGAGTAACTTGCTTAATCGGATGACCTGCTGCAGGCAGGGTTTGTTTACCATACATGGGTGTTTGTTTATTTTTTAATTTTCAGTCATAAAACCAGGACTAGCACATAAAAAATACTAGTACTTAATATTACACAAATGTTAAGATCTGCAACATGTATATGTTACAAAGTTCATTGTGTGTGGGTTTTCCCCAGACGATCTGGCAACATTGGGCCTTCTACCTTGCGGGATAGGTGACTGTTCACTCAAATCATGTGGTTTCTTCTGTTGAACCTGTCTGAAGCTTTTTGAGTTTGCAGCCTTTCTTGGCCCATTAATAATAGTAGCAGCTAAGCAGGCCCTGGCCAGCTGCCGTGGGAGGAGCAGCGTGCCTTACACGGGAAGGTTGCAGGTGCAGTCAGGGTGCATGTGGGAAGCGGTCAGTCAATGTTTCCCTCATCGTTATGTCTGCTCTTCCTCTCCTCCTTCCTTTCTAAAAAGTCAGGGAATATATTCTCTGGTAAGAATGAATGCTTTTTAAATAGCAGCTAATACGTGTTAAGTATTCTTCCTATACTAGGTACTCTTAAAAGTGCTTTACATGTAGTAACTTAAAATAATTTTCACAAGAGTCCTTGATGAGACGAGTGGGGAAAATGGCACAGAATGTGATAAACTTGCCCAGGTTCATGGACCTTTTAGTGGAAGCAGGACTAAGCTTAGATGGCCTGGCTTTCGGAACAAACACTGTTGTTTGGGGGGGGGGGGGGGTGTTTTATTTATTTATTTATTTATTTATTTTTCTTCCCAGTGTTTTTTACTGTAACTCAAATAAAACATTTTACATTATGACCCTGTACCCAGACAAATGTGTCTGTTAACACAACATGAGAATATAGCATTTTTGTTTGTTTGTTTGTTTGTTTGTTTGTTTGTTTTAGAAAGTGGGAAGGACAGGGAGAGAGCCATCAGTGTGTGGTGGCCTCTCGCATGCCCCCTACTGGGAACCTGGCCTGCAACCCAGGCATGTGCCCTGACTGGGAATCAAACTGGCGACCCTTTGGTTCATAAGTCAGCACTCAATCCACTGAGCCACACCCACCGGGGACTGCTTGCTTTTTGCTTTTTCTTTTTTTCGCCACTGTGCTTATTTTTGTGTGTGTGTGCTTGGCTAAGTGACCCACTTATGGGTCATGTCCTCCTGTGGTTTATCTTGAGCTGTGCCCTTGGCACGGGCCAAGCGTGCTTCTGTTTCTCTTGATCGCCCATTCACAAGTAAGATATGCAAGCAGGAGTTAATTGTTTTAACTTGGAAGGGACAAGAGGTAGGTCTCTTAAGCTGGGAAGTGGTGCTGACTGTGGTTTCTTTCCCCAAGGTGAAATTCATGAAAAGCAAGCCAGGGGCTGCCATGGTAGAGATGGCTGATGGGTATGCTGTGGATCGGGCCATAACCCACCTCAACAATAACTTCATGTTCGGGCAAAAGCTGAAAGTCTGGTAGGTACCCGAATTCCTTTGGGTAGGATATGTCAGTGAGGGACTGGGGAGAAAAGAGAAGGAAAATGGGGCCCACTCTGGACAGGACCCAGTTGTGGAACACAGTGAGGCAGAGATGATGATGAAGGCAGGAGCGGGGTGTGGTGGGTGTGTTTCCAGATTCTCTGAAGCAGTTGGAGAAAGTGTGGGCCTCACCTCAGCTGAGGTGCAGTGCTAAGGCCCACAGCACTTTCAGACAGGAATGTGAGGCCTTAGTGGAGGATTTGGGGGTTAGTAGGCCTGACAAAGGTGTCCATTCCCCGCAGTGTCTCTAAGCAGCCAGCCATCATGCCTGGTCAATCATATGGGCTAGAAGACGGGTCCTCCAGTTACAAAGACTTCAGTGAATCGAGAAACAATCGGTTCTCCACTCCGGAGCAGGCAGCCAAGAACCGTATCCAGCACCCTAGCAATGTGTTGCACTTCTTCAATGCCCCTCTGGAGGTGACAGAGGAGAACTTCTTTGAGGTGGGTGTCGTGGAATTGGTCCCTCACCGCAGCTATCTGAGTAGGCCTTTCATTTTAGCCTTGCAACAAATACCTGTTGATCTCTGCCAGGCTGTTAACAGTTTTTGCAAGCTAAGATGTCTATACTTTTTCTGGTAAAGATTTCCCTGTCTGGGTGTTAGATGATGATCAGAGTCCAATCTCAATATCCCCTTTGTCAGACAGGGCCCCATTGTCTAGATAACATCTGAAGGGAGGGTCCTGTTAAGGGCAAAGTCAGAAGAAGCTAGGGCAAGAAGTATGACTGGTAGAATTGAACTTTGGTCCTGGTATTTAGTTCATCAAACATTTACCCAGTGTCAACACTCATATAGCAGCTGAAGATGGAAGATTTGGGGGGGCTGGGTCATGGAGACACTTTAGTGTATGGTAAAAGCTTAAAATCTTCAGAAAATTTCATGCACTCAGTCATGCACAGCATAGTCTGCTTGAATTTTGCCATGTGGCACTCTTGTGTTTCTGCATCTGCTTTTGTCCTGCAGATCTGTGATGAGCTGGGAGTGAAGCGACCATCTTCTGTGAAAGTATTCTCAGGCAAAAGTGAGTAAACTTCCCTGATTCCCCTTTGTTTCTTGGTTATATTGGGTAGCTCTCTGGTTTCTGCTTGGGTCAGCCTGAAACCTTTGCTTTCTGGTCAGGTGAACGCAGCTCCTCTGGGCTGCTGGAGTGGGAGTCCAAGAGTGATGCTCTGGAGACTTTGGGCTTCCTGAACCATTACCAGATGAAAAACCCAAGTGAGTATCTGTGTATTGTACAGTCATCCCCCTTGTGGCCTAATGGGTTGGCTGCCTTCAAGCCAGAGCTGTCCTTCCTGCTATCAAGATACAGCCCCAGAGATTTCCATGTTGTCATTGATGCAGACAAGTGGGACCTGATTACCAGGAGAGCAGCCTGATAGTCCCCATGGGGGAGGGCCAGCTGACTGCTCACTGCCACCCACTCTGCCTACTGGGAGTTGCTTGGGCTTGTCCTCTAGGGGGCTGGTATTCTCTGTCAGAAGCTGCCAGTAATGCTCTACCACGTCAGTCGCAGAAGTTGGCTGAGCTAGTACCCAGGGCAGGGGCCATATTAGCCCTGGGCCAGCTACAGAGCTAGGAATGGGATTCTTCATAGGAATGGACAAAGGGAAGGAGGAAGGTCTTGTGCATTTGGCTTATTTTTAAGTCTCACATTGGGCAGTGAATGGGGGGGGGGAGACTGTGTGGGAGAGCCTCCAGAGATGGGCTCAGCCAAACCTCTTTCTTCTCCTTTGCAGATGGTCCATACCCTTACACCTTGAAATTGTGTTTCTCCACTGCTCAACATGCCTCGTAATTAGTTGCCGTGGAAGAGTCCCATCTGAGCAGGAAAACATTTCTTTCCTTTTTGCTGGTTTTTTGTTTTTGTTTTTTGTTTTGCAAAAGTTCCTGTATTCCTTTTTTTTAATGCTAGGTTAGTAGAGGCTTAACCATAATGGAAATGCTGGAAGGATGGAAGGGGAGGGGAGGGGAATTGATATCTCCCAAGATTAACCTTCACTTTTAAAAATTATTGTACAAGTGATTATTTTTTCCTGTTCATATTTGTGCTGCCCATGTACTCTTGGCACATTTCAATAAAATAGTTCGGAAAATTAACTACTTTAGGATTCCAGGGTGTGTCTGCTTCTCCCACTTGATCCCCCTGAAGGGCAGGCAGGCCAGGGCACAGCTGCAGGCCCAGCCCTGAGAGGAGAAGGGTGAGCCAGGGCTGCGGACCAGCCAGAATGCTAGCGACTAAGGAGTCTTGAGGAAAAATCAGGAGACCTGGTGGTGCACTTTTCGTGGATTCTGCCTAAGCAAGCTCAATCTAGTTGGGAGAGTCACTTAAAAAGTACATGGTTTGGGGGGAGGAAAACCTTAAAGGAAAATTAATCCCACCTACCTACCACCCCACCTACCTTTTTTTTTATAAGGTTTGAACATAAAACTTCTGAAAGATAAAAGTGAGAGTCTTCTCTTCAGTTCCTTTATTAATTTTTGGTGTGTTTTTTTTTCCTTGTCACATTGGGCAATGGCCCCTGCGGTTGAACTGCAGCAAAAGATGTGTGCAAAACCTGGGGAACAGGGTGGGAGGAGCATGGTCTGGAGTTACATCTGCACAGTTCTGTATCATGACCACATACTGAGCAACTTCCTTATCTTTACCCATGCAACTTATCTTGTGTGGGTGTGTCAGAATTTACCTGGTCCCAAAGGGTATTTCCACCTTTTTGCTACTGCAAACAATATACTGTGCTGTATATCTTAATACAAATATCTTCGCCAATGTCCCCAGTATTGTTTTGGAGGTACATTCCTGGTAGTGGAATTACTGGGTCAAAAGATCTATATACAATTGCAATGTGATAGATACTTGCCAATTGTGGTAGGTGGGAACTTGTGTAATATGAGGGTGACGGATGACAACCTGGAAGGAGTCTGCTTTAAGGACCTTGGCTCATGGAAGAGGTAGCCTGTGGAAAGGAGCAAGTCAAAAGGATAGTACCGCCCTGGTTGGTGTGGTTCAGTGGATTGAGCATTGTCCTGCAAATCAAAAGGTTGCTGGTTTTGATTTTTCAGTTCCTGCTCAGGGCACATGCCTGGCCTGCAGGCCAGGTACTCTGTTGGAAGCACTCAAGAGGCAACCAATAAATGTTTCTGTCACACTTCAATGTGTCCCTCCCTCCCCTTTCTAAAAATAAAATTTTAAAAAGAGAAAGTACAGCACGTTGTTCATGCATGTGCTCCTGAAAAAGAACCCACTTGAATATACTGTGAAGTTTTGAAGCTCAGATTAACATTACTGAAGACACATGGCATCAGATGAATAAATGGAATTTCAAATAGAACCTCTAGACAAGGAAAAACTAGTCCACCTTGCAGCCCCAGACTTCAAAATCTGACTTATTTTTAAGCCAATCATGGGAGTAAAATAAATTTCATTTTTTGTTTCCCAGCACTTTTTTGTGAGCTCTTTTGAGTCTCCTGTAGATCTATGTACATACCGTATTGTGTGCCTACTTTTATGCTGATAATACTAAATGTTCTATATCTTTCTCTTTCATATCTTGGTATTTGCATAGCAGTTTCAGAGTTTTCCTTTGCATAGGTAACAGTTTTCCGTTGATGGACAGTCACCGGTTTTGTTTTCCAGTAGAGCCTGCCTACTGCATTTCATTAAGGCAGGGGAATCCCTGTAATCCTGTTTGCCAAGAGCCATCCCTTCACTACCTGGTGAACGTTTCCTAAATGAGCATACTCAAGCAGTTTCACGGCACATGCTGATGGGTTAACCGGCTGTTTTTATAGAAGACTACAAGAAATTTAGGAACACGGGCTTCAAATCAACATAAATCCTCTCCAGCACTGCTCATCTCCAGCCCCAGGTTCCTGTGTACAAAGAAAGTAGGACCTTACCCTGGCTGGCTGGCTCAGTGGGTTGAGCGCGGGCTATGAACCAGAGAGTCACTGGTTTGGTTCCCAGTCAGGGCACATGCCTGGGTTGCAGGCCAGGTCCCCCCACTTGGGGGCACACTAGAGGCAACCACACATTGATGTTCTCTCCTTCCCTTCCTCTCTCTCTAAATATAAATAAAAACAAAAAATCTTTTTAAAAATACCCCCCCCCAAAAAAAATGTAGGACCTCGTGGTGGTGTGGGAGATTAAACAGTATCAGTTAGTGCTTAATGATGGCCCAACTATTTTTCCGTTCCTTTATATGTGGGTAAACTCCGTCTAGGTAACTTTTTCAATTTAGTTAACATCGCACTAGTAAATTATTAGGGTTGCAGTTATTCAGCCGTTACGTCCTTGGACATTTGAGCTGTTTCCAATTTTAACGACATTATACAACAGCGCTGTGATGAACTTATGCATGCATGTCCATAACCCGGTGAATTACTCTTTTAGGCCAGGTTCCTACTGGGCCGAAGGGTCCTGTTAGCCAACCAAACAAGGCTATTTCCGGTTGCCCTTAGTAAGTATGGCGGGAGGAGGGGTGTCACCGACATCTGGCTGCAGCATTGGTGCCCTCACCTAACATGGCTGCTTTTGTGCCCGCCTCTTTGGCTTCCTCTTGTCGAGTTACTCCAGCAACCCCGGCAATGGCGGTGACGATGGCGGCTTCCCGCAGACTCCGAGACCTTCTGAAGTGGCGTGAGTCACCTCTTGAGCTCTGAGGGTCCGTTACACTGTCGTGCTGTCATAGAGATTATAGGACAGGGAGGACTGTCCCAGGCCACGCTGGGTTCGGAGTCCCTTAAACTCAGAGAACTGTGTGTTCCCGGTCAATGGCTCCCCAGTTTTATAGGCCTGTGTTACTGTTGGGTCACTGATGGCTCACCGTCCCCAATCTGGGGTCAGCCCGACGATTAAGAGTTTGAAGTGGTCCTCAGACTGAGGTGGCTGATAATGCACCCCTAATCTTCAACTCTGTATCTACCCAAATTGAGATTTCCTAGAGTCCTGTGTTCCCCAGTCTAGGGTCACAGAGATGTGTCCCCTTCGCTCTCGAAGGTGCTGCGTCTCCAATCTGAGGTCATCAAAAGCTCTTCCTTCCTTTGTCACCCTAGGATTGACAGCCCCCACCCACCTGGGTCTCAACCTTAGCCTTCAACCCATGGGCTCCTCTGCACAAGATGAGACCTCCAGAGCAGCCCCCAGTGAAGCCCCACACCACAACTATGAGTCCCTTAGGGTGACAGCTGCCCAGAAGCACATTCTGCATGTACAGCTAAACCGGCCGGAGAAGAGGAATGCCATGAACAAGGCCTTCTGGAGGTGTGGCAGGAAGATCCCCGTGGCCTGCCTGCAGGAGGAGGCAGAGACAGGGATTGCAGGGGTGGGGCGTGGGAGATGGTTGGACAAGAGGATAGGGGATTTCCACCCCAGACACAGCCCTTCCTCACTCTTTGCTCCTGCACAGAGAGATGGTGGAGTGCTTCAACAAGATAGCACAAGACCCTGACTGTCGGGCTGTGGTGATCTCTGGTGCAGGAAAAATGTTCACTGCAGGTATGAGGTGCTCTCCACCCGATCCCCACCAGTGTCCCCTACCCTGGGAATAGAGCAATTTTTTTTTTCTTTTTTTAATGCATCAAAGAAAGTAAAGGTGTCAGGAAGTAGCACATGTCTGGAAACAAGTTAGTTAATGCTCAAAGACCTGGCTCCTGGAAGGCTTACAGGCAATGGGTCACAGAGAGGAAAAATCATTAATCGTGATAACTTGAGGAGTTAAGGTCGCGGTCAGGTTGTGGTCTTTACTGATTGGTCCATGCTAGGGTAGTTGATCAGTGCATCTGGTCCTGATGTCAGCCATAATGGCGTTTGGCTGTTTTTCTGGGCCTGGAACTAAAATGCTACTGAGGCCTAGATGTTATCTCTAGTTTGACCAAAACTTTCTTTGTGTTCAATAGACTGGATGCTTTGTTCCTGAGATTATTTGATGCTGATGAGAACCTCATTGTCCTGAGGGCTTAATGCTTAAGGGAGTTGTCCTGAAAGGGAGGAGGCAGGGGGGTGAGTGGGGTGCTGGGTGACGCCAGTTTGAATCAAAAGGAAAGAAAGGAGAAAAGCTCATGTTACATAAATGAAGTTACTATGCAGTTACAGTTTCCCCTTTTATTTTGATCACTCCTCGATCCTGAGGAATATAGGGCAGCTGGGTCTCAGTTCAATCCAGGGAGAATTAGCTCAAAAGGTGGAGTCAAATTTGTCTGGCTATTATGCCCCTCTTATCCACCTCTTACCATCTCACATGCCCACCTCTTTCTCCTGGTCCATGAGCCTTAGAGGGGGCATTCTAGGTATTCATTTTACAAATGGGAACCACAGCAATGGAAGAAGAAGCAGTAGGCCAGGATACCTGTACCCAGTCTCTGAGTCTTTAAGACTGCCAGCAGGGAAGACCTCTAGATGAAAGGTCCAGAGCTTCATTTTGCTGGAATGAAGGCAGGCCGTGGCAGTCGGACTGATTTCCCTGGCCCACAGTCCAGACGTCCCTGATGAATGTCCTGACACCAGCTCATGCAAGCTCTCTGTGTGGCTAAAACAGCAGCAGTCACCAAAACCATTTAAGCATAAACTGTTGTGATGACTTATCCAAAATTTACATTGTGTTGCCTGGCTGGGGTCTGCAGTTACAAGGCTCAGGAAAAAAAAGTTTTCGTTCTTGGTAATTCCAAGGCAAAGGATGGGAGAACAAATGAAACACTGGTACAGAGGGCTGCAGCCAAACAGTTTCATTAGAAAAACACAGGGTCCTGGCTGGGTAGCTCCGCTGGTTAGAGCATTGTTCTGATATGCCAAGGTTGTGGGTTTGATCCCTGGTCAGGACACATATAAGAATCAACCAATGGGCCCTGGCTGGTGTATCTCTCTGAGACATGACATTACAGTCAAAGTCTTGGTAATACACCAATTTCCAATTGTGTCCTGTTATAACAAGAACTGATTCCTAATGAATTTATGCAAACAACCATATTGCCATGATAATAATACCCAGAGTCTCCAAACTTCTATGAGGGTCAGGTTGGAAGAAAACTATAAATGTTTCAATGGAAGCAATGCTTCTTAATTAGGGTTTTGAGCAGCTTCTAACCTCTCCTCTTATCATTTTTTGAATTTAGAGATTTTATTTATTTCTTTTTAGAGAGAAGGGAAGGAAGGGAGAGAGAGAAGGAGAGAAACGTCAGTGCGGACATAGATTGGTTGCCTCATGTACATGCTCAGATAGGGCCCCGGCCCGCAACCTAGGCATGTGCCCTGACTGGGAATCGAGCCGGTGACCTCTGGGTTCATGGGCTGGCACTCAATCCACTGAGTCACACCAGCCAGGACTAAAAAAATTTTAAACATGCAAATTCAGAAATTAGTCTAACAGAGCATGACAGGATCATGGATTCTGAAATCTGAACATAAAGCCCTTAGCCTGTGAGTCTTTTTTGGTTTTTTATCAGTAAAGTGTGTGGCACTAATAATATACTTCCATGCAACTACCCAACACACAGGAACTGATTTCCAGTCACACGTGTGTTTGGTCTTTGGTTGCCGCACGGGTTTGCTCCTCAGACGTGTCGTTACTATCCGCCAGACCCACTGGCTCCTTTGTCATCTCTGTTCTGCTGCTAAGCCTGACCAGTGATTTTTAAAAATTTCTGATATTGTAGTTTAGAGTTCTCAAATTTCCATTTGCTTCTTTTGTTATATTTTTATTTATCTGCTGAATTTTCATGTCTTTTTATTTATCGCGAGCCTGTTTTTCTCTGTGCCATTGAGCATAGTTATAGGCTGCTTTAAAAGCCTTGTCTCCTAATTCCAACATATGGGTTACATTCAGGTCAGTCTGTTTATTATCTTTTCTTTTTTTTTAAATATATTTTATTGATTATGCCATTACAGTTGTCCCATTTTCCCCCTTCATTCCCCTCCACCCTGCACACCCCTCCCCCCATACCTCCCTTTTTAGTTCATGTCCATATGTCACAAGTTCTTTGGCTTGTACATTTCCCACACTACTCTTGCCCTCCCCCCTATTTTCTCCCCACTGTCTATGCTACTTATTCTCTGTGCCTTCTCCCCCCTTCTCCTCCTCCCACTCCCCTGTTGCTGACCCTCCATGTGATCTCCATTTCTATGGTTCTGCTCCTGATCTAGCTGTCTGCTTAGTTTGCTTTTGTTTTAGGTGTGGTTGTTAATAACTGTGAGTTTGCTGTCCTTTCACTGTTCATCTTTTTTATCTTCTTTTTCTTAGATAAGTCCCTTTAACATTTCATATAATAAGGGCTTGGTGATGATGACCTTCCTTGAACTTGACCTTCTCTGAGAAGCACTTTATCTGGCTTTCCATTCTAAATGAAAGCTTTGCCAGATAGAGCAATCTTGGTTGTAGGTCTTTGGATTTCATGACTTGGAATACTTCTTTCCAGCCCCTTCTTGGCTGTAGGGTCTCTTTTGAGAAATCACCTGACAGTCTGATGGGAACTCCTTTGTAGGTGACTGTCCCCTTATCTCTTGCTGCTTCCAGGATTCTCTCCTTTATTTTAATCTTGGCTAATGTAATTATGATGTGTCTTGGTGTGGTCCTCCTTGGGTCCAACTTCTTTGGGACTCTCTGAACTTCCTGGACTTCCTGGAAGTCTATTTCCTTTGCCAGATTGCGAAGTTCTCCTTTATTATTTGTTCAAATAAGTTTTCCACTTGTTGCTCTTCCTCTTCCCCTTCTGGTACCCCTGTAATTCGGATATTAGAACGTTTAAAGATGTCCTGGAGGGTCCTAAGCCTCTCCTCATTTTTTTGAATTCTTGTTTCTTCATTCTTTTCTGGTTAGATGTTTCTTTCTTCCTTCTGGTCCACTCCATTGATTTTAGTCCCAGATTTCTTTTCCATGACTATTGGTTCCCTGTGCTTTTTGCCTCATTTCACTTAGTATAGCCTTCATTTTTTCACCTAATTTGTGCCTAAAATCAACCAGTTCTGTGAGTATCCTGATCACCAGTGTTTTGAACTGTGCATCTGATAGGTTGGCTATCTCTTGGTCCTTAGAAGTATTAGCTCTGGGGCTTTGAGCTGTTCTTCTTGAGCCATAATGTTTTGGTCTGTTCACGCCTGTTACATCTGAGGGGTGAAAGCTTAGGTGTTCTCTGGGGCAGGTCAGCCCAGTCACTAGGTTGTGACTGGGGGCAAGGTCAGAGAGGGAGAAATGGCATTTTTTTCTGCCCTCTCTCAGATTTTGGGCCCCCCTGCCACTTCCCACAAGTAAATTGGGCCCTTCTGGTGCTGGTTCCCGGATGGGTGGGCTTGTGTTCATTCTAGGACCCTTTGGGTCTCCCCAATGAACTCTCCTGTGAGGCTGGGAGCCTCTCCCAGCACCTCAACCCCCGAAAGTTTTTCCGATTGGTGCTTTTAGGCTTTATTTCCCGTTGCTAGGGCCCTGGGTTACACGGTCTATCTCACCGACTATTTTTAAACCTACCTGGTTTATCTGCCTGCAAATGTGTGTCCGCAGTCAGCCAGCTGCCTCGAGCCTTACTGGGTTTCCATCCCACACCTGCCTGGGTCGCCAACAACCATCTCCTCCTGCTGGGACCCCTCTCCACCGGCCACTGACTCCGCCCCTCTTACCTGTCTGGATGAATGGTTCGTTGTTGTCGGACTTCGGTACAGTTCAATTTTCTGTCTGTTTTGGTTGTATTTTTGTTTCTAAATCTTTGTTGTCCTTAAATTTGGTTGTTCGAGGAGGTACAGTATTTCCACCTACGCCTCCATCTTGGCCCTGTCTATTATCTTTTCTTTTGAAAAAAATGGGTGTTGCATTCTTTTATTTATATTTGGAGTAAGTTCGGATCGTGCCCTGGATATTGGGTTATTGGAAGATGTAGAAACTCTGGACCCTGTTATATAACTCAACAGAGTGTTGAGATTCCTGTTTTATCATCTTAGTTTGAATCAGTTTTTAAATCTTCTGGGCTGCATTCATGGTTCATAGGTCAGTGTGCAGTCTGGGTAGAATTTATATACAATTTGGGGCTCCCCTCTCCAGCCATCTCCTTCCTGTTTTACTCCCTCACATTTCAGCAACTACGGCCCCTGCCTCTGTCTTCAGCTTCTCCAAGCACAACTTCAGGTTGGCCTCAGGCTAAAAGCTTTAAAAACAGGTGATTTACTTGGTACTAGAGCCTTCTTTTAAGTGATAACTCTCTCCAGAATGTTCCCTGTGTCTTGTCCAACCAGAGCACATAGCTGTCATCAGTGAGAGGATCCACGCCCCAAGCGAAGCGTCACAAACGATTGCTGGATTGGAGCCAACCTACTTAGCTTGGGTGCTCTGCTGAGGAGCCTGAGGGTGGGCTGCAGAGGGCGGGCACCACACCCACTCCTGGTCCCCAGCCCATTGGTGGCATGGCATGCAGGGCGACGTGAAGCAGCCAAGGAGTTCAAGAGCCCAGGTTCCCCAAAGCAGCGGTGGGTGCTGCACCCTATTTCTGGCCCCACACTGGGCCCGAGGCCCCCAGATGCTGAGCTGCCGCCGCTTCAGATGCAGACCCCACGCAGGCTCTGCAACAGCCCACCCCCCGGCAGTGAGTGGTGCCTTCCAACAATGAAGCAAATTTTTCAGAACGTAAAACAAGAATATGGTCATTATCAGAGGTGGAGACATTCAGAGGTTGTTCTTAATCAGAATGACGCTTGCAGCTCAAGGTCAGCCTCGCTCCTCAGCACTCGCAGTACCTGGTCGTCCAGGTCCGTCCGAGACGAGGAAGAACCAGCCTCCCTTTACACTCACGGGTTGGAATAACGTGATGTCTCTTGAAAGACTATGAAGATAAATCTCGGGAGGAGTATGAGCAAATCCTCAAATCAAACTAGCAGAACAACATGAATCTTTTGTGAAATTCACACACGATCAGATTATGCAATGAAATGCAACAAGCCCAAGCTACCCTGCCCTGAAGCTTTCTTCTTCTTTTTTAAGTATATGGCTTATGCTCTTACAGTGGTCCCATTCTTTTTTCCTTTTTTCTCATCTTTATCCCTCTCTGCCCTGCGCCACCCTCCCACTGGCATTCCTGCCTTTAATTCGGGTCCATGGGTTGTACATTTAAGTTCTTTGGCTTCTCCATTTCCTATACTATTCTTAACCTCCCCCTGTCTATTTTGTACCTGCCAATTGTGCTTCTTATTCCCTGTACCTTTTCCCCCACTCTCCCCTAGCTCCCTCTCCACCGATAACCCTCCATGTGATCTCCATCCCTGTGATTCTGTTCCTGTTCTAGTTGTTTGCTTAGTTTGTTTTTATATTTTAGGTTCAGTTGTTGATAGTTATTACTTTTTTGTCATTTTACTGCTCATAGTTTTGATCTTCTTTTTCTTAGATAAGTCCCTGTAACATTTCATATAATAAGGGCTTGGGGATGATGAACTCCTTTAATTTGACCCTATCCGGGAAGCACTTTACTGCCCTTCCATTCTTTTTTTTTTTTTTAAGAAAGTTTACTTGTTTACTTTTAGAGAGAGGGGAAAGGAAGGAGAGAGGGGAAGAAACATCAATGTGTGGTTGCCTCTCACGTGCCCCCTGCTAGGGACCTGGCCCACAACCCAGGCACATGCCCTGACTGGGAATTGAACCAGTGACCCTTTGGTTCGCAGGACAACGCTCAATCCACTGGGCCACACCAGCCAGGGCTCTTTTTTAATTTTTTTTGGTATATTTTAAATTACCATTTAGCCCTCCTGTACTCCCACACACAATCACCCTGTTGTCTATGTCCGTAAGTCCTTTTTCCTTTCTGCTCAGTGCCCATCCTGTTTTCAACAGCAAGGCTCTGAGGGCCGAGACCAGAAGTGAACACGAAACCCGGGCATGTTTTATGACTGGGAATCAAACTACAACCTTTTGCTTCGCAGGTCGATGCCCAACCAACTGAGCCACACGGGTCAGGGCTCATTAGTAGTTGTAATGATAGAATGGAACTACTCATTTAAAAAGAAAAGAGATAGCCCTGGCTGGTGTGGCTCAGTGGGTTGAGCTCAGACTGAACAGCCCTAAGAGATGGGTCCAGTTCTCCTCCCCGTTTTTCATACGTGCGCCCAGAGAGAGGAGGCAATGGCCAGTCCTTACAGGTGGTGAGTGGCAGAGGTGGGATTTTTGCCCTCGGCTCCCTGGCCGCAGAATCCTGCTGATAACCACCACGTGACTGCTGGGTCTCTAACGTGCTGGTTCAAGGCTACGGCAGTGTCCCCATCTGCCAGCTGCCTCCCATGGGTGCCTCCTGACCACATCCCTTCACCTGGGTGTGCTGCGATTTCCTCACGTGAAGAGAATGGAGAGGTAACGTCAGCACCTGCCTCAGGTTGCTGTGAGGACTCGGTGAGGGCACACGGGGAAAACGTCAGTGCGTGTAACTTCCGTGTGACGTAGCTGTTGGTGATTGCGAATAATTCATTATGACTATGAGTAATACCTGAAACATTTCAAGGTTCACAAGGGAATGAGGTGGGGGGGGTTCTCTGCAGTGAGCAATTCGTACTGTGGAGGGGGACACCTCTTGCCCTGTTGGGGACCCTGCACTTCAGGGGGTGATAAGAGCCGGTGTCTGCAGGTCCAGGTAGGGGCGGTAAACCAGAAAAACCGGTAGGAGGAAGGATCTCCAGGTGCCGGGCTTGGCTCCCTCTGGGTCGCTGGGTCCCCCAGACAGGAGTGGGTGGCAGCAGAAGCCCTCGGACTGACCCGGGCAGTTCTGGCCTCTGTTGAAATGGAGTCTGTGAGAATAGTGGCTTGTGATGCCGTTGGTGCCAGGCACGGCTGAAGCACCCCGGGCTCTATCTCCCTGAAGCCTCACAGGCAGTCAGCTCTCAGGACTTTACCCTTGGTTTGTTTGGGGGTTTTTGGTTGGTTTGTTTTTGAACATTTCAGAGGAGAGGGAGAGAAACATCGATGTGAGAAAGGTAGATCGATCCATTACCTCTCAACATGCCCCCAAATAGGGACCTGGGTCTCAACGCAGGCATGTGCCCTGACTGGGAATTGAACCTGCGACCTTTTGGTTCACAGGCTGGCACTCAATCCACTGAGCCACACCAGCCAGAGCGCCCTTGTTTTACAGAGAAGAAAGCGAAGGCCCAGAGGATGAAGTGACCTGGCCAAGGTCGCACAGGGGTTCTGTCTTAAACATACTTAACTTGCGCAAATTCAGCTCTACCCTGAGCCAGCGTCTCCCGCCTCGCTTATTCAAACAGACCGTGGAGGCAGCGAAGCCTGAGCATTGGGGGGCCGCGTGTACGTGGAAAGGATTTTTCACATTTGTTAACTGATGTTAGAGGACAGGCAACAGGATGAGCTTGATTGGGCTCAGGGAGAAGAAAGCGGAAGGTGATTCTGATCAGAACCGCCCCATATCTCTCGTCTCTCTCGGAGGAAAAACCATCGTTCCCCCCTTGGCCCGTGAGGCCCCACACAGCCGGGCCTGTCACCTCTCTGACCTTGAGTCTTCCCGCTTCTCAGGGGCCTTCACACAGACCAGGGCATTCCCACCACTGGGCCTCTGCTCTGGCTGTTCCTGCCATTCAGAGTCCTCTCACCCTAGATGTCCCTACAGCTCCCTGCGTCCTCCTCCTCATCTTTGCTCGAGTGTCACTTTTTCAGTGAGAGGGTCCCTGACTGCCCGGTTTAACACCGCACAGCCCTCACTGCACACATACACTTTCCGTTCCGCTCCATTTTCCTTCTTTCAGTACTTCTCGCCACCTGACCAAATGTGTCTTCCTATGTGTTTGTCTCTTGCACAGAACGGCAGCTCCATAAGGGCAGGAGATGTCTGTATTGCTCACTTACTGAGCACCTACTGTGTACTAGGCCCTGTTTAGGCACTGGGAATACAGTGGTGGGCAAAAGACAGCAGTTCCTCTGCTCCTGGAGCTCTCAGCCTCGGTGGGAGAAAGGCACTGGACGAGATAAGCCCATTATTATGCAACAGCATGGGGACAACATAGCAGACAGGCAGAGGGAGGGGGTGGAAGGTGGTACTGTTCAGCCAGGTGCCCAGGGCAGGCCTCCCTGCGGAGGTGACCTCTGTGCTGTGGCCCGGATAGAGTGATGGAGTCAATCTTGGGACCATGTCTCAGGAAGAAGGACTGTTTTAGGCAGAGGGGCCGGAGGCCAAAGGCCCTGGGAAGGGAATGTGTTGTGTTGTGTTGTGTTGTGTTGTGGGAACAGTGGTTGGAGGCCTGCGTGCCTGAAGGAATGGGTTGGAAATGACTTTTGTGCCGAGCTGCTTCAGGTGTTTTGGCAAAGACCTTGCATTTTGTTCTAAGTAAGTGGGACGGGAGGGGAGAAGAGAGGTCCCTGAAATGCCTGCGATGTCCCCCTGGCCGCCATGTGGGGGGGAGCAGGCCGTGGGCACCCCGGGGGCGGGGGAAGTACAGAGACTAGGGGTCACAGAGAATGACAAGGGGGGAAAGGTCAGCTGTGGGGTTGTCTCGCAGTGGGAGCCCCCAGAATTGGTCCATCTCATGTTTTCTCATCTCAGGAAACGCTAGTGCCATTGACTCAGTTGCTCAAGGCAAAACCTCGACTGTCTGGCGTGAGGGTGAAAAGAATGGCCCCTGGTTCTGGCTTCAAGATCACAGTCCCACTATTCACAAGCCAGTGTGAACCTGGGCAAGTAACTTAACTGTCCTGTGCCTCAGTTCACCCACTAAAGTGAAAACAGTAATAGGACCCACCTCATAGGATTATCCTAAAGACAAAGTGAGTAGTGACTCAATACATGTTAACTTTTATTTACTTCACAATCCCGTGCTAAGCACTATGTGAGTTTCTCCACTCTGGTGGTTTGAGGGTTCGAGTAGACTGAGCCTAGGTTCTCGCCTCTGGATGGGATAATGGGTTGGGTCTGGGGGGCTCCTCAGCCTCCTCACACCTCCCCACCAGGTATAGACCTCATGGACATGGCTTCAGGTATCCTCCAGCCACAAAAAGATGATGTGGCCCGCACAAGCTGGCACCTCCGTAACCTCATCAGCAGATACCAAGAGACCTTCAGCGTCATCGAGAAGGTGACTCAGGAGGCTCCTAAGGCACCCCGCCTGCCCACCGCTCCTGAACCAGCCCTGACCCGCCCCACCCGCTCTCTCCTAGTGCCCTAAACCCGTGATCGCTGTCATCCACGGGGGCTGCATTGGCGGAGGTAAGTCTGCCTCCGCTGCTCATCCCGGAACTCATTCTGGGTGGGCGCCCATTGGCTGCTGTCCTTTGCCTCATCCAGTGGCCTCCAGCCTCAGATCTGTTGCTTAGATTTTGTACCAAGGTGAAACCCCACAACCCGGGTCCAGGGGCTGGTCCTTGAGGCTGTTTAGTGTCCCCAGCCTCTACCCCCCAGGTGTGGACCTCGTCACGGCCTGTGACATCCGGTACTGTTCCCAGGACGCTTTCTTCCAGGTGAAGGTGAGCCATCCTCCCAAGCTTCTGCTTCCTCAAGCCCTGCTTAGAGCTGGGCAGTGAGTGGCAGAGTGGGGGCAGAGCAGGGATGGCCCAGGTAAGGAGCTGGGGTGCGGACGGGGGTCTGCAGTGAGCCCGGGAGGCTTCATGGGAGAATTGACCCTTAAAAAGTGAGGCTTGGGAAGAAGAAAAGCACTTGGCCATGGAGGAAGTCAAGGGTAGGTCATGCTGTCCAGGTGAGGTCAGGTGTGAGGGAGGCTGGGCTGCTGCCTAATGGGGTCCGTGCCTGAAAGGGCGGCTGGTGCCCAGGGGTGCTGTAAGGGGTGAGGTGACAGGGTTAGGAGGGACTCCCTCTGGAGACAGATGTGGCCCACCTGGAAGAATTGAAGTGGCAGGGGAATTGGTAGGTGGGCTGTGTTCCAGCCTGAAGGAACCATCGTGGGTGAGAGTATGTGGGTGGAAATGAGGTGGAGTAACAGGGCGGCGGTGTTTGAGGGAGGGGTGGAGAGGGACCTCTGTTGTTGGTGCAGAATTTCACTGGCATTGAGGTCGCATGGGGGCCCATACTGGGCAGAGACTAAGCCCTGAGGGGCTTACTCCTGCAGGAGGTGGACGTGGGTTTGGCAGCTGACGTGGGAACGCTGCAGCGTCTGCCTAAAGTCATTGGGAACCAGAGGTATGTGGGACAACCTGGGGGAGGGGACTGAAAGGCATCTCCTGGAGCGGGAATGACTGCTGTCCCCGGAAACGCCCTACCCCGCCCCCCGCAGCCTGGTCAATGAGCTGGCCTTCACCGCCCGCAAGATGATGGCTGACGAGGCCCTGGGCAGTGGGCTGGTCAGGTAGGACTGCGCGGGTTCTGGTGAAGAGTTCAAGGGCAGCAGGTCTGGGTGGGGCTCCCTGGGTCCCCGTGGAACCTCACTTACAGATTCCACATGGCTTCCTCTGTCTGAATGGTCAGTTTTTTATTCTGGAGTCTCTGGCTCTGACCTGAATGGTCCATTTCAGGGTAGAGGAGGGTGAGGGGTGCTTCTACTTTCTACTGTGATTGGCCACTGCTAATATGGGAGGGAGGGGAGAAAGCCCTTCTCAGACCCCTGATTCCTGATGCCCTGCCCTGCATCTGCAGCCGAGTATTCCCGGACAAGGAGGTCATGCTCGAGGCGGCCTTTGTCCTGGCAGCTGAGATTTCCAGCAAGAGTCCTGTGGCAGTTCAGGGCACAAAAATCAACCTGCTCTACTCCCGTGACCATTCGGTGGCCGAGAGCCTCAACTACATGGTAAGACTCTCCATCTGACCAATCACAGCCCTTCTCTGGTCCTAGAGCAACCAGTCAGGGCTCAGAGTCTGCTGCAGGCCTTGTTCTCTGATTGGTGTGCTGCTGTGTCCCGTTTTTCATTGGTCCAACTCCAGTTTTGCTGTCTTTTCCATTACATGCTGTTCTCTTTATCCAGACGTCCTGGAACATGAGCATGCTGCAAACCGAGGACATTATTAAGTCTGTCCAGGCCGCAGTGGAGAAGAAGGACCTGAAGAGCGTCACTTTCTCCAAGCTCTGAGAGACCCTGTGTCTCAGGCCCTGGCCAGGGATCCGGCCTCGTTCCCCCTCCCTCCTGTGTTTCCGCACCCACGGAGAGGGAGGGTTAGTGAAGATGCGCATCTTGCTGCCGTCTCACCCAGTTCATAAACTTATGAGCCTGATTTCTTCATGCCCGGGGCTGTATCTTCCCCCCACAAACAATAAAGCAAAGTCAAGAACCTGGTGTCCTTATTGGAGATGGGGGAGGTGCAAAGGGGCTAAGATGTGCCTGGGGGTCCATGGACCACAGTTGTGCTGAAGGTTGGGGAGAGAACTTTGACCAATGGGAATGGGAGCGGTGCAGGTGTTGACCAATCAGGGTTGGCAGTGGACAGGCCAGGACCAACAGAAAATCTGGCATAGATGGAGGTGTAGGTAGAAACCCTTTGCTTCCTCACACAACCAAAAGGAGGATAACAACTGATCTAAAATCAATAAACAACCAGAAGTGCCAGAAAATCAAACTGCGTGGAACTATGACAGCCAAGGGGTTAAAAAGACAGTCAACCAGACCAACCAGACTGGTAGGAGAGAGACGAGGCAGACGGGACTGGCTGAACAGGAAACAGACTCACAGATGACTGTGGACTACAGTGGGGGGGGGAGTTTGCCTCGGTGGGAGAAACTCCCAGTCTCACATGAGAGTTCATTGGAAAGTGGGGCTAGAGCGGAGCAGGCAAGCTGCATGGTTCCCCCTCCGGCTCCTCCCCCACAGACATGCACCACAATACGGCAAAGAGTGTTGTCCTGCCCTGGGGAACACCTAAGGCCCCACCCCTTTACAACTTAACAGGTGCACCAAGACAAAGAAATATGGCCCGAATGAAAGAACAGAACAAAACTAAAGAAAGAGAACTAAGCGATGAGGAGATAGGCAACCTACCAGATGGAGAGTTCTAAACAGAATGTTCACAGAACTGATGGAGCTTGGTCCCAAAATGAAAGAACAAATGAAGGATACCCAAAGTGAAATGAAGCAAAATATTCAGGAAACCAACAGTGAAGGGAAGGAAACCAGGACTCAAATCAATGATTTGGAACAAAAGGAAAAAATAAACATCCAACTGGAACAGAATGAAAAAACAATTCGAAAAATTGAAGAGAAACTTAGGAACCTCTGGGACAACTTGAAATGTTCCAGTATCCAAACCAGGGCTTCCAGAAGGAGAACAAGAGCAAGAAGTGGAAAACTTGTCCTGGCTGGTGTAGCTCAGTGGATTGAGCACAGGCCTGCGAACCACACGATCGCAGTTTGATTCCCAGTCGGAACTGGTCGCAGGCCAGTTCCCAGAAAGGGACGCATGAGAGGCAACCAGACATTGATATTTCTCTCCCTCTCTCCTTCTCTTCCCCTCTGAAGATAAGTAAATAAAATCTTTAAAATTTTTTTTAAAAATTAAAAAAAATTAAAAAAGAAATGGAAAACTTATTTGAACAAATAATAAAGGAAAACTTCCCCAATCTAGCCAAGGAAATAGACTTCCAGGAAGTCCAGGAAGCCCAGAGAGTCCCAAAGAAGTTGTACACAAGGAGGAACACACCAAGGCATATCATCATTAAGTTACCCAAGATTAAAGATAAAGAGAGAATCTTAAAAGCATCAAGAAGAGAGGAGACAGTGATCTACAAAGGAATTCCCATCAGACTGTCAGCTGATTTCTCAAAAGAGACCTTGCAGGCAAGAAGGGGCTGGAAAGAAGTATTCAAAGTTATGAAAGGCAAGGACCTATAGCCAAGATTGCTCTACCCAGCAAAACTATCATTTAGAATGGAAGGGCAGATAAAGTGCTTCTCAGATAAGGTCAAGTTAAAGGAGTTTGTTGGGAACCGCTCTGCCTGGTTTCAGGAGCTGTAACTGCCCCCCATGGCTAAGGCTCAGTAAGTGACCTCTGGAATGCAAGCCACTTAGGAGACGAAGCTTGTCTCTGGCAGCAACGCTGCTTCTGCTTCATCCTTCTGTCCCCAGTGCTTGGTCAGTTAGTCAATGACGGGTACAACCCCTCTGGGGGGGGCAACCTAAGCCAGACACGATCACTTGGGAGGCCCTCAAGGAAGGACTCGGGGCTGCAGCGAAGAGGGAGTGATGGACCCTCACGCGCCGGCTATTCTGGCATAGCCTGCATCCCCATTTCCGTCTGGGAGAAGCGCTTTCTGGCTCTAATCCCCTTAACCCTAAAAACTTATGACGGGGAGGGTGGTGCAGTCCTCTGCCAGCTAGAGTGGGTTCCAGGGTGATCGGGCATAAGAAAGAATTCAAAGTCCTGTGAAGCCTGCTTTGCTAAGAGTGTTTTTATTCATATGATAAAGGTCCGAGCAGGAAATGAGTATGTCTCCCAAAGTTTTTGCAACCCCCTTACCTGACAGACACTGACTCAGACTAAGCCCTCAGATTTCTTTGAAATGTTATCTATTGTTCGATCCTGGCCACCTGACATTGATTGATGAGCTTTACCTGTATTCCTGTGTATTACAACCCAATAAAAGCCATTGAGGAAGGGGCTCTTGGTCCTTCTCCTCTGAGAGACTGACCACCTCTCCTCCCCAAGCAGATCATGTCTTGGTAGTTTCACTTTTATCCGTGGCTTGGCTCACAAGGGGGACTTGTGAGCAAAGTTGCCACCACAGGAGTTCATCATCACCAAGCCCTTATTATATGAAATGTTAAAGGGACTTATCTAAGAAAAAGAAGATAAAAAAAACTATAAACAGGAAAATGTCAACAAACTCACAACTTTCAACAAATGAACCTAAAAGAAAAGAAAAATAATGAAAACAAAAACTAAGCAAACAACTAGAACGGGAACAGAATCAGAGAAATGGAGACCACATGGAGGGTTTTCGGTGGGGAGGGGGAGGGAATGGGGGGAAAGGTACAGGGAAGAAGAAGCATAATTGGTAGTCATAAAATAGATGGGGAGAGATTAAAAATGGCATAGAAAACAGAACTCAAAGAACTTACGTGTATGACCCATGAACATAAACTAAGTGGGGGGAACGCTGGAGGGTTGGGGGGTGCAGGGCGGAGGGGTGATAAAGAAGGGAAATCGGGACTGTAACAGCATAATCAATAAAATATACATAAAAGAAGGAAAGAAAGTCTGGCACAGATGGAGCCAGCAGAAGTCACATGGCTTCCTCTGGGCTCAAAGGCTAGTTGGTCTCCCCGCCTGCCCCAGGCTCCAGGGCGGCGTTGGCCCCGCCCGGTCCTCACTGCACAGTGGGATTGGTGCTGGAGTCTGGCTAGGGTCCCATTGCTCTGCAGTCTTAGGTGAGCTGCTTCATATCTTCGAACTCTGGGTTTTCTCATCCACATACATACAATCCCACCCTCCTGGATTTATGTTCAGAATCACCTACAGACCAAGCATTAATCTAGTGCCTTCCATATGCCAAACCTGTTCTGAGCATTTATTAACTTGGTGATTTCTGTCAAGGACCTATGAGGTTGATACTATTAATATCCCCATTTTACAGAAGGGAAAAATGGGCAAATTGAGGTTAAGGCACTGACCCAGGATCACAGAGCCAGGAAGTAGCAGAGGCAGAATTTGTTTATTTATTTTTAATTTTATTTATTTATTTTTAGAGACAGGGGAAAGGAGGGAGAAAGAGGGAGAGAAACATCCATGTGTGACAGATGCATCGATCGGTTGCCTCTCACGTGCCCCCCCAACTGGGCATCTGGTTGTCAATCCAGTGAGGCACACCAACCAGGGCCAGAGGCAGGATTTGACCCTGTAACCTCTGGCTGCAGAAATCAGTGATCTAATCCACCACGTACTCAATAGAAAGTCCTGTAGTAGGCACGCAGTCGGTTTAGGTCCCCTCACAGTTCCTGGCATGTCCTGAGCACCCAGCCCCCCCTGCTTTCGCTCGCTCCCGCTGCCCACCTGCCGCGTCCTGGGCCGCTCCTGCAGCCCTGCCCTGCGCTGCCCAACCCACCCAACCTCGCCCTCCATCTGATAACAAAGGTCCAGGGAGGGTTTATGGGCTCTGATAAGGCACTGGCGGGGGCCAAGTTCACTAGCACTTCCTCTTTGCAGAAGGGTCAGGAGGAGGGGTCCCTGACCTGAGTCCCCCCAGGCCTGGCCTGGATGATCTGGGTTCTGGCTGGTTGCCACTGAGGCTGGCAAGAAAGGGGAGACCAGGGGGTGCTCAAGGAGAAGGTGTGAGCCCGGGGTGCCCAGAAGAGGGACCCCGTGAGCCCTTGCCCTGCCCGCCCCTCCCTGTCCTGAGGTATAAGAGCCAGCTGCCACCTGCCACCTGTCACCATTTCCCTCTCCTGCAGTGCTTCTCACAGGACGAGCCACCAGCCCAGTCATTCAAGATGGCCTTTGTCCCTGCACCTGGCTACCAGCCCACCTACAACCCGGTGAGATACTCTTCCAGGCATTAGCCCAGGCCCTGGCCTGGCTCCAGCCTGGCCTCTCGACTCCAGTTTCCTCTCACCTCAAACTGCGGAGGTGCCCACCAGACCCCTGGGTCTGATGTCCCCAGTACTGGCCATGGCGCGTGATTCACTCCCACCCTGTCCCTCAGGCTGTTTGTGTCCACGCCAAACTCTCGGCCCGCCTCATCTTCATGCTGACCCCTCACTCCTTGGTTTCCTCTTTCTTGCTTAAGGGAGGAGGGCAGGGAGCTTCTGGATGAGGGGGAAAGGCTGCAGTCAGTGGACAGTCATTGAGACCCCTCCCCCGGCCCCTTCTACAGACTCTGCCCTACAACAAGCCCATCCCCGGAGGGCTCAGTGTGGGAATGTCCGTGTACATCCAAGGAATGGCTAGTGAGCACATGAAGAGGTAAGCCCCTCCCCCAGGCCAGGCTAGGCTGGGGGGCGGGCACAAGAAGGGGCTTCTGGCTTTCTTCCTTTCCCCCACCCTGGCTGGGGAGGAGCTCGGTGGTGGCACCGCACCGGCTGGCCAAAGACGGCTCTGGCCTGGGGAGCCCAGGGCTTGGTGATGAGACCAGGAGGGGAGCCCTGGGGGTTGGGGGCGGGCAGGAGGCTCACCAGAAGACAAGACGACGCGGCCCCGGAATTGGGCTGCTGGGTTGGAACCTGCGGGTGTGACAGCGTGAACGAAAACCACAGGCCGAGCAGAAGCTGGGCCAGTTCTGTCGGCAGCTGTGTGACTGGGAAAGCTACTGTCCCTCTCTGTGCTTTAGTTCCCACCTATAGAATGGGACTCAGTGTATAAAGCATGTGGAACTGGAAAGGAAGCACTAAAATAAGTCCTTACATGGCAATGATAACTGAACTGACGCCACAAGATCGCTGGTTCTAAGCTCATCATCCCTCCGCTCACGGAGGGCCCGCTTTGTGCCTGGGCCCCGTGGCCGAGCGGCCAACAGCACAGACAAAGGCCCCTGTCCTCATGGCTGCCACCCTAGTAGAGGCAGATGGATGGACATGAGAGAGAAGCACCTGGCACTATCCCTTTAAATAGAGTGTCCAGGAATGGCCTCCCTGGGGAGGGGACATTTCAGCAAAGACCCCATGGAGGTGAGGGAGGGAGCCTGGGGTGGACCTGGAAGAACAGTGTTCTAGGCAGAAAGAGCAGCCAGTGCAAAGGCCCTGAGACAGGTGTGCGCCTGCCCGGACGGAACAACTTTGGGGGTGCTGGTGTGAGGGGAGGTGCTCCGACTTGGATGTTCAGCCGCTCCCTCTGGCTCCACGTGGGGACTGACCTACAGGGCCAGGATTGCAGCAAGAAGTCTGAATCGGCAGATGCAGGCTTCCTGGGACAGCGCCTGGCCCGTGGTGGCCGAGGGTGAACTCGGCAGTCCCAGTGGCAGCCCTACTGAGGGGCTGGGGAGAAGCCCAGGAGGGAAAGGGAGTGAGCGAATCTGCCTCCCGAAACTCAGGGGCACACCCACCCCCTCCTGTTCTGACCCCTGGAACGAGGTGGGACAGACGGGGCTTCCCAGAGGAGGGTCTGCGGGGCTGGCGGGTGGGGCCAGGGAAACAACTCTTCCCGTCCCACCAGGTTCCACGTGAACTTTGTGGCGGGACCGAACCCAGGGTCCGACATTGCCTTTCACTTCAATCCCCGCTTTGATGGCTGGGACAAGGTGGTCTTCAACTCGCAGCAGGGCGGCAAGTGGGGCAGCGAGGAGAGGAAGAGGAGTATGCCCTTCCGCAAGGGCGCCGCCTTCGAGCTGGTGATCATGGTCCTCACGGAGCACTACAAGGTGGAAGCCCAGGCCGGGGCCCCCTCCCTCCCTCCCTCCCTCCTCCTCCCTTTCCCGCTCCCCCCCCCCGCCCCCCTTCTTTCCTTCCTCCTGTCTTCTTCTTCTTTCTCTCTTCCCCCTCCCTCCTTCCTTCCTAGCTCACTTTTTTCCTTCTACTTCTTCCCCTACCTATTAAATTGTTTTCTCTTTTTCTCTTTTTCTCATCCCCATGCCTCCACCGCAGAGAGGCTTCTAACCCGTTTAGATAACGTACATCATCTGTTTCTTTGTGTTCTTGCAAAACATGTGTCTTTGCTGCTTCTCACGGAGCACTCTGAGCTCACACCCGCAGGGAAGGCGTCTCCCTGGCCAGCTCCAGTCATGGTCGGCCCTGCTTCCCTCCTCACCTCACACTTCCCCTCCCAAGTGATGGCACAGCAAACCGCAGAAAGCATACAACTTCATTCATAAATGTGTCAGCTTTTTAAAAAAGATTTTATTTATTTATTTATTTATTTATTTTTAGAGAGAGGGGAAGGGAGAGAAGGGAGAAATATCCATGTGTGGTTGCCTCTCTTGCACCCCCTACTGGAGACCTGGTTCAAACCCAGGCACGTGCCCTGACTGGGAATCCAACCGGTGACCCTTTGGTCCACAGGCCCGCACTCAGTCCGCTGAGCCACGCCAGTCAGGGCCATTTCAGCTTTTATTAACACAGTCATGCCGCCATGATCACACCTAAAAATGGACAGCGTGTCCTTATTGTCACCACACGCCTTGTTTGTCGTTTCCTGCAGTTCGTTTGAGTCAGGGTCCAAACGAGCCGCACACATTGTGACTGGCTGCTACTGTGCACGTGTTTCTGAACACGACCCACGTGTTCTGTGCGACCCACGCACAGAAAAGTGCACGCCACGAGTGCTTTCTTCTCACAGAGAGCGTGCCCGTGCAGCCGGGCCCTCGGCCCACAAACACGCTCCCGGCCCCAGATAACCCTGAGTGCCCGCGGTCCCCTTGCCCCCAGGGGCGGCCTTTCCCCTGACTTCTCTCAGCCCCGACCTCCTTCTGTGCCTCTGTTTCTTTAAGTGTGTGAGCTCGGTCCTGTCCGTCACTTTCTGCCCTGTTCTCACGTATGGCGTGTGTGTTAAGCCCCCGGGTTTGCTGTCACACATGGTCGGCACCTCCCGACGGTGGCGCAGGGCTCCTGGCACGCCCACTCTGAGTATGACCCATCGCCGTGCCCGGCTCCCCGTCAAGGACACTGAGCAGACCCCGTGCACATGTGTCCGCGGGACTCATGAGAGGCGTCCCTAGGAGGGGAACTGCTGGGCTGGGCCACCCCCCCCCCGCCCCCCGACCTTTGTTTGCCCTCATATGGGCACCAGGTTTCTAACCTCATCGCTGGGGCTTAGCTCCTCGCTCTGAGGTTGGACAGACAGGGATCCGAGACTGGGCTTTGCCCCTTCCCAGTGTGTGACCCCTGACCTGGCCAGTCTCTCCCCGGGCGCCTCTGCTTTCTTGGACCACAGGGACAGTCCCTTGTCCTGCCGCACAGCTGCTGAGGGAATCGCGTGTTGTCATCGCAACAGCAAGTGCTTACCCCGTAGGAAGCACCCAGCCCCGCGGGGCCGGCTCTCGGCCGGTGGCCATTGCTCAGCATGGCAACTAGAACCACGCGCTGAGATACGAGTTCCAGGCAAGGCTCTCCACAGGGTGTGCGCAGCGCCCCCAACAGGCTCTGCCGGGTCAGAGTGAGGGGTGGGCCGATTTACAGGTGAGGAAATAAAGTCCCAGAGAGGTGAAGCGATCTACCTGAGGTCACACAGGTAAGACAGGTCCGAGATCGACTACCACCCCAACTCATTTGGCGCTCCAAGTGGGACCCAGACTCGATTCTCTCCTGATCTCCATCCCCAGACTACAGTCTATGTTCTCATCCGCCAGTCTGTGAACTGACTTTTGACCCCAGCTTGACTTCTGACCTGTGGACTCCAAGGCTCCTGACACTGAAGCTATCTCAGCTCATCCCCGAGACTTTTGATCCCAAGTCTTTTGATCCCAAGTTAAAAAGACCCCTGTTCCCAGCTTCCTGTCGCTCCCTCCCCAGCTCACGAGTGCTGACTCCGCCCTACCCTGCCCTCCAGGTGGTGGTAAACGGAAATCCGTTTTATGAGTTCGGGCACCGGCTCCCCCCACAGATGGTCACGCACCTGCAAGTGGACGGGGACCTGGAGCTTCAATCAATCAATTTCATGGGAGGCCAGCCAAGCCCAGGCCACGTGCGTAGCGTCTCCCTCTCTCACTGGCTTCCTTCTTCAACCCGTTCATTCCCACATTCCTTTGTTTCCTCTGCTGGGCGATGCCGTGGACCCAAAGGCCCAAGACAGTCTAGTATGTTCCCTGATGGTGTTGGGCACAGTGGTCAGGGCCAGGATGGGGGACGTTCGGGAGCTTTGGGGAGTCTTCGGGAAGGGCTTCCTGAAGACGGGGAGGAGGAAGAGTGTATTCGAGGAAGTGTGTGGTCAGGCTCCTGACGTGCCCTTCAGCTGAAAGTTCCACGCTGCCAGCCTGTAAGCCCCCGCTGCTCCCCGGCACGGTGCTCCGTGACCCTCAGCTCCGAGTCATCGCTGTGGGAGCTGAGCCGTGGGGAGCAGGGGGAACCTGCCCCAGGTCGGGGCCGGCAAGTCCAAGCCCCAGGGTCTGTGCTCCGACCACGCCTCTGCTCCCTCGTGAGGAAATGTCGGGAATGTCCTTATCCTTAAGGGGGTCGCCGGCCTATGGCTCCATTTTACCTTCACGTTTCGTCATTGCACATTTGAAAAATCAACAGTAAGGCCTGCAGAAAAGGGCCTTCGGGGTAGCTGGCTGAAAATGGAAGTCGAGGCAGAAAGGAGGTCATTAGAAAGAAGAGGAAGCAGAAAGAGCGAATGAAAGTTAACTCGGGAAGGGAAAGGTGTTTGGGGCAGAAGAAACCACCTGAGAAAAGGTGAGGAGGAGAGAGACGGGAACAGGGAGAGAGAAGCCCGTGCAGACTGAGAGGCAGAGACAGACAAAGGCTCGGAGGACTCCTCCGGGCCCCGTGCTGGGCACCGGCAGAGAGGGGCGAATGGTGGTCGGGGGCGAGATGAGCGTGGGTGTTGTGTGGGCCCGGGAGGAGTGGACACGTTATTGTGCAGCGTCTGATTGCTGCGGAGTGCAGCGGAGGGGCAGAGGAGAACAGCAGGAAGCCAGGGAAGGAGAGGATAGAGTTTACCAGGCTTGTCCTAAGGGGTGGAGCGAGATTCACCATGCGCTGGAGATCCCTAAACACAGCGAGTCTCCCTCCATTAATGAGCCGTCTGGGTGCCGCCCTGTGACCCCAAAGCTCCCTCGGTGGGGGCGGGGAGCCTGCCTCAGGGCAGCGTCCTGGGCCTCAGTCTGGAGTCCCTCTCATCACCTCCTTCTCTCTCTGTGCCCACAGCCACCCATGACTATTCCAGCTTATCCAGTAAGTACCCTCGAGGTGGGGGTTCGTGGCTGAGGGGGCCCTGGGGTGGCCGAAGGACCCCAGCCCTCCTCACCGTTCCTGCTTTTTGTGTGTTTGTGTAGGGTCCGGGACACAGCAACCCACCCTCAATGAATACACTACCTGTAAGTGGGAGGCCTGTGTGGCCACCTGGAGGGAGTGGCGAGAACCGGGAGGGTCAGAGGTTGGTTCCCCAGGAGTAATAATCCAACACCTAGAGATAACACCTGCCTGGCGTAGGTGGGTTGTAAATATTTGTCCAGTAATATCGAATAATATCTTTTCTTCTTCACTTCACAGACCATGGAGGGACCCCCAATTTTCAACCCGGTAAGGAGCCCTGTGGTTTAGGGCTCTGTGGTGGGCCACTGTGGGGAAGCAGAACTGTGGGGGGCATGGGGGGCCCTGACCCACGGGGCCCACTGCAAGGGCAGGACGTAGAGTGGCAGAGGGTGTGTGGGATGGGATGCAGGAAGAGGGAGGAGTTGGTGGTCTGGGTGGGGCAGGGGACGGGGTGGGGGACATTTTCCAGGATGACTATGGGCCCCTCTTTGAAAATGTGTCTTTGCGTCTGGCTTCTGGTGGCCTGAGGGATGATGGGACCCCATGATCTCTTTCCACAGCCTGTGCCATTTACGGGAAGAATACAAGGGGGGCTTACAGCCCGAAAAACCATCATCGTGAAGGGCTATGTGCCCCCCACTAGCAAGAGGTACAGAACCTGGACTGAGGTGGGAATCCGTGGCTCATCTCCTCCCACAGGCCCAGGAGTCCAGTGCCCAGCGCCCATTCCCGTAGGGGAACCAGGTGCTGGCCCCTTCGACCCTGATCTCCCTCTCCGTCCCCAGCTTTCAGATCAACTTCAAGGTGGGGTCCTCAGGGGACCGGGCTCTCCACATTAACCCCCGTCTGAACGAGGGCACCGTGGTGCGGAACAGCCATCTGAACGGCTCGTGGGGCTCTGAGGAGAGGAAGCTCTCCTACAACCCCTTCGGTTTCGGCCAGTTCTTTGACGTGAGTCTGGGTCTCCTATCCCTCCCGTGCAAAGCCTTCGTCCTGGCTGCGGCCTCACGCCCCCTCTCCCTGCAGCTGTCCATCCGCTGCGGCCTGGATCGCTTCAAGGTTTACGCCAATGGCCAGCACCTCTTTGACTACTCCCATCGGCTTTCGGCCTTCCAGAAGGTGGACACTCTGGAGATCCTGGGGGATGTCACCTTGTCCTACGTCCAGATCTGATCTAGTCCTGGGACCATAACCCCTGGGAACATATGGAGAAGGACCCCATAGGACTCCCTTCTAAGCCCCTAATAAACTGTCCGAGGGCATCTAACGAGTGTCCATGGCTCCGTGCACCTCCCTCTCTGCCTCTTCCTCCCTCCCTCCCTCCCTCCCTCCCTCCCTCCCTCCCTTCCTTCCTTCCTTCCTTCCTTCCTTCCTTCCTTCCTTCCTGGGTTCATCGTGTGCCAGCCCCCCACCCTCCCACACGATGAGCCCAGGTACCTGCCCCCCTTCCCCACTGACCTTAGGGCCTCGTTGCGGCAACTCATCTGCTCCACACAACAGTCATCAGCGCCCAAAATCAAAAATGAACAGCACTAATGACTCCAACAGAAAATGCAAAACATTATGAGGGAATATGAGGAACAATGCAGGCCGACAGGTCAGGCAGCTTAGATATGAGAACAAATTCCGAGAAAGTCAGACATTTTCTAAACTGACTAGATAAGACATAGAAAATACTTCTTTTTTTCCTCCATAGAAACATTCATAAGTTTTTTGTAGAAATATACATTGCAACTTATTTGAGAATTACAAAGATCTAGAGTAGCCCTGACCAGCGTAGCTCAGTTGGTTTAGCGTCACCCCACAAAGCGAAGTGTTGCTGGTTTGATTCCTGGCCTGGGCACGTGCCTGGGTTGCGAGTCAAGGCCCCAGGTGAGATGTGAATGACAGGCCGTGATCGGTGTTCCTCATATCGATTTTGAACTCTTTCTCCCTCCTCCTCCCTCTGAAAATAAGTAAATAAAATCTTTCAAACAAAAAACCTAAAGTCAAAGCAATCTTGAAAAGAACGAAGTATTTAAACTGCATGATTTCAAGACTGGCAATAAGGCTCCAGTCGCCAGGAACGGGGTGCTGACGTGAGGAGAGGCACCCGGGTCAATGAGAGAAGAGAGCGTTCGGAAACAAACCCACGCATGTACGGTCAATTTATTTTTGAAAAAAAAAAAAAGTCAAGGTAATTCAATGGGGGAAGACAGTCATTCCAACATATGGTAAGCAGTGCAGCTCAACCCTTACCTCACACCATACCCAAAAATTAACTCAAAATGCATCAAGACCTAAACATAAATGCTGAAGCTATAAAAACAGCTAGTAAAAAGAGAAACACAAGAGAGAATCTTTGTGACCTGAGATAGGCAAAGATTTCTTAAATAGGACACAAAAGCAGAAGCCATAATAGACAATTTTGATAAAATTGTGCACTTCAGCACAATTAAAGACTTTTTAAAAAAGATTGTATTTATTTATGTTTTTAGAGAGAGGGGAAAGGAAGGAGAAAGAAAGGGAGAGAAACATTGATGTGGGAAAGACACATTGATTAGTTTCCCCTTGCACACCTCCAACTGGGGACCTGGCTCACAGCCCAGGCATGTGCCCTGACAGGGAATCAAACTGGCAACCCTTTGGTTCACAGGCCAGCACTCAATCCACTGAGCCACGCCAGCCAGGGCCATTCTTCAAAATTCTGAAATAAGCACGCATACATTTTTATAATCAGAAAGAAGATTACAAGACAGGGAAAAGCTGTTGGCTCATATAGGTCCCAGGACACTCGCTGAAACATAGTTTGATTACAGTAGATGCAGTGACACCACCAGACATCTGGGAGGGCTCAAGTGGCATTTGCTCCTCCTCCCCATGCAGCACCGGGACACCCAGTGAAGGGAATAAGGCTGGCACATATATTGCTAAGTGACAGAAATGAGGACAGTGGTGTTGGGAACTGCCCTGCCTGGTTTCAGGAGCTGAAACGCCCCATGGCTAAGGCTGAGCGAGCGACCTTCGGACCATAAGCCACGACGGAGACAAAGCTTATCTCCCTGGCAGGAGTGCTGCTCCTGCTCCTTTTTTCATTACTGGCCCCTAATGCTTGATCAGTTAGCCAAATACGGTATGGGTAAGATTTCCCAAGGGAGGAGTGACCTAAGACAGGCATGACCACGTGGAGGCCCCAGGGAGGGACTTGGGGAGCTGTGGAGAAAGGGGGTGATGGACCCTCGCTCCTCGGCTTCGACGAAGCCTGAATCCTCAGTCAGTCTGCGTGAAGTCTCCGAGAATTCCTTGGCTATCTGCCTCCTCTGCCTGACTTAAGCCCGAAAACAATGACAGAGGGCGGTGCAGCCTTGTGCTGGGAATGGCAGGCTCCCTGGGTAATTAGGCCTGAGAAAGAATATGTGAAACCCTGTGAAACCTGCTTTCATAAGAATGCTTTTAGTTAGATGATAAAGGCCCGAGCAGAAAAAGAGTTTATGTTCCCAAAGTTCTGTAGCCTTTTAGCTGACAGGCCCTGATTTAGAAGAAACCCTAATGGTTCTTTGTATTCTATCTACTGTTTACTGCCTGACAGTGATTAATAGGTTGTACCTGAACTCCTGTGCTAAAAAACCAGTAAAAGCCTGTCTAGGCAAAGGTCAGTGATCTCTCTCTCCCTTTGAGAGAGTTGCCTGGCTGCTCCAAGCTGCTCTCCCCGAGAGGGTGGCAAGGCCATTCTGAGGCTCCCCCGCCTTGAGGGAATAGCCATGCCGGTCCTTTTCCTCCACAGGACTCGGTAGTCCGTGTGAATTTATCTCACGTCTCATCCATGACGCCGAGAGCACTGATGCTCAGTGCACGCGTCACGTGGGTGCAGGGTGCAGCTGCTTATGCAAGGAGGGCAAAGACACTGTCTGTGCTTGTGAGCACAGAAGAGTTTTTTTGAAAGATACACAAGAAACGAACACAGAAGTAACAGCAGTTTACTTTTGCAAAAGAGGACTTGAGTGGTGGCTCTGCGGCTGGGCACCCTCTTGCAAACTGAAGGGTCGCTCTTCAATTCCGGGTTAGGGCACGTGCCTGGGTTGTGGGTTTGGTCCCTGGCTGGGGTTGCACGAGAGGCTACTGACTGATGTTTCCTTCCCTTTCCCCGCCCCATCTCCTTTCTCTAAAATAAATAAATAAAATCTTAAAAAGGAAAGGATGGATTACTACCAGCTAATCTGAGGACTCCAACCACCTTTACCAGTTGTACCAATAAGTGTACTTCATGCTGCATACTTTTGAAATTTGTACCATATCTACATATTTACAAAAATTTTTAATGTATGCTTATATTTGACAAATGCAAATAAAAGTAAAAACTAAGTCATTCAAGAACAAGCCCTGGGGACCGGGGGACCCCTTGTGAAAATCTGACATAAATGAACCCATTTCTTGTTTGCCAATGAAAACTTTAGGAATATTTTCAAATATACATTTACAATCAAGTTGATAAAACTAGTATTTTCACTTCAATACAAAGTATGTTAGAGGACTCTTACATTTCAGACATGGTCATATATATATATATATTAATATATATATTAATTCTTTTTTTTTTTTGGTCTAGATACCAATCTCGACAATGACTCCCTTAATGATGGATGTGCAATGGGCTGGTCTGGGAACTCAAGAAGGTGATTATATCACTTTATAGTCTGTGTTGCTCCAGATCCTCACGGGCTGCCCATGGCTTGAGGTGGTGATACTGCCTCAGACAGGTATAGTCTGGGTGCCGCCTGTCTGTATATATGTAGGTATACTTGTCTGCAAGTATAGCTCCTACTGGTAGACAAGTAGCTACAAGAGATCTGCCCATTCCTCCTTAACAGTGCATTAAGGTTTTCCGGTTATCTTTAAGGCAGACTGCAAGCTCCTCCATCATGTCGCAGCAGCTGGCTCTGCCAGGAGGCCCTCCATCTCAGGGTGCATGAAGACCAGTGGTAACTCCATACTGCTGGTAGAGACCTAAAAGACTGGGGACTCTGAATTTTGACAGTTGCTCTTCTGGTGCAGAAAACAAATGTCTTGTATACCAGAGCTCTTTAGTTCTTCTGTATCTTTTTGGATATTTATTCTAATATCTTTATTTTTATTATATTTAATTTTTATTGTATTTTTCCATTACTATTTATCCCTTTGTACCTTCCACCCT
Source organism: Artibeus jamaicensis (assembly GCF_021234435.1). NCBI lineage: Eukaryota > Metazoa > Chordata > Mammalia > Chiroptera > Phyllostomidae > Artibeus > Artibeus jamaicensis. Next base: position 2,123,226 of record NW_026521848.1, read on the forward strand.
CCTTTTTTAAAAAAAAAAAAGATGTTTGTACTTTTTTAAAGATTTTATTTATTTTTAGAGAGCAAGGAGAGAGGGAAAGAAACATCAGTGTGTGGTTGCCTCTCACATGGCCCCCACTGGAGACCTGACCTGCAACCCAGGGATGTGCCCTGACTGGGAATCCAACTGGCATTACTTTGGTTCGCAGCCCGTGCTCAATCCACTGAGCTACACCAGCCAGGGCCTCCCTCCTTCTAACATCTTTAAATTTACAACCTGGAAGAGCACACATAAACCCAGAAACAGAACAACTCATTCATGTTAGATGATATCAGAACTGGAGTCTGCTTGTCTTCAACAAGCTACTTTAGCCCCACTCTATATATATTTCAATTTCGGTGAGTCAAATTCACTTGTTTGGGAGGAATTCGGTGCCCTCATCGCTGGCCACCCCAATGGAGCCCTTTTAAACTCGAGCCCTAACAACCCTTACAGAGGAACTGCCTTGCTGCTCTTACTCCCTGAAGCTTTGGAATCAACTTCTGGACGGGACCAAACCAACATTGTCTGGCAAACAACCCTGAGCAAACCTAATAGGAAAGCAGATCTCTGATCACGGGGACTGATAATTATGGACATTCTTTAAACCAGCCATATATGTATAGCTAAAGAGTAACATAGCTTGCTAGAACCAATAGAAATTCCTTTTTTCTATTCATGTAATTATTTCCCTTCCTTTTTCCTCATAAAATCCCCTTTGCCTTCACTCTAAAATTGGGACACCATGTGAGTTTGGGTTTCTAACCAGATCTATGTCCCCAATGGCAATTCTGTGATCTCAAACGCCTCTCATTTCCACTGTTTTTGTTGTTGTTGTTATTTTGGTTAACAACCTCATTTTTCAGGCCATCTAAAAATGATTTCTCACGGGCCGTACACGGGGTGCGGTGGTTTCAACCAGTGTCCCAAGAGGCAGAAAAACAGGTCCTGAAAAGTGCCAAGCCTCAAGGCGAAGCTTGCTCCTCCCTATCATCCCACGCTCTGTCACAGGTGGTCAGGAACCGACTGCGACGTCGGCGCGGCCCCAGGTAGCAGAGCGGTCTGTCACGAGGCGCACAGGTTTCTGGCCTGCAACCCCATGAAGAAACCGACCTTTCGAGAACTCAGACTCGACACTCGACACATATCGTGCGTGCCGCACGATGCCACGGTGTGTGTGTGTGTGGGGGTTCCATTTCACCGCCTCCGCACTCTCGGGTCCCTCTAGAGTGCGGGCTCACCCATTGAAAAGTCCATGAGACGGTGACCCAGAGACCCCCACCCTCTGACACCAGATAATGACACCCTTGAAGTCAGGGACGTCTGGCCGTCCTGAACGCACCCTTCCTGTCCCGTTCAGCGCCACTCCAGGGAGCCAGGGGAAAGAAATGTGGGCAGAGGACCCGCCACCACAGCGGGGAATCAGGAGACCAGGGCCTTCGCGTCCCGCCCCCCCCACCCCCACCCCGACCAAGGAACCTGCCCCTTCAGTACGCGTCTGCCAGGGGGCGCACGAGGGAGGAGGCATGTCCGACGCAGGGGCCGATAGGACGGCGACGACGCCCGGATCCGCTCCCCACCGCGACCCTCCAGGAACCATGGGGCCTGGGGAGCACGGACAGGTGGGGACCAGAGAGGCGGCGCAGGGCCCATCGCCGCCAGGTCGCACAACCCACGCCTATAGACCAGGCGTGTGGCTATACGAAGTGCTTCAGAAGCACCAACCAAAGACCCGTCCCGGCACCTCCCGACGCTCCTTGGGCGTCTAGACTGGACCAGCCTCCCAGGCCCGGGACCCGATTCGGCCACGGAGCCGCTGTACGGCCCTGGTCCGGGAACTCCGCGCTCCAACGGCTCTCCTCGCCCACCTGAAGGAGACACAGACTCAGAGGCGGCCCCCACATGAGGGGCTAAGACTTTATTTGCGATCCGGGTCCCAGACTCCACCGGCGGCCAGGCTCAGAAGATCTTCACCGACTGCAGCTGCAGGTCCCCGCCCACCTCCACTGCGCGCACGCGCGCCGGCGGGATGCGGTAACGGAAGTGGTGATACTCCGCGTCCCCGACCACCGTCTGCGAAGACCCGGGAAGGCGGTGCCTCAGTTCCGGCCGCCCAGGCCCCAGCCCACGTCTTGCCAGCTCGGACTCGCGCCCAGTGACCAGGGTAGCCCCGTTCCCCAGTGGGTACCCGTGCGGATGTGCCTTCTAAACCCTTGTCCCGAGGCTGCAATCATGTGACTGCTGGCACCCGAGCGCCTCCCAACCGTGGGCAGCGGGTCGGACCTGAGTCGCACGAACCCGGCGCCCACTACCTCAGGACGGTAAACCGCCGGGTGGTGTGGGTCTCCGCGACCACTCTGCACGGGACTTGTTTCTGGGCCCCGAGTCCCGGCCCGCCCTTGAGGCTCAGGCGCCAATGAACAGGGAGTGGGGTAGGGGCGAAAGGCGGGGTCACACCTCGCCACTACGACTCCCACCCTCGGCACACTTCACTCTTACTAGCTTTGTCCTTGACTCCTCAGCACAAATCTGCCCTTGGGACACAGCTGAGGTGGCTCCCCGAGAGGGACTCCGATGAGGGCACCCCGCCCAGCCTTAGCCACGCCTTGGCTCCATACTTCCACCCAGGGCCTTGGCGGCCTTCCCCAGCCACAGCAGGGACCTGGTGGCAGAACCTCACCTTGAAGCCTTCTTCAGTGGCGATGAGGAGCACTTCAAAGGGCTGCCCACGCTGAAAGGGGAGCCCATGGCCACGCTCCTCCTTGCCCCAGGAGCCCTGCTCCTTGGTGTTGAAGACCACCACGGACTCGTCCAGCCGGGGGTTGAAATGCAGGGCAGCATCGCCACCCTCCTGGTCGCACAGCAGGTTCACATGGAACCTGGTGAATAGATGATGGGGGTGGGGGTGGCAAGGAACAAACGTCAAGAGCCATGAACCACCCAGACCATCAACGGCCAATGAATTAAGACAACCTGGAGCACACCCAGATTTACAGGAACCTGAGTGTGTACCACACCACAGGGGTTGTGGACTGCTGAACAAGGTCCCCAGACTCCAGGCAGACACACGCTTATTGGACACACCTCCACCAAGCAAGGATCACCACACTATGGCCTGGGTCTCCCTCCTTGCCAGAGTCTGGGAGTTTCCAAGGAGTCATGGTGCTGATGACCAGGGTGCTCCAGAATTTTAGAGAACCCCCAGTCCTCAAATGCCTGAGAACAATACCAGGGGCCCCAATATTTAGAGGCACCGAAATTCCCAGGAAGCCAGAAGCTTCCGGTCATAGGAGGCCATACAATTTATTTATTTATTTTTTAAAATTTTGAAAAAATGTATTTAGAGGGGAAGGGAAAAAGAGAGGGAGAGAAATGTCAATGTGTGGTTCCCTCTCGTGCATCCCCTGCCTGCAACCCAGGAATGTACCCTGACTGGTAATCAAACCACAATCTTCTAGTTTGCATGCCCGTGCTCAGTCCACTAAGCTACACCAGCCAGGGCTCGTACAATTTATTGCATAGGCCACCCAGATGCCCAGGGCACCTCCGGGTAACAAGAACCTTCCAGACTCCCTGGGGACTCAGTTGCGAAGTTGGAGAGCTATAAGTAGGAACCCCGAAATGGCTCGGAGCCCCCAGATTCTTACAGAACTTAGCTCCACAATCGGGGGGCATCTCTGTAAAGGCATCAGATTCCAAAATGTTGGTAATGGCCTGGGGATTCCAAACCCTGGTGCACAGAGGGGGCCCTGGGGGGGGGCCTCATCTCTGGGCTGAAGGGAGTCTGGGTGAGCTGGGCCTAGACCTCCCACCCCTTACCTCCACAACCTGGGGTCACACTGGAGTCTCACCTGCCAGCATTGTCGGGGACAGCACCTCGAATCCTCATCACGGTGCCCACTCTGACGCCCTCCGGCAGCGAGGTCTTGTGGGGCACGTTCTGCAAGAGGCCGGGTCAGTGGGGGAGGGGACAGTGAGTGGACCAGGGAGACCAAGCACAGGGACAGAGTTTCACCCCCAGGAGAAAGCCACAAGGATCCAGACCAACACAGAGAGAAAGAGGCAAAGAGAGCAAGACACAGGAGAAGAGATGTTTGGTGAAGCACAAAGATTAAGAGGAAAATACTCAGAGAAACCAAGGAGGCACCAAGAGGACATGGGAGCAATGGGATGGGTGGGTCCACCCAGAAGGCAGCACCCCACCACTGCACAGCACAGGAGACCACCCACCCACTCTCTCCAGTGACACAGGGCACCTCGGCCAGGCCCCACCCAGGCCCCTAGTCTGGTGCGGCCTTAGGTCCAGGACCCTCTGACCCTCAGGCCCTAGAAGACTCACAGAGCTCCCGGCCATGGCTGGGACGCTGGGGCAGGCAACGGTGGTGGTGGGTAGGTCTGCTGCAAACCTTAAGTAAAAGCAGGGCGTGCCAGGGCCTGATGACTCACCACTGTCTTTCCACACCCACCACCCACACCTGGCACAGGCCCTGGCCCTGGGGCTCTGGGGGGCCCAGCACCCTCCCACCCTCCTCCACTCACTCAAGGTTCCCAGGTGAACTGCCTCGCTCCTTTGAGCTGATAATGGTAGAAATAGTTAATAACGATGATGATGATAACAACAACAGTGGCGGCAGCAGCAGCAGCAGAAAAAGAGACTCACTGAGCCACCATCCACCCAGCCTTACCCTCCCTCTGCCTGGTGCAGAGAAAGACCCATTTTGTTGTGGAGAAACTTGAGTCCCCAGGGGCCAGGTCAGGGGTTGGAACTCTGACCCCTCCCTCCCAGGTTAGGACCTGCTGCTTGGGGCTAAGCTTGTGTCTGCCCGAAATTTCAGTTTATGCTCCTGTAATGTAACAGAAGCTGTAAGGGGCAGGATTTTTGCCTGACTTCCATGCTGTGCCCTGGTGCCCACACCAGTGCCTGGCACACAGTAAGTGCTCAGTAAGTGAGGGCAAAACAAGGGAATGGAAGTAACAGCAGCTGCCATGTGCTGGCACTCCGGGTCTGGCCAGCACTTGCAAGAGACCGACCATGTTCACACAGGGTGTTGAGGGACAGGCATGGACCCCACTCCCTCGCCCCCATTTTACAAGCAAGGAAACTGAGGCTCAGAAAGGGGAAGCACTCCCCCCAAAGCACACAGCTGTGCAATACTATGGTGACTGTGTCTCTGGCTTCCTTCATCTCTGGAAGCTGCTGTCCTGTCTATTTGGTGTTTGGGAACATCCGGGTCCCTGGGTGTCCCTCCATCTCTCCCCATCTCCAACTCGGCCTTCTTCCCCAAGTTCCTGCCCTGCTCCTCTCGCCTGTTCCTCATCCCACAATTACTACTGCTCTCCCGCCTAGTTTCAGGAAAAGGGGTGGAGGGTGGGGGGTGGTCCTAGGACCTACACACACCCCCAGACCAAGGAAGAGAACTCAGTGGGACCCTCCACCCAGGCCCATTTCCAGCCCCCATCGCCCAAGACTCTAGAGAAATCCAGGGGTGGGAAGAGTGGGCGGGGAGGAGGCAGAATGCTGAAAGATGGTTCTGGAAGTGGAGGGGGAGGAAGGGTGGGGAACTGGGCAGAAACGCCTCCGCCTCCTGTGACCCAGCAGCTCTCTTGTCTGTTTTCGCCCCTTTGCTGTCATCCCGTCCTGCCTCCCCCGACAGAGGGAAGTGGCCTGGGGCAGAGAAGGCTGGGGAATGGAAAGTCTGGGCAGGGACCAGCAGACTCGGCTCCTCACTCACCGCCCTTCAACGCTCCCCCAGGCCTCCCAGAACCGCCCCCTCCCCCGCCTCACTCCAGGTGCTGGTGAAGGCGGGGCAGCAAGGGCTTTGGAGAGGGAGGATGGGCAGCTGCTTTTGGGTGGGGGCTGTGAGTTCCCCAAACTCTCCATTTTGCAGAGAAGGAAACTCAGGCTTAGAGAGGGGCTTCCTCTCAGGCAAGGGCTCCCAGCAAGGGGGTGGGGGGACAGGCCTGGGCTGCAGTCCAGGGCTGTGGGCCAAGGGCACGTCCTGGGACACTAAACAGAAGAGGGCGGCGGGCTTTGAGGCTGCAGCCCCAAGAGCTCGGTGGAGACGTTCTCAGAACGCAGGGTTCCAGGGCTCCCACCACTGAGGGTGGCCCCTGCTCGCCCCATCTGTGCTTCTGCTGCATCCATCCCGGTGACACATCCTCTCCCCGGTTGCCTCATCCAAGCTGGAAAATTCTTCACAGGCTGCCGGCCTGCAAGTCCAAACTTGACTTTGGTGTGAGGCCAAACGTTTGCTCTTGATCTGCTATCGGTGTGGTTTCTGGTTCACGTCTGATAACCGAGATGTGCACACCCGTGTGACTCTCACTTGTGTGTGCAGACCATCTTCCTGTCGGTGCTGCAAGTGTGTTTTCGGGGGGCGCTGTTTTTGCTTCCAGATGAGGAGCGAACGTACTTCTTTCCCAGCCAAGACCCAGCCTTCTCAGGCTCTGCATCACACAGGACGGAAAATCCAGAGGACTTAGCACGCCCCCTGCACGGGCTTGTGGGACGCACCACAGCCCTGTGCGGCCACTAGGGGGACCTAGGCCCCCTACCGGCCCCGGGTCACTGTCCTGTCCTCAGCGTCCCACAGGCTCACGACCATTCGCCATGAAAATAAGGAAGAGGGGCGGCCCGCAGGCTGAGGGTGCGGGCTTTCACCCTCCTTCAGGGCGGGACTCTGCAGGCATCAGCTGACTGGACACAGGCTCAGCGCAGGAGTCCCGGCCTCACGCGCCGTCAGTGTGGCTTCCTGGTGATTTGGGGCCCTTTTCTGTGCAAGTGGAGATAATCCAGGGGCTGCTTTGGTGTTTGTAAATAAACTCTAAAAAAAAAAAAAAGACACATCCAACAATCTGACCTTTTTCTTAAGCTAGGAAGCCCATTGGAAACCTTAATTTCTATTTAAAAATACAGGCAGTTGTCCAATGCAGTCCCTGCCAAGGTCCTCCCTTTCTGTTGTGTTTCATGCCTTAATAAACTTCTTTCATTAAACTCTCCTCAGTATTTTAGGCTGCATGGGTATTAAATTATTGCCACCGTCCAACGAAGTCTCCAAAGCATAAGGAATTCTTGCAATTCCCATGAATGAATTGTGGATATGCCAGTGCCCCTCACTTCCTCCCTTCCCTTCCCTCCCCTCCCCTCCCCTCCCCTCCCCTCCCCTCCCCTCCCCTCCCCTCCCCTCCCCTCCCCTCCCCCTGTTGGACTCTTGGGCCCTACAGCCCTTAGGTGGGTGAACAAGGGCTGCCTCCTAAGGGTGGGGAGGCCATGGGGCCCTGAGTGGGCTGAGGGGCACCTCTTCCTTGGGGGCCGTGTCCAGCTGGGGCATCAGAGGAGCAGTTGAGAAGGGGGCTCAGCAGAGGGCTGACCCTCAGGGTATGGGGTTGGGGGATAAAGAGGGCAGCAGGAGGGGGCACCCAGCCCCCCACAGGGAAGAGGTGTCTGTGCAGGGCTGGGGCCCACTGAGCGGTGCTAGGCCAGCAGGGCCAGGAGGGGTCCCCTGGGGAGGTAACACCTTGTGGGCATCAGGGTGGCAGACCAGGTCCGCTCTGTCACACTCATCAGAGAGGGCGCAGGTATGGGAGATGGGACAAAGCCCATGAACGTGAGACCTTGGGTAGGAATTAGACCAGTCGTTTTGAGCTAATCATTCCATGACTGGGCATTTATCTGGGGGTGGAGGCAACGTTACTTTCTTAGAAAAGTTTTTATTGTGTTAAAATATAAGTAACATAATATCATAATTTTGTAACCATGTTTTAACGTCCTCAAGTTCATTCTGTGTGTTGAAGTCCTTGCCTGTTGTTCCGCACCCTCACAGCGTCCGTCTCCGGACCTTTACCCCTTCCGGTCCGAGACCAGTCTCCGTACCCGCGTCCCCTCCCCTGGCCGCCACCATCCAGCACCCTACTTTCCCTCCACTGAGTGTGACTGCGCCAGGGAGTTTGGATGAGTGGAAGCCCACGGAAGCTCCCGTCTGTGAGTGAAGGGCAGAGACACGTACGCGAGACAAGTGAACACAGGTGGAAATGTGTGTGTGGATGCGGAAGGTGGCAAAACACGCCTGCCCGACACAGGCCCCTTGGGCGTGAGGTTATTTGAGGAAAGGAACTTGCAGGACAGCAGGTTCCAGAGGAGCGTTTCTACCTCCCTTTTCTTCCTGAAAAAAAAGTGGGACGCGCCCACATGAAAAACGCCCTTCCAGGAGGAGAGTAACAGAAGGAAGGCAACGTTCTTCTCATCACACTGAGACTCAGAGGACTGTATATGAACAGGCCTTGGGAAAATAATTCTTATCTTCCTTCAGCCGCCTCAGTTATTACTTTAGTTGCTTTTCCACAATTGCCCTTATATTCAACTTGAGAGAGAGGCATGTGATTCTAGCCATTTCTCCGGAGACGGACGCTGTGAGGGTGCGGAACAACAGGCAAGGACTTAACTGCACAGAATGAACTTGGGGACGTTAAAACATGGTTACAAAATTACAATATTATGTTACTTATATTTTAACACAAAAACTTTTCTAAGAAAGTAACGTTGCCTCCACCCCCAGATAAATGCCCAGTCATGGAATGATTATCTCAAAACGACTGCTCTAATTCCTACCCAAGGCCTCACGTTCATGGGCTTTGTCCCATCTCCCACACCTGCGCCCCCTCTGATGAGTGTGACAGAGCGGACCTGGTCTGCCACCCTGATGCCCACAAGGTGTTACCTCCCCAGGGGACCCCTCCTGGCCCTGCTGGTCTAGCACCGCTCAGTGGGCCCCAGCCCTGCACAGACACCTCTTCCCTGGGGGGGGGGGGTGCCCCCTCCTGCTGCCCTCTTTATCCCCCGACCCCATACCCTGAGGGTCAGCCCTCTGCTGAGCCCCCTTCTCAACTGCTCCTCTGATGCCCCAGCTGGACACGGCCCCCAAGGGAAGAGGTGCCCCTCAGCCCACTCAGGGCCCCATGGCCTCCCCACCCTTAGGGAGGCAGCCCTTGTTCACCCACCTAAGGGCTGTAGGGCCCAAGAGTCCAACAGGGGAAGGGGGAGGGGAGGGGAGGGGGGGAGGGGAGGGAGGGGAGGGGAGGAGGAGGGGAGGGGAGGGGAGGGGAGGGAAGGGAAGGGAGGAAGTGAGGGGCACTGGCATATCCACAATTCATTCATGGGAATTGCAAGAATTCCTTATGCTTTGGAGACTTCGTTGGACGGTGGCAATAATTTAATACCCATGCAGCCTAAAATACTGAGGAGAGTTTAATGAAAGAAGTTTATTAAGGCATGAAACACAACAGAAAGGGAGGACCTTGGCAGGGACTGCATTGGACAACTGCCTGTATTTTTAAATAGAAATTAAGGTTTCCAATGGGCTTCCTAGCTTAAGAAAAAGGTCAGATTGTTGGATGTGTCTTTTTTTTTTTTTTAGAGTTTATTTACAAACACCAAAGCAGCCCCTGGATTATCTCCACTTGCACAGAAAAGGGCCCCAAATCACCAGGAAGCCACACTGACGGCGCGTGAGGCCGGGACTCCTGCGCTGAGCCTGTGTCCAGTCAGCTGATGCCTGCAGAGTCCCGCCCTGAAGGAGGGTGAAAGCCCGCACCCTCAGCCTGCGGGCCGCCCCTCTTCCTTATTTTCATGGCGAATGGTCGTGAGCCTGTGGGACGCTGAGGACAGGACAGTGACCCGGGGCCGGTAGGGGGCCTAGGTCCCCCTAGTGGCCGCACAGGGCTGTGGTGCGTCCCACAAGCCCGTGCAGGGGGCGTGCTAAGTCCTCTGGATTTTCCGTCCTGTGTGATGCAGAGCCTGAGAAGGCTGGGTCTTGGCTGGGAAAGAAGTACGTTCGCTCCTCATCTGGAAGCAAAAACAGCGCCCCCGAAAACACACTTGCAGCACCGACAGGAAGATGGTCTGCACACACAAGTGAGAGTCACACGGGTGTGCACATCTCGGTTATCAGACGTGAACCAGAAACCACACCGATAGCAGATCAAGAGCAAACGTTTGGCCTCACACCAAAGTCAAGTTTGGACTTGCAGGCCGGCAGCCTGTGAAGAATTTTCCAGCTTGGATGAGGCAACCGGGGAGAGGATGTGTCACCGGGATGGATGCAGCAGAAGCACAGATGGGGCGAGCAGGGGGCCACCCTCAGTGGTGGGAGCCCTGGAACCCTGCGTTCTGAGAACGTCTCCACCGAGCTCTTGGGGCTGCAGCCTCAAAGCCCGCCGCCCTCTTCTGTTTAGTGTCCCAGGACGTGCCCTTGGCCCACAGCCCTGGACTGCAGCCCAGGCCTGCCCCCCATCCCCTTGCTGGGAGGCCTTGCCTGAGAGGAAGCCCCTCTCTAGGCCTGAGTTTCCTTCTCTGCAAAATGGAGAGTTTGGGGAGCTCACAGCCCCCGCCCAAAAGCAGCTGCCCATCCTCCCTCTCCAAAGCCCTTGCTGCCCCGCCTTCACCAGCACCTGGAGTGAGGCGGGGGGAGGGGGGCGGTTCTGGGAGGCCTGGGGGAGCGTTGAAGGGCGGTGAGTGAGGAGCCGAGTCTGCTGGTCCCTGCCCAGACTTTCCATTCCCCAGCCTTCTCTGCCCCAGGCCACTTCCCTCTGTCGGGGGAGGCAGGACGGGATGACAGCAAAGGGGCGAAAACAGACAAGAGAGCTGCTGGGTCACAGGAGGCGGAGGCGTTTCTGCCCAGTTCCCCACCCTTCCTCCCCCTCCACTTCCAGAACCATCTTTCAGCATTCTGCCTCCTCCCCGCCCACTCTTCCCACCCCCCGGATTTCTCTAGAGTCTTGGGCGATGGGGGCTGGAAATGGGCCTGGGTGGAGGGTCCCACTGAGTTCTCTTCCTTGGTCTGGGGGTGTGTGTAGGTCCTAGGACCACCCCCCCACCCTCCACCCCTTTTCCTGAAACTAGGCGGGAGAGCAGTAGTAATTGTGGGATGAGGAACAGGCGAGAGGAGCAGGGCAGGAACTTGGGGAAGAAGGCCGAGTTGGAGATGGGGAGAGATGGAGGGACACCCAGGGACCCGGATGTTCCCAAACACCAAATAGACAGGACAGCAGCTTCCAGAGATGAAGGCAGCCAGAGACACAGTCACCATAGTATTGCACAGCTGTGTGCTTTGGGGGGAGTGTTCCCCTTTCTGAGCCTCAGTTTCTGCCACGGTCCAGCCGCAACGGGTCAAGGGGTCCCACAGGTGAGGGTAGGCGTCGGCGCTGGGTAACAGACGACAACACGCCTCAAAGGACAGTGAAGCTCTGTTCCGTTTATTGCAAGTACAAGCAGGTTTTTATATTTTCATTTTAGGTAGTGATTAACATTTGCAGTATAACATGATCATTTAAGCAGAAAAAATCAATACAAAGGTAATCAGTAAAAGTACGAAAGTTCCCATAGATTTAAAGATTATTTTAACTAGGACAGCCATTAATCAGACAATTAGAAGTATCTTATTGTATATTAAAGTTTCTCAGAATTTGTCATAGGGCAAAAGGATACGCTAGATTGAGTAGAGAAAATAGGAAATTTATTATAAGGCCCTTGTGATGTCTAACTTAGCTCTCTACCTTTTTTTTGCCCAAAATTATTTTTCTGTGTACCATAAATCCTGACTCCCTAGTGACTGTTTAGTTTGTAATAACCAACTAGCTATTGTTATTTCTTTGCCTGTCTAGTTGATATATATTCTTATTCAAGGTAAAGGAGGGGCTATTCCTATGTTGCAGGGGGCTTTTAAGGGTACTTCTTTTAAGTTTTTCTAGGAGTTCTTTTATAGACATGTTTTGTACTTTGATTCCCTCTAAGAAAGCAGTGAGATCATCTCCTGATTTCCTAGAGTATTCTATCTTATCTTGGGTGTTTTTCCAATGATCTGTTATTGATTAAGCTTGAATTCTCAGATTTTTCTGGTTGTTTCTTTGTACTTATATTCCCTGACGTTCTAGTATGATATTATTCTGTTCATTGAGCCGGGAAAGGTCCAGGCACACTATCTGAATCACTGCCAGGGTATTCATAATGATTAAAGCAAAAAGGGTCATGATCCCCAAAGCAAACACAATCACAATAGGTTATTGCAGGGCCTTCCATGCCACGTCCACCAGGTTGGAAACTGCTTCCTTGAAGTCTTACACCCCCTCTCAGGACCTTGTCACGGAGAGAGGGATCCAACAGTGGACACGGCAGTGGACGTGGCAAGTTTCCTTGATTGTAAAATGGGGACGAGGGAGTGGGGTCCATGCCTGTCCTTCAACACCCTGTGTGAACATGGTCGGTCTCTTGCAAGTGCTGGCCAGACCTGGAGTGCCAGCACATGGCAGCTGCTGTTACTTCCATTCCCTTGTTTTGCCCTCACTTACTGAGCACTTACTGTGTGCCAGGCACTGGTGTGGGCACCAGGGCACAGCATGGAAGTCAGGCAAAAATCCTGCCCCTTACAGCTTCTGTTACATTACAGGAGCATAAACTGAAATTTCGGGCAGACACAAGCTTAGCCCCAAGCAGCAGGTCCTAACCTGGGAGGGAGGGGTCAGAGTTCCAACCCCTGACCTGGCCCCTGGGGACTCAAGTTTCTCCACAACAAAATGGGTCTTTCTCTGCACCAGGCAGAGGGAGGGTAAGGCTGGGTGGATGGTGGCTCAGTGAGTCTCTTTTGCTGCTGCTGCTGCTGCCGCCACTGTTGTTGTTAATCATCATCATCGTTATTAACTATTTCTACCATTATCAGCTCAAAGGGAGCGAGGCAGTTCACCTGGGAACCTTGAGTGAGTGGAGGAGGGTGGGAGGGTGCTGGGCCCCCCCAGAGCCCCAGGGCCAGGGCCTGTGCCAGGTGTGGGTGGTGGGTGTGGAAAGACAGTGGTGAGTCATCAGGCCCTGGCACGCCCTGCTTTTACTTAAGGTTTGCAGCAGACCTACCCACCACCACCGTTGCCTGCCCCAGCGTCCCAGCCATGGCCGGGAGCTCTGTGAGTCTTCTAGGGCCTGAGGGTCAGAGGGTCCTGGACCTAAGGCCGCACCAGACTAGGGGCCTGGGTGGGGCCTGGCCGAGGTGCCCTGTGTCACTGGAGAGAGTGGGTGGGTGGTCTCCTGTGCTGTGCAGTGGTGGGGTGCTGCCTTCTGGGTGGACCCACCCATCCCATTTCTCCCATGTCCTCTTGGTGCCTCCTTGGTTTCTCTGTCTATTTTCCTCTTAATCTTTGTGCTTCACCAAACATCTCTTCTCCTGTGTCTTGCTCTCTTTGCCTCTTTCTCTCTGTGTTGGTCTGGATCCTTGTGGCTTTTTCCTGCGGGTGAAACTCTGTCCCTGTGCTTGGTCTTCCTGGTCCACTCACCATCCCCTCCCCCACTGACCCGGCCTCTTGCAGAACGTGCGCCACAAGACCTCGCTGCCGGAGGGCGTCAGAGTGGGCACCGTGATGAGGATTCGAGGTGCTGTCCCCGACAATGCTGGCAGGTGAGACTCCAGTGTGACCCCAGGTTGTGGAGGTAAGGGGTGGGAGGTCTAGGCCCAGCTCACCCAGACTCCCTTCAGCCCAGAGATGAGCCCCCCCCCCCAGGGCCCCCTCTGCGCACCAGGGTTCGGAATCCCCAGGCCATTACCAACATTTTGGAATCTGATGCCTTTACAGAGATGCCCCCCGATTGTGGAGCTAAGTTCTGTAAGAATCTGGGGGCTCAGAGCCATTTCGGGGTTCCTACTTATAGCTTTCCAACTTCCCAACTGAGTCCCCAGGGAGTCTGGAAGGTTCTTGTTTCCCAGAGGTGCCCTGGGCATCTGGGTGGCCTATGCAATAAATTGTATGAGCCCTGGCTGGTGTAGCTTAATGGATTTAGCAGGGGCCTGCAAACCAGAAGATTGTGGTTTGATTCCCAGTCAGGGTACATTCCTGGGTTGCAGGCCAGTTCCCAGCAGGGGATGCATGAGAGGGAACCATACATTGATATTTCTCTTCCTCTCTTTTCCCCTTCCCCTCTAAAGATAAATAAATTTTTAAAAAATCTTTTAAAAAAATAAATAAATTATATGGCCTCCTATGACCGGAAGCTTCTGGCTTCCTGGGAATTTCAGTGCCTCTAAATATTGGGGCCCCTGGTATTGTTTTCAGCCCTTTGAGGACTGAGGGGTTCCCTAAAATTCTGGAGTACCCTGGTCATCAGCACCACACCTCCTTGGAAACTCCCAGACTCTGGCAAGGAGGGAGACCCAGGCCATAGTGTGGTGATCCTGGCTTGGTGGAGGTGTGTCCAATAAGCATGTGTTCCGTTTGGAGTCTGGGGACCTTGTCCAGCAGTCCACAACCCCTGTGGTGTGGTACACACTCAGGTCCCTATAAATCTGGGTGTGCTCCCCGTTAATTCTTAATTCATTGGCCGTTGATGGTCTGGGTGGTTCATGGCTCTTGACATTTTTCCTTGCCACCCCCACCCCCATCATCTATTCACCAGGTTCCATGTGAACCTGCTGTGTGATGACCAGGAGGGTGCCGATGCTGCCCTGCATTTCAACCCCCGGTTGGGCCAGTCCGTGGTGGTCTTCAACACCAAGGAGCAGGGTGCCTGGGGCAAGGAGGAGCGTGGCCATGGGCTCCCCTTTCAGCGTGGGCAGCCCTTTGAAGTGCTCCTCATCGCCACTGAAGAAGGCTTCAAGGTGCGGCTCTGCCACCAGGTTCCTGCTGTGGCTGGGGAAGGCCTCCAAGGCCCTGGGTGGAGGTGTGGAGCCAAGGCGTGGCCAAGGCTGGGCTGAGTGCCTTCATAGGAGTCCCTGTCAGGGAGCCACCTCAGTTGTGTCCCAAGGGCAGATTTGTGCAGAGGCAAGGACAAAGCCAGTAAGAGTGAAGTGTGAGGAGGGTGGGAGTCTTAGTGGCGAGGCGGGGCCCAGCCTTCCGCCCCTACCCCCCTCCTTGTTCATTGGCGCCTGGGCGCCTGAGCGCCTGAGCCACAGGGGCGGGCCGGGACTCGGAGCCCAGAAACAAGTCCCATGCGGAGTGTCGCGGAGGGCCGCACCACCCAGCAGTTCACCGTCCTGAGGCAGTGGGCGCCGGGTTCGTGGGGATCACATCCCACCCGCTGCCCACATTTAGGAGGCGCTCGGGTACCAGCAGTCACGTGATTGCAGCCTCGGGACAGGGATTTAGAAGGCAAATCCGCACGAGTGCCCACTGGGGACCGGGGCTACCCAGGTTACCGGGCGCGGGTCCGGGCTGGCACGACGCTCGGGTGGGCCTTGGGCGGCCGGATCTGAAGCACCGTCCCGGGTCTTCGCAGACGGTGGTCGGGGACGCGGAGTATCACCACTTCCGCTACCGCATCCCGCCGGCGCGCGTGCGCGCAGTGGAGGTGGGCGGGGACGTCGAGGTGCAGTCTTTGAAGATCTTCTGATCCCGGCCGGCAAATAAAGTCTTAGCCCCTCATCTGGGCGCCTCCTCTGAGTCGAGTCCGTGTCTTCTTCACGTGAGCGAGGAAAGCCATTAGAGCGCGGAGTTCCCGGCCCAGGGCCGTACAGCGGCTCCGAAGCCGAGGCGGGGCTCGGGCGTGAGCCTGCGGGGCTGATCCAGTCTGGACGCCCAAGGAGCGTCGCGAGGTGGGGGGACGGGTCTTTGGTTGGTGCTTCTGAAGCACTTTGTATAGCCACACGCCTGGTCTATAGGCGTGGATTGGGCGACCTGGCAGCGATGGGCCCCGCGCCGCCCCTCCGGTCCCCACCTGTCCGCGCTCCCCAGGCCCCAGGGTTCCTGGAGACGCTTGGGCGGGTCGCGGTGGGGAGCGGATCGGGACATCGTCCGGGTCCCATCGGTCCGTGCATCGGACAGGCCTCCGCCCGCGTGCTTCCTCGGGCAGACGCGTACTGATGGGCGGGTTCCCGGGGGTGGGCGGGACGCGAAGGCCGAGGGCTCCTAGTTTCCCGGCTTCCGGGGCGGGTCCCCGTCCACATTTCTTCCCCATCTCCCCGGAGTGGCGCTGAAGGGGACAAGAAGGGTGTGTTCCAGACGGTCAGACGCTCAGCTCACCCCCGACTGCCAGGGGGTGATTAGTGTCAGTGGGTGTGAGTGGGGGTCTGTGGGGCACCGCCAAATGGACTTTGCGGTGGGGAAAACCGGGACTATGTTAGCGCCTTGAGCGTCTCCATCTCCGAGAGGCTCTTGGATCGGCGGTGCTGAGTTGTGGATGGAGCCCCTCCGGTGGGAGAGTGCCCCTCCCCCCAAAGTGTGGCTCCAGTCAATTTCCGGAGCCCGCTTTGGCAGGATTCGTGTTTGAACGCTTAGGACCTTGAGGAGCCTGTGACCTCTCCTCTCCTGGTGGCCGCCACGGACCTTGCAGTCTTAGCGATCTGTGCGGGAGCCCTGTGTACCCTATTTTGCCTGGGCAGGAGGGCAAAATCCTGTGGGACCCCAACGCAGGGAGTCCTTCGAGCTTTTTCAGGACCTGAACTTTTTGTGCACTTTTCAAACTGCCACTTGTATCGCCTCTCCCTTCTGAATATATTTCTGGGTGGCCAGTTGAAATTAGGGCTCCCCTTGCCCAATTGGACACCCGAGAAAGGCTGGCAGTCACTGGTACTCTGAGCTGATTGTTAAATGAATCGATTTTTATTTTATTTCTGTGATACAGTTCTTGGGCATTAAAAAAATGTAAAGATAATATATCCATACTTACAAATTTCCAAAAAAATACAGTGAAAAATAAGACGTTATTGGCATGCCTGGTAAAGGGGGTTGGATTCTGCAGACTAAATGGGGATTAGACAGTGAGCCCTGTGTTACTTTCCTGACTCTCACGTTTGTTTTTACCATGTGTATAGTGCAGAATATTCTTTTATTTCTTCCTTTCTCTCTCTCTTTTTTTGAGTTGTGTAACCCTTTATTATCAACTAAAATTGAAGGTATCTGTCCTACAACACGAGTAGGTATTGACTATAACTGGAGATTATTATATTCTAATACAGACCATGTATAAATGCAATTTTTATTTAAAAGCTTCCACCTTTTGGTTTGTGCACAATATGCAAAACTTCTGAAAGTGGAATATACATGCACAAGTCTGCAAAGAGTGCAAGTTTAGGACACCATCAATGGTTTACATGTTACTTTTTAAAAACTGTCACAACTGGGCTGTTACATTGCCATCTTTTCTTGTCAAAGTATTTCAGGCCAGCCCTCCTTCCACCGCCCTAAACGATAAAGCATTTTCAATGAGTTGAAATTATGAAGGCTACACCTCTTAGAAAAGAAGAAAAACTTTTTTAAATTAATTAATTATTTATTTATTTTTAGAGAGAAGGGAAGTGAGGGAGAAAGAGAGGGAGGGAAACATTGGCCCACAACCCAGGCCTGTGCCCTGACTATGAACTGAACCCATGACCCTTCGGTTCGCAGACCAGTGGTGCTCAGTCCACGGAGCCACATCAGCCCAGGTGAAGAGAAACTTCTGTTAGTTTGAGGTTTCAGAATCCCCCTGAACCTGGACCAGTATCTTGGTAAGGGCTGGGCTGGCACCGGGAGCAGAGTGTGAGTGTGGACGCCATGGCTGTGAGCCAGACCTTCAGTGCACGGAGAGCACTCGTGCAGCATGGCTCACTGAACTGCCTTGCCCCTTTCTACATGGGCTTCACTGGACATAATTCAGAAAAGTTTTATTTAGTTTTAAAAGAGTTTATTTATTTACTTATTTTTATAAAGAGGGGAAGGCAAAGAGGAAGAGAGGGAGAGAAGCATCAATGTGTGGTTGCTTCTCACACACCCCCTGCTGGGGACCTGGCCTGCAACCCAGTCACGTGCCCTGACTGGGAATGGAACCAGTGACTGGGTTGCAGTCCAGCACTCAATCCACTGAGCCACACCAGCCAGGGCCATAAAAACTTAAAAAGCTAGTATTTATCCCATTCTTCTGGAGCTCTGTGATAGCATTTAATAATATCCCAAAGGAATCCCTTCCACATATAGTATTATGGTATTTCTTCAAGTAATTTCTAAAAGATACAGGGTTTAACCCTGGCTGGTGTGGCTCAGTGGATTGAACGTAGGCCTGGGAACCAAATGGTTGCCAGTACCATTCCCAGTCAGGGCACATGCCTGGCTGTGGGCCAGGTCCCCAGTAGGGGGCGCAGGAGAAGCAACCACGCATTGATGTTTCTCTCCCTCTTTCTCCCTCCCTTCCCTTCTCTCTGAAAATAAATAAATAAAATCTTTCAATAAAAAGATACAGGGTTTAGCTGTTCCATAATCCTCATACCCGTTTTATCTAGATGCTCAGTGGATCTATAAATCTCTTCGTAGGATTCATCATAGTAACTGTAACGAAACTTTTGAATCCAATGGCAGAAATCAGAAGAAACCACAAAGAGATTACTATGATCCACTAGGTATTTACTGAGAAGTTTTCCAAACTCCTATCCTTTTGACTCACTCAGAGCTACAGCTAGTACAGAAATAATGGTAAACTCATCCTTACGGCTTTCCATGGCTTTAGCTGTGTAAGGCAAATGCGTTTCAATATCATGTTCACCTTCATGTGTCTGTAGGGACATGCATCCTTCCTGTCTTCCATAGTTCCCTGTAAATCTTTTGGTCAATACAAAGGTCGTACAGAGGTATTCTACGTACTTGTATAAATTCACGGAAAGTGCACACTGACTGAGGGAGGGGCCTAAAGTGGGAAGGTCAAGGATTCAAATTCTCTGGGTAGTAGGTGGGTCCACTTGTTTGTAACACAAGCAGCAGAGGTCCCCAGTAGTACAAGCTGCACGGATACACTGCTGTTTACAAATGGCCCGAGCATTTTGGAGGCTGTACTTGTGAAAGCCAACCCTCTAGTTGGCTTTCTGCTGCAATCGTAGGCTGCGCATTCTGCTGCAATCGGAGGCTGTGCCCCAGCTCCAGTGTGACCCGGCCACAGGGGTTTACAAGGCCAAGGGGTTGTTTGTGGAGGTGGGTGGGGGCATATATTAAGAACGTATTTCATGCCACTAAACTGTACATTTAAAGATGGCTGAGATGGTAAATTTTATGTTATGTGCTTTTTTACCACAATGTTAAAATTTGGGAAAGGACTATATATAAACACAAATATATCCTGTCTTCTGGGAGGACCCTACTGTTACCATGTCTTATGTATCTTTCAAAATACCTTCTATGCGCTTGTAAATACAAGCACAGGCCATTTCTTCGCCTTCTTCGCATTAAAAGTAGCGCCCTGCACACACTGACCTCATCTTTGTCCCATGCAGTCCGCCTTCACTCACTTTGCTGGGTGCCCAGCGCTCCATCGCAAGAAGGAAGGTAGCGGTGACGTAGCGTCTACTACAACCAAACCATGCTCTGGTGGATGTCCTGGGACCTACCTCAGCCAATAGCTTTTTACCTTTTTTAGTTATCTCCGTTCAGGCCCTGGCTGGGTAGCTCAGTGCTCAGCGTATGGTCCTGATACATCAAGGTTGTGGGTTCCATCCCCAGTCAGGAAACATACAAGAATCAACCAATGAATGCCTAAATAAGTGAAACAACAAATGGAAGTTTTTCTGTCTTTCTCAAAAAAAGAAAACCAAAAAGTATGCCCCAGCCAATGTGGCTCAGTTGGCTAGGCATCATCCCACAAACTGAAAGGTTGTCCGTTAATTCCTGGTCAGGGCAAATGCCCTGGGTGCGGGTTCAGTCCCCCATTTGGGGGGCGTACGGAAGGCAAACTATCGACGCTTCTCTCCCTCTCTTTCTCCCTTCCTCTCTCTCTAAAAATTAAAAAAGTATAAGAAAAATCAATAAATAAAAATATTTTTTAATAATCTCCCTTCAGATGATAAAATGTATGCAGGATTTTGAGTAATAAATTTAAAGTCACCCACAATTTCAATCCTCTGAATTAATCACACTTAATATATATTAGTGTGTTTCCTTCTAGTCTTTTTCTACAATAATTTACACTGTATCTTTTGGGGAAACTTGGGATTTGGATATATGTATCTGGATAGCTAACATTTTCTGAGTCTCTACTACGTTAGTTACTGTGTTACTATCCCTTCAATCCCTAAAAATGACCCTCTGAGGTAGGTACTCTTATTATTTCTATTTTGGAAACAAGGGATCGGATGCACAAGAAAATTAAGTGAGCTGTTCAAGGTCACACATCATGTAGATGGCGGAGCAGGGACCAGAGCCAGGCGGATGTGATCCCACAGCTTGGGATCTAAACCCCTGGGAAATCGAGGTTTGTTTTGGTTTTTAAATAACGACTGTACTGAGGTTTCACATACACACAGTACAATCCGCCCTTTCCAGATGTACAGTTCCATGAGTTTTGATAAATCCACGCCGCGTGTGCCCAGCAGCGTGGTCAGGGCTCCGGGCGGTTCCAGGGGCCCCGCCCAGGCACACCCTGGGCACCTGGCAGCCACCCGTCTGCCCTCCGTCATCACGAAGTGGTTTCCCCTGCCCTACCACTGGTGTAAAGGTCCCTTTCTGCCTGGCTCCTTTCTTTCAGCAGAATGTTTCTGAGTGTTCCTTCACGTGTTTGCGGGTATCAGTAAGTCATCCCCTGCAGTCTGAGTGGTAATCTGCCCTGTGACCGCGTCACCCGTTGTTCATCCGGTCATCTGTTGGTGCACACTGAGCTGTTTCCAGAGTCGGTGACTGTGAATCAGGACCGCAGGAACACATCTTTGTGGGCACATGCGTTTTGATTTGTCTTGGGCGGATGCCTAGGAGCTGAGTTGCTGGGTCATGTGATCAGGATCTGCTTAACTGTATTAAGAAACTGCCCACCTGTTTTCCCGTGTGGCGGGGCCATTCTGCGTGTGCAGCTCAACCAGCGAGAGTCAGCATCTCACGCTCACCAACTGGTAATATTGTCAGATTTCTGTTTGTCCACTTCCACTTTAGCCATTACAGTGGACATGTACTGTTACCTTACTGTGGTTTTAATGTGCATTTTTCTGTAACTGCTGATGCTTAGTGGTCATTTGTATATTCTCTTCTGTGAACTACCTGTTCAAATTGTTTGCCCATTTTTATTGTATTGTTTGTTTCTGATTATTCAGTTACAAGAGTTGTCTACATTTTTGCATATAGTTCTTTTGTCAAATATATGTATTGTGAATATTTTCTCCTTACATGTGATTAGCCTTTTCATTGTCTTAACAGTGTATTTCCCAGAACAGATGTGTTTAATTGATGGCATCCACATTATCAATTTTTTTTTGTTATGGTTTGTGGCTTGGTATCTATTTAAGAAAACTTTGCCTCCCTAAGTTCAAAAATTTCAAAAACTTTTCCTTTTAGCTATGTTATAGTCTTTGCCTCTATGCTTAGGCCACGGTCCAATTTTAGTTAATTTTTGTGAATAGGGTAAGGTGAAGGTCAAGGTTGCTTTCTTACTAGATGGTTTTGCAGCTGTTTCAGCACAATGGTTGAAAAGACTGTGTTTCCTCCCATTGGATTACCTTGGCAATTGTGTCAAAAATTAATTGACCGTACATGGTAGGTTTATTTCTGGCCTCACCCTTCTGACTCATTTGGTCTCTTTGTCTCTCTTTATGCCAATATGATACTCTTTGTTTTTAAATTCCCACCTGAGGATATGTTTATTGATTTTAGAGAGAGAGGATGAGACAGAGAGAGAGAGAGAGAGAAACATTGATCGGCTGAATACCATACATGTCTTGACCAAGGAACAGACCTGTAACCTAGGTGTCCCGACCAGGAATTGAACCCGAAACCTTTTTGTGTACAGGATGGCTCTTCAACCAACTGAAGCTGCCCAGCCAGGGCCCAATGTGATACTCTTGATTACTGTAGCTTTATAGTAAGTCTTTAAATCACATAATATAAGTCTTGCAATTTTGTTCTTTTCAAGATTGTTTTAATTATTATAGATCTTTTTTGTTTTCATATACATTAAAGAAAAGGACGAGTGTTTTAGCAAAAAATGTTACTTCAAATTTTGATTGGGATTGTATAGAGTATATAAATCGATTTGGGAAGAACCAACAGCTTAACAATACTGAGTCTTTGCATCTAACAGTGAATATGGTATATCAAAGCATTTACTTAGGTCCTTGAAATTTTTCATCAATGATTCATAGTTTACATTGTAAAGGTCTTGCAAATGATTTGTTAAATTACTTCTAAATTTATATATTTTGGATGTTTTTCTAAACGACATTATTTTTTAAATTTCAGTTTCCAGCTGATTGCTACTATATAAAAATACTCTTCTTTGTTGTGTTTTTAAAAGGATTTTATTTATTTATTTTAGAGAGAGGGCAGGAGAGACAGAAAGAGAGGGAGAGAAACATCAATGTGTGGTTGCCTCTCATGCACCCCCTACTGGGGACCTGGCCCACAACCCAGGCATGTGCCTTGACTGGGAATTGAACCGGCAACTCTTTGGTTCACAGGTCCATACTCAATCCACTGAGCCACACCAGCCAGGGCTGTTCTATGGTGTTTTGTATGGCAACATTGTATACTGAAATGTTGCTCAATTCACTTTTTAATTATTATAACTTTTCCTGAAAATTCCTTAAAATTTTTCTACAGGAACACAATTATGTTATCCATAAATAAAAATCTTTTACTCTGCAGTCTTTATGAACTTCATTTCTTTAACTTGCCTGATTGCACTGGTTACAACCTCCAGTACTATGTTGGATGGATGTGGTAGGAACAGACATCTTTGCCTTGTGCCCAATCTTAGTGGGAAAGTATGTAGCCTTTCACCATGAAGTATGATGCTGCTGTAGGGTTTTTTTTAAATAGATACCCTTTATTAGGTTGAGGACATTAGCTTCTATTTCGACTTTGTTGAAAGTTTTTATTTACTTTTACCGTAAAAGGGTGTTAGATTTTCTTAAAATGCTTTTCTTGTGTGCCTATTGAGATTTTCATGTTTTTATTAAATGATTTGGTTTTCTAATGCTAAACCAACTTTTGCATTCCTGGTATAATCTTAACTGGTGTTGGAGTATAATTTTTTTTAATTGTAATTGATTTTTGAGAGACGGGAAGGGGAGGAGAGAGAGAGGGAGAGAAACATCAGTGTGAAGGAGAAACATACACTGGTTGCCTCTTACACATGCACTGACCAGGAGCCAGACCTGCAATCTGGGCATGTGCCCTGACAGGGAATCGAACCTGTGACTTTTTGGTTTCCTGGATGATATCCAACCAGCTGAGCCACACACCAACCAGGGCTAATTTGTTTTTTATATGTAGAATAGAGAGAGTGTCCTAATATTTTGTTAACAATTTTTGAATCTATGTTCATGAGCGATAATAAACTGTAGGGTTTTGAGTTTTGGGGTTTTTTTTTGTCTGACTTTAGTATGAGGGTAATAATCACTTCATAAAATGATTTGGAAAGTGTTCCTTCTGC
Source organism: Artibeus jamaicensis (assembly GCF_021234435.1). NCBI lineage: Eukaryota > Metazoa > Chordata > Mammalia > Chiroptera > Phyllostomidae > Artibeus > Artibeus jamaicensis. The sequence continues at coordinate 2,146,588 of NW_026521848.1, forward strand.
CTCACTATTTCTGAAAGAGTTTATGTTGGGTTTATATTTTTTCTTTAACATTTAATAGAGTTTACCATTGAAATAATCTGGGCCTGGGCCTTTCTTTGTGGAAATATTTTAAGTTACTTATTCAATTTTTGTGCTTGCCATAGGTCTATTCATATTTTCTATTTCTTCTTAAGTCAGTTTTGGTAATTTGTGTCTTTCTAGGAATTTGTCTATTGCATCTAAGTTGCTTAATTTTTTTTTGTCTAAAGTTGTTCATAACATTCCTTAATAATCTTTTTTTAAAGATTTTATTTAGAGATTCCGCCAAGATGGAGGGGTAGGAGGAAACATTGTGCCTTCTCGCACAACCAAGTGTAAAGACAACAAAGTTTTAGTAACAAAAAACGCAGTCAAAACACAGAAAATTGAACTATACATAAGTCCAATGACAATAAACTGTTCAACCAGACCAGTAAGAGGGGCGGAGCCAGCTGCAGAGTGGGGCCAGGCAGGAAAGATTCACCAAACCGACCCACCCACACACGCAGGCAGCTGTGGGCTGATCCCAGGTGTGGGGTAGCAATGGGTGGACCCAGTGAGGGCACAAGGCGGCAGGCTGATCTCAGTCACACATTCACATGCAGATAAACCAGACAAAGGAATGAGCAGTGAGACAGATGCACAGGCCCCGGGGGGGGGGGGAAGCAGCAGAGGGGACTGATATTGCCCCACTTTGACCACGCTGCCACATACAGTGTCACAACCCAGATACCTGGGTGGCCCTGCCCTGGTGAATATCTAAGGCTCTGCTCCTCATATGTAACAGGTGCAAACAGACCAAAACATGGCTCAAGAAGAACTCAGAGCCCCAGAGCCGAAAACTCTAAGTGACCAAGAAATAGCCAAACTTTCAGATGCATAGTTCAAAACACTGGTGATCAGGATACTCACAGAACTGGTTAATTTTAGTCACAAATTAGAGGAACAAATGAAGGCTGCACTAAGTGAAATGAAGGGAAATGCACAGGAAACCAATAGTGATGGAAAGGAAACTGGGACTCAAATCAAGGAAGTGGACCAGAAGGAAGAAAAAAAATGACCAAACAGAAAAATATGAAGAAACAAGAATTCAAAAAAATGAGGAGAGGCTTAGGAACCTCCAGGACATCTTTAAACACTCCAACATCCAAATTATAGGGGTACCAGAAGGGGAAGAGAACGAGCAACAAGTGGAAAAGTTATTTGAACAAATAATAAAGGAGAATTTCCCCAATCTGGCAAAGGAAATAGACTTCCAGGAAACCCAGGAAGCTCAGAGAGTTCCAAAGAAGTTGGACCCTAGAAGGAGCACACCAAGGCACATCATAATTACATTAGCCAAGATTAAAATGAAGGAGAGAATCCTGGAAGCAGCAAAAGATAAGGGAACAGTCACCTACAAAGGAGTTCCCAGCAGACTGTCAGGTGATTTCTCAAAAGAGACCTTACAGGCAAGAAGGGGCTGGAAAGAAGTATTCCAAATCATGAAATCCGAAGACCCACAACCAAGATTGCTCTATCCAGCAAGGATTTCATTTAGAATGGAAGGACAGATAAAGTGCTTCTCAGATAAGATCAAATTCAAGGAGTTCATCATCACCAAGCCCTTATTGTATGAAATGTTAGAGGGACTTATCTAAGAAAAAGAAGAGAAAAAATATGGACAGTGAAAGGATAGCAAACTCAGTTATTAACAACCACACCTAAAACAAAAGCAAACTAAGCAGACAGCTAGATCAGGAGTAGAACCATAGAAATGAAGATCATATGGAGGGTTAGCAACAGGGGAGTGGGAGGAGGAGAAGGGGGGACAAGGTACAGAAAATAAGTAGCATAGATGGTGGAGAGAAAATAGATAGGGGGAAGGGCAAGAATAGTAGGGGAAATACAGAATCTAAAGAACTTGAGACACGTGGTCATAAACTAAAGGGGGCGAATGGTGGGGGAGGGGTGTGCAGGGTGGAGGGGAATGAAGGGGGGAATAGAACAACTGTAATGGCATAAACAATAAAATATATATTTTAAAAAGATATTATTTATTTATTTTTAAAGGGGAAGGGAAGAAGAAAGGAAGAGAAACATTAATGTATGGTTGCCTCTCATGTGCCCCGTACTGGGAACTGGCTTGTAACCCAGGCATGTGCCTTGACTGGGAATTGAACCAGAGACCCTTTGGTTTGAAGAATGGCACTCAATCCATTGAGCCACACCAACTAGGGCTGCCCTTTCATTCTAAATGATAGTTTTGCTGGACAGAGTAATCTAGGTTATAGCTCCTTGCTTTTCAGCACTTTGAATACTTCTTGTCATTCTCATCTAATTTACAAAGTTTCTTTTGAAAAATCAGCTGACCGTTTAATGAGAACTCCCCTGTAGGTAACTCTCTGCTTTTCTCTGCTTTTCAGATTCTCTCTTTGTCTTTAACCCTTGGCATTTTCATTATGATGTGTGTTGGTGTGATTCTCTTTGGGTCTGTCTTATTTGGGGCTCTCTGTGCTTCCTGGACTTGTATGTCTATATCCTTCATCAAATTAAGAAAGTTTTCTTTCATTATTTTTTCAAACAAGTATAAAATTTCTTGCTCTTTCCTTTCTCCTTCCAGCAACTCTATGATGCAAATGTTGGTACACCTGAAGTTGCCCCTGAAGTTGTTCCTTAGCCTATTTTCATTTTTTTATTCTTTTTTCTTCTTGCTGTTCTCACTGAATATTTCTTTATTCCTTATGTTCCGAATCATTGATTTGATTCTTGGCTTCATCCACGCTACTTGATTACCTGTAAATTTTTCTTTGTTCAGTTAGTGTAAGCTTCATTTCTGAGCGGATCATTTTTATGCTGTTGAAGTACCCTCAGAGTTCCTTGAGCATCCTAACAACCAGTGTTTTGAACTTGGCATGTGATAGATTGCTTATCTTCATTTTGCTTACTTCTTTTTTTTTTGTAGTTTTGTTCTCTTCTTTCATTTAGGCCATATTTCTTTGTTTCCTCATTTTGGCAGTCTCCCTGTGTTTCTATGCATTAGGTAGAGCAGCTTTGACTCCATGTCTTGGCAGTGTGGCCTAATGTAGAAAAGCCACTGTTTACAACTTGGGTGTGTCCATAAGTGGCAGAGCCTTAGGTAATCACCAGGGTGGGGAACCCTTTTGAATCAGGTTGGTGGAGTCTCAGATATGGTACCACCACTCTGTGGCTCTGTGTAGGGGAGGACTCAGAAATGGAATAAAATGGCCACTGCCTGGCCTCAGGCATTTTGTCTGGGTGGAAGCTGTCCCCTAGTTCTGACCCTGATGCCAAACACTTCAGTTCCTCTCCATATGCCACTGGTACCTTTCCAGCTGCTGCTCCAGGGCTGGAGTCTAGAGGGAGTGAATCTGAGTAAGTCTACTGCAGGCCCTTTGAGAGGAGACACCTGTGAATCCTGCAGTTTCTTCCTCTGCCCCTACCCCGACTGATTTTTACAGCCAGAAGTTATGGGGACTTACCTTCCTGTTGCTGGAACCTAGGTCTGGTGTGTCTAGTGTGGGGCTGGAATTCCTTCTCTCGTGATATCCCTCCCAATTTTTATCCATCACACATGAGTGTGGGACCAGCCCATTCTGCATCTCTGTGTCTCCTACACATCTGAATGAATGTGACTTCTTTAATTCCTTGGTTGTCAGACTTCCATATAGCTTGATTTTCTGGGAGTTTTGAGTGATAGTTATTTTGTAGTTTAGTTGTAATTTTTGCTGTGGTTGTGTGAGGAGGCAAACTGTGTTTACCTATACCTCCATTTGACTGGAAGTTCCTGTATTCTTGATTTTGGGACTTTTTTCTCTTCTCTGTTATTTTATCTTCCCCAGTCTAGAAAAAGTTTTCTAATTTTAGTTTCATTAATTTTCTCTACTATTTTTTTTTACATATGACTTTTTTAAAATTTTTTAAAAATTTATTTAGTTATTTTTCAAGTACAGTTTTCTTTTGTCAATTTTTCTCTACTATTTTAATAGTTTTCTTTACTAATTTTCACTCTGATGTTTAGCTTTCCTTTCTTTCCATTTACTTTGAGTTCTATTTATTCTTTTTTCTTATTCTTTTTAAAATATATTTTATTGATTATGCCATTACAGTTGTCCCATTTCCCCCCTTCATTGTCCTCCACCCTGCCCATCCCCTCCCACCCACATTCCAACCTTTAGTTCATGTCCATGTGTCATAAGTTCTTTAGCTTCTGCATTTCCCACACTACTCTTGCCCTCGCCCTGTCTATTTTCTCCCCACCGTCTATGCTACTTGTTTTCTGTACCTTCTCCGGCTCTCTCCCACTCCCCTGTTACTAACCTTCTATGTGATCTCCATTTCTGTGGCTCTGCTCCCGATCTAGCTGTCTGCTTAGTTTGCTTTTGTTTAACGTGTGGTTGTTAATAACTGTGAGTTTGCTGTCCTTTCACTGTTCATGTTTTTTTAATTTCTTTTTCTTAGATAAGTCCCTCTAACATTTCATATAATAAGGGCTTGGTGATAATGAACTCCTTGAACTTGATCTTATCTGAGAAGCACTTTATCTGTCCTTCCATTCTAAATGAAAGTTTTACGTAGAGCAATCTTGGATGTAGGTCTTTGGATTTCATGACTTGGAATACCTCTTTCCAGCCCCTTCTTGCCTGTAAGGTCTCTTTTGAGAAATCAGCTGACAGTCTGATGGGGACTCCTTTGTAAGTGACTGTCCCCTTAGCTCTTGCTGCTTCTAGGATTCTCTCCTTCATTTTAATTTTGGCTAATGTAATGATGATGTGCTTTGGTGTGTTTCTTCTTGGGTCCAACTTCTTTGGGACTCTCTGAGCTTCCTGGATTTCCTGGAAGTCTATTTCCTTTGCCAGATTGGGGAAATTCTCCTTTATTATTTGTTCAAATAAGTTTTCCACTGGTGGCTGTGCCTTTCCCCCTTCTGGTACCCCTATAATTCGGATGTTGGAGCATTTAAAGATGTCCTGGAGGTTCCTAAGACTCTCCTCATTTCTTTGAATTCTTGCTTCTTGACTCTTTTCTGTTTGGCCATTATTTGCTTTCTTCTGGTCCACTCCATTGATTTGAGTCCCAGTTTCCTTTTCATTGCTCTTGGTTTCCTGTGCAATTCCATTCATTTCAATATGTTTCGCCTTCATATGTTTGTCTAATTTGTCGGTATAATCAACCAGTTCTGTGAGGATCGTGATCACCAGTGTTTTAAACTGTGTGTCTGAGAGTTTTGCTATTTCTTCATTGCTTAGATCTATGGGTTCTGGGGCTTTGAGATCTTGCGACATTTTTGGTCTGTTCTGGCCCTTTAAGTGTGAGAAGCGGTGCCTCGGAGTCTCAGGTCGCTGGGTTGTGACGCTATATGTGGGGGCGTGGTCAGAGCGGGAAAATGGCGACCCCCCTCAGGTGTTTCTCACAGCTGGGTGAGGATTAGCGTCTTGGGTGGTTCACCTGGGCTGGGCCACTCAGAGTCGCTGGGTTATGACGCTGTATGTGGAGGTGGGGTCAGAGCGGGGAAATGGCGGTGCCCTCCACTGCTGATTGCCGAGGGACCCGCCGGACCCCAGTCCTACCGCCCACTCCCTCGCCTGTCCGCCCGTTCACAAATGCGCGACCACAGTCAACACGCAGCACCGCTCCCCCACTGTCTTTCCCGGGGTCGCTCGCTTGGTTGCTCGCTCGCTCGGTCGCTCACTAGGTCCAACCCTGAGCCTGGATTCCGCGTGTCTGGATTCCGCGCCTGAGTCCGGCTGACCGAGACCTCCTGTGCAATCCCGCTTCACCAGCAGCTGTTTTCGCCCCTTACCGGTCAGGCTGAAGAATTTGTTGTTAACGGACTTCCGAAAAGTTCAATTTTCCATGTTCTGGCTGCGTTTTCTGTTGCTAATATTTAGTTGTCTCTAAACTTGGTTGTGTGAGAAGGCACAGCACATCCACCTATGCGTCCATCTTGGCGGAAGTCTGAGAGTTTTGCTATTTCTTCATCGCTTAGATTTATAGGCTCTGGGGCTTTGAGATCTTCTTGAGCCATTTTTGGTCTGTTCTCGGCCATTAAGCCTGAGGAGGAGAGCCTTGGACTCTCAGGTCACTGGGTTGTGATGCTGTATGTGGGGGCGTGGTCAGAGGGAGGAAATGGCAACCTCCTCTGCTGTTTCTAGCCACTGGGTGAGGAGCAGAACCTTAGGTGGTTCACCGGGGCGGGGCCACTCAGGTCGCTGGGTTATGACGCTACATGTGGAGGCGGAGTCAGAGCGGGGAAATGGCTGCGCCCTGTACTGCCGCTCGCTGTGGGGCCTGCTCAGTCCTGTAGTTTCACCGCCCACTCCCTCGATTGTCTATTTGCGCAGGAAAGCTCGACCACAGTCAACCCGCAGCCCTGTTCCCTCGCTGTTTCCCCGCGTTCGCTCGCTGAGTCGCTTACTAGGTCCAACCCTGCGCCTGGGTTCCTCGCTCCCGAGTCCGTCTGACCGAGTTTTTCTGTGCAACCCCGCTCCGACAGCTGCTGGTTTCGCCCCTCTTACCAGTCAGGCTGAAGAATTTGTTGTTATCAGACTTCCGAAAAGTTCAATTTTCTGTGTTCTGGTTGTGTTTTCTGTTGCTAATATTTAGTCATCTCTAAACTTGGTTGTGAGAGGAGGCACAGCGTCTCCACCTATGCCTCTATCTTGGCGGAAGTCTTGAGTCCCAGTTTTCTTTCCATCACTTTTGGTTCCCTATCCATTTTCCTTCATTTCACTTAATGTAGCCTTTTTTCATCTAATTTGTGACCAAAATCAACCAATTCTGTGAGCATCCTGACCACCAGTGTTTTGAACTGTGCATCTGATAGGTTGCCTATCTCTTGGTCGCTTAGAAGTATTGGTTCTGGGGCTTTGATTTATTCTTCTGTTTGAGCCATTTCTTTGTCAGGTCGCACCTGTTATGTATGAGGGGTAGAGCCTTAGGTGTTCACCAGGGCAGGGCAACCCAGTGGCTGGGTTGTAAGCTGTATGTGGGGGTGGGGTCAGAGAGGGAAAAATGACACTTGTTCCACTCTTTCTCGGATTTTAGTCTCCTCTTCCACTTCCCACAAGCAAATTGAGCCCTTCTGGTGCTGATTCCTGGGTGGGTTGGCTTGCGTACATTCTAGGACCCTTTGGCTCTCTCCAACGAACTCTCCTGTAAGGCTGGGAGTCTCTCCTGGCACCTTTTCAATCGATGCTTTTAGGCTCTATTTCCCATCGCTGGAGCCCTGGGCTGCATAGTCTGTCTCGCTGCTCATTTTTGCCTAGTTTATCTGGGTGCGAATGTGTGACCCCGGTCAGTCAATCACCTTGTGCGCTCTGCTCGTTTCCCATCCAGGCGGTCTGCTAGCCTCCAGCAGCCAGTACTCCCGGGTCTGGCAGCCACCTCCTTTTCCTGCAGTGACCCCTCTCCACCAGCCGCAGTCTCCGTCCCTCTTACACTGGTCTGGTTGAATGGTTGTCGGACTTCCGTACAGTTCAATTTTCTATCTGTTCTGGTTGTGTTTTTGTTTCTAAATCATTGTCCTTAATTTTGGTTGTTCGAGGAGGTACAGTATTTCCACCTATGCCTCCATCTTGGCCAGAAGTCCCAATAATAATCTGCTTTTTTTACTCTTGAAGTAGAAACTTAGATTGATTTTAAGTTTTTTCCCTTTCTCATATATATTTAAAGCTATATAAATTTCCCTCTATATATTGCTGTAGCCGCATCCTGTACATTTTGCTTTTTGTTTTTTATTCAGCTCAAGATATTTTCTAAATTCTCTTTAAATTGTTTAAAGATCTCATTTATTTGTTTCTAGAGAGAGAGGAAGGGAGGAAGAAAGAGAGGGAGAAAAACATCAATGTGTGAGAGAAACATCAGATGCTTCTCACATGTTCTCACCTGGGGACCTGGCCTGCAGCCCAGGCATATGCCCTGACTGGGAATCTAACCAGTGACTTTTCGGTTCACAGGCTGGTGTTCAATCTATTGATCCACACCAGACAGGGTTTTTTCAATTTTTTTTTCGATGCATCTAAAAGTGTGTTGTTTAATTTCCATGTATTTAGAGACTCCTAAATTTATTTTTATAATCTGGATTCTAGATTAGTTCTACTATGATTAAAGAACATACTTTGTATAATTTCAATTCATATAAAGTTATTAGGGCTTGCAAATGGTCCACTCTGGAGAATTTTCCAAGTGTATGAAAATACACATTTGGAAAAATACACTTGTATATTCTGCTTTTGTTAAGATGGAATGTTAAGTGAAACTGATTAACAGTATTTACGTGTTGTATATCCTTACTAATTTTTGTTGGTTCTATCAATTACTGAAATAGAGGTATTGAAATCTACAATTATGACTGTTTTAAAAAATATTTTATTTGTATATTTTTAGAGAGTGGGGAAGGAAAGAGATATTTTTAGAAAGAGAGGGAGAGAAACACTGATGTGTGAGAGAAACATAGTTGCCTCTCACATGCCCTCAGCCAGGAACCTGGTCCACAACCCACATATGTCCCCTGACCGGGAATTGAACCGGTGACATTTGGTTTGCAAGATGATGCTCAGCCAAATGAACCATGTCAGCCAAGTGTACAATTATGATTGTTAATTGTCCTTTCAATCACATCATATATTTTGGCGCTTTGTGACAGTGCACGTCTCTACTTGCTCTAGCTGACAGATTGGCCACTTTATCATTTTTTTAATATTTATTTTTTATTGATTATGCTGTTAGTTGTTCTATTCCCCCCCTTCATTCCCCTCCACCCTACCCCCCCGTCTCCACCATTACCCCCCTTTAGTTTATGACCATGTGTCTCAAGTTCTTTAGATTCTATATTTCCCATACTATTCTTCCCCCCCATCTATTTTCTATCTACTGTCTATGCTACTTATTTTCTGTACCTTCTCCCCCCTTCTCCTCCTCCCACTCCCCTGTTGCTAACCCTCCTTGAGATCTTCATTTCTATGTTTCCACTCCTGATCTAGCTGTCATTTTAGTTTGCTTTTGTTTTAGGTGTGGTTGTAAATAACTGTGAGTTTGCTGTCCTTTCACTGTTCATGTTTTTTCTCTTCTTTTTTTTTTAGATAAATCCCTTTAACATTTCATATAATAAGGGCTTGGTGATGATGAACTCCTTGAATTTGATCTTATCTGAGAAGCACTTTATCTGTCCTTCCATTCTAAATGAAAGTTTTGCTAGAGCAATCTTGGTTGTAGGTCTTTGGATTTCATGACTTGGAATACCTCTTTCCAGCCCCTTCTTGCCTGTAAGGTCTCTTTTGAGAAATCAGCTGACAGTCTGATGGGGAGTCCTTTGTAAGTGACTGTCCCCTTAGCTCTTGCTGCTTCTAGGATTCTCTCCTTCATTTTAATTTTGGCTAATGTAATGATGATGTGCTTTGGTGTGTTTCTTCTTGGGTCCAACTTCTTTGGGACTCTCTGAGCTTCCTGGATTTCCTGGAAGTCTATTTCCTTTGCCAGATTGGGGAAATTCTCCTTTATTATTTGTTCAAATAAGTTTTCCACTGGTGGCTGTTCCTTTCCCCCTTCTGGTACCCCTATAATTTGGATGTTGGAACGTTTAAAGATGTCCTGGAGGTTCCTAAGCCTCTCCTCATTTTTTTGAATTCTTGCTTCTTGACTCTTTTCTGTTTGACCATTATTTGCTTTCTTCTGGTCCACTCCATTGATTTGAGACCCAGTTTCCTTTTCATCGCTATTGGTTTCCTGTGTAATTCCATTCATTTCAATTAGTTTCACCTTCATATGTTTGTCTAATTTGTGGCTATAATCAACCAGTTCTGTGAGGATCCTGATGACCAGTGTTTTAAACTGTGTGTCTGAGAGTTTTGCTATTTCTTCATCGCTTAGATTTATAGGCTCTAGGGCTTTGAGATCTTCTTGAGCCACTTTTGGTCTCTTTGCGCCCGTTAAGTCTGAGGAGCGGAGCCTTGGACTCCCAGGTCGCTGGGTTGTGACGCTATATGAGGAGGCGTGGTCAGAGCAGGGAAATGGCCGCCCCCTTTGCTGTTTCTCGCAGCTGGGTGAAGAGCAGAGCCTTAGGTTGTTCACCCAGGCAGGGCCACTTAGGTCGCTGGATTATGACTCTGTACGTGGAGGCGGGGTTAGAGTGGGAAATGGCGGTGCCCTCCGCAGCCGATTGCCGCTGGGTCTGCTGGCCCTCGTCCAATCACCCACTCCCTCGCTTGTCTATCCACACACGAATGCGCGACCACAGTCAACCTGCAGCCCTGCTCCCTCGCTGTTTCCCCACAATTGCTAGCTGAGTTGCCCACCAAGTCCAACCCTGCGCCTGGATTCCGCACACCTGAGTCTGTCTGACCGAGTTTTCCTGTGCTACCCCGCTCTGCCAGCTGCTGATTTTGCCCCTCTTACCGGTCAGGCTGAAGAATTTGTTGTTATCACACTTCTGAAAAGTTCAATTTTCTGTGTTCTGGCTGTGTTTTCTGTTGCTAATATTTAGTTGTCTCTAAACTTGGTTGTGTAAGGAAGCATGGCATCTCCACCTATGCCTCCATCTTGGCGGAAGTCCCACCACTTTGTCTCCAGTCAACTTGCTTTTAACAGCTATTGTGTCTGATAGTAATACTGTCCTTCTATCTCTTCTGTGTTCACTGCATTGTAAATGTTTTTCTTTTCAACTTATTGTCTCTTTAGATCTAAATTGTCTTTGAAGATGACATCATTCTTGCTTTCTTATCCAGTCTGACAAGTGTTTCTTATGTACTGCTGTATAACAAATAACCCTCTAACTTAGTACCATAAAACAATATGAATTTATTATCTCAACATAGTTTTTGAAGTTAGGAATCTGGGTCTGGCTCACCTGGAGGGCTGTGGCTCAAGGGCGCTCATGAAGTTAGAGCCAGCCCGTCAGTGAAGTTGCAGCCGTCTAAATGGGGGGTGGCCAACTCGACTGTGATGGTCAACTTTACGTGTGAACTTGACAGGACTGAGTGACGCCCAGAGATAGCTGGGGTAACATCATCGCTGGGTGTGTCTGTGAGGGTGATCTACAAGATGTTAGTGTTAGGGTCAGTGGACCGAGTCAAGAAGATCCACCCTCGCCAGTGCGAGTGGATGTTATACAATCCTGGAGGGACTAAGCAGAAAAAAAAGGCAGAGGAAAGGGGAAATCTCTGTTGTCTTGGGCTGTGTCATCTATCATCTCCTGCCCTTGGACATCAGAGCTCCTGGATCTTGGGACTGGGGACTCCAGGAGTTACACCAGTGTCCCCCCGCCCCCCAGTCCTCTCAGGCCTTTAGCCCGAGAGTCCAACTGGGAGCTGCGCCACCTGCTGCCTGGTCCTCGGGCCTTCAGGCTCTGACCGAATTGCACCGCAGGCTCACACGGCTCTTGGGCTCGCAGACCTCGGCTGCGGCACTTCTCAGCCTCCCTCACTGCGTGCGCCGATTCCTGTAATGAATGAATCAATTAATATTCGTTCTGTTTCCCTAGAGAAAATGGGCTAATACTACACTTCACGGTTTTGAATATTATAGCCAAAATATCTCACTGTTCTTTCATTTTTAATGTTTTATTGATGTATTTCTTCACATTTTAATCAGTCAATTTTACTGTTTTTGTACCTATTTCATTACTGTGGAGTTTTGAGTATTTGTCAGAATTCTTTGTTAACGACGCCGCAAGCATGCTGCACATAGTCCCTGTTTTATATCACCACTTGCATTTAAATATTGTTCCAAAGCGTTTCTGGTGGGCAGAAATTTTGATTTTTTCATAGTTGCATTTGTTGTCTTTCCCTTGCAATTTCATATGTTGGTTTCAATGCCTGTAACATTCCTTTCAACTCTGAGGTAAAATATTTTTGGTGGTTCTTTGTACACTTTAAGTTTTATTTTGTAATCCACCTAGAATTGATCTATTTTTCTTTTAAATTAATTTATTTTTTAAAATTGATTATGCTGTTACAGTTGTTCTATTCCCCCCTTCATTCCCTTCCACCCTGCCCCCCCAACCCCACCATTACCCCCCTTTAGTTTATGTCCATGTGTCTCAAGTCCTTTAGGTTCTATATTTCCCATGCTATTCTTGCTCCCCCCCATCTATTTTCTATCTACTGTCTATGCTACTTATTTTCTGTACCTTCTCCCCCCATCTCCTCCTCCCACTCCCCTGTTGCTTACCCTCCTTGAGATCTTCATTTCTATATTTCCACTCCTGATCTAGCTGTTCTTTTAGTTTGCTTTCTTTTTAGGTGTGGTTGTTAATAACTGTGAGCTTGTTGTTCTTTCACTGTTCATGTTTCTTTAACTTCTTTTTCTTAGATAAGTCCCTTTAACATTTCATATAATAAGGGCTTGGTGATGATGAACTCCTTGAATTTGGTCTTATCTGAGAAGCACCTTATCTGCCCTTCCATTCTAAATGAAAGTTTTGCTGGATAGAGCAATCTTGGTTGTAGGTCTTTAGATTTCATGATTTGGAATATTTCTTTCCAGCCCCTTCTTGCCTGTAAGGTCTCTTTTGAGAAATCAGCTGACAGTCTGATGGGGACTCCTTTGTAGGTGATTGTCCCCTTAGCTCTTGCTGCTTCTAGGATTCTCTCCTTCATTTTAATTTTGGCTAATGTAATTATGATATGCCTTGGTGTGTTTCTTCTTGAGTCCAACTTTTTTGGTACTCTCTGGGCTTCTTGGATTTCTTGGAAGTCTATTTCCTTTGCCAGATTGGGGAAATTTTCTTTTATTATTTGTTCAAATAGTTTTTCCACTGGTGGTTGTGTCTTTCCCCCTTCTGGTACCCCTATAATTTGGATGTTGGAGCGTTTAAAGATGTCCTGGAGGTTCCTAAGACTCTCCTCATTTCTTTGAATTCTTGCTCCTTGACTCTTTTCTGTTTGGCCATTATTTGCTTTCTTCTGGTCCACTCCATTGATTTGAGTCCCAGTTTCCTTTTCATCTCTATGGGTTTCCTGTGGAATTCCATTCATTTCCCTTAATTTAGCCTTCATATGTTTGTCTAATTTGTGGCTATAATCAACCAGATCTGTGAGGAAGTTGATGACCAGTGTTTTAAACTGTGCGTCTGAGAGTTTTGCTATTTCTTCGTCGCTTAGATTTATCTCTGGGGCTTTGAGGTCTCCCTGCGACATTTTTGGTCTGTTCTGGCCCTTTAAATGTGAGAGACTGCGCCTTGGACTCCCAGGTCGCTGGGTTGTGACGCTGTATGTGGGGGCGTGGTCAGAGTAGGGAAATGGCGGCGCCCTCTATCGCCGCTGCGGCCGGTCCAACAGCCCACTCCCTCGCTCGCGCGCAATTAGGCAACCGCAGTCAACTCGCTGCACCGCCTCCCCACTGTCTCCTCTGCAGTCGCTCACCCGGTGGGTTGCTCAGTCGCTCACTAGGTCCAATCCTGTGTTTGGAACCCGTGCGTCTGGATTCGCGCGTCTGGATTCCGTGCCCGGGTCCAACCGAGCCGTCCCTTGCAGCTCCTCACCAGACGCCGGTTTCGCCCCTTACCAGTCGGGCTGAAGAATTTGTTGTTAGCGGACTTCCGAAAAGTTCAGTTTTCCATGTTCTGGTTGTGTTTTCTGATGCTAATATTTAGTTGTCCCTAAACTTGGTTGTGTGAGGAGGCACGGCACATATACCTAAACCTCCATCTTGGCGGAAGTATCCTGATCTATTTTTCCAAGTGTTGACTGAACAGCCTGTTGGTGCCGGGAGTGGACAGGCTAAGCAGATACCACGCTGTCGACTCTGACAGCGTGGATTTCTGGCTTCTCTCTCCATTTTTAAGATTTTATTTATTTATCTTTAGAGGGGAAGGGAAGGAGAGAAGGAAAGAAACATCAATGTATGGTTGCCTCTTGTGAGTTTCCCCCTGGGAACTGGCCTGCAACCCAGGCATGTGCCCTGACTGGGAACCAAACCGCGATTGTGTGGTTCGCAGGCCTGCACTCAATCCACTGAGCTACGCCAGCCAGGGCTCTCTGTCCCATTCTAAGTCTGTGTCGCTATAACACTTTACTTTGGTTTGATGGCACATGGGAATGCCTAGTGCAGTAAGTCTTACTTATTACACTTGTCTTCAGAGACGCTTCAGAATGAAGGTTTCAACGCTCCTTCTTCCAAACTCTTTCAACAGTACAATCCCCACTGGATTTTCTGAGTAACAGCTGAGGTGTAGTTCACACACCATACAGCTCACTCATACCAAGCATATGAGTCAACGTTGCCCAGCAAATGCGCTTGGGCTGTGCAACCCTCACTGCCATGTAATTTTGTTTGTTGACTTACCCTCGTACGTTTTACACGCGTGCATAAGTTGGCGCGTTGTAGTTTCGTTGTGTTGTTATTGCCATAACCAATATGCAGCCTTTGCTTCGGTCAGCTTCATGCTTTCGATGGTTTCCAACACTTTTCTGGTTTTTGACTTTTGCCAACTAGATATTTTTTCTTTTTTAAAATTATTACACTAGTTTTTTTTAACTCAAAAGAATGTCACAATATAACTATATTTCAGTTGGTTTCTACATGGTCTTAGATCCATTTGGAATTATTTGACTGTGTAGAATGAGGTGATTTGTATAATGAAGTAAGGCTTACCTTGATTTTTCCCAACTGTTAAAAAATTTGCTAAATTTTTCATTGCTAAAAACATTGCTAAAAATTCAGCAATGTTTGTTTATTTATTTGGGCTTTATTTTTATTCTTCTCTTTTCTTTTTATGCTATTCCACTGACTCGAAAGTTAAACGTCCTGCCCTGGCTGGTGTAGCTCAGTGGATTGAGCACAGGCTGCAAACCAAAGGGTTGCAGGTTCAATTCCCAGTCAGGGCACATGCCCAAGTTGTCGGTTCAGTTCCTGGTTGGGGCATGTACAAGAGGCCACCGACTGATGTTTCTCTCTCACATCACTGTTTCTCTCCCTCTCTTTCTCCTTCCTTTCCCATCTCCCCAGATGAGACATCCCCTTTCTCTAAAAATAAATAAATAACATCTTTCCCCCAAAATGTGTCCTTTAAAAGACATCGGTTGACCTGAGCTGGAATATACACTCCAGAACGACTGGACCTCAAGAATGCGGTCAAGCCCTTTTTGATCAGCCAGCATCTGATCAAAAGCCAAGTAGGCAATTACTGCAAGGCCTTCAACTGCTTATCTCTGAGGAAATCCAAAGGCTTCATTAATTAGCTTGATGAGTGTTAGACATGGGTGTTCATTTGTATATTAAGTGGCTTATTCATAATTAGCATAGTGTGTGTTAAAAACGGGCTGTTGCTGGTGAAGTCGGTAGCAGGTGGCGTTGGCTAAAACACCGTGGACACGTCCCACCCTTGTTCGAACAGTGCGTAAGTCTCCATGGTTCACCGTGGGGAGTGGCGCCTGCAGCGTGAGTTCTAGGGTGCATACCCCGGTTACAGGTTTGATCACCGGGGTGCACACAAGAAGGCAACCAGTTGATGTTTCTCTCTCTCTTTCTCTCTCTCTCCCCCTTCCCCTCTCTCTAAAAGCAATGAAAAATTTAAAATGTCCTCAGGTGAGGATAAAAAAAATATCGTGGTCAAGTTTACCTCAACTGCACCTTTTATGCCAGGTGAGCTCAGAGGTCCTAGAAGGCTGGCCTGCTGGGACTTTGTCAAATGTACAGAACAGGTTGTGAGTCCCCTTTTCCCCCTGCCTGCTATTAACCATCATCAGCGTCTGCTTTGTCTCTAGCTGGTGGGCTGGTCAGGTCTCAGCGCTGCCTCCCTCTGCGTGGCCCCCATTCCCCAGCACACCGGCCTCCGATGCAAGTGGACGTAAGCCGGGTTAGTCACGGTCTCCTATCAGGTCTTTCCGGAAGGTATCGGGAGCTGCCAAGAATTGAAGGTAGGCTTTTCCCCCACACAACGTCACTACCAGGAAGTGTGTTGTACTGAAAGCTCCCAAAGGGCGTCCTGGCCCTGACCAGTGTGGCTCAGTGGGTCAGGCATCATCCTAGGAACTGGAGCGAAAGGTCACTGGTTCAATTCCCAGTCAGGGCCAGGTCCCCCGTCTCTCACCCATCGATGTTTCTCTGCCTCTCTTCCTCCTTCCCTTCCCCTTTCTCTAAAAATAAATAAATAAAATCTTTATTTTTATAAAAAAAGGAATTCTGACACGTACACTATTTAATAAACAGGTGTTGCTCTGACAAGTGGTAAATAAGGGGAAGTAGCTTCTTTCTTATATGAACCACCCCTTAGGGCAACTGAACAGCAGGGGAGGGGAAGAGTCCCTTTATGCAACATCCAGCCACTCCATGAGGGTGAAGTGTTAGAAACAGAGAACATCGCCATTTTGCCGTCCCCATCCCGACTCAGTGGGTGGAGGCGGGAGCACCTGTGGCTAATGTCACAGATGCAGACACAAGCGGATGGAGAAGCCAGGCGCCTCCTGGGACGTCCTCTTGCCCAGAGGCCGAGCCTGCCCCGGAGGAAGTATCTAGCGCTCATGCTCAGTGTACAGGGATGATGGGAGATGGAGGCCCAGGTTCAATGCCACTGGGCGGTAAATGCCAGCCAGACCCAGACTGGGAAACTCCAGGAGAAGCAATCTGGGTCTTCAGCAAGATAATTGGGGGGAAAAAAAAGAGCTAAAAGAAAAAAAAATTTAGATTCCGCAGTACACCAAAAAATATATGTTTTTTGCCAATTTCACCAAAAATAGGTATAATTTTGATTCATTCACACCAGGTGGCTATTATTGTGTTGGCTGATGTCATTTTTTTATTTTACTGTCAAGGGGGAAAGAGGTGCCTGCGGCTGGTGAAATAGCGAGACATTGCACGGTTTAAAAATTCCCGTGGCACACCAGTGTGCCTCTCAGCTGCAGCGCACCGACTAGAAATCGCTGCTGTAAAGAAATTTAAGAAACATGTTAATCAACTGCAGCGAATCCACCTTATTTGGGCTTTGATTCAAATAAATTACTAACAATTTTATGACAGGAGACCATTGGAAATGTGAATACAGACTGATCATTTTAAGAGGTGATTGTCTATGAATAATTTTCTTGGTGTGGCAGTGGTATTCAGGTTATGACTTTCTTTGTTTCCCTATTTTTAGAGAAATACATTGAAGTGATTACCGAGGAATAGAAACGGTGTCTGAAGTTCGCTTCAGGATGACGTAAGGGGGTGGCGTAGGGCATGGATGAAGCTGCATGTGCCTGATTAACACTTGTCGAAGCTGGGAGATGGGGGTGTGGGGGTTCGGCACTGCTGTGTCTGCTTTATGGTTAAAATTGTTTACGCCGATAAGTACTTTTTAGAGAGCAGGGTGACACGAGTGGTGTTCTTCTGAGGCTTGTTTTTCTCACTCCGCATCATGCTGCTGAGACTCGGCCAGGCTGCGGCTGTAGTTCATCCAGCTTTCACTTCTGTGTTGTCTCCTCGTGTGTGGATTTTCTCATGTGGCTGCCGGCGGGTATCTGAGTGGTTTCCAGGGTTTCGCTATCAGAGTGAGCTGCTGCGAACATTTTGGCACGTGTCTCCTGGGACCCATGTGCGTACCTTTCTTTCGGACACGTGTTCCTGGGAGTGGAATCGCTGGGTCACGGGGTAGACACTGGCTGAGAAAAGCCAAACTGTCTTCCACAGTGTGTGTCCCGAGTTCCACTGCCCCGTCGCTGCCTCTGTTGCCCCACACCCTTGCCAACACTTAGCGTTTTCAGACTTCCTAACTTTCTTCCTTCCTAACTTTCATGTGATCTTAATTAGCATTTCTTTGAGGTTGAGTATGGTTTCATATGCTAGTTTGCCACTGAATCTGTGGTTTGCTTATTCCTGGTTTTTTGCTCATTTTCTATCGGATCCACTGTTGTTTATTTATAGAAGCTCTCTGTAGATGTTGAATCCTTTGAGAGTCAGTTCGTTGTCATCGGCGAGCACGACCGTTCAACTTAAATCTCAATTCTGCGACTGTGAGGCATGGACCGAGTTCCACGCTTCTCTGGACCTCAGTTTCCTCCTCTGTAAAGTGGAGGTCGCACTGAGGCTTACCTCTTGCTGTGGACTGTTTGTGCCCCCCCCCCCAAATTCATGTGTTGAAGGCCTAACCCCCATGAGATGGTATTTGGGGGCTTTGGGGGGTAATTCGATTTAGGTAGGTCCATGAGGGTGGGGCCACCATGGCAGGATTAGGGTCCCTATGAGGAGAGCAAGACTGGCGCTCTCCCGTGGGAAGGGACAGCGAGGGAGCAGCAGTCTGCCACCCCAGAGCCCAGCCCCGCTGGCAGCACCCCCTGGGCCTCCCTCCCAGGCTCCAGAACTGAGAAGTAAACATCGGTGGTGCGCGCCCCCGTCTGTGGTGTTTGCCGGGGCAGCCAGAGCTACAGGGGACCCCTCTCAAGACTCCATTGAGGACTCGATGTGATCACACTGTGAAGTGCTTAGAACAGAGCCTGGTGCACAGTCACGGCAAGAACGCAGTCAATGGCGAGCATTTGCTGCTGTTTGTGTAACAAATGCCTGCTCCATCTCCCTGTGAGTCAGAGAGGGCCTCTCCACTTTCATAATGGCGTCTCAGGCAGAATCTCTGCTCTTTTTAATGGCTCAAGCGCCGTAACCTGGTGAAGACGAACGTCTGCACTTCGTTGGTTAGGCACGGCGACAGGTCGGTCCCCTACCCCGCGGCTGTGTCTGATCTCACGCCCTCACTCCGCAGGGGACCTGCAGGCTGGTGCATTGCCGCAGAACTCATGCCAATGAATTGGGAAGGCGTCTTTCGGTGGCTAGCGAGAAAATACATGAAACAAAATTAACTAAAATAAAAACTGGGAAAAAGAGAAGGCAGAATTTATTGGCTCCTTTAATGTGAAAGTCTGATTTAAAGCACATCCGGGTGGAGGGCTCTGTGCTCTTGGGACGCTTGTCTCTCCCCATCGCCTGGCTCTGCGCTGCTCCATCCACGGCGTCCTCATTGGCAGGTAGAGCTGGCCACTCCCGGCCTGCCTCCCTCCGGCCTGCCTCCCACCGGCTCAATGGCCCCGGGGAAAGAGAAGCCCCGCCCTTAGAATGCCTGGCCCGGGCCCAGGGGTGTGGCCGGGGGTGTGGCCAGAAAGCGCGCTGCTCTGAATGGCTGGTCTGGGCCAAACGTCCTTACCTGGAGCTGGGGTGAGGGGCCAGCCCCACCAGAGCTGCGAGGCTTGAGCATAAGGTGGATGGGTCCCTAAAACATAGTGGGGGTGTTGATTCCAGAAAAGAGGTAGGGGATGCTGGGCTCGCAAAGCAGCAGACATCCAGTGCAACGGCATCAATGCGATTTCTTACGTTGGCTGGGGAAGGCATGTTTGGGATGTAAGGGGTGCTAACAGGGAGCGATGATCAGGACAGTGTTTGTCCTGGCTGGTGTAGCTCAGTGGGTTGAGCGCGGGCCTGCAAACCAAAGAATCGTGGTTCGATTCCCAGTCAGGGCCCATGCCTGGGTTGCAGGCCAGTTCCCAACAGGGGATGCAGGAGAGACAACCAGACATTGATATTTCTCTCCTTCTCTCCTTCCCTTCCCCTCTAAAGATAAATAAATAAAATCTTTAAAAAAAGAATATTTGTTGGTGAGATGTGACCACAGCCCAGCAACTTAGCAGCAACAGGCAGCTGGGAGGAGCAGAGGCCCGGAGGGGGAGGGGGGAGGGGGAGGAGTGGGAAGGCGGTGGACCAAAGGCCTGGCGATGGGACAGGCAGTTTTCACAACTAGTTTCCTAGTTACTGCAAGACGTCAGTCAGGTTTTATTAAAAGCTTCCTCCTGCTGTTCGTGGTACTTCGGGGAAGGTAAAAGGGGAGAGGGCTCTGACCTCCTGGGACGAGAACGTGAACATGTAGCAGGTCGGAGGTGACTGTGAAGTGGCAGGACCAGGGGCCGGAGGTGCAGGGCGACCGTGGATGGGGCTCGGTTCTTGGCTGTCACACCTGGTGTTCAGCGAGCACCTGCTCTGCACCAGGCGCCGCTCTGAACGTGTCCCACATATTAACCCAGTTGCTTCTCACAACGATGCTCCGAGGTAGGTCCTATTATTGCCCCCATTGTAGAGATGAGAAACTGAGGCGCAGAGAGATGAGCTCACTTACCCAAGTGGTAGGGTTGGCGTTCCAATCCCGGCCCTCTGGCTCCCACCCACCGCTGTCACCCGCCTCGCTTGGGTGGGGAAGCCCGTTTTCTATTCATTGGTCCGTTTGGAGGGAAACGCACCAGAAAGCTGAGGCGCATCTGGATGACACAGAGGTGACAAAGGTCTGCCTTTGTCTGCGCACCTGCGCAGAGGGTGGAACTTCTGCTGGGACGAAAACGGGTGACTTTCCGGCCTCTCGGAAGCGATTGCCCCGTTTCCTCCAGTGGCCCCAGCAGCCCTCGGGGGAAATCTGATCCCCCAGACCCCGAGCTCATGCGGGCAGTGCACGGGGTCGAGGTCACCGGTGGGCCCAGCTCCCAGCCCAGAGCCGCCCCGCGTGGTCAGCCCTGCCTGGGCGGCCAGGCTGAGCTCCGCTTTGTTGAGGCGATGAGGTGGCTCAGGACCCCGCTGTGGATGGCCGAGGGGTCACCAGGACAGAGAGAAGGATGGAGAGGGACTGACAGGCACAGGGAGAAACAGAGACACGGGGGACAGAGGGGGAGGGATGGAGATGAGGGAGTTACAGACAAAAGCAAACAAGCAAAAAACAGAGAAACAGGAGAGAGAGACGGGCAGAGGGAGTGAGGCGGACGGAGGAGAGGCACTGGCAGGCAGAGAGACAGGACGTCGGTGGAAAGAGCGAGAGAGGCACAGCAGGGGACACACTGCCCTCCCAGGACCGCGGAGGGAGACCCGCTGGGGCAGGACGGCAGACACGTGTCCCTCACACTGATCGCCTTCTAGGAACCCTCACGGTGGCAGCCGGTCCTACCTGGGCTCTGCCCTCCTTCTCTCCTGCTGCCGACCAAGCCTATTAAGCTGCTCTCCTGGCCACAACTTAGGGCCCCACGCCCTGGGGAGGAAACCACTGAACAGGCGTCCATGCTGTCCTGCACCCCAAACCATCAATTAGGGTTAACGAGGAAAGGCTTCTCACTGCCTAAAGACCCCCATCGGGACTCAGAAGGAGGGGAAGCCCCACCCCCGTGACTCAGGGGGTTAAAGGGCCTGGGGCTGGCCTGTGAGCCCAGAGCGTTCGGATGGCGAGTGGCAGCGGGAAGGTCACCATCCAGCTGGTGGATGAAGAGGCAGGACCTGGATCCTGGGACCCGAAGCCTTTTAGAGGCCAGAGCTATGAGGCACTCCGAGCAGCCTGCCTGGAGGAGGGGGTCCTCTTTCGTGATCCCTACTTCCCTGCTGGCCCTGGTGCCCTTGGCTATGACCAGCTAGGGCCCGACTCGGAGAAGGCCAAAGGGGTGAAGTGGATGAGGCCCCATGTAAAGTTTGGCTGGGGGCTGTGCTCTGGGTCTGAGGGAGGAGGGGCTGGGGGCTTGGGCTCCTGGGTGGGAGGGAGGAGGGGCTGGGGGCTTGGGCTCCTGGGTGGGAGGGAGGAGGGGTCACTGTGGGACCAGCTCAGAGCAGGCTCAGCCATCCTGGGTCCGGGAGGGTGCAGGGAAGCCTGCCGCCTGCCCACAGGCTCACAAGCCTCTCACTGCGGTGGAGGCGCTTGTTACTCCGGAGCTGTGAGGGCAGGAGGGGACTCAGGCATCGGACCTCCCGGCTGCTCCTTCCCGCCCCTTCTCGGCTGAGGCCTGCAACCCGTCTCCCCCAGGAATTCTGTGCCGAGCCCCAGTTCGTCTGTGAGGATATGAGCCGGACAGACGTGTGTCAGGGGAGTCTGGGTGAGACCACCGAACGCTTCTAGAGCCCCCAGCCCCCAGCCCTGCAAGTTGCGGTTGGGACCCTGACACCTCTGCCCTCCGTGCCCCCCTCTGTCCGCGCTGGCTCCGCCTCCCCACTCCGCAGCGCCCCCTGCAGTGTGTCCTGGCCCTGGGCCTTAGTCTCTTTCTTTCCTCCAAGGTAACTGTTGGTTTCTTGCGGCCGCCGCTTCCCTCACTCTGTACCCCCGACTCCTCTGCCGGGTGGTACCCCCCGGACAGGGTTTCCAAGACTGCTACGCTGGCATCTTCCACTTCCAGGTAAACCTTGGCCCTCTCTGTTCGTGCCTCAGTTTCCCCCAGGTGACGTGAATTTCATACTTGATACTGCTTTCTGGGGGCCGGAATTTTGGACAGGCACAGCAAGGCCAGGGGTCAGAGGTTGGGGCCCAGGAAGGGTTGGGGGTCGGAGGTCGGAAGCCGAGCCAGAGCCCTGCCCCTTCCCCCACCAGCTCTGGCAGTTCGGCCACTGGGTGGACGTCGTGGTGGACGACAGGCTACCTGTGCGTGAGGGGAAGCTGATGTTCCTGCGCTCGGAACAGCGGAATGAGTTCTGGGCCCCCCTTCTGGAAAAGGCTTACGCCAAGTAAGGGCCCCAGCCCCTCCCCCAGCTGCAAGCCGAAGCCCCCAGCCCCACCGGACCCCCGAGCCCCTTGACTTCTGGGATCTTTTGGATGCCCAGCTAAGGATCCTAAACCAAGTCACAGCCCCTGGGACCCTGATGTCACACCGTCCCCTGAGGCCTTGGGAACCGTAAACACCTTCCTCCACCAGACCCTCCTCACACGGAGCATCTCAGAGGCCCCCCAACACTCAGAATTCTTAAAGAGCCTGACATCTCTTATCAGGCCCTAGAGTCACGGACCCTAACATTTACCCCCTTGGGGGAACTGTGGTCTCAGACAATCTCTCCTGATCCACTGACAAACTGAAAGCACCCCCAAAGTGTTGGGTATAAGCCCTGGGGCCCTCAAATCTTTGCTTTCCCCATCCTGTGGATCCGAAAGCCCCATGGGGGTTACCCCCAAAGCACACATCTACCTCCAGAGACTCTGAGCACCAGACACAGCCCCAGGGCGCCCCGGATTCCGACAGAGCTCTCCCGAGACCCCCAAATCATGCGGTGTCAGTGGCCCAGGGTCTGAAGGCTTCCAGAGTGTGCCGCAGTCCCCCACCTCAGCAGTGTGCAAATTTCAGGAACAGACCCCGGGGCCCCACACCGTGCGACAGGGGTCCCCAGATCCTGAGTTGCTTGCACATGCCTCGGACCCCCCTCCATGCCAGACTTGCTCCCGCAGGCTCCACGGCTCCTATGAGGCGATGCGGGGAGGCCACATGAATGAGGCTTTCGTGGACTTCACAGGCGGCGTGGGCGAGGTGCTCTATCTGAGGCAGGACATTCCAGGCCTCTTCTTGGCTCTGCGCCATGCCCTGGCCAAGGAGTCCCTCGTGGGTGCCACTGCCCTGGTGAGAGAGCTGGGCTCCCGTGGAGGACCCCCCCCCCCCGGGCACCGGCGCACAGTCACCGCTGGAGGGGGAGGCGTCCTGTGTCCTCCTTCGCTTAACTGCTGGCTTATTCTCTCTCACAAATCAAACACGAGCAAGTCAGAAGGATATGTATTTGCTTTCATAACTAACAAGCTTCAGGCATAGCTGGATGCAGGTGCTTAGCAGACACTGTGACTGTGTTTTTCTCTTCCTGGTTCTGGGTTAGCCTCACTCTTGGGTGGCTTTTCCCCTCAAAGGGGTGGGGGGAAGAGCTCCCCTCACCTGCACAATTACCTCCCACCACCCCAGAGGTAAAAAAGAAAAGTGCCTCTTTCTGAGAATCTCAGCAAAAGCCCAGGATGATTCTGATGGGCTCATCTTGGCTTTATGTTCATGTGTGACCCAACTACATACTCGTTCAGTGAGTCAGTCTAACTCCTTCATTCATTTACTTAACCCTGGACGCAGTTACTTGCTTTGTCTTTTGTGTTCCTCTGCCTCTTTCCCTCTGTCCTGTATCTTTCTTTATTTTTCTTTTTTTAAAAATTGTGTTTATTTATTTTTAGACAGAGGGGAAGGGATAAAGAGGGAGAGAAACATCAGTTGTGGTTGCCGCTCATGGGCCCCCTGCTGGGGACCTGGCCTGCAACCCAGGCACGTGCCCTGACTGGGAATCAAACCCGCAGCCCTGTGGTTCACAGGCCTGCGTTCACCCCGCTGAGCCACACCAGCCAGGGCTGACCTGTATCTGTGTCTCTAGGTCTCTGTCTCCCTCTGTTTTCATCTGTTTTTCATCTTTTATCTTCATCTCCCTCCGCTTCCTCTCTTGCCTTCGCAGACCAACTCCCACCCTCTCTGGGATCCCAGTGTCAGTTTGTCCAGTGCTCTGGTTCACTCCCGCTTTGGTGGCAGGAGGTTCGGGGACAGGGAGAAACAGCCACCCTCCTGTCCCTCAGCACGGCCTCACCATCCTCTCCCTGTCCTCTGCCCAGAGTGATCGGGGCGAGTACCGTACAGAGGATGGGCTGGTGAAGGGACACGCGTACTCAGTCACAGGCACGCACAAGGTGAGCACCCCCCCGGGGGCGGGCTGGCAGGGGGGGTCCGGGAGCTAGCCCCCACTGACGCCGCCGCTGCTCTCAGTTGTCACTGGGCTTCACCAAGGTGCGGCTGCTGCGGCTGCGGAACCCCTGGGGCCGCGTGGAGTGGAGCGGGGCCTGGAGCGACAGGTGAGAGAGATCTGGGGTGCTGGGGGAGGGGGCGGCCCCCCACCCACGCCTCACACTCCAGGCTTCTCTAGCTGCCCCCGTTGGGACATGCTCCCTGCCGAGTGGCGAGATGCCCTGCTGGTGAAGAAGGAGGACGGAGAGTTCTGGTGAGTGGGACGGTGGGGGGCTGGGTGACACTGGGTGACCTCTGGAGACTTGCCACTGTGGAGGGGCTGCCGCGGGCGTTTGCTGGTGACTGCGCATCTGCAGGTCTTGACGTTTGGGGGGTGGAAAACCATCTGACGATGCTTGAAGAGAGTCTGTGGACCTTGGCTCTTTGAGGAGCGGTTTTGAGGACTTGGAGAAATCTGGAGGAGCTGGAGGGCTCAGAGATTTGGGGGTCACTCTGTTTGGTGGACTGAAGGGTACCTGGCAATGCTTGAAAAATCTGGGGGGCCATGTGACTTGGGGGCTGGGCAGGGTCTAACCGCAGGCCACTGTCCAGGATGGAGCTGCAGGACTTCCTCCGCCAGTTTAACACCGTCCAGATCTGCTCCCTGAGCCCCGAGGTGCTGGGCCCCAGCCCGGCAGGAGGGGGCTGGCACACCCGCGTCTTCCAAGGCCGCTGGGTGCGAGGCTTCAACTCTGGCGGGGGCCAGCCTGATGCCGGTGAGACCTGGAGGGGACTCTGAGGGGCACACAAAGGGACTGTGTCAACCAGGTAACCCCCTTTCTTTCTCCTCTACCAGAAAACTTCTGGACCAACCCCCAGTTCCGGCTGACGCTGCTGGAGCCTGATGAGGAGGAGGAGGATGACGAGGGGCCCCGGGGGCACTGGGGCCCTGCCAGGGGGGGCCGCATCCCCAAGTGCACTGTCCTCCTGTCCCTCATCCAGCGCAATCGGCGGTGCCTGTGGGCCCAGGGCCTCACCTACCTCACTGTGGGCTTCCACGTGTTCCAGGTGGGACTCCGGGCTGGGGAGGCAACAGCGAGCAGGGAGGCGCGGAGGGGCAGGGAGCCGGGGGGACATCCCAGACGGCCGAGGGGAGCTGGAGAGGCTAAGGGCAGCGGCGGGGGTGGGGGTTGGGCTCGGGCGAACGCCCAGGGAATCGGAGGGCGTCAGGGAGAGACTAAGTTCTAGGGGGCCACAG
The DNA here is from genome assembly GCF_021234435.1 of Artibeus jamaicensis. Lineage (NCBI taxonomy): Eukaryota > Metazoa > Chordata > Mammalia > Chiroptera > Phyllostomidae > Artibeus > Artibeus jamaicensis. Next base: position 2,172,286 of record NW_026521848.1, read on the forward strand.
AGAGGCTGGGGGTCAGAAGGGTCAGGAAGGAGTTAGAAAAAGGGGTGGGGGGCGCTGAGGATCAGGAAGGGGACGAGGAGCAGAGAAAGCTCAGATGGGAGGAAGGGAGGGTCAGAGAGAGGGGCTTGGACAGGGACTGCGGGCCAGGGGTTTAATGAGGGTGGCATCAGAAGAGAGAGAGGGGTGTCGGGGGAGGCAGGGATGGAGCCCCGAGGCCCTGAGGGTCCCTCCCCCCACTCCCCTTGCTCTTCCTTCTTACAGATCCCCGAGCAGGTGGGTCTCCGATGGGACCCGGATCCCAGACTCGATCCCTGAACCAGCCCCAGGCCCTCTGACCACCCGAAGTGGGGCAGGGACGGCCTGGGGCGCGCTCGGCGTGATGGGTGGTCGGCGGGTTTGTGCGGCAGCCTGGAGGGACGCGTGGTGCGGAGGGCCGGGTGGGGTGACCTTGGGCAGTCACGGTCCCGCCGTCCCGCCCCGCAGCTGCTGGGCCTCTGGGACTCCCCGCACAGCCGCGCGCACCTGCGGGGCCTGCTGTGCGCGGAGCGCTCGCGCTTCTGCGCCCGGCGCGACGTGAGCCGCCGCTGCCGCTTGTGCCCCGGCCACTACCTGGTGGTGCCCAGCACCGCCCATGCCGGCGACGAGGCCGACTTCACACTCCGCATCTTCTCCGAGCGCCGCCACACCGCCCTGTGAGCCCCGGCCCCTGGACCCGCCCTCGGGACCCCCAGACGCGCTGCCCTGAGGGTGGGGGGCGGTGCTGACCCGCCTTCGGAAGCCGCAGCCCGGGCGGATCAGCCCAGGGTCCCGGCATCCTGCCTAGACCCCACACAACTTCTCTGCTGCGACCCCCGCCCCTCCCCCCCTGCCCTGGGCGTGGGGTGAGCAGCCCCTCCCCCACCTTCGGTCTGTAATTTGCAGGGAGATCGATGATGTGATCAGCGCCGATCTGCACGCTCTCATGGTGAGGGGCCGCTCCGGCACGACGGGGTGGGGAGGGGACCCTCTGGGCCACCACTAACCCCCCACCCCCCACCCCGCAGGCCCCCGACATTCCTCTGGAGCTCGGGTTGGAGCAGCTGTTTCAGGAGCTGGCGGGTGAGGTGAGGAGGGGGAGCGGGGCCAAGGGGGTGCCGCCTCTCCCCTTGAACAACTCCCTACCTGGATGCCTCATTTCCCACCTCGCTCTGCTCGCCTGGTGACCCCCTTCTCTCGGAATGCTCAGGGCTCTCCCCCGCCCCAAGGCCTGTGCCCGCGAGTCCCCTCCCGCCCTCCCTGCCCTGACTAAGCCCTCACCTTTCTCCTGTGCCCTTATCAGAGGGCTCTCCCGACCCTCCGGGCTTGGTCAGCCACACGTCTGCTCTGGGCTTCCAAGGCCCAGGGCGTCCCTGCTGCAGCCCCGACCCGTTCCAGGGACCGGTGGGGACCAGAGGGCAGGCTTGGGCTCACCCAGTCCTGGCTGTGTCCCCAGCACTGCCCGGCATGCTGTCTGGGCTGGGCCTGCAGCCCCTCGTTGACGGCCCTCACAGCCTGCTCTCTCCCTGACCAGGAGGAAGAACTCAGTGCCCCTCAGCTCCAGACCTTGCTAAGCATTGCCCTGGAGCCTGGTGAGTTGGTGACTGGAGCGGACCTCATGGGGCCGGCGTGGGGGCAGCTGCGTCTGTGAATCCACGATGCTGCTGGGAATCAGGCCGCAGGAACCCTGGGCTCAGCCTGACGGTGTTTCCCCACACAGAGTTCTGTGGCAGGACCGATGGCTGGGGTCGTAGCCACTCATAAGCCCCCCTCCTCTGAGTGAGAGGCGGGACGCATGGCTGTGACTGGCACCCAGAACCCCCGCAGTCCTTTGGCCCTGTGCCTCAGTTCCTGTGAAATGGGATGCAGTAATTCCCCAGCGCTCTAGATGACAGCGGGTCCACAGGAAGCTCAGGGTCTCTGTTTGTCTTCTGTAGCCAGGGCTCACACCTGGATTCCCAGAGAGGTCGGGCTCCGGACCTGCGAGCAGCTGCTGCGGTGTTTCGGGGTGTGTGGCAGGGCCGTGCCTGGGCGGGGGGATGGGGATGTGGAGGCCTCTGCTCCTCTTCTGGGGACCCCGACTTCAACCAGATGTCCTGTCTCCAGCATGGGCGTGGCCTGGCCCTGCACCACCTCCAGGAGCTCTGGGGACATCTCCGAAAGTGGCAGGTAAGGTGCACTGACCAGCTCGGCACAGGCTCCCAGCTCGGCCCCTTTCTGGCTGTGACCTCAAGCCAGTAACCTCCCCACAGAGACGACGTCACTCCTCCAGCCGTGGGAGGTGGTGGCCCTCCCCCTGCCCCCGCCCCCACCCAAAACCCATGTTGAGAAGAAAAGGGTCTCGGGCCCCTCTATACTAGTCATGGTGATGAGGCACCATTATTGAGCCCTCACTAGGCCCCTTGGGGGTGGTCTTAACACGTCTGCACCACGAACAACCTCGTTAATGCCGTTACTACTGAGCCCATTTTGCAGACTCAGAAACAAAGGCCCAAAGTGGTGGAGCTGCTTCCCCAGGGCATGAGGCCGGGAAGAAAGGGAGCTGGGGCGGGAACCCAGGCGGTCTGGCCCTGGAGGCCCCCTTTGAGCCGTCTTCGGGGAGCTCAGGTGCCGGGGGTGGGACTGACCTCACCCCCCCCCCCAGGCCATATTCGACAAGTTTGACCAGGACACCTCTGGCACCATGAACTCCCATGAGCTGAGACTGGCGCTGAACGCTGCAGGTTCGGACAGAGGGCCTGGGGTGGGCCATGGGGACAGGGTCGGCCGCCCCTCCTGGCCGTTGCCAGCTCTGGGCAGGGAGTGTGCGGCCCGGAGAGGCCGAGGGGAGGGCCCTCTGTGCGGGAAAGGGAGGGTGTGGGAGGGGGCGGGCTGGGCAGGCGTGGGAGCTGGCCTCTGGGACCCGGCCCTGGTCTCCGGGGCACACGGCAGTGTCCTGGACTCCCGAGCCTGGGCTGGAGCCCTGACTGCTGACTCTCTCCTTGGGGGCCCTGGGCACGAGAGTCCACCCCCTGGAGCCTCTGTTCCCCTCTGTACAATGGCCCTGACACAGGGTGTCTGCAAGAGTGCGACCTTCCTCCTCGTGTGGTGGGGGTGGGGAGGGATGGGAACACCCAGACTGCCACCTACCTGCCCCAAGCACCTGACCGGTGAGCTGTGGGGAGGGCAAAGACCCAGGGACCTGTGAGTGAAGAAAGGAGCCCAGGACAGAGGGGAAGGGATGGAGTCAGAAGACGGGGAGACGTGGGACCGTGAGAAACAGGGTCCCAGACAGACAGAAGCAGAGGTGAGAGGGAAGGGAAGGTGGGAGTCTGTGCTGTGTCCACACTGTTCATTCGACATCTCTGAGCGCCCGGTTCGTGCCTGGTGTTCTGGGCAGAAGGAAACTGATCCGGTGCTCTTGGGGGACTGCCCTTCTGGGAGGTCAGTGTCTGCAAACAGAACGAGGTCAGATGGCCGGCAGTGCCAGGGCAAAAGAAGGGAGCAGGCGAGGGAGCTGGGCGCGCAGGGGCGAGGTGGGTGAGACAGGGCAGTCAGGAAAGGCCTCGCTGAGGTTTGGGCAGAGACCGGAGCAGCGAGGCTTGCCAGGCCGGGAGTGCTCCAGATGGAGGGAATGGCCGGTGCCAAGGCCCTGGGGTGTGAGCCCGCACCCAAGGAGGCTGGTGGGGAGTGAGCCGAGCAAGGAGGTGCCCCGGGATGGCGATGAGGAGAGGGCCAGTGTGGCTGAAGCCGAGGGGGAAGGAAGTGGTTAGAGGGAAGATTTGTGATGGTGGTGGGGGAGATAGGACAGCCCCATGAAGTGTCACGAGGACCTTGGTTCTTTAAAAACTTTAAAATACATGGAAGAGAGAGAAGCAAGTTCAAGATCAGGGTGTGCAAGGCTGGGGCGACAGCTGTGTCTGGAGGAGGGAGTGCCAGGGAGGGGACCAGGGGGCAGCAAGCTCCGAGACCCCGGAACAGGTGTGCCACCTCAGGGTGGGGGGACTGGCAGGAGATACGACCTGCTCCGGTCCAGCACCTTCTCGGCTCAACCACTCCCTGAACACCCACTCTGCTCACGGCCCTGGGCTGGCTGGCCTTGGGGACGCACTGGTGAGCAGAAACCCTTTCTTGAGCCCCCACAGCTTCAGTTCAGGGGCAGCCTGAGCTACCAATGACAGTGACAGCCCAGAGTGGTCAGCGCTGGGATGGGGAAGGCCCAGACTACCGTGGAGGCTAAAGAGATGCTCGAAGCTGCTGTTCTAGGCAGAGGGAACAGCACGTGCAAAAGAGGCGAGGGGCCCAAGGTCCACGTAGAGGAGGGGGAGAGTGGGAGGGGAGGGGAGGTCAGTGAGGGCCACTGGCACTCGGATGATGGCGCCGTGGGGAGGTGTAACCAGGAGGTAGGTCATGGTCACTAGGGCCCAGTAAATCATGTGAAGGACTTCACTGGTACCAGGGGACCCTGGGCAGGACGCCAGACACCAGGCACCACAGACCATAGAGCCCACAAAAGTGGTCCGAGGAAGCTGACAGTCTCCACGAAGACAGCAGGAATCTCGGAGGGGCCCCTCCCTCCTCCTCAGTGTGTGCTGGGGGTGGGCCCCCCACGGCCCCGGCACAGCAGCCCTCCCCTAGTGCCCAGCCCCGCGCGAGGGCAGGTGACGGCCAGAGCTCACAGGCGGCCTGCTCGGATGAGGCCACAGACCCCCAGCCCCACTTTCAGGCACAGAAATGTGACGGCACTGGATGAGGTTTATTACAGGAGTGCAGTGGGGGAGAAAAAGGGATTTAGGAGGCAGCAGAGGCCCGTGAAATCCCCCCAAATTGTGTTTACCTGGCCCTGTAGGGCCAGGAGGAGTCAGCCTGCAACCTCCAGCCCCAGAGGGTTTGCTGCAACATGGATGCACCAGCGTTCGCAGCTCTGAGAAGCCCGTTTAGATTCCTCACTAGAGATGTTTTCTAAACTTTAAAAACCACCCCTATGGTGTAGTATAAACTGACTCCACATGGGACAAGAGTGTTTTGCACGGAAACATTCCCCGGGGGCCACTAGCAGAAACCCTGCAGTTTCCAGGAGTAACACTGACAGTTGCCACACGACCGGCTGTCCTAAGCCTTCTCCACACAGCCTTCTGGGGTCGGGGCTGCTACACCCCCACTGCCGGCTGAGGAACCTGGGGCCCACAGCCACACACACGGCTGGGGTTGGAGCAGAGCTGGGGTGTAGGAGGTGGGCACGAGCACCTGTGGTGTCACCGTGTCTCCCAGGGAGTCAGGGTGGGCGCCACACTGAGGGGGGCTCACAGAGGCCCAGGCTCAGGCGGCCTCTTCCTAGGCTTCCACCTCAACAACCAGCTGACCCAGGCCCTCACCAGCCGCTACCGGGACAGCCGCCTGCGTGTGGACTTTGAGCGCTTTGTGTCCTGTGTGGCCCAGCTGACCTGCGTCTTCCGTGAGTGCTGCCCTGGCACGCGTGGCCGCGGGGAGGATGCTGCCCATGGCAGGGGGACTGGGGTGGGGGTGCTCACCTGCCCCTCTCTGTACAGGCCACTGCAGCAGGCACCTGGACGGGGGCGAGGGGGTCGTGTGCCTGACCCGCAGACAGGTGAGCCCAGGCTGGAGGGAGAGGTGGCAGGGGGCACAGGCAGCAGTCCCAGGAGACCCCACCTCGAGCCTGTTGTCCTTTTTTGCCCAGTGGACGGAGGTGGCCACCTTCTCCTAGGATTTGGCGCAGGGGCACGTGTTGCTGGAGCTGCTGGGAGCCCCGTCTTCCCCTCGGTCAGCCCTTGGACCAGGGCTCATTCATTCCACAGCAGCGGGGCTCTGAGCAACACCCGCCCCCCTCCCTGCCCCCCCCCCCCGTGCCCCCCTGCCTGGCAAGGGGCAGGGGCTGATGCTGACGTTGGGCGGAGGTTCAAGCATGGCCTCGGGAGCCGCCTGCCTGGAGTTGATTTCCAGCCCCAGCACTCACCAGCGGGTAATGCTGGGCAAGTCACTGCACGTCTGTGCTCTGTGCTCCGCCCTGTGGGGGGGGGTGGTACAGCACCCTGCCTGGCCAGGCGACACCTCGAACAGGCCTGGCCCAACTGGGTCCCCAGGAGCACTCCTGTTACACACGCGCGGGAACGGGGCTGGGCACCCCAGGCCCCACCTCCTCAGGGACAGGTGGTTTATCGCAGCTCTGCTAGGAAGTGGAGAACGGAGACAGAAGAGGACACTGCAGGCGCCTTAAAAATATTACATGTTTTATTATCCTGTCCCCAGAAGGGTGGTTTATCCAGAAACCAAGAAAAAAAATTATCAATCAGAATAAACCAAAAGAAAAGGGGAGTGGGAGGCGGGAAGGGACAAACCCATCGACTAACAGGCGGCCAGGCCAGCAGCCCACCCCCCACTTCGGGAGGGTCCCGGAGCCCACGCCCTACGACAGACAACAGGAAGAAACCAGGCAGGGACAGGGGAGGGGCAAGTCAGCTAGGGCTTCATTAAGAGAGTAAGAGGCGGCAGAGACGTGTTGTTGCTAGGTGAATATATATTTATATAATAAATCCGTAAGTTAATAAAGTAAATAGTAATTCTCTGAAAGTTTTAAATTTTTTATAGCTTTTTTTGTGATTTTTGTTTTGTTTTGTTTTTTTTGGTTTGGTCCTTAGGAAATCCGAGACATAGGTCCAGACAAAGCAAGGTGGGAACTGGTTGGGGGGGGGTGCAAAACGTTGGTCTGCTTCATCTCCTCTGCTGCGGGGAGAGGGGACTGCTGAGCTGCACAAGGCCCCGCCCCCACCCCCCACCCAGTGACGGCAGAGAAGGGGAGGGGGGTGAAGGGAGCAGGGTGGGGTCCTCTTTCCTGTTGGGTAGCTGTGGCGCCCTCTGCTGGGCCCATCGCAGGCATGAGCAGTTCCTGGACAAGGCACATAGGGCCACTGGGGCTTTGGCCTGGATGTTGGGAGGCCTTGAAGGGACCTCAGGAGCAAAGGAAGGGCAGGGTGTGGCAGGTATTCCTAGGGCTCAGAGGGGACCTGTTTTGCTGTGGGGATCCACTGTCCCCTCTACACAGTTAAAAAAAAAATCATATATATTTACCAGACCAGAAGTGCTGACCCCAAAAAGTCTCCTGTACCCCTATCCAGGGGGAGGGGAGAGAACCTCCTGGCCAACTGACAGAGAGAGAGGAGAGAACCTGCCCCAGCCCCTCCCTGCCCACCCGCCACCCCCCAGAAAGGACCCACAGAGTGCTTTGCATAGATACAGAGTCAGAGGAACAGGACCAAGGAGGTCCCGCAGCAGGGACAGGGGCTCCCCCAGCCCCTCCTGGAGGCTGTGAGGACGGGGTGTTAGGTCAGGGCTCTCCGTGGGGGCCTCACAGGTCACTCTCGCCATACAGGGCTGTAGAGAAGGACTTGTAGTCAAGGGCACCAGGCACCGCATCAGGGCCCTGGTACGGTGCCATGCGGGCGATGCAGTACTCGGCCTGGTCAGGAGGCAGCTCTCTCCGAAGCTCCTCGGCTGTGATGAAGTTCTGGGGGTGGCAGGGTGGGACTCAGGGCAACCTGCAGCCCACACTGGCCCCCGCGGCCCCTCCTGCCCAGTCCTGGATGCAGAGCCCTGCCCCGCCTGCCCCAGGAGCTCAGAGGTGTCTGGCTTACCTTGTCTCCGGCCAGGACCTTGAAGGAGGCAATGACCTGGTCAGCTGTGTCTGTATCGGTGGTCTCCCTGGACATGAAGTCAATGAAGGCTTGGAAGGTCACGAGGCCACTGTGGTTGGGGTCAACCACGCTCATGATGCGGTTGAACTCAGCATCGCCCTGAGAGGCAGGAGCGGGGCAGGGGACAGGCAGCACGTGAGCGGGCAGGATGGCTGGGCCGGTGCAGCAGAGCCGAGCTGGGAGGGCGGGGCCGAGCCCCGCACACATGCCAAGTCGTCAGCCTGCCTCGGATGGTCTTGGCTCCCCAGGTGACTGCCCCCTGTGCCCCAGGCTGGGGACGGGTGCCCTCTACTCCTCCCCTCCCACGTTTTTGGGAAGTGGGGAGTGGGGTATACATCAAACAGGTCTGCTGCTCCTCAGCCCTAGGCTCACAAGTTAGCTCTGGAGGGTGGGGAAGAAAGAGAGAAGAGAAAGAAAAGGGAAAGAGCCAGAAGCCTGACGTCCTCTCTGCAGACCTTCCAGGGAAGTGGGCGGGAGGCGCAGGAAGGCGTCAGAGAGACCCCAGCCCAGCAGATGCAGCAGGAGGAGGGGGGTGACGCTGCACTGATCTGGTAGAGGGGTGTCCCCAAGGACCTGGAAACTCTGGATGGGGGTTAGCACGAAAAGGAGGAGGAGGAAGGGGAAGGAGGGGGGAAGGAGAGAGAGGAGGAGGCAGAGGAGGAGGGGCAGGGGCAGGGGGAGTGGCACAGCAGCGAGGGAGGCAGAGGCTGCATACCAGGCTGTATCCTGTGGAGATAAGCAGAGCCCTGAAGTCATCGGAGTCCATGCTGCCTGTCTGTTTCTGCTCGAGGACGCAGGGACAGCAGGAGGCCGGGCCCAGAGTAGGCAAAGGGGCCACCCCGTGTGCACAGCAGGGAAACAGGACAGTGGCAGGAGCGGGGGCGACAGAGGCGGCCCCAAGAGACCAGGTAAGGAGAAAGGGTCCAGAGAGACATGGGTAGGAAGGAGGCAAGAGAGCCAGTGGGATGGCACACAGTGGCGGGGGGTGGAATGGCAAGGGGGGGAGACAGAGGAGGAGAGAGAGAGAGAAGAGCAGTTAATGCCGTGGTCCGCTGGGGCCCAGGGGACGCGTACCTGCCGGTCATTCTCCACATCGTAGCCCAGGCTGATGAGGCAGGCCTTGAATTCCTCTGGCCCCAGCGCCCCGCCGTGGTCCTGCCGAGTGTCCAAAGGCAGGTGTGCAAGGGGCGACGTGGAAACCAGGCAGCACGGAGGTGGGGAGAAGGGCCAGGGTTACATGCAGAGGGTGAGGGGAGGGGGACACATGAAGGAGGGAAACACAGAGTTAGAGGTGATGGGAACAAGGCGATGGCCGGGACGGCTGGGGCAGGTGGAGGGGTGGGTGGCCGGGAGGGCAGCCAGAGGCCTCCTCCCACCTCCTCTGGGCTAGAGCAGGAGAGGAAGCTGAATGGTGCAGCATTACAAATTGATCCCCAGTTCTCTGAGGAAGAGGAGAACACACCTCACTTTCAGGGTCTGGAGTGAGAGGAAAGGGATCGCATGCCACCCTGCTTCCAACGTCAGGGTCCCTGCTTGAGGATGCAGGGTTGAGGCTGCACACTCCTACCCACAGGAAGAAGGCAGATGATGTATCAGGCTCAGCAGTGGATGGGGACTGGGGAAATGCTAGCACTCAGGCCCTTCCAAAGTGGCTGCCAGGGCAAACCTAAACTTTAAGAACACTATGTGTACGCATGGCCCAGATTCATGGGCCAGGTCTCTAACCCCGGGTGTGAGGGTGCTCAGTCTGTCCCAGGGTCTCATGGGCAGGCTGGCAAGGATGCACAGCTGAAAGCAGGGCTTGGGAACCCCTTTCTCCTCTCAAGGGAAACTGGTTATGCCGTGGGTCAGGGGGATGCACTTCTGCACCTCCTTCCATGGCTGAGGCCCCGCCAACCCCTGTGAGTGGTGGCTGACACACAGCAACGGTGATGTGAATGAACTGATGGATGCAAACACAGACGGGGCAAAATGGGACAGTGACAATGGTGACAGCAGAAAGGGAAGACGTCAAAGGGCAGAGGGAGCTGCTAACCTTGTCGAAATGGTTAAAGGAGGCCCGGAACTCCTGCATCTGCTCCTGGCTGATGCCCTTGGCATCTCGGGTGAGGATCTGGTTCTCGACCTCGTTGATGGTGCGGGCGATGGTGGTCAGCAGCTGCTCCCAGCCCACGCGGATGTGCTGGAGAAGGAGACGGCATGAGTGCAGGCAGGGCTGGCGGGAGTGCTCAGACCCCTGCAACTGCAACTGAGGGGGTCTTGGAACTGGGTCCTCCCCACATGGAGAAGGTGTGGCCTGGAGTGAGGCTTGCCCTAACTTTCTCCCAAAGCCAATCCAGGCCAAAACTCTCCTGTGCGCCTTATCTGCACGCAGAGCACAGCACCCACCGGCCGTTTCTGCCCACCAGCAGGGTTCACGTTGCCTCGGTGGTGTCTGACGACAGACGTGGCAGAGGGCCAGCGCTGAGCACCTGTGCAGTGCCCACGGGGAGACTGCAGAGGTGTGCAGGGCACTGTGTAGCTGGCTTTGGGAGAAACACTGCCCCCTTTTTGTGGCATCTTGGTGTGCACGCTGTAAATACAGTCGCTGTGAATGATGTCGAGCTACCAATGTGAAGACAACCGGCCCGGAAGGTGCAGCGTGGATGCCAGCACACACTGGGTGGGTCTGTGTCCTCGAGCGAGAACCAACTGTGAGGCCACAGCGAGGGCAGGCGCCGCCCTCCCCACTCTCTCAAGCTTGTCCTGAGATGTGCTGTCATAGTGAGGGGAGCACAGTGTTAAGGAAACAGTGATTTTTAAACATGTGTAAATGTTCTGATTTGGCATTTTTGGTTGGAGTAAAAGAGGAGAGAGAGGAAGCAGCAGACGCTCCGACCGGGCAGGCTGCACAGGGCTCTTCCGTGCCAGGGCCCGGGAAAGCGGGGTGCGGAGCGCCTGACGGGGCCCAGCGCACCTCCATGGTGTAGTTGGTGTGCTTGTTGTCGAAGATGAGGGCCTCCTGGATGAGCTGGTGCTGCTGCTCCAGCAGGTCCAGGTTCGGCTTGTAGTCCACAATGCTGCGCTCGTACTGCTTCAAGTGGTTCAGCTGGTCCTCCAGGGTCCCGTTCATCTCGATGGAGATGCGCCCGATCTCCTGCACACAAGGCGGGTGCTGCTGGGGGTGGGGCCACAGCCAGGGTGCCCCAGCCTGCGGCCTTTGCCCAGGGTCCCCCTTCCAAAAGGCTCGTGGCTCCCATGACTGTCCCTTCCAGCCTCACCCTCCAGTGTAAAAAGCAGCCACACCGGTGAGTTCCTGTGCTGAGCACTACATGTGCCTAACCTCAATGCACACTTCACTCACGGTGACGGGCCCTGTCTACAGATGTGGAAACAGAGGCCCAAACAGAACAACTTCTCACACAGCGAGAGCCAGAGTTCAGGACCTGAACCGGGCCTGGCTGACTTCAGAGCCTGTGGCTGCTGGCACCGAGCCAGGGCCAAGCTGCCCGTGCCCCTCCTAGGCTGCTGTTTCAGCGACACCACTCTGGTCACACGTGCCTGGTGGGTAGTGACCACTTAGAGGCGGCCAGACTCACAGCTGGTGTCATTACAAACCTTCCTGTGCCTAAGTCGTGAGGGTCCCTGTGAGCTGGGGCCGCCTCGGCCACAGCCCTACCTCCGTGCCTACAGCAGAGCCAGCACACAGCAGTGGACGCCAGCATTTATTGTGGAAATGAAGGAACTCTTCCCTCTCATTTTAGAGATGAGAAAACTGAGGAGCAAGGTTACACTGTGACTGAGCTCACGGTCATCAGTCAAGGGCAGAGCCAAGACTCGAATCTGTTCCCTGATGCCTCAGCTAAGTGGCCCTCAGGGTGGCGCTGCCGTTTCCATCCGTGCATCGTATCCACCCCCCCAACCCCGCCACAGGCCAGGGCTCCCAGCGGGGTGAGAGTTGGGACGCAGCCCCCACGTCTGCTGGCCCTAAGAGCACAGGGGATGTCCCACCAGGGGCGGGTGACCATCTGCTCACTGGCCTCCTGCTTACTGGAGGCTCTTTCCCAACTCTGCCCTGGGCTCGGCAGGGCTAGGACACAGCCCCTCACCTCCATCTTCGTCTGGATCCAGGGCCCCACGATGTTGGCCTGGCTGGCGAACTGGCGGCGGAGGTGCTCGTTGGACTGCTGCTTGCTCTGCTCCTCCAGCAGGGCGTGGTCCCGCTTGGGCACGAGCTGCTGTACCTGGGGAGGGGCAGGGAGCAGGGGCAGGGGCAGTCAGGGTGTCGGCCCCCTCACCTGGCCAGCCCTGCCCTGGCCCCGCTGAGGGGCTCTGCCTACCTTCTCCCACTTGGAGTTGATGATCTGGGGGGTGACGGTGGTGTAGGGGTTGCTGCCTGACAGTTTGATGTGGTTGCTTTCGGCGATCCTCTGGGCCTCCTTGTGGATGGCCAGGATGGCCTCCCGTTCCCTGTCAGCGTCCGGAAGCGTTGACTTGAACTGGTCATGGGCTGAGATCAGGCCCTGGGGGAGAAGAAGGGGTGAGGGGCAGCCCAGCCCCTCGGGGGTCCCATGAGGAGGATGGGTGGGGGCGGACCTCGATCTCCTCGATGGTGTGGACGATGAACATGTCCTGGAGGTCCTCCATGGCACTCTCCATCCAGTTGTTGAAGGGAGCGGCCCGCTTGGCATACTCCAGGTGCAGCTGGTCGATGGTCTCCAGTTGCTTCTCTGTTTTCTGGTGTGCGGGGCGGGGGGAGGGAACGGGACAGAGGAGGGAGGTCAGTCAGCAAGTAGGAGGGGGTGAGTGGTGGGGAGGGGTTCGGGGGCCCCGGAGACGTCGGAGAAGTCCCCTCTGGGTGGGTCAGAGACACTCAAGGGTCTGGGCACTGAGGGCAGTGGGGAAGCTGGGCTCCAGGGTGACATCACCCTCCTCACCTCCAAGGCTTCTCTGCGACTGTGAGTCAGGGAGCCAAGGGCATCCCACTGGTCGCAAATCTTCTGGCACCGAGTGTTGACATTGTGGGAATCGTAGTAATCCAGCTCACTGTGGGTCGGGCAGAGGGTGGCAAGACCCGCCAGGGGTTAGCTGGGTGTGCCTGGACCCACCCGCCCCCAAGGGTCCCAGGTCCTGGTACCAGGGGTATTAATGTTGAAGGTTGTCCATCACCCCTCTGTGCTCCGGCACCCCCAGGGTAGGAAGAATTCGGAGGTGTGGTGGGGCAGGGGCTTCCTCCTGCTCACTAACTCCATGAAGTTGCTAAGCTACCACACTTCAGTGCAGGGCGTGGGGCGGCGGCACCGAGTGCGGCCCTCAACCAGGGCTGCAGTGGCACTTTCCCACGGAAAGAAAGCCAAGCAGAGCGTGCGTGTCAGAGAGCGTGTGTCAGAGAGTACGGGCTCTGGAGACAGGTTCCCTCCATCTGGATTGCAGCTCCCCGACTCTGTACTTCTGTGGCCCTGGGCGAAGGAACCCTGCTTTTTGTTTCCTTGTGTGCACCTCGGTGGGGAGGTTATTTTGGAAAGCAAGCCACTCAGTGAGTGAAGTGCCGAGAGCAGTCCTGGGTACCCAGCAGGCAAAAGCAGCAACTATTTGTTAAAAGTGGTAGGTATGTTTATTTTAATGGGTATTAAGAAAAAACACATAATTAACCTGAGATCTAGTTCTAAGCAATTGATAATTAAGGAAAAAGTGAGCTGATAATGGTGTAGATACTTATTATTATTCAAACGACTGAGGTTCGGGAAACCCTGGCTGATGATCATTGTGGACCCCCAGCCCTCCACACGCCCCCTGCCCCTCCGCTCCCTGCCCCGGAGTCAGCCCCAGGACCCCCATCTCCTGCGGCCCAGATGCTTGGATGCTGTTAGTAGCGGAGCCCTAGGACATCAGTGTACAGGCAAAACCTTGGTGGCACGGTGAGGCGTGGAGAGCAGGGAGCAACTCTGGGAAGGAACAGGAAAGACGCGGGGACCAGACGGTTGTCTCGCCTGCCTGGGTACAGGGGCTGGGGCGAGCAGGAAGGGCTAGGAGAGGGAGTGGGGGCCGGGCTGTGCTCCAGAGGGCCAGGCAGCCTGGGTTCCATTCCTGTCTCGACCACTTCCCAGCTGTGTGACCCTGGGCAAGGCTGCTGGACTCTCTGTGCCTCAGTTCCTCTCTCTAACATAGGTGCCAGGGCACGCCAACATGGAAGGGTATCAGTCAGCCATGCTGGGGGTTAGGAGAGCTGGTACAGGTAGAGCACTGAGTGCTCCTGGAGTTTCTGTCACTGCTATTAATCAACGCTCCGCCAGGCTGTGCATCCGAGTTCATTCTGGCTGGCTCTCGGTCCTCTGACTCATCTTTGGAGAAAGCGACAGTACCCTGAACAGCCCTCCCTTTCTCTCCTTCAGGGCTACTGTCCAGGAAGGTGCTCTAGCGACCACCTGTTCCCTGGCTCAGGGTAATGGGTTTCACGTGGCCGTTCCCCAGTGCTGGAGTAGTAGGCTGGCCTACGGTTTATTCCAACTCTGTGTCTCAGCAGGTTCCAGGGGCTCACCCGTCAAATAAGAAACCTGCTCTCGACTCACCCCCACAACCCCAGCAGACACATGCATTTGTGGCCTTGCCCCGCTCCGTCTGTGTGTGCCAGGTGCAGGGGCTCTACCCTACGAGAGCCTGTGGGACCCCAAGGGCTGCCAGGGTTGTGGTACAGTGAAGGCCTCATCATACCTTCTACCTCGGGGTGAGCAAGCAGGGAACCCCCAAACAACTGGACGCTGTGCAGGGAACGAGTCAGGGAAGACGCTGGCCCTCCCTGGCACGGGGCCCCAGCCTTGTAGGAACAAACAGAACTCTGGGGATGGCTGTGGCAGGGTGGGTGGGGGTATCCGTAGAAATCTCGGTTCTAGCCAAGGACACTATTTTTGAGCAGACAGCTATTTTGGGAGCTCTGTTGCCCCTTCAGGGATTATGGATTTTCCATGAAGTAATGGCCTGGGCCTCCCACTCCCTGAGCCCTCCCTGCTGCTGGCTGTTGCCCTGGTGGAATAAGGCCCCCATTCACCGGCTCTGGAGGTTCAGTGTACTAATTGTGTGCACAAGTTTATCTGACTGGGGCAGAGAAGGGAGGGCAGAGGACCGGCTGCCTGGAAGGCCTCACAATGGTGCATTCTGAGTGGGAGGAAAGGGCTGTGCAGAACAATGGGCTCTCTGTGCAATCTGTGCAGCCAGGTCCCTCAGGAGCAGCGAGGACGGGGGAGGAGGTGGGGCGCTGGGCCGCCCACCTTACCAGGGGCCAGGGATCTCCCAGGGGTGGCGAGTAGGGAAGTGGAGCCCAGGGACCCTCAGAGCCTGAAGAACCAGGACAAGGAGGCAGAGTATCTAGATCCCACCATGTTTCTCCTCAGGAGTGAAGACCAGACAGGCCGAGGGACCGCCCCGTCAGGCCCTGGCATCTGAAGAGAGGGGTGCTGGTGGAGAGGGCTGGAGACCCCACTCTAGGCATGGGGCAGCTGCACCCCCGGGTGCCACCCAGCACTACTGTGGGCGCGGTGCTGGAGGGGAAGCACGTGGCAGCCCACCGGCCCACTTACTTGAGCTCCTGGGCGATAGCCGCAATCTGTTCCACGCGGTCCTGATGTGCAGCCAGGTCACTCTCGAAGGCCTCATGCTTGCGGATGAGGGCTTTGATGTCTGACAGGGTGGCCGTCTCATAGTCCCGGTGCTTCAGCATGGCCTCCTTCCCTGGGGGTGGAGGGCAGAAGGCAGGACACACTTAGACAACAGTGTGCGGAGTCCACTACGGGCCTGCCCAACCAAGGGGAAGGAAACGGGGTAAACCCAACATCCCTGGCCTTTCCAGGGATCTCTCAGTCCAGTACGCCCTGGATGGAGCTGGGACACACCTCAGTATTGGTGGGCCTGAGCCAGATATCCCAATTCAACCTGTGTGGTCCAAACTTCGTGTCTGTTCGTGGTAGGAGACTGTGAGACTGGACCGCTTTGCCATGTATGGAGGGCCGTGATCTGAAGGGCTGGGGGTGCAGCCCATGCCTCAGCAGGGCAGAGGACGGGGAAGTGCTCCCATCGGGGTTCTCCCTGGAGCCCACCCCCCCGCACATTCCTGGCACCTGGGGGCTGGCTCCCTTGGGGTGGTGGTCTTATCACTTAGCCACAGCCCCACACCGCCCTAAGGGTTTTGATGTGCAGAGAGGCAGGGCCCCTCATCAAGC
Organism: Artibeus jamaicensis; assembly: GCF_021234435.1. Lineage (NCBI taxonomy): Eukaryota > Metazoa > Chordata > Mammalia > Chiroptera > Phyllostomidae > Artibeus > Artibeus jamaicensis. The sequence goes on from NW_026521848.1 coordinate 2,188,181, forward strand.
TATTTGAAGGAAAGGAGACACACTGTTATTAGATCTGGAGCCTAGTTAATTATACGTGCCAGGGCCGAAGCTCAAGTGAGCCCTGTAAGTATAGTGAAGTACTAGAGAACCAGTGGAAAATGCCAGCCTGGGAAGGGGGCTACTTCAGGTAAGCCACCTCAGGCAGCCCCTAGAGGGACAGCTCAGAGACCTCCTTTCCTCGGCTGCCTGCTGGGTGCAGTCCTCAAGAGCAGTAGGACGACACGCAGCCTCCCCTCAGCTGGGAAATGGGGCCGACCCAGCACCTAAGGTCTCGGTGAAGCGGCGCTTGGGAGACAGCAGAGCAAGGGCCAACCTCGGCCGCCCTAGGACAGGGCCTGGCACTGGCGGGCGGCAGGCGGCAGCCTGGGAGACTGACTCCGCCGGCCCTGCCACCCCAGCCCTGGGGTGGGACACTTAACCACAACAGCAAGCTTGCAATTCCCTTTCCCAAATTGCTTTCTCCCAAGGGTGGGAACCTGAAATAGCAGGTTACCACTTCTCTGCCTCGGCAGTTTCAGCAAGGACTGGAAGACTGGGAGGAGTGGGCCACAGCCAGGGCCGCCTTGGATGCAGGATGAAGGGCGGCCACAAAAAGGAATCAGGGCTCCCTTTGTTTCTTTCCCCAGATAACCCAAGGCCTCTGGAAAGCATCCACATCGACCCTCACCCTACAGGCTGAGGGATGTGCAAATGGGCCAGGAGGCTGGTCTCTCTTCCTGTTTTGCATCCTTGGGTGTACGCAGCCTTCAGGCTTCAGGTCTTGGGAATGAGAGTGGGCAGGCCTACCCGGGGGCTCTGGGCTGACTCACAGCACAGGGCTAGATGCCAAAATGCCCGCACGCCTGCCAGTGGGGAAGCAGGGGCGTGGAGAGGCCACAGGACCAGTCAGTCTGCCCTGGCACAAAGTCAGACCAACTCTCCCTGAAGGCGTTCACATGAAGGCCAGCTCCCGCATCACTCCTGGGGAGGGGACCCTGGTGGGCCATCAGACTCACAACTTGGGCAACAGGACACCATCTTCCCACGGTTTCCTGGAGTCCAAGGCAAGGGACTAAGGAAGTGATAAAACAGGCCAAAAGGTCCCAGAAGGGAAACCCAGAAGGATGACACCCAGAGCCTGTAAATGTGCAGAATGTGGATCACAGAAGGAAACGGCTCAGTCCGAGCACGAGACTCGGGTGCTGTGAGCTCCTCCTGTGTGCACAAGGCCCTCTGATGTGAGAAATGACAAAATCTGCTGGCTTGTGGGTTCCCTCGGAAGGCACCTCACCTACCTGGGAAACTACCATACACAGGAGGAGGCTCAAGAAGGGTTTGTGGAATGAAGAAATGAAGAAATAAAGTAAAAGCCAATATCCTCTGCAAGGGTTGGGGATGAAGCCATGGGCGTCATTTCTTTGAGGCACGAGGGAGGTGCCTGCATCCCTGGCGCAGGCCTCTTGCTCACCTGCCCTCCTGGCACCTCCCTCTGTGTTCCTTTCCAGGTAGAGGAGGGCAGGGTAGCACTGTGATCTGGTGGCTGCTGCTGGAGAACAGCAGCCTGAGCTAACATGTGGAGGGCATTAGCTGGGATGTGGCCAGGGACAGACACAGTGACGCAGGCCCCGGTCTGCAGATCACAGAGCTGTGTGTTTGAGTGCTGATGGGAGCGGGGCCTCTGGGTAGGTTTCAGCTCCGGCCAGTGCTGCAGCTGCCTCACAAGAAGCTGGGAGGGGAAAATGGGGTAGCTACCCAGAGGTTTCAGTGAGGCTCTCATGGTGAACTGTGGTGATGGGAGGAAGGAAAATCACTGTGAGCAACTCAAGAAAGTATGAAATCAGCTGGACAGAGTGGTGGCAGTGGGTGAACCTCCTGAATTCAGTAACAGCAGGAGGAGAGAGACACTTGGGAAGGAAGTGGGAGGGCAGCGTCCTGTGGACGGCTCCCGGCTTTCCCAGACACCGGCTGTTTCCCGAAGGTTCTTAGGCCCCTGGTATCTGGAATCCCAACCATGGTGCGGGTCCTGACCAAGGGCCAGGGACATGGTGGAATTCCACAGTCTGAGCCAAGGGAACGGGCAGCTGCAGAGCTGCTGAGGAACAGGAGGCACAGCTGTCCTTCTGGGAGAAGCCACCCAGCAGTGGGGCCAGGCCCCTGGAAGGAGGCTCTGGGGGGCTGGGAGTCCGTGAGCACTGCCTATGGGTCAGGAGGCAGGTCTAGGTCTTGGCTTTAAGGATCATGCGTGGGAACACAGACCCATCCTCCAACATGAGGTCCTTGGTCACAAAGGGTGTAGAGATGGAAGGCTGAGCTTCCTGCACACAGGCTGCCAGGAAGAGGGTTACTTCCCTGTGAATGGCAGCATTCACGAATGACTGGTCTCTGGTGACTCACGAAGGGGCCCACCTCTAAGTGATCTCTGAGACCAGAGCAGATGGGCAGTAGGAGGAGCAGAATCCAAACTGTCTCTTGCTGCCTGGGGCCGGATGAACCCACAACAGCATTTCTGACATGCATGCGCTGTTTGTGTGTGCGCGTCTGAGAGACAGGAATTCAGCAAGGGAGCTGGGAGGGCCATACCGTCAGTCCAGGCCTCATGGATGGAGGCTTTCTGCCGGAACTTCTCTGCCAGGTGGTCAAGCCGCTCCAGCCTGCGGATCTCATTCAGCAGCCACTCCTCGTAGCCCTTCTCGGCCTGCTCCAGGTGCTGCCAGCCATTGTTGATATCCTGCAGGGCAGGGGAGAGCGGGGCTATCACAGGGGCAAGGCACCCCAAGGGGCGATGCCTCCCTGAGGGACACTATGTGAGCTGGGTCATGTCTACCTCCTGCTTTGCCACGTCTGTGTACCCAGACAGGGCCCAACACCTGCCAGGAGTGATCAGTTCTCTTAAATTAATACACAAAAATGAAGGGTCTCAAGTACTTGGTGATGGGCTGGAGTCATGGCCAACTGGGGTTCTGAACTAACACTATTCCACACAAACTGTGGTGTGGTTGAGGATGGGTGTAAAAATCTTGGGAGTGCTGGGGGTTGTTGTGGTGATGGTAAAGTGCCAAGCTGGACCCCAAAGGCTGTAAACTCTAGATAAGACAGTAAGCCTGGGGGTGGTCTGGCAAACCTGCACCTCCTGGGCCCTGGCCGCTCCGTCCCCAGAGCCCTGCCCTTACCGAGACCATCCTGCCCTCAGAGGGCATGAAGGCGGGCCGGTTGCTGAGGCGCAGCTTGGTCTGCAGCGTGTTGAAGTTGATCTCCAGCTGGCACTTCTCCTGCACCTTGGGTGGCTTGTGGACGCGCCGGTAGTCACGGAAGTCCTCCAGCTTTTGCTGCATCTCTTGGATGGTCTTTTGGGGCACGCGGTCCTCCAGCCAGGGGATGGTGCGCCGGATCCACTCCAGAAGCTGCGGGCCCACAGGCAGCCGTGAGGCCTTGCCAGGGCGCCCTCAGAGCACCGGCAAGGCCACCCGCAGCTCACGGGCACATGGGACCTAGACCTTTGAGGACCGCGTCTCGGGGAATCGCCCCTGCTCCCCAGACAGACTTCTCCATGATTTCCATCGGGACCCCATGGCAGGCAATTCTGGGAACGTGTGCCCCCTGAACCACTGTGCTGTTCTCTGGTTACTTTCTGTTCGCATCTTTGCTCTCTCGCTCTTCCTTTTCCTCAGACCTACTCAGGGCCCCTCCTTGGTGGTCTTGCCCATCACTCCCCACCATGCAGCCCAAGCGCTGCTGTCACCACTGAGCTCAGCGCTGTCTGAGGGTGTCACTGCTCCCCTGTGCACTGACTGCCAGGGCCTCACGGGCAGGACCTGCAGCCTGGCTCACCGGGGGCAGCCGGCGCCGTGCACGAGGCTTGGGACGTGGAAAAATTAGAATGGGAAACTGAAAAAGAAGGTGACGTGTATTTTTACGAGCCACTCATGTCTTTGATGGAGGAAGGCCAGGGCACAAACAAGCAAACTAGACATTCTAGTGCAATCCTGAGAGTAAAATCAGTTACTGTGCAGCACAGATTTGCTCAGAGAAGTAATTCCCAATGACAACTTCTGGCAAAACAAGAGAACCAAGGACAAGAGTATCCTTGTGTGTTTACCTCTTGATGCGTGTGCCAGCTGCCCCTTCTTGGGAAGGGCTGGGATCCTAAGATAGGTATGTAATCTTTAACCTTTCCTTGGTGTTACAAATAATGCCGTTAACAGATGGTAGCCCTTTCTTTTAAAAATATCCCCTTAACAACAATAAAAAATATATAAATAAAAATACCCCCATAATTTGACAAAATAAAAAGTCTGTCACTGCCCTGGCTGGGTGACTCCATTGGTTGGAGCACTGTCCTGTACATCAAAGTTTATGGGTTCGATCCCTGGTTGGGGTGTATACGGTGGGAGGGGCCAATCGATGCTTCTCTTTCCCTTCCTCTCTCTAGAATCAACCGAACATATCCCTGGGTGAGAATTAAAGGGGGGAAAGATGTTGGCCACTAAAGGCTGGCTAGCAAATATTTTCCCAAATTATTCTGGTCTGTGGAATCTCAATGTCTGGGAGCCAATCACTGGTCTAGAAGAGTTGTCAAATTACTGCCTTTGGGGAACTTAAATGTTCTAATTTTTTTTATAAGGCAACTTTAAAAATAAAGGGCAGAACCCAGAGAGGTTTACTGAACACCCACACTCCCAACTGACATTCCAGGTCAGGCTCTGGAGCGGGGCTGCTTGGGTTTGAACTCCGGCTCCCTGTCCTGCTGGCTGTGAGCCCAGTAGGACAGTGGGCACACACCTAACTTCCCCTGGGCCTCAGTCTCCTCACCCAGGGAAGGGAGTGACTCGAGAGGGCAGGTCCAGCACACGCCATCCTTGACCAGGCCCACCATGACAAGCCACGGCCCTGGCCAACACTGTGTCATCTTGGTCTCTGCGTCCTGCTAAATTGGTCCCTCCGCAGGGAGGATGAAGAACCTTCCATTCTTAAAAAGCTCCCCAGATGACTCGAAAGCAGTGTGGTGTTCAGAAAACAATGTCCCTGAGAGTGTGCTGGAACCCGAGCTCCAATCCCAGGAGCCCGCAGCACGATGACATGCCAGCCTGACTCCGGCCGCGTGCAGCCCACCCAGAAGGCCGTCCCACGTACTGGCTGGGGCAAACTCCAGGTGGCACCTCACCACCTTTTCCAGGAAGTCTCACTGTGACACCTGCTCTCCACTCTGCAAGTGTCACACGACCTACGGCCAAGGGTAACAAAGGTGGCCCGATTTTTCAGCTCTGGTAGGGTCACTGGGGTTGGAGGTAAGTGGCACTTACGTCACTGGCCAGTCTCTCATAATCTTCCATCAGGTGTTCATTCTCCTGATTGACGGCCAGCACCTTGCAGATCCGGTTGGCTGCTGTCTCAGCCTGGGGCAGGGGAAGCACACACAGTCAGGGCTGCCTGGGGCATGGGGACCCTCCCTCCTGACAGGCACATCACTTGAAAGCTGGCTCATCCACGGCCCACACAGAACTCCCCGAGGAGGGAAGGAGAGGAAGTACAGCTCCAGCGAGATGGTGCCCTCAGTACCTGTGACCCGGAAGCCCTTGCTGGCGTCCCCATAGCTTACTGCTCAGGCCACTGCCCAGGGAGCTGGGCCCCTTGGCTTTCTTGGCCTGGTCCCTGGAGGTGCTGTGAGGGGTTGGGAAGCCCTCCCACGCTGGGGGAAATGGATTAACAGTCCTTCTGGTGGCTCACAGAGGGTTAGGTAACGCCGGGTGGGGTCCTCCACTAGGCCAAGCCCTGGAAGGAGGCTTCCCCTTGGGCGGGAAAGTGGGCTGTAGTGAGGCAGAGTGCTGGAGAGCTGCGGGGCGAGCAGAGGGTGCGGATGCTGGTGCCCCCCAGAGAAGCCTGGTGGTCAGTGCACAAGCAGAGCACACTAGACCCCTTCCTAATCTTCCCCTTGGAGGTGGATGTGGATGGCTCATTGGGCAAAGTCACAATCCACAGAAGGGAGCCAGGGATTCACAGAGCAGGGAGCAGTGCAGACAGTGACAGTCTCTGCCCAGAACTACCAGACACTGTCCGGCACTGACCTGCTGACGGGGAATGTGATGAGTGGAGAACGAGGGTGAAGGGTGCCACACGGGGAGAGGAGAGACCAGGTACCTTTCAGGAAGCACAGAAAGGGTCCCAGAGGAAGAGTTGGAACAGCAACAGAACAGGAACAGAAATAGTGAGGAGGGTCTACAGAGTGGTGAGGAAGGAAAACACAGGCTTGGGGATGGCTCCAGACTTGGCCCAGCTTCTCCCATCCACACACTGCTTCTGGGACAGGCGGGCAGGTGAGCAGGGACCAGCCAAGGTTGATGTGCAAACATGCGCGCGCACACGCGCACGCACACACACACAGCATCATGCTGCAGGACACTCGCCAATGGCTCTAAGCGGTGCTCCTCACAGATGAGGTTCACAAGAGCTTGGCTGGCAAACATCTGGCCCCAGGAGGCAAGGCCAAGATCACAGCTTTTGGGGCAGCCATGGAAGTTAGTTCCTGACCCCCGTCTCTTGGAAGAGACAATGGTACCCCACGCTGAAACCCACTCTGCATGCAGACACACAAAGGTGGGGGCCGCTGGTCGCAGGTGTTGTTTCACTACTGAATCCCTGGCACCTAGCGCAAGGGTTGCTGTGTTTTCGATAGTCAGGTTGATGAATGAACGAGTGAACAAAGAGCAGATGCTTCAGTGACTAGAAATAAACTATCAGGGTACAGTTTATAAAATAAGTTATTTTATAAACAAAATAAACCCCAGAGAGTGCTCTTTTAAGAGCTTGGTGAACACACAACACACAGATGATGTGTTACTGAACCGTACACCTGAAGCATATGTCATCTTATTAACCAATGTCACTCCAATAAATTCAGAGAGAGACACGGCCTTGAGCCTATGGGGAAAAGACAGCAGCAAAAATAAAAAGCATTCTGTTGCTGGCCTGAGAAGCAGACACAGGCTGGGGGAAGCTGAACTTGGACTTGATAAGCCTGAATCCTGCACTGGCCTTGGTGAATGGCAGCTCATAAAAGCTAGACCTTTATTTCTTCCAAGAGGGGCCTGGATGCCTCAAAACACCCCCATGCTCTGACCAGAGCCTTCCTGCCAGTGTCTGCTCGCACAACCCTCCGGGCCCCCTGTGCCGCACCACAGAGTTCAGCTCTAGGCACAGGCGAATAGCTGGGGCAGAACAGAAAGCACCCTCACAAGGGTGATGTGGTGGGCAGGGAGGCTGGCATGGGACCTGCAGTGGGGAGCCCAAAGGCACACGTGCTGTTAGTTGGGGTTTGTGGCAAGGAACCTTCTGTCACTGCCCACCCCCACACCATCCTGCCTTCCCACTAGGGTGCAGGGTCCCCCTCCATTCTCCCTGCCCGCACCCTTCAGCAGAACACTGCAAACACGAACTCCAATCGCATGCTAGGCAGGTGGCAGACTGGCTGTGAAACCAGCTCTCCGGCCCAGGGCTGGGAAGAACCATGATGGGCAGGGACAAGGCTGCTCCGACTACCCACCCGTGCACAGAGCACTGACTGGGCCAGGCACAGTCCTGAGCTCTTCACCTGCATGCACTCATGTCATCCTCACAAGCTTCCTCCTCTTTTAACTGAGGATAACACACTTCCCTGCCATGTAAGGGACAAAGAGTCTGTGCCTAGCACATAGTAAGTGCTCCATAGACGAGAGCTAGTTTTTCTCCTCCCCGCCCACCTGCCAATGGCTAACACAAACTCGAGTCACTGGGAGTCCACTGCTGCCCATGCCCATAGACCAGAAGGCAAGTGGAGGGAACAGAGGGCCCCTGAGAGTAGCAGCAGGGGCAATATGAGGTCAGCCAGGCTCAGGGAGAGCTGCCGCTGGCAACACACTTCTGACTGCTCTGCCTGTGTCAGCAGGGCTGCTGGGGACAGGGGGCCAGAGAGCGGGGACAGCAGGAGGCGGCTTGGAGAACAGTCTGACTGCCCAGCCTGAGCCTTTCCTGAGCCATCTGGGAGGAAAAGGGGACACAGAGAGGGCAAGAAAAGCCAGTATACCAGGCAGGTAGCCCAGGACAGATCATGGACAAAGGGGTGGGGGCAACTGAGTGGTCAGGAACACAGGTCCAAACTGCTGCTCAGCTACTTCAGGGACTCAACTGTCCTGCCTGGGACATGGGCGCCACCTCCACCTCACAGAGCGGGCTGTGTGCAGAGAGAGTATCTATGGTGTGTCAGCACTGGGCCTGCATCCGCTCAAGTGGTGAAGCCCAAGGTCACAAAAAACCTGCCTGACCAGGTCAGTCCCCAAGCCGTGGTGGCCCTCGGCCTGGCCAGGACCCCGAGGGCAAGCTCCAGCCTCAGCAGCCAGGTGTGCTCTCACCCAAGCTCACCTTTTGAGCCCCCGAGAAAGCGTGGTAGAAGCAGGACACGTAAGTCATGATGGCTTTCTCATCTGGCCTCAGAGTGCCTACAATATCTGCGCAGAGAGAGAAAGAGAGAGAGAGGCAGGAGAGAGTGAAAGATGCAGGGAGGGCGGCCGGGGCCAGGCCCTAGGCTCATGCAGGAGGAATAGCGCTTGCTCTGGACTGGAAGCCAAACCCTGGCTCTGGCTGTGCAGGCCTGCCTTACTAAGGCTTCGGCGCGGGGAAGGGGGTTTCCAAATGGGTGGATTCCTTTGCTAACCAGGCCTGGGTTTGTGACACTAGCTATTGGCTCTAAAAAGGAAGACTTGTTTGGGGTTGACGGGGATAAACTCTAACTGATGTTTCTCAGAAAGTAAGATCATGTCTACCACCTCAGCATAAAGCACCTAATAGTCTCCTGTGGCCCTAAAATAAGACCCAAATTCTTGCTCTTAGGCTATAATAGTCCTACACAGTCTGGCCCTGTCACCTTCTCTGACCTCATATTTTCAACTCTCCTCCCCTTGCTTACTCCTCTCCAGCCATTCCTTGAATAAGCCAAGCTTATTTCTGCCTCATAGATTACATTTGCTCTACCCTGTGCCTAGAATGCTTTTTAAAACTTTTAAAAGATTTTTATTTATTTTAGACAGAGGGGAGGGAGGAAGAGAGGGAGAGAAACATCAGTCATCAATGTGTGATTGCCTCTTGAGCACCCCCTACTGGGAACCTGGCCTGAGGAGACCCAGGCATGTGCCCCGTGAATTGAAGTGGCAACCCTTTGGTTCCCAGGCCAGCACTCAATCCACTGAACCACACCAGGCAGGGCTGGAATGCTTTTCCTACAGATCTTCTCATGACAGCTCCTGCTCATCACTCCTACTGCCTGTTCATGTCACCCCTCAGAGGCTTCCCCTGGGGCCCAGCTAACTCAGGCATCTCTATCCCATGGTCCTGTCCCATGTTCTCTGCTGTGTGTATCACCACATGAAATGTCTTGATCTGTGGATGTGCCTGCTGTCTGCCTCACACTAGCATGGAAGCTCCACGAGAGCAGAGATCCTGCCTGACTCAGTCACTGCTGTATCCTCAGTGCCTGGTACAGAGCCTGGTGCAGAGTGGGCACTCAACAGACAGTGTGAGCAAAGACTAAATGGGCAGCAGCGATGCCAAGGAGCTGGGGTGTAGCTTCCAGTCGGAGAGAGGCCACTGCCGTCTGCAAGAGAAATGAGGTGAGCATGGGAGGCGAGAGGCAGCAGTGGCATTGGGCAGTGGCAGCGAGGTGGGCCTGCCTGGCCCTGCCCGGTACCTTCTGCGCTCCCGAAAAGGCATGGTAGAAGCTGGACACATAGGTCATTATGGCCTTCTCGTCGGGCCGGGCCGTGTTCACGATGTCTGCAAGTGAACAACAAGGGTTAAACTGCCCAAGTGGGGGTGGGGAAGGGGTGGTCACTCACCAGGATCCAAAGGCTCCCAAGGCCACAGTCATCCCAAGAGAAAAACCCTTAGAGCTGGTTCAGTGACCCTGGTGACTCTGGCAGGCTCAGCCACACCCTCAGCCCCTGCATCCCCATGGTCTCTAGAAAGGACACAGCTGTGGGAACTGGATTAAAATGAGGCCACTTCCTCTCTCTGAAGATGGCCTCAAGGGGCTGCTGGAAAGTCGTTCCCAAGGGCCACGAGAGGCCAGAGACATGGGTCCTAGGGTGAGGGTGGGGTGGTAACATAGCTGGGAAATGAAGCAACACCAGAGAAGGAAAAAAAACAAAACATTCCACACTGGTGGGCTCTGGACTTCAAACCTGCAGCAGGCACGGAAGGTACCGGCCTTGCTTATTTGCAGGGGCCAGCCCTCCCTAGCCACCAGCTTCCCACCTTCCCCAGGTGTGGGACTGGGTCAGGCAGGGCTCTGGCAGCTTCCAGAGTCCATCCTCCTCAAGTTCCCCGCCCCCACTCCTCACCCTGCTCCATCCCTGAGCATGTCTGGCCTGCGCAGGCTGCTCCTGCTCTGGTTCCCCTAGCAACACATTGTCCTGGGTTTACCCAGATTCATTCAGCCATTCTTGCTGGCTCTGCCAGTTTTCTGAAGTTACCGTAAGCATACCCACGAAACACGGTGCTGACTGAACAAAAGGGAAGTACTTACCCTCTGCATCCAACATTTTGGGGATATCTAGGTATTTCTCTGCCACCTCAAAGGCATTGTTTAGGTTGGTGACTGGGTCATCCTAGAGGGAGGGAAGTGAGGGAAGAAGGAAGACTCAATCAGGGACAGGATGCAGAAGCAAAAGGGACCCAGGGCTGGTCTGGATCTGGTGAAGGGGTAGGACTGGAAAGGTCCTTTTTTTGGAGTTGTCAGCCACCTGTGCTGCTGCAGGGAGGAGGATACCTGGATAAAGTCAATTCTGACCCAAAGGAATGCCTCCGGTAATCTTGGTGGACAAGCTAAGGAATCTTGTCTCCCCAAAAAATGAACTCTTTTCTCACAGTTTCCAACTACCCACAAACCCTAAGTTAAGCTCCCGGTCCTGAAGCCCTGAAAGTTGGTCCAGACCTGAGACAGCACTGGGGGTGTTGAGGGTTCGGGGGAGCAAACTGAGCCACCACATTCCAATCTCCCCGAACCATTCCTTCACGACATCTCCCACTGCTTATGGGATTAAAACCCACTTCACTCAGACCCTCCCTCACATCTCTGCCAATTTCCAGCTAGGGCCCAGTTCCACTGTGGCTTAGATAGGTTCAATGAGACTGTGCCCCCCCTACCTGGAATGCCCCCCTCTCTTGCTCTAGGCTGCCCCTTCCTGCACAGGCCCTTCCCGATCACGCCAGCCCAGGTGTCCCACCCATCGTCTGCAGCACTGTCTGGCCCTATCCCCTCCTCGTTACATTCAGCATGAGCACCTGAGCATGGCCTCATGGGTCTGGCTTGCTCTGTCCTGCCCTCCCCATGAGGTGGGGAGCTCCTAGAAGGCAGGGCCTGCAGCTTACTTGGTCACAAGCTTTGCACAGACAAATCAGAATAGGACCCTGCCTTGGAAGTGTCTGCCAGCAGCGATGGTTTGGGATTCTTTAACCCTCTTCCCCATGGAAAAAGAGTAAATGCTTCCAGAACCCAGAGTTAGTTAAGAAAGGAGGGCTGGAAGACATGGCTGGGCAGGCCCTAAAATAACCCCTGGCCGTTGCAATGTCCATGGAAGGCAAAGGGGACAGTCTACACGGGGAGCACGGGAGGTGAGAACTGAGCCAGGGATCTGGTGACAATTGGCGCAAGGCTCTCCCAGCCTGCCCATCTGAGCAGAATCCAGCTTTGGGCACCAGTGATAGATGGATGGGGGGGATGTGACCCAGAGTCAAGGGTCAGACTCAGGGTATCCGTGGGCTGTTGAGGGGAACACAAGACACAAACCTTTCTCAGCTTGTCATACTCGATCAGCTCAGGCCTGTGCCGGTGGATCAGGGCATTGAAGGCAAGACCGTCCTTCCAGCTGGGGATGGAAAAGCCACGGTTATGAGGGGGCCCAGGCACTGTGGTGAGAGTGCAGAAAGGCCCTGGGCACCTACTGAGGTACTTTAGTATTGTGCCAGGCACTGGAGGGAGACAGTATGGCAGGGTGGCCGTGACCACAACTGCTGGAGCTGAGAGGTCTGGGGTCGAATCCCAGCTCTTCCATTTAACTATCAATATGACTTTAGGCAAGACCTACAAATGCTCCTTCAGTTTCCATGTCTGTAAAATGGGATAACAGCACCAACTTCATAGGGCTGTTGTGAGGATTAAATCAGTCAATATGGAAACACTTAGACCAGGACTTGACACATGACAAGAGTACATGCAAGGCTCTACAGAACTGACCAAGCCCCTGCGGCCCACCGCAGGAGGCTGCTGCGTGACCTTCGCACCTTGGTATGACCTGACCCATATAAGCTGGCTTAACGCCAGGATGTGGCTTGGCACAAGGGTCTCTATCAAGGAAAAGTGAAAACTGGTCACAAGCTAGACTGGTCACATTTTTCTCCCTGAGATCCTCTAAAGGGTTGGTTCCTTCTGGAGTCAAGCTTAATGTCACCTCCTCAGGAAGGCCACACCTGAGCAAGGTACTCTCCCAATTACTTACTTTCTTTTTTATTTTTTTAAAAAATTGTATTTATCTTTAGAGAGGAAGGGAAGGAGAGAGGGAGAGAAACATCAATGTATGGTTGCCTCTTGTGCATCCCCTGCTGGGAACTGGCCTGCAACCCAGGCATGTGCCCTGACTGGGAATTGAACCGAGATCCTCTGGTTCGCAGGCCCACACTCAATCCACTGAGCTACACCAGCCAGATCTTACTTTCTTTTTTAAATCCTCACCTGAGGACCCACTTATTTTTTAGAGAGAGGGAAAGGGAGGGAAGGAGAGAAGAAGAAACACAGATGTAAGAGAGAAACATCAATCATATGTGCCTCGCAATCATGCCTCTCATATGTGCTCTAACTGGGGTTCGAACTTGCAACCTAGGGTATAATGCCCTGATGGGGAATCAAACCTTCAACCTTCCAGTTTGTAGGACGACGGTTCAAGCCACACTGCAGAGCTCTCCCTATTAGTTCCTATCACCTCATTCTGTTTTGTGGTCTTTGTACAGCACTTCTCACTACGTGAAACCATGTTGTTTTATTTGCACTGTTGTCAACGAATGGTCCCCTCTGCTGAAGTGTAACTTTCCAAGGGTGGGGACCCATTTTAGCGCTGCCACCACTCTTGGCATGTAGAAGGCACTGCATAGATATCTGCCAACTGAATAAATATGTGAACGAGAGAGGCAGAGAGGACCCGCCAGTTGGTGACAGGAACAGGAAGGAGACACACAGAGGAGCTCCAGGGAGGAAGCGTGTGCTGTCAGTGGCAGAACACAATGGAAAGGTCCCCAACCTCCACTGCTGGGGCCCCTAACAGCCTGGGGACACCAAAGAATCTCTGTGGACCCCACGTGGCCCCATCCTTCATTCCTCTGTGAGCCCCCTCCCTGCTCCATCCACCCTGGGAGGGCACCCGAAGCTCAGAGGGCCAAGCCAGGTCTAACCTCAGGACCAGCACCAGGCCGCAGTGCCCGCCACACCCTGGACCTCGAGGGGCACTGGGTCCTGGCAGTGGCGGATGCCTCTCGTCTCCCTCTCTCACCCGAGGGAGAGCACATTCACCGCAAGGCTGAGTTTTGTTCATTAGAGTGGTTAGAGGGGACAAAGCATGTTTTTACCAACACTCAATTCATTAGCAGAGCTAAGGACAGGTCCCTCTTGAGAGCTCAAAACAAACAAACAAATTAAAAACAAAGAGCTCTGCTGTTGCTTCTGAGAATCATGTTACTTGGGGAGGAAGGAAAGTCTGTACGGCCGGCCCTAGAACTGCTTTAAGGCTGTCAGCCCAGGATGGTGAGTCAACTGTGGCCACCGGCCACCGCTTCCACCTCCTCCTTGGGGAGAACACAGGGACCTTATAAGGAGCTCACAAGAGCCAGTGTCAGGGAAGGGACTCCCTGAGGGCTGGCAGTTCACAGACCAAGACAAAGCAATGGAAAAGAGCACAGGTAGGAAGACAGTGCCTCAGGTCCCAGGAAGAGGCAAGGGAATGAGTCGGGCTTCAGCCAGTGCTCACCTGATATGGAAATTCTGCACGTTGACATTCTTGTATGGGGCTGTCTTTCTCTGACACCAGAGAAGGAGCCCTTCCTTGGCAGAGGTCTCTGCAAAACACATGAGGACACAGCACTGGCTCAGATACAACCACACTACCAGTTCAGGCAGAACTTGGGGGACAGGCCACCACACAGAACAGCGGTAACAGCTCCTCCCGTTCCAGGCCTCTGCTGATCCTAACTGCTAATCCGCACTCACGGCCCCAAGAAATAACTCTAGGATCATTGCAGGAAGTGGCAGTGACAGAATAATGTCAAAATCTGAACCTGTGCCATATTTCAGACCACAAGGCCTGTTCCTTTAACAGTCAGGACACACTATCTAAAAAGCATTTGATGCTGGCCTTGGCCTCTGGTAAATAAAGTGAAGGGGCCTGAGCATCTGCCCCGCCCACTCAGGTTCTCCCAGATGTGGCCACAGCCTTCAGGAAGTGGAACGGGAAGGGCTTAAGCTCAACTCTGGGTGGCTTGGGGGGGGAACCCCCTTCCCCTGCAGCCTGGGCCAGGCCCTATGGATGACACCGGGAAACAAGGATAAACCTCGAGGACTGAAGACAAAACGCTCCAAATCCTGACCTACATCTTCCCCAGCTCAGGTGGAGCCTGGGTGGGAGAAAAAGTGGCACTTCGCTGTCAGGGGACTCTTGGCCCTTACCTTCCACTGAGATGTCCTGGATGGCGAACCTGAGGATGATGGTCCAGATCATCCCCAGTGTCATCTTTGCGTTGCCATCCACAATCTCTGCGTGCAGGGGAGGGGGGCAAAGGGTGAGAGGGTTATTAAACCAGAGTGGGACACCCCCAATGCCAGCAGCCTTCCCAACCCAGCCAAAGTCAGCTCTGATCATCAACAGAGCCACCCAGACCTGCCCTCCGCCACCCTCACTAGGAGATGTCCCCTGAACGCTCTGGGAAGCACTGTCTCAAAAGCCTCTGTACACGTGTCCTTGGCCTTACAAGCATCTTCCCACCCGGCAAGCTCGTTCTCGACCCAGCTCTAAAGATTGCTCCTCCTTAGGGCTTGGTCACAGCCCTCTGCAGAACCCCCCCCCCCCCCGCCACCACACCTCTATGGGAATGCTGTCCCACTCGTGGGTGGGTGCGTGCGGCCCACTTCCCCCCAACCCTACTGCTGCCACCTTCATCCAAGCCACTGCGGTTTCCTGCAGAACTCAGAGCACTGCCTCCCACGCCAGCCCCTGCAATTCAGCTCCACATAGCTGCTACGGTGGTCCTTTATTTTAATTTATTTTTTAAACTCCTAACTCAAGGAATGTTTGATTTGAGAGAGGGGGGAGAGAGAGAAACACATCGATGTGAGAGAGAAATCACCCGCAACTACGTACATGTCCTGACTGGGAATTGAACCCACAACTTTTTAGCGTATGGGATGATGTTCCAACTAACTGAGCCACCTGGCCAGGACTAGGACGGTCCTTTTAAAAGGTGCATCAGATTTGTGCCATTACCTACTCCGAGCCCCACTACGCTGAAAAACACCTGGAGTCCAGCTTCTAAGGCCTGTCCTGGGCGACCTGGTCCCTCCCCTCCCCAGCACTTCTTAGCTGTGTCCTTTTGGCAAGCCAGGCTCTTTCTTGCTGTAAGGAGCTCATACCTTCTGTCTATCAACAAAATGCATCTCTCAAGCCCTTCCTTAGATGGTCCTTCCCATCCTGTCAGCCTCCGCCTCTATGTCCCCTCCCCAAAATGGCTCCCCTGACCCCCCCGCACCCCTCCCAGGGCCTCCCTCCCCAGCTCTCTGCTCTTCTCCCCACACACAGAGGGCCAATTGGAACCATGTGTTTCTTGGCTGGTTTACTTGTTCACTATCTGCCTTCATGACCACTGCATCCCCAGCACCTTGAGAAAAGGTACAATGGTGCTGAAGGCAGGGGAGAGGAGAGACACAGGCCTGAAAAACAACAACTCTCAAACTTCTGAGAGTGAGAGGCTTGGGACCATAACATTCTTTGGCTTCAGAAAAGAGAAAAGTTGTCTCTGCAACACTCAGGTCACCATACGTCTACTGCTGGGTGACAGACTTACAAGTGGCCTCATCCAGAAGGAGCCTGTCAGCCAGAGGGCCTTTGGCAGTCCTTCAAATGTCCTCTGCCCCCACACACCTCAGCACACAAGATGCAAGGGGAAAGGGTGGGGAAAGAGAAGGTCACTTTAAGAGACCTTGCACATGATCCTCAAGAACAGAAAACTCTAGGGCGGGCTTGATTTGAAAAGGAGGTACAGTGGTCACCTCCCAGAGGAGGGGGCCCAGCCTTCCCCAAGGATACACTTAAGCTCTGCAAGTGAAGCTGTGGGCTGATGGCTAAAGGGCCTGATAGCTTTTGGCTTTAGTTTCAGGGTAAGAAAACAGCCTGCTGCCTGGAGGCAGAGGAAGAACACAGTGTCTGCAGGCCCTTTCCCAGGGCCCAAAACCCCAGACCGGAAACCAGGCAGAGCCTTCCCAGTGTGGGGCAAAAGCACTGATTTATTTAGAAAATGCATGCTGTGTTCCTCCCAAGTGCCAGACACCCAGAGAATCTGGAGAAGAGGCCACAACTCCATTCTCCCAGCTGGTTACACGGGGAGGCCGGTCACAGGGGAATCAGAGTGTTCCTACGGGGGAAAGAAGATGGCCTCTCTCATTACACAGCCCCCAGCTGCTTCTCAAACCTGCAGCTATGCCTCCAACTTGTCCCCTCTCATAACACCTCCCCCAAAGGAAGCGATGTTCCTACAACTACCTAGATCCTGTGGAGGGATAGAGAAATGGGGACAGGGTGGGACTAGGGTTCTCAGGTATTCCAGAGCCCTCAGAATGTCTCCAGAAGGCAGCCTTCCAGCTTTATCCCAAGACCCAGTGGTTACAGGATTGGGAGGGAACCAATTTGGGTATGAACAGAAAACATTTTTAGCCTGAGTTTTTCTCCAAATGAAAACCGATGACTGCCATGGGTCTCTCCTCTAACTCCTTCTGTATTTACAGACTTGCACTGCAGCAAAATAAATGCAGCTGTGAGAAGCAGAAGGCTGGAGTACCGCCAGGGGGAAAGATCCACGCAAGGACGGAAAATCTCGGGGCTTGATTGAGTTTGGGGGCTTTGATTTTTTTTTTAAACAAACACCAACTACCTTGACTGTGGCATTTGAGGCTTGGCACCCCTCTTGGGAAAGGTCCTGGGGTGGTGGGGGGCGAGGAGTCCTGGAAGTCTGTGCAGGCATTCTGGCCTAGAGCCTTGGCCAAACTCTCAGAGCCCTGTCATTAACGGCAATTAGTTTTCTTTGTTTTTCTAAAAGCTGGGACATCATGGATGTCTAGTGTAGGAAACACTGCTCTGACTAATGAGCAGAACTGTGAGCCCAGGCCGATGAGGAGGTGCTGGGCTCCATCAGTCCTCACCTAGTCTCCAAAAGCGCCTGTGACCAAAGACAAGGACCTGCTGCTGGGGTGACCACATGTTGTTGCTCTAGTAGGAGGGCTTGGAGTAGAGGCTTACAGTCCTGAGTAACCCCACTGGGCAGAGAAGGATTCTGGGTATCCAGCCAGAGGCCAAACTCTCCCAGGCCATGTAGCTAGCAAAGTCCGGTCGCTGGCCTTTGGACTTGCACTCCCTGCCCCAGAGCCCTGACACTGGGCCTCACACGCCCTTCTCCCCTCTGCATCCCCTCCTGGCACAGAGAGACACCATGTCACATGTCTGTTAGTGTCTCTCGGGCCCAGCACAAGCACGGCAAATGCAGGTGCCCAGGGTCCAAGTAAAGCCATTCCCTACAGAAGAAACCTGCCCAACACGATCAGGGGTGCTGGATTCCCCAGGCTTGAACTGAATTATTCTGTGGATGGAGGGGAGGGGGACCTTGTGGCCCCAATGTCACAGTGAGGTGAGCACTGTGGTCATTGCTTTAAGCATTGCAAGTGCTCTGCCACCAACACAACTTCTGTTCAGAAGGCAGAGGTTGGGCCTCAGAGCTTGCAGGTTACAAATCGAGCTGCCCCATCCAAGCTCACCTTCTGCCCCAATGGAGACCAGCTTGACTCCTTTGCTGGCGATGAAGTCCAGTGCTTTGTTCACATTGTTGATTTTGTGCACTCTCATCTTGCCCCGCTCCGGCTTAGGTAACCGCTCCCCTAAGAAAAGAGGGAGGAAAGCTGTAGGGTGGTCCTCACAACTCTCCAGAGCAGGCCCCCACAGCACCTTGGGACCACCCCAATAAGTGCGTGAGCAGACACACTGCTACTGCAGCTGTAGAGGCCCCACTCTTCCTAGCAGCAACGGGGCAGAAGGGGAGAGCCATGTCCTGGGAGCCTGCTGTGACAGGGCACCTGTTCCAGGTGTAGGTGGCACATTGTAGGAGAGAAGCCTCACCTGAGATGACCTCCAGGAGGAGCATAAGCTTGAGCCCATCTCGGAAGTCCTCATCGATGTTCTCGATCTGTGTGCCGGCCTTCCGCAGGTGGGAGTTGCACCAGGCTGTGAAGGTCTGAGGGAGCGGAGCAGAGTGGTCAGGAGAGTCAGTGTGGATGTTGCAGCTTCTAGCAAAAGGGCTGGGCCATAGCCCTGACCCCAGGACAACACGGCCCCCATGGGAGCCCAGCTCTGGACTCCACCCTTTCTACACACTGTTTCTAATCTTTACAATGAGCCAGGCAGGTTGATCTGAGGAGACTGAGGCTCAGGGTAGTTAACAGACCCACTGCACAGCCACCTAGGTGAAGAGTGGCAGAGCACAGATAGGAACCACGGTCTGACGCCCTGGAGCAAGTGCCCTCTCCGCAGCACTCTGATGGAGCCTGGACATAGAGCAATGAGAGGCGCCACTGCCCACAGTCTGCTCACTCAGTCATGCAAATCTACGTGACTGAGCGCCAGGCCCGAGTGTGAAAACAAGAGGCAGGGGACCTGCTTCTGCAGAGCTTACATTCTTTCGGACAGACACAGCCAGCCCTCAGTTACCCAGAGGGCTGACCAGACCACAGGCCCAGACAGCACGGCCCCCACCCAGCCGTCCCTCAGGCAGGTCAGGCAGCAATTTCCCCATCTGTCACAGACATGTCCTGGAACAGGAGAGCAGTTGCACAAGAAAAGCCTCCTATAAATTTAAGGTTTCTTCAAGTAGTCTACCTGGAAGCTTTGGGTGACCCAACAGCAAGCACCTCCCCTAAAGGCCAGGAGCACAGACCCTCTGGTCCTGTGCACATCCCCAGTTTGTTTCCATATCAGCCACATGCCCTCTGTTCCCCGAGGAACATGCCTAACCTTGCCACCCCAAATCTTACGGGCAGTGTAGCTCAAGGGGGCTGCAAGGCAAGTGGGAAGCAGCTATCCACTCCTGCAGAGCAGGCAACTGTTTCTGAGGACCACTGACCATGAGGATGCTGGAAGGTGCAAGGGTGTTTTCAGGTAGAGAGGTCCATAGACAGGAAGCCCAAATTCCAACCCTGAACACAGAACACCCAAGTACAGGGCACTTGGCCTTCTAGTGGTGGCCAGCCACTCAGCCCCCTGCTGGCTGGGACATGTTAACAGATACCAGCGCCAGAGAAGCACATCACATCAGTTAAGGTGGACATGCCCAGAATCCTTCTGGGGAAACTGGCCCACTCAGCCTCCCACAGCGGGGTCTGGAAAAAGCCCCTTGTCTGTTTCTCACGGGAGCCCCTGCCCCTCTCATTCTGCAGGGGTTACTGTACACATGGGCAGACAGCCAAGAATATGCAAGAGCACGCTCCGTGCCCAGGCACAGGCAGGAGCCGTTTAGGGTAAGGAGCTTCCAAGGAGCCTCTGGCCAAGCACCACAAGTTCTGACAAGTGCCACCAGTCCTGCTTGTTCAGAGACTCAATGCAGGGCCCTTCCCAGACAGAGAAGCTGCCTTATTAACATGCTGCACTACAGTGGGGACCACAAGAGGTTTCCTTCTAAAACCAAGCAGAGGGAGGCAGGGGCACATTGGACACGATGAGATGCACTGTCAGCAGCCTGGGCCCCCTGCCCCATCTGCCTCTTGACAGCATGAAGAGTTCCTCAGCCTAAAAGACAGAGACCTCCTTCTGCGTGAGGCAGTTCCCATGGCCTTGCTTCTGCCTTGCCTCAGTCAGGCCCTACCCCTCCGGGGGTCCTGCACCAGCTTGCTTGCCCTGACCTGATCTGACCTAGAAGTCTCCTCTGTGCAGATCGCATCACAGCACTGACCTCTCTGGTCTCTTAACAATTATGCAGTCTCCTCCCTTCCACAAACGTGAGCTACCTTGTGCTCTGGCCACCAAGCAGGATCTCATTAAGGAACATACAATACGAATTTGCCTTTCCTACCTCATTTCCCACACTCACGCTATACACCTCTGTATTCAGACAAACCAGGGCTAGAATGCTGGTTACACCACTCAAGTGGGCCCAACCTTCCTTACACCCACTTCCTCATTTGTAATGTGATGATGAAGTTGGTACTGGGGTCATGACCAGTGTGAGGACACAAGATAACAATGCCTGCAGAACACATGACAGGTGCTCAAATCAACAGCAGTTCTCAAGATATTCCTGTGTCTCCTGAATCTCCTCTCCTGAAATCCTGCCTGCCTCCTCCCCGGAGTGCTTTCTCTGTGCCCTAGCCAGCCCTTGCTGGCACTCAGCGTCACCTTCAGCATCTCTCTGACAGCCTCCTCCAGCCGTTCTGGATCTTACTGGAAGTTCCATGCACACAGGTAGGAATTACCTCTCACACCTCACATGTCTTTATAATGCCCAAAGCACCGCTGGTCTCAGCGGTGGGCAGCGAGTAGGTGTAGAACTCAGCTGCCCTGGAAAGCAGGAAGTGGCAGGGGATGCTGAGCCTCTGCTTTTGCTTGTGCCTGAAAGACACTGTTGGGCGACGAAGTGGCCAATCACATCCCACAGTTGAGGATGCAAGAGGGCAGTTCCCAGAGGGCAAGCCCCCAAGGTGGTCCGCTGCTGCTGGGTCTGAGATCTCGCAAGCTGGTCTGCAAGCAGGACTGGACATGTGTCTAAACAACACCACTGCCACCGCAGCCTCCCTGCACTATACCCGCATGCTCTGAAGAGGCACCGGTCTGGGTTTGAATGCAAGCTCTTCAGCTTACTTGGTCTGTGTGTGCAATCAAATGACTTGACCTCTTACACCTGAGTTCCCTTCTCTATAGGCTAAGCTTATCAGAATCTACCTCCTGTAGTTTCTGTAAGGGTTGAATGGGGGAGGGGATGCTTTAAAGACTCTGACAAGGTGCTAGCATAAAACACCAGATGAACTGTGTGCGCTCGCACATGCACACCCCCGAACATTGTTGCTTCCCTCTGTACAAAGGTCCTCATCCCACCCCCATGGTTTGGAATGAAAACGAGACTGCAGGAGACCTTCTCAAGACGGTCTGTATTCCAACCTGTGGAGGCTCTGAACAAACCTCACCTTGTTAGGATCAGACCATTTGTCCTCACAAGGTCACCCTCCACCATCCACACACACCACATCTCTGCACCTTTGCTCATCTTTACTGAGCAGTAAACAAGAGCCCTGGCTTGCAGCTCACACAGACTTGGGTACAAATCTTGCCTCTGCTATTGATGCAACCTGCCAATGGACAACCTTGGGCAAGCAATAAGACCCTTTGTTGATGAAATAGACAATAACCTCTTCACTTAAATGAAGATTAGACAAAATAACGCAAGTAAGCAAATTTTACAACTGTGCCCGGCAGTGTTATATATGTCAAGAATGATCTATTTTTAAATTCAGTGGTAACTCTTCCACGTACTGTGTCTCCCTGGCTAGAAGCAGGCTGAGTTCCAAGCAGAACACACTGGGCAGGTAACTTGGGAAAAATATCCACTCACCTGGCCAAGGTGCTGAGGAGGAAGAACTGCCTCCTGAACCTGACAGACACAAAATGGGAATTCTGTGATAGACCCCCCCCTCACTCCATGCCTTGTGTGGCCCTGTTTTGTCCTCCTGAAAGATGAGGGGCATCTAGAGGCTCATGGAGCCCTGAGCTCTGGGCAAGGAGATCAAGACCTATGAGACCATCCTCAGGGAACCACAGATGGCTACTTCTCCATGCAGTGTGACTCATGAGTAGGAGCTGAAATTTGAATGGGACATTAAAAATGCATAGCTCTTCCTAGTTGGTTATAAAAATAACATTTTGCTTATACACTCCTCTCCCTACCTGGTTTAGACTAAAATGTTCAAGGCAGACAGTGTGGAGGGGTGGCTTCTATAGATGGGGGCCTGTGTGCCCACTGCACCCCCCTCCGCTATGCAAAATTCTCAGTCTGACTGCCAGACAGGTCCCACCTGCTCCCCGTGCTCCTAGGCCACCACAGGGTTGGTGCACATCCATTCCCTTAACGACCATTTGCTGAGTGTCAGCCCAGGGCCAGGCCCTGTGCCAAGTACACAGTAAGCCAAAGCGGACACAGACTGCTCCATGAAGCTCCCAGTCTGATGAGAGAGAGTGGCCACAGTGACAAAAGTAGCAAATGCTTCCACGGAGCTCTGTGCCAAGCACTGTTCTAGGCATTTTGCCACATACTAACTTCTCTCATCCTTAGGACTCTATTCTGCGATCAGTGCTACTATTGTCCCATTTTACAAATGAGAAAACCGAGGGTCTGAGAGGCGATATGACTTGTCCACAGGTAGTCACACACCTGGAAAGTTCCAGAGCTGGATGTAAAGCCAGGTACTGAGGTCCAGAGGCCATGCTCTGAAGTGTTATGCTGTACCTACCCTCCTTCCTCCCACCCCTCAGAAAGAGACAGAGCTAACGAGAGGGTTCCATGCGCTGGGGGACAACTAGAGACAGGGCAGACACAGGAAGGTCCCTTACAAAGCTGATTCTCCAACTCCGATTGGACTGAGAATGAGATAATATAAAAAGAAAGACTTTCCACACAATGGGAACAACATGCACAAACAGCAGGTTGGAGAGATTAAGGAGCGAGGGAAATGAGATGTGACAGGAGACAGGCACAGCCACCTCACAGGGCCTTTAAAAGGTCACGCTGCTGCTCCTTACAAGGGGACTAAGCTGAAGAGTCCAAAGGTCAATGTGGGATGACCAGGAAAGAGGGTAGAGTGCTCAGAGAGAAACGTGGCAGGAGGAAGGCAGAGGAGCCATGTTGGAAATGTCAGCCCAAGGTGTCAATTTCATTTGGGAGGGTCCAAGGGTAATGGCATCTGTTGGGAGGGAAAGGCAAAAGCACTGAGCTCACCTGTTTTTTTTTTGGTCAAGGGTCACTTTCCAGGAGCTGTTCTGACAGAACAGTGGCCATGTCCCCAGTGCCTCACTTAAGAGGCACTCAATGCATTCACCTGGCTGACAAACCCTGACTTGCAACCCTATTAGGTAATTGCCACGGGAAGAAGCAAAACAGACTCAGAATTTACATTCTGATGTGGGAGAGGGCATGCTGAAGGCAGCTATGCAATAACTGCTAATTGCTGGTTCTTCCCATTTACACACAGTGACCCTTTAAAACCTCCAACCCCACAATCACGTCAGACAGTATTTCCATTTTAAGATAAGGAAACTGGACTTCCGCCAAGATGGAGGTATAGGTGGATGTGCCGTGCCTTCTCACACAACCAAGTTTAGGGACAACTAAATATTAGCATCAGAAAACACAACCAGAACACGGAAAATTGAACTTTTCGGAAGTCCGTTAACAACAAATTCTTCAGCCCGACCGGTAAGGGGTGAAACCGGCGTCTGGTGAGGGGTTGCACAGGAGGACTCGGTCGGACGGACCCAGGCGCGGAATCCAGACGCGCGAATCCAGACGCACGGGTTCCAAACACAGGATTGGACCTAGTGAGCGACCCAGCAACCCACCAGGTGAGCGACTGCAGAGGAGACAGTGGGGAGGCAGTGCTGCGTGTTGACTGCGGTCGCCTATTTGCGCGCGAGCGGACAGGCGAGGGAGTGGGCGGTTGGACCGGCCACGGCGGTAGAGGGTGCCGCCATTTCCCCGCTCAGACCCCACCTCCACATACAGCGTCACAACCCAGCGACCTGGGAGTCCAAGGCGCCGCTTCTCACACTTAAAGGGCCAGAACAGACCAAACATGTCGCAAGAAGACCTCAAAGCCCCAGAGATAAATCTAAGCGACGAAGAAATAGCAAAACTCTCAGACGCACAGTTTAAAACACTGGTCATCAGGATCCTCACAGATCTGGTTGATTATAGCCACAAATTAGACAAACATATGAAGGCTAAACTAATTGAAATGAATGGAATTGCACAGGAAACCAATAGTGATGGAAAGGAAACTGGGACTCAAATCAATGGAGTGGACCAGAAGAAAGCAAATAATGGCCAAACAGAAAAGAGTCAAGGATTCAAAGAAATGAGTGTTAGGAACCTCCAGGACATCTTTAAATGCTCCAACATCCGAATTATAGGGGTACCAGCAGGGGGAAAGGCACAGCCACCAGTGGAAAACTTATTTGAACAAATAATAAAGGAGAATTTCCCCAATCTGGCAAAGGGAAATAGACTTCCAGGAAATCCAGGAAGCTCAGAGAGTACCAAAAAAGTTGGACCCAAGAAGGAACACACCAAGGCACATCATAATTACATTAGCCAAAATTAAAATGAAGGAGAGAATCCTAGAAGCAGCAAGAGCTAAGGGGACAGTCACCTACAAAGGAGTCCCCATCAGACTGTCAGCGGATTTCTCAAAAGAGACCTTACAGGCAAGAAGGGGCTGGAAAGAAGTATTCCAAGTCATGAAATCCAAAGACCTACAACCAAGATTGATCTATCCAGCCAAGCTTTCATTTAGAATGGAAGGACAGATAAAGTGCTTCTCAGATAAGATCAAATTCAAGGAGTTCATCATCACCAATCCCTTATTATATGAAATGTTAAAGGGACTTACCTAAGAAAGAGAAGATAAAAAAGATGAACAGTGAAAGGACAACAAACTCACAGTTATTAACAACCACACCTAAACCAAAGCAAACTAAAAGGACAGCTAGATCAGGAGTGGAAACATAGAAATGAAGATCTCAAGGAGGGTTAGCAACAGGGGAATGGGAGGAGGAGAAGGTACAGAAAATAAGTAGCATAGACAGTAGATAGAAAATAGATGGGGGGGCAAGAATAGTATAGGAAATATAGAATCTAAAGAACTTGGAAAAAAAAGATAAGGAAACTGAGGCAGAGAGAAGTGACTTGTCTAGGGCCACACAGCTAATTAGCACAAATGTGGAGCAGTCACTCATTCCACAATGTTTTCAGTGGAATGCCAGGCACCAGTTATGCAAAGCAGAGACAGCAGAATCGAGTCAGCAAGGGCTCCAGCCCCACCTCAGTCCCTGATCTGGAAGCCAGCTCACAGAGCCAGCCAGGCAGCCAGGGAGGCAGGCAGGGCTGTGCCTCCAAAAGCTGGCCTGCTTCTTTAAAGGTGGCCTGGGCCCAGTTGTGTGAGGCAGACTCAATGCCAGTGGTAGCCCTGCTGCTCCCAGTTTGTTCCTCTCGCCCTGTGAAGGGAGCTTGGTACCCAGCCCTTGACCTATCTAGGGAGGAAGGAAGGATGTGGACTTGTCTTTGAGAACACACGTGAACAAAACCACAAAGAGCCTCCTGAACTTGCCTCTGCACACTGGAAGCCTGTTAGATTCTGCCCCGGTTGCTAAAACAGCACAGGGTATGAGTGGGGCAGAAGAAAGGGTACAAGAAAGAAGAGCTTGTTGCTTCGTTTGGGATCCACTGTCACCACTCCCTGTGCTGAGGCCCCATGCTGCACCTAGGAAAGAGAGCTTCAGAGGGGCCCCAGAGCTGTTTCTGCTTTGTCACTCTGTCTGTAGGGGGAGGGAGAGGAGGGCTGGCATGGTTGGTCATAAAGTCTTTCCTGTGTCACAGGGACCCCTCCCAGAGGCCAGGATGTTGGGTGGCTGGGTAAATGAATGATGGATATTGTTTGGGAGGTGACATAAGCAGCCAGGAATGTGGCAACAGTAGGCTTTAATGAGCCATTCATCGATGACTCCCTCTCCAAACCCAAAGAGGTAAACTCTCTATGCTGTAGCAGTCACTGAATAAGAAATAAATGTAAGAGAAGTTAAGAAATAAACTTTCAGTAAACATTTGAAAGACACTGGCAACCCAGTGGTGTTCCAGTGGGCAGAGGGGTGGGAAGTGCAAGAAGGATCCTGGTGGAATGCAGACGACCCAGCTGAAAAGCTTTTCCTCCCAACAACTTCCTGCTACACAACACGTTCCTAGTACTGAAGGCGGTGGCTTGGAGGGATATGTCTGGTGGAAGCTGGGATTCCACTAAGCCCAGAATAAAGGAAGCCTTTCAAAGTCAATTTGGGCCTAGAAACATGCCCCACCTACCCCAAGTCCCCAAGCTTAGGTGAGCTCACTGGCTTCAAATACTAGCAAAGGAGAGCTCTGGGCAGTGTCAGAGCCCACACTACTCCTGACTGCCTGGCAGAGACTCACATGTGGGTTCCACTGACTATGCACTGCATACCCTGCCTTCCACTATGTGAGCCGTGAACCTTTTTAGCAGCAGTTCACAGGTCAATTGCTGCCCCAGGCCGACTGGACCTGGATACAGCACACTCCCTCGTGGCACACCAAAGCAAGACAGGGCCCTTGTAGTGCTAGTTTCTAAACCTCCTCTTTGCAATACCATGCTGGGTCGGCCGCTCTGCTGGGGAATTGGCTGTTTTGAGGGGGAGGGTGCCATCCCACTCCTGAACTCCCCCACCTTGCCTGCTGTGGCCTCTGATGTTGCCTATAGTTCCTGCTTGCATGGTCCTCAAGAAGGGTGTCCAAGGCTTGGACATAGGAGAGGGAGAACTATTTACTCCTGGTATTTATTCCTTCTTATTGCCCATCTGCCAGGCTACTACCAGGCCACTACCAGGCCACTACCAGGCCTCAGGCAAGGCCTGGCCCCGGTGGAGCAGTTTTTCAGTTCCTGAAAGCAGAGACTGCACCCCTGGCCCTGAGATTCATCCCCAGCTGTAAAAGCGCTTTCAGGACCCAACGGCAAAGCCTTCTGGAATCTGAGTCATCAGAGGCCTAGGCAAAAAGGTGACTGCTCTGGTTGTATGTGCATGGATCTGTCCAGAGTGTCTGTGAAGCCTCTGGAATGGTCTTCAGATGATACACGGGAGCCCTTGTTTTGAAGATCTATTGCCTTTACCAGATCTGAAGGGGAAGAAAACGAGGCACCACGCTGAGAGATAGAAAATGAACTAGTCATGATGACACGGCCACAATGTAGGTGGGTGCTGCAACCAAACTTAGCAGACTCAGCCAGCCCCTCCAGCCTGGGAACTGCACGTGGGGACACAATGGGCTGCCTTTCCAGGACTCAACTCCGCATCTAGCCAGGGGCAGAGCAGGCGTGCTGTGTGTGCCTGTCCCATGACGACTTAGGCTAATTTGAAAGCAATTACAGGGAATATGGAATGCTGCTTTCGTGTTGGCCTCACTTTCCCTTATTCGGAGTTTTCTCAGCCTACATGAAAAATCTGACTTCCCAGTTGGAGAAGAGGTATAAATACCAAGTGGAGTAGTGAGCATTCCAAAAGTCCTGCGTGTCCATCCAAAAAGCAACCCTCTCCTCTCCTGTCCCCGCCCAATAACCAATGTTCCTGCCTCAGCCAGGCACCAGAAAGTGTGCAGGCTGTGGCCGTGATGGACTGATTTTGGAGTGTAGTCCCTTCCTCATGAGGGACCCTGGTCTAAGACTTTCTCCCAGCTCTCTGCAGGGCTGGTTCTTTCTCATCATTCAAGAACTTCCCTCAGATGACATCACCCCAGGTAGTTTTCCCTGACCTTACTATCTTCACCACGTGATCACTTTACTCTGTATTTATTGCTACCACACATGATGTGCTTTGTCCACAGCCAACCTCCTTCCTAAGTCTAATGTAAGCTCCATGAGAGCGGGGTCCTTTTCATTGCAGGACCCCAGTGAGTTGCACACAGGAGGTGCTTGATATATTCTAACATAAATAGAATGGTGTTGGGGCTTCTCATGTCCAATCGTTTATGACCTCATGATTTCTACTTCCATTCTGTACTGGTGAGGGTCCCTACTTATGGATAAAACTGCTTGCTTTCAGTTTACAAAAATAATCCTGGAGCTATAGCTATTCCAAAAACAAGCCAGGGAAGACACTGCTCTTGACTTGCCACTTCAATGGAAAAGGGGTCCTCAGAGCCCCATTCACTTAGGTACTGGGGCCACTGGACTTTGTAGATATCCTGTTCAAGGGCTGGGCCTAGACAGTGGGTAGCAGTGAGTGGGCTGGAAGGAGGCAGGCTGAGGAGAGAATAATGTGACGTAGTGCTCCACAGCAAGGGCTGCTGGATCTTAACAAATGGTGACTTCAAATCTTACTTCACCACTTACTGTGTGTGGCCTCAGAAAACAAGAATCACCTCACTAAGCTGTTTCCTCCTTTGGAACACCATGTAAGCAATTGATCGGAAAATAACAGAGGAAGCGCTGTACAGGCAGCCTAGCAGAGAGTGAGTAAATAGTGAATACTGTGTCCATTACTATATTATTCCTGGTCAGGAAGGTACCATCCTCAATATTAGCACTGCAGCTGGCAAAGCCAGATCCTCCTGGGATTCGAAGAGTTGCTGGTGCACCCTGGTGGCTGACACACAGTGATCTTCCCTCAAACCTCCCATCCTCCATGCTGACCACCCGACCACCAAATAAGTAAAGGAATATTATCACCAGACCCAGTTCTTCTCGCTCCAGAGATCCTTTCACAATCAAGAAAAATCAGTATTTTTATGGAGTTATAATTCACATGCCATATAACCCCTTTACAGTATAAAAATCACTGAGTTTCAGTATAATTGTGAGGTTGTACAAGTATCTCACTATCTAGTTCCAGATCATTTTCATTACCCCAAAATGATGTTAGCAGTCAATCCCCATTTCCCCTCCTCTCAACCATGGGCAACCAATAATCTACTTTGTCTCTACAGATTTGCCTGTTCTGGACATTTCATAAAAATGAAGTCATATACTCTATGGCCTTTGTGACTGGCTTCTTTCATTCAGCGTATGTAACCAAGGTTCATCCACATTGTACAATGCGCCAGTACCCCATTCCTTTTTGTATGAATAATATTCCATTATATGGATGTACCACATTTTATCCATTCATAAGTTAAACATGTGAATGAATCTACCTTTGATATTATATTGAATAATGCTGCTTATAAACATTCACCTACAAGTTTTTGTGTGGCTATGGGTTTCCAGTTCTCTTAAGTCCATGCCTAGGAGTGGAACTGCGGGTCCTACAGGAACTCTACGTATTAATCATTTGAAGTACTGGAATGTTTGCCAAAGAGGCTGCACCATTTTACACTGCCATCAGCAATGTGTAAGTGCTCTAATTTCTCCAAACCCTTACCAACACTTTTTATTACCTGACTTTTTGATTATAGTCATCCTAGTAGGCATGAAGTGGTATCTCATTGTGGCTCTGATTTGTTTCTCCCTAATGACTAAGGATGTTGAGCGCCTTTTCATACACTTATTTGTATATGTTCTTTGGAAAATTCTAGTCTTTTGTCCATTTTGCCTTACTGGGTTATTCATCTTTTCATTATTGCATTGTAGGAATTCCTTGTGTATTCTGGACACTAGACCATTATCAGCTATATGATTTGCAAATATGCTTTCCAATTTTGAGGGATGCCTTTTTATTTTCTTAAGTGTCCTTTGATGCAAAAAAATTAAATATATATATGTATATATACATACATATATATACATATATATACATATACATACATATATATATATATATATATATACTTTTTTTTTAGGGAAAGGGAAAGGGGAGAGAAACATCGTTTGGTCGCATCTCGTGCACACCCCACTGGGGACCTGGCCCACAATCCAGGCATGTGCCCTGACCACGAAATGGAACTAGCAATCTTTTGGTTTGCAGACTGGTGCTCAATCCACTGAGCCACAGCAGCCAGGGCTGAAGCAAAATGTTTTTAATTTAATTGCTGTTCTTTGGTTGCTTACGATTTTGGTGTCCTATCTAATAAGCCATCACCTAATCCAAGGTAGTGAAGACTTAAGCCTCTGTTTTCTTCTAAATGTTATGGTTTTAGCTCTTACATTTAGGTCTTTGATCCAGTTGGAGTTTTTTGTATGTGATGTGAATTAGGGGTCCAACTCCATCCTCTGCATGTGGATATCTGATTCTCTCACAACTACTTACTGAAAAGACTACTCTTTCCCCATTGAATATGTTTTTCATTCATATTGAAAATCAATTGACAATAAATGTATGAAACCTCTGGACTTCTTAAAAATGCCTGAACTCCACCCCAGGTCAAGTGAATCAGATTTCCTTAAAGTGGGTCCTGAATAATGTTTTACAAAACTTACCAAGTGAGTCAAACATGTGGCTGGAGTTGAGAACTATCACTCTGATCTGACCCCCTCATTCTACAAATGAGGTAGGATCTAGGCCCAGGTAGAACTGCAGAGCCCCTGACACTGTATTTGGTTAGACTGTACTGGACCCTTAGAGCTAAAAGAATCCCCAAAGAAGCAAGGAATAGGGAGCCCAGGGTAGGGAAGTGCCCTGGTCTGAGCTTGTCTCAACCAACCATCCAACCCAAAGCTATTGGAGATTACATTCCACAGAACTGGATCCTCCCCAAGGAGAGAGAGCCTGCCCCCCACCACCTGCACAGAGTCCATAGAGAGATATGCGTCTGAACTAAAGGCAGGTGGGGCCCACAGGATAGAAAGAGAAGGCAGTGCTAGGCTCTCAAAGGAAAGCTTTTCAGCAGGAAGAGGAGATAAGTGAGCCCTACCTTGAAATAACTACCTTTAAAAGAGAAAACTTCCACTCCCAAAAGGCAGTTTTTAAATTAGGGCAGCAGCAGAGGCTGGGGATCTGCACTCCGCCTCCTCTAGCCCCATCTGGCATTTTGCTGTGAAATGATCGGGCACAGGGGCCCTTCACCTGGAGAACAGGCAGTCTGAGCTACAAAAACCCCATTTACTTTCAATAGCTTACAGCTGAGCTCAGGTTTCAGGGTGGAAAGGGAAATTAAAGATCGTCTGGTTTAAACTCTGATCCTTCAAAAAGATAGATACCCAAGTGAGCCAATTCTGGCCTTGAGTGCGTGGCTTGGAATCTGAACAGGTGCCTAAAAGGGTCCAGTCTATAGAATTAACATTTTAATCTGGACAAAGATGCCCATGGACTTACTCGTCCAATAACGGCATTTGGCATATGAGGAGGAAAAAAGTCAGAATAAGTATTTATGATTGGACACTTGAGGTAAGTACTACTGCCCTGAACTACTGGGACCACCTTGGGAAGCCCCCAACAAAACTGAGAGGTGCAAAGAATACTGCAGGCCAGGGGCATCTGGAGGCAGACAAAATACTCCCATTGCTCCCTCTGTTCACCTTCTAGAAGACAGCTTGCTTTCTGCTGGAATTTTCAAGATCCATAAATTGGGCCGTGTTGACGGAAGGACAATGATGCCAGGCTCAGGCGTGTGCTCTGACAGTGGTGCAGGTTTCGCCTTTGACAACTGAAACTCCTCCTTGCTGATCTTGTTCTTGTTTTGGGACACTCTGATTCAATGGTCCACCTGTCAGGTCAGAAGCCTTCTCCTGCTCCAGTGAAAGCAAGGAGCAGTGTCTGGAGGTAGGCGCCATGCTAGGATGGACTAGGTTGGTCTGGAAATCTGTGCTCTAGACACACTGGGGGAAACTGGAGCCTGGGGCAGTGCTCACAGACATGCCCTTGTTTCACATATACTCTCACAGCCTGGATGTAAGACAATCCCTTTGAGAAGCAGGGTGAGTTTGGAGGCCGAGAAAATATAGGGCATTTATCTGCATGATCGAGTCCTCTCATCTGAGTGGACCAGCACTGGCAGGGGCCACATAGAGATGCTGGGCGCTTGTCAGCCTGCCTGCCCTTTGCTGAGACTCGATGCAGCTCCTCTTCAGGGCTGGCAGCAAGCAGGGGCTCAGTGAGTACTGGGTGAGGAGTGAATGAATCCATCAACCCAGGAGGTGCCTTAAACCAGAAATTCCTGGCTTTGAATCTAGAGTCTGCTGAGAAGTAACTGGTGGTGTTCAGTATTACGTACTCTTACCCTCAGCCTCATTAAGCAGGCACTGGGTCCACTTCCTGGCATGGAACTGGGATGGTGTTAGGGGCAAAGTCTTTGCGGTTTAAGAAATCATTCTGGATTTGGGATGTCTTTTTTTCCCTTTGTCATATTTACTCTGCCTTACACCCCTTGGTCACATGAGATGGACAATGTAACAATAATTTGGGAGGATTTTTAAAAAGAAAAACCAAAAATAAGGTTCTACAGACAAAGGGTAATTATAGGATTGGGAGGAACCAGTAGAGAGAGACTGAAACCTCTGACTCATAATTGCTCCATTAAAAACGGTGAAACCGTTTGCCCTGGCAGAGAGACAAGGCTAGACTCTCACCCTGGCTTGCCCCACCTACAGGCCTTCCTGGGGCTGTTACTAAGGCCTGGCCAAACCATACAGTAGTCATAAGGGGCAGCTGTCTCCAAGAACAGTGTGACGTCAGAGGAGAATGGGGCCCCGCCACTTTCAGGGACAGATCTGACTCCCAGCTCTGTAACAACAAAGGAGTGTCTGGCTCTACGTATTTGGGGGGTGGGGGAATAGGGTATAATGGGATGCCATCATGAAGGCGTGGTTCGTTCTCCAAGAAGAAACTCGGCCTGCCAGCTCAATGTGCACCATTAAAGCTACGAAAGGGCTGAGCCTTAAATGGGTGGGGTGTAGGTCTTACCTAATAAAATTGTACAAATGACTCACATTTACTGAGCACTTTTTGTGCACCAGGATTTGTTCTGAATGCTCTACATTTTACAGACAAGGCTCTGAATGCTGAAGTGACCTGCCCTTGCTCACAGGGCAGGGAGGCGCCAGAGCTGGGACTCACGGCATCTGCTAACTAACCTCGAGTCCGGCCCAGGTTGCTTCCTGTTTCTCACCCTGTTGGGCTCCATGTGAGGCACCTCACATGGTTTCTCTCATTTGAGCCATTCTGTGGAAGACATAAAACCAAGCACCATCCAGGAGGCCTTGAGCCAATTCCATCTACCACCAGCTCAGCAGGCCTAGTGCTGGACTGCAGGGTGAGTCATGAGAGAGGGAGGGGAAGTCATGTGACCCAGAGAGAATCAGAGCTATGCTGAGGTGTCCTGGTTACCTTGACATTCCTGTGATTCTGCCAAGGTAAGAAGTAACCTGAGGAGTTTGCCTTATATGGGCACAATGACAGATTTCGACACCACAACGTGTTAACTGATCCTGCATCAAATCCGTTCAGGACTCCATAGAAGATAAAGGTATTCTGAAACTATAGGAAGTAACAATTTATGACGGGTTAATCACCGGTGACTCATAAAACAAAGATGAAGCCCAACTGCCACTGCGTGCCTTCAGAGAAGAGGTGGGGGAAGGTAGGTGGCTCCCAGGCCAGCAGATGTATCACTCTCCTCACCGCATGTCAGGGGAAGCCTGGCTTAGGCACCTCTTTGCAGAACAGCAAGTCCTGTCGGGGTTTAGAGAGCCCCCGACGGCCTGCTTCCTCTCTGAAAGGAACGGCAGAGCAGCCGTTTTTAGCCTTTCAGGCCAGCAGGGGACAGAATGGTTAGGTCTGAGTGCCTTGCCACTGCCTGAGAAGCAAAGAGGCTGACAAGGCCTTACAGAATTCCAGTCATCCTAGCCTGGGCCAAAATACTGGCATCACACATCCTCTCCCAGGTAGTCCCCAGACCCCCAAAGGGCGAGACCCACTGCTCTGAGCCTCTCCCAAACTTCATTCATTCATTCCAATTTTAGTATGTACTGAGCATCCACCATATGCCACCTACTGTTCTGAGCACTGGAACTAAACAGACAAACACTCCTGCCCCCATGAAGCTTAGTTCTAGTGCTGGAGACAATACATAGGAAACGAAGGTAATTAGACAGTGATAATGCAATACAACAGGGTAATACTTATAAAGAGTAACTGGAAGAAGAGGACAGTGGGTAGGGAATCAAGTTTCACCAGTCAGGGCAGGCCTCTGTATGGAGGTGCCATTTGAGCCTGCACAAACGGAAAGAGCCAACCAATTGACAAGTAGAGGATATTATTCCAGGGGGCCTACAGGAAGAGTACCAGGGGCTGGTTCACATTGTGCCTTATGGGCCATGTGGGGTGATCAACAGGAAACCTCTGGAGGGTCTCCCAGAGGGAGTAATATGACCAGATTTATGATGTGGAAGATATCCCTAGAGGCCATGTGGATGGCAGGGTTATAGCAGTGAATATGGAGGCAACTCAAAGGCAAAGCAGCTAGGACTCGCTGTCCTTTGTCAAAGCAATCCTATCCTGCCACCCCCCCCAAACCAGATGGCTCGTAGAACAAAAATGCATCCCATGAACAAACCCAGGATCCCACCCCATCTTCTTCAGAAACACATAGGCCTGAGGGTGAACCACAACAGACTTCACAAAGGGACACTTCAAGGGCAACAACAGTGGAATGCTTCCTTCAGCAGAGAAGTGGAAATTATAGCAAGGAGTGATTTTCAAAGGGTAAGGGTAGGTGTCCCCTACTCAAATTTAACCTCAGCAGCTTTTTTTAAATATCTATTTTCTGGTATGGCAGATCCACATGAGACTCAACTTAAAAAACAGTTGTGCTGTTGAAAAACGTCATTGCTTTAAACCTTAAATCCTCCATGCCAAATCAATTCCAAATAGTGGTAGTCCCTATACCCCACCAGAACTAGGGGAAGACAGGGCTCTGTCAGGCCAAGTTCTGGAAGGGGAAAGAGGAGTTTCTGGTTCCACTGATGAACCCTGGTCCCTCTCCTTCCTGCTAAAGCTTTTGATCCTCTCTACTCTGTGGGTGGCAAGACTCTGGAGGAAGACAGACAGACACCACATGTGTTGCTCTTCTGGTCTGAGATGGCTGAGGCCTGCTCCCTTCTGTAAAGCAGAGCCACAAACAAAGGGAGGATAAGAAGGCCTGTATCCCAGAGTTCCCCTAGTGTCTGGCCTGCTGCCTACAGATGGAACTTGATGGAGAGAACCAGAGCAAGGCAACCTGAATTCACAGCAGAGTTGCCCAAAGTAAGAAGCCCCGGTGGGAGCAAACCCTTGCCATAAGTTTCCAACAGCCACAGCATCCCCCCAACTTGAACCAGAAAAGAAAAAAGAAAGAACGAAAAGCAGAGACACTGGAAAACCTCAGTTTATTTAACTAAACACCTACTAAGGTGAAACTATCCTTCAGGTAGCTAGCTTCCTGCTTCCGGGACAGCTCAGCTTCAGGGCAAGTAGACTCACAACCAAGAATGGGGAGGTGGGGTGGAAGAGTCTAGCATGAGAAGCAGAACCTGCCAGTCCTGACCTAGAGGAGTGCACGGTTCGGCTGGAGAGGGACACTGGTGAGCCAGTCCCTGCTGGGCAGTGTGATCTGAGGACAGCAAAGGTCAGGTGACACCTAATCCAGACCATGAAAGAGGAGTGCTATTCCGATAGGTGGTGACCTGGGAAAAAGGTCAGTCCATGTAGTGGGAACATCAAAAGCAAAAACCACGAATATGCAGGAGCTATTGGGGACCTCTAAAAGAAGGTGGCAGGAAATGGTGTCACTTGGGGTCAAAGGATAGAAAGGCCAAAGATTTCAGGCTTATTCTCTGGGTAGTGGGGGGAGGGGGAAGACATAGGAAGGTTTCTCAGAGTGACCTGGTTAGATATGCATCTTGGAGAGATAATGTTCATGGAGATACCGAGGTGAACTAGGAGGCTGAATGAAGCCAGTTAAGAGGCCGCTTTGGGAGACCAGTACACAGGGATGCTGCTGCTGATACGATGGTGGTGGTGGTTGTGGGATCCAACAGCAGCACACTTCCTGTGTGCTAGGCATGGTACAAAGGGCACACAAGTACTAACACACTCAAGTCTCACTACAGCAGACCCTGGAGGCAGACATTATCCCCAGAGTGACTAAGGCATTTCTCCAAAGTCACACAGCTCAAGGTAGCAGGTGGCAGTCCTGCAGTTTACACCCAGGATGGGTGATTTTAGGATCTGTACTTTTAAGCATGCACTATGTGGTCCTGATTTAGGACAACAGTAGTAACAAAGGAAAGGAGCAATGTTAGGATTGAGGTATTTGAAAGAGGGAAAAAAACACATGAAACTTGGTTCCCATTACACACTGAGGTCTGATAAGATTCCAAGGTTTTGCACTTGGATAGGGCAATGGCAAACTGGGCATGGAGAACTCGGAGAGGGACCACAAAGAGTTTCGTTGGGGGCGTACCAAAAATGCAGTATGTACTGCACAACTCAGCATTCAGAAATTAAAGTCTAAAACTCATCAAGAAGGTCATTCAGTCACCCATGCAAACATTTCCTGAGCTTCTCCTATAGTCAGACATGGTGCTGTGCCAGGGGTACAGGGAAAATATGACAAGGTTCCTCTGTGAAAGACCCCCCACTCTAACAGAGGGAAGAGAGATGTTATAGACAATTGCTCTAGAGAGTGAGAAGTGTGTCAGGACTAGAGACATGGGAGTATCCACAAGACATGAGGCTTCGGGCCAGGGGAGGGTGGACAGATGAAATCCTCCAGGTAAAAGGCCACTGTGGAATGCCCTCATTTAAGAGGCAGCAAGGGGGAAAGAATTCTAAGACAGGGAATGAGAAGAAAGAATCAAAGGAAACAGCAAGGAAGGCAAAGGAATGCATTTTGAGGTTTTTCTGAAGAAAATGGTCAGAAGCATCAAGTTTAACTGTGATTATATCAAAAACATGTACATCTATTAGAGAATCACACCAAAGTAACCTATGGGTGATATCTGGGGCTGTCTTTAAAAAATATTCTGAAAAGGGAGTGTGTTGGGGGAAGCTGATGAAACAACTTTGGCAAAATGCTGATAATCATGATGCTGGGTGATGGGTACATAAGAATTCTCTCTACTTTTGTACAAGTTCACGTGTGTATGGTCTTTTTGAAAAGGATCATACATTGCAGAGACCTTGAGAGAGAGAGTAGGGACCACTGCCTGTATTTCCAGCACCTGATACAGCATCTGGCAAATAGGAGGTGCCAAACACATCCTGACTAGGGGGTGGTATGCACACACCCTCAGAGATAGAAGTCTCTAGAAATCTTTGAGAGAGCAGACTGAGGGAAACTGTGGGGGCTAAGAAGTATGTGGGAAGCGAGGAAATGGAATCAGTGAGCACCAGGCCAATACCCAAGCACGTTTCTTTTTCCCAAGGTACAACGCAGCTTGTGGGCCATCTAGTCCCA
This sequence comes from Artibeus jamaicensis, assembly GCF_021234435.1. Taxonomy (NCBI): domain Eukaryota; kingdom Metazoa; phylum Chordata; class Mammalia; order Chiroptera; family Phyllostomidae; genus Artibeus; species Artibeus jamaicensis. The sequence goes on from NW_026521848.1 coordinate 2,225,630, forward strand.
TTCTATTTTCCTACAAGAGACAAGAGACAGGTTCGACTGCTCCCACCCACCCCCTTTGGCTTCAGATTCCCACTAAGTTCCCTGTGTTCCCCTCCTCTCATTATCCAGTAAAAACTGCTGAGGCAAACAGCCCTTTTCAAAGGCATATCAGGCATATCAGAGCACACCTTACTATCGTCAAACAAACAATCCATCTCTTTCTCGCTTTTCTCCTCTCCTGCAGAACAAAGTTGTATTTAAAAGGAGAAACAGTCTCAGGTTTTGTCTCCTGAACAGAGAGAAGGTCCCAGGGGCAGAGAGACTCAGGACACCCAGTGGCTGATTCCCCAGCATCGCTCCTGCTGACAGCCCCAGAGGTGTGGAAGGACATGGCAGACAAAGCCCGAGGCCAAGCCCAACAGCAGAGACAGGGTGGCCGTGTTGTTCTGGGTCCCATGGCCTGGAGAGCCCGGAAGAGCTATCGAATTCTGCTCAACCACACCACGTAGGCTCTATCTTTCTCTAGAGTTTCCATGGTACTGACTTCTCTGCCAATGCCCCATAAATAACAATGGCCACCAAAGATAGCCCAGACTATGCTTCCTTTCGTGGTATTGCACGTCTCCAGGCTCAGCTCAGGATAGGGAGATGAGTGGGCCGCCCCAGGATTCAGTGCAACACTAAGCTGGCTGCAGGAAGGTGGCCAGCCAGCTAAACCACAGGGCTATGTTTTTGTTTTAGCTATCCTTAGAAACAAAACACTTTATCGTCTCTTACTATTGTAAGTTAATTTGACCTATAAGTAGCAATTTCTGTATAAAATATAAAAGTTTAAAAAAGGGGGAAAAAGTCTAACCACATGTATCATTTTGAGGGCAGGGGCCTTCTCCTGTCTCGATCACTGTGTCCCTGCTGCCTAGACCTGTGCCTGGCATGCAGCACATGGACATCCAGCTTGGGAAACAGTTACACAAAAGAGGATGAATTCTTTGAGTGCGGGCCTGCGAACCAGACAATCGCGGTTCGATTCCCAGTCAGGGCACATACTGGGGTTGCAGGCAGGTTCCCTGCAGGTCAGTTCCCAGCAGGGGACGCATGAAAGGCAACCATACATTGATGTTTCTCTCCCTCTCTCCTTCCCTTCCCCTCTAAAGATAAATAAATAAAATCTTAAAAAAAAAAAGAGGATGAATTCTGTTCCGTGATCCCCCCACCTCTCTAGGCGACAGTGATACCTCTTCTTTTCCCACTCAAAAAGCATGCTATTTATGTCTCATTAACTGGCAGGCACTGATAATAGAACTTTTCAAGGACAGCTGGCTGCCTCAAAGTGTCCAGGAGAGTGCTCTTATATGATCTTCCAGAGCACCCACAGGGCCGGCTTTTAGGTAGGACTCAACTGGCCTGCAGAGGTAGGTAGCCTGGGCCTGGAAAGTGACAGCACCCTCTTTCTCAGAGAAGGGACTGCGGGTGATCTATCTCTGTCTCCAGCACCAAGCAGAGCAGAGGCACTCCCCAATGGGAGATTCTCAAATAAATGGATGGACAGATGGGTGGCAGGTCCATTCTACATAAGTATTTACTGAGCACCTATATTTGCCAGACATTGTCCTACACGCTACAGATAGAGTAGTTGAAGAAACAGATTCAGTCTCTGCTCTCATGACCTTCAGTCTCATGAGAGTGAGCATGGAGAACACAAAGGACGGTGAGAGGTAAAAAGTGAAATGAAGGAGACAGGCCTGCCACTGAGAGGGGCAGAACCTAGGCCCGACTTCCCTACAAATAACAGTATAAACTCACATCTAACGTGGGGATCTGGAGAGGAGAGATGGGTTCCCGGGTGAGGTAGCTGGTGTACCTGAAGTACAATGGGAGTACCTGAAGCGGTGGAAGGGAGAGAAAAGAGGCTGGAGAGAACAGAACCTGCATGGCCCAGTGCACTTTCAGTTTTGATCCCAAGAGCAAAGGATCCCGAACAAGATTTCAAGTACAACACTGTTTGGCTCCTGTGCAGAGAATGGACTGGAGGGGTCCAGGGGTTGTTCCTTCAACTTCAGCATCAGCGCCTGCGCCACGGTGTTTCTGCAGTAGTGCTCCAAGGGTGGGGGGGGGGGGGACCTCAGGGCTTCCTGAGATGAAAAGCTACAAGTTGGGCCTTTCTGCCTTTCCGGGCCTGTCTGTGGTAAAGAACAGAAGAGCTGCTTGTTTACCTTTCACATCCGGCCCCAGAGGCCCTGTGTAGGTGGGAAGGCTTCCCAGAGGAAAGGGCACATGTGGTGTTCTGCAGGACACATAATTCCTCCTCTAGCCTCCTCCAAAGCACTGCGGGGCCCACTATGGGGCCCACTGGCCTCCCTCAGCTGTCTCTATCCCACTCACAGGACACAACTGAACAAGGCACTCGACCTCTCCTGGCTTAGTTTTCTTGCCCAGCAAGGCCCAGAGTCTGCCCCTTCAACCACATGGGTTCCATCTACCACCCTGTGTCTGAGACAGTAAGGATGAGTAGAGATTGCTGCCTCTTCCCAAGAATCTTGCTTCTAGGACCCCCAAATGCTTACTGTGTACATATCCAACAGTTGAACTTAAGTGCCAGGTATGGCACTTCACTGAGTCCTGTTGTAGACACATCACTGACCCTGTCTGTAGATGAAGAAACTGAAGCTTCCTTGCCCAAGGTCCCTCAGGCAGTAAGTACTAGGCCAGGACCAGCATCTGAACCTCTCTGACTTCATGACCTATGTTCACGAGAAGCCAAGCCTACAGACTCCAATGCAGGAGAAAGCCTGAGGAACACATGCGAGTCCACTGCAGCCTCTACTCTGCCAGGCCTTGCACCTCAGGTGTCCAGGCTCTGCTCTCTCTCTGCTATGAGGCCTCTTAGCTGGGTGATGAACAGCTGGGTCCATCCAGCTGACCTTTCATCAGGAAACCCTCTGGTAGCAGCTGAAACCTTTGCCCAACACCTCATCAGCCAAAGTGCACATGATAAAACATGGACTTGAGCCCTCAGATAGATAGAGGCGTCTGTTGTCAGCCATAAAGACTGTACTTGAGACCCTCACAAAGATCCTCCTTGAGAAAGATTTCTAGGATTATTAAAGAGCAACAAAGTCAAGCCCTGGCTGGTACGGCTCACTGGGTTGAGCACCGGCCTAAAAACCGTAAGGTTGCCAGTTTGGTTCCTAGTAGAGGCGCATGCCTGGGCTGCAGGAGAGTACCCAGCTGGGGGCGTGCAAGAGGCAACTGATGCAACTGATCACTTGGACATCATGCTCTTTCCCTCTTTCTTCCTTCCCCCACTCTTATAATTAAAAAAAAAGAAAAAAAAAAAGGCAACACCCAAGCCAGGTTTGGCTGTGCTCTCACCATATGCTTTCCAGACCTGGATTCACTCCTTGGCTAGTTTCAGACCTTCAGTTTCAAAAATATCTAGTTTGTGCTTGTCTATAAAAGAATGCGGCTGGGCACCTCCCACCAGCAGAAAACAACTCCCACTGCTATCACCTGTTCTTTGAGATGAAGCCATATATAGACAGACTGAATCTCTGGTTTGGCCAGGGAGCCAAGTCAATGCCCCAGCTTCCATGGGTGTCCAACCCACAGCCCATGAACGTGGCCCAACACAAAAATCACAGAAAACTGTAAATGTATTTAAAACCTTTTTGTTTTTCTCATCAGTTTTCGTTAGTGTTTGTGTATTTAATGTGTGGCCCAAGACAACTCTTCTTCCTCCAGTGTGACCCAGAGACGCCAGAAGGTTGGACACCCCTAGACAGATTCCCTCCAGAGGTGTCGCTCAATCATATGATGAACGGAAGGTGAAAGAAATATCCATGCACTGGCATGACTAGGCTGCTGAAGCAGGGATGCCACCAGCTCTGGCCCTCACCATACCCCAACCTACAGGACCCAAACCATAGGCCCTTTGACGCTCTCCCAGCTCTGAAGCCCAAGGACCACAGTGAGAGAGCCTTGAATCTCATTACTAGGGGTAGGAAGAGAGAGGAAAGAGAACTAATAGCTAGCTCAGCCCTGATGTGGGAGAAATAACCTAAAAGGAGAAGGGTGTGCTTTAATTCTTGGTTCTGTTGTTTACTGACTGAGTGACCTTAGGCAAGTCATCTAACCTCTCTGAATCTGTTTCCTCATCTGTGAGATGGGGATAAAAACACAAGGCTGAAGTGAGTATAAGCTGAAGGAATAGAAGAAGTGCTGTTTGCCTCATTAGCTACCATAGGATCTGTCTCATTATCAAAAAAGGACACACTTTTATGGTGTTCCACTCGACCAGGAGTGCAACAAGGACAAGGATGACTCTGTCTGTCTTCACAGCTATATACCCAGTGCATAAAACAGTAACTGGAAGGAAATATATATTTGTAGGAACCATGCTTTCTTGTTGCATTTGGAATAAAATCCACACACCTCACTGGAGGTATGTTCTGGCTGTAGTCACCTTTTGGGCCTCATCTCACACCATCCTTCCCACTCTGCCCCAACCTCTAATTCTCTCCGCTTCCACACTCTTCAGGGCTCCCACCTGAGACAGTCCTCTCCCAGGTTGGCTCCTGCTCACCCTCCAGGCCTCCTTTCACTGTCCCCATCTCAAAAGGGCTCCCATAATGGTTCCAATCTACACCTAATTCCCCACTCCACCTTCTTAAAGGGCTCTGTGCTCTTTTCCTTCATAACAATGATCACAATTTGGGACACTATATACTTGGGACTTTTGTTGTTGTTGCTGTTTAATGTCTCTCTCCCCATGAGCAGTAAACTCCCTGAGGATAGCAACAACTATTTTGTACACATCTCTTTATTTGGTAACCTTGTTTATGTGACATACTGGATAACTGTTAAATAAATGCTGAATGGATGGACAATCCCATCCTCTCTGATAATCATGCTGGGATCAATCATTAAACAATGGCGAGGGGGCTTCTCCTCCTTATCAAATGGTTGCTGTACCTCTCCCTTCCCCTCCATACTTCATTTCCTTCCTCCTCCATTCATTCCAAATCCACCGAAAGGGATGTAGATCAAAAAATAGAAACTCATATAACAAATACTCCCCGTGTGTTGCCCATATGGCTGGCAGTTCCCACTTATGAGAACTCCTACTGCTCTGGTCTCTACATTAGTGAATGCCGCCAATCTGTGGACAGCTAGAAACTTTCTCATCCTGATCACTGTGGTAAAGTGACAGACCTGCTGGCATAATGGGACAGACAGACTAGCCTGGTGATAAAGTCTTCACTGCCCAGCTGTTTTTCTGAGTTAAAAACTCTTTCCCTTGCAGAGTTTCCATCCTTGGACAGACAGTAAGCAATGCAGAGCATTACAACCATTTTCCCTTCAGCTATTTCTAGGCACAAGTAACATCTAGGGACTCAAGGACAGCTTGAGAGAACAATCAAACCAGGAAATACTCAAACCCATATTTGAGTATTTGTTGCAGAGGCAACAAAGCCCAAAAGTTAAGGTTGAGGGCGATGCCTTTATGGAGAGTTTCCTGTCGTTTCCAGACAGCTCCAAATGCAAAGTTTGGTAAGTTTTCTGTGAGATCATTAATCCCATTAAAAGGAGAGCTTAGGGATAAAAATTACATAAAATTTTCAGGTGTAAGTGTCCAGTTTCCCCCCCCAAATCAACAACTTTATTGCACACCTACTATAACTAATTTTTCTGAAACCCATCTACTCTTTCCTTTGTAATCAGTGCTGTGTTCTAGCTTTTCTAGCTACACAGATCTTACCATTGCTCTCTTTCACAAAACTTGGATTACTCATATCTTCCAGAAGTCAAATTGAAGTGGTCAATCATAAATGAATATTTCTGTACATCTGCCACTTGGGGGCAGATTCTGAACTGGCAGTTAATTTTTTTTAAAAGATTTTACTTATTCATTTTTAGAGAGAGGGAAGGGAAGAAGAAAGAGAGGGAAAGAAACATAGATATGTGAGAGAAACATCAACTGGTTGCCTCTTACACTTCCCCAACCAGGAATCTGGTCTGCAACACAGGAAAATGCCCTAATTGGGAACTGAACCAGCAACCTTTCGGTTTGTGGAATGATGCCCAACCCACTGAGCCACACCAGTCAGGGCCCAGCAGTTAATTTTGAAGGTTGGCATTGTTCACCAGGTTACTGTGTGTGCATAAAGGCCTTTATATGAAAGTGTTGTTTGGAGCCTTTTAAAACAACAAAACAAAAAAATTAAAACAAAAACAAAAAACTTTCCACTTTTTTTCCTTAACAGAAGCATGGAGCCAGCCCCTAAAAATATGTATATGGTTAAAGGAATTCTGAAGAGCCAACTCTGTTAGTTATGGTAATGTAAAAAGGGAGGAGTCCAGAGGCGGAAAACCAGACACACCCACCCTTTTTTGACTGCCATTCATTTCAACCACCTTTTATCAGAGCTGTCACCGAGGAGCAAAAGAATATGGATTTTCTCCTCCCCAGAAAAAAGATAAGCAGCAATCCAGTCAAGCATAGTAAAGAAGGAAAAAGGAGGCAGAGACAGGATCAAAACCATGCAAATATCCAGGGTCAAAGGTCACAAATGGGTGGCTCTTGGGATCAAATAGGTCCCATTTTGTACAGCCTGCAGTGTTTTTTTTCCTTCAAAATGAATTAATTGCCCCATAAAACTTAGGATTTCCCAATTCCAGGAGAATGAAGTTCCTAGGCTTCACCCCACTCTGGTCACAATCAGCTGAGGCAGAGTAGTAGCTGCCCTGTCCCCACCCAGGCTACTTCACTGGTTTTTGTCACTTGCCCTATAACCCAGGACAATAAGTCCCTCAGAGCTCCAAAAGAAAATCAGGAGCACTCACAGCTATTCCCCTCACAATGGCCCAGAAGACAGGACACCCACTGGGAGTGACAAGCTACATGCCAGGATGGAGCCACCTGTCCCACTATTCCTTGAAAAAGGAGGGAGGGCAGAGATGCCCAGCTCAGCTCCTCTCACCTGCATCCCACCATGCTCCTATGTTCCCACACATGGCCTGAAATCCCAGTGGTCCTCAACTTCCCTGAGTGGAAACACCAAATTTCCTGGGGAATCTAGGAGACATTCTTTCCAGGGACTCTATCCAAATGGTGGGGCTGGGAGGCTGAGATGGGGCAAACGGAGGAAAAAGGCATGGTCAGGAAAATGTTAGAAACACCAGATATACTGGGTCTGCAGGGCTCTGAAGGAACTAACTCCTTCAGCTGCCAACACTTTCCAATTGCTACTAAGAGTGAACAGCTATTTCTACAAAAGATCAGAAAAGTACTAAAGTTTCCATATATTGAAGACAAGCCTGGAGATGTCCTGGCTGGGCTGCAACTGCCTCTCCCTCCTTCACTCAACTCTTGCTTCAAGCTACCTGCCTAATGAGCAAGTGAGCCAGCATTTCCAAGAGATGATTTCCAAAGTATCTCCAAAAACAAAATCCCAGGAGCAGACCATGAGGTGTCAGCCCTCGTACTATTATCAAAAAGTGGTGCTAACTTCATCAACTTCCTAATGCCACACGAGGCTCAGCTTCCTGGCAGTTACCTCAAAAACATGGCTCCAAGTGTAGAAAGCAGCTCCCGAATCAAGCAGCAGCTGGAACAATCCAAGGGCAACAACCACCTTTCCAGGCAATGGCTGTGGCTTTTGCCACAACTCCCACCCTGATACTCTTCACCAGCTCCTACACCCAGGTGTCTCAGTTACCTACTCAACCTAAGTAAAAAAGAGCATGTTTGCAGCTTCTAGACTAGTCCTCTACCCATCCACTTGAGACCAGACTGAGCCACATAGAAATTCTAGATGCCATTGAGGGGGGTACCTGTAAAGTCTGGTGTCCTGGGCCAGGAGATGCATCCTTTTTGTCTAGATCTGTCATCCCTTTCCAACAACATGTCCCAAGCCAGAATAGTTTCAGGAAAAGCTGGATTGGAAGGTGACTCTGCGAGCTCTGGGGAGCTTACAAAATCACACACCAAGAACCACACTCAGGACACATATGCAAGTTGGTTTGTAAGAGAGGTAGCCCTGAATATCTGAGCTCCTAGACACACACAGAATATTGGAAAGATCCTTTCCAAACCCAGGAAAGCAAAAGCAACTTCAGTTAGACTACAAGCAGTAAACCACAGGCCATATTCATATCTACATGTCACCCTAATATTTGGTTCACTTCCATCATTCTATTCATTGTCCATCTGCATCTCCAGGATGTAACTGCTATGACAAAAGCTACATTGGTTTTCTTTCTTACAGTATCTCTAAGCCTCAGTGTCTGGGTATGTCAGTTGAGTGGTAGTGGGGGGGGGGAATATTAGCACATCACGGGATATGAACCACAGGAAACTTACATGGCTCTTCTATTTAATCCTCAAACTTCCTTCTAAAGCTATTAGGATGTTTTTTAAGGAGAGGAGGGTGCAGGGAACACTCTCAACTGTATCCTGATCCTACATTAGCATTTCACCAAGAAAATGGACTGTGCAAAGCATGAAATGAGACACCACATCATACCCCACTGAGTAAATTACCCATGGTTTATTTGGAATGCTAAGAAATAGGCACCTCAAAAAACATCTCTCTTAACCAGACCTGGATCTTCTTATGACTGCCTCTGCCATATAAATAGTAAGCCAGCTTGCATACTTTGCTTTAATGTCTTCATACAGGGCTGGTTCAAGTTTATTTTTGTTGCTTTCATTTTAAGACTGTGTTTATGCTTCTCTGTTAGACTTCCAGCCAGATGACAAGATGCAGTTTTTGTCCTTTTTTCAAAGATGCTCCAGACGGTTCCTGGAGGCACATGGAGAGATGAACAACCCAGAGATGCCAACTCACTGGCATTGAAGAGTTTTCCAAAATGGTTTTTGTGGAAGAAACAGATACATTACACTAGTCCTGTGCCTCGGTTTCCACACTTCTGAACAATGGAGGTCCTCCTCCTCAGAGCAGCAGCATTTACCTAGTACCAAACTTAGCATTTTTGCTTTGCTGGTCATAAATCCCAGACTATAACAGCCAGTTACCCAAGGAAGCACTAAATGGAAAATGGCTCAGAATAGGCTGTCTCTGAACAGCAGCAGCATTTTAAGGAGCAAAAATAGTAAGAGAAAATTTTTTTAAACTTGAAAAAACAAGGAAAGTTAAACCTAGCTAAGAATATTTCAAAGACTCCCAACGTGTGATTTCTCTTCCATCCAGCTCTTCCACTGATTTTCCTCTTCTAGAGACAACTAAATACACATATTCACACTTTAAAAAAAAAATCCCACTAACCCTCCTCCCCCAAGGCCATGCTTGGTGGTGACGGCTTTGAACAATGACATCATCCCAGGTCTGCCTCTTTGGCAGGGTCACCAATATTGTTTGCAGCAAATTTCCTGTAAAGGCTCTTAAGGCAGGAAACTAGTCCTGTGCCTTGAGTCCTCCGCCTGTTCTGAGCCATCCTGTCAAGTTGAAACAAAGACTTTGTGCTTTTTCCTTAAAAAAAAAAAAAAAAAAGGTTCCTTGCACTTTTAACAAGCATCTTAATTATAGCTAAAGAATTAGATATATTTACAGATGACCTCATGCCTACTGATAATTAGCAATTTTGAAGAACCACCCTTAGATGGTTCCTTCTTCTTCATTCCTTACCCAGAGTGCCTTCACCCCCTCCCTGAGCAGTAAGGTTAATTACTAAGCTTGACCTTCCAAAACAAGCAGGTCTGGCCAGTCAGCACCCCTCCCAGCCAAGGCTCCCCAGCAGAGAGGAGGTTGTTCTTCCTTCTCCCAAGTGGAGAATGGAAAGTGCTAGAAACTGCGCACTGGAGAGGGCTGATGTGCCTGGGATAATGATGCAGGAAGGGTGACAGGTTTCTGGGGGCCCCACTCTAAGTGTCAACAAGTTTTAATTAACTCCTGGGCTAATTTAACCCTGGCACAATCAAGGGGAAGAAAACCGCTCATGACAAAGGCAGAAAGTGTGTGGATTTGCTGAATACCAGTTGCAACGAAGGGAGAAGGGAGATCTCTCTCCGAGCAGATTGCCAGGCAGACTCTTCTTCATGGGAGTCCCCTGGTGTGCAGAACCCCAGCTGGAGGTGCAGCTGACTTGCCTTTCCATGCGCTTTTCTGTGTGAAAGGGTGTCAACCACCACAACCTGGGTGGCCCTCCCGCAGGGGACCGCCTGCTGCCAACAATGGGCAGCTCCTGAAAATGGCTACTACCCCCCCCCCCCCACCGCCTAACACCAGTCAGTTGTTGCTCCCTTGTAACATTTTCCAAATTTGCTTCAGGCCTGCGCCCTGTTAGGGGAGAGGCTGGGAGGCCAACATTCTCCTCATTCTTTTGCCTTATTAGGTCGTAGATTTGATTGCTTTTGGGGGGGATAGAAGCTAAAATGAGGAATGGCATCAGGAAGTGACCTCGGGGAAAGGGGGGGGGGCAGAAGGAAGGTGGAAGTGGCTGAAGCAGCAGCCATGAGAAACACAGGGAAAGGAGGCCTGGCCTTAAGGGGCATGGCTTGCTAAATCCTCAAAAGTTCCCTCTTTCCTGGTCAGCAGCTGGGCACAGGCTCCTGAACACCTCAAGGCCCTGCATGACAGCATTTGGGACAGTTATTTTGGGTTTATCAGTGGGAAGGCCTTCCTGTTTCCACATCATTACCAGTTGAGAGGAGGAGGCCTGGCTCAAAGCTGTAGGTTGCTTCTAACTTGAGTCAGTTTGTTTGTTCGTTCATTCTTGCTTTGGAGGAAGGGGAAAGATGGGGACCAGGGAAGGAGCCCCTTGGCTGATCCCAAATTTAATAACAAGCTGAGTTACTCATGAAAGAGCCTTGCCAGCACTGCTTATGGCTAATCCAAACACAAAACTGTTTAGGGCTTGCAACTCCGAAACAAGAAGCCACCTCCCAGGTAATGAGGCCCAGATGGACCTAGAGGCAGGGGAGAGGGCTACATTAAGCCACTTGCAGCTCAAGTGCCAGCTGCCACTTGACAGAAGCTGTTTCTTTGAAGTTACTGGCTAGGTTTGGGGTTCAGAGGTCCTTGTGGGAAGACTTCAGGAAAGGGGGTATACGGTTTGGCTTTCCACTAAGCTGCACACTGCAGCAGACCCTTTCAGCTTTTTTAAAGAGAAAGCTCAAGCAGCAGACCCCACCTAGACATACGATGGTGAGCTGCTGAAAACATTGAGAACCTACATTTCTGGAGCACTAACAATGTGCCAGTCACTGTGCAAGTGCTTCACACACAGAATTAATCTCATGTAATCCCAGAATCATCCTGTGAAGTAGGACAATGGCCCTTTACACAAGACACTGAGGCTTCAGCCACGCCATGTGCCCACGGCCAGGAGGTAGAGATGGGTGTGGAGCCCACGGCTGTCTCCCTCTAAAGGCTATGCTCATACTTCTTCCACACCGCACATTTCACTACCTCCTGGTTCTGGCAACAGAAGCGCCCTCCCACAGGAGCTTCACCACTCGCAACACCCCCTCCCGGGTTGCAGCTGCTTAGGCCAGAAGACAGCCTGAATCCCAGTGACATCTGAGCTGCCTCCTATCGTCTGGTGGATGGGCTGGGTGTTTTGGGTGCTATCGGCTAACCCACTGGCTGAGCAGGTGTCTCCTCCCAGCACCTGGGTTCATACAAGAAATGTTCTGACCTGGAATAATTCTGCAATGTCTCCCCCAGAAACCTTTCTCAAAATGCAGGTAGAGCAACACATTCCTCAACAACAACTAAGCCCCAGGTTCTCTCCTCGAAGAATGTCCACCTCCCTAACATCTCTGCCTTTCAAAAGGGTGAGAAGGGGCACCCTCTTGAGGACCATCAGACAGACCCTATCTGGAAAGCACAACAAATTACAAAAGGAAACAGAAATGGGTGTGCTTATATTCTGTAGCTCTTAACACAAAGTCAGTGCTCCAATGCCCAAATCACAGAGACTGGTTCATTCCAGGAGACACCTGTGAACCTCTCCATCCCTACCAAATCCTCCCCGGCAAACCTACTGGTCTCAGGCAGCCTAAGAGATGGAGGCCAGGTTCTACTGGATGATTTCAGCCACTATTTGACTTCCATGAGCTGAGCTATGTCACGGCTCTCAAACATCATTTATGGGAGAGAGAAAAAAAAACAAAACCCTGAAACCACACAAAGAAAAAGGCATGGGCCAGCACCCCAGCCTTATCTCACAGCAGAGCTTGAGTGCAACTCAAGTATGTCAATTTTGGGAAAACACATCAAGGGCATTGCAGTATTTGAGTCACACATTTGGCCATGAGCATCTGAATGAGTTTTGTTTTGTTTTTTTTTTTTAAACATACTGGAGTATTTCCTGGGATGAGAACTCTGAGTTCCACAAGCCAGCTCTAAGCCCTTTATTTATAAAAAGAATAGCACCTGGAAGCTGAGCTTGGCAGGCAAGAGTTAACTCTCAAGACAGAACACTTCTAGGCTACCCTCATTCCAAGAACAGCATGTTAACTGTGGCATACTGAACCAGCCAGCCTGCTGAGCTTCAACCCCATTCATTTCTGTGATCTCAATACAGTACTACCAGTTCCACTCTGGGTGGACTAGGGGGCAATGTCAGCTTAACACACCAAAGGGACCATAAGGCACAAAGCTTGGAGAAACCCTTGAACGTAAGGAGTCTCTCTGTTCCTCTTTCTGAAGCCTGTGCTTATTCTGAAGGGATCATCAGAAAGCTGAAAGCAAATGCCTCAAAGTATCAGAGCAGACTCCCACCTGGGAAGGGGTCTGGCTTGGCCACAACAGCAGTGAAAGCAACCAGACCCATGAATAAATTCCGATTTAGAACCTGGGGTCTTGCTATTCCAAGGCATGGCTAAGAAATACCCAACAGGGTGCCTCAAACATGAAATTCCCCAAAGACATGCTCGTCAGGGTAACGAATTGGCAGGACTGCCCATTAGACACAGCTAAGGAAAACTGTTCAATTGCACACACAGGACCCCCTAACACTTGCCCATAGAAACCTGCCCACAGCTGGGGCAAAGGCCCACCCCTCCTGCACACTCACCTCCTTTATGAAAGTTTCCATGACTGACCCCACCTGCCCTTATTCACCCCTTTCCTCGGCTAGAGTGCTGTGGGCTTGTCGGTGTGCAGCCTAATGTCCTTCTGAGGTCTCATATGGCTTTGCTCTCTCCCCAACCACACCGTGAGCTTCTTGAGAGCATGGGCTGGGTCTCCGGTTTCTCTCATACCCCCAAAGGCTCTGTGCGGAGCTTCGCTCTGCAGAGGGGCCCAGCGAGGGCTGTCGTCTGGCCCTGGCGGTCATGTTTCTACCTGCTTGCTGGACTCCAAAGCCCATGAAGCTCCAACTCATGTTACACAAGACGCCGGTTGGGTATAAAATGCACACCCACTTTGGTCGGCAGCCCCTAATTCTGCTACCCAAGTGATGACTCCTGAAATCTTTCAAAAGGCCTTCCATGTTTTTATTGTGATGGAAAGAGACAATTTCCCAAGACAGCCTTTTCTAAGTGCAAGAAAAGCTTGGAGCAGGTTCAGCTCTGCATAAATGCATAATAAGCCACCCACCACGGAAACTTACAGCTGTATCCCAAACATGGGGTAGGATAATATAATCGAACACATTTTCCATTCACCGTATACTGCCTTCCCACTCTGAATCAGTTTTACAAAGGGGAAGTTTTATTTTTTTGTATTTAAGGGAATAAGGATAAACATACACTTATCTCCCTTCCTATACAGCTACTTAAAAGATTTAACAAGTTCACATGGGTATGCTGCCAGGAGAATGGAAACCTCGCCATCTTCTTTCCAGCTGAAGCAGCTGGGCTGGCCATACCATTACAAGACATCTTCGTATTCATTCCCTCCTTTATATTCTATCAACAGGGATGATTTTTGCTGCCAAATCGCATCAAGGGCAGGGCAGAGAGAATTTCAACCCATGTTCACAATGGACACTTTATGTATGATCCATGAACTTGTTAGCTTCCTGCCCAGTGCTGTGTATACAGTCAGGAGGGTCTATTGATAGCCTGAAGCTCTCTCAGTTCCTCCCTCTCTAAGTAAAAGCCACATAACTAGTCTGACAAGGTGTGCATTCAGACAGGAAGCCATGGGCCAAATGAAATCTCCTGTGTTCCCGGATTGGCTTTCAGTGGGGTCCGGAAAGCTAAACGCCTCAAAGTGAATTGGCCTGCATGTCTGTCTCTCTGAACTAGAACCACCCTGGCTACAGCTCCCCCTAACCAAAGAAAACATCGGGGAAATACTGAGTAAATGGAAGAGGGATTTACAAAGAAAAGGGAGGATCTAGGAGAAGAGCCAGTTTTTTAAAAAAAATCAGGCTTCCTGGCTTCCCACTTCAAAGAGGGAAACACAACACTTTACCAGAGATGCTTTGCAAATCAAACAGCCTCTTGATGGGACCAACCTCTTGATGGGACCAAAGGGGACTGGAATTTGTTCATGGGGTAAAAGTTAAGCTCTCTAAGAGACACTACAAAGCCGTATGAGTACACAGTGCCATAAAACTCCAGATTTAAAAGTTACCAAGGCTTTAATCAAACACAGGTGTCTCCTGCAGCAATGATCACAGAGATAATTGAAGCCTTTGTTTGGTTTAATGTTCCACAGTCCTGGGGTTCCCACTTTAGAAGTCAGTTCTGGTTTGGCCTGTCCAGGAGGCCTGACAAGGAAAGGGCTACAGTGACAGAGTTTTGGGTGCATGAGGTTCCTGGCTTGGTGGAGTCTAAGAGGGACTGAATTTGCAGACTGTAGGCTTCAACATCATTTCCAACAACAGAGCTAGTCTAAGAGACCTGTCTGTGCCCATCTTTGCTACATGCCCTGCTGTGAACCACTATGGCCGTCTTCCTGCTTCTCAGTGCCTCCACACTTTCATTCCCTCTGCCTGGAACAGCCTTCCCTAGTGCTCCAGATCTTCCTCTTGATCTAAAGTACTTGCACTGCCCTCCTCTCCTCCATGACCTCTCCCCAGATTATTCCCAAACACCTGACTGTAGTGTGGTGTCCAAATAAGGGCAACAGGTTCGAAAGCCAGATTTTCCAGGTTCAAGCCCTGGCACTGTCACTTGGACAAGTGGCTTAAACTCCGATGGACTAATTTCTGCACCTATCCTGTAAAGGTAACAACACCTACCTGACAAGATTACACAAGTCAGTCCATGTAAAGCACTGAGAATAGTGTCTATTACTCAATTCCTAATTACTATTTAGTAATAGTGCTTTACTAGCACAGAATAATACGCTATTACTTAATTCCTAGTATTAGGTTGCCCAAAAAGTCCATTTAGTTTTTTTCCATTAAATACAACAACTTTTCATCCGCACCTTTTCATTTTCATCAATAACTTTATTGATTTGGATATTTTGAGTATGTCAACTATCTCCCACGATTGGCTGCTAGTGTGGAGAGGTCAGGGGTGCTGCTAAACATCTCTCAATGCCTAAGACAGCCCCTAAGACAGCAAAATATTATTTGGCCAAAATGTCAACAATACCAAGAAACTTTGCAAATCACTTTTGACATGTTTAATCAGTCACAGCACATCCATACGCTGCACAAATCTTTCTGCATTTCAATTATGTTTTTACCTTCTTGAAATAATAAAGTATAATATGCCAAAAGTGGTGCATATCTTCTCCCATCTTCAATATTAAAATGGCTGCACAAAAATTCACCAATTTTGTAAGTTTTTTCAAATGCACACTGATATGACAGCTGTCACAATACAACCTAACAAAACTGTTTCAAACAAGGTTAAAGACAACTAAGCACTACTAGAGCCATCATATGGAAAAAACTAAATGAATTTTTTTGGCCAACCCAACACATAATCCTATCTGAAAATCCCGTTTTATTTACATGCTTGTTCTCTGTCTCTTCCATCAGCCTGTGAGTAGATCAAGAACATACAGAAACGAGATGGAAGATGGTTTGCATTTGGTCATCTGATTTTCTGGGTGGCCAGTGGCCAATCCCAAAGCAGGAAGCAAGCTCCCCAAATCCAATCAACTGTCCACACTCTGATATAACTGAACCCACAGAGCCTGAACGGCTATTCAGAAGTCTCATGTTTAAACTATGCTTGGAATGTTCGATAGAAACATGCATTTATTTTTAGGCAAGAAAGTTGTCTTCTAAGCTAACCCTATGGCCCTCAAGCAGGCCGTATTTGGCAAGGACTGGTTTGTGGTTGTTTATTAAAAAGGGCCAGAATTTTCTCATGTCTAAGGTAGCTGCTAAGAAAACTCAACGAGCTGTGAGTTGTCTGGTCTTTTTAAATGTTTTTTAAATTTTTTATTTATTTAGTTTTAGAGAGGGGGAAAGGAGGGAGAAAGAGGGGGAGAGAAACATCAATCAGTTGCCTCTCACACACCCCCAACTGAGAATTGAACTGGTAATCTCTTGGTTCTCAAGCCAGCACTCAACTCACTGAGCCACACCAGCCAGGACGAGTCATCTGTTTTTATGGTCAAATCTTGTTCCCTTTGAATCTTTGGAATGTTTCTGTGCAGCAGGTAGAAGCTGCTCCCTGACCATCCGCAGCTTTGGGCCATGATCCGTTAACCAATGATCCTTAAAATGGTTCACAGCCCTCAAAGGACTGAATTATCTTCTCTGGATTGTCCCTAAGGTGTGGATCAATGTAACAAAAGGAAGGGGAGATTTCACTCTCAAAATCGTCAGGAAGATCCCCCAAACTGGCCTACGTTTCCCCTCTCACCCCACCAGCAGACGCAGCACTGCTCGCCTACAGGCCTGACGGCGCTGAAAGAGACATCTTGATACAGACCCTTCTGTTTTACACAAAGTCAAGTCCTACTAGACTTGGCAGCGCGGCTCAAATGATCAAAAACATAAAAAATAAAAATAAAAGTAACTGCCTCACGATCCTGGTGATGTTTACCATCGGGACACCTTCCAGCACTGGTTAGCAGACAGCCTTTAAGAAGGGTTGATTCATCAGGCTGCCCTTGAACCAGCCTGACAAACCGGCTGCTTCCAGACAATTTGAATTCTGAAACTGAGTTTATTTCACAGGCCAAACTGCAAGATCATACAAACCTAATAAAACTAAAAACAAAACAACAACAAGAAAAAAAACCCTAAAAACTGCCTCTTCCAAACACAAGCCATGCCAGCAACAACAGCCAAAGGAGCACTTGGTAAAGGCATTTAATAGTTTTACCAGACACTGAGTCTAATGCAAAGATGTTCATTTCCTTAACAAAGTGGGGAATAAGAGGGGAAGGAGGTTTATTTACTGTCAGGGTTAGGGTAGAAAGGAAGTGGATTTTTAAAAATGTTATCATGGAATGAACTGTGCTTGGGATTTGCTGGAAACTTGAGTTCTTCTCGTCTGTGTTTGTGAAAGCAGCAAAAGATGTAGGCATATTTTGCCCTGCTATTAAGAAGTCACATAGCTGAGATTCCAACTCTAAATGCCTAGAGAAAAAGCACACAACCCAGCCACAAAACCAACAGCAGCTTTCACGGTGTATTCCCCTATTTCTTCTCCCTCTCTCATCCGCAAAAACCCACCTCTCGTTGATAAAATGGACTGGCCTGAGTACCACGTCAGGAACAGAGAGGCCCCTGGTCTCTCCACCCAGCTCGGCCACCACCCATGCAAGTGTTAATTCTTGAGACCAGTTGGCAGCATCAAGTTTCTGCCCAGTGGCCCAACATTCCACCATTAGTGCTGCAGTCTGGTTCAGAAGCACTCCCTACAAGAGTAAGCAACTCAGTTGCCATGGTAATATCAACTAAATACCTTTTATTCACACACCCGAATTTAGATTGATAGAGGAGCACTAATGTGTAGACTGTCACTACACTCGCTCACGGAGGCCCATGACTTCCAGCGCCACCCTTAGCTAGTGCTTGGTCAGAGAACACCCGCCATTTCAACAATGCACGTGGAAGACCCACAAACCCTCCCTGCATGACCCCCCTCAAGATCCTCCACCATGTGGCTGGCTGTTGAGTCACTTTCAAGCTTCCTCTGTGATGTTTTTCCTAACCTCAAATTGGCCTTCTCAGCCATCAAAATGGAGGGAGAGAGGGAGAGTGGGGGAGGGAGGGAGAGAGGGAGAGGGAGGGAGGGAAGAGAAATGCATCTCTTACTTCCTGCTGTGCCCCCATTATTGATGGATGCTAATTAGGACATTCTTTAAAGCTAAAATCAGTGTCGTTACTGCACATGAGATAAGATATGGAAACTCTTCACCTTGGGCTTTTTGGAGATTAAAACCAAGTATGTTCCTTTTACACAAGGAGAACAAAGAGTAAGGAGTACTGCCTGCCTTCCCAATCCACATAGACTGTGGCTTCTACCCACTCTCAACAGTCTTCGGGGAGAGGGGGGAGAGGAAAAGAAAAACCCACTAGAAAGCCAGTGACAGATATCACTCAGCCCCACACCTTTGGGGGGAGAACTTTAAAAAGCATAAAACAAACCACAATGTCTTCTTTATTTCTACCAGGAGCCATAGACACAAATGCTATTGTATTGTTAGTGTTCTAGCATCCCATTCAATCATTTCAACACCACCACCAACATTTCCCAAGATGACCTCACTGTGTTCTGCATAGTAACTGCCACTTCCAACTATTTCTGCCCTGTGTGGATAGTTCCACTGGAAGACAAAGAGTCTGTTCTGCTCTGATATTTGGAAGAAAAACATTGAAATAAGCCTTTCTTAACTCCACAGGAGGGCACTGCTTTCCTTTTGAATTTAGGATTCAAATACCAAGCCCAGCCGGTGTTGCAGTATAGCTGACTCATGGAAGCAGCCGAACTTTAAGAGTCGATGTATAAGAAAGCTGGGGTTTCAAAAAGAAAAGCTGTAGTTTGGGGGGGCGGGGCAAGTGATGAACCCGCAATTCTTATATTTACCACGGAGTTCTAGTCTCCTAAAAAGCAAAAATTTAAAAATCCTAACAGATGGAAGCAAAGACAAATCCAGTGTCAAACAGTCACTGGATTGAATTTAGTATGGTGGGACACTGGGCAAGCAAGACGGGCTGTGTGCTACTGGGTCCGGCAGTCACTCTGCCCTGCCAGTATGGAAGGTTTCCTGAGTCTAAGGAGATGAAGTTTTTTTCCAAGCGTGGCATGCACACATGGGAGAGTTTGAGCTTATCCATACCCTACATTAAACCTTGAATCAGAGTGAGAAGGTTATTCCCTTCAATTCTCTTGCAAACTTTCTGATTACTTCAAAGAGAAAGTCTCTGCTTGGTACCATGGGCCCTTAGTACCTAACCAATACCTACCTGCCTATCTCCTTTTAACAAAGGGAGTGTGCCTCAGGCCCTGAGCCTTCAGCAGGAATGGTACCTAGCTAGTAATTTAGCAACATTGTTCTTTTCAGTCTGTTTATTTTTTCAGTTTCCCATTTATGGCCAGAGAAGCTGGGTTTTCCATTTATCATACTCATACAACTTTTCCTTTTACAACAAGTTTTAAAACGCAAATTGACTTAAAGTTATAAAGTATGTAAAAGTAGGATTGAAAAAAATCACAAATGAATGAAGTTTGGAAAGTGTGGAGAAAGACTGAGGATGCAGGAGAATGGGGGTGCACAACCTCCATTCTCCGGCTGAGCAACCACGCACTGTCCCCTCTGAAAACAGGACGGGTCTTTTGAGGTTAAAAGGCTCATCCCAGGGAGGCAGGAACCAGAACAGAAACAGGTGGCGAATAGCAAATCCCAAGGAAGCTCAAGCCACTCACTTTTAGGTAACACTTCAATAAATCACATTTAAGAAAAAGGCCACTGGCCTCTTCTGGAGTAACTGCTGCTCAGACTAAAGAGAAAGCAACCAAGTTACACCAACCAGCTTTTAAAGACTTTCCATGGACATTCCAAGTGAAGGCATCTGTTGTTTATGAGGGAAAGGGGGTGGGGAGCACATAAAAGAACAACACTACCAAAAAAGGCACAACACCAAGGCAAATGTCGCTGGGATTTTTATAATCCCAGGGAGACTGCTACTTGGCTAGAATTTCCCAAACCCTGATAGGACACTCTTGCCAGTTAAATGTATGCAAAGATTTCACTTTCTGGGGGAGGTGGGGTCCTTTTCCCAGCTAGTAGGTTAATGTCTCCTCCAGTAAGATCACTCTTTAAACAGAGGCTAGAATTTTAAACTATGTTTCACTTGATTCACTGAACCTTATACTCCTTGATTATCTGGGAGACTGATTAAAATGTAACTCATAAACCTTTTTAAAAAGCAAGTGTTACCTGTGCCACTTCAGACACTTTATAACAAATTCTGGCCCGTAGAACTGCCAACACTGTAAAACTTAAGTTTCCTTACATATATGCTTTGATGTTTCAAAGTTTAAACTCATCCTGGAGGCTCACTCAAACCACCCATGATATAAAGACTTCTTTCAAACCTCATGGATGACAGCATTTGTATCTGCCCAAGTAGAAACTTCCACCTACCTTTTAGTAGGTCAGTGTTTCAGTTACCACTGCCATTGAATTACCAACTTGCTATCACTTGCCTCCTATTTCCATGAAAAAAGAAAAGGGGAAAAAGGAGGACTTATGGCAACAGGAGTGCTTTTGTTATTCTGTAAAATAAATACATAAATAAAAACAGCGGAAGGAAACTGAGGAAAGAGAACTGAAGGTGACTGATGAGAACATGCACATCACTAAGTGAAGGAAATAGGGCTAAAGCTGGGGAAAACAGGGAAGAGATAAACATGTTGACAATTCAGCTGCTCAGAAAATCTGAAGTTATTCACTAATTGTTTGCTGTACCCCTCTTCTCCCCCCCAAAAAATAAAATAGCAAGGGAATTTTTTTAAGAACCCTTAAATCTGGTCAAAGGCTTGTTACAAGTCCCAGCACACTCTAAATCAATACAGCAAAAGCCTAATGTGTTCATCTCAACAGTCTCAGAAATTCCTTGAACCTTCCCAAATCAATTCTTTTTGGCTCCATTCTCTTTGCAGTCATCTGCTAAATAACACTGCCAGATAACTTGTACCACTTACTCGGTTAGCTCTGAAAATGGGCACTGTCTGGCCAAAGTCAGCCACGAATCTGCCATGACTGGAGTATCGTTTCAATTGCAGAACTCTCCATCCCACTGGAATCCAGACTTGTCCCTGCTGCCCAGACATTTGATTAAGAGGACATTTTTTAGAGTGCAAGCCTACATACATCTGAACTAACCTCCCTGACTGCATCTCAGTTACCAGCATCAGCAGCACCTGGATATTAAAACACCACCCTTATTTCTGGGGTTGTTTTCCTCCAACACTTGTACCAAACTTTCCCCACATGGAGGCCCACTCAGGGCCAGGCAATTGGCTGCCATTAAATGCAACCAATTACACCAGTTTCCAACTGGAGAGTGAGTCAGCTCCCTGCTACCAAAGTAGTGTCCTATCTGGTCTCAGAAGCCAGAACCAGGAAGGGTGTTTCAAAAGGCAAAGGGCAATCCTGGGCCCACACCCTGAACCACCTAGGATTAGAGGGAGCAACAGGCACTACCCTGTGACACCAACAGGATTTCAGCTCTCAACTAAATGTATGTGAGTGTGGCTACAAGGGGAGCTGTACTCCCAGCCATTCTCCCACACATCACCATTTCTGCAGTCGTCAGAAAAGCCATGTTCTAACACACGTTGGGGGACAGGGAAAGCACAGTGCTGCCAGCTAAATAGCTTCCCCTATCCCTCTCCCAAGAAGGCAGAGTGTATCTGCCACCCCCTAAACCCCCACACAGTCTTATTTCTAGATGACAACTGAGTTTGGTGGTGGGAGTTGTTATGTTTCAGTTTTTTTGTAAGTACGTTATTTAATTTGGAAAACGGCTAAGGACATGTTAGTCTTAGCCCAGACCCTAAGAGGCAAGCAATTAGAGTAATGGAACAAAATAACAGATGGCTACTTTGGAGCCTCCATCATCAACCTTAAAAAAAAAAAACAACCCTGTTTGTAGAAAAACAAAACACCATCAGAACTTTCAAGTAATTAACTCACACCTAATATAGCCCAAGGTCAGGTTCTAAACACTGAGGTGATGCAAGCAGCGATGTTTCAATGAACATGCAAGCTTAGCAAAGGAGGCACTTTCTCTTGCTATGCTGAGAAGCTCCGCAGCAGCTGTCAAGATACCTCACCTGTCTGGGAAAGTAGGGGTCTCTTGCTATGCTGAGAAGCTCCGCAGCAGCTGTCAAGATATCTCACCTGTCTGGGAAAGTAGGGGTCGTGAGGTTTCCTAAGCCTCTTTCAGGATAACTGGGAGGGGGAACTGTGGCCTAGAATCCTAATTGCTCAAGAACTTACTCAAAACCCAGACTGATCTGTCTCCCGTCCCCCAGGAGAATACTCAGGCCCTTCTCATGTCATAACTGTTGCATTACCTACTTATCTGGGAATGCCTTGGTTCCAGAGGTCCCTACAAATCAGAGCAAAGGTAAAGCCTCCAGGTAGGAATGAGAACCACCAGGAGCCACACACACTCTGACTTGGGCCAACCATCACTTAATTCCTAGAAAAACTCAATTTCACACCCTTTAAGGGTCTACAGATGTCCTAGACACAGCTTTTTAGAATGAATATACACAAGACACAGAACTGCCACACCCCATGTGTTCAGTGGCTCAGCCTTGAAGAGGCGAGAAGGGCAATTTGTCATTCACTGACACAGACTTTGAGTATGTGTGTGGAGGGGTTCCTCTTAGAAGGGAGACAACAGCACAAACTTGTGTATATACTCCTTTCCATTACTCCTTCCCCCTTTCAGAAAGGATCCCTACCTCATAACAGGACAGTGCACAGCAATGAAGCAATATTTCTCCCCAAACAGTTATGTGTAAATATTTGATGCAGTAGGTATAAAGCAGGATGTACTGGAATCCGGCCCTTACTGAGGATCTAAAGCACCATGAGCCAGCCTTTCCCTCAACTTTGCCTGGTCCTGGAGGAAGGGAGGAGGAAGAATGACACACAGCAGCAAGGAGTTGGGGTTCCGGTGAGTCCTGGCCCACGCCCAGAGCCTGGATGGTGCCCCAGCCTCACCCTGTGTGAAGGGAGACTAGAACCACGAAGGAGCACACACCCTAACTCCCAGAAGAGAGTGGAACAGCTCGAAAAAGGAGTCATTTGGAGAGGGAAAGGAGAAGGTCTCCCATTCCCACCGCCTGTGGGAAAAGGGTCAAGGGCTCAAGCACCTGGAGCAGAAGACAGATCCCAGACATTCTTCCAAGCAATCCCACAGCCCCATTCCCCTCCCAACTTTTCAGTCTCTTGGCAACTCTGCACTGCCTCAGGTAATAAATTATTGTCGCGACTGCAGAGTACGTCTTCCGTTCCCCCTCAGAAAGCATTTTAATGTCAGATTATCTCAACCTGCCCACCCTGAGGTAGGTGGGGCAACAGATAAGGACGCCACCACCAACCCGCCACCCCCACCACTGATGAGGAAATTCAAGCAGAGGTTGGTAATTTACCCAAGGTTATGCCAGGCTCCACCCCGGACGGTTCGGAACAGCTGCTCCTCTCACCCTTTCCCTTCCAGACCGGGCTGCCTGCACCGAGCCCCGGAGCACCCACTCACACCCTCCAGAGGCTTCAAGTCACTCTCCACTCTCTTTTCACAACTCAAACCCCTCGAGTCTGGCCCTGTGTTCCTGAAAAAGCTCCCCCGCGCCGACACTCCCAGAGCCCCACGGACACCATGATCAGTTACGAAGCAGGGAAGTAATTTCAGATCTCGGGGGCACATTAAATGCTCCACCTGCGAGGACCCCCCCCACCCTCCTGGAACACACCTGTAAACAACCCCCCACACACACATATACGCCTGCTCAACGCACTCTCTTTAGCACACACTCCAACCCTTTCTCATAGCAGCTCCGAGTTTCCCCCTCCAGACACACACCACCTTCTCCGGGCCTCCCGTTTCTTTTGATCTTTCTTCCACTACTGCGGGTATCCCCTAAATTACTTCCACACCCCAAAGTGCCACCTAAAAACAGACCCTGCTTCAGGCTCTCTTCATCCCTCTCGCCCCTGCCAAGAGACACCATTCTTCCTGCATATTCTCACATATTCCTCCCACTTTTTCTCCCTTCACAACACAGACACACTTCCAGTCCCGGGGGGGGGTGGCTGCATCTCCAGAAACTTCCCTACCCCCGAAAAAAACCCTCCTTTCTCGTTCTATACACACTCCCTCCGTAAGAAGGCTTTATTTTCCCAAACCAACCCCCCTCCCATTACTCGCCATTCCACTCCCGCCGGCGTCCCGCCCCCACCGTCCTCACCTTCCCCTCGGGCTGCTCCCACCCCCTGCGGCGCCTCCGGCCGGCCTTCCTCGGTTCCTCAGGAACCCCCTCCGCGCGGCCTGTCCACCCCTCGCCCATTCCCGATTCCTCCCGGCGCCCGGTCTCCCCTCCCCCTTTAAAAAGGGCGCCCGAAACAAGCCGAGCCCCCGGGAGAACTCGCTCCCGGGCCCCGAGCGCCTGCACGCCCCCGCTGGTCCGCGCGCCTCCCGCCGCCCCGGCCTCCCCGGCCCGGCTCCGCTCAGACGCCCGAACGCTCGCCCCCTCGGAACGCCCCACCCCGAGGCCCCCGAACTCCAGTCCGCCGCCTTCAGACCTTCCCGCCCCGCGAGCCGCCCGCCGCCCGGATCCCCCCAAGCTGCGGACCGCAGTCCCCGCATCGCCCCAGGCCCCCGGCGTCGCCTCCGACCCCAACTCCGTGCCGGGTCGTCCAATCGCCGCCTCGCCCCCCCGACTCCCCGCCCAGACCCTCCCACTCCTTCCTCGGGCTCCCCGAGCCCCTTTCCTCAGACTTCCACGTTCCCTCCCGGCCGCCAACCATTTTCTCAGACTCCCAATTCTTGCTCAAGTTCTGCAGTTCCTTCTCAGGACTCCAAACCCCTTCCCAGACCCGCCAATTCCTCCTCAGACCCGCCAATGCCAGTCGCAGACCCTCCCATTCCCTCTCAGGACCTCCGACCCCCTTCGCGGGCCCCAGCCTCCCGCGTCAGCCCCGTTCCAGCCCGTCCGGCCCTCAGGCCGCGCACCTTCCGCTGCTGCTTCTCCCAGGCCGGGTCCAGCAGCAGGTCCCGGTCCCAGTCGTCCTCCTGGGCCATGTAGTCGCCCATGCTACTCCCGCCGCCGGCGCCATTGCCCGCGCTGCTGGGGCCGTACTGGTACGACTGGTTTGCCGCGTGGTAGTCCACCATCCCGCCGCCTCTCGCTAGCCCACCAGCCGGTCCGCTCCCGCCTCAGCTCCCGCCCCTCTATCCGAGGTGCTGCCGCCGCCGCCGCTTCAGCCGCTTCAGCCCGCCCTCCGCCCGCGCCTGCGCACTGCCCTCCGCGCCTGCGCACCGCGCCGCCGCCGCCGCCGCCACCGCCCTCGCGCGCGCGCGCGTCCTCGCGTGTGGGCGGTGCCAGTCCTGACTGATTCATAAGGCGGGTCTCGCCTTCAGGCCTCAACCTGCTCGGGCGTGGAATGCAGACCCGCTCAGCAACACTAATTTAGCAAGCATTTATTAAACGCCTACTGTGTGCTAGGCTGTGTTCGCGCATTTGGCACGAAACAAGATAGACAAAAATCGTTGCCTTGATGGAACTACTTTCTAGAGAAGGGAGACAACAAACAATTTTAACACGTACAGAGTGTATTATTCTAAGGTGAAAGTGTTATGGAGAAAAATCGAGGAGTTGAAATGTAAAGTAGTCAGAGTAGCCTTCGCGGAGAAGGACGTTTGAAAAAAAAAAACCTGAAAAGTTCCCGGAATGGACAGGGGAGTTAAGTAAATTGGAATTCATACTGGATGACTGGAAAGGTAGAGGACTTTTTGGACTTGCATTCACCAAATGTTCACTGAGCGTCTATGTTGCCAAGCATTGTTCTTGGGTGTTGAATACAATGCTGAGCATGATGAGAACCGTTAGTTCTCAAGTGGCTGACGTGGGAAGGAGGGGCAACAATAAATATAAGTGATACCACTCTATTAATGGGCACCTCAAACTTAAACGTCTAAAGCTGAGTTCCTGATCTTTGTCCCAAAACCTGGTCACCGCACGGTCATCCCCATCCTAGTGAATGAGGCCCCTATCCTTCCAGCTGCGCAGACATCAACCTTGAAATTACCCTTGGTTCCTCTTTTTTTTTAAAAATATTTTATTTATTTACTTTAGTGAGAGGAGTAGGGAGGGAGAAAGAGGGGAAGAGAAACATCAATGTGTGGTTGCCATTTGCATGTCCCCCACCGGGAACCCTGCCACAACCCAGGCATGTACCCTGACTGGGAATGGAACCCGTGACCCTCTGGTTCACAGGCTGGTGCAGGGACATCCTTGGTTCCTCTTTGTCTTCACACCCCACATCCAGTTCTTTGGGAAATTCTTTCAGAACCACTTTGAAAATATAAACAGAATGCTCCCACTTTCCCCTGCCCCTAAAGGCCTCACCCTGGTCCCATCCACTTTTGAGCTGTCTTTGCTTGGACCAGCTCCCTGCCGCCCTGCAGCCCCTCTTTCCCACAAGAACCAGAGGGAGCCTGCGAACACCTAAGTTAGATCAAGTCCCTCCCTCCTCTGCCTGGAACACTCCCCTGTCCCATTGCACCACACTCAGAGTACGAGTCAGCGTCAAGGAAAGGCAGAAAGGTACAGAAGGAGTCTCCCCTGCCCTGGCCCAGCCCAGCCCAGCCCAGCCCAACCCAGCTTTAGAAATAAGGGAGACTTCTGAGGCTTCTGGCCAAGATGGAGGCATAGGTAGTAGACGCACTGTGCCTCCTCACACAACCAAAAGGTCAACAAGAAATTTAAAAACAAAAAACAACCAGAACTGACAAAATAGAACTGTATGGAAGTCCCACAACCAAGGGGTTAAAGAAGAAACACTCATCCAGACCAGTAGGAGGGGCAGAGATGGGCAGCTGGGCTGAGAGGACTTGCAACAAGGCAGCAGCTAGAAGACCCCAATAGGTGGCAGCTGATGGAGTGGGCAGTCCCACATTGGCTTGCAGATGAACCGGGAGGAGTAACTGGGGAGTGAGACAGGCCTCACAACCCAGGGTCCCAGTGCAGGGAAATAAAGTGTCAAAGCCTCTGACTGAAAACACTGTTGGGGGTTGAGACACCAGAAGAAACTCCCAGCCTCACAGGAGAGTTCGTTGGAGAGACCCTCAGAGTCCTAAAAAGTACACAAACCCACCCACCCAGGAATCAACACCAGAAGGGCCCAATTTGTGGGAAGTGAGGGGAGTGACTGAAAACCCGCAGAGTCGAGCAAGCAGTATTGTTCCCTCTCGGACCCCTCCCCCACATACAGCATCACAGCCCAGCAATGGGTATTACCCCACCCTTGTGAAAATCTAAGGCTCCGCCCCTTTACGTTACAGGCTCACCAAGACAAAAAAATGGCTCAAATTAAAGAACAGATCAAAGCTCCAGAAAAAATACAACTAAGCCACGGAGAGGTAGACAACCAATCAGATGCACAGTTCAAAACACTGGTAATCAGGATGCTCACAGAATTGATTGAATATGGTCACAAATTAGATGAAAAATGAAGGTTATGTTAAGTGAAATAAAGGAAAATGTACGGGGAAACAATAGTGATGGGAAGGAAACTGGGATTCAAATCAAGGGAGTGGACCAGAAGGAAGAAAGAAAAATTCAACCAGAAAAGAATGAAGAAACAAGAATTCAAAATAAATAAATAAATACATAAATACATAAATACATAAATAAGGAGAGGCTTAGGAACCTCCAGGACATCTTTAAATGTTCCAACATCTGAATTAGAGGGATACCAGAAGGAGAAGAGGAAGAGCAACAAATGGAAAACTTATTTGAACAAATAATGAAGGAGAACTTTCCCCAATCTGGCAAAGAAAATAGACTTCCAGGAAGTCCAGGAAGCTCAGAGAGTCCCAGAAAAGTTGGACCCAAGGAGAAACACAAGGCACATCAGAATTATATTAGCCAGGATTAAAGATAAGGAGAGAATCTTAAGAGCAGCAAGAGAAAAAGAGACCGTTCCTACAAAGGACTTCCCATCAGACTGTCAGCTAATTTCTCAAAAGAGACCTTACAGCCAAGAAGGGGCTGAAAAGAAGTATTCCAACTCATGAAAGGCAAGGACCTACATCCAAGATTGCTCTATCCAGCAAAGCTTTCATTTAGAATGGAAGGGCAGATAAAGTGCTTCTCAGATAAGGTCAAGTTCAAGGAGTTCATCATCCCCAAGCCCTTATTATATGAAATGTTAAAGGGACTTATCTAAGAAAAAGAAGAGAAAAAACATGTACAGTAAAATGACAGCAAACTCACAATTATTAACAACCACATCTAAAACAAAAACAAAAGCAGACTAAGCAAACAAGTAGAATGGGAACAGAACCACAGAAATGGAGATCACCCCGGTCACAGTATATATGAGTATCAACCAGTAAATGCATGGATAAGTGGAACAACAAATCAATGTTCTCTCTCTCTCTCTTAAAAAAATAAATAAATAAAAAATAAAGTAGCATCCCACACTTTTCTTGCTTAATTTTTTCCAGAGCACTGATCACCATATAACATACTACATGACTGGTCAATTGACTCATATTTATCTGTCTCCTCCCCAAGATTGTCACCCATGAGAGTGGGGATCTTGGTCATTGCTGTATTGCTAGTCTCTGAAGCAGCGTCTAGCACAAGAGAGAATTTTAATAAACCCCAGGTCAATGAGTGAATGAACTTAAAACCATGGTGAAGAATTTTATTTTATTTTTTACTGAGAGCTGATTAACATAATGAATTTTATTCTAAGTGCAATGGGAAGTTAAGGGAGCATTTTAAGCAGGGCAGGGATCTGATTCAGCTCTGTATTGTGTCCTCCCGGCCACATGAAGGGAAGAGCTTGCAGGTGGATTGAGCACAGGGACACCAATGAGGAGGCTGCTACAATGGTCCAAATGAGGGTGGACGGGACCAGGGTCTTGTAGGAGGAGAGAGCTGTGGAGGAGGGACAGTGGTAGTTTGGAGGAAAACAAAGTTGACAGGACTTACTGTTATGAATTTGACTGGGGGAAGTGCAAGGCAGGGAATCAAGGTTCCAGACAGCCCCAGGTTTTCTACTAGGGATGGGGATTCAGACATGGCTCCTCCGGGCATGAATGCCCCAAGGATCTTTCCCCAGCTCTCCCAAAGGCACTGGAAGGGATCCAGTGGCAAGCAAAGGAAGGGGCCAGGGTCTGAGCAGTAGCTCCCTTTCCTGGTGGATGATGCCAGGATCTGGTCGGAGACCCAGGAGTGTTGGTGGTTCACAAAGCTGGGCTGGGCTGGGCAGGCAGCCTCTTCCTGCCTGATTGGCAAACGAGCTAAGGACTTTTGTGCGGGGCCTAGTCAGCAGGGAAAGGCCCTAGAGCTAAGGGCCATCGGCCCCATACTGCCTGCTCCTGGTGGACCCTGAGAAACCTCCCAAAGCTGACAGTCCCAGGCAATGAGGCTTAAATTAAGGGATCCTTTTGTCAGTCATCTTTGAGGCCACTTCCTGGCAGCCATTCAGAGATGGTGCAGTAATAATGGCTATCATCTACTGAGGGTCAAGGGGCAGCAGGGCAGAAACTCAGAGACGGCAGGAAGAGACCTGCAGGGGCTCTGAGTGAAGGGTTATAGCCAACGGGCTCTCCACTTCTGCACTTCTTGGGATTCTCCAGACCACAGTCAGACATGATTAAGCACTGTGTCCCATTAATAGTGCTGCTTAAATGAACCAAAGGAGGGGTCTATGTGCTCCCAAGGTGGGAACATGAGATCCAGGGACGTCTGGACGTGACAATGGAAGCAACTGACAACAGTTCTCAGCCCAAGCGAGCAAGACAGGCTACAAGTTTATGCTCTTAAAGTTTGCCAAGGTGCTGAGTTTTTTCACGTGCATTAACTCACAGCAACTACCAAAGTGGGTACCCTCACCAGCTGTAAAAATGCAGCACAGGGTAAACAAGCCCAAAGGCTACTAGGCTGGTGTTTGAATCAGTGTTTCTCCAGAGCCTGGCCTCTTAGCTGCTCAAAGGATGACGATCTCTAAAACCCAAAACAGCCCTGGCTGCTGTTGATCAGTAGATTGAGTGCTGGCCTGTGAATGAAAGGGTCGCCGGTTCAATTCCCACTCAGGGCACAGGCTGGGGTTGTGGCCCAGGTCCTCAGAAGGGGGCACATGAGAGACAACCACACACTGATATTTCTCTTCCTCTTTCTCCTTCCCTTCCTCTCTCTAAATAACCTTTTAAAAAAGAAATATAACTATAAAAACAAAACAAAGTTGAAGGCAAGTTGGCAACATAGTACAAGATGTGGCTGCCAAAGGAGACACAGGTTCCTGCCTCTTCCTGGCAGTGGGATGCGGCCAGTCGTGCAGGTGATCATCCTACCCAAGGACACCTGTCTAGTGGATGAGAGTTGTGCCCACCCAATCAAATGGGTGGGTAGCAACATCCTTCTTCCCCCCTTAAAGCAGGCTCTGGAGTCCTGAGCTGCAGGAGCTCCCTTCCCTGGCGCCCAGGGTTTGGACACGCCCTGGTTCCTGGCTCCCGCCCAGGTCCGGAACCCAGGGCAAAGGGTGTCCCGCCCTGCTTTGGCTCTCGAGTCCTGTCAGTGCCCGGAGGATGGGCGGGAGTACAGGCAGATCAGGGAGGGTTGGCAGGGCTGGCAGCTCAGGCATTGCCACCGCTCTTCACGGGCAGAGTCCACTGTCCAGGGTGGAGTGGAGTGGGGCTCCCCCCGGGCAGCAGCAGGTCCGCAATACGGGCTTGGCATCCACCACGGCATTTTATTTCCTCCATTTCCCCCCAAAGGCAGTCAGTGTCCGCCCCACCTCTTCCTGCACATAAGCACAGAGGGGAACACTTGTTCAAAGTTCTTGTGCCAGATGCCTGGGGTATCTCGTGTAAAATCGGCAACAGACCCTCGCCAGAGGGATGTGAGCTAGGCCTCCTGACCTTTGCATACCAGGATTTGGGGAAAGGAGTGCATGGCCTGGCTGAAAAATCTGAATTTCCTTGTAATGTCTCTCCAAATAGAAGAGTGCTGGGAGCCAGTTTGCAACCTTGGGGAGAAACTCAAGTCTAAACTCAACAGTGACTCCTATTTGCTACATGCCAGCAATGGGCTAGGACCCAGTCCAAGATCTTTACTGGCAAGAGCTGGTGCACAATTCTCCTTTTCTGAGGAAACTGAGGAACAGGGGCAGTCACTAGA
This sequence comes from Artibeus jamaicensis, assembly GCF_021234435.1. Classification (NCBI taxonomy): domain Eukaryota; kingdom Metazoa; phylum Chordata; class Mammalia; order Chiroptera; family Phyllostomidae; genus Artibeus; species Artibeus jamaicensis. The sequence continues at coordinate 2,256,879 of NW_026521848.1, forward strand.
CCAAGGACCTCCGAAGGGTTGAGCAGCATTCAGAATCCTCCCCGCATATACCCCTCTAGCCACTTCTGCCTGTATTTGTGAGGCCCAAGGGCAAAAGTGTGCCCGTCCTCACCAGGACCCCAGGAGGCCCACTGCTGCTCAGCTGGGTGTTCAGAACAGAAAAGGCCAGGCTACAGCCAGCTGCAGGCAGGGCTGGGCTCCTGGCCCATTCACTCTCCTCCTTGCTGACTCATCGCTGCCAGACCTCCAGGTGACCTGACAGATCAGGAAGGTGGGGGTGGAAGGTCAGTTGCTGGGGTGGGGCAAGCAAAGGTAGATAGGAGACAGAGCCCGGCCACTGGGGGGCCCCAGCACAGGGCGACTGAGGCCTGCTCCCTAGCTCCCTCTGGTGGATGAGAGGCAGAGTTAGGAAGCCAGTGAAAAAACACCCAAGGCTAAGGCAACAAATCTTTATTAAACACCTTCAAAGTTACTGAGAGGAGGCCATGATGCTGGACACACCTGTAGAGAAGAAAAGGGGGAATGAGGGTCAATGTGGGGAGAATGGGAGGCGAGGTTCCAGTTACCAATGACGGCACCCACAGTTCTTTAGAGCAATAGATCACAACCTCTTCTGGAGGCCTAGTCACCATCACAAGGCCAGTGTGGGGCAGTAGTTAAAAGCCTAGACTCTGGCCCTGGCTGAGTAGCTCAGCTGGTTAGAGCATCATCCTCATAGGCCAAGGTTGTGTGTTTGATTCCTGGTCTGGGCACATACAAAAAGCAACCAATGAATGCATAAATAAGTAGAACAACAAATCCATGTTTCTTTCTCCCTTCCTCTCTCTAAAATCAAGCAATCAATTAAAAAAAACAAACACAACAAACAAAATCCTGGACTCTAGAACAAGAAGACCCAGATTCAAATAGCTCTGCCAGCTACCAGGTATATGGGTTTACTCACCTGTAGGAAGCATCTATCCCATGGAAAAGTAGGGTTCAATGGTATGCCAGGATTAAATGACATGATTAGAAAAAGGCCTGGTGGTGTTATTCATGACTTTAAAAACAGCATGTACTATCTGCAAAACACTCCAAGTGCTGGACTTGCATCTCCTCACTGCAGAACCTTTGCTCCAGCAAGCTCTCACACGGACAGGCACATGTCCACAGTCCCCAAGTGCCCACTCAGTCCGGTTCCCACTGGCACCAAGTGAGCTGGTCTGTGCTGAGAAGCCATGCTGTACCAACGCGTATCTTTTTAAAATTGATTTGAGAGAAAGAAAACATCAAGTTTTGTCGTTTCACTTAGTTATGCATTCATTGGTTGATTCTTACATGTGCCCAGACCAGGGACTGAACCTGTAACCTTGGAGTATTGGGACAATGCTCTAACCAACTGTGCCGCCCAGCCAGGGCCTGTCTTCTCCACACTTTAGATGAGAAAACTGAGGCACAAAGTCACACAGCCACAAGGGACCAAGATTCCCACCCACTAACCTGACTCCAGAGACTGCACTTTCTGGCTTTCTGCTGCATTTCATTAAATGCCAGGGTGGAGACCCTGGGAGACCCCACAACAAAGGAGAGACAATAAGTGTGTGGGGACACCCCACAAGGTCCCTCCAGGCCCTGGAAGTTCCAAGGAAGGACACCAGTACCCCCTGCCATCCCTTCCCAGGTGGCAGCTCTGTGCTCAGGTCAGTGGAGTCCAGTAGATGTAATTTCCTAGCCTCGAGCCAGAACGTATCTACCTGGGTCCGGGGCCCAGCCCTGGTCTCTGTGGAAGGGCACCCCCTGCCCCACACCCTGAGGCCTCAGGGCACCACTCACTGTCAAAGTCAATCTTCTCCACAATGTTCTTGGGCTTAATGCTCTCTTCCTGGCTACAGATGAAGATCTGGCCTGACTCATCAGCACTCCAGCCGTACTTGCTCATCCACACCTTTAGCTGGCTGTCTGCAGGTGACACAGGCAATACAGGGGCTCCAGTCACCCCAATCCCACAGTACCAGGGGGCCTGGGAGCCAAAAGCCAGGGCACCCGCCTTGCTCAGCTGCCTCAGAAACCGCCAGCATCTTCTATTTGGACAGCAGCAGCAGCAGCCTCTCTGTGGCAGCCTGTGCTTCCACAGCTCGTTCTCCAATGGCCGCCAGGGGGAGTCTTTTATCTTTCTCTTCCTTACCCATCACAGGGATTTGTTAGTATTTACTTATGTTTTCTTTCATAACCTACATGAAATTGCTTCAAAATCACAATGTCATCATTACCACTAACAGTAAGTCTATGGCATAAAGTTTAAAAACGTCTTTGCAGTTCATTTTGCCCTTGGAAAATATGCCACAGAGGATGTAATTCTTTTCTATGTAACCATTATCAATTTGATACAGATTCATCTGCTTCTTTTTATATTCAATTCTAAGGGTTGTTTCATCCCCTTTTGATTTAGTTTCACTTTTAAGTACATCGAACAGCTGTGTGATATGAAACAGTACAGTATCTGACACGAAGTGTGCAACAAAGTTCACGTCCATTAAAAACAGTAACGACAATGACAAGCCCACAAAAAAAACTACCTGGATCAAAAGGCAAAGCTGTGCAAGGTCCTCAGAGAAATCTCACTGCCCACCCGCCCCTCCCTTGTCTCGCCCCCACCTCCAGGCCATTTCCTTAGCTTTTATTTCCTTGTGTCTCTTTTTGCAAAAATGGTTAAACACACACACACACACACACACACACGCACGCACGCACGCATACTTTCTTTTCTTTTTAGAGAGACCTTTTAAAAACAAATCTGATCACATCCCTCCCTGCTCACAATGCTCTGTGGCTCCATCTCACTCAAGGTAAAGGTCAAAGTCTGGGAGATCTCCCTCCCACCATGGCCTCTCGGCCCTCGGCCTTGCTTCCCGCCCTTACTCTGCTCCAGCCACGGGGTGAACAGGACAGGGTGCTCCTGCCTGAGCATCTGTTACGCTACCTCCCTGAGAACAAATGTAAGCCACTCTCTTGTTCACAGCCATGTCCCCGGGGCCTAGAACAGTGTCTGGCACAGAGTAGGCATTCAATAATTTATGCAGAATACATGAACGAATATCATAAACCTCCCTTGAGGAAGTGAATGTATTATACCAATTCCTTATTTTTGTTCTGGGCTGGACCTTCCATAACCTCTGGTTAAGGAAAGGATGAGTCCATCAGAGGAGCTGGCTCAGGCCCACTGCCCCTGACCACCCTGAACCTCCGAGACTGGCACTAGGGACCCAGAGAGGGCCTTACCTGTCAGGTCCCCAAGCATCTCGGCCAGCAGCCAGCGATCGATGTGCTGATAAGTGATGCCCACGACATGGCAGATGACTACGAAGGGAAGGGACAAAGATGGTAAAGAGCCGAGGCTCTCCCGCCCCGGCGGGACCCTGCTGCCACCCCCGACTCCCTTCCCTTGGTCAGGGACTCAGGCTCAAAAAGGGACTTACATTTCCGGACAGAATCTTCAAACCCAGTTATACCTTCCAAGAGGTCCATGTTTTCATCCAGGGCTTGCTGTGAGAGGAACGACGAAGTTACCACTAACAGTACCAAGGATGCTAACAGTAGGATGCTACCAGTAATACGTTACCGGGACAGGGTGCAAACACTCGAGCATGTTCCCCACACGCCCGCCATTCTTCTCTACGCAGCCCCGCAATGTAACAGCTACTGGTTTTTTTCCTTTTTTTTTTTTTTAAGATTTTATTTATTTATCTTTAGAGAGGAAGAGGAGAGAGGGAGAGAAACATCAATGTGTGGCTGCCTCTCATGCGCCCCCTGCTGGAAACTGGCCTGCAACCCTTATGGTTCGCAGGCCCGTGCTCAATCCACGGAGCTATGCCAGCCAAGGCCACGGTTACTGTTTTTACACCCATTTTAGAGAGGAAAAAACCAACCCCAAACTGTAAAGCGATTTGCCCAAAATCAGAGCTGGGGTTTGAACCTGGCAGGCAGAACCCGGTCCCAGAGAGGTGGCAGACATGGACTAGCTAACTGCACTCAACTGCCTCACCTTGTTCCTGTCTCACTCAGAGAAAAGGCCTCCCAGGTCCTGCCATGGACCACGAGGCCCCAAAGGATCCCTGCTCTCGTCTCCTCCCACTAACCCCCTCACTCCAGCCACAGGGGCCTCTGCACTGCTCCTGGGGCATGCCAGGCACCTGCCCACCTCAGGGCCTTTGCACTGGTTGTTCTTGTGTCTGGAACTGTCCTCCCCCCAACAGCTAGTACCCTCACCTCCTTCTCTGCAAGGGCTCCCTCAAACCTTAGTGGGGGGAATGAGAAAGCCACAAGCCCACCAAGTAGCAGCCAGTGAGGTAGGAGGCAAACCGGGAGAGCAGTTGTCCTAGAAGCCAAGTGAGGAAAGGATCTGAGGGAGCAGTGGGTGACTGCCTGTCCAGGGCCTGAGAACCACCTACTGGATCTAGCAACGGGGAAGTCACTGCTGACTTCCACACAGCAGTTCCACGGTGCGTGTCAGTGGTGGGGAGCAGGGTCAGAGGGATGGTCACACAAGTCTGGGGTGGATTCAAGTGACCAGGGGGAGCAGCACAGACTGAGCACGGGCAGCCTGTCGCAGGGTCAGGTGACCAACATCCCGACCTGCCTGAGATGGAGGGGCTTTCCTGAGGCAGGGGACTCCCAGTTTTAAAGCCCGGGCAAAATGGGCAGCTGGTCCCCGAGTCAAGAACGTGGCTGTAATGGGGCACAGAGAAGGGGTCGGAGGCAGAGCTGATGGGAATGTGGAAGCGAGGGAAAGTTCTCTTCAACATTCTGCAGACGCGTCCTGTGGTGACAGAAATAACCCAGGAAGGCCATGTTGGCTGTTACAGGATAGTGGGCAGAACTGCTGTTGTGATGCCTGAGTGGGTACAAGGAAAGGGGGGTGGCCTGAGATAGGAGGGACAATGGACCCTCTAAGAACAGCAGGGTGCCCTGGCTGGTGTGACTCAGTGGACTGAGTGCTGGCCTGAAAACCAAAGGGTCACTGGTTCGATTCCCAGTCAGGGCACATGCCTGGGTTGCAGGCCAGGTCCCCAGTGGGGGGCATGGGAGAGGCAACTAGACACTGATGCTTCTCTACCTCTCTTTCTCCCCGACTTCCCCTCTCTAAAAAAATAAAGTAAAATCTTTAAAAATAAATAAATAAAAACAAAAGCAGCAGAGTGTTTGGTCAGCTGCAATGGATGTCAGGGCCAGGCCGGGGACACGTGTGAGTTCTGCTTTTGGCTGCTTCTATTTTCCCACAAAACAGGCAGCCAGATCATAAGGTGAGGTGAGAAGGATAGGGTGGGGGGCAGGTATGAAGGGCTGCCCGGGAGAGGGGGGAGGGAACCACCCCCCCCCACAAGAGCCTCGGTCAGAGGGATGGAGGACTGTAGGCCTGGGCCGTCCTGCGCTCCGGATGGCCTTTTCTCTAGCCTTGCTCGTCATTTCAGCTACAGAGGGGTGGTAGGGGTGGTGGTGGTGGTGGTGTGTGTGTGTGTGTGCGTGCGTGCACATGCAGAAGTGGGGAGGGACACATGATTTACAGTAAGGAGAACTGGGCAGCTCAGGAATGTCAGGCTGGGGATCTCACAGGGAAGAGCTGGGCAGCTAGGAGGAAGTGGTCAGAGGATGGAAACAGTTGCCACTCCCGGCAGAGGAGAGGGCAGTTATTGCTGAGGACAAGTTTAGGACAGTGGTTCCCACTTGTGAACCTGCAGAAGTGGAGGATTAGGCTCCAGTTGGAGCAAGAAAGGGAGGGTGTTCAGGTGATGGTGCGCTTTTGCTAGAATACGTGCGTGTTAGCCTGAGCCCTGTAGGCACAGGGGGCCTCCTGGGAGTTCTGACTCTGTGTGAGGATGACGATTCCATGAGATCATGCTCGCAAAGCCCTTAGCACAGGGCCCATCACCACTGGGCAGCCAACAATGGGCACGGTCATTACTTTGAGCAGTCTGCTCCGTGTGGCCCGGTTACCCATCCTGCCCCTGCACTGAAGGAAGTTACCCAGAAGGCCTGGAAGTGGCAGGTCTCCAGCAAGTCTCCAAGGTACAAGATCTGTCGGATGGGCCGCTCTTCTTGCTGGAGGAAATGTTAAGGGAAAATGGTCCAGAGCCTAGCCTGGCCCCACCTGCTCCCCGCAGCACAAGTCGTTATGACAAAAGGTGAGAGACACCCGAACAGTCCAGCGATGGACACAGTTACACCAGTGTTGGTCCGTCCACAGGAAATGAGCCAACTCCTACAGAACGTGACAAGATGCAGCACAGGTACAGCAGCCTACCGTTCCAGCAGGGGACACGTGTGTACATGTACACACACAGCTAAACTTATGCATCTACAGGATACCTACGGAAAGGCCCCCAAGAACAGCAAACAACTACTGCCTCCTGGGAGGGGAGGGGTGGCCATGGGACGGGGAGGGAAGAAGCCTTTTTGTCCTCTGCACACTTTTTCTGTATTTGTAACAGTATACTACATGCCTAATTTTTTCTAAACCGCCAAAACAGAACCTGGGGGAAGGTGGACAATCTCTCAGCAGGCAGGCACACCCGTGGACACTCCTGGCAGAACAGGCTCAGTGAGTACATGGCCATTTCTCAGCTCAGCTACTAACGGGCAGGCAGGTGTGGTAGGCCTGGGACGGCAAGTGCTTCGAGCCCAGGGCCCAGCACAGACGGGGGCTCCACCGAGTTTCTCACGCAGTTAAAGGGAAGGTGGAGGCTCTCCCGGCCAAGTCTTAGTCCACCCACAGAAGAGCCGGTTGGGGATCCATTCAGGGCTTCTTCACTCACCATTTTTTCTTTGAAGGCCAGCACTGTGCTAGGCGCCAAGGATACATAAAATGAAGTGCAGCCAACAATCCAGCTCTTCGTGGCTTCTGTCTCTTGCCTGGTGGTCTTTACTCAGCTAGAATCCTCATGGGAATCTTTCTAAAGCATAAATCTACCCCCGTCACTCTACAATTTTAAAGCCTTCCATGGTTCCCAGGCGCCCTTTTGAGTTTGACCAAATTCCACTTTGAAAACTATGGCAGGGCTATGCTGAACTACGACAGACTTTAAAAAGACAGCACTGAGCCCTGGCTGATGTAGCTCAGTGGACTGAGCACTGGCAGTGAATCAAAGTGTCGCTGGTTCGATTCCTAGTCAGGGCATATGCCTGGGTTGCAGGCCACATCCCCAGTAGGGGGCATGTGAGAGGCAACCACACACTGATGTTTTCCTCCCTCTCTTTCTCCTCCCCTTCCCCTCTCTCTCTAAAAAAGAAAGAAAGGAAAAAAAAGACAGCACTGAGCTCCTTTTCCTCCAGGCCTCCCTATATTCTGTTCCCTTTGCCTACAACACCCTTCCTTACTGCTTCACCTAACTCCTCATCTTTCAGATGGTCCCTCCTCCAAGAAGCTCTCCCTAACATCCAGGCAGGGTCAGGTGCCTCCTCTGGCCCCCCTTAACCTGAGCCCTGACTTTTCCACGTTGTCAGTGATAGGAGACCTGTCTCTCCCACTGGACTGTGAGCTCTGGTGAGGGCAGGGGATGGGTATCTGAACCAGCACAGGGCCCCAGCCCTACCCAGCACCGGGCCAAACCCAGGGCAGGCATTCAAGCGTCTGTGGCTTGACTCACAGACCAACCACTTTCCTGTGAAATGATCTCTCTTGCCCCTGCTCCCTCCCACACACACCTGGGCCCGAGAGCTGGAAGGATACGTGGGCCTGGTCGATCATGCACTTGCACAGAGTGAAGTCAGTGTGCGGCAGGTTGGTGAGGGCCTTCAGCAGGATCTGGGCGGTGACTGTGGTCTGAAAGAAGGCTGGGTTGAACTGGTACCTGAGAAGGGGAACAAGAGACACAGCGACAGCTGGCATCTCCAGGTCCCAGAGTCTCACCAGATGTGAGGCAGGCTACACACTCCTGAGGGCCAGAGCCTGGTAGCTGGACATGCCTGGGCTCCGATCCTGACCACAGCACTCTCTGTGAGACCTCCTGACCCTGCTTCCCTTCTCTGTAGACAAGGACAGTTAATCCCCACAACCACCCAGTAAGACAGACACTGTTAAATGATTCACACATGAGTACACAGTAATAGTCTGGAATAGTGCTTAAGGGCTCTGGAGCCAGGCTGCCTGGGTTTAAACTCCCTTGCTTAGTGACTACGGATTACTTATTTTAAATTCTCTGTGCATCTCCCTGACTGGTGTGGGCTGAGCGTCATCCCGCAAACTGAAAGGTCACAGGTTCAATTCCCAGTCAGAACACCCGCCTGGGCTGAGTCCAGGTCCCTAGTTGGGGGTGAGCGAGAGGCAACCAATCAATGTTTCTCTCCCTTTCTCCATCCCTTCTGCTCTCTCTAAAAAGAAATAATTAAAACCTTTAAAAAATTTTTCTCTGTGCATCAGCTTCATCCCTTGGGCAATAGAGCATCTAAGTGAGCTCAGAGCACAGCAACTGCCACATGGCGTCTACTGACTGAGTAACGATTATAACCAGTAACATCTCAACAGCACAAATACAATGTCATTGTATGCATTTCACAGATGTCAAAATCGAGGCTATGCAATCTGTATAAATTACACAGCTGGCAGTGTGCCAGTAAGGTCCTCAGGGGGAACAGCCCAAATTTCTGTTAACAGGAGAACGGATAAGTATGACAGTCACATGGGGGAACACTGTGCAGCAATGACAACAGAAAACCACAGCCGCACAGAAAGCGGCTGGATCTCACTGACCCAGTGCTGAGTGGAAGTAGCCAGATGCGGAAGAGCTCACGCGGTAGGGCTGCATTTGTGTCAAGTTCGAAGCAGGCAATCCTGAGCACAGGTGATCAGGATGCATGCGTGTGGTAAACTCACACAAAGCCAGGCCATGAGAACACAAGAGTGGTCACCAGGGTGGGCAGTAGGGGTGGCTAGCACAAAACACAGGGGGCAAAGAGCCTGGGCAGCTAGCAACACTCAACTGTACAAATGGTGATCACATGGGTGCATTTATAATTATTTGCTAAACTATATACAATCCTCTGTATCCACAAAGGACCCCCTATACCAAAATCCACAGATGTGTATCTCTTGATTACTTACAATACCTAATATAAATGCTATGCAAATAGTAGTTACACTGGATTGCTTATGGAACAACAAGAAAAAAAGTTTGCACATGTTCAGTACAGACATAACCACAGCAGGCCTAACTACATAGCACATGACAGCAACATCACATTTTGGGGGGGAACATTTCAATACTGAGCTGAAAAATGTTTTCAATCTTTCTACTTATGTGGAACCCATAGATATAGAGCTAACAGTATTTACATACTGGCCTGTATGTGTGTTTTGCAATGAATTCTTAAAAAACCATCCGTGCTGCTGTTCTAACTTCCTTGGCTTCCTAGCCATGACACCAAAAGATATTGCATCCAACCTGACAGGTATAGCTCAGTGGATTGAGAGCTGGCCTGAGAACCAAAGAGTTGCCAATTCAATTACCAGTCAGGGCACGTGCCTGGGTTGTGGGCCAGGTCCCTGGTATGGGGCACATGAGAGGAAACCACACATTGACATCTCTTTCCCTCTTTCTCCTTCTCTTCCCCTCTCTCTAAAAATGAATAAATAAAATCTTACAAAAAATAAAAAAAATACTGCATCCTGCAGGCTACCCCCAACTCCTGCCCCACCCAGTGTCGGGAGTGGTACCCTGCTGGCTGCAAGCATGGGGCTGGGGTTGGAGGCAGACACTCACAGCTTCAGGACAGCCAGGTTGGCTTCCAGATCATAGGCATTCTCCTTGGCCTGTGTCTCCACATAGCGCTCCAAAGTGGCCAGATTCTCAGGATTGTATCTAGAGAAGAATCAAGATGGATGAGCAGAGAGAAGATAGGGGCTGAGGCCAGTCCCTTCATTTGGGGATGGGGTGGGGTGGGCACAGTAACCTGCTCCTCCCTCCTCTCCTTCCCTTTAACTTTGGCACTGGTCACTTGCTCTACCCAAGTCTTGAATCAGCTCTGTAAACTCTAATAATAAAACTTATCCATATCCCAGACCTGAGCCTAAGCTCTAAACCCCATCAGAGCCCTGGGTCTAATGCCTAGGATGCCTCTCCAGCCTCTCAAGTCGGTCACTGCAGCCTGTATGTCTGGGCTGCTGGACACCTTTGACACCCACCCTGGTCTAGCCCCATCCTCTCCTCCCTAGCTTCCCCCATTCCACTTCTGACCAATCTGCTCCTGCTTCCCCCATCACAGCTCTGACTGCTCCCAGCTACCACGCACTACTGTCGCCGTCGTCCAGACTCTGAACTGGGAACTCCATGCAAGTACAGCCGGCAAGCTGTCTTGGTCACCTCTGATCCCCAACACTGCCCAACACTGACAGAAGATTTTAGTGAACATGTTTTGAATGAATGATACGAAGGAGGAAAGAAGGAAGAGATGAAGAGGCACTGAGACACACCGTGGGAGGATGAGGAAAGGAGGGGGAGGGAGAGGCCTTCAGGCAATTAGAGAAGAGTGGTAGGCACGACTATCTCCTGCCGCTAGGCGCTAGCAGTGGTGTTTTCCTTAGACATCTCCTCCAGATGACTGGCAAGTCCCACCCCAGGGCAAGCCCAGGATTGTTGACCACCACTCGAGATCCCCAGAAATCCTCCTCCACCCCGCTGGGCCAGAAGCGCTCCCTCCGACCGGGCTCAGACCTGTCGATACCCTTGAGCAACTTGCCCACGTTAGCTCTCATCTGCTCAAACATCGCCATGACTGCTGTCGCTTCCCAAACGGGGGACAGGGTCGAAGATACGGCCAGTGTGGTGTCCAGAGGACCGGAAAAGGAAGAGGTGGCGGAAACGGAAATACGTTGCTCTGTCGCTCCGGCCTGGGAGGCACTAAAAAAGGGAGGCTCTTGCAGTGGCTGCCATACTTTCCGGCTGCTCGTGACTTCTTCCCAGAGGGCGTGGTTGGCGCGTGCGCGCACGCTCCGCCCGGACTGGACCAATGCATAAGAAAAAACCGTAGTTTGGCAGAGTGAGGCGGCGCTGTCTCCGGGCGAGGAGGCGGGGCTGAGCTGTTGCCGGGTGTCGCGCTGTGGTCGCCAGGATGTGCGCGCGAACTCGCAAGGAAGGAGGGGAACATCTGACGGCGGGTTCGCGTTTCTCTTTGCTCGCGGCATTGACCTCACAAAACTACTGGAATGAGCGCAGTAGTCGTCTTTTTGGGCCATGGCCGAAGCTCCGAGGGTCTCTTTGTCCCAGGCCTTGCCCCATGAGGCAGGATCCTGAGCTCTGTAGTTTCAAGTACTGAAACTGGTACCCACACTTCACCCTAACTCCTGGAGTAGGAGCCTGCAAAGCTGTTGTGATAATCTGCCCGGAAGGGGTGAGGGGCTCCTGAAACCCGCCAAATTGCACCCTGTCCGCAGACTACAGTCTTGTGGGTGAAGTCGAGTGCCCCATGTGTGCTGTCAAAAGTTATGTGGGTACAGCTCTCGCCCTGGCTGGTGTGGGTCAGTGGATTGAGTGCCAGCCTATGAATCAAAGGGTCACAGGTTCGATTCCCAGTCAGGGCACATGCCTGAGTGGTGTGGCAGGGGTGGTAGGGCAGGTCCCCAATGAGAGGCAACCACACATTGATGTTTCCTTCTATTTCTCCCTCCCTTCCTCTCTAGAAATAAGTAAATTAAAAAATGTTATGTGGGTACAGGAAATGTGGGTACAGATTCTGCTCACTGCATTCACAGGCAAGTGTCACATATGTGGAAGTATGTGCTGTGGGTACACACACATTGTGCATGTGTGTATGCAGGCATGGGCACTGGTCTTGGCACTGCACAGGGGAGTTTCACTAAGTGCATGTCGGTGCCCAAGGTAAACACTAATGTACAGTGAATGGTCGTCCCTGTGCAGGGCCATCTCTGGGTTGTGGCCGGACTCATCCAGCAGAGTTCAACTGTGGTTTTTAGCCACCACCCAGAGTGGGGGAAGGGGTGCCGAGGTACCCACCAGATCACACTTAAGGTAGTTTGCATCTGATTTACATTCAGCCCAGGGCCATGAAGGTGGAGAGGGGTCCCCTGGGTCCCAACGCAAGCTGCCCCTCACAAGCTCTCGGGGCCCAAGGGACAGGGGGTGGAGCCAGCTGCACAGCCCTGCGCTGGGGCAGGAAATGAGAGTGGGGAAGGGGGAGGCCACAGCCAGTGGAGGCAAGGCGGGTGCAGGGTGTGTGGGGAGGGAGGGAGGTGCCAGCTCTCAAGCTCTGAGGCCCTGCTGGCCCCTGGGCACAGGCCCAGCTCCGGCTCCCAGGAATGGACCTCGTGGACCCTGACATCTTTAATAGGGACCCCCGAGACCACTACGACCTACTGCAGCGACTGGGAGGCGGCACCTATGGAGAAGTTTTCAAGGTGAGGACACTTCTCCTTCTCCATCACCCTCCAGCCAGTGGCCTTTGAAGGGAAGGGGTTGTGAAAGGGTCCCAGTCCTTGATGTTGGCTCAGGGATGCTGAAGAGGAATTAAGGGGGAATGGAGCCTGCCTGACTGTCAACTTCCCCTTTACAAGGCCCGAGACAAGGTGACCGGGGACCTGATGGCATTGAAGATGGTGAAGATGGAGCCCGGTGAGGAGAGGATTCAGGAGCTCCTTCCCCACACCCCCACTTCCACCTCCTGGGGCACCGGGGTCATCCCCGTGCTTCTTCCCTGCAGTAGACCTTTCTCTCCCACCCCTCCTCACAGATGATGATGTCTCCACACTTCAGAAGGAAATCCTCATCTTGAAAACTTGCCGGCACGCCAACATCGTGGCTTACCATGGGAGTTATCTCTGGTAATGAGCCTCAAACCTGCCCTGGACCCAGCCCAGCCCCTACCCTAGGGCCCCCATATATGACCAGGATGCCCCCAACCTAAGCTCCAGTCATGGACCCCCATTTTAACTGAGTCACCCCTAACTTGATCCCCAGTCCAAAGTTCCACTTTTCTGACCAGAACATCCCCTAATCTCTAACCTTCAATTCAGAACTCCCACTTGGGGCCAGGGGTCCCAAAATTGAGCTCTTCGTAGTAATCAAATATGAAATTAAGTCCCCTAAAATGAATCTTTCACTATTATGCCCTTTGGTTCCCCCAGTTTTACTCTCTGCTCTTTTAATATGATCCCCTAATTTCCCTGACCCCCAAATTAATATCTCAGATGCCTCAATAATGACTCCGTCCCATGGACCTGGCACCCTGGGCCTCTGTTTCCCCTCTGAACTTCCTCAACCTGAGAGATCTCTGCCCTGTCTCCCAGATTAGCATGGGACAGCAGAGGGTGCCCTGGGTTAGGAGCCCAAAGACGTGGGTTTGAGGCCAGTGGATCCTCACTGTACATTTCCTCTTTGAGCCTCAGCTTCCCCACCTATAAAATGGAAGTGGGATGACTTTACTCTGTGGGCAAGGGGAGGTACAGAGATGACAGCTGTTACATGAAGAGTTCAGAACAAGAGAGTGAACTGGGGTCTGTGCAATAAAAAATAACTTTACTGCTATTATTATTAGTATCATTGTTGTGGTTGTTGTTGTTACTGCTAAACTGTTGTAGGCTGCAGAAACTCTGGATCTGCATGGAATTCTGTGGGGCCGGTTCTCTGCAGGACATCTACCAAGGTGAGTAGAAAGGCAAGTGGCCCCAGGTGGCCCCCACCCCTCCAATCCACCTCTCCGTGTCTGTGTCTCCTGGAACTGTTTTCCTGGTCCACGTTTCACACATTGAGCCCCTCCTTCGGCCCCGGGCTTGGCCTGGATGATGCTGGGGGCACCGTGGTTACCAGGTGGGCCCTGGGCCCTTCCCACCAGGACCCGACAGACCCACCAAGACCCAATGATCTTTTTGTGCGCAGTGATCTTTCTACTCACCCCTCCCCATCTCCCTCTGCGCCTGCCTTTTCTCACCGAGGTCTATTTGTGCTTGAGTATTTCTGCATTTCTGGCTCATGGTGGGTGCCTCCATTTTCACTGAAGAGTGAATGAATTTCTGATTCTTTCTCTCAGACTGCTTTTCACTCTCAGAGAATTTGAGGGTGGGGTGGAGTAGCCTGTGATCGCTTCTCAATTTTTCATGCCCACCTCTGTCTTTCACCATCTCCCTGTCTCCGTCCAGCCCAACACCTCAAATGTTAGAAAAGGAAGCAGTTTGTTAAGTTCTCAGTGGGGCCCTGACTGGTGTGGCTGAGTGGGTTGGGCGTCATCCCACAAACTGCAAGGCACATCGGTCACTGGTCAGGGCACATGCCTGGGTTGTGGGCAAGACCCCTGGTTGGGGAAGTGCAAGAGGCAACCAATCAGTGTTTCTCTCCCTCTCTGTCTCCCTCCCTTCCCCTATCTCTAAAAATAAATAAATAAAATCTTAAAAAAAAGAAGTCCTTTGCGGGGAAACTGAGGCCCACAGAGAGGAAGTGACTCACACAGCCAGACTGTCAGGGCTCCTCTCTGTCTACCTCTCCATCATTTCTGCTCCGCCCTCCGCCTCTCTCTTTTTCGTGGTGCCTGTCTTCCCACTTTTTGGTCCTGACCATCTTTTTTCCCCCATCCCAATCTGGATCTGTTCCTGCTTCTCCATCTGTCTCTTCCTCATTTTACAAAGCCCTGTACCCCCTGCTCGGAGCCCTCCCATGGCTTCCATTTCCCTCTGAAAAGCCCACTGCTCCTCACAATGACCCCAAGTCTGACCGCCACTGCACCCCCAAGCCCAAGCTGAACAACCTCATCTCTGGTCTCCCCTCTGCTCCACCCACTTGGCTGTTTTGCAGACCCACCAGGGACCCTCCCGCCCCCTGGCCTCTGCGCTGGCTCTGGGTCCCACTCCAGGCAGGACCGCTCACATCTCCACCCTGTCACCCTCTCGGAGCAGCCTCCGCTGACCTCTGTAAAATGTCATAGCCTTCCCACGTGTTTCCTGTTGTCCTCTCTCGCTTTTTCTTATTTATCAGCATTTTGTGTGCTGTGTGTTTTACTTATTTATCTGGTTTACGGTCGGATGTTCTCTCCACGAGGGTAGGGATCTGCCTCTTTTATTCATACCTGTGTCCCAAGTGTCTGGCACAGTGCCTGGTACACACAGTAGACACACAGCACATGTCTGTTGAATGAATCTGTCTCCTTTTGGCTCTGGTTCCCTCTGTCACTGACCACCCCTCCACCTCCCCTCCCACTTCTCCCATCCTGTACCCGCCACGCCCCACCCCCATGGCACCCTCTCAGCCAGTTTGGACTGGGACCAGGGGCTCCCTGGGTCGGGTTTCCTGGTTCCCAGCCAACACTGTGCCGGGGTGACCCTTGCAGTGACAGGTCCCCTGTCAGAGCTGCAGATCAGCTACGTCTGCCGAGAAGTGCTCCAGGTAAGGAAAGGCCTGCTGGGCCTGGGCGGGGGCAGGGCCCTGCTCCAGCCCCAGGCTCTCACAGCCCATGTTCACCCCTCTCCGCAGGGACTGGCCTATCTACACTCACAGAAGAAGATACACCGGGACATCAAGGTGGTCTAGGGGCAGAAAGGTGGCCTTGGTGGGTGGGAGCCCCAGGAGACGGGAGCGCTGTTTCGAAGGCTCGGGGTGGTATTGCCCTGTGGGGTAGCGGTGGGGGGTGGAGGCAGGGCCGGGCTAGGGGTGGTGGTCTCTGACAGCCTTCCACCCCTCCTCCTTCTCCCAGGGAGCCAACATCCTCATCAATGACTCCGGGGAGGTCAGACTGGGTGAGTGTGGCTTGGGGCTAGAGAGGCAGACCGGCTGAGGGCTGCAGGGGGATAGAGGACTGCAGGCCACTGTGTCTCTCCTTCTGCCTCCAGCTGACTTTGGAATCTCGGCCCAGATCGGGGCAACGCTGGCTCGACGCCTGTCTTTCATCGGGACGCCCTACTGGTGAGGGATGTCTGGCAGGCGGCCGGGGGTGGAGTGGGGGGCAGTGACTTTCCACCCAATCTTCGGGACTCTTCTGGCTCCTCTCCCAGCCTCTGACTCGCTCTGTTGAACATTCTACCTTCCCTTCACCTCCCTCCTGAGTTTTCTCGTTATCTAGGTCCCCTGGGCCCCTCTCCGCCTCTGTGTCTGAGTGTTTGCGTTGATTTTTATCTTCATCTGTCTTTCCCTATATGTTGATTTCTGTCTTTTTTTCTGTCCCAGTGTGTGACTCGATTTCTCTCTTCCTAGCTCCCTCTCTCTCTCCCCCTCTCTCTGCCCTCCTAGCTGTCTCCATCTTGCATTTTTATTCCTGTTGCCTCTTTCTCTCCATCTTTATGATTCTCTCTACAGCTCTCTCTCTCTGCCCCATACTACTCTCTCTCTCTGCCCCATACTACTCTCTCTCTTTGTCCCCTCCCCCCACTGCCCACGCCAGGGTCTCCCTTCTCCCTTCTTATGTCGCTCCTGGCTCCCTGAGGGTCTCTGCCTGCAGGATGGCTCCCGAGGTGGCAGCCGTGGCCCTGAAGGGAGGATATAACGAGCTGTGTGACATCTGGTCCCTGGGCATCACAGCCATCGAACTGGCTGAGCTACAGCCACCGCTCTTTGATGTGCACCCTCTCAGGTAGGCAAGTGCGGCTGGTCCCTCTGGGCCCAGAGACCCCACCCAGGCCCACTTTAAACACCCCCACCAACCTGCGTCCCCACACCAGAATCCCCCCATGGGAGGCCCCCTTTCCTCTGAGCCCAATCAGAGACCCCCGAGGATCCCCCCAATCCAGAATGTCCGTTCTTCAGCCCTCTGCACCAGGAACCCCCCTCAGGGGTCCCCATCTTGGGCCTCCCTCTGACTCACATCGCTGTATAATGGGATCCATGGTGTTCCCTGCGGGTGGGGGGGCAGGGCCTGGGGGTGCAGGGCGTGGTGAAGCCTAAGCGTCTTCTCGTTCTGTTCTTTACTTGCTCTCCGCTGACTTCATTGCTACCGGGGGCCCCTGTTGTCTCCACCGCGAGTCCGAACTCCATGTTCTCACCTTCTCTTCTAGAGTTCTCTTCCTCATGACCAAGAGTGGCTACCAGCCACCCCGGCTAAAGGACAAAGGCAAATGGTAGGGATGGTGAGATGAGGGAGGGCGGAGCCAGGGCCGACGGTCTGATGGGAAGTGTCTGGGCGCCTCACCCCAGACGTGGCTTCTTCCTCCCAAGGTCGGCTCCCTTCCACAACTTCGTCAAAGTCACCCTCACCAAGAACCCCAAGAAACGACCTGGTGCCACCAAGATGCTCAGTGTAAACCTTCCCTCCCTGAAACCCTCCCAGACTCTCGCCCCAGAATTACCCAGGGCCTCATGGCTCCCTAGAACACTGATGGTTTAGTTCCACAGAACTAAAGTCCCTAGTGCCTAGTGCCTCAAATTCCCCAGGAACCCCCAAAGACCCTCTAGCTTGTTCCCCAGACCCTTTTCCAGGATATCTTGAGTTGTTAAAACTCGCAAATTCCCAAGGGCCTCAAGACCCATCCCTGGGTGTACTCCGGAACAGAATTCTCCAACCCCCACACGGGGATCCTTAAATTCTTTTAATTCCTTCAAACTCCTCAGAATTCCCTGGGCTTCTGCTGGTCCTGCAGAGTTCCCCGCCTTCTCCCGCTGTTCCCCGAGACAAGTTCTCAAGCCCCTGCCCCAACGCCTCCCTCCACACCAGCCCTCGGCCTGCTGACACCCTCCTCCCCTCCCCTAGCATCAGCTGGTATCCCAGCCCGGGCTAAATAGAGGCCTGATCCTAGATCTTCTCGACAAACTGAGGAACCCAGGGAAGGGGGCCCCTGTTGGGGAGATTGAAGACGAGGAGCCTGAGGTGAGGGGTCCTGGCGGACAGAAGCCCTGGAACCTTCCAGCTTTTGCTCAGGCTGTGCCCCCTACCTGGAACACCTTCCTGCAGCCTCTCGTTGGAGGAGAAAGGGAGGGCGGGTGGGAGGCTCGGCCCAGCGCTGGGGGCGTGGAGGTTATGGGAGAGTCAGGGGCTCCAGGCTGAGCCCACGGGGGCCGTGGGCGTGGGCAGGTGGGCAGCGGCCTGACGCAGCTGCTGCCCTGAACAGCCGCCCCCTGCCGTCCCGCGGCGGATCAGATCCACACACCGGTCCAGCTCGCTGGGGGTTCCAGATGCAGATTGCTGTCGTGAGTAGAGTCCTCAAACTTGGGGACACTCGACCTTGTAATAGATCCAAGAGACCCTCTTCACCCCCACATCACTCATCACTTCCAAACAGACCCTCAGAGGCCCCCACCACCATCTGACCCACAAGTGACCCCAGAGAACCCCGTTACTATCTGGCCTCTCCGCTCCTCTGACCTGCAAACAGATCCCGTCAGGCTTCCCATCCCCACTCTGACCCCCAGAGAACCTCAGAAACATGGCAGACCCGGTTCCCAGACGGAACCTGAAACCCAACACTCGGTCATTACTTTGAGCCCTCATGTCCCTGATCCCAAACCCTGCCCCCCAAATAAGACCCCTGTAAACCAAGATGCCGCCCTTTAGGGGACAGCTTCAATCCGAAAATGCCAACCTCTCCCCCTCCCCCCAGTCTTACTGTGTTTCTAAATCCATCTCCCCAGCTCACTGTGTTACCTCCCCCTCCCCCAACTTCCAGGGCGGCACATGGAGTTCAGGAAGCTGAGAGGAATGGAGTCCAGACCTGCATCTGGCACTGTGAGACGCCTCTCCCCCACCCCACTGGCTCCCGACGCCCTCCCTGTCCCCTAGGCCACCGCTGACCCTTTGGTATCCCACAGGCTCACTTACAGCCCCCCGAAGACCCCAGGAGCAGCAGTCCTAGGTCAGGGGCCCTCGGGCTGGGAGGGGAGGGGCTAGGATTGGTGTGGAAATGGCCGAGGCTCACGCCTGTCACTCCTCAGGAGGCAGCCATCAGAGTCTGACGACGACTACGACGACGTGGACATGTGAGAGAGGCCGCGCCCTCCGCCCCTCGGGCCCTCACCCAGCCCCTGCCTTTCTGGGACCCCTGCCTTGCTTCCGCATGGACCCCAACCTCAGCCCCCACTCTCCTTCCACCTCTCCTCCCCGAGCCCTGACCGGACCCTCACAGTGTGGCTGCCACCTTTCGTCACCCCAACCCGTGACCCCATCATGACCCCCGGCCCAGCCCACCCTCTCCTCCCTCCCCAACCCTGTTCCCTGACCCCACCCAACTCAGCCCTTTACCTTCCTTCACCGATGCCTGACCGTCAGTCCTACCCTAACTCCAGCCCCTACATTTCTTCCACCTTCTTGTAGGACCTCTGACCTGACTCTTAACTTCAGTCCCCACCTGCCTTCAGCCCGAGCCCCCCAACCCGTTCCTTCCAGAATCCCTTCTGCTCCAGCCTGAGTTCTTTCCTCATCTGTCTGGCTCAGCCCTGGACCCTCCTCCACATTCCAGCCCCCAGCTCCTCCCAGATGTTGCTCCAACCCCCAGACCTCAACTGCAGCCCCAGGCTTCAGCCACAGGACTTCGTCCTTCCTCATCTACTCATAGACTCCCAGACTAAACCTTGGCCCCTGGGGATCTCCCGCATGCCAGACCTCGGCCCCGACCCCAGCCTCAGTCCCAGCAGCCAGCCCCCAGCCTGCAGGCCAGTGTCAGCCTCAGGGCCCACGCTGTGTCTGTCATAGGCTTGCCCGTGGCTGGGCACCGTGACAGGACCTGACCCCGGGAGCGCAGATGCTCTGTGTTGCTAGGTGGCCATGAAGATTTAGACTTGATGCCTTGTCAGCTCTCGATCTCCAAGAGCTGCTCCTGCTGTTGTCATCATGCTGGTTAATTCGTCCCCTAGTCCTCAGCTCCAGTCACCCCTGAGCCTGCTGAGCTCAGCCCTCCAGCCCTGAACCACCCCATCCATCCTTGTTCCTCACACCTCCACCTGCTTATCCTTTGTGTTTCAGCCCCACCCTTGCATATGACACACCTCCTCCGCTGCCCCCCAAGGTGAGGTCCTGGTCAGAGCTGGAGGGTTGGGGGCCAGGAGGTCACAGTCCTTAGATGCTGGGCTACTGGGCGTTCTAGGGCAGGGTCTGGGGCACCAGGACCCTCGAAGTCCGGGAGATGGGACCATGAGCCCATTGGGGTGTGGAAGCAGCATCCCTGAACCGATACTTAGCCTGACGGACACTGGTCAGTAGCTGGTGCACCCGGCATTAACCCTTCAGTTGCTGCAGTGTGTCGACACGGGGGCAGAGGGGAAGGCTGGAGTGGTGGCAGGATGTTGTGAAGAGGGTCAGGGCGGTGACCAATTTCAGTTCTAGCCGAGGCAGGGAGATGGCAGGGTGCCCGCTCTCAGAGATCATCTAATATGTTACCCGTCCCCCTTCTCTGTCTTCAAAGCCCAAGTTCCGTTCTCCATCGGACGAGGGTCCCTGGGGGCCAGGGGAGGAGGAGCAGCTGAGCCCCGGGGTGCTGGTCCGGTGTGCCAGTGGTCCTCCTCCCCGCACCCCCCAGGTGGGGCCGCCCCCAGCCACCCGAAGCCCCCATCTAACTGCCCATTCAGGTAACGGGGCAGGCTAGGGTGGGAGTTGGGTGGGGTGCGGGGCTTTGGAAGCTGATTTGCCCCCATCCCGTCTCAGAACCCTCACTGTGGAACCCACCCCCCCGGGAATCTGACCAGCCCCCACTGTTGCCCCCCAAGAAGGATAAGATGAGGAGAAAGGTGAGGCCAGCTGTGCTGGGTTCTCACACCTCTAGGTGGGACTGGGGGTGTTGGCTGAGGCGGGGGTGGGAAGAGTGATAATGAGTACAGGTGACGTTTGCGGAGCAGATGTCTTCCGTGCCAGACATTGATCTCACATCTTCACGTGGTGTAAACCTGTACAGACAGAAGTAGATATTATCCCCCATTTCACAAGGGGGGGGGACTGAGGCAGGGAGGGGTATGGAGCCTGCCAAGGTTGTAAACCTTTGAGGAGGACGAGGCGGAATGTGAACCCTGGCACTCTTCCCCTGGACTCCTAACCGCTGCGCCTGCCCGTCCGCGCCTCCCTTTTGCTGGATCTCGTGCCCTGCTGCCCACGGCCTGCCTAGGGATGTGCCCTTCTTGTCAAGTTGTTCAACGGCTGCCCACTGCGGATTCACAGCACGGCCGCCTGGACACACCCCTCCACCAAAGGTGGGTGTTCAGGAGGGTCGCGGAGAACTCGGGGTGGGGCAGGGAGGGGCAAAGCTGGGGCAGAGACAGAGCCTGCAGCTACAGGGGCTGAAGACAGGTTCAGTTGGAGAGTAAAAACTAGGAAGTTGGGGCTTGGGGGCTCTGAGTACCAGATACAGCTGAAAGGTCAGAGTTTGGGGTACAAGATGGGGGACAGTTGGGCCCTGGTAAGCTCAGCTGGAGGTTAATGGCAAACTACGATTAGCATTTTGGGGTCAAGAGTTTTAGGGATTAGAATGTAGCATAAAGGGACAGAGTTTGGGGATGGAAGCTATGGAGACAAGGTCAGTGAGAGGTAAATGTTAAAGAAACAGCATAGCGGTTGGGGAGAGTCACGCTGGGCAGAAAAAGCCGCGTTTGGGGATCTGAGTGTGAGGATCAGTGCTGAGATCAATCCAGGGACCAGATCTAGGGAGGGAGGAGAGGGGCAGAACCTGGAGGGCTGCCGGGAGAGTCTGGGGTCTGGGTCTGCACCGCGGGGCCAGGGGGCCAGGACGTGTGGGGCGGAGACAGAAGAGCCACCAGAACATCGGGAGTCAGAGGCAGGTGAGAAGGAGACCACTTTGAAGGACCGGGTCAGGGTTTCAGTTTAGATTTGGGGACACAGGCTGGGAGTGTTGCGTTGGGGGTGTGGATTAGGGAGCTGAGGGTCGGGGCTGGAGGACAGAGTGCCAGTGGTTGGGATCAGACAGGTGGGGGTCTGGGAGGTGCCCCCGGATGAAGCAGGCCTTTCCCCCTAGACCAGCACCTGATCCTAGGGGCAGAGGAAGGCATTTTCATCTTGAACCGGAATGATCAGGAGGCCACGCTGGAGATGGTGAGGGACAGTCCCCAGGGTGGGCGAGGGCAGGGACTGGAGCTGGGGGTGGCCCGGGTCTCACAGGAGCTGTCTCCCCCATTCTCTGCAGCTCTTTCCTAGCCGGACCACCTGGTTGTACTGCATCAACAATGTCCTCATGTCTCTCTCAGGTCTGGCTGTGGGGGAGTGGAAGGGCTGGGGGTCAGAAGTGAAGGGGTCAAAGGTCAGGGGGTGGGGAGATAGTTGAGCACAGCTGCTAAAAGCCTAGGCTCCCTGCTCACAGAGCCTGAGGTTCAAGTCCTACTCACTCTTTCACTTGGGGCAGGAGACTTCTGCTCCCTGTCTCAGCTTCCCCATCAATGAAATGGGACTCACGGTAGTTCCCACCAGTCAAGCCAGTTTTGAGGGAATTTTACAATAAGTTCGTTTTTACCGTTCTTTGATGTTCATTAGAACTTACCCCACATTACTAAAATAGTGAGCAAGTTATAGATTAAATTTTTGTATCATTGTTTTATAAATATTTTGTGTAAAAGAATTTCTTTTTTTTTAACATATTTTATTGATTATGCTATTACAGTTGTCCCATTTTTTTCTCCCCTTTTTTCCCCTCCGCCCTGCATCCCCTCTCCCACCAGCATTTCCCCCACTTAGTTCATGTCCATGGTCCATACATATAAATTCTTTGGCCTGGGGAAACGCCAAGCCAAATAGGACTCATGAGCTAGTTAATATCTGCGATGACAAACTTTAAAAGAGTTTCTAGATAGGTTTCTTCTTGAACTTTGTAATGTGTATTCATCTGACTAGTTAAGTGCACAGTTTCTTATGTGACTACAGGCACCGAAAGGCAAGGAACATAATTTCTTTGGTTCACAAGCCTGCGCTCAATCCGCTGAGCTACACCAGCCAGGGCGGAACATAATTTCTTTTACCCACCAATGTTCACCAGTGCTGAGCACAGTGCCTGGCTTACGGGGGTTGTTTAGAACATGTTAGCGAAAAATAATAAGTGAAAAGTGCTTAAGGTTGGAAGGCTTGGGAATTTCAGACAAAGCAATGGGGCCGAGCAAAGCCAGGGGGAAAGTCGAGGGAGTGTCCAGTGTCCGTAACTGCCTGCTTCCCCTATGTATACGCACCCTGCAGGAAAGACCCCCCACCTGTATTCCCATAGCATCCTGGGCCTGCTGGAAAGGAAGGAGACCAGAGCGGGAAGCCCCATCTCTCACATTAGCCCCCACCGGCTACTAGCAAGGTACCAGCCCCTCATGGCACCACAGGCCCCTGTAATCCCCCCCTTCCTGCCTACTTTCTATTCCCACCTACCTTCTTCTGCAGGAAGAACATGGTCTCCACCAAGATCCAGGACACCAAAGGCTGCCGGGCCTGCTGTGTGGGTGAGAGAGAACCTCCTGGGGAGAAGATAGGGGGTCTGGACTGGAGAGGGCTGCTCCACCCAAGGGGTTTGCAGGGTTAAGGCAGGGTATCCAGAACCCTGGGAAAGATATGTTGCCATTTGGCAGGGGGAAAGGGGAGAGAAGATTGACCCTAACATGTCCTTACCCACCCCCACAGCGGAGGGCGCCAGCTCGGGGGGCCCATTCCTATGCGGAGCATTGGAGACCTCCGTGATCCTCCTTCAGTGGTACCAGCCCATGAACAAATTCCTGTTGATTCGGGTAGGAGGGCCGGTAGTGGCTGGCTTCTATGGAGGGTTCCAGGAACCCTCCAGTCTTTGTCCCAGTCTCCCCCAAGGCTCTGGCCACCTGATGTCAGAACTGGAGGCTCCCGGGCCTGAGAGCTTTCTAATCCTTAAGCTCTGCCCCTCACCTTTGGCCTAATTATGCTTCGTATCCCTATGCCCCGCCCCACCTCCGTTCTTTAAGGAGACTCCACATTCAGATCCTTTGAACCTCTGAGTCTTGGCTGCTTTTGAGGCCACGCCCCCTGGGGGAGCCCTGCTTTTCTGTCACCGGGCAGCACGCCCCCAAACGGAAGCCACCACGACTCTGCGGGCACACCTGTCCATTTCTAAGGTGGCGCCACCTAACCCCCCATCTCCGCGAGGCTTCGACCCCTGAAATTTCTATATTGGCACCTCTCAAGACCGAGGCCGAGGAAATACTTGGGAAGCCCCCAGCTCACGCCCCTTCAAGGCCCCGCCCCTTCAAGGCCCCGCCCCTCTCAGGCCCCGCCCCAAGCCTCTTCTGAGCCTGCCGCTCCCTTTGAGCCCCGCAGCAGGTGCTGTTCCCGCTACCCACGCCTCTGCCAGTGTTCGCGCTGCTGACAGGGCCAGGCTCCGAGCTGCCCGCCGTGTGTATCGGCGTGAGCCCCGGGCGGCTGGCGAAGTCGGTGCTCTTCCACACCGTGCGCTTCGGCGCGCTGTCCTGCTGGCTAGGCGAGATGAGCACTAGTGAGTAGGGCCGGGGCTCCCTGGGGTGGGGCTGGTGGAAGGGGTGGGTCTGGGTGGCTAGGCGGGGTTTAGGCCGAGGCGTCTTCTACGCAGGCTGTTGAACCTGGCATGGAGTCTGGGCGGGGAGAGAGGCGGGTATAATAAGTGGGGTTTAGCCTACTAACTCCGGGATGGAGAAGATGCCAAGGAGGGAGGCAGAATGCGGCGGAATGGATCCTTGAACCCCTCTTCTCAAACAGAGCACAAGGGACCAGTACAGGTAACCCAGGTAGAGGAAGACAAGGTGATGGTGTTGATGGACGGTAAGGACGCTCCTTCCTCTTTCCCCTCAGTGTTCCCAGCTCTTCGAACTCCAGACCCTGTGCCTCTCAGAAATGCCGAGCCCCTCCAGGCCTTGCCCCCGTCCTGCTTTTCTTCTCACACTGAATTTATTGTCCATTTCTTCTGTAAGTAACCTTCTAAGCCCTGCTCTTAAAGGCCTCTCTTCACCCACTTCTAGGGTCTCTGAAGCTGGTGACTCCAGAGGGGGCCCCGGTCCGGGGGCTTCGAACCCCGGAGATCCCCATGACTGAAGCCGTGGAGGCTGTGGGTATGCGCAGGGGTGGGAGAGCCTGGGGTCCAGAGGGGAGACTCAAGGGATACCCAAGGGTAACAGGCACTGCTTTCCTCCCAGCTATGGTCGGGGGGCAGCTGCAGGCCTTCTGGAAGCACGGAGTGCAGGTGTGGGCTCTGGGCTCCGACAAGGTAAGCGCCTCTATCAGGAGACCCACAGCCTGCCCCTCCCACTCCATCCTCTCACTCACGGGATGGACCCGGAGGACTGAGTCGGGGTGCGGAGTCCGAGAGGAGAGGCTTCCTCCAGTCTCGGTTCAGACAGGTCCCCTTCTCTACCCCGGGGCGTCTTGGGTGTAGAGTTCATCCCAGGCTGTGTGTGACCATATGCAAGAGACTCTGCTTCTCTCTGGGCCTCAGTCTTCCAACTATAAAATAGGGATTATTACAGAGATTTGTGGGTGGTTAAGAACATGGACCAGACTGCCTGGGTTGGAATCCAGCTGAGTCACCTTAGGCAAATGACTTAACCTTCCTGTGCCTTACTTTCTTCATCTGGAAGATGGGGCGAAAATGGTGCTTAGCTCATAGAACACTACGTGTCAGACCCTATTCTTACATATTTGTATTTTACTTCATCTTCATGATCACCTATCAGGTAGGTATTGTGATTTCATGGGTTAGTGATCCGAGGTCACGCAGCCAGTGAGTGGTATTAGCAAGAATGATTATTTGTGGATCTGAGACTGGGAGTTCAGAGAACTCCTGCCTGTTCTCTTTAAGGGAGAGGGAGGAGTTTTCTAGTTACTGACACACATCTTCTCCCCCAGCTGCTTCAGGAGCTGAGAGACCCCACCCTCACCTTCCGTCTGCTCGGCTCCCCTAGGTACGGACTTGGGAAGGGGACGGAGAATCTGGGAGGGGAGCTTCTGATTCAGAAGCATCCCGAGGTGTCTCTGGTCACCTGAATCTTTGGCCTGGACATTCTGTCACCTACTCTTCCTGTTTCCATCTCTGCCCTCTGTAGTCCATTTTTCACACGCCCCTTCACCCAGACTCCCTAGATGTTGATAACTTTGTAAAACCACATTTGCTTTAGCTTCTCTCTATATATATTTTTCTATGTGCATGTGAATTGCAGACATGATGCCCATTTACCCCTGTATTCTTCAGTGTATGTTTACTAAATCGAGCAAGGACATGCTTTTACAATCCACAGTGCAGCTGTCAAAATCAAGAAAATATTATGGAGACATCACTACCTTCTAAGCCACACACCCATTCTAGTCTCACTAGTTGTCCCAATAATAATTTTTTAAAAGATTTTATTTATTTATTTTTAGATAGGGGTAAGAAAAGGAGAAAGACAGGGAGAGAAACATCAGTGTGTGGTTGCCTCTTGTGCACCCCCTACTGGGGACCTGGCCTGCAACCCAGGCATGTGCCCTGACTGGGAACTGAACTGGTAACCCTTTGCTTCACAGGCTGGCACTCAGTCCACTGAGCCACACCAGCCAGGGCCCAATGATAATTTTTATAACCAAAAAATAATACTTTTTTTTTTGTTTTGGCCCAAGATACAATCCAGGATGACACCTTGCAGGTAGGAGTCATATTTCTTTAGTCTTTAGCCTGGAACATTTCTTCAAACTTCCTTTGTTTTTCATGACATTGTCACTTAAAAAAAAAAAGACTTTATTTACTTATTTTTAGGGAGAGGAAGGGAGGGAGGAAGAGAAGGCGAGAGACATTGATGTGCGAGAGGTACATTGATCAGTTTCCTCTTGCACATCCCCATCTGGGGACCTGGCCTGCAACCCAGGCATGTGCCCTGACTGGGAATCAAACTGGCGACCTTTCAGTTCGCAGGCCATCATTCAATCCACTGAGCCACACCAGCCAGGGGGACCTTGACACTTTTGAAGAACACAAGAAAATTGTTTCACAGAATGAACCTCAATTGGGTTAGAGGCTTCCAGGTTCAGCATTTTGGGCAGGAACATCTCTGAAGTGATGGCGTGTGCTTCTCACTGTGTCATGCCAGGAGGCAGGCGTCCGTTGCCTGATTCCTGGTGATGTTCTCTTTGATCGTTTGGCTAAGGTGTGCAGTTTGCCACATTTCCCCTGTATAAAGTTACTCTTTTCCCTTTCTATTAATAAGTACAATAGTCCCCCCCTTATTTGCAGGGATATATTTGAAGCCTCTCAGTCCTGAAACCTCGGTACTGAACCCTGTGTATATTATGTTTCTTTTCCTGTACACACAAAACCTATGATAAAGTTTAATTTACAAATTAAGCACATGAAGGATCAACAATAACATAATAAAATAGAACAATTATAATAGTACAGTCAGACCTCAGTTCTCGAACATCTCCCATCTAGAACAATTTGGTTCTTGACCAACTTGTTCACACAAAAAAGGCCTTGGTTGTCTAACAAAGCTTCGGGTCTCGATTTTTCTGCCCAACCACCCATTCACGGTGCTGCCTGTGTGATCACTCATGTCTCTCTCAGGAGACAAAGGAGATTTAGTTTTCAAACAAACTGCTTTTCAAACAGTTCCAGAATGAATGAAGTTTGAGAGCTGAGGTTCCACTGTATATGATAACAAAAGTTATGTGGATGCGGTGCCTCTCAAAGAATCTTATGGTACTGCACTCACCCCTTTTCTCGTGATGATGTGAGGTGAGGCAGCGTCTGTGTGACGGATGAACTGAGATGTTAGCTCTGGGCCGTGGTGTTAGGCTGGACGTAGCACTGAGATACCACGGCAGTCCAGCTGGTAACCGGGTGGCTACTAAGTGACTGGAGAGCAGTGTGTACAGCATGGATCCATAGGACAGTTCACAACCCCGGGTGGGACAGAGTGGGATAGCACACGATTTAATCATGCTACTCAGAATGACATGCAATTTAAAACTTATGAATTGTGTATTTCTGGAATTTTCCATTTAATATTTTTGGACTGCAGTTGACCTCAGGTAGTTGAAACCTTGGAGAGCAAAACCATGGATGGGCGGGGAAGAGACTACTGTATCTTTTTTTTTTTAACTACTTATTTTTAGAGAGAGGGGAAGGGAAGGAGAAGGAGAGGGAGAGAAACATCAATGTGTGGTTGCCTCTTGCGCACCCCCTACTGGGGACCTGGCCTGCAACCCAGGCCTGTGCCCTGACTGGGGATTGAATTTGTAACCCTTTGGTTTGCAGCCTCAAGCTCACTCCACTGAGCCACACCAGTCAGGGCAAGACTACTATATCTTTTGGGGAGAACTGTTGAGATTGTAAATATACTCTTTCTCATTAGACTTTCATGTACTAGATTTTTGCCTGAATCTACTATTAGGATGGTTACTAAATGGTGATTTTTCCATTTCTGTCATTTCTTCTACATTTATTAGTTGTCATTATACTGTAGGGAAAAGCTCTCCCTTCTCCACCATTTAAGTGTGTGTGTGTGTATTTCAGCATAGTCTCATGGATTTCTGTTTTATTCTATGTGTTACATATAATCTATTACTATCATTATTTGAGGCACAGATACTCCCAGATTTAGCCAATGAGAGCCCCTTCAAGGACCTGCTATGACCTTTTGACATGCCAGAGGGGTCTTTTAAATTCTAAATCTGAATTGGTCACTCTCCATGTTTGAAACCCTCCTGTGGCTTCAAGATAAATGACCCAGTTCTGGCCGCAGCCGACACCATGACTTCTGCAGCAAAGCCTCAGGCTTTCCCCTAGCTCAAAGCCTTTGCACAGGCTGTTCTCTCTGCCCAGAACACTCTTCCCCATCCTTCACCAGGTTCCCTCCTGAGCCTTGTTTAGGCTCCACTATCCATTCCCGAAGGCACCGTGGCTGACCCCTTGGGGCGGGGTCCCTGCCATGTGGCCATCGCTTCTTTGCACTCATGGACCGCACTGATGCATGTCGGCCTGCCGCTCTACAGTGAGCTCCCCAAGTGCAGGGCCCATGTCTGCTCCTTCACTGCTACGGCCCAGCATCACCCCGTCACGGTCTCTATGAAGTCGTTTATGAATGAGTAAACAAATGATCAAATGAACGAACTGACTTCTCTCTTCCTTCCCCAGGCCTGTGGTGGTGGAGACACGCCCAGCGGATGACCCCACTGCTCCCAGCAACCTCTATATCCAGGAATGAGTCCCTGGAACACGGCCCTGGGGAGCGGTTGTTAGGAACCATTCCCTGCACAGCCCTCCCTGAGGCACCCACATTAGTGATCTGACTCGCCCCTGTATCCCAATAAACAGGACTTCAGCCTCTGCTGTCATCTTGTTTTTCCGGGGTTGCGGAGAGGCCAGAGCTCCTGGAGGCCCGCTCCCCCCTCCAAATGTCAGCAATCCCAACACGGTGATGTCAGGGGTGCAGCACAGATTTTATTTTTCAAGTTCACGGTCACTCTCCCCTAGGGGTCTCGGGAGGAGAGGTCTGGGGGCTAAGGGACTTGCTGGGAGAATAAGGCACTTGAGGTAGGGGCCAGCTGGGGACGACTCAGCTAAGCTGGTCCTCGTACTGCTTGCGGAAGCAGTCGCCAGCCGGGAAGAAGTCCCAGCATCTCTCTTGGTACATCTTCCACACGTAAGACTCCTAGGGATGGGGGTGGGGAAGAGCACATTGACATTGATGTGAGTTTCATTTTTTTTTAAAGATTCTATTTATTTATAGACGGGGGAAATGAGGAAGAAAGGGAGAGAAACATCAACCTGTGGTTGCCTCTCAGGCGTCCCGCACTGGGGACCTGGCCTGCAATCCAGGCATGTGCCCTGCCTGGGAATTGAACTGGTGACCCTTTACTTCGCAGTCCAGTGCTCAATCCACTGAGCCACACCAGCCAGGGCCTGGTGTGGGCTTTTTAATACCACCTGCTGGTTAACTCTGTATTAAAACCCTCCACATCCCTGCCCAGTGTCCTCCCATTAACATCCCCGTACCTGACCCGTGTGTTCCGTCTCGTCCTTGTTTATCAGGTACATGAGGAAAAACCTGGGGGCAGGAGCACAGTGGCAGACAGGTCAAGACCATCCTTACCTTCTCCCGGTTGGCTGGCTGGGAATCCACCCACACTGACACCACAACCACTTCCCAAAACTGGCCTGGGCCCCGAATCCCGCTCCTGGGTGGAGGTGGCCACACCCCTGTCCTGACTGGGCAGGGGGCCCACGCTCACATGTAATTGGCCAGGTTGTGCTCCTCTAGCGTGTGGGTCTCAAACCCGTGGGGTGTGGTATCGAAGTAATCGCTGCCAATGCCACAGATGAAGCACTTGGTCTGTGGGTGGTGGGAGACATCAGAATTGAGGCCTATTCGACTAGCCAGGGTCCCATAATCCCTCTGGGTTGCCCCCTGCCGTGACCTACCTCCATATCTTCCTTCACTTGTTCTTGTTGGTCTCGGAGCTCGCCGAAAGCGTCAATGATCAGGCCTGGGGGGGCAGGGTGCAAGTCAGTGGCCAACCTCTGACCCAGCTCTGGCTACCCGCCTCTGAGCCTCCCATCTCCTATCTCCCTCATCTCACCCTGCTTCCTAAAAATACTAATAGCTAGTGTTCATTGAGTCACTTAACACCTATGAATTGACTTAATTCTCATAACAGCCATATGAAAGCCCTATCTTCAATATCTCCATTTTGTAGATGGAGAAACTGAGGCCCAGAGAGATGACTTGCCCGAAGTCTTACAGTAGGGAGAGGCAGACTGGATCCTGGGCCTGCACTCTTTTTTTTTTTTTGTAAAGATTTTATTTATTTATCTTTAGAGGGGAAGGGAAGGAGAGAGGGAGAGACACATCAATGTATGGTTGCCTTTCATGCATCCCCTGCTGGGAACTGGCCTGCAGGGAACCTGCCTGCAACCCTGGCATGTGCCCTGACTGGGAATCGAATCGAACTGCGATTGTCTGGTTCGCAAGCCCGCGCTCAATCCACTGAGCTACACCAGCCAGGGCTTGGGCCTGCACTCTTAACGGAGCTAGTTTGCCACTAGACACAGAGCCCTACTCCCACAACGCTGCCCGCCTCCACCCCCCCAAAAAGGACCCCTGGCAGTACTGACCCTGGATGATGGCCAGGAGGATGACGATGACAAAGAAGAAGAAGGTGATGTCGAAGACCACCCGGTACAGCTCATACTCATCACCGGCCGGGTCCTCAATCTCATCCCCAATGCCTCCGCCGGCTCGCACACCCACGTACATGTGGAACAAGTAGCACTGCGGGGAGAGGGTGAGAAGCGTGTTGTTCACAGGATCGGTCACTCAGCATCCACGGGGCCCTGGGCTGCCGGGGCAGGAGACGCAGCACTGACTGAGACAGCCCTGGGTCCTGCCCTCCCAGTTCTCACAAACGTGGCCCCAGACAGTGACAGTGGTCAGGGGAGAGCACAGGAAGAGAGATCAGGGCTAGGATGAGGGAGGCACCATGTGGTCAGGGTGCGATGGGGAAGCACAGGAAGCTTTGAGTCTTGAAAACCAGGCTGAGCAGCCAAAGCTTCCTGGAAGAGGGGACATGTATGAGCTGGAACGTGAAGCAGGTATTAGGTGGGAGACTGTTCCAGGCAGAGAAAACCACATGCGCTACGTCACTGCTGGGGAGGAAAGAATATATTTTGCTCCTGTGAGGAACTGAAAGAGTTTCAGTGAGACTAGAAAATAGAGATCCTGTGAGCAAGAGCAGGGAGGGAGAAGAGGCCCAACCAGTGGTCAGGGAGGGCTTCTTGTAGGAGGCAGCACTTAAGTGGAAAAAAGAGGTGTTACACCAAGGGGTGTTGTGCACCTAGGGCCAGGGTGGGAGGCAGAGAGAATGTCAGAAGCAAAGGGCTTGGTCAGGAGAAAACACGGCCTGAGGGGAAGTGAAAGAGGACCAGGCAGCCAGACAGCAAAAAGGAAGAAATACTGTGGTTAGACTCAGCCAAGGCTAGCTTTTCCCTGGCTTTGTAAGCCATGGTGAGGGGATTCGGTTTTCCCCACATGGCATTGGGGAACCACAGGAAGGTTCTGTGCAGAGTGGGGGATATCATCTGTCTGGACCGTGGGAGAGACTGCACGCTTGTTCTTTCTGTGTCCCCAGGAAGTGAGAGAACCCAGTTATCCTGGGTGAGAGGTCAGGCCAGTGACTGTGATGGGAACAAGGCTACGAGTGGCAAGAACACGTGTGGTGGGGTCTCCAACGTCGGGCCGAGGAGCTGGGCTGTGTCCTGAGAGCACAGTGCCAGACCACGGGGCATCTCAATAAAAGCCGGAGATGATTCTTTCAATGGCGGCCTGTGCCTCCCGCAGGTTAAACTCGATTTAGGTTATGACCACCATCATTCTCATAGAATATAAAACAGAAGCGTGTGGCACGCTGGTACTTTGGTGAAACTTTTAATTGCAGATAATGATGACAGTAGCTAACACTATGGAATCCTTAACACACGCCGGGCACTATTCTCAGATATGTAAGTCTCCAATGGTCAGGGAGCATCGCTGAGTCCAAAATCAGCCTAGGCTGGAGGCGTTGTTACTATACATCCACTTGACAGGTGAGGACCCCAGAGCGTGGGGGGCCTGAGCAACCTTGTAAGTGGCAGGGACACTCCGCCCGAGCGCCTTGCCAATGAGAACAGCCTTGCAGACTCAGAGGATGGTGCACTGGGGGCTCTCATTTACTGAGCCCTGATGGTGTGTCCCGCACTATTCCAAGTCCCTCACAAGCATCAGCGTACTGAGCCCTCACAGTAAGTCTATGAGGCAGGTACTGTTATTAACCCCCTTTACAGATGGGAAAACTAAAGGCCGGGGAGGGCTGGTTCCTGACTCAAGAGCGTTGGAGGGAGGGTCTCACCGTCATCATGTCATCACACTTCATGTCAGGCTCGTCCTCATCCTCACTCTTGTTGTAGAACTTGCGGAAGAAGTTGAAGGCCACCACGGTGTAAAGATAAACCACCACAGCCAGGAGGCCTACGGTCATCACCAGCTGGGGACAGGAAAGGGCGGGTCTGCTCCAGGCTCAGCTTGGCCCTCCCCCGGTGCCCAGCCTTCCTGGTCCTTACCTGGGCTCAGCCCATGCGGTCCTCCCCACGGGGGCCTCACTACCCGCACCCACCCTGGTTTGGTGGCTCAGCCTGGCCCTTCGCCCCTCCACCCCTTCTCAGACCACCAAGCTGGCCCCTGCCAGGCTCACACGCCCCCGGCAGGCCCTCTCCACACCTGTTTCCCATTGTGGGTGACGGAGGAGAGGATGGTGCGCAGTGTCTTGACTCCCATGGCAATGTCCAGGAGATGGGCAGCAAAGAAGAAGTTGTTGTAGTGTCCCAGGAGGGACATGACCATGTACCAGCCCAGGTACAGGAAGGACTGTGGGCACACAGGGCCGGGGGTCAGGCATTTTGCAGGGATTCATGGGGAGCACTCTGGGGAACAGGACACCCAGGGGGTCCAGGAGCATTTAAGAGGACAAGAGATGCTCTGGGGGTCAGGGTGCCATCTCTGGCTGGGGAGGATTTGGAGGATCGGAAGCACTCTGGGTGAGAAGGCATCCCAGGGAAAGTTGGGGAACCCTCTGCAGAAGGACATGGTCTGGAAATTCAACAGCACTCCGGGGGTCAAGGAGCCTTGGGGGGGTGTCAGGTTACCCCAGGATCAGAGGTGCACAGGGGCTCAGGAGTCGGTCCCTGGTCAGGGACACCTGGAGGAGGAGCCCCTAATGATCCTAGAGACGCTTTCCTGTAGGTCCCTC
The DNA here is from genome assembly GCF_021234435.1 of Artibeus jamaicensis. Lineage (NCBI taxonomy): Eukaryota > Metazoa > Chordata > Mammalia > Chiroptera > Phyllostomidae > Artibeus > Artibeus jamaicensis. The sequence goes on from NW_026521848.1 coordinate 2,290,488, forward strand.
CCCACCTACGGGCCCCTCCTCACGTTGTCTGTGAAGATGACCCCGAACTTCCAGATCTGGTACTTGATGTCGATAGACATGAGCCTGTGCAGGATGGGGGGAAGAGGGACACCCTGAGGGTCAGAACCTGGCCACCCTCCCTCCCCGTCCTGCCTCAGGCCTGGGGGCGTGGTCTTCCCCAGCTCACCAGGTAAGCAGCCCGGGTGGCGGTTCAGGCTTGCGCTCATTGTGGGCTGTGATCTCCAGTGTGGCCAGATCCATGCCCAGCAGTTCGGCAATTCTCTCCCGCCCATAGATGTCCCCGTGCTTGTCCAGGACCTAAACAGAAGAGGGTGGGACTATGCAGACGCAGTTGAAGTGGGGGAGGGCTGTGGCCAGCACAGTGGGCTCCAGGGACAGTCAGAACTTTGTGTGAGAAATTGGGGATAAATTTTTCTAACGAGAAGGACTGAAGCTTTCGTTGGATCTGTGGGGAAAGGGTCCAATAGTGATAAAGGTCCGGCCAATTTAAGGGGCAAATTAATTGGGATAATTTCTTACGGTTAGGTAGGTAGGCAAGGAATTATATACAATTTGGCTTCCTGGTATCTATAAAATTATCTCCTCCACTCACCCCTTTACTCACTCTGCTGCAGACACCGACCTCACGATTCCTCAAATGCACTAGCCATGCTCCTGCCTCAGGGCCTTTGCACTGGCGGTTCCCTCTGCCTGGGACTCTCCCCCTAGACTTTTACCTGGCTCATTCCCTCACTTCCCTATTAATTAGCATGCTCTTTGCCCTTTCCTGACCACCCTACATGAAAGAGCAACCTCTCTTGGTCACGCACTTCCATGGCCTTTTTTCTTCTATAGCACGTATCACCACTTGCATGCTATAAATGTGTTCACCAAATGTCTTTTCAGCTCGAGTATCAGAATTGCTGTTATCTTTATTGCTGGACTCCAGGTCCCTAAAACAGTTCTTGGCATACAGTAGTTGCCCCATGAACATTTGTTGGGTGGATAAATGATAGCAACAGCCAATACTTATCTAGTGTTTTCCTATATGCCAGATACTGCTCACATAGTAGGTCATATAATCTTTACAAAAACTCTATGGAACCCTGTTATTACCTCACTCTGAATATGATGGAAACTGAAGCAAAGAAAGGTCGACACAGCTAGGAGTAGAAAAGCAGGCAGTCTGGCTCCTGAGTCTGTGTTTGAAAGAGCATGCCTGGACTTCTGGTCAAGATGGCAGCATAGGCAGACATGGCTTGCCTTTTTGCCCAACCACATCAAAATTACAACTAAAATATATAACAACCTTCACTCAGAGCCATCAGAAATCGAGCTGAATGGAAGTCTGACAACCGTGGAATTAAAGAAACCACACCCACCCAGACTGGCACTAGGGGTGCAGATGCGGAATGGGCTGGTCCCTCACCCACGAGGATAAAAATTCGAGAAGTGAGGAGTCCCAGGCCCCCACCAGGCCCCCAACCTAGGATTCCAGTGCCAGGAAGACCATCCCCAAGACAGGCCTGGCTGAAAAAACCAGTGGGGATTGAGTCTCTGGAAGAAACTTCTGGAGCCCCAAGCAGTTCCTCTTACAGAACCCGCACACGGACTCACCTACTCAGACTCACTCCCTCTGAGACCCAGCACCAGGGTAGCAGCTTGAAAGGTGGTGCACAGGGAGAAACTGAAGTGGCATCCAGGCTAGCAGAGGCCACTGTCCCTTTGCTAAACCCTCCCCCTATAGAGCCAGTAAGCTGGTACCATACCTGAGACTCCATCGACCTGGCTGACACTGTTGGACCTGCCTTGGAGATTCCCAGAGGCTCTGCCCCACCCAATTTAAGGGCCTACCTAATCTGCTTTTCTATGAGTGGCTAGTCTTAGCTCCTAAATCCTATCAAACAAGCAACAGCTGGCTTTAGTGAGCCCGAGTGGTAGCCAGATTAGATCATGGTTTGGCTTTGCATGGGAATCTCCAAGGCCAACACAAGTAGCAGCCATCTCACATTGCTTTACAACTCAGGCAGAGTGCCCCAGGCAAAACAAAAGTAGGGGCTAAACTTGGCCTGCACCATGAGGGACACCCCAGGGCCAGTGTGCCCAGCGGACAGGTACAGACCATGTCGGAGCACCACTCCCCTGCCCCTGCACAGCTGATCCTCCACAGAGAGTAGAGGTTGGTGGTCAGTGGTCACAGCAGCCCTTACAGCTGACTGGCCTGGGCAAATCCCTCCCATTGTTCTGCCAACAGCAACCAAGGTTCAGCTACAAGAGGAGGGTGTACTCAGCCCACACGAAGGGTGCAGCTTGAGTACCCAGCTTGGGTGACAGGGGAGGCTGTGCCTCTGCACCCTACAGGACACCTACTACATTAGGGCACACAACCAAGACACGGAGTCCAGGCAGCTCTGCCTAATACATAGAAACAAACACAGGGAGACTGCCAAAACGAGGAGACAAAGAAACATGGCCCAACTGAAAGAACAGATCAAAACTCCAGAAAAAGAGCTAAATGAAATGGAGATAAGCAATCTATCAGATACAGAGTTTAAAATGCTGGTTATAAGGGCCCTGGCTGGTGTAGCTCAGTGGATTGAGCGCTGGCCTGTGAACCAGACGATTGCGGTTCGATTCCCAGTCAGGGCACATGCCTGGGTTGCAGGCCAGTTCCCAGCGGGGGATGCGTGAGAGGCAACCACACATTGAAGTTTCTCTCTCTTTCTCCTTCCCTTCCCCTCCCCTCTAAAGATAAATAAATAAAATTTAAAAAAATAATAAAATGCTGATTATAAGGTTATAAGGATGCTCAAGGAACTTAGTGAGGACCTCAGTGGCATAAAAAAGACCCACCCAGCAAGAAATGAAGAACAATTTACAGGGAAACAACACTAAAGTGAATAAAGCTGAGAATCAGATCAATGATTTGGGACATAAGAAAGCAAAAACAACCACGCAGAACAAGAAGAAGAAAAAAGAATTTAAAAAATGAGAATAGTATAAACAGCCTCTGGGACAACTTCAAGAGGTCCAACATTCACATCATAGGGGTTGCAGAAGGAGAAGAGAAAGAGCAATAAATTGGAAATTTATCTGGAAAATTAGTGAAAGAAAGAAAGCTTCCCTAATTTGGTGAAGGAAACAGACATGCAAGTCCAGGAAGTGCAAAGAATCCCAATTATGATGGATGCAAAGAGGCCCACTTCAAGATTCACCATAATTAAAAGGACGAAGGTTAAATATAAAGAGAGACTCTTAAAAGCAGTAAGAGAAGTTAGTTGCCAGATGGGAGGAGGGAGGGGGAGAATGGGTGAAGAGGTGAGGGGATTAAGAAGTACAAATAGGTAGTTACAGAACAGCCATGGGGATGGAAAGCACAGTACAGGAAATGGAACAGCCAAAGAACTTCCACGCATGACCCATGGGCATGAGCAGTGGTAGGGGTACTGCCTGAAGAAGTAGGGGGCACTGGGTGGAGGGGCAAAGGGGGAACATGAAGACAATTGTAACAGCATAATCAATAAAATACAACTTAAAAAAAGAGTATGCCTCACTTCTTCCCTCAACAATAGTATTTATGGAGTATTTACTCTGTGCCGGGCACTACGCCTTGCTTATAACCTGCATCATCTCGTTACCGAGGGAGGGGTGGTTATCATGCCCATTTCCAGATGGACAAACTGAGCTGCTCCTCGTCTGAGATTGCACACAACGCAAGTATTTGGTAGGACTGGGACGGCCTGGTAGCAGCAAGGGACCCAGTGCGGGACCCCAGCCCTTTCCCCGTAAATGCCCTCTCACCTTCCGCTTGACAAACTTGTCCCAGTAGTTGCTGGGGAAAGACCTGTCAAGAGAGACAGAACACTAGATGTCAGGACAGGAAGGAATAGGAGCCACCAACCAGGACAGGGTGGTTTTAAATCACAACGTTTTTCTTACAGGGAACCTCGTACTCACTTAGAGCCCGGCTCTAAGGACTCAGGCCTGGCGAAGTTCGCCTCAGGCCAACCATTACCCTCACTGCTGTGTTTTGGTGGAACCCAGGTCAGGCAGGGGACTGGCACTCAGAGCCCAAATGCACAAAAAACCCCGACGTACTCAGGCGGGGAGGCTCCGAGTGGGAAGGGTAGGAAGGACTCCTAGCCAGCAGCCTGGGCCGACTCCAGCTCTAGGGGAAGTTGTGTGCTTTCGCACACAGTTTTATGTGATGTTACCTGATGATTCTGGCCCTTCATTCATTGACCAGTTTTATGACTGACGAGCTGTTGCCCTAGCACCCTGCAAAGGTGGCCGTGTTTTTTTCTTTTTTCTTTTTTTGCAGGGAGCAGGGTGGGGTGAAGCAGAGATCTATACGAATCTGTGGAGTCTGACCTATTTGACATGCTTCAGTTCCTGGCACTTCCTATCCTTACTGACGCTCAAACTGTCCCTGATTTGCCCAGTGGGAGCCCCTTCTGGCTGGCAGCGGGGTCCCCCGTGCACGGCACCATTTTTGATCGAGTGCCTCCTTGTTCTCTGACACAACAGAACGATCCAGGCTCATCTTGCTCTTACCCACCCCAGCCCTGAAATCTGCCCCTTCTTCAAGGAGCTGGGTTCCTTTCTGTGGGAAATGGTTTTTAAGTCAAGGTCTTGGGCAGATGCGATATAAACAGATGTTTCTCTGTCTTTTTGTTAAGTATGTATGCTTGAATGTGTGTGAGTTAAATGTGCCTTTGATGAAGACGATGGGTGAAGGACGTGACTGGTGTGGCTTCTCTCCCCCCTCTCACCGCCCACACTAGGCAGGACCCCATGAAAAAATAACTTCTCAACCTTATTTAGGACTCATTGTGCCTCAGAAACTATATCAACTCATTTCATAGTTACAAGATCCTCGTGATGTCAGTGTTATTATTTATCCCCACTTTATAGATGAGGAAACTGAGGCACAGGGAGGTAAGGGACTTGACCAGGAATTCTCAGCTAGAGTGTGGCGAACCCAGGGTTCAAACCTGGCCTGGTTTTTCTTATTCTAGAGATGCCTTCCCTCCCCTCTAATGATGCTGACCCCCCACACGGGCACGTGAAATGCGACTCAGTCTGGGGGGTGGGAAATAGAATGGGCTGGGAGTACGTGTTAGGGAGTCCACGGTCCCTCCACTTGGCCCTCACACACCCTCATTCCTTCCCTCTCTGGGCTCAGTTTAAAAATCAAATAATGTCACATTTCCCACTCATAGCACCTGGGTGAGAATCTCACATGGGGGTAGGTTTAAAATGCAAGTTCCTGGGCTCCGCCTAAACCAGAATCTCTAAGGCTGGGACGGGGCTGGGACTGGGAAATCTCCATGTGTCACCAGCACACCTACAGGCGCCTTAGTGCCCAGGAAATGTGACTGCATTATGGAGAGGAAGACCAAGGCTTGGGGAGAATCAGTGAGGGCTGGCAGCGACCGAAACCCTGGTCTTTTGAGGAAGCCGGGCCTGCCGTGGAGACCAGCTGTGTCCCCCTGAGTCACCCACAGGTAGGGGCTGGGCCCTTACGGTGTGTTAAGCACCAGTCGGTCCCACTGCCCCTTCACATCGTCATCCTCAGGCTGCTCGGTGATGTAGAGGCCGTCGAACTCCAGCTTCCGGGCCAGCTCCTTCTCCCGCTTAAAGATCACCAGGGGCACCTAGATTGTGCAGAGAGGCAGAAGGACTGGCATCAGGAGACCGTGGCCTCGGCAGGTGCCGGAACATCTTGATGGAGCCTGTGTGCGCCCCCACATCGGAGGAGCCTTCTCAGAGTGATCAGGGCGGTGACGGACGGCACAGCGTGGGCAGAGGTCAGGTCTGGGACGGAGAAAAACAGGAGAGCTCCCCAGAGATGCCTGACGCAGCCTGGGGCTTCCCGAGGGAGGGAGGTCTGAACTTAGGCCTTAAGAATGAATCAAACAGAGGGAGGTGAAAGGAGGCGGAAGCGGGGCCCGGCATTCCAGGAAGAGGGAACAGCATATGCAAAACGCCTAAGCCAAAAGAACTCTGTTCATCCCATCAGAAAGCATCGAGATTTGCTAAAATGGTCAGGTCTAAAATGGAATCCAAATTGGAGCTTGTGGGGCACCACGAACCTCAGGCATAGTTGGTGTCAGACTACATACCCCCTGGCACCCCTGTTAGGCCTGAGACCCCAGAAGACCCTTCACAGATATCTTCCCAAGGACGAAATCTGCCTCTTGATCTGGAAGTCAATGACCAATAGAACCTGGCTCCTCAGCTATGACTCGAATTAGTTCCCAGATTAAATATGGTTCTTGCTGTAGACCCCAATCCTGTATCTGTCCCCCAGCCCTTACCCTAATGCCAGGACCCCTCTGTCCCAACCACTGTGTGAGACCCCCCAGCCCCTGCCCAGGTCCTCTCAGCTAGTGCCCCCGCACCCCTTCCCCCCAACGCACACAGCCCTCTGCCCAGAAACGTGTTCACGGCCCACCTTGAGGCAGTTGTAGCCAATGATGCAGAGAAAGGCCACCAGCGTATGCAGCAGGCTCAGGCAACGCAAGGCAGGCTCCATGTAGCCCGTGCTCTCCTCCAGGAAGTAGTACACCATGTTCTCATCCTCCTCGCCCTCTGCTTCTTCACCGGCCCCTGAGCCCCAGCCAGAGCCACTGCCAGACCCTGCACCTGCCAGGTCCCCAGCTGCTGAGCCCTCCATGTCATCCTCCCCTGGTGGAGAGTCTGAGACCTGAAGGGGGACAGAAATCAGTCAGGGGAGGGACTCCAGTGTCCTGGCACCTGCTCTGCCTTATCCAGAGCCCACTAATGAAAGTAACAGCCTCCACTTCTGAGGTTGGACTGGGCCCTGTCAGATACAGTCTTGACAGAACTGTCAGTCAAGATCAAGGGGTGGGCCCAGGACCCTAGTTAGCAAATCAAACTCTGATCTGGGAATCTGACTACTGAATTGAGTGACAGGAGGACTGAAAACAGTCAATCACCTTGGTAGTGGAGCTTTAAAGAGACTGACCCCTAATATTTACACCAATACTAAAATTAGTGGTAGCTGACAGCCAGTGAGTGGTGGAGCCAGAATTCAATCTCACAGAACCTATACTCTCATCGCTCTGCTAGAGGCCTCTCTGTCCTATCATCCAGATCCCTGGCAAGACCCCAAGGACCCCTTTGTCCCTCAGGAAGCCTGGTTCTTAATCCTTTCCTTCCATTCCATGAGCTCCCCATTTCCTCCTCCCTACAAATTTCTCTTTAGCTTATGTGAAAGCCAAGAAGCTTAACTAAATCAATGGGTGTTGCAGAGATGAAGGACTGCACCCAGGACACAGGGCTGACAAGCGGCAGAGCTGAGCATGAAACCCAGAACTGGCTTCCTGTTCTAACTCCCACAGGCACTCGGGTGTCGGGCCAGATGGACCCACACACCCAAACTCACACCCCGTGGGGTCCCAAGATTCAGGTGTCCAGCCTGAACCCTTCTGGGAACCCCGGGCCCAACACCTTGTCCCTGATGAACTGAAGGAGCCCTGTGAACTTGTTAGGGGCTACGCCTCCCACCCCACAGCCCGAATTCTCCTGGCCCCTCATGACCAGCACCTTATAAAACAGCAAGATGAAGTTGATTGCAAATGCCAAGAAGAGGGCAAGGAATCGCAGGGTGTAAAAGTTCCGGGAGAGGTAGTTCTACGATGAGAGAAAAAAGAGAGCTCACAGGCCACCCTCATCCCATAAAACAAGCACCTGCATCCTCAGTATCTGGTCCCACAACCTCTTCCCTATTACCGCTTACTGTATACCAAGATCTGGGCCGAGAGCTTTGCATGAACTTGTCTAATTCCCACCACAACCCTATGAAATGGGCACTGTTAATACATCCACTTCACAGATGAGGAAACTGAGGCTCAGGGAGATGAGATGTCTTGCTTAAGGTCACAGAGTCCAGAAGTGACAGATGTGGGATTCGAAGCCAGGCAGCCAAGCTCCGGAGTCCACGCCCCCAACCATTCTGCTCTGCTGCTCCGTGTGAGGTCACCCTGTCTGCTCTACCCCAGGCAGAGCACGCCCACTTCCGTCTGTCCCTTCTTTTTCTCTCCACCTCTCATCCTTCCCAAGAACCCCCACGGAACCACTTGCTGTCCAACACATTTCCCTCAGCTCCTCAAGTCAGGTTGGGCCTGGGAAAGGAGACAGGACAGGTGGATCCCTGGACCCTGCCCTTCCAAATGCCCTCCCTCCTTCCTGCCTGGATGGGTTGTCCCGCCCACAGGAGTAGCTGTGGCGGCTCCAACCTGAAGGCTGACAGCCGAGAAATAGGTCATGGTGGGGGGAACAGAGATGTGGCCTCAGTGGGATTTAGCTCCAGACACAGGACAGGAGTGGACGCCTAGGCAGGCGGCCCCGGATGAACAAAGCTGTGGAGGTTGAAATAAGGATCACGAGCAGGGAGAGGCCGAAGAGCAAAGTGGAGAGCCCTTAAAAATGCTGCCCTGTGCCCAGGCCCTGGCTCTGTCTGGGGACATTTCTGCCCTCTTCCCAGCCTGGCTTTCAATCAAGAGTAGGGTGGGTTGGAGAGGTGGTACGAAGAGGAAGTTTCAGCATGCTCTTGCTGGATCCTTACCAAGAACTTCACTCTCTGTACTTCCAGCTCTCCCCAGAATTCCAGGCCCCCACCTCCGGCTTCCTCCTTTTTTGGAGGGGGTGCTGTCTTCTTAGGGGGCTCTGGTGGGGGCTCGGGGACTTCCTCCTTCTCCCCATTCTCGGTACTGCAGGGCAGGGCAGAGTGAGGAGGTGCTTGGGCAATTCGTTCATTCATTCACCTATTCATTCCTTCAAAGCCGTGCGCTGGGCGCCCACCCCCACGCCTGGCCCAGGTGCAGATGGTACTGGGGACGCAGGGATGAACAACCCCGTCCTCAGGCTCCAGTCCAAAAGAGTACAGGTCCGTCACCAGGTAGTGGCAACCTGGTGCGGTCAGGACCGGCATGAGGGACACTCAGAGGGCTGTGGAAGCCTGGAGGAGACACCCCTTCGACTCAGGGAAGTGGTGTCAAGGCAGGCTTCCTGGAGGAGGAGACACGTGAGCAAAAATGGGGAAGATGAGGAAGACGGAGACGAAGCTCGGGGGAAGGTGCTCTGGGGATGGCCCGTACCCCCAAAGGCTTGGGAGTAAGAGAGGAGCATTCCTCTCCTTTCTTTCACGGGCCCCTCCTCCGAGCCTGGACTGGGTGATGTTGAGGGCACAGGGTGCCCGAGACAGACTCCTGGTTTGGGCCCTGATCTGAGGAGGCCCTGATGATAGGGACAGGGCACCATGGGCCCCGAGGCCACTCACTCCGCTTTCTCAGGCTCCGGCTCTGGCTCCGGCTCCGGCTCTGGTTCTGGGGGCAGCTCCTCTTCCTCTCCATCCACCTGGCCATTGTAACGCAACCATGAGGGCCAAGCCCCCCCCTCTGAGTTCCTCTCAGTGTTGACCTGTCTGCTCATCTCTGTGTCCCTTTCCAGTCATTTCCCCAGGGCCATCTAAGGGTTTTTTTTTTGTTTTGTTTTACTATTGCCAGCACTAGAAGGAAGAGGGATCATGATTCTCACTTTACAGAGGGGAGACTGAGGCTCAGAGAGGTGGAGCGTCTTGCCCAAGCACCGTGCGGGGTCCGTCTGGCTCCGAGTGGAGCGCTTCTCCCCCAGGTTCCCATCCCCGGGACAACCACGCCCCTGGGGCACTCAGAGCACCAAGGGCCTGAGGATGCTGCAGGGGCCTCGGTCACGTGGGTGGCTTATTCCCCAGCAACCACCTGTATCTCCGAGGGTCTTTTCCAGTGTCCCTGACCCCATCTCGACTGTTTTTAGTTTTTGGTCGTGTTCCCCCTCAAATTCGGTCTTGGGGATCTCTCGCTCTCGGTGGCTCCAGACACCTCTTTCTTTGCCTCTCACAGAAGCACCACCTTGTTCACCAGCAGCCTCTCTCTCCAGGTGGAGCCCTCGGAGTCCACTTCTCTGTGTCTCTGAGTGTCTCTCTGAGAGTCTGTCCGTCTGTCAGGCTCTGTCCCCCGTTTCTCTCTGTTCAGGCCTGTCTCTGAGCGTCTCCCTGCCCCCTTGTCATCCCTGCTCACCCCAATCTCCCCCAAACCCGGAAGCCCCCGCCTGCGCTCTCACCCCCAGCTTCCTCTTGATGATGGGGGAGCCCTCCGGAGTGGGCGGCTCCACCGGCGTCGTGTCGCCCATGTCCCCGAGGCCTCCCGGGGCCGCCTCAGGCCGGAAGTGGCCCCCGTCGGCCACGGCCACGTCGGCGCCGCTCGGGCCCGCCTCGTGCGCCTCCTCCTCGTCGCCCGCACCCCCGGCGGCGTCGCCGGCACCCTCGCCCGCACCCTCGCCGTCTGCGTCTCCGCCGGACCCGGCTGCCTGCTCGCCGTGCACCTCGTCGCCCGTGGGGTCGGGCATGCCTGCCAGCAGCTCGGTCACCGTCACCTTCTTGGCCCCCTCCACGAGGCCACCGCCGAAGAGCGAGCCCCAGAGGAGGCGCAGCGCGCCCGCCGCCAGCCCCGCGCCCGCCGCCCCCGCGTGCGCCACCGCCGCCCAGAGCAGCGCGACCGCCGCCGCCGCCGCCTCCCGCGCCGTCAGCCGCCGCAGCCGCCGCACGCGCCGCCGCAGGCCGCGGTAGCTGAGCCCACGCAGGGCCCGGGACAGCGCCGCCGCCACGCGCGCCGCCGCGCCTGCCGCCGCGGCCCCCGCCGCGCCCTCGGGCCCCGCGGCGCCCTCCTCCGCGCCCTCGGCGCCCGCCTCGGCCGCGCTCTCGTCGTCGTCCTCCTCGGGCTCGCCCTCGGGCTCCGAGATCTGCGCGGCGATCTGCATCTCGAAGATGGTGTCCTCGCAGAAGCTGACGAAGAGCTCCATCTTCTCGGACTCGCCGCCCTCGTTCACCACGTCGAAGATGAACTGGCGCTTGGACTCCTTCACCTGCGGCGCCGGGGGCGCGGGGCGAGGACCGGGGTCAGTGGAGCGGCCTCAGCTCTACGCAGTGGTTAATAGCATCACTTAGAACTGCATCCTTACATTTTAATAATTTAAGGCAAAAGTAATAATTTTCGTTAATAGTATACGTATACGGCGCTGGCCGTAGTTTCTCTTGTAGGAATTTCAACAAGGCCAGGCCTTGCTCCAAGCATCTTCCATATATTGCCGCCTTCAGGCCTCACAAACAACCCTTTAGGCCGGAGGGCTCTTAATCCCATTTCACAGGTAAGGAAATGGAGGTGCAGAAAGTCACAAGCCCCCGTGACGCCGCTGATAGGTGGCGGATGTGGGATTGGAATTCCCGACACGCTGGCCCCAGAATCCATGATTTTAGCTTCTTTGAGAGACAGAGCTTGAGTGCAAAGGTTCCGCGGCCAGCCTGCCTGGGTTCAAATCCCAGTCCTGCCACTGAGCAGCTGGGTGATTTCCCTGTGACTCTCTAGGCCTCATTTCCCTCCTGTATTTGGGGGACAATAGTAGGGCCTGCATTGCAAGGCGGGCGAGAGGGCTAAATGAGTTAATAGACACAGAGGGATTGGAACAGCAGCTGGCACCTCACAAATGCCATCGCATTTGCCACTATTACTCTGCTGCGGGAATACTCCGGGTCCACACGGCATATGTGGACTCCTGACCAGTAGCGAACAGCGGGACAGGAAGGGCGAACAGGTGGACGTGCATGACTGAAGGAACACACTAAGGAGATGAGCGTCGCTTGGGGAGCCTGGGACGGGCAAAGGGGAGGCGGAGCTCCCAGAGAGGGACAGGAGCGTGAAGGTCCAGGGAAGCGCCGCAGCTTCCCACGGATTTAGGGATGTGGCAGACGTCTGGGTGCAAGGATGAGGCAATCACTTTTAGGGTGGGGGGGCGGTAAATGTGCAATGGTGCCCCAAGGGGACAACGTGAGTGTGCAGACTCTGGACGGTTCCTGTGGATGACGCGAAGGGGCCATTGCACAAGAACCTTGTGCGAGGCCCCCCGGAACTAGGGGAGGGGTCGGGTGTGAGGAAGGCGTGGTGGCCGGGGCAGACCCGGAGGTAAGCGATCATGTGGGGCTCCGTGTGCACGTGCGGACGGACACTGGGGGCAGACACAAAAGAGCCTGGGGCCAAAATTGGGGTGGGGAACTGTTAGTGTTTGAGGGGCCTACAGTTCATTAGGTCAGTGCTTGTGAGGCAGGCATGAGTGTGCACGGGGGACCCCGGAGTCAGGGCAGTGGCCCAGGGCATGAGGACGGGGCTCAATGTGGAACATGAGTGAGGTGTCCATCAGGAGCCAGGAGGGGCCCTGTTGTTGAGGAGGCCGTGGGAGTGCAAGTGTCATGGGGCAGGAGTGGGAAGGGGTGTGCAAGAACATGTGAAGGAGAATGCAGGTGCCTGGAGGCATCTGTGGGACAAAATGGGAGTTTAAGGGGCAAGTTTAAGGGGCACACAGGGGTAAGCAAAGTGGTGTGCAATTTGAGTGTGAGCAGGAGGGCTGCTGGACAACAGGGGTGTATCTGGGCTGAGGGTGTGAGAAGGGCATGTGGGAGTGTGAGAGAGGCGATGGAAACCACATGTAAGCTAAGCGTGTGAGGTGGGCAGGGGGTGTGCTAGGGACACATGAGTGTTCTGTTGGGGAGCGTGTGTAAGGGCATTCAAATATTTGGGCTGGACATAGAAGGAGCTGAGCCAGGGCACACCAGACCAAGAAGTGGCCTGGCCACCAAAGACATGTGAGGGCTTTTATGGGTGTTTGAGACGGTGATTCCAAGTGTGTATAGGTGATCATGAGTGTGCCAGGGATACAGCGAGGGCGTGTGGGAAGTGAGTGACTGAAGGATAGGCAACCATATAGTGTGTCAGGGCTACATCCACCGATTGTGCAAGAGGTGCACTCACATGTGGGCCCAAAATAAGTAGGATGAGCATCGTGTGCTAGGACCTGGGGGCACGTGGCTGGTGAGGGCTAGGCCAGCACACTAGGCACCCCCAAGGTCTCCAGAGTGAGTGTGGGAAAATGCAGGCATGGGTAGGCCAGGGCCAAGAGAGGGAACACCAGAGGCTGCTGGGAAGGTGAGCAAGGGGTGGGTTCCAGTACGTGAAGGAGTGGGCTTGGTTGCATCAGGACTCTAAGGGCTTCCAGGGTGAGTGTGCAAATAGGAGGCACGGTGTGCAAGCAGCCAAAGTGAGGTGTGCAACCATGTGTGCACCAAGGCTGCAAGAGGTGGGCAAGGGGGGAACCAAGGATGTGCAAGGGCACTGCGGGCCCCCTAAAATGTGTGCAGAAGGGTGGGCATGGGCTTGCACAAGCAGAGCAAAGGCCCATCAGGGTCTTCAGAGCAGATGTGCAAAGCATGCACAGCCCTGGGTGGGGTCCAAGCGTGCGAGGAGCATGTCCCCAAAGCCGGCAGGCCAGCATGCATCTGACCTGGGGCATTTCCCACTGGGCGCGGTTAGTCTCCGAGATCTCAAAGTAGATGCGCTCGATGCGGCGCGAGGCGCCCATGATCTCGATGCGGCCCAGGTAGGGCCGGAAGTACTCCAGGATGCTCTCGGCCAGCTCCAGGAAGTTGCGCAGGCGCGGGTCGTGCGGCACGTGCTCGGACAGGTTGGTCAGCAGCACCGCCACGTTGAAGCCGATTTCCCGGGCTGGCTCCTGGAAGCGGTTGGCGAACTCCTCACAGTTGATCATCTCGTTTTCGTCCGCTTCAGAGCACGACAGCAGGAACTGGATTTCCGGACCGGTGAACTGCTTCTGGCTGTCCATGGCCTGGGTGCGGAGAGGGGCGGGGAAGAGGTTAGCGGGGTGGCCTGGGCAGCCTCAGTGCTCGTCTTGACACTGTGGACTTTTCACGAAGACAGACTAGGCCAGCATCGTATCACCAGCACCCAAGGCTGACACTCAGTACCTCGGCACCGGCAAAGCTGTACCAGCCATCAAACACCCAAGTGCTGCATTTCCACAAAGCCCAGCCACCACCCACTGGGAGACCTGCTGATGGCGAGCTGTGGACTGCTCTGAAACTGAGCCCCTGTAGGAATAGGCGAGAGATCCGGAGTGCCCCCTCAGGCGGCTCTGCGCCCCGCCCCGAGGGCACCCATGCTCTGCGCCTGCGCAGGCTCTTTCGGTCCAGTGACTGTGGGCGGGGTCGCCGCAGTTTGGGTCAGGGAGCAGGAGCAGGACGGAGCTGTGCATTTCTTGGCTTTCTGCCTGTGGTGGCCGTGTCCCTTGCTCCAAGATGAGCCCCGGCCACACCGCTCTTTCTATCTCTCAGTAAGGCAGCTACTCTTCTGCCTCCAGGCCAGCCCCCTTAAGGAGAGGGCCCTGATTCTTACGTGCCACAACCTCTTTCCCTTTCCCAAGTCCCTTTCCCAAGTGCCACCCCCACCCCACTTCCAGCAACTAAATAACTGACACGTGGAGGCCTCTGAATTTCCCCTGGAAACACACTGATATGCTCATCGCCCCGGAGTTAACAAAGACTCACGATGAGATCTTTTTCAAACACTACATACTTTTACATATTTTAGATCTAAAACATTACAGGTATGATTGGAGCCTTCTTCTCCACCCTCCTCTTGCTCCACCCCCACCCCCAGCAAGGCACCACTCACTTTCCTGGGGTCCGTGTGCCCTTCCAAACTCCTTCCAAATGTGTGTCAGCGCTTCTACTACCTCTATCCCATCATTTCCCCACACAAATCTATACAGTATTCTGCATGTTTAATTTTAAGAATCATGTACTTTGCAGCTTGCTTTTTCTCCACTTAACTGTATGTTTTCTTTTTCTTTAAAATATTTTATTTTATTATTCACTTTTAGAGAGAGGGGAAGGGAGGAAGAAAGAAGGGGAGAGAAACATCAATGTGTGGTTAACTCTTGTGTGTCCCCAACTGGGGACCCAGCCTGCAACCCAGGCATGTGCCCTGACTGGGAATTGAACTGGTGACCCTTTGGTTCACAGGCCAGCACTGAATCCACTGAGCCACACCAGCCACGGCTCAACAGTATGTTTCCTAGATCCGTCCATGTTGATATGTAGATCAAGTGATTTAATTTTACTGCACTGTAGCATTCCTGTTTTAGAAATATAACACTCTTTATTCTCCTGATGATAGACATTGAGGTTTTTTTCAGTGTTTTACTTGGCAGGCAACACTTACATTGAACATTCCGGTGCTGATTTCCTACGTACTTTTTGAAAGAGGTTCCCTAGGGCACTTTTTCAAATGTTTTGACTGCACCCACAGTGAGAATACATTTTACAAAAAAGAGATTCCATGACCCAGTTCTGACTTTCACTGTGCAGCTCACTCTGCAATGTTCTATTTTATTTCTAAAGATGCTGGTCATGACTTAACTAAATTAATTTCATGACCCACAGGTAGGCTGTACCATGCAGTTTGAGAAATGCTGCTCTGGAGTATGAACAAAAGTGAAATTTTCTGTCTCTAAAAAGTGCTTTGTAGCTAAGAACTTTGCAAAATGCTTTCTAAATGAGTAACATGCTTTGCAAATCATGAAGGGCTCTGGAAACCGCAGAGTGTGGAGACATAATCACACAGGAACTCCTCACCTTCTACCCTTGCTCCACCGAGCTGTCTCCTCCCTTTATGACGCGGTATGACACTGCCCCTCTTCAAAGTACCCCTCCCGCCCAATGGGGGCCCGGGACCCCATCCCCTCCATTTAGTCCTGGACTCCGCTCTTGCGACTTGCTCCTGTCTCTTTGTCATCATCCATTTGTCCACTCCCTTCTTTTGAAATACCTTTTTCTCTGACTGTTGTCCATTTCCTTTGCTTTTTCAGACTTCTAATGGCTGGGGGACTCCAGGCCTGGAGTTCGTACCACTGCTCTACACATACACTCTCCGCGGAGATATCGTTGAGGCCTAAGGCTCTGGATGTCATCTCACAGCAATGATGGCCAAGTCTGCGTCCCAGCCCTGACTGCTCACCAGAGTCCAGACACAGCTGAAGTCCTACCCGGCATCTCTTTGTGGATTTCTGCCCCGAATCAGAAATAGCCAAAACTGGTCGTGGCTGGTATAGCTCAGTAGATTGAGCATGGGCTTGTGAACCAAAGGGTCGCTGGTTCGATTCCCAGTCAGGGCACATAGATCCCCTGTAGGGGGCGCATGAGAGGCAACCACACATCGATGTCTGTCTCCCTCTCTTTCTGCTTCCCTTCCCCGCTCTCTAAAAATAAATAAAGAAAGAAAGAAATGGCCAAAACCGAACTCTTGATTTCAAAACCTGTCTTCCCATAGTCTTACCCATCTCAGGAAGAGCATCACTACCCACCCAGGTGCCTAAGGTAAAATCTTTGAATCACCCTTGATTCCTCTTTTATCTCACTACTCACACCTGATCCACCAGCAAGTCTGCCCGCCCTGCTTTGAACACATCTGAGACCCACGCACTTCCCCACCTCCATGGACCACACCCTGGTTTTGCCCACCATTGTCTCCCATTGCCCTGCCTGTCCTCACAATCTGTTCCACACGCAGCCGAAGGGAGCCTGGGAACATCTGAGTCAGGTCACGTTCCATCCCCCGTCTTCCACTCAGAATCCGCCCTTGACTCCATCTTACTCAGGTTGAAAGTCAAAGTCTCTGCAGCCAACCAGGCCCTGCGCCTCTGCTCCCTCACCTCTCACACTTCATTTCTTCCTCTCTCCTCCTCAAGAGCTCTCTTTAGCCACAGAGCCTCCTTTGCATCCCTCTGTTACGTTACCACCTTTCAGCTTTTAAACTTGCTGTCCCTTTCACCTTGGATGTGACAACGTGCTGCCCCCCACCTTCGCATGGTACCATCCGGTTCTTAGCTTCAATATTCTCTTCTAGAAAGACCTTTCCCGACCACCCAGGTTACAGCGTTTACTCAACCCGGGCTCTCTTGCACGCCACCCTGCTCATTTCCTTCAGACCACAGATCATAATCTGAAGTTATTTAGTTTATTTACTTTTCTTTATCTGCCCCTCCCCACTGCCCATCAGCTCTGAGGGTGGAACGTCGGTTTTGCTTGCTGCTACACGCAGTGCTCAACACATTTATCAAATGAATTAAACATCTTGAAAATCGAGAAGAGTTTATAACTGCTACAATGTATGAAAATTAAGAAGTCCCTTTTAAAAAATCCTGAACTTTTTTTTTAAACCATAAAGAAACTGAAAAACATGTTGTAAAACTGCAAAGATTTGTGAAGAGTTTGGAAAACCACATAATGTTTGGTAAATGGTCATTTAGGAATGAGAAGATCGCCATTCCATCATCTCTAATGAACTAACGTGTCCGGACATTTGCGTGAAGACCAAGGACACCACAGAAGGGGAGACCATGGGACAGGGTGTGCCTCTGCAAAGGAAGGTGCTGGTGCTGGCAGAAGAAAACAAGAAACAGACAAAAATTCCACACCTGAGTGTGACTGAGGTCTTGACCTGAGCCCAAGTCTGCAGGAAACACAAGGAACAGAAGAACACAGAAAGAGAGACAACAAGGTTGCATCAGCCAGATCCGAGCCGTGGGCAACTGGACAAACAAGAACAGTGCTGCTGAACGACAGCTGTGAGCCACGGTGGCTGCTGAGCATCTGAATCGTGGCTGGAGCAAACCGAGGTGTGCTCCAAGGGTAAAAAATACATACTGGAGCTTTGACACTTAATGTGGAAAAAAGAATGCAAAATATAAAATATTTTTTTAATTCGTTATATGTTGAAATCATATTTTGTATATGTTAGGTTAAATAAAACATTGTTAAACATAATTGTACGTATTTTTTCTTTTTCTAAAACATGGGTACTAGAAGGTTTTTAGTTATACATATTGCTCACGATGTATTTCTGTCTGGCAGTCCTGCTCTACAAAACCAATAACCTGGGTCTCCAGCAGATGAAGTGTCATAAAAAGCAAAAGTGATGGAGGGAAGCAGTAGATAAAAGGAGGTTTAAAGAAATAGCAACCAATTGCCATGGGTGGGCTTTGTTTGGATCCAGATCAATGAAATTGCAAAAAATCACATGTGCTATTTATAAGATTTGGAAATTTGAACACCAGCTAGATATTTGATGATTTAAAGAATTGTGGATATTGTCCTGGCTGGTGTGGCTCAGTGGATTGAGTGCCAGCCTGCAAACCAAAGGGTTGCCAGTTGGATTCCCAGTCAGGGCACATGCCTGGGTTGCAAGCCAGGTCCCCAGTAGGGGGCGTGTGAGAGGCAACCACACATTGCTATTTCTCTCCCTCTCTTTCTCCCTCCCTTCCCCTCTATATAAAAATTAAATACATAAAATCTTTTAAAAATTAAAATAAAATAAAGAGAATTGTGGATTTTTTGTTTTTGTTTTGGTTAGGGGTTGTAAAAACACTGGAAAGCCTTTAAAGACCATCTAGTGTACAATTCCATCCTGGCTGGTGTGGCTCAGTGGATAGAGCGCTGGCCTGCAAATCAAAGTGTCGCTGGTTCCATTCCCAGTCAGGGCCTGTGCTTGGGTTGAGAGCCAAGTCCCCAGTAGAGGGCGTGCAGGAGGCAATCACATTGATGTTTCCCTCTTTTCCTCTCTCCCTTCCCCTCTCTCTAAAAATAACTAAGTAAAATCTAAAAAAAAAACCCTGACCATCTACTGTCCAATTCCATTTATATAAAGTGTCCAGAATAGGCAACTGTAAAGAGATGGAAAGTAGATTAGTGGGTGCCAGAGGCCTGGGTTGGAGAAATGGGAAGTGATTGTCAAAGGGTAAGGGGTTTCTTTTAGGGGGTGATTAAAATGTGCTAAAATTAGATTTTCTTTTTTTTTTAATATTTTATTTATCTTTAGAGGGGAAGGGAAGAAGTGAGGGAGAGAAACATCAATGTATGGTTGCCTTTCGTGCGTCCCCTGCTGGGAACTGGCCTGCAGGGAACTGGTCTGCAACCCAGGATGTGCCCTGACTGGGAATCGAACCATGATTGTCTGGTTCGTAGGCCCACGCTCAATCCACTGAGCTATACCAGCCAGGTAAAATTAGATTTTCACGTTGGCTGCACAATTCTGTGAATACACTAAAAATCATTGAATTGTACATTTTAAATAGAGGAATTTTATGGAATGTGAATTATATCTCAACAAAGATGATTTTAAAAAAGAAGTCTTTTAATTTAGAGATTCATCCAAAAATATTTGCAGACTAAAAAAAAAAAAAGAAAGAAAACCTCCAAACAGTACTGGCCAAGAATAAATTGGCAGCTTTTCACGTGCTTTCAACCACCAGAAAGGGCTTTCCCAACTGAAGTGGAAGTCTGGAGTCTGCAAAGTACTTATCAAGAGCTCTGTCAACCACGAAGACCTTGGGAAACCATAAAACAACGCTACATATTTTTAGTGCAGGCTTACATATGAATGGAGATGCGGAAATAAAAAACTGGAGAGTGGATAACGGCGGCAGCCTTTGGAGAGGCCGGATGAGGGCAGGATTGCGGACGGCGCAGGTGACCTTGATCACAGCTGTAAGTTCTGAATTTCTTTACAAGAGGAATGTGTTTCTGTATTGTCTATTTCATTAAAAATTAATCAAATATTTCAAATGATTTTCTATATCAAAATGAAGTATTCTGCATGGCCAAAAACAAAAGCAAACAAAAACCCACCATAAGCAAAATCAAAAGACAAATGCTCAACCTGAAAAAACAGATGCAGTTCCTATTACAAACAATGCTACAATCAGTTAACTTATGAAGAGTTCCTACAAATTGAGAAGAAAGGTATCAACATCCCAAGAGAGGGATGAACCAAGGGCACAGTCATCTCACTGAACAAGTGATATGGCAGAAATAGCATGAAAAGATGATCAACAGGCCCCATGAGAGTAGAAATTGAATTAAAAGTGCAGTGCAATTCTCCTTTTCACCGGCGTGTTCCGGCGGTGAGGCTGTGGGGATACAGGCACTCTCACACGTGAGATGTTGATGACAAGGGAGAATGGATGGCCAGCTCTGCCCAGATGACACATGCATTTACCCTGCAACCCAGCAATCCCACTTTTGGAAATTGACCCTTAGTTATAGTGCACATACAGAATGGCATATGTACAAGAGTAATCACAGTAGCCAGCACTGCTAATGGACCATGGGGAGCCTCCCTCGGCACACTTACTTCCGTCTCCTAGAAATCTACAATATCTGTGCTATAAACCGCACCTTTGTAAATACACAACTCTCCACGGCAGCCCTGCCTACAGAATGTGTTGTAATAGCAAAAGACTGGGAACAAAGCAAGTGTCCATCAGCAGGGAATAATCAAATAAACCATAACAGCTACACAAAGTGGAATACTGGGCACCCGTAAGAAGAATAATGAGGGCACGCTCTGTATCTCCAGAATATATTAAGTGATGTAGATTAGTATATGTAGTTCATTACCTACTATAAAAGAAAGGAGGGCACTGATTGGAGTGGCTGGTGTGGCTCAGTGGGTTGAACACCATGCTAACCAAAATGTTGATGGTTTGATTCCCAGTTGGGGCACATGTCTGGGTCCAGGTCCCCAGTTGAAGGCATGCAAGAGGCAACCAGTTGATGTCTCTCTTGCACATCGATGTTTCCCTCTTTCTCCCACTCTTCCCCTCTCTCTACAAATAAATAAATAAAAACCTTAAAAAAAAAGAAAGGTGGAGAATAATACCTGGAAAAAATGATGGAAGGATACAAAAGAAATGAATGCTTACTCACAGCAGTGCCGAGTAGAGAAAGGGCAGGCGGGAGAGAGAGAGGTAGAAAAGAGTCTCTCACTTCATACTTGGTTACCCTTTACGTCTTTAATCACGTGACAGTATCATTCAGTCAAAAATAAAACCAATGTACTTTTAAAGTACCAGATTGCTTGTAACTTTGTGAAACAGAGATGTTGAGCTACAAAGATGTTATATGACATCAGATCTTGTGAATCTTGAAGCCCTGAATAGTCCAGAGGGACATTTACCCATTAAAAAAGTCATAACTGAAAATCTGATTTTACCCTTTTACCAACCTCTCCCTGTTCCCTGCCGCACTCACTTTTCTACTCTGTTTTTGTTTCTACAAGTTTGACTTTCTTTTTTAGGTTGCAAAATATAAGTGATACCATGTGGTATTTTTCTTTCTCTAGTTTGCCTTATTTCACTTGGTATAATGCCCTGCAGGTTCATTCATGTTTCCACAAATGACAGAATTTCCTTATTTAAAAAGGCTGAAAAATATTCCATTATGTGTGGGTATACGTACTGTATCTTTCAGACTATAAGATGCACTTCCCCCCAGATTTGGGAGGAAAGGGGAGGGTGCATCTTATAGTCCGAATGTAGCTTTACATTTCCATTGGTGAAATATTATGTTATTAAATATTTTACCGCATTTTTTGCTTCAAAAATTTTTTTCCTATTTTCCTCCTCTAAAACCTAGGTGTGTCTTATGGTCCAAAAAATATGGTGTGTGTGTGTGTGTGTGTGTCCTTTGACATTTGTCCTTTGTCCATGTATCCAACGACAGACACTTTGGTTGTTTCCAAACCTTGGCTGCTGTGAATAAGCCACAATGAACACGAGAGCACTGATGTCCAGGATAATGGTTTCATTTCCTCTGGATAAATACCCCGAAGTGGGATTGCTAGATCATATGGCAGTTCTATTTTTAATTTTTTGAGAAACCTCCATCCTGTTTTCTATAATGGCTGTACCAATTTTCATTCTCACCAACATAGAAAAAATTTCCTTTTTCTCCACGTTCTCACCGATACTTCTCATCTCTTGTCTTTCTGATCACAGCCATTCTGACAGGTGTGAGGTGGCGGCTCACCGGGGTTTTGATTTGTATTTCCCCAGTGATCAGTGATGGTGAGCACCTTTTCCTGTACCTGTGGGTCATTTACGTGTCTTCTTTGGAAAAAACATCTACTCAAGTCCTTTGCCCATTTTTATTTTTATTTTTTAAAAGATTTTTAAAATTTATTTTAGAGAGATGGGGAAGGGAGAAAGAGAGGGAGTGAGACATCTATGTGTGGTTGCCTCTAGCACAACCCATACTGGGGACCTGACTAGCAGCCCGGGCATGTGCCCTGACTGGGAATCAAATCGGCAATGCTTTGGTTTGCAGGCCTGCGCTCAATCCACCGAGCTACACCAGCCAGGGCCCTTTGCCCATTTTTAATTGGGTTACTGGTTTTACTGCTTTTGAGTTGAATATTTTGCATATTAACTCTTCAACAGGTATACTGTTTGTAAGTATTTTCTCCCATTCCACAGGTTGCCTTTTCATTTTATTGATGGTTTCCTTTACTGAGTAGAATCATTTTAAAATTATGAATGATGTGCCCTTTACCTTCTGCATAGTGCTTTCTGGTCCTCTTCCACCCACCACTGAGACTGTCTCCCCAACCCCGCCAGTCTTCGGAGTAGGCCTGGGGTCCTGGCCAGGGCCTGGCATGCCGGAGGTGCTCATTGACTATTTATTGAGCTAGATTAATGGATGGATCCAGAGGTACTACACTCTGGAGCTGGACTTCCTGAGTTCTAACACCAGCTTTGTCACTGACGTGCTGTGTGACCTTAAGCATGTTACCTCACCCCTCCCTCCTCCCTGTGCCTCAGTTTTCACTTATGTAAAGGGGTAATAAGAAGAGTCCTTCTTGGACTTCTGGCCAAGATGGAGGCATAGGTAGACACAATGTGCCTCCTTGCACAACCAAAATAAGGACAGCAGCAATTTAGGAACAAAAAACAACCAGTACCAACAGAAAATTGAACTGTATGGAAATCCAAAAACCAAGGAGTTAAAATAAGACACATTCATCCAGACTGGTAGGAGGGGCGGGGTTGGGCGGCCAGGTGGAAAGGGGTCGTGGTAAAGTGGTGGCTGGCGGACCCTGGGCACACAGGGCAGCAGCTGGTAGACCCAGAGAGGCAGTGGATTTTAGAGTGCAGTGCACAAGGCGGCTGGCAGACCAGGCCATCCCACATTTGTATGCCGATAAACCAGGCGAAACTGGGGAGCGAGATAGACCATACAACCCAGGGAAATAAAGCCTCAAAACACCTATTGAAAATACCTGTTAGGGTTGAGGTGCTGAGAGAAACTCCCAGATTCACAGGAAAGTTCATTGGAGAGACCCACAGGGTCTTAGAATGTACACAAACCCACCCACCCGGGAATCAGCACCAGAAGGGCTCAATTTGCTTGTGGGAAGTGGGGGAAGTGACCGAAATCTGGCAGAGAGCAGAGCAAGCACCATTGTTCCCTCTCAGACCCTCCCCAAAATACAGCATCACAACCCAGCTATGTGTGTTGTCCCACCCTGGTGAACACCTAAGGCTCCACCCCTCACTATGTAACAGGTGCACTGAGACCAAAAATAAAATGGCCCAAAAGAAAGAACGTATCAAAGTTCCAGAACAAATACAACTGAGTGACGAAGAGATAGCTAACTTATCAGATGCACAGTTCAAAACACTGGTGATCAGGATGTTCACAGAATTGATGAAATATGGTTGCAAATTAGATGAAAAAATTAAGGCTATGCTAAGTGAAATAAAAGAAAATGTACAGGGAACCAATAGTGATGGGAAGAAAACTGGAGCTCAAATCAAGGGAGTGGACCGGAAGGAAGAAAGAAACAACCAAACAGAAAAGAATGAAGAAACAAGAATTCAAAAAATTGAGGAGAGGCTTAGGCACCTCCAGGACATCTTTAAATGTTCCAACATCCAATTATAGGGGTACCAGAAAGGGAAGAGGAACAGCAACAAGTGGAAAACTTATTTGAACAAATAAGAAAGGAGAACTTCCCCAATCTGGCAAAGGAAATAGACTTCCAGGAAGTCCAGGAAGCTCAGAGAGTCCCAAAGAAGCTGGACCCAAGGAGGACCACACCAAGGCACATCACAATTACATTAGCCAAAATTAAAATGAAGGCGAGAATCCTAGAAGCAGCAAGAGATAAGGGGACAGTCATCTACAAAGGAGTTCTCATCAGACTGTCAGCAGATTTCTCAAAAGAGACCTTACAGGCAAGAAAGGGCTGGAAAGAAGTGTTCCAAGTCATGAAAGGCAAGGACCTACATCCAAGATTGCTCTATCCAGCAAAGCTTTCATTTAGAATGGAAGGACAGATTAAATGCTTCTCAGATAAGGACAAGTTCAAGGAGTTCATCATCACCAAGCCCTTATTATATGCAATATTAAAAGAACATATCTAAGAACAAGGAGGTAAAAATATGAACGGTGAAAGGACAGCAAGCTCACAGTTATTAACAACCACACCTAAAACAAAATCAAACTAAGCAAACAATAGAACAGGAACAGAACCACAGAAATGGAGATCACATGGAAGGTTAGCAACAGGGGAGTGGGAGGGGGAGAGAGGGGGAGAAGGTACAGAGAATAAGAAGCATAGATGCTAGGTAGAAAATAGACAGGGGGAGGGCAAGAATCGTATAGAAAATGTAGAAGCTGAAGAACTTATGACATATGGACATTAACTAAAGGGGGGGAATGTGGGTGGGAGGGGGTGTGCAGGGTGGAGGGGAGTGAAGTGGAGAAAATGGGGCAACTGTAATAACAATCAATAAAATATATATATTTTAAAAAGAGTCCTTCCCACATAAGGTTGCTATGTGGGTTAAATGAACTATGGTTGATACTTGAACACATAGGTTGGGGGCACCAGCTCCCACAGATGAAAGTCCATGTATAACTTTTGACTCCCTGAAAACTTCACCCATCCCTTGGTATCTGTGGGGGGTTGGTTCCAGGAACCCCTGCAGACACCAAAATCCGTGGGTGCTCAAGTCCCTTATATAAAACGGCGTAAACCATGCATAGAGTCATCCTTTGCATCTCCAGATTCCCAACAGCAGCTGGTCAAATCTATAGATGGTAAACCTGGGGATATGGAGGGCTAATTTTATATTTATTGAGAAAAATCCATGCATAAGTGGACCTGTGCAAACAAACCCATGTTGTTCGAGGGTCAGCTATAATTCATTTGCACACAGGACCTGCCACAGAGTGAGAACATGGTAAGTGTTAGCTCCTCTTCCTAAAGGTGGAGAGCTCAGGGACTGTGACGTTGGGACTGACTGTGTGGATTGGCAGTGAAGGTGGGGGGTCCCAGGAAAGTGTGGCACAGACGCCCAGGGAAGTAGGCAGTCCTGGGAGAGGAAATGGCTGACTGTGGCAAATGCCACCACCATAAGTCAGAGGAGAGTCAGAGGTGAAGAGGTCACTAATGGTCTTGGTCAAGATGGTTTCAGGGGAGTGACAGGGACAGAGGCCATCCAACCTGACTCAGGGAAGGCGTGAGAGGTGAGAAAGCAGTGAAGAAGGGCAGACAGCTCTTGGGAGGAGTGGCTGAGATGGGGGGAGAGAGGCAGGGAGGCTCCGAGGACAACTGGGGGGCACATTTTATTTTAACTCAGGAAACTCTGAGCTTATTTAGATGCTGATGGACAGTAGTGAATGCCACCCCCAGAATGAAAGGAGCGATGAGTCTATCCTGATGTAGACAAACAATACACACATATGTGGATGAATGAGTAAATTAAATGGGGAAGGAAAAAACTCCCCCAGATGGTAAAATGGTACCTAATAAAGGTAAAGGGGATGGTGAAATCGGAAAACCACCACAAGTCAACTACTATGGCCATGATGGTTTCAGGTAACAGTCACCAACGGATGCTAACCCTAGGGCGTGAGCGTTACGTTCACAGAGTTCCAGCGCTGGTCCTCACAAGACGCTGAAGGGAAGGAGACCCTGGTAAAACCACCTGACCAAAGGCATCAAGCTCACACTGACAGCGAAGGGAAGAACCAGCATCACGTGCCTCCTGCTGCAATGCACCGAGCAGGACCCGTCACTTCTATGACGATCCTGCCAAAGATGTGTGACCCGAATTGGATTATGATGAAAACTCAGACCACCCCACCCTGAGGGACGTTGTATAAAACAACTGGCCTCTGTTCTTCAAAAATGCCAAGGTCATGAAAGACAAGGACAGACCAAGAAAGGGTTCCAAATGAGGGAGGCTGAACAGACAGGATGTTTAAATGCAACGCCTGATCCTGGCTTGGATCCATGACAGAATAAAAATGAATAACAACTGAATAAACTGTGCAGATAGCAGCCTTATGTCAGTGTTAATTGCCTGGTTTACATCACTATTTTGTGGTTACGTAAGATAATGAACATGTCATCGGGAGACACATTAAAATACTTAGAGGTCAGGAGGAATCACGACAGAGCAGATGCAGTAAAAAGTTAGCATTTGGACAATTCGGATGAAGGGTATTCAGAAATTCTATGTACTGTTCTTGCAACTTCTCTGTAAACTTGAAGTTACCTCAAAGGAAAAGTTAATAAATAAAGATGGGAATGATCTGGCCATAATAACAGGACAGCTGTACCTCATTGCATAGGCCTTCATGGTTACTGTTTTGTTTTTTGTTTTTGCATTTTTAACAAATGGAAGGTACTAGTAAAAAGATTGCTGACGGCTCAGATGATAGTTGGCAAATTTTAGCAACAAAGTACTTTTAAAATAAGGTAGTACATTGCTTTTTAGACATAATGCACACTTAAGAGACTACAGTATAATGTAAACATAACTTTTATATGCACTGGGAAACCAAAAAAAATTGTGACTTGCTTTATTGCGACTGTTGCTTTATTGCTGTGGTCTGGAACTGAACCCACAGGATCTCTGAGGTCTGCCTACAAAAATCATAGCTAACATCTCTTGAGTGCCGCTGTGTTCCAGGCACTGTCCACCCGGCCCTGTCAGGCAGCGAATGTTATTATGTTGGCCCCATCTCACAGAGGAGGCACCTGAGGCTCAGAGCAGAGAAGTGACTCAACTGGCGTTATATAGGGAGAGAAGGCAAAGCTGGCCTGGAGGGGTTGACAGAGGCAGATGAGTGAGTGGCTGGATAAAGCTGGTTCCTGCATCTCCCTCCTACCAGCCTCACTATTTAGGCAGACGTGCCATGGCCACTGGCGACTGCCTCTGCCATTAGACGATAAGCCTCGTGAAGGCAGGGCTGTGTCTGTCTGGGTCATTGCCATGTCCCTGGTACAGAGGAGAAACCCAGTAGATGTTATCAACTAAATAACTGATCTCTATTTATAATAATAATATAACTATTATAAGGGGACTAAATGGTAATGGAAAAATACAATAAAGGTCAAATGAAAAATAATAATATAACTATTAAGAATGATAATAGAAATAATGGTTCTCACTTGTGTTAATGCATTTCACCTTCCAAACAACTCCAAGGACTGTTTTATTCCATTTCACAGATAAGACGGCTTCTCTGAGGCCTGAAGAGAAGTCTCTTGCCCAAGGCAGGCAGCAAGGAAGGGCATGATTGGCACTTGGCACCGCCACCCAGCTACCCTCCTGCACTCACCTTCTGGAAGTCCTTTTTGGAAATGAGGCCACGGGGATCAGTGACATAGTCCTGGAAGGCCTCGGAGCCCACGATGTCCTTGAGTTTTAAGAACATGTCGAAGAACTTGAGGATCATCTCCACGTTGGATGAGGATTCCACCAGCATGTCCACCATCTGCCGGGCAATCATGCCGTTCACCACATTCCCTGCAGGCAGCCCCAGGTCAGTGTGGCCCGACAGAGCCTCCTTTCTGGAGTCCCATGACGTGCCACCCTCTCCAGCTCAAGAACTATCCATGGCTCCCCAGGGTCCACTGTGCTGGTGGAAGCTTCCTGGGATAGCACCCAGGCCTCCCTTCATAGGGCACGGGTCACTTCCTAATCTAAAACAGCATAATGTGTGGACCTTGCTGATTCTGTCTTTGTCCACCTCCCCGAAAGCTGAAGGAGTCATCTGTAATGATAATGATGGCAAAAGCTAATAGCGGCTGACAGATGTCGCGCCAGCTGCTGTGCTGGCGTGATTGTGTCCTGGTGAGGGGAACGTGCTACTGTCTGTTACTGCAGGTGAGGAAACAGGCTCAGAGAAAGTCACACACTCAGGGTTACACAGCCAGTAAGAAGTGAGGAGGATTTGAGCCTAGAGATGCACGATCTCAGAGTTCACACACCTAAGGCCCCCACTGGCCCACAGAGGCCAAGCAGGCCATAGACGAGTGAGCAGGACAAGGTGGCAGAGCAGGGGGAGCTGCAGACTGTGGCAAATTGGGGTCCCCCACTGCCCTCGAAAGCAGACCAGCTCCAGCTTCTTCTTGATTCTTTTAATTTTAATCTGATTTCAAATTTACGTGAAGGCGCAATAGTGCAAGGGAGAACTCATATATTCCAGATCCACCAACCGGTCACACTTTGCCACATGGGCTTTTTTGCTTTATAACCTTCCCCTCTCTCTTTTTTTCCACCTGAACCATTTGAGAGTGAGCTGCAGGCAAGCGGCCCTTTCACCCCTACCCACTTCCGTGCATGTGTCCTGAACGACAGGCGCAATTATAGCGTGGTCATCAAAATCAGAAGACTGCGCTGATATAATTTAGCTATTGAATTCAGTCCATCTAATTCTTGTCACGTGAGAATGTGAACCCAGGGTCACCAAATCTTTCCATTTTTAAAGAAAAGCTGGAAATCTGATGCTTACAGGAAACCTGATTTTTCAAAGCTAATGACTAGTTACCAAAAAACTCTGAAACTCTACAGGAGGATTAGTCGTTCCAACATTGTAATAGCAAAATGTTTTTAAAAACCTGAATGTCCACCAATAGAGTTATGATGAAATGAATCATTACAACCTACACAATGGAGTACTATGCAGCCATGTAAAAGAATGAGTCTGTCTACTGAATTGTTTCATTAATTAGTAATAAATTATGGTTGTTTTTAAGTCATTAAGTTGTGGGTGTGCTTGTTAGGCAGCAAAAGCTAACTGACACATTGAGAAAACAAGTAAACAACTATTAAATACATACATTTAAAAAGGTATCCAGCCCATCCACTTTTTTAGGATTTTTCTGGGGATTCACTAAACTAATGTACTTCGTGTGTACAATCCTCAATAAGTGTCTGCTGAGCTTGTTAATGTGACTTCTTCATCAGCCCACAGATCCTGACATGATATCAGGTGGGGTGGAAGGTGAGGGTCTCCTGGGTCTCTGAGAGCCATTCTCAGGCTTTCTGCACCTTTGTTCCCTCCCCACATCCCCACTCACTAGGTGTTTACCTTCTAATAGTGACAGTAACATCACCACCATGTCCTTCTGGAGATCCAGCAGCTCCTTCAACAGCTCGATCTGGCTTGAGTCCTAGAGACCCCACATCCCAGCTGTGTGAGGGCTGGTCTCTGCAGAGACGCCTCCCCCATTTCCAGCTGCTTCTGCTCCTCCACACCACCCAGCAGGACCTAAGACCTCCTCTTCCTCCCCTCTTACCTCCGAGGGAACCCGAGTCCAGACATGTTCCTCGGAAGCAGGGGAAGGGGCAGAGAGACAACAGTGTGGGGGTGGGGCTGCTATTCGGGGGGAAGCAGACCCAATAGGCGACATGTGGGGGCAAGGGCTGGCAGACAAGGACGGGGGAGGAGTATAAGGCTCGGAGAGAAGACGCACGGGGCAGAGAGACAGAGACAGACAGGGGCAAATACTGGGGTCAGAGACCCAGATCCGGGACGGAATGGGAGCTCAGCACTGCACTTGGCTCGTGATGGGTGTGAGGCGCATGCTTGTCGGATGAGTGTGTGATGGAGAAAATGGGACTCTGGGCTTGGGAAGAGGCTGGAAGAGGAAGACACAGCCATGTGCTTTCTAGTAAGACATTTGGGAAGAATGTGGGGACATACTGCCTCCCTTGTCACAGCGCCTTACGTAAGTAAGGTCCACAGAAGCTTCCAACACCGAGTTCTGCCTCATGGGCTGTATTTGTATTAGGTTGAGCTACATAAAATTGCCGATATGCAACCATTTTGGCCCACAAAGTAGTAATTTCATATGGCTCTACCTAATAAAATGGAGGGGGAAGGACAGCAGAGAAATGGAATGTAAGGCTCCTTCTACCCCAATGCTAGTTCTGGAGTTGCTGATTCTAATCCTAGCACTTTCCCAGAGATCCAAAGCTCTGCATTCTGACTCTAAGATTCTGCCATTCCAGGATCTGAAGATCCTAAGATGGGTGGGTGAGTGCCTGTGGCATGTGCCTGCCCAGTCCAACCCTTGCTTTTCTTAATTCTATTCTCAAAGCAAGTGAGGCTAACTTCACCTTCCTGGTTCTAGAGATGAGTAAATGACCAGCTCTGGCCAATCAGAGCCTTCTTTCTCCTGGCCCCAGTGATTGGTTCAGGATGAGCATGTGACCCAATAGCCCAGTCAGAAAATTGCAGATTTTCTCATGGAGCTCCCATGAAAGAGGGGTTCTCTTCCCACTGGAGCTGTTAGTGGGGTGCTGGGAAGCTTAGGGACCATTTTTCCAGCCCCTGGGGAGTTCCTGCTTGAGAATGAAGCCAGACAGGAGACATTTCTGCTGACCTGACTCTACACCCCGGAACTGTGATATGAACTGGTAAGTTATATTTTCCCCCCATAAGCCACCCCTTGGCATTGGATTTCTGGCCATGGCAACCTAACCCTAGATCATGGCTGATGAATTAATTCTGCAGGGTCTAAAACTCTATGCCAGGAGTGTCCAACCTTTTGGCGTCTCTGGGCCATACTGGAAGAAGAGTTGTCTTGGGCCACACATTAAATATATAAACACTAACGAAGAATGATGAGCAAAAAAAAAAAAAAAAAAAAAAAAGACTGTACACAATTTTTGTGATATCTACCACAACAGGTAAGGAAAAAAAGTCCTCAGGTAATAACCCTAACTATGCAGCGGCCCTTTTGATAACCTTTTAAAATCATCAAGCAGGTCCCAAGTTTGTGATCACTAATAAGAAAATGTACATTTCTAAATAACAAAACGTCATTGTATGTAGGTTTACTTTACATGACATTGTGACATGTAATCACAGAAAAATCTCATGTTTTAAGTGAATTTATGATTTTTCGTTGGGTCACATTCATAGCCATCCTGGGCCGTGGGTTGGACGCCCCTGCTTACACTACGATACCAACAGTCTTTAGAATCTTAATATTACAGCAACGTTCGACTTCACCTGCACTGACACTGAGGAATCGTATTCCTAAATTCTCCTTTAAAAAAATTAGATGACATCAGATAGGGTTTTTGTCAGCTCTTGAGGCAACTTTGAGTAAATAAAAAAGGGCTTCCCTTCCTCAAGACTTAATACACAGAGTACTTGACTGCCATCTGCTGGAAGACTACTGTAATAAATACACTGATGCATGTAAATGTCCAGGATGTGGGTGGCGCCCCTTCAGATATTGAGACCCAGTGCAGCGAGAATGGATATGGTGCTCGTGAAACACAAAGTCGAAAAGGGGAGGGAGTGGTGGGAAAAGGGGAGCACGGCGATTCTAGAAATGGGAAATGGACCTTACATCCTAAATGCCCGCTATGATATGATAGGAGTCAGATATGCCCGCTATCTGCGTCATCTGACGCAGGCAGAATAAAGCAGCAAAAATTCCTTCTGCCCCAGGTCCCTAGAAGCCTGCAGATAATCTATCTCTAGGACTGTTTGAATCTGATGACCTCATCAGAGAGGAAAGACATCAACCAATCATAGAGGAGCTCTGGGGCAGACGTCAGACCAGTGGAAGTGTGGCTGGGAAGCCAGCCGATTGGTGGTGGCAAAGGTGGAGGCGGGGTCATGCAGAAAGCCAATCCAGAAAGAAGGTGGATTTGGCCCTGGAGAAGGAGCCAGTCTGGAACATGCCGGGAGCACTTGGGAGAGAAACTGAGCGGTGGATAAGGACTTGGAAACAGGCCAGTTGCGGGTGCCCGGAAGCGGTTGGATGGAGAACTGAGAGGCCCGAACCTGAGCTAGCTTCATCATCATGTGGGCAAACACGTGCAGGAACCCCACCACGGCGTCCCAGAGGCGGCTGTGCGCAAGGCTCTGCTGGTTCCCGGTGCAGGGGCCCTGGCGGGCAGAGGGCTGCGTGAGTGCCAGGCGGGCGCGGGGTGCCGGCCTGCCCCGTCCTGCCCCAACGGGCGGGACCTACCTGGATGTACTCAGTGAGGCTGTTGAACACCTGTTTAGCCACCGACATGGCCTTGGAAAAGTTTCTCTTGCCCTGCTCCTCAATGACGTCCTTGCCGGAGTAGTACCAGTAGAAGTCGCTGATGGACTCCTGGGGGTCCGACAAGGGGTGAGGGGATGCTGGGCCAACGATGGCCCTACAGCCCGCGATCCACCTGGAGGCCTCACATCCTTACCTGCAGCCGCAGGAGGTAGTCCACAGTACAAATGATGATGTTAATAGTGGTTGTGTTCCCTGTCTGTGTCCGTAGGTAGTTTTGGAAATCTAGGAAGATTAAAAGTCATTCATTCTTTGAGAATCTGTCAAGTGCTAAGGGAGGTGGTCATTTATTCATTAATACGGAAGTGTTTAAATAGAGCGCCTACTGCAGGCTAGAAAGCATATCATCATTAATTTATTAAGTATCTCCCCCCCCCAAGATTTTCTTTATTTATTTTTAGAGAGAGGGGAAGGGAGGGGGAAAGAGGGAGCTACACCAATGTGTGGTTGCCTCTCGCGTGCCCCCGCCCTTAACTGGGGACCTGGCCCACAACCCAGGCATGTGCCCTGACTGGGAATGGAACCCTGGACCCTTTACTTCGCAGCCTGGCACTCAATCCACTGAGCCATGCCAGCCAGGCTCTCCCACTTTTATCAAGCACCTACTGTGTGTCAGAGAAAGATGGAGAAACATTTATTCATTTATGTAATATTTATTGAGGGCCTACTAAATGCAAGATATGGTAAAGGATCAGTCATTTATTCATTGATTAGTTTCCAAAATATGGTTCTTGAGCACCTACAATGTAGTAGGGTAAATGGAGATTTCATTCTCCATTTGTTCCCAAAATGTTTATTGAATGCCTCCTATGTGTTGGGGGAGATGGAAGATTGGTTATTTATGTATTTATTTATTCAACAAATATTTATTGAGCATCCACCAAAAAACAAAAGAAATAAACATATGTCATTTCTTTGTTCATTGATTCAATATACATTTATTGAGTATATATTGTACTATATGCTAATGGGAGATGAAGGTTGTCTACTTATTCTTTGATACTACAAATTTATTGAGCATTTATTATTGTCAGGCACTGTTCTGGACCCTAGAGATACTGAAGTAGAAGAAAACAAAGTCCCTGCTCTTGTAAAGTTTATATTCTCATGTAGTAATTTTCAGTCTTTTCTAACTGCAAACTATGGCAGGAATTCCGTTTTACATCGAGACCCAGTACATGTGTTTAATCTGAAATTATATCCACATACACTTGAAACAGAGGTTTCACATACCCTTACAATGTGTATTCTGGTGTTTTCTGTCTTATTAACTATAAGGGGTTTTGATCTCAACCCACTAAATCTGTAGTTTTCAACCTCTTAACTTTGGCTGTGCATTAGAATTATCTAGAGGTCTTTTAAAAAACTCCAGTGCTCAGGCCCCCTCCAAACCAATTAAGTTAGGGTCTGGGGGGTGAAGCCTGGGGTTTAGTATTTTTAAAGGCTCCCCAGGCATACCATGTGCAGTTAGGATGAGAGCTATGTCAAACTGATTCACGACTCTGGAGAGCTGGTTCCCACTATTTGAAAAACATTGTTCTAGGGCAGAAAGTTGATAACTGTTAAAGATGGGTACTTGGGGGGTTCTAAGGCCATTCTCTATTCTTCAGTGTATGATAATAATAACAATGGCAATACTAAATTTGTTAGTGGCAGAAGCGGTGGTGGATAATACTGGGCAGAATGATCAGAGTTGTGATGGGGGAAACCCAGAGGGGCTGCGGACACCCAGAGGTAGCAAAGAAGCTGGCGGAGAGGACCTCCCAGCTGAGACCTGAAAGATAAGTAGGATCTGGCTGCATAGCTATGTGACCTCAGGCATGTTATTGAACCTCTCTGTGTGGTACAGACTTCCCTGTTTCCCCATATGTAACACGGTGGTCTCCGTAGACTAGAGAGCAGTAGTGAGGTTTTAAGACTTTAGCATACATAAAGGATTTAGTACAGCACCTGGTACATAAGTGCTCAGTGGACATTAGCTGCTCTTAGAGGGCCTTAAAGAAAAAAAGGGGGGGGGGGCTTAAAGAAAGTGCTGAGGTTAAGAGCTGCACTTTGCAGTGGTGATTTTCAAAGTGTGGCTCCAGAACAGCAGAATCAGCATCTCCTGGGACCCTGTTAGTAGTGCACATTCCTGGGCTCCACCCCAGAACCTACTAAATCGGACATTGTGGGGTGAGTCCCAGAAGTCTATTTTAGCAAGGCTTCCAGGTGATTCTTGGGCATACTTAAGTTTGAGAACCACCTATGTAAACTCATTTGCCAAATGACCAATTCATTGATTTATCAAGTCAATAAACACGGGCTTTAGTGCAGTCTTTTTAACATTGATTACAATGTCATGTTGCCCAGGATGGCTGTAACAGCCCTTGAAAGGCTGTGCACCCCCCAAAGCCTTACTTTCCACTTGACTTCCCTATGGCCACTTCACAATCACTGTATCAGGTTAAATGTCCACTTTGCCCGGCTACACGTTATAGACAAAGTATACTAAGATAGTCAAGATTTTATAAGCAAATATACAGATTGTCTCATGAACCCTGTTTCCTAACTCCTTTGTGTTCATTTAAATTGGACTACATGCTTCAGTGACTAGATACAGAGCTCCCCACTCGTAAAGGACCCTGTCAGCTGAGAACACTGTCATAAACATGCGCACATATGAGACACACCTTTCGTCTGCTTCAAATCTGCTCCAGACACGCAAGGCATCTGAGATTTGAAAGATACTGCAAATACTTCTATGATTTGGCTGGTGAGTGAATCCAAGAATTTAGGCAGACAACTGGATTGCAGATTTTCTGGGAGAGAGAAATCCCCTCCAAAAGAACATTCTCATTTCCCCAAAGTCATAGACCCAGGGAATAAAATTCATTTTAAATCCCAAAGATGAATTCCACTTTAGTTGAAATTCAAGAAGGGAAACCCCAGTTATGCAGCAGAAGGGTAGTTAATAAACACTGAAGAAAAATTGGTTATAGACATAAGAACTTTTGAGAATGTAAAGCAATAGTTCATGCTCCATCCTTTGTTGAAGAGTGGGGATTAGAGATATTTACAAAACAGTTACCTTAAAGAACACTAGCCAAGTGGGGTGCAAGCTCTGTGGGAGTCAGGTTTATAATTACTCCCATCCTTGTTGTGAAGGCTGATTTCTGGGCAGTCTGTAGTCCCATAATAACCTCCTAAGCATTACAACCACACCTTGAGTCTGATGTGGCATTCAGTAGAATGTTTGTCCGCCAGGATTTGGGCTGTCCCTTTAATCTTATAAGCTACATGTGCCATACGTGGTTGTATTTTCTCATCAACTATGTGTTTAATTGATTTGCTGGTTACCTTTGATGTGGTTAAATTGCCTGAACCAGAACAAATGTAAAAACTCTCTCTTAAAATTAGGAAAAATTTAGTAGTCGTTCCTTCTGGCAAAGTATTTTTATAAGCAAAATTAATAAGTGATTCTAATGGATTCATTGAAAAAAATGCTGGGTGGTTTCCTTTCCTCTACAGACCCAAAGTATGGAAATCCGTATTTACTGAATTTCGAAATACCTGTGGAAAAATGGTATGTGGCTAATCGCTCATTTGGGCAAGTTGATTTTTGGACAAACTGGTTTCTGGCTAGGTTGCTTCTGGGGAGTTGGACTGGCCAGAGGAAGCAAACGTGAAGCAAAGTGGCTGGATTCTAGAAACTCAAGAGAGAGTTAGGAAGGTGGGTGCATTGGGCATGACTGTGGCTGAATGCAAAGGATGGACAATGGGATCGAGAAGGGGTGGTGAGGCCGGTACTGACAAGGGGAGGCGGGGACTGGAGGTTAACTCAGGCAACTCTGCCGAACTCTGGACTCTCCCCAGTCCTCGGCCTCCTCTACATTCCGCCCACCCCAGTCCTTCTCACCATTATTATGCCCCTCGCAGAGCAATTGCAGGAATCGGAACAGATCTTGGGTGAATTCATCGTCTGCCATGACCTTCTCTCCTGGGTGGCAAAAGGGAGCAGGGCCCAGAAGAGGTCAGGTACACCGAGACACAGCGCACACGTGCACACAGCCCATGCACACTGCACATGCACATGGCACACGCATGCACAAAGCATAGTGGTGAGGGGAGGAGCAGCCACCACTTCAAAGACACTGAGAAGGCCACTGACATCCGTAACACCAGGAGCTCCCGATCTCAGAATCCGTGAGAGCAGATGGAGGCCTGAGGGGCCCTGAGTATGGAAGCTGGTGCCTCAGTGTCTTTCTACATCAGTGTCCCTCTGATGTCACCACTTATATGACGTCTGGGAGTGTCTGCCTGATCCAGCAGAGACTCGAGCAGCTGATACCTCCCTCAGCGCTCCGACTGGACGGGGGTTAATAGATTATGGGGCAGGGGATGGGGGGGATCACTTTCACGCAAGGATCAGAGCAGGGAGGAATGGGGTTGAAAGCCAGCCAATTGGAAAGCAGCTTTGAAATCAGCCAATCCAGGAGAGGCAGGGGGATGGTGTAAACATGGGCCAATCAGAACGGCCATCTAAAAGAAGTCACTCAAGGAGGGAGGGGAGAGAGAGAGAGAGAGAGGGAAGCCTAGACAGTGAATGGGCCAACCAGAGCAGACGCTGAAGACGCACGCACACCAATCAGACTGGAAGCTGAGGGCAACCAATCCGGTTGGTGAATGGAAACTGCAGACCCCACCACTGTAGAGTCGCAGTGCAGGCAGCAGGATGGGTGGGAGTTGGGATCATCCCACCCCGGGACTGAGAAGCTGGGTGTGAAAGTTGAAGAACATCCATCTGGAAACGGATCTTTGCCATCTCCTCTGGCTTCTACTTTACATGTGGAGAAACTGGAGCCAACAGGAGGTAAGTGACTGGTTTCATAATCCCAGGTGTTGTTAGTGGCTAATCTGGGACCTGAATTTGGTCTCTGGACTCCGATCTCAAGACTTTCTGCGGGCACCCAGAACCAATGAAGAATTTTTCCCTGGATGTTCCAGATCCTCAGCCCCCAGGTGGAGGGGAGGGGGATGGGGATGGGGGACAGGGTTAGAAGGGAGGGGTGGCAGAGTGGCACAGCAAAGGGAGTAGGCTAGGGGAATTACCGTTCTGGCGGTTGATGACTGGGGCAGCCAACAGGATGGGAGGAGGAAGCAGGAGAAAAGAGGGAGAAAGAGACAGAAGGAGACAGAGTGACAGAAAAATACACACAGTGACACACAGTCAGGGTCAAAGGACAGACATGGAAAAAGAACCACATAGAAAGAGCGATAAGGAGAGAGAAGGAAGCCAGAAAGAGAGTAGCAAGTGATGGTAAAAAGCATTGGGAAAGAAAGAAGAGGGAAGAGAAAGGGAGATGGACAGGTAGAGGTGGAGAGGCAGGAGGCAAGGATCAGGGCAGAAAGGTTAAACACGTCACAACACGGCAAAGAGGAGACTCGATTAACCCGGATTAGGGACATTAATAAGAGAACAGCAACCAGGGCAGGAAACTTCGGGCTTGTAGAGAGTGGGATCCATGTGGTGATGGGTGAGAGAACACAGGACGCAAGGACACCCAGAGGTGGGGGCCATGGGGAGGGAGACCCTGGAGGAATGGGAAGGAGCAGGGCTGGGGACCACTGCACGGATCAGCGGAGGAGGTGGAATCTGGGGATACCCTGGGAGAGGGTTTTGGAGGAAGGGAGCCCTGGGCAATGTTGGGGAGGGGGCATATCTTAAAGGGAGGAGAAATCCCATGGAGAGGGAAGCCCACGAGAGGGCCTCACCAGTTCCGTCTTCATTCACCATGCCCAGCCCTTCCGCCTTGTTCTGTCTCTCGAATGCATTGAGATCCAGGACGCTGAGGGGAAGAAAGGGAAGATGGGAAGAGGTGCTGAGGTCCTGTTGCGGAGCCCTGCAGCAGCCCCCGGCGATGGCAGTTGGAGGACCACTGGAAACCATGAATGAGCAGAGATCAAGAGGAAGTAGAAACTAAGAGCTGGCAGAAACTATGTGGTGGGGGCTGTGAAGTAATGTGAGGCAAGGATGAAATATGTACAAGTGGAAATCAGGAGGATACAGAAGCCATCAATTAGCAGAAGTTTCAGAGGGTAGAGGAAGCCAGTCAACAGCAAGAGCAGAGTCACATTAATAGGGGTCATTGGAGAGAACCCAGATTCCCTGCTTCTGGGTGTCCCCTGAGTTCTCAACAATCTTCCATTTCCAGCTCCCTGGAGCCATAAGGGTGGCATTTCCCCATCCTTGTTGTTGCAGGTGAATTCTTATAATAAACTTCCTGTCACTCGAGCTAGTCTGAATGCGTCTCTGTTTCTGGAACCAGGAGAGCAGAACTAGAACTGGAAGTGGTAGGAGGGTCGGGGCACAGTGGCACCAAACAGCTTCACTGAAAGATACACACTAGAGCCTACCTGCATGTCTGCATCAGTGCCTGGATACTCTGGAAGAAGCCAACTTCCTTCTTGTCCTTCAGATAATCCAACATTTTCTGCAGAGTGGGTGGCATAATGGGGAAATGGGAGTCATGCAGGAACCTCCCCCCCCCCCCCCCCCCCCCCCCGCCAAGCTCTCCTCCCAAGGTCCTTTGCCCGTTACCTGCTGCACATCAGCATTGCCCCCATTTAGTATGGAGATGCCCAGCTTCAGGGTGGAGGACACCATGGCTCCCGTCTCTCCTGGAGGGGGCAGGGGACAAAAGATGCTCCACTTAGTTTGGGAGTGATGTTCTCCATCCACCAGAAAATGGCCATCACGGGATGTAAGAGAAGGGGTTGTAGGTGTGTGCAAGGGTAACCGTGGCTGAAAAGTAGTAAGAAATCTCAAGGCAAGTGGAACATGCAAGGGCTGGAGTGTGTGTGCAAACCAAAAAGGCATGCATGGGTGGGAGAGTGTGCCGCTGGGTCCACAGGAAATGGGTGGGTTGGGGAGAGGGAAGACAGGATGAGTGTGCTCAGGAGCCGGATGCTTGTGGAGGGCACCTTTGCAGGCACTGATCATCTGCAGCACCATCTCCGCAGCCCCTCGGTTGTGCAGCCGCGCCTGCTGGTACAGGAGCCTCTGCTTCTCCATCTCTTTCTCCTGGGACAGTCAGGACCGTGGGGACAGGTGAGTCCAGGCTCAGCAGCCCGGCCTTTCCCCCTCATGGCCTGACCCCTCACCCCTGTGCTCCCTGCTCCAGCCACACCCACTGGCTCCTTCCTTCTACTCATAAACCTCCTCTCTCCTTTGGGACTGAAGTCTGATTTGTCCCTTGCACCTAGTGCAGGGCTGGACATGGCACCATTTTAACTTGGGCCCACAGGTCTCCAAGGGGCCAATGGATAAAATCCAGGAGGTCTGTGCACTTGAATGAGGAAAAAAGTTGTACTTTTATGTTACTACCCTCTAACTGAAAGGTAGCATTTCCTCCCTTGATGGAGGAGGCCATAAAACATAGCAACATTAGCAGAACTTGTGGCTGTGTCATCGGTAAAAATCACAGATGTTCCCATGTCACAGTTTTGTTTATATTCATCACTGATCACTTCCCGCTGTTGGACCCGCTGGTAGGTCTTATTTGATACATTAATCAAAAAGTACAGGTATTACTGTATCACAAATTTCTAAAACAATATTTTGATAACTATTTCCATGTGTTTATTTTCTCTGTGACAAATTCATTTTACACACTTAAAAACATGATTCTGAGAAAGGCTTCACCAGCTACAAAAGGATTCCTGGCACAAAAGGGTTAAGAAATTCAGACATGCTTGCTGATTGCCTTCATGGTGAATAGTTGGGTAACTGCATGTTTACTAGCTCCTTCTCACTCTGTGGCCTTTGCAAATGCTGTTTCCCTGTCTGGAAACACCTTTCTCCTTTTCCTCAACTGGCACACTCCTGCTCAGACATCCCTGCCTCTGAGAAGCCTTCCCTGCCACCCTTGTCCCCTGGCTTGGTCAGGCACCTTGCCTGGGCTACCACAGTCCCGTGAATTTCCCCCATAGTCTCCTGAGCTTTTCTGGCTTCCCCGGCCCTTATCCCCCTGCCTGAGCTTTCCTCATCACCACTTGAACACTCTGCTGTTACTGTCTGATCGATGCATCTACGTCCTCAGTGGACCGACTTGGTCAATGCTGTGTCCCCAATATCGTCCAGCCCAGGGCCTGGCCCAGAGCACCTGCTGAATGAATGGGGATTACTGAAGTCAGGGGCCCTCATCCCTTTCCTCCAGCACCTCCTGATCCCACCTACCTCAAATGAAACTTCAACCTCTTCTTCATCTTCACCGTTCTCCCCTCCCTCCTCCAGGTGGCAGCTCTGGGGATGAGGCATCAAGTTATGGATGATGGGGAACAGAGGAGATACCTCAGTCCACCCCCAGCCCTTTCAGTGGACAGGTGTTGTAGCTGAGAAGGGGACCTTTCCTGGATTGGGGCAGGGCCTCACCTTTGCCATGATATCGGCATACGCCATGTATAGGTAATCCTCGTCCAGTTTGCTGAGGAAGTAATCAGATAGTCAGGACCCAATGGAGAGGCCCCCACTTCACAGCGGTTTCTAATGTTCCTTTGGAAAGCAACCCTCCCCATGCTCAGCCTGTGTGGTTCATGCAGGGTAAACTGTCTGTTGCCAGAGTGGGCCTGTGGTGTAGGCTGAGCCAGTCAGTGCTTTCTATCTGCTTGGCCACAGTAACAGCTCCGAGATGGTCACGTGATCCAGGCTGGGCCAGTGCAACTCATTTGGGGAGTTTTGGTGTGATGGAAGCCTGGAGTTTCTGGGTGTATCTTGCCACCTGTTGGCTTACTTGACAACTATGACCACCCATCTTGTTCTTGGGTCTAAATAGTAATAATAATAATAATAATAATAATAGTAGTAGTAATGGCCAAGACCTATTGTTTACCCTGTTATTCTCTGAGATATATACATATTCCCTGATATATATATATGTGTGTGTGTGTGTGTGTGTGTGTGTGTGTATATATATATATCCTCACAATAATCATATTAGGTAGGTATATTACTAACCTCATTTTACCAATGAGGAAACCGAGGCACAAAGATCCTTCTTGGCCAAGGTCACACAGCTTCTATTGGGATTCACACCTGGGTAGTCTGTAACTCCAGAGTCATTGCTTTTCCAAACCACTCAACTTCCTGGCCTCCCCTGCAGCTAGTCGTGGCCTTATGTCAGAATTCTGACCAATGACACATGTGCAGACGCCCACCAAAGAGGCTTCTGTTCTTGGATAAAAAGATCTTGGTCTTGCTTAGAGGAAAAAAAATTCTCTCCCCTTCTTTCTGCCTGGCACGTGGTCATGTCTGGAAGTTCAGCATCTGCCTTGTGACCACAAGCTCAGAATGGCAGTGCAGAAAGCCTGAGCAGGCGCGTCAGCCTGAATAACCCTGTACCTCACTGTGTCACTGCCCAGCCCTGGACTCGCTACTCCTGCCTTCACGTTATGTGAGAAAAAGAAATCCTTGTGCCGCCATTTCCTTGTTCACAAAAAGGAGTTGATAACTGTATTCTATCTCATAATGTGAAGCTTAAGTGAGAAAATATAGATGCCAAGTGTTTAGATGGTGCCTGACACATAAAAGCACTTGATAAATGTCATGTGTTAGCAGCAGCAGCAGCAGCAGCAACAGCAGCACCATTACTACTGTTATCTATTTCCAAGACTGCCATTAACCCACATGAAGCCTTTGTGTGAATTAGAAAAAGGTCCCCCTTCCACACTTCCTTCCGTTGGAAATTTGCCATAATACACTGATGTGTTCCTGTAATACACAGATTTTGTTTTGAGCAAGATTCTTTCTTCTAGAAAAGTCAGAATCGGTATTGTCTGTGATGTGAACCCTTGAGAGGAAATACCCTTGTGAAATGTTCAGCCTTCACAATGGTACATGGTGGCCCTACCTGTCCTAGTAAAGTGACCGTGAAAAATCAGCTCCAGGGGTCCCCTGGGACACAGAGGGTCTCTCTTGAGGAACAGGGGAGTTTCTGAGAGCAGGGAAGTAGTGAGTTCTCTTTCCTGGACCTAGAGAGGGTCCTCACCTCTTTTCAGTCAGGGCAGTGCGGCTAAAGTGCAGGACCAGTTGGTGCAGGGGGTCTGGCTTCTTCTCCTCTACTTCCTCCTCTTCCTCCTCCTTCTTCCCAGCTTTCTACAGGGAGGTGTGGGGCTTGGAGAAGGGGCTTCTAGAGTCCTCTTCTGTCTCTCCCGTAGCCCTGACGGGCTGGATACTTTTTCCTCACACGTCCCACATCCTGCACCCTCCCCTGGTTCTGCCCAACCCAGGGGTCACCTTTCTCATGCCCCTCAGTGCGAAAGGCAACCCCTAGGGGTGTGCAACAGGCACCCTCAGCCCCGGCCCTGTCCAGCTCTGTCCCCATACTCCCAGGCAGGCCCCAACTCACAGAAAGGTCATCTATCATGCGGTCCTCAAAACTGTGGTCTTCAGTCAGGATCCACGTGGCTTTGTAGCTCTCCAGGAACATGTTGCATGCCCGGTGCCTGCAAGGGAAAGGTGTGGGGTTACAGTGGGACCTTCTCCCCTAGCGCTTCCTCTAACCTCCCATAAATTTGCCTCCTCCAGCCATTCCTCAGCAGCGCATCATATCGGCAGTCCGTCCTCCCACCCTCTCAGTCACACTTTATCCGCGGCTTAGAGAGCTTCCCTCTTCCCTGGGTGTCGTACGTGGGCAGGTTGTACAGAGGGGTCATGCGGAAACAGGCAACGACCGCCCTCCGGCGCTGCTTGGACAAGAGCTTGTGCCACACAGCCTTCTTGGACTTGAAAGGGTGCTCGACCTGGGGGCGGGAAAATCTGTCACGTCCCCAGACCCTGCCCCTGGCCCGATTCCGACTTCCAGGCCGAGTGAAATTGCCCATCTGTGTGTGCCCAGGACCAAATTCAAGCCTTGAGCCACACGGCCAAAGAAACCCCTTGGTTCCACTGACAGTCAAAGTTCTAATCTGGTCTCTGCTTCCAGACCGAAATTTCTCTGCCGGGCTCTCACACCCAGGGTCTCTGTCCAGGCCCCGCCCCACTTCCAAGGCCCTGCCCACTGAGTCAAGTAGTCTTCATCAGGTCCCACTGTTGGACCCAAAGTTCTATCCCGGACCCAAGATTAAGCGCCGATCCAAGTTTCCACTCTAAGCCTGATCTAAACTCAAAGTTTCACCCAGGCTCCACCCACAGACCCACGGCCCACTCCTTGCACCGCCCCCCACAAAAAGCCTGGGTTCACCCTCGGGCTCCGCCCACAAGTTTAAGACCCGCCCCCTGCCCGTATCTTCCGTCACTCAGCATTAAGACGCCGTGGCCACGCCCACCTGCTCCAGGTGGTAGAGCACTGCAGATACTTCCTGGACGCGGCGCACGATCTTTTCGGGGTCATCCGCTTCCTC
This sequence comes from Artibeus jamaicensis, assembly GCF_021234435.1. NCBI lineage: Eukaryota > Metazoa > Chordata > Mammalia > Chiroptera > Phyllostomidae > Artibeus > Artibeus jamaicensis. Next base: position 2,333,981 of record NW_026521848.1, read on the forward strand.
CTCGCGGCCCGGGAGGCCCCGGTACAGAGCCATCTGCCAGCGCAGAGAAGGGGAGCCTTCCACCTGAGAGGAGAAAGAACAGCTGGCTGGCGTGAGGGCCCCTGCCCTGCCCGCAAGGCCCTCCCTTGGCCTGGCTTCTTGGGGGTGGTGGTGGAGAATAGCCTTGCACGCAGCGTGGCTACCCCCCCCCCCTTCAGTGCTCTCAGGATCTGGTGGGAAGTACACGTTAAGGTCTTTCTTTGGGTGCCTAGTACATAGTAAGTGCTTAGACGTTGTCTGTTATTGTTGCCATCATTCCCACGTGCCCAGATGCAGATTAAGGAGGCATACCTTTCCCTGAAGGTGAAGGTTGTTCTGCAGAAATTCCCGGACCTCCTCATCCGTGTCTTTCTGGGGAAACATGGCCAGGCTGCGTCACTCGGGAGGGCTCAACGTCCTCCTTGACCCACACTCTTTCCCGTCTAGGGCAGTCACCCGTCTAAGACAATGGGGGGCTTGTGTGGGGAGGACACCCGAAATGAACCAGAGATCAGGACTGATCAGAGGGGCGAGTCCTATAGGCCACAGAGGCACCTTGAAGAGACAGTAAGGATTAGAGGGGTCTCGTGGAGGTGCGAGGGAAACAGGAGGTGACACAAGTATATCCTCAAAGGTCAAGTAAAGCCACAGAGGGATGATGGGAAGTCAGAGGTGGGTCAGAGTGGGGCTGCACAAAAGTGGCAGATGGGCAGGGAATTTTTGAAGACACGAGGGGAGTGAAAGGGGTTATAAGGAAGACAGGCAGGACAGCAGCGGTCATGGGGGATCAGACAGATCAACCAAGTCACTGGTGGAGTTTACATGGAGGCCAAAGTAGGGGTCAGATGGGGGTTTGTTAGGGTCCCAGGAAACTGGGCCCTCGAGGACCAAGTCTCGGGCTCAGAAGGGCCCTCAAAGGCTCTTTGGGGTCTTGGCAGGACTCAGGTGATCCTAAAAAGAGCTTGAGGTCCCGAGGGAAGGAGCCTTTACGGTTCCGGTAAAGAGGGAGCTTGTGATACCAGGGAGGTCAGCGGGGGTGGCAGGGCAGTAAGTTGCAAAGGTGCTTAGCATTGTCCTGGGGGGAAGTTCTAGGGGTCTTGGGGCAGGATCCTCAGAGGGCTTCTTAGGGTCCTTGAGGCTGAATAGGATCAGGGAGGCAGGTTTTATTCCATACAGGTGGTAAGTGGGCTGCTGGGGGCCTCTTTGGAGTCCCAGAGGGTTTAAGAGGGTTCCGGGGCAGGGCAGTTGATCCTCAGGATTCTCGAGACCTCAGAGGATTGTAAGTAGACCTGGGGAAGGGGCCATTAAGATCCTGCGGGGCTACTTAAGGGCTCACTGGGCCCCTGAGTTTTGGGGGGCTCAGTTGGGTGTCCATAGAGTCCAGAGGGAAGGGCCAGCAGGTCCTGAGGGGAAGAGGTGGCAAGCTCAGTGGGGACCCAGAGGTCCAGGGGAGGGCCAGTGGGATCATGAGGGGCTCACTGGGTCCCAAGGAGCTGTGGGAGGTCCCGGTAGAGGGCTCAGAGGAGTCTCAAGGGTGCTAATGGTATCCTGGGGGGGTGTTCAGGGTATAGCAGGTTTTGCATGGTCCTGGGGGAGGGTGTTCAGTAGGGTCCCTGAAGGCTCAGTGTTGTCCTTCTGGGTCTGTCACCTCAGCAGCTGGTGGGAGGCTTGTTCGGGGAGGACCTGAGAGGGCCTTAGTGGGGTCCCAGGTAGGGTCCTTAGGTTCCAGGGCTCTGGCAGTTTCCCAAGTGGGGTCCCAAGTGGGGTCCTCAGGAATGAGTAAGGCTCAGGGGCTCCCAGCGGCCCCAGTGAGTCCTCAGGGTCCCGGGGAAGCACTCAGTAGGGTCCTAAGGGAGGGCCCCTGGGGTTTGGGGGTCTCAGTGGAGTGCTGAGTGGAATCCTAACAGGCTCCCAGAATGGGGCTGGGTAGGCACCAGGGCGTAGCGGGTCTTGGCCAGTGCGATGAGGTCTTGGTCAGTGGGCGCACACATGTTCAGGCCGATGGGCAGCATCTTCTTGAGTGTAGCCACAATCAGTGATGTCTGCACGGAGTACCGGTCCCCCCGGCGCTTCTTCTTGGTACGTTCCTGGTCTGAGCCACCCGACTGTGGGGACATGGGGCTCAGCACCAGCCTGAGCCCCAGCCCTGCCCATGCCCAGCCCCTGCCCCCACAGCTGTTGTCCACACTTCAGCCTTCAGCCTGGATACCAGGCAGCTTTTCCCCAATCTCAGAGCCTGCCTCAGTTTCCACCCCAGACCTTGCTGATCTTTCACTTCAGACCCCCAGCTCTGACCCTCCCAAATCCAAACACCTATCGCAGACCCCCAGTTTCTAACCCAAACCCTTACAGGTTCCCCCCAGTTCCTTTGGCAGTCTTCTCTCAGAATCCTCTAAGAGCTCCTAGTGTTGACCCCCACACCCCACAACAACACGTACGACTCCACACTTCATATCTCAGACTGAGTGCCCAAGAATGAAATAAAGATGCAGAGAAGTTGGAAGAAAAAGACTGACACTGAGAGACTGAGATGGACAAGGATGCAGGGAGACACAAGATGCTACAGAGATCCAGAAAGATCTAGGAACAGAACCACGGGGCACGGAGTCCCACAGCCGTGTTCTGAAGCCTTGGGTGCAGACCCGTGGTCAGAGCCACCCAAGTCATGCCAAGGACAAGCCCCAGTGACAAGCTTTGGCCACAGCCACATCCATACCGGCTCACAATAGGGAGGCCGTACATGCAGCACCTGAGTCCTGGCAGAGCCCTGGGCCAGGGGGCACTGGCTAAATGTCATCAGAGGCTCAGAAGGATAAGACTGTTGACCAAGGTCACACAGCCAATTGCCAGAGTCAGGATTCTAACCAAAGTCTGTTCAATTCCAGAGCCCAAGCCTTAAACCCACCATGCGCGTGCCTGTCCCACCCACGTGCCTGTCCCACCCGCATTCCCATTTCTCATGACCTCAGCCCACGATGCTTTGATGCTTTGGCGAAAGCTGACCGGTGGTCTTTTGAAAAAAATTTTAAACCAAAGTTTAAAAAAAGTGAAATTGCTCAAAGCTGAGGGTTGGGAAGGGAACGCATGGTTGGGGGGTGGGGAGGAGAGGAGGAGAATGGTGGTTGGGAGCCAAGGGCGAGGGTGGGGAAGAGGAGCAGCGGTTTTCTGCAAGGGGAGCAGAGGGTGGGGTTTGTGGGCAAGAGGGTATTAGCCAAGAGCCATGCGGAAGGTTCCAGACAAGGGGCTGACCTGTGTATCTCCCGCCTGCTTCATCAGGTGGCAGACAGAGACAAGAAGGGTTACCCCAATCCCTCTGAGAACCCCAGGCTCAACTCCAAGTTGGCCTGACCCCAGTTCCTCTGCCCCTCTGGACATGCACCCCCTAAAAGGGCACTCCCAGACCTTGACTCGGGGTGGGTGGGTTTGTCCTTCAGAACCCTGACGAGGGCAGTTCTGAGAAGTGTAAGGGAAGAAGAACGCGGGACATGGGATAGTGGGGATTGAGGAAGAAAGGGCAAGATGAGAGAGGACCAAGCTGTGAGGGCAGCAAGGGGTGCGACCAGGACAGGGCAGCTGGCTGGATGAGGAGGGGGCAGGTGGGAAGCCCTTGGGGGAGGTCCCCTCCCTGCCTCCTAAGGCCATCTCCCAGAGCAAACACGCACCTTGGCCATTTTGCTCTTGTTGTCGGCAGTCAGGAACGACATGTTATTAATCTCATTCTGGACCACGAAGTTCTGCTCCTCACGCTTAAAGTTCTGATGGCAGAGGCAGTATGGGGGTCAGACTGGGTGAGGGGAGGGCATCTCGGGGCAGTGGTTTCTCGGGTGTGAAGAGGAGGGCAGAGTGGGCAGGGACTCACGTGGGACTTGCACCAGTAGATGAAGATCTCGCCCACCATTCTGAACAGCTCCTCAGCGCTGGGGTTGGGCTCCGTCAGCCAGTGCGCCCTGGGCATGAGGGAAGGGGCTGGTGAGGGGTGGGGGTGGGACCCCAGGAGAGGGGGCTACATAAGAGATCTAGGGGGGAGGGGTCAGGGGTGGAGTTTTCTAAGGAATCTGGCCATTCAGAGGAATTTTTTAATGACCATTTCTTTACAATTTTTCTTTCTCTAACTTTTATAGAAGTACAATGTACATATAAATTGTCAACTTGATGAATTATCACAAAGTGAACATACTTGTAGAACCACCACCCAAGTCAAGAAATAGAACATTTCCAGTCCCCAGAACTGCCCTTGTGTCCCTTCCAGCCACACCTACTTCCTTCCTCTTGAAAAATGACCCTTATCTTGACTTATAGACCATGAGTTATTTTTGTCTGTCCTTGAATGTTACATGAATAGATAGCATGATGTATGTACTGTTTTTTATTTTCTTGGATTCTTTCATTCAACCTGATGTTTACAAGATTTATCCATGTTGTGTGTGTGTTGTGACTTTGTTCACTTTCATTGTCATGTATATTCCACTATGTGAATGCCCCAGGACGCACTGGTTCGAACTCTTTGACCCAGCGCTCCCACTGGTGTAGCAATACCCACTATAGCAGTACCCACTGGTGAGCACGAACACGGATGTGCAAGGACGTCCCCAGCGTGCATCCAACTTCCCTTCTCTGCTCCCATGACAGACTGGGCTTTCCCACAGAGCCCTGTGCAGCCTTGAAATCTTTTTCAATCAGGATGGAACTGTACTTGAAATTCATTTGCTTATCCCTGGATTAAGCTGCACCTAGGAGTTAATAATGCTTAAAACAGTTTCTGATTTTAGGGAGATGATAGCCATTTGTTGATAGCCACTTGCCCTTTTATTAAAGATCTGTGTTTCTGAGGACAATGAGGCTAGACTATCTTTCTTTCTTCTCCCAGTGACAGAGGAAGGCCTGATGACTGGGTTTCACTGCACAGATATCAGACACCGCGTCTACCCAAGCCTGGAGGCCCAGTGCCGGAGCAGAAAGCAGGGCTCCTTAGGGCTGACATCAAAACTGCACAGGGGCTCAGATTCAAGAGGTGCAAAGGGGCAGGAGACCAGCAAATCCAGTGGGTTGGATTTTGTTGGCCCGGCAGCAATGGGGCTGGAGGCAGAAGGTTGGGTGAGCATTGCAAGAAGTTTACAGCAAGTCAGAAGGCAAGGGGTCAGTAGGGCTTCAGGGAAGCCAGCGGTCGGGCTGCAGTGTTGGGGGTGCGGCTGGGGGTATGCTGACCTGTTGTTGTCCACATAGCGGATGAGCAGTGGATAGAGGGCATACAGGTCCCGGCAGAGCACAGAGAACTCATCCCGCACCAGGAGCTCACCCTCCTCGGCTTCCGCCTTGGCCTCCAGGCGCAGCTGCTCTTCCTCAGCCACCACCTTTCCCGCCCGCTTGCGCAGCCGCGCAATCGTCGGGATGAAGTGTGAATGCAGGAGCTCCGGCCTGGCCCGGCTCACAATGGGCTGGGCAAAAACTGCAGGAGCAAATGGTGGACATTCCCTGCTGGACAGCCTCTGACTCCAGCATTTGACCTATGATCTCTGATCCCTGACCTCTGTTCCCATCCCATGACTCCTGACCTGTATATACCTCTAATCCAGCAGCTGTCACTGACCCCAGGCTGACCCTGGCCTCTGACTACAGTATCTCTCTCTCATCTCACTGTTGACCTTGGGCCTGGACCTCTGACACAGCCCCTGAACGTTGATCCCAACCACAACCCCTAACCTGAACCTGGGAACCCAGCCTAACACATGTCCCTGGCCTCTGACCCCAACTGAATTTTTACTGATATCTTACCCTGTGAGATTAGTCTTTACCCTCAGGGTTTAACCTCTGACCTGGTCCTTACCCAGGCCCTTCTTCACTACATGATTTCTGACCTCTGGCTTCTTACCCCAGCCTCTGGCCTCTGACCCCAGCTCCAACGTCCAATTTGAATCAATTCCTGACACAGAACTTCTAAATCAGGAATCCCAACCCTTTACAAACAGTAATTTCTTGACCTCTAACCTACAACCCCATCCTCCTCAGGGACCTCATCCCTCACCATTTGCATAAGAAACTCAGGCTTCTGACCCAGTTCCTAAACCCTGACCTAACCCAACTCCAAGGCCCCGGGAATTCAGAATCCAGTCTAGAGGACTCCTCGGACCCATCTATCCAGCCCAGACCCTCTGAGCCTGAGATTCTGACCCCTTGCAATGACCTTTGACCTTTGATCCTGAAAAAACCTAGACTCCTCACAACTTCCAGGAAACCATGGACCTCAGGATCTCCCTCTCAGACCATTAGATCAAAGGGCCCCCACCCCAGGCCCTGGGCCCCAGCCCTCGAAGCTGCAGCCCGGACCCACCAGCGAGCCGCTTCATCCACGAGGCTTCGTCAATGCCCAGGTTGTTGACGATGATTCGCAAGATGTTCCCCAACAGGGAGTTGAGGTGGTTGGAGGTGACAGCTGTGCAGGGTGGGGGGGCCCCAGCGGGCAGAGCAGGTGGGGGCACCTCAGGCCCGCGCTCCCACCAGCGGGGCAGGTAGCTGCACAGCATGGGCAGCGTGATCTCAATGACGTGTGGCATTTCTGTGTAGCGGGCCCCCGACTCAGCCAGGCCCCCGATGTCCGCCATGAGCCGCTCCAGCACCGGGATGTCAGGGCACATCTCCTCCACGCTGTTGGGGAGCCCCAAGACTGGGGTGCGGGGAGGGGTCAAGGCACGCCAACCATCACCCCCAGACTCCAATGTCCAACCTACAAACTCGGGGATTCCCCATTCTGGTGCACCCCCATGCTGGGGAATCCGCAGCCCCTCAGAGGCCAGATGGGCCATTCTGACCCCAAAGTGGGCTCTGCTTTGGGCCCCGTGCTGAGTGAAATGAGACCCCGAGAGCTGCCCTAGCCCCACACAACTTACTGGCCCGCTCCCGGGGAGACTTGGTGGTGTACACGGAGCAGGCATTATACTCGTTCAGCTGAGGCTCCAGGAACGCCACAGGCATGGCTGCTGCCAAGCGGGCCAGGCACTCCCCGAGGGCTGGCCGCAGCCTGGAGGATGAAAGTCCTTAGCTCCTAGGTCATCCTCTGCCCGGACTTGGGCCCCACCCAAGTCTCCCCAGGAGTAGCTCTCCTCAGGACCTTTTGGAAAAGATCTATTGCTCACCAGTGGGCACAAATGTAGCCTTTCCCCTGGGCTTCCTGAGTGCCCTCTGGCTCCACCTGTGATCCTGGCTCAGGAGAGACCACACACACACCGCCAGGGCCCTGCCCAGGGCCCCGCGCTTGCTACAGCTCCCGAGTGCTGCCCTCGTTTCTATGGGCTCCTTGCTAGGGCTTGTTCCACATCAAAGAATAACCTGGCATCCTGGCCAGCAAGTGCCCCATGCCCACCTGCCCTACCCACCACCTCCCTCCTGGGCGGCCTCTACTTCCTTTGCTGGCCTTCCCCAGAATTCCTTCATGTGGCCACTCTGGGGAACTGAAGCCGCCGCAATGTACCTGTCTGCTGTTGAAGACCTAGAATATCTCTTCTGCTTTCCACACCCGCCATCTTCTCTAGCATCCTCCCCTCCTTGAGCCCCCACAGTGCCCACTCCAGCCCCAAACTATGGCTGCTCCTCCTTACTTTTCCACGTAAGAGTTTCTGGTTGTTCCCAGGGAGTAGATACTGCACAGAGTTCGGTAGCACGAGACCTGGACGTCGTCCACTGAGAGAGAGAACAAGGGTTGAGGACATGCCCACCACGCCAGTCGCCCCAAGCCCCTTCCCTTGAATCTAAATGGCGGGTAGGAGCTGCCTGCCATTGACCATTTTTGTGGTTTGAGTGAATACCCCTCTCTTGGCCTGTTTTCCTATCTGTAAATGGGCATAAGTACAGTATCTCCCTCACGGAGGTTGTGAGGATAAAACACTGTTAGTATTTGGAAAGCAATTAAAACAAGGCACACAGCAGGCACTCAGAAAAGGCTCGTCGTTGTTCCCTTTGAGGATAGTGATAGGTACTCTCTCCAGAAGAATGTGAAGAAACATACAATCCTGACTACAATTTTAAGCCATCCACACGTCCACCTCAGAAGGTCGGGTGAAGGGCCTCATCAACTGCACAAGTGTCAGGAGGTACAAAGAGGGCAAGGGGGCTGTTCTAGGTTGAAAGAGACTACAAAGCTATGAGAGAAATTACACTGGAATCTGAATTTTGAGAGAACAATCAAAGGCGTTTTGAAGGTCATAGGGTAGTCAGGTTGGGGGCGATGCTGACATTGCGATCACTTTGGAGAAGCGCTGATTTGGGAGACGAGAGCCGAGTGCCTAGGGATGAGCTGCCACTCTGTGTGTGGTCACATTCGAGAGTTCAAAAAGCCTGCAGATCTCGTCACCGTAAAGCGAGAGACAAAGCAAACGGGGCCAGTTCTTAACAATTCTCTTCCTTTGAGTTTTTTGCATATTATTAATGCTTCCAAATAAAATGTTGGAGTGGGGAGGGGGACCTCATCCATCTGCTTCTTTCTTTCTTTCTTTCTTTCTTTCTTTCTTTCTTTCTTTCTTTCTTTCTTTCTTTCTTTCTTTCTTTCTTTCTTTCTTTCTTTCCTTCCTTCCTTCTTTCTTTCTTTCTTTCTTTCTTTCTTTCTTCCTTCCTTTCTTCCTTCCTTTCTTTCTTTCTTTCTTTCTTTCTTTCTTTCTTTCTTTCTTTCTTTCTTTCTTTCTTTCTTTCTTTCTTCAGGGTTTATTAGCGAGGAATAAGCATGAAAGTGGGGCCAACTGAGGGAGGTTAAGAGGAAAGTGGGGCCAACCAAGGGAGGTTGGGACTCCCAACTGCTACTTTTTTTTACTTTTATCATTAGGTTCTAATAAACAGTGAGCTGGGACATGGCTCTCCTGTCTCTCAGTCCCCTCAGCCCACCAGCCCTACAGTCCATTCTGGATGCTTCCCCGGGGCGTCCCACAGGTTGGCTGCTCACAACCGCTGAGTCCCAGACTGACCTCGACATCTTCCCAATTTGTCTCATGGGGCCCCACTGTGCCAAGGTCCTCATGTCAGGGCCTTGAACCTTCCACGGAACACCTTCCCTCCATGGACCATCTCCTCCACCTCCTGAGCGCCTCTCCCGCCAGTGCTTCCTGTCCTTCCCCAGCTCCCCCACGGTTCAGGCCACATCTCATAAGGCACTTCTGAGTACGTGAACATACAGTGTCACGACACCCCACTGGGTACCTATGTCTCTTTAACAATGGTATGTTACACCACAGTGTGTGTACTTGGTCACAAGATCCCTAGTGAGGTGCCACTGGGTAGAATAAACACAGCAGACACAGTGACTTTCAGCACCTGTTCTTACCCTCTTTCTGTACTTCTCTTCTTCCTAATAATAGACCTCCAATATTTAGCTGGATACATGACCTCCCTGAACAAGGGGGCCTACTTTCTGGCCAACAGGACAGATGTAAGCAGGAGTGATGGGGACTACTTCTAGACTGTCCCTTTGAGAGAACTGAGGTGCCCTTCTCTCTGCTTTTCCTCCTCTCCTAGTGGCTAGAAAGAGGATGTGGTGGTGTGTTATCTTGAGCCGCAGGGATAAAGACAATATTTCAGAGATGGCAGAGCAACAGAACGGAGGGATCCTGGGATCCTGAGACCATGACAGAAATGTGCTGCTCTCTTGCTTAAGGCTTTGGTGATTCAGGCTCTTTGGACAGAGCCGCTGAACGCATGGCCTAATTAACTCATTCTATTACCTACTAGTTTACTGAATGCACACTTTGCTTATGGCAATAAATCCACTCAGTAAAAACACACTTAAGGATTCTATCAGGCACACAGGGATGGGTGGCATTGGCTGAATCGACCCCCCACCCCCGACCCCTGCCCTTGGGGTCAGGAGCCCTTACAGATGACATCATCGCCGAACTGGTGCTGGGCGATGTGCTGGAAGAGGGTGGTGAGGACGGGCAGCAGGGCCACGGTGGTGTAGGTGAGGTTCTGGCCCACACCCTTCACCTGCGTGCGCGCCTGTGACACCTTGCCTAGACGCAGGTTCTCCACCATCTTCTCGATGTCCTCTGAGGCACTCTCAAAGAAGGAGCGGAGGCCAGCCTTCACAATCTCAGGGCCTGACTTCATCACCGTCCTAGGACGGAAGTGGAAGGCGCCCCAGTCGTAGGATCCGAAAGTTTAGATTTTGGAGGATGTAGGAGTGGGCACCATGACCTGTGACCCTCCCTACCTGGCATCCAGGGAGCGTGCCAGGATGTGAAGACAGTTGACCACAGCTGGGGCATCTGTCCCTGAGGGAGGAAGACGGGCCTGGATGAAGAAAAGACTACAGGACAGTACCTCCCTCTGTGTCCACCCGACAGGATCTCTCCCCACTCCAGCCTCCCATGTGCCCCTGTTCCCCCCCATCAAGGCCCTGACCCTCCCCCATCCCAGCCCTGACCCCTCAGGCCCTCACGGTCTGGTTCTCAGCCTGTCTACCCCCTGGGGCCTGGGAGCTCCACGAGGGTGGGGCCTGGGACTGTCCCAGTCACAGCCCTGTCCTCAGGCCGACCCAGGCCACGTCTGGTCCAGGGGAAGAACACAGTAAAGGTTATTCAAGTCAAGGCACGAACCTGGGCCATGGTTCTTCGGGGTGCAGTTGGTAGTGAGGAGAAGAGAGAGAAGAAGGGCTCAGGAGCAGTTACTTACCAAAGAGAGAGACTCGGTGACGGACAAGAGCAGCAAGCTTGCAGAAGAGGCTGATGATAGAGAAAGAAAGAGAAGGACGGGGAGGGGACACAGGACGTGAGGACTCCAAGGGGACAAGGGCAGTGGCGACACAATTAGAGGAGGAAGAAACAGGCAGAGACAGCAGACGGAGCGGGGAGGAGGCAGGATGACGGGGAAGGAAGGGAAGGAGACAAGAGGGGTGGGGAGCGGCAGAGAGATGAGTAAGCTTGAAAGGCAAGGCAATAACTGTCCCGTTGGTGGTTGGGGAGGCTGGTCTGCCTTTCTGACAGGGCGAACGATTCATCCCGGTTTGCCTGAAAGTCCCAGACGCACCGGGACAGTTGGTCACCCTAGCCCTTTAATTGCTCCTGCAGGTAGGGTTGGTCACTGCCCAGCACCCAGGACAGAGCCCCTAAGGTCCAAGGTGGAAGTATAAGGTCCAGAATTTGGACCTTACGGTGAGGTCAGGGGACTGGGTCAGAGGTCACAGGACAGCCTACCTGGTGATCATTTCCTTCTCTTTATTGGAGGCATGGCCACCACTGCCCAGCACTTTGGCTGGTGTGGACAGGAAGTACAGGCAGTGGTTGGTAAAGTACTGGTTGATCAAAGGGAGCAGGATCTGAGGTGGAGGGTGAGAGATGAGTGTGATTGAGTAAAGGGGGGGAAGAGCCCACCCAGTCCCCAGCTACTGAGCCCACCTCTCACCTTGGCAAAGAATTTAATCTCCTGTTCGTGTGGGGACTTTTCTACTCGTCCACTGCTGACCACAGCCTCTGGTGGTGTGGGGAGAGCAAATATGGGTCATGGTGAGTTCAAAGCTGGGGAAGTCAGGGTATTCTGATGGGGCAGAGTTAGGATATGATGGGAGATCATTTGTTTTTTTACCTTTTTAATATTTTAAAAAGATTTTATTTATTTATTTTTTTAGAGAGTAGAGAAGGGAGGGAGAGAAACATCTGTTGGTTACTTCTTGCACCCTCCTAACTGGAGACCTGTCCCGCAACCCAGGCATGTGCCCTGATGGGAAACCAAACTGGTGACCCTTTGGTTCACGGGCCGATGCTCAATCTACTGAGCCACACCAGCCAGGGTAGGAGATAAATTCTTGACAGGAAGTCACTTTGTTGGCTTTGAGCTAAACCTCTCTCTCCAACCGAACTGCTGTCTTAACTCCTTGATCAAACCCTTCCTGAGGCTGAGAGGTGGGGAGGAGGACAAACTGGGGTGGGGTAAGGTCATGAAACATCCCATTCCTCTCCTATCACAAGCCTTTTTCTACCTGAACATCAATACCTGGCACAGTGAATTTGGAATAAGTGATTGATGAACCAGATGAAGCAAGAAATCAACACTGTTCACTTTAAAATGGAAATCAATTTCAAACATAATAGTAATGGTGGTAGCAATAATTAATACTATTAAAATAATAGTGATGACTCCAATGATTGCACGCTTGCTATGTCTCGGCACTGTGAGAAACGTCTTTGCACCGTCTCCTCCCACCTTGGAGGCCTGAGCACAGTAAGTTCTCACTTAGCGTCTCTGTAGGTTCTTGGAAACCGCGACTTGAAATGAAACAATGTCCGAGTATAAGGAAACCGATTTGACTACAGGCTAATTGATATAAACAAGAGTTAAGTTCCTATGGCATATTTCTCATCCAAAACCATCACCAAACTTCTATTAAAGACCCCGAACAATTATAATATTAAACTTTGAAATAAATGTGAGCTCTAAATACATTTAAGAAACCAGTCCACGAGCCGCCCCCGTCTCCCCTCTGACCCCGTTCCTCTCACTCTCCCCCTTGGTCACTCTGCTGCAGCCACACGGCCGGGTACCCACAGCAAGAACCTCTCAGAGCCTTTACACTGCTGTTCCGCTACCTGGAACACTCTCCCCGGATGTCCACACGGCCCCCTCCCAGGCACCTTCAAGGTCTTCCCAGAATATTCCCCTTCCCACACTCCTTAGCTGGCTCTAGCGTATTCTTTTTTTCTATAACACTAACCACTTTCTAACGCGTGAAGTGATTTCGTTATTTCTGACATTAATTGTCTGAATCCAGGAGAGGGATCTTTGTCTGTCTTGCTCGCCACTTATTCTCAACACCCAGAACACTGTCTGGAACAGTAATCAGATGAGGGAGGAAGGAGACCTGTGTGACCTGGGTCTCAGATAGGGTAGGCATCGGGGAGGGACTTCTCCATACCCAGGTGGGCGATAAACTCCTGGGAAATGTCCATCCAGCGCAGCAACTGCTGTAGGAAGCCAAAGGCGAACCGTTTCTCAATGGAAGATGTATCCAGCTCCATATCCTTAAGGCCTCTGCGTGGAGGGGTGGAGGAGAGCGTCAGCCCAGATGCCAAACGCCCTGCTTCCCATTCTTCTCTAGATCTGACTCTGCTCCTGAAGGCCCAGCTTCTGACTCACCCCAGGTCCCTGGAGTTCCAAGCTCCTTCCTAGATGGGGCCTGCCCCTTTTTCCCAGGCCCCATACTCTGAACCTTTTCCTCACTCTGGTTCCACCCCGACTCTCCAGTCCCCACCCTGAGAGCTTCCTCCTTTTAGGCTTCTCCCTGCCTCCCCTACCCTGGCCTCAGTTCTTCCAGCTGCTGTCCTGTGCCTTCTGCCCCAGTTCCCAGCTGCTCCCTGGTCTGGCTCCCAGCCCACCTACCTGGTGACCGCATAGCCGTTCATCTGCAGAAACTTCAGCAGCTCCTGGGCCTTCTCTCGATCTCGTGCCTTCTCCTTGGCCGTGAGCGTGTCGTAGGGGACCAGCAGGGGATGGGTCCCACCACCTGGGGCAGCAAAAGACCAGAAATCAGGGGGCTGGGAGGGACCCAGGCCACTCCCACTGAAGTGGTTCCTGCAGTTGAAGGCTTGTATAATTATAGGAATAAAGACAGAGGGAAGAATAAGCAAAACGTTGCTTTCGGATGCTCATCACAGCCTCGCCACAACCCTGCAGTACTAAATGTTATTATCCCCACTGTACAAACGCAAAAACAAAGGTTTAAGGGGGTAAAAACAATTGGTGAAGGTAAAAGCCACACGACTCCAACACAGGCCCTTTTGAGTCCACAGCCTATGACTAGGAGGCCACGGAGAAGGGTGGTCTGTGTGGGGTCTGATGGGCAGCCTCACCCTTGGCCTCCAGCTCCTGCTTCTTCTTCCGCCCCCAGGTGTTGTGGTAATTCTCCGCCAGCTGTTCTGCCATGGCCTGGGAGCGGATGCGGAGAGTCAAGGCTGAGATTCAGAGGACGTCCTCCCCTACCCCAGCAGAAACCTCCGTGCTCCCAAATACAGGATCTGGGGTCTCACCTGCAGCTCCCGGGACAGGGTGACTCCGCTGAGATCGGGGGGCTGGGGGTTGTAGCCTTCTCTCGGATCATAGGTCTGGGAGGACAAGAGAGATGGCGGGCTTGATGGGTGAGCAGGACCCCAGGCCCCAACCCCATCTACCCCCCTCACTTGGCCCTGGACCCCTTCTCTGCGCCTTCTCCTTAGGGCCCTGCCTCAGCCGTCCCCTCCTCTCCCCTCTGCCCCTGGCGGCTCTTCAGACTCACCCTTTCTCCTTCCCCCAGTCTCTGGGCCTTCTCTTGCCCCCCTCTTCTGGCCTTCCTCCTTCGCCTGACCCCACCCCCTGCCTGGCCCCGCCCTCTCCTGTTCCCATCCCTTATTCCGGCCGCTCACCAGCCCCTCAGGACCCTGTCCCCACCCCGGTCTCGCCTCCACCTGGGCACTTTGGGAGATCTTCCGTGTTTTTTTCTTCTCGGTCTTCTCCTCCTCGCCCTCCCTGGCCTTCTCTATGGTCCATTCCCAGGCAATCATGGCCTTCAGGGACTCCTTGATGGGCCAGCGGTAAATCTCCTTGTCCTGGGGTTGACAAGAGGGAGCAGAGTGGGAATCGGGTGAGAAGCGGGTGGAGGTATGAGACCCCGGCTCAGCCTCCCTGGCTTCCAGTGTCCTAAAAAGGGGAAGTCTCCCAGCATGTGGCAAGGAAGCGGTTGGGTCGAATTTGAACCCAGGTCTGTTCCCTGTCCTTTAACAGAGCCTCCCCAACAAACTCTCGTTGTCTCATCTTATGCACAAGAGTCAGAGAAGTTAAGTATGGCCAAGGACTCAAACCCGGATGGACCCTTCAGGAGGAACACTCGGAGTCCTGGGTCTAGGGGATGCAACCAAGTTCAAGGAAAGGCACAGTTCGTGGAGGGGTGTCCGGCTAGATCCAAGCCCACGAAGCAGACCCGCTCCTCCCTGAACCTCCAAATTCGGAGGTTTTGTTCTGGACTCCCAACACTGCTCCCCGAGGCTTGGTCACCTTCTCTGAGAAGGTCTTATAGGGCCTCAGCATGGGATGGGTCTTCAGTTCCTCATCTACGTTCTCCCCATAGGACCAGTTGTTCTGGATCTGGAGATGAAAAGGGAACAGGTGGAGGCGGTGTGGCTGCAGAGCTGAGGGTGGGGGCAGGATGAAGGGTAGACGGCAGCTTTGGGGACAGACAGAGGGAACCCTGGAGGGATGAGGGATTCAGAGGAGGCTGTGGGTCTCAGGAAGAGTTAAGGGTCTCTCTGAGGAAAAGCTGGGGTTTTGAGGAAGGCTGGCTGGGGGAGGGGCTCCTGGGGAGGGGCGGGCCCCCGATGCCCACCTTGTCGAAGGCCCACTTCTCATGTGTGTACTCTGCGAACTTGTTAATGAAGGAGTCCAGCTTCTCTGGGATGATCACGCTATTGGGGTGGGTAGGGTCAGTGGATGTTGGGGACTGGCCCCTCCTTCCATCTCTAACAGTCACCTTCTCCTTCTCCCCCTACCCCAGGTCCCACCCTCTTCCGCCCCCAGGCCTCACTTGAGGGTCTCCACAGGCCGAGGGTCAAAGTTGCCTTCAGCGTCCACCGTAGCCTTTTTCTCAGCCTTGGACGAGTACGAGGCATCCACGTAGTCGGGGGGCAGGGCCCCCGCGATGGCACACAGACAAGGCATTGCTATTCGATACAGCTCCACGTCGTACTTCTGGGGATGCATGGGACGGGGCGTCACTGCAGGCCTGGCTGAGCCTGCTGCTCCTGGAGCCCCAGGACCTCAAAGTCACCCCACCCGTCAGCCACTCTCCTCCCTGAGCCCACAAACATGGATTGTGGTCCCTCTTCTGACACCCAAACCTCAGCCCCGTCTGGCCCCTCAAACTATCCTACGTTACCCTCTCCAAGTGCCCGGATGAGAGGCCCATCCCCTCTTCCATGACACCCAAATCGGAGATCCAACTCACAGGTTCTCTCTGATCCAAACCTGCACAGCCGCCTCCCTCCCTGAGTCCCACATTTGGGGATTTCATTCTGAATTTCATCTTTGGCCCTCAAACCCTTCAAACGGGTTCCTTTCAGGGTCCCTGGGTGCCCAGACCTTGTGGGCCAGTGAATCAAAGATGCCCCAGAAGAGTTTCCTTGTGAGGTGTAGCTCCTCCTCTGAGGTGATGCCGAAGTTGGCCCAGCCTGTGGGCAGGCAGTAGTACTTCCAACAGCGCTCATAGTGGTTGGTGAGGAGCTGGTGGGAGCAAGAGGGGGACATGCAAATGAGGGGGGCAGAAGTGGTTGGCAGGCAAAAGAAAGTCCTGGAAGGCCCAGGGCTCCCAGCCCTGGGCTGGTATGAAGGAGTATGGATTATGCAAATACATGCTAATGGAGAATGATATGCTTATTGAGGAGTGATACTAGACAGTTTATTATGCAAATTTAGCATCCTAATTAAGAGTCACGGTGGGCCTTAAACCAGAGCTAGATTTGTCTGGTGTTGCTTTACACAAATAAGCATGCTAATATTAATTCACAAATAGGTTGTGAGTAAATGGGCATATGGATGTAGTGCTTTGCTCTTATGTAAATTATCATGATGAGTAGAAACATAAGCAGCACCTCATACAGATATATGGTAATTAGGAAGAGAGCCTCCACATTTAATATGCAAATTTGAAACAGGGGCTGATTTAAATGTATTATGCAAAATAGTCAAGATATCTGAGTTGGAGGTATCTCCTTATGGAAATTAGCATGCAAATAAAAAAGTAATAGAGACAGTGTGCAAATATTCAGAATAGTTGTGGTACTGTTTATGCAAATAAATGTACTCATTTGAATAGTAGAAGGCTGGTGGTCTGGGCATGAGAATAAGCATGCTAATTAGGAAAAGTGGTGTGCCCATACAAATATAGTTAATTTATATGTGGGCTGGCTCACTGTTAGGCAAATGAAATGCTAATTAGAGAGTGTTAGAGGCACCAATGATGCAAAGTGAATATCCTGGGAATCCTAGTATGCAAATGAGAACGCTAAAGAATGGCCTCATATTTGCAGTTTAACTGGCCTGGGGGATACGGATACAAATGAGCCCCAGGGCGGAGTAAGCGGATGGGCGGGGCACAGAAATAAGAGCACTAAAAAGCCTGCCCTAACCTTGAGTGGCATCTTGGCGAACTCATTAAGAATGGGAACGTCGAACACCAGGCGCCGCAGCAGGTGCTGTAGCATGGACGGGCGGATGTACCTGCAAAGACAACGATGGGCTCTCGCCTCGAGGCCAGCTAATGCCCCCTCCCCGGGGCCCCAGCGCCACCCCCGATCCTTCCGCACCTGCAGAGAGACATGAGGCAGTCCTCGATGACGTCGCGCTGCGCTTTCGTGAGCGAGCGGCCGCGGGACAGGCGGTACACCGTGTGAAGCATGGAGTCCACCATGATGGCGCGGTGCTCAGTTCCCGCAAAGAGTGGCGCACACTTGGTGATGAGCGGCATCACTGCCAGGCACAGGTAGCGGTTCAGCGCCAGCGCCATCTCCGTGGTGCTGAAAGTGGCCTGGGGCGCAGAGTGGGGACATCAGGTCCTCTGCTGGCTCCTGGGGTTGCCCTGGCACCTGAGCTGGACAACTCTGAGCAAATGACCCAAGCTTTTGATCTTTCCCTCAAACGCGCTCCCCTGGTTTCTACTCCCTTATTGTTCCCGACTAAGCAAACTATCAAACACACACAAAAGTGGAGAGCCCAATTAATGATCCTCCATAGCCCAGGTTAGACCGCTCTGCAGTTTCCACCTCCTGCAGGTCCCTCTTCTCTAAACCCACCTTTTTCCTGTGATAGTTTCATGCAACCCCAGCCATACACCATTTTGCCCAAAGACGCTTAGATATGTATCTCCATTCGACACGTACTTCTATTTAACATTCCATGCTGCCCTGACCTCACAAGATTAGTGTCTTAATATCCACGCTTTCTCCGATTGTCTCAAGAGTCGCTCTGCATTTAGCTGTGACTATTTGGGTCAGGGCCGTAGGAAGGTTAACATACTACATATATTTAGCTGAGGTCTTTTCGCCTGTAACTGTCCCTTTCCTCCCCACTTTTAATGTATATTTATTTGCTGAAGAAACCAGGTCATCGGTCCAGTGGAATTTCCCACATTTTGTCTTTGGGTGGGTTGCTTCCTGGTGGTGGCAGTGAACTTGTTCCTCTGCCCCGTGTTTCTCATCAGCTGATGGTTAGAGATTCAGATGTGTTCCTTTTTCTCAGTTAATGGCCGACCATCACTTCTCTCATCTTATGAAGATCCTGCTTTTGGCCAAGGTCAGCCCTGCAGCCCATCACTGCCATTCCTGTGCCTCCTTTGTCACCAGCTTGTATGAAGACTGTTAACACTCACTGTCCCCCATCCATACCTCGCCTCCCAGGCTCCTTAAACGCTCTCCAGTAAGGCTTTGGGCCATCACCTTACTGAACCTGCCTGTCAAGGTCACCTGTGGCCTCCATCCCGCCAAACCAGCAGTCAGTTGTCAGCCTCATCTTACTTGGCCGGGTCACCTTCTGTATTTAGTCTTGGTGTGGTGCCCAGGTCTTTATGTCTCCGTGGTGCTGAGCCATCACTGAGAATGATTATTTCTTATCATCTCCACCTGAGGTGCTGGAGATTTCCACCTCCCCTTTCCCAGAACTCAGAGCTTTTCTCGGTTTTTGTTTTCTCTCTTGGTGGTGGGGGAGGGAAGATCAGGACACATACACAATTTCAGAACACCTATTTCCTCTCTGGAGGTTGGGAGGGTGGCCAAGCTGCTCACCGTGTCCAGCGAGGCAGCTGCCCTCATATCAGGCAAGAATCCCACATCCAGCACATGCAACAAGAAGTCCTGGTTCTCAATGCCGTACACACGGTCCAGGAAGAGCACCATGGACGCCTTGTGGTCTGGCACAAAGGACGCTGACATCTTTGGCTGCACCAAAGCCCCATCTGTAGGCCAGGACACAGGGAGTCAGGGACCCCTTGCAGACCCACCCTCTCCGTCATCTCTCCCTTGCCGAGTCCTGCCACCTCAAACCTTTGCCCAGGGTGGGGATCTGCAGGGGGAGGCTGATGATGCCCACGAGGTCATCCAGGGGCACGAGGGAGCGCAGGATGGCACGGATCCGCAGGGCCTCGCCCTTGCCTGCTTGGATTAGCTGCATGGGGGAGACAGGCACGTCACTGGGAAACCCATGCAGCATTCTATCCCTCCCTGACCCACTGGCAGGTAGAGCAGAACTCCGTCTCGCGGGGCTAACCCTGGGATCCACACAGCCCCAACCCCTGCCTGTGCATCTCCACTGCAGCCTTAACCACCCCTCCCCTCATGCCTGGTTCCCGCCCACCCGCTGCCGCAATGGACAGGCAGGGAGCTCTGGGAGAGTGGGACCAGGGGCTGTTTTGGTCACTGTCTGTCCCCAGCACTGCCTAACCCAGGATCAATGTTCTCGAATGCCTGAATGAAGAGGTTTAGGGTTGGCCTCCACCCTCGTTCCTCAGTCCTCACATGCATCTCTGGTGCGCAGCGTCCAAGCAGATCAATCAAGGCAGCATAGAAGGACATGATGGCGTGTCCCAGGTGTACCCGGTTTTCCTCTGGGTGCTCCTCCCCAAAGCTGCAGGGAAGGATGGACGGTGTAGAGGGGGCAGCACGGGACACCGGAGGGAAGGTTGTTCTGTTAGAGTGGGTGGGAGACTCACTGCTCACGCCGCCGGTCCCTGCGGACACCTGGGCCGTCCCTCGCGGGGTCCTCAGAGATACGGATGGCCTCTTCGATGGCAGCCAGCAGTCCCGAGCCTCCCTCACCCCGCAGGGCTGGCCCGAAGCACTCCGGCTTGCGGATGAGCAGCCGGACCACCACGTTGGCATTCTCCTCTACGCTCTCACCTAGCGGCTCCGGTGGGGTCAGGAGACCTTGTGAGCCCAGGGTCCCTCCCCAGGCAGCCTTGGACCCAGTACCTCAAGGGTTCACGCCCAGACCCTGCCTCTTGCTCGGGCCAGGCCTGTGGTACAAGATGCGGGCCACCCGAGGGAGGCTTTGGCCAGTGACCCCGGCCTCCCACCCCACCGCTGCCAGCATCTGCCTCACCGTTGACGAAGACAGCGAAGCGCAGGAAGTCCAGGTAGCGCTCACCGCCACAGGGGTTCCAGCCGATGTCTGGGTACCCTTTGGCCAGAAGCATGGGGCAGCTCTGGAGGCCACAGCCAGCCAGGTAGGACACCACCTAGGGGCAGAGGAGGACTCAGCCAGAGGCCAGACCCACACTACCTCCCTCCCCAAGGCTCAGGGCCCTGCCAATCCCTGGCACTCCACATGCTAATTACCTCTGGAACCCTCAGCAAAAGATGACTCATCCATCATCCACACTCATCTCCCACCTGCCACAGGCGCAGCCTCTGCCCGGGACTCCCTACTCTCCCCAGTCTGTGCTCCTCTCAGGGTAAAAGCCAGAACCCGCACTGTCTCCCACACGGCCCTCACACAACCTGCCCGCTTTGCCTCCTGCCCTCACCTCCCTCCACGCACTCCTTGCTCCCTCTGCTCCAGCGGCCTCTTTGCTGTTCTTCAAACTCATAAGGTTCACTCTTAAGGTTCACTCTTGCCTCATGACCTTCGCACTGGCTGTTCCCCTACCTGGAATGCCTTCCCCCTGTGAGGGACGGCCCAGGTGTCCGCAGGGACCGGCGGCGTGAGCAGTGAGTCTCCCACCCACTCTAACAGAACAACCTTCCCTCCGATGTCTACGTGGCCCCTCACCTCCTTCAGAGCTTTACCTGAGTGTCACTTTCTCAGAGAGTCTGTATCTGACCACTCTTGTCTGAACTTGAACACCCTTCTGACATTTGATATTTCTCTCTCGCTCACGTTTTTCCTAACACTGGTCACCAGCTAATAAACCATATATTCTACTTATTTATCTTGTTTATTATCCATTCTCCCAACTAGAACATCCAACCAGAAAGGAGTTGTGACTGTCACTATCACTGACATACCCCTGATGCCCTGGACAGGTCCTGACACATAGTTGGGACCTGTCCCATAAATAAATATTTGTTAAGTAAATAACACTATAATAGTGGGTAAAGGCTAGTACTTACTGTTTTGTAAGTGCTTTTACAGACTAACTTATTTAATCCTCTGAACAACTCTACAACGTTGCTTTAATTATTATATTCATTCTGTAGACTAGGAGTCAGAGGCCTGGAGAATTAAAGGCATTTGTCCAAGGCTAGAGCAAGGGAGTGGGGAGAGTCAAATCTAAGTTGCTGAACTCCGGAGCCTGTGCCCTTCAGCACCACACACAGAAGTAGGAGCACAGAGGGCCAAGAAATGTGCCAAGGCCGCACAGCTGGGGAGTGGGGAGCGTGGATTTGCCCTCAGCTCATCAGTGAGCGACTGGATCCTGTTCTTCCCCTGAAACTTATTCCCCTTCTGATTCGGTCCTGAACCATCCAGAACGGCCGCTCAGAATGGGTCCTGAATCAGCAGGTGCCCGCAGATCCCAGGCCCCCCGGCTCCACACCTTCTCCAGGTCCTGCTCCTGCAACGCCAAGGCCAGCTCGTTGTTGTCGATGACGGAGGCAGCTGCCACATCCAGGGGCGTGGAGCCCTGCATGCCTGCGGGGTGACAGGTGGTGAGAATGCTCTCTGGAGGTGCCTAGCTACCTGTCTTTCTGCTTATCCTACCTCCTCTGGGAAGCCCTCCCTGACCACCCTTTTCCAATCTGGGCCAGGTGCCTCTTCTGGCCTGTCCTCCCCCATCCCAGGCCTGACCACTCTGGGCTGCTGCTGTCTTGGAGGAGTCTGTCTTCCCTGTCACACTATGAGCCCTGTGAGGGCCAGGCCCAGGGCTGTCTGGGTGCCTCCAGCACCACCCATTACAGGGTCAGATCAAGGGCAGGTTGAGGGTGAGTATCTGCTGAATGAATGAGTGAGCCAGCCAGTGGAGAGTGAGGCGGGCCTGGATGGACTGCCAGGAGTGGGCTCCCGGGGGCAGCACCAGGCTCCGGGATTCTCACCCAGGCCAATTCCGCTGTTCTCCAGCAGGTAGCTCAGGTGGTCAAACATGGAGCGCTGGTTCTGACGGCTAATACGGCAGAAGTAGCAGAGGAAGCGGCAGCAGCTTGTCACCATCTTAGGGAAGCGGATCTCCTGGGGTGAGCAGGGCGGGTCAGTGGTCAGTGCCTGCCCTCCACAGCCCCTGCCTCTGGAGCTCCCAGGCCCATACAGGACACTTACCTTGGATTCGCCACCCCCAAGAACATTCACCATGACCTCCATGACTGTCTCATGCATGCCCAGTGCCCGCATCAGGTTCGGGTGCTGGTAGAAAACTTTGTTGTTCATGATGTTTCTGTGGACAGGTGGAATGCTTTGGTGGGGTCCAAGTCCAGAGAGAGCCCCTAGACCCTAGACCCTTGAGGGGGCCATCACCAGGTAGACTCCCCTAGGTAGGAGACCTTTATCATGTTGCCCATTGTATCCCCAAGTGCCTAGAAAGGTCTTGACATACAGTAGGTGTTCAATAAATGTTTGCTGAATGAGAAAATGAGGCACTTGACACTTAGTGAGTGCTCAATACTATTATTGTTATTGTCATGACTACAGCCAAGAGCTCACTAAAGCTGCGCAGGAATTCGATGAAGAAGGCAGGAGACGAGGAAATTGAAGCTCAAACAGGGTGAACTTTGTGCCAAGAGTCACAGATCAGTAGGAGGTGTTACCCTGGGGGTGGGTGGAGAGGTCAGGGTAGAGGACAGTATTTGGGGGATCAAGTTAGCTGCCAGAAGAAATATATCACCCCAAGGATGAAACACAGGTGGAGGAAGAAGATATCACTGTACCCAGAGGACGTGACCCAGGGGACAAGCTGGAGCCAGGAAGGCTTCCCTCCTTTCCTCTGGGATATGCAAAGTCAAGGAGGGGACGGCGCCTCACCCAATGCTCTGGATCATGAGGTTCTCCTCCTGGGGACCCATCTGCACAATGAGCAGCGAGCGGATCTGGCCGAGGCACTCGAGCAGGCTCATGGTGTCCTCCATGGAAGATGGCGAGATGGTGTACGCACGGGGCAGGGCACGTAGCAGCTCCCCGAGCCCGTCGTACTGCCGGTGCAAGAGGCTGAACATGGCCCGCACCAGCTCGGGGCTCTGCACAAAGTCCTCTTGGGCCCACTGCACCACCGTGTGGGACACCAGCTCCTGCAGCGACTCTGGAAAAGAAACCCGAGGGTCAGACACTCTGCCTGGCCAGAGCTTCGAGCCCAAACAATGCAGAAGGGGCCCCTCTTTCCAGTGGCTTCTCAGTTACTAACTGCCCTGCTCCACCTCCCGGGAGTGCTTGGATTTAAGCAGATTTTTTCTATTGCCCCAAGAGCCTCTGTGTTTTCTTTACTCTAATACCCCTTCCATAAGGGCCCCTACAAATTTCAAGAGGAAAAAAATGGAATCACTTGAGAACACCAGAGCACTATTACAAGCAGTTCACTATCCACCTCTGAAAACACAAGCCTCAATTCCATCTGTCCCCCTCCCTAGTGGCCCTGCCCTTACGAGGTTTACTCTCCTCAGCAGGCAGCTCCTCCTCAGGTTTCTCTTCCTTCTTCTTGACCAGCCGCACTTTCTCCAACAGGCTCATCAGACGGCTGCCCAGGGTGACCTCTTCCTCTGGTTCCTCCTCCTCCCCCACCAGCTGAATTCCTGGAGGTGGTCAAGCAGGAGGGAGTGTCACTCACCTGCTTGCTTGTTTGTCTGCTTCATCATTCACTTTTTCATCCCTTCCCCTGTACATTCACTCGTGTGTGCATTCACGGTTTTTTTCATTTATTTCTTTAATTGTATATCTTTCATTTATTCATTCTTTATTTGTAATAGTCTTTCCTTATTTTTTATTTTGTAGAATTTTACTTATTTAAATTTTTTTATTTATTGATTTCAGAGAGAGAAAGGGAGGGAGATAGAGAAACATCGATTTGTTGATCCACCTACTCATGGACCCATTGGCTGATTCTTGTACAAGCTCTGACTGGGAATCAAACCCACAACCTTGGTATATGAGAGCAATGCTCTAACCAACTGGGCTATCTGGCCTGGGTGAAATAGTTGTCTGTTAAATCAGCTACTGTAAATTTGTTCAAAGAACTAAAGAAAACCATGTTTGAAGCATTAAATAGAAGTATGATGATAGTGACTCATCAAATAGCAAATATTAATAATGAGGTAGGTGATATAAAAAATAACTATACAGAAATTTGGGAGTTGAAAAGTACAATAAGAATTTTAAAAAGTCACTGGAGCCCTGGCTGGTATGGCTCAGTGGATTGAGCCTCAGCCTGTGAATGAAAAGGTGGCTGGTTCAATTCCCTGTCAGGGCAAATGCCTGGGTTGCAGACCACGTCCCCAGTTGTGTGTGTGTGTGGGGGGGAGGCATGTGAGAGGCAAATGACTGACGTGTCTCTCCCTCTCTTTCTTCCTCCCTTCCCCTCTCTCTGAAAATAAATAAATAAAATCTTTAAAAAATCACTGGGGAGGTACGACCACATATTTGACCTGGTAGGAGAATCAGTGAACTTGAATGCAGGACAATAGGGATTATGTAGTCTGAAAAACAGAAATGTAAGGAAGAAAAACTAGCAGAGTCTCAGAGACCTGTAGGACACCATCCAGCATACCTATAATAAGAATCCCAAAAGAAGAGAAGAGGAAAGAGCAGAAAAAAATATTTGAAGAAATATGACCAAAAATCCCAAATTTGATGAAAAACATTAATCTGCATATCCAAGACATTTAACTTCAAGTAGAACAAATTCAAATAGCTCTATACCTAGATGCATCATATTCAAATTGTTTAAAGGCAAAGGCAAAGAGAAAATTTTGAAAGCCAGCCAGAGAAAAACAACACATCATAGGGGGATCTCAGTAAGATTGTCAGCTGAATTCTCCTCAACAACAATGGCAGTCATCCACCCATCCCTCCAGCCAGCCATTTCTCCACTCTCATCCTTTTGCCTATAGCCATCCATCCATATACATATCCACCCAAATACCCATTTATATCATTCCACTCATCACCTATCTGTTCACAAAAACATCTATTTATTCACTCATTTATTCAACCAACCAACCAAGCAACAGTTACATAGCACCAATACTACAGATGTTCAAAATCAGGAAATGTTAGGGAAAACTCGGGAGAGGTCTCAAGAGAAAGTTTGGAAGGAGGGTTCTCTGAGCCCTTCCTTACCACAGTGTGCCAGCAGGTCTTCATGAAATTCAAGCAAATTCAGGCGAATCTCTTCAGGGAGAGGACAATCTTCCTCTTCTTCACCATCTTTGAAGTGTACTAGCATATTGATCTAGGAGAAGGTCAAAGGTTAGAATGAGGGTCAGAGACCCCAGAGCAGGAACACTGCGGTAAAGGATCAAAGATCCAATTGTGAGTCCCTGTCTAAGGTCATGAGCCAAATTGTGAGTTAATGGAGAATACCTGGGAGACTAGAGGTTTGAAAGGGGTCAGGGTCATTCTGGATGACTCGGAGGTCAAGTTAATTCAGATAGGTAGGAGAGTAAGAGATAAGCATAAGTATTTCAATAGTGTCAGAGAGCAAGCACAGGTTTAGAGGTCAAGTACCATTAGTGATCAGAGTGGGGGAGGGGCTGAGCTTGGGGTTTAGACAGTAAGGCCAATCAGGGTCAGGGGTCAAAGGACCTGCTCCTGGGGTGGGGAGCGGAACTCTCGAGTACGTCGGGCAGTCTCAGCTGCAGACATGGTGAAGGCTTTCATGAGGAGGCTGTAGCGGTCCCGCTGGTTCGCCTGGAGCTTGTCCACATAGCGCTCTGCAAAGGCTACCAAGGACTCCACACGGTGCTGCAGCTCTTGGTCACAGAAATACTCCAGTAGGTGGCACATCTGTGGGAGAACAATCATGCAATAGGAGGGATGGTGGTAAGACCATCAAGACCTCCTTGAAACTTTTCTTGCTTTCTCCCCCTTCTCAGCAGCTCTGACCTTGTCCAGCTACCATCATCTCCTGCCTGGATCCCTAGGCCAGACTTCTTCATGGTCTCATTTCTCCAATGCATTTCCCATTTGGAAACCAGAGAGATCCTTCCAAGCCAGCAGCACTCCACTTCCTTATGCACTTCCATAGCTCCCACTGCCTCAGAACAAATCCTGACTCATGCCTCATCACTGTGTCTCCCACCCCAGATGAATAGGGGTTCAGAAATGAGAAGAACCAGCCCACCTGTAATTTCACAGATTCTGGCAACTTCATCTGGAGAAGCCCCTCCTCCAAATCTTCTTCTTTTTCCCCTTCTGCTGTCTCCTCTTCCTCTTTTTCCTCATCTTCCTTCTCCAGTGCCTCTTCCTCCTCGTCTTCCTCCTTCTCTTCCTCATCTTCTTCTTCATCCTCCTCTTTCTCCTCCTCATCTTCCTCTTCTTCCTCAGTGAATACCTCAGGCTCAATCATCTTCAATATCTGTTTCACATCCTCATCTCGAAAGACGCCCATCACCTACAGGACAAATCCTGGGTCTTTCACTGTGGCCTGCAGAGCCTCCATAATCAAGTCCCAGCATTACTCCCCGGACCTACTTTTCCTGAACATGGCAGGCTCATTCCTGCATTTGGCTATATGGTTCCTCCTACAAGCAGGAATGGAATTCCTCTGCCCTGACATTCACCCTCCTTAAGAATCCCCCAGATCCATATCCCCTGTCCTACCCACATGGTCCAGACCATGACAGCAAAACATGAGCATCTTTCTCTTCATAAGTAAGTGTCTAGTCTCCCAAGCTTGAGCACATGTGCCTCTGGAACAGGACACACCCTGTACCTGATGGAGGCCATTAGAGCTTCCAGCATATGCCCATTCTCAGTCAGCATAATGGAGACACTAACAGATGGAAGAAGAGTAAATAGACAAAAGGGAAGAAGAATTGAGAAAGAGAAACATGGATGAATGGGGGGGGAGAACTGGGTGGCTGAATTAATAGATGGAATAGTAAGGGCTTCCAGAGGAGAAAAATGGATGAGTGGATGAGGGATGGAGAGGCAAAGGTAAAGGTGGAGGAAGAGATGGTCAGTGGATGGATGAGAGAGGACAAATGATGTACACATAGGTGGGCAAGTGAATGGATGGTTTGATAGATACATAAGCAAGTAAATGAGTGGAAGAGTAAATAGATAAATGGGTAGATAGTCATGCAGTGGGGTGGGATGAATGGATAAATTTGTGTGTAAAAATTGGATGGATTGGTAGGTAGGTATATGAGTGAATCATTAGATGGTTAAGCGAATGAAACAGAGGATGAACAGAAGATGGAGACTGGGTGGATGGGTGAGTGGATGAATGGGTGGAGGTGGTTGGATGGGTTTGTAGGTAGGAGGATGGGTGGAAAATACATATGGGTAGAGAGATGCATGTATGGATGAACAGGTAGGTGGAAGATGAAGAATGGATGGATCTGTGGATGGTGACTGGATGTACATATGGATGTATGGGTGCACAGGAGGAAATAAAATGATGATTGAATGTATGAAAGGAAAGACTGATTAATAAATAAGTGGGTAGGAAGATAGATGAATAGATGGAATGGTGGGTGAACTGATGTATGAGTGAGTGAAAGTCTGAATGGAAAACTACATTGAAAGCTGGATGAATACGTGGTTGGAGAATGGAAGAATAAATACATGGATGGGTGAATGATGGTTCCTTGGATGGCTGAATGGAAAGAAGAAGAGATTAATACATATATAAATTAGATGCATGAATGGAAGGGAAAGTCCGTGAAGGATGAGTAGAAGAGGGAGGGGTAAACTGAAAGGTGGAGGATGTAACACGGAGAGATGAATGGGTGGTTGGATCCATAAATGGAAGGGTGGTTGATGTACATATACACAGATTATTTGGACTGCGGAAGAGTGGGACAGAGGGAAGCAGGAAGAAGCCATTACCAGCAGGGTGGACACAAGCTTGAGCACAGGCACAAACTGGAACTCCACCGAACCACCGACGGGGTCCCGTGCGTGCTGCCCGCCATCTCGCACTGCCTCGCCCAGCATCCGCAGCGCTTTGTCCCGTAGCGCCTCCAGAGGGATGCTGGGGCTGAGGCGGGCAGGGGCTTCTGCCATCCCAGTACTGGGCAGGGCAGCCACGAAACAGGGGGGTGAGAAATGGTGTGGAGGCCGCAGCGAAGTGGTGATGCCAACGCCAGGCAGGCCATGGCGGCGGGGACCATTATCCTTGCTTTTTCCAGGTGGGAAGAGGGTGATGGTACGGGTCTCAGTCGTGAGGGGCACGATGTACTCAGACAGCATGGAGCGGCGGCTGCGGCAGGCGCTTTCCAGGTGGATGCTGATGAGGAGATCATAGTAGCCAGCACGCAGGGGTCCGGGGAGGTGCGCATCCTCCAGAGCGTGCAGCAGCTGCGCCTGGTCCATGTGACTGCACAGAGCATGCGCCACGCGGTTGTTGCCCAAGGCGCACACAGCGCGGTAGAGGCGAAGGGTGTGGGAGTGGAAGCGCTGCAGTTCCAGGCGCTCGGACAGCTCCAAGATGTCCATGCACCTGTGGCGGAGATGAGCCACAGACAGGGACACAGCAGGAAGAAGAGATGGGAGACAGAGACAGGGATCAGAGAGGCAGAGAGGTGCATAGGCCAGTTTGGGTGACCCCAGGAGAGAATCCCAGTGAGGCCCTGGGTCAAGGATCTGTGAGTTGTATGCAGCCAGTTTGAGGAGTGTCTTAATGATTCTGGAAGCCCCTAAAGGTCGGAGGGCCCACTGGCAGTGTCTGGCACTCTGAGGCATCTGTGACTCCATGGAGAAGATCTGGCCACCCTAAATGTATCTGGGATCCTGGGTTAGGCCTGAACCCCTGCCTCTGGCAGGTCCGAGTACCCTGACTATGTCTCAGCACTACTACAATGTAAATACCACCAGGGAGGGACGTTTCTGCCTGTTTTGGATTTTGTTTTGTTTTCTTTCTATGTTTCCAGAACCTAAACAGGACCTAGCACATAGTAAGTGTTCAATAAATATTTGTTGACTGAATAAATGAATGTGTCTGCCCCCCAGGATGGGTGCAAGCCCACTGAGTTATACATGAGCATTACTGGAATGTTTGTTCACAAGGGCTGAGTGTCTCGAGCCTGGAACACCGCCAGTCACATAGGAGGAGCTCAAAGTTATTTGTCAAATGAACGAATAAAGGAAAGAAGAAGTATGTTGGCAGCCTTGTGGGGTGAATCTGGGATTCCTGGCCATGTTCAGAGTCCTTAAGAGCACTCCTGCCATTTATGTGAACACAACGTCCACCCAGATGGGTCCCCTGGAATGCATTTGAAGAACTCCATGGATACATCTAAAGTCCTTCTGGCTGTGACTGAAACACCTTGGGTGTGGTCCATGCCACTCTGAGTAATGCCCAGATCCTCCAAACTGGGGTGTTGTGTGGGCTCTTTGATGGGGGTCTGGGCTCCCTAAGATGGGTCTGGAGTCCCATGAGGCGGGTCCATGGTCCACTGAAAAGGGCCTAGGA
This sequence comes from Artibeus jamaicensis, assembly GCF_021234435.1. NCBI lineage: Eukaryota > Metazoa > Chordata > Mammalia > Chiroptera > Phyllostomidae > Artibeus > Artibeus jamaicensis. The sequence continues at coordinate 2,363,538 of NW_026521848.1, forward strand.
TCCCGAGGTGGGTCTGGAGTTCCCTGAGATGGGTGGATCTAAGGCCCCTTAGGGTGTTATCTGGGGACAGTAAGGTAGGTCTGGGGCCTTCTGGAGCATTGGCTGGAGTCCTAGGGTAGTGGTGGGGGTCATTGAGTTACACCCACACCCAGGTGGTTTGCCTGCAATACCCCCACATTCCCCTCTCCCCCATGGTGCAGATGGGCTGGCCCTGACCGGTTCTCCTCAGGAATGTGCAGAGCCATCATGGTCAGCGGCTCCTGGCACTGCACGGCCCAGCCCAGTCGCTCGCCAGCTCGCCGCGTCTCCACCTGCAGGAAGTGGTTGGGCATGCGGCTCCACGAGATAGGCATCAGCATCTGCACCTCCAGCCTCGGTGGGCACTGCGGGGCCGGGTTCTTGCGCTCGCTCAGGAACATGGCAGCAGACAGCGGCATGATGTTCTGGGGGCATGGTGCACAGGTCAGGACTCCCAGCCCTCTGTCCTGCCACCCGCTTCCGGGGAACGCCTGGATTGCCCCCTCCCTACTCCTCCAGCCTGACTTCCCACACCTCCCACCCTGGCCTGTCCCATCACTGCACTCTGACCTTCTGCTTCCCCAGCTCAAACTGGATGACGTTCTGGTGGGTGGGCAGGACAAAGACAGCAGGAAAGAGCTTTGTGTTGGGTTCCACCTGGCAAAGAAGAGCAGGGCAGGGTGAGGAAAAGGGCACTGTAGGCTCCACAGTGGCCCTGAAGTTGCCCTTGGGCTGCACTGCCTCTGACCCAGCCTGGACAACATCCTTCAGCTTCACCGGGATAACCTGTCATCTAGGTCATCCTGTCCCTGACCATGATCGCCATTTCCATTTCTCTCCCAAGGATATTCACTCTCCCAAATCCAGCATCCTCACCCGCCCCTTTCCCCAGCCCTCCTGATCTTCACAGTAGAACCACCACAAACACCACCATCTGGCAAACAATCTCGCCAAAACCAAATCGGAATCTAATTGCACCTTTGCACCCATCTCCCAGCTGACGGGAAAAACAGGGGACAGAGGTAAATGCTCTAATGATGCCTCAGGGATGCGTCAGCCAGATCCCGACAGGGGGGAGCTGGGCCCAAGCTGTTCCGATGGCAGCGAGCACAAAGAACCCCCTGGGCTTTGTTGAAACGCACCTTCTGATCAGTGGGTCTTGGGAGAGGCCTGAGATTCTTCATTGTTCTTTAACATTTTTTCCCTATTACTGTTGACATATATTATACTATTCTCAGGTATACAACATAGTGATATACCTTACAACATGATCACCCTGTTCAATCTGGCACCCACCTGACAGCACATATAATTACCCCAATATTATTGGCTGTGTTCCCTGTCCTGTACATTACGTCCCTGTGACTGCTTTTATAAATGGCAATTTGTACTTCTTAATCCCTTCACCCTTTTCATTCATCCTCCAACCCCCTCCCATCTGTCATCGATCAATTTTCTCCCTGTACCTATGAGTTTGTTTCTGTTTTGTTTGTTCATTTACTTTGGTTTTTAGATTCCGTATATAAGTGAAGTCATATGGTACTTGTCTTTCTCTGTAGCATAATACCCTACAGCTCCATCCACGTTGTCACCAGTGGTAAGATGACATTCTTTTTATGGCTGAGTAATACTCCATTGCACATACATAACACATCTTAATCCACTTGTCTGTTGGTAGACACTTAAGTTGCTTCCATATCTTGGCTATTGTAAATAATGCTGCAGTGAACACAGGGGTCCATGTGTTTTTTCAAGTTAGTGTTTTGTATCTCTTCAGATAAATACCCAAAAGTAGGATTGCTGGGTTGTATGGCAGTTCTATTTTAATTTTTTCTGAGGGACATCCATACTGCTTTCCATAGTGGCTGCACCCGTCTGCATTCCCACCACCAGTGCATGAGGCTTCACCTTTGCTCCATATCCTCGCCAACACTAGTCAACTATGTGCACGTAGTCATTCTGACAGGTATGAGATGATGTCTTGTTGTGGTTTTAATTTGCATTTCCCTGATGATTAGTGATCTTGAACATCTTTCTGTAGAGATTCTGTATTTCTAACAAACTCTCAGGTGATGCAGACCCTGCTGGCCCAGGGACCACACTTTACAGAGCAAAGCTCTCTACAGGACAGACAGCCTGGTTTCTTCAACAAATACAATTCAAAGAAGAGAGGGAGAGAAGGAAAGAAGGAGGGAGGGAGGGAGGGAGGAAATCTACATATAAAAGAAACTCAAGGGACATAGCAAACCATTAAAACATATGGCCTTATTTAAATTTCAATTCAAATAAACAAATGATAAAAAAAGAAAGATGTCTTTGAGACAACCAGAGGAATTTGAACATGGACCAGAGATACTTGATGACATTTAAGTATTATTAGGATGTTTTAAAGGTGATGATATTGTCTTTATCTTTTAGAGATAGGCCCTGAAAAGAGAGGAAAGAAGATGATGTCCGGGATCTCTTTCAAAGTGGGTGTGGCAGTGAAGGTGGGTGTGGCAGTGAAGGTGGGTGTGGGAGGTAGGGATGAAGGAAGATGGGTTGTGAATGGGTAATAGCTGAAGCCGTGTGATGGGGACATGGAGGTTTATTATGCTATTCTAGTTCTGTATATTTTTGCAGTTCTCCATTTAAAATTAAGTTTTGTGACTTCCAGCTAAGACGTAGGCATAGGTAGACACCCTGTCCCTCCTTGCACAGCCAAAAGAGGGACAACAACAATTTAAAAATGAAAAACAGCCAGTACCAATGGAAAACTGTACTGTATGGAAGTCTGACAACCAAGGAGTTAAAGAAGACACATTCATCCAGACTGGTAGGAGGGGCGGAGTCAGGCAACCAGGGCGGAGAGGACTTGCAGCAAAGTGGTAGCTGGCGGACTCCAGGTATGCAGGGTGGCGGCTGGCAGACCTAGCGAGGTGCCAGATTATGGGGCATAGTGAGTTGCACAAGGTGGTGAGCGGTCCCACATTCGTGCGCAGATACACCAGGCAAAACTGGGGAGCAAGACAGACTGTGCCAGCCCAGGGAAATCTAGCCTCAAAATACTGATTGAAAACACCTGTGGTGGTTGAGGTGCCAGGAGAAACTCCCAGCTTCACAGGAGAGTTTGTTGGAAACCCACTGGGTCCTAGAATGTACACAAACCCAACCACATGGGAATCAGCAGGGCCCAATTTGCTTATGAGAAGTAGGGGAAGTGACTGAAATCCGGCAGAGAGCAGAGCAAGCGCCATTGTTCCCTCTCTGACCCCTACCCCACATACAGTGTCACAATCCAGCGAGATGAGTTGCACCATCCTGGTGAACACCTAAGGCTCTGCCCCTTACTAGATAACAGGAGAGTCAAGACAAAAAAAAAAAATGGCCCAAACCAAAGAACAGATCAAAGCTCCAGAAAAAATACAACTAAGCGATGAAGAGATAGCCAAACCTATCAGATGCACAGTTCAAAGCTCTGCTGATCAGGATGCTCACAGAATTGGTTGAATTTGGTTGCAAATTAGATGAAAAAATGAAGGCCACACTAAGTGAAATAAAGAAAGATGTACAGGGAACCAATAGTGATGGGGAGAAAACTGGGACTCAGATCAATGGAGTGGACCGGAAGGAAGAAAGAAACATCCAATCAGAAAAGAATGAAGAAACAAGAATTCAAAAAAAATGAGGAGAGAAGGAGAGAATCCTAGAAGCAGCAAGAGCTAAGGGGACAGTCACCTACAAAGAAGTCCCCATCAGACTGTCAGCAGATTTCTCAAAAGAGACCTTACAGGCAAGAAGGGGCTGGAAAGAGGTATTCCAAGTCATGAAATCTAAAGACCTACAACCAAGATTGCTCTATCCAGAAACACTTTCATTTAGAATGGAAGGACAGATAAAGTGCTTCTCAGATAAGATCAAATTCAAGGAGTTCATCATCACCAAGCCCTTATTCGATGAAATGTTAAAGGGACTTATCTAAGAAAAAGAAGTTAAAAAAAAAACATGAACAGTGAAAGGACAACAAACACAGTTATTAACAACCACACCTAAAACAAAAACAAACTAAAAGAACAGCTAGATCAGGAGTGGAAACATAGAAATGAAGATCTTGAGGAGGGTTAGCAACAGGGGAGTGGGAGGAGGAGAAGGGGGAGAAGGTACAGAAAATAAGTAGCATAGACAGTAGATAAAAAATAGATGGGGGCGCAAGAATAGTATGGGAAATATAGAATCTAAAGAACTTGAGACACATGGTCATAAACTAAAGGGGGGGTAATGGTGGGGACAGGGGGGTAGGGTGGAGGGGAATGAAGGGGGGAATAGAACAACTGTAACAGCATAATCAATAAAAAATAAATTTAAAAAAATGAGGAGAGGCTTAGGAACCTCCAGGACATCTTTAAACATTCCAACATCCAAATTATAAGAGTACCAGAAGGGGAAGAGGAACAGCAACAAGTGGGAAAGTTATTTGGACAAATAATAAAGGAGAACTTCCCCAATCTGGCAAAGGCAATAGACTTCCAGGAAGTCCAGGAAGCTCAGAGAGTCCCAAAGAAGTTGGACCCAAGGAGGAACACACCAAAGCACATCATAATTACATTACCCAAGATGAAAAATACGGAGAAAATCTTAAGAGCAGCAAGAGAAAAGGAGACAGTTACCTACAAAGGAGTTCCCATCAGACTGTCAGCTGATTTCTCAAAAGAGACCTTACAGGCAAGAAGGGGCTGGAAAGAAGTATTCCAAGTCATGAAAGGCAACTCAAAACCTACATCCAAGATTGATCTATCCAGAAAAATTTCCACTTAGAATGGAAGGGCAGATAAAGTACTTCTCAGATAAGGTTAAGTTAAAGGAGTTCATCATCACCAAGCCCTTATTACATGAAATGTTAAAGGGACTCACCTAAGAAAAAGAAAACAAAAAACATGTACAGTAAAATGACGGTAAACTCACAATTACTAACAACTACATATGTATAATAAAAATAAAAAGAAACTAAGCAAACTACTAGAGCAGGGACAGAACCACAGATATGAAGATCACATGGAGGGTTATCAACAAGGGAGTGAAAGGGAAGAGAGGAGGAGAAGGTACAGAGAATAAGTAGCATAGATGGTAAGTAGAAAATAGACAGGGGGAGGGCAAGAATAGTATAGGAAATGTAGAAGCCAAAGAACTTATAAGTATGACACATGGACATGAACTAAAGGGGAGAAATATGCGTGGGAGGGGGTGTGCAGGGTGGAGGGGTGTGAAGGGGGGGAAGGGACAACCGTAATAACATAATCAATAAAATATATTTAAAAATTAAATTAAATTAAGTTTTGTAAAATCCAACTTATATGGGTTGGTGGATGGACAGGTGAATAAACATGTGATAAAGCCACTGTAGTAAAACACGGATGGCAGATTTTCAGTAGTAGTATATGGGCGTTCACTATACAATTTTTTCACTTTTGCTGTATACTCAAACTTTTTCATGATAAAATATTGAAAAGGAAAAGCCCATCTTAGAATTCTGGCCCACCTGATTAATGAAAAGGTGGTGACTGGTGGCACCCAACCTAATAGAGAATGTGGACCTCTTTCTAAGCTCAAGAATATGCTCTGTCCCCTTGTTTCTGGCCCTCATTTCAATGAGTGGTTCGATTAGACAGTCTCCCAGGAGCCTCCCAGCTCTGGCCTGTGTTGAGGACTAGGTTCTGTTTTTGCCCTGTCTTTCTAAGGTCTGGCCTCCAGGGGTCTCCAGGGGTCCCCAGGATGCTGGGACATAAAGATGCTATTGCTAAGTTGTAGAGATCTGGACTCACCTGGAAAAAGGTGTTGCTCTCTTTGCCGTTGGCTGTAAAGGTCATTAGGCCAGTGGCCAAGTCCACTAGACAGCCAATGACAAGGTCCGTGTGGCTGATCCGGCCCTGCTGCCCGGAGCTCACGAAGTCCCCGCCCCACACCATGTAGCAGTTGCTGCACTTGAGGCTGGAGGAGACAATGGGGCGTCAGTGCCCGGGTCCTCAGCCAAGGCACTGTGGCCCCTGGACACTCCCTTCCCTGTGCTCCTAGAACACCATGGCCTCAGGGCTCACCCCCAAACCACCACCACCACCTGCAGACCTCAGCACTGAAACCCCTCACCCCAACCCCGAGCCCCTTGGAGCTAGAATTCTTAGAAGCTGGTGGGATGTTCTGGAAGGAGGAGAAGAAAGACGAACAAGGAGGAAAACACAGAGAAAGGAGGTAGTGTAGACCGAGGAGGGTAAGATGAAAAAGGAGTAAACAGAAAAAAAGAAAAAAAAGAAATGGAAAAAGGAGAGGGGGAGCCATTGGAGGGAAATAAACAGGAAGACGGGAGGAAGAGCAGGAGGGAAGCTTCCGACCTCCCCTCTCCCGCTGTCCCTACCCCTCCTTGGCACCTGCTGTGGACGTTGCCTTGTTCATCCCCCATGGTCACTGTCACAGCCCGGACCTTGCTGAGGTCAAAGTTCATGTCGTGCTGATGGTAGTCAGGGGTGACCCAGCCTACCCACACGCAGCTGGGCTCCTGGCCAGCGAAGACCCTCACAGAGTAATAGTACTGGAGAGGCAAAGGGCGGGGGAGCAGTGGTCAGTGCAGAGGAACGGTGACACAGGGCTCCCCTGGGTCTCTACCTGGGTTTCTCTGGAGTCTCAGTGTCTTCTGGGAGTTCAACAAGAAGCCACTAGATTTGAGACCCACTGGGTCTATGTCCCTCTGTTTTGGTGTCTTACTATGTATTTCTAAATTCAGAAATCCTTTGGGGCTATTTTGTGATACCTCCGAATTTGGGTCTCTCCTCAGGTTACAGCAAAGTTGTACATAAATAATGGCTTACAAACAGCTTATCAATTAGCTCACAAATTAACTCACTTATTCCTTACAATTACCATCAGATGGGTACAAATTTCATCCCCATTTTACAGATGGGGAAACTGTAGAGCTTCCATAGACAAGAAGGCACAGAGCAGTGATATGGCTTACCCCAGTGGCACCCCTGTCACCCATGATCCTAACACTGGACTGCGTGTCTCAGGAAATATTCCAGATTTGGGAAATCCCAAAACTATATTGAAGTCAATTTTGGTTCCCAGGAATATACTACAATAACTTAAACTTGGACGTATTTAGTGTCTATGGGTGAACATGAATATTGGGGGGCCAAGTCTCTATTGGTTTACCTCTTGGATTTGGGGACCCCTGGGAGTTATATAGTGTGCATTATAGCTTCATTGTATTCCTGACAATTTTTAGGACCTGCAGATCTAGGGGTTTAAAGGATTAAATAATTGTGCACCGTATTTTGAGGTTTCCAGTACACATTGAGGTGTTCCCAGTTATGGGCAGTTACTGGGGATCACAACCTGACATTCTGAAATCTGGGGGGTTCCTGAAGTTGAAGGTCCCTGGCCCGCACCGTAGTAGTGTTGAGGATGATCTCAGGGTCATCGCGGTCATCGGCAGGCACCACCTCTCGAGGGAGTCGGGGAAGAGAGGGAGTGGCTGGTGGCTGGGTCATCATAGCAGCCTTCTTGGCCTTGAATAAGAACCTGGGAGTGGGGAAGAGGGACTGTGTAAGAACAGCTCTCACGTCCAGCTCTCCAGTCCCCCAGTCACAACATTCACGCCCCCAACACCTGCCCTAATTACATCCTGTATCTCATACCGAGGGCCTGGCCTCTAGAACAGAGGTCCCCAGGGACTGGTGGCACCAGGGACTGGTTTTGTGGAAGACAATTTTTCCACGGACCGGGGGCGGGGATGGTTTCAGGATAATCCAAGTGCATTACATTCAAGCTCACTTCCTGCTGTGCGGCCTGGTTCCTAACAGGCCCAGACCAGTACCGGTCCGCAGCCCAGAGGGTGGGGACCCCTGCCCTAGAAGGACAGAATCCCCAACTGTGACGGGCGAATCCACTCTAAAGGTGCTGCACTCTGTGCTTGTGGATGTCGGTTGAACCAAATTTACAGGTGCCTCTGGGAACCCCAGAGGTCCCCTTTGGGGTACACAGTGGTCCTCCTCGGTCAGCAGTTCTCATATGCATTTCTCATGTGGGTGTTCAAGGAGTTTGGGAAAGGACAATGCTTCACACGTGGGACTGTCTTGTACACTGAAAGCGTGTAGAGTCCCTGGAGACCCCAGCAGCAGTGCCCCTGAAACTGTGATAACTAAAATCTCCAGTCGTTTCCAAACACCCCCAGAAGATACAAAACTACATCCCATTTGAAAATTGCTGTAGTAGGTGGAAAGCAGATTTCATTTCAATTCAAGTTTAATGCCTTTTGAGGGTGTTCCTTGAAATAGTTTGGGGGGTACATCTGAGGCACAGAAATGACCCTAATTCAGAAGACCACTGGTGTTCACTGGGATACCTTGGGGTATGGTCAACTCTGCCAAGGCACTGAGGTCCTCCCTTCACTGTCCACAGATATGAAGCCCGTCGGGTGAAATGCTTGAGGCCCACCAGGTACCCCAAGGACAGTGAACTTTTCCATAGATATAGTGGGGTACCCCAATTTTTCATTCTCAGGGAAATTAGAACTTCCTAGGAAAATAATGGCATTCATTTGAGACACAAGAGTATCCCTCAAGATTCTGACTCACTGAGCATATTCGCCAGGGTTTCTTAAGTTGTTGAGGTCCCAGGACGCACCCCGGGCCCCACCTTGACTCACCCTCTCTTCTTGTTCTTCTCTGTGGTAGCATCCTTCTCATTTTCTGCCCTGACAGGCTGGGCCTCTGCCCCAGCCTGGGGGGTGCCCCCAGGGGCCCCTTCCTTGGCAGTTCCCTCTTTGCCGCCCTCGGCCTCGCCCCAGCGTCCAGCTGAGCGGCGCAGGTTTTCATAGTCGGTGTCAGGCTCTGCCGCCCGGTCCTCGTCCTCAGCGGGGGGCTGCGGCCCGGGGGGTGCCAGAGGGGTGGCCCCGGCAGTGCAACGGAAGTGCTGGTGGAACTGGACTGGAAGGCTCAGCCGAAGAAAGACCATCTCCACCAGACTGTTCTGGGAGCCCCAGGTGCGGTGGGTCAGGCGCAGGCAGGGGGGCGTGTCCACGGTGCCATCCACACGGGCCACCTGGGTGGGGGTGACAAACACTGAGCCCAATGGGCAGGCTGGGCCATTGGTCCTAAACCTGGTTACACACTGATCACCATTAGGTCTTAGAGCACCTGTGTGAGGATAAACCAAAGGTGTCCCCTCCTCTGTGGATGAACTCTCCATGGGGCACACAGATTAGCCATGGGTGTGGTCAGCCCTCTGTCAGCCTTTGTCCGCACGCCTGGTACAGTGGCAGCACCGGCCAGACCCTGGGGGCCCTGGGGAGCTTTCAAAACCTACCTGTGCACAGGCCTTACTGAGACCAAGTCATCCACCCACCCATGGGTGCACTTATCCACTTGTCCACCCACCTGTCCACTTGCCCACCCATCCATCTATCCTCCCATCCTAGAGGTATTTACTGAGCACCACTGTATATCAGGCCCCGTTCCAGGTGCGGGAACACAGAAGTGAACAGAACAAAGGCCTTGCCATCCTAGTCTCTCAGGGAGACCTCGTGGGGAGAGCAGCCCAGAGGATCAGTTTTATAAATGCTCCCCAGAAAAAAATCTGTTACATTTGTATGTGAAAACATAACACTCAGAAAAACACACACATCACAGTGCATAGCACGTTGAGTTTTCAGAGTGAACGCACCTGTGTGCCCAGCGCCCAGGGGAGAAACAGCACACCCAAGCCCCGGAGAGCCACCTCAGTGCCTGTCAAGGACCACGAGGGGTTCTGAGGAGGGAGATGCACTGACCTGGCCTAAATAAGGGACAGAAGCGGCCTGGCTGACATGCCTGGGTTGTGGGCCGGGTCCCCAGTGGGGGGCACATGAGAGGCAAACACACACTGATATTTCTCTCCCTCTCTTTCCCCCTCCCTTCCCCTCTGTATAAAAATAAAATAAGCCCTGGCTGGTGTAGCTCAGTGGATTGAGCGCGGGCCTGCGAACCAGACAATCGCGGTTCGATTCCCAGTCAAGGCACATGCCTGGGTTGCAGGCCAGTTCCCAGCAGGCCAGTTCCCAGCAGGGGACGCATGAAAGGCAACCATACATTGATGTTTCTCTCGCTCTCTCCTTCCCTTCCCCTCTAAAGATAAATAAATAAAATTAAAAATAAATAAATAAATAATAAAATCTTAAAAAATATAAGGGACAGGACCCAGTAGAGGAACACATGCCTGTCCTGTGAGCTCCAAGTACAGACTCTGAAAAGTGTCCACACCCTGGGTGGTGTGGCCTGGTGGGCTGAGTATCGGGCTACAAACCAAAAGGTTGCAGGTTTGATTCCCAGTCAGGGCACATGTAACCGATCTATGTTTCACACATCACTGTTTCTCTCCCTCTCTTCCTCTATCTCCAAAAATAAATTTGAAAAATCTTTTTGAAAAAGTTTTCTGGTTCAGTTCAAAGGTAAGGAAACACTAATCCTGCAATCGGTGTACTGGACTCCATGGCCTGGTTAATATCATCTATTCCACTGTGCTGAGTGCAGTGTATAATTTTTGTTTGCAGCCAAAATCCAACGCCTGTGTCCCAGTCCCACACTGGGCGGCACATGTGAGACTTGCTTCTGTTGCGGTATAAACACTCGGTACAATAGGGTTTGAAGGAAGTTATCCTACAGTTCATAAAAGTTGGAAATGGAAGTTAAACCCACAAGTGAAATGTTTGAAAGGGTTACACCTGCCCACAGAAGACGTGACTGGGACATCAGATATTTATAATGATGGTTTAAGTGCTAACTGATACTCAAGAAAATCCAGTTTTCTTTGTCTTTTGGTTTATTGATTTGATTTAATTTCCATTTTGCTACTCTGCATAATCAAGGCATTATAATCTTATAATTTAAAAATAATTTACTAAAGAACAAAAAAAGTTTTCTTGAGACGCCACAAACAACTGAGCGATTCCCTTCCTTTGCTGCCCCTCCCAAGTCGACCCCCTCAAGGCCCCGCTGCTGACGCGACCTCTGTACTCCTCACCAGCCAGAGAATTCACCTCAAAACTGTACAACAAAGTTGCCTGTCCCCAGACTGTGTGCAAGACCTTTTCTCTCTCCCCCTGATGAATAAATCTTGTTTGGACTCTGCTCCTTGACCACAGTCACTGACCTCTCCCTCCCGTGCACAGAAACACAGTATCACTCTCCTACTTACCACATCACAGATTAGCTTCGCCTGTTCTCGGACTTTCTGCAAATGGAGCCTCACCGTATGAGTTCTTCTGTGTCTGCCTGGCTCTTTCACTCAACACAACGTGCGTGAGATTTGTCCACGCGCTGAGTGCATACGAGTTTATTCGTCCTCACTGCCCTCTCCTGCCCCACCCGCCTCTCTGACTTTTCTGTGTCCACTCTCACTTCCTACATATAAACCCCCACTGTCAACGGCATCCTTTCCAAAACTCAAATCGGAACTGGAAATTTCTCTGCTTAAAACCCTTCCATTTCTATCTAGTCTTAAAATGCTTCCCTACAAATTACTCCGTAATTACAAAGAGAGAGTGACTTTACAGTGCGAAAATCGCAGACTCCGCCTTAACTACACAAAGTGAACATAATCAGTAATAAGATACAATGACACCGTGTTCCTCCTGGTCTCCTGCACAACGTCACTGCTGAGGAACTCCTGCCCAACACGCAGAACCCGAACCTAGACACAAGGAAACATCCGGCAAACCCAAACCCAGGGACATTCCACAAAGCAACTGGTCTGTACACTTCGAAAACGTCAACGTCATGAAAGACAAAGAAAGACTCAGAAACATTCTCTTTTAAGACGGAAAACATAACTAAATGCAACATGTAATCCTGACCGGATCCCAGGCGAGAAAAAAAAAATGGAACATTGTTGCCACAATTAACAAATTTTGAATATGGATTGTGAATTAGGTGGTAGTAAGTATCAATTTCCTGATTTTTAAAACTGCGCTGCCTGCGGTTCTGTAAGAGCTGCCTGTTCTGAAGAAATGCATATTGAAAAATTTAGGGATAAAGAAGCGTGATGTCTCCAACTTACTCCAATGATTCAGAAAGAGGTACAGTGTGTGAGAGGGGATCTGAGAGATGTCATGGATGGGAAAACCGAGGCTCAGAGACAGTTCCAGGCCCAAGGCCAGAGGCCAGCTCCAGGTGAGTCTGATTCTAAAGCTGAACCTCAGTCACACAGAGTTCAAGTTCTTCCCAGTTTGAGAAAAGGATTATCACCTTGGTCGATGGGGGTATTTATAGTAAGTAAGCTTCTGACCCTAGCTCAACACTGGAGTCTGAAAATTAGGATACTCAGATTGATAAAAAGCTACTAAAAACAAATAAAGGAACAAAAACACAGATCACAGTAAGAAAGGTGCCAAAAATGTGCTCAAGGATTCATATTTCTTTAAACCTTGTTCGACGATCAGATAGTTATAAGGACTGGAAACTTCCATGGCGGCCACTTAATCCATCTTCTTTTTCCTTCTCTCCCTCCATTGCACAGGCAAGCTGCCTAGAGCTTGAACGGTTGTGGTTTGCAAGGCTGCACCCTACACGGCAGCCCTGGGAGCTCATTACCCTGCTACCCCCCTTTACACAAGGTTGTGGGCTAACGCGAAAGGAGAAGAGAAACTCGGGGAGACGACTGTGGGAAGAATGAGGTCCGGAGGCAGATCAGAGGGTACTGAGTGGTTCCAGTCCTCACCTCATAGTGAGGGTGATCTGGGGGCACAGCCTCAAACTGGGGAAGGCTTTTGCTGAACCAGGTGGTGACCGGGCGCTGCATGTTGATGGCAAATGGCTCGAAGCCTTCCTGGAGACCACAGATGGCGAAGAACCGCAGGGAGCTCACGTCCTGGCCCAGGTTTAGGTGACCCACCTGGCCGGGTCCCAAGCTGCAGACGGGCACGAAGCCTAGTGAGAGGGTACAGGCGGGCAGGGGTGAGACAGGCGGGCAGGGGTGAGACAGGCGGGCAGGGGTGAGACAGGCGGGCAGGGGTGAGACAGCCGGGCAGGGGTGAGACAGCTGGGCAGGGCAGGAGCCCGTGGGGAGGGGAGATGGGGAAGGAAGGAACAGAAGAGTGTGACGCTGGAGGGGGCAGGGTAAGGTCAGGTCAGATGGGAGAAAACCAGAAAGGGGCCGTGAGGCCAGCGCTCACCATCGCCGATCTCAATATCCCGGAAGGCTGTTTCAGAGCCTGAATCAGACATGAGGACTTCACCATTGAGGGTGAAGATGATGGTGTTCTCTGTGAGGTCAATCATGCAGCCCACGACGTCACCCGACTGCCAGGGACGCCCGAATGGTTCGCTGCCCAAGTGCCAGCGCTGGCCCTGTGAGGGGGTGAGGGGGAGACACGGCATTAAAGAGACACACGAAGAAGTGAAGATAAGAAAGCGAGGAGAGACGTGTAAAGAGACACATGCAAGGTGTCAGGTCCAGGGCATATGGGACAGAACAGGGGTCACCCCCAAGGTGTCCTCCGGCTTTCCCCACCCTTGCATCCATGATCCCTGGAATATAAGGGACAGGCTTCCATGCTTTTCTTTCCCCTCTTCTTAGGTTCCCTGCTGTGTCCATGGCTGAGGCTGGGCCTATGCAGACCACCAAAGTGGCAGTGAGGGGTTGGGGGCAGCAGAAAGCAGAGGGATGGAAAGGAAAAAGGAACCTCCCAGTGTCCCCCATACAGACCCATATACACCGGGAACAGGTAAATGGATATTGAGATGGATGGGAAGCAGGGTGTGTGGCTAAATGGGAGAATGAAAGAAAGCTGAGTCTACATGGGTTGATGCAGGGAAGGAAGAAAGTATAAGCAGGCAAATAGATAAATGAGTGGTTGGATGGATGGGTGGGTGGAAAAACAAAAGGACTGATGGACACATGCATTAAATTATTGAATAGACGAATGGATAAATGATAGACAAATTAAACAGGTGAGTAGTTGAACTAACAAATGAATAAATAGAAAAGTGGATGGTTAAGTGGATAGGTGAGTAGATGGATGGATAGTTAGTTGGATTTGCGGGTGGCTTAATGGATGGTTGGATAGAGAGATGGATGATGGACAGATATTTGTATGTGCAGAGACAGAAGGACAGATGGGTAGATGGACGGGTGGACCAGTGGTCGGGCAGACGCGGGGATGGGTGGACAGAGCGGGGCACAGACAGAGGCAGGGCTGGAGTGTACGAGCTGGAGGAGGGACTACAGGGTCTGGCAGAGCGGAGCCCAGGGAAGTACCCACACGGTGCCCATTGAAGACATAGGCCAGCTCATCTGCTCCCAGCTCCACGTCAGGCCGCAGCTCGGGCCTCGCCCAGCCCACTCGCATCTCTCCCGTGGTGACTGCCTCAAACTCGAAGTACCAGCGGCCGCTCTGCACCGCGTAGGATTTCTCTGCCCGGAAGATGCGCACCCGATCCCACCGGGACTGGCTCTCCACCAGACCTACAAATGAGGCCAGAGGCTGGGTGAGCAGTGGATCCAAAGGCACAGAGGTTGGTGGGAGAGACCAGGGAAGGGAAGGCTGGGGGAGGAGGGAGAATTTCTTGGTGTTAGAGAAGAACTGGGGGATCCTAGACTAGTGAGAGAAAGGTATACGGGACCTACAGAGTGGGACTCCTCCTCTATTGTCTGCAGCAGTCAGAGCTCTCAGAGAAGAGATACTGACAGAGACATAGAGCGAGAAAGTCAGGTCAGTCATGGTCAAGATTAAGGCCTATCTTTTGAATCAAGTGTTGAGAACTAAAGCAGAGAGAGGAAGTCAGAGTAAAGGTGAGGGAGGAGATAGAAATTGGGATTGGGACCAAGGGTAAGGAACTGAAGGTTGGGGACCACAGCCAGGGTTAGGGGTCAAGACTGGTATTAGGGGTCAGTAATGGGTTGGGAGTCAAGTGAGGGGTAGAGGTTAGAGGCTCACTGAGACCTTTGTTGGGTGGCTCCATGTTGTAGCTAAAGTCCAGAGGTTAAGGGTTAGGGTTAGGGGTCATAGCTGGGGTTGAAGGATTAGAGTCTGGGGTCAAAGTCAGTGCTTACAGGGCTTCTGGTCCAGTGGCTCAGTAGTGTAGTCACAGTGCGGGCAGAACTGGAGTCAGGTCAAGGTCAGTGGTTAAGATGGGCATCAGGGTCAGAGTGAGAGTCAGGGCTGGGGGAAGGGTTCAGTATTGTGGCTGTAGCTCATTCCGCGTCTGGGTTGGCTCAGAGTTCAGGGTTCAGGGTTGGGGGCCAGAAGTCAGCACTCACTGGGTTCCTGGTCAGGCGGCTCGATGTTGTAGCCGTAGCCCAGCAGGGTGCGCACGGCCTGGCAGAGGCTGTCCCGGTTGCTGCGCTTGGTGGCCTCGTCCAGCAGGCGGTAGGGCACGAGGCGAGGGTTTCGGCGTGCGGGGATGTCCTGCACGGCACTGTAGCTCCAGCCCTGGCCCACACGGTCTCGGGCCCACACGTTGTGCCCATTCTCCGCCAGCCGGTCCACCAGGGTAGTTTGTGCCGGCGTCAGCCGCACGTGGCTCAGGTCCAGCGGCGCCGGCTTGTACCCGTTGCTCATCATATACCTGTGGGTGCGGTGGGGCTCTGGGCTCTGTGCTGTGGGAGCCCTGGTTCTGAACTGACCCTGTTCCCAGGTCCCAGGGGCACGAGTCTGGGAATTTCTGACCTTTAATCCCTGACATCAGCATTCTGTAACTCCCTGAATAATCTTGGAGATACCTGACCTCTGACCCCAGGATCCTGTGACCCTAGCAAGGACTTCAATTTCACTGACCTCTGGCTTCTGTGACTCTTTTATCTTCATTCTGGGAACCTCATCTCTGACCTCCCACCTCTGGCTTCGATGTTTCTTACCCTCTCACCCCAGGACCCTATGGCTCCAAACTCCTACCTTGTGAGTTCTTGACCTCTGAACCCTAGCCTCTATCACCAGGACCTCTTAGTTATAATTTTAGGGCCCCTTACTTACAACTCTAACAACTTCTGACCTCTTTCCATTGATTCCTGGCCTCCAGCTTAGAGATACAACCTCTGCTCTTCCATTTTCCGGCCTCCATGGCAGAGCCTGACCCTGGGGGGCCTGACCAGCTCCCCCCCTGCCTCTGGAACTCCTCACTCTGCAACCCTGGAGCCTCCCAAGACACTCACCACTGACTCCAGGCCCCTCACCCCCGACCCTATGACTTTCACCGTAACCCACGGCCCTTCCTTCTCTGACCCCAGCCTTCCCACAAGACTCCTTAACCACTTCAGCCACCCACGCTAGTCCCCAGATGGGACCTGGGCTGCCCACACTCACGTCTTGGGGAGTTTTGTCTTCTTTAGGTTGTCTTCTGCCTTCTCATCTGCCATGCCCACGTGGCAGCCCAGCGCCAGTAGCGTCCTGGGGCAAGAGATGGGAATACAGGGTCACCGCGCCCAGGCCCCTGGTCCCAGCTTGCAGCCCCGGCTGCCTCCGTCTCACGTCTCCAGCTCTCTCTGTGTCTCTGCCCTGGCTGCCTGGGCGTCTTGGTCTCTGTCTCTCTAACTCTTGTCTTTCCCTGCTTCTGTCTCTTTGTGTCCATTTTTTCCAGCCTGCCTCTCTGCATCTCTCTCTCGCTCTTATCGACCACCTTGCTCTCTGCCTTTGTCTCTCTTTCTTGCCCTATGTCGGTTTCTGCCTCACGAGACCTGCCTCCCTCTCTCTGTCTCGTTCGTCGTTTTCTGTCTCTCTCTCATCTTCTCTCTCAGTCTCTGTCTCACTCTCCCTGTCCCCCCTAGCCCTCCTCCCCACCCACAGTCAGGCCCAGCCCCTGCTCCATGGTACCCCCCTCACTTGAGTGTCTCCCCCGACATCTGCAGGTTGTAATTCCTCTCAGGCTCTGGAAGGCTGTGGAAGCTCACAAGACACGGGTGCAGCCTCTTATTGTCATCCCGAACCTGGAGAAACCCTGGAGTCAAGTTCTCGGTTCTCCTCCCCTCCCCCCACACTCCCAGACTGTGACCCCTGACCTCCCATCCTCAGTTCTGCTGCTGGAAGCCCAAGGACACTCCCTCATGCCATGCCCTAAAGGCTCTTCCCCCGGCCACAAGCCATGCGCACCCTCCCCAGCAAATCCAGCCTGGTGCGGCAGGCAGTCCCTCACCGGGCCGTAGGTCCAGCCCTGCTCAATGCGAGTCAGAGCCCAAAGCTCATGGATGTTCTCCGCCAGCTTCTCCCGAATACGCTCCAGATGGGGAGGCAGGACAATCTGGGGCAGAAGACATTCACGAGTCCCTGAGTTTCCTGCGGCTCGCACTGCGACTCCTCTTCTGCAGAACACGTGCAAGCTCTGGACAGCCCCCCAGCATTGCTCTTCTGACCTTTTCTTCTACTCCAAACCCTGCTCCCCACTCCAGGATTGACACCAGCAAAGTGAGGATTTAGCATCATCAGAATTAAGGGATTATCCGGGAATGGGTCTGCCTCGCCCCTGTCCTGGAAGCTCCATGAGAACACAACCTGGGCTTCCTAACTCTCTGCCACTTTCCCAGGCCTGCCCGGCCCAGAGCCAGGCCCCGAGGAGATGCTCGGGAAATGTCAGCTGCAAGAATGGATAAGTTCTGCCTTTCTCTGCACAGTGAGGATCTGAACAGTGCTTAACTCGTAATACCTCTTAAGGATTCAGTGAAATCACCCCCCACAAACTATTAAGTGTTGTGTGGTTTATTTAAATGTCTGTTCTGCAGGCAGGAGATAACGATGGTTGGACCAGGGTGGGCTGTGGGGAGGAGAGGAGAGGTGGGGAGGGCAGTCCAGGAGGGCGCACTGACAGCCCTCAAAACTGACTGACAGGTGGGGCGGGGGGAGGGAGACATCAAGGAAGAGGCCCAGGGCTCTGCCCTGGCTAGAGGGTCACGGCACGTTCTTCACTGAAATAATATTACCACGACTACTACTAGCAGGAACTGTACCGAGTACTTACTGTTTACTCAGGACTGTGCTAAGCATTTTGCATATATGAATTCATCTAAGCTTCACAACAACGCTATGAAGCAGGTTCTATTGTTATCCCCTTTTCTCAGATGAGGAAACTGAGGCACAGAGAGGTAAAGCCACGTGTCCATGGTGACATACTGAAACTCAGACCCTTATGTATGTTCAGTCTCTTGAACGTGACTTCAACCCCCTCCTATGGAGAGACATGCTTGGAGGGAAGGCGGGGTGTTCAGGTTGGGGTAGGAGGAGTGGGAATAGCCTGTAATAAAAGACGCAGCCAACAAACTGTATCGGATAAGATCACAGGCTTTGGGATTGCACTGCTTGAGCTCAGATCAGCTGTGTGACTTGCACAGTTTGCCAAACTGGTCCGGGCCTCACGTTCCTCAACCGTGAGTCGGGGATACTAATGTCCTTTCCTCAGGAGCCGCGGTGGGCACTGCCTGGAACTGAGAGTCTGCTTTGAGGGAGTCCTTTGCCTCCTCTGTTTCGGTTTCCCTCTCTGTCAACAAGGTTCACAACTTCCGGCTCAGCTTCCTGCCTCCCTGACTCCCAAGGGCGTCTGTGTGGCCAGGAAACCCCCGTAGGGCAGGCACTACCTGGACAGTGTCCACAGGGCAGGGCACAAAATCCGTGTGTGAGAGGCAGCGGCTTGGGCCCACCAGGTGGGGCCCTCGGGGCCCCTCCCGCCGATACTCCTTGATGGGTCCCAGATGGAGTCGCTCTCGGGGCAGCACGGCCTCGTGGCATGGGGCATAGCCAGGTGGGGGGAGGAACTTGAATTCACCATGTCGGCCACCAAGGAGGAACCGCACCCTGGATGGGAGAGCAAGGTCAGGCTGGAGCAGTTCACGGGGAGAGTCTATGCTCAGCGTGGGGAAGGGAGCGACCCTGAGATTGGACCCCTGAGGCCCTGAGGAGACCCAGTGTCACCCGAGGCCAGGTCTGGGGACTGATACAGGGCAGTCATAGGATAAGGAAGGTCATTTAGGAGTCAGAAAAGATATTCTAAGGTCAAAAAGAATGTCCGAGGTCAATGGGAATCATTGGAAGGTCAAAGAAGGAAAGTGTGGGGTCTTCGGAGAGTTAGTGTAAGGTCGCAAGAAGGTCGTTTGGAGGAGCTGGGTCAACAGAGCATTTGGGGATATTGGAAGGCTTCGGGGAGACCAAAAAAGTCATTTAGGAGTCACTGAGGGTCTGGTGTAACTATGAGATAACCATAATTGCCACTGAGTAGTGAATGGGAAGTCCTTCACAGGGTTTGGGGGTCACTAGGGAAAGACTGAGTTATTTTTTAAGGATTAAATTTATTTTATTTTAAATATTTTTATTTATTTATTTTTAGAGAGAAGGGAATGGAAGGAGAAAGAAAGGGAGAGAAATATCCATGTGTGGTTGCCTCTTGAATGCGCCCCTACAGGGGACCTGGCCCACAACCCAGGCATGTGCCCTCACTGGGAATCAAACTGGTGACCCTTTGGTTTGCAGGCTAGCACTCAATCCACTGAGCCACACCAGCCAGGGCAAGGCTGAGTTATTAAGAGGTCTTTGAAATGTCTGGGGTCACAGAGGGGTCAGTGGGAGATTATAGAGCAATTAGATCACTGAAAGATGCTGGAGTCACTGGGAAGTTTTTAAAAGCATGGAGTCATTAGGAGAATCCAAGATCATGAGGGGACACTGGGAAGTTTGGAGGTCATTAGGAGATCCCTGTCATATTCTGGAGTCATTTGACGGTCACTGGAATAGCATAGAGTCATTGGGACAATCCGAGGTGATTTAAGAGGTCAAGAAAATAGTCTGCAGTTTCTAGTGGGGTCATTGTGAAATTTTGAGGACCCTTGGAGGCCACTGAAAGAACGTAACGCTGGGGAGAAGCCGAGGTCATCGGGAGGACACTGAAAGTGTCTGGGGTCATGTAGAGGTCACGTAGGGGTCTGACCATTCAGTGCTACTCGGGAGGCTATGGAGTGCTTGCGGAAGCTGTCTCAGGACAGTCCCAGGTCTGGGGACTGGCAAGGGGACAGGAGTAATTCCTTACTTGATACCAGCTGAGAAGCTGACCACAGGGAAGAAGAGTCCATCGAGGTTGAAGGCCTCAAAGACGCCCTGCACAGGGCAGCCATTGATGCGGAAGGAGATGGATGGAACGCTGAGGTCCAGGCAGCAGCTGACCACATCCTCCGCAGCCAGGAGGTGCTGCCCTGGAGAAGTCACGGGCCGTGCCACGTGTCCTGCATCAAGGTCACCAGGGAGGGGTCAGAAGGCAGAGGTCCTACGGGACCAATGATCTCAAGGGGCAGATATGAGAGGACCCTATGGGGTTTGGAGCCAGGAAACCCAAGGTCAAGTGTTCCCGCAGAAGGTCCTGTAGCTCTGGAACAAGGCCAGAGGTCAAGGCTCCCCTGAGAGCTGTGAGGTCAGAAATTAAAGTCCTTCTGGAGTCAGGATTCTGGATCTTTTGGAGTCAGAAGTCAAAGATCAGAGGTCATAATAATCTGGGAAGTTTTGGGGGGTTCTCTAGGAGCACAGATCATGCATCCCCAGGGGTCAGAGTTCTGGAGGCTATGAAGAAACATGTTAGGGACAGGATTCTGGAAGCTCTAGGGTTAGGGTTTTGATAAATGAGGAGTAAGGGATCAAACGTTGGCCTGTTTGGGGGGTCGGGATCCCAAACAGGAACCCTAAGGTGAGAGGCTTGGAAACTCTGGGATCAGTGGTCAGGGTTGGTCATCCCCTAAAAGGGTTCAGATACCTGTCCAGAGATGCAGCCCATCAAAGCCGTAGGAGTAGAGGTCGTCACCAACCCCGTTGCCGCCCCAGCCCTCGCCGCCCCCAGGGTAGGGGCTGTAGCCCTCGGTGAGGGCCCAGCCCACCCTCAGGTGGGTGGCCTGAGCTGTCAGGAATGGAGTCACTTCATCCACCATCACCTCAAAGTACCATTTGCTGTACTGTGTGGAGCCCTCTGCTCGGCCCACAAAGATGTTGGGGCGGATGCTGTAGGAGAAATGGGAAGAGAGAGATGGATGAGGGACAGGTGGAGAGGAGAGGTTATCGCAGGGGAGGAGGGTGAAGGAGGAAAAGACAGACAGACAGAGATGTATACATAGGAAAAACAAAGGGGCAGGGGCATGACGGTTGAGGATGGGAAACAGAGACAAAGGGAGAAAAAGCAGAGATAGGGACAGACAGAAAGACACCAAAGACAGATAGAAAAGACAGAGATGGGAGAGACAGGGGAAGAGATGGAGGAGAAATAGAGACGGAGACAGAGAGTGAGAGAAAGGAACGGACAATGGAGCGGGGAGAGAAGACAAGAGTGGGAAGCCAGGTGAGCTGGGCCGAGAGCAGATGTCTGTGAGGACCAGGTGTTAGGTCCAGGGTGGGAGGTGGAGGAAGGGACAGGTACATGGTGTGGAGTCTGTGAGTCAGGGCGAGGTTGGGCTAGGGTCAGGTGGTAGGGATCACACCTGGTGACATAGTTGATGAGGTTTGTCTGCAGCAGAAGCTCACGACCAGGGAGCAGGTTCTCAGTAATGAGGTCTTGGTTGGAGCGCACGGCCACGCCATTACACACACACAGAGAACACAGCACGTCCAGCACCTGGAGGTCAAGGTCAGAGGTCAGGGTGCAAGCTCAGCAGGCAGGGATCCACTGGGGAGGCCATGGGGGTAGGGAGTGAGAAGTAAAGAATGGTGTGTCAGGACAGGAGATGGGAATTTTGACTGAGAGGAGGTGGAGAAAGTGGGAGGTCGGGGATAGTAAAGAATGATCAAAGGTCAAAGAGAAAGGTCAGGGGCAATATGAGTTGGGATAAAGCATCAGCAATGTAAGAAATGAGAGATACCCTGGCTGGTGTGGCTCAGTGGACTGAGTGCTGACCTGCAAACCAAAAGGCTGCAGGTTCACTTCCCAGTCGGAGCACATGCCTGGGTTGTGGCCCAGGTTCCCCAGTTGGGGGCGTGCAAGAGGTAACCAACTGATGTATCTCTTGCACATTGATGCTTCTCTCCCTCTTTCTCGCTCCCTTCCTCTCTCTCTAAAAGAGTAAATAAATAAAATCTTAAAAATAAAAGAAATGACAGACTGAAGTAAGAGGTTAGAGGTAAGAAGTCAGGGGAAGAGGGGAAGGATCGGGTCAGTCAGAGAGCACAGGGGTCAGGATGAGATCTGAGATCAGCAGGAATGGCAAACTAGTGTCTTCAGGAGCCAGGTGGATAATGTGCATCTGTGAGGTGGTTAGAATAATGCAGCGGGAACTGGCTGGACCTGCGGCAAAGTGGAGAGTGTATGTGTACTCCAACAAGGACTACAAAATTGGAAAATTATGGGAAGTTAAAAGAAAATATTTCGGAGACCTACTGAAGCACATCTATAGCCCAGAATTTATTTAAGAACCACGAGTTAGAGACCTTGTGTTAAGGTGGAAGCAGGTGGAAGAGGAGTCCGGGTAAGAGATAAGAGGGGGAGGTGAGTGAGGGCAGTGGACACTTCTGGGGCAGTGGGGTCAGGTTTCAGAGTTAAGGGGATTGGAAGTCAGGGGTCAGGGGCTGACCTTGTGGTTCCTCCCATGCTTGTCTAGGAGGGAGATGATGGACTTGATGTGGTTCTCTTGGATAATGTTCAGGACCTCCGGACTCTCAATCAGGACACAGTACAGCACCTCCAGGATTCCTGCACAGTTAGCAGAGTGAGACGTGAGGTAGCAGTGGTCCTCCCCTCCCTGCAGCCCCTGTCCTCTCCTGTGGACTCTCCTACCAGAAGAGGCTTCCAGCCGATCCAGCTTGCTGACCAACCAATCCAAGTTGGTGGAGAAGAGGGCACAGTTGGTACGATTGCCACGGATCAGAGAAGCTGAGGGTGGAGAGATGGGTCAGACCTGACAGCTCTGGGGACCTGGGGAGCTCTGAGGGCAGTCAGGACTAGGCCTCTTTACCCAGAAGTTCATAGAGCAGGTTTACAATCTCTTTCCAGGACTCGGCGGCCTCCTCCCCAGCAAATTCAGCGAAGTGAGCAGCAGTGGTGTAGACGTTCAGGCGGTCAATGCAATTCAGGACCAGGGAGAGCATCCCCTGAGGTGGGGAGAGAGGGGGTGACCAGAGGGGTTTCAGGCCCTCCCTTCCTTGCCTTTTCTTGAATTTACTAATTCACATTCCTTCGACAATTAGTGACTGTGAGTGTCCAGATCTAAACCAGCACCATTAGCTCCATGTCCCTCTTCACTCCCATCACCCTTCTCTTCTTCTTGGCTCGGCAGATCAGTCCTTCTCCTCTGTGCCCCTGTCCCCGACATAACACAGCCTTATTAACATCAGGACAGAATCTGCGCTTCTCTTCCCTGCAGTTTTCTCTGCATCCTTTCCACTTCCAAGCACCCCACTCTGGATCCCAGTTGGCCCCGTTCACTCTCCACACCAACTGCCAGAGAGAATTTTTTGGTTTCTCCCATTTTTTTTTTTACATTTTAATCTTTTGTCTTTTTTATTGTGAATTATAACAGACATACATAGATGCGCAAACAGTATATACAGTCCACTGTTACCCATAGTTAGGCTCTGTAAAGACCCCAAGAACACCGAGTTATCGAATCCTGAACTATGAACAATGATGTCATCAATCAGTCAATACCAACTCTTGTTTTCTGTGCATTTTTGTTTAAAGACACTGATTTAATACATATTGTGGATCCACTGGCACGAAATTCACAGCCGACAGCACTGTAACTCATACCTGGAAGCTTATGTAACACACACACTTTCTCAGTAAAGGCACCTCACAGGTTTCCTGTGCTCAGGAACACTGGACGGCACTTCAACACTGCACTTAGGGGGCCATTTTTAAATAGCAAAATCAACAAAAATGCAAAAAATGCAGCACCAAATATGCAACACAAAGGACACTTATTTACAATAGAAGAGCTGAGACGAGAAAGCAGAGTGTCGCCTCGTTCAAGCTCATGCTGGCAACGTGAGCCGAGTGCGTCGGGCGACTCAGCACCCTGCGCACAGCCACAGACGTGCCCTGGTGTTGATTTGGGTGTCACACAAATACATTCCAGTAAGTAGGCAAATTGCAAACACAGAATCTGTGAATGATAAAGATCAAAATATGTGATTTACCAAACTAATATCAAGAATACCTATGCGGGGAAAAGAAACCACCTCTGGAACCACGAGCCGGGTCACGAAAGACGACAGTGCCAGCCATCCAGTAGTCGCCTGGATGCCCTTTCTGATTACACAGCCGTCTCTGCTAGGGATAAACTATCATCCTGACTTTTATGAAACTCCTTTCTTCAGTTTTCTAATTGACTTGTGCCTGTGTTTGAACTTGAGGTATACAGCAAGTATTCTTTTGTACATGGGTTTTTTTTTTTGCTCAGTATTATAGTTGAAGATTCAAAAGTATTGTTGCATCTGGCTATAGATTGCTCCTTTTCACTGCTGAGTGTTTTCATATCCATTTAATAAACGTGGCACCTTTGTGGACCCATTCTAGTGGTGGTGGACATCTGCACGGTGCTGCTATGGCGACTGTATCCACATCCCGGGGCCCACAGCACTAGGAAGAAAGGCGGTGCCTTGTGGTTCAGAGCATAACCAGACTGGAGTCACGTAGACTGGCTCTGCCACTAACTACCTGTGACTTTAGAAGAACCGACCATCCTAAGGCTCCCAAAGCCAAAGCCTTCACCATGGCCTGGCCCCTGGCACCTCCCCTCCCCCATCTGGACCCACTCTTGCCCTGCTCCAACTGCCCTTGCCTTCTCCTTGTGGCCTGGCTGGGCATTTGCATTCCCCTCTGTTTTCTCTCTCTTTTTAAAAAAGATTTTATTTATTTGTTTTCAGAGAGACAGAGGAAGGGAGAAAGAAAGAAAGGGAGACAAACATCAATGTGTGGTTGCCTCTTGCATGCCTCCTACTGGAGACCTGGCCTGCAACCAGGCATGTGCCCTGCCTGGGAATCAAACCAGCGATTTTCTGGTTCACAGGCCAGCACTAAATCTGCTGAGCCACACCAGCCAGGACTCCCTCTGTCTTCTATTCATTCCTCCCCCAGGTGCACGCATTGCCCCCCCCCTTCGTTCAGGCTGCCCTCCTTGAGCATTCTATTTTAAATCGCAACACTCCCCACTGCTGCCTTGCTTTCTTTTTCTCCTTAGCAGTTATCATCTATACCATATAATTTCCTTTTCTTATTGATCACCTATCCCCCACCATACCGACTCCATAAGGATAGGAATTTGTGTCTGTTTTGTTGACGGTCACGTCCCCTAGCATATTTGTTGAGCTTCAGTGACCCGTCCCTAATATGGGAGTTACAATCCCCCATGGGGTTACCAGAGGATGTCATATCCATAGCGCTCTTAATACAGAGTAAGGACTAAATTCAAGGTAATTATAATCACTAATACTTATGTAGCATGCATGTGCTATGCACTGGCACTGTTCTGAGCACTTTGCATATACTAACTCCGCTCCATAAATAAGTTTTGTGATTGTCACTAGTATCCTTTCTAGGTCTGCCTCCCCCATCAGACCGGGAGCCCCCGGAGAGAAAGAGGACCAATATGGAAGCCTCTGAACGACCATGAAACCCTCGTCCCCTGTGGAGACATCGGACCCGCTGACCTTGGTCCAGCCCCCTACTCCACGTCCTCTCAGGCCTTCCTGCTTTCATAACACACCAGCTCCTACCCCCGAACCCCAGCTGAGGTCCCTCCCCGACTCTGCCCTCCCAGTCCCCCAAAGACCCTCCTCTGACCCTGCTCCCACCATCATGCCCCGCTTTGGTTCTGTCCTCTCTCCTCAGGCCGCACCCCCACAGATACAGCCCCTGAGCACAGCACCCTCTTGGCGCTTATCCTCTGACCCCTCCGGTCTTCCTTACTGAGCTGCACCAACGACTGGGCCCCTCCTCCCAAATTAGGGAGCAAGGCGGGCCCCTGTCAAGGCTCCGGTTCCCTCTCTCTCACAGGCCCCGCCCACCTTCGCCTGAGGCCCCGCCCCTCAAGGCTCCGCCTGCCAGTACAATCCGGCTCCCTGGCAAGGCCCCAGCCCTTCGTTAGTGCCCGCGGCCCACCGCCCTGCCCGTAGACTCAGGCTCAGGTCCTTCCCGAGCCCCTCCACCCGCTACGCCCGCTCGCGGGCCTCTACTTCCCCACCCTCCTCAGTTCCCGCCTCCTGCGACCCACACCCCCCCGCCCCCGCCCTTGCCCCCCTCCCCCGCGCGTCCTCACCTCCTCCTGGAAGAGGCTCTGGCGGTTGCGCAGGCTGCGCAGCTTGCTCTGCTTCTCCTCATGCTGCAGTTCCTCAGAGGGCGGCTCGAAGTAGCCGATGAGGTCCTGCAGGCTCAGGATCACGCCCTCGATGGGCAGCGCTGTGCCAGCCGGCGGCCCCGAGCCCCGCGGCTTCCCGCTGAAGCTGTCCAGGCCTCTGTGGGGATCACGCACTCCTCAGCCAGAGGCCCGAGCAGGCTGGCCGCCGGCGAGGCGCTCACAAGATCCACCCCCTGTTCCCGCAGGATTCCCACAGATACACCTATTTAACAGTGGGGGAGACTGAGACACAGAGCGCCAAGGGCATTGACCTGAGGTCACACGTGGCCAAGGGCAGAGCTGGAACTAGGACTCGCGCCTGTGTAGGCACAGGGGTAGTGGAAGCAGGAGTCAGGGCTGGGGTCAAGGGTCTGGGTGTCAGGGGTATGAAAGGTAGTGTTCAGGGATGCCAGGTCAGACTAGAGGTCAAGTATAAAGGTCAAGAGTTGAGAGGTTAGTGGTCATGTGTATGTTAGTAGGGCTGTGGCTGTCAGAGGTAGAGATTAATGGGTTCAGGTGCCTGAATGCCAGGGGCATGGGGGTCAGGGTGCGGCTGGGCAACCCGGCAGAGTGGGCGGATCCTCACTTGATGAACTGGGTGTATAGGCCTGCAGTGCTGTAGATCATGCGGGCGGCCTGGGACTCCTCCTGCTGACAGCGGGTCAGTGACAGCGCGTCGTCCATGTGGCCTTCCTGGTGCAGTATGGCCTGGCAGTGGAGGGACAGAGAAGTCGGGAGGGGGCCAGGCCACTAGCCCCAGACTCCAGCCTCAAAGCTGCATTCTGTCTCCACCAAATCTCTCTGCCAGGCGCCCTGCCGCCCTCCGTCCCTCTTCACCTGACTCTTCCATTCCGTGTCTTTCCCCCTCATCTCTGTCTTTCTCTTTGTCTGTCCCTCTTTGTCTGTCTGTCTCTCTCCTTATCTGTCTCTCATCTCTATTGCACACTTCTGTCTCATTTTCCCTGCCTCTGTCTCTCCCTCTCTCTTCTCTTGTCTGTCTCCAGGCCAGACCGTCTGCACTTGTGTCTACTAATGATGTAACATTCCCCCATAAGCATGCTATAACCGCACCCCAAACTCTACTAATGATGTAACATTCCCCCATGAGCATGCTATAACCGCACCCCAAACTCGCCATGCCTCAGACTGAATGCCTGACACCCTCTGTGAGTAAGGCCATCACGGTGCTGGCTCTCCCCTGAGCTGACCTCCCCAGGGCCCCATCTAGTCCCACGGCTGAGAATATCACCCTCTGTTTACATTTCCAGCTACCAGCCTTGTTTTTGTTTTCGTTTTCGTTCTTTGCAGGCAGGCGCCTCCCTAGTCTTCCCACTCATTGCCTCTGTTACAGACTTTGGGGGTAAAACTTTAGATCCCTGTCCTCCTGGGCTAACGCTTTAAAGATTTTATTTATTTGTTTATTTTTAGAGAAAGAGAGGGAGAGAAACCATGATGTGTGAGAGAAACATCGACTGGTTGCCTCTCGCACACTTTCAAGCAGGTATCTGGCCCACAACACAGGCGTGTGCCCTGACTAGGAATCGAATCAGTGACCTTTTGGTTTGCAGGACAACGCCCAACCCACTGAGCTGCACTAGTCGGGGCCTGAGCTGACACGGCGCTGTCCCCAACTTGGTTAATGGCACTTCCAACCTTTCAGTTGGAAGGGTAAAAATCATGGCGTCATCCCCAACAACTATCTCTGTTACCCTGATATCCAATCTGTCAGAAAATCCTGTTGGCTCCATCCTCAAAATAAAACCAGAATCCACTGTGTTTCCCCACTCCACTGTCCCCAGCCTGGTTTTGCCCTCTGTCATCTACCACCTGTACCCTCCCAGCAATCTCCTCCCTGGTCTTTCTACTCCAGCTCTGCCCCTGCACACCGCCCCCACCGCAACAGTCTATTCCTGAAAGCTGCTAAGGAACCTCATGAATCAGGTCACCTCCCTGGTCTGCTCAAAACACTGTCTCCGTCTCATGCAAGGTAAAGGCATCCCCTCTTTGCGTTCATCTGGCCCCTCCACTCACCCTGCCCTCATTCTACTACTCCAGCTGAACTGGATTTTCTTTCTGTTACTGCTATCAAACCAACCCCATTCCAACCTTAGGGCCTTTGCACATGTTCTTCCCTTGGTCAAAAGTAGCTACCCACTCTTCAGCTAAAACTAGTACTTCGTTAAAGGAGGTTTATTTCTGAGCCCTGGGAGGGTAGGGAGCGCTGGCCTGTTTTCCCACAAACACATCCAAAACAACTTGGGCACCCATTAAGGTCCTGAATGTTCTTCTCGATCTGCCTGTCACGCTCTGCCTTTTCCATCTGTGTCTCTCCCTTTCTCTATTTTTCTTTCTCCATATTTTTCGTCTCTGACTTTCCCTGTCCTGTATTTCTCCCTCTCTTCTTTTTCTATATATTAACAACGTATATTCCTCTTTCCTGTTTTCCGTCTTTCCCAATCTCAGTTTTTCTCTCAGCCTGTGAATTTCTCTCGGTCCCATCCTCAAACTGCCACAGTCTCAAGCACGAACGCCACGCAGTCCCCTTCCGGGCGCCCACCTTCTTCTTGAGCACGCCGAGCCGCAGGGCCTTGGGGTCCGGGGCGGCGTAGGTGATCCACAGGCCCGAGGCCACATGCTGCACAAAGCACAGCGACTCCCCGTACTTGATCTCGGGGGGGCCCATGCCTTCCACGTCCCGCTTGGGGGCCACATCCAGCTTCTCCTGCAGGGGCAAGAGCAGCGCCTTTTCGCAGCAGTAAAAGCAGGACGCTTTCCTGCTGTGCGGTTAATGGGGGAACCCCGATGAGAGACAGCAGACTTGGGGCTGAGGCAAGATTTGGGGCTCCGGGTGAGAGAGGGCACCCTGACCCCACCGACCTTGGAGATGCGGAAGCAGAAGGAGGTGGCCTTCGTGTGGGCCTTGCTGGCATCAACCATCACCAGACCCTGGTCCTCAGTGAGCGCCAGGTACCGCCCCGTGGTGACGTGGCGGATGCGAAGCGGCTGGCCCCAGCGCAGGTGGCTCCCACTCCAGCTGTGGAGGGTGAGGGCAAAGGGGTCAGAGGGTCCCCCCGGTCCTCCCAGGGACACCATGGCTTTAGTCCTCAAACCCCAAGCCGTCTTCCAGTGCCCCAAACCTGCCTCACCTCTTTCTTCGGACCCTCAGTCCTCACTCAGGAACCTTAATCCTCTCTCGGGCCCCCACAGCTTCCCCTGGGCTCCCCGGGTATCTCTAGTGCCTCAGTTTTCCCAAACCCATCATGTTACCCCTTTCCACGCCCCACATTTCCACTCAGGACCCCTGCTCTCTCCCTCAGGAGCCCCCCACCATTCCCCAAGACCTCCTTTTTCTCTAGGAATCTAGGACCCTGAGGCCCTCATGGCTCTCTTGGGCTCCCCAGATTTTCCTTCAACCCCCCCCCCCAGTCTCTTCCTCAGTTCTTTCTTCACAACCCTCTCTTCCCTCCTAGACCTCCAGTCCCTAGCCCCTCCCCCAGCTCAACCCTAATGCCCCCACCTGATTCTCAGAGGCTCCAGTCTCCAGAGGGAGCGGGCATGGGTGCACACAGCTCCCCCCTCATAGTGTACAAGTCTGGGGACACAGGAGAGAGTGAGGTTAGGGCTTTAGTCTCAGAATCTGATCCCTAATCCATCCATAGGGCCCCAGCCCCACATCCAACTTCTCTGCTCCCCCACCCCCACCCTGAGGCTCCACACTCTCTTGTCTGCTACCCAGACCTGCGCTGGTCATCACTGTCGGCAGGGGAAATGGTGAGGCACTCATCCATGTGGCCGTGAAAGAGGCGGAGGACGTGGCCCCCGGTCACGTAGCCTGGCGAAGAGCAAGGAAAAGTGATCCCTGTGGTGCTGGAGCGCCAGGCAAACCCAGCAGCCAAAGCGGAGGCCGGGGCCCCCCCGTGGGAGGCTAGGGGCTGGACTGCGGGTCTGTGGCTAGAGATCTGGGTTTCAGGGCACGAAGCGTAGCCTGAGAGAGAGGCTAAGTCTGAGGCCCGAAGTGGGGTGTGCGACTTGCGTCTGAGGTTGGGGACCTAAGTTTGGGGGTCTGGGTGTGCAGAGCTGAGGCTGGGGGTTCATGGGTCTGAATTGGATATTTGAGGTTGGAGTTGAAGGTCTGGGTCTCGTGTTCCCTGATACAGAGGTCCGCCTTCCGGGGCTGGACTTGGGGTTTGGAGGCAGACGTGCAGTGGGGGGCTTTGAAGTTGGGGTCTGCATTCTGAGTGTGATCCTGAAGGTCTGATGCTGGCAGCTGAGATTTGGGGTCCGAGGGTTACGGTCTGGAAGTCTGACTTTGCTGTTTGACTTTGAAGAGATCTGAGCTTTGCTATTGGAAGTTGGTGGGTCTGAGATTCAGGCCTGAGTTTTGGGATCTGTGCTTTGAGTCTCAGCTTGGGTCTGTCTGGCTGAGGGCTCTGGGGGTTGGGGTGTGAGTCAGAGTTGGGGCCATGCTTTGGGGTCTTAGCTTGGGGGTCTGAATCTGAGAGATGATTCTGGAGATTCGAGGTTAAAGGCGGAGGTCCGAGGTTGGTTGGCTGAGGCTTGGAGTCTGAATTAGGGGGTTTAGTTTGGGAATCAGTGTTTGAATTTGGGGGCCTGTGCTTGGTGTCTGAGGCATAAGTTTGAGTCTAAGCTCCAGATGTGATGTTCTAAGCTTGGGTTTGAGTTTAGGGGTCTTGTCTCCAGGGCCTGAGTTTGGCATTTGAGCTTCGGGGCCCCATACCCTGGGGTCTGAGCCTGGGAGTCTGATACTGAGTTCTGGATTTGGGGTCAGGTGGAGATTTCAGTGGGAGGGTCATAGTTCTGGGTCTGAGGGACATGTCTGAGGGGCAATGTGGGAAGTCTATGTTGGGAGTCTCAGTGTAGGGGCTGGAGTTATGGGGCCCTCACCCTCTTCACAGCCGGAGGAGATGGGGTTCATGTTCCACAGTGTCTGCATGAAGGAGGCGTCAACCTGGAGCTCCCCGCTGGCTGTCGACAGGTGCTGGGGGCAACCGGGAGGTGGTGGTCAGAGACAATGGGGGAAATAGTTCCAGAGGCAGAGGCCAAAAACCGGGGATGGAAGCCAGGAGACCAGCAGAGGGGAGACAGAAAATTAGACGTCATAGGTCAGCAAGCCAGGATGGAGTCAGGAGATGGGGCATCGGAGAACAGTGATTGGATGTCAAAGCTCAGGAAATTGGAAACTGGGAGTCAGGACGCTGGGGCCAGAGGCCAGGCTAAGGGGTGATAAGGAGAGGCGGTGGACCGCCCCCCCCATGCCTCCAGCCCTGGGGGCAGTAGCAGCAGTGACAGAGGTGGAATTGCTCACCAGGTAGCGCTCAGAGGAGACACTAACGAGGATGAGGTCATCCCCGACGCGGACCTTTTCTCCCTCGGACCTCTGCTTGGAGGCTGGGTGCATCGTCCACCAGCAGGCCTCCCCTACGGGGTACCACTCTCAGGATGATGGCTACCCAGAATCCACTTCCCAAGGCCTTCTCTTCCTGAGCCTCCCACGCCTTCTGCCCACTCCTACTACTGCTACCGACTCGGCTTCACGGTCCCCTATTCCTGCCCTCGGACCCTCTGCCTACAGTTCCCCTGTGCTCGCCCGAGTACCCCCGTCCAGCTGTGTCCATTCGCACCCCAGAGCGTCCCCATGCGGGTCCCCCGGGTTCTGCAGCCCTCCCCGCCACACCCCGCCCTCCGGCGCCCGCACCTGTTGCATCCTCTTGCAGTCCCACGTCAAAGGCCAGCTTGTCAGTCAGGGAGCGGGAGGTGGTGAGGCAGCTCAGGTACTAGGATCACAGCGGGCGGTCAGCCTCTTCCCGGCAGGCGCTGCCCTCCCGGCTCCCTGCCCCGACCCGCGGCCTCCGAGCGGTGCACTCACCATGCCGCTGTGTGCGTGCCGGAGAAGGATGGCGTGGCCGTACAGGAGCGTGCGGTGTCCCCCGCCCTGGGATGACTGTGAGGGGTGGGCACAGAGTGAGAATGGGCTCCCAACCCGTCCAGCCTACCCCCGCTGGGAATCTGACCCCCATAAAATACTGTGCTCGGGTCTGGATGCCAGGAAGCCTCAGCTTAGACCCCCGACAGAGTCTCTGCCTCAGTTTCTGAGAAGCCTGCGGTCCGGGCATTTATATTCCCAAAGCCCACTCTGTCCTCCGGGACTCCTTCACCTTGTTCACTAGGCACTGAAGTCACTCAGGGAGGCTGGACCCCTCCCCCAGGTACAAGGACACTGAGAGAAGCCCCAGTATCTCGTATTCCACGGACCTCGGCCTCTCCTGCTCTAACCTGTCCCATTAGGGCTGAGCTGCAGCTGGCGTGTACGGGACAGTCCTAGTGGTTGTCAGAGACTTCAGCATCACTTGTGGAGACCTGCCCTGTGCTGCCACTTACACCCTCTCGAGGGTTCGCTCGACAGCGGCAGGCCTCCCATCCCCGCTCTCACACGCCCATGCTCCGAGGGGCCCATGTCATGGGGCCACGTGACCACACAGCAGACTGAAGGGGACTCACACTTGGGATAAGGGAGGTGAGGGGAGAGGTCCCATGCAGAGAAGAGCTGGGATCAAGGTCAGGGAAAGGATGGAAAAGAGGAAGAAGGAGTAGGCGGGGGGACAGGGGCCCAGAGGCCCCTCCACTCCCTTCCTTCCTTCTTGGCCTGTTCTGGGCTCCACAGCCCTTACAACTGGGGTGGGAAACCCCAGCCCCATGTGTAGGACGTGAGCCCGAGAGGCAGGCCTGGGGTCAGAAGGACAGCTGACACCCAAGGCCAAACCTACCCACTTATCCAAATTGAGGGCCTGCGGGGGGCGGGGCAGAGAGAGGAAGAAGAGCAGATGGTAAATGATGCCCAGGTCGCCCCACCCACCCTGCCACCCAGCCGGCCCGGGGCGGGGGCCTCACCTCCACGCCGGCCTCCACCGTGTTGGCCAGCATCTCCTGCAGGGCTCGGACGGACAGGGACTGCTCCAGGACAAAGCAACAGATGGCCAGATCGGGGGGCACATTCTGGTTGGGGGGGTGAGATGTGAGCGGAGGGCCTGAGAGCCCCCAAACCCGGCACACGCTTGCCCTTAGTCTAAATCCTCACATCCCTTGGAGATCCACACTCGATCCCAACCCCCTGAGAAGCCCTGCCCTCTGCCACTCCCTCCGGGCACCCTGAATCCTCTCCCCGTACCACAGAAGGCACCTCTGCTGTCCCCCCCCCTCCGTCAAGCACCCCCAAAACCCCACCCAAACCCCACAGAAGCCTCCACACTACCCTCCTGCTCAGGTACCCCGCACCCCACCTAGCCTCAGAGGACGCCTCAGTCCAGCCTCCCCGCTCAGACACACTGTACCCAGGAGGCTCCCCCACTTCCCCAGCCAACCCCACCCCGGACCTCTCCAGCCCCAGAGCGAGTCCCACCTCCTGGTGACCAGCGCAGCCCAGCTCCTGCCTCCTGACACGGAACTTGGCTTCCAGGTCCCGGGAGGGCGACCTCACCAGCCTCCTCAGTCTCCCACCTGTCACCTCAGACCCCTGGACACCTTCTCCCTCCAACCCAAGGCTTTCTGCGGCCCGCAGACCCCGCCCCTTCCCCCACCAGGTACCATTTCCCCTCCCTTTGCCAGCCTTCTCCCCTCATCCCTCGGGTCATCTCCTCTCTCAGACCCTGAATTTACTTCGCCCTCAGAGCCAGGCTCCCTCCACCTCTCAGCCTTCTCCCCTCCCACTCAGCCCCCTGCTGGCATCCCCCTGCCCCTCCTGGCCCTGTGACCTTGGATCTAAGACTTTCCCTCTCAGACACCTGCCTCCAAAGAACCCAGCCCCCTTTGCCTCTCAGTCCCCCATTTTCTCTCCTAACAGCCCCCCTCTTCAGACTTCCAGACCACTCTTCTCTGGAGCCCAGATTCTGAGCCCCATCAGACCCCCCCTTCCCCCGGCCCTGCCCTCCCTCCTGTGCTAACCTGGGCGTTGCTGGTGGGCTCCAGGAAGCAGAGGCGGTTGCCAAAGCCCTCGGCTGCCAGGCAGAGCTTAAGCTGCTCCTTCAGCACAGTGGCGCTGCACTGCAGGACCACCTCGTCGTCCTGGGGGCGGGATGGAGTGGTCAGGGCTCCCCAGCGCCCACCACGTCCCACAGGTATTGCAAACCTTGGCCACTCACCCTGCGCTGTCCCCATGAAAGACATACCCACCCTTGCAATGAATCAAGTAGATGCCTGTGTTGAACGCTCCACATTCTTCTAACATCCCCATGGAATAGGAGCCAGTGTCGTGCCCATCGTAAAAAGGGGAAAGTGAGGCTCAAAGAGGGAACGTGGTTTGTCCAAGGCCACACTGCTAATAAGAGGAGGAGCTGTAATTTGAACCACCGTCTAGTTGACTCCAGAGGCCTCCCAGGTGGAGTCCTCGATGTGAAGCATCAGAGGGTGGGAAGCATGAGCACCTGAAGTTCAATGGCTTTTAAGCTCAGCCTTCTCTAATTTCTCTTTTGTGTATTTTCTTTAAAAATTTTTTTTGTTTTTTTTTTTAAGATTTTATCTGTTTATTTTTAGAGAGATGGGAAGGGAGAGAGAGGGAGAGGAACATCAGTGTGTGGTTGCCTCTCAAATGCCCCCTACTGGGGACCTGGCCCGCAACCCAGGCATGTGCCCTGACTTGGAATCGAACCCGTGACTTGGTTTACAGGCCAGCACTCCATCCAGTGAGCCACACCAGCCAGGGCTCTCTTTTCTGTATTTTCTTGATAATAGCTATTGTGCCCTGGCTGATGCGGCTCAGTGGATCGAGCACTGTCCTGTGAACGAAAGGCTCAGCAGTTCGGTTCCCAGTCAGGGCACACGCCTGGGTTACGGGCCAGGTCTCCAGATGAGGGAGTGTCAGAGGCAACAGACTGCATATCAGTGTTTCTCTCCCTCTCTTTCTCCCTCCCTTCCACTCTAAAAAGTATATACATAAATAAAACCTTTTAAAAGTAAAAATAGCTATCATTTAAGGAGTGCTTTCTAGTGACACCGGAATGTGATGCCGGAGCCAGACTGGCTCCCGGACGGAGGGGAAGTGCCCCAGTGGACGGCACTGCAGCAACTGCTCAAAGCTGAATAAGGACCGTGAACTGGAGGACGCTGTCGCACAACAGTGATCTTCCCATTTCAGCAACTACCGCGATTTGTGTGAGACTGACCTTGTTCTCAGGGAACAGACACTGAAGTATTTAGGGTTAAGGGCATCGTGTTCACAACTTACACTAGAACAGTTCAGGAATAAAGTGCAGAGAGGGAGGGAGAGAGAGAGAGAATGTGCCAAATCTTCACATTTGGGAAAAATGACTGAAGGCCATGTGGGACTTCTTTGAACCAACCTGGCAACTTTTCTCTAAGTTTGAAATGATTTCAAGATTAGAAATTAAACTTTTGAGTAAAACAGAAGCATTTTCTATGTGCTGGGTCCCATTCAAAGGACTTAACATGGACTAACTCATTGAATTCTCACCACAACCCTTGAGGTAAGTCCTATTATGTGAACCAGTGGAAACCAAGGCCCAGAGAGGTGAAGTAACTCGCCTGAAGTCACACAGCTGTCATTTGACATAGCTGGTATTCGATCTCAGCTCTGTGGCTGGCTCTGTATGCCACACTCTCAGAACACAATAGACCACCTGTTAATAACTGTAGTATAAATGTACATGGGAAGTGCCCACTGTTTTTACCCACAGAGGTCTCAGTCAGAAATGAAGAAGACCCCAGCTCTTAACTGCTGAGCAAGGCAGGGAGTGGTTACTCTGTCTGGTAGCTGAGGAAACAGATTCAAGGAGCTTAGGCGCCCTGCCTGAGGTCGCACAGCCTTCGGCCCTTCCAGCAAACCACATGAGCAAGTTTCAGTCCTGGGCTTTGACCCACGCGGGCAGCCTCAGTCCGTGTGCCCAGCCTGGGGGGAGGGAGGGGGGTGGACCTGCTGGCAGGAGGTCCCATGAGTCCTCTGTCCCGTAACCCCAACCTGACATCCTGGCACTGGTGCATTCATAGGACTCATAGAGCTTGCATCTATTAAGCACCACTGTCTGCGAGGCCTTATGCTCAGGACTTCACGCGCATTTGATAGACAACTACTGGGCATCTCGTGCCGCCAGGCACTGATCTGGAAGCTGCACAGTAAGCAGTGAATGAAGCAGAC